>NC_138301.1:5320000-8020000 GCF_965601325.2 Salmo salar | reverse complement strand
CTCAGTAAAAGGCACATGGCAGGAGTTTGCCAAAAGGCACCTAAACACTCTCAGACCATGAGAAACAAGATTGTCTGGTCTGATGAAACCAAGATTGAACTCTTTGGCCTGAAAGCCAAGCGTCACGTCTGGAGGACACCTGGCGCCATCACTAAGGTGAAGCATGGTGGTGGTGGCAGCATCATGCTGTGCGGAAGTTTTTCAGCGGCAGGGACTGGGAGACTAGTCAGGATCGAGGGAAAGATGAACGGAGCAAAATACAGAGAGATCCTTGATGAAAACCTGCTCCAGAGTGTGCAGGACCTCAGACTGGGGCCAAGGTTAAACTTCCAACAGGACAACGACACTAAGAACACAGCCAATACAGCACAGGAGTGGCTTCAGGACAAGTCTCTGAATGTCCTTGAGTGGCCCAGCCAGAACCCAGACTTGAACCTGATTGAACATCTCTGGAGAGACCTGAAAGTAGATGTGCAGCAACCTGACAGAGATTGAAAAGATCTGCAGAGAAGAATGGGAGAAACCCAAATTCAGGTGTGCCAAGCTTCTAGCATTATACCCAAGATGACCCAAGGCTGTAATCGTTGCCAAAAGTGCTTCAACAAAGTACTGAGTAAAGGGTCTGAACACTTATGCAAATGTAATATTTCATTATAAAAAAATGTATTAGCAAAATAAAAATACAACTGTTTTTCAAATCAGATCAAACTGTATTAGTCACATACACATGGTTATCAGATGTTATTGCGAGTGTAGTGAAATGCTTGTGCTTCTAGTTCCGACAGTGCAGCAATATCTAACAAGGATATCTAACAATTCCACAACAAATACCTAATACACACAAATCTAAGTAAAGGAATGGAATAAGAATATATTAAATATAAATATACGGATGACCAATGACAGAGCGGCATAGGCTAAGATGAAATAGATAGTATAGATAGAGTAAAAACATATGAGATGAGTAATGCAAGATATGTAAACATTATTAAGGTGGCATTATTAAAATGACTAGTGTTTCATTTATTAAAGTGGCCAATCATTTCAATTCTGTATGTAGGCAGCAGTCTCTCTGTGCTAGTGATGGCTGTTTAATGGCCTTGAGATAGAAGCTGTTTTTCAGTCTCTCGGCCCCAGCATTGATGCACCTGTACTGAGCTCACCTTCTGGATGGTAGCGGGGTGAACAGGCAGTGGCTCGGATAGTAATGCACCATTTTGTAAGTCGCTCTGGATAAGAGCGTCTGCTAAATGACTTAAATGTAAATGTAAATGTAAATAGTGTTTGTCCATGATGATATTCCTGTGACATCGGGAGCTGTAGGTTTTTTGGATGGCAGGTAGTTTGCCCCCGGTGATGTGTTGTGCAGACCGCACCACCCTCTGGAGAGCCCTGCGATTGTGGACGGTGCAGATGCCATACCGGGCAGTGATACAGCCCAACAGGATGCTCTCAATTGTGCATCTGTAAAAGTTTGTGAAGGTTTTAGGTGACAAGCCACATTTCTTCAGCCTCCTGATGTTGAAGAGGCATAGTTGCGCATTCTTCACCACATTGTCTGTGTGGGTGGACAATTTCAGTTTGTCAGTGATGTGTACGCCGAGGAACTTAAAACGTCCCACCTTCTCCACTGCTGTCCGGTCGATGTGGATAGTGGGTTGCTTCCTCTGCTGTTTGCTGAAGTCCACGATCATCTCCTTTGTTTTGTTGATGTTGAGTGAGAGGTTATTTTCCTGACACCACACTCCACTCACCCGCTCCCTGTAGGCTGTCTTGTCATTGTTGGTAATCAAGCCTACTACTGTTGGGTCATCTGCAAACTTGATGATTGAGTTGGAGGCGTGCAGTCACGGGTGAACAGGGAGTACAGGAGGGGGCTGAGCACGCACCTTTGTGGGGCCCCAGTGTTGAGGATCAGCGAAGTGGAGGTGTTGTTTCCTATCTTCCCCACCTGGAGGGTACTATATAGGTATTCCTCTTGTCCAGGTGGGATAGGGCAGTGTGCAGTGTGATGGCGATTGCATCGTCTGTTGACCTATTGGGGTGGTAAGCAAATTGAAGTGGGTCTAGTCTCTCAAAGCACTTCAGGATGCCAGAAATGAGTGCTACGGGGCGATAGTCATTTAGTTCAGTTACCTTTGCATTCTTGGGTACAGGAACAATGGTGGCCATCTTGAAGCAGTTGGGGACAACAGACTGGGATAGGGAGAGATTGAGTATGTCCGTAAACACACCAGCCAGCTTTTCCACGCATGCTCTGAGAACGCGGCTAGAGATGCTGTCTGGGCCGGCAGCCTTGCGAGGGTTAACACGTTTAAATGTCTTACTCACGTCGGCCACAGAGATGGAGAACCCACAGTCCTTGGTAGCAGGCTGCGTCGGTGGCACTGCATTATCCTCAATCTGGGCAAAGTTGTTTAGTTTGTCTGGAAGCAAGACATCAGTGTCCGTGACGTGGCTGGCTTTCCCTTTGTAGTCCGTGATTGTCTGTAGACCCTGCCACCTACGTTGCGTGTCTGAGCCGTTGAATTGCGACTCCACTTTGTATCTATACTGACAGTTTGCTTGTTTGATTGCCTTGCGGAGGAAATAACTACACTGTTTGTATTCAGCCATATTCCCAGTCACCTTTCCATGGTGATAGCTCCCTGGATGCAATTCCTATGGCTTCCACAGGGTGTCAGCAGTCTATGTTCAAGGTTTCAGGCTTGTAACTTCAAAAATGAATAAGAAATAACAGTTTTTGTATGGGGACACATCTTGGATATCCATGTTTTTGAGGACCATGACGAAGTTGCGCACCTGCGAAAATCAGTTTCCTATTGAACATACTTCTTTCCGAAATAAATATTATAGTTTGATTACATTTTAGGGTGTCTGAGGAGTAAATAGAAATGTATTATGACTTCTTGAAACAAAGTTTAGGGGTAGATTTTTGGATTCCTTTCTCTGCAAGTTGAACGAGTGGATTACTCAAATCGATGGCACCAACTAAACTGACTTTTTGGGATATAATTTTTTTTTTTATCTAACAAAACAACACTACATGTTATAGCTGGGACCTTTTGGATGACAAATCAGAGGAAGATTTTCAAAAAGGAAGTGAATATTTAATCTTTATATGTGAATGTATGAAACCTGTGCCGGTAGAAAAATATTTTGATGTGGGGCGCCATCCTCAAACAATCGCATGGCATGTTTTCGCTGTAATAACTACTGTAAATTGGACAGTGCAGTTAGATTAACAAGAATTTAAGCTTTCAGCCGATATAAGACACTTATATGTACCTAAATGTTTAAAATCCACAATAACTATTAGAATTTATTTGAATTACGCACCCTCCAGTTCACCGATCCTTAAGACATTTTTAACAATCTTCTACTATTATAATAAGGCTTCAGTGTGGGACAGGAACTCCCTATCACCCCTAAAGCCCAGACCAAATAAGACACTTTGTTTATGCTTAGAATTAAGACCGAGACTTCAGAATGGGACGGACACAGAGAATGAGTCTGGAACTACCTGTCTGTTTTAAGGATCAACAGTGTCCTGGCAACAAGCAGAGAGGTAAAATGCTGCTCAGGGTTAAACGACCAACACAGCAGGGCAATACAGCAGTCTGAGAGTGACGCACATCAAGGAACGGCAAGACGAAAGCCAAATTGGACCAATTTTACCAAACAGGCTGGGTGACTCAACATGGAACAAAGAGATGGAAAGGTGGTCTACCTAAACAACAGAGAGTGACTCACAGGGCAAGCCTGATGGGTGGGCGGGTGGGTGGGTGTATGTGTGTGTGCTCACGAGCATGTACACATGCCTGTATGCGAGTGTGATGATGGTTCGGACACAACTAGACTACAAAAGGAGAAACACACACACTTGGAGGCATTTAAAAACATTAAAACTGAGTGCGGGCAACCGGGCAGACTCATAACCAACGAGTTCAGCCACTCAGTTTAATGTCAGGTCCTCTGGACCGACCCAAATGCTTGTAGAGTTTATTTTATTTCCGCTCTATCCAAGGTTTTTGTTCCACAACAGCTTCCACGATCACTTATTTTTTTAAATGTTCCATCTCTCTTCATACAGTCAGAGTTCCAGGAATGAAAAGGGGATAATTTGCTAAAAATAAAGCCAATAAAAGAAGAATCGTGTCAAGCATGGATGACACTTACAAACAGGATTAATATACTGAAACTATAGGCTCTCGAATATAGATACAGGCACTCAGACCAAGGCCTTTGAATTATAGGCCTGACAAAGGCTAAGACATAAAACCATTCAACTATACAATCTAATATTTTCTAATTCTATCATCTTTCAAATATAGGTTAATCAACCTACAGTGAGGGGAAAAAGTATTTGATCCCCTGCTGATTTTGTACGTTTGCCCACTGACAAAGAAATTATCAGTCTATAATTTTAATGGTAGGTTTATTTGAACAGTGAGAGACAGAATAACAACAAAAAAATCCGGAAATTCATCATCAAAGTTTATTAACATGTCCGACTCAGTGGGGAGATACACCGAGGGGATGAATCACACTAGAGCTGTTTCCCAAACCCCTGGTCGGGAGCCACTGGTGTATCACTCACAGCTAACTCACAGCTAGTTTTAATCAACTGAACGGAGATAAGAAAATGTTAATGGCTTTAGGTTAGTCACAACATAAGAACATTAAGGAGTTACATGTATGTAGGCAAAACTGACTGCTACGGATCGGGCTGTGAGCAAACAACCAACCACAGTCACCAGAGATCAGGCATTGAATACCTTACAACCAACTAAAGAACACCCTCTAACTGCATTAGCATAAACCTCAACACAAAGAGGAGGGGGTTAACCACAAGAACATAATCAATCAGGTGGGGAGGTTTTTGTACAAGACAGTTTGTTCGGAATAACTTCCCTGGGGACACACAGGTTAAATAGATTTCTTCTGACAGCACTGAATCCTCTGAATTGAAAATGCTATGCATCTCCTATGCACGTTTCATTCACAAGACAACACACACACACACACACACACACACACACACACACACACACACACACACACACACACACACACACACACACACACACACACACACACACACACACACACACACACACACACACACACACACACACACACACACACACACACACACCCACCCATATCAGCACAGGCCGACCTCCATGGCTCAGACATTACTTTTCAAATTACAGGGCATCAAAAACATGGCAGAATCAAGTTATTTCCCCCGAATGAACAAATGTCATACACCACTCTGGTTAAATAAACACACATACAGACACACACACACACACACACACACACACAGGGAGGGAAGGAAGGATGGTTGGAGAGGGATGGCAGGGCGGGATGGAGCACGCAAGAAAGGGATGGAATACAGGAGTGAAGGTGAGAAAGAGAAAACGAGTTAGAGTACGAGAGAGAATGAGAAAGAGAGAAACACAGAGATACAGAGGGAGAGAAAGAAAGAGAGAGAGAGAGAGAGAGAGAGAGAGAGAGAGAGAGAATGTGAGGGGAGTTAAACACAGCATTCTGAAAATGTACTTGAAATTGTCTCCCTGAGTCTTTGGGCTAGATGTGAATAAAGTAGTGTGATTTGGGCTTTGCCAGAAGAGATGACTATTTGAACATCCTGGCAGACATGCATTATAATGGAGCAGTTAGACCTCAGATCTGTCACAGACAGCAACACACCCTGTATGTCCTGATAAACACACATCAAAATGCATTTTCAACACACACTATGCATCTGCAACAAAACCTGTGATGGCTCAGTGGGTTGAATATTGCACTTATGGGTTTTATTCCCGCAAGGGCCACAAACTGAATGCTTTGTATAAAAGTGTTGGAATAAATTGCCTGCTGGATGAGCATATGAATGTGCAATACAACTAAATATCTAGAAAAAAAATATCTGAAGGTCAAAATCTACATATAGCCATAGAGATGATTTAACTAATGCACAACTTAATATCCAACTAGCATGGTATTTCACCTATTCAATCTCTCTACAGCACAAGCGGCCGGTGGCACCTTAATTGGGGAGGACGGGCTCATATTAATGGTTGGAATGGAATTAATGGAATGGTATCAAACACATGGTTTAAATGTGAATGATACCATTCCATTCACTCCCTTCCAACCATTAATATGATCAGTCCTCCCCACCCACTGGGGAGCCAGACCCAGCCAGGCCCACCCAATCAGATTGAGCAACATGGGCTAGCCCAGCACAAGCTAGCCCACACCAAGCCAACAACAGCCCAACATGGGCTAGACTACACCAGCCCGAACACAGGCTAACCCCCCCCCCCCCCAGCATGGGCATCATTCGTTTAGCAAAGGTGCTTCTGCACAATATTTTTGCCCACATTGAGCCCAAATCGTGTCATTGTGGGCATATTTGCTGGGAAAAGATGGGCTTATTCCAGGCAATGTGAGGGCTGCCCGCTCCAGATATACTCTACCCACAATGGGGCACACTGGGCAAATGCCTTTGGGGTCAACGTGGAGACGAATAGCAAAAGCGCATTGGCCTAATGTTGGCAGCCTAGATAGGGCCAATATTTTTGCCCGCATTGGGCCCACATCGTGCCAATGTGGGCATGTTTAATGGGTATAGAGCTATGTATGTTTGGTGCCTCATAGACCAGATGGTAGGAGCACGGTACTGGCAACACCATGGTGTAGTAGTACCTTGGTGTAGGACCATATGGAGCTATGGAGTGTTTAGTGCATCATAGATAAGTGCCCATATGGTTCAGTGGTTGGATTCCACTGGCATAACCATGGCAATGGGGAGAAGATATACCCAGCAGAGCAGAATAAGCCCTTGGCCAGGGATGGCGAAGGCAAGAATGGATAAACTGAAACATGTACAGCTGGTACAGCTGATTAAACCTACATGGAGCTATGGTCTCTACCTGTGAAAGAGACATGGACAAGAGATTTTGTGAGAGACAGGAGCAAAACACTTCACTCAAAATGGCCGCCGGCCATTCACCTGCTAGAGCCGGGGTGGAGTGAGACACAAACACACTACACATAATCTGGATGGAACATTCAACACAGTGCTCACAACACTACACGGTAGTATACACCATCTGGATTGAAAATGTGTCTTAATATGAAAAACCTGGGCAACTGCACATCATCTGGATTTACCAATGATCATATGATTGTATAAAGGACACAAAGCAAGAAAGAACTATCAAATTCGCTAAATACTTTGGACAACTAACAAACAACCAGCTTCTGGATAAACCCCTCACACCGACAGCATAGCTCAGATTAATCTCAGAAACGCAAAACAAAAAATTGCTTAATTGTGTCAGATGCTCGATTAGGTTCTGGGGGGAGATGTATGACACAATATACTAACGAGACCACTCACCTAAACATAAACTCTCAGCCTAAGCATGTGCCAATTTTCCCCTCTCCTTCCGAAATTCTAAAGATGCGAACACCTGCAAAACAGTGATTTGTTCAAATAATAAGAATATTTTGAAGATAAATACACAATGTAGAGGATGAGAGGACTAAAACTAGAGTACTAATGGTCAATAGGGAATTGTAAATAGGAGTTGGGTTTCAGTTCAACAGCTGTTTAGAATCTGTGGAATGTCAGTCCTGAACTCAGAGCTACGTGTACTACGGTCTGTACATTGAGTCTGGAGCAGGATACTTGTTATTTGGCTATTGGCCATTTGTACTGCAAGGACTTCTGATTGATCAACACCAGGCTAGGGTGGGGGGTTATAAATGGCATCTTGTTCCTTTGTTCGGTGGAGAAAACCTCCCAGCATAACATCTTGATTTGTCCTTCTCAAATAAATCTATTTTTCTACCCATGTTTTGCTTTGGAGTTTGTGTTATTGAAGAATAACATGAACTGCTAACAAAATGATCAGTGAAGAAACAAATTGCGATGCATCCCACTGTCTGTTGACAGACGCTACGATGCCATCCTGTTCACGAGAGGTGAATCTCTGAATGATTCACTCCTCCCGATTTATAATTCCCCCATACAGTTTTTATGATTCAAGAACAGCAGAGGAAGGGTAGATCAGCCAATTACAGCAGGCTCATGATGCCTCACACCAGGTCAATCTCAGACCTGTATTTTCACACACACACACACACACACACACACACACACACACACACACACACACACACACACACACACACACGCACCGGTAAACCACCAAGAGTTGGCTGGCAAAGTCACATTGGCATGGTTAGGTTGGCATAGCCAAGTCTTCATTTTAACACTGGCAGGAGTAGGTTGGCATGGTTGGCTGGCAGCTTGACACCTTTCAGTGTGCTGAGGAGTGAGTGTGTGTGAAGGTAGCAGTGTGGGCTCCTCACAGTGACCATTCATCTGTCACACGGTCACAATAACAGTCTGAGAAACACACACACACACAGACACACACACACAGACACATAGCTTGTGTGCTGGTAGCAGGAAGGGAGTCCTGTTGTTGCTCCAGGTGGCTAGTGGAAAAAGCACAGATGCCCGGCTGACGCCATGCTAACACACAACAGACGTGGTTCATTGCCGTGCTACTGGTCATTTTTAGGTTGGTTAACATTTAGCACATAATGTCTGACTGAATCTGCAAAAGATAAGAGTCCATTTACAGAGCCATGTAGAGCACACATGCACAGACTCATGCACGCGTACACACACACACACGCCCTTATATCATATTGATATTCTTGCTGGAGGGTGGTCAAATTCATCAACTAGCTAAAATAAATATTTTTCATTCTCCTATGTTCAAGTATTATTTATTTGGTCAACATTAGTGGCCTGGCTATTTGGACGGGACAATTATTCAGCAGGCTGTCAGATAAACGCAGCACAGCGAGCATAACCTTTAACGCTGCTGTTGATTAAAAAGCTGTTCCACTGATGGACTGCAGGAGGCCAGGGGGAGACTTTGTTTAGAATGTTTACTCCTTTGTTTACTCCTCATACCTTAGTACTGAAATGTTTGATTATTTCTAATATTTACTACTTCAACATCAAACCTGAAACACTGTTCACTTTAAACTGCTCCAGGAGACTTCTTGGCTGCTCCTCTGAGAGTTGTGTATCGTTAATCTCGGACTATTTCTCTATGAATTTCAGAATTACATTTTAGTTCCTCAAGCGATTGAAATAAATTAAAAAATGTAATTGATCCCAACCCTGAAATATGGTCAGGACACTGCAGCCATGACCTACTAGTTTGTCCCGTCCTACCATTTGGAAAACCCTTTTGGACGCCACTCGCATTACAATAACACAGGGTGTCCACCAGAGTTTGGTGCTGGTCCCTTTACTGTTCATATATTATCGATTACAATGTACAGCACTGATCCTGTGTACATGTCACAGGTCGCTAGATCCTAACAGTGATGTGTGTTTCTCTGTTGCTATGGCTGTCATAGGAAGGAGCGGACCAAAGTGCAGCGTGATTATCGTTCCACATTTTTATTGAACTGTGAAACTATGCAATACATATAAATAAACTGAATAACAAAACAACAAACCGTGACGCAGAGGTGAAACATACACTAACTCAAAGACAATCTCCCACAAACCCAGGTGGAAAAAACGACTTAAGTATGATCTCCAATTAGAGACAACGATGACCAGCTGCCACTAATTGGAGATCATCCCAAAAAAACAACATAGAAATACAAAAAATAGAACATAACATAGAAAATCTAAACTAGAAAAAAAACCTGTCACGCCCTGACGTACACTACCATAGAAAATAACAGCTTTCTATGGTCAGGACGTGACAGTAGCCCCCCCCCCCCCAAAGGTACGGACTTCGAAAGCAACCATAAACAAAACAAAAAAACAGAAAAAAGGAAGGGAGGGTTAGTGTGGGTGGCGGCTCTGGTGCAGGACGAAGAACCTTCTCATCCCGCGGATCCTCCAGCAGAGGAGGTGGCTCCAGTTCAGGGCGTAGCCCCCGCTCCGCCTGCTGATCCCTCTGCTTTTGTGTCACCGGACCATGGATCGTCGCCGAAGGACCCGGACCAGGGATCATCACCGGAGGTTCTGGACTGCAGACCGCCGCTGGAGATTCCCGGACTGGAGGATGTCGCTGGAGGCTCCGGACTGGAGGAAGTCGCTGGAGGCTCTGGACTGAAGGAAGTCGCTGGAGGCTCCGGACTGGAGGAAGTCGCTGGAGGCTCCGGACTGTGGGCCCTCTCTGGAGGCCCTGGACTGTGGGCCCTCTCTGGAGACTTCGGACTGTGGGCCGTCTCAGGAGGCTCCGGACTGTGGGCCGTCTCAGCAGGCTCCGGACAGTGGGCCGTCTCAGGAGGCTCCGGACTGTGGGCCGTCTCAGGAGGTGCCGGACTGGGAACTGTTGCCGGAAGCTCCGGACTGGGAACTGTCGCCGGAAGCTCTGGACTGGGAACTGTCGCCGGAAGCTCTGGACTGGGAATGCGCACTGGAGGCCTGATGCGTGGGGCTGGCAAAGGTGGCGCCAGACTGATAACACGCACCTCAGGGCGAGTGCGTGGAGCAGGAACAGGACACACCGGACTGGGCAGGTGCACTGGAGGTCTGATGCGTGGGGCTGGCACAAGTGGCGCCAGACTGGTAACATGCACCTCAGGGCGAGTGCGGGGAGCAGGAATAGGACACACCGGACTGGTGAGACTCACTGAAGGCCTAGTGCGTGGAGCCGGGACAGGTGGCCCCAGACTGATGACACGTACTTCAGGGTGAGTGCGAGGAGCAGGAACAGGGCGTACTGGGCTGTGGAGGCACACTGGAGGTCTGGAGCGTAGGGCTGGCACAATCCGTCCTGGCTGGATGCTCACTTTAGCCGGGCAAGTGCGAGGCGCTGGCACAGGACGCACTGGGCTGTGAATGCGCACTGGAGACACCATGCGTATCAGCGCAAAACATGGTGCCTGACAGGTCACATGCTCCTCACGGTGAGTGCGGAGAGTTGGCATAGGGCGTACTGGGCTGTGAATGCGCACTGAAGACCTGGTGCGTGTAGCCGGCCTCATTTGTACCGGAACTTTAACACACTTCTCGGGATGAGTACGGGGAGCTGACTCAGGTGGCATCTGACGGCTAACCCGCTCCTCAGGGAAAATGCCGTACATACTACGCCAAACCAACAGCTCTCTCTCATCACCCCCCTCCACTATCTCACAGTTCTCCTCGCTCAGTCTCTCCCAATATTCCTCTTCGCTCTCAGACTCACCCCACGGCTTCGCCGACCAACCCGTGAGAGAATTGAAGGAATGATGGATGGCGCTAAATACAGGGAAATTCTTGAGGGAAACCTCTTAAGGGAAAAATATTTTGAGGTTGCTTCTTGGGCTTGCGTTGTTGCCGTGCTAGTTCCTCATATCGTCGCCATTCCTCTCTCACTATCTCCGCCTGCTTCCATGGCAGGGTCTTGTCCCCTGCCATTACTTCCTCCCAGGTCCAGGATGTCCTCCACTCTCTTCTCTCCCGGGCCCAGGATCCCTGCTCCTCCTGGGCACGCTGCTTGGTCTTTTGGTGGTGGGAGATTCTGTCACGGCTGTCTGAAGAATGAGCGGAACAAAGTGCAGCGTGATTATCGTTCCACATTTTTATTGAACTGTGAAACTATGCAATACATATAAATAAACTGAATAACAAAACAACAAACTGTGACGCAGAGGTGAAACATACACTAACTCAAAGACAATCTCCCACAAACCCAGGTGGAAAAAACAACTACTTAACTATGATCTCCAATTAGAGACAACGATGACCAGCTGCCTCTAATTGGAAATCATGCCCCCCAAAAAAACTGAAATACAAAAACTAGAACATAACAACATAGAAAATCTAAACTAGAAAAAACTCCTGTCACGCCCTGACCTACTCTACCATAGAAAATAACAGCTTACTATGGTCAGGACGTGACAATGGCACTGTGTTCAGACTAATGGCACATCTATATGAACAGCAACGGAGGGCTTTCCACAGAATCAGAGAAATGCTAATGTTTTTCTGGGGATTCGGTGAGGGTATAAAGAGTTACATTATTTCTGAGAAAGCCTCTCCCTGTAGGAACAAGAGCGTTCCTGTTCTGCCGCTGGTTCTTAAAATATAAAGTATTCTTCCATAATATGTTTTTCATGCAGGGAGCCTCATTGACAATGCAGATTCTTGTTTCGTCTTCCCTTTTGTCTTCCCTCTGTTAGCAAAAGGCAAATTACTGGTGGACCTCAGAGCATGTGTCCTTACATGACTTTAGGATTTTAGAGGCACATCTGAAAACTTTTTTTTTTCTTAAACCTTTGGACCACCATATATAAAAAGACTGAAATCTTACTTTCCTATAAAGTTATTACCTCAGAGTTTCCTGTGCCTTAGAAACAAAGCATAGCATGTGAAACTAAAGGATCGGAGGATAATGTAATCAGAGAAGGTTAATTTGTCAAGCAGGCTGACAAGCACACCTTACTCAAACAAACTACCAATTTACCATGTTTTCAACAGGCTGCCAGTCAGCTTAATACACTACACTCGTCAAAGTCAGCACTTGGGTGGGGTTTCCAGCTCTATCTACTCAATTAGGAGACACACACATACACTCGACATGGGCATGATTTAAGGCAGGCACACACACACACCATGTTCACAATTTAAGGCGCACACACACAGACCCCAAATCAGGCCTGTCACACACACTCAGCTTCAGCACATCTATTTTGGTTCTAGACCAGGTGCGGAGAGAGGAGAGCAATTCTGTGGAATTGGTTTACGGAGATGCACTACAAACACACACTCTTATACAGAAACACACACTTATACAGAAACACACACGTTGCACAGACACAGAGGCAAACAGATGGGTACACACCCACTCACACAAACAGACAAATGCATGCATTCATACTAACACTATCACACACATACACACAGAAGGAATGAGTAGGAGTGTTGGCCCCAGGCCCTTCCGTATCTATATCCATTTCCATTCTCATTATACTGGACTTGAAAAGAGAACAAGGCGAGTGGAGGCCTCAACGCTGGTACCAGTGAGAATGTGGAGGAGAAACATCCCTCAAGGGAGCCAACCACAGCCATTGTGTAACACAAAGGGAGAGAGAGAGACAGCTTTATATCAGTGAATTTCACCACAGAAACACAACAGCCATGCCAAGCCTACAGCCAAGAGCCAAGATACAAAGAAAAAGCACACCAAGAAAAGACAAAAGATTTCTGTGACATTTCCCCTTTCTCTCAAAGACTGTCGCTTCAATGGCCATACAAACGTACAATTTATAAATAGACATCAAGCGAATGCTTGGCTCGCTCGGTTAATATTTTATCACTCCACTTAGATGAGCATCAATTATTCAGATAGAGGCGTTTACAATTAAAAGCTCTGCCAATCACTGCTGCCTCGTGGGATTCCGGCGTCGAGAGGAACCTCATTTTACACTACCACAGCTAGAGCTGGGACGATAAACCGAAAATGATCGACACGATCACTTATCGCAGGCATTCTGCTGATATCGTTCATTATGATAAGTAGCCTATAATAGAGAAATGTGAAATTTGAAATAAGTTTGCTAATATGGGTGATTCTTAATCAGGGGTCATTCCACAGCAACAGATTTTTCACTTTAAAATGTATGCCAAACAAAAAACATTGATTTCAAAGTTTAACAAACTCTATGCACAAGGACTACTTTGAAAAATGTACACAGATGCTAAATATGGTAACAGAAATACGGTCAGTTTTTTTTATGCGACCACGTTTTCCAAAAACTCTTAAACATCTCTCTGAATTAAGATTCAAAGATGTCTGCAATGGGGTGTCAGCTATGACATGACACATTGAATTAGACATTTTTTATTTTGGTTATTGAACTACAGTCGGTGAAGTGAATTTTCATCCGGTATCGGAATCATGGTCCCTGATCTGTACAGTACTATACAGAAATGCACAATTATGGATATGAATATCATTCTCTTCATGGTGATGTACCCTAAATAGGTACACAAAGGTAGAAATATGCAATATCCTTCTGTTGCATATTTGGCTATTATTCTACATATTGACCATTATTCTAATGATCTCTGCCCCCAAACAAGACCACATTTGGTCCTGACCAGACCAGACCAAATCTGAACCAATCATATGTCTATGTTTCACAAGTTTGGACATCACAGTAGAGCACAGTAGAGTAGAGTTCAGTACAGTACAGTAGATATGTTCAGTACAGTGGAGTACAGTATTATACATTATGCTGTACTTTACTTTAGGGTGCTCTACTGTACTGAACTCTAGTGTACTGTTCTCTACTGTGCTGTGCTGTCCGAACTTGTGAAACATAGACATCTATGATTAGTTCAGATTCGGTCTGACCAAATTTCAACGTCCATGGACATCAGGTGTCGGTCGGTGGTCAGTGGGTGAGGATGCTTGTTACAGTAAATGGTAAGAGGGTAGGTGGTAGGTGTCATGGTAGATGTCAGTAACATTAACTGGAGAAAAGGAGGAGAGAGAGAGAGTGGCTGAGAGAAGGAGAGTGAGAGGGACGGGTATTCCAGACTGGTTTCACAGTCTTGCTTTGACCACCAGAGGGCAGAAAGAGAAAGAAAACAGTTATAAGCTGAACACTAGTGGAAGGGAGGACAGAAGCAGGTGTCACATCCACTCCCGCTCTCCCTCTTCGGCTCTTGACGTCGCTTGTCCACTAACCACCGGTCCTGGCAACCTTCATTGCGCACACCTGCGCCTCATTAGGCACACCTGGACTTCATCACCTCCCTGATTACTTCCCCTTTATATAGCACTCCATTGTTATCACCCACCAGGCAATATTGTTAGTGTTTCCATGTTTAGACGCATGTCTTGTTTTGTATCGTTCATGGTCTTCGTCATTAAACTCACTAATTGCACTTGCTTGCTGACTCCCTGTGTCTACATTACAGCGGATGACCCAACTGTAGTTTCTGACTACTACGAATTCCCATTGTAGCCAATTCAAGTGCAGTAATAACGTTATAGACTTTTGGGTAATTCCATTACCGATTTGGTAACAGAATTACACGTTTTAATCACTTAATAATTCATAAACAAACTTGATATCAGTAAACACAAGTAATGGTTACTGTAAGTCTTCCTTCACTTGTTACTTCTGTGAACTTTCATTATTCTCCCTTCTCATGAAGGAGAGAAATTAGAAAATATCTTAAAGATATGCTGGTTTTTGGTAATGGAATTACAAGGCAATGTTTCTTAAATTTACAGAAGGCAAATCATTTCTTCAACTAAATATGTTTTGATATTAGTTGGCAGGGATGTTCAACATTGTGTTTTGATGAATTTCTAATTCCTTATGCCTTTTTCTGTTTGATCAAAAATCAAAGCCTTTTGTAGGATGGAAAATGGTTAGAAATGTGTATATGCCTTAAAACAAATATAGACTCTTTACAGTAGCTTTCATTTGACACCCAATTTGACATGCTCCTAAGAACTTCCCCTTCGTGCTCATGGGTCCATTTAGATGGAAATGCCCTGGGACAATTGATGGCGACAACAATCAAACTATACACTTTGTACCTTTTTAACTTTCATTCATTATGTTTTATGTTAACTATTATGCTGTTTTCTTGGCCATGGTTCACTTGTAAATCTCAATGTTACTTCTCTGGTTCAAAAAAGTATAAAATCAAAATATAGTCGTTTAAGGGTAATAAAAATACTATGGTGCACATTAATGTTATAAACTTATCGTTCTATTTATCGTTATCGCATCAATTCAGGCAATTTATAGAGATATTGATTTTTGTCCATATCGCCCAACTCTAGCCACAGCAGAGGTCTGGAAAAAAGAGGGGATCTTGGATGAGTTCATTCCTCCATTCATTTAGCACAGGCCTGGGCAATTATTTGCCATGGAGGGCCACATTAGAATATATTTTTGCCATCGCGGGCCAGAGTCATATTATAGGTTTATACATGTGTATGACTGTGTTGACAGATATATCTACTAAATCATGTCCAGATATGCTACTTATTTTACTTTTTTAACATGCACAGAAATAAACCACATCCATGTTCTCCTTTTGGTAGGTATTTTCATTATTAAACATGCAATGAACTACACGGAGGGAAAAGTACACTGTGCATCCAGCACCACGGACAGAACACTTGTTAACGGGTATGCACAAAAACACAAGAAAGAGAGAGAGCTCAACATTACATTTAACCTACTCAATCAGTGTGAGGAGTGAAGTCTGTGATGGGCATTTACTCGAGCGGTGAAGTCAGGTATAGTGTCTGATGTCGCTATGCGCAGGATTGCTGAAAGGTGAGAGTCATTGTTTTGAATAGTTCTCCAATCACTGCATCAGACTGAAGATCGATAAGCTCAAGTTGCAGGTCAGTGGGAGCGTTATCCACATTGAAGGTGAAAGGAGAGGAAACCAACAGCATGTCATTTTCCAACACTTTGAAATCCTCAAAACGACGAGAAAACTCACTGTTCAAAGCATGCAGCAGCGATTTATACTTCTTACTTCTCCCGCTGGTCATCTGATAGGGTACAGACTAGTACTGTCGGAAGGTGGGTGAGATTGTTGGCTTCTACTTGGCGGGTCAGGAGGTGTAATTTTCCCTTGAAGTCTTTGACAAGACTGTACATCTGATGTGCAAAAAGGCCCTTCCCCTGTAGTTTGGAATTCATGAGGGCAATGATGTCTATGGTGAAGGTAAAATCAGTCAACCATTCTTTATCTTGAGGGTTAACCACATGTTCTCCTTTCATTTGCCAAACTCAGTCGCAGCTTTGCCACACACTTATTAACCTCCTCCAATAAATCTTTCCCTGTGGTTGTGCTCTTCATTGACTGCACTGAAGCAAGCTCCTCTGTAAATTCAAAGTCCGGGGTTCTGCCTCGTAAGAATATCAACAACTGTGCGGTGTCACATGCGTCACTGCTCTCATCCAGGGCCATGGAGAAATAGGTGAAATCCTTTACTTGATGTTCCATATTCTCTGTGATGTCCTCAACACGCCGTGCCACTGTTCGTCCTGACAGGGAAACATTTTCAAACAGCTCTTTCTTGTCGGGCGAAGTTTTGCTGCGGAGTCAATTAAACATTCTTTAATGAATTCACCCTCAGCGAATGGCTTGCTATGTTTACCAATTTTGTGGGACAGTACATAGCTAGCTCTCGCAATTCCGTCGTTTGCTGAATGCAGTTTTGTGAAAAGTCCTTGCTGCTTTTGCAACTGAGAAAGCAACTCTTTCGATGCACTTAGCCTCTGCTCAGAAGACATATTCCTATATTTCTTTGCATCCCCCGTATGGAAGTGTTGGGACAAGTTGTAGTCTAGCTACTATTTATAACTGACGTGTGTGTCAGCCTGTCAGTCACTGTCTGTCCTCCTGCAGTTGTTATTTACAGTGGTTGCTCAACTAAACGTTTTGAAATGATGCTGCAGGACTTAGAGGTAATTTGTGGTTTAGTACGGTACCCTGAGTCACTGCTTCATTGCTCCAGACCAGCGCAAGGGGGAGTTAGAGCACTGATTATGCTTCTGGGTCCCAAGGCGCTCATGTGTCTCTAACTGACAATGAATGGGTGACATAAACCAAATAGAAACTGATAATTGTACACGACTTCAAAATTGAATTTGAATAAAGTGAATGATGAGGATGTAAAAGGTGATTGAATTTAGAACAATGGTGTAAGAATTGCTATTACTGTGTCCTGCACGCGCACACCCGGAAAAATACACTTATTTTTATGTTACTACTCGTCAGTATTACTTACGAAAACTGTTGTTACACTAAGGTTTTTATTATAAGAGAAATTAAAATGTTCAATTATATTCCATGATATTCTTATATTCTTAAATATAAGCAAGTGATGTCTGCTAAATAATCAAGTTGATGGCGCAGTCATATAGTCTCGGCACCTACATAAAGCTGAGTGACTCACTCATTCATGGCTTTGGATCAAAATAAACAAGTATCAACATTCTTTCTGATAGTCTTTAATAAAGAAATGTTTTGGTTATCCTGACCTGGACACCATGTATTATAGTCTCTAAAAGGAAAAATATTACCACCGTCTCTTCGCATGTCATTTTCCTGATGGATTCATAACGAATTACTATGGGAATAAATATCACTGAATTACAGAAATATTGGAACAAAGTAGGCTAATGAAGGTAAAAAAAAAAATTGTTGCTTACTGGAAAATACTCTTTCAAAACTAATAGAAGAGGCGAGTGGAAGGGGGAACAGACAGCATTCAGAGGTCAAGACAGCGCTGCTCTGAGACAAGCATGGGGACTGGTTTTGATAAATCGATGAGATTTTTATTTTCACTGAATCTTTGTGCGGGGGAGGGTCTTTTAAGCAAAGTCCGGCTAGGCCCCAGCCGAACTGAAGCATGCTGACGCCTTAAGTGTGCATTCGTGCATATAGAGTGGATTCAGAAAGTATTCAGTCCGTTTGACTTTTCCACATTTTGTTACATTACAGCCTTATTCTAAAATGTATTAATTTGTCTTTACCCCTCATCAATTTACACACAATACCCCATAATGACAAAGCTAATTTGATTTAAAAATGAAATGGAAATATCACATTTACATAAGTATTCAGACCCTTTACTCAGTGCTTTGTTGAAGCACCTGTGGCAGAAATTACAGCCTCAAGTCTTCTTGGGTATGACGCTACAAGTTTGGTACACCTGTATTTGGGGAGTTCTTCTCTGCAGATCCTCTCAACCTCTGTCAGGTTGGATGGGGGAGCGTCGCTGCACAGCTATTTTCAGGGCTCGCCAGAGATGTTCGATCGGGTTCAAGTTTGGGCTCTGGCTGGGCTACTCAAGGACATTCAAAGACTTGTCTCGAAGACGCTCCTGTGTTTTCTTGGCTGTGTGCTTAGGGCCGTCTGAGGTCCTGAGCGCTCTGGAGCAGGTTTTACTGAACTTTACTCTGTTCATCTTTCCCTTGATCCTGACTAGTCTCCCAGTCCCTGCTGCTGAAAAACTTCCCCACAGCAGGTTTCCTCCAGAGGTGACACTTGGCATTCAGGCCAAAGAGTTCAATCATGGTCTCATCAGACCAGAGAATCTTGCTTCTCATGGTCTGAGTCCTTTAGGTGCCTTTTGGCAAAGTCCAAGTGGGCCGTCATATGCCAGAGTGACCATCGGGTTCTTGGTCACCTCCCTGACCAAGGCTCTTCTCCCTCGATTGCTCAGTTTGGCCAAGCGGCCAGTTCTAGGAAGAGTCTTGGTGGTTCCAAACTTCTTCCACTTAAGAATGATGGAGGCCACTGTGTTCTTGGGGACCTTCAATGCTGCAGACATTTTTTTGTACCCTTCCCCAGATCTGTGTCTCGTCGCAATCCTGCCTCTGAGCTCTACAGACAATTCCTTCGACATCATGGCTTGGTTTTTGCTCTGACATGCACTGTCAACTGTGGAACCTGATATAGACAGGTGTTGTAGAAACATCTCAAGGATGATCAATGGAAACCTGAGCTCAGTTTCAAGTCTCATAGCGAAGGGTCTGACTACTTATTTGAATAAGGTATTTCTGTTTTTTTTAAACCTGTTTTCGCTTGTCATTATGTTTTTTTTTGTGTAGATTGATGAGGAAATTCCCTTTTAGAATAAGGCTGTAACTTAACATTTTTTAAAAGTCAAGGGCTCTGAATACTTTCCGAATGCAGTGCATGTGCATGTATCCTTTGAGGCCCTGGTGGCTGTTCCAATGACAAATCTGTCCCTTTTAATTGTGTTGTAGTGTTGAGAGCTTCATTAAAAAGTGATAATCAATCCTAATGCACATCATACAAAATACATGACATGTCTTATGGGTACAATGTACAGTATATATGAAGGAACTTTCACAGAATTTTCTCTGTGGGCATTTATATTCTTCCTCGAGTTGAATAATACATTAGAATATGCTTGGATTTTATAGTCGGGTTGGCTTACAACGTCACGAAAATGATGTGCGCACATCGATGTGGCAGGAAGCCATGGGTTGTTATGATTCTGAATGGTCAGATAGCTAGCAACAATGACACAAAGCTGCCTTGTGGGGAATCGTAGGTGGCTCGTTTCAGCTCGTTACACTGTATCTTGTTATTGATACCATGTCTTGTTTTGAGGTGTTTTGACTGATGTCATCTCTATGCTAATATGGCAAGAATTCGCTAGCTAACTAACCAACAACTGTAACAATGTATTTGAGAGACAAGTGCTCATTATGCAAATGTATATACACTGCTCAAAAAAATAAAGGGAACCCTTAAACAACACAATGTAACTCCAAGTCAATCACACTTCTGTGGAATCAAACTGTCCACTTAGGAAGCAACACTGATTGACAATAAATTTCACATGCTGTTGTGCAAATGGAATAGACAACAGGTGGAAATTATAGGCAATTAGCAAGACACCCCCAATAAAGGAGTGGTTCTGCAGGTGGTGACCACAGACCACTTCTTAGTTCCTATGCTTCCTGGCTGATGTTTTGGTCACTTTTGAATGCTGGCGGTGCTTTCACTCTAGTGGTAGCATGGAGTCTACAACCCACACAAGTGGCTCAGGTAGTGCAGCTCATCCAGGATGGCACATCAATGCGAGCTGTGGCAAGAAGGTTTGCTGTGTCTGTCAGCGTAGTGTCCAGAGCATGGAGGCGCTACCAGGAGACAGGCCAGTACATCAGGAGACATGGAGGAGGCCGAAGGAGGGCAACAACCCAGCAGCAGGACCGCTACCTCTGCCTTTATGCAAGGAGGAGCAGGAGGAGCACTGCCAGAGCCCTGCAAAATGACCTCCAGCAGGCCACAAATGTGCATGTGTCTGCTCAAACGGTCAGAAACAGACTCCATGAGGGTGGTATGAGGGCCCGACGTCCACAGGTGGGGGTTGTGCTTACAGCCCAACACCGTGCAGGACGTTTGGCATTTGCCAGAGAACACCAAGATTGGCAAATTCGCCACTGGTACCCTGTGCTCTTCACAGATGAAAGCAGGTTCACACTGAGCACATGTGACAGACGTGACAGAGTCTGGAGATGCCGTGGAGAACGTTCTGCTGCCTGCAACATCCTCCAGCATGACCGGTTTGGCGGTGGGTCAGTCATGGTGTGGGGTGGCGTGTCTTTGGGGGGCCGCACAGCCCTCCATGTGCTCGCCAGAGGTAGCCTGACTGCCATTAGGTACCGAGATGAGATCCTCAGACCCCTTGTGAGACCATATGCTGGTGCGGTTGACCCTGGGTTCCTCCTAATGCAAGATAATGCTAGACCTCATGTGGCTGGAGTGTGTCAGCAGTTCCTGCAAGAGGAAGGCATTGACGCTATGGACTGGCCCGCCCGTTCCCCAGACCTGAATCCAATTGAGCACATCTGGGACATCATGTCTCGCTCCATCCACCAACGCCACGTTGCACCACAGACTGTCCAGGAGTTGGCGGATGCTTTAGTCCAGGTCTGGGAGGAGATCCCTCAGGAGACCATCCGCCACCTCATCAGGAGCATGCCCAGGCGTTGTAGGGAGGTCATACAGGCACGTGGAGGCCACACACACTACTGAGCCTCATTTTGACTTGTTTTAAGGACATTACATCAAAGTTGGATCAGCCTGTAGTGTGGTTTTCCACTTTAATTTTGAGTGTGACTCCAAATTCAGGCCTCCATGGGTTGATAAATTGGATTTCCATTGATTATTTTTGTGTGATTTTGTTGTCAGCACATTCAACTATGTAAAGAAAAAAGTATTTAATAAGATTATTTCATTCATTCAGATCTAGGATGTGTTATTTTAGTGTTCCCTTTATTTTTTGGAGCAGTGTATATGTTTTCAATAAACATTGAGACAAAATATAGTTTACATGTTGTCAACAATCTAAGCCAACTGTCTGTTTTTCCCCATAGTTGTGCACGCATCGGTTTTGTTGCTAAACAATCAACCTGTCTATACAGTACCACATACAGGTAGCTGCCAAAATAATGGAAACACTTGAGTAAATGAGGGATACAAAGTGTACTGAAAGCAGGTGATTCCACACAGTTGTGGTTCCTGAGTTAATTAAGTAATTCATATCCCATCATGCTTAGGGTCATGTATAAAAACGCTGGGCAGACCATTATTTTGGCTACCATGCCTATGTCCACATAGGATGACAATGCTACCATCCACAGGGCACGAGTTGTCACTGAATAATTTGATTAGCATGAAAACGATATGTCATGGCCGTCTCAGTCAGCAGATCTCGACAAAATTGAACACTTATGGGAGACTCTGGAGCAGCGCCTGAGACGGCGTTTTCCACCACCATCAACAAAACACCAAATGATGGAATTTCTGAAAGAATGGTGTCGTATCCCTCCAATAGAGTTCCAGACACATGTAGAATATATGCTAAGGTGCATTGAAGCTGTTCTGGCTCGTCATGGCCCAACACCCTATTAAGACACTTTATGTTGTTGTTTCCTTTATTTTGGCAGTTACCTGTATTTGTGTGTTCTCCATCTGACAGACAAGCGAGGGAGCTAGGGTTAAGGAAATCAGGGATCATAGTGAGTGATGGCTATGGCAGAGAGAGGGGATACGCTCAGACAAACCGCACACTCAAATGTGTGTGTGTGTGTGTGTGTGTGTGTGTGTGTGTGTGTGTGTGTGTGTGTGTGTGTGTGTGCATGCTTGCAGTCAGAGACAGAGAAAGTCAATTTGAGACAAGAGCAGAGGGCAGAAAGAGAGATTAAGAGAAAAAAAATAATGAAAAAGGGAGATTCAGCAACTCTTAAAGAAAAGAGAGAGATGAGAAATTCCATTTTCCTCATGTCTGTCAGTAAAGAAGAGTGATGACTAAAGCACACCTCCCTCTGATCATAAGCATGTGTCAGAGAACCCTTGGAGACCGCAGGACTAAAACATCATAAAAACACTGAGGTCCATCAAACCCCCCCCCCCCCCCCCCCCCCCCGATCAAAAAATGATAATCCTTCATCCTTAAACTGACTGCCTTCTCAGACCCACAACCATAGCTCAACTTTAAATCTCCTAACCACCCCATCACAGCCCCCGCCCTTTACAGACACACACACACACACACACACACCTGATATAACTCACAGCCACACAGAAACAGTGTTAAAAATGTAAAAAAATTTAACAAAGTAACAAGATTAGATTTTTCCCAGCATAATCTTTGCCAAAAATATGTTTTATTATATCTGCCTAAACCCTTTCCAGCAAGGCAGTTGGTATTCATTCCAGGAATAACAGTAGAAGTATTGCAGCAGGTATTGACTGCTAAAATGAGCCGAGGCGGTTCATATATGCGATGATGACAAACAAAAGGGTTGACATTGACTCAGCATGACTCCAAACTAATATCCAATACACACGCACACACATACATCTGCAGACAAATAAAACACACGCACACAGGCGAGCAAACAAGAAAACACACACATACTTCAACACAACAAATAATGACATTTCTGAACCCAGCTCACCTCTCTCTAGCTCTCCTTGTTCACCAGTGTTGAAACGGGTAAAGTATTGGATTTGCCCACAAAAGACTCAAACATTACCAATTCCAACTCTCTGAAGGGCGCAGTAATAATAAGCCTACAGCTGTTCCTTCTTAAGTATGTATTTATATTTCATCACCTTCCCCGGCTCTTCTATATCTACTACATACATTTTTTTATTCTGGTAGATCTGACTCTGCAATCCAATTAAATGCAAATACTGAACAGCACCAATAATATGACCAGCTTCTATACCATAGGTCTATAGAAACACAGAGAAAGCTTCAAACAAGTCACAGCCTACAATTATTTGCACAGTATAAAATAAGTCAATGTCTCTTTTCAATTCCCATGTGCTCCAGCTTTATGGATGGCTCTGGATTAGGCTAGTGTGGTTGATTCTATAGTTGTTGATTCTACCTAAAGTATGAGGTTAATTTGGGTAATGTACGCATCATCTAGTTGTTCATACAAAAGTCGTCTCTCAAAGTTTTCTATGCATGAGTGCAACCATCAGAACATTCTCGTCAATAACACTGCGCTTCATCATTTGCTAGCGAATAGCATACATCAAAATCATATCACTAACCTGCATACCTCTTGCTCTATCCTCAGATGACAGAACTGTTGCAATGGATATCCGTTGATATACAGTATTTTCCAAAATCCGGAGTACGATTATCCCCTTGACATGACTTGATCGATCGCTGTGATCAATGATTGGGTTTATCGAATCAATGCACACTGGGCACTGGAAGACAGCTGTTCACTTTCAACCAGTGACTATCATCGCACCGCGAGCCTTTCACTCACTTACGCCCTGAGAGAGAGGAGGGTATTGGCGAGTACACTACAACCCCTAATGTTCGCTAATTCAACAGACATTATGACCCAATCTCAAATCCCCCCCCCCCCCCCATTCAGCGCGCCGCCCCCACACAACAAAAAAGCACCATTCTGCACTGTAATTTTTATTCAGACATTTGGAACAACATAAATAAATAATCATAACGTTTAAAACTATATAAATATAAAAACATATGCAAAAATAAGACTCATAAATATCAAAAAAGAAGTAACGAAGACAAATAGAAACAAATTTCAATACATAACCCATCCCCCGACACTGTCAACCAAGAGTCAAGACTAAACCAATTCACCTTGGTGGTGTGCATACTGGTTTTATATTATTATTAACGATTTCACACAAACCAGAAAAAAATGCAACTATATATTCACAGTATTATGAAGGAATTGTGGTTTGTTTGGTTGCATTTTGTAGTGTGACTGATATTACTAATTTCATTAGTACTGTACAAAGTTAGAGGTGCGCTATTTTTTAGATTCCCCCGCTCCCCCTACCTCTGGCTTCCAGTGAGGAGACCTGATGTCAACCTACCCCCTTGTAACGGCTCTCGTTAGAAGGAGAAGTGGACGAAAGCGCAGCGTGGTAAGTGTTCATGATAATTTATTACAAGAAACACTCAAACAAGAATACCCAAAAGTAACAAAACGAAAGCGAACAGTTCCGTCAGGCATAGACGCTAAACAGAAAATAACCTCCCACAAACACAGGTGGAAAACAGGCTGCCTAAGTATGATTCCCAATCAGAGACAACGATAGACAGCTGCCTCTGATTGGGAATGACATTGGCCCAAAAACAAAGAAACAAAAAACATAGACTTCCCCACCCGAGTCACACCCTGACCTAACCAAACATAGAGAATAATAAGGATCTCTACGGTCAGAGCGTGACACCCAGGGGCGGAAATGACGGGGGGGACACGACCCCCCCCATCCTGGGAAAAATATGATTTGTCCCCCCCAATATATCACTGAAACATAACTATGTAATTTAAATAATATTAATAATACGCAATGAAAGCAATTGTGCTGATTATAGACACTTAATAGCTCGTTTTTAAGTTTCAAAAGATTGCGACCCCCCCACCCTTTGCCTCACAATGGTTTGATCCACTGCCAGTTGCTTACAAAAGGTTGCAGCATATGTTGTGTAAATGCTGAACTCATACAGCTGTCAACTCTTGTCACTGCAATCCGTTTCACATTTGCTAGCTACCTTTTAGATCGAAGCCCATATAGAATGATAGAAGATAAGATGATAGAAGCCCATCTCCTACTGTAAATAACCTACATACTGTGTGTGTGTAGCCAACCAGGTAGAAAAATGGCAGAAAAATGGCAGAAAAAAGACGGACATCAGAGTATTTTTCAGTACACCAAAACGCAAAGTAAGAACCCTAGTAGGCTAATATCTCAAAGACTAGTTGATAAAATGTTCATAAGAAAGAAATTAAATTCTAATGGAAATGTTTCACAATGATGTCATTAGGTAGAGCAGGCAACAGATGGCACACAGACAGCAGAGTTGGGGACAGATATGCAGGGACAGACTGGCAGAGACAGGGAGTCTCAGGTAAGTTTGTTGAGTCTTTGTTTGGCAACATTATGAAAGGTTCTCAATTTTTTTTACTTGTAAAATAGGAACATAATTGGAAAATGCCATGGATACCCCCACTCTCAACTTAAACTGGTGACTGAACTAAGATTTGTTAAAGGCAATGGTATTGCTGTTGTGATTAGTTGTGTAGTTTTGGGTACCGGTAGTTAGGAGTACAGCAAACACCTTATTTCTTTGGTTCCTCAATATACATTTACCATATTAAACGTAGGCTATGTGTTACAGCACTACTTTTGGTGTCCCCCTCAGGAATTGCTCTTGAGAAAATGTAATGTAATTGTCCCCTCCAAAGTTGATATCAGATTTTCGCCCCTGGTGACACCCCTCCACATCTGTACTTCTGAGTGGGAGACCTTCCCAGGCATTAGCCTGCCTAGCTCACAAACTAGAATCAGGAAGCCCACAACGATAAGGTTATTTTTCCCACAGTCCCACACGGTGACATGATATCATTGATGTGACGTGCAAATGAGTGGTAGAAAACTGATCGCGCAAATGTCACAATTTCAATTTTTTTGGTGCCGTCTCCGGCAAGATGCCGCCCTGGGTGGCTGCCCATGTCGCCTAATGCCACCACTGCCTAAACCACAGGTGTCAAACTCACTCCACCGAGGGCCGAGTGTCTGCGGGTTTTCGCTCCTCCCTTGTCCTTGATTGATAAACTACCCAAACCTGGTTGTCTCCGGCTTTGAACGGAAAAAACTAAACCGCAGCCTAGACCCTCCATGGAATGAGTTTGACATCCCTGCCCTACAACCTACACCCTATGCACTTGTGGAGATAAGATAGGGTTTGAAAGGTGTAAACAATATAGTAGTTAGCACCACTTGCTACTGATGCATCACCATGGGCTATCACCATGAGGCTTATTCAGTACATGTAGTACAAATATATTTCACATCAGTTTAGATAGAACAATGATTCTCTACGCTATACTAGCTTATTTTGTCACATAAACTGAAATTGCTCAAACTATTAGAGTTTTAGCAACCAGGAAATGGCGAAGCAATTTCTGCGTAGTGCAACTTTAAGTCCACCAACCTTACCAGCAGGCATGCCAGCTAAGATAGTTAGACAAGCTAGCTACTCGTAAATTGATTGATAGCTAGTTATGAGGTTGGTAGATTGGAAACCTATCTGGGCTAGCTAAAGCCAACTTCATAAAATTGCTAGGTGGCTAGTAGTATTACAAACAAACAATAACAGGACAAATCTGACGGGGCACGTGCCCCTGTGCCCCCTATGGGTATGATTCCTCTGATCACATATATCTCTGTATTATGCATGGGAATACTTTGGAACAGATTTCCAGAATTAAAATCACACGGAGCTGATTTGCTGGTGTTTTCAAAGTATTTTATGTCCCCCCAACTTAAAAAAAAAGAACATAGCAGTTTATATAAAATAGAAATAAAAATCACCTGTGGGGCCTCCAGTTGGGGAACGCTGACGTGGGGTCTAAGGGTCAATTTGGGATTGGGTTTATAAAGCAATTATAGTATGAGGGTATTAGATCAGTGTGGATTGAAAATTAATATAGTGTAATGATCCTTGCTATATGAGCCATGTTGCAATTCCTTCTAAGTGAGTTAACCCTCATGCATAGGGTGATGCGTAAGGTGTTTACCTTTCATGTCAGTGACCTGGTTTCACTTCCCTGCAGTGCTGTTTGCTAGTGGGATGGTGCCCATGAGGCCATCAGACAGATGTCTATATGTGAGGGACTTTGTGTAGAGGAAAGGGAGTAATGTAGTAAACTTAACCCAACACCTAACAACCTCATCAAGAGCTTAAGTTGTTGGCTTGAAAGTCGCTGGACCAGGGTTCGAGTCCCGGTCAGGGCTACCCCTGAATTTGCTACAAATGGAATGTTGGTCGTGGGGCTATCGGAATGCCCTGATGTGTGAGGGAGCTCAGTAGCATGGGGACTTGCCCTCCCGTTCCTTTCAATTTGAGGCTTGTAACAATTTCCAACAAGTAAGTTAACCCTATTGGTGAGATACGTAGGGTGTTTGCATTTCACACCAGAGGCCCAGGTTCGCTTCCCTACCCTGTGTTCGCTACAATATTGTTAGCATCTTCATCTTCTTTTTGTCATTTTGATAGACCACTTTGTAACAAAGTAACGTGTCTCACGGTCACGACAAGTATCTCCTATAACATTGAAAATGGTGGACGGACAGACAGGTAGCTAACTATCAGCAGTCTACCCCTTCCTCTAGCCCTGAAGATCTGCAACAAACGAGCAATGTGCGAGGCGGATACAAAGCCTCATCGTCACACATTCATAGAAAACCTACAGTGAATGAAAAACAAAATGTACTTCACAAAAATAGTACATTTTGGACTGTATATTTATCTAGTGAAACCTACTGCAGAATTCACTGGTATCTCACAAAACCAGAGGGATAAACAGACCATAGTCTCAAGGTAGATAGGCTATCTCTAATCCCAGCAACCTATGTGTAATTTGGTCTGGATGAAGGTAGATTTGAAGAGATTAAGGGTGAAATTGTTTATATAAATGACATCTCAGCTGTGCTGTCTTCCTATCAAATCCTCTTATGGAAGAACAGTGAGATAAAGAGGCTTGCTCTACAACCCTGAACTAAGTCCTGCTGTATAGGAGAGAATAGGTCATATCACAGCAGAGGGCCTGGTATGTCAGTTTAGAAGCACCCTCTGAGGGGGTTGATAACAACCGGATGAATCCGGTTTTCAGGGGAAATGGAAAGGGAGCCTGTGACGCGACTTCCGCTTTTGGATGATAACAAGGTGACACTCAATCTTAACTCCTCCACATTTACTGGATTGGTTAAACAGTGTAGAAGAGAACCTCCCCAACAGTTTTTTTTCTTCTCCTTGACAGGATCAAAAAGAAATGCTGCTCAGGCATTCAGGAATGTGTCTGTGAGTTGTAAACACGCTCTCGCTTGCAAACAGACACACACACACACACACACACACACACACACACCACACACACACACACACACACACACACACACACACACACACAAAAGAGTGTGGATGATTTGTGATTGTGAGACAGGGATTCTTGTCTCTCCCTACATCCCACCCCCTTCATCCTGTTTCAGACAGCCCACAAATCCACGTGTGTGTGTGTGTGTGCGTGCGTGCTTGCTTGCATAAATGCATTTGTGAGCACACATGCTTGCATGCCTGTGTGTAGGTGTGTACAGCTACCGCCCTCCACAATAACTTCTCAAATATGCCAGGCCTTTTCCACTGGTGGTGAGAGATAACCTTTTACTGTTTTATTTTTGTGGAGATAAATCTCTTTTAATCTTTTTCCTCCTGAGTCCGATTCACCGTCACCTAGCAGTCCCAGAGCTGCAGACAGAGCCGGGCTCTAACATGTTTAGACCACTGTCTGTCTACCTCTTTACTGCAGCAATAAAGTCAGATTGACAGGCTTTGGGGATCAGGAAGACTGAGCTAGCCACAGTTAGCCAACATTAGCCCCAATAGATAGGCCTTTGGTTTCCGTGGAGAGGCTTTAAGAGAATAAACAGAAAGTTCTCTGAATTATTCTGAAGTTGATTTGATTCCATAGACCACACCTGCTTTCTACTGATCTCACTCTATTGACACACACATAGCCCAGCCTAGGCCTACCTCAAAGCCAAGCATGGGACTTTCCTGATTTTGCTTCCATAACAAGATGGGGGTCACCAGACTGTGGAATAAAGAAGGATGCTGTCAGGTCCTGATAATATTGTATAAGGTACTTTACAAACCAGGTAGCCTTGTCTGCATTCACATCGGTAGTAGATTCACTCACATCACATCAACTCCAGATAGATCTGGCTCAGTTTAAGTTGGCTGATGACTATGCTTGGTTTGCAGCACAACTCAGTTAAACGTGATCAGTTCAATGATTTTAGGTGGACATGCAGAAATGGGTTCTGCTATCCTTGGGCATTCTTAATGCACTTACTCTTGACCCAAACTGCTACAGACCTATATCTATCCTACCCTGTCTTTCTAAGGTTTTCAAAAGCCAAGTCAACAAACAGATTACCGACCATTTCCAATCCCACCGCACCTTCTCCGCTATGCAATCTGGTTTCAGAGCTGGTCATGGGTGCACCTCAGCCACGCTCAAGGTCCTAAACGATATCGTAACCGCCATCGATAAGAAACAATACTGTGCTGCCGTATTCATTGACCTGGCCAAGGCTTTCGACTCTGTCAATCACCACATCCTCATCGGCAGACTCGATAGCCTTGGTTTCTCAAACGATTGCCTCGCCTGGTTCACCAACTACTTCTCTGATAGAGTTCAATGTGTCAAATCGGATTGCCTGTTGTCCGGGCCTCTGGTAGTCTCGATGGGGGTGCCACAGGGTTCAATTCTTGGGCCAAGTCTTTTCTCTGTATACATCAATGATGTTGCTCTTGCTGCTGGTGAGTCTCTGATCCACCTCTATGCAGACGACACCATTCTGTATACTTCTGGCCCTTCTTTGGACACTGTGTTAACAACCCTCCAGACGAGCTTCAATGCCATACTACTCTCCTTCCGTGGCCTTCAACTGCTCTTAAATACAAGCAAAATTAAATAGATGCTCTTCAACCGATCGCTGCCTGCACCTGCCCGCCCGTCCAGCATCACTACTCTGGATGGTTCTGACTTAGAATATGTGGACAACTACAAATACCTAGGTGTCTGGTTAGACTGTAAGCTCTCCTTCCAGATTCACATCAAACATCTCCAATCCAAAGTTAAATCTAGAATTGGCTTCCTATTTCGCAACAAAGCATCCTTCACTCATGCTGCCAAAGATACCCTCGTAAAACTGACCATACTACCGATCCTCGACTTCGGCGATGTCATTTACAAAATAGCCTCCAATACCCTACTCAATAAACTGGATGCAGTCTATCATAGTGCCATCCGTTTTGTCACCAAAGCCCCATATACTACCCATCACTGTGACCTGTACGCTTTCGTTGGCTGGCCCTCGCTTCATACTCGTCCTCAAACCCACTGGCTCCAGGTCATCTACAAGACCCTGCTAGGTAAAGTCCCCCCTTATCTCCGCTGACTGGTCACCATAGCAGCACCCACCTGTAGCACGCGCTCCAGCAGGTATATCTCTCTGGTCACCCCCAAAGCCAATTCCTCCTTTGGCCGTCTCTCCTTCCAGTTCTCTGCTGCCAATGACTGGAACGAACTACAAAAATCTCTGAAACTGGAAACACTTATCTCCCTCACTAGCTTTAAGCACCAGCTGTCAGAGCAGCTCACAGATCACTGCACCTGTACATAGCCCATCTATAATTTAGCCCGTACAACTACCTCTTGCCCTACTGTATTTATTTATTTATTTATTTTGCTCCTTTGCACCCCATTCCAGTGTGTTTACTTGTTATATTGTATTTACTTTGCCACCATGGCCTTTTTGCCTTTATCTCCCTTATCTCACCTAATTTGCTCACATTGTATATAGACTTATTTTTCTACTGTATTATTGACTGTATGTTTGTTTTACTCCATGTGTAACTCTGTGTTGTTGTATGTGTCGAACTGCTTTGCTTTATCTTGGCCAGGTCGCAATTGTAAATGAGAACTTGTTCTCAACTTGCCTACCTGGTTAAATTATGGTGAAATAAAATAAATAAAAAACTTACTAATGCACTTCAATGCAGTTTTGGGGTTCAGTAAACATTAGAGCAGCTGTGGTACACCTCTGTCCTCCCCCTGACCCTTAACCCCATCCTCACCCCCTCTGTCCCCCACACCCTCAAGACTGATGCCGCTATTGTCCCGTTGGGAGAATAATGTGTGTGAATGATTGTATAAATCCTACACCGCTTTCCACAATTCATCAAAATCCTACTCAAATAATCAACTGTATCCTGGAGTTTATTTAGACAAAAGTTTCACGTAACAATACACACACACACACACACACACACACACACCACACGGGAGTCCCCAGCCGTTCATAAGTCACAGTGTAATTTGGGCCAGCTCTCTCCCTGGTTAAGATGAATGTCTCTGCTCTGAGAGTAAATAACATTCCTGGACTGTGTTAATATTACCCAGCCGGCTGGAACTGAAACCAATGACTTCTGGGCGTTTTTCCTCCTTCTCATTTCTGTTTCATCACTGTGGAGGGTAATGTTATTGCTGTGCTAAATGGATAGTTTGTGAGGAGGCGAAAGAATGCTAAAAATAGAGAATCGACCCCCTGAGAGGGACACTGGCTTTGGGTAGAGAGCAAGGGAGGGAAGGGTGAACGAATGGAGGGAAGGATGGAGGGATAGAGGGAAATAGGCCCACACCTCCGACAAGATACGACTGCTACCCCTAGCTCCTTGCTAGAATACGATTCCCTCCCTCCATGTACCAAAGCATGTGTGTGCAGGAATTCAGCTGTACGGGATTTTCAGTCAATCAATTAACCCAATCAATTAATTAGTGCCCTATAGGTATTGACCTGTATGAATTATTCTAATTCAGGGATGGGCAACTTTGTTTGGGGTGGGGCAACAAAAAATCTGAACTCCTCACACCCCACAGTTTGCCATGGGGAAGATGTATCAATTTTATAGCTAATTTCATGCAATTCTATTCATTTTTTCATGGGGTGGAGAGAAAAATGTCCAGTTTTACAGCACATTTCTTGATATTCTACACATTTTGCTATAGGATGGAAGCTAATGTTTGCAGTTTTTAATATGATACCTGATGATCAAAGGGTCCCACCCCGGTCTGTAATTCAACCATGCTTAGATAGCTGGCCGCTAGACTAATTTATCAATCTAAATAAATGTAGCTGACATGGACTAATTGAGTGACTGCAGATGCACAACCAAATATCGAAATTGCTCCTTGTGTATTCTATTATTCGAACTCTCAACAGTAAGTTGAAACCCCGACTGAGTTCCCCGCCCCCCAAAAATTATGTGGGCCTACAAAAGGGAGTCCGCGGGTCTACAAAAGTTGCCCACCCCTGAGCTAGCTACTAGCTAGTGTTAGTGTGCAAGAAAGACGCTTAAAAAGCCAACCATTCTTTTAATAAAAACAGCATATTATTGATCTGAAAGGATAGCTGTGTTAGCCCAGTTGATAGCTTATCCAGGGTCAGTGATACATAGACCAACCATGTACTTTCTATCTCTGGAACAACTGCAGTCATTTTGCAAGCAACATTGCCAAAATGAATGAAATAAAATAAAATGAACTTCATAAAATGTTACATGTAATGCTCATCTCCTGTAGCCTAATTGTCATCTCCTTATTTTCATACTGTACCTAAATTACAAAGGTTGGATATGCACTAAACTATTTTATATGTCAGCACTTAAAAGGCATGTACAACATCTGGTATATGGTTTGCCTCATATACATTGTTTACTGGTATCATTTTAAATTGAGAACATACACTGAGTGTACAAAACATTAAGGACACCTCCTCTTTCCATGTCATAGACTGGCCAAGTGAATCCAGGTGGAAGCTATGATCCCTTATTGATGTCACTTATTAAATCCACTTCAATCAGTGTAGATAAAGGGGAGGAGACAGGTTAAATAATGATTTTTTTAAGCCTTGATACAATTGAGACATGACCTGTGTTCAAATACTCATACTATCCACACTAACCATACTATTTGTGACGTAAATTGAGTATGTAGTATGGTATGCTTATTGGTCATAGTATGGTTATAGTTATTAAGCCAAAACTTCCTGGATGGGAACTTGACTACTAATACATTGAACGTGCCAGTAATATTAACTATATTCTATCTAACTAACTACCCAACATGTACTGACTTGATTATTCACATCATTTTTAGCTTAGGGAAGTTATATAGTCGTTGTGCGTTGTCAATGGACATTATTAATTAAGTCGTAAGATGTCTAGCTAGTAATATGTTATGCTAACAATCTAGCAAGAAGTTGCATAGCAACAGAATTAACTTCCGGTAGACAGGCGAAGCGCTAGTTCACTCAACTGAAAGGATACCGTTCGGTTACAGTGTACTAAAAGGAACTAATAGTATGTAGTATGTAGTATATACTCATTAAGTATGTAGTTTACAGTATGTTAGTATGGGTATTCGAACACAGCTATGGATTGTGTATGTGTACCATTCAGAGGGTGAATGGGCAAGACAAAAGATTTAAGTGTCTTTGAACAGGGTATGGTGGTAGGTGCCAGGCACACTGGTTTGTGTCAAGAACTGCAACACTGGTTTGTGTCAAGAACTGCAACACTGCTGGGTTTTTCACGCTCAATAGTTTCCTTTGTGTATCAAGAATGGTCCACCATCCAAAGGACATCCAGCCAACTTGACACAACTGTGGGAAGCATTGGAGTCAACATGGGCCATCATCGCTGTGGAACGCTTTCGACACCTTGTAGAGTCTGTGCCCCAACGAATCAAGGCTGGTTTGAGGGAAATAGGGGGAGGGGGGTGCAACTCAATAGTATGAAGGTATCCTTAATGTTTTGTACACTCAGTGTATAGCTCAACATGTAAACAATGTATGAGTTTAGTTATTCCAAGCTTCAGATGAAAGATGCCCATACGGCCAATAATGTAGGCCTATGGTTGCATTGGTGATGCATGTCATATGATAAGCTGCTAAATGGATTCAGATAGCTGATATACTGAGACAGTGACAACCAAACAAAACAGATTGGAGATCTTACAACTAGACAAAAAGGAAATGTACATTTGAAAATACAACAGAGAAACACAGACACATTACAGACAGAACCCCTTCCCCTCTTTATTGCAGGATTGTGAAATGTCCTTACAAAAACAAAATAATGGGCAATCCTCACAATATATTTGGTGGTAGAAATGCGCAGCCAGCAGCCATGTGGATGAATGGAGACAAGGAAAAAAGTTTGTCACCAGAGCTGTTAGAACGTGTTGTAACATTTGACTTCATCAGCATAATCCATTTTCAATTTCAATAAATCGCAAACTGTCGGCTACACTTGATAACTTGAAATCTAGCACTTGAAACTAGTATAGGTAACAACTACCCAGATGGAAAACCGTGATGCACATAACACACAGCTCCCCTTCTACGGGTGTGAGGGAGAGGGTTCTTGAAATGTAAAAAAAGCCAATAAGAATCTTGCCTCTGGGAGCCATTGGACCATTAAAAACTTGGCCCAGTCACTGCCCCCTTGTGTAGCGGAGGTTATTACTAATTGTGGTGAGCTCCGGTGTCATGACTTCCGCCGAAGTCGGTTCCTCTCCTTGTTCTGGCGGCGTTCGGCGGTCGACGTCACCGGTCTTCTAGCCATCGTCGATCCACCTTTCATTTTCCAATTGTTTGGTCTTGTTTTCCCACACACTTGCTTTACATTACCTCGTTACTTGTCGTGTATATAACCCTCTGTTCCCCCCATGTCTGTGTGTGAAATTGTTTATTGTCAGGTTGGTACGCTTCCGGCTGGTGTACGCCGGGTTTTGTTTTGTACCCGTGCTTTATGGCAGCCGGTACTTTGTACTTGGTTGTGTGTACTTTGTGCTGCCTCACTTGTTTTGGGCATTTGTTTTTGTGACGCGGTTGCGTCCTGTTTTGCCTGAGAAAGGTGCTTTGTCCACTCATCTCTGCTCTCCTGCGGCTGACTTCCATGCACCAGCTACACCCACCCGTTGACATCCGGGGAGCAACACTTCTTTTGGTATTACTGTATGGCTCAGTTTGTTCAGCATGGTCTTAGCAATGCCTGGGTTGTGGGTTTGATTCCCGGGGCCACCTATAGGATAAAAGTGTCTGCTAAATGGAATATATTATATTTGTACCCTCTGTCACAATCATAATGTTGTCTGTAATATAACATTGTTGAAAAACACACTTGTATTGTCCAAAATGACAGTGTTTCGGTCAAAGACCTACTCTCCGACATGGGCTTTGTCATAGGCCAGGAGAACTGCCTGTTCCTCTATGTGTGGACCCCCACCCTTAAGCCTGAGGCTGGGCCACCTGTGATGGTGTGGATCCATTGTGGCTACGTCCACATGCTAAGTAGGGAAGAGGAGGGGTACTCCCTGAGAGAGGAGCTGGCAGCCATGACTGAGGTGGTGTACATCAGCTTCAACTACAGGCTCAACTCCCTGGGCTTCCTGACTCTGAAGCTGCTGGGAGAGTGCTCACCCACTAACACGTATAAATTCAGGTAGTTCCCGTTTTGGACCTTTTGCTTCTATTTGATGAACTCTGGTGAAGAAATCAAATGTATAATAACCTACAACAGTATAGCAGAAGATGCCAATCCATAAATTTGTAGTCGCACGTGCCAACGTGCCAAACTGCAAACGTCATCAGCATGAAGGAAAATAGATGCTCTTCTTCTTGGCATTTTGCTGGCAAGTAATGTGCAAATAACCATTGACATTCGGACATTAACAAAGATGATACATTTTGTATTCCTCATAAAATTCCCTCATTCCTGCCCTCGCCACAGTTTAAGGTTATGAGCATGCATAACTGCAAACTCCTGGCCCAAATAATTTAGCACCAACTTAGCATTGCAAGCTCTCAATGTCTACAGCAGTTTTCTACCAGATAGCTCATGGTGTGTTCAAGTATGATAGTGGAGGCGATGTAGCCATTTTACAAACTATTTACCACACTTAACAGAGCTTTAAAATATTCATGGTATTTATATTTGTACTTCCGTCACATTGAATATTTTAAAGTGTGTATACCTATCCATTAAGATGTGAATATTTAATGTTCTTTGTCTTGTCTTGCTACCGATGCTGAGAGAAAAGGTTTTCTTTCTTGCACGCTAACACACATACTGTACACACAACACACACACACACACACACACACATACACATCTATGTGTGTAGGGCGCATGTAGAGCCTAAATTCTTATAAGACTCACCTCAGCCCCAATATGATATGACCCGTTAAATCAAATTAAGCTTTTTCATGGTGCAACAGTTTTAACTTTTGAGGAAGCCATTCATGCACGCAAGCACACGTACACACACAAAAGAGGTGATCTAAATCCCCTGTCCCATGTCCTATATCTGTATCCTGATCTGAAAGTGTTGGGTATTGGCACAAGCTTTCAGGTACCCTAGGTTAGATGGAGATTCTGAAATAGGAACAAGGATATGGAACATAGAAAACGAGGCCATGTCAGAATGGGATTGAGCCAGGCTTCTCTCATCTCTAATTGGTGTCCCGCCTTTTTGTGTCCCCCAGGAAACTACGGCTTCATGGACCAGATAGCAGCGCTGAAGTGGGTCCAGAGGAACATCCATGTGTTCGGAGGAGACCCCAATCAGGTCACCATGTTTGGGCAGAGCTCAAGTAACGTGGGGTGTTAAAGAATTCTCTTTTGTCTGTGAGACAGACATGGAGAGTTTGGTCGAGTCACTTTAGAGATTTAGATTTTTATGGTTGGTACCAAAAATGTTGTTCATCAAATCACATTTTATTGGTCACATACACGTGTTTAGCAGATGTTATTGCGAGTGTAGCAAAATGCTTGTCTTTCTAGCTCCAACAGCGCAGTAATAACTAACGAGTAATATCTAAGAATTTCACAACAATACACACAATACACCTAAATCTAAGTAAAGGAATGAAATTAAGAATATATAAATATATGGACAAGCAATGTCAGAGCAGCATAGACTACGATACAGTACAATATAATAGAATACAGTATATGCATATGAGATGAGTAATGCAAAATATGTAAACATTATAAAAGTGAGTAGTGTTCCATTATTAAAGTGGCCAGTGATTTCAGTCTATGTATATAGGCAGCAGCCTCTAATGTGCTAGTGATAGCTATTTAACAGTCTGATGGCCTTGAGATAGAAGCTGTTCTGTAGTCTCTCGGTCCCAGCTTTGATGCACCTGTACTGACCCTGCCTTATGGATGATAGCGGGGTGAAATGGCTATGACTCGGGTTGTTGTTGTCCTTGAGGATCTTATTGGCCTTCTTGTGACATTGGGTGCTGTAGGTGTCCTGGAGGGAAGGTAGTTTGCCCCAGTTTCCGTACAAGGCAGTGATACAGCCAGACAGGATGCTCTCATTTGTGCATCTGTAAAAGTTTGTGAGGATTTTAGGTGCCAAGACAAATTTCTTCCTCCATATCATCCAAAATGGGTGATGGACATCCACAAATGAATACATATCATACTTAATGGAGTGACTCAGATTTACATACAGAATAATACGAAATGCTCTGAGACCAGGTTGCCTTATCAGTCATTGATCAATTCTTATGTAATACCACTGCAATGTGTGCAATTTTAATCATTTGTTTTTTTATGTTTAGTTTTCAAAATATAAAATAATTCTCACTTGCTTGTTTTGTGCTCCGGTGGTATGCTGAACATCATGCCATATTATGCCATGGACTAAAATACAAGGTATATTGCAATCAGTGGTCGATGATGCTAATAAACACTCTGGGTGTATGTTTATAGTCTTTATTGACACAAATCTAATATTTTATTTCTTTTGTAGCCCTGAAGAACTTGCTGGAGGCCTCAGTTGTACACCGGAGTACAATACTACACCTTGGCTGGTGTAAAGCAGCAATATAGCCATGAGAGGGCGCCAAAATCCCATAATATACTTCACATCAGCCTCCACTGCAGTGAACATGAGGTGAGTCAGTCCGTAATTTAGGATTGTAATACGGAGGACTGTACCTTTAAGACATCATCATACAGCATATTTCTGTCACACATGCCACGCTGCTGCGCCTGCTCAGTGCACCCACCACAGACTGTTCAGTGACAAATGAACCACTATCCTGTTAGATCTAGGTAGCCCGTGTGCTCCAGTATGGACCCACTGTAGACGTCGCGGCTTTTGTTGCGATTCCGCGATTTGGGTGACAGCTCCCGTGGATCTAAAATTCCAGGAGCGACGGAATAATGAGAAGAGGGAATTATAATATTTATACTGCACGGATAGCGCAGAGAGATATCCACAATAAAAGGTAAATAATAATCGATATATTTCCTTTATTGTTTTCTCGTGTAGAATTCCCCTGCTGGCATAACGCTACATTATAGGCTATGAAAATGCTGATGAATGCCACAACACTCACTCGTGCGGTTTGGTTTAGCTTTTTGTGCGTTGCCTGTATTGCCTTTGAATAGGCTATAGTTTTGCGTCTCCACAACCTTGCAGTTAAGCTCTGACATAGTGATCATATAGCAAATACATTATAGGTATAGTTACTGTTTTCTTGTAATTTTCCCTATGAATGATGGAAGGTTTTCATTAATCTTCTTTTTCAGAACAGTCTATTTCGTAATTCTGCTGAAAACACCCTATTAATATAATTATAAGCTATGAATGTCATTACATTTGATCCACAACAGGCAAAATCCCCTTGATATCAATGTAGCCTTTCTCTGTAGCATGGCGAATATGGTTATAAACAAACAAACACCACAGTAACTTGATTTCCTGCTTAGGATAAGATTCAGTAGATGGATTTGCATAGGTTGCCCAACGTGAAATACACAGGAACACTTATTTTTGTTTTAAGTTCTGGAACACAGTATCTTTATTGTTTTACAATATTATATATGCGCTATCAATCGTTGTGGTCATGCACAATTAGTTATGTGTTATTTTTCTTTCGTGCATGCGCCTGTGTTCCTGTGCATGCTCATCTGTTCGTAACTCATTCCCTTTGTATCTATGTATGTGTGTGTCTGGGTCAACATCCTCTGGACCAGATGTAAAGTCAATCAGTTGGGGCACGACCGGCTCCTTTAAACCCTCTCTGGTCTCTCTTACGGCCTCTGCCCTGCTAACAGCGACATTCTCAGTAACTCCATATTCCTGCTATGATTTCAGACCACTGACCACATGGCAGTTTCAGCCAGATGCTTTGAATAGTATGCAGCACATGCAGTGCTTTATAATAGCGAGGATCGCCATCGCCTGTGTTCCCTCTCCTGAGTTTGTTGTTCTGAAAGTAAGATCAGAGATAAAGAGACGAAGCTGTTACTGACCATCAGTAGCCTACCTTATTGGTATTGATGTGTCCCGAACTGAGACCTCTGTTCCTTTGGTTAGGAGGGGTGTGTTGTAACCTTTTTTTTCTTTTTTTTACCCGTTAAGAAAACCAAGCAAATGTTAGGCTACACCGTGGAGGCCAGGAGGGTCAAATGTCTTTCTCCTTATCGGTATCTGCTGACCATGTAGTTCCAGGTGTACTGTGTAGACTTCAGCCGTAGCCTCAGTCATCTCCCAAGCTGTGTTTTATTTGTGCTAATGAGTGACCACCATCTGTCTGGCAGACATGCGCTACATCTTCTACCGCACTGAATTATTCAGTAGGTCTAGCCTACATTCACATTCTAGACATTCAGTCCCGTCTGTGTTACCCAAAAGCTTCCACGCAGTCTTTGTACTTGTATTTTTAAATCATTACTGCATGTCTAATACATCACTGTGTGTGTTTTATATTAATGAAAATAACTCCAAAATATGTTTTTTATCATTTATTTCCCTGAGCTTCCTTGAAATGCTCAGTATGATCGTGTGGGCGTTAGGAAATAAATGTCAAGATATTTACATACACAGCCCTGATTGGCTGATAGGATGGTCTTGAGCTCACCCCTTACCCAGATGCACAGTCATTGGTCTATTATAATCAGATCACATTGTGATGTCATGATGTGGTCCAAAAGTTCCATCCCACCTGAACAGGCTGACATTACAGGCATTTAAAAAATATATATCTTACACAAAAAGGACATTATTATCATTTTCACAATTTCAGCGTTATTTCGACCTCATGGAAATATATAAAAGGAAAATCACGTTTTTAACTGCACTGCCCCTTTAAGTTGGCTCCAATTGTCCTGTGTGTGTGTGCAAGGTTTTGTTCCAGCCCAGCATTGACAAACCTGATTGAAACAATTGTGATCCTCAGGTTAGACCACGGTTAGCTCAATCGGATGCTTTAGGACCAGGCTGGAACAAATCAAATGTTATTTGTCACATGCACCGAATAAAACAGGTGTAGACCTTACCGTGAAATGCTTACTTACATCCCTTAGCCAACAATGCAGTTCAAGAAATATAGTTAATAAAATATTTACTAAGTAAACTAAAAGTAAAATAAATAAATATATGTATATAAAATAGCACAATAAATGTACATAACAATAACGAGGCTATATACAGGGGGTACCGAGTCAATGTGCGGGGGTACAGGTTAGTCGAGGTAATTTGTAAAGTGACTATGCATAGATAATAAACAGCAAGTAGCAGCAGTGTAAAAACAAAGGGGGGGGGGGGGGGGGGGTAATGTAAGTAGTCCGGGTGGCCATTTGATGAATTGTTCAGCAGTCTTATGGCTTGGGGGTAGAATCTGTTAAGGAGCCTTTTGGTCCTAGACTTGGCGCTCCATGCGGTAGTAGAGAGAACGGTTTATGACTTGGGTGACTGGAGTCTTCCCTGTCTTCCCTGTGGCTCAGTTGGTAGAGCATGGTGTTTGCAACACCAGAATTGTGGGTTCGATTCCCATGGGGGGCCAGTACACAAAAAAAAAAAATGCATGAAATGAAATGAAATGTATGCATTCACTACTGTAAGTTGCTCTGGATAAGAGCGTCTGCTAAAATATAAATGGAGTCTTTGACAATTTTTTTGGGCCTTCCTCTGACACCGGCCCCAGTGATGTACTCCCTGTAGCGCCTTATGGTCAGATGCCGAGGAGTTGCCATACCAGGTGGTGATGAAACCGGTCAGGATGCTGTCGATGGTGCAGCTGTATAACGTTTTGAGAATCTGCGGACCCATGCCAAATCGTATCAGTCTCCTGAGGGGGAAAAGGAGTTGTCGTGCCCTCTTCACAACTGTCTTGGTGTGTCTGGACCATGATCGTTTGTTGGTGATGTGGACCCCAAGGAACATGAAACTCTCCACCCGCTCCATTTCAGTCCCGATGTTAATGGGGGGCCTGTTCGGCACTCCATTTCCTATAGTCCACAATCAGCTCCTTTGTCTTGCTCACATTGAGAGGTTGCCTCCCCACACTGTCTCCGACCCTGTTCTAGCTGCCTGTGCCTGACTGCCTGTGCTTGAGGGATGTGTGCAGGGTCTACATATGTCCAATATGTGCCCCCTCAAAATGAATTCCGTAAACAGTTATCTTTCATTAGACTTGTGCCGTGTTCATGTTGCATGTAGTTGTAAACAACGTTATGGAAACGTCTCCACTCAGTGGTTGAACGCCAGTCACATAACTTAAATTAAGAGATACCAGAGTAATGGAGTTACATTTCCTTTTTTTCCGAAGCTGCCTTTCAATCAAGTTGGAAAATAACAACCATTTGTTGTGTAATCCTGGCCTCAAAGATAGTAATAAGATGTGTCCTGCTGTGGTCCAGATTATGACTGATCTGGAGCCAGGGCACTGGTAATGATGCAGTCCATAGAAAGTGTGGATTAACTGGGATTAGGCCTATCTCGCTGTTTTGTTTTGGAGAGTACAGTATTAACATTCTTGTACTGTAGGGATCCCACTGATACGGTCTGTTCATATGATGGATTGGGTGAAAACCTGTGCTTGTGGCCTGTAGCACCACAGAGGCATAGGCATGAACATGCTACACTCTGTCATGTGTGAACAGGTTAACTCAGTGAGGGCAGAAAGCTTTGTAACGGGTTGGAGGGCCGTGAAATCAATATTCACTTCTCAAACCAAAGCAAACGTCTGTAGGCCTACACTGGCTATCTATCTTCTCAAACAGGCCTACACAACGTACAGTTGAGGACCCTTGAAATGATTGCCTTCATACTTTTTGGAGGATTAGCGTTACGTAATTTCATTGTGCACAGACTGTGTGTGCGCGCGTGTGTGTGAGGTAGATTCCTGTGTAGGAGGGTGGAGAGAGAGAGGAGGAAGGTGGGGTTAGCGGTGTTAGGTTCTAAATAAACAGAGTAAAAAAACTCACGGATAAAGCTCAATCCAAGTTTATTCATCCATTGGGTCATACAGCTGCATAAGACAAAAAACGTATTCGCACAAGCACTGATATTTAACCCTTTCTCCTGTGCTGAGTCTCCTCCTATACATCTGAACAGCCAATACATCTCTGTTGCTAGACAGAAACTTAGTGATATCTGTCCTTCCTCACTTCATCTAACCTGACCTCTACCCAAATTGCTCACTCCTCCTCAACTCACGGCTGTTGACTTGTACCAGACTGTGTCTCTTCTCCTCCCATAGGATCCCCGATGGCTAACAATAACATATCCTGACAGAATGTGAACGTTCTACATTCTTCTCTCTCCCTCAGTGACATATTTAATATTTCCAAGTTTAAAAGTCAGTTCCCAACAGCAGGTACTGTCAGCCAAACATTGGCAGGATTCTTGGTTCCCAGGGGGCTTATATTACAGATCCACAGAACAGACAGACCCACTGACATACTCTTCACACACTGCCAACATACTGTACATCCACATAGCGCTCTGCTTCTCAACCCTGTGTTCTATTTACCTTTCACACATTCAAATCTGCAGTTTTACTAGGTTTTTATGATCTTACTCAATAGACACACACAATGGCCCGCCATGTTTTAAACTATCCCACTACGAAAGGTTTGTGAAGTGCATTCAGCCATAGTGTGACACTGTGTCAACACTGAGCTGAGGAGGGGACACATGCTGGTCAGGGCTCTGTAGGCACAGTGGCAGGAGATGGTTACAGGCTTATGATCAACAATAGAGTGAATTAACCAACTGAATGGACAAAAACAACATCACCTCCTCTTTTTACAGACATAACCACCGCTTGTTTTAAATTCATCACCAATGTGTATCCAGTAGTCAGTTAGACCGACATCTAGGGTTGGCTTGCAAGCATGCTGTAAAATTAAGAGCATGTCTGTTATATTTTTGCCAACACATTTGCCCACAACCATGCAAACCAAAGCATCTCGGATTTGACGTTGTTTGTTTTTTATTTTCCTTTTCAGACATTGACATGAAGAAAGACATTGAGACGTTGATAACAGAGGAACGCGCTGATATCATCTTGAAATATGATACGGTGGGTGACGTTCAACAAATACACTGTTCAGAGGGTTTTAGGATGCTGTAAACTGTTTTTAAAAGCGCTAAAATTGCCATGTGCACTTCCACCTTAGTTATTTCTCAATTACCGATGACCAAAATAACCCAAGCGACCTGTCCAACAAAAGCCTCTCCAGTTAGAGAACTAGATAAGGTTTGAAAGTTCACAGACATCAGTTCAGTCATTACAAAGTTCCAGTAATAGTCATTTTAGTCACATAGCATAGCATAGCACAGCAATAGTGGTGTTTAGCTCCAGGCCTGCATTGATGTATCCACAAATAACTTAGTCTAAGACTGGTCTTCTTACGTAGGTAGACTGCACCACCTCCATCACCTCCATAAACAAGGGAATAGATCAACCACACCATTCAAAACCAAACAGCGAAGCTGTTGTTATGTCCACGCAAGTGCAGTTTGTAACGCACATCCTTGATGATCAGATGTTGATTCACTTGGCCTGAGTTTGTACTTTAAACAACATGCATTGCATCTTCAGTACACGTCACGGAGTTATCCCATCTGACTGTACGCCATGTCCTCTGTCTGTGTGTTGTCCATCTGTTCACACAGGAGGAAGAGTTCACACTTCTTTGAGCGTGTTGTTAAAAAGAGTGACCGTCGCTCTAAGAGGGATCAGAAAGAGAAACCGAATTTGAATGTGTGTGTGTGTGTGTTGCTAAGCGTTGTGTGTGTGTGGGTTGTTAAAGAAGCCTAATAGCATGCTTGTGGTTTGTTGTGTAACAGAAAAGTATTATATAATATAATATGATGAGGAGATTTAGACACACATGTGCAGCTAAAATAGTAACAGTTGCCAGGCAAACACAATCATACTGTAAGAGTGATGACGTGGGCCTATCTGTGCTGTATGTTGTTAATTCTATAAAACCTATAGACTTATACATTACAAAATGATAGATTATGCGGTCTGTTTAGTACAAACTAGAGGTCATGAACTTCAAGCGATCCAAATGACCCTAGCAATATCTGTCTGACAGTGTCCCCTCTTCAAATTTGTGTCAGCAGACACACTGACACTGGAAAGTGCAAGAGGGAGGGAGAGCGAGAGAGAGAGAGAACTACAGCCAATGAGATAGAGTTGACACTCGAAATAGCAAGAGAGAGCGAGTAGGAATGAGACAGAGTTAAATTTAGCTCACAGGCAACAAGACATGAGAACATACTGTATATAGGATCTTAATTTGAGCCAGTTTGCTACAGAAGGAAAAAATAGTCCTGCAGCCACAAAACAATTTGAGTTATAAGGACATTTTTGTAGGGTTGATACATTTTTTGTAAGGGAAAATGAAGTCTGATATTTCAAAGTTGAAAGACAAACTTTAGAAGCCTTTTTTAACCCTAAATACACTACAAGTAAACATATGTTGCATTGCAGGAAAGTTATCCTGCAATAGGGTGATCATATTAAGATCCTACATCTGTAGAGGGGACCCTGTCTGGCCTTAGCAACACCTGTGACAACGGCCATAGCTAGACCATAGCAATCAATTACACCATGGTCTCTCTCAGCTACTGAACCATAACAGAAATCAGCTGATTTCTGTCTGTCTGTAGGATTCTACTGTCTATGTGGTATTTGACTTCGGAACAGAAGAAGCCCACACTGTCTCAGACCTCAGGTGGTGACAGTACAGACACCATGTTTTTAGTGCAATTCACCGTGGGTGTTCTGTTTAATGTAAGGTGCAGATGGCTTAGTCAGGGTGCCGTTTCTGTTTGGCAAAGACAACAACTTGGCTGCCCTTTGATGTTGTCTTGTCAAACAAGGTTATGACGTATTATTAACTGGGTGGTTCAAGTCCTGAATGCTGATTGGCTGACAGCCGTGGAATATCAGACCATATACCACGAGTATGACAAAACATTTATTTTTACTGGTCTAATTACGTTGGTAACCATTTTATAATAGCAATAAGGCACCTCCGGGGTTTGTGGTATATGGTCAATATAACACGGCTAATGGCTGTGTCCAGGCACTCCGTGATGCCTAAGAACAACCTTAGCCGTGGTATATTGGCCATATACCACACCCCCTCATGCTTAATTATACAATGGGTGGGTCTAATCCTGAATGCTGATTGGTTAAAACTGCATTCCAGCCGGTGTCTATTCCATAAGGTAAATCTATGACTTTAAAATGCCTATTTACTCTGTTCCATCTGACTGCACAATCCACTGTCTTATCAGCCCAGCCAGGCAATTTATAAACTTTATCTCCACTATAAAAAGCATGTAGAATTTATGTTACATTTCTTTTAGACTAACATTTATTTTTCAACAGCGGAGATTTGTATAAACCTTGCTGTCTGTCTCTCTGACATTTGCAACATTGTTTCAGTATTCAAATTTGATATCCAGCTGTTGCATAGTAATGAATGTGTCAAGAGTTGGAAGTCGGGATGAGACAGACAGGCAGGCAGCTTTTCTCAGCCAGTCGAAATCATGAATCAGCATCAGTTTTATGGATATATACAAATAAATATTAATAAAAAACAGGTCAAATGAAACAATAACAGCTAGTTTGCAGTATTTTGCCAGCTTCAGTTTGAAATGATTGTGTTAGCTGTGTTGTTGGCTAGCTCCTCTAAACAACAGTGTCCTGACAAGAGAGCACATTTTCTAAGCCAGGTGAAATCGCGCATCATTAGCTCATTGTTATGGATGTATCAAATAAATGTCACTAGAAAACAGCTTAAACAAATGTAGATAAAATATAATGTTATTGGTCACATACACATATTTAGCAAATGTTATTGTGAGTGTAACGAAATGCTTGTGTTCCTAGCTCCAACAATGCAGTAGTTTCTAACAATTCACAACATCTGTTCCAAGGGGTTAAGAATGTTAGGGACAATATAGGATGAATCACAATAATTGTTTGCTAAAATAATAATTGCTTGACAAAAATGTAATGTAATGCTATGGCAATCCTGGTTATAGGTAACAATCCTTTGCATAAAATGCTGACATTTTTACGCATATTAATTGTAAATTATGCAAATTAAGATACACAAGATATTTGAATATATATTTTTTTGTAATAGCTATATATAAAGCAAATTGAGATGAGAGCATTGGGAATACTATTAGCTGTTAATCTGCTTCTGTTCTGTGGGTGGCACTGTGTGCTCTTTTCGAAGGATGGGTCCTGGCCTTTCGAGGGCCTAGGGATCCGGGGGGATGGGGGTGGTCTGCCGGTCACTGGGATGACAACCCAACTTGGAGGGGCTTTGGCGGGTGGAGTAGTGGAGAACAATTGGAGGGTTACTTAGTAGCAATGCAAATATCATGGTACAGCTTATATGGACACAATCACTATGGTACTTTTTAATGATAAAAAAAAACTTTATTTAACTAAGCAAGTCAGTTAAGAACAAATTCTTATTTACAATGACGGCCTACCCCGGCAAAACCCGGACAACGCTGGGCCAATTGTGCGCCGCCCTATGGGACTCCCAATCACGGCCGGATGTGATGCAGCCTGGATTCGAACCAGGAACTGCAGTGACGCCTCTTGCACTGAGATGTGTATACTACAAGTGTACACAAAAAGTGTGGATGATGAATAGATTTGAAACTTGTATCTCATTATGGTAAATGGTGAAATAAGTATAGCCAGTTATAATTGTAATGGCTTAGCAGATAATAAGAAAATAACAATATTTACCAGGCTCAAAGAGAGGGAATATAATAATTATTGTTTACAGGAAACTCATTCAAAATTTTAGATGAAGGTGAGTGGAAAATGGACAGGGGGGGTGAAATACAGTTGAAGTCGTAAGTTTACATACACTTACGTTGGAGTCATTAAAAATTGTTTTTCAACCACTCCACAAATGTATTGTTAACAAACTATAGTTTTGGCAAGTCAGTTAGGACATCTACTCTCTGCAGGACACAAGTAATTTATCCAACAACTGTTTACAGACAGATTATTTCACTTATAATTCCCTGTATCACAATTCCAGTGGGTCAGAAGTTTACATACACTATGTTGACTGTGCCTTTAAACAGCTTGAAAAATTCCATAAAATGATGTCATGGCTTTAGAAGCTTCTGATAGGCAAATTGACATAATTTGAGTCAATTGGAGGTGTACCTGTGGATGTATTTCAAGGTCTACCTTTAAACTCAGTGCCTCTTTGCTTGACATCATGGGAAAATCAAAGGAAATCAGCCAAGACCTCAGAAAACAAATTGTAGACCTGGTTCTACCTTGGGAGCAATTTCCAAACGCCTGAAGGTACCACGTTCATCTGCACAAACAATAGTACTCAAGTATAAACACCATGGGACCACTCAGCCGTCATAACGCTCAGGAAGGAGATGCGTTCTGTCTCCTAGAGATGAACATACTTTGGTGCGAAAAGTGCAAATCACTCCCAGAACAACAGCAAAGGACCTTGTGAAGATGCTGGAGGAAACAGATACAAAAGTATCTATATCCATAGTAAAACGAGTCCTATATCAACATAACCTGAAAGGCTGCTCAGCAAGGAAGAAGCTCCAAAACATCCATAAAAAAGCCAAACTACGGTTTGCATCTGCACATGGGTGCAGAGATCATACTTTTTGGAGAAATGTCCTCTGGTATGATGAAACAAAAATAGGACTGTTTGGCCATAATGACCATCGTTATGTTTGGAGGAAAAGGGGGGAGTCTTGCAAGCCGAAGAACACCATCCCAACCGTGAAGAACGGGGCTGGCAGCATCATGTTGTGGGGATGCTTTGCTGCAGGAGGGACTGGTGCACTTCACTAAATAGATGGCATCACGAGGAATGAAAATTATGTGGATATATTGAAGCAACATCTCAAAACATCACTCAGGAAGTTAAAGCTTGGTTGCAAATGGGTCTTCCAAATGAACAATGATCCCAAGCATACAGTGGGGGGAAAAAGTATTTAGTCAGCCACCAATTTTGCAAGTTGTCCCACTTAAAAAGATGAGAGAGGCCTGTAATTTTCATCATAGGTACACGTCAACAATGACAGACAAAATGAGGGAAAAAAATCCAGAAAATCACATTGTAGGATTTTTTATGAATTTATTTGCAAATTATGGTGGAAAATAAGTATTTGGTCACCTACAAACAAGCAAGATTTCTGTCTCTCACAGACCTGTAACTTCTTCTTTAAGAGGCTCCTCTGTCCTCCACTCGTTACCTATATTAATGGAACCTGTTTGAACTTGTTATCAGTATAAAAGACACCTGTCCACAACCTCAAACAGTCACACTCCAAACTCCCCTATGGCCAAGACCAAAGAGCTGTCAAAGGACACCAGAAACAAAATTGTAGACCTGCACCAGGCTGGGAAGACTGAATCTGCAATAGGTAAGCAGCTTGGTTTGAAGGAATCAACTGTGGGAGCAATTATTAGGAAATGGAAGACATACAAGACCACTGATAATCTCCCTCGATCTGGGGCTCCACGCAAGATCTCACCCCATGGGGTCAAAATGATCACAAGAACGGTGAGCAAAAATCCCAGAACCACACGGGGGGACCTAGTGAATGACCTGCAGAGAGCTGGGACAAAGTAACAAAGCCTACCATCAGTAACACACTATGCCGCCAGGGACTCAAATCCTGCAGTGCCAGACGTGTCCCCCTGCTTAAGCCAGTACATGTCCAGGCCCATCTGAAGTTTGCTAGAGAGCATTTGGATGATCCAGAAGAGGATTGGGAGAATGCCATATGGTCAGATGAAACCAAAATATAAATTTTTGGTAAAAACTCAACTCGTTGTGTTTGGAGGACAAAGAATGCTGAGTTGCATCCAAAGAACACCATGCCTACTGTGAAGTATGGGGGTGGAAACATCATGCTTTGGGGCTGTTTTTCTGCAAAGGGACCAGGACGACTGATCCGTGTAAAGGAAAGAATGAATGGGGCCATGTATCATGAGATTTTGAGTGAAAACCTCCTTCCATCAGCAAGGGCATTGAAGATGAAACATGGCTGGGTCTTTCAGCATGACAATGATCCCAAACACACCGCCCGGGCAATGAAGGAGTGGCTTCGTAAGAAGCATTTCAAGGTCCTGGAGTGGCCTAGCCAGTCTCCAGATCTCAACCCCATAGAAAATCTTTGGAGGGAGTTGAAAGTCCGTGTTGCCCAGCGACAGCCCCAAAACCTCACTGCTCTAGAGGAGATCTGCATGGAGGAATGGGCCAAAATACCAGAAACAGTGTGTGAAAACCTTGTGAAGACTTACAGAAAACCTTTGACCTGTGTCATTGCCAACAAAGGGTATATAACAAAGTATTGAGAAACTTTTGTTATTGACCAAATACTTATTTTCCACCATAATTTGCAAATAAATTCATGAAAAATCCTACAATGTGATTTTCTGGATTTTTTTTCTCATTTTGTCTGTCATTGTTGACGTGTACCTATGATGAAAATTACAGGCCTCTCTCATCTTTTTAAGTGGGAGAACTTGCACAATTGGTGGCTGTAATTCAAAAGTTGGCTTAAGGACAACAAAGTCAAGGTATTGGAGTGGCCATCACAAAGCCCTGATCTCAATCTTATAAAACATTTGTGGGCAGAACTGAAAAGCGTGTGTGAGCAAGGAAGCTTACACACCTGACTCAGTTACACCAGCTCTGTCAGGAGGAATGGACCAAAATTCACCCAACTTATTTTGGGAAGCTTGTGCAAGGCTACCCGAAACGTTTGACCCAAGTTAAACAATTTGAAGGCAATGCTACCAAATACTAATTGAGTGTAAGTAAACTTCTGACCCACTGGGAATGTGATGAAAGAAATAAAAGCTGAAATAAATAATTCTCTCTGATATTATTCTGACATTTCACATTCTTAAAATAAAGTGTGATCCCAACTTACCTAAGACAGGGAGTTTTTACTAGGATTAAATGTCGTTGTGAAAAACTGAGTTTAAATGTATTTGGCTTAGGTGTATGTAAACTTCCGACTTCAACTGTATACTTCTCCCATGGGCAAAGAAACTCAGAAGGGGTAATGATATTAATTAACAGTTATTTTGATACGAATGTGCAAATTGTCCAAATACATCTGCATGGTAGAGGGATGATCTAAAATATACTGCTCAAAAAAATAAAGGGAACACTTAAACAACACAATGTAACTCCAAGTCAATCACACTTCTGTGAAATCAAACTGTCCACTTAGGAAGCAACATTGATTGACAATACATTTCACATGCTGTTGTGCAAATGGAATAGACAACAGTAGAAATTATAGGCAATTAGCAAGACACCCCCAATAAAGGAGTGGTTCTGCAGGTGGTGACCACAGACCACTTCTCAGTTCCTATGCTTCCTTGCTGATGTTTTGGTCACTTTTGAATGCTGGCAGTGCTTTCACTCTAGTGGTAGCATGAGACGGAGTCTACAAACCACACAAGTGGCTCAGGTAGTGCAGCTCATCCAGGATGGCACATCAATGCGAGATGTGGCAAGAAGGTTTGCTGTGTCTGTCAGCGTAGTGTCCAGAGCATGGAGGCGCTACCAGGAGACAGGCCAGTACATCAGGAGACGTGGAGGAGGCCGTAGGAGGGCAACAACCCAGCAGCAGGACCGCTACCTCCGCCTTTGTGCAAGGAGGAGCAGGAGGAGCACTGCCAGAGCCCTGCAAAATGACCTCCAGCAGGCCACAAATGTGCATGTGTCTGCTCAAACGGTCAGAAACAGACTCCATGAGGGTGGTATGAGGGCCCGACGTCCACAGGTGGGGGTTGTGCTTACAGCCCAACACCGTGCAGGACGTTTGGCATTTGCCAGAGAACACCAAGATTGGCAAATTCGCCACTGGCGCCCTGTGCTCTTCACAGATGAAAGCAGGTTCACACTGAGCACATGTGACAGACGTGACAGAGTCTGGAGACGCCGTGGAGAACGTTCTGCTGCCTGCAACATCCTCCAGCATGACCGGTTTGGCGATGGGTCAGTCATGGTGTGGGGTGGCATTTCTTTGGGGGGCCGCACAGCCCTCCATGTGCTCGCCAGAGGTAGCCTGACTGCCATTAGGTACTGAGATGAGATCCTCAGACCCCTTGTGAGACCATATGCTGGTGCGGTTGGCCCTGGGTTCCTCCTAATGCAAGACAATGCTAGACCTCATGTGGCTGGAGTGTGTCAGCAGTTCCTGCAAGAGGAAGGCATTGATGCTATGGACTGGCCCGCCCGTCCCCCAGACCTGAATCCAATTGAGCACATCTGGGACATCATGTCTCGCTCCATCCACCAACGCCATGTTGCACCACAGACTGTCCAGGAGTTGGCGGATGCTTTAGTCCAGGTCTGGGAGGAGATCCCTCAGGAGACCATCCGCCACCTCATCAGGAGCATGCCCAGGCATTGTAGGGAGGTCATACAGGCACGTGGAGGCCACACACACTACTGAGCCTCATTTTGACTTGTTTTAAGGACATTACATCAAAGTTGGATCAGCCTGTAGTGTGGTTTTCCACTTTAATTTTGAGTGTGACTCCAAATCCAGACCTCCATGGGTTGTTAATTGGATTTCCATTTATTATTTTTGTGTGATTTTGTTGTCAGCACATTCAACTATGTAAAGAAAAAAGTATTTAATAAGATTATTTCATTCATTCAGATCTAGGATGTGTTATTTTAGTGTTCCCTTTTTTTTTTGAGCAGTGTATGTTATTGGACCATAAACAGATATGGCTCATTAACCCATACGGACCAAATAATGATGGTCCATGCTTCTTTGAAAATATATAAACTCAGCAACAAAAAAAAACATCCTCTGACTGTCAACTGCATTTATTTTCAGCAAACTTAACGTGTAAATATTTGTATGAACATAAGATTCAACAACTGAGACATAAACTGAACAAGTTCCACAGACATGTGACTAACAGACATGGAATAATATGTCCATGAACAAAAGGGGGGGTCAAAATCTAAAGTAACAGTCAGTATCTGGTGTGGCCACCTGCTGCATTAAGTACTGCAGTGCATCTCCTCCTCATGGACTGCACCAAATTTGCCAGTTCTTGCTGTGAGATGTTACCCTACTCTTCCACCAAGGCACCTGCAATAATTTTTTACTGAATTTTTTTCAACATAACATAGGTACAGCAAATCCGCTTATTGTATGGGACACATTTAAATGTGCCGTTAGAGGCCATGCAATTCAGTACTCATCTCTAAAACAAAAGCAATTTAGGTCAAAGGAGTCCATACTAACAAAGGACATGGAAGGTCTAACAGAACAGATAGCAATAAAAATTGTACCATATAGGCTCAGATTAAGTTAGAGGAAAAACAAAAAGAAATGGAGGAACTTATTCAAGAAAGTTCAAGTGGAATATATTATAATAATAAAGCAAACTGGATGGAATATGTGGAAAAATGCACCAAATTATTTTTAAATCTTCAACATAGAATTGCTACCAGAAATAATTTACTGAAGCCTGTTTCAAATGACGGAGTCACCTATGATTCACTCAATTATATTTTGAAAGAGGAAGCAAAGTACTTTAAGCATATGTTTTCATTTCAGTTTCCTCCATCTCCTCTAACCGAAGCTAATTGTATGGATTTTTTCTATTAATAATGTAACATTAACAGCCATACAGAAAGACTTGTGACGGTGAAATTAAAGAGGAGGAACTTCTTGATGCAATTAAAGCCTTTAAGTCCGGGAAAACTCCAGGGCTGGATGGCATACCAGTGGAGGTAAACCAAACATTTGTTGATATACTCAGAGGGCCATTATTAGCATGTTGTAATCACTCCTATATAAATGGTAGATTATCAGACACTCACCAAGAATGTCTGATTTCATTATTACTGAAACAGGATACAAGTGTGAAATATAAAGATCCAGTGCATTTAAACAAATTGGAGGCCCCTTACACTTCAGTGTGTGATGCAAAAATTCTAGCAAAATGTATAGCGCATAGAATTAAAAAGGTATTGTCGGACATTATTCATTCTAATTAGACAGGTTGTTTACATGGAGATAATATAAGGCAAGTACTGGAAACAATAGAACACTATGAAAAATCGGGGAAACCAGGCCAGGACTTTGAAAAGTCTTTTGATAAAGTACAACTGGAGTTTATATATAAATGCCTGGAACATTTACATTTTGGAGAATCTCTTATAAAATGGGTTAAAATGATGTATAGAAAATATTTACCAAATAAACTAAAGTAAAAAATTTGAAAAAGTAACACAATAAAATAACAATAACGAGGCTATATCAGGGGGTACCGGTACCGAGTCAGTGTGCGGGGGTACAGGTTAGTTGAGGTAATTTGTACATGTAGGTAGGGTTGAAGTGACTATGCATAGATAATAAACAGCGAGTAGCAGCAGTGTACAAAACAAATGGAGGGGAGGGTGGGGGCAGTCAATGTAAATAGTCCAGTGGCCATTTGATTAATTATTCAGCAGTCTTATGGCTTGGGGGAGCCTTTTGGTCCTAGACTTGGTGCTCCGGTCCCACATGCCATGCGGTAGCAGAGAAAACAGTTTATGACTTGGGTGACTGGAGTCTCTGACAATTTTATATATATGACCTGGATGGCAGGAAGCTTGGCCCCAGTGATGTACTGGGCCATACGCACTACCCTCTGTAGCGCCTTATGGTCAGATGCCTAGCAGTTGCCATACCCGGCGGTGATGCAACCGGTCAGGATGCTCTCGATGGTGCAGCTGTTGAACCTTTTCAGGATCTGGGGACCCATGCCATATCTTTTCAGTCTCCTGAGGTGGAAAATGTTTTGTTGTGCCCTCTTCACAACTGTCTTGGTGTGTTTGGACCATGATAGTTCGTTGATGATGTGGACACCAAGGAACTTGAAACTCTCGACCCGCTCCACTACAGCCCCGTCGATGGTAATGGGGGGCTGTTCGGCCTGCCTTTTCCTGTCATCCACGATCAGCTCCTTTGTCTTGCTCACATTGAGGGAGAGGTTGTTGTCCTGGTACCACACTGCCAGTTCTCTGACCTCCTCCCTATAGGCTGTCTCATCGTTGTCGGTGATCTGGCCTACCACTGTTGTGTTGTCAACAAGCTTAATGATGGTGTTGGAGTCGTGTTTGGCCACACTGTCGTGGGTGAACAGGGAGTACAGGAGGGGACTAAGTACACACGCCTGAGGGCCCCCAGTTTTGAGGATCAGCGTGGCAGACGTGTTGTTGCCTATCCTTACCACCTGGGGGCGGCCCGTCAGAAAGTCCAGGATCCAGTTGCAGAGGGAGGTGTTTAGTCACAGGGTTTAGTCTCCTGATGTTATTTGACCCCACATGGACTATGACAGTATCAGCTCACGGCATCTGTTGTAGAATGGTCGGAAGCTGCCTTGTAATGTTCTGTACTCGTGCTCCAGGATTGCCCTGGGAACCAAGATGCTTCTTACAATAGAACTGCCGATGATGACAGCTGGTACAATGGCTGAGGAAGTTCGGCCTTTCTTTCGCCTCGGGGGTTTTGCCAACCCCTCGAGGACTGAAGGGCGGTGGGGCCCGATGGACCCGTTTCAGTTGTAGTATCCATTGTGGATAATGAATGGGCCGGAGTCTCAGACAGCCTCACGGTCTGATGAGGGTGGGAGCTCTGAGGATCTGAACCCGAGGTAGAAGCCACCGGAGAGGTAGACAGAACAGAAGACAAAAACGCAAGTACATCCGGATCCAATCTCAAACCGGAAGTCCCAAGGGAAGACAGCGCCGGAACCTCTGGATCCAGGGTGGCGAAGATGTTTCTGGTCTGTCTCCGGTCTGGGCTTAACATCTCCAAGGAGGCCCCCGTTGCCAGAGAATGCTGTTTTCGACTTCCACGGCGAGTGACATATCTCCATGGCTGGTTGGTAGGATCAAGAACAGGAACATCCCCCAAGTCATCCAGGAGCATCCAACTAGCTTCATTCTCCAGGGAAGGGGGAGACCCCTTCAAGCAGGGATCCCTGCAGAGTACCGGCCAGTCGGCTGTGGAGAGCCGACACGGCGGCGACACTTCCACCAGGCCAGAGCGGCGTCCTGCTTTCTCCTAGAAGAGAAAGAAAAGTAAACGGGCGTGGATTCCCCAGTAGCTTGTCTAGTTTCGCTACTAGTTTGCTAAGAGTAGCCACTTCGCTCCTGTAGTCCTCTGCAAGCAAACAGTTGTCTGGGTGGTCCACCTTATCCCTTAAAAAATCGTCCGACTGGCCGGTACTCTGATGGTGTTGTTGATTGCAGAAACAATCAGGTGTCCACCAGGCCAAACTTAGGTACACTGGCGTTCAAAAGTTTGGGGTCACTTAGAAATGTTCTTGTTTTCCATGAAAACATACATGAAATAAGATGCAAAATGAATAGGAAATTTAGTCAAGACGTTGACAGGGTTAAAAATAATGATTTTTAATTAAATAATAATTGTGTCCTTCAAACTTTGCTTTCATCAAATAATCCTCCATTTGCAGCAGTTACAGCCTTGCAGACATTTGGCATTCTAGTTGTCAATTTGTTGAGGTGCTTCCTGAAGCACCTCCCGCAGGTTGGATTGGCTTGATGGGCACTTCTTACGTACCATACGGTCAAGCTGCTCCCACAATAGCTCAATATGGTTGAGATCCGGTGACTGTGCAGGCCACTCCATTATAGACAGAATACCAGCTGACTGCTTCTTCCCTAAATAGTTATTGCATAGTTTGGAGCTGTGCTTTGGGTCATTGTCCTGTTGTAGGAGGAAATTGGCTCCAATTAAGCGCCATCCACAGGGTATGGCATGGCGTTGCAAAATGGAGTGATAGCCTTCCTTCTTTAAGATCCCTTTTACCCTGTACAAATCTCCCAATTTGCTGCCACCAAAGCACCCCAGACTCACATTGCCTCCACCATGCTTGACAGATGGCGTCAAGCATTCCTCCAGCATCTTTTAATTTTTTCTGCGTCTCACGAATGTTCTTCTTTGTGATCCTCAAACTTAGATTTGTCTGTCCATAACACTTTTTTCCAATCTTCCTCTGTCCAGTGTCTGTGTTCTTTTGCCCATCTTAGTCTTTTTATTGGCCAGTCTGAGATATGGCTTTTTCTTTGCAACTCTGCCTAGAAGACCAGCATCCCGGAGTCGCCTCTTCACTGTTGACGTTGAGACTGATGTTTTGCGGGTACTATTTAATGAAGCTGCCAGTTGAGGACTTGTGAGACATCTGTTTCTCAAACTAGACACTCTAATGTACTTGTCCTCTTGCTCTGTGCACTGGGGCCTCCCACTCCTCTTTCTTTTCTGGTTAGAGCCAGTTTGCGCTGTTCTGTGAAGGGAGTAGTACACAGCGTTGTACAAGATCTTCAGTTTCTTGGCAATTTCTTGCATGGAATAGCCTTAATTTCTCAGAATAAGAATAGACTGACAAGTTTCAGAAGAAATGTCTTTGTTTCTGACCATTTTGAGTCTGTAATCGAACCCACAAATGCTGATGCTCCAGGTATTCAACTAGTCTATAGAAGGCCAGTTGTAATTGCTTCTTTAATCAGTACAACAGTTTTCAGCTGTGCTAACATAATTGCTAAAGGGTTTTCTAATGATCAATTAGCCTTTTAAAATGATGAACTTGGATTAGCTAACACAACATGCCATTGGAACAAAGAAGTGATGGTTGATGAAAATGAGCCTCTGCACGCCTATGTAGATATTCCATTAAAAATCTGCCGTTTCCAGGTACAATAGTCATTTACAACATTAGCAATGTCTACACTGTATTTCTGATCAATTTGATGTTATTTTAATGGACAAAAAATGTGCTTTTCTTTCAAAAACAAGAACATTTCTAAGTAACCCCAAACTTTTGAACGGTAGTATATGCATGGAGGAACATTGGAAAGTCCAAGCATGTTCTCTGAGCATGTGTCTCTCACTCTCTCCCCCTCTCTCTTGCTTTCCACATATTCCTTCTCATCTCCCTGTCACTGTTTAATTATACCCATCTCCCCCTTTCCTTTCTCTGCGTTCTCCCCCCAAATGACATCCGCTAGGACCTATTTTTAGCCCTCTCACTTTCTCACACTTGACACCATTTGCAGTGTACCCTCAGGGCGTCATCGCTGTGATCGTTTGTCTGTGGTGGCATGGTTTGGTTTCTGTGGTTTCTGTAGGCTGTATGTATCGACCCTCTCTCTCTTTGCCCGCAACCTGCTTTCTGATTGTTTTCTATGCTTTCTAATAGTTAGCCACATCTATGTAGTCCATTGACTAGTCCTGAGAGAAAATTGTCTACCCCTTGGGCAATATCTGCGCCCCAATGTACATATGGCAATGGTATTTTCTGTTCTAATGGCCACGATTTAACACAGCATAGATAGACACAATGCATCCATTTGTATCATCTTTGAGACAGGCACAGCGATGTGATGCGCTTGTACTAAAAATCAAATGTATTGTTCTCTAGAGAACAGCATTTGTTGTGTTTTCCCCAGTGGCTACAATTCAAAGGCCCAAAGTCTGACTTGAATTAACTATTTTAAAGCAACAGGCCAACTTACGGCATGTTGTCCCTTGGCTGTGTGCTGTTTCTGATTTGTCTATGTCTGTGTGTCTGTGTGTCTATGTCTGTGTGTTATTCCAGGGCAGACAGGAGGGGATAGCGATTGACTCCTGGGAGGATGCAGACTACAGTATTTACAGAGTCACTGACCGTTTCGGATTTCTGCAGTAAGTCAAACTGGGTTTGTGTGTACAGTATTGTACACATTACTTGACTGGCAGAATCTGACTGATGTTGTCCATTTCTTTCCCACAGTGACAAGGAGCTGCCAACCCCTAGTGCACACGAGGAGAAGGTAAGAAGAGGAAATGCAACATATGCATCAAAAGGGTCAAAGAGACACACTGCAGTTTCCATTAGGTGGTGTACTAAAGCCACTAACTAACCTTTCAAACATATAGAGGTGTAATGTTCCTTGTGCGTGTGTGTGTGTGTGTGTGTGTGTGTGTGTGTGTGTGTGTGTGTGTGTGTGTGTGTGTGTGTGTGTGTGCGTGTGTGTGTGTGTGTGTGTGTGTGTGTGTGTGTGTGTGTGTGTGTGTGTGTGTGTGTGTGTGTGTGTGTGTGTGTGTGTGTGTGTGTGTGTGCGTGTGCGTGTGCGTGTGCGTGTGCGTGTGCGTGTGCGTGTGCGTGTGCGTGTGCGTGTGCGTGTGCGTGTGCGTGTGTGTGTGTGTGTATTAGCCAATCCATGCCGCCCTCCCGCTAACTTAGGGCCACATGCCCCAGGCATCCATCTGAGCCGATCCTTAGGCATCTCACTCACTCCTGGAATGGGAGCTAGGCTTCCTCTCGCCTTAGAACCGGTCATGTGGTCGTGATTGATTCAATTAATACCACATTTAACCTTGGGCAGAATTTGAGCTCTCCTCAATTTTAAATGTCAATTCAGTACAAACCAGCACATGCCACTCATAGCAGTAGGGGCAGGACACCGGGTTTTCAAGTCAAGTGATATTTTATATGATCCTACGAAGGGAGTTCGTTTGGTTGTAGTTTTAGAAGAAACATTGTAAGTACTGTGTTCTATACTGTACTATACTGTATAGCTTAGATGCGTCTTCAAATCAAATTGTATTTGTCACATACACATGGTTGCAGATGTTAATGCGAGTGTAGAGAAATGCTTGTGCTTCTAGTTCCGACCATGCAGTAATATCTAACAAGTAATCGAACAACTTCACAACAACTACCTTATACACACAAGTGTAAAGGAATGAATGAGAATACATGCATAAACATATATGAATGAGCGATGGCCGAACGGCATAGACAAGATGCAGTAGATGTTTTTTTTTTTTTTTTACCTTTATTTAACTAGGCAAGTCAGTTAAGAACAAATTCTTATTTTCAATGACGGCCTAGAATGCACTGTAAGTGGGTGTAGCAAAGCATCAGGGCCAGTATTCATAAAGCGTCTCAGAAGGACACTAAGTGTACTGATACAAGATCAGTTCTGCGTTTTTGATCATAATGAATAAGATTACATTGGCAGGGAGGACCTGATCCTAAATCAGCACTGCTACTTTGAGATGCTTTATGAACACAGGCCCAGCTTTGTTTGCATTAAGAGTGACTGCATTACAAATCTGCTTGTTTCCCCATTTTAAATGGTTAAAGATAAAATCCTTAATTGAAACCTTGGTTTCTCAAATGATTGCCTCGCCTGGTTCACTAACTACTTCTCAGATAGAGTTCAGTGTCAAATCGGAGGGCCTGTTGTCCGGGACTCTGGCAGTCTCTATGGGGGTGCCACAGGGTTCAATTCTTGGGCCGACTCTCTTCTCTGTATACATCAATGATGTCGCTCTTGCTGCTGGTGATTCTCTGATCCACCTCTACGCAGACGACACCATTCTGTATACTTCTGGCCCTTCTTTGGACACTGTTAACAACCCTCCGGTATAGAGTACAGTATATACATATGAGATGAGTAATGTAGGGTATGTAAACATTATATAAAGTGGCATTGTTTAAAGTGGCTAGTGATACATTTATTACATCAATTTTTCATTATTAAAGTGGCTAGAGATGAGTCAGTATGTTGGCAGCAGCCACTCAATGTTAGTGATGGCTGTTTAACAGTCTGATGGCCTTGAGATAGAAGCTGTTTTTCAGTCTCTCGGTCCCCGCTTTGATGCACCTGTACTGACCTCGCCTTCTGAATGATAGCGGGGTGAACAGGCAGTGGCTTGGGTGGTTGTTGTCCTTGATGATCTTTTTGGCCTTCCTGTGACATCGGGTGGTGTAGGTGTCCTGGAGGGCAGGCAGTTTGCCCCCGGTGATGCGTTGTGCAGACCTCACTACCCTCTGGAGAGCCTAGCGGTTGTGGGCGGAGCAGTTGCCGTACCAGGCAGTGATACAGCCCTACAGGATGCTCTCGATTGTGCATCTGTAAAAGTTTGTGAGTGTTTTTGGTGACAAGCTGAATTTCTTCAGCCTCCTGAGGTTGAAGAGGCGCTGCTGCGCCTTCTTCACCACGCTGTCTGTGTGGGTGGACCATTTCAGTTTGTCCGTGATGTGTACGCCGAGGAACTTAAAACTTTCCACCTTCTCCACTACTGTCCCGTCGATGTGCATAGGGGGCTGCTCCCTCTGCTGTTTCCTGAAGTCCACGATCATCTCCTTTGTTTTGTTGACATTGAGTGTGAGGCTATTTTCTTGTTAATGTAAATGTGTTTTCATTTTGCATACATAACATTTTACCTAGTTTAAAATGTATTTCTGTTTCGCCCTGACAGAAAAATAACCTGGAAATTGAAAGGGTGGAGAAATGGCTGAAGATGGTGAAGAAATGGGATAAATACAGGAACAGTGACAGGGTGAGAATATCTCTCTCTCTCTCTCTCACCACACCCTTCACTTGTGTTTATAAATGTTTATATTAGCCTGAAATGCTCACTCAACATTTACACTCCTGCCTCAACCCCCCATTTGTTCATCCTCTGACTCCCCCTGTCTAACCCATGTCTCCCTTGTGTGTACCACTGCTCTCCTCTCAGATGGTAAAGCGTGTGTATAAGGGTATCCCGCTGCAGCTGAGAGGCCAGGCCTGGGCCCTGATGCTGGATGTGGAGAAGGTGAAGAATGAGAACGAGGGGAAGTATGAGGTAAGAGAGTACCCAGTATCTAACACGCACGCACACATACACACACTGTTAGTTCATCAAACATCTACTCTAAACAGTGGGATTTGATACCGTGCTCCAACCAGCACGTTGCAGTCTAAAGCCAGTGGTCACTCAGGGCCACTAAACCATGTTGTTATGATTTGAAGGCGACTGCTACTTCAGGTCTCAGGAAAGTGATGTCATTGTACTAGGCTACGCTATCAGTAACCAGGTTCACTACATGGTAAGAGTACATGAAAATAAGGGAAAGCCGCACACTCTAAGAGCTCAGATGCAAACATTTTATAACCAACGTTTCGACAGCAAAGCTGTCTTCATCAGGGTATCATCACAAACACTGCGAGATGAGTCATTTATATAGTGTCAAGAGACACACAGGTGTTTGTAATCATGGCCAAGTGTGGCCTAATATCATTGGTTAACTCAAATATAAAAAAAAATGGCATACAAAGAACATACAAAAAGACAAACAAATGGATAGCATTCGATCATAGCATTTGTAGTCTAAAATGTATCTAACAAACAATTACAATGGCAAAATCACAATAATCACAAGAATGGCTTCAGATCAAAGTCTATGTTGAGACCGAAGGGAGCAAGGGTCTTTAAATTAAAGATCCAGGCAGCCTCTCCTTTTAACAATAAATTATCAAGGTCACCCCCTCTCCTCGGGAGGGTGACATGTTCGATGCCAATATAACGCAGAGACGAAATCGAATGGTTTGCTTCCAAAAAGTGGGCCGCAACTGGGTAAGTCAAGTTTTTGCACCTAATGGTGCTACGATGCTCTGAGATACGTACTTTTAATTCACGCTTTGTTTTACCCACATAATTTTTACCACAAGGACAAGTTATAAGATAAATAACTGCCTTAGTGGAACACGTAATAACACCTTTAATTGGGATAGATTTCCCTGTTTGTGGGTGTTTGAAGGATCTACATTTATAAGTGCCATTGCATTGAGCACAGCCATTACACTTGTAATTTCCATCCAGTATGGGCGTAAATAGACGTTGTTCAGGAATATCTTGGGGTGGTAAATCAGAGTTTACCAGTTGGTCTCTGAGATTTCTGCCCCGCGAGAATACGACCAGGGGAAGGTCAGAAAACACATTACCGAGACTATCATCATATTTCAGAATGTGCCAATGTACATGAACAAAAAAAACTTTTCAACATTACTGAATACCATATACCTGGCCAGAGATAAATACCCTGTGATTCAACAATGGTGTTAAGGTAATGTCCCTTTCCTCCCCCTCCATTGGTACAATGTCTTCAGAAAGTATTCACACCCCTTGACTTTTTCCACATTTTGTTCTGTTACAAAGTGGGATTAAAATGTATTTAATTGTCATTTTTTGTCAGTGATGTACACACAATTCTCTGTAATGTCAAAGTATTAATGGAACATAAAACACTGATATATTTTGATTAGATAAGTATTCAGCCCCCTGATCAATACATGTTAGTATCGCCTTTTGGCAGTGATTACAGCTGTGAGTCTCTGTACAATATTTGCCCATTCATTATTTTTTTCTTCATTCTTCAAGCTCTGTGAGGTTGGTTGTTGATCATTGGTGTACAGTACAGCTATTCTGAAGTCTCGCCATAGATTTTCAAACCAATTCAAGTATAAACTGTAACTAGGCCACTCAGGAACATTCAATGCTGTCTTGGTAAGTATCTCCAGTGTATATTTGGCCTTGCGATTTAGGTTATTGTCCTGCTCAAAAGTGGATTTGTCTGCCAGTGTCTGTTGAAAAGGGGCTTTGCCTGTGCTTAGCTCTATTCCTTTTGTTTTTATCCAAAACAAAAAAATCCCTAGCCCTTGCCAATGACAAGCATACCCATAACATGATGCAGCCACCACCATGTTTGGAAATATGAAGAGCGGTACTCAGTGATGTGTTGTGTTGGATTGCCCCAAACATAATGCTTTGTATTCAGGAACAAAAGTTAATTTCTTTGCCATATTTTTTTGCAGTATTACTTTAGTGCCTTATTGCAAACAGGATGCATGTTTTGGAATATGTTTTACTATGTACAGGCTTCCTTCTTTTCACTCTGTCATTTAGGTTAATATTGTGGAGTAACTCCAATGTTGTTTATCTATCCTCAGTTTTCTCCTATCACAGCCATTTAACTCTGTAACTGGTTGAAAATCACTATTGGCCTCATGGTGAAATCCCTGATCGGGTGTATTGATACACCATACAAAGTGTAATGAATCATTTCAACATGTTCAAAGGGATAGTCAATGGCTGCTTCTTTTTGCTTTACCCATCTACCAGTAGGTGCCTTTCTTTGCGAGGCATTGGAAAACATCCCTGGTCATTGTGGTTGAATCTGTGTTTGAAATTCACTGCTCGACTGAGATGATTGTATGTGTGGGGTACAGAGGTGGGGTAGTCATGAAAAAATGTTAAACACCATTATTGCACACAGAGGTAGTCCATGCAATTTATTATCTAGCTTGTTAAGCTAATCTTTAGTCCCGAAGGTATTTAGGCTTGACAAAGGTGTTGAATACTTATTGACTCAAGACATTTCAGCTTTTTATTTTTTATAAATGTGTAAAAATCTATAAAATCTTAATTCCACTTTGACATTATGGGGTATTGTGTGTAGATCAGTGACACAAAATAAAACTGGAATCCATTTAACTTCAGGCTGTAACACAGCAAAATGTGTAAAAAGTCAAGGGGTGTGAATACTTTCTGGTGGCACTTAGACAGTACATGAACATACATAGAAGTGTGCTAATCTTCCCCCACATATTGCAGCCTGAAGCCAGCGTACTGAACACAAAATATTGTAATGTTATACACCAAGACCATTTCATGTTTACAGGACCATTACTTTTCACAACTACCCCCACTCCCATCCACCCGTTGCTACATTCAGCAGGATCAATAATAGTGACTGGCAGGTGTCTTCACTGACATTTTCAACATGTCCCTGATTGAGTCTGTAATACCAACATGTTTCAAGCAGACCACCATAGTCCCTGTGCCCAAGAACATGAAGGCAACCTGCCTAAATGACTATAGAACCGTAGCACTCACGTCCGTAGCCATGAAGTGCTTTGAAAGGCTGGCAATGGCTCACATCAACACCATTATCCCAGAAACCATAGACCCACTCCAATTTGCATACCGCCCAAATAGAACCACAGATGATGCAATCTCTATTGCACTCCACACTGCCCTTTCCCACCTGGACAAAAGGAACACCTACATGAGAATGCTATTCATTGACTACAGCTCAGCGTTCAACACCATAGTGCCCTCAAAGTTCATCACTAAGCTAAGGATCCTGGGACTAAAAACCTCCCTCTGCAACTGGATCCTGGACTTCCTGACGTGCCCCCCCCCCCCCCCCCCCCCCCAGGTGGTGAGGGTAGGGAGCAACACATCTGCCACGCTGATCCTCAACACTTGAGCCCCTCGGGGGTGTGTGCTCAGTCCCCTCCTGTACTCCCTGTTCACCCACGACTGCATGGCCAGGCACGACTCCAACACCATCATTAAGTTTGCAGACAACACAACAGTGGTAGGCCTGATCACCGACAATGACGAGACAGCCTATAGGGAGGAGGTCAGAGACCTGGACGGGTGGTGCCAGAATAAGAACCTATCCCTCAACGTAACCAGGACTAAGGAGATGATTGTGGACTACAGGAAAAGGAGGACCGAGCACGCCCCCATTCTCATCGACGGGTCTGTAGTGGAGCAGGTTGAGAGCTTCAAGTTCCTTGGTGTCCACATCACCAACAAACTAGAATGGTCCAAACACACCAAGACAGTCATGAAGAGGGCACGACAAAACCTATTCCCCCTCAGGAAACTAAAAAGATTTGGCATGGGTCCTCAGATCCTCAAAAGGTTCTACAGCTGCAACATCAAAAGCATCCTGACTGGTTGCATCACTGCCTGGTATGGCAATTACTCGGCCTCCGACCGCAAGGCACAACAAGAGGGTAGTGTGTACAGCCCAGTACATCACTGGGGCTAAGCTGCCTGCCATCCAGGACTTCTATACCAGGTGGTGTCAGAGGAAGGCCCTAAAAATTGTCAAAGACCCCAGCCACCCCAGTCATAGACTGTTCTCTCTATTACCGCATGGCAAAAGTACCGGAGTGCCAAGTCTAGGACAAAAAGGCTTCTCAACAGTTTTTACCCTCAAGTCATAAGACTCCTGAACAGGTAATCGAATGGCTACCCGGACTATTTGCATTGTGTCCCCCCCTACCCCTCTTTTAGTAGCTGCTGCTACTCTCTGTTTATCTTATATGCATAGTCACTTTATCTATACATTCATGTACATACTATCTCAATTGGCCCGACCAACCAGTGCTAACCGGGCTATCTGCATTGTGTCCCGCCACCCGCCAACCCCTCTTTTACACTACTGCTACTCTCTGTTTATCATATATTTATAGTCACTTTAACCATATCTACATGCACATACTACCTCAATCAGCCCGACTAATTGGTTTCTGTATATAGCCTCGCTACTGTTATAGCCTCGCTACTGTATATAGCCTCACTACTGTTATTTTTCCCTGTCTTTTTATTGTTGTTTTTATTTCTTTACTTACCTATTGTTCACCTAATACCTTTTTTGCACTGTTGGTTAGAGCCTGTAAGTAAGCATTTCACTGTAAAGTTTACACCTGTTGTATTTGGCGCACGTGACAAATAAACTTGATTTGATTTGACATTGTTTTTGATTGATTGTTGGGTGCGGTTCCAAAAAGAGAGAGGATTATGTAACGGTATGTAGGATGAAAACAAGCAAATGGCATTGACATGGAGATACAAAGATCACACGCACATCACACAATAAGAGAGGTTTACTGACAGGGGATTATGGCTTTTGATATAAAGTTAATATAATAATATATTGCCTATATACTGTAGAATCTATGATTTTGAAGAAGAAAAAAAATTGGGGGACAGTGTGCTGTTGCTGTTTATTTATCTCTAATATGTTTGAAGTGTGCAAGGGATTTAGAAAATGAATATGTTGTTTTAATTGACATTTTCAGAGGATGAAGGAACAAGCCAGAATCTTCTCCCAGGAAATCAAACAGATAGATCTGGACGTGAACAGGACATTTAGAAACCACATCATGTTCATGGATCGATTCGGAGTCAAGTAAGTCAGCAGTTGTATTCTACCGTAAGGGTGGCTGTTTATGTACAGTGGCAAGAAAAAGTATGTGAACACCCTTTGGAATTATCTGGATTTCTGCATAAATTGGTCAAAAAATCTGATCTGATCTTCATCTAAGTCACAACAACAGACAAACACAGTGTGCTTAAACTAATAACGCACAAATTATTGTATTTTTCTTGTCTATATTGAATACATCATTTAAACATTCACAGTGTAGGCTGGAAAAAGTATGTAAACCCCTAGAGTCTGCTAACCTGGAGTACAATCATTGAGACGAGATTGGAGATGTTGGTTAGAGCTGCCTTGCCCTATAAAACCACTCACAAAATGTTTGTTTGCTATTCACAACAAGCATTGCCTGATGTGAACCATGCCTCAAACAAAAGAGATCTCAGAAGACCCAAGATTAAGAATTGTTGACTTGCATAAAGCTGGAAAGGGTTACAAAAGTATCTCTAAATGCCTTGACGATCATCAGTCCAAGGTAAGACAAATTGTCTATAAATGAAGAAAGTTCAGCACTGTTGCTACTCTCCCTAGGAGTAGCCGTCCTGCAAAGATGACTGCAAGAGCACAGCACAGAATGCTCAATGAGGTTAAGAAGAATCTTCAAGTGTCAGCTAAAGGCTTAAAGAAATCTCTGTAACATGCTAACATCTCCGTTGACGAGTCTACGATATGTAAAAAATTAAACAAGAATGGTGTTCATGGGAGAACACCACAGAAGAAGCCACTGCTGTCCAAAAAAAACATTGCTGCATGTCTAAAGTTCGTAAAAGAGCATCTGGATGTTCCACAGCACTACTGGCAAAATATTCTGTGGACAGATGAAACTACAGTTGAGTTGTGTTGAGGAAAAAGGCACAGCACACCAACATCAAAACCTCATCCCAACTGTAAAGTATGGTGAAGGGAGCATCATGGTTTGGAGCTGCTTTGCTGCCTCAGGGCCTGGACAGCTTGCTATCATCAACGGAAAAATACATTTTGCAGGAGAATGTAAGGCTATCTGTCCGCCATTTGAAGCTCAACAGAAATTGGGTGATGCAACAGGACAACGACCCAAAACACAGAAGTAAATCAACAACAGACTGGCTTCAACAGAAGAAAATATGCCTTCTGGAGTGGCCCAGTCATAGTCCTGACCTCAACCCGATTGAGATGCTGTGGCATGACCTCAAGAGTGCGGTTCACACCAGACATCCCAAGAATATTGCTGAACTGAAACAGTTTTGAAAAGAGGAATGGTCCAAAATTCCTCCTGACCGTCTGATCTGCAACTACAGAAAATGTTTAGTTGAGGTTATTGCTGCCAAAGGAGGCTCAACCAGTTGTTAAATCCAAGGGTTCACATACTTTTTCCACCGTGCACTTGAATGTTTACACGGTGTGTTCAATAATTTTTTGTGTTATTAGTTTAAGCAGACTGTGTTTGTCTATTGTTGTGATTTAGATGAAGATCAGATCAAATTTTAAGACCAATTTATGCAGAAATCCAAGTATTTCCAAAGGGTTTACATACTTTTCCTTGCCACTGAATGTCTCAGTGCTGATCTAAGATCAGATCCCCCAGTCTATTTAATATTAGAGTGGCTGAGGTTTCAGATATTCTCGAACTCGTGGTGCTATTTATACATTTTTTCGTAGCTGCTGCCCGCTCTGCTGCCTACGTAGCTCCCACTGTTAGCGCTGCTGCTTCCCCCTCATTGACATGGAGGGGGAAACTTCATGTTGTACACAAAAGACATGATCAACATGTTCGTACGAACTTTGTTGTCTGTTGTAACAGTATTGCAAACATAAGCACAACACAAAGGCAGTCTATTTCATGTAATTAGGCAAATACACTACGTGACCAAACGTATGTGGACACCTGCTCGTCGAACATCTCATTCCAAAATCATGGGCATTAATATGGAGTTGGTCACCCCTTTGCTGCTATAACAGCCTCCACTCTTCTGGGAAGGCTTTCCACTCCGCCAAACCCAGATTATTTTGTCGGACTGCCAGATGGTGAAGCGTGATTCATCACTCCAGAGAATGTGTTTCCACTGCTCCAGAGTCCAATGGTGGCGAGCTTTACACTACTCCAGCCGATGCTTGGCGATCTTAGGCTTGTGTGCGGCTGTTCGGCCATGGAAACCCATTTCATGAAGCTCTTGACATTGCTTTCAGAGGCAGTTTGGAACTCGGTAGTGAGTGCTACAACCGAGGACAGACTATTTTTTACATGCTACACTCTTCAACACTCGGCGGTCCCATTCTGTGAGCTTGTGTGGCTTACCACTTTGCAGCTGAGCCGTTGTTGCTCCTAGACGTTTCCACTTCACAATAACAGCACTTACAGTTGACCGGGGCAGCTCTTGCAGGGCAGAAATTTGACGAACTGACTTGTTGGATAGGTGGCATCCTATGACGGTGACACGTTGAAAGTCACTGAGCTCTTCAGTAAGGCCATTCTATTGCCAATGTTTGTCTATGGAGATTACATGGCTGTGTGCTCGATTTTATACATCCGTTGGCAACGGGTGTGGCTGAAAAAGCCAAATCCACTCATTTGAAAGGGTGTCTACATACTTTGGATACATAATGTATATACACTGCTCAAAAAAATAAAGGGAACACTAAAATAACACATCCTAGATCTGAATGAATGAAATAATGTTATTAAATACTTTTTTCTTTACATAGTTGAATGTGCTGACAACAAAATCACACAAAAATAATCAATGGAAATCCAATTTATCAACCCATGGAGGTCTGGATTTGGAGTCACACTCAAAATTAAAGTGGAAAACCACACTACAGGCTGATCCAACTTTGATGTAATGTCCTTAAAACAAGTCAAAATGAGGCTCAGTAGTGTGTGTGGCCTCCACGTGCCTGTATGACCTCCCTACAACGCCTGGGCATGCTCCTGATGAGGTGGCGGATGGTCTCCTGAGGGATCTCCTCCCAGACCTGGACTAAAGCATCCGCCAACTCCTGGACAGTCTGTGGTGCAACGTGGCGTTGGTGGATGGAGCGAGACATGATGTCCCAGATGTGCTCAATTGGATTCAGGTCTGGGGAACGGGCGGGCCAGTCCATAGCATCAATGCCTTCCTCTTGCAGGAACTGCTGACACACTCCAGCCACATGAGGTCTAGCATTGTCTTGCATTAAGAGGAACCCAGGGCCAACCGCACCAGCATATGGTCTCACAAGGGGTCTGAGGATCTCATCTCGGTAGCTAATGGCAGTCAGGATACCTCTGGCGAGCACATGGAGGGCTGTGCGGCCCCCCAAAGAAATGCCACCCCACACCATGACTGACCCATCGCCAAACCGGTCATGCTGGAGGATGTTGCAGGCAGCAGAACGTTCTCCACGGCGTCTCCAGACTCTGTCACGTCTGTCACATGTGCTCAGTGTGAACCTGCTTTCATCTGTGAAGAGCACAGGGCGCCAGTGGCGAATTTGCCAATCTTGGTGTTCTCTGGCAAATGCCAAACGTCCTGGGCACGGTGTTGGGCTGTAAGCACAACCCCCACCTGTGGACGTCGGGCCCTCATACCACCCTCATGGAGTCTGTTTCTGACCGCTTGAGCAGACACATACACATTTGTAGCCTGCTGGAGGTCATTTTGCAGGGCTCTGGCAGTGCTCCTCCTGCTCCTCCTTGCACAAAGGCGGAGGTAGCGGTCCTGCTGCTGGGTTGTTGCCCTCCTACGGCCTCCTCCACGTCTCCTGATGTACTGGCCTGTCTCCTGGTAGCGCCTCCATGCTCTGGACACTACGCTGAAAGACACAGCAAACCTTCTTGCCACAGCTCGCATTAATGTGCCATCCTGGATGAGCTGCACTACCTGAGCCAGTTGTGTGGGTTGTAGATTCCGTCTCATGCTACCACTAGAGTGAAAGCACCGCCAGCATTCAAAAGTGACCAAAACATCAGCCAGGAAGCATAGGAACTGAGAAGTGGTCTGTGGTCACCACCTGCAGAACCACTCCTTTATTGGGGGTGTCTTGCTAATTGCCTATAATTTCCACCTGTTGTCTATTCCATTTGCACAACAGCATGTGAAATGTATTGTCAATCAGTGTTGCTTCCTAAGTGGACAGTTTGATTTCACAGAAGTGTGATTGACTTGGAGTTACATTGTGTTGTTTAAGTGTTCCCTTTATTTTTTTTTTAGCAGTATATATCACAAGCAAGACAGACAGGCAGTCAAAAAAGCGATTATTTTCTCATTATTGCAAACATTGGCTAGTTTTTTTACATCTACTCTCACTACGATAACTATGAAGATTAGCATCACAAATAGTAGGCAGTCTAAAGCACTAGTTAAGTGCAATACCATGGAAATAAATGTTGAAAGTTACATTTATATTCCTAAAACTTAAACTAACACTACGCAAATGCCATACGGAAGCTTGAAGTAACCTATACATGCCGTCACACTATATTGATTTCGGGGGGCTGCAAAAGGGAACAAACCACTTTTTCTGTTAGTTAAGTTCAACGAATCACAACCCGGCATAGGTTATCAACAGTGACAACAGTTGGCTGCTATTTATGTGAAAGTTTGACTGTCAAGTCCGTGTATTGGTGTGTGGCCAGTGACTTTTATTAAGAGACTTTTATCGAGAAAGTAAATGATAGCTGCGTTCTAAGTCCTGCGACCCCCAGCGTGTTTGACAAAATCAACAGTACAAAACCAAAGATATTGATCTGTTTTAAGCAATTGTGTCATCGTGTTGAAGATAAACTTATATACTAACATCACCAATCTGAGGTAAAAAGGATGTGTAATTCCCCCCAATTCAATGCGGTCAAAACGTCAGCTTGTGTAATGTAGTCCACACAACATATTGAAACACATCATGGAAAGTAGTGAAATTAACCAAATTTCTATTTGGCGAAATATTCCAAAACACAAACGGATTAATAGTCTCAATCGGTTTACTGACAATAATGCAATATTAAAATAACTCAGATGTTCCAATCTACAAATGTTTGATATATAACATTAGTTACAGAGGGTAGTCGTTGAAAGTCCAGCATAGATGAACAGCCGACATGTTGATGACGCAATTTAGCTACTCTAAAAGGTCAAAGGTAATGCAGTAGCACGGGAGTGCGCAGTCTTCTCAAATGTAAAATGTATGTGTTCTCCACACTCTCGTCCTAATAAGAACCCACTCGAGAATTCCCTCGAAGAACTCACTCAGAGCATGGGAGTATGCATGTTGAGAAACACCCATAGACACGCAGTCTAATTAGAAATGTAATGTTATTTTTTCATCATCATTCCCGAACAAATAAAATGAAATGTTATTTGCCACGGGCTTCATAAACAACAGGTGTAGACTAACAGCGAAATGCTTACTTACAGGCCCTTCCCAACAAACAAAGATAAAAAATATTATATAAAATAATTATAACACAAGGAATAAATACACAACTTAGTAAATAGACAGCTATGAAAAATATAGATGAAAACTGCATTGGTAAAGAGTATGGTCTGCAGCTTATCATGAAGTATTCTAACTCAGGCGAGCAAAAACTTGGGACTTAGCATTGGAGATCGTGCACCAGCTGTTGTTAACAAAGAGACACACCCCTCCCCCTCATCTTTTCAGTTAGTTTATTTAAATCACGAAGCTTATCTGCCTTTACTGTGGTGCAGGAAAATTCTCAGCAACAAAAGAGTGATCAAATTCAGATCCTACATATGTACAGTATATAAAGGGAAAGTTGCCTGAACCATGGCAATTACCCTTCTCTGTCTCTGAATGACTGACCTCCCTTTCTCCTCTCTGCGTCTACACAGACAGCAGTCTTTATTTCATGTCCTGTCTGCCTATTCAGTCTACAACACGGTGAGTTTGTTTTAGTCTTCCCTCAGTCATAAATAATGTCAATATTTACATAATGTTTGCATTAGGATTCAGCCCAATGTTCAGCAATTAACTGCTTTGTAACACTAAAACTAGTGGCAACTGAGCTGCCTCCAACTTTAAGGAGAGGAAACCTACATCAGGACAAATGTAGCCTGGTGATCAATGTGACATTGTTTGACCTCTAACCTCTGACCATATAGGAGGTGAGCTACTGCCAGGGCATGAGCCAGGTCGCCGCCTTGCTGCTGATGTACATGAACGAGGAAGACGCCTTCTGGGCCCTGTCACAGCTACTGACCAATCAGAAGCATGCCATGCACGGTGAGCTGACCAATAAGATAGCCCGTAAACATTGATTCATCCAATCAGATATGTCATGCATGGTGGTCCGACCAATCAATAATAGGAATCAGCTACATTACCAGTGGAATAATATATGAATATGTAATCAAATCTTAATAAAGATATGGAATTACAGTTATTGACTAGTAAGTACATTCTGTTATGGAGTTCTAGCCACAAGATGTACTTGTGTGTTTACACAAGTTAATAAAGCAGTCTAATCATATACTTTCCCTCTCCCTCTAAGGTTTCTTTATTCCTGGGTTTCCCAAGCTGCAGCGCTTCCAGGCACACCACGATCAAATTCTCTCCAAACTCATCCCCAAACTGAAGAAACATCTGGTTAGATCAGTTTTTTACATTTTTTATTAACCCATCAACTACCCCCCCCTCTTCGGAGGACACATATCTTGTTTGTTTTTTACAGCTTTTCTGCTAAATATACATACATACATTTTACATACACATTTTTCATACATTATTTGACATAGATCACTGTTTAGGTTGCCTTCACACACACAACCACATACATGCATACACACACACATTTACATTTTAGTCATTTAGCAGACGCTCTTATCCAGAGCGACTTACAGTAGTGAATGCATACATTTCATACATATATATATTTTTTTTCCCCGTACTGGTCCCCCATGGGAATCGAACCCACAACCCTGGCGTTGCAAACACCATGCTCTACCAACTTAGCCCACACGACGCACGCACGCACGCACGCACGCACAAACACAAACACACACACACACACACACACACACACACACACACACACACACCACCACACACACACACACACACACCACACACACACACACACACACACACACACACCGTTACGTAATGGCATTATGTTTCATAATAGTGAGGTTATTACAGTAATTGCATATAGTTACATTGAAATGCGTGTTACTGTGTAGAACTGACCATCGTTCTTTCTACCCGTCTTCCATCTCTTTCTCCTCTCTCTCTCTTTTTCTCTCTCCCTCCATCCCTCTCTCCCTCTGTCTCTCTAGGACAGGGAACAGATGTCCTGTGGGATCTACAGCACTAAATGGTTCCTGCAGTGTTTCATTGACAGGGTGAGAGAAAGTGTGTTTTAAAGGACCGTTGCCATTTTTAGCCGATTTTAAATAATTCTTCGTTTTTATTGGCCCGTGACAACTAAGAGCTCTTCTCCTTAAAGGTACGATCTGGGATTGCCGACAAACGATTGGCATATTATAACTTTTAGCAGAGGAGAAAGTAGTCAAAGAATTGATGTCGTGAGCCCCGTATTCACCAACAATAATAACTTAAAATAGCAGAATTGCAATTGTATTCATGGACGTTCATTCATTTCACATGATTACAACTCTAAGCAGGATGAACTTACAAAGTAAAACTTATTTCAGCATTTATTAGCGTTGTTAACTGCGTATAAAGGGAACATCGAGGCTTAATAACTACTCAGTGTGTCCTCGACTCTGTTCATACACACAATCCTATGGCTTTGGTGGTTTGGAGAGAGACATGCTGCTGTCAGCGCTTCTCAGTCCCGCTGGGGCCCACCACAGAGATGGGCCTATGGGCTGGGGCTGTGGGTTAGGAGGGACGCCACCAATCCCCCCTCACTACCACTGGACTGGAGGCAGGAGGGGAGGAAGAGAGAGGGAGGGAGAGAAAGAGAAAGACAAACAAAGACTTAGCCTATTAATCAATGATTATGTAATGGATCGATAATGGTAATTTTGGGGATGATAAACCTATGAGTTTACAGATAGGAAAACAATGTTATTAATGTATAGTATGTGAACTCATGACTTGTGGTATTTTTGGACCGCTGATTTTAAGAATAGTTTTACCGCTTTGTGAATGGGAAATTATATTTTTCCCCTCTCCTCATAGACCCCGTTCACCCTGACTCTACGTCTGTGGGACATCTACATTCTGGAAGGAGAGACAATTCTTACCGCCATGTCCTACACAATCCTTCGAATATTTAAGAGTAAGGAGTGCATCTACCTTTAACAAGTAGCCTTTTAGCTACTTTAGCCTATTAGCTATTAGCTACTCATTACATAACTCTTTGCTAATACAATATTGCTCTCAGCTATGCATATTGTGTCTCTGTTAGAGCTGCTATAATTCCAATGATGTTGACTCCTGTCCTGTTTGCTGTATCTGTGTGTCATCAGAACGTCTCCTGAAGATGAATTTGGAGGACCTGAGAGAGTTCCTTCAGGACAAGATCGGCCTGTCTTTCCTCTACAGCGATGATGTCATCATCGATCAGCTGCAGGCCTCCATGGCGGAACTACGCAAGATGAAGCTGGACCTTCCACCCGCAGGTAACACACTGCTTAGCTGATTTATGTGCTGTTTGACAAGGATAACAATTTTAAATCAGTAGAAAATGCAGAGGCCAAACATCTCACAAGGGCTTGTGAATGAGCTCTCCCTTGTGGAAAGAAATTAGGTAATATAATGACCATTTGATGTTTAAGCATAAACCAGATAAGCACTTACTTTCCAACTGAAACAGAACTGTAAAGCAAAGCATAGTTCCTATAATTTACCTCAGTTTTAATGTTTCTGTGTTTTATTTCTAGCCAAGCCAGAGGAACTGCCACAGAAGGCCCTGGGTTTGGAGCTACCTGTTCTGCTCACCCCTCTCAAGCCCCCCAGGGGAGTCACCCATGACCCAGGTACCAAACGACCAGGAGCAAGGGGTCTGGGTCTCCACATCATCACCCACCAGCCAGACGTCATCTCCCAAGACAACAGCCCCTCTAAGGAAGAAAGGAAGGACAAGGAAGCTCTAAATAGGCAGGAAGAGGAAGATGAGGAAGTCCCTCTTCCATCTCCAGACCCCATTCTCATCCACACCATCCAAGCTCAAGTGACCCCCGATGGGCCTCCCCAGGCTGGGGCTGGGCCACCACCTTATGAGCCACCAGGGGGCAATGAGCACAATGTTATAGGACAGCCTGCCATTCTTATGCCACTCCACAAAGAAAAAAGTGTTCAGAGCTCCTCTGGTCCAGTGGCTTTACCAGAGACACAGGCCGTAGTTCAAAAGGGTACAAACACACCTCCACAAAGCCCCATGGAGGAGCTGACCCTGACTGCCCCAGTTGCCCCTTCATCCCTTAGCCCTCCCCAGCCACCCTGCAGGGTCCCCGGACTCAGTCAGCACCCTTAGCCCAGGCTTCCCAGCGGCCTATGGGCTTTGCCCAGAGTGAGAGCCATTCGGTGGGGGTGGAGGAGAGGGCGGAGGATGGGTACCTGGCCTGGCTTCTGGAGCAGGCCTTGGCTCTGCCTAAACACAGGGCCCAGACAGGAGACAAAGGAGAGCCAGGAGACCCAGAAGGGCCAGTTTGATTCTAGAGCATTGCAAAGCATTCTAAGTTCCCCCCTGTTGTCTACAAACCAGACATTGCAGAAAAATGGTGTTATGTTGTAGGAGAAGCTGCCACAGTGGAGTTCCAAGGGACAGTGCCACATTCTCTCCCATCTTAGTGAACGCATTACAGCTTACTTCATTTGAGTAGTTTTGTAATATTTTAACAATGGACATTATGTTTGCTTAGATAGCCTCTGTAAAATATTTGCTAATATAGTCTTATTTTAGTATCGTTTTATTTTTGTATGTGGACACCTGCTCATCGAACATCTCATTCCAAAATCATGGGCATTAAATAAATATGGAGTTGGTCCCCCCTTTGCTGCTGAAACAGCCTCCACTCTTCTGGGAAGGCTTTCCAATACATTCAGCCATAAGAGCACTGATGTTTGGCGGTTTTGCCTGGCTCGCAGTCAGCGTTCCAATTCATCCCAAAGGTGTTTGATGGGGTTGAGGTCAGGGCTCTGTGCAGGTCAGTCAAATTCTTCCACACTGATCTTGACAAACCATTTCTGTGTGGACCTCACTTTGTTCACAGGGTTATTGTCATGCTGAAACAGGAAAGGGTCTTCCCCAAACTGTTGCCACAAAGTTGGAAGCACAGAATCATCTAGAATGGCATTGTATGCTGTAGTGTTAAGATTTCCCTTCACTGGAACTAAGGGGCCTAGCCCAAACCATGAAAAACAGCCCCAGACCATTTATCCTCCTCCACCAAACTTTACAGTTGGCACTATGCATTTGGGCAGGTAGTGTTCTCCTGGCATCCGCCAAACCCAGATTCGTCCGTCGGACTGCCAGATGGTGAAGCGTGATTCATCACTCCAGAGAATACATTTCATCTGCTCCAGAGTCCAATGGTGGCAAGTTTTACACCACTCCAGCCAACGCTTGGCATTGCGCGTGGTGATTTTAGGCTTGTGTGCAGCTGCTCGGCCATGGAAACCCATTTCATGAAGCTCCAGATGAACAGTTCTTGTGCTGATGTTGCTTCCAGAGGCAGTTTGGAACTCGGTAGTGAGTGTTGCAACCGAGGACAGAAGATTTTTACGTGCTATACACTTCAGCACTTGGCAGTCCTGTTCTGTGAGCTTGTGTGGCCTACCACATCGCGACTGAGACGTTGTTGTTCATAGATGTTTCCACTTCACAATAACAGCACTTACAGTTGACTGGGGCAGCTCTAGCAGGGCAGAAATTTGATGAACAGACTTGTTGGAAAGGTGGCATCCTATGACGGTGCCACATTGAAAGTCACTGAGCTCTTCAATACGGGCCATTCTACTGCCATTGTTTGTCTATGGAGATTGCATGGCTGTGTGCTCGAATTTATATACCTATATAAGTCTGAAATAGCCAAATCCACAAAGATGAAGGGGTGTCCACATACTTTTGGGTATTTAGTGTATCTTTGCTTCTAGAGCAAATGCCTTAATTTAATCTGTACCATCAGTGCTGCAATTAGAATCATGCTGGCTTGATAACAGGAGATGTATTGTAAATGTAAAGTGAAGTGTCATAGAAAAGGATATTACAAAACAGAAAGGACAGCAATTGCTCATGTTTTCAAATGGCGAAACCTGACACACTCTGCGAGTTCGTTTTGCATGGCCAGGTGCCCCGGGTGGGCAGAGTTTGCACACTTTCTATTGGTCCTTAAGTGAAATCTCCATCCTCCCGGGGCACCGGGCCATGCAAAGCGAACTGGCCCAATGTGTGCAAGGTACTTCATAATAAAGAGTGAGCTGGCTCACTGATCATTTGGATTGTAAACAACAACAACAGTAAGGGCGGGATTCAATCTGAGCACGCTTTGTCAGCAATGCAGGTTTTGCAGGGACCACATTCACGGTAAATGCTGCATATGTCGGCTCAGTCTGAAATGAACTTTAAATGGTGCATTGTCCAAATCCGCGACAGGATTGAATCCCAGCTTGACATTAGTATACCAGGTGTTCAGAACTTCACAAAGCTGCAAGGGGCCGCATTTCTTAGTCCGTTAATTGAGGTCACTTGAGGCCAAATGCTTGATATTTTAGGTGTAGGCCTAGTGTAGATGGATTTTGTACTGGTCATCCACAACAACAACAAAAACAAGCATAGGCGAAGGCAATTGGTACTATGTGTGACTTGGGCTTAGATTTGTCATTTAGCAAAAATAATTCATATTTAAATCTAATTTTCTATTTTTGTAATGTTTAAGCTTAAAATGAAAACATGTTTTGTGTTTTCTTGGCTTATCATTGAGCTAGCAAAAATGTATTTTCAGAATATTGGATCTTTGCTGTAATATATTATAAAGATTATTTGTATTTGTAAGAAGAGCAATGTGTTGATATTTTGTACTCATTGTGTTGTAGAAGAAACACACTGAAGTTTTAAATACTGGCTATAGAGATGCTGTAGTAGTAAATAGCCTAATTATGATGTTGAAGTAGCCCTTAACATTTTTCAAAATGGTTAGTGGTAGATTGTACTGTAGCACCATTTGATTTTCTTACTTTACTGACATCTAGTGGACAATTTGCGTATAGCATTTAATTAGTCCACTGGCACGTTGGTTGGTTAAATGAAGACAAAGTTTACTTAGGTTCCTCAATTCATCATAAGCCAAAATATTATAATCATCAATCATAAGCATGTTGTTAAATAAATTGACCGAGGTGCTACACTGCAGAAGCCCAGTATTTATTTACCTGCGTAGGTCTACAGCAATTTCAATGGTAATGTTTTGCACTTTGCTATTTATCCACAGAAAAACAGGCTAAGGAAGAAAGGTTTTGTATGAATTCTAAATTCATGTTTGTACATTGATATGCCTTAGTTTGTAAGGTGTTGACAGTCAAAGCCAAACAGATGTGGTTATAATTAGTGTGTAATCTATGCTATGATCCCCTGAGACTGTTCAGTTTTTTTTATTTTTTTTTATTTCACCTTTATTTAACCAGGTAGGCCAGTTGAGAACAAGTTCTCATTTACAATTGCGACCTGGCCAAGATAAAGCAAAGCAGTTCGACACATACAACAACACAGAGTTACACATGGAGTAAAACAAACATACAGTCAATAATACAGTAGAAAAATAAGTCTATATACAATGTGAGCAAATGAGGTGAGATAAGGGAGGTAAAGGCAAAAAAAAAGCCATGGTGGCGAAGAACATACGCAAGTAAAAGCGCAAGTAAAACACTGGAATGGTAGATTTGCAGTGGAAGAAAGTGCAAAGTAGAAATAGAAATAGAAATAATGTGGTGCAAAGGAGCTAAATAAATAAATACAGTAGGGGAAGCGGTATTATAGATGGGTTATGTACAGGTGCAGTAATGATTTGTCAAATACAGTACATGTTTTCTACATTTTTATTGTTTCCTTCTTTGTCGAGAACCAAAATGTTACATCTGTGTTGAGTATTATTTTCAAATCAACCTACCGTAATTTCCGGACTATTGAGCGCACCTGAATATAAGCCGCACCCACTGAATGAAATTATTTAAAAAAATTTGAACATAAATAAGCCGAACATGTCTATAAGCCGCAGGTGCCTACAGGTACATTGAAACAAATTAACTTTACACAGGCCTTAAACGAAACACGGCTTGTAACAAAAATAAATATGCTTTAACGAAACACGGCTTGTAACAAAAATAAATAGGCTTTAACGAAGCACGGCTTGTAACAAAAATAAATAGGCTTTAATGAAACACGGCTTGTAACAAAAAATAAAACATTTGCAGTAAACAGTAGCCTACCAAGAAAGTCATTGGTCACTATCTTCCTCCTCCTGTGCACTGAAACCACTGAAGTCATCTCCTTCGGTGTCGGAGTTGAATAGCCTCAGAATTGCTTCATCCGATATTGGATCGTTATCATTGTCGCTCTCGTCACTGTTTGACCTTAACCCGTTCGGCAATTTCATTGGTCTAATGAAAGCTTCATGCCGCCAAAAAACTGAGTACGTCACAGAATGTGTTTTTTTTTTGAAAAAAAATTGAAAGCGGGAAAAATCCATATATTAGCCGCGTCATTGTTTAAGCCGCGAGGTTCAAAGCGTGGGAAAAAAGTTGCGGCTTATAGTCCGGAATTTACGGTACATGTGACAGTATGCTGGAGTGTTTTAGTAAAGTGGTTCCCAAACTTTTTCAGTTGCTGTACCACCAATTTCATTTTGCTCTGCCCGGAGTACCCCTGAAGTTCCCCCTCATGTGCATTTAACCAGTAGGCCTATGGTCTCATAAGTCTTCTCAAGTACCCCATGTGATATACTAAGTACCCCCAGGGGTCATAGTACCCCTGGTTGGGAACCTCTTTTTTAGTAGAAGATTATTAACACAGTTTTAGAACACCTACTCATTCAAGTGTTTTTTTTTATTTGAACTATGTTATACATTTTAGAATGATATTGAAGACATCAAAACTATGAAATAACACATATGGAATCATGTAGTAACCAAACAAGTGTTAAACAAATATATTTTATTTTTGAGATTCTTCAAATAGCCACCCTTTGTCTTGATGACAGCTTTGCACACGCTTGGCATTCTCTCAACCAGCTTCATGAGGTAGTCACCTGCAATGCATTTCAATTAACAGGTGTGCCTTCTTAAAGTTAATTTGTGGAATTCCTTTCCTTCTTAATGCATTTGATCCAATTAGTTGTGTTGTGACAAGGTAGGGGGGTATACAGAAGATAGCCCTATTTGGTAAAAGACCAAGTCCATATTTTGACAAGAAAAGCTAAAATAAGCAAAGAGGAACGACAGTCCATCATTACTTTAAGACATGAAGGTCAGTCAATACGGAAAATTTCAAGAACTTTGAAAGTTTATTCAAGTGCAGTCGCAAAAACCATCAAGCGCTATGATGAAACTGGCTCTCATGAGGACCGCCACAGGAGAGGAAGACCCAGAGTTACCACTGCTGCGGAGGATAAGTTCATTAGAGTTACCAGCCTCAAAAATTGCAGCCCAAATAAATGCTTCAAAGTTCAAGTAACAGACACATCTCAACATCAACTGTTCAGAGGAGACTGCTTGAATCAGGCCTTCATGGTTGAAATGCTGCAAAGAAACCACTAATGATCATTAGACTGGTGGAAATTTGTCCTTTGGTCTGGAGTCCAGATTGGAGATTTTTGGTTCCAACTGCTATGTGTTTATGTTTGACTGATGCCTTTAGTGAAATGTCTAATGCTTTAATATTAATAATTTCTGCCCTCTGAATTCATATTCGTTATACAAATAGGTCCTTTTAATTTTGTCTGGCTTGCCATTCCAAGTAAAATTGAATATTTTTTGTTCATATAATTTAAAAAGCAGGTCACTAGGTGTAGGCAAAACCATAAGCAAATAGGTAAACTGTGATATGACTAAAGAGATAATCAGGGTGATTTTTCCACAAATAGACAGGTATTTTCCTTTCCATGGTAGCAAGATCTTATCTATTTTTGCTGACTTTCTATAAACATTTCATTTCTTTCTTTTGGAATTTGTTTACCGAGTATGTCCACATATCCGCCAATTAATTGGTAAATTACATGATAATGTAAAATTAGCATTTTTTTGTGATCCAATACGTAATATAGTAAGTACACTTATTATAATTTGATTGTAATCCAGAGAGGAGAGCAAAAGTATCTAGATCCTCTATGAGGCCGTGGAGGGATTCTAATTGTGGCTTTAAAAGAAAACATGAATCATCAGCGTACAATGACAACTTAGTTTTTAAGCCACGGATTTCTAATCCTTTAATATTATTGTTTGATCTAATTTGTGGGTCAGAAGTTTACATACACTCAATTAGTATTTGGTAGCTTTGCCTTTACATTTTTTTACTTGGGTCAAATGTTTTGGGTAGCCTTCCACAAGCTTCCCACAATAAGTTGGGTGAATTTTGGCCCATTCCTCCTCACAGAGCTGGTGTAACTGAGTCAGGTTTGTAGGCCTCTGCTCGCACACGCTTTTTCAGTTCTGCCCAGAAATGTTCTATAGGATTGAGGTCAGGGCTTTGTGATGGCCACTCCAATACCTTGACTTTGTTGTCCTTAAGCTATTTTGCCACAACTTTGTAAGTATGCTTGGGGTCATTGTCCATTTGGAAGACCCATTTGCGACCAAGATTTAACTTCCTGACTGATGTCTTGAGGTGTTGCTTCAATATATCCACATAATTTTCCTCCTCATGACGCCATCTATTTAGTGAAGTGCACCAGTCCATCCTGCAGCAAAGCACCCCCACAACATGATGCTGCCTTCCCCATGCTTCACGGTTGGGATGGTGTTCTTCGGCTTGCAAGACTCCCCTTTTTCCTCCAAACATAACGATGGTCATTATGGCCAAACAGTTTTATATTTGTTTCAACAGACCAGAGGCCATTTCTCCAAAAAGTACGATCTTTGTCCCCATGTGCAGTTGCAAACCGTAGTCTGGCTTTTTTATGGTGGTTTTGGAGCAGTGGCTCCTTCCTTGCTGAGCGGCCTTTCAGGTTATGTCGATATAGGACTCATTTTACTGTGGATATAGATACTTTTGTACCTGTTTCCTCCAGCATCTTCAGATGGTCCTTTGCTGTTGTTCTGGGATTGATTTGCACCTTTCGCACCAAAGTACATTAATCTCTAGGAGACAGAACGCGTCTCCTTCCTGATCGGTATGACAGCTGCGTGGTCCCATGGTGTTTATACTTGTGCACTATTGTTTGTACAGATGAACGTGGTACCTTCAGGCGTTTGGAAATTGCTCCCAAGGATGAACCAGACTTGTGGAGGTCTACAATTTATTTTCTGAGGTGTTGGCTGATTTTCTTTTGATTTTCCCATGATGTCAAGCAGAGGCACTGAGTATGAAGGTAGGTCTTGAAATACATCCACAAGTACACCTCCAATTGACTGAAATGATGTCAATCAGCCTATCAGAAGCTTCTAAAGCCATGACATAATTTTCTGGAATTTTTCAAGCTGTTTAAAGGCACAGTCAGCTTAGTGTATGTAAACGTCTGACCCACTGGAATTGTGATACAGTGAATTAGAAGTGAAATAATCTGTCTGTAAACCATTGTTGGAAAAATGACTTGTGTCATGCACAAAGTAGATGTCCTAACCGACTTGCCACAACTATAGTTTGTTAACAAGAAATTTGTGGAGTGGTTGAAAAACTGTATGTGTTTTGATAATTGCGTTGTTGGCTCCATAACCTATTAGTTCATATGCCTTGCCACAGTGATAAAGAAGCCTAAGGCTGAGACAATAAAAGACAACCACACCTTTGTTTCATCACAAAACTGGAGAGCATATTGCATGTAACAAACAGTTGTGTATGGAGTAAAAATTTAAAAAAATTCTTTAGGAATGTAGTGAAGTAAAAGTAGTGAAAAATATAAATAGTAAAGTACGGATACCCCAAAATCTACTTAAGTAGTACTTTAAAGTATTTTTACCTAAGTACTTTACACCACTGGTTACATAAACTTCGACATGGTCAATCAAGTTAACATTTCCATCATTTTCAGACTACTAAACCACTATTGATTTAGAACACTGTGGAGTTACCAAAAGTAGCAAAGAAAATAGGAGCTGCCTCCACTATTCCAGAACCAATTCATCTTCAACATTTCAACATCATTAAATCACCTATGCTTAGTCTAAAAGATTCCAAAAACAATTTAGTCCAATCAACGTAAACTAAATATAATTTGGCTGTCCATGGTACTGATTTTTGTGTGTGTGTGTGCGTAAGTAGAAAAAACATGTTGACTCACCCTACTTGTAGAGAAACGCCAATGCCATCCGCCTCTCTTTCATGATGCCGAAACGGTCATATAGTACACGCTTTTAGTTTTTGTTGTTCTGGGCTACCTGGCTAAAATGCTCGCCAGCGAATCAAAATAGGTCCCCAAGTGTCGGACATATGCAATACAACACAGGCTCTCCTCAGGGATGTGTTTTGTCCCCACTCCTGTACATCTTGTACACGAATAGTTGTACTAGTTCCCATCCTGACAGACAGACACCTCGTTAAGTTCGCTGATGACACTGCCTTGATCAGCCTGTTGCATGATGACAAAGAACATCATGGCCCGGTCCTAGATGACTTTGTAGAGTGGTGTGAGGAATCACACTTGGTCCTCAATACCAAGAAGACCAAAGAGATGTGCATAGAGATGTGCATACACCTACCCCTGCAACATCTATCAGAGGTCAGAATATAGAGATTGTAGAGGAATGCAAATACCCGGGTGTCGTCTTGGACAATAAGCGTCAGTGGAGTAAATGTACAGACCTGATCTACAAAAAGAGCCAACAGAGACTGTACTTTCTCAAAAAGCTGGGATCTTTTAATGTAGACTGTACTATACTTAATCTGTTTTACAAATATTTCATTGAGAGTATTTTAACTTTTTGTATTGTTTGTTGGTTTGGCAATGCCACTGTCAGCCAGAGAAATATGCTGAGAAGGATTATCACCACAGCAAGCAAGGTACTTGGAGTCAAACAGACAGGCCTGCATGAGATCTTTAAGGTCAGGGCCCTCCCCAAGGTACTTGGAGTCAAACAGACAGGCCTGGATAGGATCTTTAAGGTCAGGGCCCTCCCCAAGGTACTTGGAGTCAAACAGACAGGCCTGGATAGGATCTTTAAGGTCAGGGCCCTCCCCAAGGTACTTGGAGTCAAACAGACAGGCCTGGATAGGATCTTTAAGGTCAGGGCCCTCCCCAAGGTACTTGGAGTCAAACAGACAGGCCTGGATGAGATCTGTAAGGTCAGGGCCCTCCCCAAGGTACTTGGAGTCAAACAGACAGGCCTGGATAGGATCTTTAAGGTCAGGGCCCTCCACAAGGTACTTGGAGTCAAACAGACAGGCCTGGATGGGATCTTTAAGGTCAGGGCCCTCCCCAAGGTACTTGGAGTCAAACAGACAGGCCTGGATAGGATCTTTAAGGTCGGGCCCTCCGCAAGGCTCATGAAATCATTTTAGACCCAAGCCACTCCCTATACCCGGACTTTGAACCACTCCCCGCTGGGCGCAGGTATAGGGCACCCCTCAGCAGGAAAAACAGAACTAGACAGTAATTTGTGCCAGGTGTGATATCCCTCCTAAATAGCTCGGGCTAATGTTCCTATCGACTCAGTAAGGCCAGCAGGCTAGTCTTTCGTTCTTTAAAAAAAAATACGTTTTTAAACGCCACTTTAAACGTGTACGTGACACTGCAACAACATTTCCCCATGGGGAAAATAAAGTCAGTAAATAAGTAAGTAAGAAGTACCTCCTCATGTGCATTTTACCAGTAAGCCTATGGTCTCATGAGTCTTCTCAAGTACCCCCTGTGGATAGGTTTTATTTATTTATATATATATTTTTTTATTTAACCTTTTCTTTAACTAGGCAAGTTAAGAACAAATTCTTATTTACAATGTCGGCCTACCCCGGCCAAACCCAGACGACACTGGGCCAATTGTGTGCTGCCCTATGGGACTCCCAATTACGGCCCTATGTGATACAGCCTGGATAGCTACCCTCAGGGGTCCTAGTACCCATGGTTGGGAACCACTACTGTAAACACTACATACACGGCTAGAGGCCCACATTCCTCTCTCATACTGGGAAATGGGTTTATGGCTCTCTGGGCTGTGCTAAAGCTTGAAAGAACTGTTAATAAAACACAAATTGGGTGTTGATTATTGCTTTTATGGGAGAAAGAGTCAGGTTTAATGTTACTGTGAAGATGACATTGGTAGGTTGGCAGGTGCTGTTACTACAGTCATGAACAGGTCTAGGAGAGGATGGAGGGAACTGGATGTCTAGTATTCTCTCTTTCTGTCTCTGTCTCTCTATTCCTCCCTCCCTCACATTCCTTTCTCTGAGTCCCCCTCTCAATTTTAGATACATCCAACCTACACTTAATATGATCAAATGACCATGACAAATGATAGTGCCTAACCCATAAACTTTGTGACAGTAAATCCAACACAGTAGATTCTCACTGTGAAACTAGAGAAAATGCTTCCTCTCACAAGAGAGTCCCGTTCTCAGCACACTCTCTTCTCTGCGCTATCCACACAAACAGCTTGATATCTCATCATCATCCTCCTCCTCTCAGATCTCTGTAACAGCAGGCTCGTACCGCCTCTGCACCATAGCATCTGATGTATCATCTTGTATGCCTCATTGTCTTCCAGAGTAGCGGTTATTCCTTTATAGTTTTTACTACTCTCTTTGAATACGGTCCTGGTTTGTGGTAACTGGGAAGCTACGTCATCAGTCCACAGTGTGAAGAGAAAGTCAAATGCTAGTGTTTCACGCACACAGTCTCTGTTTTGGGCGGGGAGAATGTTGTTTTTGCCTAATGCGGAAAATGTTTTTCGACTTCCTAGTTATTAATAATGCCCCATTGCCTTACAGAGTGCAGCGCATCCATTTATACATTCACACACGGCTTCTGTTTTGGGCAGGATTAAACATATATTTTTGACTAATCTGGAAACCCGGTCACTGGTTTGTATTGAATAGGGCTCAGGATGTCTGGACCCTGTGTGTCTGTGGATATGGACGATGTTGTCCTATATTATACTTTATCAAGCTGGTTTCCCGGATTAGTCAAAAGTATAAATGTTTTTGCCCAAAACAGAGACAATGTGTGAAACACCAACAGTCTCTTAGTTGCACACAGTTGACTCATTAGGAGTTTGTCTCAAGGATGTAGAATAACTTTACTGTTAATACAAACCAGACAGACAGAGACGACACAGGTTTTTGGCCTAATAAAGGCAGAGGGTTATTTAGACGCTATGTGAGGAGGTTAGAGGTCAGACAACCTCTGCGCAACCAGGAAGTTGCCATGCACCTGTAGGCAGCGACCTCTGAACTTGGGGTCATTATGTACAGTTGGTTCATAAAAATCCGATCACATTTAGCCCTACTGTTATATGATTGATTACAAGCCCATCATGTTGCCTACTGTCTGTGACACAATTGAAACACCCTTACGGTGCTTTTGTAAGGCAAATGGATATAAAGTCACTATGTATGGTGTTTGTTGAGAAAGACACAATGTGTGATTGATGTGTAAATGTAATGTATTGTAATTTCAGTTGATCTGTTACTCAAGGAGCCTCTATTAAACATTGATTAACAATCTTCCAGTGGTTCATTTATTTGAAGACATTTGCTTACCCCTTTGGATGTCAGGAAATGTAATTCACACAGATGTCTCACTCTGAGAGATCGCAACAGATTCTTAAGCCTGGAAAACTGCCTTGTTGGAAAATAATCTGTTTTCTAGTTTGATGAACACAGATGGAGATGTTATTTAATAGCGGTTTCAGTCCAGGCCTGTTTGGTCCATGGGTTTCTCCATGGGGGAGAAGCTTTGTTTTGGCACAGACACTTCCTTCACCTGTCAGCTCTGGTACTGACTCATCCCTGATCCTAAGGACCCTAGATGTCAGATGTCAACACCAAGACAGGACATGCAGACTGACCCCTGTGTCCATTTCCGACAGGTTCCTTCCGTTCAACGCTAACTCGCACTTTAACTCTCACTCTTACTCTAACTCTCACTCTCTCTCTCCCTTTGTCCTCTGCCTTTTTCTCTTATTCTACCCTCTCACTTTTTAAATATTAAAGAATTAAAGTTTTTTTTCCACTTTGAGCTAATGAATTTTGAGAAATCTGCAGGAAATCTGGTTAGTCATGCACTTGTGTCAAAAGGGGGTCTCAGTAAAGTTTGGGTTGCATATGTGTATCTCAGGGTAGGATTGGTCCCTATTTCTCCCATCTATCCATACTGCTGTTTTAGTCTGACCAAACAGTCATGGCATTATGCCCTGCCACAGAAAGGACTTTGTGTGTCACAGAAAGGTGACTGTGCCTCTGTTTTCTGTCTCTCTCACACACACACACACACACACACACACACACACACACACACCACACACACACACACACACACACAGGAATAGGGGAGTAAAGGAAATAACTTAATCATACATGATTAGGGAAGCAAGCATGGCTTGTGTTCACACACACACACAGTTGCCATAACCTTGTGGAGTTAGCATACACAGGTAGGGTTTGTGCTAAGTACCCCATAAAGACTGGCCTCTTGTTGAGGAATGAATGGACTATCTGAACAAATACTTGTTCAGACGGCACACATTACTTTTCTTTCGTAAGAATGTAGCTAGGGGTATTCAATGTAAGTTATCTAAAATGGCTTCCACAACCAAGAAAATATTTATTTCAAACCAAGATAAGTCTTTTTTAAAACACCTAAACTAAGTCAGTTGGATTGAGACCCATTGGGAGTTACAGACTGTTTATCTTTGGGCGTGGCTTAAGCTTAAATTGTGAATCGAACAATTCATTTTTGGTGTGATTTACAATTGCTACCAATAGTCCCATTTTAAATATTGGATTTCTTTCATCCAAATGAAAGCCTCCAGTTTTGTTAGTAGTTACACTGTCACTTTTATCTACAGTTGAAGTCAGAAATACACTTAGGTTGGAGTCATTAAAAGTTGTTTTTCAACCACTCCACAAATTTCTTGTTAACAAACTAGAGTTTTGGCAAGTCGGTTAGGACATCTACTTTGTGCATGACACAAGTCATTTTTCCAACAATGGTTTACAGACAGATTATTTCACTTCTAATTCACTGTATCACAATTCCAGTGGGACAGAAGTTTACATACACTAAGTTGACTGTGCCTTTAAACAGCTTGGAAAATTCCAGAAAATTATGTCATGGCTTTAGAAGGTTCTAATAGGCTAATTGACATCATTTGAGTCAATTGGAGGTGTACCTGTGGATGTATTTCAAGGTCTACCTTCAAACTCAGTGCCTCTTTGCTTGACATCATGGGAAAATCAAAAGAAATCAGCCAAGACCTCAGAAAATAAATTGTAGACCTCCACAAGTCTGGTTCATCCTTGGGAGCAATTTCCAAACGCCTAAAGGTGCCACGTTCATCTGTACAAACAATAGTGCACAAGTATAAACACCATGGGACCACACAGCTGTCATACCGCTCAGGAAGGAGACACATTCAGTCTCCTAGAGATGAATGTACTTTGGTGCGAAAGGTGCAAATCAATCCTAGAACAACAGCAAAGGACCTTCTGAAGATGCTGGAGGAAACAGATCCAAAAGTGTCTATATCCACAGTAAAATGAGTCCGATATCGACATAACCTGAAAGGCCGCTCAGCAAGGAAGGAGCCACTGCTCCAAAACCACCATAAAAAAGCCAAACTACGGTTTGCAGCTGCACATGGGGGCAGAGATCGTACTTTTTGGAGAAATGGCCTCTGGTCTGTTGAAACAAAAATAGAACTGTTTGGCCATAATGACCATCGTTATGTTTGGAGGAAAAAGGGGGAGCCTTGCAAGCCGAAGAACACCATCCCAACCGTGAAGCACAGGCGTGGCAGCATCATGTTGTCGGGGTGCTTTGCCTCAGGAGGGGCTGGTGCATTTCACATAATAGATGGCATCATGAGGAGGAAAATTATGTGGATATATTAAAGCAACATCTCAAGACATCGGTCAGGAAGTTATGTGTGGGCAGAACTGAAAAAACGTGTGCGAGCAAGGAGGCCTACAAACCTGACTCAGTTACACCAGCTCTGTCAGGAGGAATGGGCCAAAATTCACCCAACTTATTGTGGAAAGCTTGTGGAAGGCTAGCCAAAACGTTTGACCCAGGTTAAACAATTTAAAGGCAATGCTACCAAATAAAAGCTGAAATAAATCATTCTCTCTACTATTATTCTGACATTTCACATTCTTAAAATAAAGTGGTGATCCTAACTGACCTGAGACAGGGATTTTTACTAGGATTAAATGTCAGGAATTGTGAAAAACTGAGTTTAAATGTATTTGGTTTAGGGGATGTAAACTTCCGACTTCAACTGTACGTGAAAAGTTATCTTAACATACACAATACACACAAATATATACATACATTTCTCAGAGCAGACTTTGGGCTGGCGGTGAGAATGAGACTGTGTGTAGAGTCACTGATGACACATGATGAGTTTTGGGGGTTGGCAGTGAGTGGACTGTGGTTTGAGGGAAGATGGGTGGGGTGTGACTGTGTAATTGTCTGTCTGTCTGTCTGTCTGTCTGTCTGTCTGTCTGTCTGTCTGTCTGTCTGTCTGTCTGTGTGGCTTATCCACTTAGTATGGGGCGGAGGGTGGACAGTAGATGTGGGTTCAGTTCATCAGGATCTCTCTGAATGCTCTCCTAAGTGCGTCCCAAATGCACCCTATTCTCTATATGGTGTACTACTTTTGACCAGAACCCTATGCCCTATGGGCCCTAGTCAAAAGTATTGCACTATATAGTGTCACACCCTGATCTGTTTCACCTGTCTTTGTGATTGTCTCCACCCCCCTCCAGGTGTCGCCCATCTTCCCCATTATCCTCTGTGTATTTATACCTGTGTTCTCTGTTTGTCTGTTGCCAGTTCGTCTTGTTTGTCAAGCCCACCAGCGGTTTGTGTCTCAGCTCCTGCTTTTCCCCAGTCTCTCTTTTCTCGTCCTCCTGGTTTTTGACTCTTGCCTGTCCTGATCCTGAACCCACCTGCCTGACAACTCTGCCTGTCCCTGAGACTGCCTGCCATCCTGTACCTTTGCCCTACCTCTGGATTACCGACCTCTGCCTGACCTGACCCTGAGCCCGCCTGTCGTTGTGTACCTTTGCCCCTGTTGTTGTAATAAACATTGTTACTTTGACACGGTCTACATCTGGGTCTTACCTTGATACCTGATAATAATATGAATAAGGGGCCATTTGGGACACATCCTTAGTCATCCAACATCAGTACATCATACACAGCCCTCTCCCACACTCATATAAATAGCTGAGTAAGACTGGTGGCTTGGGGGAGGGAACTTTGCATTCTATGCCTGTAGAGAGCAGAGCAATCCTGGCTTGGATTTTGGCTTTTGGTGCCTTTTCCATTGTGTAGAAGATGAGAGAGTCAGCAAATACCCATCTCACACAATGTGTGTGTGTGTGTGAGTCTGTGCGCGCGTGTGTGTGGGAGTATGTGTGTGTGTGTGCGCATGTATGTATTATATTTGTGTTTCTTGGAAACCTCCCTGTAAGGGGTGTTTCTATTTGGGGGTGTGTATGTGCGTCATATACTGCACAGATGACTTATTTTGTGGCTTGTAGGGCTGTAATTGAGAAAGCAAGAGATTAGTTAAAACCCCTTTTGGTCAGGGAAATACATGGTTGAATTTTCCATTACTACTCTGTTACTACACTCTTAGAAAAAAAGGATTCCAAAAGAGTTCCTAGGCTAATGATCTTGGAGATGGGGAAAGGGCCGATAAATGGGGAAAGGGCCGACAGTTTGCAAGAGTCCACCCGGAGTGGCAGATCCCGGGTGGACAGCCATACCTTCTGCCCGAGACGATACCGGGGAGCCGGGGTCCGGTGGCGATCTGCTTGTCGTCGATACCTGGAGGTGGGCTTGAGGAGGGCCGACCGGGCTCTCCTCCAGGTACGACCACAGCGGCGGACAAACATCTGGGCAGAAGGTATTAGTTAAAACCCCTTTTGGTCAGGGCAATACATGGTTGAATGTTCCATTACTACACTCAGAAAAAAAGGGTCCAAAAGAGTTCTTCGGCTGTCCCCATAGGATAACCTTATTTGGATCTAGGTAGAACCATTTTTGGTTCCAGGTATTTTTGTGTGTACATTTTGTATGTACAGGTGAGCTTTCCCTGCCGGCCCATGTCAGTCCGTACACGAAGGATCCCTGGGCACCAATGGAGAGCAGGGAGGATGCCTATGCCCACCTGGAGCTACGCACCTTGGAACAGTCCCTGCATTCCGAAAGCACAGAAATATTATTTGATCCACTTTAGGTTGTTTGAGACTTTGTTCTCAATGACTGACCTAAGTAAATCATCTCTTGGGATCCTAATTTGTGGCCTTATTTGTTCCCCAGGTGTCCCCTGGAAGCTCCACGTGTGGCTGGAGTCCCTCCATGTAGCCCAGCAGCTGTCCAGGGATGAGGTGACCCTCTCTCTCCTCAGAGACTTCACCACTATCAGGCCACAGGACTACTGCCAGGAGCTGGTCTCGCCCGCCCTACCTCTCTTGTGTAACAGGCTTGCAACCAGCAAGGTAGCCATGACTTGCAGTCCATGACTTGGACCTTGCAGTCCAATTTCTCCTTCAGTCGGTGTTGTTTGGGTTTACCATGTAGACTACAGTTTTCAGTGAGTAAATGTTCAATGAAACCTCAATCCAAAAGCAGAGTATGAATCAGAAATCGATCCAACATCTAAGAATTCTCAAATCAGTTGTTATAAAATGGGTAGCACACTTACAATGTCTGTTATATAAAATCACAACTCTTTCTGAACATGATTATGTCCCTTTAGGACTATGCCATAACCAAGAGACTGTCAGCCATCTTCTCTCACTGTTACGGCTCAGCTCCTACTCCCTCTGTTCCTCAGATGGACCTCACTCTCTCCACGCAGCTAGGTATGAAGACCGGCATACTCTCTCGATATGGAACAAACTACAGTCTGTTTAATTGTTCCGATTTTTAGGGTCCGAGTTTTCACTACATTTTAGCAACTGTAACTCCAACTTTTGTGTAAATCATGCTTAGTTGTGTACATGTATTTCAATGTATGTTTCTGACTCTAAACGGTGTAAACGTCACTTCGCTCTCTCTCCTCCACCAGATGCTCATTTCCTGAACAACCCAGAGATGTCTGACGTAATGTTGTTAGTGGAAGGCCGTCCCTTCTACTCCCACAGGGTCCTCCTCATGTCTGCCTCCAAAAGGTGAGCTAACACTTCCCTCCTCACACCTGAGGTGGCAGGTGTGATGTTTATCATCAAGTATGACCTCGAGTGCAGGCTCTAGTGTTTTCAGGGCAGCCTGTGCTTTTGTGTCCACAAGTTGGTTATCAAGTCTCTTTTGTCTCTTTCAGGTTTCGGTCCCTGCTGAGTTTCTGTGGGTCCGACACCAGCACCATACACATCTCTGACATCACATAGAGCACCTTCCAGAGGAAGGAGGGACTGAAGGGCTGAGGCTGTCACACGCTGACGCTATGGAGGTAAGAAATGCATCCTCATTTACACTGATACAACTTCATTCATACATCCCATTGTTGATCCAAACATTTACCACAGTGGTTAAGCTTTAGGAATGGCCCCCACTATCACTTGCCATTGAGGAGTGGGAAGACAACATAGTGGAGGTCATTCATAAAATGTAAGCACTTTGGGAAGGTGTAATGTTTGGAGTGGTGACTTGTCATGGAAGTATTCTCTGCTCCTCTGTCAGCAGCTGCTGCCAGTGGTCTGTTTCTTCCAGCTGAAGGTGCTAGAGAGGCAGTGTGAGATCCTGCTCTCCCAGAGTATCACCCTGGACAACGCTGTCAGCATCTACTTGTTGTCTAGGGTAAGAATTCAAACCTTGTTATTATGAAAGGTAGTCCCTAGCAGGCTTAAAGCTATGTCATAATGCTATCTGTGTGTTTTCTGCACCTTGAAATTAGTACATGCAATCCATTATAATGATCATCAAAGACGAAAAGTGTGCCTGTGTGAGAGGTGCCTGCATCAGTATCATTGTAATATGTGTGTCTCTCTCTCTCTCTCTCCCTCTCTCTCTCTCTCTCTCTCTCTCTCTCTCTCTCTCTCTCTCTCTCTCTCTCTCTCTCTCTCCCATTCTGTACAGGATCACGGGGTGGCAGAGCTCAGGAGGTTCTGTGAAGGTTTCTTCCTGCAGCACATGGAACAGCTCCTGGAGAGAGATAACTTCCACAGGCTGCTCCTGGGAAGGGCCTGTCAGGACCAGCTTCCTCCAAAGACAGAGCCCCGGAGTGGACCATGTCAGGACCGACACTCCTCTCTCCTCCTGGAGGATTTGGAGGTCACTTTGGTCCACAGGCTGCTCTTACTCTACCCTCCCTGCAGAGAGTAAGCCACTGGCTGCATTTCAGTAGTCATAGTTGGCTCCTTTGTTCTTCCATTGTTTTGTTTCCTTCAACTGTACTGATGTGAAATAACTACACAAGTGAAAGCCAAGTAGCTATATCTGTTCTTAAATGTCAGTTCTGGGGAAGGAAAGGGGATGAGGCCACATTCAAATATTGAGATGGACCCCATGTGGGGAGAAGGACAGACATACCAGCAGGCCTGGAGATAAAAAACCAGTGTAGTGTAGCGTAGTATCTCGCAGTGCGGTGATGTCACCACTGTCGCCAGCACAGGTTGGTAATGGTACTCTGTCATGAAGGAGAGAAGAGGCAGGGCCTAGGTGAAGCTGCCACCGGACAGAACACTTTTACTGTGATCCAACAGGCCCTCAAACCTGCTCTCTCTGCCCCTGTGAATGCCCAAGGTACTGCTAAGACAGTTACTTTAGTTTCAGTGTGATGGTTAGAGAAGCTAGGGTAGTGAGCAGCTTCTTGCCACACGTGCCACAAATAGTGAAAGGACAACTGAAGGTGCTGCCAAAAGTTAGAGCTAGAAGCATAAAGAGTTTTGCAGTTGTTGAACGCAAACTCACCATCAGTTCCTCATGTAGCCCAGTGAGCAGGAAGGAGGATCAATGGATAACTGGAGAAGTACTGCTGCCATCTAGTGATGTGTGGGACTCGTTCCACAGGACTGACATAGGAAATCTAGAAATGGTCCATTGCTTAAGAGAGGAAATGGATGCAACGTACTATGGCTGGAATTGATCTAGAATACGATGAAGGTTTATGGCTATACCGCCAATATAATAACAGGTACTGAGACCCTGTTGGCAAGAAATGAAACATTTAGAGCATTTTTGGGCTGCTGTTACTTACTAAAGTCCATCCTCTCTCGTGTGGATGGAACTAGGGGAGATAGATATTGGACTGTAATAACAGAACTCTGAATATTTTATTCTACTGTACATACGGTATGTGAAACGTTTTGCTCATATTAGCCCCTTTTAGAATAATATGCACCCATGGAAGTGTATAGGCTAAAATCAGAAATCACCACCACACAATTCCAAAGTCAACAGATTTATTTCCTTTTGCACTGAAGTTGTTCACAGTTATGTCACAAGGGGATACATTGCCAGTGGTTTCCTGCTAAATACCAGCGCTCCTGGTGTTGTGTTCTACTGTATGTCCATCGTCCTGTGTGGCCTGGTTACCCAATAGTACAAAATAGAAAGAATAACAATAATAGGTATTGCTTTATTTTATCTCTCTGATACCAATTCCCACACCAGACAGAGTTCATGACCAGAGTATCAGGTCTCTCTTTGAGAGAAACGGTGTATGTGTGTGTGTGTTTGTGTGTGTGTGTGTAACTGTGTGTGTGTGCAGAGGATGCATTGCACGGTAAATGTGCACAGTAGTATAAGGAAGGAGAAGGGAGGTTGCGAGAAAGAACTCAAAAGACGAACAAACAACCGAAGTGGTGAGAGAAAATAAAAATAAGAGAAACAAGTTAAGAGACAGGAAAGAGAGAAAGAGAGAAAGAGAGAAAGAAAGAAAGAAAGAAAGAAAGAGAGAAAGAGAGAAAGAAAGAAAGAAAGAAAGAAAGAAAGAAAGAAAGAAAGAAAGAAAGAAAGAAAGAAAGAAAGAAAGAAAGAAAGAAAGAAAGAAAGAAAGAAAGAAAGAAAGAAAGAAGAGAAAGAAAGAAAGAGAGAAAGAAAGAAAGAGAGAAAGAAAGAAAGAAAGAAAGAAAGAAAGAAAGAGAGAAAGAAAGAAGAGAAAGAAAGAAAGAAAGAAAGAAAGAAAGAAAGAAAGAAAGAAAGAAAGAAAGAAAGAAAGAAAGAAAGAAAGAGAAAGAAAGAAAGAAAGAAAGAAAGAGGGGGAAAGGGGGAAAAAGGGACAGAACAATTCCAACAACTACATGCAAAGAAAAGACAAATGTTGGACATGCAAACGACAATACAAGGTAAAAGCTAAGAGTAGGAATCCCCTTGGTTTTTTAAATAAGTTTGTTAGCAATTTTTTTGTATTTACAAGGCGAGTGGCTGGAGTGTTGCCTTTGTCGTCGTACACACACAACGAGAAGGAACGCACAATTATTATCAACAGAGGGCTCGTTCCTCTCAGACTAGTCTACATTCTTAAATCACCGTAAATCATTTGCCAAATGTATATATTACAAGCTTTCTCATCGAAGCTGGAAAAAAATGAATGTTCACAAAAACATTTAGAGAATTCTCAATGATCAATAAATTAAACATGACAAAAAAACTATCTTTAAATTATCTAGTACATTTTCTCCATCATTTACATAAATAACCCAGAATAAATTAAAACAAACATGACAAAAAATACAATAAGGGAAAACAAATATACACAATAATTATGTCCACTGTTGTCTGAATCCTGCAGATAATTCAAAGGATCATAAACAAAACAAAATGGAAGAAAATAAAACCCTGAAATTATTCATCCCTCAAAAGGTAACCGAAAATAAAATACAACATTTAATCGATAAATCACGTCGAACAAGTAGAAAACACAAAATATAGTGATAAGTTAACACAATTCTTAGCTAAACATAATGTCACAACTACACAAACGTTGTACATATGGGAACATAGTTAGTCTGTACAACAGAATAGATCATTCATTTGTGTACCCCTCCCTCCCAAATGCCCACCCAAAGTCAATTAACTCAATTTCATTTCATTTACAGCAATGACACAGAGTCTGAAGAAGTCTAAAGTGTTAAAATCCTGTAGTTCACAAAGGACTACATTAAAAAGAATTACAATCCAGCCAACGTTTAGCCAACGTTCAGCCAACGTCCATCCAACTTCCAAGAGTCTCGCCACCTCTCTCAAACTTTCATAGGAGCCAGTGGTTCTACTTCCATTCGTCTTTGTGCGCAAGTCTTTACATCCCCCAGGTGTGTGTGTGTGTGTGTGTGTGTGTGTGTGTGTGTGTGTGTGTGTGTGTGTGTGTGTGTGTGTGTGTGTGTGTGTGTGTGTGTGTGTGTGTGTGTGTGTGTGTGTGTGTGTGTGTGTGTGTGTGTGTGTGTGTGTGTAGGAGGATAGACAATGAGGAGAGAAAGGAGGAGAGAGGATGCGTGTAGTATAGGTTTGACAAACATCATTGTCTTTTTAAGGCTTTTCTCCAACTCTTCGACTAATATGTCTCTGGGTGTCTGTCACGATGATGAAACAGTCTCTAGTACTCTAATGTTTAGTGTAAGTGTGTGTGTGTGTGCAAGTGGAAAGAAGGAGGGGTGCATGGGGAGGAGGGGGACAGCAGTGTGAAGTATGTGAAGTCTTTCTCTTGTCCTCCGTCTCTGGCTCACTTACTCCCGTTGTTGACAAAGTGCCCCAGGTTGGGACACACACACTGTCCTCCATCTTGTTTCTCTAATAGGTTTTAGTGATGATCCCTGGTGGTAGAGACAAGGTCAAGCCATCATCACAGAGCAGAGGAGACACACACACACACACACACCCCACGGCGTGGGAAAGGGACGAGAGGGTAGAGGAACAGAAAAGAAACATGGCTACATGTGGTACTTAATATTGTCAAATACTGATCAGTGATCGATTGCTAAACTAAAATTGTAGTCATTCCATTATTATACAGTACAAAAGTTTATCTCTGCGATAATCAAAAGTAGATTTTTTTCGAGACACAAACACACTAAGCCTACTGACTAAAGCAAAGAAACCAGCAGCATCTCTCATTTCATTTCTCATCTCTCACACACTCTTGTGGGTTTTGTATTGGGTTTTGAATGACCTGATAACAGGTGGTTATTATCTAGTCATGCAACAGAGAGCTAGCTACTTCTCTCCGGTCTTAAGGTTGTTCCCCAGTCCGGCTGGTGGCGGCCATCTTTGTTTGTTTGTCTTTGCCCGGAGGCGGGGGGCATTTAGAGTCAGCGGGCTGGGTGGGCTGGGGCTGAGTGGGCGGGGGACATGACTCGTTTCGCCTGCTGCCGGGGGCATGCTTGGCAGGGGCGGGGCTAGGTGTGCCGGGCGTGCCAGGGGAGTTGTGCGACGCCTGGCTGTTCTTCTCGTCTGAAAAAAGTTGTTTAATTACGTCAAAGAAGTTACTCAACGGGCTGCCTAGGTACACAGATGGGAAGAAAAGAAAAAAAGAGAGAACAAACAACGAATGAGCAATGGGGTTAACGTGAGGAGGAAGGAGCAGAGGGTGATGGGAAGGAGAGGGTGATGATGAGGAAAGGACTGGAGGTAATGTTCCAGGAGGTAGAAAGGAGACTCATAAGCCACGTTTATGGTAAAAAAAAGAGGATTTGATTATATGTGATAGACTGTTAGTATATACATTAATAATGTCTCTAGGCTGAGGCGATCAGTGCATCAGTATTAAAGTGCTAAGTTAGGAGACCTAACGTTTGAACAATAGTAATCTATTAAAAAATGTAGGGTTCACATAAAACCAGTGGGCTTTTGAGTCTCTGTTCTACCTGGTTTGGGTGAGAGTGGTGACATAGGAGGGCTAGCTTGAGCTCTGGAAAGGTGATTACTAAAAATACCAGGTTTGGGGCAGGGGTGGTCAAATCTGCATCCAAGAGAGTTACTGAGTGCAGGTTTTTGTTCCAGCCCTGCTCTAACACTCCTGATTTAGCTAGTCAAGGTCTTGATTAGAAGATGATTAGTAGAAATAGGAAGTGGTAGAGCAGGCCTGTAACAAAAGCCGGTATGCCCAATTTCTCTCTTTCTTAAGAAAGGGGGGAGGAGAGGATGGGAACGCGAGCAGCATTTCAGAGTACCACAAAACATAATGTCTTGCCTTCCAAGCTCCTGGTAACTATCCTAATCACCACAATAAAAGCATACCTTAGAATGAGTCCATACAGTGCTCACAGACAAACACAGACAATGTGAACAACATGCCATCATCACAATAACATCACTCATCACACAATCAATTTCAAGTAAGAGGTTTCCTGGACACAGATTAAGCCTAGTCCTGGATTAAAAAGCATGCACAATGGGGGTCCTAAATTGAAAGTGCTGTTTAATCCAGTAACAGGCTTGATCTGGGTCTGGGAGTGCCTTAGTGTTCCACTGAGAGTCAAGCATATACAAGTTTACTCCAAACTTTCTTGAAATCTATCAGTCTAACTGTCCCTTTAAAGTTAATTAGGTGGGTGTTTTTTTGTTGACCAAACACAAAATACTTACGCAATGTCATCTTGCTATCACTTACCATTGTTCTTGTGCTACATAGACATTTGTTATTGATGGTCTACAATGTGTTTTACCCATGAAATGGAAGGTGAAGTGGACATTTGCATCAACACTAGTGTGCATCCCAACACACACTGTGCCATGCAAAGGATCTCACACACACGCACGCACGCACGCACACACACACACACACGCACGCACGCACACGCACACACACACACACACAGACACACGCGGAGAGCTGTGCATTAGTGACACCACAGTGCGTTGATGGTGAGGTTAAGAGTCATCGGGTGTAGTGAGGGAGGCTCAGGCTGGTAGTTTTGCTGTTTGCCAATCGAGTGAGAATTTCATTAGGGAAACAGTGGCTTGGAGTGTTTGCGGGTCAAAGTGTCTGACCGATGAGTGATATCTGTGAGCTTTAAAATCTTTTAGTTTTCCATTATAGTTGCCTGTACGGTATATTCAGCAAGTATTCAGACCCTTCACTTTTTCATAATTTTGTTACTTTACAGCCTTATTCTAAAACATATTAAATAAAGGTTTCCCTCATCAATATACACACAATACCCCATAATGACAAAGTGAAAACAGGTTTTTAGCAATTGTTTCAAATTAAAAATATTTAAAATAAAGTATTAAAAATAAAAAACAGAAATACCTTATTTACACAAGTATTCAGACCCTTTACTATGAGACTCGAAATTGAGCTCAGGTGCATCCTGTTTCCATTGATCATCCTTGAGATGTTTCTAAAACTTGATTGGTGTCCACCTGTGGTAAATTAAATTGATTGGACATGATTTGGAAAGGCACACACCTGTCTATATAAGGTCCCACAGTTGACAGTGCATGTCAGAGCAAAAACCAAGCCATGAGGTCGAAGGAATTGTCCTGAGAGCTCCGAGACAGGATTGGGTTGAGGCACAGATCTGGGGAAGGGAACCAAAACATTTCTGCAGAATTTGATGGTCCCCAAGAACACAGTGGCCTCCATCATTCTTACATGGAATAAGTCTGGATCCACCAAGACTCTTCCTAGAGCTGGCCGCCCAGCCAAACTGAGCAATCGGGGGAGATAGTCCTTGGTCAGGGAGGTGACCAAGAACCTGACGGTCACTCTGACAGAACTCCAGTTCCTCTGTGGAGAAAGGAGAACCTTCCAGAAGGACAACCATCTCTGTAGCACTCCACCAATCAGGCCTTTATGGTAGAGTGGCTAGACAGAAGCCACTCCTCTTTAAAAGGCACATGACAGCCCGCTTGGAGTTTGACAAGAGGCACCTAAAGGACTCTCAGACCATGAGAAACAATATTCTCTGGTCTGATGAAACCAAGATTGAACTCTTAGGTCTGAAGGCCAATCGTCACGTCTGGAAGAAACCTGGCACCATTCCTACAGTGAAGCATGGTGGTCGCAGCATCATACTGTGGGGATATTTTTCAGCGGCAGGGACTGGGAGACTATTCAGGATCAAGGGAAAGATGAATGGAGCAAAGTACAGAGAGATTCTTGATGAATACCTGCTCCGGAGCACTCAGGACTTCAGACTGGGACGAAGGTTCACCTTCCAACAGGACAACGACCCTAATTACACAGCCAAGACAACGCAGGAGTGGCTTCGGGACAAGTCTCTTAATGTCCTTGAGTGGCCCAGCCAGAGCCTGGACTTGAACCCAATCGAACATCTCTGGAGAGACCTGAAAATAGCTGTCCAGCGACTCTCCACATCCAACCTGACAGAGCTTGAGAGGATCTGCAGAGAAGAATGGGAGAAACTCCTCAAATACAGGTGTGCCAAGCTTGTAGCGTCATAACCAAGAAGACTCAACCGACTGGGCACACACTAGTTGAATCAACGTTGTTCCACGTCATTTCAATTAAATTACGTTGAACCAACGTGGAATAGACGTCTGTGCCCAGTGAGAAGGCTGTAATCGCTGCCAAAGATGCTTCAATAAAGTACTGATAAAGGGTCTGAATACTTATGTAAATGTGATGTTTCAGTTTATTTTTAATTCATTTGTAAAAAAAATAAAAAATTTATAAACAGTTTTTGCTTTGTCATTATAGGGTATTGTGTGTAGATCGATGAGGAAAAAACAATTTAATCAATTTTAGAATAAGGCTGTAACGCAAAAAAAAATGAAAAAAGTCAAGGGGTCTGAATACTTTCCAAATGCACTTTACATATAACTGTTTAAAACCCAATCGGGATACTTTTTATTTTGGAGTTCTGTGGTTTGGGGTGGTTATACAGCGTTTTGCCACAAAACATGATTATTTGTCTCTCTAAAATAAAATTACCTTGCAATATTTTCAACAAAATCACGTCTATTTTTTCACTAGCCCATATCATGGTAAGATATATTGCATTTTGGAATCAAATGCTTCAAATGGAATGTCTTACTCTTACTTTGCATGGATGTTTAAAGTCCATGGATTTCAAAAAGGGGTGGGGGGAGTCTGCTTCCATTGCTTCTCTACAGACTTTCTGTTTCTCTCTCTCTACCCATCTGTCAGTCTGTCTCTAGCTCGGTCTCTGACTCTCTGTATGCAACTCTTTCTCTTTCTCAATCGTTAATTAGCTGGGTAGGGTGAAAGCTAATGGGAGATTAGAAATATTCTACTTGGGAGGGGGGCACTCTCTCAAAGTACAAAAGGACGAGAAAATGTATTTGCGCAAACACACACGCACACACACACACACACACACACACACACACACACACACACACACACACACACACACACACACACACACACACACACACACACACACACACACACACACACACACTTGGCTTCCATCTTCTCATGGAATATTCACACGTACAAAGTTAAGTCCGAATTTACACAGTATGAGTGTCATGTGTAGTAGCTAATAGTACTCTTAAAACTTGGCACCGCATGCAGTCCCCTCTGGTCTCGGACACTGAAGGAGTGAGTGCAACCAGATTGCACAGATCTGTAACAAATATTATTCTAGCGGTTGACTTAACATTAGTAAAGGTTGCGTGCGGTTGGTCAAATCGTTTTTTTTTGTTTGTTGGCTAAAACACATGCCCTAAGTGTGTTGTTGTCATACGTGACACACACTGTTCAGCATCAGTGTGTGATATCTAGCATTCAGTGTATTGATCCACCCCAGAGCCATACACACACACACACACAGAGTTAGGCAAACTCAGTTTGAGTTTTTTGAATGATCTAGGCAGCCTTATTGGCACCAAAACGTCCAAGACCATCACACGCTTGGAATATTTGGAGCTGACATAGATGATCCGTTTCCAGACTCTCTGTAGACTGTCTAATGGCTCTGGTTGAAACCCTTGCATTCCACTCAGCGTGCCAGACCAGTCACTCAGTTATTTTAGTGATTCTCTGCCAAGTAGAGTTAGATTGAAGCTGTGGATGATGACCAAAAGCAGGCTGGGATGGACTGACAGGTGAAAAAGGGAAATAGGGAAAGAAAGAGATAGAGATGGATAGAAAAGGGATAGGACATGAACGGCTACATGGTTGTGGTCAATTCCACCTCAACTCATTCTGGAAAACAACCGAACTTCAATTCATGAATTGGAAATCAAACAATATTTGAAATAAAGTTTTTTTCAATTCATGAATTGAATTTCAACGAATTCCCTGGAATATGGTAAAACATTTGACCCCCAACCCTGAAGAGAGATCGAGAAATAGGGATAAAGACATTAACTGATGACAGAGAGAAACCGAAAGAAAGAAAGTGAGAAGGAAGGAAAGAAGGAAAGAAGGAAAGAAAAGAAAAAGAGAGTGAAAGCAATAGTGACAGAGTGGTGGGGATGAGTTATTGATGGAGAAAGTGGTGGGGGTGTTGCATACAGTGCCTGATAACAGTTCCCATCTGTGACAGGGTGAGTCCCAGGCATTCAAGTGCTAAGACTGCTAGCTGGTACGTGTGCTAAATGTGTGAACTAGAGAGTGGTCAAACCAGTGTTCTTCGCTCCTGGTGTAGTTTGTTTGTGTTTGTGTGTGTGTGTGTGTGTGTGTGTGTGTGTGTGTGTGTGTGTGTGTGTGTGTGTGTGTGTGTGTGTGTGTGTGTGTGTGTGTGTGTGTGTGTGTGTGTGTGTGTGTGTGTGTGTGTGTGTGCCTGCGTGCGTGCGTGCATGCGTGTGTGTGTGCGTGCGTGCGTGTGCGTGTGTGTGTGTGCGTGCGCATTAAAGGGAAATACATTTTAAAAATCCAACTTCTCCAGCACCACCCCAACATATGTGAAAGTGGCGTGTTTCTATGTTTTGTAGTAAAAAAAGATAGAGGAAGATAAATATTTCCCATGACGTCATCAACCAATTAGTAGACAATTAGTAGAAAATACATACTCGTAAATGGTTAAAATGCACACAGATGATTTCATTGGAAACACTTATCTTCCTCTACCTTTTTTTTACTACAAAACATAGAAACACGTAATTTTCATGTATGTTGATGTTGGGGTGGTGCTGGAGATGATGAATATGAAGTACATTTTAGAAATGTCCCTTTAACACACGTGTACACTTCACCAAAGTTTTGATGATGACTTGATTATTTTAGTCAGGTGTTAAAGCACTAGACTAGGACACACACATTAGTCTGCACACTCTCATACCGTGGGCCCAGGAGTAAAAAAGATGGCTCTAGCCTTATTATATTCTATAGTATGTACTATTTAATGTATGTAATGCCATGTCTCACCAGCAGTGGGTGCTGTTATCAAGTGAAGAAACACCCACATTTATACAGTACAGGCACACAACAAAAAAACAAGGACAAGTGAAGAACAGAACGTGACTCTGTCTTTCTTTTCTTCCATTCCTCCCTGTTCAACCCATCTTCATCCCAGAATATAAAACCATATAATACATACATGTACTGAGTTAATGTGAGGAGGATCGTTTTGAACTGCTACATCATTTTGGTCCATATTCTCTATATGGAAAGGTTATACTGGACACAAGTTCAACAAAACAACCTCTTAACCTACAGCTGGCTGGAAAGTAAAAAAAAGTTAGCAGAAAACGTTGTCAAATGAATGATGTTTGTGTAGGTCATTACTGGGCTCTGGTGTGTGAATGCAAGAAAGTCAGGAGAGTGTGTGCCCCCTCTAGATGTCTCGAAGATACCAACGTTGTTGCTTTGTTGGTGCCGGGTGCATCTGCCATGGTGTGGGCCATGCATGTGGAGATGCCTTGTGCCAAAGCGTGTGAGTCGAGCCGCGCTGTGACTGTGACTGTGGCGTTGCCGTGAGCTACGGGGATGCCGAGAGGAGGGGGGGGGGGGGGGCGGGGGTAGTGGAGGGGTGTAGGGAGGGGGGGGCGAGGGGCGAGGGGAGGGTCTCTACTTACCAGAGATCTGCTGGACCCCGGGCTGGTCATGTGAGCTCATCAGCTGAGCCTGAATGGTCTCAACCACACGCTTGAAACGGCGGCTGGGACCTGGTGAGAGAGAGGGAGAGGGGGAGAGACAGAGAGAAAAATGAGGGAGGTAGAGAGGGAGGGGGAGAGAGAGAGAATGAGGAGAGAGATAGAGAGGGAGGCAGAGAGAAGGTAGAGGAAGGGAGTGAGAGAGAAATTGAGAGAAACAGAGAAAAACACTTAGGACTTGATTGACTGAAAAAAAAGAATTGCTCTTGAAAATAACCAGAATAATAGACAGAAAACAAGCTTGTGATATTGAAAACACAATGCCACACCAGTAGGACGCAAAGAGTGTCAACGTTATGAAAACAATGACGTCATTTCTATTCGATTTTCCTCACAATAGCCTCAATGAAGCGTCAATTTGAATTCAAACACATGTACTGTAAATCGAAATGGAATTCAGCAGAATTAAATAAGAGTCTGTTCAACATCAATTTAACATAAGTTATCCACATGGGAATAAGCAGACATGCTGCAGAGACGACACAGAATATTTGGCTGGAGATGATGCTCCAGTGTCATTGGCCAGAGGTTGTCCTTTGACACTCAGCAGGGACTAAAGTGCGGTGTGATCATGGTGGGAAAAGGTCTCTGTTTTTCTGTCCTTCTTTTCACCTGGCTTCTGTGTAATGGCGCTTGCATCAGCGTAGATGCGTGTGTGTTTGTGCATGTGTGTATATATTCAGGATGTGTCTGTGTGTACACAGTGTTTGTGTGTGTATGTTAATATGTGTGTGTGCTCGCATGTGCCTGCCTGACTGCCTGCCTTTCTGTGTGTGTTACCTGAGAGCAGGGTGAAGGTGACCGAATAGATGCCGTTCTCTTTGGCGGCGGTGCTCTCTGTGTAGGTGATGTCCACCTGGAACTTGACCGGCTTCTGAAATACTGTAGGGCCGGCTGTAGACTTATACTCTGCCCGGAAACTAGTCTGACTGATCACACTGTGGCTCAGACTGGGGATCTATATGAGAGAGAGGAGAAGGGAGGGAGAGGGGGGAAAGGTGGGAAGCAGGAGGTAGGGAAGCAGAGGGAGGGAGATGGGAAAGGGAGGTGGAGGGTGGGAGAGAGAGAGCGAAAACACAGAGCGCACAGGATAAAGAGAGAGAAAACAATCCATTTAAATACAGAGACCATGTGTGACGAGTGAGAAAAAGGATATGTACATGAGCTAAACTACAGAGAAGAGGCGAGACAAGGAGAGACAAGACAGGAAGAGACAACACTGGATCTGTTATGCTGCAGCACAGTCCCTTGTCTCTTCAGCGCTGTCTATTGTAACTGACTCAGAGTCTGATGGTTCCTAACAGCGCTGAAGAGACAAGGGACACACAGGAACAACACAGAGTTGGGCTACAGGGACTAAGGTGCCTTTTAAAATGAACTGAAACAAACCTGCTGGGAAATAAAGCGGACCTGTTAAGGTTAGATAATTGGCTAGGTGTTGGGTTAATGCAAGCCAACTACTGTAGTGTACGATAATGGTTGTGCCATGAGTGTCTAGTGCCAAAGTCAGTTTCCATCCTTTGTCGTGACTGTTTTGACGCTGTGTTCTACCATTATAATGACACAGCTATGCACAGTGTGGCCAGGAAAAACATTAGAAGACTCAATCAAGCCCTTTCCTTGGCGCTCTTTAACGTCAGAAACCAGACCGCTGTGCACCAATCAGATGCAGTCTACAAAAAGCAGGCTGCTGTTCGCTGATTACACAATAACACTGACCTTCACTGGGAAAGCAACAGAGGGCAGTAGCACAGACTAAAAGTTGCTCTAAATCGAAAGATAAATCACAGTTGCTTTACAGTGAATTTATCCACTTCGCCTCAAGGACAAACCAATGAACATAGCCATCTGATTCAGAGGGGTTGGGTTAAATGCGGAAGACACATTTCAGTTGAATGCATTCAGTTGTACAACTGACTAGGTATCCCCTTTTCCCTTTCACTTTGGGTGCTAGCTCTAATACTGATTTCAATGTTTGAAGACCAGGAACTTTGAAATATAATTCCATACAATAAGTCAAATGGAATCATAAGTACGGGGGTGACAAAGGACAGAGCAAGTGAGAGAGAGGAGAGAGAGAGAGCGAGAGAAGAAGATATACACATACAGTAGATGGAGAGGGAGAGAAAGAGGAGCGGTGAGGGGTAAAGAGGTGTGGTGAGGGGTCCTTACAGCGAGGAAGGCATGAACGATGTCTGCTTTGATGGAGCTGAGAGGCTTGTCTCTGATCACCACAAAGATCTGCTCCTCTTTCTCCAGGTTGATGAAGTTACCAAACCATGACTTCTTGGCAAGCCTGTAGGGAGGGAGAAAAAAATAGTTTTATGAGGACACACACACACACACACACACACACACACACACACACACACACACACACACACACACACACACACACCACACACACACACACACACACACACACACACACACACACACACACACACACACACACCCCCCCTTTAGTATCTGCTGGAGAGAATACTAATGCCTCATGTCGAGAGGAATAATTAACACACTGCCACACTCATTTGCATAATGCAACATTTACCATGCTTTGTCTGATCTTTAAGGGTAATGAACAGAAACTGTTTAAGTTTCTAAGATCACTTTGTCCCTCCAGGCCTGGTCCAGATGTGTTTGGTGACTATAATGTATGCCATGACAATTATAGTCAGAGGAGTTGGTTAAAGCACATTCATATCTGAACCAGGCTATTCTGTTTCCACCTCCCTCTACCATCTAACTTCAACCCTTGTGCATGTTCTGTAAGCCCTCTTCCTCCCTCTGCTTGTCCAAATGGCCAAATGGCCTCATATTGGTCCCCAATAGCAATGACATCATCCTGACTACCTTTGCAACTAACCTACCTCAAGGCCCCTTCCTCGTTTCTGCCTAATCTCCAACTATCCAACCAGACTCTAGCTGTGGCTCTCTGTCTGTGAAGCAAACTGGAACTAAACCACTAAAATATTCATGCGGAACAATTCCCTAAAAATAGCCCAATCAACAGGAAGGAGAGAGGGATGCAATACTGAGAGGAGGTCAATTTGCATAATTGTGAGGATTGTTCACACAGGCCTCTTGGGCAGAATCCTCTACTACCTTACATAGTCACTCTCCCAGTGGCGAAAACACCAGAGAGGTAGAAAGGTAGAATGAGTTGACTTTCGTGCACATGTAACAGAGGTGGTTCAGTGACCCACAATCAAGTGACGAATCATCTTGCCTGAGACCTGCAGCTCCCTGAACTAATGTCTCCAGACTTTAGCTCAACGGGCCAACATCGGTGAACCACAATCACTAGAAACCTTGCCTGAGACCTATTTTTTTATTTTTATTTTTATTTTAGGGGGTAGATCAGCTTTAACATTGCAGATAGATTGTAGCTTCCATCAATGTAATTGTCTGCATCATTTTCAATCCCCCATATATTTTTTGTAAATATATAAAATATATAATTAATTTGTACATATGTTCCTTTATTATTTTCCCCTAGCCCTCTGTTAATTGGAGTAAACTAATGGACAGCAACACTTAGGCTTCTACTTTCAGCTTATACATACCATACACATTTTTACGGACACAGTATATTTCACATTAGTTATCTTTTGTTTGTTTTTAGTCCCATCCTTCAGCTCCACTCAACCACTCCTATCTAACTCTGAACACCATCCAGTTTTGATTTCTATTTGCCATATATTTTTTCAACTGTGATATGATGTTTCACAAAGGTTCTGAACCTTTCTATTTTTAAAATTGGCCCAGCGTTGTCCGGGTTTGGTCGGTGTGGGCCATCATTGTAAATAAGAAATAGTTCTTAACTGACTTTGCCTAGTTAAATAAAGGTTAAGGTAAATTATACAAATGATACAAAATAAGCTATATATGGACAGTACTAAAACAAATGATCTAATGATTCTCTCTCTTCGCAGAAAAATGGTTCTATCCCCCATATACAGTGCCTTCGGAAAGTATTCACACCCCTTGACTTTTTCCACATCTTGTTACATTACAGCCTTATTCTAAAATGGATTAAATAAATAATAATCTCAGAAATAACCCATAATGACAAAGTGAAAACAGTTTTTTAGAAATGTTTGCAAATGTATTAAAAATAAAAAACAGAAATACCTTATTTACATAATTATTCAGACCTTATGCTATGAGACTTGAAATTGAGCTCAGGTGCATCCTGTTTCCATTGATCATCTTTGAGATGTTTCTTTGAGATGTTAAAACTTGGAGTCCACCAGTGGTAAATTCAATTGATTGGACATGATTTGGAAAGGCACACACCAGTCTATATAAGGTCCCAAGGTTGACAGTGCCAAGTCATGAGGTCGAAGGAATTGTCCATAGCGCACTGAGACAGGATTGTGTCGGGGCACAGACCTGGGAAGGGTACCCAAATATTTCTGCAGCATTGAAGGTCCCCAAGAACATATTCTTAAAAGGCAGTTTTAACCACCAAGACTCTTCCTAGAGCTGGCCACCCGGCCAAACTGAGCACTCGGGGGAGAAGGGCCTTGGACAGAGCTCTAGAGTTCCTCTGTGGAGATGGGAGAACCTTCCAGAAGGACAACCATCACTGCATCACTCCACCAATCAGGCCTTTATAGTAGAGTGGCCAGACGGAAGTCACTCCTCAGTAAAAGGCACATGACAGCCCGCTTGGAGTTTGCCAAAAGGCACCTAAAGACTCTCAGATCATAGGAAACAAGATTCTCTGGTGTGATGAAATCAAGATTGAACCCTTTGGCCTGAATGTCAAGCGTCACGTCTGGAGGAAACCTGGCACCATCCCTACGGTGAAGCACGGTGGTGGCAGCATAATGCTGTGGGGATGTTTTTCAGCGGTAGGAACTGGGAGACTAGTCAAGATCGAGGCAAAGATGAACGGAGCAAAGTACAGAGATCCTTGATTAAAATCTGATCCAGAAAGCTCAGGACCTCAGACAGGGTCAAAGGTTCACCTTCCAGCAGGACAACGACCCTAAGCACAAGCCAAGACAACGCAGGAGTGGCTTTGGGACAACCCGATCGAACATCTCTGGAGAGACCTGAAAATAGCTGTCCAGCAATGCTGTCCAGCAACGCTCCCCATCCAACCTGACAGAGCTTGAGAGGATCTACAGAGACGAATGGGAGAAACTCCCCAAATACAGGTGTGCTAAGCTTGTAGCATCATACCCAAAAAGACTTGATGCTGTAATCGCTGCCAAATGTGCTTCAACAAAGTACTGTGTAAAGGGTCTGAATATGTATGTAAATGTGTAACGTAACTAAATGTGGAAACAGTCAAGGGGTCTGAATACTTTCCGAATGCACTGTATATAACATTCTATTGGTTGTAAGAATTTTGTATAATAATTTAAATTGAAAAACTCAAAGTTTTGAATACAGTGTAGTTGTGTATATCAGTTGATAAACCATGTGCCATGGAATCGGTACATCAAAAATCTTGCAAACTATTTTGCAATCTATATGGCACAGCTGTACTCTTTTTGGTCCCTAAATTAAACTGGTATACTTTTCATTTATTACAATTTTCTTTAACCAATTGTGGTCTTTAATGCAGGTCTGACAGACAAGTTCCTTACTTTCTCCCCCTTCCACTTGCCTCTTCCATTTTTGCAGTAATTCTGCAATTAGTTGGTTGTAATTTTGAGAAGAGTAGACATTTCCACATATTTGTGTTAGCTGCATGTGTGACATAACTCCACCAGTCCTATTTATGATATAATTTACAAAGATTATACATTTTCTTTATGTTTTTCTCCAAACATATAAATATTTTTTTATCAATTAGTATATTTGAATTTAACCAAAAATTTGTTGTATTATTTGTTCTGTCTTTTCTGGTGAATTAAACTGAAATTGCAACCAACTTTCTATGGCTTGTTTTAAAAATAGTAATATTTTATAGATTATTTAATTTTCAAATAACTGAAAGTGAGAGGTTGTAATCTGAATAATGGTAAAAAGGCCATTGTTGAACATTGGGTGAGACATTCTTACTAATCTGCTAGAGAGCCAGATCGGATTTAAGTACACATTTTATATGACTGATCCTTTAGTGAGAGGTCTAATGCTGTAATATTTAATCATTTCTGCCCCCCGAATTCATATTCATTATATAAATAGGTCTGCTTAATTTTGTCTGGATTGCCGTTCCAAATAAAATGTAATATTTATTGCTTGTATAATTAAGTTGCTAGGTGTAGGCAAACTCATTAGCAAATAGGTAAACTGGGATATGACTAAAGACAGGATTTTTTTTCCTAAAGACTTGTGTTAGATCTCCGAACGAACACATAGGCTGACGCACATCCAAAACTGTTCTGTAGAGGTGCTGACTAAGGAGAGTAAACTATAAAAAGAAAGTCGCACACTCTAGTTATGCCCTCGTGGATATAGCAAACAACGTTTCTGTACGCAGTGCCTACTTCAGGGTTTGGGAGCATAACTAGAGAGTGCGACTTTTTTTCTTGACCTAAATGTTTGTCAAATGTTGCATTTATGTTTTCCCGGGTCACTCACTCTGGTGAAGAGTCTGGCGTGAGGCTGGACATGTCCTCCTGGGTGGGGACTGTGGAGAGAGGCAGAGACAAAGGTCAAAAGTGAAAGGTTAAAGGCCCAATGCAGTCATTATTTTTCTGTGTTTCGGTATACATTTCCACACTATGAGGTTGGAATAAAACTGTGAAATTGTGAAGATGATGATTACCCTGTTAGTGTAAGAGCTGTTTGAAAAGACCACCTGAAATTTCAGCCTGTTTTGGTGGGTTGGAGTTTTGGCCTACCTGGTGTCACCACCGGGAGTTACATTTGTTAATAGACCAACAAGACAGAGAGTTCCAAACCAAAGCAAAGCAGCTAATTTTCAGTTTTCCGCTCTCCACTCAGTCCATCCCCAGACAGTCCTAGCAAAATTCTCACTTGAGAAATCGCTCTTTTACTGAGAAGCAAATTTTTTTTCTTTTTGACCATTTTAATTAAAAACAATGTACTTAATTGTTAACCAAAAATTGTTTGATACTGAGATAAAAACGGCTGCATTGGACTTTAAAGGTGAAAAGGTCAGACAAATGGGCAACATCGCTTGATTGATACTGTCGCAAAGCTAACTAAAAAGCAGCCTTCGCAAATGGAGGATGGCTTTCACTTCAGCAGTAATACATTTATGAACTTCTTTGAGGAAAAGATCATGATCATTAGAAAGCAAATTACAGACTCCTCTTTAAATCTGGGTATTCCTCCAAAGCTCCATTGTCCTGAGTCTACACAACTCTGCCAGGACCTAGGATCAAGGGAGATACTAAAGTGTTTTAGTACTATATCTCTTGACACAATGATGAAAATAATCATGGCCTCCAAACACTCAAGCTGCATACTGGACCCTATTCCAACTAAACTACTGAAAGAGCTGCTTCCTGTGCTTGGCCCTCCTATGTTGAACATAATAAACGGCTCTCTATCCACCGGATGTGTACCAAGCTCACTAAAAGTGGCAGTAATAAAGCCTCTCTTGAAAAAGCCGAATCTTGATCCAGAAATTATAAAAAACTATCGGCCTATATCGAATCTTCCATTCCTCTCAAAAATTTTAGAAAAAGCTGTTGCACAGCAACTCACTGCCTTCCTGAAGACAAACAATGTATACGAAACGCTTCAGTCTGGTTTTAGACCCCATCATAGCACTGAGACTGCACTTGTGAAGGTGGTAAATGACCTTTTAATGACGTCAGACCGAGGCTCTGCATCTGTCCTCGTGCTCCTAGATCTTAGTGCCGCTTTTGATATCATCGATCACCACATTCTTTTGGAGAGATTGGAAACCCAAATTGGTCTACATGGACAAGTTCTGGCCTGGTTTAGATCTTATCTGTCGGAAAGATATCAGTTTGTCTCTGTGAATGGTTTGTCCTCTGACAAATCAATTGTAAATTTTGGTGTTCCTCAAGGTTCCGTTTTAGGACCACTATTGTTTTCACTATATATTTTACCTCTTGGGGATGTCATTCGAAAACATAATGTTAAATTTCACTGCTATGCGGACGACACACAGCTGTACATTTCAATGAAACATGGTGAAGCCCCAAAATTGCCCTCGCTAGAAGCCTGTGTTTCAGACATAAAGAAGTGGATGGCTGCAAACTTTCTACTTTTAAACTCGGACAAAACCGAGATGCTTGTTCTAGGTCCCAAGAAACAAAGAGATCTTCTGTTGAATCTGACAATTAATCTGGATGGATGTACAGTCGTCTCAAATAAAACTGTGAAGGACCTCGGCGTTACTCTGGACCCTGATCTCTCTTTTGAAGAACATATCAAGACTGTTTCAAGGACAGCTTTTTTCCATCTATGTAACATTGCAAAAATCATAAACTTTCTGTCCAAAAATGACGCAGAAAAATTAATCCATGCTTTTGTTACTTCTAGGCTGGACTACTGCAATGCTCTACTCTCCGGCTACCCGGATAAAGCACTAAATAAACTTCAGTTAGTGCTAAATACGGCTGCTAGAATCCTGACTAGAACCAAAAAATTTGATCATATTACTCCAGTGCTAGCCTCCCTACACTGGCTTCCTGTTAAGGCAAGGGCTGATTTCAAGGTTTTACTGCTAACCTACAAAGCATTACATGGGCTTGCTCCTACCTATCTTTCCGATTTGGTCCTGCCGTACATACCTACACGTACGCTACGGTCACAAGACGCAGGCCTCCTAATTGTCCCTAGAATTTCTAAGCAAACGGCTGGAGGTAGGGCTTTCTCCTATAGAGCTCCATTTTTATGGAATGGTCTGCCTACCAATGTGAGAGACGCAGACTCAGTCTCAACCTTTAAGTCTTTACTGAAGACTTATCTCTTCAGTAGGTCCTATGATTAAGTATAGTCTGGCCCAGGAGTGTGAAGGTGAACGGAAAGGCTGGAGCAACGAACCGCCCTTGCTGTCTCTGCCTTGCCGGTTCCCCTCTTTCCACTGGGATTCTCTGCCTCTAACCCTTTTACAGGGGCTGAGTCACTGGCTTACTGGTGTTCTTCCATGCCGTCCATGGGAGGGGTGCGTCACTTGAGTGGGTTGAGTCACTGACGTGGTCTTCCTGTCTGGGTTGGCGCCCCCCCTTGGGTTGTGCCATGGTGGAGATCGTTGTGGGCTATACTCGGCCTTGTCTTAGGACGGTAAGTTGGTGGTTGGAGACATCCCTCTAGTGGTGTGGGGGCTGTGCTTTGGCAAAGTGGGTGGGGTTATATCCTGCCTGTTTGGCCCTGTCCGGGGGTATCATCGGATGGGGCCACAGTGTCTTCTGATCCCTCCTGTCTCAGCCTCCAGTATTTATGCTGCAGTAGTTTATGTGTCGGGGGGCTAGGGTCAGTCTGTTACATCTGGAGTATTTCTCGTCTTATCCGGTGTCCTGTGTGAATTTAAATATGCTCTCTCTAATTCTCTCTTTCTCTCTTTCTGTCTTTCTCTCGGAGGACCTGAGCCCTAGGACCATGCCTCAGGACTACCTGGTATGATGACTCCTTGCTGTCCCCAGTCCACCTGGCCGTGCTGCTGCTCCAGTTTCAACTGTTCTGCCTGCGGCTATGGAACCCTGACCTGTTCACCGGACGTGCTTGTTGCACCCTCGACAACTACTATGATTATTATTATTGACCATGCTGGTCATTTATGAACATTTTAACATGTTCTGTTATAATATCCACCCTGCACAGCCAGACGAGGACTGGCCACCCCTCATAGCCTGGTTCCTCTCTAGGTTTCTTCCTAGGTTTTTGGCCTTTCTAGGGAGTTTTTCCTAGGGAGTTTTTCCTAGCCACCGTGCTTCTTTCACATGCTTTGCTTGCTGTTTGGGGTTTTAGGCTGGGTTTCTGTACAGCACTTTGAGATATCAGCTGATGTACGAAGGGCTATATAAAAATAAATTTGATTTGATTTGATTTGAGAGCACTATTGTTTATAAAATGCGTTGTCTTCTACCATTGTAATACCATCACCTGGATATTCTGGATAAGATGGACAATATCCCTTCACGTTGTATAAATCCAGTTAGGGAAAGGAAAGGTGATACCTAGTCAGTTGCACAACTGAATGCATTCAACCGGGAAGCAGTTGTTGTGGGGGTTAATTACCTTGCTCAAGGGCAAAACAGCAGTTTCCCACCTTGCCGGCTTTGGGATTCTGTCCCAACGCTCTAACCGCTAGGCTACCTGCCGCCACTTAGTAATGGAGGATTTCAATGATCTATCACCGTGCAGCACATATTACATGACAACTTACCTACAGGCATTAAAACATTATACCACTCAATAAACGAAGCAAAACACACCCTACAGTTTCCCCAATTACATATATGAGCTTGCACGCTTTGAGAACCAACATAACGCCTATGGTAAAGCTCTGAAACTATACGCTCCTTACAACACAAACAATTATTCTTCTCACCTTTGCTCCTCTCATCGGAATGGAATAGCCGTTGATTTATAATGTACATGACTAATCATATAGAAGTTAATCGGACTAGCGTAAAGAAACTACCTCCTCCATGGTTTAATAAGATTATATCACAACGTATAGGACAGAACCATTACTGTTAACCCTCTTGAGATGAACGCAGATATTCCCCTGCGCTAAGGCTGGGAGAGTGTAAAATAGATTTCCTAACAGTACAGTATGATCTGTGTATAGGTGGGATTTTAAACTCATGGTGACCAATCCCCTTGACCAGGTGGTTCCAGCACGTCGTTGCGCTGGGGATGATCTACGCAGCCCAGAAGGATGTAGCTGTGAGCCACCAAAGGGTCCCTTTCCTATACCCACTGTTAGTGTTTGTGGAAACCCTGCCTTATTCCCTCACCTCTCCCCTCTCTTCCCCAAGTCTCCTACCCCAGTCCAGTACCTTGCATTTTCCTGCGATGGAAGCGCGGCGAGCCCAGGAAGCTGTTCTTGATAGAGTTGAGACGCGTCCTCCAGGGCAGTCCGCCGATGGAGGGGCTGGGGGGCGGCGTGGGGCTGGGGGTGCCTGCCGGGCTATCCTTGGGCGTGTGCACCGGAGTGCCCTTGGGGGTGGGGAGGGGGCTCCCCAGCGGAGAGGGGTGCGGAGTCACCTGTATGGTGGGGACAGATTTGTGACCGTTGTGGTCAGGGTGGAGGCGGTGCCGGCGAAGGGGGGACATGGGTGGCATCGGGGACAGGGGGATGGAGAGCTTGGGGGGCACGGTGAGGGGCGGGTGGCGTCGTGGCCGTGGGCTGTTGGGGACACAGGGGGGGCTTCCCAGGGGTGATGAGGGGGATGTGGGCTCCGACTTGGGGGTGGTTGGGCTATCAGCCAAGTTGGGAAGGGGGTTGGACCTGGTGGTCTGAAGGGGCTTCTCAGACACTTTGGGCTTGGCGGGGAGGGTCTGTGTGCGGGGGTGCATCAGGGGGGACCCCATCTTTGGCGTGTAGGAGTTGGGGAGCGGGTGTGGGTGCACGCGATTGGCCCCCCCTACCCCGTTATGGTTAAGGCGGGACTCTGGGGAATGGGTGGGGCTACAGTTGGGCGACTGACAGAGGTCCGGCGACTGGGGCGGGATGAAGAAGCGTCGGACCGGCTGCGATTGGACACGCACCGTTAGATTGACAGCACAGGCAGCCAATGAGAGACCACGCCCAGAAGCCAGGGGACATATATAGAAAACACCACAACCCAATAAAGGTGGATTGCAATGAAAAGGCACCAGGAAAAAAATCAGCAATATAGTAAGAAATGACATGGAGGAGAGGATAGGTGGAGTGAGTGACACACAGGCAGGGAGAGTGGTGAGAGTGCAGAAAGAAAGACAAGAAGAACATGCCATTAGCACAACCAGCCAACCAGGAGGCAGCAGCACCATGGGGGGACAGAAGTGTAGAACATTACAAGCATTCATGAAGCCAAACCCAAACCGGCAACTGAAACAGCACCCAAAGCTAACTGCATTAGCTTCCAGACTTCATTGTTGGAAAGCAGCCATACTGCATGCACAATGCTGTGGTATGAATGACATAGCAACTATCATGACAGGACATGAACGTTTATGACAGCTAATGAAAACTGGCATGTATTAAAAGTTTATGCAAGGCTTATCGGCTTTTTGTTGTGTCACTCATATGGCAGCATTATGAAGCGTTTATGTCGCCTGCCTTGGTGAAGTGATCCTCATTAAATATAATGCATGAGCGTGTATGTCCCTGTGTGTGTGTGTGTGTGTGTGTGTGTGTGTGTGTGTGTGTGTGTGTGTGTGTGTGTGTGTGTGTGTGTGTGTGTGTGTGTGTGTGCATGTGGGTGCTCTAAAATGTAAAGGTCAAATTATACTCCTAAACCCTAATCCCCAGTAGAGTGATCCCCATCAATGTGTGACATAATTTGTAGCCTTACATAATCGGCACCATATTTACACTTAAAAAAGGAGGACTAAAATGGCATCACCACTATCTGAACCAAGTCCTTTACAGTATCACTCATCATAAAAAAAGAATAGGAAGTAACATTTAGGCCCAAAACCCCTGCTGGGGTTGCTGACAGACATACATATTTGCCAGAAAGAAATGTCCTCAACTATGAAACTTTTACAGAATCCTTGATAACAATGACAGTTCCGCAAGAAGAGGCAGAATATGGGATGACTGCATGTTTGTATCCTCACTAAGGGCTGGCTTTAAAAATGCATTGCCTTAGTAAAAGAATGAAGGAACTGTGCATGCTAGCTAGGAGCTGGTTAGTTGATTTGTAGCCCAAACTTTTACAGTCATTTTATAACATGGCAGCACTTTCTAATGTATTCCCTATGTATCCCACGTATGGGATTTCAAATCATGGATGTGTTTGCAATCTGATGAACTGTTGGGGGAATTAAGAACTTTAAAACAAGAAAGATGGGTTCCCTCATCAGTACTTAAGCCCTTATGAGACATCACAAGAAGCCCTATGACATACAGCCTACATAGCTCTGTCATAACGATGATATAACAACAGTCGTGACAGGTCATGATAACCAATCATACATTACAGTATAACAACTGATACAACCCATTAATGACACTAAATCCTCATATCAGCGCTATGTCAGGTGTCATAAGTCATGCCCTGTGTTTTGGGCTATCATGACAAGTGACGTAGATTTTAACCTTCATTTTAAGCCTTTTCCAGAAATAGAATTACACCAAAAATGAAAGCAATTGTCTGAGGATGGTGCTGGACCATCTGACATAAAAAGAAAAACAGGACAGATTAAAGAAAAAGCTTTAAATAAAGATAAAATCCAGGTCTTGTGACATGATTGTCCAAAACACATGGCCCGAGTCATAAGCTGTCATAGGGTATAGAGACTGGTAGCTTTACACTATTCTTATGACAGGATTATGCAGGCTTCATGTCTGATTCCTCTATGAGCTGCCTTATTTATAGCCTTGTGAGTGGCCGTAGTGAGTGAATAGCAGCGTGTGCATTCCGGTGACAACCACATCACAGCAGAGCTAGCGGTGAGGTGAGTTGGTGCGGTGCAGTGCAGTGTAGGCCCCGGTGGGCCAGCGGGTGGTACGGAACAACCAAACTCTTACCCTGGGACTGCTGAGAGGACTAGTGGAGAGACCGGAGGATGCTCCACTGATAGACCGTGACCTGTAGACACACACGCAGACACACAGGTTAAAGACATCCTCTGACAATGCAATATGTGCGACTGCGATGGGAAAACACTGAACACTACAATATGACCACACACTGGCACACCCCTAGCTGAAGGGAGGACATAAAGCATGGGGGACAAACGCATATAAGCTCCCAAAGGAGTAGGATGAAGTTGCCCCTACACACTGATCTAAGATTGGTTTTGTGATTTACCCCATAATGGTTCAAGTTGCAATTTGGGAGGGTAAACTGATCTTAGATCTGTGCATAATGGCATTTTCTAGCAGAAGCTTCTGGAAGAAGTAGAGGAAAGAGATCAGAATAAGATGAGTTCATTAAACTAACGTAACACAGTTGTTTGTGGCTGTAGCACTTTGTACTGTATGCCGCTATCTGTACTTTTTGAAAACTTTGCCCTGAGCTAAAAAGGTTGGCGGAGATTGAATCATACAGGGTAAGTAGAGGAGATTGACTCAAACAAGGATGGATAACTGTGGATGTAGCCAGGGTTATTTCACCCCTGGGGAGGGAGTCTGTTTAGGTTGGGATTTCTGAGCTGTTTTATTAAACACATTTCTCTCTGTCTTTCAATCTCTCCCTCCCTCTCTCTCTCTCTCTCTCTCTCTCTCCCGCTCTCTCTCATTTCAATTCAATTCAAAGGGACTTTATTGGCATGAGAAGCAATGTTTATGTTGCCAAAAGCAAGTAAAATAAACAATCACAGATGAACAATTAACATTAAACACACACAAGTTTGAAATGTTATATTATTAATTATGTGTAGTGTTGTTAGAATGTGCACATAGAAGAAGTACAAATGGCAAGGGAAAATAAATAAACAGATACATATAGCTTTCATTTACTTTGGTGTTTGTTTTCCGCTGGTTGCCCTTTTCTTATCTCAGGAACAGGTCACAGACTTTGCTGCGCTGAGTGCACACTGCTGGTATTTCACATAACAGATATTTTGAGTTGATCAATATTTGATTTGTTTTCAAACTATTTTGGGGTCCATGTAATGTGAGGGAAATACGTCTCTCTTATATCATCGCATATTTGGCAGGAGGTTAGGATGTGCAGATCAGTTTCCACCTCATTTTGTGGGGAGTGGGCACATAGCCTGTCTTCTCTTGAGAGCCAGGTCTGCCTACGGCGGCCTCTTAATAGCAAGGTTATGCTCACTACATAGTCTGTTTTCTCTTGAGAGCCAGGTCTGCCTATGGCGGCCTCTTAATAGCAAGGTTATGCTCACTACATAGTCTGTTTTCCTCAGTTTTCTATCAGTCACAGTGGTCACACTCTCTCTCACTCACTCTCTCTTTCTCTCTCCCTCTTACTCACTCTCTTCCTGGCTCATCACGCTCTCCATCTCTCTTTTTTTCTCTCTCTCTCTCTGTCTGTCAATCTCTGTCTCCCTCTTCCTCTACCTTGCCTTTTATCTTTGATGAGGCATCAGAGCTATCTTTATGCATAGCTTCAAATGGCTCGTGTGTACAATATGACTAACACAGTCACACAGTGGCTGTAGACTAAAACAGCAGACCGTTGAAAGGTTTGGTGTGTGTTGGCTTTTAAATACTAGATTGGGTGTAATGGCCAACCGTGTCTGTCTACATGACAACAAGACATGCAAAGCATCAGGGTCTAAAGTCAACATCGATAAATACTTCAAATAAGTCAGCTATGCCGTGAGCACGCACACACACCTCAAAATGAATTAGTGCCGTGTCTCTATTCTACTCCAGATGAGCCTTTTCATTCTTCATTTACAATTCATTCACTTTTCACGTCTTCTTTTAATTTCTTCCCCTTCTCTTGTCCATTCTCTGTTGTCAACCCCTCCCTCCCTCACATCACATAGGGCCACCCCAAGCGAGGTTTGGGGATGTAATTTGCCATAGACGATTTGGCTTTTTTGTTGGAAACTAAAATTGAAACAGTAAATCATATATGCTGCAGTGTGCACGCACATGCACTCGCATGCATGCACACACACAACCAAACGCTAAGCTTCAACCTCAGGGAAGGATTTCATCCATCTGGATTACAAAGTGGCGACGGTAATACAAACGTAAGGCGAGCGAACAAGAACCTAAGAGCTGAGTTGCCTTTCACTGAACCGCAATGGAATCCTCCAGACAGGGTTCTACACAGACAGACATCGATGTCACAGTAGGGACACAGGAGATGAAGTAACGTTACTGCACCACAAACTACATGAAACTGTAACAATGGAGAACGAAAGAAGATTTATGAAGGGAGACATACTATAAGCCACAGAGTTAAGATGCAGGGGAGTTTCCCTCAGAAGTCGCTCTATGAGCTTGCCATACTGTATTCGGACATGTAGTAAATATTGATAACTGAGTACATATGAGTCAAATTGCAAATTGTTTTATCATTGAAATGTGATACAAAACGAGGCAACGGTGTACTTTAGGACCATGCGGACACTTCCGAGCTGTCGGGTAGGCTGTTTGGAGTGTTTATCCGACTGGATACATTTTTTAAATAAAAATAATAATAATTATGTCCCCCCTCACTTCTAAAACCAAAGTTGCACCCCTGCATATACATATAGTCATATGCTTTCAGTCAATCCTGTTTTGCGTGTGTAAACTTTGGAAATGTTATGGCTTTTCATCCTTATTCTGCTGTATGTTGATGGTGGGAAAGGTAAGGCGCTTTTTAATTACAACACATTATTGTACTTGCCAAGATCAGGTAGTCTTTCAAGCACATAATTGAAAGAAATCTGTTGTTCAATGCCAATGAAATACAATGTGTGTTTGTGTGTACGTGTGCATTGGTGTGTATGTGTGTGCGTGTGTTTACCACTGTATCGCTCTAATTAGATAATGGAGATAAAAGACTATTCAGAGGGATGTGAATGCCTTATTTCCATCCCTGTTTGTTCTCCTCTTCTTTGCTCCAGCAAAACGCCCCATCTGCATTCCCACCAATTAATTTATGCTAATCGCTCTCTGTACGGTGCGGTGGGGTGGGGGGCGGACCGGGGAAGCGTCTCTAAACTGTGTTCCTGGACACAAGGTCATCTGTGAATAGGCTTTGAAAGGAAGATTGGACCTGACTCACCATGATGTGGTAACCTCACAAATAGACGGGCAGAAGACAAACAAATTCACACATGCATGGGAGCGAACACAGACACACACACACACACACACACACACACACACACACACACACACACACACACACACACACACACACACACACACACACACACACACACACACACACACACACACACACACACACACACACGTTCAGGCACACAGACACACACACACACACACACACACACACACACACACAATGGGGAAGGAGGCAAAACAGGGAAACAAGGAAGTTGACCTAAAATTGGGATTTGCCCTGGGACGTCAAACTACAGCATCAAAGGGAAGAGAGGGGCCAAAAGAAGGAGAAGGAGAAGGAGGATAAGATGCTTTTGATGTGCATGGAAGCGGCCGAGGGTGTAGAGAAGACTCCCTCCCTCTATCTCTTCTCTATCTCCTCTCTCCTTCAGTTCAGTCTAGGCCTGATCACATTGGCCTAGTTTACCACAGTATGAAAATAAGGGCTTTATTGTGTGAATTCATTATCAGATAGCCAGGCAGTCAAGTGAACTTCTGGTAAAAGTTTCAGAAGAATTCTAACGGCAGGAGGTTCGATTCTTTGGGAATGAATTTTATGCAGACAAGAAGGGAGCTTAGTTTTTATTGAAGTTTACTAGACTACCCTCTCAAAGGCTTATAGACTTAAACATGGTGAGAATGTGAATGGGAAAACCCCTCTGAAACTCAACTGTGGCAAGAGAGACAGATAAAAGTGACAAATACCTTTCTTCTTTGGTGAAGTTAGCGTTTGTGATATCCAAGCTTTTACTGAAAACAGACTTACTACAGACAGACAGAAAGAAAGTAAAAAGACAGACAGAAAGACAGTCACATAAAGGGACTGATTCTAAGCATTCCCTAAAAAGTACAGATTATTGTATAGGTCATGAGTTGGCGACCTCACGTTAGTTGTGTATGCAATACAGAGCTGGCTATTGCTCACAATGACCAATGCACAGGAAGTAATATTAGTCTTGAAAGGAAAAGTTAACAGAAGAAGAAAAATTATTGATCATGACATGACAATGAAAACATGAAAAAAGATTCACACATGACATGAATATATTAATCAGCAAGTCAAAACAGATGAAACAAAGGGGTAAGACACTTTGAACGGTCATGATAATATGGGGGTATTCTCACATGTGGCATAAAAAAAAGTTGAAGTCTTAAAGCCTCTATCCTCTTTGGAAGACTCACCCGCGCAGAAAGTTGTAAACTTTTCTGTCAGTGTCAGGCTGTCGTAACACCCTAAGCAGCTTAATAATTCAGTTAGTGAGGAGAGGGATTCTACTGGAAGTACACACACAGCAGATTGAACTAATAGAAAGAGATATCCAACAGGAAATCCATAATATGTAGGCATCCTACTGCTACGTATGTGAATCTGGCATGTGTGTTTGTGTACGTGTTTGTATGGTGTGTATGTGTGTGTGTGTGTGTGTGTGTGTGTGTGTGTGTGTGTGTGTGTGTGTGTGTGTGTGTGTGTGTGTGTGTGTGTGTGTGTGTGTGTGTGTGTGTGTGTGTGTCCATGCATGCACGTGTCTGTTTGTTAAAGAGATTCTCCAGTAATTTTGTATATTTCTTAGCCAGTAGTTCTGAGAGTAGCACTCACAAGCTAGAAGTGGCCCTCAAAATTGCATACTATGTCACATTTGTGCCGATATATGCACCACGTCATTGCTCTCTCTCTCTCTGCTGTGTCCACTGAGCCGTTGGGCCTGCCTCATTAGATAACGCTGGGCAGGCCTCTTGCTAGCTGCCACTCAAATGTGAGAGGCTAAAGCTCAATGTAGGGAGAATGGCACGGCACAGCTTCAAGATAAACAGTCACTTTCAAACTAGGGATTTCATGGCTAATTGAGGTAAGACAGTAATTCTACTCATAGCTTATGCATGTATGAACTACACATTGACACATCCAGCCCAAAGCGGGAGGTTAAACAAATCTGAGACTGCCCAGGTTGTGTGTGTGTTCGTGTGAGCATTAGTGTGTATGTGTGTTTATGTGTGTATGTGTGGGTGTGCTTACACTGATATGTGTTGCATGTACTTGTGCATGTGTGCATATGTGTCAATATGATATGTGTGAGTGAGTCCATGTCCTGTATGTGTGTGTACATCACACCATACCTCTGTCCATGTGTGGCCATGTCGATGGCTCGTCGTACGGGTACAGGAGAGCCCCCCTCTGTGACACTCAGCACCTCCATAGACTTCCTCTCCGGCCTCCTCTTCCCATGGCGGTTCAACATGGGGGAGTCCACACGCTTCCTGGGTGGGTCAGCTGAACAGGGGTTAGGGGTCAAATGTTAGGGGTCAGGGGAGAAGCAAGTGAAGAGAGAAAGAGAACTAGTTAGCAACAAACCAACTACACGTGTGACAGAACATTATCTGAGTTATGGTGTAGCCTACCTATCTCACTGCGCGGGGGGAGGTTCTGGTCCTCCTGACTGGGGTACCTCTCCTTCCGGTCAAGCAGCAGGAAGTAGATCATCTTCTCCTGGTTATCACTGGAGAGTCAAGACAGTAAAGTCATCCTGTCAGATGTCCTTGAAGCACCTCAGAGCGGATGACTTTGATGACACTTCCATTTCTCCCTCCATATCTCTCCATCCCTTTCTCCTTCCCTCTTGTCAGAGAGCAGGACTTTCATCAGTTTGCTCTCATCTCTGACACAGCCCAGTGAGTGCATTATTTCCCTCCCTCCCACTCTCCACAGAGAGCAAGTCTTTGGCGCGTTTGTTTTTGTCCCTGAAGCAGCACAGAGTGCACTTCTTTAACCCTTCCATCCTTACAGTCCTCCCTCATTCGCCCTCTTTACCCTCTCCCTCCCTCCCATCCCTCTATTACTCACTCGTCAGAGAGCAGGTCTTTGGTGAGTTTGCCCTTGTCTCTGAAGCAACCCAGAGAGTGCATGCTCTCCAGGACGTCCGGGTCTATCTCTTCAGTGCTCAGGGTTCTGATGGCCACCTTCCTGGGGACAGGCTGCTCCGGCTCTGGCTCGTTCTTCCCAGCTCTGACAGACAGGAAGAATGACAGGAATGACTGACAGATGTTGTTTTATATATATATTTTTTACTTTTATACTTTTATTTTTTATTTTTACACCAGGGAAGACATATTGAGACCTAGGCATTTTACAATGGCATCCAAAGGTTTAAGAGTAGTAGCAGCTGCACTTTGATAAATAACATCATAATCAAGAACAGATAAAAAGGTTAACTAAATAATCTGCTTCTTACTGCTAAGAGAAAAAGGCACTATCTGTTCTGTAGAAAAAGACAACTTTAAAGTGTAGTTTCTTAACCAGCTCATCTAGACAGGCAATACAGTGGAGTAGAACGCTAACAATGGGAGATTTTCAATTTTACAATGTTAGCAATGACAAAAACACACCACAAAGCTATCAGAATTGTGAAACTACTTTACCGTTAGGAAACTTAATCCACCAAACATGACGAAGATACACCGAACAAAAATATAAATGCATCATGCAACAATTTCAAAGAGTTACAGTTCATATAAGGAAATCAGTAAATAAAAAATACAAATCATTAGGCCCTAATCTATGGATTTCACATGACTGGGAATACAGAAATGCATATGTTGATCACAGATACCTTTAAAAAATGTATGTAGATCAGAAAACCAGTCAGTGTCTGGTGTGACCACTATTTGCCTCATGTGGCGCAATCATCTTGGAGTGGATCAGGATGTTGATTGTGGCCTGTGGAATGTTGTCCCACTCCTCTTCAATGGCTGTGCGAAGTTGCTGGATATTGGTGGGAATTGGTCCAGGCTGTCGTACACGTCGATTCAGAGCATCCCAAACATAATCAATGGGTGACATGTCTGGAGAGTATGCAGGCCATGGAAGACTGGTTACATTTTCAGCTTCCAGGAACTGTGTACAGATCCTTGCAACATGGGTACGTGCATTATCATGCTGAAACTTAAGATGATAGCGACGGATGAATGGCACGACAATGGGCCTCAGGATCTCATCACAGTATCTCTGTGCATTCAAATTGCCATCGATAAAATGCAATTGCGTTCATTGTCCGTAGCTTATGCCTGGCCATACCAGAAATTCTGCAGTTGTGCAAATCCACAATTTTATCAGCTGTCCAGGTAGCTGGTCTCAGATGATCCCGCAGGTGAAAAAGCCAGATGTGGAGGTCCTGGGTTGGCGTGGTTACACATGGTCTGTGGTTGTAAGGCCGGTTGGACTTACTGCCAAATTCTCTAAAACAATGTTGGAGGCGGCTTATGGTAGAGATATGAACATTCACTTCTCTGGCAAGAGCTCTGGTGGACATTCCTGCAGTCAGTATGCCATTTGCACGCTCCCTCAAAACTTGAGACATCTGTGGCATTGTGTTGTGTGACAAAACTGCACATAGTGGCCTTTTATCTTCCCCAGCAAAAGGTGGACCTGTGTAATGATCATGCTGTTAAATCAGCTTCTTGATATGCCACACCTGTCAGGTGGATGAATTATCTTGACATAGGAGAAATGATAACTAACAGGGATGTAAACAAATTTGTGCAGAAAATTTGAGAGAAATAAGCTTTCGTGTCTATAAAAAATGTCTGGGATCTTTTATTTCAGTTCTTCAAACATGGGACCAACACTTTACATGTTGCGTGTATATTTTTGTTCAGTATACAGTATCTTAGAATGCTAAATAACAATGAACTGACATAATGTAGCAATGAGCAACACACATTATTACAATGCTTAACAGTAGAACGGTCCTTGGCTCTTTTCTGAGAGGAGGTATCCTCTACAGGATCGGTGGGTCCCCCGCGGGATGGTTGAGCGAACATAGGCTAATGTGATTAGCATGAGGTTGTAAGTTACAAAAACATTTCCCAGGACATAGTCATATCTGACATTGGCAGAAAGCTTAAATTCTTGTTAATCTAACTGCAGTGTCCAATTTACAGTAGCTATTACAGTGCAATAATACATGCTATTGTTTGACAGAGAGTGCACAGTTATGAACTAGAAATTGTATTCATAAACCAATTAGGCACATTCGATCAGAACATTTTGAACGGAAATGCAATTGTTCATTGGATCAGTCTAAAACTTTGCACATACACTGCTGCCATCTAGTGGCCAAAATCTAAATTGTGCCTTCTCTTGCATTTCAAAGATGATGGTACATATCTTTTACCAGATCTAATGTGTTATATTCTCCTACATTAATTCAACATTTCCACCAACTTCAAAAGTGTGTCCTTTCAAATGGTATCAAGAATATGCATATCCTTGCTTCAGGTCCTGAGCTACAGGCAGTTAGATTTGGGTATGTCATTTTCGGCGAAAATTGAAAAACAGGGGCAGATCCTTAAGCCTACATTGTCAAGGTCAAGCCATTTAAGAGGAGAACAGAGTTCCATTAAAACTAAGAACATGATGGTATTTTATGTTCAGGTGGTGTGTAGGGCAACTACTAGAACCTCTCACATCTGTCCTAATGGACCTACCTTCTCTTTTACTAAAAAGGCTGCGAAAAATGTGGATTTTAGATTCCATTTGTTCCCATTCACTAATTTAATTTAGTGCAATACTTTTATCTACTGACTCTTTGTTTGAATATTTGCTACATTTTGTCAATTTAATTTAATTTATCAGATAACAGTGCATATATCTATTATATGCACAAAACAGCCAGTCATATGCATGGAGACAGGCATACACACACACCCACATAGAAAGGAGCTCTACTCACATGTACCAGTTGTGCTTCTGGATCTGCTCTAACTGCAGAGACACACAGGAAGAGGAAAAACATTGTGTTAATGACACAGCATGTGAAACAGGTGCTGCGACAGACAGACAGACAGACAGACAGACAGACAGACAGACAAGTGAACACAGCAACATGCCTTATCTGTTCTTACTGTATGCATTACGACACACTTAAGGCTTCTAGTAACAACCCAGTCTTTATCTACTGTAGTGACAAAAAATATAAAACACTATATGTACAAAAGTATCTGGACACCCCATCAAATTAGTGGATTAGCCTATTTCAGCCACACCCATTACTGACAGGTGTATAAAATAGAGAACACAGCCATGCAATCGCCATAGACAAACATTGGCAGTAGAATGACCTTACAGAAGAGCTCAGTGACTTTCAACGTGGCACCGTCAATGGAGGCCACCTTTCCAACAAGTCAGTTTGTCAAAATTATGCCCTGCTAGAGCTGCTCCGGTCAACTGTAAGTGCTGTTATTGTAAAGTGGAAATGTCTAAGAGCAACAACAGCTCATCCGCGAAGTGGTAGGCCACACAAGCTCACAGAACGGGACTGCCGAGTGCTGAAGCGCATAGCGCGTAAAAATCTTCTGTCCTCGATTGCAATACTTATTACCAAGTTCCAATCTTAACGCTACAGCATACAATTACATTCTAGATGATTCTGTGCTTCCAACTTTGTGGCAACAGTTTGGGGAAGGCCCTTTCCTGTTTCAGCATGAAATGCCCCTGTGCACAAAGCGAGGTCCATACATAAATGGTTTGTCGAGATCGGTGTGGAAGAACTTGACTGGCCTGCACAGAGCCCTAACCTCAACCCCATCGAACACCTTTGTGATGAATTGGAACGCTGACAGCGAGCCAGGCCTAATCGCACAACATCAGTGCCCAACCTCACTAATACTCTTGTGGCTGAATGGAAGCAAGTCCCCGCAGCAATGTTGCAACATCTAGTGGAAAGCCTTCCAAAAAGAGTGGAGGCTGCTGTAGCAGAAAAGGGGGGACCAACTCCATATTAATGCCCATGATTTTGGAATGAGATGTTCGATGTGCAAGGGGTCCACATACTTTTGGTCATGTAGTGTATATTCATTCTAATTCTGTGGGGCTTCCACTTATTTCAATACATAAAAAGAAATAAAACACATTATAGCATTAATATTATTTGTTGAGTAGATTAAACAGATAGAAAACCAGCTTAGTGAGGGACACTTAAAACATTGGGCAACTGGGAAATCACCCTCTCCTTGACAGAAAACTCAACGCTGATGTGAGTGAGAGGAATCTAGTTAACTGTTAGAGGAGTAATGAACACGATGGGAGACAGAGAGCTGGTTTCAAGCGCAGGGCGCAGCAGGTGTTTATTTGAAAAGGACCACAGGAGGAGGCAGGTAGCTGGGTCCAGGGGCAGGCAGAAGGTCATACACAGGGTGTCCAAAAAGGCAACAGTACAGGCAGGGAAAAGGCTAGTAACGTCGTCCGGGAGATCAGGAAATAGGTTGATAACAGGAAATCCAATAGGCTAAAGTACAGGCAGGGAATAGGCAAAAGGCGTCGTTAGTGAGGCAGGCCAAAACTATCATACACAGGAAGATTAAATTACGGGAAACCCAGCGCTCCAAATAGACGTGTCACAAAACAAACAACACCTCACAATGATGGGGTGCAAAGAACTGAACTAAATAGTGTGTGATAATGACATACAGGTGTGTGAACAGGTGATCAGAATTCAGGTGATTGGGATCTGGAGAGTGAGCTGCGTTCAGGGGATCTATGTGTTTGAGTGTGTGAGCTGGAAAGTGAGCTGGAAAGTGGGCTGGAAAGTGAACTGCGTTCAGGGGATCTACGTGTTTGAGAGTGTGAGTTGGAAGCAGACGTTACAGGAGGAAGTCACACTGTAGCTGTGGGAGGGTTTGAAGTGCTGCCTGTCTGTATTTCAGATGTCTGAACCAAACAGTCAATGGGCTTACTGTCTAGAGCAGGGATGGGCAAACTTCTTGGCTCGAGGGCCACATTGAGATTTTGAAATTCGACAGAGGGACGCACTTTTTGGGGGACCAATTGTTTGTTCAAAACAATTTGCAGGGGCCTCCCGAGTGGGGCAGCGGTCTAAGGCACTGCATCGCAGTGCTTGAGGCGTCACTACAGACCCGGGTTTGATCCCAGGCTGTCACAGCTGGCCGTGACTGGGAGACCCATGAGGCGGCGCACAATTGGCCAAGCATCGTCTGGGTTCGGAGAGGGTTTGGCAGGCCGAAATGTCCTTGTCCCATCGCGCTCTAGCGACTCCTGTGGTGTGCCGCGTGCATGCATGCTGACACGGTTGCCAGGTGTACGGTGTTTCCTCTAACCCAGCCTTCCGGGTTAAGCGGGCATTGTGTCAAGAAGCAGTGTGGCTTGGCTGGGTCGTGTTTCGGAGGACGCACGGCTCTCGACCTTTGCCTCTCCCGAGTCCATACGGGAGTTGCAGCGATGGGACAAGACCATAACTACCAATAGGATTCCACGAAATTGAAGAGAAAAAAAGTGTAATATATATATATATATATATATATATATATATATATATATATATATATTTTTTTTTTAAATGTATCCGGGCCGCGGACCGTACTTTGCCTGCCCCTTAGTCTGGAGTCTAGAACCAGAGTGGAGGTTTCCCGGACCCAGATTAAGCCTATTCCTGAACAAAAGGACATGCTAACTGTAGAAACGCCATTAAAAGTGATGTTCAGTCAAGGAATAGTCTTAATCTGAGCATGAGAAACTGCCCCTGAATGTCTTTAGTCTAATTCAGGGGAAGATGGCTCCCTTTCTCTGCAGTGATAAGTGATTTCTGCTTTACTAGTACTGTGAGTGAGAGCTTTACACTGTGGTAGTAAATATTTTGTGGCAATAAAGTGAGATGGAATTGTTTGTTACATATCTGCTAGTCCCTTTGAAGTTTCCCCCTGTATTGATTGAGAACCAATTTACATTTCACCTGAAAGTGAACAAATGTAGTATTAAGTGCATCTTTAAGCTGAAACAAGGGTGTTGTGAACATACATCTGGTCCTCGGCCTGATCTTAGCGGTAGATTAGGTGGGCCATACTCACCTCTTAGGGGTGTAAACTGATCAGATATTAAGGGAATTGTCTACCTGAAGTAAGGGGGTTACGAACTAACATCTAATCCTAGAGCTGATCTTAGAGGAATGTACCGTGAGTCTCTTAGTGGCATCCACCTCGATCATGCCCCGAAGGAGGTTCTGACAGTCTGGGGGGATGAAGTGGGGCATGTGGAAAACACCCAACTTCACCTTCTCCAGCAGGTTTCTCAGGTTATCATCGTCAAATGGGAGGGCACCCTGGAATGATAAGATTATATTCATAAATCCAGCCAGCCAAATGGATACACTGCATTCAAATCATCATGGATAACACAAAAAAAGTTACGAATTTATTTCCACTGTGGTCCTCTGAACAACACAGAGAGGAGCATTAATACCAGAATGATGCTCAAGTTCCACTACAGATATTCTTAGGGTTGGTCTACAGGACCCACTTAAAGCCTAATCCTGGACGAAAAAGAATGTTCAACGGAGATTCCCATTTCCCAATTGAAAGTGTTTCCTAGTCCAAGACTAGGCTTAATATGTGTCCGGGAAACCGGCCATATGTAATATCACTCAGTAAGTCGGCATTAGAAATCTAGAGTCATGCCAAAGTAGAAAACTTAAAGACTGCCAGGTGAGACTGTACTGTATGCATCTGACACGGATAAACAACTGTAACGATGTGCGCTGAGAGTCGGGGAGCAAGTTTAGGGAGTAAGTGTTTTAATAAATAAATTGAAACATAATACAAAACAAGAAACACGAAAACGCACAGACATGAAACTGAAACAATGAAGCCTGGGGAATAACCAAAAGGACATATATAGGGCAGGTAATCAAGGAAGTGATGGAGTCCAGGTGAGTGTCATTATGCGCTTACGCACGTAACGATGGTGACGGGTGTGCTCCATAACGAGCAGCCTGGTGACCTAGAGGTCGGAGAGGGAGCACACGTGACAGTACCCCCACCCCTCCCCGACGCGCGGTTTTGGCCGCAGGACGCCGACCAAGATGACGATCCCGGGGATCAGGAGCGGACCGGTCACCTCTGCTAAGGCGCAGAAACCTGACGAATGGCAGACGGTCGAGCCAGGCATGGCAGCCTGTCGAGCCAGCTGAGGCATGGCAGCCTGTCGAGCCAGCTGCCAGCTGAGGCATGGAAATGCATCGAGCCAGCTAAGGCAGGGGAACCCGTCAAACTGTCCTGAGGCCTCCCAGGTAGCTCCGGTTCAGACTCCCGGACCCGACATCACCTCCAACACAAAGAACTCCCTGATAATTCCCTTTGGTGAGGAGTTATTCTGTAAAGATGTGCGCTGAGAGTCAGGAAGCAAGTTCAGGGAGTGAGTGTTTTAATAAATAAATTAAAACATAATACAAATCAAGAAACACAAAAACAGACATGAAACAGACATGAAACTGAAACAATGACGCCTGGTGGAGGAACCAAAGGGAACAACATAAACTCAGCAAAAAAAGAAACGTCCCTTTTTCAGGACCCTGTCTTTCAAAGATAATTTGTAAAAATCCAAATAACTTCACAGATCTTCAGTGTAAAGGGTTTAAACACTGTTTCCCATGCTTGTTCAATGAACCATAAACAATTAATGAACATGCACCTGTAGAACGGTCGTTAAGACACTAACAGCTTACAGACGGTAGGCAATTAAGGTCACAGTTATGAAAACTTAGGACACTAAAGAGGCCTTTCTACTGAGTCTGAAAAACACCAAAAGAAAGATGCCCAGAGTCCCTGCTCATCTGCGTAAACGTGCCTTAGGCATGCTGCAAGGAGGCATGAGGACTGCAGATGTGGCCAGGGCAATAAATTGCAATGTCCGTACTGTGAGACGCCTAAGACACGGTCCCGTGTGGCTCAGTTGGTAGAGCATGGTGTTTGCAACGCCAGGGTTGTGGGTTCGATTCCCATGGGGGACCAGTACGGGAAAAGAATGTATGAAATGTATGCATTCATTACTGTAAGTCGCTCTGGATAAGAGCATATGCTAAATGACTAAAATGTAAATGTAAGACAGTGCTACAGGGAGACAGGACGGACAGTTGATCGTCCTCGCAGTGGCAGACTGCATGTAACAACACCTGCACAGGATTGGTACATCTGAACATCAAATCTGCGGGACTGATACACAGGATGGCAATAACAACTGCCCAAGATACACAATGCTCAGACTGTCTGCAATAGGCTGAGAGAAGCTGGACTGAGGCCTTGTAGGCCTGCTGTAATGCAGGTCCTCACCAGACATCACAGGCAACAATGTTGCCTATGGGCACAAACCCACTGTTGCTGAACCAGACAGGACTGGCAAAAAGTTCTCTTCACTGATGAGTTGTGACTTTGTCTCCAGGGGTGATGGTCGGATTTGCGTTTATCATCGAAGGAATGAGTGTTACACCGAGGCCTGTACTCTGGAGCGGGATTGATTTGGAGGTGAAGGGTCCGTCATGGTCTGGGGTGGTGTGTCACAGCATCATCGGACTCAGTTTGTCGTCATTGCAGGCAATCTCAACGCTGTGCGTTACAGAGAAGACATCCTCCTCCCTCACGTGGTACCCTTCCTGCAGGCTCATCCTGACATGACCCTCCAGCATGACAATGCCACCAGCCATACTGCTTGTTCTGTGCGTGATTTCCTGGAAGACAGGAATGTCAGTGTTCTGCCATGGCCAGCGAAGAGCCCGGATCTCAATCCTATTGAGCATGTCTGGGACCTGTTGGATCGGAGGGTGAGGGCTAGGGCCATTCCCCCCTGAAATGTCCGGGAACTTGCAGGTGCCTTGGTGAAAGAGTGGGTTAACATCTCACAGCAAGAAGTGGCAAATCTGGTGCATTCGATGAGGAGGAGTTGCACTGCAGTACGTAACTTCTTTGGGATAGGGGGCAGTATTTTGACTTACGGATGATAAGCATGCCCAAAGTAAACTGCCTGCTACTCAGGCCCAGAAGCTAGGATATGCATATAATTGGTAGATATGGATAGAAACCACTCTAAAGTTTCTATAACTGTAAAAATAATGTCTGTGAGTATAACAGAACTGAAACGGCAGGCAAAACCCCCAGGACAAACCATTAAAAAAAAAATTAGGGCGAAATCGTCCCCGATTGCAGTTCCTAGAGCTTCCACTAGATGTCAAAAGTCTTTAGAAAGATTTTCAGGCTGGTTTTTGGAAAAATGAGGGAGAAGTTGTAGTTTTGGCTGTAGTTTCCAAGCGCATGGCCGAGACAGCGCGTTCTTTTTGTTTATCTCCGGTAAAGACAATAACCGTCGCTGAGATGACGTTTCTTTTTTTGCTGAGGGCAGGTAATCAAGGAGGTAATGGAGTCAAGGTGAGTGTCATTTTGCACTGATGCGCGTAACGATGGTCACAGGTGTGAGCCATAACGAGCAGCCCGGTGACCTAGAGGCCGGAGAGGGAGCACACGTGACAACAACAAGATTATTGTTGTTAGCCAAGGGACTACAGTGAATAACTTTACTCATGGCAGTCAATGTAGGTCTATCTGACAAAGTCACAATTCTTGTTTTTTGATGTTAGCCAAAGCATAGCTCTAATCTAGCCAGCCTTCTTCAAAATCTCTAATATGAATGGGTTTCAAGAGACACTAGCCAAGCCAATACATGAGCATTACTCATGACAATCAGTGAAGGTCTATCTGACATTTGAAACAGGCAGAGTATTCATACTTCTACGGATGGAAGGTGTAGTTTATGATAGCATTACTGATAGGGTCTCTTCCAATCTCAACATGCCTTCATCAGGGAGATAGAATAGATGGCCATATTGACACAACATTGAGAAACACATACACAGCCTATCATTTCCTTTGTTCTCAGCTCTCCCACTTTGTCACTGTCTAATCAGACTGGTGTGTGAATGTTGGTGACACAGACTCTGATTAATGAGCATATGTGTGTCAGTACAAAGCTGACAGTCAAGCCAGCCCAGGAAATCCCTGCTCCAATCAGAAACATGATGACTCAACCAATCACATGGGGATGAAAGGGTGCTGATTTAATTTTCAGTCCTGATCCAATAATCTAATGCCATCTTTAACTTACATTCTATACAGACAAGAACTGGAATCACAGGCCATTGGCAAGAAGTTTGTTTTACCACATTTATTAAGTTATGTCTCCAAACCTTGTCCTGTCCCTTACCTCGAATTCCTCCCCAGGGAATTTAAAAGTCACTGTAGACCAAAGCCAGTGAGTCACTGAGGTGCAGCTTCCCATGAAGACGTATTGTGTCACAGGAAAATACGTCCACTGTGACTTTACCTCACAATAAACCACAACAATAACTCAACATATGCCTGAGGGACTCACAGATGAACTTATTGCACTTCTTCCTATTTATTCTCCCTATTCTCATTCCGGTTTAAAAGTTGCGTAAGCACACAAAAATGTAACAACTTGCTAGTAGGTATCTGTTATTTTTGATGTTGTTTGGGTACTGCTGCGGGTCAGAAGGAGAGAAGGAAGATGAGCGTTAAGGTCCTTTGTAGGATGCCGGCACGTGTCAGGGTCATCGTCAGGGCAGCTGTCAATCACTCACCACTAAAAGTGCAAAGAGGATGACCCCACAGCTCCACACGTCTGCTTTCCTCCCGTCATACTTCTCCCCCTGAGAAAGAGAGAGAGAGAGAGAGAGAGAGAGAGAGAGAGAGAGAGAGAGAAGAGGGTGAGGAAGGGAGAGGGAGAGTGAGACAGAGAGATAACAATAGATAAAAATAGAGAGAAAGAGAGTAATCAATAACACATTTTGTTATGGAGGTGAGACAGATTCCACATAATTTTTATGAACTGAAAACCTCAGATTAACCTTTAAATCACTCACTTGGGTGAGTTAGTGTGCCTTCAGAAAGTATGCCTTCAGAAAGTATTAATACCCCTTGACATATTCCACATTTTTTACAGCCTTAATGAAAATGTATTAAATTTATATTTTTTCTCACACATCTACATGCAATACCCCATGAAGACAAACTGACAACAAATTTTTACAAATGTATTGAAAATTAAATACAAAATATTGTATTTACATAAGTATTCACACCCCTGAGTCAATGCATGAAATCTAAGGAAGTCTCAAGGTGTTGCTCGCGTGAGGTAAAGTATCTCATGATAAGCTGTAGACCACACTGTTTACCAAGAGAGTTTTCATCTATATTCTTTGTAGCTGTCTATTTACCACCAGAATCCGATGCTGGCACTAAGACCACACTCAATGAGCTGTATGCGGCCATAAGCAAATAGGAAAACGCTCATCCAGAGGCGCCGCTCCTAGTGGCCGGGGACTTTAATGCAGGGAAACTTAAATCAGTTTTACCTAATTTCTACCAGCATGTTAAATGTGCAACCAGAGGGAAAAAAACTCTAGACCACCTTTACTCCACACACAGAGATGCGTACAAAGCTCTCCCTCGCCCTCCATTTGGCAAATCTGACCATAATTCTATCCTCCTGATTCCTGCTTTCAAGCAAAAACTAAAGCAGGAAGCACCAGTGACTCGGTCAATAAAAAAGTGGTCAGATGAAGCAGATGCTAAGCTACAGGACTGTTTTGCTAGCACAGACTGGAATATGTTCCGGGATTCTTCCGGTGGCATTGAGGAGTACACCACATCAGTCACTGGCTTCATCAATAAGTGCAACGATGACGTCGTCCCCACAGTCACTGTACGTACATACCCCAACCAGAAGCCATGGTTTACAGACAACATCCGCACTGAGCTAAAGGGTAGAGCTGCCGCTTTCAAGGGGCGGGACTCTAACCCGGAAGCTTATAAGAAATCCCGCTATGCCCTCAGACGAACAGGCAAAGCGTCAATACAGGACTAAGATTGAATTGTACTACACCGGCTCCGATGCTCGTGGGATGTGGCAGGGCTTGCAAACTATTACAGACTACAAAGGGATGCACAGCCGCGAGCTGCCCAGTGACACGAACCCACCAGACAAGGTAAATTACTTCTATGCTCGCTTTGAGGCAAGTAACACTGAAACATGGTTGAGAGCACCAGCTGCTCCGGGAAGACTGTGTGATCACGCTCTCCGTAGCCGATGTGTGTAAAACCTTTAAAAAGGTAAAAATTCACAAGGCCGCAGGGCCAGACGGATTACCAGGACGTGTACTCAGAGCATGCACTGACCAACTGGCAAGTGTCTTCACTGACATTTTCAACCTGACTGTAATACCAACATGTTTCAAGTAGACCACCATAGTCCCTGTACCCAAGAACACTAAGGTAACCTGCCTAAATGACTACTGACCCGTAGCACTCATGTCTGTAGCCATGAAGTGCTTTGAAAGGCTGGTCATGGCTCACCATTATCAACACCATTATCCCAGAAACCCTAGACCCACTCCTAGAGCCACAGATAATGCAATCTCTATTGCACTCCACACTGCCCTTTCCCACCTGGACAAAAGGAACACATATGAGAAAATACTATTCATTGACTACAGCTCAGCATTCAACACCATAGTGCCCTCAAAGCTCATTACTAAGCTAAAGACCCTGGGACTAAAAACCTCCCTCTGCAACTGGATCCTGAACTTCCTGCCGGGCCGCCCCCAGGTGGTAAGGGTAGGTAACAACACATCCACCACGCTGATCCTCAACACGGGGGCCCCTCAGGGATGCATGCTCAGTCCCATCCTGTACTCCCTGTTCACTCACGACTGCACGGACAGGCACAACTCCAACACCATCATCAAGTTTGCTGATGACAGTGGTAGGCCTGATCACCGACAACGATGAGATAGCCTATATGGCGGAGGTCAGAGACCTGGCCATGTGGTGCCAGGACAACAACCTCTCCCTCAATGTGATCAAGACAAAGAAGATGATTGTGGACTATAGGAAAAGGAGGACCGAGCACGCCTCCATTCTCATCGACGGGGCTGTAGTGGAGAAGGTTGAGAGCTTCAAGTTCCTTGGTGTCCACATCAACAAACTATCGTGGTCTAAACACACCAAGAGAGTCGTGAAGAGGGCACAACACAGCCTATTCCCCCTCAGGAGACTGAAAAGATTTGGCATGGGTCCCCAAATCCTCAAAAAGTTCTACAGCTGCACCATCGAGAGCATCCTGACTGGTTGCATCACTGCCTGGTATGGCAACTGCTCGGCCTCCGACTGCAAGGCACTACAGAGGGTAATGTGTATGGCCCAGTACATCCCTGGGGCCAAGATTCCTGACATCCAAGACCTCTATACCAGGCGGTGTCAGAGTACGGCCCTAAATATTGTCAAAGACTCAAGCCATCCTAGTCATAGACTGTTCTCTCTGCTACCACACGGCAAGTGGTACCGGAGCGCCATGTCTATGTCCAAAATATTTCTTAACAGCTTGTACCCCCAAGCCATAACACTTCTGAACAGCTAATTGAATGGCTACCCAGACTATTTCCATTGCCCCACCCCCCCCACCCCTTTTTACACTGCTGCTAATCTGTTTATTATCTACAGTATACATAGTCACTTTAACTCTACCTACATGTACATATTACCTCAATTACCTTGACTAACCTGTGCCCCCACACATTGACTCTGTACCGGTACCCCTGTATATAGCCTCGCTATTGTTATTTTACTGCTGCTCTTTAATTATTTGTTACTTTTATTTGTAATTTTTTACTTATCTATTCTTTACTTAACACTTATTTTTCTTAAAACTGCATTGTTGGTTAAGGGCTTGGAAGTAAGCATTTCACTATAAGTTCTACACCTGTTGTATTCGACGTTTGTAACAAATAACATTTGATTTAATTTGGTACACCTGGTATACACCGTCCAACAAAATCCTTACTTGCAGGATCCTTCTTGACAATGCAAGCACATATCCACATGGCATACACCTGATTCACAGCTGCACTGCTTATATCAGACGACTTGTGATGACATAACACGTGGCTGTGTGGCATTGCCACAGCCTGAGGGGCGAAGAGCTGAGAGACAGTTCATCGTATACAGAGCTGAGAGTAGAGCATTATAAAGTGAATGGTTAGAGGGCTAATGGGCTTGTTCTGCAATGCCATTATGGGAGGGAGAGAGAGAGCAAAAAGAGAGAGAAAAGAGAGAGAAAAGATAGAGAAAAAGAGAGAAATACAGCACTGAGAAATAGAGAGATAGAGAGCAAAGAAGAGAGAGGTGGCGAGAGAGTGCACTTACCCTTATGACCTCTGGGCAGGCATAGTGAGGAGATCTGTAAAGAGAGATACGCACAACAGCTTTATACAAGGCAATGCACACACACTGTTTTTATACACACACACACACCCAATAAAACACAGTTACCAGAACACGTGCACACACATTACATAAAATCACAAACCCATACTCATACACTGTTCTGAACGTAAGGAGAGTTAGCTTGAGGAATGCGTGACTGCTACAAATGTCCCCAATAGGTGGTAGGAATATACATACACTTAGGTTGGAGTCATTAAAACTCGTTTTTCAACCACTCCACAAATTTCTTGTTAACAAACTATAGTGTTGGCAAGTCGGTTAGGACATCTACTTTGTGCATGACACAAGTAATTTTTCCAACAATTGTTTAAAGACAGATTATTTCACTTATAATTCACTGTATCACAGTTCCATTGGGTCAGAAGTTTACATACACCAAGTTGACGTGGCTTTAAACAGCTTGGAAAATTCCAGAAAATTATGTCATGGCTTTAGAAGCTTCTGATAGGCTAATTGACATCATTTGAGTCAATTGGAGGTGTACCTGTGGATGTATTTCAAGGCCAACCTTCAAACTCAGTGCCTCTTTGCTTGACATCATGGGAAAATCAAAAGAAATCAGCCAAGACCTCAGAAGAAAATGGTAGACCTCCACAAGTCTAGTTCATCCTTGGGAGCAATTTCCAAATGCCTGAAGGTACCACGTTCATCTGTACTAACAATAGTACACAAGTATAAACACCATGGGACCACACAGCCGTCATACCGCTCAAGAAGGAGTTCTGTCTCCTGGAGATTAACGTACTTTGGTGCGAAAAGTGCAAATCAATCCCAGAACAACAGCAAAGGACCTTGTGAAGATGCTGGAGGAAACAGGCACAAAGGTATCTATATCCACTGTAAAACAAGTCCTATATCGACATAACCTGAAAGGCTGCTCAGCTAGGAAGAAGCCACTGCTCCCAAAACACCATAAAAAATAGCCAAAGTACGGTTTGCAACTGCACATGGGGACAAAGATCGTACTTTTTGGAGGAATGTCCTCTGGTCTGATTAAACAAAAATATAACTGTTTGGCCATAATGACCATCGTTATGTTTGGAGGAAAAAAGAGGATGCTTGTAAGCTGAAGAACACCATCCCAACCGTGAAGCACGGGGGTGGCAGCATCATGTTGTGGAGGTGCTTTGCTGCAGGCGGGTGCACTTCACTAAATAGATGGCGTCATGTGGAAGGAAAATTATGTGGATATATTGAAGCAACATTAAGACATCAGTCAGGAAGTTAAAGCTTGGTCGCAAATGGGTCTTCCAAATGGAGAATGACCGCAAGCATACTTCCAAAGTTGTGGCAAAACGGCTTCAGGACAACAAAGTCAAGGTATTGGAGTGGCCATCACAAAGCCTTGACCTAAATCCCATAGAAAATTTGTGGGCAGAACTGAAAAAGCGTGTGCGAGCAAGGAGGCCTACAAACCTGACTCAGTTACACCAGCTCTGTCAGGAGGAATGGGCCAAAATTCACCCAACTTATTGTGGGAAGCTTGTGGAAGGCTACCCGAAACGTTTGACCCAAGTTAAACAATTTAAAGGCAATGCTACCAAATACTAATAGAGTGTATGTAAACTTCTGACCCACTGGGAATGTGATGAAAGAAATAAAAGCTGAAATAAATAATTCTCTCTGCTATAATTGTGACATTTCACATTCTTAAAATAAAGTGGTGATCCCAACTGACCTAAGACTAGAATTTTTTACTAGGATTAAATTTCAGGAATTGTGAAAAACTGAGTTTAAATGTATTTGTCTAAGGTGTATGTAAACTTCCGACTTCATCTGTACCACCTATTGTATCAGCTCTATTAGCAGAAGCACACACTTAAACAGATTAAAAAACATCTTATGGAACAGCTGGGACTGTGAAGAGACACACACACAGATACAGACACACGCATACGCACACATGTGCTAGCACCCACACTCTACACACATGTACAGTCTAATATTGTTGTATGGTGGTATTATACATGTTCTATTGAAGATATGTAGTGGTGTAATAATGTTATATGATGTACTGTTTTATCTTTTGTTTTATGTGTAATGTAAGTGACTTAATGTGTTTGGACTCCAGGAAGAGTAGCTGCTGCCCTAACAAATACAAATACAAATACAAATGCACTATAAGTTCAGAAGTTCAGATAAGTTCAGTGTTCAGTCAGCTACTGCACTAAATAGATTTTTGGACTTTCCCAAATGCATCTCAGCCACTGTCTTGTGCTTTGATTTTCGAATGCCTACGATTTTATGTGCGCACACTGTGCTGAGCATTCATTGTGTAAAGGATGAACCGACACTCTACTGAGTGTACTGAATTCTACGCAGGACCTATGCACCTCGTCATAATGTAATTGTCATGCGACTAAATAACTGTGTTTTGAACATACCCTGTGATTTGAACATACTTTACTGTATATTTGCGTTTGCATTTTTAGTTAGTAGGAAGATCATTCATGAATAGGAAGATTACCTCATCCTTTAGAAGAGGTACGACAGCGGTGTGATTGCTACAGTATCAACACATGCCTGTGTTTTTAACTGGAATTACACTCCCTCCTTGTCCTTCCCTTCCTTTCACTAATCTTACCATCTAACTTCACATACTCACGAATTTCTATTACACGTGCAAGCAGTGTGTGTATTAAGTATCCGGTCCGTTTGTGTTCTGTGTACTGTGTAATTCATTAAATAAAGATACAATTACTTTGACACACTGACAGAGTGTTGCCGTGAGTGTTGCCGTGTATCTGCCTTCACACGCAAGGAGACACACACACGTAAATTCTGTAAACACGAGCTTCCTGATTGCCAGAGTCAAATTGAATTATGGTAATATATGCAAAACCAGTCAATTTGCCCGAGTCAAACAGAGCATTGTCAGAGCAGGCAAACCTAAAAATAATTATAAACTAACACTTTTTTTTTAACACATTGTTTAGAGCAACTTGTCCTTAGTTGTCTCTAAATGATATTTAATGTTTCATGTTTTTTACATTAGGTACGTTAAATTAAGGATTCCTCAATTTGTCCATGTAAAGTAGTCATTTTATCTGATAAAAATAATATTTCATCATATGTTTATGAACGTTGGTCTGAGGGCAAAGGAGAGAAGAATCTATCACTCTGTGAGAGTGATATTATACCTCTATGAAGCAAGGATAAAAGTTTAGATGTTTCCATTGTCATCATGCCACCTTTTAGGGTATGCAATCTTTATTTCTATATTCAGCTAATTATACAATGTACCGGTAACTGCCAAAACAATAGAAACACTTGAGTAAATGAGGGATAGAAAGTATATAATAAATAATTTATAATATTTTAGTGGGTGCTTATATTTGTCCTATTTTACACATGTACAAGTGTGTATTATACATGTACAAGTGTGAATTAGAAATGTTTTTTTTGCATATCCCAACTCCCCCTGAGACACCCTCAGATGGTTGTCTTGAAGACCCGACACTAGGCAACACAGTGACTAGGGTCTGGTTTCAATGACGGACTATTTTGGCATAGAGGAACTCTATGCCAAAAGAGTCCATGATTGAAACGAGACCCTAGTCACTGTGTTGCCTAGGGTCTGTTTATTTTTTTTACTTTTCAGGAGAATGGGGTCCTGGCCAGGGTCAGCTATTATCAGCAGCGACCCTGGAGCAATTAAGGCTAAGTGCCTTGCTCAAGGGCACATCGATAGACTTTTCACCTTGTCCACTCGGGAATCAAACTAACAACATTTTGGTTACTGGCCCAACACTCAAACCGTTGGGCTACCTGCTACCCACAAACGAACACTAGGAGCTGAGATTGAACCCACGGTCTATGGAGAAGGAGCTCTCTGCTTAGACCACTGCGCCATCTGTCCATTGAAAGCAGGTGCATTATTAAAAGTAGGGCACAAGTACATGTGCATGAAAACGATGTAAACCATATGCCATGGCTGACTTAGTCACCAGATCTCAACCCAATTGAATGCTTATGGGAGATTCTGGAGCAGTGCCTGAGACAGCATTTTCCACCACCATCTACAAAATATGAAATTATGGAATTTCTTGTGGAAGAATGGTGTCGCATCCCTTCAATAGAGTTCCTAGACACTTGTAGCATCTATGCCAAGGTGCATTGAAGTTCTGGCTGGTGGTGGCCCAATGCCCCATTAAGACAATACTGTTGGCGTTTCCTGTATTTTGGCAGTTACCTGTATATGTACAGATATTTGAGAGTAAAGTTCCAATACTACCCTTGCATTTGGACCCATGTGACCCTACAAAAAAAACATGCATGAGTCACTGTGACAACAGGGTACAGGAAACGGAAAAAGGCATAATTATACAACCACAAATTGGGCCTTAAGGTCAGAGACATGGCGTGGCCATCGCCTGAATTCAGTGTCTTTGAAACGGACACCTTGGAACACAAAGTCACACAGTGTCCAACGTGCTTGTCAGATGCACGACTTTGCCTGAGAAAACAAAGCAGACATGTTTTACTTTTTTTTTTTACAGTTTTTTGGCTGTTTATTTGTGTTGAGTCATGGCCTAGTTGTGTTTGTGCGTAGAAAATGGGGACAAAAAGCTAAGCCCTCGGCAGAGTTCACCTGGGTTAGCATGTTAGCCTGTAATGCCAATTTCCTGCTCTTATCTCCTCTGTCACATTGTGCTGGGCCACACTGTCAGTCTTCCAGATGATGATGGACAGAGATTTAGCATTGCTACATGGCTAATCTGTAAAGATGCAGGGTAGGCTATACTGGCCCTGGTTATCTGGGCTGAGGATCTTAGTGACCATGCACACACACACACACAAGTGGACCCACATACGCAGGTGCAAACAAACACAAGCATGCTCTTATACACACACATGGCTTCAGGACTATGTAGGGATTGGACACGCACGCAAACACTAGTGGTGCTCGGGTCAAGCTGTAGGCTAGAGTCAGAGACGGCAAAATTATTTTTTGACATGGGGTGCAGGATTTCTTTTGCCGGATTTAGATATGTTTCTGCTTAGAATTTCTGACTTTTTGGTAGGCTATTTGTTAGTCAACTTGTCTGTAAACATATACATGCAGCTTCCCTTCTGTCATTATATGTTGCCCTAAAAGACTAAAGAAACCCTTGCTCACCAGAATAAAGTCATATGTCGATAGAATGAATGCTTCAATCTAGTTGACATCGGTAATGTTCTCTGTTATCTCTGCTTCTTTCGCAGAACAAAGACGTTTAGGGACCGAGGAGACAATGCAATACCATTTTTTTTTAAAGGAATGATTTTCTGTGCAAAATGTCCAAATGACATCAGTTTGACCGGTTGTAAAATAGATAGCTGTGAAAATGACCCAACATGTTTCTGATCAAATTTGAGTTATGCATGGATGCATATTTTATGTGGTTGAAATACTATCAGCTTTTAGAATGCAGATAAAGATAGCACCTCTACAGACAATAGGCTATCTAACTGTGCATTCGCATCCTCTCAAGATGCAGAAAAAAATTAAGTGGAGCAGCGGTCTAAGACACTGCATCGCAGTGCAAACTGCGTTGCTACAGATGCTGGTTTGATACCCGTGCTGGCCGCGACCGAGGCCATGAGGCGACAATGGGCTTTTGGTTTCTCTCCTTCTAAAAACAGAAATAAATTAAACTGGCTTTATTTACAAATTAGTATCTCTCACCCCATGTTCAAGAACGGCCTTTTTGTCGCTCACTTTAGGTTATTTGGAAACAAAATCATCACCAAAATATTGTTATTTTTTTAAACAAAGCGATTATTGTTATCATTCTTAATTAATTTAGTATTATATTAAAGCCCCTTTAGATATTCTCACAGATCAGATTTGCCCTAACAAAAAATGTCCCTTAAATATTCATTTATAATCCTCCAATCCTCTAAATGTAATTAAGCAATAGGATTTGAAGCAATAGTCCGCATATGGTCAACTATTTCAGCACCGTTTCACACTGCTCTGAGACAAGCATGGAGACTGGTCTTGATAAATCAATGAGATATTTATTGCCACTGAATCTCCATTTGGATATTGGTTAGACTACAATTAGGGTGTGGAAATGTTATGTTCTTAGTACTGTAACCTACTCCCGACCGTCACGTTGAACAGCACCATATTTTCTGAGGGTTTTTCTTGGAATAGAATCACCATAATATTATTCAAATTAATTAAGCTACAGTTCTTAAAATCAATCCCATAAACTATGTTCTTACAAAAAAAGGTTACAAATTCTCTAGTACAGCCAATATTGAAGACTATCAAATGCTTCTCAAAGATGCCCTCTGGTGGTGAAACTAACACTAAATAGCATTTATGGCAACAGTGGCTGACAATTAAAAAACGTGCCATACATGCTGACCACACTGCTCGTGTAGCGTGCGCGAGCATTGCAAAATAAATTTACACATACATGTTATTCAATCATAGCACCCACACTCCTCCCACGTGCGAGCGAGCATCTGCGTTGACAGGTGCTAAAATAGAAGTCAGTTCTATTTGTGATGCTGAACGCAGTGCAAGTCCTGCCTCTCCCATCTCCTCATTGGCTTATAGAAGCAGATTCCCATGTGTCATCTGCTCATTGGTTATACCCACATGGGTGATTGAAAGATGAACTTCGGTCGGTCAGTCATGGTAAACACCTTTTATTATGAAAGTTAGATGCCAATCGCCATATAAAGTCCAAAGAAGAAAAAGCCTGGAAGGAAGAGAGTTGACTAGAAATGATTCGGTTGACTGTTTTATGCGTGGATTAATTGTCGGAGTAGAGAACCTTGTGCATTTCAGGTAAAATAACAACTCAACGTTTATATCCCAGGACAAATTAGCTAGCAACTGCAAGCTAGCTAAATTACCATAAATGTTTAATGCTTTTCGACCTGTCCTCAAATTAATATAATTGGTTCAGAGTTTGTTTTGATATTTGAAACTGCGTGTCGTCATCGTGTTTGGTGTGGGGGGACAAAATCAATTTGCGCATGCGCACGCCTAGTTTGGGTATGGTGATAGAATTCTGCAGCCTGCAAGGTGTGCTACAGCATGATGCAACTTTTACAGGAAGAACACTGTATTTTTGCCCTCCTGTTCACGAGTCAAAATGTTGCCTAAATTTGAGGCAGCCTATCATTTTACTGCAAGAAATGCCTAATTCTGCAGGAGTTAATATTAAGGCTATGTGAGAGGTTAAAGAGCTATAGTTATGTCCAGATTTCAGTTTCCATTTAACCCATCTGAATAGTAGGCTACAGTTCCCTTGACGTGCCATAGGCCTATTTGAAGTCCCCGTCTTGTGACTGTCGAATTTGTGTAGTCTTACAATCATCACACATTGCTATCATCCTCTTTTACCATTTCACCAAATCTTTCCCAAATCTTACTTTTCTGTCCCCTCCCTTCTCTTTAATTTCAACTCTCCATTTCGCAGCTTGTTTTTAAAACTCTGACATTGCCCATTTTGCCTCCATGGATAACTTTTTCTGCCCGTTCCCAAAAGCATTTGGAGTGTAGGCTATTTGGTGCACCACATAGAGTTCAGTTAGGCCCTAAAGCTAATGCTCACGCAACTAATGCCAAATCGCCTAAAATAATGAAAGAAAAACCTCAATGTAGCCTATAGATATAAATTGCACAAGGATGATACATTTAAGGTATTATTTTCTCTCTATTCAACCCCCGCCCGCCACTCACCCACCCTTCATCCACACAATGTTTAATGATCCCGGGTTATGAGTCAACCCGCGCATCACTAGCACGCACGCACTAGCACACACACACACACCACACACACACACACACACACACACACACACACACACACACACACACACACACACACACACACACACACACACACACACACACACAGTTGACTCACCCGCAGCTGGTCTCCAGCAGACTATCCCCGACCTGCAGAGACGCCATGCCAAAGTCTGCTATCCTGATGTTGTTCTTTTCATCTAACAACAGGTTCTCTGGCTTCAGATCTCTGTGACTGTGGAGAGGAGGAGGGAAGGGGGGAGGGAGGGAGGAAGGAAGGGAGAGAAGGAAAGGGTGAGAGAGAGGGAAAGGGAGAGAAAAACTGAATTTACCCAAGTACCAAGAAAACCTGACAATCTTACAGGACTGGAATTATGCATTTCCCAGGAATGTTGTCCAGGAAATGTATATAAAAATATACACATTATACTATCATTTCCTTTGATAAGACGCTAATGTTTCTGCTTTCCAATAGTCCAGTGTCAGGAGCAGGCCTCTCTCATGTCCTCTCTCTCTCGATCTGATAGGGTCAGTGTTGCTCTCACAGATAAAAGAGAAATGGCAGACCAGACACTATTTCAGAAAGTAGGACTGAGCTTCTACTTCTGCTTGCTCTTTAGGGTCTAGGCAGGGATACTGTAAAAGCACTTTGTGATAAATGCTGATGTAAAAATGACTTTTATCAATGCATTTGATTGATTGATTGATTGATTGATTGATTGATTGATTGATTGATTGATTGATTGATTGATTGATTGATTGATTGATTGATTGATTGATTGATTGATTGATGACTCACCATATGGAGTGACTGTGGCAGAAGTCCAGAGCTGAGATGATCTGTCTGAAGAACTTCCTGGCCTCCTTGGGTGTTAACCGTCCCTTCTTGACCAGGTAGTCAAACAGCTCTCCTCCTGACACGTGCTCTAGCACCAGATACCTGGGGAGGGAGGGAACCACACATGTTAGATACACAGACTAGAGCTTTATATATTATATATATTATATCATATCTCTATAATATGTGTCCAGGCACGACTCCAATACCATCATTAAGTTTGCCGACGACACAACAGTGGTAGGCCTGATCACCGACAACGATGAGACAGTCTATAGGGAGGAGGTCAGAGACCTGGCAGTGTGGTGCCAGGACAACAACCTCTCCTTCAGTGTGATCAAGACAAAGAAGATGATTGTGGACTACAGGAAAAGGAGGACTGAGCATGCCCCCATTCTCATCGACGGGGCTGCAGTGGAGCAGGTTGAGAGCTTCAAGTTCCTTGGTGTCCACATCACCAACAATCTATCATGGTTCAAACACACCAAGACAGTCGTGAAGAGGGCACGACACAGCCTATTCCCCCTCAGGAGACTGAAAAGACTTGGCATGGGTCCTCAGATCCTCAAAAAGTATTACAGCTGCACCATCGAGAGCATTCTGACAGGTTGCATCACTGCCTGTAATTTTAATTTTATTATAATTTGTTTTGTATTTCACCTTTATTTAATAACCAGGTAGGCTAGTTGAGAACAAGTTCTCATTTGCAACTGCGACCTGGCCAAGATAAAGCGTAGCAATTCGACACATACAACAACACAGAGTTACACATGGGAAAAAAAACATACAGTCAATAATACAGTAGAATAAAAGAAAACAAAAAGTCTATATACAGTGAGTGCAAATGAGGTAAGTTAAGGCAATAAATAGGCTATGGTGGTGAAGTAATTACAATATAGCAATTAAACACTGGAATGGTAGATGTGCAGAAGATGAATGTGCAAGTAGAGATACTGGGGTGCAAAGGAGCAAGATAAATAAATACAGTATGGGGATGAGGTAGGTAGATAGATGGGCTGTTTACAGATGGGCTATGTACATGTGCAGTGATCTGTGAGCTGCTCTGACAGCTGGTGCTTAAAGCTAGTGAGGGAGATATGAGTCTCCAGCTTCAGAGATTTTTGCAGTTCCTTCCAGTCATTGGCAGCAGAGAACTGGAAGGAAAGGCGGCCAAAGAGGAATTGGCTTTGGGGGTGACCAGTGAGATATACCTGCTGGAGCACATGCTACGAGTGGGTGCTGCTATGGTGACCAGTGAGCTGAGATAAGGAGGGGCTTTACCTAGCAGAGACTTGTAGATAACCTGTAGCCAGTGGGTTTGGCGACGAGTATGAAGCGAGGGCCAACCAACGAGAGCGTACAGGTCGCAATGGTGGGTAGTGTATGGGGCTTTGGTGACAAAACGGATGGCACTGTGATAGACTGCATCCAGTTTGTTGAGTAGAGTGTTGGAGTCTATTTTATAGATGACATCACCGAAGTCGAGGATCGGTAGGATGGTCAGTTTTACGAGGGTGTGTTTGGCAGCATGAGTGAAGGATGCTTTGTTGCGATATAGGAAGCCGATTCTAGATTTAATTTTGGATTGGAGATGCTTAATTTGAGTCTGGAAGGAGAGTTTACAGTCTAACCAGACACCCAGGTATTTGTAGTTGTCCACGTATTCTAAGTCAGAGCCGTCCAGAGTAGTGATGCTGGACGGGCAAGCAGGTGCGGGCATTGATCGATTGAATAGCATGCATTTAGTTTTACCTGCGTTTAAGAGCAGTTGGAGGCCACGGAAGGAGAGTTGTATGGCATTGAAGCTCGTCTGAAGGTTAGTTAACACAGTGTCCAAAGAGGGGCCAGAAGTATACAGAATGGTGTCGTCTGCGTAGAGGTGGATCAGAGAATCACCAGCAGCAAGAACAACATCAGTGATGTATACAGAGAAGAGAGTCGGCCCGAGAATTGAACCCTGTGGCACACCCATAGAGACTGCCAGAGGTCCGGACAACAGGCCCTCCGATTTGACACACTGAACTCTATCAGAGAAGTTGTTGGTGAACCAGGCGAGGCAATCATTCGAGAAACCAAGGCTGTTGAGTCTGCCAATAAGAATGTGGTGATTGACAGAGTCGAAAGCCTTGGCCAGGTCGATGAATACGGCTGCACAATAATGTCTCTTATCGATGGTGGTTATGATGTCGTTTAGGACCTTGAGCGTGGCTGAGGTGCACCCATGACCAGCTCTGAAACCAGATTGCATAGAGGAGAAGGTACGGTGGGATTTGAAATGGTCGGTAATCTGTTTGTTGACTTGGCTTTCGAAGACCTTAGAAAGACAGGGTAGGATAGATATAGGTCTGTAGCAGTTTGGGTCTAGAGTGTCACCCCCTTTGAAGAGCTTTGAAGAGCTTTCCAATCTTTGGGAATCTCAGACGATACGAAAGAGAGGTTGAACAGGCTAGTAAAAGGGGTTGCAACAATTTCGGCAGATCATTTTAGAAAGAGAGGGTCCAGGTTGTCTAGCCCGGCTGATTGGTATGGGTCCAGATTTTTCAGCTCTTTCAGAACATCAGCTATCTGGATTTGGGTGAAGGAGAAATTGTGGGGGCTTTGGCGGGTTACTGTGGAGGGTGCCGGGCAGTTGACAGGGGTAGGGGTAGCCAGGTGGAAAGCATGGCTAGCCGTAGAAAAATGCTTATTGAAATTCTCAATTATAGTGGATTTATCGGTGGTAACAGTGTTTCCTAGCCTCAGAGCAGTGGGCAGCTGGGATGAGGTGCTCTTATTCTCCATGGACTTTACAGTGTCCCAGAACTTTTTTGAGTTAGTACTACAGGATGCAAATTTCTGTTTGAAAAAGCTAGCCTTAGCTTTTCTAACTGCCTGTGTATATTTGTTCCTAACTTCCCTGAAAAGTTGTATATCACGGGGGCTATTCGATGCTAATGCAGAACGCCACAGGATGTTTTTGTGCTGGTCAAGGGCAGACAGGTCTGGAGTGAACCAAGGACTATATCTATTCCTAGTTCTACATTTTTAGAGTGGGGCATGCTTATTTAAGATGGTGAGGAAGACACTTTTAAAGAATAGCCAGGCATCATCTACTGACGGGATGAGGTCAATGTCATTCCAGGATACCCTGGCCAGGTCGATTAGAAAGGCCTGCTCGCAGAAGTGTTTTAGGGAGCGTTTGACAGTGATGAGGGGTGGTCGTTTGGTCGCAGACCCATTACGGATGCAGGCAATGGGGCAGTGATCGCTGAGATCTTGATTGAAAACAGCAGAAGTGTATTTGCTCAGCCTCCGACCGCAGTTGCCATACCAGGCAGTGATGTAGAGCGTATGGCCCAGTACACCTATACAAGGCGGTGTCAGAGGAAGGCCATAAAAATTGTCAAAGACTCCAGCCACCCTAGTCATAGACTGTTCTCTCTGCTACCGCATGGCAAGCGGTACCGGAGCGCCAAGTCTAGGTCCAAAAGGCTTCTTAACAGCTACCTACATGTACATATAACCCATTGACTCTGTACCGGTACCCCCTGTATACAGCCTCGCTACTGTTACTTTACTGCTGCTCTTTAACTATTTGTCATTTGTTATTTTTTACTTATCTATTTTTTACTCAACACTTATTTTTCTTAAAACGGCATTGTTGGTTAAGGGCTTGTAAGTAAGCATTTCACTGTGTTCAGCGCATGTGACAAATACAATTTCATTTGATGTGTCTCTGGTTAGGTATTACGAAGGTAGTTTGTAGTGAAAGGCCAGGAACAGCTAGCCTCAAGCAGCCACAAGCTGACTACACATTTACATTATATTGACATTTTAGTCATTTAATGAGGCACACCCAATCATTAATTCATGTTGATCCAGAAACCACTGCTTTTAGTACACCCTCAAGTGTTAATATGTATTTCTAACATTTGGGGTATTGGTCTTCTATCCATAGAAGTTCCTCTACTCTATAGTTGTATCTACAGCGGTTGCTACTGTGAGAGTATATGTGGTAACTCTTGTGATATTATCTGCGGTAGCTACTGTGCTAGATCTGTGAGAAAGCACTGGAGACACACTGTGGTATCCCTACTGTAGCAGGATACTCCACATTCCCACAACCCCCCTCTCTCCCACTCACAACACTTCCTGATTTATTAGCAGATTAAGGGACCTGTCAACGCTAGTTAAATTAGGAACACATTCACACATGATTTGTGAGTGGGAAAATGTATCCGAGGCAAACACTTTGCGTCCGTGTCGGCGATTCGTCTGTGTCATCGGAATATTAGGAAAACAAATTCCCACACCAGTCATCGCTAGCGACTTTAACAATTATTGAATAGTGCATTAAGTAGAGCCATTGGAGCAGTGACACAGAAGAGATTAATACATAGGATAACATATGGATCTACATTAAACCTACAGGCTTCTGAATAGGCAGCTAAAACTGGGAGAGACCCAATGAAACATTACATGCCAGTCTGAAAATGGCCCCGGAAAATACGTTTCTCAAGTGATTTTCAACTTGTATTTCTTGTTTGCTCAAGTGATTTTCAGCTTGCCTTGCTTGTTTGCTAACGTGTTGCTATGCACTGGTGCTTCTCCAAATATGCAATTTAACAGTTTAAGGGAAGCACATTTGTTACAGTGCTTCAGTGAACCAAATAGTTTTGGAAAGGACACTTACAAATATTTCTTGTTTTCGTAGACGTCGTGCAACTTTAAAACGTGAGGGTGCTCTATGAGCTTCAGAATGGCTATCTCTCGCTCCACCTGCAGAAAGAGAAAAAAAGAGAGAAAAGAGGGGAAATTAATAATATTAGTGTGTGATTCAAAGTACTTATGGAATACTTTAATGGCCCTAAAAAAATATATTTTTAAAACTGCATAGCTCCTTGATGGATGTAATGTAGGTACTGACCACCCATGAGATCTTTAACATTGGAGCCCAGTCAACAAAAACTATTTGGTGCTAGGGCCTGAATAATGAAGAGGACAATGTGCGGACACAAAGAGAGAGCACAGAGGAATGGAAAGGGAGAGTGCATAGCAGAAAAATAAAGACCGAGACAGCGAGAAGTGGTGGGAATAAGAGACTGACTGGCAGTGCCAGAGCCCATGTCTAGCCTGGCAGCTTGAGTCCATGCCAGGGCCTGCGGGAACAGCGACACGTCTACCACTTGTTAAGGTCCTGCTCCTGCCACAACGCAACCACACACCAGCTAATTTAACTAATTTATCACACACTGATACCTGATATCACTCTATCGTAATACACCACGACACAGCAGATAAGGGGGACATTTCAACTACCTGTTTTCACACTCTGGAATGTGTGTGTGTGTGTGCGTGCGTGCCTGTGTCCCTAAACCATAAAGGTACAGAACCTTAGCACATGATAATGTGGTAACATTTTCCAATGGACCTTGGGCTAAACTTGAGGTGGGTTTATTGATGTGATAGAAAGGCACAGTACATATGTTCCTTGCATAGAACATTGGGTTATTTTGGCCACACACCATTTGACTCACAAATACTGTGTGGTCTGTACAGCTACTACAGACATTTGCGTCATGTTCTTTCACAAACAGTACGCCTACATAGTCACAGAAGAAGAAAAAAACATAATGACAAGACACATTAGTGACCAATAATAAAAATGTCAACTGCGTTTTTCTAGCCTCCATTCATCCAGACAAAACAGCTACTGTTTGTGTACCATCTGTGTCATGAACAGTTAGCTCGTACTGACATCATCATGAATGTCGTGTGGCAGCCTCCATTTTGTGTGATATTGTCAAACTCAATAAAGCGTCATGATTCAAACCACTGTTACACTTCCTACTTTGAGATATCACATTACAGGGGTAATGGCAGCTCAATGGATAGTACACTTTATGCTTATAAGCATAGGTCTACATTTGCTAACCATTAAATCACATAAACAGTACATGAGTTAGATGAATATGTTAATATGTTGCAGTAGCTTCAGTATGACCAAATCTACCTACAAGATGCCAAGTGCAAACCTCTGGAGGATAGCCACACACACACACACACACACACACACCACACACACACACACACACACACACACACACCACACACACACACACACACACACACACACACACACACACACACACACACACACCCCCTAAAGCACCCCCCCCCCCCGTGCCCCCTCCCCACCAACAGCACCTCCAGTCCAGAATGCTGAGTTGGATTTACAGAATGCTAGCATTATAAATGCCAGCTCAGTGAAAACATGAGGGGTGAAGCTGGACAGCTGGCAATGGTTTCTCTCAATAAGTCTCACTCGAATTGCTTCATTAAAGGGTCTGTCTTGTTAGCCAAAGACACAGGTACCATAAACCATAAATACAGAAAATATGTATTCACAATTATCTACACAGGTTTTACAGTACAGTAGAGATTGCATCTACATTTATAGAATATTTAGCTGGGTTTGGAAAAATAACTGCCATTTCATTTTCATATTGCAAAACTGGTGCCGTCCGTTCCCTTTTCAAATGTCAATAAAGAACACCTGAAGTCATCAGTATTGAATTGAATAAGCGTTATTAATCAGTAACCAGTGGAGTGGTATCAGTGGGAATACCTGCTCCAGCTAATCAAACTAACCCTGTGTTAATTCTGTACTGAATGTCCTATTGACTGGACTTCTCATTGGCTGATCATTAGTGCTTCTCCTGCACTATTAGGCTATGATGTTGGAACACACTGTCACGTTCGTTATAATGAGTGGACCAAAGCACAGCGTGTGTAGAGTTCCACATATTTATTTTAGTGAAACTTCAAAGCAACAAATAAATAAACGAACGTGCCGTTCGTAGCGCACATAGCACTGAACAAAAACAATATCCCACAACGCAGGTGGGAAAAAGGACCACACTAAGTATGATCCCCAATTAGAGGCAACGATCATCAGCTGCCTGCAATTGGGAACCATACTCACACCAACATAGAAATTAAAGACTAGAACACCCCCTAGTCACACCCTGACCTAAAACACCATAGAGAACCCTGAGGGCTCTCTATGGTCAGGGCGTGACACACACAAAGGTTATCTGATACATTAGTGTAGCAGAGGTGGTTCAGTGAACTACACAGTTGTGTGATTATTAACCTTGTCTGAGATCTGGAGACTTGTGTTAGCTGCCAGAGTTGGGATTTAAGTCAATGGTTCTAGGAAAGTCTTAATGTTTGGAGGCACAGGGTTCAACACCCAGTAGGTCATACTAGCCTAGCATCAGAACGTATGAGAGTTGCTTGAGAGTTTGTGGAACATCTGGATGCACAGAGAGGACTAAACATTGCTGCCTATTGCACCATGACCCATGGCATCTTGACCCAGTGAGCCAATTAGCTAGCATGGAATCATGGTGTGCATGCATGATTCTAAAGTTGGGAACTATGCAGATTTGGTGGCAAACATCACACCGAGTAATATGTTGTCATGACTACACGTGAGGATCACAATGGGTCAGATCAGCTTGGCAATGGCTGACAATCACCAGACACTCTCCCACCAGCAAAGGCGGGGAGGAGGGAACGGCGGGGGTTTTGAGACCTCACACCCGGTCGTAAATTAAGCAGGAGAGAACTATCTCTTCGCTCTTCAGTATCAACCAAAATAATAACTTTGTCTCCAGAAGACTTTTGCCAACAAAACTCTAACGTCCAAAAGTGGATAATGGAACAATAATTCTTACATGGGGAATGTTGGAAATGGTCAGTGGGTAGATGTAGAAAACAAATGTCATATTGTTTGTCTTTTTGTATGAACCAAATACTGTAACTTAGGAAGGAAACCTCCTTTGACTGTCAAGTTTTCATCCACTCTGATGTGAAATAAATCAATATGAATAATGATGAAAGTATTTTTGTTAAGACATGAATATCCTTTTGGTTGTCTAATGAGATAATGGTTGTTGATGTTCTTTGCACATAAAGTAGCCATGCCCCGAGTGAGGTCAGAGAGCTTGTCAGCGTGATGGAACAGCCTTTTCTGATCATAGTGCTTATAAGGACTGGCTAAGAATTAACATATCAGATCAGAAAGACGTGAGACCATGGTCCACACATTGAAATGTTTACACCTTAACCTCAACACGAGGTGAAGAAGATAAACTCACCAGACTAGAGCAGGACACCGCCAGTCTGCAGCCGCGTGTGTAAAGTGGTTTGGAACTTTGACTATCTACCAGAGGAAGAGGAGAAGAAAACTCCCCTCTCAGACAATCACTGGTATGGCTAAGTATCTGTTCTTAGGAAACAGCCCATTGTAGACCAGAAAACTAAGAAGAAGGACATTGTGACCTCTGGTTGACAATCAGAGCATGTACAAGTGGCCCACAGGAAAGGCTCACCAAAACAACTTTCCGAGAGGGCTTGGTTCCGACTGAGATAAACAACGAACGAACGGCATTCAACACGTAAATACATTCATTATTTTCTTATTCCAAATGAGCCGCGGTTTGGGGACAAGGTATATGATTAATGTGAGGACAGTCCTAAAATATATCCATGATAAATGTCCCTTTTCCTCTATCTCTCTATTTTCCCACCACCTTCTCCATCTATATGTAATAAGCCACCATATCTTGTCAGTCTACTAGGGTCCTTTGTCTCATGTAAGTGTGTATGTGTATTTTATGTTATTATTTAGTTAGCTAGCAAATAATTAAACCAATTTGTGTAGTATGAATAATGCTCAAGGCTGGGGTTCTTGCGGATCCAAGAAGGTTACGACTGTTCAGAATGAGAATTGATATGAGGTAATGATTAATAAGTGACTGTTATTGACATATAACTTATATATCTTCTAGAGTTTAATTCGGGAGATGGCAACTTGTTAAACAACTTCTTTCGTGGTGCCCCAAATCCTAATGAGTTAATTGTTACATGATTAATTTAATAGAGTAACAACTAAACATATTTAGTGGATTAAATAAATAACAATCATTAGATTAATGAAAGTAAAGTCACGACAACGCAATGTCTTGTAATGGCCCATGGGTCCTAACTGTCTTAGGTCTGCTGTGAGCTGCTGCGATGTGATGTGTCACAATGTAGTCCTTAAGTGCTATTTCTCTTAAGTACCCAATTCTCCTGAAATCCTCATGTGAGTGTACCATTGTCCTCCCCAAGTTGTATGTTTATCCTGCTCTGATATTTTGCAGTAGATCTCTCCTGTAATCTGTTTTCATACGCACTTTACCTTTCCTAATGACAGGGTGCCATACCTCTACCCACATAGCAACAAAGGGGCACTGACACACCCACAGGGAAAAGGGGGAAAGGGTAGAGGGGTGAAAGACAGACAAGACGAGAGACGAGGGAAGAGGGTTAAGAATTAGGAAAGTGAGGCACAGGGGACAGAAGGAACCAACAAAAACATAATTATATTCCCATCAAAGCCCCCAATCTTCAAAGGTTCAGTCACTGGGATCGGGGCTGGAGCCTTGGAGCAGGGGGAAATAAATAATGAAACCCTTTAAGCTTTGGCCCAGTGGCTGTCCCCACCAAGCCCTCTGCCATGCCAGCTTTCCCCTTTTTGCCTTCCTTCTCTCTGCCTTCTCTTACAGACAGGGAATGAAGGAAGGAGGAAGGGAGAGAGAGATTCAGAGAGAGAGTGATAGACAGAGGGAAGGAGAGAGGGACTGAGCGAGAGTTTCTTGGTTACAGCAGCACTCAAAATGAAAACATTTCCTTCTGTCCCTAACTTTTCTCTTATTCTCTTATTTCTCTCTTTCTCAGATGTGCTATGCTATCAAGGCCTTAACAACAGGTATGCTAATGCTAGGTGCTTGTAATGTTTAACTGTTTACAACCGGGATGCTAACGCTAGGTGCTACCGACATTTGTCAATTTACAACAGCGATGCTAACACTAGGTGCTAGAAAAATTGCTATGTTGACAGCAGGGATTTGAATGCTAGCATCAGCGACTAGGATAGTGTACACCTGAAGCTGCATAACATTTACATTTTAGTCATTTAGCAGACACTCTTATCCAGAGCAACTTACAGTAGTGAATGCATACATTTCATACATTTTTTTTCTCCGTACTGGTCCCCCGTAGGAATCGAACCCACAACCCTGGTGTTGCAAACACCATGCTCTACCAACTTAGCCACACGGGACCACACATAACCTCACACTTTCACACACTCTCTAATGTCCTGTGGAAATCAATCTTAAGAATTCATTTCCATACCATGAAGAAGTTCACAAGAAATGTTCACACACACACACACACACACACACACACACACACACACACACACACACACACACACACACACACACACACACACACACACACACACACACACACACACACACACACACACACACACACACAAACTAATAAAGTGCACATGATCAGTACAATGAGAGATTATTCTTGGTCAGGGTTGCCAGATTGAATGATTACCTACCAGCCGATCTCCCAGTAAACAGGAATGATTATCCGTCCCATTTCCCGAGGGAAACCCACCCTGCCAAACCCCCCACTTTTCCCACAGACAGACTCAAGGTCAACTGACTTACGACTACCAATGACAAAAACTCATCCAAATTGCAGCTGTAATGGGTATATTAACTTGGCTATCATTAGAGAAGTGCGGTTGCCAGATCATAAATGAAAATTCCAAAATCGATTTAAAAGGCTTGTATGGAAGTATAGAGGACGATTAGGGGTTACAACATGAGAGAATTATAAATAGAATTTATAAATCCAGCACAGTGGGTTTGAAATTGCTAATAAACAAATATGTGAACTGTAATTGTCAAAATGATATGCAGGGTTGGTATGGTTCTGAACACTCCTGTCAAGTCAATTATGGAAAACAAGGGGAAGCGGATCCGGAGATAAGCGCATGAAAGGACGGAATGGAGTAGTGAAGGGGAGAGAAGCATGGAGGTGCATCCTATTCCTTTGCTGTCATATCAAATAAGACCCCGTCCCCTCCCCCATCATCCACCCTGCCATCTCCTTGGATCAGTGACACACACACCCATGTACAAGGTAAACAACCCCCGCACACCCCCTACCCTATCATAGAGATGGAGACAGACAACGCAATTTATTACGCTCAATTATTCTACATATGGTGTGTTAATGTGTAGTAATAAAGTGGTGAGACGTGGGGTGATGGGGGAGAGACGGTCACACAACAGACCTTAGAGAAATTAGGTGAGACAACTTGTCAGGTCCACAGCTGCTCCTGTAGGCTCCTGAGAGAATGTGTGTGTGTGTGTGTGTGTGTGTGTGTGTGTGTGTGTGTGTGTGTGTGTGTGTGTGTGTGTGTGTGTGTGTGTGTGTGTGTGTGTGTGTGTGTGTGTGCGTCATACATAATGGTGTCTTTGAATAAAACCAGCAGTAGTATATTTCATACACCAAGGTGCGTGTTCAGTGTAACATCTGATGAAAATGATCATGTTTTTTCACTGTTCAGTACCAAGACTAACTCCCTCAAGAAGATTTATTGTGCAGTAAGAAGCTTCTACCATTCAAATCCGAGCAGTGGCTTGGGTGGTTGTTGGCCTTGATGATCCTTTTGACCTTCCTGTGACATCGGGTGCTGTAGGTGTCCTGGAGGGCAGGCAGTGTGCTCCCGATGATACGTTGGGCAGACCGCACCACCCTCTGGAGAGCCTTGCGGTTGCTGGCGGTGCAGTTTCCGTACCGTAAACACTACAGCCGGCTGGTCTACGCATGCTCTGAGAATGCAGCTAGGGATGCCCTACGGGCCTGCAGCCTGGCGAGGGTTAACATGCATAAATGCCTTACTCACGTCGGCCACGGAGAACGAGAGTCCACAGTCCTTGGGAGCGGGCCGCGTTGGGGGCACTGTGTTACCCTCAAAGCGGGAGAAGGTGTTTAGCTTGTCCAGGAGCCACGATGTGGCTGGTGTCAGCGACGTGGTTGGTTTTCTCTTTGTAATCCTTGATTGTCTGTAGACCCTGCCACATACGTCTCGTGTCTGAGCCGTTGAATTGCGACTCCACTTTGTCTCTGTACTGACGTTTTGCCTGTTTGATTGCCTTAAGGAGGGAATAACTACACTGTTTGTATTCATCCATATTCCCAGTCACCATGCCATGGTGAAATGTGGTGGTTCGCCCTTTCAGTTTTGTGCGAATGCTGCCATCTATCCACGATTTCTGGTTTGGGTAGGTTTTAATAGTCACAGTGGAAACAACATCCCCAACAACAACATCCCCAACACTTCCTGATGAACTCAGTCACGGTGTTCATATATACGTCAATGTTATTCTTAGAGGCTACCCGGAAGATTCCCTAGCCCGCGTGATCAAAACAATCTTGAAGCATGGATTCCTGTTTGACTTTCTGCCTATAGGAAGGGAGGAGCAAAATTAAGTTACGATCTGATTTGCCGAAGGGAGGACGGGGGAGGGCCTTGTAGGCATGCCAGAAGGGGGAGTAAAAGTGGTCAAGTATTTTTCCAGAGCAAGTACTACAGTCAACGTGTTGATAGAACTTCGGTAGCGTTTTCCTCAAATTTGCTTGTTTAAAATCCCGAGCTACAATAAATGTGGCCTCAGTTGCATAAAGTCCAGTATCGTTCCTTCAGGGCTATCGTGGTATAGGCTTGAGGGGGAATATACATGGCTGTGACTAAAACTGAAGAGAATTCTCTTGGGAGGTGTAATACGGTCGGCATTTGATTGTGAGGTACTCTAGGTCGGTTGAACAAAAGGACTTGAGTTTCTGTATGTTATCACAATTACACCATGAGTAGTTAATCATGAAACATACACCACCGTCTTTCTTCTTCCCGGAGAGTTCTTTATGCCTCTCTTTGCAATGTACTGAGAACCCAGCTGGTTGTATGGACGGGGACAGTATATCCCGAGATAGCCATGATGTCTCTCTGGAAGGAGATCCTCGCCCTACTTTATTGTCTAGAGACTGAACATTAGCGAGTAATATACTCGGAAGCGGTGGATAGTGTGCACGCCTCTCGAGTTGGACTAGAGGTCCACTCCGAATACCTTTTCTCCGCCGGCGGCGTCTTAGAGCAGCCTCTGGGATAAGTTCAATTTCTCTGGGGGGTACAAACAAAGAATCCAATTCGGGAAACTCGTATTCCTGGCCGTAATGCTGGTGAGTTACCGCCTCTCTGATATCCAAAAGTTCTTTCTGCCTGTATGTAATAACACAAAAAACATTCTGGGCTAATAATGTAAGAAATAACACACAAAAAAACGAAATATTGCAAAGTTGCAGAGGAGCAGAGCTTCCATGTCTGTCGGTACCATGTCTCTCACCATTATAATCAGTTGTTATAAAACAATGTGCCACTCAGGCTAATAAGATGTGATTGGTGGACTATAGTAGGCCTAGTCCCAGTCCCAGCATCTCAGGCTTTGATTGGTTGAGACGGCCTGTGGATTCCAGAGGGAATTGTGGGTAGTGTAGTTAGCTGTGGATGAATGTAGTTCATGATTGGGCTAATCAGTGCTAATGAGACAGAGCGCATCAAAGGCGCAAGTGGCATCCCCCTGTGAGGAGTATGAGAGTGTGTGTGTGTGTGTGAGTGTGTATGTGTGTGTGTTTGTGTGTCATGCGTCATACCCATTTCTTTAGAGGAGCTGAAGGAGTGCAGATGTTCTCTCTTCCCCTCTCGCTGCATCCTTCCCTCTTTCTTTCCCTATTCCCTCTATCCCTGGTCCCTCTCTTTCCCCTCTCTCTCTATCATTAGCCAAACAGACTGTTAGTATTCAGTGAAAACAGAATCATCTTAGAATCAGAGACAGCATGAGAGTCATAAAATATATATATATATATATATATATATATATATATATATAAAACAATGCTCAAACTGCATCAGGAGACCACTTTTGAGGTCTGGAAAAAAATGTAAGAAATTTAGATTTTGGGGTGTAGTTATTACCCTTTAATGCAGGTGGTTAGCGATGTTTCTGTAGCGCTCATGTAATTGCAAAGTTTTCAAAACAAATGCCCACTGGATTGATGCAACTCATCATGATATCATTCTGCCAGGTAGGCATAGGCTTGATCCCATTCAAAGATACTAGTCAAATCCCTGGTAATAATGTGTAATAAAGCACTACTGTTTTTACAGTCACCTCCATTACCACCAATTATCTCACTTATCTCATGGATTTAGCTACTGTCTCTATGCATTAACTCTGAGGGATTAACACATGTTCATTTTCACCAACACAAAGTCATTAAGAAAAAATCCACATGCAAAACTAGACACAGATATGCAAAACCATTCACAATGCACTCTCATACACATCTAAACAATTAGATAGATGTGTATGAGAGTGCATTGTGAATGGTTTTGCATATCTGTGTCTAGTTTTGCATAATGGTACGCACAATGGAGATCTACACAAAACTCTCTCTCTTGCGCACGTACACACACACACACACACACACACACACACACACACACACACACACACACACACACACACACACACACACACACACACACACACACACACACACACACACACACACACACACACACACACACACACACACACACACACACTGCAATCAGTGTTTCACATATGTTAATTGATTGGTAATGCGTAGGCTCTTCCTCTCTACCACTAGCAGTGTTCTGAGCACTGGGATCAATGGGAAATTCTTCCACAGGAAGTCTGTAATCTCCCTAACACAGCCCACCAACTCCCTATGCATGAAATGTGCATGTGCGCACGCACACACGCACACACACATATACACACGCACAATAACCGAGAGCACTGTAGAGAGAGGTATTCATCAATTGATGGTGCTGTGCGAGCCCCTGAGCGAAGCTCGGCTCACCCACCCATTCACCATCTCCACAGAGGGTCCTGGTCCTGAACAGCTGTGTGTCTGCTGCAGTATCAGTGTGTGTGTTTGTGTGTCTTCGTGCATGTGTGCTTGAATGTGTGTGCGTGTGTATAAGTATGTGGTCAGATGATATACAGAAAGTCATGTAATAAAACTAGTGATCTCTAGAGATTAAAGATACACTGATGACCAGTGATGTGTTCATTAGTGGACCCTGAGGACTACTAATGATGTAGTATCAATTATGTATGTGGGAAGAGAGAAAAGATGGATGAAAGCCTTCCTCCTGATTTACAGAATAATTGAGATGTGGTGTCAATGGCCCTGCTCTTCAGAGAAGTCTTCTACAGTGTGATGGACAAAGACTAAGGTCATATGTTGAAGAGTGTGTGGGTTCAAGGTGAGTCAATAACACTTTCACAGATCCTCAACAACATACATCATTGAATCAAACAAGCTGCTCCTCGGTCAACACAGTGTCAATGACCAGATAAACCTACAGGCTATCCTACGACAGAGGATTACACACTCACTCACACCCACTCTCTCGCTCACACAAAGATGTCAGAGGAAGGCCAAACTGACTGACATTCATCTCTCTGCATCCTCTGAAAGTTACTCAGGGGCTAACACACAACACACAGGGGCGCGCACACACACGGACCCATCCAATAATCACACCATCCTGCCTCTCCTGACAAATCAATGGCCTAGCTCTGCGTGGGCTGAGCATTCTTAATGAGTTATAAGGATTGATTGGGGAGACGCTCGTTCGAAGCTCTTCCAAATCCCACGTTAATTGAAATGCGATACGGAGCTGAGGGCCATGGAGAGGGAAGTCAATTGGAACATCCGCTCAGAAATCAAACCACCATCTGTTGCTGTGATAACAAGGGCTGTGTCCAAAAACATAACTAACTGTCAAATCCTTGCTTCCCCAGTCCTTGCTTCCTCAATTTGTATCAAAGCACATTGGAGGAGAGGATCCAAGGTCCCTCCCCTGGACCTCCTTCTCCAATGAGCTTTGAGAGGACAGCCTACTGTAGGAGTAGAGAGAGAAAGAGAGATGGGGTGTTTAGTTTTGAATGAGCCGAGGAGCTGAGGGCTGCAATCAGAGTCATGCTGTGTTGGCGTGTTGTGAGTTGGCTGGGGGATGTTCTAGGTAGACATTGGGAATACTGGGTATTTGATGCAGTCACGCAACACTCATTCAGATAGAAGACTACCATATGATTGTCACAACATAGTGTCATGTTAAACAATCACTGATAGGAGAGGAAAAAATTGATTTGAGGATTTGATTGAATTGAGTCCCTCATTGAAAGCTTAAGATTGTTTATTACGGTTTGACTGGTACGTTTCCATATAGTTTCCAATCAAAGCGATTCTATGCATATACTGTATATGAAGAAAAAAATACTCATAGAGTTAGTCTGCACTCTGTAACTCCAAGGTCTGCTCATGGTATGTAAATGATAATTAGCCAGGGCTGGGGAGAGAGCATATGAAGGCCATTCATTCTCATATGAGAGTTCTGGAGGTGACGGGCTGAGAAATAGCTAGCTGAGCGTCTCCCCTGTTCCCAGCCGCAATGATGATGACTACATCACACAGAATACATTATAGCATAATCATACAGAGAGAGAGAGAGAAAAATAGAGAAAAGGGGTGTTCAGAGAGATAGAGAAAGATTGCGAGATAGCACAAGAGAGAGAGATAGGGAAAGGGAGGGAGGGAGAGTTCCAAAGGAATAGAGACATTTTAAATGCCATAATATGACATCTGAAATGTCTCTAGTCCTTTTGATTGTTTATTTCACTTTTGTTTGTTATCCATTTCATTTGCTTTGGCAACATAAACATATGTTTCCCATTGCAAAAAAGCCCTTTGAATTGAATTGAATTGAGGAAGAGAGAGAAAGAGAGAGAGGGATGGGGAAGTGATAGTGCTGTCCTGGTGATGTCAGGGTAAGCAGATTAAGGTCAGCTGTGATTCATCAGATGCTTTCTTCTGTGGCGGACAGACGGCTTTGTATTCTTTCATTTCATCCCCCTTTTTCCCTTTTTCACTTTAGCCTCCTCAGCCGGTAACCCCCTCCACCAGCGCCATCTCTCTCAAGGGCTCAGACATAAACACACGCATATGCATGCATGCACACACTTGATACAGACCCACTAAGCTGTAAATACATATAAACAGTCACACACTTACGCACACGCAAACACATTGTGTAAAAAAAGCACTTAGTAGTGTCAACACAATTAACCAAGTATGGACACCATTAACTAAATCAGCCACTCTATGAGAGCAGTGATGACTCCGGCAGAGATGGTCGCCTCACTTCTAGTCCTTAGGAAACTATGCAGTATTTTCGTTTTTTTGTGTATTGTTTCTTACATTGTTAGCCCAGAAAATCTTAAGCGTTATTACATACAGCTGCAAAGAACTATTGGATATCAGAGCGAAGTCAACTTACCAACATTACGAACAGGAATACGACTTTCCCGAAGCGGATCCTTTGTTCGCACCACCACCCAGGGCATTGGATCTAATTCCAGAGGCCGACCCAAAACAACGTCGCCACAGAAGAGGTAGACGGAGCGGCCTCCTGGTCAAACTTCGTAGGCGTGCACAGCACCCACCGCTTCCAAGTACATTACTTGCCAATATCCAGTCTCTAGATAACAAGGTAGACGAAATTAGGGCAAGAACAAAACGCAGCTATTTGGATATAACTATGGATTATTTGGAACCAAAACAACATTGGGTGTTGAAGTAGAAGTCCTGGGAGTGCATTCTGACGAAGAACAGCAAAGGTAATCCAATTTTTCTTATAGTAAATCTGAGTTTGGTGAGTGCCAAACTTGGTGGGTGTCAAAATAGCTAGCCATGATGGCCGGGCTATCTACTCAGAATTTGCAAAATGTGCTTTCACCGAAAAGCATTTTAAAATCGGACACCGCGATTGCATAAAGGAGTTCTGTATCTATAATTCTTAAAATAATTGTTATGTATTTTGTGAACGTTTATCGTGAGTAATTTAGTAAATTCACCGGAAGTTTTTGGTGGGTATGCTAGTTCTGAATGTCACATGCTAATGTAAAAAGCTGGTTTTTGATATAAATATGAACTTGATTGAACAAAACATGCATGTATTGTATAACATAATGTCCTAGGAGAGTCATCTGGTGAAGCTCATCAAAGGTTAGTGCTGCATTTACCTGTGGTTTTGGTTTTTGTGACATTATATGCTAGCTTGAAAAATGGGTGTGTGATTATTTCTGGCTGGGTACTCTCCTGACATAATCTAATGTTTTGCTTTCGTTGTAAAGCCTTTTTGAAATCGGACAATGTGGTTAGATAAAGGAGAGTCTTGTCTTTAAAATGGTGTAAAATAGTCATATGTTTGAAAAATTGAAGTTTTGGGATTTTTGAGGAGTTTGTAATTCGCGCCACGCTCTATCATTGGATATTGGCGAGGCGTTCCGCTAGCGGCACATCTAGATGTAAGAGGTTAAACGTGTTAACCCTCGCAAGGCTGCCGGCCCAGACGGCATCCTAGCCTCGTCCTAAGAGCATGCACAGATCAGCTGGCTGGTGTGTTTACTGACATATTCAATCGCTCCCTATCCCAGTCTGTTGTCCCCACATGCTTCAAGATGGCTACCATTGTTCCTGTACCCAAGAAGGCAAAGGTAACTGAACTAAATGACTACAGCCCCGTAGCACTCACTTCTGTCATCATGAAGTGCTTTGAGAGACTAGTCAAGGATCATATCAACTCCACCTTACCTGCCACCCTAGACCCACTTCAATTTGCATACCGCCCCAATAGGTCCACAGAGGATGCAATCGCATCGCACTGCACACTGCCCTATCCCATCTGGACAAGAGGAATACCTATGTAAGAATGCTGTTCATTGACTACAGCTCAGCATTCAACACCCTCCAAGCTCATCATTAAGCTTGAGGCCCTGGGTCTCAACCCCGCCCTGTGCAAATGGATCCTGGACTTCCTGACGGGCCGCCTCCAGGTGGTGAAGTTAGGAAACAACATCTCCACTTCGCTGATCCTCAACACTGGGGATCCACAAGGTTGCGTGCTCAGCCTCCTTCTGTACTGCCTGTTCACCCATGACTGCATGGCCATGCATGCCTCCAACTCATCAAGTTTGCAGACAACACATCAGTAGTGAGGTTGATTATCAACAATAACGAGACAGCCTACAGTGAGGAGGTGTGGGCACTTGGAGTGTGGTGTCAGGAAAACAACCTCTTACTCAACATCAACAAAACCAAAGGAAATGATCGTGGACTTCAGGAAAGAGCAGAGGGAGCACCCCCCTATCCACATCGACGGGACAGCAGGGGAGAAGGTGGAACATTTTAAGTTCCTTGGCGTACACATCAAGGACAAACTGAAATGGTCCACCCACGCAACAGTGCCTCCTCAACCTCAGGAGGCTGAAGAAATGTGGCTTGTCACCTAAAACCCCCACAAACTTTTACAGACGCACAATTGAGAGCATCCTGTCGGGCTGTATCACTGCCTGGTACGGCAACTGCACTGCCCACAACCGCAAGGCTCTCCAGAGGGTGGTGCGGTCTGCCCAACGCATCACCAGGGGCAAACCAGCTGCCCTCTAGGACACCTACAGCACCCAATGTCACAGGAAGGCCAAAAAGATCATCAAGGACATCAACCACACAAGCCACGGCCTGTTCACCCCGCTACCATCCAGAAGCCAAGGTCAGTATAGGAGCATCAAAGCTGGGACCGTGAGACTAAAAAACAGCTTCTATCTCAAGGCCATCAGACTCAGGAGGATCTCTACTGTGGCTTCTCCTATGATATATAAACACATACATCCCCCCTCTCCGTCTCACACAACCAATTTCCTGCTATCATGTCATATTTTCTACATTTATCTGGTCTCACCAGGTGGTCCTCTAACAGCCCCTAGCCCCCTCTCCTTATCCCTGCCACCATCCCTCCATTCTCCACACCCCATCCATCCCTACCACCTTGACTGTCTCCCTTTCCCTCCCTCCCGTCTCCACCATCTTGCTGGCTCAGAAATGTGAGGACTTAAGTCTGGATGTCAGAGCCCTTGCTGGGCCCAAGGACGACACACACACACACACACACACACACACACACACACACACACACACACACACACACACACACACACACACACACACACACACACACACACACACACACACACACACACAGACATAAAATACAACTGACACTGTACAGTAAGTGCGTGTGTATATGTGGATAACTACAAATACCTAGGTGTCTGGTTAGACTGTAAACTCTCCTTCCATACTCACATAAAACATCTCCAATCCAAAGTTAAATCTAGAATTGGCTTCCTATTTCGCAACAAAGCATCCTTCACTCATGCTGCCAAACATACCCTCGTAAAACTGACCATCCTACCGATCCTCGACTTCGGCGATGTCATTTATAAAATAGCCTCCAATACCCTACTCAATAAACGGGATGCAGTCTATCACAGCGCCATCCGTTTTGTCACCAAAGCCCCATATACTACCCACACTGCGACCTGTACGCGCTCGTTGGCTGGCCCTCACTTCATACTCGTCGCCAAACCCACTGGCTCCAGGTCATCTACAAGACCCTGCTAAGTAAAGTCCCCCCTTATCTCAGCTCACTGGTCACCATAGCAGCACCCACCTGTAGCACGCGCTCCAGCAGGTATATCTCTCTGGTCACCCCCAAAGCCAATTCCTCCTTTGGCCGTCTCTCCTTCCAGTTCTCTGCTGCCAATGACTGGAACGAACTACAAAATCTCTGAAACTGGAAACACTTATCCCCCTCACTAGCTTTAAGCACCAGCTGTCAGAGCAGCTCATAGATCACTGCACCTGTACATAGCCCATCTATAATTTAGCCCAAACAACTACCTCTTCCCCTACTGTATTTATTTATTTATTTTGCTCCTTTGCACCCCATTATTTCTATTTCTACTTTGCACTTTCTTCCACTACAAATCTACCATTCCAGTGTTTTACTTGCTATATTGTATTTACTTTGCCACCATGGCCTTTTTTTTGCCTTTACCTAACCTTATCTCACCTCATTTGCTCACATTGTATATAGACTTATTTTTCTACTGTATTATTGACTGTATGTTTGTTTTACTCCATGTGTAACTCTGTGTTGTTGTATGTGTCGAACTGCTTTGCTTTATCTTGGCCAGGTCGCAATTGTAAATGAGAACTTGTTGTCAACTTGCCTACCTGGTTAAATAAAGGTGAAATAAAAATAAATAAAAATAAAGTGTGTGCACGTTCGTGTGCTTGTGCCCACACCTGTGTGGAACATCAATGGACATCCACACCTCTGTGTATGTTCTAACCCCACAGCTTGTGTCACTGTAGTAGTGAAGCGTCATTATACAACAAGATTTGTCCAGGGGGGCAAGAATATATGTCTATGGGTGAAGTGAAAGTTGGTAAGTTTTAAGGTTTGGAAAAGAGTTCAAACTGAAATTGAACCCGCAATCCTCGGAGTCGTAGCTCGCGGATTCAGCTCTTCCTCTATCTCAATCCACAATGCCCTAACGAGTGTCTACTAGATGGTAACACGCACTCGATATTGACATTTCATGCACAGGACATCTCCCGAAGTCCTGGGGACCTGGAAAAACGTCTAATACCGCAGTGGATCTGGTGTGCCCTAGCTGCATTGTAGTATCGCTATATCCATAGAGCAGAGTAGGAAGTTCTACAATGGAGTGAGATTAGATTATTGTAAATGTATAGAACAGTTATGTTGTATAATTTGCAATGATTATGAGTCTAATCTCACTCGATATTCTTAGTCTAAATGCCAGGGATGACATCATTATCTCAGAAGGCTGCTGGTGATGATGTTAGGTGGTGATCTCTGTCTCTGCAACATCTCATCTCCTCCGGTCTCTAAATGTCAAGTCTCTGGTGCTCAGACTGTCTTCAGCTGTTACACACACACCGTCAACCTAGGATCACACACACACTTACACACACACACATACACACACACACACACACACACACACACACACACACACACACACACACACACACACACACACACACACACACAATGCAGAAACACATGCAAATGCCATGCTAATGCTGCTACAGAGGCCAGAGAGAGCGCCTAGATCTTCTGCACAGATTCTGTCAGACCTGGGCCCTGACAGTAAACCTCAGTAAGACAAAAATAATGGTGTTCCAAAAAAGGTTCAGTTGCCGGGACCACAAATACAAATTCCATTTAGACACCATTGCTCTGGAGCACACAAAAAACTATACATACTCTCGGCATAAACATCAGCGCCACAGGTAATTTCCACAAAGCTGTAAACGAGCTGAGAGACAAGGCAAGATGGGTCTTCTATGATATGAAAAGGAACATACAATTCGACATAGCAATTAGGATCTGGCAAAAAAAAATACTGGAATCAGTTATAGAACCTATTGCAATTTATGGTGGTGAGGTCTGGAATCTGCTCACCAACCAAGAATTCACAAAATGGGACTAACACCAAACTGAGAATCTGCATGCAGTATTCTGCAAAAATATCCTGTGTACAACGTAAAACAACAAATAATGCGTGCAGAGCAGAATTAGGCCGATTCCCGGTAATTATCAAAATCCAGAAAAGAGCCGTTAAATTCCAAAAACACATAAAAGGAAGCGATTCTCAAACCTTCCATAACAAAGCCATCAGCTACAGAGAGATGAACCTGGAGAAGAGTCCCCTAAGCAAGCTGGTCCTGGGGCTCTGTTCACAAACACAAACAGACCACACAGAGCACCAGGACAGCAACACAATTAAACCCAAGCAAATGATGAGAAAACAAAAATATAATTACTTGACACATTTAAATTAATTGACAGAAAACAGAGCAAACTAGAATGCTATTTGGCCCTTAACAGAGAGTACACAGTGGCAGAATACCTGATCACTGTGACTGACCCAAACTTAAGGAAAGCTTTGTCTATGTACAGACTCAGTGAGCATAGCCTTGCTATTGAGAAAGGCCACCGTAGGCAGACCTGGCTCTCAAGAGAAGACAGGCTATGTGCACACAGCCCACAAAATGAGGTGGAAACTGAGCTGTACTTCCTAACCTCCTGCCAAATGTATGACCATATTAGAGACACATATTTCCCTCAGATCATACAGATCCACAAAGAATTTGAAAACAAACACAATTTTGACAAACTCCCATATCTACTGGGTGAAATACTGAGAGGAATCTACCCTGAGTGGCCATTGAAGTTTATTTTCGATTGTAAAACTGCCATTAACACACAAAAGCGGGTTCACCTCTTAAGTGTCTGAGATATCTCACATGATCTCTTTGTAAAAATTATAATTGAAGGTTTAAAGTTAAAGTTGAAGGTAGCATAATAATGCTACCTTCCCATCACAGCAGCAATATTTGTTACCTGTTGCCACAAGAAAAGGGCAACCAGTGAAGAACAAACACCATTGTAAATACAACCCATATTAATGTTTATTTATTTTCCCTTTTGTACTTTAACTATTTGCACATAATATGACATTTGAAATGTCTTAATTCTTTTGGAACTTTTGTGAGTGTAAAGTTTACTGTTAATTTGTATTGTTTATTTAACTTTTGTTTATCTACTTCACTTGCTTTTGCAATCTTAACATATGTTTCCCATGTCAATAAAGCCCTTGAATTGAATTGAGATTAGAGACAAAACAAAGAGGAAGCAGGGATGGAGAAGACAATTAATCCCAACATGAAAGACAGTAGACGGGAAATAAGTTTAGTCTTTCAGAAATACATGTCCTCTCTCCCCCTTCTTCTGTCCCTCTTGTTCTCCCTCTTTCTTTCTTTTTTCTAACCTTCTCCCCTCCATATCTCTGACCCACACACACACACACACACACACACACACACACACACACACACACACACACACACACACACACACACACACACACACACACACACAAACAAACTGAAAAGATGAATGTACAGATGCATATTGTAGTGTACCTGCTGTAACGGCCTTTTAAACAAAGAAACACATCATGATTCAGGAGTACACTTGCGTTGAAAATCAAACCTTTTGAAAATGCCAAAGTATGAATGAGTTTTGAGGTGAGACAACAGAGGAAGGGAATATGTTTTAAACATGTTGTTGTCTGAGTGTGTGTGTAGTGTGTTGTCTGGTGGATTTGCAATGGGTAGGGGGAAAGACAGACGGCCAACAACTCACGCTGGGAAGACATGTCATTTTCTCCCCTCCCTTTCCGAAGCCAATCACTGTTCCTATGACAACAAGCCCCTCAGATGTTGAGAATGGGAATGAGTGAGAGAGTGAGAGAGAGAGAGAGAGAGAGAGAGAGAGAGAGAGATGGAAAAGAAAGATTTTAACAAATTTGAAATATAAAGCCTGATAGGATGAGGGACAAAACGGAGACAAAAAAGGGATATGCTCCATGTGTCATTCAACTCAAACTAACTTCAGACACACACACACACACCCTAATCCCATATGGCGGTGCACAATTGGCCCAGCGTCATCCGGGTTAGGGGGAGGGTTTGGCCGGGGTAGGACGTCATTGTAAAATGAGAATTTGTTCTTAACTGATTTGCTTAGTTAAATAAAGGTTAAATTAAAAAAAGTTAAAAATCTGAGTAAATGACCCATTTAACCAACTAAACCAAGGCAATGGAAATGAAGAGTGAGAGGGTTAAAGTGTTGAGTAGGCCTGATGGGTGGAGTAATGCTCCCCTCTTTTCTCCCGTTCTCTCCATCCCACTCGTTCTCTCATTAGGCTGAAAGAACAACATCAGCAGAAAGGAGAGGCAGCAGCTCTGAAATGGCCCGTTTGGCTGACTCCGCTGCCGCGCTGACTGCACACACATACTGTACACACACACACCATATGAGAGGGCAAGAGTGTGTTTGTACGTTAGCACATTATTACATATAACGGTGATTAACCCCATTCCGTACAAATTTGCGCAACCGCAGCATTCAGACGAGGCTGCAATGAAAACGAATGGGGCTGTAGCGAATGTGTTGCATCAAAAATTCAGGGTGTGAACTAAGTTTCGATTCAGCGTTGACTGACATGGTAATGGACTAATAGTATTGGAGAAAAGATGAAAAAACGGACCCCTCGGTACGTTACATCGTGACGTGTCACTACGTAACGTACGGCATGCATTTGCAACTCATTTTGTGCCGTACAGCCTCTTTCCACCAGGGGTAGCCCTTCTCTTGCATATTAAAAACAACAAAGGGATAAGGTAAGGGGTGAGGGGGATACCTGGTCAATTGTACAACTGAATGCATTCATTTTTCTGTGTCATCACTGCAAGCCATTGTGACTCTCAAAAGCTGCGGCAGCCGCTGCTTACATTCGGAAGATAACTTTAGCGCCGCTCTAAAAACCTGATTCAAATTTGACACAAACCTTCAAAAAGGTATGTAATGACACATTACATAAACTCTTTATAGTATTTTACTTACATTTTAGAGGTGATAAGTTGGACAGATCAGGTGAAAAAAGTTGTTTCCCCACACGACATATCTCCCCGTTTCACTATAACGCAATAGGTTTCGCTTCCCCACCCGCCATTTTTAAAAAGACCTGACGGCGCTCATTGCCTTCTTCAATCATTCAGGGATGGGCATCATGAAGGTCTCATCCTTCATTTTGCTGGAAAGGGGAGAAATTGTGCTTTACAATGGTATTGATATTACAGTTGATCTGGAAGAATTACGTTTTTTGGGCGCGAAAATGAGGTCAATTGTATGGACCAGAGCGATGTACAAAAGTTAGTTAGTTACTGTTACCGTGGACAAATGGCAGCATTCGCGCAAAACTGGAAGCGCGAACCAACGCATTTAACCATGGCAAGGTGACTGGGAATATGGTCAAATACAAACAGTGCAGTTATTCCCTCCGTAAGGCAATCAAACAGGGAAAACGTCAGAACTGAGACAAAGTGGAGTCGCAATTCAACGGCTCAGACATGAGACATATGTGGTAGGGTCTACAGACGATCACGGATTACACGGACACCGACGTCTTGCTCCCAGACAAGCTAAACACCTTCTTTGCCCACTTTGAGGATAACACAGTGCCACCGATGCGGCCCGCTCCGTGGGCTCTCGTTCTCCGTGGCCGCACACTTCCAACTCAATCACCAAGTTTGCAGACAACACAACCGTAATAGGCCTGACTACCAACAATTGCAAAACAGCCTAGAGGGAGGAGGTGAGGGTCCTGGCGGAGTGGTGCCAGGAAAATAACCTCTCCCTCAACGTCAATAAAACAAAGAAGCTGATCGTGGACTTCAGGAAATGCCCCTATCCACATCGACGGGACCGCAGTGGAGAAGGTGGAAAGCTTGAAGTTCCTCAGCGTAAACATCACTAACAATCTGAGATGGTCCACCCACACAGACAGTGTGGGGAAGAAGGCGCAACCTTCAACCTCATGAGGCTGAAGAAATTCGGCTTGGCCCCTAAGACCCTCACAAACTTTTACAGATGCACAATTGAGAACATCTTGTAGGGCTGTATCACTGCCAGGTACGGAAACGGTACCACTCGCAAACGCAGGGCTCTCCAGAGGGTGGTGCCTGCCCTCCAGGACACCTACAGCAACCGATGTCACAGGAAGGCCAAAAAGATCATCAAGGATATCAATCACCCGAGCCACGGCCTGTTCACCCCACTATCATCCAAAAGGGAAGGTCAGTACAGGTATATCAAAACTGGGACAGAGAGAAAAACAGCTTCTATCTCAAAGTCATCAAATTGTTAAATAGCCATCACTAGCTGCCTACCGCCCGGTTACTCAACCCTGCACCTTAGAGGCTTCTGCCCTACATACATAGACATGGAATCACTGGCCACTTTAATAATGGAACAGCAGTCACTTTAATAATGTTTGCATACTGCTTTACTCATTTCATATGTAAACTCAGCAAAAAAAGAAACGACCCTTTTTCAGGACCCTGTCTTTCAAAGATAATTTGTAAAAATCCAAATAACTTCACAGATCTTCATTGTAAAGGGTTTAAAAACTATTTCCCATGCTTGTTCAATGAACGATGAACAATTAATGAGCATGCACCTGTGGAACGGTCGTTAAGACACTAACAGCATACAGACGGTAGGCAATTAAGGTCACAGTTATGAAAACCTAGGACACTAAAGAGGCCTTTCTACTGACTCTGAAAAACACCAAAAGAATGATGCCCAGGGTCCCTGCTCATCTGCTTGAACGTGCTTAAGGCAAACTGCAAGAAAGCATGAGGACTGCAGATGTGGCCAGGGCAATAAATGTCCGTACTGTGAGACGCCTAAGAGCTACAGGGAGACAGGACGGACAGCTGATCGTCCTCGCAGTGGCAGACCACGTGTAACAACACCTGCACAGGATCGGTACATCCGAACATCACACCTGCGGGACAGGTACAGGATGGCAACAACAACTGCACGAGATACACCAGGAACACACAATCCCTCCATCAGTGCTCAGACTGTCTGCAATAGGCTGAGAGAGGCTGGACTGAGGCCTGTTGTAAGGCAGGTCCTCACCAGACATCATCAGAAACAACGTCGCCTATGGGCACAAACCCACCGTCGCTGGACCAGACAGGACTGGCAAAAAGTGTTCTTCACTGACGAGTCGCGGTTTTGTCTCACCAGGGGTGATGGTCAGATTTGCGTTTATCGTTGAAGAGTGAGCGTTACACCAAGGCCTGTACTCTGGAGCGGGATCGATTTGGAGGTGGAGGGTCCGTCATGGTCTGGGGCGGTGTGTCACAGCATCATCGGACTGAGCTTGTCGTCATTGCAGGCAATCTCAACGCTGTGCATTACAGGGAAGACATCCTCCTCCCTCATGTGGTACCCTTCCTGCAGGCTCATCCTGACATGAGCCTCCAGCATGACAATGCCACCAGCCATACTGCTCGTTCTGTGCATGATTTCCTGCAAGACAGGAATGTCAGTGTTCTGCCATGGCCAGCGAAGAGCCTTGCTGGAAGAGTGGGGTAACATCTCACAGCAAGAAGTGGCAAATCTGGTGCAGTCCATGAGGAGGAGATGCACTGTAGTATTAATGCAGCTGGTGACCACACCAGATACTGACTGTTACTTTTGATTTTGACCCCCCTTTGTTCAGGGATACATTATTCCATTCCTGTTAGTCACATGTCTGTGGAACTTGTTCAGTTTATGTCTCAGTTGTTGAATCTTGCTATGTTCATACAAATATTTACACATGTTAAGTTTGTACGCAGTTGACAGTGAGAGGACGTTTCTTTATTTGCTGAGTTTATATACTGTATTCTATTCTACTGTATTTTAGTCAATGCCACTACGACATTGCTCGTCCAAATATTTACATATTTCTTAATTCCATTCTTTTACTTTTACATTTGTGTATTGTTGTGAATTGTTAAGATAATACTGCCCTGTTGGAGCTAGGAACACAAGCTGTCACGGATCCCTCCGGAACATTCATTACGCACACCTGGCCCCTATTCCCAGTGATTAGTAATTGTATAAGGGTGCCCTTGGTTTACCATTGTCCTGTCGATTATTGTTACTAGGTTCGTTGGTGTGTGTTTGTACCTGTGGTCTGTACAGTGAGGGAAAAAAGTATTTGATCCCCTGCTGATTTTGTACGTTTGCCCACTGACAAAGAAATGATCAGTCTATAATTTTAATGGTAGGTTTATTTGAACAGTGAGAGGCAGAATAACAACAGAAAAATCCAGAAAAACGCATGTCAAAAATGTTATAAATTAATTTGCATTTTAATGAGGGAAATAAGTATTTGACCCCCTCTCAATCAGAAAGATTTCTGGTTCCAAGGTGTCTTTTATACAGGTAACGAGCTGAGATTAGGAGCACACTCTTAAAGGGAGTGCTCCTAATCTCAGTTTGATACCTGTATAAAAGACACCAGTCCACAGAAGCAATAGATCAATCATATTCCAAACTCTCCACCATGGCCAAGACCAAAGAGCTCTCCAAGGATGTCAGGGACAAGATTGTAGACCTACACAAGGCTGGAATGGGCTACAAGACCATCGCCAAGCAGCTTGGTGAGAAGGTGACAACAATTGGTGCGATTATTCGCAAATGGAAGAAACACAAAAGAACTGTCAATCTACCTTGGCCTGGGGCTCCATGCAAGATCTCACCTCGTGGTGTTGCAATGATCATGAGAACGGTGAGGAATCAGCCCAAAACTACATGGGAGGATCTTGTCAATGATCTCAAGGCAGCTGGGACCATAGTCACCAAGAAAACAATTGGTAACACACTACGCCGTGAAGGACTGAAATCCTACAGTGCCCGCAAGGTCCCCCTGCTCAAAAAAGCAGATATAAATGCCCGTCTGAAGTTTGCCAATGAACATCTGAATGATTCAGAGGACAACTGGGTGAACGTTTTGTGGTTAGATGAGACCGAAATGGAGCTCTTTGGCATCAACTCAACTCGCTGTGTTTGAAGGAGGAGGAATGCTGCCTATGACCCCAAGAACACCATCCCCACCGTCAAACATGGAGGTGGAAACATTATGCCTTGGGGGTGTTTTTCTGCTAAGGGGCCAGGACAACTTCACCGCATCAAAGGGACGATGGACTGGGCCATGTACCGTCAAATCTTGCGTGAGAACCTCCTTCCCTCAGCCAGGGCATTGAAAATGGGTCATGGATGGGTATTCCAGCATGACAATGACCCAAAACACACGGCCAAGGCAACAAAGGAGTGGCTCAAGAAGAAGCACAGTAAGGTCCTGGAGTGGCCTAGCCAGTCTCCAGACCTTAATCCCATAGAAAATATGTGGAGGGAGCTGAAGGTTCGAGTTGCCAAACGTCAGCCTCGAAATCTTAATGACTTGGAGAAGATCTGCAAAGAGGAGTGGGACAAAATCCCTCCTGAGATGTGTGCAAACCTGGTGGCCAACTACAAGAAACGTCTGACCTCTGTGATTGCCAACAAGGGTTTTGCCACCAAGTACTAAGTCATGTTTTGCAGAGGGGTCAAATATTATTTCCCTCATTAAAATGCAAATCATTTTTGACATGCGTTTTTCTGGATTTTTTGTTGTTGTTATTCTGTCTCTCACTGTTCAAATAAACCTACCATTAAAATTATAGACTGATCATTTCTTTGTCAGTGGGCAAACGTACAAAATCAGCAGGGGATCAAATACTTTTTTCCCTCACTGTATTTGGGCTTTCGTGCCCTTGTGGATTGCGTAGATGATTACGGGTCTCATCCCGTGTGATAATCATTGTGCACTGGTGTTAATTATTCGAGGTACTCCTTGCTCTTTTGTTTGGGTTTCAACCCTGTGTTTTGTATAGTGTTTGTTTGGTCTTCGCCCCCGTGCTTTTACACGGCACGATGTAATACGGGCTGAATAAAAAACCCTATTATGCATTCCTGCGCCTGTCTCCCTTTCCCTTCATACCTACGTGACAGACTAATCGACCATTTAACCTGTTGGGGCTAGGGGGCAGTATTTGCACGGCTGGATAAAAAAATGTACCCGATTTAATCTGGTTACTAATCCTACCCAGTAACTAGAATATGCATATACTTATTATATATGGATAGAAAACACCCTAAATTTTCTAAAACTGTTTGAATGGTGTCTGTGAGTATAACAGAACTCATTTGGCAGGCAAAACCCTGAGACATTTTCTGACAGGAAGTGGATACCTGATGTGTTGTATTACCTTTAAACCTATGCCATTGAAAAACACAGGGGCTGAGGAATATTTTGGCACTTCCTATTGCTTCCACTAGATGTCACCAGCCTTTACAAAGTGTTTTGAGTCTTCTGGAGGGAGATCTGACCGAACAAGAGCCATGGAACGATGATGGCCCATTAGACACCTGGCGCGCGAGTTCATGTTGGGTACCCTCGTTCCAATACGTTATAAAAGAGGATGCATTCGTCCACCTTGAATATTATTCATGTTCTGGTTAAAAAAGGCCCTAATGATTTATGCTATACAACGTTTGACATGTTTGAACGAACGTAAATATATTTTTTCCCCTCGTTCATGAAGTGAAGTCCGGCGGGCTTAGATCATGTGCTAACAAGACGGAGATTTTTGGACATAAATGATGAGCTTTTTTGAACAAAACTACATTCGTTATGGACCTGTGATACCTGGAAGTGACATCTGATGAAGAGAATCAAAGGTAATGGATTATTTACATAGTATTTTCGATTTTAGATCTCCCCAACATGACGGCGAGTCTGTATCGCAACGCGTATTTTTCTGGGCGCAGTGCTCAGATTATTGCAAAGTGTGATTTCCCAGTAAGGTTATTTTTAAATCTGGCAAGTTGATTGCGTTCAAGAGATGTAAATCTATAATTCTTTAAATGACAATATAATATTTTACCAATGTTTTCTAATTTTAATTATTTAATTTGTGTTGCTGACTTGACTGCCGGTTATTGGAGGGAAACGATTTCCTCAACATCAATGCCATAGTAAAACGCTGTTTTTGGATATAAATATGAACTTGATAGAACTAAAAATGCATGCATTGTCTAACATAATGTCCTAGGAGTGTCATCTGATGGAGATTGTAAAAGGTTAGTGCATCATTTTAGCTGGTTTTATGGTTTTGGTGACCCTGTCTTTGAATTGACAAAACATTACACACAACTCTTGTAAATGTACTGTCCTAATATACTCTAAATTTATGCTTTCGCCGTAAAACCTTTTTGAAATCGTAAAACGTGGTTAGATTAAGGAGATGTTTATCTTTCAAAGGGTGTAAAATAGTTGTATGTTTGAAAAATTTGAATTTTGACATTTATTTGGATTCAAATTTGCCGCTCTTGAAATGCACCTGCTGTTGATGGAGTGCACCACGGGTGGGACGCTTGCGTCCCACCTAGCCCATAGAGGTTAAGGGAGACAGCTGGAATGGGCCGTCCGACGACGCTGCGACTGGTCCATCCAGTGCCGCCGCAACTTCGGCAGCTGCAACTGGGCCGCTGGACGTTGCCACAATGGGTCCGTCTGACGACACCACTTCAGCAGCCACAACTGGCTTGTCCGACGCCATCACAACCGGTCCGTCCGACGCCACTCCTACTGGTCCGTCCGACACTGCCGCAACTTCGGCAGCTGCAACTGGCCTGTCCGACTATGACACAACTTCGGCAGCTACATTGGATCCTGATCGACCCGCACTGTGTTCCCGTGATCGTTCTCTAGACCGGGGTCATTGTGCCGCTAGAACAGCGCGTCGGGGGTCACTGTCACGGATCCCTCTGGAACTTTCATTTAATTTCATTACCCCTATTACGCATTCCTGCACCTGTCTCCCACATCTCTTCATACCAACGTGACACAAGCTTTTCGCTACACCCGCAATAACATCTGTGTATGTGATCAATTTATTTGTGGAATTGTTTTATTACTGTTCACACACACTTATCTTACCAAACTCTACTTATTCCACTGCCTTAGTTAATGCATAGTGCACACATGTATGTGCATAGCGTACTGCACACACTCCTGTGCAGACTGACAAAACACACAGACGGTTAATTGCCCTACTGAGGGGTGACCATGGGAATGAGGGAAAGTAAAGCATGTGCTTGGTCAACAGAAAATCTCCCCGACTACATCCTAGTGGGCCCACTAGAGTCATGATATTAAGTCCACACACACACACACACACACACACACCAGCCAGGGTGTTTTTTATTTAAGAACATTTGTCACCCATGGCTGCCTGTGACCCTTTCTCTGTGCGGAGGACAAAGCAGTGTGATAGTGCCAAGCACCACACGAACCTCATGCACTGGTACACCATCTATCTCACACTCAGGATATTGAAGTGTTGGCACTACTGAAGTATGGTGTGTGTGTGTGTGTGTGTGTGTGTGTGTGTGTGTGTGTGTGTGTGTGTGTGTGTGTGTGTGTGTGTGTGTGTGTGTGTGTGGCAGCGTACGTGCGTGCGTGCTAAGTATGTCATGATGATCTCATCCTGTGTGCGTGTGTGTGTGTGTGTGTGTGTGGGTGTGTGCATCTGTGTGTGCATGTGAGAGCACATACAGTATGCTGTATGTATGCGCTGCACCCCATTCAAATTAAATCGACCCACGATCCAATTACATCCCAATGAGATGCTTCAGTGTGATTTCCTGAGATAGAGAATATGCTGCATCCCATGAAAGGTCATTATACAAGATCAGATTAAGAACTGCTCCATTTTCCTAACTCCAATGGTTTACTCTACCATAAGGGCTTATAATTGCAGAGAAGCAGTCTCGTCTAGCTATTGATGGGTACTGGTCTAATGAGGAAATGCAGAAGTGTTGCTTAACATACTTCGTCATTCATAGGCCCCAATACTCACACACACACTGACACAAAGATAAAGAGCTATGGAAGGTTAGGAAGGCATCTCTATTAATCTGTTTTACGTAACAGCACTATCCCTGGAAGACCTCTTGTCATACTGTCAGACCCTGCAGGACAACACTCTACTCTCTCTACTACAGTGACAGGAAGGCCTTGTCATATTACCCTCTTTTTCTAACAATAACAACAACAAAGGCCATATGGCTCTCCATTGCAACATGTAGTGTCAAGCCCATGGTCTTACCTTCATGAGGACAGACTCGCTGAGTTTCTCTCTGTTGACGATCTTGATGGCCACTTTCTGACACGTGACACAGTGGATTCCCAGCTTCACCAGGCCTGAAACACACACGTTAGCAAATAATGTGTCAAACACACACACACACAAATATACACAGTGAAGACCGTCAAACACATAATAAACACACAGACACACACGCACACGTGCGCAAACACACACACAAAAGCAAAGAGGGTCCAACGCACAATAGCCGAATGAGTAGGCCTGTCTTGTTCGAACCAGTTGTATCAGGTGTTTTTGTGCTGGGCTGAAACAAAACCCTGCACCAACACACAGTGACTCCAAGAACAGAGTTACCTTTGCCTCGTGTATCGAACAAAGTCCCACTGAAGGGAACCAGAGTAAATGTCAGTGAGTAGGGAGTGTCAGTGTGTACACTAAAGCCCTGGTCATCTCGCTCAGATAAAGAATACACACACATACAGATGAAAAGAGAGAGCATTGGTCAGCCCACAACAACTCCATAATAGAAAACATCCCTCAAAGCTCCTCATAAAAACCACTGTATGAAACCCCACAGAGCCGCGCGAGGCCAACGTCTCCCATCTCGCCATTTTGCATCTCAAAGTAAATGTCAACTTCTACATAAACAGCAACATGAAAGAATCAATGCAGAGAAAGCAATAGCTTTATTTTATGACACACACACACACACACACACACACACACACACACACACACACACACAATGGCGACATCTATCTTTTTCAAAGAGCTGAGCCTGGGGATAGGGTGTCACTTTCCTACTAACAGGTCTGCATCTAAATACCACCACACACTGCATATGCACCGCTTTTATTACCTGGCATACATATTTCAGAGGAGATGCACATATCCTACATTTGACGTGTGATTTCCCCATGGGTTTCCCCAAAGATGCGAGGAAACTGGGAAACCGGGGCCGTAAACACCAGTGGCTTTGAGCCAAGATGGCAGCCGCAGGGCTCTTTTATGTTAGGCAGTTAGAGCCGGAATGGCATCCTGGACGACATTCACAATGTGCCATTGATCTTGCTGTCAGCGGAGCTCGGGGACTGCTGCTCGATTGCCTGGCCAACATGGGTTAGAGACCCCGGCATCCACTTTACACCAGGTAATGAATATTTGATATTGATGTAATTGCCACGAATAGATTGTGAGTGTGTGTGTGCGTGTGTGTGTGGCGTGTGTGTGTGCGCGTGACGGTACCAAAAGGCAAACACAGGCGTGTGAGTCATCAGTGAAAGAACAGGAAAATAGGCGAACTATGCTGAAAAAGATTGGAGAATGAAAAAGAGATGACGTGCGCTCAGTGAAGCTGTGGGCTATAAAGAGAGAGCGTGAGAGAGAAAATCTGATTGAATCAGCCAGGCACATATTGTATTGTGACAAGCCAAATATACGGTTGAAGTCAGAAGTTTACATACACCTTAGCCAAATACATTTAAACTCAGTTTTTCACAATTCCTGACATTTAATCCAAGTAAAAATTCCCTGACGTAGGTCAGTTAGGATCACCACTTTATTTTAGATAATGTGAAATGTCAGAATAATAGCAGAGAGAATGATTTATTTCCGCTTTTATTTCTTTCATCACATTCCCAGTGTGTCAGAAGTTTACATACACTCAATTAGTATTTGGTAGCATTGCCTTTAAATTATTTAACTTGGGTCAAACGTTTTGGATAGCCGTCCACAAGCTTCCCACAATAAGTTGGGTGAATTGTGGCCATTCCTCCTGACAGAGCTGGTGTAACTGAGTCAGGTTTGTAGGCCTCCTTGCTCGCACACACTTGTTCAGTTCTGCCCACACATTTTCTATAGGATTGAGGTCAGGGCTTCTCTCTATACATCAATGATGTCGCTCTTGCTGCTGGTGATTCTCTGATCCACCTCTACGCAGACGACACCATTCTGTATAACTCTGGCCCTTCTTTGGACACTGTGTTAACTAACTTCCAGACGAGCTTCAATGCCATACAACTCTCCTTCCGTGGCCTCCAAATGCTCTTAAATGCAAGTAAAACTTAATGCATGCTATTCAACCGATCGCTGCCCGCACGTGCCCGCCCGTCCAGCATCACTACTCTGGAAGGTTCTGACTTAGAATATGTGGACAACTACAAATACCTAGGTGTCTGGCTAGACTGTAAACTCTCCTTCCAGACTCACATCAAACATCTCCAATCCAAAGTTAAATCTAGAATTGGCTTCCTATTTCGCAACAAAGCATCCTTCACTCATGCTGCCAAACATACCCTCGTAAAACAGACCATCCTACCGATCCTCGACTTTGGCGATGTCATTTACAAAATAGCCTCCAACACTCTACTCAACAAATTGGATGCAGTCTATCACAGTGCCATCTGTTTTGTCACCAAAGCCCCATATACTACCCACCACTGCGATCTGTACACTCTCGTTGGCTGGCCCTTGCTTCATACTCGCCGCCAAACCCACTGGCTACAGGTCATCTACAAGACCCTGCTAGGTAAAGTCCCCCCTTATCTCAGCTCACTGGTCACCATAGCAGCACCCACCCGTAGCACGTGCTCCAGCAGTTATATCTCACTGGTCACACCCAAAGCCAATTCTTCCTTTGACTGCCTTTCCTTCCAGTTCTCTGCTGCCAATGACCTGAACGAACTGGAAAAACCACTGAAGCTGGAGACTCATATCTCCCTCACTAGCTTTAAGCACCAGCTGTCAGAGCAGCTCACAGATCACTGCACCTGTATATAGCCGATCTGTAAATAGCCCATCCAACTACCCCATCCCCATACTGTATTTATTTATTTATGTATCTTGCTCCTTTGCACCCCAGTATCTCTACCTGCACATTCATCTTCTGCACATCTACCATTCCAGTGTTTAATTGTTATATTGTAATTACTTCGCCACCATGGCCTATTTATTGCCTTACCTCCCTTATCCTACCTCATTTGCACACACTGTTTATAGACCTTTTCTACTGTATTATTGACTGTATGTTTGTTTATTCCATGTGTAACTCTGTGTAATTGTATGTGTCGAACTGCTTTGCTTTATCTTGGCCAGGTCGCAGTTGTAAATGAGAACTTGTTCTCAACTAGCCTACCTGGTTAAATAAAGGTGAAATAAATAAAAAATAAATGGCCACTCCAATACCTTGACTTTGTTGTCCTTAAGCCATTTTGCCACAACTTTGGAAGTATGCTTGGGGTCACTGTCCATTTGGAAAACCCATTTGCAACCAAGATTTCACTTCCTGACTGATGTCTTGAGATGTTGCTTCAATATATCCACATAATTTTCCTCCCTCATGATGCCATCTATTTTGTGAAGTGCACCAGTCCCTCCTGCAGCAAAGCACCTCCACAACATGATGCTGCCACCCCAATGCTTCACGGTTGGGATGGTGTTCTTCGGCTTACAAGCGCCCCCCTTTTTCCTCCAAACATAATGATGGTCATTATGGCCAAACAGCTCTATTTTTGTTTCATCAGATCAGAAGACATTTCTCCAAGAAGTATGATCTTTGTCCCCATGTGCAGTTGCAAACCGTAGTCTGTCTTTTTTATGGCAGTTTTGGCGCAGTGGCTTCTTCCTTGCTGAGCGGCCTTTCAGGTTATGTCGATATAGGGCTCATTTTACTGTGGATATAGATACTTTTGTACCTGTTTCCTCCAGCATCTTCACAAGGTCCTTTGCTGTTGTTCTGGGATTGATTTGCACTTTTCGCACCAAAGTACATTCATCTCTAAGAGACAGAACGCGTCTCCTTCCTGAGCGGTAAGACGGCTGCAGTGTTTATACCTGGTGTTTATACCTGCGTACTATTGTTTGTATAGATGAATGTGGTACCTTCAGGCATTTGGAAATTGCTCCCAAGGATGAACCAGACTTGTGGAGGTCTACAAATTTTTTTCTGAGGTCTTGACTGATTTCTTTTGATTTATCCATGATGACATGCAAAGAGGCACTGAGTTTGAAGGTAGGCCTTGAAATACATCCACAGGTACACCTCAAATTGAATCAAATGATGTCAATTAGCCTATCAGAAGCTTCTAAAGTCATTAAATAATTTTCTGGGATTTTCTAAGCTGTTTAAAGGCACAGTCAACTGGTCACACCCAAAGACTGGGGCGTGAAATAATCTGTCTGTAAACAATTGTTGGAAAAATGCCTTGTGTCATGCACAAAGTAGATGTCCTAACCGACTTGCCAAAACTATAGTTTGTTCACAAGAAATTTGTGGAGTTGTTGAAAAACAAGTTTTAATGACTCCAACCTAAGTGTATGTAAACTTCCGACTTCAGCTGTATACAACAGTATATATTACTGATAATTGGATCCAAATTAAAGTAGAATGTGTGAAGCGTATGGATAGACAGTAAAATGATCAACAGTCTTTTAATCCACCTCTGTTGTAACATCTGAGGTGAGGAGAAACTATCTTTGGTTGTTGGCAGGATGAGAAGATGAGAGTGAGGGGAAGATGAGAGGGGGATGAGGAAAAATATTGTGCACAGTACTGAAAATGACTTAGTTTACAGTTTACACTGAGCTGTATTTCAGTGAGAGTATGAGCTACTAAGTCAATTCCCCAGATACTAAGCAAAGACTAGACTAAGACTAGAACACACACACACAACACGCACACACACACAAACACATACACACGCAAACACACACACATGTCTGACCAACATAAATGAATCCCCATTGATTTCTCCTCCCTCTATCCTTCCCTCTGACTCTCCATCCCTTCCCCCATCCCTCCTTTGCCTGTTAAGATCAATACAACCCAAAGCCCCTCCAGGACGATGTCATCAAAACTCTCAATGATGTCCAACCAGCCAAACCGTAAGGCTCTCCAGTCCCAGAGCTGGGGATAGAACCTGGCTTGTATTCAATAACTGATTAATCTTCTAGATTTATCTCACTGCTTTAACCTCAAACAAGACTAAACCCACATACATGTGGAGTGGGATACATGTAAACAGGTGAAAGCTGAGGAGGCCCATCCATGCTAAATGTGCAGCGTGTTAATTAGGCTACTGCTGACATGGCAAAGTATGTTAGGTGTTCAATAGTTCCTGTGGGACAGGGTGTCTGGTTGCTGGGGTTCTGTAAGTGTATTGCATACTGTACATGCAGACACATGCACGCACACACACGTACAGCAGTACAAATGTTTACACATGCACGTAAAGTGCATTCGGGAAAGCATTCAGACCCCTTGACTTTTTCCAACTTTTTGCTACAGCCTTATTCTAAAATGGATTAAATAGCTTTTATCCTCATCAATCTATACAAAATACACCATGATGACAAACCAACAACAGGTTTTTAGTCATTTTTGCAAATGTATTAAAAATAGTAAACTGAAATATCACATTTAGTTTTCAGACCCTTTACTCAGTACGATGTTGAAGCACATTTGGCAGTGATTACAGCCTTGAGTCTTCTTGGGTATGACGCTACAAGCTTGGTAGACCTGTATTTAGGGAGTTTCTCCCATTCTTCTCTGCAGATCCTCTCAAGCTCTGTCAGGTTTGATGGGGAGTGTCGATGCACAGCTATTTTCAGGTCTCTCCAGAGATGTTAGATCTGGGCTCTGGCTGGGACACTCAAGGACATTCAGAGACTTGCCCCAAAGCCATTCCTGAGTTGTCTTGGCTGTGTGCTTAGGGTCATTGTCCTGTTGGAAGGTGAACCGTCGCCCCAGTCTGTGGTCTTGAGTGCTCTGGAGCAGGTTTTCATCAAGGCTCTCTCTGTACTTTGCTCCATTCATCTTTCCCCTGAACCTGACTAGTCTCCCAGTTCCTGCCACTAAGAAACATCCCCACAGCATGATGCTGCGACCACCATGCTTCACCGTAGGAATGGTGCCAGGTTTCCTCCAGACATGACGATTGGCATTCAGACCTAAGAGTTCAATCTTGGTTTCATCAGACCAGAGAATATTGTTTCTCATGGTCTGAGAGTCCTTTAGGTGCCTCTTGGCAAACTCCAAGCGGGCTGTCATGTGCCTTTTAAAGAGGAGTGGCTTCTGTCTAGCCACTCTACCATAAAGGCCTGATTGGTGGTGTGCTGCAGAGATGGTTGTCCTTCTGGAAGGTTCTCCTATCTCCACAGAGGAACTCTGGAGCTCTGTCAGAGTGACCATCGGGTTCTTGGTCACCTCCCTGACCAAGGCCCTTCTCCCCCGATTGCTCAGTTTGGCCCTGCAGCCAGCTCTAGGAAGAGTCTCAGTGGTTCCAATCTTCTTCCATTGAAGAATGACCTTCAATGCTGCAGAAATGTTTTGGTACCCTTCCCCAGATCTGTGCCTCTATACAATCCTGTCTTGGAGCTCTATGGACAATTCCTTCGACCTCATGGCTTGGTTTTTGCTCTGACATGCACTGTGAACTGTGGGATCTTATATAGACAGGTGTGTGCCCTTCCAAATCATGTCCAATCAATTGAATTTAGCACAGATGATCAATGGAAACAGGATGCCCCTGAGTCCAATTTTGAGTCTCATAGCAAAGGGTCTGAATAGTTGTGTAAATAAGGGATTTCTGCTTTTATTTTTAACACATTTGCAAAAAAAATGTAAAACCTGTTTTTGCTTTGTCATTATGGGGTATTTTGCGTAGATTGATGAGGGAAAAAAATATTTTATCAATTTTAGAATAAGGCTGTAACGTAACAAAATGTGGAAAAAATCAAGGGGTCTGAATACTTTCCAAATGTACTGTATACACACACTGTAGGCACGCAAACTTGTAAACCCATAGAAACACACTCACACACACACACGTACACCCGTACACATGTAGACATGCACTACTATATACACACATACACTGTAGGCACTCACACTTGTGAACACACACACACGCACACACACACACACAAACACGTCACTACCCGGAGTGATGATGCTCTACTGATCAATGGTGAGAGGTCATCTGTCAGGGAGGTCAAAAGGTGGGGTATGATCTGGTCATGACCTGTCACCTGACCTTTAACACTAACACATCTACATAACCAGAAAGACCCATCGGACAAATCTCATTACCAACTCAAACCACGGGTTGGAACCGGTTCAGGGAGAAGAACAGAAAACCGGAAAATAACGACATTTTTAGAGGAACAGAATCAGAACCAGGAATGAAAGTGATCTATACTATTCTGGAAGAAAAACATTATTTTATTAGCATGGGAACCAGTTAATAATGTTCCTGTACCTTCCGGACATTTTTTAAGTCCCACAAAAAAATGCAACAGAACCCTCATTCTGTCACTCAGAAACTTATTCCAGTGTCTGCCTGCCAGCTGAAAATCTTTGCCAGTGTGTGCGTGTAGGCTACCTGCCCCATGTAGGCTACCTGTGTGCGATGTGTAGGCTGCTGTAACCTACTGACTTCACAAGCATGATTCAGAAATTAGGGAGAGATTTCTAATAACAGAACGCTAGTTAATTGAGGATACTAGAAGTTATCACATCTCACGTTGGATTTATTAACTACAAAAAAGGTAAGATTCGTTTTTCATTTTGGTGCAGCTCTGCACACACAAGCTTGTTAGCTAGCTAGCTCTGGTCCAACATTAAGCCAACTCTCTGAAATTCAAAAACATTCAAAGTTCCTCCAAAGAAGCCTGTAGATAAAATTCTGTGGTCCTAGCTAATTCAGATAATGCATGTCATAACAAGATGCCCAGCACTTCAAGTGAAACCTCCTCCTCCACCCTCTCTAGCTTTCTCCCCAACCGCAAAATGTCTGAAGTATCTCGCACCCTACACTTGTCTGTCCATCGCACATGTAAAGAACTATAGCTTTCCCGTCCATAGCAATCTGCTCTATCCGCACTGATTGGAGAAGTCATTTAATGTCGAGCTACAGTGCCTTCGGAAAGTATTCAGACCCCTTGACTTTTTCCACATTTTGTTCACTTGCTTGACACACTTTGCCATACCTTTGTTTGGTTGTAGTGTGTAATAGTATTCGGCTTTCTCTTGATTGTGTCCACTTGTCTTGTCATTCTTCAGCATTGTTACTCCACAACAGCTGTGCAGGTGCCTTATTTTGCACGGAGGGAGGAAGCTCCCATCTCACTTTGTTCATGGTGCCGGCCAGACTTGTTTTCTTTGCAAGCAAATTGTTTGCCAACGACAGTGATGTGAAGAAATTGTCTCCCCTTGCCAACATAAGGTTCCACAAGCCTCATCACCACATATATTTTTCCAGAGATTGAAAGTCATTCAGCATGTAAAATGATCCACGCTCACTCTGTGTTGCCTACTCCAAGTAGGTCATAGTAAACTGATAAGGCTGCTTTAAGTCGGTGAATTGATATAGGGTAAATATATAGGGTAAATATTCTGCCCCTGAACAAGGCAGTTAACCAACACACTGTTCCTAGGCCGTCATTGAAAAAAAAAAAAAATCTTAACTGACTTGCCTAGTTAAATAAAGGTAAAATAAATAAAATACAATTTTAAAATTAGGCCTATAATTTGAATGGATCGATACAATGAATGGCCCACCCACTCACTCATTCTCCCCATCATACTTTACTTAATTAATTGTATCTGTTGTTATATGTGTGAAATTAGTTTTGGTATAGTTTAGGTTCAGTTTCTAGTCAATTGTCAGGGGGATTATCACCCGGGCCCTGCACTTTCAACTGTCGGAAGAAAGAGCGGAGCAGGCCCTTCTGTTGGGAGCAGGAGGGGCAATGAGGGAAAACCATTCAAACAAATGACATGCCCTCCTAAAACTGGTTATAACTCCAGTTCTGTTTGTGATATTAAGATCCTAACGATGGCAGTGTGTTATATAGACTTTATTTAGGAAAAGTCAAGGACAGAAGGGGGCATGAGTTAAAATAATGGCAGAGCAATATAAATAAAACAATTATGATCAGTCAAGATGACTGCTTTAGCAGTTCTAGTGTTAAAAAGGAACACGATATAAACCGATTTGAACGTGTTCAGAACTTTATTTTGCAGGTTGGAACAGTTGAACGGAACCCCCCAAAAAATGATGGTTCTGTTCAGAACTAAATGATTGGAAAATAACTTTGGTTCCAACCCCTGACTGAAACTGACCCTAAAACACATTCATGGGTTCAATTGCATGTTTCATATCAAATCACACAAATCACTGCCTGTGGACTAGACTCAGGACGACTGTTTTTATTTTACAATTTAAAAAACTTAGCACATATATTTTGTCATATCCACTAACAAAGTCAGACAATGAAGATATGACTTTGACTATATTAAGGCGTTCATAGCGAGTTTAAAGTTCAATGCAATCGTATGCAGTTACAGTGAGTCAACGGAGTATTAGCTAGAGCTATCATAACTATAGAGACATCAGTTCTAATGACACAATGCCATGAGTCATCTCTTTACAGGCTCTGCTGTATTTTAGCAAAAGGGACTATTTTCAATCAAGTATTGTTGTTGGAAGCCTATGGCCTAGAGGTGCAGTTAGCCACCCACACACACTCACACACTCTGTAGTGCATACTCGGTAGTGGAGTCCACAGTCGAGTGGCTACTCTTCTGCACCACTTCAGGCTGCTATTTTTAAACAGCAGTCGACAGAGTGCCAAGCCCAGTAAAGTGCAGCCGCACGGAAATGCCTTTCTGCCTCCTCCAGAACTTTCTCATTGACTTTGACTCAATTTAGGAGAAATAATGCAAGTTCTAACCAGCATGCAAATATGTGATCAAATATTTCAGATGTCAGGAGTATAGGATGTCACAACAACTGAGTGTGTGGGTGTTCATGTGCATACATGTGTGTGTGCGTGCATGTGTCTCTGAGTGTGTGTGTGTGCGTGCGTGTGTGTGTTGTGATGGAGTTTCCTCCTGAAGCGAAGCATCTGTAGCTGTCACAGGCTGATTGATGACACCTCTGAATCTCTGAAATATGCATTAGTCCTGCCACAGATTGAAACTGTATATTGGCCTATTTACATCCCATTATACAGACAAGGTGTTACACAAACACACACACACACACACACACACACACACACACACACACACACACACACACACACACACACACACACACACACACACACACACACACACACACACACACACACACACACACACACACAGTGGAGGCATACTTAGGCATGTATAAACTTCTCTTATCACCACCCAGGTCCAATGTAACCTACAGTGCCTTCAGAATGTATTCACATCTCCTGACTTTTTCCTAATTTTGTTGTGTTACAAAGCGGGATTAAAATTGATTTAATTGGGAGGGGGGGGGTTCTCAACGATCTGCACAAAATACTCTGTAATGTCAAAGTGGAAGGAAAAGTCTAACATTTGTCAACCCCCTGCGTCAATACATGTTAGAATCACCTTTGGCAGCAATTATAGTTGTAAGTCATTCTGGGTAAGTCTCTAAGAGCTTTGCACACACACTTAACGTGTTGTGAAATCTGTTGTGAATGTATTGTAATGTTTTTAAAACTGCCTTAATTTTGCTGGAACCCAGGAAGAGCAGCAGCTTGGTAGCAGCTAATGGGGATCCATAATAAATCCAAACACAAATACACCTGGATTGTTCAATATTTGCCAATATTCTTTTAAAAATTCTTCATTCTCTTTCAAGTTGGTTGTCGATCATTGCTAGGCAGCCATTATCAAGTCCCGCCATAGATTTTCAAGCCGATTCAAGTATAAAGTGTAACTAGGCCACTCAGGAACATTCAATGTCATACTGGTAAGCAACTCAAGTGTATATTTGGCCTTGTGTTTTAGGTTATTTTGAATTTGTCTACCAGTGTCTGTTGGAAAGCAGATTGAACCAGGTTTTCCTCTAGGATTTTGCCTGTGCTTTGCTCTATTCCATTTCTTTTTATCATAGAAAAGATCCCTAGTCCTTGTCGATGACAAGCATACCCATAACATGATGCAGCCACCACAATGCTTGAAAATATGAAGAGTGGTACTCAGTGATGTGTTGTGTTGGATTTGCCCCAAACATAAATTATGTCCTGAATACAAAGGGTTAAGTGAAGTTTTACTTTAGTGCCTTCTTTTCAAACAGGATGCATGTTTTGGAATATTTTTTATTCTGTACAGACTCAATTAGCTTAGTATTGTGGAATAACTACAACGTTGTCGATCCATCCTCAGTTATCTCTTATCACAGCCATTCAACTATGCAACTGTTTTAAAGTCATTACTGGCCTCATGGAGAAATCCCTGACCTCTCCGGCAACTGAGTTAGAAAGGACGCCTGTATCTTTGTAGTGACTAGGTGTATTGATACACCATCCAAAGTGTCATTAATAACTTCACCATGCTCAAAGGGATATTCAATGTCTTTTTTTAACCCATCAACAAATAGGTGCCCTTCTTTGTGAGGCATTATGGTTGATTCTGAGTTTGAAATTCACTACTCGAATGAGGGACTGTACAGATAATTGTATGTGTGGGGTACAGAGATGAGGTAGTCATTCAAAAATCATGTTAGACACTATTATTGCACATAGAGTGAGTCCATGCAACTTATTATGTGAGTTGTTAAGCACATTTCTACTCCTGAACGTGTTTAGGCTTGCCATAACAAAGGGGTTGAATACTTATTGAGTCAAGACATTTCAGCTTTTTATTTAGAATTAATTTCGTTAAAATTTCAAAAAACAGTATTCTACTTTGATATTACGAGGTATTGTGTGTAGGCCAGTGGCAGAAAATCCCAATGTAATCCACTTTAAATTCAGGCTGTAACACAACAGAATGTGGAAAAAGTCAAGGGGTGTGAATACTTTCTGAATGCACTGTATATGAAAGGGACCCTATGAGGTTCTACAGTCGTGGCTAAAAGTTTTGAGAATGACACAAATATTAATTTCCACTAAGTTTGCTGCTTCAGTGTCTTTAGATATTTTTGTCAGATGTTACTATGAAATACTGAAGTATAATTACAAGCATTTCACAAGTGTCAAAGGCTTTTATTGACAATTAAACAATGAAGTTGATGCAAAGAGTCAATATGTGCAGTGTTGACCCTTCTTATTCAAGACCTTTGCAAACCGCCCTGGCATGCTGTCAATTAACTTCTGGGCCACATCCTGACCGATGGCTGCCTATTCCTGCATAATCAATGCTTGGAGTTTGTCAGAATTTGTGGGTTTTTGTTTGTCCACCTGCCTCTTGAGGATTGATCACAAATTCTCAATGGGATTACGGTCTGGGGAGTTTCCTGGCCATGGACCCAAAATATCGATGTTTTATTCCCCGAGCCACTTAGTTATCACTTTTGCCTTATGGCAAGATGCTCCATCATGCTGGAAAAGGCATTGTTCTTCACCAAACTGTTTCTGGATGGTTGGGAGAAGTTGCTCTCGGAGGATGTGTTGGTAGCATTCTTTATTCATGGCTGTGTTCTTAGGCAAAATTGTGAGTGAGCCCACTCCCTTGGTTGAGAAGCAACCCCACACATGAATGGTCTCAGGATGCTTTACTGTTGGCATGACACAGGACTGATGGTAGTGCTCAAATTGTCTTCTCCGGACAAGCTTTTTTCCGGATGCCACAATCGGAAAGGGGATTCATCAGAGAAAATGACTTTACCTCAGTCCTCAGCAGTCCAATCCCTGTACCTTTTGAAGAATATCAGTCTGTCCCTGATGTTTTTCCTGGAGAGAAGTGGCTTCTTTGCTGCCCTTCTTAACACCAGGCCATCCTCCAAAAGTCTTTGCCTCGCTGTGCGTGCAGATGCACTCACACCTGCCTGCTGCCATTCCTGAGCAAGCTCTGTACTGGTGATGCCCCGATCCCGCAGCTGAATCATCTTTAGGACACGGTCCTGGCGCTTGCTGGACTTTCTTGGGCGCCCTGAAGCCTTCTTCACAACAATTGAAGTTCTTGATGATCTGATAAATGGTTGATTTAGGTGCAATCTTACTGGCAGCAATATCCTTGCCTGTGAAGCCCTTTTTGTGCAAAGCAATGATGACGGCATGTGTTTCCTTGCAGGTATCCATGATTGACAGAGGAAGAACAATGATTCCAAGCACCACCCTACTTTTGAAGCTTCCAGTCTGTTATTCAAACTCAATCAGCATGACAGAGTGATCTCCAGCCTTGTCCTCGTCAACACTCACAGCTGTGTTAACCTGTTAGGGCTAGGGGGCAGCATTTGCACGTCTGGATAAAAAAAATGTACCCGATTTAATCTGGTTACTAATCCTACCCAGTAACTAGAATATGCATATACTTATTATATATGGATAGAAAACACTCTAAAGTTTCTAAAACTGTTTGAATGGTGTCTGTGAGTATAACAGAACTCATTTGGCAGGCAAAACCCTGAGACATTTTCTGACAGGAAGTGGATACCTGATGTGTTGTATTGACTTTAAACCTATCCCATTGAAAAACACAGGGGCTGAGGAATATTTTGGCACTTCCTATTGCTTCCACTAGATGTCACCAGCCTTTACAAAGTGTTTTGAGTCTTCTGGAGGGAGATCTGACCGAACAAGAGCCATGGAACGATGATGTCCCATTAGACACCTGGCGCGCGAGTTCATGTTGGGTACCCTCGTTCCAATACGTTATAAAAGAGTATGCATTCGTCCACCTTGAATATTATTCATGTTCTGGTTAAAAAAGGCCCTAATGATTTATGCTATACAACGTTTGACATGTTTGAACGAACGTAAATATATTTTTTCCCCTCGTTCATGACGAGAAGTCCGGCTGGCTTAGATCATGTGCTAACAAGACGGAGATTTTTGGACATAAATGATGAGCTTTTTTGAACAAAACTACATTCGTTATGGACCTGTGATACCTGGAAGTGACATCTGATGAAGAGAATCAAAGGTAATGGATTATTTACATAGTATTTTCGATTTTAGATCTCCCCAACATGACGTCTAGTCTGTATCGCAACGCGTATTTTTCTGGGCGCAGTGCTCAGATTATTGCAAAGTGTGATTTCCCAGTAAGGTTATTTTTAAATCTGGCAAGTTGATTGCGTTCAAGAGATGTAAATCTATAATTCTATAAATGACAATATAATATTTTACCAATGTTTTCTAATTTTAATTATTTAATTTGTGACGCTGACTTGACTGCCGGTTATTGGAGGGAAACGATTTCCTCAACATCAATGCCATAGTAAAACGCTGTTTTTGGATATAAATATGAACTTGATAGAACTAAAAATGCATGCATTGTCTAACATAATGTCCTAGGAGTGTCATCTGATGGAGATTGTAAAAGGTTAGTGCATCATTTTAGCTGGTTTTATGGTTTTGGTGACCCTGTCTTTGACTTGACAAAACATTACACACAACTCTTGTAAATGTACTGTCCTAACATACTCTAAATTTATGCTTTCGCCGTAAAACCTTTTTGAAATCGTAAAACGTGGTTAGATTAAGGAGATGTTTATCTTTCAAAGGGTGTAAAATAGTTGTATGTTTGAAAAATTTGAATTTTGACATTTATTTGGATTCAAATTTGCCGCTCTTGAAATGCACCTGCTGTTGATGGAGTGCACCACGGGTGGCACGCTAGCGTCCCACCTAGCCCATAGAGGTTAATGAGAGAATCACTGACATGATGTCAGCTGGTCCTTTTGTGGCAGGGCTGAAATGCAGTGGAAATGTTTTTTGGGGGATTCAGTTCATTTGCATGGCAAAGAGGGACTTTTCAATTAATTGCAATTCATCTGATCACTCTTCATAACATTCTGGAGTATATGCATATTGCCATCATACAAACTGAGGCAGCAGATTTTGTGAAAATGAATATTTGTGTCATTCTCAAAACTTTTGGCCATGACTGTACATTAAGACCAATATTACAAGGTTTCTAGGGTGTCTTTATGCATATGCTATAATCACTGACAAATACCTCTATTTATGCAGTATTTAATTTTTTTATGTATTATTTCTTACATTGTCACCCCAGGAAACCTTAAGTGGTCTGTTCGGACCACCACCCAGGACAATAGATCTAATCCCAGTAACCGACCCAAAACAACAGCACTGCAGAAGGGGCAGACGGAGCGGCCTCCTGGTCAGGCTCTGTAGACATGCACATCGCTCACAGTTCCCGAGTATACTACTCTCCATTGTCCAGTCTCTTGACAACAAGGTAGATGAAATTCGAGCAAAGGTTGCCTTCCAGAGAGATATCAGAGATTGTAACATTCTCTGTTTCACGAAAACATGGCTCTGTTGGATATGTTGTCAGAATCGGTTCAGCCACTGGGTTTCTCCATGTATCGACAGACAGAGAAACACCTCTCTGGGAAAAGGAAGGGCGGGGTGTATGCCTTATGATTAACGACTCATGGTGCAATCGTAACAACATAGGAGAACTCAAGTCCTTCTGCTCACCCGACCTAGAATTCCTTACAATCAAACACCGGCCATTTTACCTACAAAGAGAATTCTCATCAGTTATAGTCACAGCTGTGTACATTCCCCCTCAAGCAAACACCAATACGGCCCTCAAGGAACTTCACTGGACTCTATTTAAACTGGAAGCCACATATCCGGAGGCAGCATTTATTGTAGCTGGGGATTTTAACAAAGCAAATTTGAGAACAAGGCTACCTAAATTATATCAGCATATTGATTGCACGACGCACAGGGTTAATACTCTTGACCACTGCTACTCTAACTTCCACGAGGCACACAACGCCCTCCCCCACCCTCCCTTCAGCAAATCCGACCATGACGCCATCTTGCACGTACCATCTAATAGGCAGACACTCAAACAGGATGTACCAGTGATGAGAACCATTCAATGCTGGTCTGACCAATCGGAAGCCACGCTTCAAGATTGTTTTAATCACGCGGACAGGAATATATTCTGGTCAGCCTCAGAGAGCAACATCGACCTATACACTGACACGTTGAATAAGTTTATAAAGAAGTGCATTGGAGATGTTGTACCCACTGTGACTATTAAAACCTACCCTAACCAGAAAGCGTGGATGGATGGCGGCATTCGCGCAACACTGAAAGTGCGATCCACCACATTTAACCATGGAAAGTAGTCTGCAAATATGGCTGAATATAGACAATGTAGTTATTTCCCCCACAAGGCAATCAAAGAAGCGAAATGCCATTACAGGGACAAGGTGGAGTCGCAATTCTATGGCTCAGACACAAGACGTATGTGGCAGGGTCTACAGGAAATCATAGACCACAAAAATAAAAACAGCCACGTCACGCACACCGACGTCACGCTTTCGGACAAACTAAACACCTTCTTTGCCCGCTTTGAGGATAATACAGTGTCGCGGGATGCTAACAAGGACTGCCCCTCCCCCTCTCCTTCTCCATGGCCGACGTGAGTAAAACATTTAAACGTGTTAACCCTCGCAAGGCTGCTGGCCCAGACGGCATCCCTAGCCGCGTCCTCAGAACACGCACAGACCAGGTGGCTGGTGTGTTTACGGACATATTCAATCGCTCCCTATCCCAGTCTGTTGTCCCCACATGCTTCAAGATGGCTACCATTGTTCCTGTACCCAAGAAGGAAAAGATAACTGAACTAAATGACTACAGCCCCGTAGCACTCACTTCTGTCATCATGAAGTGCTTTGAGAGGCTTGTCAAGGATCATATCGCCCCCACCTTACTGGCCACCCTAGACCCACTTCTGTTTGCATACCGCCCCAACAGGTCCACAGTTGACGCAATCGCCATCGCACTGCACACTGCCCTATCCCATCTGGACAAAATTAATACCTATGTAAGAATGCTGTTCCTTGACTACAGCTCAGCATTCAACACCATAGTACCCTCCAAGCTCATCATCAAGCTGGAGGCCCTGGGTCTCAACCCCGCCCTGTGCAATTGGGCCCTGGACTTTCTGACGGGCCGCCTCCAGGTGGTGAAGGTAGGATACAACGTCTCCACTTCGCTGACCCTGAACACTGGGGCCCTTTACGGTTGGGTGCTCAGCCCTCTCCTGTACTCCCTGTTCACCCAAAACTGCGTGGCCATGCATGCCTCCAACTCAATAATCAAGTTTGAAGACAACACAACAGCAGTGGGCTTGATCACCAACAACGACGAGACAGCCTACTGGGAGGTGGTGAGGGCACTCGGAGTGTGGCATCAGGAAAACAACCTCTCACTCTCAATAAAACCAAAGGAAATGATTGTGGACTTCACGAAACAGCAGAGGGAGCACCCCCTATCCATATTGAAGGGACAGCAGTGGAGAAGGTGGAACGTTTTAAGTTCCTTGGCGTACACATCAGAAACAAACTGAAATGGTCCACCCACACAGACAGTGTGGTAAAGAAGGCGTAATAGCTTCTCTTCAACCTCAGGAGGCTGAAGAAATGTGGCTTGTCACCTAAAACCCTCACAAACCTTTACAGATGCACAATCGAGAGCATCCTGTCAGGCTGTATCACAGCCTGGTACAGCAACTGTACCGCCCTCAACCGCAAGGCACTCCAGAGGGTAGTGAGGTCTGCCCAACGCATCACCAGGGGCAAACTACCTGCCTTCCAGGGCACCTACGGCATCCGATGTCACAGGAAGGCCAAAAAAAACATTCAAGGACAACAACCACCCAAGCCACTGCCTGTTCACACCACTATCATCCAGAAGGCGAGGTCAGTACAGGTGCATCATAGCTGGGGCGAGAGATTGAAAAACAGCTTCTATCTCAAGGCCATCAGACTGCTAAACAGCAATCACTAACTCAGAGAGGCTGCAGCCTACATTGAGACCCAATCACTGGAAACTTTAATAAATGGATCACTAGTCACATTAAACAATGCCACTGTACAGTTGAAGTCAGAAGTTTACATACACCTTAGCCAAATACATTTAAACTCAGTTTTTCACAATTTCTGACATTTGATCCTAGTAAAAAATCCCTGCCTTAGGTCAGTTAGGATCACCAATTTATTTTAAGAATGTGAAATGTCAGAATAATAGTAGAGAGAATGATATATTTCTTTCATCACATTCCCAGTGTGTCAGCCAAGGCAACAAAGGAGTGGCTCAAGAAGAAGCACATTAAGGTCCTGGAGTGGCCTAGCCAGTCTCCAGACCTTAATCCCATAGAAAATCTATGGAGGGAGCTGAAGGTTCGAGTTGCCAAACGTCAGCCTCGAAACCTTAATGACTTGGAGAAGATCTGCAAAGAGGAGTGGGACAAAATCCCTCCTGAGATGTGTGCAAACCTGGTGGCCAACTACAACAAACGTCTGACCTCTGTAATTGCCAACAAGCGTTTTGCCACCAAGTACTAAGTCATGTTTTGTAGAGGGGTCAAATACTTATTTCCCTCATTAAAATGCAAACCATTTTATAACATTTTTTACATGCATTTTTCTGGATTTTGTTGTTGTTATTCTGTCTCTCACTGTTCAAATAAACCTAGCATTAAAATTATAGACTGATCCATTTCTTTGTCAGTGGGCAAACGTACAAAATCAGCAGGGGATCAAATACTTTTTTCCCTCACTGTATAAGTGAAATAATCTGTCTGTAAACAATTGTTGGAAAAATGACTTGTGTCATGCACAAAGTAGATGTCCTAACCGACTTGCCAAAACTCTAGTTTGTTAACAAGAAATGTGTGAAGTGGTTGAATAACAAGTTTTAATGACTCCAACCTAAGTGTATGTAAACTTCTGACTTCAATTGTATATACTGTATTTTATACCATCTATTGCACCTTGCCTATGCCGCTCGGCCATCGCTCATCAATATACTTATATGTACATATTCTTATTCACCCCTTGAGATTGGTGTGTATTAGGTAATTGTTGGGTAATTGTTAGATTACTTGTTAGATATTACTGCACCGTCGGAACTAGAAGCACAAGCTTTAACATCTGCTAACCATGTGTATGTGACCAATAAAATGTGATGTGTGAGAGAAAGAGAGAGAGAAAGAGAGAGAGAGAGAGAGAGAGAGAGAGAGAGAGAGAGCAAGTACTGCTAAGGCTGTGTGTCTTGGGGCTTTCAAATGATGGAGTCAATGGCAGTGACATAAAGGAACTATTAAGACACCCACACACTTTCACACACGTTTACTCACACAGATGTTGGAGACACAATATTCTCCCACACAAACACACTTCCCTCTGTCCTCCAGGGACTCTTATCTACATATGGACACACACACACACACACACACACACACACACACACACACACACACACACACACACACACACACACACACACACACACACACACCTCTCTGTGAGCACAGTCCACCTGATGAGCCGCCTGCCATCTTTAGAACTGAGACGTTTGAAACACACACATTTGACACGTTTGAACTGAAATGCACATACACACACACACAGACAGATGCATATCATATTGTACACACACCACCTACATTTACACTCCGCAGAGACCTCACAGCTGTACTCCATGCTACATATTAATGCCATATACTCATTTAAAGCAAAAAGATAACGACAGCTACACTGTTGCTGTTCTGAAAAGGCACAATGCACCTTCCCTCATTTGATGGCTACCTCCTTTGCCCTCATCCAATCAAATCACGCCTTGGTTCTTGGCTGCCTGGTGCATTGTGATATTGATTACCTGCCTGTGTGGGTTTTCCAGTGAGACCATGACATGCACACTCGCACGTGCGAACGCACCAAACAGACACAAACACACACATCCAACCCCACCGCCACACACACACACACTACGCGTTCGAATACACTGGGGAGTCATTCTCATTGTCATGTTGCTCACTATGGAAGGTTAATGAGACAGAATAGACTCAAATGGACTTGAACATTGATTTCATACCATGGATTAAACATCCTATTCTATTCACTAGTCACCACTTTCGTTCCAGCCCAGCGGTGAAATATCTGATTCAACTAATCAAGGGGCTGGTGAGCGGTTGATTAAGTGTGTTAGTGCTGGGCCAGAACAAAAGCTTCCACGCCTACATGCACTGAGGCCCCAAAAAAACAGATTGGGGATCCCGGAAAATGTATGGCACAAGAATGGATTGCAATAAAGTCTTAAAAAATGTATTTTTGGTAAGTAACATATACGTAATATGACTACACAGAATCAGCTCTTACCTGTTGTTGAACCATTGAATAAAGAGCAGCAGCAGCAGATGTTCATCAGAGGAGAGCATGCAGAAAGGGGAGGGAGAGAGACAGAGATTGAGTCCAATGATTAGCTTTCAATTCCAGAATGGGACAATCATTCAGAACTTTTTTTTCTCTCGCTATTAACCATTTTTCAAATTGTCTCGGTTGACAAAATGCATAGTAGTTCAAAGAAATAGATCGGCTTACTTCCAGATCTTATATAATCCATTGTTCACATTTTCAGACTACTTTGGATTTTAACAGTGTTCCATGGGTTAGCTGACAACGTCACAAAAATGATGTGCACTCTTCAATGGGGCAGAAGTCTGAGTTGTTGGGATTCTGGATGGCCAGATAACTAGTAACAATGACAACAAACTGCCATATGGGTAATCGTAAGTGACTCATTTTTGCTAGTTTCATCTTGTTTTTCATAATTGGTCTTGTTTTGAGGTGTTTTGACTGATTTCATGTCAATGCTAATATGGCTAAACTTCACTAGCTAGCTAACCAACAACTGTAACAATGTATTTGAGAGACAACAAGTCCTCATAGTGCAAATGTATTTATGTTTTTCAATAAACACTGGAGATGAAACATAGTTTACATGTTGTCAACAATCTACGCCAACCCCGTCTGTTTTGACCCATAGTTGCGCACGCGTCAGTTTTGTTGCTAAACAACCAACCCGTTTATAGGCTGCACAATGCTCAACGCAACAACCTATTTTGCCACTCATCACAACTGTGGCGTGAACTGATTTTTCTACCCAGAGGATGATATGCATTTGTAGGCCTATATTCTATGTAGGTTGAAGGTAATCTATGTCAAGGTTGGGATATTCTTCCTTCCACATGCCCCTCCCCCTCGATACCTCATGGGGGCTGATCACACTATAGGCTACCCCTAACCACTCCTCCTCTCATACACAGCCGATAGCAAGCCTCCATCCTTCATTAGTGAGGTAATTAATAAAAATCACATTCTCTCTCTCACTCCGTCTCTCTCGCCCTTCTCTCTCTCTCGCTCTTCATCTCTGCATGGGAAAGAGGGAGGAGAGGAAAAGGAGGAAGGCCAAGAAAGCAGGTCAAACCTCGGGAGAGAGTGAGTTCGAGACAGAGGGTGGAGCAGAGTGAGAAAGAAATAAAGAAAGAAAAAAATGATGAGCGAGAGAGACAAAGAGAGAGAAAGATGTGTATAAATGCAGAGAGAAAACAAGCATATGTTGAGGTGCTGTTAAAAGGTACATCCTTTTCTGCACTAGAAGTAGGGTTGGGCGGTATCCAGTTTTTCATATCGTCATACCGTCCTTCTCTCATACCGGGTTTATATTTAGTATCACCGGCTTAGTACACAAGGGGGCGCCAAAAACTAAACTGCAAAAAAGCCCATTGGTCATCTATAACAAGAAAGGTAACAAAATGTGCACAAGTAACAGCGAATTTCAATGGAAGCTGCTAGTTAAATATGCTAACCAACGCAAATGAAAATAAACTAATTGCAAAGACAGGCAATCTAGCTCATACATAGGAAGGAGCTACCAAATGTAATTTTTGTTTGGACATTTACAAGCGAATGTGAACGAGAGACATTGTGCAAATGACCAAAGTTTTGACACATGTTTGTCTGAAGGAAGAATAGTACTGGCTCTGGAGCTGCATGTGTAGGCTACACGCTGTGTCTGTGTGGAGTCTGGAGTCACTAGGGCAACAGGCCTGCTCTGCTCCTAGAAGAGAAGACGGCCGAGAATGGTGAGGAAAAAAACGCAAGGAAATCAAGATAGTGGCAGCTGTACAAATAACTCATCCCAAGGGTTTTGACTTCTCAAACACGGCAGGAAGCTAACACAATATGATGCCCCATCACCTTGTAAATTCAGCCACTCAATTAGATTAAATAGCAAGTTAAACTTAGGTTTGACGTTAATGCAGAATTCTGCGTTTTCTTCAGGCAGGAAAAAAATATAAAAAGCATAAGAAATGTCTTGCTGTAGTTTGGAAACACAGATGTAAAATGCTTCTTATTGTAATTTCTGCTCGGCATCAGATTCATTTCGTGCTTCAGTTGCACTTCTCCAGTCAGATGAGAATTCACAAACGGGCATTCTATCAGCAGACAGACTGACTGATGTGGAGCTACTTTTCTTTGGTACTTTTCTCTGTGTAGCCAGCCTACTTTTCTCCGGTAAAATAAAATATTAACTTCAAGCAAAACATTAGGAAATGTAACTGGCTTCATTCTTTTTATGACAAATGTCGTTTTTGCAAACAAGACCTTGCTTTTTCATTATAAGCTCATTTACTTGTATTGCTGCCAGCCAAATAGCATTGCACTTCTGTTGTCATTTGATGAAAACGCAATCTGCCGAATGTGTTGCACTAATGTATTTTCTGTGAAGAAAACTATAGTTGCATGTCCCTGATCAGTCTATTGAAGCAAAAAAACACTGTTGACTTTCTTGCCCCCATCAGGATCGCAGTGGAGAAGGTGAAAAGCTTCAAATTCCTTGGACTACATATCATTGACAATCTGAAATGGTCCACCCACACAGATGGTGTGGTGGAGAAGGCTGAAGAAATTTGGCTTGGCTCCTAAGACCATCACAAACTTTTACATTGAGAGCATCCTGTCAGGCTGTACCATCGCCTGGTACGGCAACTGCACCGCCCGCAACCGCAGGGCTCTCCAGAGGGTAGTGCGGTCTGCCCAAAGCATCACCGGGGGCACACTGCCTGCCCTCCAGGACATCTACAGCACCTGATGTAACAGGAAGGCCAAAAAGATCATCAAGGACGTCAACCACACAAGCCACGGCCTGTTCACCCCGCTACCATCCAGAAGGCGAGGTCAGTACAGGTGCATCAAAGCTGGGACTGAGAGACTGAAAAACAGGCCATTATACTGTTAATTAGCCATCACAAGATAGCATCCATCCAGTTCCCTGCCCTGAACTTAGTCACTACTGTATTATTAGCCGATTACCACCAGGTTACTCTACCATGCACCTTAGAGACTGCTGCCCTATGCACATAGATATGGAACACTGGACACTTTAATAATGGAACACTGGTCAGTTTAATAATGTTTACATACTGTTTTACTCATTTAATATGTACTTACTGTATTCTAGTCAAGGCCATCCTATTAAACTATTGCTGTATAAGATCGATCGATAGATAGATAGATAGATAGATAGATAGATAGATAGATAGATAGATAGATAGATAGATAGATAGATAGATAGATAGATAGATAGATAGATAGATAGATAGATAGATAGATAGATAGATAGATAGATAGATAGATAGATAGATAGATAGATAGATAGATAGATAGATAGATAGATAGATAGATAGATAGATAGATAGATAGATAGATAGATAGATAGATAGATAGATAGATAGATAGATAGATAGATAGATAGATAGATAGATAGATAGATAGATGTACAGTACCAGTCAAATGTTTTGGACACACCTACTCATTCAAGGGTTTTTCTTTATTTGTACTATTTTCCACATTGTAGAATAATAGTGAAGACATCAAAACTATGAAATAACACATATGGAATCATGTAATAACCAAAAATGTGTTAACACAAATCAAGCTATATTTTATATTTGAGATTCTTCAAAGTAGCTCCCTTTGCCTTGATGACAGCTGTGCACTCTTGACATTCTCTCAACCAGCTTCATGAGGTAGTCACCTGTAATGCATTTCAATTCACAGGTATGCCTTGTTAAAAGTTCATTTGTGGAATTTCTTTCCTTCTTGTGGCAGCCGGCAGGGAGAGGTGAGGGGAGTGGTAATTGAGGAGAGATATCCTGCAGGTAGCTGGCTCCACCCCTAAGCCTTATATGGACTTCCTGCCCCACGAGGAAAGGCGGGGAGTGCTTGGGGATAAAGGGAGTGCTTGGGGATAAAGGAGGAAGCAGCCTGCACAAAGGGGCAGAGGTGGTGAGAGACAAGAGGTTTATGAAGAGTGAGTGAAACGAGAGCAAAATCTGTGATTGCCCATTGTGACATGGACTGTCGGACATGCCCCCCCGTGTACCGGACCGGATTGGCTGAGGACCCAGATTACCCCTGGAAAACGGAATGGACAAAGAGAACGGCTTGTGGACTGTGAGGTGATTGGTGAATTCCCCCTTCTTTCCGTGTATGAAAATCCCTAATAAACTTCCCCTTTGCATTCTATTTGTGCTACTGGTGCCTGTTTTGTTATTGAACTTGGTGACGTGGAAATCCCACACCCTTGATCTTGCTACATTCTTAATGCATTTGAGCCAATCAGTTGTGTTGTGACAAGGTAGGATACAGAAGATAGCCCTATTTGGTAAAAGACCAAGTCCATATTATGGCAAGAACAGCACAAATAAGCAAAGAGAAACGACAGTCGATCATTACTTTAAGATGTGAAGGTCAGTCGATTAGGAACATTAAGAACTTTTAAAGTTTATTCAAGTGCTGTCGCAAAAACCATCAAGCGCTATGATGAAATTAACTCTCATGAGGACCGCCACAGGAAAGAAACACCCAAAGTTACCTTTGCTGCTGAGGATAAGTTCATCAGAAATTGCAGCCCAAATAAATGCATAATAGGGTTTTTTATTGTACCCAAATTATGGGGTGCCGTGTAAAGGCACGGGGACGAAGACAAAACAAACTATACAAAAACACGGGGTTGAAACCAAAGAAAAAGAGCGAGGAGTACCTCAAATAAATAACACACGTGCACGATGATTAACACACGGGACGAGACCCGTAATCATCTGCGCAATCCACAATGGCACGAAAGCCAACACACACAGCACAGGTACACACACGCACCAACGGACATTGGAACAATAATCGACAGCACCATGGTTTACAAAGGGCATATATATATACAAATACAATCAGTTGGAATAGGAGCCAGATGTGCACAATGAAAGTTCCAGAGGGGTCCATGACAGTGCCCCTCTGACGCGCTGCACCAACAGCGCAACGACACCGGTCTCGAGTACAATCAAAGGAACGCAGTGCGGGTCGATCAGGACCCAACGCAGCTGCCAAAGTTGCGTCATCGGACGGGCCAGATACAAATCATTAAAATCCAGACAGAAAATATTTACACAAGAAGCAACATATTATCACACAGTCAAACATATTATATATTTCTTAATTCCATTCTTGTACTTTTAGATTTCTGTGTTTTGTTGTCAATTGTTAGATATTACTGCACTTTTGGAGCTAGAAACACAAGCATTTCGCTAACCTCACAATAACATCTGCTAAATATGTGTATGCAACCAATAAAATGTGTATTTTTCCTTGGTGTCCACATCACCAACAAACTATCATGGTCCAAACACACTAAGACAGTCATGAAGAGGGCACGACAAAACCTATTCCCCCTCAGGAGACTGAAAAGATTTGGCATGGGTCCTCAGATCCTCAAAGGGTTCTACAGCTGCACCATCGAGAGCATCCTGACTGGTTGCATCACTGCCTGGTATGGCAACTGCTCGGCCTCTGATCGCAAGGCACTACAGAGGGTAGTGCGTACAGCCCAGTACATTACTGGGGCTAAGCTTCCTGCCATCCAGGACCTCTATGCCAGGTGGTGTCAGAGAAAAATCCCCCAAATTGTTAAAGACTCAGCCACTCAAGTCATAGACTGTTCTCTCTGCTACTGCGGGGCAAGCGGTACCGGAGCGCCAAGTCTAGGTCCAAAAGGCTCCTTAACAGCTTCTACCCCCAAGCCATAAGACTCCTGAACAGCTAATCAGAGGGCTACCCAGACCCCTCTTATTTTTTTATTTTCGATTTTTTACTTAACACTTATGTTTCTTAACTTCTTAAAGCATTGTTGCTTAAGGGCTTGTAAGTAAGCACTGCACTGTAAGGTGTTGTATTCGGTGCATGTGACAAATAAAAATTGATTCGAATTTATTTGATTTGATTCTATCATTCAGTCTACAGTAGCAGCCAATGTGTGGTGTTCAATGTAGGCCTTTGAAAAAACATGCAGGGCTTGACATTAACCTGTTTATACACTTGTCCTTCAGACAATTTGACTGAAAATGTTGGTGTTGTTTGATGCATGAAAACACTTTCCAAATGAAATGCATTGTTAGTCCCATACCATTATTTCAAAGAATCAGACAAATTATACTACCCTCTGCCTATTGGCTACTTAGCTTATTCAAGACCGTCTCAAAATACAACACCGCCCCTTAAAGACAAAAAAAAGCTCTTTAACTGACTCGCTTTTCAAAGATGTCTAGAAATGTACACATTTTGTGCTCTTGTAGGAAGAAATAACTCCCCTTTGCTGACTACAAATGATCTATAACTGAGCTAATAACTCACTAATTAGCAAAGGATATGAACAAAATGTTCACACGTGGCTACATGCAGCTCTCGCTTTGATCTCAAAACAAGCGCATCTACTCACAACCGCTCATCCAGTTCAAAGTAAATGGCACAGATCCATATTTGGCAATGGTCTATTTGCACGTAGGGGCAGTAGCTGTCGTTCTGCCCCTGAACAAGGCACTGTTCCCCGGGAGGCCGTCATTGTAAATAAGAATTTGTTCTTAACTGACTTGCCAAGTTAAATAAATGTTAATAAAAAAATATATATATAGACTATGATTGGTTATGCCGCACCGGTCTGTGTAGAGTACTCAGATGCGTTCTCTTGCACAGTTATGTATGTTCAGGTTTGGGTTGATGACTTTCTAAATGTAATCCGTTACAGTTACTAGTTACCTGTCCATTATTGTAATCAGTAACGTAACTTTTGGATTACCCAAACTCTGGTAACGTAATCTGATTACATTCAGTTACTTTTAGATTATTTCCCCTTAAGAGGCATTAGAAGAAGACAAGAATGTATATTACCAATTGAGGATATTGCAGGATAAATCAATGTTAAAGTTTACATAGCTGGCCATACATGGATGTTAAATTGTACTGTATGGGTTGGATATGTAGGCTTCTTCTAACCCATCGCGTTCTACTACATTTAGTAATACGATTAAATTGTATATTTACATTAATATATATAATTTTCAAGTCCAAAAATTGATGTAGCAACTACAGATTGCCCTTTAAGTCTATCAAAAGTGTGCAAGTTTGAGCTTGTGTCCATTAGGCCTATGGATGTATTTTTTTTATCAGCATGAATTAGATTGAGTAATAAAAGACATACTTTTATTCCATAGGCTGGGATCTGCGCTATGCAGCTGTTGCAAGAGCGCATTTCTCACTGCCTGTTCACTGGTTTCAAAAACAATGATTGATAGGCAGCTTCAACTTCTTGAATTCAACCATTATTGGGTTCAGATATACATTTAGATTTGTGAACAGCCATCCACAACAACCACAATCCTTAAGGCGCAAATAGCTAAATGAGAGAGCAGCAGTGTGATTCACATCAATGCGCTATGTAGATATCAATAATAAGTGATATCCGTATCGCCGTAGACTACACCACTGCTGTCATCCTTACCTCCAAGCGTTTATTCAAGTTGGATAATCTTTGGATGCCGACAGCAGTCGCACCATTGGAAGACATAGCTCGAACTAAAAGCCAATTTCTGCTCTGCTCTTTTCCAGCAATCCATCAAACACATTTGGTACGTCATTATAGTGGTCTCTGACTTGCGGTCAGACTCGCTCAGGTGGAACAAACTTAAACTTGCGCCTTTTTTCAACGCTGATTTGAATGTCATTAAGAAAACAGAGTAGTGTCAAAGATTTTTTTTGGCAAACATCCTTTCTGAATTTAAAAGTCATCCTCAAAGTAATCTTCTAGTTTTTCAAAAGTATCTGTAATCTGAGTACAATATTTTTGCTTGTAACGTAACAGATTACAGTTCCTGTTTTTTTGTAATCCATTACATGTAATGAATTATGTTGCATTGAAAGGGTATGTTGCATTGAAAGAGTATGTTGCATTGAAAGTGGCTAATATTGCATTGATTCGATCACAATTGCCACAGGAAAGGGATATGTTGATAGTGTTAACGAGTGAAGTTCAATCTCGTGCATCTCTCTGTGGGCTGATATTTCTACTGTGTGGCAGTCCCAGCGAGCTGCACGGCAGTCTTGGGCTACTGCGCACCCAGGCATGCGCGCAGCTTAGAGAGAACACTGATTGACGGAATTGAATCCCGTGGCTATTTCCAAATACCCCTGTATATGTTAAACTCAACAAAAAAAGAAATGTCCCTTTTTCAGGACCCTGTCTTTCAAAGATAATTCATAAAAATCCAAATAACTTCACAGATCTTCATTGGAAAGGGTTTAAACACTGCTTCCCATGCTTGTTCAATGAACCATAAACAATGAATGAACATGCACCTGTGGAACGGTCGTTATGACACAAACAGCGTACAGACGGTAGGCAAGTAAGGTCACAGTTATGAAAACTTAGGACACTAAAGAGGCCTTTCTACTGACTCTGAAAAACACCAAAAGAAAGATGCCCAGGGTCCCTGAACGTGCCTTAGGCATTCTGCAAGGTGGCATGAGGACTGCAGATGTGGCCAGGGCAATATATTGCAATGTCCGTACTGTGAGACGCCTAAGACAGCACTACAGGGAGGCAGAACGAACAGCTGATCGTCCTCGCAGTGGCAGACCATGTGTAACAACACCTGCACAGGATCGGTACATCCGAACATCACACCTGCGGGACAGGTACAGGATGGCAACAACAACTGCCCGAGTTACACCAGGAGCGCACAATCCCTCCATCAGTGCTCAGACTGTCCGCAATAGGCTGAGAGAGGCTGGACTGAGGGCTTGTAGGCCTGTTGTAAGGCAGGTCCTCACCAGACATCACCGGCAACAACATCGCCTATGGGCACAAACCCACCGTCGTTGGACCAGACAGGACTGGCAAAAAGTGCTCTTCACTGACGAGTCGCGGTTTTGTCTCACCAGGGGTGATGATCAGATTTGCGTTTTTCGTCAAAGGAATGAGTGTTACACCGAGGGCTGTACTCTGGAGCGGGATCGATTTGGAGGTGGAGGGTCCGTCATGGTGTGTCACAGCATCATTGGACTGAGCTTGTTGTCATTGCAGGCAATCTCAACGCTGTGCGTTACAGGGAAGACATCCTCCTCCCTTCCTGCAGGCTCATCCTGACATGAGCCTCCAGCATGACAATGCCACCAGCCATACTGCTCGTTCTGTGCATGATTTCCTGCAAGACAGGAATGTTAGTGTTCTGCCATGGCCAGCGAAGAGCCCGGATCTCAATCCCATTGAGCACATCTGGGACCGGTTGGATCGGAGGGTGAGGATTAGGGCCATTCCCCCCAGAAATGTCTGGGAACTTGCAGGTGCCTTGGTGGAAGAGTGGGGTAACATCTCACAGCAAGAAGTGGCAAATCTGGTGCAGTCCATGAGGAGGAGATGCACTGCAGTACTTAATGCAGCTGGTGGCCACACCAGATACTGACTGTTACTTTTGATTTTGACCGCCCCTTTGTTCAGGGACACATTATTCCATTCCTGTTAATCACATGTCTGTGGAACTAGTTCAGTTTATGTCTCAGTTGTTGAATCTTGTTATGTTCACACAAATATTTACACATGTTAAGTTTGCTGAAAATAAATGCAGTTGGCAGTGAGAGGACGTTTCTTTTTTTGCTGAGTTTATATATGGTATACCACCCAAGCCTAACGAGAAGCCCTAGTAACTGCATTCAACCAGCCAGCACATTCTATAAAACAGTGTGCTTTTAAAGGCTCTCATTGGTTGGACCAGCTCAGCAATAAAATATGTAGATGAACACAGATGAATGTGAATGGCGGTGTGATGTGTAAATGGGTTTATAGCCTGCTGTGGACATGGTTAGAGTCCAGCAGAGCAGCATGTTAACAAGCCCAGGGCTGGATGGACAACAGCAACATACACAGAAACATACATACTACTGCTTTATTGTGGGCTGCTGCTGCTTCTACTCGCTAAAGTCTATAATGGGATGCTGAGTTCCCTTCAGGCCTGATTACAGTATGGACATGGATATATAAACAGATACACTCACACACACAATGAAGCGCATACACGCAATCACGCACGCACACACACACACACACACACACACACACACACACACACACACACACACCTATTTATTATAGTCTACATTATGGGACAATAAACAGTTTGAGTTTTCCTCCCATCACTGATCATTAGCCATAATAGGTCTTAGTACATCTCATGTCATCATTAAGACAGCATTATGCAGGCCTTACAAGGCCTTATAACAGCTCATAACACACGCATAATGTTCTTAATAATGCTCATAACTTTTACTGCTGTGGATCTAACAATATAAAGCAAGTTGGCCGTTCAGAGAGATGACAACTCCACATGTTCCTTTTAATGACAGGGGTTTTACATAACACACAGCGTTCAGCCAGACAGCATATTAACTAAAAGACAGGAGAGAGAGAGAGAATGAGGGAGAGAAATATGGAAAGAGTTCTCTGTCACATGATGAAAGGAGGAGAGAGAGGAGTGGGGAAGAGTCCTCGGGCCCCATTATGATGACAGGAAAAAGTGGCATGCTGGTGTCATGAGAGACCATGTTAGTCACTATAAATTGTGGCATTATGCATTTCAAAACTGCTTGTAATATGACGGCCATGTTTTCAGCAATTTTACCATTATGATAAAGGGGAGCAGACACTTAGTCATATCTTGTGGAGATATTTAACTTTTCCACAGTATCTACTGTGTCATTACTTTTTGGGGTTTTGCTTACGGGGCAGTTGGGAGTTTGGTCGGTGAGATAGAGATAGAGAGATAGAGAGTGTCCTTTTTCCTTCATAATTACTTTTGAATTAAGCTGAGTCAGACTTCCTCAGTATTCTCATGGGAAAATAGAGACATCAACACGCATGGCTAACAGAGCACGCTAACTTAACTAGCCTAACCCTAGAATGGAGGTGTGCTGGTGTTTGGTGCCACCCCATGTCATAATTTACGTTGTCTTCCTATTCCTATTCACTCTTAATCTTGTTTAAGCAATTCATTAATTCAACTATTCATCCTACAGGCAAAAGTAAATTAAGACAAGCTTTATGTTTTATATTTGAGCTAGTATGAAGGTTCATAATATTTATAACTATTGGCTGGCAGGTGACTATATCTACAATGTGACTCATTGATCCTGCTCAATGGTATACCCCTCCTGTCTGCTCTCATCTATCGCACTCTGTCTCTCCCACTCACCCACCCACACACACACGCGTCTATCCTGGAAACATGGTACGCAATATAGTAGTAGGTGAGTACTGAGTAGGTGCTGAGGCTGCAGACCTGAGTCTACATAGAAGTATTACATTACTCTGTCAAGCATTCATGATCGAAAACAATCTGAATTTGTATTGGAAACAGCCAGGAATGCCAGATCTGCCTCTGCCTGTGTTCAGGATTGCCAGATCAGCCTTAGTATGTGTTTAGGGTTGCTAGATCAACCTCGGTATGTGTTCAGGGTTGCCAGATCTGCCTCAGTATGTGTTCAGGGTTGCCAGATCTTCCTTAGTTATGTGTTCAGAGTTGCCAGATCTGCCTCAGTACATGTTCAGGGTTGCCAGATCTGCCTCAGTATGTGTTCAGAGTTGCCAGATCTGCCTCAGGCTGTGCTCAAGGTTGGCAAATCTGTCTCAGTGTAAGTGTTCAAGGTTACCAGATCTTCCACAGACTGTGTTCAGGGTTACCAGATCTGCCACACAGACTGTGTTCAGAGTTTCCAGATATGCCTCAATATGTGTACAGAGTTGCCAGATCTGCCTTGGCCTGTGCTCAAGGTTGCCAGATCTGCCACAGAATGTGTTCAGGGTTGCCAGATCTGCCACAGAATGTGTTCAGGGTTGCCAGATCTGCCACAGAATGTGTTCAGGGTTGCCAGATCTGCCACAGAATGTGTTCAGGGTTTCCAGATCTGCCACAGACTGTGTTCGGGGTTGCCAGATCTGCCTCAGTATGTGTTCAGAGTTGCCAGATCTGCCTCAGCCTGTGCTCAGCGTTACCAGATCTGCCACAGACTGGGTTCAGGGTTGCCAGATCTGCATCAACCTGTGTTCACCTCTCATAGTATCCAGTACTATTTGTTACGGGTGGCATCACAGTCACATTCTCTTTCATTCCATTTATCCTATAGAGCACTGATACCTATAAATGACCCCCACCTTTCTTTTGCTCTTACACTCTTCCTCTCACCCTCACATACTCACTCTATCTGCTGTCGTTCTCTTTGGGATTAAGTCTAGTGGATTTAGTGTCTGATGTTGAATGTTATATCGAAGTCTGGTAGGAGTGTCTGGGAGCTAACTGTCTGATGGTGGGTGCTGTTTGTCTAGATCCACAGTGCCTAGAAGCTGAGTGCAATGCTGGTCGGTGGACAATGCAGATCTAGACATTGTGTGTCTACTCCTGGCTGTTGTGTGACTGGTATCAGATGGGATATCTGTATCAAAATATGGTCAACTTTCGTTTAACACTACTCAGGGACTCTCTCTCTCGCTGTGCAGTGTCCACTCTAAAATACTGTTTATTTATCTCTCTCTCTCTCTCTCTCTCTCTCTCTCTCTCTCTCTCTCTCTCTCTCTCTCTCTCTCTCTCTCTCATCCACTAACGAGCCTACATTAACTAGTTAGCTAGAGCTCTTACTCGAGCCTTAGCCTTATACTGTACCTTAGCATTAGTCCCATACCACAGCCCAAGCTCCAGACAGCCAAAAGCACACAGTTACCGTCCTAGCCTATTAACTACCAACAGCTGCCTCCATGACTGCTCTTAATGCCCCAAAAATACACAGACACAAATATAGGCCTATAACCACACACAATATGTGTCTGTCTATTTTACAAGCACAATATTACATGGATTGAATTACACAATGTGTTCCATTCTACACAAACCTATGTAGGCTAGGCCTATGTTACTTAGGACAGAAAGTATTTTGTCTGCAAAGTATTTTGTTATTAAATTCCTCTGAATCTTTCACATCACTTTAGACATACATTTAATTACATATAACTCATTTGATCTTCGGCAACTCAACGTTACGTTTTTCATTGTATTATTCATTTCCCCTTGATTTACCAGTTGTCTCTCAAGCTCACCCGCTTTCCCATATAACCCTTCAGCTTCCTGTTTGGTTTGAAAAACACGTTTTGAATAAAGTTGAATGAAAAACACAGTAATTTCCAATAGAGCTGCTACTCGTCAGTGTGTGAGTGTGACACTGTGATGATTCTCATCAGAACCTCCCTCCATTCCTGACACTGACAGTCAATTCCATTTAAATGACCCCTGATGCTAACACTACAGCATACAACAATACATGTAATTCTCTCCCTTTCTCTCTCTTCTCCTCTCTTTTCGTCCTTTTCATCCAGAAAGAGGGAAAGAGAGAGTTAGACAGGGAGGGGGAAGAGAATGACACAGAGAGAGAGAGACACTGATAGAGAGAGAGAGAGAGAGAGAGAGAGAGAGAGAGAAGAGAGAGAGAGAGAGAGAGAGAGAGAGAGAGAGAGAGAGAGAGAGAGAGAGAGAGAGAGAGAGCGAGCGAGAGCGAGAGCGAGAGAGAACGGGAGAGAGAAAGAAAGAAAGAAAGAATGAAAGAAAGAAAGAAAGAAAGAAAGATGGGAATGCTCTTTCTTTTCTAGTCAGTTCTCATCATCATCTGAGTGAATGGTGAATTAAAGCACAGTAAGGTGTAGACTTGTCACAGCACAGCTACCTGTGACTAAATGATTGGAGCTTACAGCACAGGGGAAGACCGGTTTGAGGCCACACCCACTAACTAAATGAAAAACACACAGCACGCAAACCATCACTCCTCATTTCACACACACACACAAACAGACACTCACACGCAAAAACTCAGTGTGCTCAGGATAGATTGTGTGAATGAATGTCATCACTGGTACGCTCACGCAAACACGTCAAAGAGACAACGGAAGTGAACGCACACACACACACACACTATGAACACACACTCAACCGAGGATATAGAAAGGGTTGATGAAACAAATAGGATATAGGTGCACATTTGGGTTCTTCAGTGTGTGTACTATTTTGATTCTTGTTTATTTTCGATAGATCATCACTGAACACTAGCTCTGCCAAGCGAGCATCCTGCTAGTGTGACCCAAATACAGGGCTGCTGCTGTCTGATTGGCTAACAGAGAGGATGGGGTGAAGCAGAGGCAGTCTCTCCTACACACACACACACACACACACACCATCATATGCCAGATAATTACATCCAGCAGGTAGACCTCCAGCACATTTTGTGTGTGTGTGTGTGTCCGTGCGTGCTTCATTCAATCATTCAGTAGTGCTTGGAAAGCACAGAATAAGAATGAGGGAGTAAGGAGTAGAGGGATGGAGCTGTAATATCAATGGTTAGTAGGGAGATGGGGTAGGGTTGCTGCTGGGTCAGAGAGTTGTGCTTGTGCAGCTGTGCCTCAGGGAAGACAGTGGGGGAGCACTAGAGGAATCCTGTAGGCCTATATTGAGGTTAACCCTTAGCCATCTCATCTCAGTGTATTTTGCCACAACCCAGGCTCTGCGGCACCAGAGCATCACAGACACCCGCACAGGCACGCCCACACACACTCAGACCTGCTTGGATCCACTGTCAGACAGCACTGCCAACCCCACACGGCTCTGAGGCAGGGGCATGCTGGGAAAAACAGCTGCTAGGAGCCCCAAAGCCCTCTGACACAGGCATACTGTACATGAGGATGTGTCTGCCACTTAATTAACATTTAACCCTGAGTGGAATATCACCACCCTCCTTCGTCTCTTCTTCCAGTCTCTCCTAGACACACAGAGACATTCCAGTTTTTATTAACAACATTCCTATCTGGACACAATAAAAAAAAGATGTGACTGAGAGAGAGAGAGGATCAAGTCAGTGCATTTATGGAGAAAATCTGATACATCACAGACTGAGGGTGGGCGTAAAAGAGAGAAAGACACACACACAAATAGAGCACGTTTGCTCTAAACCCAAACATCTTGGCCACAGTGCAAAAACCAAAGAGAGATAATCGATCCGACACACAGTGGCTCAAACCAAGCTGACTCACACACAAACACACACACACAAACAAAGGAGTGCAGATCAATACGACACCCGGTAGCTCAATCCAAATGCGTTGAGAGAGGATCCGCTTACAATGTGTCTCTACTCTCAGTCTGAAGCGAGGGAGTGAATGAGAAGGTGATGGAGTGAGGGACTGAGGGGGGGAGGCATTTTAACCTACACGGTTTTAAAAGAAGACTCTCAGAACCCTGGGAAAGACCCCCTGAACAGGAGAAACACATTGGATCCATTGTCAGTTGTAGCCGCAGGGCTGTTTATGGAGAATGAACATTGTTTCATCAGATAAATTCTTATACCCCTACCTCTCTTTTTCCCCCTTAGTGTCCCTCTGCCTGCCATCTCTCTCTCTCTCTCTCTCTCTCTCTCTCTCTCTCTCTCTCTCTCTCTCTCTCTCTCTCTCTCTCTCCAAATCAATTCAATTTGCTTTATTGGCATGACGTAACAATGTATATATTGCCAAAGCTTACTTTGGATATTTACAATATTAAAATAATAAGAATCAAATGTATCAACAGGACTACAGTAACAACAATAACCAAGGGTCAAAATAACCATACATTGAACAGTAACAATAAGCATACAGTAGAGGACATGTGCAGGTTGATTGGTCTGTCAGACACTGTCCCTCATCTTATGGCAGGCAGCAATGTAGTGCGCTGCCAACCCACAGCTCTCTGCGTCCTCCCCCAACAGGACGGGTAGCCTATTCTCATCAGAGAGGTCTTTGAAACCTTGAATAAGGGTTTCAAATTTGTGGAAATGACACTCTCTAATTGTTTTATATTTTTGACATTTTGTCAGGAAATGCAGCTCTGTCTCAGGTTCTGCTGTGGTGCAGTGGTTGCACAGCCTTTCCTCTACAGGGAGCCAGGTTTTCCTGTGTCTGCCCTTCTCAATGGCAAGGCCTTCTCTCTCTCTCTCTCCCTCTCTCCCTCTCTCTCTCTCCCTCCATCTCCCTACCTCTCCCTTGAGAGAGTGACAGGGGAATCAAACAGCAGTCTAAAGTGTTTGACTCCTCATCATCTCATGTGAGAGTAGCTAGCTATACCTTCTGAACCCACACAGATAACACCCCTGGGGGAAATGGAAATTGCTACACACACACACACACACACACACACACACACACACACACACACACAGGCGCACACACCGTACTGTTCACACGCTCAAGCACACACACAGACTTCGACACATAGGCTTCACATGTGCTTGACTGACAAATTGAACTGACAAACACACGCGCGCGCGCGCACACACGCGCACACACACACACACACACACACACACACACACACACACACACACACACACACACACACACACACACACACACACACACACACACACACACACACACACACACACACACACACACACACCACACACACACACACACACACACACACTGCAGCATGTGTCTCTGTGCCTGAGGCTACAGAGGTGATTCCTTACAAGCCTCAATGATGGGCTGTGGAGACACTAAGCTATTTTTAGCTCTCTCACACTCTCCCCTCCCCTCTCACACTCCCACTCTCCCTTCCATTGATAGAGTGCACTCCCCCTCTCCCTTCTTTTTATACACTGCAGCTTTTTTTTAAAGAAAAAGCCTTTCCACCTCTATCCTTTTCTTTCACATTTCTCCATCCCTATTTCTCTCCATCCAGCTTTTTTTTCTCCACAACAACCCCTATCTTTTCACACACAAGGCTAAGTTTAGCCATTAACTCCAAAATCTTAAGGTTAGGCATTAACTCCGAATGGTTAAGGTAAGGGGTTAAGGTTTGGGATAGGCTTAAAACAAGCCAGCTTGATTGGAACATGCAACCTTTGGTACCAGAGGCAGATGCTTACGGCCAGCCGCAATCCCACGTCGTACACACACCCTGGCACACACACTGAAGATCTACCACCCGTAGTCAGACTCCAAGGCCATGGACTTCTCACAGATATACGTATACCAGTACTGAGTGAGTGAGTCAAGTGAGTCAAGTGAGTGAGTGAGTGAGTGAGTGAGTGAGTGAGTGAGTGAGTGAGTGAGTGAGTGAGTGAGTGAGTGAGTGAGTGAGTGAGTGAGTGAGTGAGTGAGTGAGTGAGTGAGTGAGTGAGTGAGTGAGTGAGTGAGTGAGTTATGCCGTGTTCACGTGTGATTCGGAACTGGGAAACTCAAAAATTCACTGTAGAAAGATTATACCTGAGTTTCCCACTGGGAAAGTATCAGAATCAACCAATAGGAAGCTCTACGCAAACAACTCGATTTGTACGTGAACGCTGCATTAGTTACTTAGTTAGTGATGTACAGTTGAAGTCGGGAGTTTACATACACCTTAGCCAAATACATTTAAACTCAGTTTTTCACAATTCCTGACATTTAATCCTAGTAAAAAATCTGTTTAAGGTCAGTTAGGATCACCACTTTATTTTAAGAAAGTGCAATGTCAGAATAATAGTAAAGAGAATGATTTACTTTCTTTCATCACATTCCCAGTGGGTCAGATGTTTACATACACTCAATGTAAGGGGTGCGTAACTGGTGGCAGGGAAGTCAGACGCAGGAGACCAGAACTAGGTAATAGCCGGAGCAGTTTAATTCCAAAACCAACGGCATCAAGAAAATAACAACTTGGGTACAAAACCCGACACGCACCAGTCAACATGTGCACAAGCACTTACAGACAATCAATACCACACAAAGACATGGGGGGAACAGAGGGTAAATACACAACACGTAATGAGGGAATGAAAACCAGGTGTGTGGGAAAACATGACAAAACAAATGGAAAATGAATAATGGATTGGCGATGGCTAGAAGACCGGTGATGTCGACCGCCGAACACCGCCCGAACAAGGAGAGGAACCGACTCCCCCCTTGACGCGCGGCTCGAGCAGCGTGCCGTCACCGGCCTCGGGGACGACCCGGAGGGTGAGGCGCAGGGCGATCCGGACGGAGACGGTGGAACTCCCGCAGCATTGAAGGGTCCAACACGTCCTCCACCGGAACCCAGCATCTCTCCTCCGGACCATACTCCTCTCAGTCCACGAGGTACTGAAGGCCCCTCACCCAACGCCTCGAATCCAGTATGGAATGAACGGAGTACGCCGGGGCCCCCAAGATGTCCAGAGGGGGCGGAGGAACCTCACGCACCTCAGACTCCTGGAGCGGGCCAGCCACCATTGGCCTGAGGAGAGACACATGGAATGAGGGGTTAATACGGTAATCGGGGGGAAGCTGTAACCTGTAACTCACCTCATTCAGTCTCCTCAGGACTTTAAATGGCCCCACAAACCGCGGACCCAGCTTCCGGCAGGGTAGGCGGAGGGGCAGGTTTCGGGTCGAGAGTCAGACCCGGTCCCCCGTTGCGAACACCGGGGCCTCACTGCGGTGATGGTCTGCGCCGGCTTTCTGGCGCAGCACGACACGCTGAAGGTGACCATGGGCGGCGTCCCATGTTTCCTCCACGCGCCGGAACCAGTCGTCCACCGCAGGAGCCTCTGTCTGACTCTGATGCCAAGGAGCCAGAACCGGCTGATACCCCAGTACGCACTGGAAGGGGGAGAGGTTAGTGGAGGAGTGGCGGAGTGGCAGAGCGAGTTCTGGGCCATCTCTGCTCAGGGCATGAACGCTGCCCAAATCCCCGGCCAGTCCTGGCAATAAGACCTAAGAAACCTACCCACATCCTGGTTTACTCTCTCCACCTGCCCGTTACTCTCGGGGTGAAAAACCGAGGTAAGGCTGATCGAGACCCCCAGACGTTCCATGAACGCCTTCCAGACCCTCGAAGTGAACTAGGGACCTCGATCAGACACTATGTCCTCAGGCACCCCGTAGTGCCGGAAGACGTGTGTAAACAAGGCCTCCGCAGTCTGTAGAGCTGTAGGGAGACCGGCAGTGGGTGGAGATGGCAGGACTTAGAGAAACGATCCACAACAACCAGGATCGTGGTGTTTCCCTGTGATGGGGAGATTGATCAGGAAATCGATTGACAGGTGTGACCATGGCCGCTGTGGAACGGGTAAGGGGTGTAGCTTACCTCTGGGCAGGTGCCTAGGAGCCTTACACTGGGTGCACACTGAGCAGGAATAAAAAACATAAACCCTCACATCCTTAGCCAAAGTGGGCCACCAGTACTTCCCACTCAGACAGCGCACCGTCCGACCGATGCCTGGATGACCAGAGGAGGGTGACGTGTGGGCCCAATAGATCAGCCGGTCATGGACAGCAGATGGAATGTACAGACGCCCAGTGGGACACTGAAGGGGAGCGGGCTCTGCACACAACACCTGCTCAATGTCCGCGTCCAGCTCCCACACTACCGGCGCCACCAGGCAGGAGGCTGGGAGTATGGGGGTGAGATCCATGGGCCGCTCCTCTGTGTCATACAGCCGGGACAGTGTGCCTGCCTTCACGTTCTGGGAACCTGGTCTGTAAGAAAGGGTGAAAACAAAACGTGTGAAAAACATGGCCCACCTTGCCTGGCGAGGGTTCAGTCACCTTGCCGCCTGGATGTACTCCAGATTGCGGTGGTCAGTCCAGATGAGAAAAGGGTGTTTAGCCCCCCTCAAGCCAACGTCTCCAAGGCTTCAAAGCCTTGACAACAGCCAACAGCTCCCGGTCCCTCCACGTCATAGTTTTGCTCTGCCGGGCTGAGCTTCCTTGAGAAGATGGCACAGGGACGGAGCTTCGGTGGCGTACCCGAGCACTAAGAGAGCACGGCTCCTATCCCAGCCTCGGACGCATCCACCTCCACTATGAATGCCAAAGAGGGATCCGGATGGGCCAGCACGGGAGCCGAGGTATACAGAGACCTCAGGTGACCAAAGGCCCTGTCCGCCTCAGCCGACCACTGCAAACGTACCGGTCCCCCCTTCAGCAATGAGGTAATGGGAGCTGCTACCTGACCAAAACCCCGGATAAACCTCCGGTAGTAATTGGCAAACAAAAGAAACCGCTGCACCTCCTTTACCATGGTGGGAGTCGGCCAATTACGCACGGCTGAGATGCGATCACTCTCCATCTCCACACCTGAGGTGGAAATGCGGCTACCCTAGGAAGGAGATGGACTGTTGGAAGAACAGACATTTCTCAGCCTTGGCGTACAGGTCATGCTCCAACTGTCGACCAAGCACCTTGCGCACCAGGGACACATGTTCGGCGCATGTAGTGGAGTATATCAGAATGTCATCAATATACACCACTACACCCTGCCCATGCAGGTCCCTGAAAATCTCGTCTACAAAGGCTTGGAAGCCTGACGGAGCATTCATCAACCCGTACGGCATGACGAGGTACTCATAATGCCCTGAGGTCGTACTGAACGCAGTCTTCCACTCGTCTCCCTCCCGGATACGCACCAGGTTGTAAGCACTCCTGAGATCAAGCTTGGTGAAGAAGTGCGCCCCGTGCGATAAGAGGTAGCGAGTAACTGTACCTCACAGTTATCTGATTTAAGCCTCGATCGTCAATACATGGGCGCAGACCTCCCTTCTTCTTCATAAAAAATAAACTCAAGGAGGCGGGGGAAGTGGAGGACCGAATGCACCCCTGACGCAGGAATTCGGAGACATATGTTTCCATAGCCACCTGTACCACCATCTCCGCCTGTGACAGAGGATACACGTGACTCCTGGGAAGTGCAGCGTCTACCAGGAGATTTATCGCACAATCCCCCCGTCGATGTGGTGGTAATTGAGTCGCCTTCTTTTTGGAGAAGGCGAGAGCCAAATCGGCATATTCGGGGGGAATGCGCACGGTGGAGACTTGGTCTGGACTTTCCACCGTAGTAGCACTTACGGAAACCCCTAAACACCTCCCCGAGCACTCTCGTGACCACCCCGTGGGGTGACGCCAGAGTGCCCTGCCTGCTGCCTCGACCACCAGAGGAAGTGTGACTTCTGTGGCAACAGATTGTGCACGAGACGGAACCTCCTCCAGTCTCCCTGAGCGCAGCACCTCCCAACTCCATGGGCATCGGAGTGGTGGTGCTGGGGGATGGAACCAACAGACCCCGATCTGGACGTCCGCGGGTAGCCAGCAGGTTATCCATCCGAATGGACAGGTCCACCAGCTGGTCGAAGGTCAGGGTGGTGTCCCTGGAGGCCAACTCTCGACGGACGTCCTTGCGCAAACTGCAGCGATAGTGGTCGATCAGTCGTCGTTCCATCCCACTCCGGAGGCCAGTGTCCTGAAGTCCAAAGCGAACTCCTGTGCGCTCCTCGTCCCCTGCCGCCGGTGGAAAAGACGTTCACCCGCCGCTCTGCCCTCAGGCGGGTGGTCAAAGACTGCCCGGAAACGACGGGTGAACTCCTCAAAGTTGTCCAGCACCGCATCTCCTTCCACCCACACGGCATTGGCCCACTCCAGTGCTTTCCCCGAGAGGCGCCGAGATGGTAGAGCATCGCTGTGTGGTCCTGGACGCGCTCCTCAATCTCCATACCAGGGGCACCTGCTCCTGCTGACTCCATATTCGGGTGTGGTATTCTGTAAGGGGTGCGTAACTGGTGGCAGGGAAGTCAGACGCAGGAGAGCAGAACTAGGCAATAGCCAGAGCAGTTCCAAAACCAACGGCATCAAGAAAATAACAACTTGGGTACAAAACCCGACACGCACCAGTCAACATGTGCACAAGCACTTACAGACAAACAATACCACACAAAGACATGGGGGGAACAGAGGGTAAATACACAACATGCAATGAGGGAATGAAAACCAGGTGTGTGGGAAAACAAGACAAAACAAATGGAAAATGAAAAATGGATCGGCGATGGCTAGAAGTCCAGTGACGTCAACCGCCGAACACCGCCCAAACAAGGAGAGGAACCGACTTCGGCAGAAGTCGTGACACTCAATTCATATTTGGTAGCATTGCCTTTAAATTGTTTAACTTGGGTCAAACGTTTCGCGTAGCTTTCCACAAGCTTCCCACAGTAAGTTGGGTGAATTTTGGCCCATTCCTCCTGACAGAGCTGGTGTAACTGAGTCAGGTTTGTAAGCCTCCTTGCTCGCACACACTTTTTCAGTCCTGCCCACAAATCTTCTATAGGATTGAGGTCAGGGCTTTGTGATGGCCACTCCAGTACCTTGACTTTGTTGTCCTTAAGCCATTTTGCCACAACTTTGGAAGTATGCTTGAGGTCATTGTCCACTTGGAAGCAACCAAGCTTTAACTTCCTGACTGATGTCTTGAGATGTTGCTTCAATATATCCAAATACTTTTCCTACCTCATGATGCCATCTAAGTGCACCAGTCCCTCCTGCAGCAAAGCACCCCCACAATATGATGCTGCCACCCCCATGCGTCACGGTTGGGATGGTGTTCTTCGGCTTGGCCAAACAGTTCTAGTTTTGTTTCATCAGACCAGAGGCCATTTCTCCAAAAAGTATGATCTTCGTCCCCATGTGCAGTTGCAAACCGTAGTCTGGCTTTTTTATGGCGGTTTTGGAGAAATGGCTTCTTCCTTGCTGAGCGGCCTTTCAGGTTATGTCGATATAGGACTTTTTTTACTGTGGATATAGATACTTTTGTACCTGGTTTCCTCCAGCATCTTCACAAGTTCCTTTGCTGTTGTTCTGGGATTGATTTGCACTTTTCGCACCAAAGTATGCGTCTCCTTCCTGAGCGGTATGACGGCTGCGTGGTCCCATGGTGTTTATACTTGCGTACGATTGTTTGTACAGATGAACGTGGTACCTTCAGGCGTTTGGAAATTGCTCCCAAGGATGAACCAGACTTGTGGAGGTCTACAATTTGTTTTCTGAGGTCTTGGCTGATTTCTTTTGATTTTCCCATGATGTCAAGCAAAGAGGCACTGAGTTTGAAGGTAGGCCTTGAAATACATTCATTAGCTATACCTCCAATTGACTCAATTATGTCAATTAGAAGCTTCTAAAGCCATTATATCATTTTCTGGAATTTTCCAAGCTGTTTAAAGACACAGTCAACTTAGTGTATGTAAACTTCTGACCCACTGGAATTGTGATACAGTGAAATAATCTGTCTGTAAACAATTGTTGGAAAAATGACTTGTGTCATGCACAAAGTAGATGTCCTAACCAACTTGCCAACACTATAGTTTGTTAACAAGAAATTGAAAAACAAGTTTTAATGACTCCAACCTAAGTGTATGTAATCTTCCGACTCCAACTGTAGATACCAAGCCTGTCTGAGTGTCCTAGTCTTAGTGATGTTTATGGATGTGTCTCAAATGGCACCCTATTCCCTACATAATGTACTACTTTTGACCAGAGACCTACAGGCCCTGGTCAAAAGTAGTGCACAATATAGGGAATAGGTGTCATTTCAGACGCAGCCTGTGTGGCTGAGTGGATGTATTGGTAAGAGAGTATGTCACTTAGTGGTCTGTGAGAGTTTTTCAGTGAGTGCATGGTGTGTCAGTGATGTGTACTAGCAGGCAGGTCAGTGCCAGTAGTGACAGGGTCAGTTGGTGCCAGACATATGGTGTCACTCCCGGCAGTGTCCCTGCAGTGGCAGAGCTGGGCAACACCTGGTGCCACCTAACAGGGCCTGGCAGCATCTGGGTCACACACACATGGGTGCTCGATACGCGCACACACACACACACGCACACACACACACACACACACACACACACACACACACACACACACACACACACACACACACACACACACACACACACACACACACACACACACACACACACACACACACACACACACGGGCACAAAGCCATACACAGGCACAAAGCCATACACGGGCACAAAGCCATACACACACAGCCAGAGGTGACTTGAAGCGGCTACACATTGACGGAAGAAGTGAGAGATAGAGATGGAGAGTGAGAGATAGCGAGAGAGAGAGAGAGAAGGCAAGTGAGGGATAATGCATATATCAGTCTGCATTTATCCCTTATGTAAAGGAATATGAAAGGGTCAGAGTAAGGGCAGAAGTGAGTAGTGATCTTATACAGTAATTAGTAGTGACTGTGGGTGCACCCATGGCTCCTCTCCTTGTCGTCTCAGGAATGTGAGCCATGCGTGAGTGTGGGCGTCCATCCCTTGACAACAGCCACACACAAAGACACCACTGTCACCAAGGACCATACACTTTCAACAAGACTCCAGTGCCACACTAGATTTAGAATTACTCGAATATCCATGGAAGGGTCCATGGTTTTTGGGGCAGAATACACATAGGTACACCCAATTTGGCCAAACAATGGAAATCTCCATTGCTACATAAAGAACAAAGAGAAAGAGATAACATTCTGATAATGACACATAACACTGATGATTAGATCATCCAAATGGTGCAGCAAATTTAGCCACCATATTGGATGAGGCATTGCATATGCGTCGCCGTTCTAGTCATTCTCACTCTATGACGCCAGCTCTGTCAATTGGAGTGTCCGTTCTAGTCATTCCAACTCTATGACGCCAGCTCTGTCAATTGGAGTGTCCGTCCTAGTCATTCCAACTCTATGATGCCAGCTCTGTCAATGGGAGTCCCCGTTCTAGTCATTCCAACTCTATGACGCCAGCTCTGTCAATGGGAGTCCCCGTTCTAGTCATTCCAACTCTATGACGCCAGCTCTGTCAATGGGAGTCTCGTTCTAGTCATTCCAACTCTATGACGCCAGCTCTGTCAATGGGAGTCCCTGTTCTAGTCATTCCAACTCTATGACGCCAGCTCTGTCAATGGGAGTCCCCGTTCTAGTCATTCCAACTTTATGACGCCAGCTCTGTCAATGGGAGTTTCCCGTTCTAGTCATTCTAACTCTATGACGCCAGCTCTGTCAATGGAAGTGACCGTTCTAGTCATTCTAACTCTATGACGCCAGCTCTGTCAATGGGAGTGTCCATTCTAGTCATTCTAACTCTACGGTGCCATGCATCTATCAATGTGAGGGTCCTATCTAGTCATTCTAATTCTATGACGCCAGCTCTGTCAATGGAAGTGACTGTTCTAGTCATTCTAACTCTATGACGCCAGCTCTGTCAATGGGAGTGTCCATTCTAGTCATTCTAACTCTACGGTGCCATGCATCTATCAATGTGAGGGTCCTATCTAGTCATTCTAATTCTATGGCTCCAGCTATTGTCACCAAGGCCTAAGCACGCAGGCAGGCAAATTGGTCTGTCTTACGTAACATAACAAGACATAGGCTAGGCTAGATGGAAATTGAGAGGGATAGAGAGGAACAAGGAGACAGATAACGCTAGAGAAAGGTGCAGGGAAACAGAGAAAGAGAGAGTGTGTGCGTGCCTGTGTGTGTGTGTGTGTGTGTGTGTGTGTGTGTGTGCGCACGCGTGTGTGTGTGTGTGTGTGTGTGTGTGTGTGTGTGTGTGTGTGTGTGTGTGTGTGTGTGTGTGTGTGTGTGTGTGTGTGTGAGAGAGAGAGAGAGAGAGTAGAAAGCTAAAGAAAAGAAGAGAAGAGGAAAGAAGAGGAGACAGACAAGGGAGGGAGGGAGGGAGGGAGGGAGGGAGGGAGGGAGGGAGGGAGGGAGGGAGGGAGGGAGGGAGGGAGGGAGGGAGGGAGGGAGGGAGGGAGGGAGGGAGGGAGGGAGGGATCAGTACATTCTCTACCATGGAAATCTCGGAGAATGTCTGATCAATGATAATCCTATTGCCTCTCCACTCCGAGAGGAGGAAATGGAGAGAGAATGAGATGTGAAAGGGAGAAGTGTCAGATTGACTGGATATAACCTGATCTAACTGAGACAAAGAGAGAGAGACACACAGAGAGAGTAAAAGAGAGAACAAGAGAAAGAGTGAATGGGATGAGGAGTCACAGTGCCAGTATACAGTAACTGTATAACTGAAATTCTCGCAAGCCCTAACCAACTCTTGATCTGGCTATTATGAGAGACTAAACTAAATACTGAGACAAAGTGAGGGTGAGAGAGTGAGAGATATAGAAATGTAATGGTACGGGTATTTGTCAGTATCACTGTGGATAACTTTGAGACATTAAAGACACATTAGTGTAAGTGAGGTTCTGGAGGTTCTGGAGTACACACTGCCAGCACAATAAAGTTCAGTACAGTACAGACCAGTACCAGAGACCAGACCAGTACAGTACAGACACAACCTGTGTAGTTCAGTACCATCTGATCACAATTGATCAATATTATCAAGATAAGAGAACCTGCTGAAGACTTATGAGAACGGACTGTAAGGCAGAGACTGTATCCAGAAAAGGAGGGCTTCTGCTGAAACTAGATACAGAAAAGTGGAGCAATCTTCATCAGAAGTGATTAGAAATGAGAGAGAGAGAGAGAGAGAGAGAGAGAGATAGAGAGAGAGAGAGAGAGAGAGAGAGAGAGAGAGAGAGAGAGAGAGAGAGAGAGAGATAGAGAAGAGAGAGAGAGAGAGAGAGAGAGAGAGAGAGAGAGAGAGAGAGAGAGAGAGAGATAGAGAGAGATAGAGAGAGAGAGAGAGATAGAGAGAGAGAGAGAGAGAGAGAGAGAGAGAGAGAGAGATAGAGAGAGATAGAGAGAGAGAGAGAGAGAGAGAGAGAGAGAGAGAGAGAGAGAGAGAGAGGCTGCTGAGGCTGCAGTAGTTCTAGTGGGCTGGTTTAATCCCACAGACTGATAGAATGAGTCCAAATAACATGTACAGTGGAGAGAAGAGGAGAGGAGGAAGTGACTGTATTACTATTCTTCAGTTTTTATCTAAATATCATATCATTTCTGGGTAACAATTAAATACCTTACTGTGATTATTTTCAATTAAAATGGTCAAAAAGAAACAAAAATATCTTCTTAGCAAAGAGTATTTTCTCAAGCAAGATTTTTGCTATGACTATATGGGAGTGGTCTGAGTTGGGAGGGGAAAACTGAAAACGACCTTTCTTATTGGACTATTAACTAATTTACCGCCTGGTGATATCACCAGGCAGTCCAGAACTCCATCCCACCAAAACAGGCTGAATTTCAGGCAGTCTTTTCAAACAGCTTGTACACTAAAAGGGCAATATCATCATTATCACAATCTCACAGTATTATATAAAGGGAGAGAGTTGTTTCTTTGTTATATAATATTGCTATTTCATTCAATAATAGAACATGCTGAAAGAGAGGGATGAGAAAGAGCATGAAGGGAGGAAAGGAGGGGAGCGAGGAAGGAGGGGGTCACACTTCTCTCCAATGAATACAACTTAATTACCACATCCCCCTCTCATTTCCCCTCCGCTCCCAGAGGAGGACGAGAGAAGAGGAAGATGAAACAGAGTGGGGAAAGGGATGGAGAGAAGGGGCAGAGAGGAGAAAACGAGTGTAGAGCAGAGCAGAGAGAGAGAGAGAGCAAAGAAAAACAGAGAGGCAGAGAGAGAGAGAGAGAGAGAGACAGATGAGAGATAAAAAAGATAGAAGAGGAGAGCATAAAGACAGAGAGAGAGAGAGAGCGGTTGAGAGAGAAAGACAGAGAGGAGAGGAAGGAAGACAACAAGACCTAGAGGACTGTATAGCGTCCATCTTTAATTCAGGGTCTTTGTAAATGGAAAGTGGCTGAACAGTCGGAGTGATCTTTCGGATTCATCAGCTCTAGCACAAATAGCTGCCATATTAACACACTCAGGCTGAAGAAGAGAGAAGAGGAGAGAGAAGAGAGGAGATGAGAATGAAGCGAGAGGAGGAAAGGCACAAGAGGAGAAAGGGATTTGAGTAAAAATGGAAGGGGAGAGAAGAGGGTGTAGAAGAGAAAAGCAAGGAGAGACGATTAGAGTTGAAATGGGGGGAGAAAATACAGAGTGCTAGTTCCCTCCTCATTATCAAGACTAGAGAGGATTTGGGGTTTGCATTGCTGAGGGGAACTGGGCCTTAAGAGCACCATGGGATTCTACTCACTGAGAAATGAGGACAAAGTGCTCGCTCGCTCAGTTTGTCTACCTCTGTAACACCAGTGCGCAAGCACACAGACAGGCAGACACACATACATTCACGCAAACATACCCCCCCCCCCTCCACCCACGAACACTCACCCATAGAAACACACACACACACACATCCCCACACACCACACACATCCCCACACACCACACACATGGCGCTCTCTTGAAACCTGACTGTGCTCATTATGAGTGACACCTGCATGTCATTCACGGTGGGCCAATTTGAGTAAAGCAGCAGCTAGCTCCAGCAGCAGATCTCTTCCCTTCAGGGAGACAATAGAGGAACGTCTGGAGCCATGACATCATTCTAGGCTATGGCAGAACACAGCAGAACAGGAGAGGAAAGGTAATTATGTGGCGAATGCCTCAAGAGACGCCCTTTAGAGGTGTGTGTGTGTGTGTGTGTGTGTGTGTGTGTGTGTGTGTGTGTGTGTGTGTGTGTGTGTGTGTGTGTGTGTGTGTGTGTGTGTGCATGCACGCGCTGTGTGTGTGTGTGTGTGTGTGTGTGTGTGTGTGTGTGTGTGTGTGTGTGTGTGTGTGTGTGTGTGTGTGTGTGTGTGTGTGTGTGTGTGTGTTCTCTTCATGCATGTGTGCATGCGTTTGCTTCAATAACCTCCAGTTCATTGACAAGTACTATGTAATTACCATATGCCAGTGACATCCTTCCGCCGTACATCCTTTTGCCATAGGTATAAAAATTGAATAGGGAACGATACTGACTAATGCCTTGCCGGAGTGGGTCGGAGATAGACGGTTTTGATAAACACAAATCAATTGTCTTTGGCCCTGTAATTCTAGTGAATGTAATTCTGGGGGAAAGGTGAATGTAATTCTAGTGAATCGGGGAGAGGTGATTGCCTACTGCCGTACACTTAAATGCCTGATTTTCTTGAGACGCAACACTACCGACGTGTAATTTCGCTTGCTGCATGTATAGTGAACGTATGAAACCAGCTAGCGATGTGGCTAATGCTACATCCCCTCTGCTATCCCCCGAGGCACCAATCAGTATATCGCAGGAGGAGGGAGAGAGGGGGGGTGGGGGGGTGCGGGGCGCCGACGATGATTTCATATTTCATATATGAAATAGTATTTGCAGGAAGGGTATTAAGATAGCAATCTCTCCATTACGGCTTGGTGCGTATTTTGAGCATGTGTGTGTGTGCGCGCCCGCTTGCATGCCTGTGCATGAGCGAATGTGTGTGTACTTGCGTGTCCTTGAACGTGTAAGCAATTTTGGGTGACTGTGTGCCGAAAAAAACTATTTTTGAAGGGGATACATCTCCAAAAGGTCAGTGAGTTATTTTCCCCTGTTCCCTTAAATGTCTCAATCAAATGTAATCTCACCACTGAGTCTGTGACAACCCTACGTTCTCTATGCTGTGAGCCTGACATTTAACTACCATGTAGAACATTTCTACAGTTGAGCTTGCCGCAATGCATTTATGTGCCTCACAGTTTAGATACTATTGCAAACTAATGAAGACAAGTATCTGTAAGAATCAGGGAAGATTAGAATAAGCCATGGGATTTCTGGTTATTGCCTTCACACTGATGTGGAATAAAATTCCTGTAAGCAAAACGAGACAAAAAAAAGTCACGTAGTTTACGCATCGAAGCTTTCACACACATACAGTAACACGTCACAGAACGAATGTAGGAATCAAGGTCTGTCATTTTACATCAAGGGGGATTGTTTTTTTAATGTGCTATTTAACCTACATGCCTTTTCATATATAGCCCTTTCTCCTTCCTATCTCTGAAATTAGCGAGATGTTGCCTTGCATCATTGTTATTGGCTGAACATGGTTCTGTCTGAATGAGATTGGTTGATTGCTGCCTCAGCCTTGACCTGTCCTCCACCTGTGCCCAAGTGAATGATGAAGGGTATTCTGGGGGATGCAGTTGCACAGGGTGATTCACAGAAGATTAATTAGAGCTTTTCTCCTCCTCTCTCTAGTACAGCGGTTCCCAAACTTTTTATAGTCCCGTTCCCCTTCAAACATTCAACCTCCAGCTTCGTACCCCCTCTAGCACCAGGGTCAGGACACTCTCAAATGTTGTTTTTTTGCCATCATTGTAAGCCTGCCACACACACACTATACGATACATTTATTAAACATAAGAATGAGTGTGAGTTTTTGTCACAACCCGGCTCGTGGGAAGTGACAAAGAGCTCTTATAGGACCAGGGCACAAACAATAATAATCAATAATTGTGCTCTTTATTTAACCATCTTACATATAAAAACATATTTGTTCAATCAAAAAATGGTGAATAACTCACCACAGGTTAATGAGAAGGGTGTGCTTGAAAGGATGCACATAACTCTGCAATGATGGGTTGTATTGGAGAGAGTCTCAGTCTTAAATCATTTTCCACACACAGTCTGTGCCTGTATTTAGTTTTCATGCTAGTGAGGGCCGAGAATCCACTCTCACATAGGTACGTGGTTGCAAAGGGCATCAGTGTCTTAACAGCGCGATTTGCCAAGGCAGGATACTCTGAGCGCAGCCCAATCCAGAAATCTGGCAGCGGCTTCTGATTAAATTCAATTTTCACAGAACCGCTTGTTGCAATGTTGATGAGGCTCTCTTGTTCAGATATCGGTAAGTTGACTGGAGGCAGGGCATGAAAGGGATAACGAATCCAGTTGTTTGTGTCATCCGCTTCGGGAAAGTACTTGCTTAATTGCGCACCCAACTCACTCAGGCACTTCGCTATATCACATTTGACATTGTCCATAAGCTTGAGTTCATTTTCACCTAAAAAAAACATTCAATGATGGAATGACCTGTGTGTTGTCCTTGCAGACTTAGATGCAGACTTAGAAGAGCTCCAACTTCTTAAACATAGCCTCAATTTTGTCCAGCACATTGAATATAGTTGCAGAATCCCAGTATTCCTAGATTCAGATCATTCAGGCAAGAAAAAACATCACCCAGATAGGGCAGTCATGTGAAAAACTCGTCATCATGCAAGCGGTCAGACAAGTGAAAATTATGGTCAGTAAAGAAAACTTTAAGCCCATATCATTGCATATCATTGCAGGGGCCTTGCTTTAACAAAGTTAACCATTTTCACTGTAGCGTCCAAAACGTCTTTCAAGCTGTCAGGCATTCCCTTGGCAGCAAGAGCCTCTTGGTGGATGCTGCAGTGTACCCAAGTGGCGTCGGGAGCAACTGCTTGCATGCGCGTTACCACTCCACTATGTCTCCCTGTCATGGCTTTTGCGCCGTCAGTACAGATACCAACATGAGCAGCAGCTACGTTTGGCTACATACAGACCGTTAGTGGAATTCCCGCGAGAGAGTAATGGTTAATGTGATTGGATGTTAATTATTTGACTAGGCTACCTGTATTAGATATTGTGTTGGTATTTCGCTGAACACCTAGATGGTTTAATTTTATTTTTGGTAGTGAAACGAGGCTACTCAGGCGAGAAAAAAACCTCACCCCAATGTATAGCCCTGTTGGAAAACATAAATATACTGTTTGAAAAAGTGAAGGGGGAAAAAAAAATCGCATTTTTATTTGGTGTATCCCCAGACAGCATTGCGCGTATCCCCTGCTCTAGTACAATGACACCTTAGCATGCCTCTGCTCACATCCCAGTTCCGCTTAGCAACAGAGAGGAGAAGGGGGAACGCCACAGACTAACACACTTCCCAGTCCCCCCCTTCTCGACCCTCAAAGCCTCTCCACCAGCCTCCCATATCCACCGCACTCACCACCACCCGTGACCAACCCTCCTTCACTCCCTTCATCCTCAGATTCCTCCATCCATCCCTCTCCCCTTGCCATCCCACTGGCTCTGGCTTTGAAACAACCTTCATTACAATCATGGGGAGCTAATGGTGCTTGTATTGGTCTCAGCTCGACGGCATTCATTTTAACCTACTTTCCTGCAATAATCTACATGTACTCCCCAATCTCCAAGGAGTGGCATGGCAAAAGACAAATTGCAGCCCCAGGGCAAATAGTGGATAAGTGTAAGTGAGTGTGTGTGTGTGTGTGTGTGTGTGTGTGTGTGTGTGTGTGTGTGTGTGTGTGTGTGTGTGTGTGTGTGTGTGTGTGTGTGTCTGTGTGTGTGTGTGTGTGTGTGTGTGTGTGTGTGTGTGTGTGTGTGTGTGTGTGTGTGTGTGTGTGTGTGTGTGTGTGTGTGTGTGTGTGTGTGTGTGTGTGTGTGTGTGTGTCTGTGTGTGTCTGTGTGTGTCTGTGTGTGTGTGTGTGTGTCTGTGTGTGTGTCTATGTGTGTGTGTGTGTGTGTGTGTGTGTGTGTGTGTGTGTGTGTGTGTGTGTGTGTGTGTGTGTGTGTGTGTATGTGTGTGTGTCTTTATGTGTGTGTGTGTGAGGCCTATACTCCCAAGCCCAGCAGAGATCATAGACTGTGGGATCTAGCGGACACAGCAAGAGCCTCAGCACCATGGGAGACCAGCACATTCCAGCTAACAGCAGTGGCATATCACACACAAATACACACACCTCAGGGTCTTTGTTCAGTAAAATTGGAATGAATTTCCACTTCGCCTTTGCTCTTAACTTTGAATTGAACACGCTCTCTACTCAGTCTCCTGGGGACCAGTCTATGTCAGTTAAACTGGCTAAAAGTAAGTGTTAACCATAGCTTATATGACTCAAATGATTTGAGGTATTGCAAAACACCTCTGAAGGGAGGACTAAAGGATTTTACACCGACACCCAATCATTTCACATCGAGAACAAGACTGTAAAGGCATGACATTGTGTTACTATAGTGAAAATTGAAGCAAATTCAACCTGTGTCTTTTCAGCCATGGTTGCATGTAGGCATTGTCTGCAGGGCGAGGGAGTTGTTACATCTCACACCAATGTGTACAAAGACTGACAGAGAAATTGTACACAGCCATGCTGTTTCAGTCACTTTTATCCCTTCCTTAGCTCACACCCTCTCTTGAAATACATTCTTTAATATCAATGTGGCGTTCTTTGTAATGTAATGCTTAGATAAGTAGTAAGTGGATAAAAGGGCACTCACTCGCATCCACGTGCATGCGCTAGCGCGCGCGTGCGCACATACACACAGACACACACACACACACACACACACACACACACAAACAGAACACCGCAGCTCTGCTGTCTGTATTCTGCTTGTTCAGCACCAAGGACAGCTCCACCTCTCCTTCACTCTGCCTGCACTGCTCTTCCTCTTCAACTCACAGGTATAACTTTATATAGCGCTAGTCCTTTGACATTTCCATAACGTTCAGGACCTGAGTGTCATAGACATGCACAAATGCACCGACAGTGTTCCCCCTATATTCATTTAGCAGCAGTGGCCCACCGCTGCTAAATTGTTGTCACCACTGCAAAATATACAATGTATTTTCTATATATACAATACCAGTCAAACGTTTGGACACACCTACTCATTCCAGGGTTTTTCTTTTGACTATTTTACACTGTAGAATAATAGTGAAGACATCAAAACTGTTCAGGAGAGTACCTTTCTGCTCTCCGCATGGTCTACATCCCTCATCCCAAACCCTGCCGCTCGCAACACTGAGCACCAAGACTGAGCAGCAAGGATACAGTGTCACTACGCATGTATCAAATCACTCAGGTGGAACAGATCCCATTTCAGGCAATCGCACTTCATCTCATACATAAGTCCAACACGCTAACACACACACACACACACACACACACACACACACACACACACACACACACACACACACACACTACATACACACACACACACACACAACAAGCAACACTCACATACAGACATAAGCACACACACACAATACACAGACACACACACACACAAGCAAAGGTGTGTGCACGCACACACACGCCTCCTCCTCCCCATCCCCCCACGCAATTTCAATATAATTGCCACAAGTGCAAGAGACAAACTGCAATCTGAAAGCCCAGGCTTGTTCATATTGAGAGTGTCAGTATTTGTTTTCTTGTTGACGCTAAATCTATTGTGACCCGAATGGAATAACACACAGATTCACACACACATCCACATATGAAGTGTTAGAACGGGTTTCTGGCTCTCTACAAGGCTAGATTGATGCGCTAGCTGAGTTGTTAGTCACTCTGCTCTCTCTTCCCTAGCTGAGTGTGTCTCTCTGTGGGGCAGGCCCGTCTCTCTGCATTGCTCTATGCTGGTATCAAAGGCCTCCCTGAGGCAACACTAATGACTGTACAGGCCTGCCACGCTACAGACCAGACTACTGAATGTTAATGACTGGACTGGATCAGTCTCAGCTAGACTACACACCAGACAACCATACATCAACAAGCCTTCAACTCCAAACATTGATGTTAACGAGATGGAATTGGAGCCAGAGTTAGACAAGTAGGGGAGAAAATGTCACTCTACTGTAACTGTGTTCTATTGTAGTTCTATTGTGCTCTTCACTCACTGCAAAATATGGATTTCACTATTAACAAATATTCCTTTGATAACATGCAATGGTGCAGAGTTTGTAGTTACAACTTTTACCCCATAATTCTAAAATGAGATCATGCCACCTGAACATATTTTCATTTGGGTCTATGGGCTAGTATTCATATATTATTCAACACTTTTCTCCTTCCCCAGACCATACTTTACAGTATAAGGCTACCAGCTCACAGCAGACACAAAGGGATTCCCCAAAGTGGAACGCATTGCTGATCAAAAAGATTCTACAGAACGGGAACTCATCCACAGACAGAAGGGTTAGGGAGGTAGGGTGTGGGGGGGCTCTTGCGGTAGAAGGGGGTTAAACCCTCATTGCTCTACATACCACAGCTACTGTAACGGATGAGGGGGGTAAGTGGGGTGGGGGGTGAGATGAGGTGAAAGAGTAGGAGAGGGGGGGCTTGTCTTGGCTGGATCCAACTCCAATCCGTTCTGCACACACGGATACCATATAGCAAATCCCCTTCACAAACAGCAAATCCCCCCCCCCCCCCCCACTTCACTCTTCCCCATTCCCGCGGTTCTTGTTTTCCCTGCACCCCCATCCCACTTCCCATCCACACTGCTGTGCACATCCCAAATGTGTCCCCCAAGATGGGCGTTTCAGTACTGGTGGGTAATCCCAGGAAAGCCTGCTCGGCTGCTGTCGATCGCGGGGAGAAATGACTTTGGATTTGATCTGTTTGTCTATTTGACGACAGTTGGTCTGAGGGGACGGGATAGGCTTATTCACACAAGCTTGTTTTTTTTTGTGTGAAAAATGGCACAGTTAACCCTTAGTGATTGCATATTTGGGTTCGTATTTAGATTATTGCCTATGTTGGCCCAAGTCAATACAGGCCTAGCCGTCTCTAGTAAGACATCAAAAACAGTGCTTCAGTCAGACACAAGGAGCCTTGGGTCCACACTAGGGGTGTAACGATTCACCAATATGCAAAAAAATATACATATATCCGCTCATACTACATTCGTTCTACCTTGTGTGTGTGTGTGTACACTTTTTCTGTCTGTATGTGTAAGTTTGGGCATGCATCCATGTATGATTACTTCATGTAGAATTATGTAGAATTATAGTGTGAAAAGGTAACAGACACTAGATTTGAGACAATCTTTGATATTTTCTCCAGGTAGACGAATCGGATATCATGGGTATTTTACGGGTACTGTTGTCTTGACGACAATCAGAACTTAAAAAAGTATAACAAAAATGATTTTCTCTAGAGACTAAATTTCATATGATTCACTGTATACCACAATCTTAACTCGGCCTTTCAAAACGTACTGAGTTAATAAAACGACAACTATTTTGTTTGTTTTTATTAACACAGTGTTTATTATTAGTACCCAATCTCATTGGTATGTGGGGGGATTAAGATTAGAACAATAATAAACACTGTCACAGACCAGAGATCCCCACTGGCCCAGGGCCAGTATCTAGGGTTCATGTCTAGTGCATAAAGTGCGCTTTGACCCACTATACTGTTAACTTTCTGCATCCACGTCAAATTGTATATTTGAACATAATACTGAATTGACCCTCATTGGATTTGACAGACAGACTTACATTAAAGGGAGAGTTAACCCTAAAATCATACTTTAACATTTGTATCTATCATCTTTCATCTGCCATTTCCATATTCCACACCATCTGCTGTAAAATCCTATTAGGATAAACCTGAAGACCTCAATCTAAGATGAATATGAGAAAAGATTATTGAACCATCTAAATCAGTGATTTTGGGGGGTTTAGATTCTCCCTTTAACTAACCCAGTGTAAAGCAGTGTTAATCATCTCCTCATCCACAGCCAGTGACAGCACTGGCAGGGCCTGCTGGGGCTGTTGTCAGTGCTGAGACCACCTTGCTCTGGAGCGGATCAATCTGAGCTATTGACCGCTATACACTGAGCCTGGCTAGCCCAGCCCCCTCCATTGGGCTGATGGGGGTGTGAAAGGGGCCAAAGTGTGCCGGGGGATGGGAGGAGGGTGGCTAGATGCTAGGTTACTAAGGGGTCACTGTTCTATCGGGTTCCACCCTTCTGATCAACTCTATAGGCCTCTATGGGAGACGGGAGAAGGCATGTGTGAGTGAAAGTAGGTATGTGTGTGCGTGTATTGATCGCAGGCCAAGAAAGGTTCCCTCCCCATAGAAAAACGCTATAAAGGCCTGGGGGGCCTGGAGTAGCTGGAGGGTAGAGCAGGCCAAGCTGCCTTATATCCTTGTTTTGAGAAAGGCTCGAGCCAAAACATCTGCAATAAAAAAAAAATAATCTTCTATTTCTGCCTTTGTCTATGATTTCGCCCAAGGGGGCTTATTTCAACTGTGATGCACTGATTTATTCACATATTTCACTGAATACATTTATAAAAGCAGATTATCATTATTTCAGTAGAAAACTCAGAGAGAGGTGAGACTAGAGAAAAATTCCCCTAACAGTGAATACTTTAACCAGGGAGAGAGGCGAGAAGTACCCCTCACAGTGTATGAGACGGGGTAGGCACCAGAGGGGTAAACTCATCTATCCCAAAACCCTGCTGGAGGTTAACTGCCTGTTAAGTACTTCCTCTTCCACCGTCAGCAGTCTCCTGTTCGGCTGGCATTGGGCAACACTGACCTTCATTGAAGAGGATATTTCAATCCTGCCATTTTGCCCAGAAAGGCTTTATCTGATTGGCTGGATGAAAAGACATGGAAACAACCCCCAGCGTCTAAGTGAGAGTTTAGTTACCTAAGACCTTCATAAGCATGACATAAGCCCACTGTAAACATGACATTGGTAATTATTGTCAGAATGACAGCTATATTAACACAATCACAAAGAAAGCTACAGTTACATTGATTAGCATGGTATAGCCTAACGATTATAAAAAACAGTTCAAAGTGTTACCAGTGTGCCAGGCTGCTGTTCTGGGTCCCTCTGTGACGGTGTTCAGTGATCCATGGCTTAATGAAACTTTTATCACTCCACTCTGTCAGGCAGATTAACGTCGCTTTGCTTCTAACGCCCACTCTTAAATCACTTCCTCATCACAGGCTGACGGAACCATAGGGAGCACAGAGTGTCTTACAACACCTAACAGGGTAGAAGCTTGCTAAACAAATGGAAAAGACTTCCCCTTTATCTAACACAAGACATTTATATGCTCAAGACAGAGAACATAAGCTGTTAATTCATAACATGTTGGTTAGTCATGTAGTAACTTTCCAGACAAAGCATTTAGCTGCTGTTAAGACTTTCAATGCCAAAGATTTACTCATAGAAACTAAAAGCTAGTCATGACAAAGGCGATTTGCATGACATAATTGAGGTAGCAAATATCCTATCGGTAGAAGACTTAGGGATTCCAGAGGACGATACGTCCTTCTCAGCCCTTGTCATAGATGACTGTATAACCAGTCATGACAGCCAACATCAGCTTATGACCACCGACTTACCACTCCTAAAATATAAACAGTCCAAAATTAAATGAGGCCTTTTGCCACTGTGAGGCTTCCCAACCCATATACTCTTGCTCATTATCCCACTGAATGGCATACTATGTCAGTATTCACAGTAAAACAGCAAACATACCTGAATGGGGGAAAACAGAAATCCTATTATGTGTCTGTGTGAGCTGCTATGCCTTCTGTCGGAATGTGTCTTCTTTGTGTCAAACACAATGTTGCAGCAAGAACAGTAAACATCACTTGTGTACAGACAGACACTGATGTATGGCCACCGGAAGTGTTTCCCTCCTCAACAACAAGAGCTGCCAACAGCAAGCTTGAATTTCTGTTGATGTTGGACATGGCTTATACTTACGGTCTATGAGGGCCGGATAACTTCTGATTTTCATTCTCTCCATGTAACAAGGGAGTGATTAAGACCTGAGACGCCAGGTGAGTTAACCCTCTGGCCAATCAATGATCAATTTACGTTCAGGTAGAAAAGAGAACCAACAGGACATCGGCCCTCAAGGGCCAGTAATTGAATAGGATCCTACTGTAGGAGTTCTCAAGCCAAGCCAGAAAAGATGGACAGACCAGAGTCAAAACAAAATGAAAGCTAGCAAACATTGGAGGCTGTGTGATACATCATCAGGGTACACACTCAAGATCCATTTCCAGCCACCACCACCTCAGGGTAGTCGTGACTGAGTAACTGCATTTCCCAATGGTTAGTCACTTCCCAATGGTTTTCTGTGCTTAATGTTTCCCATCCTGTGTGAAATCATTGGATTCTGACAGTCTCTCTATATTTCTGGAAGAGCCACACATACTGAGGATGAATTGAGCCCATCTTTCAACAAGAGTAATACCGATGTTGGAGAGAAAGAGGGATGTCAGTGACACGCTCTCATTTCTCAACCACAGCTGTCGGCCAAACCACCCTTCCTTCCTTCCTTCCTTCCTTCCTTCCTTCCTTCCTTCCTTCCTTCCTTCCTTCCTTCCTTCCTTCCTTCCTTCCTTCCTTCCTTCCTTCCTTCCTTCCTTCCTTCCTTCCTTCCTTCCTTCCTCCTCCTTCTGTCCTTTTCCTCACTTCAGAAAGTATCGGTGTCTCAGGTCTACCACTTCAGCTGACAGGTCCAGTGGGCTAAGCTTCCTATCTTTTTACCATTTTGTACCCGGGCAATTCCACAGAAACAGATTTGCACTGAGACTCAGATTTTTCACTTAGAAAAATCTGAACAAAAGCCACTGATTTCAAAGGTTAACAAACCATACAATTCTATGCACATGGACAACTTAATAACTTGACAATTTACACTGAACATTTTACAAAAACACATTTACTGGAAGAACTGTGCAGATGCAAGGTTTGGTAACAGTTTTCCAAGTTTTCCGTTAACTGCTTCGAATTAAGATTCAACGATGTTCAGAAAGAATGGGGTGTCAGCTACATGTATGTCATGACACATTGACTTTGAAAAAATCTATTTTGGTTATTAAACTACAGTAAGTGAAATGGACTTACAACCGGTAACGGAATTGCGTTAACGGAATTTCATCATGGGTCCCTGATCTGTACTACACAGAAATGCATAATTATGAATATGAATGTCATTCTCTTCATGGTGATGTATCCTAAATAAGGTACACAAAGGTAGAAATATGCAATATCCTCCTTTGCATGTTTGGGTATTATTCTACACACTGGCTATTATTTTAATGAGCTCTGCCCCCAAACAATTCTACATTTGGTTCTACATTGCCCGGATGAAATCTGAACCAATAATAGACATCTACAGTATCGTTCACAAGTTTGGACATCAAAGTACAGCACAGTAGTGCTCAGTAGAGTACAGTCGAATTCAGTACAGCACAGTACAGTAAAGTATAGTTCAGTACAGTAGAGTATACTGTAGTTCAGTACATTATAGTGTACTCGACTCTAGTGTGCTCTACTGTTTAGTGTAATGAACTCCACAGTACAGTAAAGTATAGTTCAGTACAATAAAGTAGAGTATACTGTAGTTCAGTACATTATAGTGTACTCGACTCTAGTGTGCTCTACTGTTTAGTGTAATGAACTCCACAGTACAGTAAAGTATAGTTCAGTACAGTAAAGTAGAGTATACTGTAGTTCAGTACATTACAGTGTACTCGACTCTAGTGTGCTCTACTGTTTAGTGTAATGAACTCCACAGTACAGTACTGAACCATACTTTTCTTTACTGAACTCTACTCTACCGTACAGTGACTACTATGATGTCCCACTGTAGACAATTCAATTGAAGTAATAATACAAAGAAGAAGAAGAAGAAGAAGAAGAAGAAGAAGAAGAAGTGGAGGAGGGCTGGGGAAGACTGAAGGAAAGAACAAGAAGAAAGAAAAAGGAAAGCACAAAGAAAGAAGAAGAATGAAACCGGGGTCTAAAACAAGCCTTTTCAAACGCTCCCTCTCTTTACTCTCTCTGTTTATTTCTCTATGGAAATCAATGCAAACAGTAACAACTTTAAGCACCTCTCAGCTTTCATGCTGAGGAGCCCAATGAGTGTAATTAGACCTGGTCTCCCATTGAGGAATAGAGCAACATCAATCGGCCTAACTGGAGAGAGCTAGAGCGCTCGCTAATTGTGGCTAGTTTGAATGAAGGAAGTAGAGGGCAAGCAGAGAGGCAGGGAGACAAAGAGCTCAGTGGTGCTGTTGAGAGGACAGATGGACAGCCTCCCAACACTCACTGACTGACTCTAGTAGCACATCCAGTTGAAGCTAGCTACTGTATGACCCCCAACCGGGCTGAAATTAGCACTGTGAGAGCAGACGGACTGTATACTGAGCAGTGCTCACTGAGAAGCATGCCAAAACAGTTCAACTTGTGTGTGAAGTTCTGCTCATCGCGCCATGGCAGGGCTTTGCATGGCAGGGCTTTGCATGGCAGGGCTTTGCATGGCACTACGATGTGTCAAATTTAAGAAGAGGAGATTTACAGACTTGTAGACACTGACTGACTAGAAGAGACACACAAGATACTGGGAGACGTTAAGAGACTCCATCAGCTATCAAGACGAGACAGAGACTGACAGACACCAGAGACACACAAATATCCAGATAGACTGAAGCACAGAGACCACCCACTACCAACTACCTGTTCACTACTAGACCTACGGACTCCCAGACTCCTTCAAATCCTCCACACCTACCACAGACCACAACAGACCCTGCAGCCTTTAGCAGACTGCAGTTATGAAAATGGCGGTGAAATGTTCAATGACATGGAAAATGTCAGCACTGCACTACCAGGTGCTTATGAATGAGCCTCAGTTCTATCAGGCCTACCCAGGAGGTGCACTCTGTACCAGGGGACACACGCATTGTGGTGGGGGAGGGGAACGTGTCACAGCACCATCCCATCTGTGCTAGTCCTTAATCTGGTCTAATCCAGCTATCCAGCTCATCCAGTATGGTGGGGATGGAGACAGCACACAGTCAGGAATCAGCCCAGATTGGACAAAACAACAGAGAGAAAGAGAGAGAGCGAGAGAGGGGGGCATCAGTCAATGGGAAACCATTCTGGTCCAGTTGGCAAAAACCTATAACACGAGCGACATTCCCGTCAAGCCAAAACAAACATTGGAAACTAACCTTATCAGAATCACTTTCACTTAAAAACATTGTTGTCTCAGATAAGGTGATAAGGGGGGGGGGGGGGTCCTGACCCCTATTAGCCCACCTGCGATGGCCTGTACCCCAGGCAGTTGGTACGCACAGACCACTCTGTTACACTGAGTTACCAGGGTAACATCAGTTAAAAGGCTAGTAGCTCAACTAAAACAGGAAAAGTAAGGTTCAGTAGACTTGTGTAGAAGAGTGGATAATAAGGGTTTATTTAAGCATGTGCAAATAAATACATTAGGACAGGTTGATAAGTTTTTGGTCTCTTTGTTACATAACACGTACCATACAAATCCCTGATGTCAGTCGATTCTCCCTCCAAAACACGCACACCGACTAATGAGCTGTCCTCAAACACACATTTCCACCAGCACTTCTCACCCAACAACCCACACGTCCTCCCTTCTCTCTCTCTCCTTCATCCTCTCCCCGTTAATGCTCTCTATCCTCAGGCACAGTCAGTCAAGCACTGACGGCCACTCCATACATCATACTAGGGCTGGGGTCAAGTTGTTCCTGCAGTCAAGTTCCCTTGAATGACCCCCTTGATATGGTACTGGTCCTCAGGGCACACACACAGACATGAACACACACGCACGTCATTATGCCCCCCCACCAGCTACCAGTGTGCAGGTACATGCTGTTACCTACATGTACGTAGAAAATGGTGGTGGTGAATTAGACGAGGTCCACAGAGAGAAAGGGAGAGAGAAGGGATGGGGTGGGGTGGGGGCAGCCCAAGCTAAAAATACAGCCGAGCATCACTGTGAGTCATAAGCCTGCTTCACTCCGCTCCGGCTCCGGCTCTGGCTGCCTGCCAACAACACACACACAGGCTGGGCAGACAAATACAGAGCTGCAAGCTAAGCTGGAGCCTGGAGAGAGAGAAATAGGGGGGAGGGTGGGGCTTAGAGAAAAATGGAGAGGGAGGGGAGAGGGGGAAGAGATTGAGAGAGGGGCTCAGTGAACAAGAGCTGAGATATGGGGGAGGGGTATGGCAGGGAGAGGAAAGGATGGAGAGACAGGGACAATAAAAGGGAAAGTGAAAAAAGGGACAGAGTTATTGAAGAGAAAGGGAGCAAATGAGAGGAAAAAAGGACAGAGAGATGGAAGAAGGAAGATGGTAAAAGAGAGAGAAAGAAATAGAAATCAAATCCAATCAAATAACATTACAACAGGTGTAGACCTTACCGTGAAATGCTTACTTACATGTCCTTAACAAACAGTGCAGTTCAAGAAATAGAGTTAAGAAAATATTTACTAAATTAACTAAAGTGAAAATAAAATAAATAAGTAACACAAGAAAATGACATAACAATAACGAGGCTACAGTGAGGGAAAAAAGTATTTGATCCCCTGCTGATTTTGTACATTTGCCCACTGACAAAGTCATTATCAGTCTATAATTTTAATGGTTGGTTTATTTGAACAGTGAGAGACAGAATAACAACAAAAAAATCCCCAAAAACGCATGTCAAAAATGTTATAAAATGATTTGCATTTTAATGAGGGAAATAAGTATTTGACCCCTCTGCAAAACATAGTACTTGGTGGCAAAACCCTTGTTGGCAATCACAGAGGTCAGACGTTTCTTGTAGTTGGCCAACAGGTTTGCACACATGTCAGAAGGGATTTTGTCCCACTCCTCTTTGCAGATCTTCTCCAAGTCATTAAGGTTTCGAGGCTGACGTTTGGCAACTCGAACCTTCAGCTCCCTCCACAGATTTTCTTTGGGATTAAGGTCTGGAGACTGGCTAGGCCACTCCAGGACCTTAATGTGCTTCTTCTTGAGCCACTCCTTTGTTGCCTTGGCCGTGTGTTTTGGGTAATTGTCATGCTGGAATACCCATCCACGACACATTTTCAATGCCCTGGCTGAGGCAAGGAGGTTCTCACCCAAGATTTGACGGTACATGGCCCCGTCCATCGTCCCTTCGATGCGGTGAAGTTGTCCTGTCCCCTTAGCAGAAAAACACCCCCAAAGCATAATGTTTCCACCTCCATGTTTGACGGTGGGGATGGTGTTCTTGGGGTCATAGGCAGCATTCCTCCTCCTCCAAACACGGCGAGTTGAGTTGATGCCAAAGAGCTCCATTTTGGTCTCATCTGACCACAACACTTTCACCCAGTTATCCTCTGAATCATTCAGATGTTCATTGGCAAACTTCAGACGGGCATGTATATGTGCTTTCTTGAGCAGGGGGACCTTGCGGGCGCTGCAGGATTTCAGTCCTTCACGGCGTAGTGTGTTACCAATTGTTTTCTTGGTGACTATGGTCCCAGCTGCCTTGAGATCATTGACAAGGTCCTCCCGTGTAGTTCTGGGCTGATTCCTCACCGTTCTCATGATCATTGCAACTCCACGAGGTGAGATCTTGCATGGAGCCCCAGGCCGAGGGAGATTGACAGTTCTTTTGTTTTTGTCACCTTCTCACCAAGCTGCTTGGCGATGGTCTTGTAGCCCATTCCAGCCTTTTGTAGGTCTACAATCTTGTCCCTGACATCCTTGGAGAGCTCTTTGGTCTTGGCCATGGTGGAGAGTTTGGAATCTGATTGATTGATTGCTTCTGTGGACAGGTGTCTTTTATACAGGTAACGAGCTGAGATTAGGAGCAATAAAACCAATGGTAATGGCGATTTATCACTCGCCTACAAATCCTATCAAGGCATCCCAACCTTCTCCCTCGGTATCTCTGCCTTTTCTTCACGTGAATGACAGGGATTTAGGCCTGTTCTCCAGAAAGCAGTATATCCTTCACGTCGGACTCATTAAAAAAAATATTTGTCCAGTTCGAGGTGAGTAATCGCTGTTCTGATGTCCAGAAGCTCTTTATGGTCATAAGAGACGGTAGCAGCAACTTTATGTACATAATAAGGTACAAACAATGCGAAAAAACAAACAAAATAGCACAGTTGGTTAGAAGTCCGTAAAACGGCAGTCATCCCGTCCGGCGCCATTATGGACAGAAAGTTGGAGGAAAGCGAGAGACAAAACAAGATAGAGGCATAGAGAAAGAGAAAATAAAAAGAGAGGAAAAATGAAGAAAAGAAAGGACAGAGAGAAAAAAAATGAAACAAAAGAAAGGGAGGGTTTTGTGGAGGCCCTGATGGAGCCAGGGCATAGTAATGGCGTCTTTTTGTAGGCACTAACTCTGCCATGATTTGTTGTACAAAGCCTATGGGAAAATGAATGGAGTTTTTGTACGGGTTTTGCATAAACTTTGAAAATCAGGTTTGTGGTAAACACAGGCTTAGGAGATCTTATACATTTCGTTCTATGAGATAATCTCCATTAGCTAACGTCCCTTTTTGTGAATTCTCAAGCATTTATGTCATTTAAAAAAGCACATAAAGGTCATGTTAACTGACTGATATTATCTCATAGAACAAAAGGTATAAAATCACCTAAGCCTCAGACCTTATTTTCTGCGTTCATCCCAAAATCCTATTTTTTCCCCCTTAATTTTTGCCATAGGAATGGCTGAACGAACCAGAGGTAACAAATTTCTGGGTTTTAGGCCTACAAGCTGGCGAGCTCTATTGGTCCAATCCTGGGGGAGATTCCGAGCGATCATGTAATCATCTGTAATTGGTCCCGGTTATTCATTAGAGCTTGATTGGTGCTCTGACATGGCCAATTAGATCCCGTGTGACAATGCCAGTAATGACACTCCCCCAGCACTACCAGGCTTAGACTAGTCTGACTGGGGCCTCTAATATATCCATCACTATCTCTCTCTCCAAGCTGATACCGTAGATTTAATGGTAATGTTGTACTTCTATGGTACCCAAAGAGAAGAGACTGGTAACTGGTGAAGTCCACATTGCTGGATTCAAAGTCTACACACACGAAAAAACTATGACATTAGATGCCTTGACGAAGTGTCAAACCAGCTCACACAACCACACACAGACATAGGCCTAGACAGACAGACACACACACAGCACAGTGTGTGGTACAAGTGGCACCTGTCCATGCCACTGACATTGGCACCCTGCTGTTGGGTGACCTTGGCGTCGCCCCTCGCTGCGTCGTGCGCCCAGCGTGGCAAGATGCCAGGCGCAAGGTGGCAAACCACATCAGACTCCCAGCGTCTCCTGTCTGTCTGTTACCTGCCATACCAGAGTGTGTGTGTGTGTGTGTGTGTGTGTGTGTGTGTGTGTGTGTGGTGTGTGTGTGTGTGTGTGTGTGTGTGTGTGTGTGTGTGTGTGTGTGTGTGTGTGTGTGTGTGTGTGTGTGTGTGTATGAGTATGCATGACAGTGAATGATGGCTACATGCATTTAGTCAATAAATATTTCACAGGAAAGGTACAGGTTCATTTCTCTAGTTAAGGTACAGAGCTGTATGTTTCTGATGGAAGGAACCTATTCACAGCTAACTTATTGACCAATTCACATTCAAGCAATAATCCAAACCGCCTTAAAGATCGAATCCGCATCTGGGGAAACAGTGCCACTGTTCACCCCAGCGCCTTTGTTATTAGGGGTTCTCAGCGAAACCTATTATTATTCTTAGATACATTTTTTTCTTGACATGGTCAAATAACTCAAGCATAGACTGGTAACTTTTTTTCTACTTTGTCACACAGAAACTAGAGGCCATGAGTAACTTGGTCAAAAAGAATGGCACTGTTGACCTTTTTAAACATGTTGGCAAGGAAGGAGATTGGTAACATAGGTCGAGAGGGTCTATGGCAAATGGAATATATCCTATAGTTGCTGTTATAAGCAGTCTCACTTAAACCCTCATATCTGCCACCCCGTTTTACCTAGACACTCGAAACGTTGTATGTAGCTGTCTCAAGGACCCATACGACATGTTTTTTTTTAAACTTCTCATGTACCATACATCCAAATAATACCACATTCGGTAGGTAGGACATCTCTTAACTTAATTTCTTTTTTTTTAAGGGGTAGATCAGCTTAATATTGCGGAAAGATTGTTGCTTCCATCAATGTAATTGTCTGCATCATTTCCAATAACCCACATATTTTTGGGGTAAATATATATATCCATATACATACATGTATGCATACATATACACATATATACATACACATACCTATGTAGACATACATATTTTTTAAGAATATACCTTTATTATTCCCTGCAAACCCTACCACCGATCCCCCAATTGGAGTAAACTAATAAACACTTCGGCTTCTTCCTTCAGTTTATATATCTTATACACATTTTACAGACACAATCTATTTTACAATAGTTATATTCTGTTTGTTTTTAATCCTTCCTCTATTTCTGATGTCCATCCAGTTTGATTTCTATTTGTTACTGTGCGATTTCACAAAATTTCTGAATCTATATACATTTTACAGACCCCGTATGTTTTACATTGGTTATCTCGTTATTAATCCCACCCTTCAGCTCCATTCAACCCCTCCCATCTATCTCTCAACATCATCCATTTTGGATTTCTATTTGCCATATATTTTTCAACTGTGCTGTGATGCTTCACAAAAGTACTGAACGTTTCTATTGTCGTAGCTTCTACAGATTGTAAATAAAAAAAATATATGTTTTTGCTAAAATAATTATTATATTATTGATTGATTGACTATGGCTTTTCAAATCACCCAGTACTGCTATCTGCAGCGTTAGTTCTAGGCAAATGTTACAATTCTTCAGCCATTCCTGGACCTGTGACCAAAAACGAGCTACATATGGACAATACCAAAATAAATGATCTAATGACTCTGTCTCCTCACAGCAGAATCTGCAGAGCTGGGAAGATTGTATCCCCCATATATATAACATTCTATTGGTTGCAAGAATTTTGTATAGTAATTTAAATTGAAAAATTTGAAGTTTTGAATCCGGCTTTGTTTTGCGTATCAATTCATAAACCATGTGCCATGGAATGGGTACATCGAAAATCTCTTCCCAACTATTTTGCAATTTATATGGCACAGCTGTCAGTTTTTTGGTCCTTAAATGAAATTGGTATATGTTTTTATTTATCACACTTTTCTTTAAACGTTTATGTTCTTTAATACAGGGCCGACATACAAGTTCCTTAATTTTTTCCCCTTCTACTTGCCTCTTCCATTTTTGTGGTAATGCTGCAATTAGTTGGTTGTAATTTTGGGTAGAGCAGACATTTCTATAAGTCTGTGTTAGCTGCATGTGTGACATCACTCCACCAGTCCTTTTTATGATATCATTCACTAAAATTATACACCTTTTTTAAACATTTTTTTTTTAATCAATTAGTATATTTCAGTTTAACCACAATATTTGTTGTATTATATGTTTTGTCTTTTCAGATGGATTAAACTGAAATTTCAACCAACTTTCTGAGGCTTCTTTAATAAATAACGATATTTTGGAGATGAATCTGTTTGTATTGGTGGTATTAGTATGAGTTGGGATTATGCTGGTTCATTGTTTAGCTACATGTCTATATGTCTTAACAAAAGACTCCAGGTTTGCCTGGGTGTGATTAAGGCCATCTATTGTATTTCATGAACATGTGTACATGTCTAGACAATAATGACCCATCCACTTAGCTAGATGTGGCTGGGGAGTGGTTATAGTGTTTATTTCATCAATTTAGACAAGTGTGTCTGGGAAAGCATTTTATCTAGACACTGTCTGTTTTCTGTTTTTGATATTGCTACTACGCAAAGATGCAAGTAACCATTTCACTGTACCGTTTACACCTTCTGTATCCTGTGCATGTGACAAATAAACATAGATTTGATATAATGTGTTTACCAGAGACGGTAATGTGAAGAAAAACATGACATGCACCAAAGTCAGATTAGGATATAGGCCAAGGACTAGATAAAGTGTATTTTTACCTGGAGTTTTTCCTTATTGTAGGCTCGTACTTTTACCACTTATAGTCTTGAAATATTTAGTTGTTTACTACACTACTCACTCTGTTTAGTACATGGCCTCACATGTGAATCCTTAAAGAGATGGGGCTAAGGGTTAGGAGGGTGTGAACGATGCTGAATATGTGTAGACAAAGAAGAGCTCTTCAGTAGGTGTTCCAAAACATTCAAGGGCCATTTTTTTCAAAAGTGTATCAACTTTCATAGCAGAATTACTTTCCCATTGTTCCTCAACTGCAGTGCATGATATAACATTCTCTACTTTTATCCAATGTAAAAAAACACTATTTCAAATTTTGCTACATAGGACTGAATCCAGGTGGTGAGTCAAAATTAAGCACTCCAGCTTTAACCTGGATAAAGTTTAAGTATATGTGGGAACTCCTTCGAGACTGTTGGAAAAGCATTCCAGGTGAAGCTGGTTGAGAGAATGCCAAGAGTCGGCAAAGCTGTTATCAAGGCAAAGGGTGGCTACTTTGAAGAATCTAAAATCTAATATATATTTGGATGTTTAACACTTTTTTGGTTACTACATGATTCCATATTTGTTATTTCATAGTTTTGATGTCTTCACTATTATTCTACAATGTAGAAAATAGTAAAAATAATGAAAAATTCCTTGAATGAGTAGGTGTGTCCAAACTTTTGACTAGTACTGTATGTAGTAGCATGCAGAATACATCCACAGTATGCACAAAGTGCTTATGTGCTGGGTTATCTGTGCTGGTGGTTCAGTTAGCCTATAATACGCAGAGGGAATCCCAATGTGGATGTATTCCTATGTAATGTGTGAAGAGGAGTCTTCTTTAATAACCTCTGTCACTGGCCAGTGTTGATAAGCTGCCATTGTCTTTGCATTTCTCACACACACACGCACACAGGCAGACGCGCACACACACACACACACACACACACACACACACACACACACACACACACACACGCAAGTACACACACACTTGCATTTAGTGTAGTAACCATGGTTACATGGGGCAACACAGAAAGAATAGGCCCACAAATAATGCATTGCAATCAAGTCCCCTTTTCCTGTGTGACATGACAAACGGTGTAGAGACTAGAGAGGAGACTAATGCCCTAGCTGTGTTTCTGGGCCAGCCAGGAAGGCGGCATATAGACAGGCAACAGGGAGATACACAGGGGGAGGAGCACTGATGCATATTACCATGCATACAGATCACAGGAAATCTGCAAAGAGGATACAGTGTGTCAAATGTATCATACACACACATAGTAAGACTGCTATGAAGTGATGTTGTTGCTATGCAGAGGGTGGTTTTTGGCTGGTGTGTGTGTGTGTGTGCCCGCAGAGACTCTGCAGCAACTGCTGTAATGCAGCATGCAGCACTGCAGCCCATTGCTCCACTCACACTACAGACTGCAGGTTACAGCTCTCATACTTCTGCACTCCCTGGGAAAACTGCACTACAGGATACACTCTCTGTGTGTGGTCATGGTTTGTGCGGTTATGGAGATATATTGCACGAGCACACACACACACACACACACACACACACACACACACACACACACACACACACACACACACACACACACACACACACACACACACACACACACACACACACACACACACACACACAGTGAATGTGCCTGGTAGTAGTGGTACCTGTCAACATTACCAGTAAAGTGCCACCCGCCCCCTAATCTGAGTATGCCACATGATTGGATGTTTGTGCGAGGGCCACGGGTCTCCGTCTCCGCACATACGGCTGCACATTGGCCATCTGGGAGGACGCCTATGCCGAGGCAGGCAGGGGTCCTGACAGCACACAGAACACAGGCCGTCTGTGTGGACGACTCAGCTTTAGTGTGTGAGTCCTGGTAGAGCAAAGGGAGCTCACAGTTCTGACTGGCTCTGAGTAGTAATTGCCCTCAGGCACAGATCTGCTTACCCACCCAGAAATGCAAAGGGTAACCACAGGGGGTTAATGCTAAACTGACCTTAGATCAGTGTCTATGGGCAACTTCATCTAAATGCTTCTGGTCTTAGCAGGGCTTAGGCCCTGTGTGGAGGCTAACTTGGCTATCCATTCAATAGTTAATGTTAAAAAGTGACTTTTTTCCTATCCATTTCAATGGCATAGATAGCTTTCCATTCAATTATGTAAATAAAAATAATTGCTTCGATCTCTATTGATCTCTATGGAAATGCTAGCTCTCCTTTTGTGTTAGCTAAATGCTATGGGGATGTGACATGATGCTGTAGAGTACAAATGATCAGGCCCTTTTCAAAAGAGGAGGCAAGAATCAGGACGTGTAGCTAGTAGCCTACATATGAGATGGTGGTGACAAAAAAAATCCAAAGCGCTAAGAAATTAACTTGGGTGTGTGGTATGGATCAGAGAGAACGAGAGAGTGAGAGAGGTAAAGCAGCTCTTCAAATTATAATTTCCCCGCCCGCTTGACTCTGCTCTTGGACAGCACAAGTGCTGACTCAGGGGAAAAGTCCAGATTGCTTTTGGAATGGGATGAGTCCTCAAACGAAGAGATAGAGACAGGAGGGAGCAAAGAGAGAGTGGATGGAGAGAAGCTTGAGTGAAGGAGCGAGAGAGAGAGCGAGAGCGAGAGCGAGAGAGAGAGAGAGAGAGAGAAGAAGCTTATCTGAAGCCATAACACATTTGATTAACAGCTATTGATTGAGCCTTTCAATTGGTCCAAGTTAAACGTGGCTGTATTAGCCGTAGATGGGCTTTCTGTATTAGCCGTGGAGGTACTGTTAGCTATCTGTGTTAGCGGTGGATGGGCTATTGGCTGTTAGTTATCTGTGTTAGCGGTGGATGGCCTGGGCTATCAGGCCTGCCAGGGTGGAATGGATTAGAGTGGAGAACGCCAGATAACCCTGTGTCAGGCAGGCGTTTGCCAAATCAGGAGACTACGAAGCTGGCATCAGCTAGGGATACTACGGCTAACACATGAAAGTCTACTGCAATGCTAACAGGTTATGAGTAGCATTGTAGCTAGCTAAAAATGAGCTAAAAACAAACTTCCTTTAGAGTACAGTAGTTTCACACCAACAACCACCAAGTGACCTTAATTGCTAGCAGGGTAAGTACCTCTCCATATTACTCGTTGGCAGAGCAGAGTACAAAAGCAGTGTCAATGATTAACATGTACAGAGCCTTGTGCTGCAGTTACCTATATCTGATCCTCTTACGTTCCTCTGGCTCCTACAGAAACCTATGAAGGTCATTGACAACACAGCATACTGTGAATACTAAGTCATTAACGAACGAGGGTGCTGTAAATGAATGCGCACGGACCTACGCAGGCGCACACACAAAGAAAAACACACACACACACACACACACAATGGAATGCACATACACACGTAGGCTACACGCGTTTCACACGTTTAACAAATGCACACACACAGTCACGCTCACACATGCTAACAAAATGCACACAGACACAGAAACTCACACGCAAACGAATGCGCACACACGTGTCCAACACACTGGGGCCGTCATTAATAGGCGGTGCACACGGCTCTGCGGTGCTGCGGAGTCGATTAAACCTCTGACTAGCGGGTAATAAAGACAATTGACCCAGGATAAATACAGCACACATGCCCGTACATAAATGACAGGAGAGGTAATGAACCTCAAACAGAGGAGAGGAGAAGAGCGGAGGAGAAGAGAGGAGTGGAATCCCCAGGGAGCTGACAGAAATCCTGTCAGGTTCTATACGGAGAAACACGCACACACGCGCACACGCGCACACACACACACACACACACACACACACACACACACACACACACACACACACACACACACACACCTGAAATGATAGCTTATTTCCTATATAGTGCAGGTATATATGGTCAAATGCAAGTACCTGGTAAAGATAGAGTAGCCATCAAACAGCCTTTGCCCAATGAGTTTGATGGGTAGTTTCTGGAAAGTTTTTATTCACACCTCTTGTCCCAGCACTAAGACACTTACTTAATTAACACTTCTAATAAATACATCAAGCCCATGGTTAGATAAAGCAGGTGTGTTAGTGCTGGATTATGAAAGCCTGCAGACAATGCAGCCATCCAGAACCAGGAGTGAAGAACACCACCGTAGAGGGTAAGAGGCAACACACACCTTCACACACCCTGAAGCTGCAGTGTGAATATTTCAGGGAGTGTGTGCTAAGTAGCACCTAGGGAAGCTGAGGGAATGCCATGGGCAAGAGACTGACAAGCAAGACCTGACTGCAATGATTGTGCTAGCTGAGGGTGTGTGTGGATGTGTCAAATGCTATTTCTAGGAGGTTTAGCGTTAAGGTTAGAATTAGTGTTACGGTTAGAATTACGTTAAGGGTTAGGGTTAGGAGCTAGGGCTAGTTGTATGGTTAGGGTTAGGATTAGGGTTAGAGTTAGGAGCTAGGGTTGGGTTTAGGGTTAGGGTTAAGGTTAGGTTTTTGGGTTAAGGTTAGGGTTAGGGTTAAGGTTACGGTAAGGGTAAGAGTACGGTTTAGGGTTAGGTTTATGGTTAGGGGTTAGGGAAAATAGGATTTTGAATGGGGACTGAATTGTGTGTGTGTGTGTGGGGGGGGGGGAGAGATGATAAACACCCTTTGTTCTTCTCCGTTCAAAGATTTCTCATGTGTTGAGAGTAGTTTTTTGTTGCGTCATATACATTTTTGCACATCTAACAACAGCCTCTATAATAATCTGAGAATGACACATACACATGTGGACGCACACAAACACACCACAAATTGTGAACGTTAATCATAAACCTAGACACATGTGGTTCATTACCATTACGCAACCCTAAACTCACCAGAGCATTGCGGCTTTCACAAGCCATTCCAAACCATCCATTGTACAGTACATTGCAAGGTAAATATGTCCCCCTGTAATTCTAATGCAATGCTCTTAAACCACATAAAGCCTCACCACAGAGACCTCACCGCTACCCGAGACTGACATGTCCTGATGAGAATGACACAAGTCCTGCTGAGACTGAGGATGTCCTAATGAACTCGGCAACAAAAAAAAAAGTCCCTTTTTCAGGACCCTGTCTTTCAAAGATAATTCGTAAATATCCAAATAACTTCACAGATCTTCATTGTAAAGGGTTTAAACTCTGTCTCCCATGCTTGTTCAATGAACCATAAACAATTAATGAACATGCACCTGTGGAACGGTCGTTAAGACACTAACAGCTTATAGACGGTAGGCAATTAAGGTCACAGTTATGAAAACGTAGGACACTAAAGAGGCCTTTCTACTGACTCTGAAAAACACCAAAAGAAAGATTCCCAGGGTCCCTGCTCATCTGCGTGAATGTGCCTTAGGCATGCTGCAAGGAGGCATGAGGACTGAAGATGTGGCCAGGGAAATAAATTGCAATGTCCGTACTGTGAGACGCCTAAGGCAGCACTACAGGGAGACAGGGCGGACAGGTGATCATCCTCGCAGTGGCAGACCACGTGTAACAGCACCTGCACAGGATCGGTACATCCGAACATCACACCTGTGGGACAGGTACAGGATGGCAACAACAACTGCCCGAGTTACGCCAGGAACGCACAATCCCTCCATCAGTGCTCAGACTGTCCGCAATAGGCTGAGAGAGGCTGGACTGAGGGCTTGTAGGCCTGTTGTAAGGCAGGTCCTCACCAGACATCACCGGCAACAACGTTGCCTATGGTCACAAACCCACCGTCGCTGGACCAGACAGGACTGGCAAAAAGTGCACTTCACTGACGAGTCACGGTTTTGTCTCACCAGGGGTGATGGTCGGATTCGCGTTTATCGTGGAAGGAATGAGCATTACACTGAGGCCTGTACTCTGGAGTGGGATCGATGTGGAGGGTCCGTCATGGTCTGGGGCGGTGTGTCACAGCATCATCGGACTGAGCTTGTTGTCATTGCAGGCAATCTCAACGCTGTGCGTTACAGGGAAAACATCCTCCTCCCTCATGTGGTACCCTTCCTGCAGGCTCATCCTGACATGACCCTCCAGCATGACAATGCCACCAGCCATACTGCTCGTTCTGTGCGTGATTTCCTGCAAGACAGGAATGTCAGTGTTGTGCCATGGCCAGTGAAGAGCCCGGATCTCAATCCCATTGAGCACATCTGGGACCTGTTGGATTGGAGGGTGAGGCCTAGGGCCATTTCCCCCAGAAATGTCCGGGAACTTGCAGGTGCCTTGGTGGAAGAGTGGGGTAACAATCTCACAGCAAGAACTAGCAAATCTGGTGCAGTCAATGAGGAGGAGATGCACTGCAGTACTTAATGCAGCTGGTGGCCACACCAGATACTGACTGTTACTTTTAATTTTGACCCCCCCTTTGTTCAGTGACACATTATTCCATTTCTGTTAGTCACATGTCTGTGGAACTTGTTCAGTTTATGTCTCAGTTGTTGAATCTTATGTTCATACAAATATTTACACGTTAAGTTTGCTGAAAATAAACACAGTTGACAGTGAGAGGACATTTCTTTTTCTGCTGAGTTTATGAACACTGTAATTTCACAACAAATAGAGGAAATGCATGATATTAAAAGAGACGGTTTGATGTTGTCCTGTTCCACTCCTAGTCACACTAACAGAGATCTCTGTATTGACTCCAGTCTACACACACTCATGTTCTCTCTCCACCCTCCACCCATGCCCTCAAGAGTCAACGCTCATGATCAATCCCTTCGGGGTATGGAAGAGCACATGATTTTCCTAAGATCATCTCTCTCTCTTTCCCTCTCTTCCTCTATTTTTCCCCTCTCTCAGCCTTCCTCCTCTTGAAGCCAAAGGTTAAAGATAGGAGAGGATGGTGGGGTCTTATGTTTGAATCTGTTTTATGGAAAAGGACAGGAGGAAGAAGATAATATGGCTGATAAAGTGGCCTTATCTCCTTGGGTTAATGAGATCTAATCATCAGCCTGAACCAAAATGAATGATCCATTGAAAAAGACTGGAATTAGAAATAGGACTTACCCTGCCTACCTATCTGAGAGGTGTGTGTGTGTGTGTGTGTGTGTGTGTGTGTGTGTGTGTGTGTGTGTGTGTGTGTGTGTGTGTGTGTGTGTGTGTGTGTGTGTGTGTGTGTGTGTGTGTGTGTTGGTGGAGATTCTGTGAAACCTTTTACTTCAGTGGGCTAAATCAGGGTCACATAGCTCAGGCAATCCCCTCAGACAGAGTTGAGAGAAAGGCAAGGACCAGAGAGAGAGAGAGAGACAAACCTACGGCACATATAAAGTATATCCAACCATCCAACCAACAAGGAGAGGGAGAGCATTCCCCGGGTTACCGTGGAAACCAGCCCCCTTCACTGAGAGAGAAGTACAAAACCAATCATTTATATTATTAACCCTGTCCTTGCCAAAAGGTAGTCCCTCCAGGATTCTGCGATTGCAGATTGTTTTGTAAAATCAACAATTCCCTGCATATTATGTTAGGGTTTGCATGTTTTACCAATCACTGCACTATTTCTGCATAAAATGATTAAATCCTCGCAATATTATCGCATTAAACTGACCCATTGCAACAGTACAAAAAGAGGGCTCCCAATTTCAACCAATTAGCTTGTGTTGAAGTTTTTGGTATAATTTTTCCGCACAGTACACAGGTAGAAATAAATACGATTCAGAGATGCAGTCCCTTTCGTAATGTGCGCGCGCACACACACACACACACACACACACACACACACACACACACACACACACACACACACACACACACACACACACCTCTGCAGCCAGCTGATAATGAAGCTGTATCTGAGGGAACCCAAACACAGCCATCTGGGCAGAGGATCCCCTCTCTCCCCCTCCCTCTCTCCTCTGGGTCCCTTTAGTCTTTAGGAGCATCCATGGGTAAATTGCAGTCTGTCTTATGAGCACAGAGTGATCCACAGAAAGTGATAAATATATGCTCAGTCCCAATCCAACCTCTCCATAGACACTTCACGATGCCCTCACATACAGGAGAAGCCAATGCTCCATTGTTACGTCCCACAACGCAACTAGTGATGGCCAATACATCCACCAGAGATCACTTAGCTTCTGGGGGAAACACTGTAGAGGCTAGAGAGGAAAGAGGGAAGGGGGGAGAGTTTGGAAGTAGGCCATGGAGAGAAGAGAAGAAGGGTAGTGTTAGAGTGTGGAAGAGACAAGAATGGAGAGAGAGAGAGAGGCTATAGGAGAGTGAGAGAAGAGATGAAGAGAGAGGGGGTAGTGTTAGAGTGTGGGAGAGGGGAGCAATGGCAAGCAAAGGCAAGAGAGAGGGGGTAAGGGTGGGTGGGAGAAAAGGAGAGAGGGGGAGGGGAGGATATAAAAAGCTTGGCGGCTTCAGTCTCGCTGTGATCTCCAGGATGGAAAGCATGGCCATTGTCAGAGGAGACGAAACCATGACAACCATTCCCACTGCTGCTGCCCGACACACACGCACACACACACACACACACACACACACACACACACACACACACACACACACACACACACACACACACACACACACACACACACACACACACACACACACACACACACACACACACACACACACACACTGCTGGACACTTAGCAAATGAGGACCAAATATGAGGCTGGAAAGCCTGCGTTAAAGGGGGCTCCAACTCTTACAGATGAAAACACACAGACTAATTGTTCTGAGTCTGCCCAGCAAGACAGCTCTTCTCGGCAAAACGCCTCCAGTTTGGCCCCTGTAGAAAAATGACACAACATTCCCATCCAAAAACCTGCCATTCATATTAACCATTCAATGTTGCTAATTTAGGAGCACCACAATAAACAAAGAAGTTATTGTTTCCCATTGATTTATATTTGAATGCATTACAACCTTGGATTGAGTCCTTGCTTTAAGAAACCATTGTGTGTATGTTGAACAATGATATAGGCACCTATTGGATGAGCTCAATATCAATCATAGTAATCTCATAGGAGGGTAGGAGAGGTGCTGGGTTTCTCATTTGAGGTAGAAAATGGAATTAGGCTACAAGGCTTCCTCTTGAAATGCTGGCCCCTTTGGGTTCCACATAAGTTCTGCGTGTGATACACGCACACACACAAACACACACAAACAGGCACACACACAAGCACGCACAAACGCGCGTCTCTCCCCCTGCCTAAGCTCCTGGTGTGATGACATATGGGCTTCTCTGTCCTCTCTGCAGACGCAGCACAGGGGAAGTCTATTCATAATAACAGCCATCAACAACCTCAGTCAGCCTCACAGTCCTGCTGGAGCCAGCACAACACACACATGCTCGCACACACACGCGCACACACACACAAAATAAGAAATAATAACACACATTGTCCATGGTCTAAATATATACTCTGTCACGTCTCATGTGAAGACATGCGCACAGTCACACACACACACACACACTGAGAGTCATTCAGCGGCGGTCCTGCTTGTAGCCCAGCTCCACTTTAGATTCATTTCAGGACGCGGAGTCACATTTGGAGTGAACACTGGAGCCCCGGGGGGACAGAGGGGGAAACAGACGACACAAGCTCCACACACGTGGCATGCCTTTTACCCAAAGAACAGGGTGGTGGGGAGAAAAGAATGGTGAGAGGGGTGGGGTTGGTAATGGAGATTGTAGATGTTGGACAGCTAAGGGAAGCTGGGACTTCGCTTACCCAGGCTAGAGAGCAGGGTGGTGGGGAGAGAGGACTAGATGAGTGGGGGTGGAGGTGGTTGTAGTGGATAAAAAGATATATGTTTTATTGTCACATACACTGGATAGCTGAAGTTTGTGTTGTTTTATTGGGTCAGCCATAGTAATACGGTGCCCCTGGAGCAAATTACATTTAAGTGTCTTGCTCAAGGGCACATTGACAGATTTTTCACCTTGTCAGCTCAGGTATTTAAACCAGCAACCTTTCAGTTACTGGCCCAATGCTCTAACCGCTAGGCTACCTGGCACCCTGAGCACCTATGAGCACCTATGGTATACAAGGATACAGGTACAGAAAGTGACCCGAATGGATGTGTTCATATGAGAATGAAATGATGTAATGCCACTAGCAGCTCTCCATGACCAATCAAATGCAATCAGTGCAAGAGCCAACGTTAATACAAGCCAAGGTGTCACACCCTGAGCTGTTTCACCTGTCTTTGTGCTTGTCTCCACCCCCCTCCAGGTGTCGATCATCTGCCCCATTATCCCCAGTGTATTTATACCTGTGTTCTCTGTTTGTCTGTTGCTAGTTCGTCTTGCCTCGTCAAGCCTACCAGCGTTTTTCCCATACTCCTGTTTTTCTCTAGTCCCTGTTTTCTCGTTTTCCCAGTTTTGACCATTCTGCCTGCCCTGACCCTGAGCCTGCCTGTTGTTCTGTACCTTGTGACACTGCCCTGGTTTACTAGCCTCTGCCTGCTCTGACCCTGAGCCTGCCTGCCGTTCTGTACCTTTCGGACTCTGCTCTGGATTACTGACATCTGCCTGCCCTTGACCTGGTGTTTGCCTGCCCCCTGTTTTTGTAATAAACTTTTGTGACTTTGAACTGTCTGCATCTGGGTCTACTCCTGAGCCGTGACAGTACGAACTGGCCATGACGGACCCAGCAGACTCAGACCAACTCCGCAACGCCGTCTCCTCCCAAGGAACCACCATTGGAAGGCACAAAGAGTTTCTTTGTGGTCTTATGGAGGAGTACCAGACCTTGGCCAAATGCCATGACCGTGCGTTGAACACATTACTGGAGCAATTCCGCAGGTTGTCTGTCAGGCAGCCTACTACGACAGTAACCTCCCAACCCCTCAGTAACCCAGCTGTTAGCAGCGCAGCTCCCCCGGCCACCCCGGTTTCTCGAGAACCACACTTACCTCCCCCAGAAAGCTTCGCTGGAGAGTCAGTTTCTCACTCAGTTTTCTCTCATCTTCGAGCTGCAGCCCTCTTCCTTCCCCTCGGACCTCTCGAAGATAGCGTACCTCATCACGCTGATGTCCGGGAGGGCTCTCGCCTGGGCTACGGCAGTGTGGGAACAACAGTCGGCCGTATGCTTCAGTCTGGAGGACTTCGTGGCGGAGGTGAAGAAGGTTTTCGATTCTCCATTATCTGGGAGAGAGGCTGCCTGGAAGTTACTCCAGCTTTGGCAAGACTTCCGCAGTGTGGCAGACTATACGGTGGATTTCCGCACTTTGGCAGCTGAGAGTGCCTGATCCCGGAATCGCTGTTCAACATGTTCCTGCACGGATTATCGGAAGAAGTTAAGGACGAGCTAGCTGCCCAGGAACTACCAACGGATCTCGACTCGCTCATCGCCTTGACCATCCGGATCGATGGGCGGCTACGGGAACGTAGGAAGGAGAGGTCCAATTCCCCTCGCCCGCCCAAGGACTACACCTTGCCTCCGAGGCATCCCGGAAATCCCCAATGTGTCCGGTGCCTAGAGAACCCGAGACTACCCGAGTTCCCCCGAGAGTCTCTGAAGTTTGCCGATTCACCTCTTCCCGAGCCGATGCAACTAGGCAGAGCTAGGCTGTCTCCAGCTGAAGGTTTGCACAAGCTACACACGAAGAGTTGCCTGTATTGCGGGACTAATGGTAATTTTGTGTCTTCTTGCCCACTAAAAGACCAGGCTCACCGGAGTACTCTGGAGGGCCATAAGGATCACTTTTCCACTCCCCTTACTCACACCGCTCTCCATGCCATCCTGCTGTGGGGTACCAGTAGAAATCTCTCCGGGTACTCATCGACTCTGGGGCCGATGAGAGTTTTTTGGATGATACCCTGGCGTCCGAGCTGCAGAAGACCTACCACCTGGTGCGGATACAGGAAGGGGATGAGTGGAAGACTGCCTACTAATATCTGGTCATGCCATTTGGTCTTACCAACGCTCCAGCCTTGTTCCAGGCCCTGGTTAATAATGTTTCCGCGACTTGTTGAACCGGTTCGTCTTCGTCTACCTTGCCGTTCTGTACCTTATGGACTCTTCCTTTCTAATCAAAACATTGCATGAATCTATCATCTAACTTGCAGGTCAGAGAAAAAAATGTCCTTTTATAAACATTTCATGCAAATCTATGTCATTTTACATATTAGCTGAATATTTTTTAATACCACAAAAAATCCTGAAACTACAGGTTTAGAATGGACAGAGAGACATGTGTTCTTCATATCACATTTCTCCAATGCCAAATCAGTGTGTCTTGTTTGCAACGAAACTGTCCCTGTTTACAAATAATTAAATCTGAGATGTCATTAGGAATCTGAGCATGGCCCTTTCAAAAGTTAGGCCTACTTTTTCACCCCAAACAGTAGGCCTACTGACACATAAAAATGTCATCTTTAACTGCTGGCTACCCTTCTTCTATGGCTAAACCCACCGAGAGAAGGTCACAAGTGTTCCCTTAAAAGCTGTCTGGGTTTAAACATCTTCTATTGTACAGAGACTGAATAGCTCAATCAATTGATGGTGACAAAATTAGATTACTTTCCAAGAAAAGGATATATTTTCTCCTCGGCTGTAGAAGGTTGTAGCTCAGCCTCTGAATGTCTACGAAATGAAACAGTGTTATCCTCATATGCATCAGAGTCGTGTCTTTCCAGGGTATTTTACAGCTTGTTTCTAGCATAAAGCATCGTGGAACAAAGCGCTGTTATAGATCACTTTATATAGTCGGATCTGTTTTATTTTCTTCAAAATCTTAAACTAACAATGGATAGGCCTGTGCATTTCACTGTTTACTTTAATAAAAGGTAGGTCTATGGTGTACACTCATACCCCCGCAATTCGAGTCCAGGTTTTAACTTAACAGCCTTTCACTGACACGGAGGTAGACTATTTACTTAGCGCTTGCTGGGTGGAGGAATTGGCCGACATTTCTTTGTATACAGCAGCCTACAGCCTAATTTCGTCTGTGAAACAGGAAGGCCTACCTCTCATTTCTTGAATAGGAAGAAATAGGCTCAAACACAAAGCTTTCTTGTTGTTAGTAAAGTCTAATTAAATTGAAGATGGTTTAAATGAATTATGCCTACTCGAGTTTGCCTACTTTCAGCACCATGAGCTGTCCATTTTCAATAAATTTTTGCCGTGACTGGTGCTTCAAGTTTCAGCACCACAATGTAAGTTACTCGAATCTTGCTTATTGTGAGGTCAATAACTCTGATAAATGCAACATGGGCAACAAACATATTGTTTTTATTAAAATCAATTATAGTAGTAGCAAGCTATCAAAGTTGTCCTCCGGTTCTCCTCATCTTCCACCTTTCCTTCTCAAACGAAACAGTACATAGGCTATAAGCTAGTCCGCACGCAAGATAATGCATTTTTTGGACTAGACCATAATTATTTTCGAAATAATTATTTTACTCTCCTCCTGAACTTCCACTGTAGGCCTACACAGTACAGCATTGGTTAGGCAGCACACATGTTTGGGGATCAGCGAGAGCTCAGGGTTGGAATATCCATTGCAGTGTGTAATGCAGCCTTGTTTTATTTACACCATCCCAGCAGCCATCTTAGAATTATAACTTTGCTCTATGCTTCTCTGAGCATGGACTTCGTAGCCTATAGCCAATAGGCTATGGATCATTTGATTGAGACCACTCTATAGGCGCACTTGATATTGCGCGCCCAGAAGAGAATGAGAGATTATGGAGGGCACACACAATTGGTTTTCTTATTAGACCTTTCAAAAAAGTAGCCTATAGCCTATGACAGTGGTACCCACATGACAGTGATACCCAGATCATTGCCTAGTGGCTTTGGGGATGCTATTTATTTTAATCAAACTGCTGTAGCAGGATACAAATAGGGTATCAGGAAATCACTAGACTACGTCAATCTTTCGTTAATAAAATACAATTCACCCCATGCGTGTAGTTTGGGATTAAAAGTATTTGTAATTGCAGCAGTAATTGCACGGATAGGTGCTAGTGCTTGTCATTGCAGGGACTGACAGTGAAACCATACCGCTGGTACAGCAGCCTTGTGCAGTGCAGTAGCTTGCCCTATCTCATTTGGCAGATATCAGCGCAGGCTTCCCCAATGCAACATTGTAACCGACAAATGTGTGCGTGTTCGAAGAACGCTACAATGTAACAAAACCACAACATACAACATTGCGACACCATCTTCCCGTTGTCTGGCAGTGAGGATTAAAGGGATATTATTATTATATTTCAACAATCACACGTAAGCCGTGTGGACTACATGTCGCCCAACTGAAGCCAGCTGACTAGGCTATAGGGCGGACCAGTTTATTCCCTTTTATTATGAAGTAGAATTTTAGGATAATCCACATAAAACATTCAAGTGCACAGTCCCAACCCCGATTGATGCAATGAGTCAAAAGCAATCAGTGGGAACTAGAAGCAACCAGCCCGCACGTCAGTGATGCACCCTAAATCAAATCCACCAAACCCACAATAACCTACAGAGTAGCCCATATGTCCTAGCCCATGTCAGCATAACCCATAAAAAACAACCAGTGCGTTCACATCATCCACGTTTAGACAAGCGACAAGGACTAACCTGTCTGTCCTTTGCCGAGGGTCTTTTCCAAACGATAAGGTCCCACATAGTTCATATAGTGTGCGCTGTTGTCTTTGCCAGAAGATGACATTTTGTGGGAATTTAGTAAAATGTCTCGCAGAATAATAAAATACAATTCGAAATTCTCGTTTCAAATCAACGGAAACCGTAGGTTATTCCACAGCGCAGTCGGCTGCTGCTCTCTGGTTGGCCTCCTCTCTCTCGCCTCACGCAGATGGTCGTTGGGATTCTCTCTTCTCTGGGTCCCTTTCTAACCTATTTTGTTAGTTCACTCCCCTCTGTCTCTACCTCCTCTTTTCACTGCTGAAATGTAGCGTCTTTAAATCTGGATAACATGGTGTTCTTTTCGTCCGTGTTCGTATTGTGGAGAGGAAGCGAGGCGCGGTGAACACAGCTTTGGCACAACCCGTTGACGGGGCAATCTAACCGGATAGTGTTTTAGTGCTGACTGACGCCAACGTCTGAGCTGTATGAATACGCATGCGCACAGCGCGCACAACGCAGGGGCTGGTTGGCCAGGCACGTCACCGGGCGAAAGCGGGGAATCAGAACGCTGCACAAAAACGAATGCGATCACTTTTCAACCGGTTTAAACTCCTTCCACCGGGGTAACCCGGGCCAGGTAAAGGAATCCCTTAATTAAATTCAGGTCGAAGTGACAGAATAGCATTACGGGGGAATCAGCGCAGCAGCCTCCTTGTATTTGCCAAGCATATTTGTAAATATTCACAAAAGTGATTAACATTGACAAATCAACTATGTAATAGAATAGTGACCAGCAAAGAGAATTGGTGACAAAACATTTCCTAAATCTTGTCTTGTCTTTACCCAATACAACAAGTGGCTTTCTGATTAGGTGTATTAGCAACACTCTGTAGCTACCATAGCCTACCTCGCTGGCTCCCTGTCAGTCGCTCCTCCTCAGAGACTACTTCATAGCTGCTTTAGTACTTTGATGTCAGTCTGAGCATCTGTACAGGTTGTGTCCCCATGTCCCAACCTCTCCTCCTCCTTCTCCCCACTCCTCCTCCTAAATCACCAGTAACATCTTCCCTAGGTCTACCTTCTCACACCTTCACTGGCACTTCCTATCTTCCCTCGCTCATCAAATCAGATCAAATTATATTTCCCAAATGTGCCGAATACAAGAGGTGTAGACCTTACCGTGAAATGCTTACTTACAAGCCCTTAACCAACAATGCAGTTCAAGAAATAGAGTTAAGAAAATGTTTACTAAATTAACTAAAGTGAAAATAAAATAAATCAGTAACACAAGAAAATTACATAAGAGTAATGAGGCTATATACAGGGGATACCAGTACCTAGTCAATGTGGGGGGGTACAGGTTACTCAAGGTAATTTGTAAAGTGACTATGCATAGATAATATCAGCAAATATCAGTAGTGTAAAAACAGGGGGGGCAAAGTAAATAGTCTATGTGGCCATTTGATTAATTGTTCAGCAGTCTTATAGCTTGGGGGTAGAAGTTGATAAGGAGCCTTTTGTCCTAGACTTGGCACTCCAGTACTGCTTGCCCTGCGGTAGCACAGAGAACAGTCCATGACTTGGGTGACTGGAGTCTTTGACAATTTTTTGGGGCTCCCTCTGACACGCCAAGTATAAAGGTCCTGGATGTCAGAAAGCTTGGCCCCAGTGATGTACTGGGCCGTATGCACTACCCTCTGTAGTGCCTTAGAATCAGACGCCGAGCAGTTGCCATACCAGGCGGTGATGCAACCGGTCAGGATGCTCTCGATGGTGCAGCTCTAAAAAATAATTGAGGATCTGGGGACCCACTTCAGCCCCGTCGATGTTAATGGGGGCCTGTTTGGCCCTCCATTTCCTATAGTCCACAATCAGCTCCCTTGTTTTGCTCACCTTCAGGGAGAGGTTGGTGTCCTGGCACCACACTGCCAGGTCTCTGACATCCTCCCTATAGGCTGTCTCATCGTTGTCGGTGATCAGGCCTACCACTGTTGTGTCATCAGCAAACTCAAGGATGGTGTTGGAGTCGTGCTTGGCCATGCAGTCGTGTGTGAACAGGGAGTACAGGAGGGGACTAAGCACGCACCCCTGAAGGGCCCCAGTGTTGAGGATCAGTGTGGCAGATGTGTTGTTGCCTGCCTTTACCACCTGGGGGAGGCCCGGATCCAGTCCAGGATCCAGTTGCATAGGGAGATGTTTAGTCCCAGGGTCCTTAGCTTAGTGATGAGCTTTGTGGGCCCTATGGTGTTAAACGCTGAGCTATAGCCAATGAACAGCATTCTCACATAGGTGTTCCTTTTGTCCAGGTGGGAAAGGGCAGTGTGGAGTGTGATTGAGATTTTGGTCATCTGAGGACCTGTTGGGGCGGTATGCGAATTGGAGTGGGTCTAGGGTTTCCGGCATGATGGTGTTGATGTGAGCCAGGACCAGCCTTTCAAAGCACTTCATGACTACGTGAGTGAGTGCTACGGGGCAGTAATCATTTCGGCAGGTTACCTTCACTTTCTTGGGCACAGGGACTATGGTGGTCTGTTTGAAACATGTCGTTTTTACAGACTCGGTCAGGGAGAGGTTGAAAATGTCAGAGAAGACACTTGCCAGATGATCCACGCATGCTTTGAGAACACGACCTGGTAGTCCGTCTGTCCCCGTGTCTTTGTGAATGTTGAGCTGTTTAAAGGTCTTGCTCACATCGGCTATGGAGAGCGTGATCACGCAGTCATCTGGAACAGCTGGTGCTCTCATGCATGCTTCAGTGTTGCTTGCCTCGAAGCGAGCATAAAAGGCATTTAGCTCATCTAGAAGGCTCACGTCACTGGGCAGCTCGCTGCTGGGTTTCCCTTTGTAGTCCGTAATATTTTTCAAACCCTGCCACATCCAACTAGCGTCAGAACCGGTGTAGTAGGATTTAATCTCAGCCCTGTATTGATGCTTTGCCTGTTTGATTGTTTGTTTGAGGGCATAGCAGGATTTCTTATAAGCTCCTTGAAAGCGGCAGCTCTAGCCTTTAGCTCGGGAGGGATTTTGCCTGTAATCCATGGCTTCTGGTTGTGAAATGTATATACGGTCACTGTGGAGACAACGTCGTCGATGCACTTATTAATGAAGCCGGTGACTGAAGTGGTATACTCCTCAATGCCATTGGATGAATCCCGAAACATATTCCAGTCTCTGCTAGCAAAACAGTCCTGCTGCGTAGCATCTGCGCCATCTGACCAATTCCGTATTGAGCGAGTCACTGTTACTTCCTGCTTTAGTTTTTTTGCTTGTAAGCAGGAATCAGGAAGATAGAATTATGATCAGATTTGTCAAATGGAGGGCGAGTGAGAGCTTTGTATGCTTCTCGGGGTGTGGAGTAAAGTTGATGTAGTTTTTTTCCTCTGGTTGCACATGTGACATGCTGGTAGAAATTAGGTAAAATGGATTTAAGTTTGCCTGCATTAAAGTCCCTGGCCACTAGAAGCATTGCTTTTGGATGAGCATTTTCTTGTTTGCTTATGGCCTTATACAGCTCGTTGAGTGCGATCTTAGTTCCAGCATCGCTTTGTGGTGGTAAATAGACGGCTACCAATAATATAGATGAGAACTCTCTTGGCATTGCGGTCTACAGCTTATCATGAGGTATTCTACATCAGGCGAGCAATACCTCGAGACTTCTTTATATTAGTCATCGCGCACCAGCAGTTATTGACAGTTATCAAATAGACACACACCCCCACCCTCATCTTATCAGACTTAGCTGCTCTGTCCTGCCCATACACAGAGAAGCCAGCCAGCGCTATACTATCCATGTCGTTGTTCAGCCACGTCTCGGTGAAACATAAGATATTACAGTTTTAATGTTGGTGGGATAGTCTTAATCGTAGATCATCCAGTTTGTTTTCCAATGATTGCATGTTGGCTAATAATACAGAGGGAATTAGTGGTTTACCTACTCGGCAGTGAATTCTTACAAGGCACCCCACCATACTCCCCCTTTTCCATACGCCCCCTTTTCCATTATAGGGTCTCTCTACCTCTGCATCAAGGCCTCCATTTTTTCTTATGTCGCTGATGGGTTGAAATGTTTGGTGAAAAACATTTTTTTTAAGAGATCCTATGGAATAAATAAATATATATATATATATATAATACATATTTTCACTAGATGTTTTTGTGTGTGTGTGTGTGTGTGTGTGTGTATATGTGTGTGTGTGCTCTCGTGTGTGCATGCATGCACATGTTTGTGGAGCAGGCCCTGATGCATTTGTGTGCGTAACACTGGGTCACTTGATTAAACCAGAGGGCTTGATTAAACCAGAGGTTGATCCCTACTTCATGGTGTTGACTACCATCTCTCCTCACACACACACGAGCGCATACACGCACACACACACACACACACACACACACACACACACACACACACACACACACACACACACACACACACACACACACACACACACACACACACACACACACACACACACACAGAGAGAGAGAGAGACATACACATACACACCACACATCTATCTATCTCATCACTCCTGAACAACAAAAGTACTGACCCAGCCAGCTCTGTGACAGATGGGGCTTCCCCCCTCTCCTCTCCTCTCCTCTCTTCCCCCTCCCCCCCATTCTCCCAGTCCTCCCCCACCTCAGTTGCTAACAAAGGAAGGGGCCTCAGATGCATCCTCACAAGAGAGCTTTCACTCAAACCACTTCCTGTTAATTATTTGTGACCCCTCCCCCGACCCGTATCTATGGGAGGGATCCATCATGTGCTTTCTCTTAAATGTACGTTACGGCGCAATATGTCCTCACTGAGGACATGATCCCCCCCGTGTTATGATCCCTTATGGATGGATACATGATTTGACAAAACACGGGTCCATGCCAACAGGATGGATAGGGGATATTCAGCCACACTTGGAGGACAATGGAAATTGAAGGCAAAAACCCACCCTTTTCGGCATTACATACACTGTCCATATTAGGACATACAGCCATCATCAGGGAGCATCAATCATAATACACCTTGAATGGACTGAAAGCTTGAGGTAGAAGGCAACATCATACCTTAACTGTGTCGGACAACACCAAGCAACACTATAGCCATGTGGGTCATTTTTAGTATGAATCCCTTAATCCTGACTGGAAGGGCGATTCCACTCCACAGATTGCTCTGGCAATTCTCACATATAAACTTCAATGGGAGGAAGAATGTTTAACATGCTTTTTACATTTGTATGACAATTTCTTTTTGAAAATCATGCTGAAATTGGCAATCTTAAGGCCTTTTCAGAACTGTAAGACCCTATGATCTGTGAACCATGCATGATACGGACAACAATTTGGTGTTGTTATACTCCTTATAGTGTTTTCTCAAATATGGAGTATTTCTAGATTCTGAAAGACACATTTTCACATTAATTTATTCCACATTAAACGTATTAATATCTCAAACAACCTTGATTTATTTTGCTTATTTGAAGATTTTTATTTCAGATGCAATACATACTTTAGAGCACACTATTCGGAGTGTAATTACACCAAGATGTTGTCTGTAATCATGAACGGTTCACAGATCATAGGGTCCTAAAAAGGGAAAAAATGCCACTTTCATCATGATTTTCTTAAAAATGGTTTGTGATAGAAATGAAATAAGCATTTATAACATCATTCCCCCCAATTAAGTTTCTACGTGAGAAACGCTAAAACAATCTGAGATACCAAAAATATTTTCCACTCCCGCTGGTGTGGAATCGCCCGGAAGGCTCTGCCACTAGTAATCTCCAAGGGGATGTTTGTATCCATAATCATTGTGGAGTCCAGGTGTATAATCTGTTAAAATGCTGGAATTACATTTGTAGACAACCCCTCTGAAATACACTGCACTAATAAAATCTATTGTAATATGCCTACAGTACACTCTTAAACATGTACAGGGTTATTTGTTTTGTCCCTACAGGAGAAGCCTTTTTGGTTCCATGTAGAACTCTTGGGTGGGGAAAATGGTTCTATTGATTTCAGAGCATTTATTATTCTGTATGAAAATTCGAGACAGTGTGTGGCGGCAGCGTAGCCTAGTGGTTAGAGCGTTGGACTAGTAACCGAAAGTTTGCAAGATCGAATCCCCGAGCTGACAAGGTACAAAATCTGTTGTTCTGCCCCTGAACAAGGTAGGTAACTCATTGTTCCTAGGTCATCATTGAAAATAAGAATTTGTTATTAACTGACTTGCCTGGTTAAATTAAGGTAAAAAAAAATGATATGTTATGTTTCATATGGTATGTATTAATTTGTGGATGTCCATTTTGTGTCATATGTTACGAATTACAATTCCTATTATATGTAACAAATTTGCAAAACATACAATATGTTACGAATTAGCAAAACATGCTAAATGTTACGAAGTTGCAAAACATAAGATATGTTATGAATTCTAGCTAGGTGGCTAGGTGGCTAACATTAGCTAGGCTAGGGGTTAGGGTTATTTTCTTTACCATGTTACGTCTAGTCTATGAGACCAGGCTGTACTGAACATTTTTAGTGGTGAAATGGTTCCATTAACCAAAAATATGACATTTTCCATTTTCAGAGGATTTCCTTAGAGGACTATTGAATAACCAGTTATGGTTCTAGGTAGCACCTTCTTTTCTAAGAGTGTACATGTACGTAATTTATTGTGGATACTAAATTACACAGTACTGTTGGCTGTATATATATACTGTACATGAAAGTCTATACAGAAGCCACACTTGCTCTTTTGAAGGCTTAGGCCCTGAGGTTTTTGTCAAACAGATTGTGACAAATGATGTTGTACAAAGTGCTATGAAGTCCAAATAAAGGTGATGTATTGATTTGAGTGAAAAGAAAAAGTTTTATCAGAGCATGGTCCAACCAGTGAGAGATCACAGGTGCTGAGGAACACTGTTAGCTGAGACTAATTGCTGTAGACAGCAAAGAGCATGCTTGTTTTTTCTCTAGCTGTCACACTCTAGCAAAACACACTGACCCCCTGCCTGACCCCTCTGTCTCTCTCTCTCTCTCTCTCTCTCTCTCTCTCTCTCTTACCTCCCCCCTCTCTCCTACATCTCTCTACACATTAATCTCTCCTTTCCTCTCCCACCACCCCTTCTCCCCTCCCCTCTCGCTTTCTCCCTACATCGTTCTTCCTCCAATCCCCACCACCTCTCCATCTCTCTACATCTCTCCCTCAACCTCTCCCCTCCAGCCCTTCATCTCTCTCTCTCTCTCCATCTCTTCATCTCTCTCCATCCCTCCATCTTTCGACATCTCACCTCCACCCTTCCATCTCTCTCTCTCCATCCCTTCACCTCTCTACATCCCTCCATCCCGTGGCCTCTCCCGTGCATCTCTGTCTCTCCATCCCTTCATCTCTGTCACTACTTCATTCTCTCTCCCTCCATTTCTCTCCCTCGATCAATTCCTCGCTCCCCTACCCTCCATCTCTTTCCTTGCACCCCACGTCACCCACACTTAATGATTAGTGTGTGAACAGGCCATTAGCACCAGAGGCAATTCAGTGAGTCTTCCAGCCATCACGTCAGAGCCAAACTCCCACAGGCAAATGCACCCACAGACATATTTTAGTCACTTCTACAGTCTTAGAAAAGGGTTCCAAAAGGGTTCTTCAGTTATCCCCATAGGATAACCCTTTTTGGTTCCAGGTAGAACCCTTTTAGATTCCATGTAGAACCCTCTGTGGTAAGGTTCTACATGGAACCCAAAATAATTATGCCTGGAACCAAAAAGGGTTCTTCAAAAGGATTTTCTATGGGGACAGCCGAAGAACCCTTTTAGGTTCTGGATAGAACCTTTTATTTTTCAAAGAGTGTATACATGAGCAGCAACAGCCTTTTTTACTGAGCAAGAGCTAAGGAATTATCAACTGCAGTCAAAAATAGAATATTGTTTTAAAAACCCCTGTGACTGCCTACGACAGAATGACGTCTGACACATTTGAGATAGTACACAACACTTTGAGTTTGGGGTGATAGTTCCGTGTTTACTCTAGAAAGTTCTGTGGCCATTCCCTCTGTAAATAAAATGGGAGCAAAAATGTATCTTGTGACTGATCAGAGCAGAGACATGAACACGTGAATGACAGTGTAAAGGCACAGTATGCACATACAGTATTAGATACAGCAAAAACATCAGTTCCAGTCTCTGACATTTAGAGGCATCTAGTGCTAGTGGAGACTTAGCCTGCAGTCTATTTCTGCATTAGTCAGCTCTATTATGGCTGTCAGGCCAACATAAGCTCCAGTGACATATTTCAAGCCAGAACTATAGGCCTAACGGAGAAAATATCTCCCCACAATTTTGCACGACAAATAACAAAACACAGTACAACGCAGCACATTACAACACAGCACATCACAGAACAGCACAACACAACAAATCACAGCACAGCACAGCACCACACAACAAAGCACATCAGAGCATAGCAAAGCACGACACAGAACAGCACAACATAGCACAGCAAAATTCAAAACAACACAACTCAACTCGACACAACACAAATAAAGACAGGGGTTAAGTGAAACCAGGCTCCCCCAATGAGAGAATTTCCCCACCAAAACACCTGCTAACATTGCAGTTATTAGGACAAGGACAGAACATGGTATCAGCACTCACCTCTCTGATAGGAATACCACAGTACCACCTCTTTGGCTGACCTATTTCTTCTTATCTGGACCCATATTCATAAAGTATCTCAATGCTGACCCAGGATTACGTCACTCCTATTCATGTAATCTCATTCATTATGATCTAAAAAGCAAAACTGATCCTACATCAGCACTCCTACTCCAGAATGCTTTATGATTATGAATATGGGCCCGTGTCAGTTTGCACTGTTCGGTAAAACACAGACATACTGCGTTTTTACCCACTTTTACCAACATAGTCCAGCAACAGTCATCACTGTTTTCCTGGGAGTCCTGGGAAACATCAAAACATTTCAACAAACGCACACACATAATCCAACCATTTTATAATATTATTGTCACAATGTTGTTCTGCGTCCCATTTGTCCATCCCTACGAGGAACCAGCCTATTAAGTTAATACAAGGAAATTAAATAATGGACAACCCTCTCTGCTCTTAAAGTTTCCCCCAGCCTCTCCTGTTAAATTGTACACAATACTGTTGAGCTGTCTCTCTCTATCTCTCCCTCTATCTCTTTCTCTCATTGACGGACTGTCTTTTTCTCGTAACTCTCTTTCTATTTCTGTCTGTCTCTCTCCTTTCATCTCCTTCAACTCATTTCCCTGAGGCAGGTTGTTACATATCATCACTTACCAGACTAAAAAAGGGACAACGTGATTTTCAGAGTTACCTAAGTCTGTTGGGAAACTCAAAGCACTCAAAGACCCTTATTCAATCAAACACAATAACCAGACATTTTCAAGACAAGGTAGACCAACAAGGTAGACCACCCAGTTGTCCTCTGACAAGGTAAAAATCTGTTGTTTTGCCCCTGAACAAGGCGGTTAACCCATTGTTCCTAGGCCATCATTGAAAATAAGAATTTGTTCTTAACTGACTTGCCTAGTTAAATAAAGGTAAAGAAAACTCCAAGGAACGGTGTTTGAATTGATATCAGGTCGGGTTTCTCTTTGCTCTCTGACACAATAAGTATTGGTTTATTGTTTTATCTTAACCTAAAAAGGGCCAGCTCAAGAAAATCTTCTGATATTGACAGTGAACAGTGAAGACACATCTGTTATATGGTGATGAGAGAACACATTCACCAAACCACTCATTTGAATCACAGACAGACCCTGAAAGGGCATCATGATACAGTTTTTTAGAATCACTTTGGCACTAATTTCGGAACCTTGATGTCATTTTTCAAAACTCTAGACACAAAACTCACAGCCAACGATCAAAATGCTAATTTTGCAAAACTCTAACACTTATTCCAATTGCTTGAATACAATACACATAAAGCCAAGATAATTTGTTCATTGAACTAAAATCACCTGTTCAAAATGACACAACTTAACATCAAAGTATTACCATTCAAAATGCAATTCACACATTACATCTGAAATGACTGTTCATTTCATTACAATGATCTAACTATCAATTGATACAACTGATCAAAATGATAAGTAACTGTTGCATTACTCTTAATGCATAGTTTTATGGAAACTGACAAACAATATTCCATGTTTAGATCATGAAAGTTTCAGGATAACGAGATCCATTGACATTAATTACCGTGGAACATCAACCAATTGGACTACATTATTTATGGATGTAATATTTCATCATCATTCTTTATCAGACACTGTTTCTATGGTTCCATGTACCACTTTTCCAGACCATGTTTTCAGATTTAACATTACTGTACACTGACTGGTCACTTTATTAGGTACACCTATCTAGTACTGGGTAGGACCGCCTTTTGCCTCAACAACAGCCTGATTTATTCATGGTGTTGTATGTTAAGAGATGCCATTCTGCACACCAATGTTTTAAACAGCTGTTATTTGAGCATTTGTGGCCTTTCTGTTAGCTTGAATGAGTCTGGACATTCTCCTCTGACCTCTCTCATTAACAAGGTGTTTTTGCCCACAGAAATGTCGCTCACTGAATGTGTTTTGTTTATCGCACCATTCTCTGTAAACTCTAGAGACTGTAGTGTGTAAAAATCCCAGGAAGGCAGCTGTTTCTGAGACGCTGGAATCACCATGTGTGGCATCAACAATCATACCACGGTCAAAGTTGCTTAGATTACTCATCTTGCCCGTTCTAATGTTTGGTCGAACAACATCTAAAGCTCTCTACTCTATATACTCTGTATATTGAGTTGCAGGCAGCCACATGATTCGCTGTTCGAATGTAACCTTCCTTGATGAGCTAAATCAGGTCTGTAGAGCTGATGGCATGACCTATGACATTGTGTGGGATAATGTCAGGTTCCACCACACTCAAATGGTGCAAGCATGGTTTCAGGCCCAACCACAATTTACCACCCTGTACTTACCCCCATACTCTCCTTTCCTTAACCCGATTGAGGAATTTTTCTCCACATGGAGGTGGAAGGTATATGATAGGCGCCCTCACGAACAAGCCACCTTTCTCCAGGCCATGGATGACGCATGCAATGACATCACGGCAAACCAGTGTCAGGCCTGGATTCGCCATGCCCGAAGATTCTTCCCAAGATGTTTAGCTAAAGAAAACATCCATTGTGATGTGGATGAGAACCTATGGCCAGGTGAGGAACACTACAGTGAGAGAAAAAGGTATTTGATCCCCTGCTGATTTTGTATGTTTGCCCACTGACAAAGAAATGATCAGTCTATAATTTTAATGGTGAGAGACAGAATAACAACAACACAAAATCCAGGAAAACGCATGTCAAAAATGTTATAAAATGATTTGCATTTTAATGAGGGAAATAAGTATTTGACCCCTCTGCAAAACATGACTTAGTACTTGGTGGCAAAACCCTTGTTGGTAAACAGAGGTCAGACGTTTGTTGTAGTTGGCCACCAGGTTTGCACACATCTCAGGAGGGATTTTGTCCCACTCCTCTTTGCAGATCTTCTCCAAGTCATTAAGGTTTCGAGGCTGACGTTTGGCAACTCGAACTTTCAGCTCCCTCCACAGATTTGCTATGTGATTAAGGTCTGGAGACTGGCTAGGCCACTCCAGGACCTTAATGTGCTTCTTCTTGAGCCACTCCTTTGTTGCCTTGGCCGTGTGTTTTGGGTCATTGGGCTGTTTTGGGCTGATTCATTGCAACTCCACGAGGTGAATACTTGCATGGAGCCCCAGGCCGAGGGAGATTGACAGTTATTTTGTGTTTCTTCCATTTGCGAATAATTGTACCAACTGTTGTCACCTTCTCACCAAGCTGCTTGGCGAAGGTCTTGTAGCCCATTCCAGCCTTGTGTAGGTCTACAATCTTGTCCCTGACATCCTTGGAGAGCTCTTTGGTCTTGGCCATGGTGGAGAGTTTGGAATCTGATTGATTGATTGCTTCTGTGGACAGGTGTCTTTTATATAGGTAACAAAATTAGATTAGGAGCACTCCCTTTAAGAGTGTGCTCCTAATCTCAGCTCGTTACCTGTATAAAAGACACCTGGGAGGCAGAAATTTTTCTGATTGAGAGGGGGTCAAATACTTATTTCCCTCATTAAAATGCAAATCAATTTATAACATTTTTGACATGCGTTTTTCTGGATTTTTGTTGTTGTTATTCTCTCTCACTGTTCAAATAAACCTACCATTACAATTATAGACTGATCCTTTCTTTGTCAGTGGGCAAACGTACAAAATCAGCAGGGGATCAAATACTTTTTTCCCTCACTGTATTTTTGCTTTGATTCAATGAAACCTATGTTGTGATTTTATTGTATTTCATCAATAAATTTCATATTTTGTTCAATGATTCCACTGTGGCTATAGTCCTAGTCCTTTTACAGTGTGTATTTACGTGTAGTAGGATAATGAAACATGTATCACATATTTTGTACTACATTATTTAATGATTGTACGAACAACTACACAGTGAAACTATCGGTATCTTGTGTGTGGGTGATCTAAATGAATGTCCCTATGGTATTTCATGGTAAATGAGTTATTTGAACCAATGATTCTGCAAGTGCAAGGTTTCTTTAAAGATATGAATGCACAATGCAATCTTTTGAACATTGGACAGCCTGTGTTACAAGTGATGACCGTTTTGAGTTTTGTGTCTAGAGTTTTGAAAAATTACCACAAGGTTCTGAAATTAGTGCTAAGCAGTGCAAATCAGGTATTCATTCCTTCAGTGGTGCTGCCGGTCAAATAGTTGTTTACATAGGCTTACTTATATGTATAGTTTACAGGGTTCAGTTGTTGTCTTTGTTTAGCTGATGGTCTCAGGGGAATAGATTAGCATCCTAACAAGAGTGTGTGTGTATGTGTGTGTGTGTGTGTGTGTGTGTGTGTGTGTGTGTGTGTGTGTGTGTGTGTGTGTGTGTGTGTGTGTGTGGGGATGTGCATACAAAAGGAGGGTAGGGGAGATATAAGGGCTACTTAAGCACAACGACAGAGGACAGGGTTCTCCCCACCGTCAAACATGGAGGGGGAAACTCTTAGAAAACAGGGTTCCAAAGGGTTTTTCTGCTGAACCCTTTTTGGTTCCAGGTAGAACCCTTTTGCTACATGGAAAACAAAATGGTTGTACTTGGAACCAAAAGAGTTCTACCTGGAAGCAAAAACGGTTTTCCTATGGGGACAGCCGAAGAACCCTTTTAGGTTCTAGATAGCACCTTCTTTTTAAGAGTGTGGGTCATCCTGTGTGTTTCACCAGTATCCGTCAACCCAACACAATAACAGCTGCCATGTCACACATCCCACCTCCTCATGGACGCATCCACACATCACAGATCACATGTGTGTGTGTGCGTGCGTGCGTGCGTGTGTGTGTGCGTGGATGCATGTGTTTGTGCTCTCACACGTACATGTATGCTAGTGTGTACAGTAGGTGTGTGTGCACATATTTGTGTGTGTGTTCAGAACAGTAACATATGGCTATGCTGATGCCTAGGGGATACACACAGGAGTATGCTGCTGCTGAGTCTTGTCTAGTTAACAGTCTAACACATATACAGAGGTTCTGTCTGCTTGGGGAAAACCAACAATACCCAGTCTGGTCTCTTAGGTCCACCTGATTCTGCTTTTCTACTCCCCACAGCACTTCATTGATGAGTTGGAAGTTATCGATCCGCCAGAAAATGCACTACTCACCTGGCTAACCAAGTCTAATCATTTACTGCTGAGAAGGTAGACTGTTGGAGAGAACTGTCAGAAACTACAATACCATCTACTAGGAGTGCACTGGAGTTTCTCACTTCTGCTTAGAACAAGTATACTTACAGTACTGTATACAGTACCCAGGTGTCTTAAAAAATAGAGTTTATCTCAGAGACTAGCTAACCTGAATAAATGAGTGCTGACCTAGGATCAGTTTTGCCGTTTAGATTATAATGAATGAAATGGGGGGACATGTGTCACAAGCGTCGATGAACGGTGACCAAAATGCAGCGGGTATAGTGCTCATCTTCTAACTTTATTAGAAAGAACACTCAAACAAAATAAACAGACGATGAAACAGTTCCATAAGGCACACAGGCTATACAGAAAATAACCACCCACAAAAACACAGGAAAAACAGGCTGCCTAAGTACGGCTTCCAATCAGAGACAATGAAAGACATCCTGCCTCTGATTGGAAGCCATACTTGGCCACACATAGAAAAGGAAACATAGAAATAGAAAACTAGAACCAAAAACCCCTAGAACCAAAAACCCCAAAACACACAAAACAAACAACCCCCCTGCCACTCCCTGACCAACTACAATTACAAATGACCCCTTTTACTGGTCAGGAAGTGACAACATGATTGTAGATCAGCACTCCTACTCATAGATTCTTCATGAATATGGGCCAAAAGAGACTGAACGAGGGAACACAAACCAAGAAGGGAAAAGCAAGTGTTTCCTTGTTATCACTTGGTGGGCTGTCATGTAAATAATAGCTGTTTAAGGCACAAATTGTTAGCTATCAAGCAGAGAATGTAGTCGTAAGTCTTTCTGCAGTGCATTGGTAATTACACAGCGCTAATGGAGAATGCTGCATTGCAAAGATATTCAGACCAGAGGACCGCAATTACATTTACAACACACAATAATTACAAATCATGTATTACAACATTGGACTGATTTCTCTTCTCCTCTCGCTGTTTTTTTCCCCTTCTTCGTCTGCGTCTGTCAGTGGGTTGTTTGCAACCTCCTCCCTTCCCCCGTTTGTCTATGTGCATTAGAATTCAGACAATTCACACGATTGTTTTGAAAAGAGACTGGTGGTTGGTTACCTGTGTCCCTGTGTCCTACCGGGTATGTTGGGGTGATTATTGTGTGTGTGTGTGTGTGTGTGTGTGTGTGTGTGTGTGTGTGTCTGTGTGTGAGAGAGAGCGAGAGAGAGCGAGAGAGAGAGAGAGCGCGAGAGAGTGTGTGGTTCAATGCCTGTGTGTGTGCACGTGAGTATTTCAACCATGATTGGCATGTCTTTTTTCTCTGTTACCAGGATCTGCATGGCAAAATGTCCAGGAACACAAGGAAAGCACTAAGAACAATGACCAAGGACTAGTCAGCCCTTCCCCCTCTGAGGGGCTAACATGTATCTCTCTGTTACAGTATCAAGAGGACTGACTATTGAATGTTTGATAGAATAATGCTATAGTATCCATGCTTGGTATCTATCTGAAACTTTTTGACTGAGGATGACTCTGATGCTATCAACAGTGCATCCGGAAAGTATTCCAGACCCCTTGACTTTTTCTGCATTTTGTTACGTTACAGCCTTATTCTAAAATTGATGAAATAAAACAATTCTCAGCAATCTACACACAATACCCTATAATGACAAAGCAAAAACAGGTTATTAGACATTTTTGCAAATAAATAAAAAAATACAATAAAAATAAATACCTTATTCACATAGACCCTTTGCGATGAGACTCGAATTTGAGCTCAGGTGCATCTTGTTTCCGTTGATCATCCTTGAGATGTTTCTAGAACTTGATTGGAGTCCATCTGTGCTAAATTCAATTGATTGGACATGATTTGGAAAGACACACCTGTCTATATAAGGTCCCACAGTTGACAGTGTATGTCAGAGCAAAAACCAAGCCATGAGGTCTAAGCTCCAAGACAGGATTGTGTCGAGGCACAGATCTGGGGAAGGGTACCAAAAAATGTCGACAGCATTGAACACAGTGGCCTCCATCGTTCGAAAATGGAAGAAGTTTGGAACCACCAAGGCTCTTCCTGGAGCTGACTGCCCGGCCAAACTGAGCAGTCGGGGGAGAAGGGCCGTGATCAGGGAGGTGACCAAGAACCTGATAGTTACTCTGACAGAGCTCCAGAGTTCCTCTGTGGAGATGGGAGAACTTTTCTGAGAGGAAACATGTAACATGTACATGTACTTTAATGTACATGTACATTAACATGTAACATGTTTACCTACTTTGTTTAATATTAATAGTTAACAATTATATATACTTAACAAATAGTAAGACATTTCTGTTCTACTAATGCTGTGTTTTTGTAAAGTGATGGCTTCTACTCCAGCTCCCTGCAGCTGGAAGCGTGTGGTGAAGGACATGGGTTTTTCTCGAGGTAGGGCTATCTGGATGGAGCTGACAATTGATTTAGTGGTGATAAAACCTACAGCATGCATTTCATAGAATGAGTTGGTGTTTGCGTAATGTAAGGTACCAGGGAGAGATGGCTCGGGTATGGATAACGATGAGAGGAACCTTGTCTTAGGGGCCAAACTCTGGTTTCTATACAATAAGAACAGTCTTTACAGAAAATGCTATCTGGCTGGGGGATACTTCTTTCTCAAATATCAAGTCGCACCTTTTGACACATTCCACATATCTGCCGTTTGTTATGTAGAATAGAAGGGGGTATCATTGCTATAAGAGATCTTTGTATTCTTTGTATGTCAGAGCTCTCAGCACAACTCTCAAGAGTGTTGGGCCGACCAGCCTTATTATTGCAGAGCACTTACTCTATGCTCCCTTATTAATACGTTTTGAATAAAGTAATATCCTGATTGGTGATTAACCTTGTCTCTCCTCATTATTGATTAGAATTTACACGACACCTTCCAGAAGGACAACCATCTCTGCAGCATTCCACCAATCAGGCCTTTATGGTAGAATGGCCAGACAGAAGCCACTCATCAGTAAAGGGCACATGACAGCCGGCTTGGAGTTTGCCAAAACGCACACAAATGACTCTCAGACCATGAGAAACAAGATTCTCTGCTCTGATGAAACCAAGATTGAACATTTTGGCCTAAATGACAAGTGTCACACCAACCTGGCACAGTCCCTACAGTGAAGCATGGTGGAGGCAGCATCATGTTGTTTTTTAGCGGCCCAGGCTGAACAGTGCAAAGTACAGAGATACTTGATGAAAACCTGCTCCAGAGCCTCAGGACCTCAGACTGGGGCAAAGGTTCACCTTCCCACAGGACAACAGCCCTAAGATGACAGCCAAGACAATGCAGGAGTGGCTTCGGGACAAGTCTCTTGAGAGCCAGAGCCTGGACTTGAATCCGATTGAACCTCTCTGGAGAGACCTGAAAATATCTGTGCAGTGATGCTCCCCATCCAACTTGACAGAGCTTTAGAGGATCTGCAGAGAAGAATGGGAGAAACTCCCAAATACAGGTGTGCCAAGGTTGTAGCGTCATACCCAAGAAGACTCAAGGCTATAGTCGCTGCCAAAGGTGCTTCAACAAAGTACTGAGTAAAGTGTCTGAATACTTATTTATATGTGATATTTAGTGTATATATATATATATATATATATATATATATATATATATATATATATATATATATATATATATATATATATATATATACACTACCAGTCAAAAGTTTTAGAACACCTACTCATTCAAGGGTTTTTCTTTATTTTTTTTACTATTTTCTACATTGTAGAATAATAGTGAAGACATCAAAACTATGAAATAACATATGGAATCATGTAGCAACCAAAAAAGTGTTCTATTTGAGATTCTTCAAATAGCCACCCTTTGCCTTGATGACAGCTTTGCACACTCTTGGCATTCTCTCAACCAGTTTCACCTGGAATGCATTTCCAACAGTCTTGAAGGAGTTCCCACATATGCTGAGCACTTGTTGGCTGCTTTTCCTTCACTCTGCGGTCCGACTCATCCCAAACCATCTCAATTTGGTTGAGGTCGGGGGATTGTGGAGGCCAGGTCATCTAATGCAGCACTCTATCACTCTCCTTCTTGGTCAAATAGCACTTACACAGCCTGGAGGTGTAAGTGCTATAAGCCCAAATCAGATGGGATGGCATATTGCTGCAGAATGCTGTGGTAGCCATGCTGGAACTTCTTCGGGATCAGTGTCCCATCCATGGGACGATTGAGCTAATGTAGGCTAATGCGATTTCCCAGGGCGTAGACATATCTGATACTGGCAGAAAGCTTAAATTCTTGTTAATCTAACTGCACTGTCCAATTTATAGTAGCTATTACAGTGAAAGAATACCATGCTATTGTTTGAGGAGAGTGCACAATTTTGAACATGACAACGAGGACCAGCTGCCTCTAATTGGAGATCATCCCAAACAAAACCCAACATAGAAATACAAAACTAGAACATAACAACATAGAAAAACGAAACTAGAAAACCCCCCTGTCACGCCCTGACCTACTCTACCATAGAAAATAACAGCTTTCTATGGTCAGGATGTGACAAATACATTATGGCCTTTCTCTTGCATTTCAAAGATGATGGTACAAAAAAACACAAAAGAACGGTTGGTTTTTTCTTTGTATTATCTTTTACCAGATCTATTGTGTTATATTCTCCTACATTCCTTTCACATTTCCACAAACTTCAAAGTGTTTCCTTTCAAATGGTACCAAGAATATGCATATCCTTCCTTCAGGGCCTGAATTACAGGCAGTTATATTTGGGTATGTCATTCTAGGCAAACATTTTAAAACAGGGGCGGATCCTTAAGAGGTGTGCCTTGAGGTGTGCCTTGAATTCTAAACAAATCTCAGACAGTGTCAGCGGCAAAGCACCCCCACACCATAACACCCCCTCCTCCATGCTTTACGGTAGGAAATACACATGCAGAGATCATCCGTTCACCCACACCGCGTCTCACAAAGACACAGGGGTTGGCTAAGGCACTGCATTGCAGTGCTAGCTGTTACGCTACAGATTCTGGGTTTGAGACCAGGCTCTTACGTAGCCGGCCATGACCAGGAGACCCATGGGGCGGCACACAATTGGCCCAGCGTTGTCCGGGTTAGGGGAGGGTTTGGCCGGCATGGATATCCTTGTCCCATCATGCACTAGCGACTCCTGTGGCAGGCCGGGCGCAGTGCGCGCTGACACGGTCGCCAGATGTATGGTGTTTCCTCCGATACATTGGTGCAGCTGGCTTCTGGGTTAAGTGGGCATTGTGTCAAGAAGCAGTGCGGCTAGGTTGGGTTGTGTTTCGGAGGACGCACGGCTCTCGACCTTTGCCTCTCCCGAGTCCGTACGGAGTTGCAGCAATAAGACAAGACTGTAACTACCAATTGGATACCACAAATATGGGAGAAAAAGGGGTAAAAAAATTAAGAAATGAAACAAAAAAAAATTAGATGGCGGTTGGAACCAAAAATCTTCAATTTGGACTCCAGACCAAAGGACACATTTTCACTGATCTCGTGTTTCTTGGCCCAAGCAAGTCTGTTCTTATTATTGGTGTCCTTTAGAAGTTGTTTCTTTGCAGAAATTCGACCATGAAGGCCTGATTCACACATCTCCTCTGAACAGTTGATGTTGAGATGTGTCTGTTACTTGAACTCTGTGAAGCATTTATTTTGGCTGCAATTTCTGAGGCTGATAACTCGAATAAACGTATAGTTTTGATGTCTTCACTATTATTCTACAATGTAGAACAAAGAAAAACATTTGAATGAGTAGATGTTCTAAAACCTTTGACCGGTAATGTATATATATATATACATTTGCAAACATTTATCAAAACCTCTTTTTGCTTTGCCATTATGGGGTGTTGTGTCCGTCTGAATTGACATGCCCGTCTGAATTGACAATTTAATCCTTTTTAGAATAAGGCTTTAAAGTAACAAAATGGAAAAAAATCAAGCGGTCTGAATACTTTCCGAAGGCACTGTAAATGGATGTATTATTTCTGTGGTTACTTGTATCTGTACAGGGTGAACTTTGAATTACTCTATGCAAAGGGGTTTTATTGTCTTCCCATGAATTCTGTCTTTTTGGTCTCACCCCCCACACAAGATTCTGTGACACCCTGTGGAGATTGGGCCTTTTTTTATTTCACTTTTATTTGAACAGGGAGACATATTGAGACTTAGGTGTCATTAACGAGCATGGCCTGGGAACAACAGTCACATCAGCACACACACAATTATACACAGAGTCCACCAAAATATACATACAATATACACATTAGCCATTATAATCAAATAAAACAAACACATTCATCACTTCAAAAATCATTAACCAATTTCCTAAATTGACCCAGGGACACCTAATCATCCTAACGAAGTGCCATCTGGAGACTATTCGACACATGAGGTGCCTGATGTGAAAAAGCAGATCTCCTGAACTCTGTGGTTACCAAGGGAGACGTCATCGTTAACCAACCCTGTGACCTTGTATTATAACCTGAAATTCTACAGTTCAACAAAAATATTAAGTATGTTGAAAGCTTGTGGTGTGGAGTAGGGCTTTATAAACAAAAAGAGAGTAATGAAGTGATCTACGTGTCTTTAAAGAGGTCTAGATACATTTTGGTAAAGGATGCCGTGATGAGTATTAAAACGGTCAGATGTAATAAACGAAGGGCGTTATGATAAACAGAATCAAGGGATTTTAGAGTAGAGTGAGTTGCACTTTGGTAGATGGTATCATATACAGTGAGGGAAAAAGGTATTTGATCCCCTGCTGATTTTGTACGTTTACCCACTGACAAAGAAATGATCAGTCTCTAATTTTAACAGCGAGAGACAGAATAACAACCAAAAAATCCAGAAAAACGCATGTCAAAAATGTTATAAATTGATTTGCATTTTAATGAGGGAAATAAGTATTTGACCCCCTCTCAATCAGAAAGATTTCTGGCTCCCAGGTGTCTTTTATACAGGTAACGAGCTGGGATTAGAAGCACACTCTTAAAGGGAGTGCTCCTAATCTCAGCTCGTTACCTGTATAAAAGACACCTGTCCACAGAAGCAATCAATCAATCAGATTCCAAACTCTCCACAATGGCCAAGACCAACGAGCTCTCCAAGGATGTCAGGGACAAGATTGTAGACCTACACAAGGCTGGAATGGGCTACAAGACCATCGCCAAGCAGCTTGGTGAGAAGGTGACAACAATTGGCGCGATTATTCACAAATGGAAGAAACACAAAAGAACTGTCAATCTCCCTCGGCCTGGGGCTTCATGCAAGATCTCACCTCGTGGAGTTGCAATGAATCAGCCCAGAACTACAAGGGAGGATCTTGTCAATGATCTCAAGGCAGCTGGGACCATAGTCACCAAGACAACAATTGGTAACATACTACGCCGTGAAGGACTGAAATCCTGCAGTGCCCACAAGGTCCCCCTGCTCAAGAAAGCACATATACATGCCCGTCTGAAGTTTGCCAATGAACATCTGAATGATTCAGAGGACAACTGGGTGAAAGTGTTGTGTTCAGATGAGACCAAAATGGAGCTCTTTGGCATCCACTCAACTCGCCGTGTTTGGAGGAGGAGGAATGCTGCCTATGACCCCAAGAACACCATCCCCACCGTCAAACATGGAGGTGGAAACATTATGCTTTGGGGGTGTTTTTCTGCTAAGGGGACAGGACAACTTCACCGCATCAAAGGGACGATGGACGGGGCCATGTACTGTCAAATCTTGGGTGAGAACCTTCTTCCCTCAGCCAGGGCATTGAAAATGGGTCGTGGATGGGTATTCCAGCATGACAATGACCCAAAACACACGGCCAAGGCAACAAAGGAGTGGCTCAAGAAGAAGCACATTAAGGTCCTGGAGTGGCCTAGCCAGTCTCCGGTCCTTAATCCCATAGAAAATCTGTGGAGGGAGCTGAAAGTTCGAGTTGCCAAACGTCAGCCTCAAAACCATAAGAAGATCTGCAAAGAGGAGTGGGACAAAATCCCTCCTGAGATGTGTGCAAACCTGGTGGCCAACTACAAGAAACGTCTGACCTCTGTGATTGCCAAAAAGTGTTTTTGCCACCAAGTACTAAGGCATGTTTTGCAGAGGGGTCAAATACTTATTTCCCTCAGTGTCTCTCACTGTTCAAATAAACCTACCATTAAAATTATAGACTGATCATTTCTTTGTCAGTGGGCAAACGTACAAAATCAGCAGGGGATCAAATAGTTTTTTCCCTCACTGTAGTCAAGAACAGGTAGAAAAGTTGATTCTACAATTCGCTTCTTGCTAGCCAGAGAAAAACAAGCTTTATTTCTATATAAGAAACCCACTTTACATTTAAGCTTCTTAACAAGCTCAAGTTTCTTAAACGATAGATCATTGTCTATACAAATACCAAGGTATTTGTACGCAGGGACTTCTTCAATTACAGAACCATTCAAGGAGTGAAGATGTCACCCAACTGAGATACTTCTACGAGACCTTGAAAACAGCATGTATTTAGTTTTGCCTGTTTTAAGTAAAAGCTTTAAATTCGTAAGGAATTCCTGAACAGCTGCAAAATCAGACTGTAGCCTTTACAACGCTAAACCAATAGCCGGAGCAATTGCATACATAATAGTGACATCCGCATACAAATGAAGATCACAATTTTGGTGATAAGGTTACACTGTAAACTTGGTATCGTTTGATTGGTCAATGGTGGTTGGTTTTGGGTTGAGAAGGTTACATCTTTCAGATTTTATAAATGGAATAAAATGCCTTTGTTCTCTCTCTTGTCCTGTATCCAGTCCATGGAGGAAAGTTGTATGATCAATTCTCATCCCTAGGCTTCTAGGCCTCTGGCCTAGTTAAGCATTGCTTTGTTTAAGCTTTGTCTTGTAAGTTAACCTTAGGATATATATGTTAGGAATAATGCCTTGTAATGCTTGTTAATGTGTTGTAACTTAAGCTTTATGCCTTGTATGTGAATCCGTTCGTTTTACAAAGTCATTAAATACACTTGTATTTAGAATTCCATTCTCAGACATTTGTTCATTACCTAGTACTGTAACTCAGCTATAATGTTCTTGCAGATATTGCTATTTATCTTATGGAGTCAGATAATTCAGCTAATGGGCTAATTACATAGTCTTATTACGAGTCGTTTGTGACGTATATATAATATACTGTATATACACATATCAAATATTACTATCTACTACAACACCTTCCTCACTCCCAAAGGCAAACGGAAAAACCCTCCAGCAAAGCTACTACAAAACCCTTTGTTAGAGCTTAAACCTGGAATACAAACCTGACCCTTCAAAACAGCTCACGCCAGCCTTCACAGTATCCCATCAAATCCTCTCACTTGAACCATGGCTCTTTGTTAAAAACCACTGGGGGCTTGACAAGCTGTCCTTCCAGATTGATCACTAGAAATAGACTGCAATATTGGACGTTTGAAAAGGTCCCCAGAATGTCGATATATACCTTCCTCGGCACTCACAAAATAAAATGAAAACAACTGTCTAGCACTGGGATTGAGCTTGTGATAGATACTCAGAGCCAAAGCACACTGCTTAAACCATGGTGCGGCCGCAAGCCGCGAGAATACTTGATGGTAATAGGGCATCGTTTTTCATTATTTTCTTTTAAGAATTCCCAAAGCATAGCCCTGACCTTAACCACTGGGAAATAATACCTAAACCTCACCCTTTGAGTTGTTTCTGTTTTAACGCTGTGACCACACAGAATTAACCCTGTAACCAAGCAGAATTTATGTGTACACAAATAGATGTTCATTCATAATACGTGGAAACTGTGAGATCTTGTTTTCCTTCCCCACTCTCTTTATCCGACTCTATAAACTATCTGACTGAGCTGAAAGCTTGGATGGAATGTAACCAATGAACAACTGACTACCTGAGGCACTTCCTTCTTTTTGAGAAATGATGGTGATGATTTTGATTTTTCATCCAATGGCGTGGCAGGTGAAAGGCAGCGGGGAATCCCCATTGGCCACTGAGCTCATATTCTCTGTTGTGATTGGTGTAGCCTGGGGCGTCGTCCCGGTGAGGTGTTACTAGGCTGTCAGGTACTGGAGCTGTTAGGTTCTAATTGCGCTCTCTCTCTCTCTCTGTAATTTTCACCATGCTTAAACCAATCAGTGTAGCCACCCATTTCAGATCTACACAGGTGACTAGGGGATACAGAGTATGGGATAAGGGTGGATTTGGAATTGGGCTATTTGTTGGCAGGTAATTTCTCTATGTCACTCCTGTGCTGTCGCTCTTAGCCATAGCTGCCACTCTAGGTGAGGGGCAATCTATTGAAACTGAACTGATTCCCACTAACATCAAGGGCAAACCCAAGGTTACCTGCTGGTCTGCAATGAAGAGAGTCCGTTTTGCCATCCATGAGGCTATAGCATTTAGATAATTATAGCATGAAGTATGTATGTAGCAGGTGATTTAACTTGTTATGGATAGGGTGCAGTATTTTCACGGCCGGATAAAAAACGTACTCGATTTAATCTGGTTATTACACCTGCCCAGAAACTAGAATATGCATACAATTAGTAGCTTTGGATAGAGAACACTCCAAAGTTTCTAAAACTGTTTGAATGGTGTCTGTGAGTATAACAGAACTCAAATGGCAGGCCAAAACCTGAGAAGATTCTGTACAGGAAGTACCCTGTCTGACCATTTCTTGGCCTTCTTTGTCATCTCTATCCAAAACAGAGGATCTCTGCTGTAACGTGACACTTTCTAAGGCTCCCATAGGCTCTCAGAAGGCGCCAGAACGTTGAATGATGACTCTGCAGTTACTGGCTGAAAAACAGTAGCGCATTTGGTAAGTGGTCGATCTGAGAATAATGAGACGGGTGAGCGCGTGCACGTGAAGAGTCCATTTAACTTTTTCAGTCTTTGAACGAAAACAACGACTCCCGGTCGGAATATTATCGCTATTTTACGAGAAAAATTGCATAAAAATAGATTTTAAACAGCGTTTGACATGCTTCGAAGTACAGTAATGGAATATTTTGTAATTTTTTGTCACGATACGTGTCCGCACGTCACCCTTCGTTACCCTTCGGATAGTGTCTTGAACGCACGAACAAAACGCCGCTATTTGGATATAACTATGGATTATTTGGAACCAAACCAACATTTGTTGTTGAAGTAGAAGTCCTGGGAGTGCATTCTGACGAAGAACAGCAAAGGTAATCAAATTTTTCTTATAGTAAATCTGAGTTTGGTGAGTACCAAACTTGGTGGCTGTCAAATTAGCTAGCCCGTGATGGCGAGCTATCTACTCAGAATATTGCAAAATGTGCTTTCACCGAAAAGCTATTTTAAAATTGGACACCGCGATTGCATAAAGGAGTTCTGTATCTATAATTCTTAAAATAATTGTTATGTTTTTTGTGAACGTTTATCGTGAGTAATTTAGTAAATTCACCGGAAGTGTTCGGTGGGAATGCTAGTTCTGAACGTCACATGCTAATGTAAAAAGCTGGTTTTTGATATAAATATGTACTTGATTGAACAAAACATGCATGTATTGTATAACATAATGTCCTAGGAGTGTCATCTGATGAAGATCATCAAAGGTTAGTGCTGCATTTAGCTGTGGTTTGGGTTTTTGTGACATTATATGCTAGCTTGAAAAATGGGTGTCTGATTATTTCTGGCTGGGTACTCTGCTGACATAATCTAATGTTTTGCTTTCGTTGTAAAGCCTTTTTGAAATCGGACAGTGTGGTTAGATAAAGGAGAGTCTTGTCTTTAAAATGGTGTAAAATAGTCATATGTTTGAAAAATTGACGTTTTCGGATTTCAAGGAGTTTGTATTTCGCGCCACGCCCTATCATTGGATATAGGAGTGGTGTTCCGCTAGCGGAACGTCTAGATGTAAGAGGATAAAGAGTTACGGAGGTTGAAACAGGAGCGAGTAGCTTCAACTAGGGAGTGGATATCTATTGGCTTGGGATCTATGCTTGTAATTCTATACATGTATGCAGCCTAAATCATGGAATATTTCTGTGAGCCATTCATGTCTATTAGGATAAGACCTGGTTTTAACTATCAGCGCAAGCAAGCTGTTGATTTAGACACCACCCCCTCCTTTTCACAAGCACACACACACACACACACACACACACACACACACACACACACACACACACACACACACACACACACACACACACACACACACACACACACACACACACACACACACACACACACACAAACACGCCAGCTGGACAGCGCCTGCAGATACACTCACAGTATATTTATCATCTATCCTGACAGTTAATTACAGAATAAGTCTCTTGCTTTTACTCAATTCCCTGGTTCAATAAGAGCAATGGAAAATGTAATGTCTCCTATTTCGCTACATGTTAGAGCTGAGTGAGTTGTAGGCTACAGATTATACAATAAAACTAGGTATATGTTTAGAAAGATTTTTTTTAAAGATTGATAAATTATGACTTGGAATCATTTCTTATATTCCATAATATGTTAACTCTTAGCAGGGTTGTTTTCCAAAGTGGTTGAGATAAACTTGCGTTCTTCCTTCGATGACTTTCACATAGATATCCTATTAAATTAGTATTCTAATTCTTAATTCTATGAACTTTCATTTGATTCCTGATTTGTTATCAATTTTCGTCAGTCTATAAGAGGCTGCCCTCCGGTGGTCAAATAAAGGCACTAACGCCCAATCACATTAGGATCTGCAGTTGTTTTTTTAAGACAGTTCTTTGTTTTTATGGCTTCCAGTGAAAAGAGGACCCCTTGGGACCAAACCCTGAAGTTGTTCCCACTCAGGGAAAACACCAAAAAGGTGGAGCAAAGTCCATCTGAATTCTGTAACAAAGTCAAAACAAGACATAGAAGAAATAGGGTTAATGTTAAGGTCAAAGGTGAGGGGCTATAGAATCCTACAGCAACTGTCTACCATCTGTACTATCTCATCTCTCTTTCCTTCTCTATGAGCCTCTGCCTCAGACGGTCAATGGCATCCATGGCAATCCATACCTGCAACATTCTCTCCTGCCCTACCTACTCATGTTCTCCTTCTCCATATCCATCTTTCAATATTCTAGTTGTTTCCCCCTCTTCATTATATCATTTTTCTTCCTCCTAACTACGCTCTTCTCTCTCTCAATGTTCTTGCTGTTTCGCTCAGCTGCTGCCATTCCTCTGTAATCTCCTCCTCTCTTCTCCATCTCCCCACTCCCTCTTCTCCATCTCCCCTTCTTCTTTTCCATCTCCTCCTCCCTCCTCCCAACCACTAACTCCCTCTTCTCCATCTCCCAACTTCCACTTCCCTCTTCTCCATCTCCACCTCCCTCTTCTACATCTCCCCTGCCATCTTCTCCAACATTACAGTCCTCTGTTCAGCCGTCTCCTCCCTCTTGTGTCTTTCTCCAATGTGCCAGTCTTCTAAATTATGTCTTAATGCAAGTTGATTAGTATTGATTGATTCTGGTTCAGAGCCATTTCAATGACTGCCCAATAGGAGTTGTCCTTACTTTAGTTTCAAATGTGCTCATTCCAGAATTTAAACAATTCAAGTCCAACTGCATTTAATATAATTCCATGTCATATTAATATTAAACTTACGATGAGAGTCCATTCTATTTTGAGTGTGTGATCATTTTGTCTGTGTGAGTGTGTGTGTTTGTGTGTCTTTGCCTCTATTTGTTTGTTGTGAGTGCTGGGGTTGCTTTCGGTCAGTTGGCTTGGGACACCTGGAGAGTTGCTAATCACCATCAGGGTTTCTGGAGGATCTTATTATACACAACAAGGAAGCCTGGAATGTGTGCGTCAGAATGAAAACACTTCCCCCAGATTTAGCCTTGAGGTTGCCCTCTAGTGGTCAAATAAAGGCACTAACGCCCAATATCACATTAGGATCTACAGTTGTTATTATTTTTTTATGCTAGCCTGTCACTTTTTTAAGACAGCTCTTTGTTTTTATGTGTTTTAAGGCTTATCCTATTAAATACTAATTTAATAGGATATCTTTGTGAAAGTCATTGTAGGAAGAATGCAAAACAGCCCTGCAAGAGTTAACATATTATGGAATATAAGAAATGATTCCAAAGTCATAATTGATCAACCTTTTTTATCAACCTAAAAATACACTTACTGTTATTGTATAATCTGTAGCCTACAACTGACTCAGCTGCATTCCAGAATACTGTTTCACTCTTCTGCGCTCTCCCCAAACTGCGCTACAACTAGTCATTACATATTTCAGCTTTTTAACTTTTTGTATGCTCGGAAATCCTTTCCACTTGGACTTATCAAAGTGAAGAGTCGGGCAACCAACTAAACGGAAGCCTAAACCAACAGGTAAAGTAAGAGTAAACCTCAAACTTTGTTGTAATAACAGGTTTGTCTTCCTTCTGTCTGATGTAAATCAGAATGTAGGAGCTTTTACTGCTGGCTAACACTGCATGGAGACAGGTAAGACATTCACAAGAGCAATTTAGACTTCTCAACAAGGGTTGGAGTGAACTCTATTAAACCCAGACTTGTGAATACATTTGAATACTTTATTGAAAATAATATAAATAATGACAACATTTCACAAATGACAGTTGTGCTAGTTTCCTTATTTGTCTGAGTTGAAAATAAACACAAATCTTGCTTTCAATTGGTGACTGCCATACTAAAACATTGTCAATCTCAAAAAGTTAGGCCTATATTGGAAAAGGTTTTTAATTCACATAAAATGGCATTTAGAAACATCAAACATACATACGTTAGCTGCTGTATCAAATGGGTGCAATGAAATGAATAAGCTACTGCATCTGTTTTCAAACAGGTTTCTTATTTTTATGATGGCAAATTACAGTTCATATGTTTGTGTTAAAGGGGGTGTGTGATTCCGCCTCAGGTTGTCGTCAGTCTATGGTTAACACTCAGTGCCTACTTATACAGTACTCTTCTTTGTCTGCGAAGAGAAACTATGATGCATATAAATAATATTGGTCTATATTGGTCTATCTGTTAAAACTTCTAATATTCATCTGTTTGCAGACGATACTGTTATGTATGCCATTGCCCCACCTGTAGACCAGGTGTTGTTAGAGCTGCAATCTTACTTTGATGCCTTACAAAATGCCCTGGTTAGTTTAATACTTAGTACTTATTGTGGGCAAGACTAAATATATGTTGTTCTCTAATTCTCAGAATAAAAAAACATAAGCTGCCGCACACCCAGAAAAAATATTTTGTGTGGAGGTGCTGACTAACAGCGTATAAACTATTCTCTAATTCTCACAAAAATGTTGCAAATGGACTACATAGCTATTAATTGACTGGTTCTCCCGTCGATCAGGTTCCCGCCTATAAATATTTGGGCTTTTGATTGATTGAACTTTTTTTAAATATACTGATTTAAAGTGGGCTTAAAATTAAAGTGGGCTTTGCCTCTTCCTGAACAGCAGGAAGTTAATTTTATAGTCAACTTTCCTGACAGTTCTTGATTATGGTGATACAATTTACCAGAATGCAGCAGCCACAACTCTTAAATCTTTGGATGCTGTCTACCATAGCGCACTTTGCTTTATCACTGGTGACAGTTTTAATACTCATCACTGCTTACTGTATCAAAAGGTTGGCTGGTCCTCATTAAAGTCCCATAGATCAATTCACTATTTCCTTTTTGTTTACAAAGCTCTACTAAACAAGCTTCCGACTTACCTAACTTTGTGGTTGAAGTATAAAAACATGAGTTACCAAAGGTTCTCCTCTTCTTCCACAGAGACGTTATGTCTCTAGGTTTACCGCGTAGGAAGCCATTTTTTCCTATCAAAATGCAGATCCGCATTGGAATGGTTTTTGCTCATACCAGGCTATTGACACCATGAGAATGTAACACAACACACCTCTTCCTCCCCTCACCTCACTCTGCTCGGTTCTGTCTTCTCTGGTCAGGCGTCAACACAGATGAAAGATACAGGACTGTAGGGTGTAGGAGTTGGCCGGGCACATTTTTCCCACGAGAGAAGAGTGTGAGGTTTCCTGTTGAAGTCTTCAGCTCTAGTTATGGGAATACAGGAACAAACTTATTTCCTCCATTGAAATACCCGATATTTGCACCTAGGAGTAGGGGTTATAGGTTGATTTGGTAGTGTGAAATAGTTTATTTTAACTCAGTATATTGACATCTTACCCTCCTCTCTCACAGGTGGATGCTGTGGCAGCCATGTTCTTCTGAGTTTGATTGACAGGCCAAGATGGAGCTGAAGGTGTGGGTGGAGGGAGTGGTCAGGGTGATGTGTGGCCTATCACTGGAGACTTCCTGTCAGGATGTGGTCATCGCCCTCGCACAGGCTATTGTTCAGTCTCTGTCTGATGTAATTTCCTTTGTAATTTCCTCCAATCTCAATCCTGTCTTGGTGTGTCTTTTATTCAGGTCAGATGGGTCGCTATGTTCTCATCCAGAAGCTACGAGGCACAGAGAGGCAGCTTGTGGCTGATGACTGTCCCTTAGAGTCTCTGCCCTATCTGGGTCAGCTGGCCATCGAGGTCCAGTTCATCTTGCGTTGTACAGGCCCCACCAACACTGACGGACCTAACAGACCCACCCTGGATAGGGTCCACCCTTTGCCCAGGCAACCTACACCCATGCCCCCCAGATGCCAAGAGTCGAAGAAGGCCCTCACTTTCAACCTTGGTCCTTCTACAATCTCCAGAAGGACTAATGCTAAGAAGTCCGACCCGTCCAAAAGGAGGTCTACAGGCAGGTACTGCAGCAGCAGGAGATGCTACAGGACCTGGAGGCCCAGCTGGTGGCTTTGGAAAGGGAGGCAGAGGTGTGGGAGATGGGGAGACCTGTAACTCCTGTCCCAGGCCAGAATCCAGGCCTAGTAGAGGAGCTGGATGTGCTGGAGATGAGGCTGAGACAGAATGAGGCAGAGCTGATGCATGGGGAGTACTGTGAGGAGCAGATGCAGCGAGAGAAGGACAAGGAGCAGGGTATGTAGTCCATTAAATTCCAGTCACTTCAATACACCTATGAATCCCCTCAGAGGCAATTTAGAAAACATATCCTAGGATATCATTATATGTTACACATCTCCTATACACAAGTAATTTATGCAGCAATAATGAATGTAACCTAGGCATATGTAGGCCTACACTCATATACAGTAGGACCATCCAGGCACTAACACAGATTTGTATTGGCCGTACAGATTTCCAGGGACATCTGCACCAACTCTACACCTCTATGGATGAATACAGCTTCCGGCTCAAGGAGCTCCAGACCCATTCATTCAGGCTGGGGCAGGACTTTTGTGTCGAGGCCGACAGACGGAGCTCTCGTCCGGGCACCCCACAGCCAGAGGAGGCCATGGGCGCGTTGAGGGAGGAGCTGCACAATCGGCATCAGAAGGGGGGTGGAGCTAGACGTGTCATTGACAGAGACAAAGAAAGCATTGCAGAATTACAGTCTAGTGGATGCCGCATGACGTATGTTAATGAAGATCCCAATGGGAATTGAACCATTTCCCTTGTCTCGCCAAATAAATCCCTCTTATGTAGAAACTCTAACCTGTCCAATTGTATTACATCAGAGATTACTAGCCTACACTCTTAGAAAAAAGGGTTCCAAAAGGGTACTTCGGCTGTCCCCATAGGAGACCCCTTTTTGGTTTCAGGTAGAACCCTTTTGCCGAAGAACCCTTTTAGGTTCTAGATAGCACCTTTTTTTTCTAACAGTATATGTAGCAATCAGACTATAATCCATTCATTGTGTTCAATGACACAGAATAACTGACAAAGTCAAACTCACTGCTAAACAACCTAGGATATTCAGTATAAAAGAGCTTTGTTCGAAGATGGTTGTGTCATGTACTTTAGAACTTGTTTGGGGATTATTCTGTATATCTGACACTATAAACCCAGAGGCAGTATATTGTATAACTCGGCAGCCTGGGGGTTAACTGTATCCTGTAATAGCAGGTGAGCAGTGAAGAGGAGTTATTGAGCTTGAGAGGACACCTGTAGAATCACCTGTGTTGTCTACCCAGAGATGGAAACTTGCCTTTGGCTTCCTGTGTTAATAATAGAACCACTGCCTTTCCCTAAGTTTCCTTATGGGCTGGTTTCCCAGACAGATTAAGCCTGGTTCTGGACTAAAACGTGTTTTTTCAACTGACATTTTCCATTGAGCATGCTTTTTAGTGCAGGACTAGACTTAATCTGTGTCTGGGTAACTGGCCCTTATGAGTTTTTTGGATGCTCATCCTCCACTGAATCTTTGTTTTATTCCGCCCCCACATGGCTACAAACCTCATTACCAGACTAGTATCAGATGAGATCCTATTACATTATCATAATTCTCAGTGTTATTTCGAGCCTCATAGTGTGGAAATATCATAAAACAACAGGGAAATCTTGTTTTTAACTGCACTGCCCTTTAACAATCAAGCTCACTTGAAATTGTCGATGTTTGACACAGAAATATCATGCCATCTTGTCCCTTCCCTCCAGGAGAGGTGTCGGGTGCTGGAGGAGCTGAGCAAGAAGAAACCTACAGCAATTCATCCTGCAGACGGGTGTTCCCCTACCCCCTCTTACCCTGACAACCCCCTCCTGACCAGACACATCCCCACCTCCAGCCCATCGCCACGGCTTACCTCTGCATAGCAAGACTACTGGAGGACGACCAGACTGACCCAGTGACTGTATGCTAGAAGGTATGCTAATATTAAATCGTTGGTGTCATGCCAAACTGTTTGACACATTTATTCCTGTCTAACCTATTCCCAATGGGTTTAGCCGGAAGAGGTCCCAGGACTCTGAGGGAGGAGCTACACAGCTGGCTGCAGCACAAAGCAGAGCTGGACATGTCACTTGCTGACTCAGCAAAAAGCTCATGGGAGCATCTGGATGACTCTCTAATTGCACTCTGTGCGTGTGTGTGTGTGTGTGTGTGTGTGTGTGTGTGTGTGTGTGTGTGTGTGTGTGTGTGTGTATGTGTGTGTGTGTGTGTGTGTGTGTGTGTGTGTGTGTGTGTGTGTGTGTGTGTGTGTGTGTGTGTGTGTGTGTGTGTGTGTGTGTGTGTGTGTGAGTGTGTGTGTTTGCGCGCACGCGCGTGTGTGTGGACATGTTTTACTATACTTGTGAGTACCAAAGTCCTCACAAGAATAGTAAACCAACAAAAATTCAGAAGAGAAAATAAAACTCCTCACTTGCAAAAAGGCTATTTTAGGTTTAGGGGTTAGGTTTAGGGTTAAAATTAGGACTAGGGTTAGGGGTTAGTGGATAGGTTTAGGTTTAGGATTTTCAGGTTAGGGTTAGTGTTGAGGTAAGGGTTAGGAAAAATAGGATTTTGAATGGGAAGCAATTGTTAGTTCCCAAAAAGTTCTTACAGGTATAGTAAGACATTCTGAGTGTGTGTGTGTGTAATCTACAGCCAGAGGATCTCTTGACTTTTAAACACACTAAATGCAACATTCTAGTATTAATGTATCTATAACCTTCAAATATTTGATGAAATATTCATTTTCTAAAGATGTACTCCCTTTGCAATAAAGATGACTTAATGTATCTCAGTTATTTAAAAAAAAATGTTTTACCGGACATGAGTTGATTGACACAGTGCAACATTTCATGGAGGCCTAAACTCTTAGAAAACAATCCCTAATAACCTGACCAACACAGGGCATTAGGGATGTGACTATCCAAAAAACTCCACAGCTGTTTACTAATCATCAAGTCATGCGGGTAACTTCCCCCTTTCATCACCAAAGCACCGTGGTGAAGTTAGCTTGATGTTCGATATTTACTTTGGCATATAATAATGTTCATAACTAATGAACACTTACTGGTGGAAAAAGAACTAAAATTGTCATACTTGAGTAAAAGTAAAGATACCTTAATAGAAAAAAAGTTAGTCACCCAGCAAAATAATACTTGAGTAAAAGTCTAAATGTACTTAAGTACTGTGGTGGAAAAAGTACCAAGTAAAAGTAAATGCTATACATCAAAATATTTCTGGGGGCTTGTCCAGGATCGGCACCACCTGTTGGTTGGGTTGATCTAGTGATCTATGACATCTGGGATCCCCTCATGTTGTTTGAGCCAGATGAAAACAATGTGCAGCTAGAACAACTCAATGTTGGGGAGGTTCTCCTTGAAATGAAAAAGCTAAAAGGTCCATATGTCGAAATCCCTGTGGGGAACCATATGAAACACAACATAACCCTGCCACAAAGAGCAGCCATTAGTAGTACTCAGCCAATCGACAAAGTCGTTGAAACAGTCCTACCACATAAGCAGAAGCCCAGTGTGAAGGTTCACAGTGTTGCTGTGGCACCCACCTATCGACGTCAGTCACCTGGACGAGACAACAAGATCACAATACCCAGTAATCACAAAGGAAAAAGGGGTTTGTAGAAATGTTTGCTAATTTATGATAAAATATGTACTGAAATATAACATTTAGAGAAGTGTTCATACCATTTACTCAGTACTTTGTTGAAGCACTTTTGGCAGCGACTATAGCCTTGAGTCTTCTTGGGTATGACACTACAAGCTTGGTACACCTGTATTTGGAGAGTTTCTCCCATTCTTCTCAACAGATCCTCTCAAGCTCGGTCAGGTTGGATGGGGAGCGTTGCTGCACAGCTATTTTCAGGTCTCTCCAGAGATGTTCGATCGGGTTCAAGTCTGGGCTTTGGCTAGGCCACTCAAGTACATTCAGAGACTTGTCCTGAAGCCACTTGTGAGTTTTCTTGGCTGTGTGCTTAGGGTTGTTGTCCTGTTGGAAGGTGAACCTTCACCCCAGTCTGCGTTCCTGAGTGCTCCGGAAGGATCTCTCTGTACTTTGCTCCGTTCATCTTTCCCACAATCCTGACTAGTCTCCCAGTCCCTGCCTCTGAAAAACATCCCCACAGCATGACGCTGCCCCCACCATGCATCACTGTAGGGATGGTGCCAGGTTTCCTCCAGGTGTGACACTTGGCTTTCAGGCCATGAGTTCAATCTTGGTTTCATCAAACCAGAGAATCTTGTTTCTCATGGTCTGAGAGTCTTTAGGTGCCTTTTGGCAACTCCAAGCGGGCTGTCATGTGCCTTTTATTGAGGAGTGGCTTCTGTCTGGCCAGTTTACCATAAAGGCCTGATTGGTGAAATGCTGCAGAGATGGTTGTCCTTCTGGAAGATTCTCCTATCTCCACAGAGGAACTCTAGAGCTCTGTCAGAGTGACCATCAGGTTCTTGGTCACCTCCCTGACCAAGGCCCTTCTCCCCCGATTGCTCAGTTTGGTCGGGCGGCCAGCTCTAGGAAGAGTCTTGATGGTTCCAAACTTCTTCCATTTAAGAATGATTGAGGCCACTGTGTTCTTGGGGACCTTCAATGCTGCAGACGTTTTTTGGTACCCTTCCCCAGATCTGTGCTTCAACACAATCCTATCTCAGAGCTCTACGGACAGTTCCTTCGACCTCATAGCTTGGTTTTTGCTCTGACATGCACTGTCAACTTTTCAACCTTTTATATAGACAGTCGTGTGCCTTTCCAATTCTTGTCCAATCAATTGAATTTACCACAGGTAAATGGAAATAGGATGCACTTGAGCTCAACTTCGAGTCTCATAGCAAAGGGTTTGAATACTTTTGTAAATAAGGTATCTGTTTTTTATGTTTAAATTGGCAAAAGAGAAATGCTCACTAACAGGGATGTAAACAAATATTTTTTATTTCAGCTCATGAAACACGGGACCAACACTTTACATGTTGCGTTTATATTTTTGTTCGGTGTACAAATTTTTGACATAGAATTAAGCATAATTATTTAGGTTTGAATAGTGCAAAATTCTTCAATTTACGGACGGGGGCCTAGCTCCCAGCTGGACCCCCTCCCAACCATCCTCATGTACTTTGTGTCCCCTCAGATTTTTGGGTTGCATGATGCCCCTGGTCCTAGGTCTAGGAGAGAAAACTATGTTTTAAACAGAAGTAATTTCTCAGAGTCCAGGGCAGGACACTGGTCAGTTCTCTCAGTGCCGCTTGCTCTACCAAAGTTTTCATCATTCCCACTGGAGAATACCAAAAACAGAATAGAAGTCTTACAACCTCTCACGCTATTGGCCACTTCCAACGCACATCTGGAATGTGATTCAATAAAAGATCTGTGTGGCCGGACACTCATGCATGATTCTGACATTTCTTTGGTTACCTGTCACTTGAGTCATTTTACATTCAGCATATCTGTGATGGTGCTCACTGTGCCTTAGTTGAATTTTTTTTTTTGCTGGAGCAGTGCAGCAGGTTTTCTAAACACCTACAACTACAAGTATATTTTTATTTTCCATAAACCGTAATGACAAAGTGAAATCAGATTTTTAGGCATTTTTGCAGATGATAATCCATCCACCTGACAAGTATGTCATATAGGTGTGACAATAGAATCTTACTCAAAAATGTGCAGTTTTGTCACACAACACAATGCCAAAGATGTCTCAAACGTTGAGGGAGTGTGCAATTGCTATGCTGACTGCAGGAATGTCCACCAGAGCTGTTGACAGAGAATTGAATTGAATGTTAATTTCTCTACCATAAACCGCCTCCAACATCGTTTTAGAGAATTTGGCAACACATCCAACCGGCCTCACAACCGCAGACCACATGTAACCATGACATCCACATCCGGCTTTTTCACCTGTGGGATTGTCTGAGACCAGCCACCCAGACAGCTGATGAAACTGTGGGTTTGCACAACCAAAGAACTTCTGCTCAAACTGTCAGAAACCGTCTCAGGGAAGCTCATCTGCATGCTCGTCATCTTCACCAGGGTCTTGACCTGACTGCAGTTTGGCGCCGTATCCAACTTCAGTGGGAAAGTGCTCACCTTCGATGGTCACTGGAGAAATGTGCTCTTCGTGGATGAATCCCGGTTTCAACTTTACCAGGCAGATGGCATCGTGTGGGCAGGTGGTGTGCTGATGTCAAAGTTGTGAGCAGAGTGGCCCATGGTGGCGGTGGGGTTATGGTATAGGCAGGCATAAGCTACGGACAACAAACACAATTGCATTTCATCGATGGCAATTTGAATGAACAGAGATACTGTGACGAGATCCTGAGGCCCGTTGTCGTGCCATTCATCCGCCGCCATCACCGCATGTTTCATCACAATAATGCATGGCCTGTAACGGTTCTGTAATGACAGACGCTGGGAGACGAGAAGCAAGTACAGGGTGTGGATTTAATAATAAATAGACATGAAACAAAACAAGAACAGCGTCTGAACAGGAGAAACATAACAACATCAATGCTGACTCGGGAATGAAACTGAGGAAGTGACAGATATAGGTGAGGTAAATGACGTGATTGAGTCCATGTGAGTCCCATAACTAAGCGCAGGTGTGCGTAACAATGGTGGCAGGTGTGCGTAATGATGCGTGAACTGGTGACCTCGAGCACCAGCGAGGTGGAGCGGGAGCAGACTTGACAGGGCCCCATGTCGCAAGGATCTGAACACAATTCCTGGAAGCTGAAAATGTCCCAGTTCTTCCATGGCCTGCACCAGACATGTCATGCATTGAGCATGTTTGGGATGCTTGGATCGACTTGTTTGACAGCGTGTTGTCGTGGAATATCTAATCAAAGATTCCGTCAAACAACACTTTAATGTATGATTGGCAAAATGGAGAATCAACTATCCACTCAACAGTGCATAGTTGAAAAGCTCAACGAACAGTGCCAGTTCAAAGCTTTTATAGAGAAACACATACTTTTTGTATACGTGGCAGTCAGCAGATAGTGTGTAAAGGGTAATTAGTTGTCTGTGCAGACTTAAGATAGCACAAGGTTGATAGCCCGAGGGCTCAACCGTCTAACTGCATTCACAACAGCAAACACTATCATGTGCTCCTTTCTGTAAGTTTCCATACATGTGACTTTCTGTAGATAGTTAACCCACGGGATGTCACATGCTGCAGCCGCACCCAAGCGGACCTTAGCTATACGCCCAGGCAAATGATGGTTACACCAGATACTGACTGGTTTTCTGATCCACGCCCCTACTTTTTTAAAAAGGTACACTACATGACCAAAAGTATGTGGACACCGGCTCGTCAAACATCTCATTCCAAAATAATTGGCAATAATATGGATTGGTCCCCCCTTTGCTGCTATAACAGCTTCCACTCTTCTGGGAAGGCTTTCCACTAGATGTTGGAACATTGCTGCAGGGACTTGCTTCCATTCAGCCACAAGAGCATTAGTGAGGTCGGGCACTGATGTTGGGCGATTAGGCCTGGCTCGCAGTTGGCATTCCAATTCATCCCAAAGGTGTTCGACGGGGTTGAGGTCAGGGCTCTGTGCAGGCCAGTCAAGTTCTTCCAAACCATTTGTCTATGGACCTCGCTTTGTGCACGGGGGTATTGTCATGCTGAAACAGGAAAGGGCTTTCCCCAAACTGCTGAATCGTCTAAAATACCATTGTATGCTGTAGCGTTATGATTTCCCTTCACAGGAACTAAGGGGCCTAGTCTGAACCATGAAAAACAGTCCCAGACCATTATTCCTCCTCCACCTAACTTTACAGTTGGCAATATGCATTGGGGCAGGTAGCGTTCTCCTGGTATCCGCCCTCAGACTGCCAGATGGTGAAACGTGATTCATCACGCCAGAGAACGCATTTCCACTTCTCCAGAGTCCAATGGCGGCAAGCTTTACACCACTCCTGCCGACACTTGGCATTGCGCATGGTGATCTTAGGCTTGTGTACGGCTCCTCTGCCATGGAAACCCATTTCATGAAGCTCCCGACGAACAGTTATTGTGCTGACGTTGCTTCCAGAGGCAGTTTGGAAAACTGTAGTGAGTATTGCAACCGAGGACAGACACTTTTTTACGTGCTACGCCCTTGAGGACTCAGCGGGACAGTTCTGTGTGTTTGTGTGGCCTACCATTTTGCAGCTTAGCCGTTGTTTCTCTTAGACGTTTCCAATTCATAATAACTACACTTACAGTTGACCGGGAAAGCTCAAGCAGGGTAGATATTTGACGAACGGACTTGTTGGAATGGTGACATCCTGTGACTGTGCCACGTTGAAAGTCACTGAGCTCTTCAGTAAGGCCATTCCACTGCCAATGTTTGTCTATGGAGATTGCATGGCTGCTTGCTCGATTTTATACACCTGTCAGCAACGAGAGTGGCTGAAATAGCTAAATCCACTAATTTGAAGGGGTGTCCACATACTTTTGTATATATAGTGTATCTTCCTGTATGGTGTTGCCAGTGCCAGTAGATCAGCTACAGGCCCCTCTCGTCACAGATACTGGTCATGAAGGAGCCTGACTTACAGATCCGACCCAGCTCCTATCACAGAGAAAGAGAGGGAGAGAGAGAAAGACTGTCACCATATGATCATGGAAGCCAACAGTAAACACACAGTTGAACATAGTCAATCAGAGATTATGATTCCCAGCTAATTCACAAGGGACATGTCCCAGCATGGCACTAACTGGTTGACATTACTAACCCAGGCCTAGGTCCATTGCGGCACCATTGATGTGGGACACCTCGTTACAACATACAAGACACAAACACACACAGCACTGATTACATTATCAATGGTGGTTATTTTTAAACAGGACTGGTGTCTGACCATTGCCTCCTTATCTGGTGATCTTTTATCATTATTTTGTCCCTAGAAAATATAGAAAATATGCCTTCAAATGCTAGCTACTTTGCTGGATTAGTTAGCAGGATCGTTACAGTAGCTAGTCAGTGTCACGGTTGTGTGGAGAGACGGACCAAGGCGCAGCGTGCTCTGAGTTCCACATGTTTTATTTAGGTGAAAACTTACAAAACAAAAAGAAAACAAACAACGAACCGTAACATAAAATGTGCAGCATGCACTAACTCAAAATAAGATCCCACAAAAACCAGTGGGGAAATGGCTGCCTAAATATGATCCCCAATCAGAGACAACAATAAACAGCTGCCTCTGATTGGGAACCATACCAGGCCAACATAGACATAAAACAACCAACATAGAGAATAAAAGGCTCTCCATGGTCAGGGCGTGACAGTCCCCCCCCCCCAAAGGTGCGGACTCCGGCTGCAAAACCTGACTCTATAGGGGAGGGTCCGGGTGGGCATCTGGCATAAGTGGCGGCTCCGGTGCAGGGCGAAGTACCCACTCCGCTCGTGGACCCACCAGCATTGGTGGCGGCTCTGGTGCGGGACTTTGGCCCTGCCCAGACCACGGGTCCGGCCATGGAGCCGGATAGAACGCCATGCCCGGACTGGGCCTCGGCGCAGAGGAAGGCTCCGGCCATGGAGCTGAGTTGGCCGCCGTGCCTGGACTGGGCATCGGCGCAGAGGCCTTGGAGCTGGACTGGACGCCGTGCCTGGACTGGGCACTGGCGCAGAGGAAGGCTCCGGCCATGGAGTTGGACTGGGCACCGTGCCTGGACTGGGCACCGACGCAGAGGAAGGTGCCTGTCCTGGAGCTGGACTGGACGCCGTGCGTGGACTGGGCACCGGCGCAGAAGAAGGCTCCTGCCCTGGAGCAGGACTGGACACCTTGCCTGGAAGCTCCAGACCGTTGACCACTGCTGGAGGCTCCGGAACGTTGACCATCGCAGGAGGTTACGGACTGTGGACCGTCGCAGCAGGATCCGGACTGTGGACCGTCGCAGGAGGTTCCAGACTGGGGACCATCGCTGGAAGCTCTGGACTGGGGACCGTCGCCGGAAGCTCTGGACTGGGGACCGTCGCCAGAGGCTCTGGACTGGGGACCATTGCCGGAGGCTCTGGACTGGTGACACGCAATTCAGGGCGAGTGCGAGGAGCAGGCACAGGACGTACCGGACTGGGGAGGTGCACTGGAGGCCTGATGCGTGGATCCAGCATAGGTTGCACCGAACTGGTGACACGCTCTTCAGGGCGAGTGCGAGGAGCAGGCACAGGACAGACCTGACTGTGGAGGCGTACTGGAGCTCTGGTGCATAGAGCCGGCACAAATTGTACCAGAACAATGACACACTTTGCACAGCGAGTGTGGGGAGCTGGCACAGGACGTACTGGGCTGTGGAGGCGCACTGGAGACCTGGTGCGTAGAACCGGCACAAATTGTACCGGAACGGTGACACACACCTCAGAGCGAGTGCGTGGAGGAGACACGGGACGTACCGGACTGGGGTGGCACACTGGAGGGCAGATGCTTGAAACCGGTGCAGATGACACCGGACTGGTGTCACGCTCCTCAGCACGCCCACACTGCAGCTCTCTCATCGCCACCACCTCTCTCCGGAATCTTTCATGGAGTTCCTCCTTCGACTCCCTGATGGTCTCTGGCTCATTCCTGGGCTCTGCCGACCACCCCGTGTGCCCCCCCCCCCCCCCCAAAAAACAATTTGGGCTGCCTTTTAGGCTGTCTTTGTGGCCGCGAACCCCGGCGTCGTCACTGTCCTCCCTTCTTTCCTTGCGTCTGCTTCAACGGCAGGCTTTCGTATCTTGCCAAGATTTCCTCCCAAGTCCAGGATATTCTCATCTCGATCACTTCGTAAGTCCAGGAGGCCATCTCCTCCTGGGCACGCTGCTTGGTCCTGTTGTGGTGGGATCTTCTGTCACGGTTGTGTGGAGAGACGGACCAAGGCGCCGCGTGCTCTGAGTTCCACATATTTTATTTAGGTGAAAACTTACAAAACAAAAAGGAAACAAACAACGAACCGTAACATAAGACGTGCAGCATGCACTAACTCAAAATAAGATCCCACAAAAACCAGTGGGGAAATGGCTGCCTAAATATGATCCCCAATCAGAGACAACGATAAACAGCTTCCTCTGATTGGGAACCATACCAGGCCAACATAGACATAAAACAACCTAGATAACCCATCCTAGTCATACCCTGACCTAACCAACATAGAGAATAAAAGGCTCTCCATGGTCAGGGCGTGATAGTCAGTTTAACCTGTTGAGGACAGACGTTCCGCTAGCGGAACCCCTAGCCAACAGCCAATGGCATCGCACGACGCGAAATACAAAACCAACTAAAATCCCACAATTCAATTTTCTCAAACAATCAACTTTTTTACACCATTTTTAAGATAAGACTCTCTTTAATCTAACCACATTGTTATGTTAGGAGAGTACATAGACACAAATAATCACACAGCCATTTTCCAAGCAAGCATATATGTCACATAAACCCAAACCACAGCTAAATGCAGCACTAACTTTTGATGATCTTCATCAGATGACACTCCTAGGACATTATGTTATACAATACATGCATGTTTTGTTCAATCAAGTTCATATTTATATCAAAAACCAGCTTTTTACATTAGCATGTGATGTTCAGAACTAGCATACCCACCGAAAACCTCCGGTGAATTTACTAAATTACTCATGATAAACGTTCAAAAAATACATAACAATTATTTTAAGAATTATAGATACAGAACTCCTTTATGCAATCGCTATGTCCGATTTTAAAATAGCTTTTCGGCGAAAGCACATTTTGCAATATTCTGAGTACATAGCTCGGCCATCACAGGCTAGCTAATTTGACACCCACCAAGTTTGGGGCTCACTAAACTCAGAATTAGTATTAGAAAAATTGGATTACGTCAGAATGCACTCCCAGGACTTCTACTTCAACAACAAATGTTGTTTTGTTCCAAATAATCCATAGTTATGTCCAAATACCGCCATTTGTTAGTGCATTCAGGTCACAGGTCGTGACAAAAAATTTCAAAATATTCCATTACTGTACTTAGAAGCATGTCAAACGCTGTTTAAAATCAATTTTTCTGCTATTTTTCTCGTAAAATAGCGATAATATTCCAACCGGGCAACGTTGTATTCATTCAAAGCTGAAAGAAAAAAATGGAGAAGTCTCGTGACCTCGCATCTCCAGTCTCACTGTCCCCAGGCTGACCACTCACAAACAGAGCTGCTGTACTTTGCCCAGAGACAGCAGACACCCCATTGCACTTTCTGGCGGCTTTAGAGAGCCAATGGAAGCCTTAGAAAGTGGCACGTTACAGCACAGATGCTGTCATGTCGATAGAGATGCAACAGAAGGACAACAAATTGTCAGACAGGGCACTTCCTGTATGGAATCTTCTCAGGTTTTGGCCTGCCATATGAGTTCTGTTATACACACAGACACCATTCAAACAGTTTTAGAAACTTTAGAGTGTTTTCTATCCAAATCTACTAATTATATGCATATTCTAGTTTCTGGGCAGGAGTAGTAACCAGAATTAATCGGGTACGTTTTTTATCCGGCCGTGAAAATATTGCCCCCTATCCCAAAGAAGTTAAATAGTTGGATGGTGAAGTGGATGTGCTTGGTGTACATATCCTGGAAAAGTTGACTGATCGTGTAACTAAACTCAGCAAAAAAAGAAACGACCCTTTTTCAGGACCCTGTCTTTCAAAGATTATAACATTTATGAAGGACGGTAGTTAAATAAAAAGTCATACAAGCAAATAACAACAGTGTATGGAGGCATATGCGCAATACAAAATTATAACCAACTCATAAAAGACTAAAATTCTGCCTTAAAATTGGAAGAGACAATTACTTTAAGGAGAAATTAATCAATTAGTCTGTCTGTGTAAAGCCCTGGCCATAGAGAGGGGTTTTTGTTCTTTATTTTGGTTAGGCCAGGGTGTTACATTGGGTGGGCGTTCTATGTTCTTTTTTCTAGGTTGGTTTGTTTCGTTGATTTTGGCCGTGTGGCTTCCAATCAGGCACAGCTGTAGCTTGATGTTGCTGATTGGGAGTCACACATAAGTAGCCTGTTTTTCCTTTGGGTTTTTGTGGGTGATTGTTTCTGTCTAGTGTTTTCTGTTTTGTTCATGTAGGACCAGACAGCACTGTTTGCTGTCGTTTCTGTCGAGTATTTTGTTTATAGTGGTTCATTTGATTAAATCTTTAAAATGAATACACATCCTCTGCTGCATCTTGGTTTTCTTACGACGACAGCCCTTACAGTCTGCCACCCATTAAAAATCATAAATGGCTTCAAATGATTAGTAGAAATTGAAAAATATATGATTTTCACTTAGTCTAAAGGTTTGATAGACTGCCTTACAAAATCCAAGTCAGTTGGGAACAGGTCTTTGATGTTCCAATACCTTGGCATCGGGACAATAAACTGATATATAAAACAACAGTTGACACATCAATCCATTAGTTTCAATTTACATTTTTTACGGTATATAGAATAAAGCACACGGAAACAGAATCAATACAGCATCTTTTTCTGGTACTGTCCATCGGTGGCTCACTTTTGGAGTCAGGTCCAGGAAGGGTTGTTATGTCATAATATCAGGGTTCAGATGGACCTGTAAACTGCATTGCTAGGGGATCTGAAAAAAACACGATCAATCAATGGGAAATATCGTTTTACTCTTGGGTAAAGTATTTATTTTTAGCTCAACATAGGTAGAAGTGTTACAAATAGGGAGGTTCAGGACCCTCATAAGACATCACAGTAAAATGGAGGGATGTCTTGCAAAAAGAAAAAATGGCATTATACTGGGAAAGATGGGTTAATCTGTGGACGTCGAGTAGTTAAGATCAGAATGAATGGTGGATTGGCTGCTGTGGGTGAAACTCCAACACTTGCAGAAAGAGGAAATTAGGAATTAGGAATACCTTCCTAATATTGAGTTGCACCCACTTTTGCCCTCAGAACAGCCTCAATTCGTTGGGGCACGGACTCTACAAGGTGTTGAAAGCGTTCCACAGGGATGCTGGCCCATCTTGACTCTAATGCTTCCCACAGTTGTATCAAGTTGGCTGGATGTCCTTTGGGTGGTGGACCATTCTTGATACACACAGGAAACTATTAGCTACTCTCTGTTATTATCAATGCATAGCCACTTTAATAACCCTACCTGCATGTACATAATTACCTCGACACCGGTGCCCCTGCACATTGAGACATTGACTCTGAACCGGTACCCCCTGTATATAGCCCCGCTATTGTTATTTACTGCTGCTCCTCAATTGTTTATTTTTCTTATCTCTTACTTTTTTGGGGGGGGGGGGTGGTATTTTCTTAAAACTGCATTGTTGGTTAAGGGCTTGCAAGTAAGCATTTCACTGTAAGGTCTACTACACCTGTTGTATTCGGCGCATGTGCTTTGATTTGATTTGAATGGCACACATACACAATCCATGTCTCAATTGTCTCAAGGTTTAAAATCCTTCTTTAACCTGTCTCCTCTCTTTTATTTACACCGTTTGAAGTGGATTTAACAAGTGACATCAATGAGGGATCATAGCCTTCACCTGGATTCCCCCGGTCAGTCTATGTCATGGAAAGAGCAGGTGTAACCTAATGTTTTGTACACTCTGTGTACAGTACAGTATGTATAATTTAAATACATGTACCGTAATATGTGAGCGAAAATTAGAAGGTGGCACACACTACTGGTCAACGTGAGCTACCAAAATTATTCTGAAGTGTGCCAGGCCTTGCAGTCCCAAGATGGGGGGAGCGGTGGTTCGTCAGACAAGAAAATGGCCTTGCCGAAATCCCCCCCCCAGCTAATTAACTTAATTTTGTCACTAGAGTCAAATACTTTCTGTGGCACACATCAGAGTCAAGTACCTTCTATAGAACAAACTTCACGTCAGGATAGGCAACCGAAATTAATAAACAATGTATGTGTGTTATATTAAACATAGAGGAGGGAGTAAAATCTAGGCAAGCAATAAACATTTCAGAACAACTGCTTGTCGAATAAGACATGGGAGAGATGACGAATTTTGGCAAAGAGATTTATTTATAGACTAATACACTTGAAACAAATAGCCAAACCGAAAACTGGAGACATTACTAGTGCCTCCCCCGCGATCAAACCGACATAAAAAATATGAAACGCAGCCTAACGTGATCATTGACAACTGCCTTGCAGACGAAGTAGGCTGTGCAACCTTTCTCCTTACAGGGGGTGTGGACATATTGGGATAGGCCAGGCCACTGACAGCACCACTAGTTTATACATCACCGACAAGAGCAGATCCCAAGAACGACGGAACTCTGCTGGCAAAAGAGAAATATGCTGATGTCAATGAGATGAAATTGTTTACAACACATTAGTGACTACTTGTTCATATTTTTCCTCATTAGGACTAAATATTTCGTTTTCATAGCAGAACTAGTTTGAGCTCAAAGGTCATCTGCCCTTGAAAACCAAATTCTCTTTTTGAAAACGGCCTATAGGCATCGATATGAGTCGGTTTATTATAGTTTCCAAATTGACTACACAATGTAAATAGGATAATTTTTGTTATGAAGTCTCGTCCAAAAAAGGAGTTTGGTATGTGACTGCGACATGATTTACTGTACTTGAGGGTTTCGTTTGGATTACAATTAAGTGAACATTTTTTGCCTAATAACACATTGTGGAGTTGTGTCGAAAATCTCCACTCTGCCAGAATCCCCCCTCCCCCTTCGCGTAAACGCGCACGCACTCCATTCTTCATTGCTGCGACTTGCTTGCTAGTTGAGATTTCTGCTCTTCACTCCATTGTCAGTTTAGCCTACATTTCACTCATCTTAGTAGCCGAAAGCATTTTATGTGTGTGTCCGTCTGAAGAGACTGGCAGGACCTCACAAACTCAGACTGACATGTAAGCTAAATTTATCTAACGTAATTGTTATTTGTCTATTTGTCAATGCACAACTGTATTGTAATTATATTATTGCACTTATTTCAAATGATAATTATGTTGTTTCTCTACCAGTACACTATTAAAATACTATTAAAACTCTGTTGAACAGTGTGCAGGAGGAAAAACAACTCTGCTGAAACGGACACACGTGACGGACTGAGTTGCTTTTTCCCAAAAGGTACAGTATCTTTTTAATGTTCAAGTAAGCGGGATTACCTAGTGCTTACAATTAATACTTCCCATTCAAATACTGTGTTTTTTAGATCCGGTTGTCAACAAATCTGAAGGACAATGACCAGAACCTAGAAAGCAGAACTTCATCAGAGAGAGTTGTTTTCTCTTTCAGTGACGTCTCCAAGTTGCCTATCTTACTATCAAAAACATTTTCTTATTTGCAACATCAAACTATTCACTCCTTACAGTTTGGGTTTAGGTTTGAGGTGTCATTTATAAGTAAAGGGAGCAACCATATTTATGTTTCTCTCTCAATATTATGAAAATATTACTTCTCATATCCTACCACAGGGCGGCGCTCTTGCTCCATTCTGAAGAAGAAAAAAATACTGATGTACAGCTACACAAAACTGTTCACTGCAGTCCAGATATCCACTTTCTGATGCCTTACCCTGATATACCAAATAAATAATTCCAAGCCCTTCACATTTTATTTGTAATGTATTTAATTAATTTATTCAATACGTTATTCCAGATGTAGAATGTAATGGGTAACTTGATATCCAATTCATGAATTCAGAGTGCTGAACCTTTTAAGTGAGGATTGTACAATTCAAGAGTGTGTCTTCAATTTACTTCAGGACTGAACTGAAATGAGGTTGACCCCAACCCTGGCTATAACGTTTTTAGACTGAAGGTACTCTCTGTACAGTCTATTGTGGTGGAGGGGTGCACCTAACTGAATTACAGTGCCTTCAGGTATTGACTTTTTCCACATTTTGTTCTGTTACAGCCTGATTTTAAAATGGATTACATTTAGATTTTGTGTCACTGGCTGACACACATAATGTCAAAGTGGAATACATTTTTTGTAATTTTTACAGATTAATAAAAAATGAAAAGCTGAAACGTCTTAAGTCAATAGGTATTTAACCCTTTGTTATTGCAAGTCTAAATTAGTTCAGGAGTAAAAACGTGCTTCACATGTTACATAATAAGTTGCATGGACTCGCACTGTGTGCAATAATAGTGTTTAAAATGATTTTTGAATGACTACATCATCTCTGTACCCCACACATACAATTATCTGTAAGGTCCCTCAGTCGAGCAGTGATTTTCAAACACTGATTCAACCACAAAGACCAGGGAGGTTTTCCATTGCATCGCAAACAAGGGTACCTATTCCAAAACATGCATCCTGTTTGCAATAAGGAACTAAAGTAAAACTAAGTACAAGTAAAATTCTAGAGGAAAAAGTATCCAATTGTCATACTTGAGTAAAAGTAAAGATACCTTAAATAGAAAATGAATCAAATAAAAGTGAATGTCACCCAGTAAAATACTATTTCAGTAAAAGTCTATAAGTATTTGGTTTTAAATAATATACTTAAGTTTCAAAAGTAAAAGTAGAAATAATTTCACATTCATTATATTAATTATTATATCTTTTTTAAATTTACAGAGAGCCAGGGGCACACTCCAACACTAAGAAATAATTTACAAATGAATAATTTGTGTTTAGTGAGTTTGCCAGTGTCACGTGTGCTCCCTCTCCGGCCTCTAGGTTACCAGGCAGCTCATTATGGCGCACACCTGTCACCATCCTTACGTGCACCTGCATGTCGTCAGACTCACCTGGACTCCATCACTTCCCCTGATTACGTTCCTTGTATGTCACTCCCTTTGGTTCCTTCCCAAGGCGTCATTGTTTCTGTTTCTGTTTCTGGTCTGGGCGTTGTTCGTGTTTTTTGTTTTGTATTATGTTCTATTTATTTGTTAAAACACTCACTCCCTGAACTTGCTTCCCAAATCTTAGCGCGTGTCGTTACAGCCAGATAAGAGGCAGAAGGGATGACCAGGGATGCTCTCTTTATGTGTGTGAACTGGACCATTTTGCTGTCCTGCTAAGCATTGGAAATGTAACGAGTACTTTTGGGTGTCAGGGAAAATGTATGGAGTAAATTGACATTTTGGAATGTAGTGAAGTAAAAGTTGTCAAAAATATAAATAGGAAAGTACAGTACAGATACCCCAAAATAACTACTTAAATTGTACTTTAAAGTATTTTTTACTTAAGTACTTTACAACACTGCCTTTTTAGCAGGACAATAACTGAAAAAACAAGGCCAAATATACACTGGTGTTGCTTACCAAGACGACATTGAATGTTTCTGAGTGGCCTAGTTACAGCTTTGACTTAAATTGGCTTGAAAATCTATGGCAAGACTTGAAAATGGCTGTCAAGCAACTGTGCAAAGCTGTCATCAAGGCAAAGGGTGTCTACTTTGAAGAATCTAACATATAAAATGTATCTTGATTTGTTTAAATCTTTTTTGGTTACTACATGATTCCATATGTTATTTCATAATGTTGATGTCTTCACTACTGTTCTACAATGTAGAAAATAGTAAAAATAAAGAAAAACCCTTGAATGAGTAGTTGTGTCCAAACTTTGGACTTGTACTGTATATATTTCCACACTGAGGTTGGAATAATACCGTGAAAGTGAAAATAATTATAATGCCCTTTTTTGTAAGAGCTGTTTGAAAAAAAACACCTGAAATGTCAAGCTGTGTTGGTGAGATGGAGTTTTTTCCTGCCTGGTGACACACAGTATATTTTAAATAGACCATTAAGAAAGTTCCAAACTTCTTTGCCAATAACAGATAGTTTTCCCCTCCCCACAGAACACTCCCAGACAGTCCTAGTTAAATTATTGCTTGAGAAATTGCTCTTTGCTAAGAAGCTATTTTTGTTTCTTTTGACCATAAATGTACTTAATTGTTACCCAGACCTTTTGACCAGTAACGTACTTAATTGTTACCCAGAAATTATTTGATATTGAGATAAAAAAAATGTCTGCATTGGGGCCTCCCGAGTGGCGCAGTGGTCTAAGGCACTGCATCACAGTGCTAGCTGTGCCACTAGAGATCCTGGTTTGAGTCCAGGCTCTGTTGCAGCCGGCCGCGACTGGGAGACCCAGGGGACGGCGTACAATTGGCCCAGCATCGTCCGGGGTAGGGTAGGGTAGGGTAGGGTAGGGTAGGGTAGGGTAGGGTAGGGTAGGGGAGGGGAGGGGAGGGGAGGGGAGGGCAGGGCTTGGCTGGCAGGGATGTCCTTGTCTCATCGCACTCTAGCGACTCCTGTGGCGGGCACATGGACATTGACACAGTCGCCAGGTGTATGGTGTTTCCTCCGACACATGGGTGTGGCTGGCTTCTGGGTTTAGCAGGCATTGTGTCAAGAAGCAGTGCAGCTTGGTTGGGTTGTGTTTCAGAGGATGCATGGCTCCTGACCTTCGCCTCTCCCGAGTCCGTATGGGTGTTGCAGTGATGAGACAAGACTGTAACTACCAATTAGATACCATGTAAAAGGGGTAAAAAAATATATATTTAACAAAAGATATAATAAAAAAAGTCTGCATTGGGCTTTGTGAGTGTTTGTGTGCGTAAGTGTGCACGTGTACGTGTATATGTGTGAGAGAGAGGTGTGTAGACAGAGGTACTCTCAGAGGCACTCTCAGATTGGTCCTGTTTTTAAAAAAAAGTTTGTTTTTTCTCTGTAATACTACTAGCCACTTAACAATTTTATGAAGTTGGCTTTCGTTAGCCTAAATAGGTGCCCAATCTCCCAACCTAACTAGCTACCAAGAAACAATTTCAGGCTATCAATCAAGTTAGAGTAGCTAGCTTGTCTTACTATCTTAGCTGGCATGCCTTCTGGCAAGGTTGGTAGACTTCAGAAAAGCAAGTAATTACTAAATGTAGCAGAGACGCACATTTATTTTCATAAAAAATAAGAACCACCAGTCAGGAGGATGCAGACAGCTCAAGAGTTATGCTTAAATATGCAGAAAAATATGAATATCTTTTACATAGAATTCAGCATAATGATTTTGGCTCTAGATAGCAGGAGAAAATCTGCTTCAGGGGTTTTAAAAATGCAAAACTCTCCAACTTACGGGGGTCTAACCCCGCTCCGGACCACCTATCAGCCATCCACACTTACTTTGTCCAATCTGACTGCTAGAGGTTTACCGCCGAACATGATTGCTGCTATTCAGTTCGCAAGGCCTTTGGATGGTCTGTGTGAGGCCCCCTTTGGAACCACTGGAGGCAGTGGATCTGAAAAACCTCTCCTACAGGACCACTCTGCTAGTGTCTTTGGCTTTGGCTAAACACATTGGGATCTCCATGTGTTATCCATACACCCGTCCTGTACCCAGTTCGCCCCTGGTGACTCTTAAGGTGACATTGCTTTTTGTCTGTTTTGATAATCCAGCTGTCTAGGTAGCGTTTCTCCTACTGGATTGTGGAGGTGTATAGTAGCAGGGGGCAAGGGTTACCCAGCGGTGTACACACCCACTCCACCATTTACATTTTAGTCATTTAGCAGAAGCTTCTATCCAAAGCAACTTACAGGAGCAATTAGGGTTAAGCGCCTTGCTCAAGAGCACATTGACAGATTTCACCTAGTTGACTCAAGGATTTGAACCAGCAACCTTTCGGTTACTGGTCCGACCACTCTTAACCGCTAGGCTACCTGCCACCAGAGGTCTGGCAGCGTCTTGGGTTGACTCTAGGGAATATTTGTGCTGCGGCAAGTTGGGCATCACCACACACTTTTGTGAGGTTTTATCGCTTGGATGTCACTGTTCCCAGTATAGCCCACAGTGTGCTACAGCTGGGACAGGTGAAGGTCCCTAGGCAGTGTGCTATGTGCGCAATACCCAGACTGCGGCATCTTGCAGGGTCAGGTCTGGGTGGTCTGCCATGGGCCGTTTCATTTAGTATCCGTTGGGGTCGGCTTTGGACGGGATTCCATTTCCCCATAGTATGTTGTACCAAAGTTGACTGGCTGAAAGAGAACATAAACGTTATGACTATAACTACTGTGCCCTGAAGGAAGGAAACGAGGTACAAGACCTGTTTGGCCCCGCACTGCCCGTTCCTTGGCTCAGTGAAGAGCGCTATGACATTGAAGGATTGAATCCAAGCCTCACGCTTATCACCTGTGGAAGGTGGGGCTTCCAGCGTGGTGCGGATTTCATTGGCCTTATCAGACGTGATTTTAGTTCCTTCAACAGAAGTCACGAGAGTGAGACTCCCCATAGTATATTTTACCTCCTTCAGGGAACAGTACTGTAGTTATAGTCATAACATTACTTTTTCCTAATGGCTATGCTGATTGAAGATATTTCTTGTCCCTTGTGACTAGTGTATGTGATGTGTCTGTGTGTGTCTGTGTGTGTGTGTCTGTGATCCAGCACTTCATCTTGCATTCCTAGTTTTAATTGTTTATTTACGTGGCTCTTAGCTGCCTAGTCAAACTCATTTTATCAGCAGTTTAAAGGGAGTTGGCTACAGAACAACAATGCTGGGTGGGGATCCTAAAGCTTACTACTGTACAAGCTCTACGGAGACGCAAGATTCGGAGCGTAGCACAGTTTTGCGATGTCGTTTTTCATCACAAAAGGGGTGGCTCCTTATAATACACTCTGGCATTCACCATACTTCTTTACTACCTGAAAAGATGCCATATCATTCCTTCCACAGCCGTGTGGGCAATGTGGTCGCTTGGTTCCTTGATATGATCTATATAATTTGCATTGACAAAATATAATCTCAGGGATTGTTCAAACAGTAAACCAAGAATCCACCCAAAAAGATATTTTGTTTAGAAGTAATAACTAGTGATTACAGGCTATTGTGAAATGGTAGGACTTGTAGCTATGTGCTTTTTTCTCAGTGACTAAAACATGATGATGTTCTATTTTTAGCTGGTATGGGAATGAATATACAAGCAGCAATCCAACTGGGATAATGTATTAGGTTACACCGGCAAGTGTAAAAATATTAACCAGGGCATATATTTTTGGGGAAATCTGATTATATCACATGGATATGTGGGAAGCTAAAAAGGCTAGCTAGTGTGCTGTATTTTTAGCCAGGCTAAAACCAGCTAGCCAGGCTGCCAGCTAGCTACTACCATAGACTTTAAAAACAGTATATATTGATAGCGCTGACGTCATCCACATATTGATATGGAAAACTCCCGATGCAGGAATTATTTAAATTTGAAGCGTGCCATACAGCTGAATTGGGCTGAATGGCACAAAAAAATTGCTAAGAATCATGGTGAATGTGGCTGTAACTAGCAAAGGATCATGGTCGATGTAGTCGTTTTCATCTTGCCTGAGAGCCTCCTCGTAGCCTGCCGGTCCATTATTGGCCTGTGTCAGCACGTGGTCCTGTGTGAGGACAAATGTAGTAGTCAGAATGAATCACTATTGAATTAGATAGATTTGTAGCAAACTTTCAAATAATTCACAGTGGGGATGGAACTTGATCATAATAAACAAAAGTTAGAGCCCAAAATGGTCGCCTAAACATATTTTGTTTGGCTGTACTGGCGATTGTAATTTACAGTGAACAAAAATATGAACGCAACATGCAACAATTTCAAAGATTTTACTGAGTTACAGTTCATATAAGAAAATTAGTATTTAAAAAAAAGTTATTAGGCCCTAATCGATGGATTTCACATGAATGGGATATGGGATAACAGATATGTATCTGTTGGTCACAGATGCCTTTTTTTTAAAAGGTAGGGGTTGTGGATCAGAAAACCAGTCAGTATCTGGTGTGACCGTCTCATGAAGCGTGACACATCTCCTTTGCATAGAGTTGATCAGGCTGTTGATTGTGGCCTGTGGAATGTTGTCCCACTCCTCTTCAATGGCTGTGCGAAGTTGCTGGATATTGTCAGGAACTGAAACACGCTTTCGTACATGTCAATCCAGAGCATCCCAAACATCAATGATTATGCAGGCCATGAATTGGGACATTGTCAGCTTCCAGGAATTGTGTACAGATCCTTGCAACATGCATTATCATGCTGAAACATCAGGTGATGGCAGCGGTATCTCTGTGCATTCAAACTGCCATCGATAAAATACATTTTGATTTTGTCCATAGCTTATGCCTGCCCTACCATAACACCACCGCCACCACGGGGAACTCTGTTCACAACGTTGACATCAGCAAACCGCTTGCCCTCACAACGTCATTTGCCCGGTACAGTTGAAACAGGATTAATCCGTGAAGAGCACACTTCTCCAACCTGCAAGTGGCCATCAAAGGTGAGCATTTGCCCAATTAAGTCGGTTACAATGCTGGACAGCAGTCAGGTCCAGACTCTGGTGAGGACGACAAACACGTAGATGAGACGGTTTCTGACAGTTGGTGCAGATATTCTTTGATTGTGCAAGGCCACAGTTTCATCAGCTGTTCAGCTGGCTGGTCTCAGACGATCCTGCAGGTGAAGAAGCCGGATGTGGAGGTCCTGGGCTGGTGTGGTTACATGTGGTCTGCGGTTGTGAGGCCTGTTGGATGTACTGCCAAATTCTCTGAAACGACGTTGGCTTATGGTAGAGAAATTATCATACAATTCTCTGGCAACAGCTCTGGTGGACATTCCTGCAGTCAGCATGCCAATTGAATGCTCCTTCAAAACTGTGCTACTGTGTTGTGTGGGAAAACTGCACATTATAGAGTGGCCTTTTATTGTCCCCAGCACAAGATGCACCTGTGTAATGATCATGCTGTTTAATCAGATTCTTGATATGTCACACCTGTCAGGTGGATGGATTATCTTGGCAAAGGAGAAATGCTCACTAACAGGGATGTAAACAAATTTGTGCTCAACATTTGAGAGAAATAAGCTTTTTGTGCATATGGAACATTTCGGGGATCTTTTATTTCAGCTCATGAAACATGAGACCAAAGCTTTACATGTTGTGTTTGTATTTTTGTTCAGTGTACATAAGTTTTCTAGGGCCGATCAGGGCTTTTAGCACCTCTAGGTTGATACACAGTAGCCGACCAGCAGAGCTCATGACTTCATGCTCCAGACGGGACACTGCCGGCTGGTTACTACTAGCAAGGGAAGGCGACACTTCTTTGTTTTTACTAAATGGAAATACAAAATAAAAAACATTGCTATCACGAATGGAAGTGAATGGAAGTGTGACCGGCGAGGATATCATGTTACCAAAAGGTGTCTGCTGCTCCAATAATCCCACTCCACCCAGACACGTGCATGCACGTAGATCAATGAAGTGAAGCTTGTAGTAACCCTTAGGGTACTCTAATTGTCATATCTTCTCTGGATAAGCCTTTTCATATAAAAATGACATTCTATTCAAATGAATCAAAGTTGCAAATTACTACGTCATTTATAGTAACTGGTGTTTTAACTCCTCTTCTCACACCTTTGGATAGAACCTTGAATAATAGTCGAATGTTGATTTGTGAAACAGTGCTCTGTATATTATGAGTGCATGGGAGGATCTTAGTGGTTGATCCGACCAATGATTGCACTCAGATTCCTCCTCCTGGTTGTCATGGTGAGAAAGACTCCCCTGCACCCTCTGGAGTCTCCCGTTTTTATTTTTTCCATCTCCTCCACTCTTCTTCCCCACTCTTAATGGCACTCAATATCTCTGCCCAACTGTAATGTAACTAAACCACCTCAAATAAAATGTGACATTTTGTCCATTGATCAGACCTATTCTGATACGGCGAAGCCATGATAACATTGGAGAGGAAATGGTGCCCCAACAGAGTGGTGGCACAACGATTCCACATCAATGCCAGATAGGGAACTTAACAAAGCATTTCCTAGAGCAGTCAATTATGCAAGGGCTTCCCACTGAAAACACAACAGAATAGAAAACAAATAACAGGTGCCAGTTTGTTCTGGGGTAGACAAACTTATACACAAACCGTGGTGTTGGGGTGCTCCCTGTATCCCAGGACCCATTCACTCAAACTGGGTTGTATGATGGGTGACATCCTCTGGCCTGCTGGATAAGTGGAGTATGTGCAAAGGGGGAAGGGTGGTTGGCTTGGCTGGATTTCACTGCAACATTTTACAACCCATTTCAGTGGTTGTCATGGTGATTGTTTACTTAACCAGGCAAGTCAGGTTAAGAACAAATTCTTATTTACAATGACAGCCTACACCAGCCAAACCCGGACGACGCTGGGCCAAATGTGCACCACCCTATGGGACTCCCAATCACAGCCGGTTGTGATATAGCCTGGATACAAACCAGGGAATCTATAGTGACGCCTCAAGTACTGAGATGCAGTGTCTTACACCCCTGCGCCACTCGGGAGATGATGATCTTGGCCATTTATTTAGCATAAGTCCGTCCAAACTGTTCATGGAATGGGTGACAGGGGTGGGGGATCACATCTTTGAAAGGAAGAAAAACATACGTCTTGTTGTCCACATGTTAACAGTGACCGCTGAACTCTCTGTTATAGAGAGTTGTATCTATACGAGTGTGAAAATGCACCTTCCAGACAATAGTGTGTGTGTGTGTGTGTGTGTGTGTGTGTGTGTGTGTGTGTGTGTGTGTGTGTGTGTGTGTGGGTGGGTGGGTGGATAAATACTTTCTAGAATGGTCCTTCTGCCTGAGGAGAGTTAACAGATGGGAACGGTGGGAACATCACTCCAGAAAACAATTTAACACGCTGCCTTCAATAGGAGAGGGGTATCCCACAGTCTATGTCCAATAACATATAATTACATATAGAATGACATATTGTCACTTCATAGGATCTCTGTGTCCAATAACATAAACTGCATGTTGAAAATGGTTGTCGTATAAGCCTACAATATACAATGCCAGTCAAAAGTTTGGACACACCTACTCATTCAAGGGTTTTTCTTTATTTTTATTATTTTCTACATTGTATAATAATAGTGAAGACTTCAAAATTATAAAATAACACAAATGGAATCATGTAGTAACCAAAAAAGTGTTAAACAAATCAAAATATATTTTATATTTTATATTCTTCAAATTAGCCACCCTTTGCCTTAATGACAGCTTTGCACACTCTTGGCATTCTCTCAACCAGCTTCACCTGGAATGCATTTCCAACAGTCTTGAAGGAGTTCCCACATATGCTGAGCACTTGTTGGCTGCTTTTCCTTCACTCTGCGGTCCAACTCATCCCAAACCATCTCAATTGGGTTGAGGTCGGGTGATTGTGGGGTCCAGGTCATCTGATGCAGCAATCCATCACTCTCTTTCTTGGTCAAATAGCCCTTACACAGTCAGGTTACTACATGATTCCATATGTGTTATTTTATAGTTTTTAAGTTCTCACTATTATTCTACAATGTTGCAAAAATAAAGAAAAAATCTTGAATGAGTAGGTGTGTCCAAACTTTTGACTGGTACTGTACATTCACATTTACATCTACTACATGTTGAAAATGTTGCATATAGACCATATACAGTACATTCACATTTACATGTTGGCTACTGTAGGTTACTGTACATGTCAGTCATACTGTGCAAATACTAAATATGGACATAATCAGTGACGATTTTAGCATGTAAATCTTGGTGGGGCAAAAAAAACAAAATGTGGGATGCATGCCAGCAAAGCCACTACACAACACTAAATAATACATTAATTGCACTATAACGGTGGCAAACGGTGCCCACAAACTGTTAGGGCCTACATAAAGCTGTCCCAACAGAAGAGTCCCAACAGCAGTCCCAACACCTTACCACTGCTACACCTGGCTATCAGCAGAGCCTTGTCTGGCAGCCAAACAATTCATTGAGCGTCATTTACTGCCTTGAAAAAAACCGTACTGTAGCTGATATGGCTGACTTGCTTAAACAAATGTGGTTTCTTCAGACAATTGAGATGTACAAACTATGGCATAAGGGGACGACAAGCGGATAAGAGAAAATGCGTAATTTCGATTAAGACGGACAAAGTCAATATAACTATTGTTCACCACTTTTGAAATGTAAAGTGACAGAATTCAGAACATGGGCCATTCTTACAGTTTTCTCCCTGTACACCATGTCATAACTTGTAGGATTAATAAAGGGGGCATATAAGCAGACAATGACATTTCTTACAATATTCAATGATTAATTTTCTCAAAAACAGGTTATAGGCTACATGTGCACCACCAAGTCAGAACAGTAGGCAAAATTAAGAGGTGAAAATTGACCATATTATTAGGGTGAGGCACATGGGCTACTAACAGCATACACTTAGTATTACATTCTTAGCTACAATATACATATCTCCCTGGCATATTACATTATTTATACAGCAGCATAGAAGACCTTTTTGGACTCACCTTGTTGTGCTGTGCTCACTTGAACAGGAATGTGGCACGGCGGTCCTTTGTGGGCAAATATTGTCATCAAACTTTATCATCAAAGTCTGGCATTCTCTGGATGTATGTTGCTTTCAAGACAACTGGGAACTCAGAAAAAAAGATTGAACCATTATGACGTCAGTGATCTTCAGGTCTTAGCTCTAGAAAGAGGCCGGAGTTCCGAAAATACAATTCCGAGTTGGATGAAAATTCAAAACGTACTTTCTCAGTGGAATCTCATTTTTCCCGAGTTCCCAGTTATCTTGAACTCACTAGTCCGATTTTGAAGTCCCAAGTTAACAGTTGTTTTGAGCGCCGCACAAACCATGCTTCATTGACAGCATGAGCAGTGTTTTTTTTCTGTAGCTGTCTATATACCACCACAGAGCGAGGTTGGAGCTAAAACCACACGAAATGAGCTGTATTCCACCATAGGCAAACAGGAAAACGCTCACCCGTACTACACCGGCTCCGACGCTCGTCGGATGTGGCAGGGCTTGCAAACTATTACAGACTACAAAGGGAAGCACAGCCAAGAGCTGCCCAGTGACACAAGCCTACCAGACGAGCTAAATAACTTGTATGCTTGTTTCGAGGCAAGTAACACTGAAACATGCATGAGAGCACTAACTGTTCTGGATGACTGTGTGATCACACTCTCCGCAGCCAATGTGAGTAAGACCTTTAAACAGGTCAACATTCACAAGGCCGCTGGGCCAGACGGATTACTCCGAGCATGAGCTGACCAACTGCCAAGTGTCTTCACTGACATTTTCAACCTCTCCCTGTCTGAGTCTGTAATACCAACATGTTTCAAGCAGACCACCATAGTCCCTGTGCCCAAGAACACTAAGGTAACCTGCCTAAATGACTACCGACCCGTAGAACACATGTCTGTAGCCATGAAGTGCTTTGAAAGGCTGGTCATGGCTCACATCAACACCATTATCCCAGAAACCCTAGACCCACTTCAATTTGCATACCGCCACAACAGATCCACAATTGATGCAATCTCTATTGCACTCCACACTGCCCTTTCCCACCTGGACAAAAGGAACACCTATGTGAGAATGCTATTCATTGACTACAGCTCAGCGTTCAACAACATAGTGCCCTCAAAACTCATCACTATGCTTAGGACCCTGGTACTAAACAGCTCCATCTGCAACTGGATCCTAGACTTCCTGACGGGCCGCCCCAGGTGGTAAGGGTATGTAACAACACATCCACCACACTGATCCTCAACACGGAGACCCCTCAGGGGTGCGTGTTCAGTCCCCTCCTGTACTCCCCATTCACTCATGACTGCACGGCCAGTCACAACTCCGACACTATCATTTTTGCTGATGACACAACAGTGGCAGGCCTGATCACTGACAATGATGAGACAGCCTATAGGGAGGTCAGAGACCTGATCATTTGGTGCAAGGACAACAACCTCTCCCTCAACGTGATCAAGACAAAGGAGATGATTGTGGACTACAGGAAAAAGAGGACTGAGCACGCCCCCATTCTCATCGACGGGGCCGTAGTGGAGCAGGTTGAGTTCCTTGGCATCCACATCAACAAAAAACTAACATGGTCCAAGCACACCAAGACAGTCATGAAGAGGGCACGACAAAACCTATTCCCCTTCAGGAGACTGAAAAGATTTGGCATGGGTCCTCAGATCTTCAAAAGATTTTACTTCTGCACCATCGAGAGCATCCTGACTGGTTGCATCACTGCCTTCTATGGCAACTGCTCGGCCTCCAACCACAAGGCACTACAGAGGGTAGTGCGTACGGCCCAGTACATCACCAGGGCCAAGCTTCCTGCCATCCAGGACCTCTATACCAGCCGGTGTCAGAGGAAGGCCCTAAAAATTGTCAAAGACTTCAACCACCCTAGTCATAGACTGTTCTCTCTGCTACCGAACGGCAAGCGGTACCGGAGCACCAAGTCTAGGTCCAAGAGGCATCTAAACAGCTTCTACCCCCAAGCCATAAGACTCCTGAACAGCTAATCAAATGGCTACCCAGACTATTTGCACCCCCCCACGCTGCTACTACTCTCCGTTATTATCTATGCATAGCCTCTTTATCTATGCATAGCCACTTGTACATAATTATCTCAATGACCTTGACACCGGTAACGTCATTTTATCTGTGTCCAATGACCTTGAGCCCTCTTGGATGGACACTTCTAATGTAACTCTATGGCAGCACCCAAGGGGCTTGAATTTTCTAGCTCTACCCTTAGACTTGGCAGTGAAGTAGTGTCCCCATAAGTGACAGAACACTGAGCCAATCACGGCACAACACTCCGTATTTTCTGCTGGCTTGCCCCACCACCACAGAAAGCACTGAGCTAGGCTGAAACACCTGCCTTTTGGAGCTGCCTTACTTAAGAAAACAAAAAAGAGACCATGTTTGCTTTATTAACTCAATTACATTTTTTTACATTGTTTGCAAACTTCTATGTGACACGTATTAATGCCAAAACAAAAGGAAAGCCCAAAACAAAAACAACCACAAATATATTGTTATTACTATTATGTTTTGCAAAAAATAGCCCTGAATGATGGTTGTGACCCCCTGAATGATGGGTCACAACTGGACATAATGCATACACTATGACATCAGTTAGATATCAGTTAGGCACATATGAATAGGTAGTCTTACAGCTAGTCCCAATGTAATGTAACAACGTTATCTAGTCCACTCTACACCACTATGTAAGTGGTTGTGCTTGATTGGATAAATGTGGTCGGAGGCGTCGTATGTGTGACGCAAATGCCAACACAATTGCGTAGCCTCCGGAGACACGCAGAGGCCAAATTGAGCACCATACCACATCACCGTTTGCCTCTCAAATGTAACAATTCGGAGGGCTTAGTATAACTCTGCATTCACATGATTGGTTGATGGTAGGTGGGGGCGGGAGGTCCTCTATAAACACAAACTCTCTTCCATGACAACAGCTCTGCACTGCTCCATGAAGCGCAAGAAGTATGAATGCCCTGACGTCTGCAGAAGCCGTATCACCATAAATGCTGCAAGGCCAATGCAAACGGTGGAATGACCATGCAGCGCCTTTAAGAACAGCTAACAGTCGTTAACAGGCGCTATTGTGTCGTATAGGTGGATACTGTAGAATACACCTATGCCTGACAGGAGGTATCCGTTACCGCGTCAGCCAACTGGAACATTATACCGGTTGTCAGGATCACGTTCCTTTATCGAATTATTTATTTATCTCTCTCACACACACTTTCTCTCTCCAGTGTCTCGCTCTCTTTCGCTTTAGGTACGTACCTCTCCTCATCAGCTTGCCAAGCGCGCGAGAGCTGTGCGTAAAAAAGTAGCGCTGGGTGTCTGTCGCCGCTTATTGAATTACATCACGCTTCGGAGTTCCTCTCCGGGAGCACGAGCTCAAACAGCCCCGTCCCTTCATCCTCTTTGTCCTCACTTAAGCCAACGTCCACAGAGCAACGCCGACTTTGAGAGGAAGTTTCACCGCCAGTATTGGCGTCGCCAAACGATTGAGGATTGTCGGCGGAGGCGAAACGGAGTAAAACATTCTTCCTAAAAAAACAGAAACGGGTAAAACCTTCAAGGTAAGACCCGTGTGTTTGTTTACTTTTGGTGAACTCCGAGTACGCGCTGTTTGTTGCAGTGGACAGGTGTTCTCCGGTTATTCGTCGCGGGTTTGGAGAAGCCCAACAGGCACCAACAGGGCCGGCTGGTTGGGATAATGGAGATGTAGAATTAACGGGTAGGCAATAGGCATTTGTCATCCTGACGTAGCTTAGTTTTTGCATGTTAAATGTTTAGCATTTCGAATTAATTAGGAAACGGGAATTCACAGTTTATGCAGAGGTTGATTCTGAGAGAGGGTGAACTTGCAGCATACTTTCAGTCGTAAATCCTATTCCCAATTCATTCATCTCCCTGTATGTAACTTTGACAGTGATACACACACACACACACCGTGGCGTGTATTCATGGTTCCCAACGAAAGCCAATCAAAATACATACAATTATTTTATCTTTTGTGTCTCTGTGTTTCATAATTGGCCTAAAATTCACAAGAGGTTGAATGTATCTCACAGGAGAAAGCATCCAGGCGAGCGAAAACCCTGTCTCTCTACGTGTTGGCCATATATCTGATGCTGTCTGGTCCAAAGAGTATGACATTGTTGCCGCCCGTTGCTTTGAAGGCAAGGGAAGCCAGCGAGCATTTGGCCTCCCTTGATAAAAAAATAAAATAACAATTAGCCAATCGGCATTGAGCTAAACGGAGCGAGCTCAGCTGTGAATGGTCCTGGTTCACAAAAAAAAAAGTGTTAAGGGAAGCCACCTTGGATTTTGGTGTCATTCCTATCAAATCCCATTGAGAGCATACATCATAGACAAAAAAAATGTGATTTGTTGTATCTCGTTGTGTTGTTGTCCTCTGGTGGCTAGCTAGCTAGATAAGTGTCCTCTTCCTAAATTAGCCATGGATGGAGATAGGGGTTTGGACTTGTGGTTTTACTTAAATCTCCGTACTGGCCAATGATTATAATGGCAATTATAATCCAACCATTAATTCATACATTGTTGTGCCCCTGGCCTGAGTGGATGGAAGTTCAATATGTAGCTAGATGTAGAAGCCTAATGTTAACTAGCTATCATTGGCCATGAATGGAAGTTAGGCTAGCGAGCAAGAATTTTAGCCCGGTAGCCTAGGACAACAAAAAATAAAAGCGTGTACTGTATGATAGTGATAGACCGTTTCGTCAACATGAAAGAGAGGAGGATGGCATTGGTGTTTCTCAACAAGTAGGGTGAGTCAACGATGTGGTATGGTGCTCACGAACGTGCGCACACACACACATGCAGAAATCAGAACCATGGACAGCCACATGATATTTAGCTTACGTTGAATGGATTCAATTGTTTTTGGTATCTTTTAGTTGTCACTGTATTATACTAAGCACAGGTGATCTGATGATGTTGAAATGTTGAAGTTGAAATGGTGCTGGAATATTGGAGGCAGCTCCTGTTTTCTTTGCGACTTGTGGTAACTCTCCGTGGTTCTAAATCGATAGTTGTTTAGTGGTCCGAAAATGTCGGAAACATTGACTTGCTTTTCCATGCTGTAGGTCATGTAACTGTCTGTTACTGTACATGCAATATGCTTTGTGGACTTCACTGGACCGAGATTGCTATCTGGTTTTGTGATAAAGCAAAGCTGTGGTTGAATTTATTCTACCACTGTGTCTTCATATTGTCTCGACCTTTAGGCCTATAATATATATCACGGTCGCAAGGCATATGAATTAACAGGTTATAGAGCAAACAACACAATTATCACAACACACAGGTTGTAATATGGCTTTTTTTGGGGGGGGGGGGGGGGGGCTTGGCTTCCCCAGTGATTTTATCCACGTACCGCTACTGCACACGCACACACACACACACACACACACACACACACACACACACACACACACACACACACACACACACACACACACACACACACACCACACACACACACACACACACCTCTAAACGAGAGTATTGAAAACCAATTAGGCTGCATAGCTGCCTGCTGCTGTCCACTCATCCATTTTCTGCTGTTGCTCAGTCATTTAAGCTTTTTTAATGGCTCAATTCTCCATGCAATTGATTCTCCCTCTGGACTCAAAAAGCTGATACATTTTTCCTCATTACCCGGCTATTAGGCTACTATTTTCCAAAGTTTTCCTAGTGTTTTAAAATGTTTCCCTTGTAAATGTGGGTTCTATTTCTCTGATAAAGAAAGACTAACGGACATGGTTGTATCACTTGTTGAGAAACTTTAAAAGACGGTAGATACTGCAAACGTTCTGAGCGTGTAGATATACGTGCCTTTCTTTCTCCCAAGGGTTGCTTTCTCATTAACATTTATGTACACACACTTTAATGAAGCAACTCACAATAATGTCAGTGGTTTTTGCAGCAGCCCGTTATTGCTATGCTGAAATGTTTGCCTCTTCTTCTAACGTGCATAAAACGAGCATGGCTGTGCGCCACTCCCCATTTGTTGATGTTCATTTCTCCACTCTTTCAATCTCACTCATGAGAACTTGAGAGCACTCTGCCTCTGTGTGTGTGTGTGTGTGTGTGTGTGTGTGTGTGTGTGTGTGTGTGTGTATGTGTATGTGTATGTGTATGTGTATGTGTATGTGTGTGTGTGTGTGTGTGTGTGTGTGCCCATCCCATTCCCCCCTTCTCTCTCACATCAGTTTATGTGATCTGTGACTGGCCTATTATTACAGAAGCTCATCGATGATTCTTACCTGTCTGTAATTTACACAAAAATATGTGGGAGGGCCTCCTCCTCATTTACATAGAAAATGCTCTATTACCTCCTGTCAATTTCACAGGCTGCACCTGCTAGCTTTGTCTGCACTGTCAAGGTCTTGGCTTCTTTCTACCCCTCCTTTCATTTGTTACAAACGTCAACCCCTCGTTAATGGCTCTGGATTTGGACCCAACTCATCTCTTCCCAATCATCATCACATCTTGTATATAGCCTGGGCACCAGCCTGAGCTATCATTACACTCCTTGTCATGCCAATTGCCAAACATTACATGTTTGTCATGACACCGAGTACAAAGGAGTGGAATGTTAGGAAAACAGAGTCTGGATTTTAGGTCATGTCTTATAAGCCCTAAGTTGCATCCAATAAAGGGACCATTCTGGATCCTTTAGTAAAGGTCAATCACAGTCTTTACTTCACAATAATGTTGAAGTAAAGACTTCTGTCAACTAATAGCAACACATATTTAGTTTTGGGTAAAAACATTCTGCCTTCTGTAAGCAGTATGGGGGAAGCTACTCTGAAAACATAGTTTACCAATACTCTGAGTCTGAATGAGTCCTTACACAGGTGTACTTTGTGATGGGGCGACAATAAAAGGACACTCTTAAATGTGCCGTTTTGTCACAACACAATGCCACAGATGTCTCAAGTTTTGAGGGAGCATGCAATTGGAATGCTGACTGCAGGAATGTCCACCAGAGCTGTTGACAGAGCATTTACTGTTCATTTCTCTACCATGAGCCGCCTCCAACATCATTTTAGAGAATTTGGCAGTACATCCAACCAGCCTCACAACCGCAGACCACGTGTATGGCATTGTGTGGGTGAGCGGTTTGCTGATGTCAATGTTATGAACAGAGTGCCCCATGGTGGCAGTGGGGTTATGATATGGGCAGACATAAGACTCACAGATCACTGCACCTGTACATAGCCCATATGTAAACAGCCCATCTATCTACCTTATCCCCATACTGTATTTATTTATCTTGTTCCTTTGCACCCCAGTATCTCTACTTGCACATTCATCTTCTGCACATCTATCATTCCAGTGTTTAATTGCTATATTGTAATTACTTCGCCACCATGGCCTATTTATTGCCTTATTAACTCCCTTATCTTACCTCATTTGCACTCACTGTATATAGACTTTTTGTTTTCTTTTTTTTCTACTGTATTATTGACTGTATGTTTTGTTTATTCCATGTGTAACTCTGTGTTGTTGTATGTGTCGAATTGCTATGCTTTATCTTGGCCAGGTTGCAGTTGCAAATGAGAACTTGTTCTCAACTAGCCTACCTGGTTAAATAAAGGTGAAATAAAAATAAGCTATGGACAACGACCACATTACATTTTATTGATGGCAATTTGAATACACAGAGATACCGTGACGAGTTCTTGAGTCCATTGTCATGTCATTCATCCGCCACCATCACCTCATGTTTCAGCATGATAATGCACGGCCCCATATCGCAAGGATCTGTACACAATTCCTGGAAGCTGAAAATGTCCCAGTTCTTCCCTGGCCTGCATACTCACCAAACATGTCATCCATTAAGCATGTTTGGGATGCTCTGGATTGACATGTACGAAAGCATGTTCAAGTTCAGGCCAATATCCAGAAACTTCGCACAGCCATTGAAGAGGAGTGGGACAACATTCCACAGGCCACAATCAACAGCCTGATCAACTCTATGCGAAGGAGATGTGTTGCTCTGCATGAAGCAAATGGTGGTCACACCCGATACTGACTGGTTTTCTGATCCACGCCCCTACTTTTTTTTAACAGTATCTATGACCAACAGATGCATATCTGTATTCCCAGTCATGTGAAATCCATAGATTAGGCCCTAATGTCTTTATTTTATTTGATTGATTTCCTAATATGAACTGTAAATCTTTAGAATTGTTGCATGTTGCATTTATATTTTTGTTCAGTATACATAGAGCTATGACTATATGTAACTCTATTACACATTAAGTAATTCATGCAAGCGATAAAATCAGATTGAAAAAAAACCCAGATAAAAATACACCTTATGGAACAGCGGGGACTGTGAAGAGACACACACACGCACAGGCACAGACACACACACACACACACATACACACATACATGATAAGATGCACATTGTGTTGTAGATATGTGGTAGTAGAGTAGGGGCCTGAGTGCACACACTTAAAGAGTTGTGAAATGTAATGTTTTCAATTGTATATAACTGAATTAATTTTGCTGGACTCCAGGAAGAGTACTAGTGGGCATCCATAACACATACAAAACAAGACTGCTAAATAGCTAATCAAATGTATTGACCCATTTTTGCACTAACTCTCTGGCACACTCTAACACATACAGTGAGGGAACAAATTATTTGATCCCCTGCTGATTTTGTACATTTGCCCGCTGACAAAGAAATGATCAGTCTATAATTTTAATGGTAGGTTTATTTGAACAGTGAGAGACAGAATAACAACAAAAAAATCCAGAAAAATGCATGTCAAAAACGTTATAAAATGATTTACATTTTAATGAGGGTAATAAGTATTTGACCCCTCTGCAAAACATGACTTAGTACTTGGTGGCAAAACCCTTGTTGGCAATCACAGAAGTCAGACATTTCTTGTAGTTGGCCACCAGGTTTGCACACATCTCAGGAGGGATTTTGTCCCACTCCTCTTTGCAGATCTTCTCCAAGTCATTAAGGTTTTGAGGCTGACGTTTGGCAACTTGAACCTTCAGCTCCCTCCACAGATTTTCTATGGGATTAATGTCTGGAGACTGGCTAGGCCACTCCAGGACCTTAATGTGCTTCTTCTTGAGTCACTCCTTTGTTGCCTTGGCCATGTGTTTTGGGTCATTGTCATGCTGGAATACCCATCCATGACCCATTTTCAATGCCCTGGCTGAGGGAAGGAGGTTTTCACCCAAGATTTGACGGTACATGGCCCTGTCCATCGTCCCTTTGATGCGGTGAAGTTGTCCTGTCCCCTTAGCAGAAAAACACCCCCAAAGCATAATGTTTCCATCTCCATGTTTGACGGTGGAGATGGTGTTCTTGGGGTCATAGGCAGCATTCCTCCTCCTCCAAACACGGCGAGTTGAGTTGATGCCAAAGAGCTCCATTTTGGTCTCATCTGACCACAACACTTTCACCCCGTTGTCCTCTGAATCATTCAGATGTTCATTGGCAAACTTCAGACGGGCATGTATATGTGCTTTCTTGAGCAGGGGGACCTTGCGGGCGCTGCAGGATTTCAGTTCTACACGGCGTAGTGTGTTACCAATTGTTTTCTTGGTGACTATGGTCCCAGCTGCCTTGAGATCATTGACAAGATCCTCCCGTGTAGTTCTGGGCTGATTCCTCACCGTTCTCATGATCATTGCAACTCCACAAGGTGAGATCTTGCATGGAGCCCCAGGCCGAGGGAGATTGACAGTTCTTTTGTGTTTCTTCCATTTGCGAATAATCGCACCAACTGTTGTCACCTTCTCACCAAGCTGCTTGGCGATAGTCTTGTAGCCCATTACAGCCTTGTGTAGGTCTACAATCTTGTCCCTGACATCCTTGGAGAGCTCTTTGGTCTTGGCCATGGTGGAGAGTTTGGATTGTGATTGATTGATTGCTTCTGTGGACAGGTGTCTTTTATACAGGTAACAAGCTCTCCCTTTAAGAGTATGCTCCTAATCTCAGCTCGTTACCTGTATAAAAGACACCTAGGAGCCAGAAATCTTTCTGATTGAGAGGGGGTCACATACTTATTTCCCTCATTAAAATGCAAATCAATTTATAACATTTTTGACATGCGTTTTTCTGGATTTTGTTGTTGTTATTCTGTCTCTCACTGTTCAAATAAACCTACCATTAAAATTATAGACTGATCATTTCTTTGTCAGTGGGCAAACGTACAAAATCAGCAGGGGATCAAATATTTTTTCCCTCACTGTACTTACACTGACATCCCAACACACTACATATGCCAGCACACACACAGCATGCACACTGACAACACACACACACACACACACACATTTTATTTGAAATGTAATTCAATTAGAAATTGAACTTCATATAGTTCACTATTCCCCAAAACTGTCTGTAATTTGAAGAAACATTGCCTTGTGCCTTGAAATTCCATTACCAAAAACCCACTCATCTTTTTTAAAGGTGTGTGGCAGTCTCACTCCTTTTTGTATTATTTTTTTGTTTGGCTTTTATTGAGAGTTAGCAAAGTGCTGGAAAGACAGCAAGGGAGAGTCAAAGGGCAGTGGGTCAGATTCGAACCTATGCTGACTCAGGCACACGTGCCTGGGTCATCGACTGCAACCACTGAACCACACAGGCCACACAAAACCCACACATCGTTAAGACATTTTCTAATTTCTCTCCCTCGTGAAGAGGGGGTATAATGAAAGTTCACAGTAGTAAAAAGTAAAGATGGGCCTATCAATTAGTTATATTTTTACTTCTATCAATTTGGTTTATGAATTATTAAGCGAAATTTGGACCGGCCTTTGTGTTTTTTGCAGCTCGTTTCAGTCGCTAGCTGCAGCGAACTGAAAATAGCAGCGACCCAGGGATGTGTGTGCTTTGGGGACCTTTAACAGAATGTGACTGGCAGAATGATACTCTACTGTTCTGTGCTGTACTGGACTCTACCGAGCTCTACTGCGCTGTACTTTGATGTCCAAACTTGTGAAACATAGACATCTATGATTGGTTTTGATTCTGTCCGGGTCTGGACCAACCAAATGTAGCGCAGCTCTTTTAAAATAAAAGCCAGTGTGTAGAATAATACCCAAATATGCAAATGATGATATTGCATTTTACCTTTGTGTACCTATTTTGGATATATCATCATGAAGAGAATGAAATTCATATCAGTGTAGTTCAGATCAGGGACCCATGATAATTCTGTTAGCGTGTGTAAATCCACTTCACTTACTGTAGTTCAATAACCAAAATAGATTTTCTAACTGATGGCGTTATGTCATAGCTGACACCCATTTCTTTCTATAGAATCTTAATTTGGAGCAGATACGCTACATGTGGACACCTCTTCAAATTAGTGGATTTGGCTATTTCAGCCACACCCGTTGGTGACCGGTGTATAAGATCGAGCACACAGCCATGAAATCTCCCAACTCCATATTAATGCCCATGATTTTGGTATGAGATGTTCGATGTGGTCACACAAATCAGATGGAGATTTTACTGAAATTCTCTCAACAAACTTTGCATTTGATTTGATTTCCAGTAAATGTTTTTTTGTAAAATGTTTAGTGTAAGCAAGTAGTCCTTGTGCATAGAGTTGTATGGTTTGTTAAACTTTGAAATCAATGTTGTTTTTTGGCATACATTTTAAGTAAACATTTCTGAAATTATATGGTCAATTCCAGTTACAATGGAATTTCCCACTAGCTCCTTGTCTCCTCCATGACATCAACATTTCTCACCCTATAGACACTGAGGAAAGCTAATACATAATACCACGGGATAGTGAACAGGATAATAACCATGTAGCAGTCTACCGGTCTCAACCTTTCAGAGACTAACACAATAAAACATTAGCACTACTCTAGTGCTAATTCAACCTTCAGCTACAGCCAGCCCCCCCAGAGAGCAGTCTCTGCCCTGCACTTCATTTAACTCTCCATTATAATCCAGTGTGTGAGAGAGAGATGCTTTCCCTCCTCTTTGTGTGGTTATGATCAGCCAGGGGGTGTGTCTCTTTCACTCCTCCTCATCCCTTCTTCCACCAGTCTCTCTCTTATCTCTCCTCCTCTACGTCATCTCTCTTTTTCCTCCTCCCTTTCAACTAACCCCCCCCCCCCCTCCTGTCTCTGTCTGTGTGACTCGTATCTCCTGAGAAAAGGGTGCGCTTTAATGTTGGCTGGAAATCAGTGGTGTGGTCCCCTCCTCGGCTGCAGTGGATTGGAGATATAATACCAGGCAAGGCCAGGTGGAATAGGACTGGCGTTATAGCTGCTTACAAATGTTATTTGTCTCTCTTGAGAAAGCCTCTGTCTTTGGACACAACAGCTGGTGTGCATTGTTCCATATCAAAGATAGTACAGTAGCAAGATACTGGTCTCGGGGACCTGCCCATTGAGAAAAGGGACCGGTCTGCCTAAGCTGGCATGTATTCTCGTGTCTGATTATGCTCTTATCCAGAGTTATCAAGAGCACACCCAAGTCTGGGATGGGCAACTCAAGAGCTGTGTGGTTGAACCTTGACTTGGCAATGTGTTGAATCCACTTCACTAGCTCTGAAATAGCAGCCATTTTTATACACCCTCCCCTTCCCCACTCCATGCTTCAATCCCCCCACCCCAGTCATTGCCATCTCCCTAGAAGTGGTCTGTGTTGCACAAGCCTTTGGCTCAGAATACAGAGAGTGAGATGTATGCTGGGCCTTCTGTTGGTACTGCCATCTGTGCTGCCTTGTCTCCCAGTATGCCATGTTACCCCCTCAACCCCTCACCCGCTTCTTGTCCACCTCATCCCAACCTCCCCACACCTCCTCACAACACCCGCTCTTCATAATTCCTAACACACACACATCCCAAAATACAATTGTAGTGGCCTTGCAGCATTGAGTTTGATCTATTTTATTTACTTGTGAAATAGATAACAAAACCCCTAGAGAGAATAAACAGTTGAACATGGAAATGGGTCTGTGAAGTGAAAAGGCTCCTTTACTTTTAGGAAGAAAACTACACCGATCACATAGTCATCCTCTGTTTCCTTCCCTCCCTTCTCCCTCTCGATGTTCCTAAATACAGCCACAATTAACAAGAAGAAGAGCAGACTGAGGTAATTAGTTGAGAGAGAGTGAGAGCGACTTTGTGTAGAATGGAAGGTGGCAGCAGATAGCCTAGCGGTTAAGAGTGTTGTGCCCTTGAGCAAGTCACTTAACTTCTCTGGGATATGTGGGATGCTAGCGTCCCATCTCGACAACAGCCAGTGAAATTGCAGGGAGCCAAATTCAAAACAACAGAAATCTCATAATTAAAATTCCTCAAACATACAAGTATTATACACCATTTAAAATATAAACTTCTTGTTAATCCAGCCACAGTGTCTGATTTCAAAAAGGATTTATGGCGAAAGCATACCATACGATTATGTTAGGTCAGCGCCTAGTCACAAAAAAACATACAGCCATTTTCCAGCCAAAGAGAGGAGTCACAAAAAGCAGAAATAGAGATAAAATGAATCACTAACCTTTGATGATCTTCATCAGATGGCACTCATAGGACTTCATGTTACACAAAACATGTATGTTTTGTTCGATAAAGTTCATATTTATATCCAAAAATCTCAGTTTACATTGGCGCGTTATGTTCAGTAATGTTTTGCCTACAAAACATCCGGTGATTTTGCAGAGAGCCACATGAATTTACAGAAATGCTCATCATAAACTTTGATGAAAGATACAAGTGTTATGCATAGGATTATAGATAATCTTCTCCTTAATGCAACCACTGTGTCAGATTTCAAAAAAGCTTTACGGTAAAAGCACACCATGCGATAATCTGAGTACAGCGCTCAGCCACCAAAACAAGCCATACAGATACCCGTCATGTTGTGGAGTCAACAAAAGTCAGAAATAGTGTTATAAATATTCACTTACCTTTGATGATCTTCATCAGAATGCACTCCCAGGAATCCCAGTTCCACAATAAATGTTCGTTTTGTTCGATAAAGTTCATCTTTATGTCCAAATACCTCCTTTTTGTTCGCGCATTTAGTTCACTAATCCAAATGCACAAGGCGCGGGCACTAAGTCCAGACAAAAAGTCAAAAAAGTTCCATTACAGTTCGTAGAAACATGTCAAACGATGTATATAATCAATCTTTAGGATGTTTTTATCATAAATCTTCAATAATATTCCAACCGGACAATTCCGTTGTCATTAGAAAGGAAAGGGAACGGAGCTCGCTCTCACGGCCGCGCGTGATCAACAACTCAGCTGAGCCACTGCTTAGAGTGGTCTTATTCGCTCCCCTTTCACAATAGAAGCCTGAAACAACGTTCTAAAGACTGTTGACATCTAGTGGAAGCCTTAGGAAGTGCAATCTGACCAAATTTACACTGTATATTGGATAGGCAATCACTTGAAAAACTACAAACCTCCGATTTCCCACTTCCTGGTTGGATTTTTCTCAGGTTTTCGCCTGTCATATGAGTTCTGTTATACTCACAGACATCATTCAAACAGTATTAGAAACTTCAGAGTGTTTTCTACCCAACTCTACTAATAATATGCATATCCTAGCTTCTGGGCCTGAGTAGCAGGCAGTTTACTCTGGGCACGCTTTTCATCTGGACGTGAAAATACTGCCCCCTATCCCAAAGAAGTTAATCCTAATAGCTCCTGTAAGTCGCTCTGGACCTGTTCTCTTTACTATTTGTGACTCAACACCTGGATTCTGTCTTATAGCAAAATGTTAAATTAGATTTTTTACATTGGTAAAAAGTAGAGACATGTTTGAGGAACAATGGGAAAGTAATTCTGCTTTGAGAAAGGGCCCTTTGAATGTTTTGGTACCTACTGGAGAGCTCTCCTTTGTCTACACCCATTCAGCATTGTTCACACCCTCTTAAATCAGCCCCACCTATCTCTTTAAGGATTCACATGAGGTCATGTGCTAAACAGTGAATAGTATAGTAAAGATTAAGACTAAAAGTGCTAGTAGCCTACAATAATGGAAAAATTTCAGGTAAACAGAAAGTGCCAGATGTAAAAATACCGTAATAGAAAATGACTAAAGTAAGTCACCCAGTAAAAGTCTAAAAGTATTTGGTTTTAAAAATACTTAAGTATCAAAAGTAAAAGTATGAATAAAAAAAATTGTATCAGCAACGTGTGTGTCCGGAGAGAGTCATTTGAATAGAGGCACTGCAGATAGTGCTGATGACTGGTCCGAGCCATTTTCTGTCCTGCCCTTGACTTTGGTGCAGGGCATGTGATGCCCATAGCCTCTTTGTCGCAAAACTCCCTGATCTTCTCAAAGATCAGGTAGTGCTTGTACAGTCCAGGTGGTGCTTGTACAGGCAGACCATCTATGGGATGAAGGATGTCAGCGTTGTGCATAAGTTGAAACCTGGTCCCGACTGAGTCCAAATGCTTCTTGGCGACAACAACACCAGGCTACAGAGCATCGAAGCTGTAAAACAGGAAATAACAATAACAAAATTGTAGACATTACAACCTTGCACAACATCAATTGACCTCTTAAGTTTAAATAAGAAGAATAACCTCATACAATGCAATTAAAATTATATTCACCTGAAATGCTGGTACTGCTTGATCTGTGGCAGCGGCCTGACTTACGGGGTCAGGTGTTGTTGCCAGTCATAGCTTTCCACCAGCACCATACCATCCACCAGTCCAACCAGCTGTGGGATGTTGACCCCTGTCACAGTGCTGTCCTTCACAACACCACCAATCTCAGGCAGTGTTCACTCTGGTCTTTCTGAAGCGCTGCTTGATGAGGCCGAAAGCACCAGTCGGGGGCAAACTTGGTGTGGCCTGTGGTCAGGAAGTGCTTGTGCATGGTCCGCCAGGCACAATACCAGAGCACAAACTTGTTCTTGGTTTGGCCACTGCAGTTATCACAATTCAGGTCCACACGTGTTTCCCCAACTCTGTAGATGGTCAAGAAATGGTGTATGTAGTTGATGACTACACTGCTGCCTATGCTGGATGACATGTCTTCATCAATCAAGTAGTTGACTTGTTGTGGTATTCCTTCACAGCAGACACCAAACAAGCCACTCTTGCGTGGTGTTAAAAAGTAGATGGGACCTGTCTGCATAGGGTCAGAAGGACCCTATGCACCTGCAAACAACAAAAGAACATTAAGATAAATTACAATTAATTGTCTCATACCTGTCAGTCTGTCTTTATACGGCTCAGTGAAAGGTACTTGCCTGCCTCCCATATACACTACCGTTCAAAAGTTTGGGGTCACTTAGAAATGTCCTTGTTTTTGAAAGAAAAGCACATTTTCTGTCCATTAAAACAACATCAAATTGATCAGAAATACAGTGTAGACATTGTTAATGTTGTAAATGAATATTGTAGCTGGAAACGTCTGATTTCTTTTTTAAATGGAAAATCTACGTACGCGTACAGAGGCCCATTTATCAGCAACCATCACAGCTGTGTTCCAATGGCATGTTGTGTTAGCTAATCCAAGTTCATAATTTTAAAAGGCTAATTGATCATTAGAAAACCCTTTTGAAATTCTGTTTGCACAGCTAAAAACTGTTGTTCTGATTAAAGAAGTAATAAAACTTGCCTTTAGACTAGCTGAGTATCTGGAGCATCAGCATTTGTGGGTTCGATTACAGGCTCAAAATGGACAGAAACAAAGACCTTTCTTCTGAAACTCGTCAAGTCTATTCTTGTTCTGAGAAATGAAGGCTATTCTATGCGAGAAATTGCCAAGAAACTGAAGATCTCGTACAGCGCTGTGTACTACTCCCTTCACAGAACTGCGCAAACTGGCCCTAACCAGAATAGAAAGAGTGGGAGGCCACGGTGCACAACTGAGCAAGAGGACAACTACATTAGAATGTCTAGTTTGAGAAACAGACGCCTCACAAGTCCTCATTTCTAAGTAACCCCAACATACCCCTTCATTCCAAGATGGCGTAGCAGTTCAGACGTCCTTTACCCTCCTCTTGTCGTGTCCCTTGTATATATATATATATTTACATATTTTTCTTCGCATTATCTTTTTACATTTTTTCTTCTAAAACTCAACCTCATAGCACTCTCCTGCAACCCGCCTCACCAATTTAAAAAAGAAAGTATTATTTACCTCAAATCCGAAATCCACAACAGAAGCTAGCCAGAGGTTAGCCATTTTCACTGGCTAACGTTGGAGTTCAGCTAGCCACGGTTAGCTGTCCTCAGCTATCCATTAGCTCAAAAAGCTATCGCCAGTTTTTGTACAGCGCGACTCAGACCAGAGCACACCGGACCTATTCTCTCTCCTTTCCCCGATTTCTACCGCAGGCTCTGGACATTTACACCTGGATATTGCAGCTAACTAGCTGCTACCTGAGTGACTATTGGCAACGTCGGTCCCGGAATTAACACACATTATCCCGGAGCTAGCCAGCTGAAGAGTTCCGTCAGCCACTCGTGGGCTTTTCCTGAGCTAGCCAGCTGAAGTGTCCCCTGGGCTACAATCACCTATCCTGACCCGCTTTACTGCCGATGCGGAGCCCCATCGGGCCCTCACGACTGGACCACCGACGTTTATCTGCCCGAGGGAGTTATCCAACTGGCCCCTCCGTCGCGACGTAACCTGATCGCCCATCTGCGGCCCACTATTCGTTAATCGTTAGCTGTCTTATCGGCTGCGATCTGAATAGGTCTATCGGACACTTTTCTTGGGCCACTATAACTAACTATTTTGCCAACTTGGACTGGTCCCCCCTTCCACACGGAACCCCACTAACCCACAGACGGAAATGCACGAGGTGGCTAAAAACAGACCTCCCTCCATCTTCCACCAGCTTGCTACCTATGGCCCGGCTAGCTGTCTGAATCTCACTGGACCCTTTGATCACTCGGCTAAGCATGCCTCTCCTCAATGTCAATATGCAATGTCCATTGCTGTTCTGGTTAGTGTTTATTGGCTTATTTCACTGTAGAGCCTCTAGCCCTGCTCATTATACCTTATCCAACCTCTCAGTTCCTCCACCCACACATGCTCTTCTGGTTTCAATGATGTTGCTAGAGACAATATCTCTCTCATCATCACTAAATGCCTAGGTTTACCTCTGTATTCACATCCCACCATACCTTTGTCTGTACATTATACCTTGAAGCTATTTTATCGCCCCCAGAAACCTGCTCCTTTTTCTCTCTATTCTGGACGTCACAGACGACCAATTCTTATAGCTTTTAGCCGTACCCTTATACTAATTCTTCTCTGCTCCTCTGGGGATGTAGAGGTGAATCCAGGCCCTGCAGTGCCTGGCTCCACTCCTACTCCCCAGGCGCTCTCTTTTGATGACTTCTGTAACCGTAATAGACTTGGTTTCATGCATGTTAACATTAGAAGCCTCCTCCCTAAGTTTGTTTTATTCACTGCTTTAGCACACTCTGCCAACCCGGATGTCCTAGCTGTGTCTGAATCTTGGCTTAGGAAGTCCACCAAAAACTCTGAAATCTTCATCCCTAACTACAACGTTTTCAGACAAGATAGAACGACCAAAGGGGGCGGTGTTGCAATCTACTGCAGAGATAGCCTGCAGAGCTCTGTCCTGCTATCCAGGTCTGTACCCAAACAATTTGAACTTCTACTTTTAAAAATCCACCTCTCCAAAAACAAGTCTCTCACCGTCGCCGCCTGCTATAGACCCCCCTCGGCCCCTAGCTGTGCTCTGGACACCATATGTGAACTGATTGCCCCCCATGTTATCTTCAGAGCTCGTGCTACTAGGTGACCTAAACTGGGACATGCTTAACACCCCAGCCATCCTACAATCCAAGCTTGATGCCCTCTATCTCACACAAATTATTAATGAACCCACCAGGTACAACCCCAAAGCCGCAAACACTGGCACCCTCATAGATATCATCCTAACCAATGTGCCCTCTAAATACACCTCTGCTGTTTTCAACCAAGATCTCAGCGATCACTGCCTCATTGCCTGCACCCGTAATGGTTCAGAGGTCAAACGCCCTCCACACATCACTGTCAAACGCTCCCTGAAACATTTCAACAAGCAAGCCTTTCTAATCGACCTGGCCCTGGTATCCTGGAAAGATATTGACCTCATCCCGTCAGTAGAGGATGCCTGGTTATTTTTTTTAAATGCCTTCCTCACCATCTTAAATAAGCATGCCCCTTTCAAGAAATTTAGAACCAGGAACAGATATAGCCCTTGGTTCTCCCCAGACCTGACTGCCCTTAACCAAGACACAAAAATATCCTGTGGCGTTCTGCATTAGCATCGAACTGCCCCCGCGATATGCAACTTTTCAGGGAAGTTAGAAACCAATACACACAGGCAGTTAGAAACGCCAAGGCTAGCTTTTTCAAACAGAAATTTGCTTCCTGCAATTCAAACTCTAAAAAGTTCTGGGACATTGTAAAGTCCATGGAGAATAAGAACACCTCCTCCCAACTGCCCACTGCACTAAGGATAGGAAACTCTGTCACCACCGATAAACCCACTATAATTGAGAATTTCAATAAGCATTTTTCTACAGCTGGCCATGCTTTCCACCTAACTACCCCTACTGCATCCAACAGCACTGCACCCCCCACAGCTACTCGCCCAAGCCTCCCCCATTTCTCCTTCTCCCAAATCCATTCAGCTGATGTTCTGAAAGAGCTGCAAAATCTGGACCCCTACAAATCAGCTGGGCTTGACAATCTGGACCCTTTCTTTCTAAAATTATCTGCCAAAATTATTGCAACCCCTATTACTAGCCTGTTCAACCTCTCTTTCGTGTAGTCTGAGATTCCCATAGATTGGAAAGCAGCTGCTGTCATCCCCCTCTTCAAAGGAGGTGACACTCTTGACCCAAATTGCTACAGACCTATATCCATCCTACCCTGCCTTTCTAAGGTCTTCGAAGGCCAAGCCAACAAACAGATTACCGACCATTTCGAATCCCACCGCACCCTCTCCGCTATGCAATCTGGTTTCAGAGCTGGTCATGGGTGCACCTCAGCCACGCTCAAGGTCCTAAACGACATCGTAACCGCCATCGATAAGAAACAATACTGTGCTGCCGTATTCATTGACCTGGCCAAAGCTTTTGACTCTGTTAATCACCACATCCTCATCGGCAGACTCAGTAGCCTTGGTTTCTCAAACGATTGCGTCGCCTGGTTCACCAACTACTTCTCTGATAGAGTTCATTGTGTCAAATCGGAGGGCCTGCTGTCCGGACCTCTGGCAGTCTCTATGGGGGTACCACAGGGTTCAATTCTTGGGCCAACTCTTTTCTCTGTATACATCAATGATGTCGCTCTTGCTGCTGGTGAATCTCTGATCCACCTCTACGCAGACGACACCATTCTGTATACTTCTGGCCCTTCTTTGGACACTGTGTTAACAACCCTCCAGACGAGCTTCAATGCTATACAACTCTCCTTCCGTGGTCTCCAACTGCTCCTAAATACAAGTAAAACTAAATGCATGCTCTTCAACCGATCGCTGCCTGCACCTGCCCGCCTGTCCAGCATCACTTCTCTGGACGGTTCTGACTTAGAATTTGTGGATAACTACAAATACCTAGGTGTCTGGTTAGACTGTAAACTCTCCTTCCAGACTCACATCAATCATCTCCAATCCAAAGTTAAATCTAGAATTGGCTTCCTATTTCGCAACAAAGCATCCTTCACTCATGCTGCCAAACATACCCTCGTAAAACTGACCATCCTACCAATCCTCGACTTCGGCTATGTCATTTACAAAATAGCCTCCAATATCCTACTCAACAAGCTGGATGCAGTCTATCACAGTGCCATCCGTTTTGTCACCAAAGCCCCATAGTCTACCCACCACTGCGACCTGTACGCTCTCGTTGGCTGGCCTTCGCTTCATAATCGTCGCCAAACACATTGGCTCCAGGTCATCTACAAGACCCTGCTAGGTAAAGTCCCCCCTTATCTCCGCTCACTGGTCACCATAGCAGCACCCACCTGTAGCACGCGCTCCAGCAGGTATATCTCTCTGGTCACCCCTAAAGCCAACTCCTCCTTTGGTCGTCTCTCCTTCCAGTTCTCTGCTGCCAATGACTGGATTCGAACTACAAAAATCTCTGAAACTGGAAACACTTATCTCCCTCACTAGCTTTAAGCACCAGCTATCAGAGCAGCTCCCAGATCACTGCAACTGTACATAGCCCATCTATAATTTAGCCCAAACTACTACCTCTTCCCCAACTGTATTTATTTATTTTATTTATTATTTTGCTCCTTTGCACCGTATTATTTATATTTTAACTTTGAACTTTCTTCAAATTATAATTCTACCATTCCAGTGTTTTACTTGCTATACTTTATTTACTTTGCCACCATGGTGTTTTTTTTGCCTTTACCTCCCTTATCTCACATCATTTGCTCACATTGTATATAGTCTTATTTTTGTCTACTGTATCATTGATTGTATGTTGTTTTACTCCATGTGTAACTCTGTGTTTTTGTATGTTGTCGAACTGCTTTGCTTTATCTTGGCCAGGTCGCAATTGTAAATGAGAACTTGTTCTCAACTTGCCTACCTGGTTAAATAAAGGTGAAATAAATAAAAAAATACCAAGTGTTGTCATCGATTCCTTGTAGAGATGCCACACTGCTGGTTTTGTCACATGGGATGGCTGCAGCTTTCCCCCAAAGTGTTTGTGTCCTGGGTGGCGTCCTGGTAATACTATAGCATTATCCTCTTCGTCGTTGTTGATGAAGTTCGTCACTTGCAGCAATTCCTCATGCTTCAGGTGTAACCTATGCTTGCTTGGGCCAGCTCTCTTTTTGATGGGAGGCATTACACCATTCTCCTTGTATGACTGGTGGAGGAGAGTCAGGCGTGTTAAACTGATGCTGAAAGACACATTCCAGATACTAACATTACACACATTTACGTCATTGTAACATGTAAGTTAATGATAGCTAGCAAGCCAGTCATCTAACCTCCGCTAACGTTAGCTAGCTAACAGCAAGCTTTAACTTGGTATTTTGTTTAGACATGTAACGTTAACGTTAGCTAGCAACAAAATGAACTAAAATCCCAATCCATAGTGTAACGTTAGCAAGCCAGCCATCGAAGTCCAGCTGGCTAGCTAACAGCAAGCTTTGACTAGCAATACTTAACCGATTGTCATAGCTAGCTAAAGTTAACCATATAGGTTCAATGTTAGTTTCTTACCCGTATGTATGGATGAAAGCTTCATGGCAGACTGCAACCCCTTTTATTGAATAAGACGTCCTGTGTCATTTCCGTTTAGTTTGCACAGCTTGTTTGGCCTGTTGTGTCAAGTCACTCTTTATTATTATCCATAGAGTAACGTTAGCAAGTCAGCATAGCACGATCGTCCTCCAGAAAGTAGTCATCACAATTTTTTCTCACTGTCCTTTGTCGATAGCTCCTGATAAATACAAGGCAGTAGCAACGTATTTGCAGTTCTCCATGGCTAACGTTATATCTTTCAAAAAACTGCTTTGAAAGGATTATCTACGCATTACGAGCAGCTCATTTTATAGACACAAGATGTTACACCGCAGACCAATCCAAACTCATCTCTCAGCATGCCCAGCCCACTCATAATCTCGGTACATGGTAGTGGGAAGGTTGCTCACTTTTTCTGTTGCTAAACCAACTAGGCTCGTAATTTAACAGTTTCCTTCATATTTACAGATGGCATACAAGTTTGATATTAAGGCAGCAATGTTCGAGAAGGTATTTCTCCCCCAAAAAAACACATTTATGTTCAAACGGCTCTCCTGTGAAGTCATGACTTGCGACATATGCCTAGTTTCGGGTCACATTTATATAAATAATATTGGTCTATCTGTTAACCTGTTATGGCTAGGGGGCAGTATTTTCACGGCTGGATAAAAAACGTACCCGATTTAATCTGGTTACCACTCCTACCCAGTAACTAGAATATGCATATACTTATTACATATGGATAGAAAACACCCTAAAGTTTCTAAAACTGTTTGAATGGTGTCTGTGAGTATAACAGAACTCATTTGGCAGGCAAAAACCTGACAAGGTTTCAGGCAGGAAGTGGCCTGTCTGACAAGGTGTCGTTCTTCTTGTCTCTGTTTATTGAAGAGTGAGGATCTTAGCTGTCCCGTGACACTTCCTACGGCTACCATAGGGTCTCAGAAGGCGGTAAAAAGCTGAATCGTGGCTTTGCAGGCTCTGGCTGAAAAAAAGTAGCGCGTTTGGGTAGTGGCTGGTTACAGTACTGTGAGACTCAGGCTCGTGCCCGCGTCGACCAAAAGCTTTGTTTACTTTCCTCTGTTTAGCTAAAAGGAGATTCCCGGTCGGAATATTATCGCTTTTTTACGAGAAAAATTGCATAAAAATGGATTTTAAACAGCGGTTGACATGCTTCGAAGTACGGTAATGGAATATTTAGATTTTTTTTGTCACGAATTGCGCCATGCGCACGGCCCTGATTTACCATTTCAGATAGTGTCTGGGACGCACGAACAAAACGCCGCTATTCGGATATAACGATGGATTATTTTGGACCAAACCAACATTTGTTATTGAAGTAGCAGTCCTGGGAGTGCATTCTGACGAAGACAACAAAAGGTAATCAAACTTTTATAATAGTAAACCTGATATTGGTGAGTGCTAAACTTGCCGGGTGTCTAAATAGCTAGCCCGTGATGCCTGGGCTATGTACTTAGAATATTGCAAAATGTGCTTTCACCAAAAAGCTATTTTAAAATCGGACATATCGAGTGCATAGAGGAGTTCTGTATCTATAATTGTTAAAATAATTGTTATGCTTTTTGTGAACGTTTATCGTGAGTAATTTAGTAAATTCTTAGTGAATTCGCCGGAAGTTTGCGGGGGGTATGCTAGTTCTGAACGTCACATGCTAATGTAAAAAGCTGGTTTTTGATATAAATATGAACTTGATTGAACAAAACATGCATGTATTGTATAACATAATGTCCTAGGGTTGTCATCTGATGAAGATCATCAAAGGTTAGTGCTGCATTTAGCTGTCTTCTGGGTTTTTGTGACATTATATGCTAGCTTGAAAAATGGGTGTCTGATTATTTCTGGCTTGGTACTCTGCTGACATAATCTAATGTTTTGCTTTCGTTGTAAAGCCTTTTTGAAATCGGACAGTGTGGTTAGATAAAGGAGAGTCTTATCTTTAAAATGCTGTGAAATAGTCATATGTTTGAAAAATTGAAGTTTTTGTATTTTTGAGGAATTTGTAATTCGCGCCATGCCTATCATTGGATATTGGAGCAGGTGTTCCGCTAGCGGAACGTCTAGATGTAAGAGGTTAACTTCTTGGGGCTATGTGGGACGCTAGCGTGCCACCCGTGGTGCACCCTATCAACAGCAGGTGCATTTCAAGAGCGGGAAATTTGAAACCAAATAAATGTCAAAATTCAAATTTTTCAAACATACAACTATCTTACACTCTTTGAAAGATAAACATCTCCTTAATCTAACCACGTTGTCCGATTTCAAAAAGGTTTTACGGCGAAAGCATAAAGTTAGATTATGTTAGGAGAGTACATTGACAATAGCTGTGTGTAATGTTTTGTCAATTCAAAGACAGGCGTCACCAAAACCATAAAATCAGCTAAAATGATGCACTAACCTTTGACAATCTCCATCAGATGACACTCCTAGGACATTATGTTAGACAATACATGCATTTTTAGTTCTATCAAGTTCATATTTATATCCAAAAACAGCGTTTTACTATGGCGTTGATGTTCAGGAAATCGTTTCCCTCCAATAACCGGCAGTCAAGTCAGCACAACAAATTAAATAATTAATATTAGAAAACATTGGTAAAATATTATATTGTCATTTAAAGAATTATAGATTTACATCTCTTGAACGCAATCGACTTGCCAGATTTAAAAATAACCTTACTGGGAAATCACACTTTGCAATAATCTGAGCACTGCGCCCAGAAAAATACGCTTTGCGATACAGACTAACCGCAATGTTGGAGAGATCTAAAATCGAAAATACTATGTAAATAATCCATTACCTTTGATTCTCTGCATCAGATGTCACTTCCAGGAATCCCAGGTCCATAACGAATGTAGTTTTGTTCAAAAAAGCTCATCATTTATGTCCAAAAAGGTCCGTGTTGTTAGCACATGATCTAAGCCCGAAGGACTTCACTTCATGAACGAGGGGAAAAAATATATTTACGTTCGTTCAAACATGTCAAACGTTGTATAGCATAAATCATTAGTGCCTTTTTTAACCAGAACATGAATAATATTCAAGGTGGACGAATGCATTCTCTTTTAAAACGTATTGGAACGAGGGTACCCAACATGACCTCGCGCGCCAGAGTCTAATCGGCCATCACCGTTCCAAGGCTCTTGTTCGGTCAGATCTCACAGTAGAAGACTCAAAACACTTTGTAAAGGCTGGTGACATCTAGTGGAAGCAATAGGAAGTGCCAAAACATTAATAAACCTCTGTGTGTTTCAATGGCATAGGCTTAAAGGTAATTCAACACATCAGGTATCCACTTCCTGTCAGAATCTGTCTCAGGGTTTTGCCTGCCAAATGAGTTCTGTTATACTCACAGACACCATTCAAACAGTTTTAGAAACTTTAGGGTGTTTTCTATCCATATATAATAAGTATATGCATATTCTAGTTACTGGGTAGGATTAGTAACCAGATTAAATCGGGTACGTTTTTTTATCCAGCCATGAAAATACTGCCCCCTAGCCCCAACAGGTTAAAACTGTTAATATTCATCTGTATGCAGGTGACACTGTTATGTATGCCATTCCCCCAACTGTTAACCAGGCTATGTTAGAGCTGCAATCTGCAAATCTTTTTTTATTTTATTAACCCATCCACCACTCCCCCTCTTCAGAGGACTCATATCTTTTTTTTTTTCTACAGCTTTTCTGCTACATGTTTATACATTTTACATAGACATTTCACATTTTACGTAATGGTACTTTTATATAAAGCAATCACATAACAATAATACATTACCAAACATAAGCTCTTTAATCCCACCCCTAAGCCACTCTCAGCCCATCCCACCTATAACCATAGACTACTCTCGTTTGGTTTCCATGTACCATCTTTTTTTCTTAGTCTCGAGCCTAACAACACCCATGCCAATATATCCTCCAAACACCAGCTTCACGGGCATTATCACTTTTATACAATGGGTTACCAATATATTCTAATAATGATTGAGATATGTGACCAGATTCAGGAAACTAGGCGTATGTCGCAAGTCAAGACTTCACAGGAGAGCAGTTTGAACGTACATTAATGGCAGAAATGCCTTCTTGAACATGTGAACTTTCATGTGCCTTAATAATAAACGTGTATCCCATCTGTAAATACGAATCAAATTTGTTAAATTATGAGCCTTGTTGGTTAAGCAACATAAAAAGTGAGCAACCTTCCCACTAGCCATGATTGGCTAAGATAATGAGTGGGCTGGACCTGCCGAGAAAAGAGTTTGGATTGGTCTGCCATTTAGCACGCGTCTGTCTATTGGAGCTGGTCAGTATGTCTAGGTAATCATGTTGAACGCAACTTTTTTATGTATCGGGTAGTAAAACTGCATAAACTTAATGTCAAGTTAGTGTACTGTTAGATAGTTGGCTCGCTAGCTAACGTTACGTGTATGCTATCCACTTTCAGGAGGACTGAGTTTTGAAATCAGTGGAATTCGAGTATGATAGCTAAGGAGATGGAGAAAACACCTGTCTGGATTACATCTTCAAACTAAGGGCAACCATGCATGGCATCAGACAGGAGATGCGTCCAACCATGATGAATACGGGTAAGATAGTCTAGCTAGCTACATTTTAAGATATTACACGTTTCTAATTTTGACAAAGTGGATTCATTTCAAGTGTACTGTTAGCTAGCTACATTAGCTGGCTAGGTCGCTAGCTAACGTTATGTGTATGATCTTATTCTTCGTATCTCAGACACATTTGCTTGACTAGTAGTAACACGGTAGTAACATCATGAGTTGTGATTATGGTCCATTGTTTAGCTAGCTAGCTACATGTCTGATCAAAAGACACCACTATGCAAGTATCCATTTCAATAGAATGTCACTGGAACTGTTAATAGACATACTAGCTGGGAAATTCGCTCTGGCTATCTACTCCGATTTCAGACCACGGGTAAGATAGTCTAGCTAGCCTCTTAACGCACGCCAAGGATAGGGGGCGCTACAGCGAATTTTGAAAAAAATACGTGCCCATTTTAAACGGCCTCCTACTCAAACTCAGAAGCTAGGATATGCATATAATTAGTAGATGTGGATAGAAAACACCCTAAAGTTTCTAAAACTGTTTGAATGGTGTCTGTGAGTATAACAGAACTCATATGGCAGTCAAAACCCCGAGACAGATCCTAACAGGGAGTGGAAATCTGATTCATTGAGCACTTCCTAAGGCTTCCACTGGATGTCCCCAGTCTTTACAAAGTGGTTTGAGTCTTCTACAGTACAAACTGACCGAAAGAGAGGCTGTTGATCTTGGTCACAGGGGGAGGGCCATTACCATTATGACGCGGGTGCCCCTGGCTACCCTCCCCTTTCGAAACGTTTAGAAAGACAATGCAACCGTCCCCCTTGAATATTATTGAAGCTCTGGTTGAAAAAGGCCCTAAAGATTTAAGTAATACAACGCTTGACATGTTTGAACGAACTTAAATATATATTTTTTGCACATTCGTGACGACAAGTCCAGCCAGCCTCGTACAATATGAATAGCCTTCGGAACGCGCTAACAAGAAGAAGCTATTGGGACATAAATTATTAACTTTTTCGAACAAAACTACATTTGTTGTGGACCTGGGATTCCTGGAAGTGCCTTCTGATGAAGATAATCAAAGGTAAGGGAATATTTACAATAGTATACAAGACTAGATTTGATATTAGATTGTTCCAAGATGGCGCCAACCTGTTGCCTAGCCTATTTTTTTCTGAGCATTAGCATCCCCTTTTATTACAAAGTGTGATTTCCCAGTAAAGTTATTTTTAAATCTGGGAATGCGGGTGCATTCACGAGATGCTAATCTATAATTCTTTGAATGACAATATTACATTTTAACAATGTTTTCGAATAGTAATTTAGTAAATTGTAGCGCTGATCACCGGATGCATTTGAGGGAAAATAGTTTCTCAACGTCACTCGCCGATGTAAAATGCTGTTTTTATATATAAATATGAACTTTATCAAACAAAAGAATGCATGTATTGTGTAACATGATGTCCTAGGAGTGTCATCTGATGAAGATTGTCAAAGGTTAGTGCTGCATTTAGCTGTGTTTTGGTTATTTGTGACGCATGTGGTTGGTCGGAAAATGGCTATGTGGCTACTTTGACGATACACTCCTCTAACATAATCTAATGTTTTGCTTTTGCTGTAAAGCCTTTTTGAAATCGGACAATGTGGTTCAATTCAGGAGAGGTGTATCTATAAAACGGTATAAAATAGTCCTATATTTGAAAAAAAAAATGTTGTTATGGTTTGGTTATGAATATGGCGATATGATTTTTCGCTGGATGTTGATCCCGCCTGCGGGACGAACGTTCCAAGAGGCTAGCTACATTTTCAGATATTACACATATCTAATTTTGACAAAGTATTTTCCTTTCAAGAGTAAAGTGTACTTTTATCTAGATAGCTAACGTTAGCTGGCTTGCTAGGTAACGTTACGTCATGCGTTGGGATTCATTGTTTAACTAGCTAGCCATCTAGCTACATTTCTTAACAAAAGACTCATCTTAGTGTGCCAGAGCACAGAATAACTGATTAATTTTTGATAGCTCAACACCCGTTGAGTGTGTCAGTAAATGTCGGCAACAAAATGTAATTCAATTGTTGCCAGCAGCACAGTTATACATTCACCAACGCTCTGGATAACATGAAAACAGCCTAACCAGCTCTGCTAGGGTGAGTAAAATGGTCAGAGTGGGGTGTTCTCTCATTATGTGTCTGGAAGTAGCTAGACAATGTTTGCCAGTTAGCTTGGGTGCTTGACTGTCATTGTGAGGTCAGAGCTTATCAACCCTACTTATTGGCCAGAGCGTCCAGTGTGCGCTTTGAACACGAAACGCTGTGAATTTATGAACGGACAATCTGACAGCACAGTTGCAATCACCAACGCTCTGGATAACATGACAGCCTAACCAGCTCAGCTAGGGCATGTTCAGTGAGCTGTTCTCTCTCTCTCAGATGTCTGGAAGTAGCTGGCAAGTTAGTACAGAATTCTCGGATATACCCTTAAAGAGATGGGTGGGGCCAAGACTTAATGCTGAATGGGTGTAGACAAAGGGCTCTCCAATAGTAGTACCAAGACATTGAAAGATGGTTTTCTCAAAAGTGAGTTTACAAGATGATCAGCTTTCAAAGCAGAATTACTTTCCCATTGTTTCCTCAAATGCAGTGTATGTTATACCATTTTGTAGCTCTGAGTCGCTACTGTTATCCAATGTAAAAAAGAGAATCGTATCTATCGTTTCTAATCGTACTGTATCCACAGATTGTGAGCTAAAGATGAAATCCTTTCCTACGAGTATTATATTATTTATTGACTGGCTATGGCTTTCCAAATCGCCCAACACTGCTATTTGTAAGGTTAATTTGAAGTGAATCTTGTGATTTTCTTTTTAACCATTCCTGAACCTGTGACCAGAAACAGGCTACATAGGGGCAATACCAGAATAAATGATCTAGTAGTTCTGTCTCTTCGCAGCAAAATCTACAGAGCTGAGATTGTTGTATGCCCCATATATATATAGCATTCTGTTGGTGGCAAGAATTTTGAATAGTCATTTTAATTGAAAGACTCAAAGTGTTGAATCAAGTGTTGTTTTTTGTACCAGTTCATAAACCATGTGCCATGGAATCGGTAAATCGAAAATCTCTTCCCATTTATTTTGCAACTTGTATGATGCAGCTGTTAACATTTTTGCCCTCAGATGAAACTGGTATATATTTTCATTTATGCCAATTCCTTTCAGCCTATTTGTATCTTTAATATATGGCAGGCAAACAAGTTCCCTTCCTTCTCTCTTTTCTACTTGCCTCCTCCATTTTTGTGGTAATGCTGCAATCAGTTGGTTGTAAGTTTGGATTGAGCAGACATTCCCATATATATTTGATAGCTGCATATGCAACACAACTCAGTTGTTTCTATTCATAATATCATTAATAAATATAATACAATTTTAAAAAATCCATGAAGAATGTTTTTTTATTCATCAGTATATTTGAGTTTAACATTTTGTTGTAAAAATGTTCTATATTTTCTGGAGGATAAAACTGAAATTGTAACCAGCTTTGTAATGCTTGTTTAAGAAAGGGCGATACATCAACAGTTGTAATCAGTATAAAGACAAAAAATGACATTTTTAAACAAAGGATGAGCTTTGTTTAAAAATTACCATATAGCTTAATAATCTATTGGAGAACCATTTTGAGTTTAAGTATAACTTATGTATGAGTGAAGCTTTTAGTGAGAGGTTTAAAGCTTTAATACCTAATAAATTTTGCCCCCCAAACTCATATTCATTATATAAATAGGCACGTTTAATTTTGTCTGGCTTAGCATTACAAATAAAATGAAATATATTTTGCTCATATGATTTAAAAAACGAGTCATCTGGAGTAGGCACCGCCATTAGTAAGTAAGTAAACTGTGATAGGACCAAAGAGTAATTCATGTAATTTTTCCATAAATAGACAAGTATTTACCTTTCCGTGGCTGCAGAATTGTATCTATTTTTTCAAACTTCTATTGAAATTGATTGTGGTAAGTTCATTTATATTTTTTGAGATGTGAATACCAAGTATGTCTACTTCACCATCCACCCATTCTATTGGTAAACTACAAGGTAGTGTAAACACTGTCTTTTTAACAATCCAATACGTAATATGGTACACTTGTCAATTAAGTTGAACTTCTCTAAGGCCGGCGGGACGAAATCGTCCCACCTACGTAACAGCCAGTGGAATCCTGTGGCGCGTTATTCAAATACCTTAGAAATGCTATTACTTCAATTTCTCAAACATATGACTATTTTACACCATTTTAAAGACAAGACTCTCATTAATCTAACCACACTGTCCGATTTCAAAAAGGCTTTACAACGAAAGCAAAACATTAGATTATGTCAGCAGAGTACCCAGCCAGAAATAATCAGACACCCATTTTTCAAGCTATCATATAATGTCACAAAAACCCAGAAGACAGCTAAATGCAGCACTAACCTTTGATGATCTTCATCAGATGACACACCTAGGACATTATGTTATACAATACATGCATGTTTTGTTCAATCAAGTTCATATTTATATCAAAAACCAGCTTTTTACATTAGCATGTGACGTTCAGAACTAGCAAACTTCCGGTGAATTTACTAAATTACTCACGATAAACGTTCACAAAAAGCATAACAATTATTTTAAGAATTATAGATACAGAACTCCTCTATGCACTCGATATGTCCGATTTTAAAATAGCTTTTCGGTGAAAGCACATTTTGCAATATTCTCAGTAGATAGCCCGGCATCACAGGGCTAGCTATTTAGACACCCAGCAAGTTTAGCACTCACCAAAGTCAGATTTACTATAAGAAAAATGTTATTACCTTTGGTGTTCTTCGTCAGAATGCACTCCCAGGACTTCTACTTCAATAACAAATGTTGGTTTGGTCCCAAATAATCCATTGTTATATCCAAATAGCGCCGTTTTGTTCGTGCGTTCAAGACACTATCCGAAAGGGTAAATAAGGGTTACGAGCATGGCGCATTTCGTGACAAAAAATGTCTAAATATTCCATTACCGTACTTCGAAGCATAATCAATTTTTATGCCATTTTTGTCATAAAAAAGCGATAATATTCCGACCGGGAATCTGCGTTTAGGTAAACAGACGAAAGAAAATAAAGCATGGGGTCGACTCGGGCACGCGCCTAATCCCATAGTACTCTGATCGGCCACTTGCCAAAAGCAATAATGTGTTTCAGCCAGAGCCTGCCTCGATATCGTTCAGCTTTTTCCCGGGCTCTGAGAGCCTATGGGAGCCGTAGGAAGTGTCACGTTAGAGCAAAGATCCTCAGTCTTCAATAAAAATAGCCCAGATGAACAACAACTTGTCAGACAGGCCACTTCCCATATAGAATCCTCTCAGGTTTTTGCCTGCCATATGAGTTCTGTTATACTCACAGACACCATTCAAACAGTTTTAGAAACTTTAGGGTGTTTTCTATCCAAAGCCAATAATTATATGCATATTCTAGTTACTGGGCAGGAGTAGTAACCAGATTAAATCGGGTACGTTTTTTATCCGGCCGTGTCAATACTGCCCCCTAGCCCCAACAGGTTAATTCCAGAGAGGCTAGAAAAGTGATCAAGATCTTCAATTACACTGTGCAGGGATCCAAATTGCAGACTCAAGAAAAAACTTTGACACTTGTTTTTATCCCCTGGATTTCTGACCCATCGATGTTCTTGTTGGATGTAATTTTAATAGCTAGCATTTCAATGGCCATGATAAATAGATATGGAGACAACGGACAGCCTTGTTTTACTCCTCTTAAAAGCTCAATACTTTCTGAGAAGCAATCATTATTTACTATTTTACATGTTGGGTTGCTGTACATAACTTTATAATAACTTTAACCCATTGTATAATAGATCCAGGCATTTATATATAAATTCTAGTCGTTCTTTATCAAACGCCATTTCAAAATCTGCTATGAAGACCAGGCCTGGTGTCTTTGTTTCATAATGTTCAATTGTTTCAAGTAATTGTCGTATATTATCTCCAATATATCGTCCATGTAAAAAACCTGTCTGATCAGGATGAACAATATCTGGTAAAACCTTTTTTTATTGGCCCCCCGAATGGCACAGTGCTAGAGGTTTTACTACAGACCCGGGTTCATTCCCGGGCTGTGCCACAACGGGCTGTGGCCGGGAGTCCCATTAAACGGGGCACAATTGGCCCAGCGTAGTCCGGGTTAGGGGAGGGTTTGGCCGGTGGGGCTTTACTTGGCTCATCGCGCTCTAGTGAATCCTTGTGGTGGGCTGGGTACCTGCTGGCTGACCCCGGTCGCCAGTTGAACGGTGTTTCCACATTGGGGGTTAAGCTGACGGGCTGACGGGAGCGCGGTTAGGCGGGTCATGTTTCAGAGGACGCATGACTCCACCTTCGCCTCTCCCAAGCCAATTAGGGAGTTGCAGCGATGAGACGATCGAAAATTGGTGGTAAAATAAACATGTTTTCTATGTGTTAAGCATTTTGCCAGGATTTTTGCATCACAACATTGAAGTGTAATAGGCCTCCATTTTTTTTAAATGGACTGGATCTTTATACTTACCACCTGGGTCCTGTTTTAGTAGTAATGAATCATACCTTCTTGTTGAGTACCGGAAAGTCTACCATTTTTATAGGAGTAATTTAAACATGCTAATAATGGATCTTTGAGTACATCAAAAAAGTATGATATACATCTACTGGTATACCATCAAGCCCTGGTGTGTTTCCTGGCGGAAAAGATTGAATTGCCTCAAAGTTCCTCTTCTGTAAATTGGCCTTCACACATGTCTTTCTGTAAATGTGTTAATTTTACTTTTTTTAAATTATTATTATTATTATTATTAGGAAAGAAATCCTTACAGTTAACATCATTCAGTGGAAATGCATGAGACTGAAAATAAAACATATGCCTATAATATTTTTCTTCCTCTTTCAAATTATGATTTACTGAATCATGGATGACTGCATCATCTAATGAGTTTCTGTAAATTATTTTTGGTACCATTTCTATGTTGAAGATTCAATAAAATGTTTGTGCATTTTTCAATTCGTAATCTGACATTGTTACCTTACAGAAAGCTCTGGTTGGTCTAAAACTTGTTTGAATTTTATATTTTTATTTGTACCTGCTGAGACCAAGGTATCTTTTGCAGATGAGCCCTGTATAGTGCCACAATACACATCAACATGCAGTAAACGCATTAAACTACCTTCATAATACACGTTATTATACACATCAATAACAGTTTTGCTGCCTTGTTCTGGGCCAATTGTAATCTTTGTGGAACCTGAACAAATGACTGAACAGTAGTCCAGGTGCAGCAAAACTGGCCTGTAGGACCTGCCTTGTTGATAGCATTGTTAAGAAGGCAGAGCAGCGCTTTATTATGGACAGACCTCTCCCCATCTTAGCTACTGTTGCATCAATATGTTTTACCATTACAGTTTACAATCCAGGGTTACTCCAAGCAGTTTAGTCTCCTCAACTTGCTCAATTTCAACATTATTCATTACAAGATTTAGATGAGTTTTAGTGAATGATTTGTCCCAAATACAATTTAGTTTTTGAAATATTTAGGACTAACTTATTTCTTGCCACCATTCTGAAACTGACTACAGCTCTTGTTTACTGTTGCAGTAATTTCAATTGCTGTGGTAGCTGATGTGTATAGTGTTGAGTCATCAGCATACATAGACACGCAGACTTTACTCAACAACAGTGCCAGGTCATTAGTAAAGATTTTAAAAAGTAACGGGCCTAGACAGCTGCCCTGGGGAATGCCTGACTCTACCTGGATTATGTTGGAGAGGCTTCCATAAAAGAACACCATGTGTCTTCTGTTAGACAAGTAACTCTCAATCCACCATATAGCAGGGGATGTAACACATACGTTTTTCCGGCAGCATATTATGAGCAATAATGTCAAAATGGAGAGATTTGGAGAGGCTTCCGACACAATAACCAGTTCTAGTGCCCATTGAAACAAAATTCTGACTAAGAATGGATGAGGAATCAGATAATAAATCAGTTGAATGTCAATCTTGGGGGAACATGGCTTGAACATTGCTGTAATTGGATTTGATTGGGTTAGCTGGCGGCAGACGGGGCAATCTCTTTACTGAAGCCTAGTGCTCCATGGTTCTTTGACCACCACCAAGGGAGGATCAGAGTGCCTTACTCAAGGCCAATGATCTCACCAATGATTGCAAAGTGAAAAAACAATACAACTCCATACACAAGGACTACTTTTAATAATTTCCGCAGAAAAATATAAAATACACATTTCCTCGAAGAACAGTGCAGATGCAAAGTTTGTTAACAAAATGACGGCACAAACAGCGCAAACTGTCATTCCGTTTCCAAACTTTGTATCTGCACTGTTCTTCAAGTAAATGTGTTTCTGTACGATTATTTGTGGAAATTGTTCAAGTCCTTGTGCATAGAGTTGTATGGTTTGTTTAACTTTGCATCATAGGGTTTTGCTTATATTTTCAAGTGAAGAATCTGTGTTAGTCTCTTACTGTGGAATTTCCCACACACGGTATTTTCTATCAACTCTACTTTCTTCATGTTTTCTTTACTCTGGTGGTCCTAGAACCACCATACACCACTATAGTAGGCTACCATACTACACGGCCTATATACGTTATGACTGTTGGCAGGAAACAACATACTACACTTTAATGCACATTGACCCATTTTCCAGTTTTTTTTCTGTGAGTGGATTCATAATTCATATATCCTCTTGTCTCGCTGGAGTATTGATATGGGTGTGTGTGTGCGCGTGTATGTGTTCCACATACTGTAATATAAGCAGTGGCAATTTCACCACTGGCACAGAGGAATGGGGAAAGCTTTGTGTCCAACCCAGAGACCTGGGAGCATAAATCTAGGGTTGCCATGATGTGAAATAAGATGGTGTGTGAGCGGAGAAAATGACAGAAATTCCTCCAGACCCCCGAAAGCAGCCATTATAATGTCAGAGGGCCTTTAAGAAGCCAATTATTCCAAATGAGCTACTGTTTTTGCTCACCCTGGGGAGAAGCCAAAACAATGCTACACACACACACACACACACACACACACACACACACACACACACACACACACACACACACACACACACACACACACACACACACACACACACACACACACACACACACACACACACACACCACTTCTCTCAATCACACACAATCTAACACACACTCATATGCTTGCAGGGTTGCATGCCCCAGTGAGTCCTTCCAATTTCCTGTCAGTAGGAGATGGTTGCTGGGTCCGTGGTGACCAAGGCGACAGATATCAATCCAAAGACGATCGATGTTTGATCTAGGTAGTCTAGTTCTTTTCAGTGGAACAGGATGAGGGTGAAACGGGTGAGGTGGGGGAAGGGGGAACTCTAACCTCCCACACTGCTGTCTCCCCTTCTGTGGGTGGGTGGATAAGAGAATCCAAGTATCCTTAGATGACTGTCCTCTTTGTCTTTACTTTGTCTGTTGGCATCCTAAGACACGCAACTGTCAGCGCATTCTGGAAATAAGGTACAAGTTGTTTCCCCTAATCGTAGTTTGACTATTTTCCAGGGCTGGGAATTGCCAGGAACCTCAGAATATGATATTATCACGATACTTAGGTGCCGATACGATATGTATTGCGGTTGTCAAGATTCTATATCTATTGCGATTTTGAGGTTCTGAACATATTGCTCACCATATGTCTGGCTGCAGAGAGATGAGAGCATGAGAAAACAAGCTTTGATCAGTCATGGAAATAAGTGGTGAAACATGATGGCAACAAGAGATATGCTGTTGCCTCCCGGGTGGCGCAGTGGTCTAAGGCACTGCATCGCAGTGTTAGCTGTGCCACCAGAGACTCTGGGATCAAGCCCAGGCTCTGTTGCAGCTGGCTGCAACCGGGAGGCCCATGGAGTGGTGCACAATTGGCCTAGTACTGTCTGGGTTAGGAAGGGTTTGGCCGGCAGGGATATCCTTGCCTCATCACACACTAGTGACTCTTCTAACTTCAATATGCTCTTCAAATAAATAAGACCTACAGCACTTTTAACCTCTCTTGGGTAGGGGGCAGTTTTTTGACGTCCGGATGAAAAGCATGCCCAAAGTAAACAGCCTGTTACTCAGGCCCAGAAGCTAGGATATGCATAAAATTGGTAGATTTTGATAGAAAACACTCTAAAGTTTCTAAAACTGTTAAAATTATGTCTGTGAATATAACAGAACTGATATGGCAGGCGAAACCCCGAGGACAAACCATCCCCCCCCAAAAAAATTCAGCCTACCACTATTTTCAATGGCTATCACTTTTATTATAAGGTCAAGTCCTCCCAGAGTGCAGTTCCTAGGGCTTCCACTAGATGTCAACAGTCCTTAGAAAGCGTTTCAGGCTGGTTTTTGAAAAAATTTGCCAGAAATTGTAGTTTTTCTAGGTGGCTCCCATTTTGGCTGTAGTGTTTCCAAGCGCATGGAAGAGAGCGCGTTCTTTGGTATTTTTCTCCGGTAAAAGACAATAACAATTCTCCATCTTAAATGTAATCATTTATTTACGTATTAGGGTACCTAAGGTTTGATTATAAACGTTGATTGACATGTTTGGAAAAGTTTATTAGTAACTTTTGGGATTAATTTTGTATATATTTTGATGGAGGGAAACTGGGTGGATTATTGACTGAAGCGCGCCAGCTAAACTGAGTTTTTATGGATATAAAGAAGGACATTATGGAACAAAATGACAATTTGTGATGTAACTGGGACCTTTTGGAGTGCCAAAAGAAGAAGATCATCAAAGGTAAGGCATTTTTTATATCGCTATTTCTGACTTTCGTGTCGCACCTGCCTGGTTGAAATATGTTTTTCTTGTGTTTGTATGTGGGGCGCTGTCCTCAGACAATCGCATGGTTTGCTTTCGCTGTAAAGCCTTTTTTAAATCTGACACAGCGGCTGGATTAACAACAAGTTAAGCTTTATGTATGTATTACACTTGTGATTTTATGAAAGTTAAATATTTATAATACTGTAGTTTGAATTTCGCGCTCTGCAATTTCACCGGATGTTGGCCAGGTGGGACGCTACCGTCCAACCTGCCCATAAGAAGTTAACAGCACATTACTCAACACTAGTGAGACTCATGTCGCCTACGGTAGGCCTACATTATATCGAAATATATGACATGACTCTCCTCGAATAATTACATATAGAGGATTGGAGGATATTTCTGTAATTCAGTGATATAGTCATTTGAAAATAGTATTTTTGTAATTATTTTATTAACGAAAGCATAAAGATGCCATTATTAGTTACATTGTTTTAGTTTGAACGTGCAGACTGGCACAAAGAACAGCGGGAACGTTTCCCTAGTCAGCTCCATTATTAGTGCAATGTCCCTTAAAGTGTTGCTCTGTGCTAACCAGTGTGGCGCACTTTCAATGGATACAGCTGGAAATCTGCAAGGCAATTCCATTGTGTGCCACCCGGGAGCCATGACCAATATGACCAATATATATATATTGTCCTGCTAATAACAGGGTTAAAAATATATCTGTGAGAATATCCAAGGGGCTTTTATATAATTGTAAATTATTAATAATAATCGCATTGTTTAAAAAATATTTTGGAGATGTTATTTTCAAATAACGTAAAATGAGGGAGGAAAAAGTCCATTCTAGGACATGGGGTGAGACATTGTTACTAATTTGTAAATAAAGCCGGTTTGTTATTTAGAATTATTTATTTCTGTTTTTAGAGGGAGAGAAACCAAAATCCTACGGTCATCTCATGGGTTTCCCAGTCGAGGCCGGCACGGAACCAGCATTTGTAGCAACACAGCTTGCACTGCTATACAGTGTTTTATACCATTGCACCACTCGGGCGCTGTACAACATAACCGGTCCAGAGTGGGCTACAGTACTACAGTAAGAGCAAAATAATCCTGACAAAATAAAATAATAAAAACCTTAGTGTAACAACAGTTTTAGTAAGTAATACTGAAGACGTGCACAATTATCAGTTTCTATTTAGGTTTATGTTGCCCATTCATTGTCAGTTAGAGACACAGTAGGACCCAAAAGCATAATCAGTGTTCTAACTCCCCCTTGTGCTAGTCTGGAGCAATGAACTGGTGACACAGGGTACCGTACTAAACCACAAATTACCTCTAAGTACTGCAGCATAATTGCAAAACTTTTAGTGGAGCAACACTGTAGCGTCATATCCAAGAAGGCTCGAGGCTGTAGTTGCTGCCAAAGGTGCTTCAACAAAGTACTGAGTAAATGGTCTTAATACTTATGTAAATATACATTTGCAGAAATGTAAAAAAAAAACTGTGTTTGCTTTGTCATTATGGAGTATTGTGTGTAGATTGATGAGGGGGAAAAAACGACTTAATCCATTTTAGAATAAGGCTTTAACGTAACAAAATGTGGGAAAAGAGAAGGGGTTTGAATGCGCAAACACACACACCCTCACTCACTACTGGTCAAAAGTTTTAGAACACCTACTCATTCAAGGGTTTTTCTTTATTTTTTACTATTTTCTACATTGTCGAATAATAGTGAAGACATCAAAACTATGAAATAACACATGGAATACTGTAGTAGCCAAAAAAGTGTTAAACAAATCGAAATATATTGTCACGTCCTGATCAGTAAAGGGGTATTTTGTTATTGTAGTTTGGTCAGGACGTGGCAGGGGGTGTTTGTTTTATGTGGTTTGGGGTTTGTTGGGCTATGTTATTATGTAAGAGGGGTATTTGTTTAGAGTGTTCCGGGGTTTTTGGTCTATGTACTAGGTTAGTGTTTTTCTATGTACAGTCTAGTTTTCTACTTCTATGTTTAGGGTTTGTTGATTGACCTTCATTTGGAGGCAGCTGTTCCTCGTTGCCTCTGATTGAAGGTCCTATGTATAGGGGTGTTTTTGTAATGGGATTTGTGGGTAGTTGTCTCCTGTTTTGTCTCTGTGCACATGACTGGACTGTTTAGTGGCGTTCGTTGTTTTGTATACGGTTTTCCTTCTTTTGATTTAATAAAGATGAGTATTCATTAGACCGCTGCACCTTGGTCTAATCCTTACGACGCCCGTTACATATATGTTATATTTGAGATTCTTCAAGTAGCCAACCTTTGCCTTGATGACAGCTTAGCACACGTTTGGCATTCTCTCAACCAACTTCATAAGGTAGTTACCTGGAATGCATTTCAACTAATAGGTGTGCCTTAAGTTAATTTGTGGAAATGTTTTCCTTCTTAATGTGTTTCAGCCAGTCAGTGTGTTGTGACAAGGTAGGGGGGTATACAGAAGATAGCCCTATTTGGTAAAAGACCAAGTCCATATTATGGCAAGAACAGCTCAAATAAGCAAAGAGAAATAACAGTCCATCATTATTTTAAGGGGTGTCAATACGGAAAATTTCAACAACTTTTAAAGTTTCTTAGTGAGACTATCATTTGTTATTCAACAGGACAATGACCCAACACACCTCCAGGCTGTGTAAGGGCTATTTTACCAAGAAGGAGAGTGATGGAGTGCTGCATCGGATGACCTGGCCTCCACAATCCCCTGACCTCAACCAACACTATAGCCTAAAGGAACTCAAACCCAACTACAGGGGCCAGAACAGTGGTGTTTTTGTAGGGTTTTTGGGTAAAGGCTGAAAATCAGCTCTGTGGTAAACACAGGCTTAGAAGATCTTATGTTTTGTTCTATGAGATAATCTTTATCAGCTAATGTAATTATTTGTGTATTTTGAAGCATTTATATAATAAAAAATATCACAAAGCACATTTAGGCTTCACAATTCATAAAGATCATGTTAACTGACTTATCTCATAGAACAAAACATATAATATCTCCTAAGCCCGTGTTAACCTCAGACCTTATTTTCAGTGTTAATCACAAACCCTATTCTTTCCCAATTAATTTTCCCTATAGGAATGGCTAAATGACCCAGAGGTAACTCATTTCTGTTATTTTAGAACTACAAGCTGGCGAGCTCTATATCGTCCAAAAATAATATTGCAATATGTAACTATAAAAAAAACATTTTCCCCTATCACTAGTATTTTCTTATCCTCCAAATGGTAAAGATAATGCCAGGCTGACACTGTACAAGTTCAGGAATCCCCACCTGTATGACAAGCTTTCCAAATCTCGCTGTCATGAAGAAGGGAACTTTGCACTGTTTCACTCTGCAACTGTTCCTCTGTCAAAGATAGGATGGTTAAATTATTTATTTATTATTAATTTAATATTCCTTAAGATTTCAATTTCAAAGTATGTTGACAGGGATTGTTTACTAATAACTTTCTGCATCATTCATTAGCAATTTACTAATTGAGTCGCTCAGCTAATTATAGCAAAACCGCGTATGTGGAATAGCTTGAGGTGTGACTGCAATCAGAAGGCGCCTTCCTCATTAACGAATGGTATATTTTTTATTTGACACACATCCGACATCCCCCACACTTGGTAATTATTGCTTGAGGCCTCATATTAATACAATGATAACAAATTATCTCTGTTTTCTTATTACCACTCTGACAATGGATTGTGTTCATTGAGGATATTTACATTTTTCAATATCCCTCAGGTAATATGTGTTGAATGCCCCTGCTCTCCATGACTTAATAGATCTCCAGGGGAAATTATACACAACAAAACAGCCATTTTGGAGATAAGGGGTGATGATTATACTCATTTGAGAAGCTCTCACCCCTTTGCTCTTCATTAAATCCCGCAGAATGAGAGCTCAGTGGGGAAACCATTCAGAGGCTGTGGTGTGTATCAACACTCAGAAATCTACCAGTGCTCTTTTCCCCTAAAATACACAATAGGCAGGTTTGACGTCCTTTGTCACTTCTGAGGCAAACCGAGAAATGTATGGTTTGCTCGCTGTGAAGATGTTTCCCAGAAGACTTTGCAGGTGGCAAGAACGGGAGACGAGGCGTGACATTTTGTTTATCAGTGACCTCTTGGCTTTTGTCGCGGCTCGATTGTTAGAGCAGGCGGGTGGCCGTTGAGATTCTGGCTTTTCTATCTTATCAGTGGTGAGATACAGAGTACGTGCAGGGGGGGTCTGGGGAGATAAATGTGTCTACCTACCTACTGTTAGGTTGACAATGATGGCAGCCACGGAAGAGGTACATTTGTATTGTTCTTTTTATCGTTTTCTCTATATCCGACAAAAGAGAGGACTGAAAGTGTCTGGCGGCGGTCATTGTCCAGATGGCATCATAAGCCCTCGGGGGGAGGGGGGAGAAAATGAGAAAGGAGTGAGAGAATGATGAATCAAGTGCCTTGGCTTCAGGAGTAGGCAGTAGTGCAGTCAGCTTGATCGGCACAGACGCTGTTGGTATGGCTGGTTTGGTACGGCGGGTCTTGTTGGCATTGACCGATCACTGCCACCGCTAGAACCAGACTGCCAGGCATGTTTTGACTATTCTCTTTCATGTATAGTTTTGACACACACACACACACACACACACCATTGTGCACACGCATGCACGGTGTCTGATTATTTTAATTTAGAGACTATGGGTTTGTGGAACATCATTGAGTGGCAAGGGACAGGGAGTGTGGTGTGTACCAGTACTGCGTTCGTCTTGCTACAACGGAGGAGAGAACAGTGGAGAGACCAGCTCTCAAACTCTCAAAATCAAATCATAAGTTATTTTTCACAAGCACCAAATGCTTACTTGCGAACCCTTGCCCCAAAACAGAGTTAAAAAGTAATAAATCTAAATCTAAAAATAGTAACATAATTACACTAACAGCAGGTAGCCTAGCAGTTAGGAGTGTTGAACCAGTAACCAAAAGGTTGCTGGTTTGAATCCCAGAGCCGAGTAGTTAAACATTTTGTCGATGTGCCCTTGAACAAGGCACTTAACCCTAGTTGCTCTGGATAAAAGTGTCTGCTAAATTATTAAAATGTAATGTAAATATATATATATACAGGGAGTACCAGTACCTAGTCAATGTACAAGGTAGTTGAGGTAGATGTGTACATGTAGGTAGAGGTAAAGTGACTGGTCAATCAGGATAGATAATAAACAGACGTGTGTGTGTACACTATATATACAATAGTATGAGGACAAATTAGTGGATTTGGTAATTTCAGCCAGACCTGTTGCTGACAGGTGTATAAAATTGAGCACAGAGCAATGCAATCTCCATAGACAAACATTGGCAGTATAATGGCTCACTGAAAAGCTCAGTGACTTTCAACGTGGCACCATCATAGCTTCATGAAACGGCCGAGCAGCTGCACACAAGCCTAAGATCACCACGCTAAATGTCGGCTGGAGTGGTGTAAAGCTCGCCACCATTGGACTCTGGAGTAGTGGAAACGTTCTCTGGAGTGATGAATCAAGCTGATGGACGAATCTGGGTTTGGCAGATGTCAGGAGAACGCTACCTGCCTCAATGCATAGTGCCAACTGTTAAGTTTGGTGGAGGAGAAATAATGGTCTGAGGCTGTTCTTCATGGTTCGGGCTTGGCCCCTTAGCTCCAGTGAAGGGAAATCATAACGCTACACCATTCTAGACGATTTTGTGCCTCCAACTTCATGGTAACAGTTTGGGGAAGGCCCTTTCCAGTTTCAGCATGACAATGTCCGTGTGCAGAAAGCGAGGTCCATGCAGAAATTGTTTGTTCAGATCGGTGTGGAAGAACTTGACTGGCCTGCACATAGTCCTGACCTCAACCCCATCGAACACCTTTGGGATGAATTGGAAAGCTGACTGCAAGCCAGGCCTAATTGCCCAACATCAGTGCCCGACCTCATGCTCTTGTAGCTGAATGGAAGCAAGTCCCTGTAGCAATGTTCAAACATCTAGTGGAAAGCCTTCCCAGAAGAGTGGAGGCTGTTACAGCAGCAAAGGGGAGACCAATGCCATATTAATTACCATGATTTTGGAATGAGCTGTTCGACGAGCAGGTGTCGACACACTTTTGGTAATGTACTGTATGTCTGTGTTGGAGTGTGAGTGTGTGGGTAGAGTCCAGTGAGTGTGCATAGAGTCAGTGCAAAAAAATGATTAATGCAAATAGTCCGGGTAGCCATTTGATTAACTATTTAGCAGTCTTATGGCTTCAGAGTAGAAGCTTTTCAGGACCCTCTTGGTCCCAGACTTGGCACTCCGGTACCGCTTCCCATGCGGTAGCAGAGAGAACTATGGCTTGGGTGGCTGGAGTCTGACCATTTTTCGGGCCTTCTGACCACCTCCCTGTAGGCTGTCTCATCATTGTCTGTGATCAGGCCTACCAGCGTTGTGTCGTCAGCAAGCTTGATGATGGTGTTGGAGTCGTGCGTGGCCACGCTGTCATGGGTTAACAGGGAGTACAGGAGTGGACTAAGCACACACCATTGAGGGTTCCCCGTATTTAGGGTCAGTGTGGCGGGTGTGCTGTTGCCTACCCTCACCTCCTAGGGATGGCACGTCAGGTATTCCAGGATTCAGTTGCAGAGGGAGGTGTTCAGTCCCAGGGTCCTGAGCTTGGAGGGGACTAGGGTGTTGAATGCTGAGCTATAGTCAATGAACATCATTCTCACATAGGTATTCCTCTTTTCCAAATGGGAAACAGCAGTGTGGCGTGCAATAGATATTGTGTCATCTGTGGATCTGTTGAGCGGTATACAAATTTCAGTGGGTCTATGGTGTCTGGGGTGATGGTGTTGATGTGTGCTATGACCAGCCTTTCAAGCATTTCATGGTTACAGATGTGAGTGCTACCGTACAATAGTAATTTAGGCAGGTTACCTCCTTGGGAACAGGGACAATGGTGGCCTGCTTGAAACATGTTGGAATCACAGACTGGGATAAGGAGAGGTTGAAAATGTTTGTGAAGACACTTACCAGCTGGTCTTCACGTGCTCTGAGAACGCGCCCTGGTATTCCGTCTGTGCCAGCGGCCTTACAAGTTAATCTGTTTAAAAGTCTTACTCACATCGGCCACGGAGAGCAAGATCACACAGTCGTCTGGGACAGCAGGGGCTCTCATACATGGCTCAGTGTTTTCCTCGAAGCAACCATTTAGCTCGTCTGGGAGGTCTGCGTCACTGGGCAACTCACTGCTCGGTTTCCCTTTGTAGTCCGTAATGGTTTGCTAGCCCTGCCACATCCGACAAGCATCTGAGCTGGTGTAGTAGGATTCAATCCTAATCCTATATTGTCATTTTTCTTGTTTGATGGCTCATCAGAGGTCATCGGTGCCCTCATCCTTGAGATGCAAGCCATCCCTATTGTATCCTTTCGGCATGGTCATCCCTACAGTATTGCAAAGAGACACACAGCTTAATTTAAGGGGGACGGATTGTACTTTTACTTTTATTGCTGTGTTACGCTATATGCTATATGTGGTATAAAAATGTTGTTTAATCACCTTTCGGTGTAAAAATCATGGAATTTAAAAACGGAAAACGATGTTTTAATTGAGAAGCACCACAATGCCTTCTTCACCCATGCTTTAATAAGCTTTTCCAGCACACAACTTTGACCACTACAGTAGCTATGTTGGTCTATTGTACTTCCAACAATGTGTAGTCAGGTTGCTTAGGATTCAAACCTTCTCAAACAGCCTAATATACAGCTCTGGAAAAGATTTTACCTCTATGGGCTAGGTGGGACGGCCCACCTACTCAACAGCCAGTGTAATCCCATGGCGCGTTATTCAAATACCTAAAAAATGCAAAAACTTCAATTTCTCAAACATATGACTATTTTACACCATTTTAAAGACAAGACTCTCGTTAATCTAACCACACTGTCCGATTTCAAAAAGGCTTTACAACGAAAGCAAAACATTAGATTATGTAAGCAGAGTACCCAGCCAGAAATAATCAGACACCCATTTTTCAAGCTAGCATATAATGTCACATAAACCCAAACCACAGCTAAATGCAGCACTAACCTTTGATGATCTTCATCAGATGACAACCCTAGGACATTATGTTATACAATACATGCATGTTTTGTTCAATCAAGTTCATATTTATATCAAAAACCAGCTTTTTACATTAGCATGTGACTAGCATTCCCACCGAACACTGCCGGTGAATTTACTAAATTACTCACAATAAATGTTCACAAAAAGCATAACAATTATTTTAAGAATTATAGATACAGAACTCCTCTATGCACTCGATATGTCCGATTTTAAAATAGCTTTTCGGTGAAAGCACATTTTGCAATATTCTCAGTAGATAGCCCGGCATCACAGGGCTAGCTATTTAGACACCCAGCAAGTTTAGCACTCACCAAAGTCAGATTTACTATAAGAAAAATGTTATTACCTTTGCTGTCTTCGTCAGAATGAACTCCCAGGACTTCTACTTCAATAACAAATGTTGGTTTGGTCCCAAATAATCCATTGTTATATCCAAATAGCGGTGTTTTGTTCGTGCGTTCAAGACACTATCCGAAAGGGTAAATAAGGGTGACGAGCATGGCGCAATTCGTGACAAAAAATGTCTAAATATTCCATTACCGTACTTCGAAGCATGTCAACCGCTGTTTAAAATCAATTTTTATGCCATTTTTCTCATAAAAAAGCGATAATATTCCGACCGGGAATCTGCGTTTAGGTAAACAGACGAAAGAAAATAAAGCATGGGGTCGACTCGGGCACGCGCCTAAGCCCATAGTACTTTATCAAATATAAAAAATATTTGATAAAATATTGAATTTGGCATTTACTACTATAGTCCATAGAAACGCATAGAATAACACATTCATTAATGGCAAAAAAGACAGTCAAAAAATGGACCATGAGGAATACGGTTTTGAAGTGTCTGTCCTATATCTAGGAGATATAAGAAAGCTCAGGAAATATTTCTGTTTTTTTGGACACATATTTAACCCCTTAGTTTTGTTGGCACAAAACTACCTCCATACTTCCATTCATTTGTATGGGTTACCTTCAGACGAGTCCCGTGATACTTGCGGGGGTCGTAGAGTAAAAAAGTGGAGAGCAAAACATGAGACTCATCTTTCCACAGTGGGGTCATATTAGTTTGTGGCTTAAACGGTTCGGACGCTACAGATGTTTTCATGAGGAGACTGATTTTCAGGATGCCTCATGATCTGACAAACATCGCTGTAGCTTGGCAACCTTCCACCGCAGATGGGGAAGGCTGACATAGGCGGATGCGGTGGATTGAGACACAGCCCATGAAAAAAAACATATCTCTAGTTTAAACTGACAGATTTTGATGGGGATTTTTTTATTATGTTACTTAGATTGATGCACGGGTGCGTCAATAGACACTTAACCTTTTCACACGTACCAACAAATGGGTGTGATCATTCTACAGTGGTCTCTGCAGCGTACACTCAAACTGGTGTGATTAGAATGCTTATTTAGAACGTCCAGTTTCGATTGAAGCAACAGTCAGCATTTGAGCTAGCCACACTGTATTTTCACAGAAACATTTTGCACAAACACAGTCCTTACAAAGTTATGTCCTGAATGTGACAAGTTTATTTTAGGATGCAATGTTCTGACATTCACAGAAGTAGCAACAGCATACACAATCAACCAAACTGGAAATTTGTCCTAGCGCTAGCTGAGGAAATATTGACATAACACAAGCGTTCATATTTATATAACTCTCGGCTGATATAATTACTATTTATAATTAATTACATCACGGGTGAGCTCAACATTGATCAAAATAATTGAGTAAAGCACTTTCTAGAAATTGAAAGTAATCCGATGATGGGTAGGTGGTGCGCGCCGCCATGTTTGTTATTCGCGTCAACCAAAGATGATAAGAGGAGACAAGATGAGTTTGGTCTGTTTGCAGTATGCATGTTGAAGGGGGTGTGTCATCTATGATCATTCACTTCCGGAAGTTTACCCGAAAGATGAGTGAACCATTCCTTCACCTCATTATAACGTCTTTGGTCTCTCATCTGTATGTGTTCTACTGAGAATGGGCCTCTGGGGGCTTAATGCTGACAGAAGATTTACGATGCCTTGGGTGATAAACCTAACAAGACCGCATTCCATAGCATGAGTTGGTATTTCTGTACTGAGGTACCAGGGTGGAGAAGGCTCCAGTATGGATAATTATGAGAGGAACCTTGTTTTGGGGGCAAGTCCCTGGTTTCTACACAATGAGAACAGTCTTTAAAGCAGATACTGTCTGCTGTGAATTATTAGTATCTTTCATACGAATCCTAACCTTGTGACCCATTCCATACATCTGTTGTTTGTCATGAACATTAAGGGGGTGTATCTTAGCTATAAAAATGTGTTGTATTCTTTGTGTCGGGGCTCTCAACGAATCATCTAAGAGTGATTTGTTGACCAGCCATCGTTATTGTAGAGCACTCACATCATTCACTTGTGGGTGTGGTGTGACATGCTTTCCTTATAAGTGAATAAAGATTTAGTTTAAATATAACTCTGACTTGTGTGATAATTTCTCTCCTCATTTGATAATACAGCAATTAACCACCACAGGCTATACACAGACAAGTTATATTTGCATGATTTAGAATAAGTTTGGTCTGTTTGCACACATATACAAAGTTATTATTTGTAAGGAAAACAACAAGGAAGGTAATGCGAGCGCCAGCCAGAAAATGTGCCAATTTGTGCAAGACTGCGCAAATGTCTGCATACTTGATCTGAGGAAACATTGGTGAAGTGCATGGGCTGTCCTTGAAGATAGAAGTTTGTCCAGCTCAATAAAGCCTCAAACATAAATTGTCCGCAATGCTGAAATGGGCTACTTCTATGTGAATTAATGATGAGGCGGAACACACCTCAATTCAAACTGTTGTTAGAAAATACAACTTGTTAGAAAATAATTTTGAAATTTACAAGTTGAAACATAGCCTATAGATAATGTTGGGTTCTGAGAATATGAAAATATATTTATTCATTCCACTGATGGAGTGCTAAGGTTAACCTCTATGGGCTAGGTGGGACGTTAGCGTCCCACTCTATTCAACAGCCAGTGGAAGAGTGTGGCGCGAAATACGAAAACCTCAAAAATGCTATAATTTCAATATTTCAAACATACGACTATTTTACACAATTTGAAAGATAAGACTCTCGTTAATCTAACCACATTGTCCGATTTCAAAAAGGCTTTACAGCGAAAGCAAAACATTCGATTATGTTAGGAGAGTACATAGACACAAATAACCACACAGCCATTTTTCAAGCAAGCATATATGTCACAAAAACCCAAAACACAGCTAAATGCAGCACTAACCTTTGATGATCTTCATCAGATGACACTCCTAGGACATTATGTTATACAATACATGCATGTTTTGTTCAATCAAGTTCATATTTATATCAAAAACAGATTTTTACATTGGCGTGTGATGTTCAGAAATTGTTTTCCCACCGAAAACTTCCGGTGAATTTACTAAATTACTCATGATAAACATTGACAAAATACAGAACAATTATTTTAAGATTTATAGATACAGAACTCCTTTATGCAATCTCTATGTCATATTTTAAAATAGCTTTTCGGCGAAAGCACATTTTGCAATATTCTGAGTACATAGCTCAGCCATCACGGCTAGCTAATTTGACACCCGCCAAGTTCGGGGCTCACTAAACTCAGAATTAGTATTAGAAAAATTGGATTACCTTTGCGGTTCTTCGTCAGAATGCACTCCCAGGACTGCTACTTCCACAACAAATGTTGTTTTTGTTCCAAATAATCCATAGTTATGTGCAAATCCCTCCGTTTTGTTTGTCCGTTCAGGTCACTATCCAAAGGGTAATGCGCGAGCGCATTTCGAGACAAAACATTTCAAAATGTTCCATTACCGTACTTAGAAGCATGTCAAACGCTGTTTAAAATCCATTTTTATGGTATTTTTCTCGTAAAATAGCGATAATATTCCAACCAGACAATGCTGTATTCATTCAAAAAGGAAGAGAAAAAATGGTGAGGTCTCGTGAACGCGCATTTCCAATCTCTTAGTCACCAGGCAGTCCACTGACAAACTGTGCTCCTGTTATCTGCCCAGAGACAGGAGACGCCTCAATCCGCTTTCTGAAGGCTTTAGAGAGCCAATGGAAGCCTTAGAAAGTGCTACATAACCCTACAGGGACTGTAGTTTTGATAGAGAAGCAAATGGAGAACTACAAATTCGCAGACAGGCCACTTCCTGCTTGGAATTTTCTCAGGTTTTTGCCTGCCATATGAGTTATGTTATACTCACAGACACCATTCAAACAGTTTTAGAAACTTAAGATTGTTTTCTATCCAAATCTACTAATGATATGCATATTCTCGTTTCTGGGCAAGAGTAGTAACCAGTTTAAATCGGGTACGTTTTTTATCCAGCCGTGAAAATACTTCCCCCTAGCCCATACAGGTTAAGAGGGCCTAGACAAGAAGTTAAGGGTTATAGGAGGAAGGTATATAGTGTGTGCAACTAAGCTCGGAATGTGTTGAGTGCAGGAAAGCAATTACATCTGGCAGGCATTGAGAAGGGGAGACAGGTGGAGATCTTGGAAACTAACAATGTCACTGAGGGAGAGAGGCTAATGTATAAATTTATATTATGCCAGGATATGTTATTGTTAGCCATCAGGGAAACTCTGGAAGGAGAATAGACACAGTCTGGTATCAATAACTATGACAGCCTTGAGTTGGGGAGGAGTTGGCACTTTGGGGTAGAGGTCAGGTTAGATGAAGTGCGGAAGAACAGATATCACTAAGGTTCTGTTTAGCAACAGAGATGCATTGGCTGTTCAGTTGTGGAGGAGGAGACTCAGCCTAGGAGAAAGGGTTAAATATCAGTGCTTGTGTGAAATGTCAGTTGTCTGAATTACAGCTGTATTGACCCTTTAGGAATAATTAAACTTGGTTAAGCTTCTCTAGTGTCCGTGAGTTATTTACTCAAAATTAGAACCTAACAATAATAACTGCCCTGTTGCGTAACAATCACATTTTGGAACAGTGAGTGCATTCTGACATCACGTGCATAAAACAACTTACGCAGGGGCGACCGTTAGAGATATTCGGAACTCACGTATTAAAAGTATAAGGATTAAAATGATGTATATACAGTATATCATTAGGCTGTATGTATTTGTTAGATATAGGCCAATTGTAAATGTGTATTATTGTAGCATCATCTTTATTGCTAAATAAATACAAATGCACACAACTGTAGAGCTACATAGTCATTTGACAGAGGAATTGCAATTGATAAAAAAGGACCATGTTTGCAAAACAAGTGGTTCTGAGCTTATGTAAATATTACCCAGGTAAGCTAATGGTTACAGAAATCAGGAATGCATACGTCTATATCTATATGAGTGACTGTCTCCAACACACCACCACCTGTTCTTATGTTGGGCACCTATTGACCAAAAAATGTGTTTTGAATATTTATTTCTCAATTACATGTATTGTTAAAATAAAGGTTTAAGGAAATACAAGCAGGCAGCACATTACTACAAGACAAAACAGCTCACTCAATCAAGCCTGACAGTCTTGTAAGTATAAAAGCAAAGCTTGCTTTCATGTAGTTAAGAAAAAGCTTGACAAGTTTGTGGAATGGGATAGTGTCTTAGTGTGGGTTGGGAAGAATGCAATACATGACCTTGTATGCAGTATAAATCACATTGTTTGAATAGTAACAAACCTGCCTACACATTGTTAGTGCATAGACCAACATAGCTACTGTAGTAGGTCAAAGGTGTGTTCTGGAAAACCTTGGTAGAGCATAGGTGAAGTAGGCATTGTGGTGCTCATGAATTTCCTTTCTTTTTTCAGCTTCAGACCAATGTCTACTTCTCACTTAACGTTTTTGTTTTTAATTGAACAGCCCATTATAACAGCCTATACATGCATTCATAAACCATCACACATGCGTGGCGCATAGAAAGTGTTACCCTTGTATGATGGCATCATCCACCTTGAGTAACTGTGGTATCACTCACATTCCTTGAGTGTTGGTAGGCCTATCAGTCACATTCCTTGAGTATTACTTTGCGTACAGTGCACGCTCAAGGGTGGACTCATCACTTCCAATAACTTTAAGGTATAAGTGGATATCATCGTTGATGAAAGGTACAAGAGCAGGAGGAGAGGGAGCATTTCAAGAGAAAGGCAGAGATGTTGTTTTAAGGCTAAAGCAATACTTCTTAATACAACGGTACTAGAAGCTCCTTTCTCTCTCTTCCTACCTTCCTTCCTTCCTTTTTATTTATTTATTAAAAGTGCTGGCTTGCCTTGAACGACTAACAAGTAATGCCTTAGCTCTCTGTCAGTAATACTGTAGTAAGCCACCAGCTGTCTTCTGGGCCATACTGCAATGTCCATGTCCACACCTTCACTAGCTACCTCATTGGAATTTGTTAGTGAGACAAATATGTGGAAATAGCTTCTTTAGGCCATAACCCACCCACTACAGAGATAAAGCCTACATAACCATGTTTTGTTTTGTCCTGTCAGAGTAGTGAGCTCACACACTTAGGCTGACTGATGAGACTTGAACCATGGATTAATTAAGTTATCATACATCTGTTATTTGGCCTCCATACCTGACCATTTCATCTCTTGTTGACCGAGAGGATGGAGGAAGGGAGGGAGGGAAGAACAGAGGGTGGAGGAGAGAAGAAAGCATGCCCAATCCCAAATAGGACCCTTAACCCTGTGCACTTGTGCAGATCTACAGTGAGAGGATTGGATTGGTATATGGTGAAACTTCAACCTAGCCTATCAGAGATTGCACCTGTCAAATCCTCTCAGATCTCCACAAGTACATGGGGTGTAGTGTTTAGGGGTTCATATGGGATTTGGCCGCTTAGTTTTTTGGCTGGAACTCTCAGACCCTCATGGCCCTGGCCTCAAGTCATTGGCTGTTGGGAAGCCAAAAGTATTTCAGCACCACTTTCACTGCTCTGTTTGAGGAGATGCTAGTCTGACACATCCCTTTCTCAAGGTGATAAGCCAAGTAGCTAGCTAGCTAGTTATCATAGCAGACACAGGACTGACATTTTGTGTCTGTGAGGGTGTTCCAATTTGTATTTCGGTCTTCTGTATGAGGGCAGCCTTTTTACGAGGGCTAATACACTCCATTTAGACACCTCTCAATTTGGAGAAAGTGCTCCACTGTGTGCTGGCCTATTTGTGTTCACATGTTGCATTGAGAGAGAAAGGGAGAGAAATTGGGAGGTTGTGAATAGAGGCTGAGAGACAGAGGGAAAGGTAAAAAGAGAGCAAGGCATGATACTGAGAGATTAGGAGAGAGAATGAGCGTTTGATGATGAGTCTGCGAGAGAAAGAATAAAAAGAGAATAAAGGGAGCAATAACAAGTGAAAGTAAAATGGAAGGGTGAAGATGAGAAGATAAAGAGAGGAAGGGACCTGGTTTGAAGACAGCTCATTCCACTAATCTACTGATTAATCAACTAATCTTTTTCGGTCGACTGACAGCTTTACAACAGTACTTACTTACTCAGTCACCTCTGATCTGTGAGCACCAAATGGGTAGGGGGCTAGCTGAAAAATGCTTGTTTCAGACTGGCCAAGAGAGAATGAGAGGGGGATGAGGAGAGGTTATGTCCAGTCCAGAGAGCCGAGCCGCTTTCTGCCAAATCACTCTCACTGCCCGTGGGATCATGGTTAGTGGCTAAGTTCGTTTCGGTCTCGGCTCTGCAATCTGTTGGCTCTGTCTGGATACTCTCCTTGACCATCATTCCTATAGATTTAGGTTCAAAGAAAGCATACTAAATAGTTGAACTTCTATCGATAATGATTCTATAAATGATTTACTAAACAGGTACTACCTCTGTTCCTGAAATGACCTACTTGAAGCTGCTGTAATAAAGTACATGTAGACCTCTGAATGTGCAAATGCTTAGTACACCTGTCACTGAGGCACTAGGCGACACACATACTGCATAGCAAATACCTATATAATGTTAAAGAAATTATAGTGTAGGATAAAAACATAGGGATGACCAGGGATGTTATCTTGATAAGTGTGTGAATTTGACCATTTTCCTGACCTGCTAAGCATTCAAAATTTAACGAGTACTTTTGGGTGTTAAGGAAAATGTATGGAGTAAAAAGTACATCATTTTCTTTAGGAATGTGAAAATACAAATGGTAAAGTACAGATACCCCCCAAAACTACTTAAGTTTTACTTTCAAGTATTTTTACTTAAGTAGTTTACACAAGTGTGTGTGTGTGTGTGTGTGTGTGTGTGTGCGCAAGGTTAGCGTTCTATCAGCGTAATCGCACTAACGTCAATACGCTGGTGTATTGAGCTAATTCTTCTTCTTTTATGGATTGTGTCAAGTCACATTGCATCCCTGAATTTGACTATCAGCAGGGAAATGCTGCCGAATTTCATCCATGATTAGATTTTTTCATATTTGAGCCGAATTGGTAGAATGCTTGTGCGCTTCTATTAGTGCCTCTATTCAATAAATATAGCAACTCATCTCTTACTGCGAATAACACATTTTCAGGCCTTAGGGTCAGTTTTCTCTAAATGTATTATACTGACAGAAAAAATCCCATAAGGGTTTAGACAGTCATATTCCCTCCTCAGGAGCCATCAGCAGATGGAGTTTGGGGTCTCATCTGGGTCGCCAAGTATTGTGGTGGAATATTCTAATCAAGTGGAAGAGACTGTCATTTCTTCAAACAATAATTTTTATTCAATATCGATTAATTATTGCATAATGAAACCGGTCAACTCAACAGTCTTGACTGTTGGGCTGAGCAGCCAAACTGATAATGAAAAAACAGATCTTATATAGGACCTAAAAATGCTTAGTCAGCCTGGTTCCAACCCCTCCCATAAGCCACCTTGGTCCATCTCCTGGTTATCTGCACGGGATGTTGTTTTACTTCCAACCTGACTTAGTTTCCCAGATGCCAGGAAGATGAGACAATGAGCCGTTGTTCTAAACTCCTCCAGGCTATCTCTATCTCGGGTCACACACACCACATCTTGTCTATGGAATGCCAGCTTTAGGTTTTTATCACCAAGTCATTGGCAGCTCAAGCTATCTCTAGCAAAACCCATTTCCTTGACCATTTGCCCAGACTAACTTCAGGAAGCTAGAGTGGAATCCATCTCTTTACAGAAACACAGAATTAAACAGAACAGACATATCTTCTTATTTGTTAAGTATTAATTGCTAACTATTAATATCAAACAAATCAGGTAACTACGCTGTTTTCTATCACACCTGTCATTTACTTAGTCTGTAGACACACAGATGAGGAGGACGATTATTTATGAGCATGACCTTATTTCTATTACAGCATATAGGATGACTGTCATTCATATTCCATTCACCCAGCTCAATGTATTATCGATAGGTTTAGGTTACTTACTACATGAGACTTAAATTATCCCTATACCTATCATGAGGTTGCTGCAACCTAGCCTATGAATGAAAGTTTACAATGTAGGTGCACAGGTCGAGAGAAATTAGAAAAATCAAGGCGTCTGTGACCAGGTGACAAAACCTTGCCAACCAAAACCTTCCTATCATAACCACTACATACAGCCTACATCATTGTCACCCTATTAGCTAATGTTAAGTCAACAACATACTGTAGCTACTAGAACTAACGTGTTAGTAAACCCGCTACAATCATGCAGTACAGTTAGAAGGATATAGCAGTTACACCGGCGGCCACAGTGGCAATAAATTATACTGAATAAAAATATAAACGCATCATGTAAAGTGTAGGTCCATGTTTCATGAGCTGAAATAAAAGATCCCAGAAATGTTCCACATGCACAAAAACCTTATTTCTTTAAAATGTTGTGCACACATTTATTTACATCCGTGTTAGTGCACATTTCTCCTTTGCCCCAAAAAATCCGTGTTGCGTTTATATTTTTGTTTAGATTATAAAACCAAAAGCTTACCTTAACTTGGAAGAGTTCCCGTGTTGGATAGCCATAGCCAGCTATGTATTACAGGGTTTCCCTATAAAGTTAGGGATGCAAGAAGTGTTGTTGGGTGAACACACACAGACAGACAGACACACACAAGCATGTGCACACACACATGCTCCGCTACTGTATCGCTGCATTCCAAGAGTTTTTTATGGGCAGAGGTGGTGGTCAAACAAAAGCAAAAAGTAGCCAGTTGATAAAAAGCTAGGGCAAGAATGTGAGGGAAGTTGCAGAGAAGTAGGGTAGTATTTCTTTAAAATATACTTAAGAATCAAAGTAGAAATAATTTCAAATTCCTTATATTTAGCAAACCAGAGGGCACTATATTCATGTTTTTTATTGATTTAATGATTATCAAGGACACACTCCAACACGCCAACATAATTTACAAGCAAAGCGTTTATGTTTAGTGAGTCCGCCAGATCAGATGCATAAGGATGACCGGGGATGTTGTAAGGTGTGCGTACTGGCGGCAGGGAAGTCAGGCGCAGGAGAGCAAAAACTGGGTTACAATGGAGCAGTTTATACATAAAACCACCGGCAATCCAGAACAAACAATCAATGGGTACAAAACCCGTCGCACACCAGATAAACGTGCACATGCACTTACAATAAACAATTCCGGACAAGGACATGGGGGGAACAGAGGGTTAAATTCACAACATGTAATGAGGGGATTGAAACCAGGTGTGTGGGAAGACAAGGCAGAACAAATGGAAAATTAAAAGTGGATTGATGATGGCTAGAAGACCGGTGACGCCGACCGCCGAACGCTGCCTGAACAAGGAGAGGAATCGACTTCGGCGGAAGTCGTGACAGATGTTCTCTTGACAAGTGTGTGAATTGGACAATTTTCCATTCCTGCCAAGCATTGAAAATGTAATGAGAACTTTTGGGTGTCAAGGAAAATGTATGGAGTAAAAACGACATTATTTTATTCAGGAATATAGTGAAGTAAAAGTTGTCAAAATATAAAGAGTAAAGTACAGATACCCCAAAAAACGAATTAAGTAGTACTTTCAAGTATTTTTACTTAAGTACTTTTCACCACTGATTTCTTTACTTTCATCCTATTTAAGAAGTTCTGAAAACTCCAGATCATGCTGCTCCTTATTACTTATTACTCAAGTGCACAGACCCCCTTCTGCCTCATCATTACCTCCTTCTTTCCACTCATCCCATCCACTCAAGCCCTTAACCCCCTTCCCCCCTCTTCCTCACCCCTGTCCTTGTGGTAGGGTGCTCACTCTGCTCAACACTAGCTCTCTATGCACTCTCTGATTATGCCAGGCAGGGGGGATGGTGAAGGGCATGATGTTCCTGCTTGATGATGTTTCAGAGAGGAGATAGGGCTGGGTAAGAGTCAGCATCACACTGCTGTGTGTGTGTCTGTGTGTGTGCCTGCATGCGTGAATGCGTGTGTGCATGTGTTAATTTTGTGTGTATGTTAATTTCGGGGTGATAGGAATTTACCTTTTAGAATCAAATGCATGAATACGTTGGTGATTTCATATATAGAAGTCAAAACAGGAGATGGGAGATGGGTTGCTGACTTCCTCTACAGATAGCAGTGCTGGCTTTGCAAACACAAACACACACACAATGTTTTCATCCATTGCAGAGGTTGTGTTTGAAGAAGCTCCCACAGTGGGTGAGGATGACAGTAATCAAAAATCAATTATTTTCCTTCACAGCAGAGATGAAAGACGGCAGATGTACACAGTGGCGACCCGTCATTCAGGGCAGGTGGGGCAGAGCCTGTTTTGCATGTTATTTTGGCATTAATACATGTCACATATCAGTTTGCAAACAATGTAAAAAATATATATATCATTGAGTAAATAAATCTGCATACAAATATGGTCTCTTGTTTTGTTTTCTTGAGTGAGGCAGCTCCAAAATACAGGTGTTTCAGCCTAGCTCAGTGCTTTCTGTGGTGGAGCGAGCCAGCAGAAAATAGGATCATTGAGCCGTGATTGGCTCAGTGTTCTGTCACTCATGGGAACACTAAGTCATCGCTAAGTTTAAGTCCTTAGTAAGGGTAGACATCCAACATTTCTGCCCTTTAGGTCCTGCAATAGAAGGTTCAATGTCATTGGCCACAGATAAAATTACATCAAATCACATTATATGTACAGTAGCTTTGATTGGACTGATCATGTCAATATCTTACTTTCAAAGTCTTAGCTAGCAGTCATCATCATGAATCAAGTCGACAATCTACTGGCAAATCATTTTTAATTCTTGGCATATGAAGAGAAATAATGAAGAGAAATTATAGATAAAACGTATCGGTGCTCATCGGACAAAAAGATTACACAAGTTGGAAATTGCAAATTCAGCAATGAGTGGTTTGTAAGGAATCGGTGGCTAACTGCAAGCATTGCAAAGCAACCACTAACGTTAGCCTGCTATTCAATGGAGTGGCTGTGTTTTTTCCACCGAGTTCACACCATAAATCCAGAAAAAACCATACTTTGATGATAAAGTTTGATGACAAATTTTGCCCACAAAGTTCCGCCGCGCCTCCTTCACAAGGTGAGTCCAAAAATGTCTTGTATGCTGCTGTATAAATGATGTAATATGCAACGGAGATATGATTACTGTAGCTAAGAAAGTAATACTATGTGTATGTTGTGTAGTAAGCTGTTAGCAGCCCATCTGCCTCACCCTAATAATTTGGTCTATTTTCACAAACACGGTATTGTAAACACATCGTTCGTGGCCGGTGTGTGCTTGTTTGCAAACTTTTTTTGTACAGCTTTGACAGTGCTACTGATAGTAGTGGTGGCACTTGGCTTGCATGTGCAAATTCAGCACACACAACATTCTATAATAGAATTATGTTATTTAACGTGTCAAATTAAAAGCTTATTTAACGCGTCAAATAGTGTTATATGACGTGTATCTTTTTTGACATGCAAAGACCCAAACGGAGTTCCATGTGCCTCACCCTAATAATTTCGTCTATTTTCACCTTAATAATTTTGCCTACTTTTCTGACTTGGTGATGCACATGTAGCCTATAACCTGTTTTAGAGAAATGTAATCATCGAATATTGTAAGAGATTTCATTGTCTGTTTATATGCCCCCTTTATTTATCCTACAGTTCTGACTTGTTGTACAGGGAGTACACTGTAAGAACGGCCCATGTTCTACATTCTGTCACTGTACATTTCAAAAGTGTTGAACAAATAGTTATACTGACGACGTCTGTCGTCGCTCGCTCATTAATGTCTTAATCAAAATTACAGATTGCCTCTTACCTGCTTGTCATCCCCTTATGCCATAGTTTGTACATCTCAATTGTCAGTAGAAACCACATTTGTTTAAGCCATATCAGCTATGTTTTTTTTATATCAGCCATATCAGTCATATCAGCCATATCAGCTATATCAACTATGTTTTTTAAAAAGGCAGTAAATGAGGCTGAATGAACTGTTTCGCTGCCAGACAAGGCTCTGCTGAAAGCCAGGTGTAGCAGTGGTAAGGTGTTGGGACTCTGCTGTTGGGACAGCTTTATGTAGGCCCTAACAGTTTGTGGGCACCATTTGTCACCGTTATAGTGCAATTAATGTATTATTTAGTGTTGTGTTGTGTAGTGGATTTGCTGGCATGCAGCCCACATATATATTTTTTTCACCCCACCAAGATTTACATGCTAAAATCGCCACTGGATGTATATAAGAGGTCCCTTCTTCTCCTCCTTCTGTACATACTCAACTCTCCTGTATTTGTTTTAACATTGAGTCATAATAAACGATAGGGAATCCACACCGACATACTCCACACTCAGCAATACAAACCAGCAATTCCAATTACATTCATACACACAGTTATTATTACTGAGGACTTGTGTTTGCTTTTCATACTTACCTCATTACTACGCTAATTACAGAGAGCGAGAGATACTCCTTTTAAAACGGTAGTCTTGGAAACATACACTGAGTGTACAAAACATTAGGAACACCGTTTGCCCTCAGAACATATTATTATGGGGAATGGAACAAGGCCAGTTTGTTAAGGTAGTATCAGTGTGCAGGCCAGGTTCATCGTGGATGGATGGTGTTGGAGAAGAGCTCAACTCTTCCACTCAGGGCAGAATAGGGTTGCACTGTGAAGACGAACGCCACGAAGATGTGCAGTTAGACTAAGCATCCAACACGTAAGTGATAATGTTATCACCCCTTCCGCTCTTTATTACAGGAACGTGATCCGTGATTAATCAACATTGACATAGTTTAACAATAAAAACTCATTTAAACACTTCAAAGAATCAAAACTTTGTCACTTCAAAATGTTGAAATAAGCTAACTCATATGTAAAAAGTAGACATATTAGTCTAAACAGCAATAGATAATAATTGTTTTTATTACTCAAGCATAATTTCAGGTGAACAACAACAAAAAGCAGTGGCCAACCGTGCTGCTCTGATCCCTGATCTACTGGGTGAGCAGACTTCTATTCCTGCCCAGCAATAGCATGCTTGATTATCAACTCATTAGGTTTGATAAGTTGAATCAGGTATTTGTATTTATAATGGATCCCCATTAGCTGCTGCCAAGGAAGCAGCGACTCTTCCTGGGGTCCGGCAAAATTAATGCAGTTATACAATTTTAAAAACATTACAATACATTCATTACATAATTCACAACACACTAAGTGTGTGCCCTCAGGCCCATACTCCACTACCACATATCTACAACACAAAATCCATGTGTACCTGTGTGTATAGTGCGTATGTTATTGTGTGTGTATTCATGTGTCTGGGCCTATGTTTGTGTTGCTTCACAGTCCCCGCTGTTCCATAAGGTGTATTTTTATATGTTTTTTAAATCTGATTCTACTGCTTGCATCAGTTACCTGATGTGGAATAGAGTTCCATGTAATCATGGCTCTATGTAGTGCTGTGCACCTCCCATAGTCTGTTCTGGACTTGGGGACTCTGAAGAGACCTCTGGTGGCATGTCTTGTGGGGTATGCATGGGTGTCTGAGCTGTGTGCTAGTAGTTTAAACAGACACCTCGGTGCTTTCAACATGTCAATACCTCTCACAAATACAAGTAGTGATGGAGTCAATCTCTCCTCTACTTTAAGCCAGGAGAGATTGACATGCATATTATTATCGCTGGGAACCCTACACACACATCAGCAGGGTTGGTCTGCTCCAGTTGTAATAGGTTTATACATTGTGTGTGATGTTTAACTGTATTGTTGTATACAACATTGCTAACATACAGTACCAGTCAAAAGTTTGGACACGCCTACTCATTCAAGGGTTTTTCTTTATTTTTACTATTTTCTACATTGTAGAATAATAGAGAAGACATCAAAACTATGAAATAACACATATGGAATCATGTAGTAACCAAGAAAGTATTAAACAAATTAAAATATATGTTATATTTGAGATTCTTCAAAGTAGACACCCTTTGCCTTGATGACAGCTTTGTACACTCTTGGCATTCTCAAATCAAATCAAATTGTATTAGTCACATGCGCCGAATACAACAGGTGTCGACCTTACAGTGAAATGCTTACTTACGAGCCCGTTAACCAACAATGCAGTTAAGGAAAAATACGGATAAGAATAAAAAATTAAAGTAACAAGTAATGAAAGAGCAGCTGTAAAATAACAATAGTGAGACTTTATACAGGGGGGTACCGATACAGTCAATGTGCAAGGGCACCGGTTAGTTGAGGTAGTATGTACATGTAGGTAGAGTTATTAAAGTGACTATGTATAGATGACAACAGAGAGTACAGTGGTGTAAAGAGGGGGTGTGGGGGGGGGGGGGGTACTGCACATAGTTTGGGTAGCCATTTGACCAGATGTTCAGGAGTCTTAGAAGCCTCTTGGACCTAGACTTGGCGCTCCGATACCGCTTGCCGTGTGGTAGCAGAGAGAACAGTCTATGACTAGAGGGCTGGAGTCTCTGACAATTTTTAGGGCCTTTTTTGACACCACTTGGTATAGAGGTCCTGGATGGCAGGAAGCTTGGCCGTTTTCACTACCCTCTGTAGTGCCTTGTGGTCAGAGGCCGAGCAGTTGCCATACCAGGCAGTGATGCAACCCGTCAGGATGGTCTTGATGGTGCAGCTATAGAAACTTTTGAGGATCTGAGGACCCATGACAAATCTTTTCCCGCTCCTGAGGAGGAATAGGTTTTGTCGTGCCCTCTTCACGACTGTCTTGGTGTGCTTGGATCATGTTAGTTTGTTGGTGATTTGGACACCAAGGAACTTGAAGCTCTCAACCTGCTCCACTGCAGCCCCATCGATGAGAATGGGGGCGTGCTCGGTCCTGTTTTTCCTGTAGTCCACAATCATCTCCTTTGTCTTGATCGCGATGAGGGAGAGGTTGTTGTCCTGGCACCACACGGCCAGGTCTCTGACCTCCTCCCTATAGGCTGTCTCGTTGTTGTCGGTGATCAGGCCTACCACTGTTGTGTCATCGGCAAATTTAATGATGGCGTTGGAGTTGTGCCTGGCTGTGCAGTCATGAGTGAACAGGGAGTACAGCAGGGGACTGAGCACGCACCCCTGAGGTGCCCCTGTGTTGAGGATCAACGTGGCTGATGTGTTATTACCTACCCTCACCACCTGGGTGCGGCCCGTCAGGAAGTCCAGGATCCAGTTGCAGAGGGAGGTGTTTAGTCCCAGGATCCTTAGCTTATAGATGATCTTGGAGGGCACTATGGTGTTGAACGCTGAGCTGTAGTCAATGAATAGCATTCTCACGTAGGTGTTCCATTTGTCCAGGTGTGAAAGGGAAGTCTGGAGTGCAATAGAGATTGCATCATCTGTGGATCTGTTGGGGCGGTGTTCAAATTGGAGTGGGTCTAGGGTTTCTGGGATGTTGGTGTTGATGTGAGCCATGACCAGCCTTTCAAAGCACTTCATGGCTACAGATGTGAGTGTTACGGGTTGATAGTCATTTAGTCAGGTTACCTTAGTGTTCTTGGGCTCAGGGACTATGGTGGTCTGCTTAGTACATGTTGGTATTACAGACACAGAGAGGGAGAGGTTGAAAATATCAGTGAAGACATTTGCCAGTTGGTCAAATCAAATTACATTTTATTTGTCACATGCGCCGAATACAACAGGTGTAGACCTTACAGTGAAATGCTTACTTACAAGCCCTTAACCAACGATGCAGTTTAAATACAATTTCTAAAAAATAAAAATAAAGAAAAAAGTAAGAGATAAGAAAAAAAAATAATTAAAGCGCAGCAGTGAATAACATTAGTGGAGCTATATACAGCGGGTACTGGTACAGAGTCAATGTGCGGGGGCACTGGTGTCAAGCTAATTGAGATAATTATGTACATGCAGGTAGGGTTGTTAAAGTGGCTATACATAGATAATAACAGAGAGGTAGTAGCAGCGTGGGGGGTGCAAATAGTCTGGGTAGCCATTTGATTAACTCTTCAGGAGTCTTATGGCTTGGAGGTAGAAGCTGTTTAGAAGCCTCTTGGACCTAGACTTGGTGCTCCGGTACCGCTTGCCATTTGGTCGCAGAGAGAACAGTCTATGACTAGGGTGGCTGGAGTCTTTGGCGATTTTTATGGCCTTCTTCTGATACCGCCCGGTATAGAGGTCCTGGATGGTAGGAAGCTTGGCCCCGGTGATGTACTGGGCCGTACGCATTACCCTCTGTAGTGCCTTGTGGTTGGAGGCCGAGCAGTTGCCATACCAGGCAGTGATGCAACCCGTCAGGACGGATTACTATGATTACCAGTCAGCGCATGCTTTGAGTACACATCCTGGTAATCCTTCTGGCCCTGCGGCCTTGTGAATGTTGACCTGTGTAAAGGTCTTACTCACAATCGGCTGCGGAGAGTGTGATCACACAGTCTTCCGGAACAGCTGGTGCTCTCATGCATGTTTCAGTGTTATTTGCCTCGAAGCGAGCATAGAAGTAGTTTAGCTCATGTGGTAGGCTCGTGTCACTGGGAAGCTCTCGGGTGTGCTTCCCTTTGTAGTCTGTAATGGTTTGCAAGCCCTGCCACATCCGACGAGTGTCAGAGCTGGTGTAGTACGTTTCGACCTTAGTCCTGTATTGACGCGTTGCCTGTGTGATGGTCCATCTGATAGCATAACGGGATTTCTTATAAGCTTCCGGGTTCGAGTCCCGCTCCTTGAAAGTGTCAGCTCTAGCCTTTAGCTCAGTGTGGATGCTGCCTGTAATCCATGGCTTCTGGTTGGGGTATGTACGTACTGTCACTGTGGGGACGATGTCATCAATGCACTTATTGATGATGCCAATGACTGATGTTGTGTTCTCCTCAATGCCATTGTAGAAATCCTGGAACATATTCCAGTCTGTTCTAGAAAAACAGTCCTGTAGCTTAGTATCTGCTTCCTCTGACCACTTTTTTATTGATCTAGTCACTGGTGCTTCCTGCTTTTAATTGTTGCTTGTAGGCAGGAATCAGGTGGATAGAATTATGGTCAGATTTGCCAAATGGAGGGTGAGGGAGAGCTCTGTGTGTGGAGTATAGGTGGTCCAGAGTTCTTTTTCCTCTGGATGCACATTTACAATGGGGGGAAAAGTATTTGATCCCCTGCTGATTTTGTACGTTTGCCCACTTACAAAGAAATGATCATTCTATAATTTTAATAGTAGGTTTATTTGAACAGTGAGAGACAGAATAACAACAAAAACATCCAGAAAAACGCATGTCAAAAATGTTATAAAATGATTTGCATTTTAATGAGGGAAATAAGTATTTGACCCCTCTGCAAAACATGACTTAGTGCAAAACCCTTATTGGCAATCACAGAGGTCAGACGTTTCTTGTAGTTGGCCACCAGGTTTGCACACATCTCAGGAGGGATTTTGTCCCACTCCTCTTTGCAGATCTTCTCCAAGTCATTAAGGTTTCGAGGCTGACATTTGGCAACTCGAACCTTCAGCTCCCTACACAGATTTTCTACGGGTTTAAGGTCTGGAGACTGGTGAGGCCACTCCAGGACCTTAATGTGCTTCTTCTTGAGCCACTCCTTTGTTGCCTTGGCTGTGTGTTTTGGGTCATTGTCATGCTGGAATACCCATCCATGACCCATTTTCAATGCCCTGGCTGAGGGAAGGAGGTTCTCACCCAAGATTTGACAGTACATGGCCCTGTCCATCGTCCCTTTGATGCGGTGAAGTTGTCCTGTCCCCTTAGCAGAAAAACACCCCCAAAGCATAATGTTTCCACCTCCATGTTTGACGGTGGAGATAGTGTTCTTGGGGTCATAAGCAGCATTCCTCCTCCTCCAAACACGGCGAGTTGAGTTGATGTCAAAGAGCTCCATTTTGGTCTCATCTGACCACAACACTTTCACCAGTTGTCCTCTGAGTCATTCAGATGTTCATTGGCAGACTTCAGACAGGCCTGTATATGTATTCTTTAGCAGGGGGACCTTGTGGGCGCTGTAGGATTTCAGTTCTTCACAGCGTAGTGTGTTACCAATTGTTTTCTTGGTGATTATGGTCCCAGCTGCCTTGAGATCATTGACAAGATCCTCCCGTGTAGTTCTGGGCTGATTCCTCACCGTTCTCATGATCATTGCAACTCAACGAGGTGAGATCTTGCATGGAGCCCCAGGCCGAGGGAGATTGACAGTTCTTTTGTGTTTCTTCCATTTGCGAATAATCGCGTCAACTGTTGTCACCTTCTCACCAAGTTGCTTGGCGATCGTCTTGTAGCCCATTCCAGCCTTCTGTAGGTCTAAAGTCTTGTCCCTGACATCCTTGGAGAGCTCTTTGGTCTTGGCCATGCTGGAGAGTTTGGAATCTGATTGATTGATTGCTTCTGTGGACAGGTGTCTTTTTTACAGGTAACAAGCTGCGGTTAGGAGCACTCCCTTTAATGTGCTCCTAATCTCAGCTCGTTACCTATATAAAAGACACCTGGGAGCCAGAAATCTTTCTGATTGAGAGGGGGTCAAATACTTATTTCCCTCATTAAAATGCTAATTCATTTATAACATTTTTGACATGCGTTTTTCTGGATATTTTTGTTGTTATTCTGTCTCTTACTGTTCAAATAAACGTACCTTTAAAATTATAGACTGATCCGTTCTTTGTCAGTGGGCAAACGTACAAAATCAGCAGGGGATCAAATACTTTTTTCCCCCAATGTAACATGCTGATAGAAATTTGGTTAAACTGATTTAATTTTCCCTGCATTAACCTCTCTAGGCTAGGCGGGACGAATTCGTCCCACCTACGTAACAGCCACTGCCAGCCTGTGGCGCGATTTTCAAAACCTTAAAAATCCTATTACTTCAATTTCTCAAACATATGACTATTTTACAGCCATTTAAAGACAAGACTCTCGTTAATCTAACCACACTGTCCGATTTCAAAAAGGCTTTACAACGAAAGCAAAACATTAGATTATGTCAGCAGAGTACCAAGCCAGAAATAATCAGACACCCATTTTTCAAGCCAGCATATAATGTCACCAAAACCCAGAAGACAGCTAAATGCAGCACTCACCTTTGATGATCTTCATCAGATGACAACCCTAGGACATTATGTTATACAATACATGCATGTTTTGTTCAATCAAGTTCATATTTATATCAAAAACCAGCTTTTTACATTAGCATGTTACGTTCAGAACTAGCATACCCCCTGCAAACTTCCGGGGAATTCGCTAACATTTTACTAAATTACTCACGATAAACGTTCACAAAAAGCATAACAATTATTTTAAGAATTATAGATACAGACCTCCTCTATGCACTCGATATGTCCGATTTTAAAATAGCTTTTTGGTGAAAGCACATTTTGCAATATTCTAAGTACATAGCCCAGGCATCACGGGCTCGCTATTTAGACACCCGGCAAGTTTAGCACTCACCATAATCATATTTACTATTATAAAAGTTTGATTACCTTTTGTTGTCTTCGTCAGAATGCACACCCAGGACTGCTACTTCAATAACAAATGTTGGTTTGGTCCAAAATAATCCATCGTTATATCCGAATAGCGGCGTTTTGTTCGTGCGTTCCAGACACTATCCGAAATAGTAAAGAAGTGTCGCGCGCATGGCGCAATTCGTGACAATAAAATTCTAAGTATTCCATTACCGTACTTCGAAGCATGTCAACCGCTGTTTAAAATCAATTTTTACGACATTTTTCTCGTAGAAAAGCGATAATATTCCGACAGGGAATCTCCTTTTCGGCAAACAGAGGAAAAAATCCCAAAGGCGGGGGCGGTCGGGGTCACGCGCATAAGCCCAGTGTCCCTTGATCGGCCACTTGAGAAAGGCGATAATGTGTTTCAGCCTGGGGCTGGAATGACGACATTCTGTTTTTTCCCGGGCTCTGAGCGCCTATGGACGACGTGGGAAGTGTCACGTTAGAGCAGAGATCCTTAGTAAATGATAGAGATGGAAAAGAAGTTCAAGAAATGGTCAGACAGGCCACTAACTGTAAAGGAATCTCTCAGGTTTTGACCTGCCATTTGAGTTCTGTTATACTCACAGACACCATTCAAACAGTTTTAGAAAATTTAGGGTGTTTTCTATCCATATGTAATAAGTATATGCATATTCTAGTTACTGGGTAGGAGTGGTAACCAGATTAAATCGGGTATGTTTTTTATCCAGCCGTGTCAATACTGCCCCCTATCCTAAACAGGTTAAAGTCCCCGGCTACTTGGAGCGCCGCCTCTGGGTGAGCGTTTTCTTGTTTACTTATGGCGGAATACAGCTCATTCAATGCTGTCTTGGTGCCAGCCTCTGACTGTGTGGGTATGTAAACAGCTACAAAGAATACAGATGAAAACTCTCTCGGTAGGTAGTGTGGTCTACAGCTTATCTTGAGATACTCTACCTCAGGCGAGCAATAGCTCAAGACTTCCTTAGATATCGTGCACCAGCTTTTGTTTACAAAAATACATAGACCACCGCCCCTTCTCTTACCAGACTCCGCTGTTCTATCTTGACAGTACATCGTATAACCAGCCAGCTGTATGTTGATATTGTCATCGTTCAACCATGACTCCGTGAAGCATAAGATGTTAGTTTTTAATGTGCAGTTTGTAGATTAATCTTCCGCATAACTCGTCAATTTTTATTCTCCAAAGATTGCACGTTTGCTAGCAGAATGGAGGGAAGTGGGGGTTCAATCAATCGCCTACGAATTCTCAGAAAGCAGCCCGAACTTCGGCCTCTCTTTCTCCGCCTTCTTCTTGACTACCTCATAAAGCTGGTTTAGAGAATTCCAAGAGTGTGCAAAGCTGTCATCAAGGCAAAGGGTGACTCATTTGAAGAATCTCAAATATAAAATATATTTTGATTTGTTTAATACTTTTTTGCTTACTACATGATTTCATATGTGTTCATTCATAGTTTCGACTTCTTCACTATTATTTTACAATGTAGAAAATAGTAAAAAATAAAGAAAAACCCTTGAATGAGTAGTTGTGTCTGAACTTTTGAGTGGTACTGTAGGTACACATATAATTCATGGCATATAGGATAAGCCCAGTCTTGGGACATTCATTAGGACTTCTCTAATTCATCTGCAAACAGGTTTTCTATTGCTATTGATAGGTTCTTATTTTTCAGAGTAAATAACTCACGGACACTAGAGAAGCTTTAACCAAGTTTAATTCTTCCCAAAGGTTTTGTACAGCTGTAATCAGACAGCAAAACATTTCTCTCCATTGGTTATATACATCCTACTTAAGACACTCCCTCTCTCCAATCCTTAGTTTATGCCCAAGAGAAAGAAGGTAACCAGATACTAACCCTGATTACTCCCTTAAGGGGAACTGACCTCACCCCTCACCTCCTGACCTCAACCCCTCCTTCACCTAATCCACAGATATCCATCTGTCTTCCCTATATCAACACATCGCTCTCCTCGCCTCCATCAAACACATCCCAAAGCCTTCTGGCTTTTTACAAAGAACCCTTAACTTCTGACACAAAACCCATTCTCTTCCACTCTTTCTTTTCCAAGCTTATTCTCTATCATTTATTTAATATCTCAATGTTCAAAGTTTAGCCGATTCCAACACTATTATCCCTCTGTCCTCAAAGTGTTCCCCTCTAGGGACTGGAACTGCCCTATCCAGCAGTACCCAAACTCCCCCTGACAGCTTCAGCTGCAATTTCACCCTCTTCCATGGCTGTTATTTACAAATGCATTTGGAAATTGTGTTTTTAATTTACAATGATTACCTCAAGAATTCTAGCTAATGGGAAGTTAACTGGCTGATTTAAATGTAATTCACTTAGCTAAACAGTGTGTAAAGTTAGCTAGCAGCTCATTTCAGTTAGCCTACAAAGTAGCCTACTGTAGCTAGCTAGCTAATAATAGGCTGCATTGTTTTTAACATTTTCAAAATGTATCTACTTACTTGAATAGGTTCTCCCACTGCCTCTGTTTTTTGCGTCCTTACAAAAACAAAATAATGGGCAATCTTCCTTGTTTTTTCGGTGGTAGCAAAGCGCAGTCAGCAGCCATAGGCAAAAAGTGTGTTTTTCACATTTGACATTACCATGCTTCTAAATCACTCATGCGTAGCACTAGGTTAATTTTCTGCTCCTTTGATTGAATTGACAAGATGTTAGTACATGCTGTAACAGATCTGATAGTTTGACTTGGGTATGAGGACGTCCTCCCCAAGCCATCATAATTACTGTGTAAGTCTATGGAAGGGAGTGAGAACCACGAGCCTCCTTAGTATTGTTTTGGAGGCATCACAGCCAGAGTAGGATGTAAAATAGCTGTCCTCTGGCTATACCATGGTGTTTTTCTAGGCTGCTGTTGAGACTACTGTAGACCTTCATTGCAAAGCATTGTGTTTTAATCATGTATTTGGTAACGTGAATATATTTAGTATAGATTTATCTATAAAGGATAACTTTTTATGTTGCATTCTACATTTTCTTTCTTAATTTCACTGAGTAGGATGCTCTTCCCCTTCCTCCTCTGAGGTGCCTACAGACACACCAGACTATTATTAGAGGCATTACAGTTCCATTTTTGGAACAATAAACTCTCAATAATACTGAATAAAATATGAAAGATTTCATACCCCTGAAACAGGGGAAAAAACTAAAACCCAATGAAACAAACAAAAACGACTTACATTTTTTATAGGAAATAAAGAGGTTTGAGAGATGCTGCTAATAAGTCAGGTGTTTAAACGTTATTCTTTGATAATAAAGGGGTTAATTAGCTGAAGTTACCAATGAATGGCTGGTCATACTATCAACAAACTATCTATTGATAAGCACATGCTTGCTAAGGTTAGGGTTAGGTTTAGAATAAGGGTTAGGGTAAGGACTAAGGTAAGGTTTGGGGCTAGGGTAAGGGCTAAGTTTAGGGTTAGGGTTAGTGGAAAGTACATTTTTATGTTGTTGACAGTTATTTAACATCTACTGAACATTTAAAAAAACATCTACTTTGGACAATCCAAATTAAGTGTTACCTTATTTTATCTCTAATTTATTTTAATTCATGTTTGTTGGATTCTCAATCAAGTGTCAATACATGCACTGTATTTGTCTTCAACCAAATACACCCCTTCCCTTACACTACGAGGCTTCTGTTGTCCGGACCTGTTGTCCGGACCTCTGGCAGTCTCTACGGGTGTGCCACAGGGTTCAATTCTCGGGCCGACTCTCTTCTCTGTATACATCAATGATGTTGCTCTTGCTGCTGGTGATTCTCTGATCCACCTCTATGCAGACGACACCATTCTGTATACTTCTGGCCGCTCTTTGGACACTGTGTTAACTAACCTCCAGACGAGCTTCAATGCCATACAACTCTCATTCCGTGGCCTCCAACTGCTCTTAAACACAAGTAAAACTAAATGCATGCTATTCAATCGATCACTGCCCGCACCTGCTCACCCGTCCAGCATCACTACTCTGGACGGCTCTGACTTAGGATACGTGGACAACTACAAATATCTGGGTGTCTGGTTAGACTGTAAACTCTCCTCCCAGACTCACATTAAGCATCTCCAATCCAAAATTAAATGTAGAATCGGCTTCCTATATCGCAACAAAGCATCCTTCTCTCATGCTGCCAAACATACCCTCGTAAAACTGACCATCCTACCGATCCTCGACTTCGGTCATGTCATCTAAAATATAGCCTCCAACACTCTACTCAACAAACTGGATGCAGTCTATCACAGTGCCATCCGTTTTGTCACCAAAGCCCCATACACTACCCACCATTGCGACCTGTACGCTCCCGTTGGTTGGCCCTCGCTTCATACTCGTCGCCAAACCCACTGGCTATAGGTTATCTACAAGTCTCTGCTAGGTAAAGCCCCGCCTTATCTCAGCTCACTGGTTACCATAGCAGCACCCACTCGTAGCACGCGCTCCAGCAGGTATATCTCACTGGTCACCCCCAAAGCCAATTCCTCCTTTGGTCATCTTTCCTTCCAGTTCTCTGCTGCCAATGACTGGAACGAACTGCAAAAATCTCTGAAGCTGGAGACTCATATCTCCCTCACTAGCTTTAAGCACCAGCTGTCAGAGCAGCTCACAGATCACTGCACCTGTACGTAGCCCATCTGTAAACAGCCCATCTACCTACCTCATCCCCATACTGTATTTATTTATTTATCTTGCTCCTTTGCACCCCAGTATCTCTACTTGCACATTCATCTTCTGCACATCTACCATTCCAGTGTTTAATTGCTATATTGTAATTACTTCGCCACCATGGCCTACTTATTGCCTTAACTTACCTCATTTGCACTCACTGTATATAGACTTTTTGTTTTCTTTTGTTCTACTGTATGTTTTTTTTATTCCATGTATAACTCTGTGTTGTTGTATGTGTCGAATTGCTATGCTTTATCTTGGCCAGGTCGCAGTTGCAAATGAGAACTTGTTCTCAACTAGCCTACCTGGTTAAATAAAGGTGAAATAAAAATAAATAAAAACGTCTGTACAGGGCATGTAAAAGCCATCAACACACAAAGACATTACCCACCAGGACCTTCTATATCTATGTAGGAATGCCATTACATTTTCATGCGATGTTTCAATAATGCACATACAACCCAGTTCTGCCTATCAACAACATCTGGAGGCTACATCCAGTGCTTGCTGAATATGCATGAGAAGCTATACAGACGGCAGAGAAAACCACACTCCTAACAGTCTAAAGTGCTTTTGGAAATGAGGCGGTTGTGAGGCAGTCCTGACCGCACTGTGTGAGTGAAGTAATCGGCCAGGACTGCCAGTTACCAAGAGAGAGGTCACGAGAATCTCTCATCATTAGATCCTCTTTCACAAAGCCTCTGGCTGCTCCTGGCATGCTGGCAAGGACTGCAGTGTGATTATTGTTTTTTATATTGCTTATCGTATTGCTTGCAATATTGCTTATACCTATTCAATTTGTTCATATCGACAAGTGTGGGTGTATGTAGAGTTTGTAAAAAGTAAGGCGAAGAAGAACCTATCCAAATTAGCATTCAGACAGGAAGTGTCTTCATGCTGATCTTATCACAACCTTCACTCTTCAGAGCACATCATTTGTCAGTACAATGCAATTCCAAACAATTATTCAAATCATGGTGGCAATTTGAATAACTGAGTTCTTACATTATCTTTGTGCTGAGTGAGAGAAATTATGAAAATGCACTTTAAGGGCTGAAAAATTTGAAAATCTACTTTACGGACCATTCACAAGTTCAACCAAGTTAACACACTCTAACAGACTACTCCACTGAGCATAAGGACCACTTACCAGCAGAACGGATATGAGAGGAATACAAAGTGATGTTTCTGCTTTCTTGGTTTTGAAAAACATCATGCCAACACACTATTTCCCCTGATGTCCAAATCATATCCCTCTCTTTTTTCTAACTTGTGGTTGCTCTTTGGATGCGTGGCAATCGTTTGTGTGCAATAGATCAGTTGGAGCAAATGGATTGATTCATCCCCAGGTCTCGCCTAGTGGGACATGGGACACAGATGTAGTTGATTGGTCAGTCTGTGGTTACTCTTTGGTTGTGGCAAGGAAAAACTCTCTCGAGTAAACCATTGACCATTACATCATTATGTGTGCTCTTTTGGTGATTTTAGCCCATGCTTCTGTTCAACACTTTGTAATAAACTAAAATATGACTTTATTACATAAAATATTACTTTAATAAATACTATTTCTAATAAACTAAACTTAACTTTGATGTATTTGTAAAGCAGTTTCACTCTTCTCCTCTGTTGATCCTACAGCTATTGTATGCCATAATCATGTGCCTATGAACCAAAATGATAATGTTAACACTTAGGCAGTGTGCCCAAGTAGGAAGTCCACTGTGTGCAGCTCACCCTGCACTATCACCTCAAACATAAATAACATGAGCATGTCTACTTCTGATAAGCTTCCCAGTAAAGCAATAAAAACAACCAAGCATCCCAGAAAAGTGCTAAAAATAGCCAACATTAACATATGTAAGGAACAAGGTTCATGAATTCAATAATTTGCTAGTAACAGATGACATTCATATTCTATCTCTGAATCTCACTTAGATAATACATTTGATGATACAGTGGTCACAATACAGAATTATACCATCTACAGAAAAGACAGAAATGCAAATGGAGGCGGTGTTGCAGTCTATATTCAGATACTGTTGAAGTAGTATGGCTACAGGTTAATCTGCCTCACCTAAAGCCCAGTCTTGTGGGAAACTGCTATAGACCACCAAGTACTAACAGTCAGTATCTGAATAATATGTGTTAAATGCTTGATAATGTATGTGATATCAACAGAAAGGTATAATTTCTCGGTGATTTCAATATTGGCTGGCTTTCATCACGTTGCCCACTCAAGAAAAAGCTTCAAACTGTAACCAGTGCCTGCAACCTGATTCATGTTATCAGTCAACCATCTTTACTAATGCTGCAGAAATGTACTTTAAAGCGGTATCCAAATTCATTGGATGTAGTGAACAAAATATAGTAGCCATATCTAGGAAAACCGAAGTTCCAAAGTCTGGGTCTAATATAGTGCATAAGAGGTCATAAAATACTTATTGTAGTGATTCCTATGTTGATTGCAGGTCTGTGGGTAATGAGGAGCAACCAGACGCTACACTTGACACATTAATCAAATTGCTACTAATAAGCATGCATCGATTTAAGAAAATTACGGTAAAAACTGTTTAACCCCCTTGGATTGATCAGGAATTAAAAAATTGCAGGCAAAAGGAATGGCAAATGAGTCTGGCTGCACATCCGATTGGCAAACGTACTGTAAATTGAGAAATCGTGACTAAACTGAATAAAAATAAGAAACAAAGAGAAATTATATCCAGAATGTTAGTAAAAAGATTTGGAGCCCCTTATATGAAATTTTGGGCAAAAAGGCAAACTGAGCTCCTTCATTCTTTGAATCAGATGGCTCATTCATCACAAAACTCACTGATATTGCCAACTACTTTAATGAGGTTTTCATTGTTAAGATTAGCAAACTTAGGCATGACATGCCAGCAACAAACGTTGACACTACACATCCAAGTATAACTAACCAAATTATGAAAGACAAGCATTGCAATTTTGAATTCCATAAAGTGAGTGTGGAAGAGGTGAATTTTTTGTTGTTGTCTATCAACAATGACAAGCCACCAGGGTCTGACAACTTGGATGGAAAATGACTGGGGATAATAGCGGCCGATATTGGGACTCCTGTTTGCCATATCTTCAATCTAAGCTAGGGGTGGGAAATTCCAGTCCCCGAGGGCCTGATTGGTGTCACAGTTTTCCCCCAGCCCCAGCTAACACACCGGACTCCAATAATCACCTAATCATGATCTTCAGTTTAGAATGCAATTTGATTAATCAGCTGTGTTTGCTAGTGATGGAGAAAAAGTGTGACACCAATCAGGCCCTCGAGGACTGGAGCTGCCCACCCCTGATCTACGCCAACTAGAAAGTGTGTGCCATCAGGCCTGAAGGGAAGTAAAAGTAATTCCGTTACACAAGAATAGTAAAACCCCCATTACTGGCTCAAATAGCCAAACAATCAGCCTGTTTGACCAGATACAATGCTATTTTACGGTAAACAAAATGACAACAGACTTTCAGCACACTTATAGGGAAGGACATTCAACAATCACAGCACAGATGACTGATGATTGGCTGAGAGAAATTGATGATAACACATTTTGGGTGCTGTTTTGTGAGACTTCATTGTGGCTTTTGACATTGTCAGTCATAGTCTGCTGCTGGAAAAACTAATGTGTAATGGCTTTACACCCCCTGCTATGTTGAGGATAAAATACTTACCTGTCTATCAGAACACAGAGGGTGTTCTTTAATGGAAGCCTCTCCAACATAATCCAGGTTGAATCAGGAATTCCCCAGGTCAGCTGTCTAGGCCCCTTACTTTTTTCAATCTTTACTTTGATTAAAGCCAGGTTGTCTATGTATGCGGATGACTCAACGCTATACACATAAACTACTACAGCAACTGAAATGACTACAACACTTAACAAAGAGCTGCAGTTATTTTCAGAATGGGTGGCGAGGAATAAGTTAGTCCTACATTTTTCTAAAACTAAAAACATTTTATTTGGGACAAATCATTCACTAAACCGTAAACCTTAACTAACTCTTGCAATGAATAATGTGGAAACTGAGCAAGTTGTGGTGACTACTGCTTGGAGTAATTCTGGATTGTAATCTGTCATGGTCGAAACATGTTTGTACAATAGTAGCTAAAATGGGGAGAAGTCTGTCCCTTAAATGTACACTGAGAGCTAACATTACTAATATGCATGTCAATCCCTAATGGCTCAAGGTAGAGGAGAGATTGGCTTACATTTGAGTCATTTAGCAGATGCTCTTATCCAGAACAATTATACTGTTATACTGTAAGACATGCCCTTGTGTTCCTCAGTTTAGCCAGTGATAATCTCACATGATGTAACAACAACCCCAGTTCTAGTATGAGCGAGAGAAGAAAAAGTGAGGGAGGGAGAGATGCCAAAAACCTAAAGTAACACTTAAAAGTTTTCCAGTATGGAAAAAAAAGTATGAAATGTGTGCATTCACTACTGTAAGTTGCTCTGGATAAGAATGTCTGCTAAATGACTAAAATCTAAAATGTAAAATGTAAGCTAAGCTAAGCAGTTCCAAAATGAGTGAATTTGGGGGTTAGTGAGAAGTATATTGCTGTTAAATTAGTCAATGGAAAATAAAGACTTTAGTTTGGACTGGTGCTGCAGTGTCTTCATGTGGGGAATGGGGACTCTAGAGTCTTGAAAAAATGTTATAAAAATACACCTTATTGAACACCTTATTGAACACATGATAAGACACGCACTCTACACACTCATGGCTTTTGTATTGTAGATACATGGTAGTATAGTAGTGGCCTGAGGGTACACACTTAATGTGTTATGAATTGTAATGTCATGTATATTTTAAAATGTACATAAATGCCTTAATGTTGCTGGACCCCAGGAAGAGTAGCTGCTGTCTTGGCAGCAGCTAAAAGAGATTCTTAATAAATACAAATACAAATATGGTGCTAACTCTGCTAAATTGACTCTTTGCCGGGGCTGTTTTGCCAGATTGGAAGAGATACAGCAGCTTCCCTAATGCTTGGTGTAATCCTTTCGGGGGGTTTAGAGAAATCTCTGCGTTAAACAAATCTGTGTCTGTCTCCAGCAATTGTATAAGTGTGGTGGGGGTGGGTCCTGATGCGAGAATTGAGAGAGAGAATAATTTTGTATTTTTTCTTTGAAAACTCTGTTTATTTAGTTTACACACATCACATCACACACCGTTAGACAACACAATATAAACAATATAAATAACCAATAGTCAAAGGTATATGAAATACAAATGGTATAGAGAGAAATAGTCCTATTATTTCTATAATAACTACAACCTAAAACTTCTTACCTGGGAATATTGAAGACTCATGTTAAAAGGAACCACCAGCTTTCATATGTTCTCATGTTCTGAGCAAGGAACTTAAACGTTAGCTTTTTTACATGGCAAATATTGCACTTTTACTTTCTTCTCCAACACTTTGTTTTTGCATTATTTAAACCAAATTGAACATGTTTCATTATTATATATATATATATATATATATATATATATATATATATATATATATATATATATATTTGTAATAATGAAATTATTATATAAATCGGCTGATTAATCGGTATAGGCATTTTGTGGTCCCCCAATAATCGGTATCGGTGTTGAAAAATCATAATTGGTCGACCTCTACTTGCTACCATGCTGTTTTGTCATGTGTTGTTGCCATATTATGTTGTTGTCTTAAAACCTGTTGGGGATAGGGGGCAGTATTTGCACGGCCGGATAAAAAAACGTACCCAATTTAATCTGGTTACTACTCCTGCCCAGTAACTAGAATATGCATATAATTGTTTGATTTGGATAGAAAACACCCTAACGTTTCTAAAACTGTTTGAATGGTGTCTGTGAGTATAACAGAACTCATATGGCAGTCAAAACCCTGAGACAAATCCTGACAGGAAACTGAAATCTGATGTGTGGATATCACTTCAAACATTTGCCATTGAAACACACAGGGGCTTGTGAATCATTTAGCACTTCATATGGCTTCCACTAGATGTCCCCAGTCTTTACAAAGTGGTTTGAGTCTCCTACTATCAAAATTGACTGAAAGAGAGGCTGTTGATCTTGGTCACAGGGGATGGGCCATTACCATTGTGACGTCGGGGCCCATGGGTACTCTCCCTTTTCAAAACGTTTTGAAAGACAATGCAACCGTCCCAATGGAATATTATTGAAGCCCTGGTTGAAAAAGCCCCTAAAGATTTATGTTATACAACGTTTGACATGTTTGAACGAACTTAAATATATATTTTTTGCTCATTCCTGACGACAAGTCAGACGCACACGGTACATTTTCACTAGCCTTCGGAGCGCGCTAACACTACTGGGACATAAATTATTAACTTTTTTGAACAAAACTACATTTGTTATGGACCTGGGATTCCTAGAAGGGCCTTCTGATAAAGATAATCAAAGGTAAGGGATTATTTACAATAGTATTGTTGATGGTTGATCGTTCCAAGATGGCTCCAACATTTATAGCCTAGACTTTTTTTCTGGGCATACCACGTCGTTTATTGCAAAGTGTGATTTCCCAGTAAAGTTATTTTTAAATCTGGCAAAGAGATGGCATTCAAGACATGTTAATCTATAAGTCTTTGAATGACAATATTACATTTTAACAATGTTTTCGAATAGTAATTTTGTAAATTGTAGCGCTGATTCATCGGAAGCATTTGAGGGAAAAGATTTTCTGAACGTCATGCGCCGATGTAAAATGCTGTTTTTATATATAAATATGAACTTTATCGAACAAAAAATGCATGTGTTGTGTAACATGATGTCCTAGGAGTGTCATCTGATGAAGGTTGTCAAAGGTTAGTGCTGCATTTAGCTGTGTTTTGGGTATTTGTGATGCATGCTAGTTGCTTTGAAAATGGCTGTGTGATTATTTCTGGCTGGGTACTCTGCTGACATAATCTAATGTTTTGCTTTTGCTGTAAAGCCTTTTTGAAATCGGACAACGTGGTTCGATTCAGGAGAGGTGTATCTATAAAACGGTGTAAAATAGTCATATGTTTGAGAAATTGAAGTTATAGCATTTATGAGGTTTTGCATTTAGCGCGACGCGATTCCACTGGCTGTTGATTAGGGTGGGACGCAAGCGTCCCACTGGCCCAGACAGGTTAAGTCTCTCCTTATGTAGTGTTGTGTTGTCTCTCTTGTCGTGTTTTGTCCTATATTTTTATTACATTTCTTTTTATTTTAATCCTAGCCCCCGTCCCCGCAGGAGACTATTTGCCTTTTCGTAGACCGTCATTGTAAATAAGAATGTGTTCTTAATAACAGACTTGCCTAGTTAAATAAAGGTTAAATACAAATGAAAAGCATTTGGAGTAGTTCATGATTTTGGTACATTGTGGTCACAACGGGGCATGTTAACAGCGACAGGAACACCAATTGTCACGTCCTGGCCAGTATAAGGGTTAATTAGTATTGTAGTTTGGTCAGGACGTGGCAGAGGGTATTCGTTTTATGTGGTTCGGGGTGGTGTGTTTTGTAAAAAGGGTGTTTGATTTAGTAATTCCGGGTTTTGGTTTATGTTTAGGTATTTCTATGTGGAGTCTAGTGAGTGTATGTCTATGTTTGATTAATTGGGGTTGGGACTCTCAGTTGAAGGCAGGTGTTGTCTATCTGCCTTTGATTGAGAGTCCCATATAGTAGGGTGTGTTTGTGTTTGCTTTTGTGGGTGATTGTTCTGTGTTAGCCTTGTGCCTTGCAGACTGTCAGTGAATCGTTCGTTTTCTTGTTTGTTGTTTTTGTATTCGTTTTGAAGTGAATAAATGTTCAAAATGAACAATCACATACCTGCTGCGTATTGGTCTACCTTTTCCGACGACGATTTCGTTATATTGTCAGAAGACGAAGAAATCCCTGACACCAATAAAAAATGGACTAGAGGTAGAGGCATTATTAGAAGCATGTCAGTTGCCCAGTAAATTAGCAGTAGTGAAATGTGAAGCTCATACTAGTCATACAGATAAAATCGCCATAGGTAATCGTAGAGCAGACGAAATGGCTAATGCGGCTGCCTTGGTGAGAGAAAGTGTTAGAGAACCACATGTAAATATTGTGAATATGAAGGCTGGGATTGTGAGACTAAAAGATTTACAGCAGCAAACTAACAAGAAAGAAATGTGGGTGTGGTTAGAGCAGGGGTGCCAAGTAGACAGTGAAGGGTTATGGTATAACCCTACCACTGGAAGGCCCGTGGCGCCAAGTCGGATACATGTTACTCTTTCTGAAATGTATCATGGACCAACTCATCAATCAGCTGTGAACATGTACTCTCAGTTCAAGACGACGTGGTGGGGAAAGGGCGTGTTAGGAACATTTCGGGACTGGGTTAAACATATGTTTGATATGTGCCCAACATAATATTGCACCAACAATGCCTACTCCTGCGCGACAGCAACCCTTGCCGGAAGGACCATTCGCATCATTGCAGAATGATTTTATAGGGCCACTCCCTCGAAGCAGGGGGAAGACCCATGCATTGGTGGTGGTGGACAGATTTTCAAGATTGACAGAAGTATTTGCAACTTCCACAGCATCAGCGAACTATGTGGCACAAACTTGGATCAGGGAAGTGATACCGAGATGGGGCTTATTTCAGACATTAGATACCGATCAAAGAACGCATTTCACTTCTAAAGTGCTACAAGCGGCATGTAAGGCTTTGGGAATCTCCCATGCTTATCATTGTCTGTATAGGCCGCAAGCGGCATGGATTACAGAGCGTCAGAATCGTTCGATTAAGGAGAAATTGGCCAAGACTTTAGGTACTGAAGGGAAAGACTGGGTTATGAATTTACCCGTGGTACTGATGTCAATGAGGGCGTCAACTAACGCCACTACTGGACTCAAGCCACACGAAGTGGTGACTGGCAGACCGATGAGGGTTCCAGGGGCTGTTATTCACATTTCACAAATGAGTGATTTGGCAATAATTGGAGAATCTATGTTGTCATATTGTCAGAAAATGACCCATGCTTTGCAGTGTGTATATTCCCAGGTGAAAGCTGCACACAGGGAACAGGCGCCAGGAGATAACCGAGAGCACGGGCTGACTCCTGGAGATTGAGTGTACATCAAGATTCACCAGGTGGGAGTGTTGGGACGGCGTTGGTCGGGACCACACACCGTACTACTTACTGCACTCCAAAACCTAGGCCTGATTTGCAAGAGACAACATTAGAATCGGGAAAAGTATTGTATACAGATGGCTCTAGTTACATGACCACAGAAGGGAAGAGAGTTACGGGTTACGCTGTGTGTGATGACAGAGGAGTAGTGAAGGCTGGCCCAATGTCAGCCTCGGTGTCAGCCCAGGGGGTGGAGTTACATGCACTGGCCATGGTTGTAGGTTGTCGGAAGGGGAGAATGTAACAATACAAGTCAGTTCGTCAAATAGAGCGGACAACTATAGGTGCTGTTATTGTGTAGTGCAAACGTCTAGGAGAAACAACTGCTCAGCCGCAAAGTGGTTGGCCACACAAGCCTACAGATCGGGACTGCCGAGTGATGAAGCACTTAGTAAGTAAAAATCATCTGTCCTCAGTTGTTTGTGTTGCATCTGAAGACGAAGTACCAGGTAATAATTTACCTAAAGGACATTGCTAACCCCACATTACCCTGTCTTGGCCCTATCTGTCTCTCAAACACAGAAATGACCAGGTTTGGATACCAATATCCATCATGCATCTGACCAATGGGAAGAAGCCCTTTCACATTCTTTTCAATTAACATTCAACAGCATGAATTAACATCTAAACGTCTTCAGATACTACACACACATCAATAACCTTGAGCACACATACCAATAATGGTGCAACCATGAATACAATCTGGGATATGAACATGTACGTCCACCCGGGATACGAAACTTCCACTATCCCGTACACTGAATAAATCATGCACTCTTGAACGCATCCCATTGCCCGTCAATTCCCTGACCAGGAAATTAACAGATAACTCTCTACAATCAATGAGGAAATACCAGGTAATAATTTACCAAAAGGACATCGCAAACCCCAGGTTATACCATTAACGAATATGTGCTTTTCATAAACCATTAATGTTTGCGATGTCTGATTATTGATAAAAGGCATGTCTTTAGATTATGTGACGATCGTCACAGCCCCTTTGCCGTTCCATGAAATGCACTTTGTGGCAAAATCCTGCACGCAGCCTTCACCGTGCGCTGCCACTTTAGGAGCACTTTAGCAGTAGGGAGGAGATAAAGATAGCTCTTCTGGCTTTCTGGAGGTAATTCTCGGTTGGCACGGCAGTTTGATAGTGTGCGCAATGCTGCAGAAGTCTTGTTAATTTTCAGCGTGTTTAAGTTTTTAACGCGATCAACAGTGTTACTGCTCGAGGTCGTGGTTGTTATCTTTTGGGACCGCACCGGTTATTAATCGCATGGATTAGTAGCAACATTGTTGCGAAGCTGTGACGTGCAAAGCAACAAAACATCAGACAGACAGACAAGCTTGAAGCTTGAAGTCAACGGCTAAGACCCCCTCTCTCTTCCCTCTATCGTTCCAGTGCTTTACACTGCAGCAGATTTTTTTTTATGCGCTTCCCATTGATGTTCAGTGTCGCTGGACTATTACATGCCCTGCCAGACGTATTTGGGTTGGCATTTTAGTTAACTTCTATGGGCTAAACGTCCCACCCTAGTCAACAGCCAGTGGAATCGCGTGGCGCGAAATACAAATACCTCAAAAATGCTCTAATTTCTCAAACATATGACTATTTTACACCATTTTAAAGACAAGACTCTCGTTAATCTAACCACATTGTCCGATTTCAAAAAGGCTTTACAGCGAAAGCAAAACATTAGATTATGTCAGGAGAGTACCCTGCCAAAAATAATCACACAGCCATTTTCAAAGCAAGCATATATGTCACAAAAACCAAAAACACAGCTAAATGCAGCACTAACCTTTGATGATCTTCATCAGATGACACTCCTAGGACATTATGTTATACAATACATGCATGTTTTGTTCAATCAAGTTCATATTTATATCAAAAACCAGCTTTTTACATTAGCATGTGATGTTCAGAACTAGCATACCCACCGAAAACTTCTGGTGAATTTACTAAATTACTCATGATAAACGTTGACAAAATACATAACAATTATTTTAAGAATTATAGATACAGAACTCCTTTATGCAAACGCTATGTCAGATTTTAAAATAGCTTTTTGGCGAAAGCACATTTTGCAATAATCTGAGTACATAGCTCGGATATCACGGCTAGCTATTTTGACACCCACCAAGTTTGGGGCTCACTAAACTCAGAATTACTATTATAAAAATTGGATTACCTTTGCTGTTCTTCGTCAGAATGCACTCCCAGGACTTCTACTTCAACAACAAATGTTGTTTTGGTTCCAAATAATCCATAGTTATATCCAAATACCTCCGTTTTGTTCGCGCGTTCAGGTCACTATCCGAAGGGTAACGCGCGAGCGCATTTCGTGACAAAAAAATTCTAAATATTCATTTACCTTACTTAGAAGCATGTCAAACGCTCTTTAAAATCCATTTTTATGTGATTTTTCTCATAAAATAGCAATAATATTCGAACCGAGCAACGTTGTATTCATTCAAAGGCTGAAAGAAAAAAATGGAGTAGTCTCGTGACTGCGCATCTCAGTCTCACTGTCCCCAGGCTGACCACTTACAAACAGAGCTGCTGTTCTTTGCCCAGAGACAGCAGACACCCCATTCCACTTTCTGGCGGCTTTAGAGAGCCAATGGAAGCCTTAGAAAATGTCAAGGTATAGCACAGATGCTGTATTTTCGATAGAGATGCAACAGAAGGACAACACATTGTCAGACAGGGCACTTCCTGTATGGAATCTTCTCAGGTTTTGGCCTTCTATATGAGTTCTGTTATACACACAGACACCATTCAAACAGTTTTAGAAACTTTAGAGTGTTTTCTATCCAAATCTACTATTATATGCATATTCTCGTTTCTGGGCAAGAGTAGTAACCAGTTTAAATCGGGTACGTTTTTTATCCGGCCGTGCAAATACTGCCCCCTAGCCCCAACAGGTTTTAAAGGGAGGTTGCTTGCGAGTTTATTGTGTATTGTTATTTGAACTGTGTTGATGTGGTGTGGTACTATTAACATGTGGCCGAGAAGATTTGACATTTAAGGCCTTTGTTTTGTCTGTGAACCCCCCTCCCATTCATACCCTCTGCAATCCTCCACTGGCAGGTAATACACATTATTGCAAATCCTTTAATGTTGATGACTGGGTTCTATCTTGTAAATTGTAAACTGGAAACAGGAGACAAAGGGCTGTGAGACATGAGTTTAACCTCTTACATCTAGACGTTCCGCTAGCGGAACACCTGCTCCATTATCCAATGATGGGCGTGGCGCGAAATACAAACTCCTCTAAAATACAAAAACTTCCATTTTTCAAACATATGACTATTTCACAGCATTTTAAAGATAAGACTCTCCTTTATCTAACCACACTGTCCGATTTCAAAAAGGCTTTACAACGAAAGCAAAACATTAGATTATGTCAGCAGAGTACCAAGCCAGAAATAATCAGACACCCATTTTTCAAGCTAGCATATAATGTCACAAAAACCTAGAAGACAGCTAAATGCAACACTAACCTTTGATGATCTTCATCAGATGACAACCCTAGGACATTATGTTATACAATACATGCATGTTTTGTTCAATCAAGTTCATATTTATATCAAAACCAGCTTTTTACATTAGCATGTGACGCTCAGAACTAGCATACTTCCGGGGAATTCGCTAACATTTTACTAAATTACTCACGATAAACGTTCACAAAAAGCATAACAATTATTTTAAGAATTATAGATACAGACCTCCTCTATGCACTCGATATGTCCGATTTTAAAATAGCTTTTTGGTGAAAGCACATTTTGCAATATTCTAAGTACATAGCCCAGGCATCACGGGCTAGCTATTTAGACACCCGGCAAGTTTAGCACTCACCAATATCAGCTTTACTATTATAAAAGTTTCATTACCTTTTGTTGTCTTCGTCAGAATGCACTCCCAGGACTGCTACTTCAATAACAAATGTTGGTTTGGTCCAAAATAATCCATCGTTATATCCGAATAGCGGCGTTTTGTTCGTGCGTCCCAGACACTATCTGAAATGGTAAATCAGGGTCGCGCGCGTGGCGCAATTCGTGACAAAAAAAATCGAAATATTCCATTACCGTACTTCGAAGCATGTCAACCGCTGTTTAAAATCAATTTTTAAGCCATTTTTCTCGTAAAAAAGCGATAATATTCCGACCGGGAATCTCCTTTTAGCTAAACAGAGGAAAGAAAACAAAGCATTCGGTCGACGCGGGCACGTGCCTGAGTCTCTCAGTACTGTAACCAGCCACTACCCAAACACGCTACTTTGTTTCAGCCAGAGCCTGCAAAGCCACGATTCAGCTTTTTACCGCCTTCTGAGACCCTATGGCAGCCGTAGGAAGTGTCACGGGACAGCTAAGATCCTCACTCTTCAATAAACAGAGACAAGAAGAACAACACCTTGTCAGACAGGCCACTTCCTGCCTGAAACCTTGTCAGGTTTTTGCCTGCCAAATGAGTTCTGTTATACTCACAGACACCATTCAAACAGTTTTAGAAACTTTAGGGTGTTTTCTATCCATATGTAATAAGTATATGCATATTCTAGTTACTGGGTAGGAGTGGTAACCAGATTAAATCGGGCACGTTTTTTATCCAGCCGTGAAAATACTGCCCCCTAGCCATAACAGGTTAACTCAGGACACATGAAAGGTGGGGTGTATACAAAGGGTAGTGGGCAACAGAAGACGAACAGCAGAGGGACTAATCATTTTTGAGATGGGAAACGGGCCAATAAAGAGTTTGCGCGATTCCACCCGGAGGGGCAGATCCCAGGTGGATTGCCATACCTTCTGCCCGAGACGATGTCGGGGTCCAATGGTGATTCGCTTGTCGGCGATACCTGGAGGTGCTCTTGAGGAGGGCCGACCGGGCTCTCCTCCAGGTACGACGACAGCGGCTGACAAACATCTGGGCAGAAGGTACACTGACTTTTTCCTCCTGCTCGGGGAAGAGTGGGGGCTGATACCCCAGGGAACATTCAATAGGCAATATGCCCTTGGCAGAGCAGGGAAGGGGGTTGCGTGCGTATTCCACCCACACCAGCTGCTGGCTCCAGGTGGTGGGGTAGGCGGAGACCAGGCAGCGTAGAGTTGTCTCAAGGTCCTGGTTGGCTCGCTCCGACTGGCCATTGGACTGGGGGTGGAATCCAGAGGACAGGCTGGCCAATGACCCAATGAGGGTGCAGAATGCCTTCCAGAACCGGGACAAGAACTGAGGGCCCCGGTCGGAGACCTTGTCCATGGCCAGTCCATGGATCCGGAAGACATGCTGCGCCATGAGCTGGGCCGTCTCCTTGGCCGAGGGTAGTTTGGGGAGAGGAATGAAGTGGGCGGCCTTGGAAAACCGGTTGACCACCGTCAGGATGGCAGTGTTGCCCTCAGATGGGGAGAGACCCATGACGAAATCCAGGGATATGTGGGACCAGGGACGGTGAGTAACACGCAGAGGTTGCAGAAGGCCAGCCAGAGCTTGCCGAGAAGTCTTGTTCTGAGCACACACTGTGCAAGCAGCGACAAATGCGGAGACGTCAGGAACCATGGTGGGCCACCAAAAGCATCGTCGCACAAAGGCCGGCGCAAACCCGGGCAGCAGGCTAGTCTGGAGGAGTGGGCCCACTCCAGGACTGCAGAGCGGACTGCATCAGGCACAAACATCCGGTTATCAGGACCCCCCCGGTGTTTGGCTGGGAACGCTATGCCTTCTGGACCTGTTTCCCTATACACCATCTGAGTGCCGTTGCCAGGCACGAGGTGGGAAGGATGGTCTCTGGCTCCAGGGTAATAGCCGTGGAGCTATAATGGCGAGACAGTGCATCCGACTTGACATTCTTGGATCCCGGCCGATATGAGAGGGAGAAGTTGAACCATGTGAACAGCAGGGCCCATCTAGCTTGCCTGGAGTTGAGGTGTTTGGCGGTGCGGAGATACTCCAGATTTTTGTGGTCGGTCCATACAATAAACAGTTGTTCCGCCCCTTGCAGCCAGTGCCTCCATTCCTCCAACGCCATCTTCACTGCGAGAAGCTCACAATTTCCCACATCGTAGTTTTTCTCCATGGCATTGAAGCGATGGGAGAAGAAGGCAAAGGGATGTAGCTTCAGGACCAGGGCAGAACGCTGGGACAGGACCGCCCCCACTCCTACATCTGACGCATCAGCCTCCACCACGAACTGACGGGAAGGGTCAGGATGAACCAGGATGGGAGCAGTGGTGAGGCGGTGTTTGAGGTCCTTGAACGCCCGGTCAGCAGCAGGCGACAACATGAACTGAACCTTGGGAGAAGTGAGTGCTGACAGGGGGGAAGCCAGGGTGCTGTAACCCCGGATGAAGCGGCGATAGAAGTTGGCGAACCCCAGGAAATGGGCAAAGGTACAGGACGTCAGGCAGGCTCAGGGCCAGGGGCAGGCAGAGTGGACAGGCGGGCGGGCTCAGGGTTAGGACAGGGAACTGTCAAAACCAGGGGGACGAGAAAAGAGAGACTGGGGAAAAGCAGATCTGATACAAAAAACGCTGGTTGACTTGACAAACAAGATAAACTGGCAACAGACAAACAGAGAACACAGGTATAAATACACAGGGGATAATGGGGAAGATGGGTGACACCTGGAGGGGGGTGGAGACAATCACAAAGACAGGTGAAACAGATCAGGGTGTGACTAGCTATCTGGCAAACAGGCTACACTCTATGCAGTCGCTTCTGCTGATGTGTGTGTGTCTGGTGGTGGTACTCTATCTATCCTTCTCTTTTCCTTTCGGCAGGGTTAATACCTGGCACCCAAACAAAATCTTTATCTTTACTCCTCTCTAACAATACCGCTACAACTTGATGGTATTATATCAGCCACCCTGAGCCCCCCTGTTATACACCCCTGTCATTAGAGCACAGAGTGAAAAAGCAATGAATACCCAAAAACCCCAGGATAACTTGTCTCAGACTAATAATGTAAGATACTTGGGAAAAGTATGGAAAAGAAACATGCCAACATTAGAACTAAATAATTCACTCTCCAGTAAAATTACCAAAATCAAACTAGTTGGATGTTGACTCAACGTACAGCCAAAATCATTTTCTGTGCAACTTTGAAAGTTTGCTGGGTATAAATAACGTTCAAAATGTACAACGTTGAAGTAAAGAACAAACAAAAAAACGTAGCCTCGGCACATTTAAAACTGTAATATACTATGCTTCTCGGCATTAAGGACATGGATTATATAAATCTAGCTGGTTTTTCTATGCATCAGCAGGACAGAACAGCAGAGTCCGGTAAGATCAGGGGTGGTGGTTCGTGTCTCTTTATTAACAACAACTGGTGCGCAATCTCTAATATTAGAATACTTCATGATAAGCTGTAGACCATACAATTTACCAAGACAGTTTTTATCTGTATTTTCATGGCTGTCTATTTACCACCACAAACCGATGCTGTTACTAAGACCGCACTCAGTGAGTTGTATAGGGACATAAGCAAACAATAAAAGGCAGCACTTCAGAGGCGAGCTCCTAGTGGACGGTGATTTTAATGCAGGAAAACTGCAATCCATTTTACCTATTTTCTATCAGCATGTCACCTATATAACTAAAGGATAAAAACTCAAGATCATCTTCACTACATGCACAGAGACACATACAAAGCTCTCCCCCGCCCTCCATTTGGAAAATCTGATCATAACTCTATCCTCCTGCTTACAAGCAAAAACACAAACAGGAAGTTCCAGTGACACACTCAATACAGAAGTGGTCGGATGAATCGGATGCTAAGCTACAGGACTGTTTTGCTAACAGAGACTGGAATATCTTCCGGGATTCATCCAATGGTATTGAGGAAACCAGTCACCAGCTTCATTAATAATGTCCATCGAAGACGTTGTCCCCACAGTGACCATATGGACAGTTGTGGCCAAAAGTTTTGAGAATGACACAAATATTAATTTTCACAAAGTTTGCTGCTTCAGTGTCTTTAGATATGTTTGTCAGATGTTACTATGGAATACTGAAGTATAATTACAAGCATTTCATAAGTGTCAAAGGTTTTATTGACAATTACATGAAGTTGATGCAAAGAGTCAATATTTGCAGTGTTGACCCTTCTTTTTCAAGACCTCTGCAATCCGCCCTGGCATGCTGTCAATTAACTTCTGGGCCACATCCTGTCTGATGGCAGCCCATTCTTCCATAATCAATGCTTGGAGTTTGTCAGAATTTGTGGGTTTTTGTTTGTCCACCCGCCTCTTGAGGATTGACCACAAATTCTCAATGGGATTAAGGTCTGGGGAGTTTCCTGGCCATGGACCCAAAATATGGATGTTTTGTTCCCCAAGCCACTTAGTTATCACATTTGCCTTATTGCAAGGTTCTCCATCATGCTGGAAAAGGCATTGTTCATCACCAAACTGTTCCTGGATGGTTGGGAGAAGTTGCTCTCGGAGGATGTGTTGGTACCATTCTTTATTCATGGATGTGTTCTTAGGCAAAATTGTGAGTCAGCCCACTCCCTTGGCTGAGAAGCAACCCCACACATGAATGGTGTCAGGATGCTTTACTGTTGGCATGACTTGACTGATGGTAGCGCTCACCTTGTCTTCTCCGGACAAGCTTTTTTCTGGATGCCCCAAACAATCGGAAAGGGGATTCATCAGAGAAAATGACTTTACCCCAGTCCTCAGCAGTCCAATCCCTGTACCTTTTGCAGAGTATCAGTCTGTCCCTGATGTTTTTCCTGGAGAGAAGTGGCTTCTTTGCTGCCCTTCTTGACACCAGGCCATCCTCCAAAAGTCTTCGCCTCACTGTGCGTGCAGATGCACTGACACCTGCCTGCTGCCATTCCTGAGCAAGCTCTGTACTGGTTGTGCCCCGATCCTGCAGCTGAATCAACTTTAGGAGATGGTCCTGGTGCTTGCTGGACTTTCTTGGGCGCCCTGAAGCCTTCTTCACAACAATTGAACCGCTCTTCTTGAAGTTCTTGATGATCCGATAAATGGTTGATTTAGGTGCAATCTTACTGGCAGCAATATCCTTGCCTGTGAAGCCCTTTTTGTGCAAAGCAATGATGACGGCACGTGTTTCCTTGCAGGTAACCATGGTTGACGGAGGAAGAACAATGATTCCAAGCACCACCCTCCTTTTGAAGCTTCCATTCTGTTATTCGAGTTCAAACAGCATGACAAAGTGATCTCCAGCCTTGTCCTCGTCAACACTCACACCTGTCTTAACGAGAGAATCACTGACATGATGTCAGCTGGTCGTTTTGTGACAGGGCTGAAATGCAGTGGAAATGTTTTTGGGGGATTCAGTTCATTTGCATGGCAAAGAGGGACTTTGCAATTAATTGCAATTCATCTGATCACTCTTCATAACATTCTGGAGTATATGCAAATTGCCATCATACAAACTGAGGCAGCAGACTTTGTGAAAATTTATATTTGTGTCATTCTCAAAACCTTTGGCCACGACTGTACGTATCCCAACCAGAAGCCATGGATTACAAGCAACAGCTTTCAAGGAGCAGGACACTAATCCGGATGCTTATAAGAAATCCCGATATAAAAGCCAAAACACTGAACTACACATGAGAACACCAGCTGCTCCAGACGACGGTATGATCACGCTCTCCGTAGCCAATGTGAGTAAGACCTTTAAACAGGTTAACATTCACAAGGCCGCAGATTGGATTACCAGGATGCGTACTCAGATCATACGCTGACCAGCATGTGTCTTCACTGACATTTTCAAACCTCTCTCTGACACAGTCTGTAATATCTACATGTTTCAAGCAAACCACTATTGTCCCTGTGCCTACGAGCGCCAATAAACCTGTCTAAATGATTACCGCCCCGTAGCACTCACATGTGTAGCCATGACATACTTTGAAAGGCTGGTCATGGCTCACATCAACACCATCATCCCAGAAACCATGGACCCACTCCAAATCGCATACCGCCCCAACAGACCCAAAGATGACACAATCTATATTGCACTCAACACTGCCCTTTCCCACCTACAAAAAAGGAACACTTATGTGAGAATGCTGTTCATTGACTACAGCTCAGCATTCAACTCCATAGTGCCCTCCAAGCTCTTCACTAAGTTAAGGACCCTGGGACTGAACACCTCCCTCTGCAATTGGATACTGGACTTCATGATGGGCCGCCCCCAGGTGGTGAGGGTAGGCAACAACATACCCGCCACTCTGACCCTCAACACGGGGGCCCCTCAGGGGTGCGTGCTCAGTCCCCTCCTGTACTCCCTGTTCACACACGACTGCGTGGCCGCATATGACTTCAACACCATCATTGCGTTTTACGATGACACAATGGTGGTAGGCCTGATCACTGATGATGATGAGACAGCCTACAGGGAGAATGTCAGAGACCTGGCAGTGTGGTGCCAGGACAACAACCTCTCCCTCAACGTGAGCAAGACAAATGAGATTATCGTGGACTACAGGAAACAGAGGGCCAAACACGCCCCCATTCACATCAACAGGGCTGTAATGGGGCGGATCGAGAGCTTCAAGTTCTTCTGTGTCCACATCACTAAGGAACAATCATGGTCCAAACACACCAACACAGTCGTGAAGAGGGCACAACAACGCCTCTTCCACAACAGTAGGCTGAAAAGATTAGGCATGAGCCATCAGATCCTCAAAAAGCTCTACAGCTGTACCACTGAGAGCATCTTGACTGGCTGCATCACCGCTTGGTATGGCAACTTCTAGGCATTCGACCACAAGACACTGCAGAGTGTAGTGCGTATGGCCCAGTACACCATAAATAGGGTTTTACTGCAAAATGTACATACATTTAAAGAATAAAGCGAGAGCTAACGGAAAACATGTCAGTCGCACATTGCGCCTCTAGTGGCCCCTCGAGAGGAAAGATTTTTGAAGGTTAGCGAAACGTTGCTCTTTCTCCTTGGGCTTTCAAACATCTATACTCTAAGTGATAGATTAACATATAGAATAGATAGATTAACATAAAGGAGTTTGCAAAACAGACAAACAGATCTGTGACTAGACTAATGTACTGGTAATCGGATGCTTACACTACTTGTATCCATCGTTGTGCTAGTCATCATTGAATAACACAGTCATAATTACCCTACATTGCCTTGTGTGCACTTGTTCATGTATGCTGTGTTATTGACAAGCATCTGGTCAATATAGTAACACCATCTGTAACAGGGACACACAGTGAAGGAAATAGCTGGGTTTATTCTGACTACCTCAGGCTCATAGGGGACTGGGCTTGTCTGGGCTTGGGCTCTGACCAAAGACACTTGTACAACAGTATGTGTCTGTTAGAAGTAAATTCATATTTTTTTCCCCTTTACCTCTGCACACAACCACATGGTTAAAGAGTGACTTACAGGAGCAATTTGGGTTAAATGCCTTGCTCGAGGGCACATTGACAGGTTTTTAACATAGTTGTCTTTGGGATTCTTACCAGCGACCTTTCAATTACTGGCCCAATGCTGTTAATCACCTGCCGCCCCATATTATATTATATTATATTATATTATATTATATTATATTATATTATATTGAATCATGTCCTAAAAAGTAGATAGCTAACAATTACAGGCTACTGATCCAGAATCAGGTAAATTGAAAAGAGAAAAGCTAAAATTGATCGCAGTGAAACTGAAACTGATTTTAATTCAGTCAATACTACATTAGAACTCCCGTCAGTGCCAAAGAAGTACTCTGCAAGAAGAACTCAATGACATTGATCTTTTAGATCACCTCCAAAAGCTAGTTTCCACCACACAGTATTAACATTCACATGCTAATTGTATGATTTCATTATCTTCCTTTCTGCATCACAAGATTAAAGGGGACTTAAAGGAAGGGCTTTACGGTGTATTTGTTTTATTTTTACCCAGTGTTTAAACTATGAGTGCTGATTACCATTGGAGATCAGGAATTATAAATGACACAGTCACTCACTCACTCAAGACGTCAAATGCATTACAATAATCACCAACAAAAATAGAGAATAACAATCTATTTTCTATTTTTTTTGGTGATTATTGTAATGCATTTGACATCTTGAGTGAGTGTGAGTGAGTGAGTGAGTGAGTGAGTGAGTGAGTGAGTGAGTGAGTGAGTGAGTGAGTGAGTGAGTGAGTGAGTGAGTGTGTCATTTGTTTTATTAAGGTTAATGAGATAAGCTGTAATATAATGACCATAGGGTCAAGGGAGTGGTTATACTGAGTGGAGTATTAGGCCAGACTGGTTCATTTCCTGGATACCTAAAACTGTGTGCCTCTGTGTACAAGACAGTGTTTGTGCTAAACCATTGAGCAGGTCAAATTGTCCACTTATTTCCTGCCAATCTAAGTCATATGGGATCTGTGTCTTGGTTAGAGAAAAAGCAAAAGATCCCTCTTTTGTGGTTTTGGCTAGATGCAGTGCAGCTATGGACAGTGATCAAATCAAATCAAATCAAATGTATTTATATAGCCCTTCTTACATCAGCTGATATCTCAAAGTGCTGTACAGAAACCCATCCTAAAACCCCAAACAGCAAGCAATGCAGGTGTAGAAGCCCGGTGGCTAGGAAAAACTCCCTAGAAAGGCCAAAACCTAGGAAGAAACCTAGAGAGGAACGAGGCAATGAGGGGTGGCCAGTCCTCTTCTGGCTGTGCCGGGTGGAGATTATAACAGCACATGGCCTAGATGTTCAAATGTTCATAAATGACCAGCATTGTCAAATAATAATAATCATAGTAGTTGTCGAGGGTGCAACAAGTCAGTAACACAAGAGTAAGTGTCAGTTGGCTTTTTCATAGCCGATCTTTGAGAGTATCTCTACCGCTCCTGCTGTCTCTAGAGAGTTGAAAACAGCAGGTCTGGGACAGGTAGCACGTCCGGTGAATAGGTCAGGGTTCCAGCAGGTCTGGGACAACAGGTCTGGGACAGGTAACACGTCCGGTGAACAGGTCAGGGTTCCATAGCTGCAGGCAGAACAGTTGGACCTGGAGCAGCAGCACGGCCAGGTGAACTGGGGACAGCAAGGAGTCATCAAGCCAGGTAGTCCTGAGGCATGGTCCTAGGGCTCAGGTCCTCCGAGAGAGAGAAAGAAAGAGAAAGAGAGAATTAGAGAGAGCATATTTAAATTCACACAGGACACCGGAAAAGACAAGAAAGAAAGAAATACTCCAGATGTGACAGACTGACCCTAGCCCCCCGACACATAAACTACTGCAGCATAAATACTGGAGGCTGAGACAGGAGGGGTCAGGAGACACTGTGGCCCCATCCGATGAAACCCCCGGACAGGGCCAAACAGGTAGGATATAACCCCACCCACTTTGCCAAAGCACAGCCTCCACACCACTGGAGGGATGACTTACATACTGTAGCAGGTAAGGAGAACAAAAGTAGCAGGTTAGGATAATTAATGTAGCAGGATAGGATAATTAGGTTAAACTAAGAAAAAGGGGTTGGGTAAAATAAAATGCTACAATTGTCCACGACGCGACTCGAACGTGCAACTTGGTCCATAGCTCTACTCCATCTATCCACAACCCTCGTTGGTGAAGTGTAATACAAAGACTGAAAATGCCAGCTATCAAACTGGTGCCTAAAGCTATATTGTACCAATTTATTTGATAGCGTCTCATATCTGGATAATATCAACACAAATAAAAATATTTGAATTCATCATTATGATGGATGAACGTCTTAGATGTCAGATGTTGCCCATGGAAAGATTATGTTTGCCTGTCTGATTCCATCCATTCCACCTTCAGACAATGTTACAGCAATGTTTTATTGGTTTTGAGAGTGAAGAGTGAAGAGATTCCTCAATCAGGGCTAAGCACTTGTCACCTATTTCATTGAAATGAGAAACAGAATAGAAATGTGGAGGGTTGATGAGGGGTGTGTCACTAAGGCTGTGTTTAGATAAATAGCCCAATTGTGATCTTTTTTTCACTAATTGATCTTTTGACCAATCAGATCAGCTCTGATAAAGTTCTGATGTGAAAAGATCTGATATGATTGGTCAAAATACCAATTTGTGGAAAAAAGATCACAATTGGGCTGCCTGTCTAAACACAGCCTAATGCCCTCATATCAATCCTTATTGAACACAGATAACAATTGTGCCCTGCAACTGTCAAAAAGCATTTATTTAGAGGATAGAGATATATTTTCTTAGTTCACATATCATTGCTTTTTTAACCTTCAGTGCCATGTTGAGTGAGATATCCCATGATGTCTTTGTCTTTCGCTTGCTTGTACTGTAACATAAAATGTAATGTATTGTATAATCTTACTATGGTAATTTTCTGAAAGGTTGACTAGCCATTGTTAGGTATGTCAAGTAATTTTTGTTATTAGGCCACTTTGACCTGAAAGAATTGTACAATCTGCCCAGTAGCCTAATATTGAGAGAACTGCCCTGAATCTGAATCTTGACTGTCTGAATCATATTTGTACTAAACCACATTAAAGTGAGAGAAAAGTACAATTAGCTCAGTATACAGTATTATCTCTATTCTCTGTACATTAACTATATATATTTATAAGCACATCATGAACATGACTATATACAGTTGAAGTGAAAACTCAGTTTTCACAAATCCTGACATTTAATCCTAGTAGAAATTCCCTGTCTTAGGTCAGTTAGGATCACCACTTTATTTTAAGAATGGGAACTGTCAGAATAATAGTAGAGAGAATTATTTATTTCAGCTTTTATTTCTTTCATCACATTCCCAGTGGGTCAGAAGTTTACATATACTCAATTAGTATTTGGTAGCATTGCCTTTAAATTGTTTAACTTGGGTCAAACGTTTCGGGTAGCATTCCACAAGCTTCCCACAATAAGTTGGGTGAATTTTGGCCCATTCCTCCTGACAGAGCTGGTGTAACTGAGTCAGGTTTGTAGGCCTCCTTGCTCGCACACACATTTTCAGTTCTGCCCACAAATGTTCTATAGGATTGAGGTCAGGGCTTTGTGATGGCCACTCAATACCTTGACTTTGTTGTCCTTAAGCCATTTTGCCATAACTTTGGAAGTATGCTTGGGGTCATTGTCCATTTGGAAGACCCATTTGCAACCAAGATTTAACTTCCTGACTGATGTCTTGAGATGTTGCTTCAATATATCCACATCATTTTTGTTCCTCACGATGCCATCTATTTTGTGAAGTGCACCAGTCCCTCCTGCAGCAAAGCACCACCACAACATGATGCTGCCACCCCTGTGCTTCACGGTTGGGATGGGTTTCTTCGGCTTGCAAGCCTCCCCCTTTTTCCTCCAAACATAATGATGGTCATTATGGCCAAACAGTTCTACTATTGTTTTATCAGACCAGAGGACGTCTCTCCAAAAAGTACGATCATTGTCCCCATGTGCAGTTGCAAACCGTAATCTGGCTTTTTTATGGCGGTTTTGGAGCAGTGGCTTCATCCTTGCTGAGCGGCCTTTCAGGTTATGTCGATATAGGACTCATTTTACTGTGGATATAGATACTTTTGTACCTGTTTCCTCCAGGATCTTCACTAGGTCCTTTGCTGTTGTTCTGGGATTGATTAGCATTTTTCGCACCAAAGTATGTTCTTCTCTCCTTCCTGAGCGGTATGACGGCTGCATGGTCCCATGGTGTTTATACTTGCGTACTATTGTTTGTACAGCTGAATGTGGTACCTTCAGGCGTCTGGAAATTGAACCAGACTTGTGGAGGTCTACAATTGTTTTCTGAGGTCTTGGCTGATTCCTTTTGATTTTCCCATGATGTCAAGCAAAGAGACACTGAGTTTGAAGGTAGGCCTTGAAATACATCCAAAGGTACACCTCCAATTTACTCAAATTATGTCAATTAGGCTATCAGAAGCTTCTAAAGCCATGACATAATTTTCTGGAATTTTCCAAGCTGTTTAAAGGCACAGTCAACTTAGTGTATGTAAACTTCTGACCCACTGGAATTGTGATACAGTGAAATAATCTGTCTGTAAACAATTGTTGGAAAAATTACTTGTGTCATGAACAAAGTAGATGTCCTAACCGACATGCCAAACTCTTGTTTGTTAACAAGAAATTTGTGGAGTGGTTGAAAAATGACTTTTAATGATTCCAACCTAAGTGTATGTAAACTTCCGACTTCAACTGTTGCTACATAGAGCATTATTAGAGCTTATCTTCTACAAGGGGTGAATTCTAACGTCGGATTTTCACTTAGTCATGCATTCATATCAATGGGAGCAAAGACTAAGTGAAAATTTGACAAGTGGAATTTAGGATTCGTCTCAAAATAGTTTTTTCTACGTTTTTTACTCATAGTTTTCTACTCCTCCATAGCTGAATTCGTCCGGCCTACTGACTATGCCCCGGAGTCCCATGTGAGGATGAGATGGCCCAGAGTTGTTCTGACTACTCAGAGGACTCCGCCTCTGACAGCTCCCGTGAGGAGACCATCTACGAGACCATAAGAGCCACCGCCGAGCCGGCCCCCAGACACATGGACGACATACACACTCACTCCCTGGTCGTCCGCATCGTCATCCCCGACCTGCAGCAGACAGTGAGTGAGTGTGTGTGTGTGTGTGTGTGTGTGTGTGTGTGTGTGTGTGTGTGTGTGTGTGTGTGTGTGTGTGTGTGTGTGTGTGTGTGTGTGTGTGTGTGTGTGTGTGTGTGTGGTGTGTGTGTGTGTGTGTGCGCTTGCCTATATTTACTCAGGAACGTGTGTGAAGGAGTTGTATGTTTGTATGAGCCGTAAAGCCCCTATTGTTTGATGTACCAACTTATGGGTTACCTTTGGAGTGTTTTTTACACACGTTTCTTTATAGAACTGTTTACTCCTAGACTTATAGACCGACTCATAGGTTTTGAATGCCTGGCTTGCAAAAGAAGTTCAAATGATGAAGTCTTAGATTACACTTGCTAACATCCTCTCTTTCTCTCATTTCCCTTTGGTATAATGCCTTTGATTTAAGCCAGCTCTGGCCATCCATTATCCTGGCTGTGTTGCATCATTTCGCCTGTCGGAGAACACACGTTGTGTGAACAATCTGTGGGCGTTGTATGGGCGTTGATGTGTGTATCTCGCAAATATATGGGGACATGCATATCCCTCTGCATTCCTCTCTTATTACCAGACCTGGCTTCAAATACTATTTTGAATATTTTCAAATTATTGAGCTGGGATTGATTGACCGTGCCTGGTGCAGCATCCCGGCATCGCCTCTTCTCTGTTGATGTTGATACTGGTGTTTTGGGGGACTTGTGAGGCGTCTGTCCAGTGTCTGTGTTCTTTTGCCCATCTTAATCTTTCCTTTTTATTGGCCAGTCTGAGATATGGCTTTTTCTTTGCAACTCTGCCTAGAAGGCCAGCATCCCGGGGTCGCCTCTTCACTGTTGACGTTGAGACTGGTGTTTTGCGGGTACTATTTAATGAAGCTGCCAGTTGAGGACTTGTGAGGCTTCTGTTTCTCAAACTAGACACTCTAATGTACTTGTCCTCTTGCTCAGTTGTGCACCGGGGCCTCCCACTCCTCTTTCTATTGTGGTTAGAACCAGTTTGAGCTTTTCTTTTAAGGGAGTAGTACACAGCGTTGTACAAGATCTTCAGTTTCTTGGCAATTTCTCACATGGAATAGCCTTCCTTTCTGAGAACAAGAATAGACTGACGAGTTTCAGAAGAAAGTGCTTTGTTTCTGGCAATTCTGAGCCTGTAATCGAACCCAGAAATGCAGATGTCAATAGGGTCGTAATGATCGGACCAAACTGCAGCGGGGATGTGAATCATCTTCTTGATTTATTAAAGAAATGAACACTGAACAAAAGAACGACGAAAACCAGTCCTGTAAGGTACATAGACTATACATGGAACAACCACCCACAAACACAAGAGAAAATAAACCCACTTAAATATGGCCTCCAATTAGAAGCAACGACAACCTGCGGCTTCTAATTGGAGGCCGTTCCCAAAACTAACATAGAAATAGAAAAACTTGAAAACCCACATAGAAATAGAAAACATAGAACATAAACCAAAAACCCCTTAACACACAAAACAAACACCCCCTGCCATGCCCTGACCAAACTACAATAACAAATAACCCCTTTTACTGGTCAGGACGTGACAGCTGATGCTCCAGATACTCAAATAGTCTAAAGACGGCCAGTTTTATTGCTTCTTTAATCAGAACAACAGTTTTCAGCTGTGCTAACATAACTGTAAAAGGGTTTTCTAATGATCATTTAGCCTTTTAAAATGATAAACGGATTAGTTAACCCAACATGCCATTGGAACACAGGAGGGATGGTTGCTGATAATGGGCCTCTGTACGCCTATGTAGATATTCCATAAAGAATCAGCCGTTTCCAGCTACAATAGTCATTTACAACATTAACAATGTCTACACTGTATTTCTGATCAATTTGATGTTATTTTAATGGACAAAAAAATTGCTTTTCTGTCAAAAACAAGGACATTTCTAAGTGACCCCAAACTTTTGAACTGTAGTGTGCATTTCAATTTAGTGATTTGTAAGTATGGTAAATTAATACTGCACAAAAAGTGGTTGTTTTCCATGTTATTTGATCAAGAAAAATATTTAATTTGCTGTGGCTGTTTTGTGTCTTTGCCTATAATTAAGTACCTTTTGATATAAATGCTTGAGGACAGGGTTTTGTTATTTATGGATTGCATCAGAATGACAATCACAGAGAAAGGGACAGGGCAACAACTCTTACAATTTCAACAATTGAATCCTGCAAGATACAGTTCTTAAATATAAACTACCTTTCCTGCAAGATACTGTTCTTAATTATTCAACTACCTCTCCAAAGCGGAGATGCTGAATAAAAATATTTGTTTGCGCTACAGTAGTCTGTATCGGTTCGCTAATTCTAGTAAATAATATATATATATATATATGTATATATTTTTTTTTAATCCGATTTTAAAGGGGGTGCTGCAGCACCCTCAACGCCCCTACTTCCCACAGCTTTGGCAGCACCTATATCTTCACCACAGATTCTAACAGACTTTGCCCTGGCAGTGAATAATGGTGTTCCAAAAAAGGCACCGTTGCCCTAGAGCACACAAAGAACTATACATACTTCGGGCTAAACACCTAAACACCACAGGTAACTTCCACGAGACTGTGGACGCTCTATGAGACAAGGAAAGAAGGGCCTTCTACGCCATCAAAAGAAACATCCAAACTCGACATCCCAATTAGGATCTGGCAAAAAATATTTCAGTCAGCTATAGAACCCAATGCCCTCTATGGTTGTGAGGTCTGGGGTCCACTCACCAACCAAGAATTCACAAAATGAGACTGCATGCAGAATCCTGCAAAAATATTCTTTGTGTACAATGCAAAACCCCAAATAATGCATGCAGAGTATAATTGGGACTATACCTGCTAGTTATCCAGAAAAGAGCTGTTAAATTCTACAACCACCTAAAAGGAAGCGATGCCCACACGTTCCACCACAAAGCCCTCACCTACAGAGAGATGATCCTAGAGAACAGTCCCCTCAGCCCTCATCAATCTACACACAATATCCCATAATGATGAACAAAAACTGGTTTTACATTTTTTTTTGCAAATGTATTAAAAATAAAAAAAACTATCACATTTACACAAGTATTCAGAACCTTCACTGAGTACTTTGTTGAAGCACCTTTGGCAGCAATTACAGTCTCGAGTCTTCTTGGGTATGACGCTACAAGCTTGGCACACCTGTATTTGTGGAGTTTTTCCCATTCTTCTCTGCAGATCCTCTTAAGCTCTGTCAGGTTGGATGGGGACTGTGAGAGCACAGCTAATTTCAGGTCACTTCAGAGATGTTCGATTGGGTTCAAGTCCGGGCTCTGGCTGGGCCACTCAAGGACATTCAGAGACTTGTCGCGAAGCCACTCCAATGTTGTCTTGGCAAGGTGCTTAGGGTTGTTGTCCTGCTGGAAGTTGAACCTTTGCCCCAGTCTGAGGTCCTGGGCGTCTGGAGCAGGGTTTCATCAAGGATCTCTCTGCAATTTGCTCCATTCATCTTTCCCTCGGTCCTGACTGGTCTCCCAGTTCCAGCCTCTGAAAAACATCCCCACAGCATGATGCTACCACTACCATGCTTCACCGTAGGTATGGTGCATGGTTTCCTCTAGACCTGACGCTTGGCATTCAGGCCAAAGAGTTCAATCTTGCTTTCATCAGACCAGAGACTCTTGTGCCTTTTGGCAAACTCTAAACGGTCTGTCATGTGCCTTCTACTGAGGAGTGGCTTCCGTCTGGCCACTCTACCATAAAGGCCTGATTGGTGGAGTGCTGCAGAGATAGTTGTCCTTCTGGCAGTTTCTCCCCTCTCCACAGAGGAACTCTGGAGCTCTGTCAGAGTGACCATCATGTTCTTGGTCACCTTCCTACCAAGGCCCTTCAACCCCGATTGCTCAGTTTGGCTGGGCGGCCAGCTCTAGGAAGAGTTTTAGTGGTTCCAAACTTCTTCGATTTAAGAATGATGGAGGACACTGTGTTCTTGGGGACTGCTGCAGAAATGGTTTGTCACCCTTCCCCAGATCTGTGCCTCGACACAAATTATTGTTAAATTCTAATATGTTTTTGTTATTGTTTTGTGTCTTCTCACTTTTGTTTATTGTTCATTTCACTTGCTTTGGCAATGTAAACACATGTTTCCCATGCCAATAAAGTCCTTTTGAATTGGAGGGAGGGAGAACACCTACAATGAACAACTGTTTTTCTGTTGTCACGCCCTGACCCTAGAGCCCTTGGTTCTCTATGGTGTTTAGGTCAGAGCGTGACTAGGGGGGTGTTCTAGTCTTTCCATTTCTATGTTGGTGCTCTTAGTTTGGTTCCCAATTAGAGGCAGCTGATGTTCGTGGTCTCTAATTGGGGATCATACTTAAGGGTTCCCTGTTCCCACCTGCTTTGTGGGATATTGTTTGTTTGTGGTGGTGGTTGTTACACCACGTAGTCACGTTGTGTTGCTTGTTTATTGTTTTGGTTGAAGAAGTTTCACTTTAAATAAATATGTGGAACTCAACAAATGCTGCGCCTTGGTCTGTCTCTTATCAGCACCGTGACAGAATATCCCACCACACAAGGACCAAGCAGCGTGTTCATGAGGTAAAGGAGTTTTGGACATGGGAGGAGATCATGGGAGGACAGGAGACCCTTCCTTGGCGGGAGTCGCAGAGGACACAGGAAGGACAGCGACAACGCCGGGGACCACAGCCACAGAAACCCCAATATTTATTTTTTTTGGGGGGGGGGGCACATGGGGCGGACGGCTGAGCAGCGAAGTGTGCCAGAGCCTGAATGGGAGTCTCTGGAGGAGTTCAATGAGGGATACCGGAGAGAGGTTTTGGCTAGGAGTATGCTGCAGCGCAGGCGTGCTGAAGAGCGTGACACCTGTCCGGTGCCATCTGTGCCAGCTCCTCGCACTCGCCCTGAAGAGCCAGAGACCGTCAGGGAGGAGAAGGAGAAGTTGGGAGAGAGAGAGAGGAGAGAAATTTTATGTAGGTGTGTTCTGCACGGCACTCGACCTGAAGAGCCTGTCAGCAGTCTGATGAGCCCTGTGCTAGCTCCCCGCACCCTCCCTGAAGTGCGTGTCACCAGCCCGGTACGTCCTGTGCCGACTCCACGCACCAGGCCTCCAGTGCGCCAACCTCAGCCCGGTACGTTCTGTGCCTGCTCCCTGCACTCGCCCTGAAGTGCGTGTCACCAGTCCGGTGCCACCTGTGCCGGCTCCACGCACCAGGCCTCCAGTGCGCCTCCCCAGCCCGGTACGTCCTGTGCCGGCTCCATGCACCAGGCCTCCAGTGCGCCTCCCCAGCCCGGTACGTCCTGTTCCTGATCCCCGCACAAGGCCTCCAGTGCGCCTCTACAGCCCGGAACCTCCAGCGACGGTTTACAGTCCAGAGCTTCCAATGATGGTTCACAGTCCAGAGTCTCCAGTGACGGTCAACGGCCCGGAGCTTCCAGTGACGGTCAATGGACCAGAGCTTCCAGTGACTGTCAACGGCCCGGAGCTTCCAGTGACGGTCAACGGTCCGGAGCCTCCAGTGACGGTCCACGGCCCGGAGCTTCCTGCGCCAGTGCCATGGCCGGAGCCTTCCTCTGCGCCGGTGCCCAGTCCAGGCACAGCGTTCCAGTACCTCTCCAAGGCCGGAGCCTTCCTCTGCGCCGGTGCCCAGTCCAGGCAAGGTCTGTTCAACGCTGGTCCGACCAATCTTATTCCACGCTTCAAGATTGCTTCGATCACGTGGACTGGGATATGTTCCGGATAGCGTCGAACAACAACATTGATGTATACGCTGATTCGGTGAGCGAGTTTATTAGCAAGTGCATCGGTGATGTTGTACCCACGGCGACAATTAAAACCTTCCCCAACCAGAAACCGTGGATTGATGGCAGCATTCGCGCAAAACTAAAAGCGCGAACCACTGCTTTTAATCAGGGCAAGGCGACCAGAAACATGACCGAATACAAACAGTGTAGCCATTCTCTCCGCAAGGCAATTAAACATGCTCAGCGACAATATAGAAACAAAGTAGAGTCGCAATTCAACGGCTCAGACACGAGAGGTATGTGGCAGGGTCTACAGTCAATCACAGACTACAAAAAGAAAACCAGCCCCGTCGCGGACCCCGATGTCTTGCTCCCAGACAAACTTAACAACCTCTTTGCTCGCTTTGAGGACAATACAGTGCCACCGACACGGCCCGCTACCAAAACCTGTGGCCTCTCCTTCACCGCAGCCAACGTGAATAAAACATTTAAACGTGTTAACCCTCGCAAGGCTGCCGGCCCAGACGGCATCCCTAGCCGCATCCTCAGAGTATGCGCAGACCAGCTGGCTGGTGTGTTTACGGACATATTCAATCAATCCCTATCCCAGTCTGCTGTTCCCACATGCTTCAAGAGGGCCACCATTGTTCCTGTTCCCAAGAAAGCTAAGGTAACTGAGCTAAACGACTATCGCCCCGTAGCACTCTCTTCCGTCATCATGAAATGCTTTGAGAGACTAGTCAAGGATCATATCACCTCCACTCTACCTGATACTCTAGACCCACTCCAATTTGCTTACCGCCCCAATAGGTCCACAGACGACGCAATCACAATCACACTGCACACTGCCCTATCCCATCTGGACAACAGGAATATCTATGTAAGAATGCTGTTCATCGTCTACAGCTCAGCATTTAACACCATAGTACCCTCCAAACTCGTCCTTAAGCTCGAGACCCTGGGTCTGAACCCCACCCTGTGCAACTGGGTCCTGGACTTTGACGGGCCGCCCCCAGGTGGTGAGGGTAGGAAACATCTCCACCTCGCTGATCCTCAACACTGGGGCCCCATAAAGGTGCGTTCTCATCCCTCTCCTGTACTCCCTGTTCACCCATGACTGCGTGGCCATGCACACCTCCAACTCAATCATCAAGTTTGCAGACAACACTACAGTGGTAGGCTTGATTACCAACAATGACGAGACGGCCTACATGGAGGAGGTGAGGGCCCTCGGAGTGTGGTGTCAGGAAAATAACCTCACGTTCAACGTCAATAAAAACAAAGGAGATGATCGTGGACTTCAGGAAACAGCAGAGGGAGCACCCCCCTATCCACATCGATGGGACAGTAGTGGAGAAGGTTGAAAGTTTTAAGTTCCTCGGCGTACACATCATGGACAAACTGAAATGGTCCACCCTCACAGACATTGGTGAAGAAGGCGCAACAGCGCCTCTTCAACCTCAGGAGGCTGAAGAAGTCACCAAAAACCCTCACAAACTTTTACAGATGCACAGTCGAGAGCATCCTGTCGAGCTGTATCACCGTCTGTTATGGCATCTGTTCTGCAGTGGGTGGTGATCTTCAGGGTCAATTTGTGTTGACCTACATATGAACCTGATGTAATTGTGATGTAATGAACTTGGTCTTTGGTACAGAATGTAGAGGGAAAGGTGTGTGTGTGTGTGTGTGTGTGTGTGTGTGTGTGTGTGTGTGTGTGTGTGTGTGTGTGTGTGTGTGTGTGTGTGTGTGTGTGTGTGTGTGTGTGTGTGTGTGTGTGTGTGTGTGTGTGTGTGTGTGTGTGTGTGTGTGTGTGTGTGTGAGAGATCACACATGTATGTGCTAATACCCATAATTCCAAATTCATCAAAACTGAGTGCTCAGCTGTGGTATTTGATCACATGATTGGGTCACACAGTCCACTAGGAAAACTAACACGGTTGAATAATTCAACACGTCCCCGCCGTACAACACACACACACACACAAATTACACAGTACAAGACCACCCACATAAGAGCATCTGAAATGAGGTCGTTTTTTACCCTATATAGTGTTGAATAAATCAAAGTACTGGGATTAACTATTCCTCCTCTCTCATATATATTCAATTAACTTACTTATTAGGTTGAATTACAATTCATTAATGTTGAGTCATCATATACTCATTATAATTAGCATGGGCTTGTTAGTGCACTTGATGATTTCATTAGATCGGTTTATCGCTTGGGGATGTAACGTTCGTCTGTGGAAGAAGGAGTAGACCAAAGCGCAGCGTGGTACGTGTTCATGATGTTTATTTTAACTGAACACTGAAACAAAAAACAAAGTGGAACAAAACGCAACAGCTCTGTCAGGTGAATACACCAAACAGAAAACAACTACCCACACCAACCCTGTGGGCAAAGGCTACCTAAGTATGGTTCCCAATCAGAGACAACGATAGACAGCTGTCCCTGATTGAGAACCATACCCGGCCAAAACAAAGAAATACCAAAACATAGAAAAAGGAACATAGAATGCCCACCCTAGTCACACCCTGGCCTAACCAAAATAGAGAATAAAAACCTCTCTATGGCCAGGGCGTGACAGGTGACTGTAGTTTTAACATCAGTGGGCTGTGTGTGTGTGTTATCGAGAGAGAGAGACCATCCATTGTAAAAACAACCCATGTCTATTTATGTTCCCTTTTGTACTTTAACTATTTTCACATCGTTACAACACTGTATGTAGCCACAATATGACTATATTTGAAATGTCTCTATTCTTTTGGAACTTTTTTGAGTGTAATGTTTATTGTGTAATGTACATTTATTGTTGTTTATTTCACTTTTGTTTATTATCTATTTCCCTTGCTTTGGCAATGTAAACATATGTTTCCCATCCCAATAAAGCACTTTGAATTGAAAAGAGGATTACATGTATGTTGATGTATTTCCCAGTGACAAACTGCCTCTGCTTTTTCTTTCTCTTCTATTCTCTTTCTCCATCCCTATACCACGCCTGCTGGGGTTGCACTTCAAACCCATTTCAGCCATTTCACTGTCAAATAGCTACTTCACTATTTTATAAAGTTTCTCCTGAAATGTTAGCGTTCTATTTCATTAACAAAAATTACATTTTAGTCATTTAGCAGACGCTATTATCCAGATTGACTTACAGTATTGAGTTTTATACATTTTCATACTTTTTTCATACTGGTCTCTTGTGGGAATCGAACTTGTGGGAATATTGTATTCGATTTTTGATTTGAACCCACAACCCTGGCGTTGCAAGCACCATGTTTTACCGACTGAGGCACACAGGACCATATTACATAAAGTTTCTCCTGAAACCTAACCTTTCTATTTACTGTTCTGAGATGCACTCACGATGAAGCTGGAGCATAATGTAACGTGATGGGAGATGTACTAGCAAAGTAACATACTGTACTGTTGCAATGGTCCTCAGCCAGGCGGAAACAGCCCATTGTCTCTCCACAGACAGGTACCAGACATCTGTTCCTGTACACCTCTATCCTTCCCTCCATCCCTCCATCTCCTCCTCACCTACTTGCTGCCAGCCAGGGGGGATTATGGGTAGAGTTCAGAGAATGTTCATCAGCCTCAGTCTTTATCACAGGCACAGGTCCACTATCACCAGCTGAGCAGCAGATCCGGAGGTGAACACACAAACACACACACACACACACACACACACACACACACACACACACACACACACACACACACACACACACACACACACACACACACACACACACACACACAGAGAGAGAGAGACAAACACAAACAAACAAACACGGAATGACACGGCCCGTGGCCCATAATCCTCTCTGATTCATCCAGGTCTGGCAGATGCAGCTGTATTGCTTGTTTGTTCAGCTCTGAGGTAATCTGGCTGGGTGCAGGAGAGGGGTCAGTGGGGTGGTGTGGTGTGACTGAGTCATGCTGTACCCGCGCCATAGCTGAGGCTGTGGCACTTAGAGAGGATGTGGGACATGTGTTTGTATGGGCAATGTTTTTTAAAGGGATAGTTCACCCACATTACAAAATGATATTGGCTTCCTTACCCTGTAAGCAGTCTATGGACAAGGTATGACAGCAATCCATACATTGGTTTAGTTTCCCTTGCACTGTTTCCACATGCTAATGTTTTAGCATTTGTGGCACAAATCCCATTCAAGTTAAGATATTAGTATTTTTTCAAATCAACTATAAGTGAGATTGTTGAACTTCACAAACATTTTAGATACTGTCGGATTGTCATGACTGTCCTATTAGGATCCAAATAGTTCAGGTCAGCTTTGCCATAAACAACTTCCACCAGACCCCCTCTCAGCTGCAGAGGGGGGGGGGAGGGAACTGGTGGGGGCTAACACCTCACACCCTGTTGTAAATCAAGGACAGAACATTCAGCATTTCCCTCCAATGTTCACCAGAGGAATGGTCCTTTGTTTTAAGAAGACTTTTCCCGTCGAAACTCTAACACGTTCTAAAGCGAGTACTGGAACAACATTTCTAAAATACAATGTGGGGAATGGTCACAGGCGGTCTATAAAACACTAATGTCATATTGTGTGTTATTTTGTGATGTCATTAAAACTGTGTTGTGCATGAAATATGAAAACTAATTAAAGTGTTTTTGTTAAGAGAGGGACATGATTTTAGGAGCCATAAGAGATAATAGTTATACTTAACTTTGCACAGTGACAAGTCACCCCCCTGAGTGAGGTCAGAGAGCGTATCAGCCTGACAGAACCGCCCTTTTGAACAAACTGTATAAAATGATGGGTTAAGAATTAACATATCTGACCAGAGAGACGTAGAGCTGCAGCTCAAGTTTAAAGTGGTTTGAACTCTGAATCTCAACACGAGGTAGAGATGGTAAAGTCACCTCCTGGACAATCACTGGGACGGCTGATTAGCTGTCCTAAGTAAAGTATCTAGAAAAGCGAATTGAAGTGGAACCATTCTACTACTCCTTTCAAACCAACGCAGTACGCTACTCTCACCACCCCACTGGGAACCATCGACACAGCTGGCTAGCCTATCTTCAAAGAAGCATCTTCCAGAGTGAATGGAAGGACAATAAACTTGTAGTTCAGTTCAGGACTACACAACAAGTCACCGGATACAGGACGACGGCAGAGGAGAACAACAAGAAACCCCTTTTGGACAATCAGAGCCTTACAAGCGTGCCCCAAAAAGGTCCAACACCCTTTCCAAGATGGCCACTGAGAGAAACCAAGGATTTTCACGTAAATACATTCATGATTTCTTACTCCAAGCGGTTCGTGTGTAAAGTATAGGAGTGCTATCAGTGAGAGTAGTTTCTAAAATGTACCAATGTTAAGTGTCTCTGTACCTTTCTCTCTCTCACCCTCTCCATGTCTTTTGTAACAAGCAGCCATATTGTTGTCAGTCCACTAGGGACCTGTTTTTAATTAATTAAGTGTGTATGTTTATCCTGTGTTACCATTTAGTTAGCTAGTAAATAAATCATTAAACCAATTTGTGTAGTACTGAATCATAAGTAAGGCTCGGGTTTTGGCTGATGTAAGGAGGTTACGACTGTTCAGAGTGATGATATGATACGAGGTTATCATTAATAAATTGACTGTTTATAGATGTAATAGGTAAAGACCTTAAGAGTTTAGTTTGGGAAATGGTAACTCTTTAAAGAACCACTCTTGTGGTGCCCCAGATGAGTTAATTGTTGAATGATTCATTTAATCGGGTAACAATTAAACATATTTAGGTTGATTAGATAAATAACAGTCTTCAGATTATTGTTAGAAGCCAAGTCACAACAGGATGATTTGGACATGATGAGCAACAAATGCTAAGATCGGTCCCATGACTTCAATGGGATTTGTGCCACAAATGCTAAAATGTTAGCATGTCGAAAGTGGAACTAAACCAAAGCATGCATTGCTGTCATACCTTGTCCATAGACTGCTTACAGGTTAAGGAAACCAATGTGTAATTGTTTTACTTGGGTGAACTATCCCTTTAGGTCTGTGTCTGTATTAGTGTTTGTAGGATAGTGTTTGTAAAGGAAATGTTGGTGATGGTTTTGCGTGGGAATGCTCAAGCCCAGGCTCTTGGCCTACAACTGAAAGTCTGTGATCCGTTTTTTTTTACCATGATTTTCTCTTTCCCCCTCTCTAACCCTACCCCTTTCAACCCTAACCCACCCCTTTCAACCATAACCCAAACCCCTCACACAGAAATGTATGCGGTTCAACCCCAACGCAACCGTGTGGGTTGCCAAGCAGAGGATCCTGTGCACGTTGAACCAGAGTCTGAAGGACGTGTTGAACTACGGCCTCTTCCAGCCCGCCATGAACGGACGAGACGGGAAGTTCCTGGATGAAGAACGCCTCCTACTGGAATACCCACAGCCAATCAGCAAAGGAGTTCCATCTCTGGAGGTAGAGTGCCAGCAAATCACTGAAGTTGTTACATATTTAAAAAGCTGTGATATTTGTATTTCTGTTTATTATGGCTCCCCATTAGCTGCTGCCAAGGCAGTATAATATCACCATACAACAATATAAAAAATGTGCGTGTGTGTAGAAGAACTGTTAGTATGCATGTGTGTGTGTGTCTCTTTGAAGTCTGTGTTGTTCCATAAAGTGTAGTTTTATCAATTTTTTAAGTCTGATTTTATTGCTTGCAGGAGTTACTTTATGTGGAATAGAGTTCCACGTAGTTACGGCTCTGTGTAGTACTGTACATATTCTAGAGTCTGTCCTGGACTTGGGCACTGTGAAGAGACCCCTGGTAGCATGCCTTGCGGAGTGTGCATGTGTGTCCGAGCTGTGTGCTAGTCATACAGACAGTTTGTTGCTTTTAACATGTCAATACCTCTCACAAAGACAAGTAGTGATGCAGTCAATCTCTCCTCTACTTTGAGCCAGGAGAGATTAGGGTTGGGTTTTTTAGGGTTGGTATTTTACGATATACCGGTATTCATGCACGGACCAGTTTAGGTTTTTATTTGACCTTCTATAGCGTATTTGAATGTTTGGTTTGTTAAATGCGATACGCTGTGTATAAGGTACATTTTTATAGTTTACTTCGCTACTTGAGTCATCTCTCTCCACGCTGCTTTCCACACAGCTTTCCTTTGTTGTTCATTGGCCACGAGACATTTGCATTCAGTCTGCATGGTGAATGCAGCACATGCAACAATGTTGATGACAACAATGCTGTTTTCACTTTGCTTCTTAATATAAATCCACTATGTTCTATAATTACACTATTCGTTTGTGTTTCTTACATCTGCAAACAGCTAGTATGACTTAGCAAATTGGGCCTTAATCTTGTTAGCCGTTAATGCTAATCGCTAGTTAGCTGGCTAGCTAAATGTACTGAGTCAGTGTAAACATAATTAACTATACAGCCTGATAATACCAGTGATGGTGTAGACCTAAATCAGCATGTTGTTTGTGGAACAGTATCTTCTAAATCAAAGAAGAATCCGTGAAGCATGAATATGTTAGCTACATGAAGTAGCTAAGAGAAGACATTCAATGTAGCCAAAGATTATAGGGTCCCCTAGGAAACACTTGTCAACACTTTGGTTCCTACACTGTCACAATAACTCCTCCCTGGCATTTGAATTTGTTTTCATGTCAAAACAAAACAGTACTCAACGTGCCCACTATTATATTCTAACTATAGTATTATAATAATAATTATATATCCATGATTCCAAAAATTCACCCAGAGTGTTTTTCTCTAAATCGCAAGTAAAATTGCAATTGCAACATTTGGTTAAAGATTATTTGCCAATATCATGCAGCCTTATGTGGCAGTGTGGAAAGGATCTCAAATGAGTGCAGTAAATGCAGAAATTGATAAAAATGCTGAAAATTATTTTAGGTTGAAGTTGAATTGAACAGTATAAAACAATCACAATGGAGAAAGACCCATTGAAATCATTTAGAATGCATGTGTTGCCACCCGAGGGTCACGCACTACTCATAAAGCAAATTCAGAACTTTATTATTCCAAAATATAAAATACCGTCAAATACCGTCATGCCGTCTAATTGTTTTTAAATATGGTGATATGATATTTCGGCCATATCGCCCAGCCCTAGGAGAGACTGACATGCATGTCACTGATGTTGGCTCTCTGTGTATATTTAAGGGTCAGCCATGCTGCTCTGTTCTGGGCCAATTGTAATTTTGTGGCACTTGACCATATGACTGGGCAGTAGTCCAGGTGCGACAAAACTATTGCCTGTATGACTTGTTTTGTTGATAGCAATGTCAAGAAATGAGAACAGCGATTTATTACAGACAGACCTCTCCCCATCTTAGCTACCGTTGCATCAATATGTTTTGACCATGGCAGTTTAAAATCCTGCTCAACTTGATCAATTTCCACATTATTCATTACAAGATTCAGTTTAAGTTTAGGGTTTAGTGAATGGTTTGTCCCAAATACAATGCTTTTTGTATTTTTCTATATTTAGTTTAATATTTGCCATCCATTCTAAAACTGACTGCAGCTCTTAAGTGTTGCAGTGATTTCAATTGCTGTGGTAGCTAACGTGTATAATGTTGAGTCATCAGCATATTTGGACACACAGGCTTTACTCAGTGCCAGTGGCAGGTTGTTAGTAAAGATTTTAAAAAGTAAGGGGCCTAGACAACAGCCCTGGGGAATGTCCAACTCTACCTGGATTAGGTTGGAGAGGCTTCCAATAAAGAATACCCACTGTGTTTTGTTAGACAGTTAACTCTCAATCCACAATATAGCAGGAGATGTAAAGCCAACACATACGTTTTTCAGCAGATTATGGATCGATAAAAAGCTGCACTAAAGTCTAACAAAATAGCTTCCACAAGCTTCTTATTATCAATTTCTTTCAGCCAATCATCAGTCACTTGTGTAAGTGCTGTACATGTTGAGTGCCCTTCCACATAAGCATGCTGAAAGTCAGTTGTTCATTTGTTTACTGTGAAATAGCATTGTATCTGGTTAAACACAATTTTTCCAGAAGTTTACTAAGGGTTGGTAGCAGGCGGATTGGTCGGCTGTTTGAGCCAGCAAAGGGTGCTTTGCTCTTCATGGGTAGCAGAATGACTTTTGCTTCCCTCCATGCCTGAGGGCATACACTTTCCTGTAGGCTTAGATTGATGAGATGGCAAATAGGAGTGGCATTATTTTTATTTATTTTTATTTTTTATTTAACCTTTATTTAACCAGGTAGGCAAGTTGAGAACAAGTTCTCATTTACAATTGCGACCTGGCCAAGATAAAGCAAAGCAGTTCGACAACATACAAAAACACAGAGTTACACATGGAGTAAAACAACATACAATCAATGATGCAGTAGAAAAAAATAAGACTATATACAATGTGAGAAAATGATGTGAGATAAGGGAAGTAAAGGCAAAAAAGGCCATTTACATTTGCATTTAGTCATTTAGCAGACGCTCTTATCCAGAGCGACTTACATTTCATACATTATCTTTTTATTTTTTTTCGTACTGGCCCCCCGTGGGAATCGAACCCACAACCCTGGCGTTGCAAACACCATGTGTTGCAAACACCATGCTCTACCAACTGAGCTACAGGGAAGGTTGGCATGGTGGCAAAGTAAATAAAGTATAGCAAGTAAAACACTGGAATGGTAGATTTGTAGTTTGAAGAAAGTTCAAAGTTAAAATATAAATAATATGGTGCAAAGGAGCAAAATAAATAAATACAGTAGGGGAAGAGGTAGTAGTTTGGGCTAAATTATAGATGGGCTATGTACAGGTGCAGTGATCTGGGAGCTGCTCTGATAGCTGGTGCTTAAAGCTAGTGAGGGAGATAAGTGTTTCCAGTTTCAGAGAGTTTTGTAGTTCGTTCCAGTCATTGGCAGCAGAGAACTGGAAGGAGAGACGACCAAAGGAGGAGTTGGCTTTAGGGGTGACCAGAGAGATATACCTGCTGGAGCGCATGCTACAGGTGGGTGCTGCTATGGTGACCAGTGAGCGGAGATAAGGGGGGACTTTACCTAGCAGGGTCTTGTAGATGACCTGGAGCCAATGTGTTTGGCGACGATTATGAAGCGAAGGCCAGCCAACGAGAGCATACAGGTCGCAGTGGTGGGTAGACTATGGGGCTTTGGTGACAAAACGGATGGCACTGTGATAGACTGCATCCAGCTTGTTGAGTAGGGTATTGGAGGCTATTTTGTAAATGACATCACCGAAGTCGAGGATTGGTAGGATGGTCAGTTTTACGAGGGTATGTTTGGCAGCATGAGTGAAGGATGCTTTGTTGCGAAATAGGAACCCAATTCTAGATTTAACTTTGGATTGGAGATGATTGATGTGAGTCTGGAAAGAGAGTTTACAGTCTAACCAGACACCTAGGTATTTGTAGTTGTCCACAAATTCTAAGTTAGAACCGTCCAGAGAAGTGATGCTGGACAGGCGGGCAGGTGCAGGCAGCGATCGGTTGAAGAGCATGCATTTAGTTTTACTTGTGTTTAGGAGCAGTTGGAGACCACGGAAGGAGAGTTGAATGGCATTGAAGCTCGTCTGGAGGGTTGTTAACACAGTGTCCAAAGAAGGGCCAGAAGTATACAGAATGGTGTCGTCTGCGTAGAGGTGGAACAGAGATTCACCAGCAGCAAGAGCGACATCATTGATGTATTCAGAGAAAAGAGTTGGCCCAAGAATTGAACCCTGTGGTACCCCCATAGAGACTGCCAGAGGTCCGGACAGCAGGCCCTCCGATTTGACACACTGAACTCTGTCAGAGAAGTAGTTGGTGAACCAGGCGACGCAATCGTTTGAGAAACCAAGGCTACTGAGTCTGCCGATGAGTATGTGGTGATTAACAGAGTCAAAAGCTTTGGCCAGGTCAATGAATACGGCAGCACAGTATTGTTTCTTATCGATGGCGGTTACGATGTCATTTAGGACCTTGAGCGTGGCTGAGGTGCACACATGACCAGCTCTGAAACCAGATTGCATAGCGGAGAGGGTGCGGTGGGATTCGAAATGGTCGGTAATCTGTTTGTTGACTTGGCTTTCGAAGACCTTAGAAAGGCAGGGTAGGATGGATATAGGTCTGTAGCAATTTGGGTCAAGAGTGTCACCTCCTTTGAAGAGGGGGATGACAGCAGCTGCTTTCCAATCAATGGGAATCTCAGACGACACGAAAGAGAGGTTGAACAGGCTAGTAATAGGGGTTGCAATAATTTCGGCAGATCCAGATTGTCAAGCCCAGCTGATTTGTAGGGGTCCAGATTTTGCAGCTCTTTCAGAACATCAGCTGAATGGATTTGGGAGAAGGAGAAATGGGGGAGGCTTGGGCGAGTAGCTGTGGGGGGTGTAGTGCTGTTGAATGCAGTAGGGGTAGTTAGGTGGAAAGCATGGCCAGCCGTAGAAAAATGCTTATTGAAATTCTCAATTATAGTGGGCTTATCGGTGGTGACAGAGTTTCCTATCCTCAGTGCAGTGGGCAGTTGGGAGGAGGTGTTCTTATTCTCCATGGACTTTACAATGTCCCAGAACTTTTTAGAGTTTGAGTTGCAGGAAGCAAATTTCTGTTTGAAAAAGCTAGCCTTGGCGTTTCTAACTGCCTGTGTGTATTGGTTTCTAACTTCCCTGAAAAGTTGCATATCGCGGGGGCAGTTCGATGCTAATGCAGAACGCCACAGGATATTTTTGTGTTGGTTAAGGGCAGTCAGGTCTGGGGAGAACCAAGGGCTATATCTGTTCCTGGTTCTAAATTTCTTGAAAGGGGCATGCTTATTTAAGATGGTGAGGAAGGCATTTAAAAAAAATAACCAGGCATCCTCGACTGAGGGGTGAGGTCAATATCCTTCCAGGATACCAGGGCGAGGTCGATTAGAAAGGCTTGCTCGTTGAAATGTTTCAGGGAGCGTTTGACAGTGATGAGTGGAGGTCGTTGACCCATTACGGGTGCAGGCAATGAGGCAGTGATCGCTGAGATCTTGGTTGAAAACAGCAGAGGTGTATTTAGAGGGCACGTTGGTTAGGATGATATCTATGAGGGTGCCAGTGTTTGCGGCTTTGGGGTTGTACCTGGTGGGTTCATTAATAATTTGTGTGAGATTGAGGGCATCAAGCTTGGATTGTAGGATGGCTGGGGTGTTAAGCATGTCCCAGTTTAGGTCACCTAGTAGCACGAGCTCTGAAGATAGATGGGGGGCAATCAGTTCACATATGGTGTCCAGAGCACAGCTAGGGTCCGAGGGGGGTCTATAGCAGGCGGCGACGGTGAGAGACTTGTTTTTGGAGAGGTGGATTTTTAAAAGTAGAAGTTCAAATTGTTTGGGTACAGACCTGGATAGCAGGACAGAACTCTGCAGGCTATCTCCGCAGTAGATTGCAACACCGCCCCCTTTGGTCGTTCTATCTTGTCTGAAAACGTTGTAGTTAGGGATGAAGATTTCAGAGATTTTGGTGGACTTCCTAAGCCAAGATTCAGACACAGCTAGGACATCCAGGTTGGCAGAGTGTGCTAAAGCAGTGAATAAAACAAACTTAGGGAGGAGGCTTCTAATGTTAACATGCATGAAACCAAGGTTATTACGGTTACAGAAGTCATCAAAAGAGAGCGCCTGGGGAGTAGGAGTGGAGCCAGGCACTGCAGGGCCTGGATTCACCTCTACATCTCCAGAGGAGCAGAGAAGAATAAGTATGAGGGTACGGCTGAAAGCTATAAGAATTGGTCGTCTGTGACGTCCAGAATAGAGAGAAAAAGGAGCAGGTTTCTGGGGGCGATAAAATAGCTTCAAGGTATAATGTACAGACAAAGGTATGGTGGAATGTGAATACAGAGGAGGTAAACCTAGGCAACTAGTGATTATGAGAGAGATATTGTCTCTAGAAACATCATTGAAACCAGAAGATGTCATAGCATGTGTGGGTGGAGGAACTGAGAGGTTGGATAAGGTATAATGAGCAGGGCTAGAGGCTCTACAGTGAAATAAGCCAATAAACACTAACCAGAACAGCAATGGACATTGCATATTGACATTAAGGAGAGGCATGCTTAGCCGAGTGATCAAAGGGTCCAGTGAGATTCAGACAGCTAGCCGGGCCATAGGTAGCAAGCTGGTGGAAGATGGAGGGAGGTCTGTTTTTAGCCACCTCGTGCGTTTCCGTCTGTGGGTTAGTGGGGTTCCGTGTGGAAGGGGGGACCTGTCCAAGTTGGCAAAATAGTTAGTTATAGTGGCCCAAGAAAAGTGTCCGATAGACCTATTCAGATCGCAGCCGATAAGACAGCTAACGATTAGCCGGCCGCAGATGGGCGATCAGGTTACGTCGTGACGGAGGGGCCAGTTGGATAACTCCCTCGGGCAGATAACGTCGGTGGTCCAGTCGTGAAGGCCCGATGGGGCTCCGCATCGGCAGTAAAAACGGTCAGGATTGGTGATTGTAGCCCAGGAGACACTTCAGCTGGCTAGCTCAGGAATAGCCCAGGAGTGGCTGACGGAACTCTTCAGCTGGCTAGGTCCGGAATAATGTGTGTTAATTCCGGGACCGACGTTGCCAATAGTCACTCAGGTAGCAGCTAGTTAGCTGCAAGATCCAGGTGTAAATGTCCAGAGCCTGCGGTAGAAATCGGGGAAAGGAGAGAGAATAGGTCCGGTATACTCTGGTCTGAGTCGCGCTGTACAAAAACTGGCGATAGCTTTTCAAGCTAATGGATAGCTGAGGACAGCTAACCGTGGCTAGCTGAACTCCAACGTTAGCCAGTGAAAATGGCTAACCTCTGGCTAGCTTCTGTTGTGGATTTCAGATGAGGTAAATAATACTTTCTTTTTTAAATTGGTGAGGCGGGTTGCAGGAGAGTGCTTTGAGGTTGAGTTTTTAGAAGAAAAAATATAAGTGAAGAAAAATATGTAAATATATATATACACGGGACACGACAAGAGGAGGGTAGAGGACGTCTGAACTGCTACGCCATCTTGGATAATAATTATCATCCACTATCATCCACAGTAATTTTCCATCCAAGTTGTCAGACCCAGGTGGCTTGTCATTGTTGATAGACACCAATAATTATTTCACGTCTTCCACACTTTACGGAATTCAAAATTACAGTGCTTGTCTTTCATAATTTGTTGACTTATGTATGGTTGTGTAGGTTCAGAATTTGTTGTTTGTATGTCATGCCTAAGTTTGCTAGTCTTTCCAATATGAGCCATCTGATTCAATGAATGATGGAGCTGAGTTCGCCTTTTTGCCCAACATTTCATTTAAGGTGTTCCAAAGCTTTGTATTATCATTCTTTATATAATTTATCTTAGTTTCATTGTACAGTTTCTTCTTTTTGTTCAGCTTAGTCAAATGATTTCTCAATTTACAGTATGTTTGCCAATCGGTTGTGCAGCCAGACTTATTTGCCATTCATTTTTAGTTAACAGGCGCACTTTTAATTCCGGTCCAAACAAAAGCACAGAAGTACATACAACGTGCCCAAAACACGGAACAATAAACTAAAGTCTGGCGCATAACAATACACACATAACATCAAAACAATTTCATACAAAGACATGGATGGAAACAGAGGACTAAATACATTCAGTGTGATTAGGGAATGAAAACCAGGTGTGTATGGAACAATACAAAACAAATGGGAATATGAAAAATGGCGCGGTGATGGTTAGAAAGCCAGTGACGTCAATCGCCGAACACCGCCCGAACAAGGAGAGGAGCGGACTTTGACGGAAGTCGTGACAGTGGGCTGGACATGCTGAGATGAGTTTGAATTGGTCTGCCTAGGTCTGTCTAGGTAATCCTGTCTAACGCAGCTTTTACATGTTTTTATTGCGTAGTAAAACTGCAAATCAAATCATATCAAATGTTATTAGTCACATGCACCAAATACAACAGGTGTTGCACTGCAAATTGTCTGGGTAGCCATTTGACTAGATGTTTAAGAGTCTTATGGCTTGGGGGTAGAAGCTGTTTAGAAGCCTCTTGGACCTAAACTTGGCGCTCCGGTACCGCCTGCCGTGCGGTAGCAGAGAGAACAGTCTATGACTAGGGTGGCTGGAGTCTTTGACAATTGTTAGGGCCTTCCTCTGACACCGCCTGGTATAGAAGTCCTGGATGGCAGGAAGCTTGGCCCCAGTGATGTACTGGACTGTTCACACTACCCTCTGTAGTGCCTTGCGGTAGGAGGCCCAGGATCCAGTTGCAGAGGGAGGTGTTTAGTCCCAGGGTCCTTAGTTTATTGATGAGCTTTGAGGGCACTATGGTGTTGAAGTTCTCAACCTGCTCCACTGCAGCCCCGTCAGTGTGGTGCTCGGTCCTCTTTTTCCTGTAGTCCACAATCATCTCCTTTGTCTTGATCACGTTGAGAGAGAGGTTGTTGTCCTGTAATTCAGGGGAATTAGAGGAACATACATTTGGTTACTTACCTAATGATTTCCAATGCCCCTTGAACAATGTACATTTGCAGCAGCACTACAACAGCTCAGCAACACAATGATAATGATTATCTGTGCTGGGTTAGTCACTGATAAGAGACCAAGGTGATTTGGATGGACTCCGTCATTCCTGTAGAGCATCTTCTATTTCCAAAAGGTGTCAAAGTTATCTTTAAAAGTTAGGCCAGCAGAGCTACAGTAGTCTTTTATCCAGATGTGCAATGCCAGTGATGGTACAGGGCCTGAAATAATTGGCCCTTTTTTGAGTCTTTCAGAACTAGAATCAGTTCTTTAAAGTCTAGTTTTAGCAGTTCCGAGCTGGCCCTCCTAATGCCGTTTGACCCCACATGGACTACAACAGTGTTAGCCTTGGAAGCAGCCTTGTAATGTCCTGTATGCATGCTTCAGGATAGCACAGTGTTTTTGCCCTGGGAACCGAGATGTTTCTCACCATAGAGCTGCCAATGATGACAGCTGGGGAAATGGCCGAGGAGGTCTGGACGTTTCTTTAGGTGACCCCTCGAGGACCGACGGGAGGTGGGGCCCGATGACCCAAGTCAGCCGTAGAATCTATCGTGGCTGACGAAGTCTCAGACACCCTCACGGTCCGATGAGGGGGAGCTCTATAGATCTGAACCCGAGGTAGGATCCCCCTGTGTTGGAAACAGGGTAGAGGACGATGGCGCGGCAACCTCCAAGGCCAGTACTCCTCAGCCAATGAGTAAAGTTGTTTGATTGTTAGAGATGAGGTGCTGTACCCCTCAACCAAATGGTATAATTGGTCCGTGTGGATCAATCAAACCCCCAACTCTACTGTTGTAAGCATCTTGCTCAAATCAAGTGAGTAAATCAGTACCAGAGATTTTATGTTGCAGTATCCCTCAGCCAATCGATAAAGGCGCCACTCCTCTAGACACATTGTTTTAGCCAATCGATAAATAAAGAGGTCAATTTTTGAAAGAGTGTTACTCCCGAGTCCCAACCAATTACCATGGGCGTCTCTAGGGAGGCTATTACCTTTTCATCCAATAAGAACAACTGTCATTGCTACGTGACACCATGTCATACATAACTGACTGACCAAAATCCATTTTTTTCTCTATCCTCTTTTCCACAGTTCCGCTACAAGAGCCGAGTCTACAGGCAGCCCCATGTGGAAGAGAAGCAGATTGCCAAACTTCACACCAAGGTGAGTGGTGTGGACAAACTTCACACTCTCTCCTAACAACCAGCTGGGGTCTCACTGCACACATGCACACAAACACACACACACACACTGTTGGGAGCAACAGAGATGCTGGAGTGTCACTTTATCTCACTTTATCTCACTGTCAACACACAGACACACAAACATATTGAGTTATGTCAGCTGTTATCACTGTTAGCCTCTGCAGTCTCTCTCTAGTATCCTGTCTGCATGTCTCTCTCTACTCTCTACTGTCCAGTCCGCATCTTTACTTTCCGTAAGAGTCAAGGAGGCATGTCATGTATATTTCATGTCTCGCCTGTGCCCACTTTACCTGGATCCTTGTGCATGTGCTCACATATGCACAAACGCACATAAGCACACAAAATAAGCATTTTGCATATCCGCCCCTGGTTAATGTGGTGACATGGAGAGAGGAGGTTGGTAGTTATTTGCTCCACAGTAGTCAACCACAGAGATTATTATTCAATGGACGTATATTTCATGACTCGCCTGTGCCAAACTTGACCTGGATCGTTGTGCATGTGCTCACACGTGCACGAACGCACATATCTGCCCCTGGTAAATGTTCACTGACTGTATGAGGAAAATATTATGAATACATGATAGATAACAATAATGAGTAAATGATAAAAGTAACTTGATGGTGTGTCATTCCTTTCTAATTGTGTTGTTATAAATGCATTTATGCTAAGGCAGTGCACACCTTTGTATTATGGGCCAAAAAAGCATCACTGTATTGAGAGAGCAGTATCCGATGGAAAACAAAGGGAGAGGGAAACAGAGATGATGGGAAGTGAGCTCATGCTGGTTTCTATACTGGTGTACAGTTCCATGTACTGTATTTCTGACACATATAGATTGACTGTGATGGAGCAGATGTAGGTGTATACAGGTCCACCCCCTACTATGTTCTGCTCTTTCCTCCTCCCTACATTTCTCTCTATCTACCTCCATCTCTTCAAAGATTCTTATTTTTGTCCTCTCCTTCTCTCCCTCACCCTTTCCTACCAAACACCCCTCCCTCCCTCCTCCCTCTTTTCTACTTCTCCATATTTTCATCATCATCCTCTTCTCCTCTCCTCCTTTCCCTCTCCTTTTCTCATCTCCTCTCTTCCTATTGTGTTTTGGGAGCTGTTCTCTTACCTATTTATATCTGGCCTGGAAAGCAGATGAGAACACTCATCCCACCGTGCACTCCATGCTCCAATCAGCACACCCCAATCATTCAATCTATCTCTCTCTCTCTCCCCCTTCTTCTGTCCCTCTTGTTCTCCCTCTTTCTCTCTTTTTTCTAACCTTCTCTCCTCCATATCTCTGACCTACACACACACACACACACACACACACACACACACACACTCTCTCTCTCTCCACTCTCTCTCTCGCTCTCTCTCTCTCTAACTCTCCTTTTGTTCTCGCTCTCCATCTCCAGGCCAACTTGAGAAAGTTTATGGACCTCATCCAGCACCATCAGGTGGAGAAAGTCTCTAGGCTGCTGGAGAGAGGGCTGGACCCCAACTACCAGGATACAGAGACTGGTGGTAATACTACACACACACACACATGCACACACTCACACATCATGAACACATGTGGTTTGACATAATCACAGTGCTAACAAGATAGATGCTGCTGAGAAATACTCCCGTGGCTCCTCACATTTAAATCCTCCCACCCACTACCAAGACAGCACAACCTAGCCCCTGATCAATCCCATTGGTTTTTAAATTAACACACAGATCAATGGCGACTCTACTCAACTCTACTCAGAGATCTGTATCATTAGCGTAGGGGAGAGAGGCCATAAGCCTCCCTGTGTGGTGTATACAGAGTTAGCAACAGGGGATAAGGAGAGGGTAAGAGCGAGCGGAGATGAACATACAGAGTTCAGAAAAATCTGTTTGAGATTGCTATTACTTATGCTCTATTAGAACTGCACAAACTATCTTCGCTATCAGTCCAACCCAATGTACTCCTTCTCTGACGAAGCATCATTGAACTGGCATTATGTACTGCCAGAATGTACTCCAATGCTCTGACCATCAATTAACAAAGAAAGGAGGGTATTTGGGGGCTAAGAGGGGGGTTAGTTGAGGTTTTAAGGCAATCAGTGCAGCTATTAGAGGTATTAGGGCTTGTAGCAGGGAAATTGAAGGGGTATTAATGCGATACAAGTGGTATTGGTAGATTAAGCCTTGTTGCTGTGAGATTGATGGATAAGGGCAGCTTGTAGAATAGCGGTCAATTATAGAGCTCTGGCTCGCTATTGATTTTGGCTGTAGAAGTACACACACAGACATGGACATAAGCATAGCCAGGCACACACACACACGCACGTTCTGTTCTAAATCCCAAGCTAATTACGTCACAATTACATGGGGCTCAGATGTAGGTCAACACCAATTGACCCCAAATATTTCCACCCACTGTGTCGCCCAGATGCCCACTCACCCCCTACCATGCCCCCTCCCTCTGTGTCTCATACAACTATTTTCTATTCCATATTCATTTGAATTGATGAAGTACATTTCTTAATCTCACAGAGTAATTGGCATCTTTGTATGCCTGTCTTAAAGGTGCAATGTGGGATTGCTACATCCAGTTTTGGACTTTTGAATGAATGATATATAGCCATTGATTCTTGAAGAATATAACGTAGAAAGGCCTCGTGAGTTCACTGTCGTACCCCATCAGAACCCACAATATAAGCTTGTTTACTCCATTGTTTCTAAAGAATGTGATTGTAAACTAACACTGTTTACTAGTATGACATGGTTAAAACTATCATTTTGATCTCATGGATGGTCAGTCCTTGCATCCATAACTCTGCTCAATCATTTGAAAGTGGTTGCATTTCTCCAGCCATTCCTCATCTGTTTACCAATACAAGTGGTGGGATTCCCGCTTTGTTGTTGTTTGAATTGCAGATTGCCCCTTTAAATGAACACACTTTGCCACGATGACACTTTCAGTGTGGCAGTATCATTCATAAAAACCGTATAACGCTGTACAGTAGAACCTGGTCAAAGCCTGTTATATGATTGTTTTTTTTTCTGTATTGTTCAGGTCTTTTAATAATACAGTAGAGTGAGTATGTTAAAGGCCAAGTGCAGTCAAAAACATGATATTTGAAGAGCTATTTGAAAAGAATGCCTGAAATTTCAGTCTGTTTTGGTGGGAGGGAGTTTTGGCCTGCCTGGTGAAATCAAATTTGTTAATATACCAGTAAGACAGAGATTTCCAGACCTCTGCCAATAACGGTTAGTTTACCCCCCACACAGACCACTCCCAGACAGTCCTAGCTAAATTCTTGCTTGAGAAATTGCTCTTTGCTAAGAAGCTATTTGTGTGTCTTTTTGGCCATTTTAATTGAAAACAATCACATGTTTCTATCCAATTTGCGACAGATTTTCACACAAATGCAAAAACAGTTTGCGCATTTTCTACCAGAGATGTGTTTCCATCAAACTGACTTTTTGTGGATAAAAGGCTGTGCGCATAGTAGTGCACATAGAAATAACTTTTGACGTTAAATTCCCATGTACCGAATGAAAAATACAAGTTAAATGGGTTTCCATCACACATGCGCCTTAGTCAACAGCTCACAGATACTGTGTGGGAAAGCTACCTAAATTATGAGATTATTATAAATAAAAGCGATATTATTTGTATTTGTCAAAAGGCAGCCGAGCATTGATCATTATGTCACCAGAATAAGACCCTCGACATTTATTGGATCATCAAGGAGCATCAACTTAATCACCTTGCACTTTCACCATCCTGTGAAGTTCATCATAACTTATTTCCTCTGTAAACTGCATGCTTTCCCGAGTCGTAGTGGGAGGACCACAAAACATATCATCACGTGACTCCCAAGTTTACTTCGAAATGATGGTTATTATATCAACATTTGAGCATAAAGGCTTTTCCAAAGCCATTTCTCGCATTATTCATTTTACCGGCACAAAAAGAACCCACCATGTCGAGTGAACAAATTATCTGTCTGCATTAAGAAATTGTACCAGCATTTCATGTTTCCATCAGACCAGTCGTGACTTTTTTCATGCGTCAAGAAATTCATCCTCATGAAATGGTTGGATGGAAACGTGGTTAGTAAGGTACTTAATTGTTACCCGGAAATAGTATTGAGACGGGAAAAATATGGCTACATTGGACCTTTAATCAATGTGTTATGGCCATTATAAATCCACTTATTGACCCATGGGCGAACATCAGTCTAGCTGGATGAGTGGTTGAGTGTGGATGAATTGATGGGATTTCATGTGGCTGCAGTGATTTGATGATGAATGACACTGACAGAGGAGAGAAAAGTGAAGATGAACAATAGAGTTCTGGGAGGACCACTTCGATTTCTGAGAAAATATGACTGTGTAAGCACAGAGTAATGGTGTTATCACCATCACTGCTGATCTGAGTATTATTGATGCACATTATTCTCTCCATGTCTATGTTATGTTCTGTTGTCTGTTCTGTTCTGTTGCCTGTTCTATCTTGTCCTGTTCTGTTCTTTTGGCTGTTCTGATCTGTTCTGTTGGCCGTTCTTTTCTGTTGTCTGTTGTGTCTGTGTTGTGTTTCCTCTATGCAGTGGTGTAAAGTACTTAAGTAAAGATACTTCAAAGTACTACTTAAGTCGTTTTTGGGGGTATCTGTACTTTACTATTACTTTTACTTTTAATTCACTACATTCTTAAAGATAATGATGTACTTTTTACTCCATACATTTTCCCTGACACCCAAAAGTATTTGTTAAATTTGGAATACTTAGCAGGACAGGAAACTTGTCTAATTCACGCACTTATCAAGAGAACATCCCCGGTCATCCCTACTGCATCTGATCTGGCGGACACACTAAACACATGCTTCGAATGTAAATGATGTCTGAGTGTTGGAGCGTGCCCCAGGCTATCTGTAAATAAAACAATAAAACAATGTAATGGTGCTGTCTGGTTTGCTTAATATAAAGAATTTGAGTATTTTCTAGCAAATACATTTACTCTTGATACTTAAGTATATTTAAAATCAAATACTTTTAAACTTTTACTCAAGTAGGATTTTACTGGGTGACTTTCACTTTTACTTGAGTCATTTTCTATTAAGTTATCTTTACTTTTACTCAAGTATGACAATTGGGTGTGGCCCCAGGCAGAAGAAGTTTAAGACCCATGATCTACACTGTATTCCGTCGATGTCATTCTACAGAGACCCCCCTGACGTTTGCGGCCCACCTGGATAACGTGGTGGAGATCATAAAGGTTCTGAAGAATGGAGGGGCCCACCTGGACTTCAGGGCCAAAGACGGCATGACGGCCCTACACAAAGCTGCTAGGTCCAAGAACCAGGTTACTCTGATGGTACGGGGACACACACACCCACTCACACATGCGTACTCACATGAACACACACAACATTAACCCTGCCACTCTTATGGTTACCCATACATTGTATTGATACGTATTTGTGTTAGGGTTAGGCCCCTACTCTACTACCACATATCTACAACACAAAATCCATGTTTGCGTGTGTGTATAGTGCATATGTGATTGTGCATGCATGTGTCTGTGCCTGTGTTTGTGTCTCTTCACAGACCCACTGTTCCATAAGGTGTATTTTGATCTAAATCTAATGTCAATGTGTGTGTGCCTGCCTGCATGCATATGTCTGTGTGTATGTGTGTGTGTTGCAGACCCTGTTGGAGCTTGGTTTGTCTCCAGACTATAAGGACAGTCGGGGTCTGACGGCGCTCTACCACACAGCCATGGTGGGAGGAGACCCGTTGTGCTGTGAGTTGCTGCTACATGAACACGCCACCGTCTGCTGCCAAGACGAAAACGGCTGGCACGAAGTCCACCAGGTACACACACACACAGGCATACACACACGCACACATACTGTTTTCCCTGTACGTGTGTGTACGTGTGTGTGCGCGTGCTTGTGTGTGTAGAGATGGTTGATAGCTCTCCTAGACCCTCTCCCTTCCTGTGCTACTCTGATTGCTATCAGCTCTAGCCAGCAGTACTTTCTCTTCTCTAGAACATGGCACTGTCAACATATCAAACACAACTCTCCTCTAGGTTAGCCTATCAGTTAACTATCATCAAAACGCATTTACATCCTTCGAAAACGAGCCTTGCCCATGTGCTACGGAAATGCCTCCGCTTCCTTTGCGCTCTCCTCCCTCGCTCCACCACTGACTCTCTTTCGCTCACTCTCTGTCAACCAGTTACTCTAAATTACTTTGGATTTATGTAGGTTTTGAAATTATACTTTGATACATCTTTCCTTATTTAGCACTGGTGTCTTTCTACATCTGTTCACTACATCCCCCTAGAACTGATTCTTCCATCTGATGACTGGGTTCAAACTAAGGACACAATATCCTAAACTCCAGGGCCTCAGTGCTGCCTACTCTGCAGAACACTGACATCTAGTGGACTTGGCATGTAACTGAGGCCTGACTCTAGGGCAAAGCCAAAGCAGAGACTTATATAGCTCGTGTCACCATCTGTATTATATGTTGTATGTTTAAGCAATAAGGCACGAGGGGGTGTGGTATATGGACATATACCATGCGCCTGGATACAGTCCTTAGTCGTGTTTATTGGTCATATACCACAAACCCCCAATGTGCCTTATTGCAATTATAAACTGGTTACCAACGTAATTAGACCAGTAAATAGTATTTTTTGTATCATACCCGTGGTATCTGTTTCTAATTATAAAACGGGTGGTTCAAGCCCTGAATGCTGATTGGCTGAAAGCTGTGGTATATCAGACCGTATACCAAGGGTATGACAAAACATGTATTTTTACTGCTCTAATTACATTGGTATGTATTCAGACCCTTTGCTATGAGGCTCAAAATTGAGCTCAGGTGCATCCTGTTTCCATTGATAATCCTTGAGACATTTCTATAACTTGATTGGAGTCCACCTGTGTAAATTAATTTGATTGGACATGATTTGGAAAGGCAACACACCTGTCTATCATTCTTAAATAGAAGAAGTTTGGAACCACCAAGACTATTCCAAGAGCTGGCCGCCCGTCCAAACTGAGCAATTGGGGGAGAAGAGCCTTGGTCAGGGAGGTGACCAAGAACCCGATGGTCACTCTGACAGAGCTCCTGAGTTCATCTGGGGAGATGGGAGAACCTTCCAGAAGTACAACCATCTCTGCAGCACTCCACAATTCAGACTTTTATGGTAGAGTGGCTAGACGGAAGCCACTCCTCAGTAAAAGGCACATGACAGCCTGCTTGGAGTTTTCCAAAAGGCACCTAAAGGACTCTCAGACCATGAGAAACAAGATTCTCTGGTCTGATGAAACCAACATTGAACTCTTTGACCTGAATGCCAAGCATCACGTCTGGAGGAAACCTGGCACCATCCCTACGCTGAAGCATGGTGGTGGCAGCATCATGCTGTGGGGATGTTTATTATTGGGAGGGACTGGTAGACTTGTCAGGATCGAGGGAAAGATGAACGGAACAAAGTACAGAGAGATCCTTGATGAAAACCTGCTCCAGAGCGCTCAGGAACGCAGACTGGGGTGAAGGTTCACCTTCCAACAGGACAACAACCCTAAACACACAGCCAAGACAATGCAGGAGTGGCTTCGGGACAAGTCTCTGAATGTCCTTGAGTAGCCCAGCCAGAGACCGGACTTGAACCTGATCGAACATCTCTGGAGAGACCTGAAATGCGATGCTCCCCATCCAACCTGACAGAGCTTGAAATGATCTGCAGAGAAGAATGAGAGAAACTCCCTAAATAGAGGTGTGTCAAACTTGTAGCGTCATACCCAAGAAGACTTGAGGCTGTAATTGCTGCCAAAGGTGCTTCAACAAAGCGCTGAGTAAAGGGCCTGAATACTTTTGTAAATGTTTTATATTTCTTTTTTTTTAAAGTTTAATAAATGTGCAAAAAATTCTATAAACCAGTTTTTGCTTTGTCATTATGGGGTATTATTTGTAGATTGATGAGGAAAAAAACTAATACAATTTAGAATAAGTGCTAGTAGTTTAAACAGGCAGCTCGGTACGTTCAGCTTGTCAACACTTCTTACAAAAACAAGTAGGGATGAAGTCAATCTCTCCTCCATTTTGAGCCATGAGAGATTGACATCCATTTCATTAATGTTAGCTCTCTGTACATTTAAGGGCCAGCCAAGCTGCCCTGTTCAGAGCCAATTGTAATTTTCCATTTTAAAGTTCCTCTTTGTGGCACCTGACCACACTACTGAACAGTAGTACAGGTGTGACAAAACTAGAGCCTGTAGGACCTGCCTTGTTGATTGCGTTGTTAAGAAGGGAGAGCAGTGCTTTATTATGGACAGACTTCTCCCCATCTAAGCTACTCATGTATTAATATGTTTTGACAATGACAGTTTAAATTTTGTATTTATTTTTTATTTAACCTGTTGAGGACAGACGTTCCGCTAGCGGAACCCTGTTCCGCCTGCGGAACCCCTAGCCAACAGCCAATGGCATCGCACGGCGCGAAATATAAAACCAACTAAAATACCACAATTCAATTTTCTCAAACAATCAACTATTTTACACCATTTTAAAGATAAGACTCTCGTTAATCTAACCACATTGTCCGATTACAAAAAGGCTTTACAGCGAAAGCAAAACATTCGATTATGTTAGGAGAGTACATAGACACAAATAATCACACAGCCATTTTCCAAGCAAGCATATATGTCACATAAACCCAAACCACAGCTAAATGCAGCACTAACCTTTGATGATCTTCATCAGATGACAACCCTAGGACATTATGTTATACAATACATGCATGTTTTGTTCAATCAAGTTCATATTTATATCAAAAAACAGCTTTTTACATTAGCATGTGATGTTCAGAACTAGCATACCCACCAAAAACTTCCGGTGAATTTACTAAATTACTCATGATAAACGTTGACAAAATACATAACAATTATTTTAAGAATTATAGATACAGAACTCCTTTATGCAATCGCTATGTTCGATTTTAAAATAGCTTTTTGGCGAAAGCACATTTCGCAATATTCTGAGTACATAGCTCGGCCATCACGGCTAGCTATTTTAACATCCGCCAACTTCGGGGTCACCTAAACTCAGAATTACTATTAGAAAAATTGGATTACCTTTGCTGTTCTTCGTCAGAATGCACTCCCAGGACTTCTACTTCAACAACAAATGTTGTTTAGTTCCAAATAATCCATAGTTATATCCAAATACCTCCGTTTTGTTCGTGCGTTCAGGTCACTATACAAAGGGTAACGCGCGAGTGTATTTAGTGAAAAAAAAATTCTAAATATTCCATTACCGTACCTAGAAGCATATCAAACGCTGTTTAAAATCAATTTTTATGCTATTTTTCTCGTGAAATAGTGATAATATTCCAACCGGGCAACGTTGTATTCATTCAAAGAGAGAAAGAAAAACATGGCGAGTTCTCGTGACCCCGCATCTCCAGTCTCACTGTCCCCAGGCTGACCACTTACAAACTCTGCTCCTATACTTTGCCCAGAGACAGCAGACACCCCATTCCACTTTCTGGCGGCTTTAGAGAGCCAATGGAAGCCTTAGAAAGTGTCACGTTACAGCACAGATGCTGTATTTTCGATAGAGATGCAACAGAAGGACAACAAATTGTCAGACAGGGCACTTCCTGCATGGAATCTTCTCAGGTTTTGGCCTGCCATATGAGTTCTGTTATACTCACAGACACCATTCAAACAGTTTTAGAAACTTTAGAGTGTTTTCTATCCAAATCTACTAATTATATGCATATTCTAGTTTCTGGGCAGGAGTAGTAACCAGATTAAATCGGGTACGTTTTTTATCCGGCCGTGAAAATACTGCCCCCTATCTCAAAGAAGTTAACTAGGCAAGTCAGTTAAAAACAAATTCTTATTTACAATGACGGCCTACTCCGGCCAAATCTGGACGACGCTGGGCCAATTGTGCCCCACCCTATGGGACTGCCAATCACAGTCAGATGTGATACAGCCTGGATTTGAACCAGGTACTATAGTGACACCTCTTGCACTGAGATGCAGTGCCTTAGACCATTGCGCAACTTGGGAGTGGTGACTAAACTACAATCTAGGGTTACTCCAATCAGTTTAGTCACCTCAACTTGCTCAATTTCCACATTAAATGAATCATGTAACAATTATATCAGTATCTTGGGGCACCGTGAGAACTTATTTAACAAATTACTATCTCCCGAATTAAACTCTTAAAAGATGTATTCATATCTATAGATAACAGTCACTTATTAATGTATTTTTACCTCATATCAGTCTCATTCTGAATGTCATAATATTCTATAAATCTGCACGAACACTAGTCTACATGATGACTCAGCTTACACAAATTGGCTTAATTATTTATTTACTAACTAAATAAATAATTACACAAAAATACATAAACACACAGTATAAGTTGAATTGATTACTAACATAATGCAATGAAAAGTCCCTAGTGGACTAACCCGATATGACAGCTGGTTACACAATGAAAGGGGTGGGGAAAGAAAGAGTGGGAGAAGGAGAGACAAAGGAATTAAACTATCGTGCATACAGTTGAATAATACGCTCATCGTAAATATGTAAACCTGACCCCTTGAATGTGTACACTTTCAGAGATACAGTTATTTAGTTATACCATCCTTAATGATATCACAAAACAACTTATTTGACATGATTATTGTTTGGAGCCCCACCAACCATTTCCCACATTTTTTATGAAGAAACATTGTTTCATTGTCCACTTTTGGATGTTGGAGTTTTGACTGCAGATTCTCTCTCAACACACAAAGGATTTTTGAGTTCTCCATACTGCCATACACGAGAGAGAAAGTTTACGACCGGACGTTAAAGTCCTAGAACCGGCCCCACTCTCTTTGATCCTCACCCAGGAGGGAAAGTCATGATACTAACTGCAGTTCTTTGTTAAGTGTTGCAGTCATATCAGCCGCTGTGGTAGCTGACATGTATAGTGTTGAGTCATCCGCATACATAGACACAGCCAGTGGCATGTCATTAGTAAAAATGTTAAAAAGTAAGGGGCCTAAACAGCGGCCCTTGCGAATTCCTGATTCTACCTGGATTATGTCGGAGAGGATTCCATTAAAGAACACCCTCTGTGTTCTGTTAGACAGGTAACTCTTTATCCACAACACAGCAGGGGGTGTAAAGCCATAACACATACATTTTTCCAGCAGATCGATAATGTCATAAGCCGCACTGAAGTCTAACAAAACAGCACACACAATATTTTTATTATCAATTTCTCTCAGCCAATCATCAGTCATTTATGTAAGTGCTGTAAATGTTGAATGTCTTTCCCTATAAACGTGCTGACCAACTGGCAAGTATCTTTACTGACATTTTCAACCTCTCCCTGTCTGAGTCTGTAATACCAACATGTTTCAAGCAGACCACCATACTTCCTGTGCCCAAGAACACTAAGGTAACCTGACTAAATGACTACCGACCTGTAGCACTGCTTTGAAAGGCTGGTCATGGCTCACATCAACACCATTATCCCAGAGACCCTAGACCCACTCCAATTTGCATAACGCCCCAACAGATCCACAGATGATGCAATCCCTATTGCCCTTTCACACCTGGACAAAAGGAACACCTATGTGAGAATGCTATTCATTGACTACAGCTCATAGTGCCCTGAAAACTCATCACTAAGCTAAGGACCCTGGGACTAAACACCTCCCTCTGCAACTGGACCCTGGACTTCCTGACGGGCCGCCCCCAGGTGGTAAGGGTAGGTCACAACACATCCGCCACACTGATCGTCAACACGGGGGACCCTCAGGGGTGCGTGCTCAGTCCTCTCCTGTACTCCCTGTTTACTCATGACTGCACGGCCAGGTATGACTCCAACACCATCATTACATTTGCCGATGACACAGCAGTGGTAGGCCTGATCACCGACAACGATGAGACAGCCTATAGGGAGGAGGTCAGATACCTGACCGTGTGGTGCAAGGACAAATGCCTGTTATGGCAACTGCTCGGCCTCCAACTGCAAGGTACTACAGAGGGTAGTGAGTACGGCCCAGTACATCACCGGGGCCAAGCTTCCTGCCATCCAGGACCTCTATACCAGGTGGTGTCAGAGAAAGGCCCTAAAAATTGTCAAAAACTCCAGCCACCCTAGTCATAGACTGTTCTCTCTGCCACCGCACGGCAAGCGGTACCAGAGCGCCAAGTCTTGGTCCAAGAGGCTTCTAAACAGCTTATAACCCCAAGCCATAACACTCCTATAGATATAGATCTAACGAAATGGCCACCCAGACTATTTGCATTGCCCCCCTCCCCCTCTTCTATGCTGCTGATACTCTCTGTTATTATCTATGCATTATCTGTCACTTTAATAATTCTACCTACAGTTGAAGTCGGAAGTTTACATACACCTTAGCCTAATGCATTTAAACTCCGTTTTTCACAATTCCTGACATTTAATCCTAGTAAAAATTCCCGGTCTTAGGTCAGTTAGGATCACCACTTTATTTTAAGAATGTGAAATGTCAGAATAATAGTAGAGAGAATGATTTCTTTCATATTTTATTTCTTTCATCACATTCCCAGTGGGTCAGAAGTTTACATACACTCAATTAGTATTTGTTAGCATTGCCTTTAAATTGTTTAACTTGGGTCAAACGTTTCGGGTAGCCTTCCACAAGCTTCCCACAATAAGTTGGGTGAATGTTGGCCCATTTCGCCTGACAGAGCTGTAATTGAGTCAGGTTTGTAGGCCTCCTTGCTCGCACACACTTCCAGTTCTGCCCACACATTTTCTGTAGGATTGAGGTCAGGACTTTGTGGTGGCCACTCCAATACCTTGACATTGTTGTCCTTAAGCCATTTTGCCACAATTTGGGTCTTCCACTAACTGGAAGACCCATTTGGAAGACCCATTTGCAACCAAGCTTTAACTTCCTGACTGATGTCTTGAGATGTTGCTTCAACATATCCACATAATTTTCTCCTCATGATGTCATCTATTTTGTGAAGTGCACCAGTCCTTCCTGCAGCAAAGCACACCCACAACATGGTGCTGCCAACCCCGTGCTTCAAGGTTGGGGTGGTGTTCTTCGGCTTGCAAGCCTCCCCTTTTTCCTCCAAACATAACGATGGTCATTATGGCCAAACAGTTCTATTTTTGTTTCATCAGACCAGAGGACATTTCTCTAAAAAGTACGATCTTTGTCCCTATGTCCAGTTGCAAACCATAGTCTGGCTTTTTTATGGCGGTTTTGGAGCAGTAGCTTCTTCCTTGCTGAGCAGCCTTTCAGGTTATGTCGATATAGGACTCATTTTACTGTGGATATAGATACTTTTGTACCTGTTTCCTCCAGCATCTTCACAAGGTCCTTTGCTGTTGTTCTGGGATTGATTTGCACTTTTTGCACCAAAGTACATTCATCTCTAGGATACAGAACGCGTCTCCTTCCTGAGCGGTATGACGGCTGCGTGTGTCCCATGGTGTTTATACTTGCTTACTATTGTTTCTACAGATGAATGTGGTACCTTCATTTGGAAATTGCTCCCAAGGATGAACCAGACTTGTGAAGGTCTACAATTTTTTTATGAGGTCTTGGCTGATTTCTTTAGATTTTCCCATGATGTCAAGCAAAGAGGCAATACGTTTGAAGGTAGGCCTTGAAATACATCCACAGGTACACCTCCAATTGACTCAAATGATGTCGTAGCTTATCAGAAGCTTCTATAGCCATGACATAATTTTTTGGAATTTTCCAAGCTGTTTAAAGGCACAGTCAACTTAGTGTATGTAAACTTCTGACCCACTGGAATTGTGACACAGTGAATTTGTGGAGTGGTTGAAAAATGAGATTTAATGACTCCAACCTAAGGGTATGTAAACTTCCGACTTCAACTGTACACGTACACTACCGGTCAAAAGTTTTAGAACACCTACTTACTCATTCAAGGATTTTACTTTATTTTTTACTATTTTCTACATTGTAGATTATTAGTGAAGTCATAGAAACTATAAATGACACACATTATGTAGTAACCAAAAAATTATGTAAAGAATTATATAACCAAAAAAAAGTGTTAAACAAATCAAAATATATGACTGACAGCTTTGCACACTCTTGGCATTCTCTCAACCAGCTTCATGAGGTAGACACCTGGAATGCATTTCAATTAACAGGTGTGCCTTCTTAAAAGGAATTTCTTTCCTTCTTAATGTGTTTGAGCCAATCAGTTGTGTTTGGTAAGGTAGGGGGGTATACAGAAGATAACCCTATTTGGTAAAAGATGCAGTCCATATTATGGCAAGAACAGCTCAAATAAGCAAAGAGAAACGACAATCCATCATTACTTTAAGACATGAAGGTCAGTCAATGCAGAACATTTCAAGAACTTTGAAAGTTTCTTCAAGAGCACTCGCAAAAACCATCAAGCGCTATGATGAAACTGGTTCTCATGAGGACCGCCACAGGAAAGGAAGACCCAGAGTTACCTCTGCTGCAGAGGACAAGTTCATTAGTGTTATTAACCTCAGAAATTTCAGCCCAAATAAATGCTTCACAGATTTCAAGTAACAAACACATCTCAACAACGTGTGGAGTGTTCCGAAGGGGTCCAGTCTCAGTCCTGACTTTAAATCTTCTTGAAAATGTTAGACAAGGTTTGACTATTGCTGTCAATCCGTGATTCCCAACCAAATTGAATGAGCTCGAGTAACAATTGATATATGTTGCCCTAAGAGTTGTGCAGAGAGTTGGTAGAGTTATATAAAAAAATATTTATAGTTGTAATTGCTGACAAAGGTGCTTCCACCAAGTATTAACTCTGGGGTGTGAAGACATACGCAATCTCTTTCAATTTGAAAAAGTGCAGCAGGTTGTGTAGATCTGTAGGATTTTTTTTATGTAATCCTTTTTAAGTTTAGAATGTGACAACTGTGAATGCGGTGTGTAGACTTTCACTAGGTACTGTATAATAAATATATAAATTATAATAAACATTTATTGTTTTCTGTGTGTTTGTGTGCGTGTGTACAGGCTTGTCGGAATGGCTTTGTCCAGCACCTGGAGCATCTGCTGTTCTACGGGGCGGACATGAGCGCACAGAACGCCTCAGGGAACACAGCGCTGCACATTTGTGCTCTCTACAATCAGGTGAGCTGTGTGTGTGCGCGCGTGTGTGTTTGTTAATACAAGTGTAACTGCCCTTCTTCCACCTGGTTTGATTGTGTAGGCCTGGAGGTCTCCCTGATGTCTCTCTGTTAACCTGTTCTACTTGTGTTCAAGTCTGTAGTGTCTGAGTGAATTAACTGAACCCACCACCACTCATTACTGACCTTACACACATACACACACACATCTGCTTCTCGTTACGTTCATATGAGATGTAAGTAAATCCACAATTAAATGGCAGTTATTTCCGTTAACATAATGCTTTTCCACAATTAATAGCAATTGGAGGAGAGGATCATGAGTAAGGGTGGAGAATGAGTGACAAGGGGTTAAGTCTGTCTCTCATTCCCACCACACAGCTCTCCTCCTACTCTAGACTCAATTAGACCCCAGATTTGTACAGTGGGGGAAAAAGGTATTTGATCCCCTGCTGATTTTGTACGTTTGCCCACTGACAAAGAAATTATCAGTCTATAATTTTAATGGTAGGTTTATTTGAACAGTGAGAGACAAAATAACAACAAAAATATCCAGAAAAACGCATGTCAAAAATGTTATAAATTGATTTGCATTTTAATGAGGAAAATAAGTATTTGACCCCCTCTCAATCAGAAAGATTTCTGGCTCCTAGGTGTCTTTTATACAGGTAACGAGCTGAGATTAGGAGCACACTCTTAAAGGGAGTGCTCCTAACCGCAGCTTGTTACCTGTATAAAAGACACCTGTCCACAGAAGCAATCAATCAATCAGATTCCAAACTCTCCACCATGGCCAAGACCAAAGAGCTCTCCAAGGATGTCAGGGACAAGATTGTAGACCTACACAAGGCTGGAATGGGCTACAAGACCTTCGCCAAGCAGCTTGGTGAGAAGGTGACAGCAGTTGGTACAATTATTCGCAAATGGAAGAAACACAAAAGAACTGTCAGTCTCCCTCGGGCTGGGGCTCCATGCAAGATCTCACCTCGTGGAGTTGCAATGATCATGAGAACGGTGAGGAATCAGCCCAGAACTACATGGGAGGATCTTGTCAATGATCTCAAGGCAGCTGGGACCATAGTCACCAAGAAAACAATTGGTAACACACTACGCCGTGAAGGACTGAAATCCTGCAGCGCCCGCAAGGTCCCCCTGCTCAAGAATACATAAACATGCCCGTCTGAAGTTTGCAAATGAACATCTGAATGATTCAGAGGACAACTGGTGAAAGTGTTGTGGTCAGATGAGACCAAAATGGAGCTCTTTGGCATCAACTCAACTCGCCGTGTTTGGAGGAGGAGGAATGCTGCCTATGACCCCAAGAACACCATCTCCACCGTCAAACATGGAGGTGGAAACATTATGCTTTGGGGGTGTTTTTCTGCTAAGGGTTCAGGACAACTTCACCGCATCAAAGGGATGGACGGGGCCATGTACATGGACGGGGCCATGTACCGTCAAATCTTGGGTGAGAACCTCAGCCAGGGCATTGAAAATGGGTCGTGGATGGGTATTCCAGCATGACAATGACCCAAAACACACGGCCAAGGCAACAAAGGAGTGGCTCAAGAAGAAGCACATTAAGGTCCTGGAGTGGCCTAGCCAGTCTCCAGACCTTCATCCCATAGAAAACCTGTGGAGGGAGCTGAAGGTTCGAGTTGCCAAACGTCAGCCTCGAAACCTTAATGACTTGGAGAAGATCTGCAAAGAGGACAAAATCCCTCCTGAGATGTGTGCAAACCTGGTGGCCAACTACAAGAAACGTCTGACCACTGTGATTGCCAACAAGGGTTTTGCCAGCAAGTACTAAGTCATGTTTTGCAGAGGAGTCAAATACTTATTTCCCTCATTAAAATGCAAATCATTTTATAACATTTTTGACATGCGTTTTTCTGGATTTTTTGTTGTTATTCTGTCTCTCACTGTTCAAATAAACCTACCATTAAAATTATAGACTGATCATTTCTTTGTAAGTGGGCAAAAGTACAAAATCAGCAGGGGATCAAATACTTCTTTCCCCCACTGTACATGTTCATTAGGTAAATGTATTCTATTCGACATCAAATCTTACATCATAGCATTTCTTAAATGCATTTGAGTCCTGACCCTTCTCTTGCTTGAAAAGCTTTTCACATCTCAACCCACTTGTTTCTCTACTCTCCCACTATATCCGTATTCTGAATCACCTGACTCAATTAGCGCTATGGCCTAGAATAGAATAGAATACAACTTTATTGTCCATCCAGGATGGACATTTTTCTTTGGCATCACCTTCCATTAAAGGATCACACACACATACATTCTCACATTATACACATTTAAACCAGTCAGTCCATCATGTTGCATCCACTAACAACATAGAGGACATTAATACATTCACTCACATCCGACCGCTGTCCCAACTGCACTGGATAGATAAGTACGTGTACCGATAAAATGTATTTTGCATTTAGTAGTCCAACAGCAAAAGGAACGAATTCATGTTTTGAACATGTCCCTCTATCATGTCTTATATCTCGCCTCCTCTTCATCTCTCTCTCTTTCTCTTCATCCCTTTCACATTTGGGGATTTTTCTGCAAACCGTTGAGGCGGAATCCCCATGTCTCCTAATGTTCTGTAGTTTAGTGTCTGTACACACATACACTGTTCTCCTGGTATTTAATCCTTCAAGTCGTATTATCCTGTGACAGGGCTACAATTAGAGATGGGGGAGGGGGGAGGCAGAGTGAGATAGTCAGTGAGAGCGAAAGAATACAGGCAGAATGAGAGGGGGGGGGGGGGGGGGGGTTACACGTCATCCATTTCTATTTCCAAATGAGCTTCAACGCAAATGGAGGTTATAAAATGCCAATATGTGGGATTGTTAGTTTGTTGAACGTGTCAAAATATAGAGAACATATTATACACCCTACAAATGCCGGAATTGACATCCTTCATGTTAGTTACTTTGCAAACTGGCATGAGTACAGAATTGTGTGTGTGTGTGTGTGTGTGTGTGTGTGTGTGTGTGTGTGTGTGTGTGTGTGTGTGTGTGTGTGTGTGTGTGTGTGTGTGTGTGTGTGTGTGTGTGTGTGTGTGTGTGTGTTTCTGTATACAATACTGTTCATGCATGGTTGAGCACTCTGTGGGCGAGTTGTGCAGCACATTCAGACCCTTTATCTGTCTCTCCCTTTCTCTCTTTCACACTCTCTGTTCAACAGCTTTTTTTCTTTTCTTCACACAGAATCTCCCTTCATACATGTAGCAGGCACTCTGTTTCTGTCAATATCTATTTTATTCTCTCTCTTCCTCTCTCTCTCTCTCTCTCTCTCTCTCTCTCTCTCTCTCTCCTCTCCTTACATTCTTGTTTTTAAAAGTTGGGGATTCAAAGGAGGATGTATATTGCCTTTTTCCACTGCTAGTTCAAGTAATCAAAAACTGGCTTCTGGACTATTGGGGTTACTGTACAAGTGTTCTGTCTAGTCTTTGTGTCGTATGGGAAGCATGGGACTAATAGAGATTGATCATTCCCAAGAAATTCAGAGCCACTCCTCAAATTCCTGTTCTTCCCTGTTCTTTCCCAGGATAACTGTGCCAGGGTGCTGCTGGTCCGTGGAGCCGACAAAGCGGTGAAGAACTACAACAGCCAGAGTCCCTTCCAGGTGAGACCTGTAATACATCCTCTCATCCAAAACCATTACTGTAGTTCTGACACACCAGAGCTGTGGGTTTAATTCCTTCATGGGCTACATAGTTTATCCAATATACAGAATATATACTGAAGAAGTTTTCTTATCAGCAGGTAAAACCTGGGTCAGAGATGGCAGTGTGAATGGGACTCTATTGAGAAAAACACACGTTTCAAGTCCCAAGTAATATCAAGGATGCATCTCAATAGTCTGAAGTGGCTTCCTCTACCTAACTCCTCTACTTGACTCTTCTCTTTTATCTGCATCTGAAAAGCAAGTGCTGAAGGGAATGGGCTGAGTGTCACTAGGTCACATAGTTGTGTGTGTGATGCAGTTGTAGACATCTTACAAAGTTGCATACGTCCATGGGTTAAGCTAGATATTTTGTGTGTGTCTTGCAGAGATAATTGCTTGAATACACAGAAGGCAGTGCAGCTGACACTATTGATTCCAATGAGAGTCCTGCATGAGTCACGTCTGAGTCACAAAGGAGCGTTTTGAAGCAGGCTTTTATGTAAGGCAGTCCTCGGATCCTCGGTGGCCCTCCACAGGCACTCCAGTGGCCCTCTTAATTTCTCTGGCTTTCATCAGTGGGGTTGGTCCCAAAAGTTGAACTTGTCTAATTGTCTCCTATTCTTTTCCAATTGCACTGGTTTTGTTATACTTGAAATATCTAGAGGAGACAAGGTGAAGACACAAGCAGAGTATGGCTCAGTGGGTTAGAACATGGTGCTCCCAATACCATGGCTGTGGGTACAATTCCTGTATGGGCCCCAGAAACTAAATATAGATGGCTCTATCAAAGTTGCCAAATAATTGATCAAGTAATGTCACTTATTGGGGTAGAGAAAATATGTGATAGTGTGTGTCTCTGCTGCTCTGCCTGTGTGTCTGTAGCTAAAAATAGAGTCCCAGCAGCACAATTAGAGCTCTGCTGAGTAGCTCAAAATCCCTCCTGTGTTGGCCCAGACTCTGGATGTAGGTGTTTCACAAGATTCTTCTATACAGCGTTTGCCTATTTCAACCTCACTCTCCAACTCCTCCCTTGTTCCCAGATGTGTGATGGTCAATGTCTTTATAGTTCCCTCCTCCTTTATCCCTTTCACATTTTTTTTTCTCTCGCTCTCCTCTTCAGTCTCTTATTTGATTATTTATTCACTATCCCCTTTTCTCCTCTATTCCTTTTCTTTCTTCTTTCCTCTCCCCCACCTTCCTTCTGTCTCTTTTCATTTCTCACATTTCTCTCCTTTTCTCTCCTCTCTCTCTCTCTAAATGTTCTGCTTCCTTGTCTTTCCTTTCTCCCATTTTATTTCTCCCTTTCCTTTCTCTCCCTCTCTCTCCCTCTTTCATTCTGTCACCTGTGGTGTCAGTTTCTTTCAATGTGTTGCATTCAGATGAGACTGGAATCCCACTGGACACACACTGGTTGAATCAACTTTGTTTCTGTGTCATTTCAAGTAAATTACGTTGAACTGTCTGTGCCCAGTGGGAAGTGAAATAATAAACTGGAATGAGAAACATGCAGAAGTATTCAACTTTATACTAAAGCTCCAATCGCTATCTGTCTCTCAGCGAAAGTCTACCCCTTTAGCCCAGGGCATGGGATGATGTTTATCAGTATTGAGAGACTCATGATGAGAAACAAGAACATGCAAATTCAAGAACGAGGGGAAGGGAAAGAGAGTATTTCTGCTGTCTGTCTCTGTATCTCTAACAATTCCTCCTTTCCAATTTCCTCCTGTCTTCTCCATCTTCCCTACTCGCATTCTCCTATGTGCCTGGCCCTTTAAGGATTCTCCCTGGTCTTGAATCAGAATGAATTTCCTCCCTGATTTGTTGGATATAGTTTCAGGCACAATTCTCAACCCATTCCTCCTCCCCTACCTCCTTCTCTTCCTCCTCCTCCTCCTCTCATCCACCACCATAGACAACAGTGTCTTCATGGAAACAAGGGGTCATTCCCAGCATTCCTATGCGTTGGGAACATGAAGGAGTGAGGGAGTAAAGGAGGGGGTGGCAATGAAGGCGTCAGTGGGGTGTTTTCCCCTATACATGCCTGTGCTCTACACTACGGCCTTGTGGCTTAGATGTGGTCTTTAGGCTTTAAATCACACTATAGCTATACACTCTGAGAACAATTTTTTCAAAAAGGGTTCTGCAGTTGTCCCCATAGGAGACCCCTTTTGGGTTCCAGGTAGAACCCAGGTAGAACCAAAAAGGGGTTCTTCAAAGGGTTCTCTTATGGAGACAGCCGAATAACTTTTTTTTTTCTAATAGTGTACACTTCAGCTGTAGGCTTCATTCTATACCTTCATCTCCTCACAGTGCTATCGCTCTCAGTTTACCAGTGTTAAATTATGACACCCAGTGATCTGCAATCAGAGTTATACCTATCACAATGGCTCATAAGCAATGAGGGCATGTTATGTTTAAGCAAAGAAGGTTTGTATTTTGTTATTAAGTGTTGCCCAAAGAGACTGCAGTAAACCCACCCTCCCCCTCCTCCAAATCCCTCCCTACTTCCTCTCCCAGGAATGATCTCTCCTGTAATGTAATCAAAGCTCTGTTCCTCTCACTGTACACTACTGTACTTCCACTGCCCCCTGGGGACACTATGATATTGCTCCCTTTCCTCCAGTGGGTAGGACTGGAGGTGACTTGTCATCAACCCATAGTTGCCCATGCTGCCATGTTGACCAGCTTATAGTGGCGCTGTGGTGCCATAAGGCTTTAACACTGTCATGGCCGCTTGCTGCTATATTTACATGTGTTTTTGTCACATTGATGGAGAAATGGAAATGAAGAGAAAGCGAAGAGAGAAGGAGAGAACGAGAAAGATGAGAGAGGAGAGTGAGATGAGAGAGGGGAAGGGTGAATGTGGGTTTTATGAGTCTTTCATGTGTTAAGTTCTAAATGAACCAAATAGAACTCACTGACGCTTAATAAAGCTCAAACAAAGTTTATTCACCCATTGGGTCATACAGCTGCATAAGACAAAATACATATTCACACAAGCACTGATATTTAACTCTTTATCCTATACTGAGTCTCCTCCCACATATTTGAACAGCCAATGCATCTCTGTTGCTAGACAGAAACTTAGTGATATCTGTTCTTCCTCACTTCATCTGAACTGACTTCAGCCCCAAATTGCTCGCTCCTCCCCAACTCACGGCTGTCATGTTGACTTGTACCAGACTGTGTCTCTTCTCCTCCCATAGGATCCCCGATGGCTAACAATAACATGTCCGGACAGAATGTAAACGTTATACATTCCCCTCTCTCCCTCAGTGACATGAATAAATATATTTCATATTTTCAGAACCCAACACGTCACACGGGGCTAGTGAAAAGGTCCTTCTTCCATTAGAGCCATGCTAACAAGATGCTAGAGCTGACCCACCAGCCACCACACTCTGTCTCTCTCTCTCATATGTTGGTAGCATGACCTCTCAAGCATTTCTCACAACATATCCCTATATTGCTCTCTCTAGCGACCCTTTGCTTTCTCATTCATCCCGCACTTGCTACCTCTCCTCACTTTCTTTCTCGCACATGCTATCTTCCACCACTGCTCTCTCTCTCTCACCAACTTTCACTCTTCCGATGGTGGGTGTAGGTGAGTGTGGGCATGTGTGTATGCACATTGGTATGCACGTGCGTGTGTGTTCCCGGTCATGCTAAAAGGTCTGGATTCGTAACAGGCTGCAGATGGTTAAATCCAGATAGGAATTTAGTAGAATCATGTCCGAATTGCTACACAGACACACACAATTAGTTGTTTGAATTTGTAGAGTAATGTAAAGGCTGATTTACGGACATGAAATGTGGCCCTCAAATTGCAATCCCCCTCTCTCTCTCCCTCTCACAGGTGGCCATCATCGCGGGGAACTTTGAATTGGCCGAACTGGTCAAGAACCACAAAGAGACAGATATAGGTGAGTAACCATGGTTACCCTCCTCTTTTCCACCTCCCCCTCCCACTTTTCTCTGTCTGAAAGGTATATGTTATTCGATAATAGGTTGTTGATCTTTTCTTGTGTATGATCTTTTCTTGTTGTATATGTGTGTGCGTCTTCCCTTCTGCAAGTATGCTCTCCATCACGCATGTGTGAGTGTGTGTTTGTGCGTGCAGGTGCATGTTTGTGCGTGGGTGCTAGAGAACCATGACAGGATTTGTCATTCAGTCTACTGCCCCCGCCCCCTTCCCTTCATGGGATTACCCTATCACACTGGGGAATCCAGGATCCCTCAGGTGGCATATGAGAGCAGGGTTAGGGAGGGATAGAATGACTATACTAAATCCCGCAAAAAAAAACATTTGTTTCCTTCTCCCAAAGGAATTTAAAAATAGATTTCTACTCTTTCGTTTTTCTCTGTGGGTTTATCTGCCGTGCACCCCACACCCCCCACTGCCCTACAACGGCATCATCTTTCTTAATTAAACTATTTCACATGGAGGGAAAAAGGTTAAGCGGGAGGGATTACCATCCCCAGACAAATGAAATAAAAATGAAATAAATAAATAGAAAAAGAGTGAATAGATAAATAAATAAAATAATCTAAAGATGTAATCCACAATTGTTTCCCCCCCGAGCAAGATTCCCCAGGCCTCACAGCTGCAGCGAGGGCTAGATGAAACGCAGCGCTGCAGGATTACCCCGCGTCTCTCACATCTGCCGCCATCGTCCCCGCTCCCCCTTCTCGGGCCACCCATCCTGCTCCCCACGTTCAGCATGAACCTTCTCACACCGGGACGCCGTCACACCTCGACTCCGGTGGAGCCATGAGAGCATACCGTGCCCGAACTCCGCCATTGACCATTAGCCGTTCTAGTGGAATGAAAAGGCCTGGATAACTGTCCTCTATTACAGTCCTCGTTGCTTTTACTTTCACTCTAACTCTTTCTATCTCTATCTTTCGGGTCACTGTCAGCCGTGCCTCACTGAGTCTGTAATGGGATATTTTCTTTGCTGGATTATCGGCCATGGGTTCTGCATGTTGCAAATCAGAGAAAGGTGGGTGCTCTGAAGCTCAACCACCACTCTCCTACCTCCTCTACCCTCTTCCCTGCCATTTCTAGTCCCCTTCTCGCCCGCTCCGTGTGGGCGGTAGCTTGCTATGTTGGGATACAGGTAGAATTGTGTATCTGCGGTATGGTGGGTAATTGTCTATCCTGCCTGAGCTGAGGCACTACCCTGGCATGGGTACAGAATTGATTGTGTGTGTGTGTGCCTATACAGTATTTAGAATGTGCACTAAAGAGCATTAGCCCAGAAAGAGTAATGAGTGAGTAGAGCTATGCGTCATTAAGACTCACACACCTTCACTCCCTCTCCCTCAATCCTTCTCGCTCCCTTGTTCCTGACACTGCCTAGCCTATCTTGTAACCCAACTCAACGTGCTCATGAATCAGTATAATATTGAATTACTAACATGGTATGCCCCAACACTCATATTCAATTAACTAGTCTGTTATTCAATCTCTGTATTAGACCCATAGGAGATACCAGAGAGGCAGACCAAAGCAATAGAAACAGGTTGGATAGATTATGGTGGATGGGTTATATTGCCATATAATGTATGTTTAGGTTCTTGGACTGGGTTAGTGAACACAAGGCTAACTGAATAATATAGTGACAGGATATTGTAGCGGTTTCAGCGCAAAGATCTTTTTAAGGCAGGGTTTACACATACACACACCACCAGTCCAAGTGAAGGGTTAAATCGGTTTATTTCTACCAGGTTTCGGCAGTGTTCCTTATATACAAAACAAATAGAGTAAACACTTCGTCACCAGTGGCAGGTCCTCCAATCTTGGTCGTTGGGGGGTTCCATCCTTGTTGAATGGAACCCCCCATTCCTTCCTTCCGTTAAACCTCCTTCTCCACCGTACGTTCTGTCTTCCCAATAACATCCTACTCCTTCACCTCCTGGGGTCAAAGAAAAGACAAAGGGGAAAAAAAACAGGGCGTCGTTAACCTCTATGGGCTATGTGGGACGCTTGCCTACTCAACAGCCAGTTGAATCCTGTGGCGCGTTATTCAAATACCTTAGATATGATATTACTTCAATTTTTCAAAAATATGACTATTTTACACCATTTTAAAGATAAGACTCTCGTTAATCTAACCACACTGTCCGATTTCAAAAAGGCTTTACAACGAAAGCAAAACATTAGATTATGTCAGCAGAGTACCCAGCCAGAAATAATCAGACACCCATTTTTCAAGCTAGCATATAATGTCACATAAACCCAAACCACAGCTAAATGTAGCACTAACCTTTGATGATCTTCATCAGATGACAACCCTATGACATTATGTTATACAATACATGCATGTTTTGTTCGATCAAGTTCATATTTATATTAAAAACCAGCTTTTTACATTAGCATGTGACTAGCATGTGACTAGCATTCCCACCGAACACTGCCGGTGAATTTACTAAATTACTCACGATAAACGTTCACAAAAAGCATAACAATTATTTTAAGAATTATAGATACAGAACTCCTCTATGCACTCGATATGTCCAATTTTAAAATAGCTTTTCGGGGAAAGCACATTTTGCAATATTCTCAGTAGATAGCCCGGCATCACAGGGCTAGCTATTTAAACACCCAGCAAGTTTAGGACTCATCAAAGTCAGATTTACTATAAGAAAAATGTTATTACCTTTGTTGTCTTCGTCAGAATGCACTCCCAGGGCTTCTACTTCAATAACAAATGTTGGTTTGGTCCAAAATAATCCATCGTTATATCCAAACAGCGGCGTTTTGTTCGTGCGTTCTAGACACTATCCTAAAGGGTAAATAAGGGTTGCGAGCATGGCGCAATTCGTGACAAAAGAATTCTAAATATTCCATTACCGTTCTTCGAAGCATGTCAACCGCTGTTTAAAATCAATTTTTATGCCATTTTTCTCATAAAAAAGCGATAATATTCCGACCGGGAATCTGCGTTTAGATAAACAGACAAAGGAAAAGAAAGCATTCGGTCGAAGCGGGCACGCGCCTAAGCCCATAGTACTCTGAGTGGCCACTTGCCAAAAGCGATAAAGTGTTTCAGCCAGAGCCTGCCTCGATATTGTTCAACTTTTTCCCGGGCTCTGAGACCCTATGGAAGCCGTAGGAAGTGTCACGTTATTGCACAGATCCTGAGTCTTCAATAAAAAGAGCCAAGATGAAACACTACTTCTCAGACAGACCACTTCCTACTTGAAATCTTCTCAGGTTTTGGCCTGCCATAGGAGTTCTGTTATACTCACAGACACCATTCAAACAGTTTTAGAAACTTTAGGGTGTTTTCTATTCAAAGCCAATAATTATATGCATATTCTAGTTACTGGGCAGGAGTAGTAACCAGATTAAATCGGGTACGTTTTTTATCCAGCCATGTCAATACTGCCCCCTAGCCCTAACAGGTTAAGTAGAGGCCCTGATTGGTTTCACCTGTCTGCAGTTTGGCTCTGATTACAACTGGAGACAGGTGTGGCTGTTCTGCTGCAGTCTAGAAGTTTTCACCTGAGCTGTCCATGGTCCTGCCTCTGGGGAATACTGCACGTTGCTGTCCGTAGTCCTGGCAGCCAGAAAACAAAGAAAACTCGCTGGCACATACTGTCCTGCAACCGCTGCAATGTGAATAATAAAGTGGATGAATTATAGATGGATAGAGCAGAAATAATGCTCCTCGAAGGACAAGGCATCATTCTTTAGCTCAGCCTATAGTGAGAATTCTCAAGTGTGTGTGTCTGTGTGTGTGTGTGTGCGTGTGTGTGCGTGCGTGTGTGTGTGTGTGTGTGTGTGTGTGTGTGTGTGTGTGTGTGTGTGTGTGTGTGTGACCTACATCCATAGTAATGACACAGATAATGGCGGGAGTAATGAGAATAGCATTGGAATGTGTGTAATGTAGTCAGAGAGGCTTAGGAATATCCACATGTTCTGTACAAGACATAAAGTCACAGAACCTAAATCTGAGTGAAGCGTCAATAACCATAAATGTGTGTCATGCGTGTGATTGTGTGTTCATTTGCACGTGTGCATGTGAGTCTCGCAGTGTTCATCTCTTTGAGTCAGCTGACTCTTGCTCCTCGGGAAAGCAACACACTCCGAACCAGCAACCAGGTTACCATGGCATCAGGGCTTGTGTGCTTATCATTAAAAGACTATGGCGTCTGGCTGATGCTCCAAATGGTAAGAGAAATTTGGGCAGAGGTACAATTCCCAGTTTAAAGGAAAGTTACACAGAGTGGATAATTGGAGATAAAGGAGATAGGGGTGGTGGAGAGATGTTGTAGAAAAAGTATAGTTGGAAAGGGCTAATACTATCAGGAATCAAGGAGACCCAGGTGCAGACACGTTCAATAAACAATGGTTTAATAGTCCAAGGGGCAGGCAAGAGACAGGTCAAGGCAGGCAGGGGTCAATAATCCAGAGATGTGGCAAGTGTACAGGTCAGCAGGCAGGCTCAGGGTCAGCGGCAGGCAGAGTGATCAGGCAGGCGGGTACAGAGACGGGACAGGCCAGAGTCAAAAACCAGGAGGGCGAGAAAAAGAGAGGCTGGGGAAAAAAAGGAGCTGACAGGACAAACGCTGGTAAGCTTGACAAACAAGACGAACTGGCAACAGACAAACAGAGAACAGAAGTATAAATACACAGGGGATAATGGGGAAGATGGAGACAATCACAAAGACAGGTGAAATACATCAGGGGGCGTGACAAATACTGTAGATGGAGATAGGGAGGGGAAATAAGTACTGTAGCGATAGAGAGGGATCTAGTAGAAAGATAATAGTATAGAATAGGACTTTATTGTCCATTTTCACAGAAATTCATATTTTTACTGACACAGTACTCCTGGGCCAGAAAACCGAAAGGTCGCTAGTTTGAATCCACAAGCTGACAAGGTGAACAATCGACCCATGTGCCCATGAGCAAGGCTCCAGGGTCACTGGATAATGAGCACCCTGGATGTTACCCCACTCTCCGGTTTCTCAGGGACAATTGGAATATGCCAAAAACACATTTAGGTCACAGTTAAGCACTCATCCATATCCTCATATCAATCTGACACAGCAACATAGTCAGCCACAGAGCAGCACCCCGGGAGAAGTTTAGCAGAGAGGGGTGGCAAATAAAGATGGTGAGGGGTATACGTAGATAGAGGGGGTAGTAAGTAGAGCTAGGAAGGGGGTTAAATTGAGATAGGAGTTAGTGTGCAATGTGTCCAATCGATCAGTGCTTTAGTAACTAGGCGCAAATGAATGTGTCCAGACACTCTGCTTTGGTAGATAGGTCAGTAAATCTGTTTCTTAAATCCAGTCAGTTTTTTTCCCATTCTGCCGGTAAGCCTCTCTAAGAATGATTGGCAGATGTGTGTATTAGACCTCACGCTGCAAGAGTGTGATAATCCGCCATGGTGGCCAAATCAAACACACAGATACACAATGTGTGCGTCATACACACACATGCACACAGAGACACGTGCATGCACACACACACACACACACACACACACACACACACACACACACACACACACACACACACACACACACACACACACTCAACACACTCCTTAGCACACAAATGGCCATCCCAACAAACACTCAACTAAACACACAGACAACCAAACACCCACTCAACCAATGGTCAGTGACAACATGGCATACTCATGCAGGGCGTAATTTCTTAATTGCACTTTATAGCAGTTCAAAGGAGTCTTATGTCTCCTCCTTAGTGTACTATGGTAATGCATTCTTGTCTTAATGTCACTGACTAGCTAATCCAGTCTCCCTAATTAAAGAACAAACACAGCCTGCGTGGCTCTGAGTAGCTGGTGGCACGGTTCACTGCAGCCTGTTCTACACAGCTTTTGATGAGACAGCCAGAGAGTGCCCTATAGTAATGGGATTTAGAGGAGACTAAAAACAGGCAGCCGCAGGAAGATGATAGGAAGTGGAGAGCTAACTTCCTGCTGTTGAGCGGAAGGTTGAGAAGTGTATTGTGTGTCCTAGTTTGCTGCAGTGGAACATGTGTGTTGTGGTGGGTGTGGATTAGGGTTTAATGGCAGGAACCGGGTTACAGAGATTTACCGGATTTTCCCGCCCAAACCCATTCACTTTTCCCAGGATAAATAATTGCAAATTATAATAAATAATTTATATGATCAGCATAACATGAAATGGAACTGTTAAATTATTTGCAATGTCTAAATCTGTCTTAATACGGCCTTCTCTGATCTGGACTGAAGTAAATGGCGCCGGAAGAAATAGCAGCAGTTTTACGGGCGCCCAACCAATTGTACTATTATGTGGGTTTTTTCACGTTATTTGTAACTTATTTTGTACATAATGTTTCTGCAACCGTATCTTACGGCAAAAAAGAGCTTCTGGATATCAGGACAGCGATCACTCACCTCGGATTAGACACAAGACATTCTCCAAACACCCGACAGGGCCAACATCCCCGTTATTTGCAAGAGGAAGATACGCAAGTACAGAGGACAAAGAGCCGGATGCCTGGTCAGAACCCGGAAAAGGCGAGTGGGAAAGCTGCCGTTACCGTCAATACTACTCGCCAACGTGCAATCATTGGACAATAAACTAGACGAGGTACGATCATAAAATATCCTACCAACGGGACATCAAAAACTGTAATATCCTATGTTTCACGGAATCGTGGCTGAATGACGACATGGATATTCAGCTAGCAGGATATACACTGCACCGGCAAGATAGAACAGCACACTCTGGTAAGACGAGGGGGGACGGTCTGTGCATATTTGTAAACAACAGCTGGTGCACGAAATCTAAGGAAGTCTCAAAATTTTGCTCGCCTGAAGTAGAGTATATTGTGATAAATTGCAGGCCACACTACTTGCCTAGAGAGTTTTCAGCTATACTTTTCGTGGCTGTTTATTTACCACCACAGAGAGATGCTGGCACTAAGACCGCACTCAGTCAGCTGTATAAGGAAATAAGCAAACAGGAAACCACTCACCCAGAGGCGGCACTCCTACTGGCTGGAGACTTCAATGCAGGGAAACTTAAATCAGTTCCACCAAATTTCCATCAACATGATAAATGTGCAACCAGAGGGAAAATAATTGTAGATCACCTGTACTCCACACACAGAGACGCATGCAAAGCTCTCCCTGGCCCTCCATTTGGTAAATCCGACCACAACTCTATCCTCCTGATTCCTGTTTACAAGCAAAAATTAAAGCACGAAGCACCAGTGACTCGGTCTATAAAAAAGTGGTCAGATGAAGCAGATGCTTAACTACAGGACTGGATTCTTCCAATGGCATTGAGGAGTACACCACATCAGTCACTGGCTTTATCAATAAGTGCATCGAGGACGTCGTCCCCACAGTGACTGTACATACATACCCCAACCAGAAGCCATGGAATACAGGCAACATTCGCACTGAGCTAAAGGGTAGAACTGCCGCTTTCAAGGTGCGGGACTCTAACCCGGAAGCTTACAAGAAATCCTGCTATGCCCTGCGACGAACCATCAAACAGGCAAAGCGTACAGGGCTAAGATTGAATCATACTACACCGGCTCCGACACTCGTCTTATGTGGCAGGGCTTGCAAACTATTACAGACTACAAAGGGAAGCACAGCCACAAGCTGCCCAGTGACACGAGCCTACCAGACGAGCTAAATAACTTCTATGCTCGCTTCGAGGCAAGCAACACTGAGGAATGCATGAGAGTATCAGCTGTTCCAGACGACTGTGTGATCACGCTCTCCGTAGCCGACATGAGTAAGACTTTTAAACAGGTCAACATTCACAAGGCTGCGGGGCCAGATGGATTACCAGGACGTGTGCTCCAAGCATGTGCTGACCAACTGGCAGGTGTCTTCAATGACATTTTCAACATTTATTTATTTATTTAACCTTTATTTAACCAGGAAGGGCTCATTGAGATTTAAAATCTCTTTTTCAAGAGCGTCCTGGCCAAGATAGGCAGCGCCAAGTCATTACAAAAATTACAGAGAAACAACATGAAAAACTACAAGTAATCTAGTAAAAACCATAGAATTAACAAAGAATATAACAACATCAAAAACAGCAAATTAAAAACATTGACATGTCAGGGAATCAGTCTCAAGATCATTCATCAGTGATTTAAAAATACCAATCGGGACAAGTTCTTCCAGTTTAAAAGTATTTTGTAAGGCGTTCCAAGACATTCCAAGGCATTCCAACATGTCCAACATGTCCCTGATTGAGTCTGTAATACCAACATGTTTCAAGCAGACCACCATAATCCCTGTGCCCAAGAACACAAAGGCAACCTGCCTAAATGACTACAGACCTGTAGCACTCACGTCTGTAGCCATGAAGTGCTTTGAAAAGTTGCTCATGGCTCACATCAACACCATTATCCCAGAAACCCTAGACCCACTCCAATTGGCATACCGCCCAAACAGATCCACAGATGATGCAATCTCTATTGCACTCCACACTGCCCTTTCCCACCTGGACAAAAGGAACCCTTATGTGAGAATGCTATTCATTGACATCAGCTCAGCGTTCAACACCATAGTGCCCTCAAAGCTCATCACTAAGCTAAGGATCCTGTTTAACTAAATAATAGAATAGTTTGACCACCCTGTTTGTAAGCTTTCAAATTATATCAAGCTCAAATGCTTATCTTTTTCAGCGATGAAGACATGGATGTCTCGTGGTCGGATGGTGTATGCAAAATGGGTCAACTTTGAGCACCTCAATCTCCTGAATGTTTTATCATTCATGTAACTTTCTGGCCACTTCCACCATGGGCGAATATGTGTGGAAGGTTTTGTTCAAATCAAAAGGAGTGCAGTCAGAAAATGATTGAAATCATATGGAATGATATTTTAATGAATTAACAACATTTGTCAATGAAGCATGTCAAGTTCGCCTTAAAATCCCACAGAGAGAGAGAGAGAGAGAGAGAGAGAGAGAGAGAGAGAGAGAGAGAGAGAGAGAGAGAGAGAGAGATATGACTGGCGGTGCGGCAGTGAGTGTGCTTTCGCGCCTCTGCCAGGCCGGTTCCTGTGCGCTGCGCTCGGGCGTCAGATTTCCCCGGCACTAAACTCCATCAGTCGCTGTCCATGGTACCTGCTGCTACATTCTTCAGTGACCACCGTGGAATTCTGAGATTTTATTATTTTTTTCCTGTGCTGTTTTTAAAAGTGCACTGATTATGCAGGTATTCTGAATATTGGAGTAACATAAAAAGGGGCGAAAATGAAGTCTTTTCTCAATGCCTTAAAAAAGGAAGGTAGGTCTATCACCTTTACGAGTCTGGGTGCAAGTTTTATTTGCTTTTGTCTCATAATTAGATGGGATTCTCTTCCTTCGCTACCACGCGTTCACTTTCAACTTTCTCAGGCGATATTGTTTTATCGCTGCGTGGCACACTTTCAATAATTTCATCTGCTCCAGTAAGTTATTCTACATTTCGGGCTTTTTTTGAATGTGACGAATATAGCTAGGTCTTTGCGTTGTGGATTCATGCATGCAATTGTTGTCCTGATTTAAACTAGCAACACCTATACAATTATGTGGTTTTTACATGTGTCGTTCTTTTTAGGCTAGAGGTTATTTAACATGTAGGATAGATTATAGCTTATGTCATAGATTTAACGTTGGCACGCATTTGAGTGGTTTCCAAATACATGTGTTATGATTCAGTCTTCTACAAAAGGTATTTATAGTAGTCTCCTTCACCAATCAACTACTGTATGTAGATTATAGCCAGCGAGAGGACACATAGTGTGTCTATCGTTCTCCTGGTCCACGGGGGAGAAAACACACCCACCAAAATGAGTGGATGATGTACGTCACCAAAACGGCTCTGCCGGGTGCATTATGGATCCATCTGCCTGTGTGTGAAAACAGTTGGTTCCTTAACCCTTTACTTCCACCTGACATGATATTTCTCAATGAGATATACTCAAACTGGATCTATGAGTACTGCATTTTTTTGTTTTCTTTCAAAGCTTGGTATAGTTTCATTGGTTTCACTACATTATGTCAAATCCCTTGGTTGCAAGACACTGACCAGAGCTGATCACTCATTGGCCTTTGACCTTAGTTCTCTTAGTATTAGAGAGCAGCAGTAAATGATATATATCACACTGATTGCTTTCCTCTCTTATATAAGACAGCTCTGGATGTTTGTCATGTTCTTTTCCTTGGTTCTCTATTCCTACAGAGGGAATGTGTGCTTATTACATTCCACAATTGTGAGCACAATTAAGGGCTGAGTGTGTGCATGTGTGTGTGTGTGTGTGTGTGTGTGTGTGCATGTGTGCATGTACATGACTGCATACTTGCATGTATGTCTGACTGTCAGTTCTGGGTCAAACTATGGCAAATACTTGCAAGTACTTTATTTAGTTTTCCCAGTACAATAGAACCAATCAAAGGAGTCGAGAAGTTTGAACTTCATGTGGCCTAGCGAGTAGGAGCGTTGGGCCAGTAAACTAAAGGTTGCCGGATTGAATCACCGAGCTGACAAGGTAAAAATCTGTCGTTCTGCCCCTGAGCAAGGCAGTTAACCCACTGTTCCCCGGGTGCTGATGACGTGGATGTCGATTAAGGCAACCCCCCCGCACCTGTCTGGTTCAGAGGGGTTGGGTTAAATGCGGAAGACACATCAAATCAAATGTATTTGTCACATACACATGGTTAGCAGATGTTAATGCGAGTGTAGAGAAATGCTTGTGCTTCTAGTTCCGACCATGCAGTAATATCTAACAAGTAATCTACCTATTCCACAACAACTACCTTATACACACAAGTGTAAAGGAATGAATACGAATATGTACATAAAAATATAATGCATTAGTCTCTCATATCCACTGTTATTTTATTATTGTTTTTACTATTTGAATATCTCTTTCAGAAAATGTAGTGTTTTATTTGTGTCACGCCTGCTCCCGCTCCCCCTCCCTGGTGCTCAAAGGCACCAGGCTCCCCAGCATTACACACTCCTGCCACCATCATTACGCACACCTGCCTTCCCCCATCACGCGCATCAGCGTATTATTGGATTCACCTGGACTCAATCACCTGTTTATTACCTCCCCTATATTTGTCAGTTCCCTATCTCTGTTCCCCGCTGCTGCGTTAATTGTCATTTGTCGTTGTATACCCGTGTGCTGACGCTGTTCCTGTCTTGTTCCCTTTCTGTTCCGTATTAAATGTTGACTCCCTGTACCTGCTTCTCATTTCCGGCGCCAGTCTTTATAGAGATGCAGAAGCCATCATACGAAGCATGCTGACGTTCCAGTTGGTGGTGACGTCGGGTCAGGGGCCGACACCGATGGAACCGGGTGTGCCTAAGCCAGCTCATTGGGCTGTCACTCCCTAGCTGGCTCGAGAGGTTTCTTGCCCCGGTTGGCTCGGAAGTCGCCCATCCTACGTCAGGCCTCAGCCGGATCGTCAGGTTTTTACGCCCAGCCGGTTCGTCAGGTTGCTACGCCTCTGCCGGATCATAGGGCTTCCACCCCTCAGCGGGATCGTTAGGCTCCCACGCCTCAGCCGGTTCGCCAGGCTCCCACGCCCCTGCCGGTTCGTTGGGATTTTACGCCCAGCCAGTTTGTCCAGCGCCCGTGCCTCGGTCAGCCCGTCAGGCTCGCCCAGGTGGGATGCCGGGTGGCGCCCCTAGAGGGGGGGGTTCTGTCACGCCTGCTCCCGCTCTCGCGCCAGGCTCCCCAGCATTACGCACTCCTGCCACCATCAGTACGCACACCTGCCTTTCCCCGTCACGCGCATCAGCGTATTATTGGACTCACCTGGACTCAATCACCTGTTTATTACCTCCCCTATATTTGGCAGTTCCCCATCTCTGTTCCTCCGCTGCTGCATTAATTGTCATTTGTCGTTGTATACCTGTGTGCTGATGCTGTTCCTGTCTTGTTCCCTGTCTGTTCCGTATTAAATGTTGACTCCCCGTACCTGCTTCTCATCTCCAGCGTCGGTCCTTACAATTTGTCTTGATTTAGGTGTAGTCATAGCCTTTGTGTGTAACGTAATCACGTCAGTGACGCCAAGCATGTTCAGCATCCTCCTACACATGAGGATACTGTCTTCATGCCCACACAAAAGCTGTGCACTCTTATGGTTTACTGTAAGTGTTTGGAATGTGGTTTGTTAATGTTGGAGGTGTGGTAAGATAACAATGTGGTCCAGGTTGTGGTCAAAGGTTGTGGTCAGGGTATATACTCTTGTGGTGAAGTGTTACTTCAAGTGTGGTTGTGGTCAGAGTATGTGTTAGTGATTAAACAGGATGTGGTTTGTAAAGCAGTGTGGGCCTGGTTGAGGTTGAGTTAGAATTGATCAGGCTGTGATTGTGATAATGGTTATTGTTAGGTAGCGTGAAGGTGTATTAAGATGGCTCCAGTCTCTGCTAAAGCCAAAAGCCTGGCTGGCACATACACACACTCTCTCGCTCTCTCTCAAACACACATACACACTCTCTCAGGTATCAAACCCCGCAGTGTGTGTGAAATGCATGTGGTTCTAGTCCAGTGCACTCAAAGGCTGCTTCATATCTCATATACACACACACACACACACACACACACACACACACACACACACACACACACACACACACACACACACACACACACACACACACACACACACACACACACACACACACACACACACACACACCAGCCTCTAATGGGCAGAAGAGCTGCCAGCACCTTAGCATGTTAACTCATTAGCCATTAGTGTCTCTCTTCATCTCTACACCCTGGTGAAGGAGAGAGAAAGTGATGTGATGGCAAAACGGTCTAGGACTTTGTCACTGACACAGACAATGATGTATTGAAACCCTCTTAGATGAGGCTAGGGCTAAGTGAGCGCTTTTAGCACTAGAGGCTAGGCTAACCTGTGGCTAGCTGTGCTGTAGCTACTAGCATTTAATTCCTATAAGACACTTAGCCACTGTGATCAAAATCCTAGCATCCAATCTACTACTGTAAGTCTAAGTTTAACAACAAATGCTAATGCTAGCTCTATTGTTGATCACCTTCTCACATTGAAAGCGTTGTCGGGACTTTGGTGCGACTGCAGGCTCCTTCCTGCTACTTCCTCCACTGCTTTAATTGCGAATGGAGACGAAAGTGCCGCAGTTGCACGCTTGTCAGTGTGATATTATACTCTAATGCTGAAACTCCACTGGGAAATAAGCATGGCCCTCCATTATGGTTCAATCACACCATTGCTGGTGGGCAAGAGGAGCTCAGCTGTGTTCAGTGCAATAATAATAATCATCATACTGAGATCATAATGACTTGGATGTTTATGAGAGGGCCAGACAGGACTATCGAATAATGCAGAGCAGACATCCCCCAGGCAAGTGTGTGTGTGTGTGTGTGTGTGTGTGTGTGTGTGTGTGTGTGTGTGTGTGTGTGTGTGTGTGTGTGTGTGTGTGTGTGTGTGTGTGTGTGTGTGTGTGTGTGTGTGTGTGTGTGTGTGGGGGGGGGGCAACTGTTTTACAATTAGGGATAGATGGATGCCTTTGGGAAAAAAATTGATCTTGACTGATTCCCATCAAGAAAATCAATCAGACACATCTCCGTACAAGTAGTGATTGAAATTCTGTGTTCGTGTGTCTGCGTGCGTGCGTGCGTGTTAGTAAGCAAGTAAGTGCGTAAATACGAACATGCCTGCATGTGTGCTTGTGTGAATGTGAGTAAAATCACAGGGCAATAAATTAATTATTCAAGGTTATCTCTTGGAGGGCTCTCCATTTCATTCTCTACCTACCTATCAGGTAGACTAGTTCCATATCAGTAGATGTGAAGGAAAGGAAAGGTAGGAGTGCTACTCTGTTCCTCACATGTCTCTCCACCACAAAGTCTAGCTCTCTAAGACATGATCATGAACAGAGAGTGAAATGGCTCATAAGACACAGACACCTACTTGCAAGGGTCAGGTAGAACTGGTTTATCAGATAATCAATGAATGTCCCTATCTCTTGCTCTTTCTTTCTCTCTCTCATACCCAGTGCCTTTCCACGAGGTCCCGGAATACTCCAAGCGGCGTCGGGCCCTTCCCCCTACCAGCAGCAGCGGTAGCTCCCTGGCGGCCCCCCGGGTCCTGCTGCGCTCCAACAGTGACAACAACCTCACGGTGAGCCAGGGCCCCCCCCAGGACTGGTCCCAGCCCCAGGGACACCCCCAGCACCACGGACCCCAACACGGAGGGGTCGGACCCCCCACCTCCACCTCCCACCATATCCTCTCTCCGCAGCTGCTCCAGCAGATGCAGGGGAACCCCAATGGCACTGTGAGCACCATGGGCCAGGGGTCCCGCAGTACCAGCGTGGGGGTGGTCCCCCGGAGTCGGTCCCCGTCCCTCAACCGGCTGGGAGAGGAGGCCCGCAGGCCGCACCCGCAGACACATGTACAGACACAGCAGACGCAGCACAGACAGCCCAGGTCAGTAGGAGGAGAAGCAGCAGAAACAGACAGAAACACAGACATGTAGGCACACACACTTTACCCACACACATGTATGTGTATGTACATGTGTGTGGCTGTATGTTTGTGTGTGTTTGCGCACTGCGGATTAGACGCTGAAGGCTTTATATTGCTGGTGACTTAACCTTGGATCTGCACAGTCCTCCTTGACAGATTAATACAGACAAATGGCACTCATTCGTCCACACATTCTGACACACTGTCCATCACATTCCTTCTGTCTGGGAACAAGGGAGAGAGAGAAAGAGAGAGAGCGAGGAGGGAAAGAAGGAGAGAACAATTAAGTGCTTGACAAAGAGAAACAATGGGCAAGAGGGAGGAATATTTCTTGAATTATTATATTTAACTAGGCAAGTCAGTAAAGCACAAATTCTTATTTACAATGACGGCCTACCCCGGACAACACTGGACAAATTGTGCGCCGCCATATTGGGCTCCTTATCACGGCCTGTTGTGCTACAGCCTGGAATCAAACCAGGGTCTGTAGTGACGCCTCTAGCACTGAGATGCAGTGCCTTAGACCGCTGTACCACTCGGGAGCCCAAGATAGGGAGGAGAGAAGACATCCTGAGTGATGGAAAACAAGAGAAAGCAAAAAGGGAATGAGGGGATAAGTGTGTCTTTTGCCCTGACATGATGACAGCCATGTCATTTTCCTATTTTGGATGTTTAACACTGCAACCCAGGATGGATTGGACATTGGAGTTTCACTTTATCTCCATCCTCCCCTCCAAATCCTTTCCAATCTCATGTCCATCTTGCCTCTTGTCCTCTCCACTTCTTCATCTCCTTCAATCCCTTCTCCTTCCATCCATCAGCCTTTCCCTCCTTATTAATTCCCTTTTACCAGTCATTCCATCATACTCTCCTCTCCGCTCTCAGTCCATCCACTACCTCCATTTCCCCCTTAAGGCGTCAACATGTTTCAGTTCAGCTGACGCCTAGCCGAACTGAACGACTGTGCTCGAATACTCTCTTAAAAGAACTTAGATCAAAAAACAAGAAAAAAGCGGCAATAGTACTGTTTGTCAATTTTGAGATGCCGTAGCAAGTATACAGTTCCGAACTCTACCAAACTGTTTCAGGTGGGAAGCATGCGGACGCCTTTCTTCTGTCCTCTGCCCACTCCCTCCATCCCATTTTTTCAGCAACTTCTTCCATCGCTTCTCTTCTTCCTCTTTTCTCTCCTTTTGTTAACCCTTCTCTATCTTTCCGTCCATCCATCCTCTCACCTCTATTTTTTTCCCTTTCCCTCTCTCCTCTGACTTTTTTGCTCTAGAAAGAAGACTCAAGGCATAGCTGAATCAGAAACTATGGCGACGGATCCTCGTCCTATAGCCTGAGTTGTGCCTAATTCACACACTCTCCAGAGAGTCTAGACAAATCAAATCAGATTCCCTCTCTCCTGCAAGAATATTCTTACCCAAGACTTTCCAATACAGAAATACAATGTGGACTAAAAGATAAAATAAGATCAGTATTTGACTCTGGAAGTCTTTCTTAGTATGGTGTGTGTTTTAACCTTACCTGAAACCTGAAGATGCATATTAGCTGCCAAAGGTAATGCCTTGGGCTATAGCTTGGAAGGCTAAGGTGGTCTTCAGCCACCGAAATGACCCAGATTCGTTTCTACAATCAATTGGGACAAAAAAGAAGCATCCAACTCTGTTGAACATAACCAACAATGATTTAATCAGGTTAGGTTGTATTTTGAGTGGACGATCCCTTTATACTGAAAATCAGCCTGAGCACCGTCTGAGAGAGGATGTGTCAAGGCAAGTCTCTCTTTCTTTCTCTCTCTCTCTCCTAGGGCATCATTGATTAACAGAGTGAACTTACACAGGAGCTTTTAGTCAACACTGAGTATTGTCTAATTAACATATTTTCAAAGCCGCTCCACTAATTGCCAAGACACAGCAGGCAATGTGGCCATTCGTCTAGAAGAAACACTCCTTTGTTTTTTCTCCTCTTTTCCCCGTCCTTCCCCATTGTTGTCACTGATCAAGAGAGATCAATGGAATTGGTCAAAGCAATAGGATGGACTCCTCTTGGCCCATATTTCCCAAAAGGGGTTGAGCTAAGTAGCGTTTAGAACTGATGCCATTTGGAAGTCTTTGCATTTGATCGGTACATTCTTTCTTTCTATTTATGGTTTGGAAAGTCATGCCCCCTATTTTATTTTATACAACCCTGGCTTTCCCCTAAGTGTGTGTGTGTGTTTGTGTGTGTGTGTGTGTGTGTGTGTGTGTGTGTGTGTGTGTGTGTGTGTGTGTGTGTGTGTGTGTGTGTGTGTGTGTGTGTGTGTGTGTGTGTGTGTGTGTGTGTGTGTGTGTGTGTGTGTGTGTGTGTGTGTGTGTGTGTGTGTGTGTGTGTGTGTGTGTCTGTGTACTTCTTTTTCTACCTTATCAGCACACCAATTTCCTAACAATTCACCTCTATGTCCTGACAAGGTAGAAAAACAATAACTTTTTTGAAAAGTCAGGACTTTTTTCATGTCCTGAATTTGTTCAAATGCTATTTTAAGCTTAAGGGTTAGGTTTAGGGTTTTGGGGTTAGGTTTAAAGTTAGGGTTATGTTAAGGGTTAGGGAAAGTATGATTTTTAATGGTCAAACATGTTTACTCCCCAAAAAGTCCTGAAATGTCATAATAATTCAAATCTGTGTGTGTGTGTGTGTGTGTGTGTGTGTGTGTGTGTGTGTGTGTGTGTGTGTGTGTGTGTGTGTGTGTGTGTGTGTGTGTGTGTGTGTGTGTGTGTGTGTGTGTGTGTGTGTGTGTGTATAGATCTGGAATGGGGCTAGATCTCCATAGACTCAGGGTTGAGGAGGGGAGTGGTGTTCAGGATAAGGCGACCCACTTACCTTCTCTCTCTCTCTATCCCCCTCCATGTCTCTCTCTCCATGTCCCTCTCTCCCTGTCTCTCTCTCCCTGTCTCTCTCTCCCTGTCTCTCTCTCTCTCTCTCCCTGTCTCTCTCTCCCTCTCTCTCTCTCTCTCTCTCCCCCTCTCTCTCTCTCTCTTTCTCTTCTCTCTCTCTCTCTCTCTCTCTCTCTCTCTCCTCTCTCTCTCTCTCTCTCTCTCGCTGTCTCTCTCGCTGTCTCTCTCTCTCTCTCTCTCTGTGGCTGTGCTTGAGTACTTACCATGGTGCTGTTGCTGGGGCTTACCACCAAGTGGAGCTCCAATACAATACTACAACAGATCAACCCAGACACCAATGAATACACAACATTAGGTCCATCTCAGTAGTGTAGTAAACTTGTGGTTTCATCTGTAGTTGGACTCAAGCAAATGTACACGTGTGCTTCTTCTTCTCCTTTGGTTATGCTGGCAGGGTTTTGGCTTGTACACTCGCAAAAAATAAATAATAAGAAAGATCTGAGACTTTCTGTGGGAAATGTATCAATTGCATCTCAGAAAGGTAAGGACAGACTCTTTCTCTCTTCCCTGTGTTGGGATGTCTGTCTGTTTGTGTTGTGGGTGAACCCAGTGTCCTCTTTTTCCTACCCAGAGGACACTGCAGGGATCAGCGATACTTTATGTGGGCCAGCTTCCATCCTGCCCCATTTACAAGCTCCATAAATCAGACACTTCCGGTACCCCTCGCTCCCCTCTTGGTTCTGTTAAGGACAGCGGTGTAACTTAAGAGTTTACAATATATACTGTGTATACTGTAATACTCTGCCAAATGTGGCATGTGCTGATATGCACTCCTCCTCTATCTACCTCCTCTGTCTCTCCTATCTCCTCTTCTCTCTCACCCTCTCTTCCATATCCTCTCCTCTCTTCCCTCCTTCCCACCTCTCTGTCCCATCCTCAGTAGTAATATGGAGGTGGTGGTCCAGCGGAGGAAGCTGTACAGTGCTGTGCCAGGGAGGCACTTTGTGGTGGTCCACGCCTACCATCCACAGGCCGAGGGAGAGATCACCCTCTACAAGAACGACAGAGTTAAAGGTGAGACATTACGGAGTGTTAAGGAGAGAACATACAGATATAATTGTATTATGCTGAACACTGCTCTACCACTGGAAACATTTGTAACACAGATGGAAATTAGCTGTGTGTATAGCTAAATCTGGTGCAACATTTGTTGGGCATGTCGTCCCTGAGAAATAAACTGATAGAGAGCAATAATAATGGATTGTTGGCCAAAGTTTATGGGGGGTTTGGAGGGTTTTCTGGATACTCACAGAAAATAAGTTCTGTGGTAAACACAGGCTTAGGAGATCTTATTTGTTTTGTTCTATGAGATCATCTTCATCAGCTGAAGTATTTATGTATTTAAAACAAGCACATAAACCACATAAATGCTACATAATTCTTAAAGGTAATGTTAACTGGCTCATACAACAAAACATATAAGATCTCCTTAGCCTGTGTTAACCTCAGACCTTATTTTCGGCGTTTATCCCAAAACCCCACTCTTTCCCCATTCATAGGAATGGCTGAACGAACCAGAGGTAATTCATTTCTGGTTTTTAGGACTACAAGCTGGCGAGCTCGATAAACACAGGTACCATGCGATCCGCAAGTGACATTTACTACAGTACATGTGCTGTTTATAATGATTCCCTCTCTCTCTCTCTCTCTCTCTCTCTCTCTCTCTCTCTCTCTCTCACCACACTCCCCCTCCCCTCGCTCCAGTTCTGAGCATCGGAGAGGGGGGGTTCTGGGAAGGCAGTGCCCGGGGCCAGGTGGGCTGGTTTCCTGCGGAGTGCGTGGAGGAGATTCCTGCCAAGCCCAGCGAGGAGAGGATGCGTAAGTCATTAAGCATGCTGACCCAGATATTTGGGAATAGGAGAGTGGTTGGGGATCTCTGAGGAGGAGGAAGAGGGAAGATTTCTGCTCCATGGATCCCAATGGTGGCATCCTAGGGCAATGAGACTCACTTTTCCACCCAGGAGATGGGCTCAGCACAGGGACTGTTTAGTGTGTACAGATCCAAAATAATTGGATTGGTGTGACGTGGAAGAATATGGAGGAAAGTCCCCTAAGCCCAATTAACACACTAGGTGTAGCCATCAGCAATTGACTGCCTACCAAAGGTGTGTAGGGGCTAGGGGGTCTTTCCAGACTGACAAGAGAGAAAGAGAGGTAGAGAGAAAGAGAGTTGGATGGAGGGTAAGGCCTGATCTCCCACATTCCTTCTCTCCCCTCTCCTCCCCCTCCTCTCCTCTCAAGCCACACTGTCAGATGTCAGACATATGGGGCTTTAACGGTGGTGTGTATTCATGGATGCCAAGGGAAGCCAGGCTTCCCGAAAATAAAAAAAACATAATTTATCTTTCGTCTCTCTGTGTTTCATAATTTTCCTTCAATTTGCAAGAGGCTGTATGTATCTCACTGGAGAAAGCATCGGAGCGAGCTAAACAGCGCTTCTCTTTCTCTGTATGTGTAGCCCATCTATCTGAGCTCAACTGTGAATGGTCCTGGTGCACCAAAAAAAAAGTGTCAAGGGAAGCCAGTTTGGATGTGGCTTCACACCAACCACATCACATCAAAAGCAATACGTAATTTATAAAAAAAACTGGAATTGTTGTGTCTCGTGTTTTTGTCCTCCGGTGGCTAGCTAGCTAGCTATAATCCTCCTTTTCTTAAATTAACCATGGAGGGAGATAGGAATTTGGACTTGTGGGTTGACTTTATTCCCCATACTGGTCAATGATTATAACGGCGATTCTGGTCCAACAATAAATGCTGGCCTGAGAGGAGGGAAGTTCAATGTAGCTAGCTAGATGTAATAGGCTAGCGTTAACTTGCTGGCCTAGCGCATCAAATCAAATTGTATTTGTCACATGCGCGAATACTTACTTTCAAGCACTTAACCAACAATGCAGTTTTAAGACAAAAATACCTCAAAAAAGTAAATAAATAAAAGTAACAAATAATTAAGGAGCAGCAGTAAAATATAAAATAACAATAGCGAAGCTATATACAGCGGGTACCGGTAAAGAGTCAATGTGTGGGGGCACCGCATTGCCCATGAAAGGAAGTTAGGATAGCAAGCGAGCATTTTAGCCAGGTAGCCTAGGACAACAAAACAATTAAGTGTGTGCTGTATGACAGAGAGGAAGATGTCCTTGGCGTTTCTATACAAGTAGGGTGAGTCAACATGTTTTTTCAACTTGCACGCACGGACACACACACACACACACACACAAATCAGTGCCATGGACAGCCACATCATATTTAGCTTACGTTGATTGGATTAAATTGTTTTTGATATCTTTTAGTTGTCACTGTATTAGACTAAGCACAGGTGATTTGATGATGATGTTGAAATGGTGTTGGAATAGTCAAGGCAGCTCCTGTTTTCTTTTCGACTTGCGGTAACTCTCTGTGGTTCTAAATCAATGGTTGTTTAGTGGTACGAACATTTAGGAAACATTAACTTGCTGGACCATTCTGTAACTGTTTTCTACATGTAATATGCTATGTTGCTCTCCGGTTTTGTGATGAAACAAAGGTGCGATGGAATTTATTCTGCCACTGTCTTCATATTGTCTCGGCTTTAGGCCTATATACCACGGTAGCAAGGCATACTAACCATTATACGGTGGCACAAGTGTGACATCACTCGTGTATGTTATGGTTGTCATCCTATTGCTGATAACCATAATCATTTCTGGAAGCTTGGGTTCCTTCCCATTCCCATGCTTTTGGTAAATAACCACATTAGCCATCAGTCTCTGTGCTAGATCAGTTATTGTGTTGCTAACCATAGGTCGGTAAACGTAACAGAAATCATTGCTCTGTTTTCTGCTACCCATAGCACTGGAATGGTCTTAGCAAGAGCTAACCTGCAATTCACTACTGTTAGCCATAGCAAAGGATCACTAACAGTCCAGTGTGTTCTGATGTCCTCTGGGCTGCAGGGGAATTAACACATCCCGCTCCATTCCCTTCTCTCTCTCTTTCAACTGGCCCATTTATTCTCTCTATGCCCACTCTCACTCTCCCTCACTTTCTGTCATCTTACTCTCTCACGGTCTCTCTCTCTCTCGCTCGCTCGCTCTCTCTCTCTGTCCATGTCAATATTCCTGTTTTCTTTTATTTATTTTGTCTCTCTCTCAATTAAATTCTATTAAATGATGCTTTGTTGGCATAATTGCATAATACAAAATGCATTATGTCTTACCCTTCCTAGCTCCATCTCTCTGTCTCTCGCCATTAAAATAACATCAAATTGATCAGAAATCCAGTGTAGACATTGTTAATGTTGTAAATAACTATTGTAGCTGGAAATGGTAGATTTTTTATGGAATATCTACATAGTCGTACAGAGGCCCATTATCAGCAACCATCACCCTGTGTTCCATTGGCAAGTTGTGTTAGCTAAACCAAGTTTATCATTTAAAAGGCTAATTGATCATTAGAAAACCCTTTTGCAATGATGTTAGCACAGCTGAAAACTGTTTTACTGATTAAAGCAGCAAAACATCAGTCTCAACGTCAACAGTGAAGAGGCGACTCCGGGATGCTGGCCTTCTAGGCAGAGTTCCTCTGTCCAGAGTCTGTGTTCTTTGCACATCGTAATGAACGAAGCAAAGTACAAAGTTATCCTTGATGAAAACCTGCTCCAGAGCACTCAGGACCTCAAACGAAGGTTCACCTTCCAACAGAACAACGACCCTAAGCACACAGCCAAGAAAACGCAGGACTGGCTTCTGAGTTTCCTTGAGTGGCCCAGTCAGAGCTCGGACTTGAACCCGATCAAACATCTCTGGAAAAATAGCTGTGCAGCAACGCTCCCCATCCAACCTGACAGAGCTTGGTAGGATCTGCAGAGAAGAATGAAATAAACTCCAGAAATACAGGTGTCCCAAGCTTGTAAGGTCATTCCCAAGAAGACTCGAGGCTATAATCACTAGCGGAGGTGTTTCAACAAAGTACTGAGTAAAGCGCCTGAATACTTATGTAAATGTGATATTTCCGATATTTTTTATTTGTTATAAATTTGGAAACATTTCTAAAAACCTATTTTTGCTTTGTCGTTATGGGGTATTGTGTGTAGATTTAATACATTTTTGAATAAGGCTGTAACGTAACAAAATGTGGAAAAATTCAAGGGGTCTGAATACTTTCCGAAGGCACTGTGTATTGTACCAGTCAAAAGTTTTGACACAGCTACTCATTCAAGGGTTTTTCTTTATTTTTACTGTTTTCTACATTGTAAAATAATAGTGAAGACATCAAAACTATGAAATAACAAATATGGAATCCTGTAGTAACCAAAAAAGTGTTTAATTTTTTTTAAATATATTTTATATTTGAGATTCTTCAAAGTATCCACCCTTTGCCTTGATGACAGCTTTGCACACACTTGGCATTCACTCAACCAGATTCATGTGGTAGACATTTGGAATGCACAATTAACAGGTGTGCCTTGTTAAAAGTTAATTTTTGGAATTTATTTCCTTCTTAATGTGTTTGAGCCAGTCAGTTGTGTTGTGACAAGGTAAGGGTGGTATACAGAAGATATCCCTATTAGGTAAAAGACTATGTCCATATTATGGCAAAAACAGCTCAAATAAGCAAAGCGAAATGACAGTCCATCATTACTTTAAGACATGAAGGTCAGCCAAGGTCAGCCAAGTGCTATGATGAAACTGGTTCTCATAAGGACCGCCACAGGAAAGGAAGACCCAGAGTTACCTCTGCTGCAGAGAATAAGTTCAATAGAGTTAACTGCACCTCAGAAATTGCAGTCAAAATATATTTAGATTTGTTTAACACTTTTTTGGTTACTACATGATTCTAAAAATGTGATATTATTCTACAATGTAGAGTAGGTGTGTCCAAACTTTTGACTGTTACTGTATATATATTGGCAATAGGGGGGCAGATGGGGCGCAGCATGCCCCCTTTTTCCTGTCTGGCTGTTCTCACCCCCTCCCTGCGACACCCTTTTGAACCAGCCCTGGAGCTCTTGGCAGAGAGAACTCATTTCACACATTGCCAGATCAGAAGTACCTTAGGGCTGCCCCAAAGAATGCCTGTCAGAAAAGGGGAACACAGTATGGAAATAGCTAGCTAGCACAAACCCTCGCAGGGGCAGTCTCATCAAGACCGGGCCTTGCACGTGTTCATTCATTGCAAATGCATGGATAGTAGGACTTGTAAGTGTGAAGATTCTGATTGTCTACCTTACTTACATGTACTTACTTAGTACTCTATTTTATTTTTAAATGGAACAGTTTTTATATTGGCAAATCAGTAACTACCCAGCTTAAAATACTAGGGAGAGAGAATCTTTTTGTAATGTTACCCTTAATGTTCCCTAACATTTTCCATTAGTTAGATGAAAATTCAATCTATGTTAGCAAAAACCTTCTAAGAATCTTTTTAGGATGTTTTGGTGTTAAAGTTAGGAGAACATTCCCTTTATGTCAAGCATAAATTATCTAGAACGTGGTTACAAGGTTCGAAGTCGGTCCCTCCTTGTTCGGGCGGCGTTCGGCGGTCGACGTCACCGGCCTTCTAGCCACCGCCGATCCACTTTTCATTTTCCATTTGTTTTGTCTATGTCTTACACACCTGGTTTCACTCACCCAATTACCTGCTTATTATTTAACCCTCTGTTCCCCATGTTTGGTTGTGAGTGATTGTTTGTTGTATTGTGGTCTGTATTGTGGGCTTGGTAATTCTCTTGTATTTTGATGACTTTGACGTTACTTTTATTTACTCATCTCTGCTGTCCTGCGCCTGACTCCTCAGCACCAGCTACACATAGATCCTTACAACAATGTTCTAGACATGTTTTTTGGGATGTTGCAAGAATATTCATGTGTCCAGTTTTCTGTGTGTTAGGAGAATATCCCATCAATGCCCCACCAAACATGCGCAGAATAAAATCAAATTGTCTTGGTCACATACGCATATTTAGCAGATGTTATTGCAGGTGTAGCGAAATACTTATGTTCCAACAGTGCAGTAGTATCTAACAATTCACAACAATACACACAAATCTAAAAGTAAAAATGTTTAATTAAGAAATATATCAATATTGGGACGAGCAATGTCAAAGTGGCATTGACTAAAATGCAGTAGAATACAGTATATACATATTAAATGAGTAAAACAGTATGTAAACATTGTTAAAATGACTAGTGTTCCATTATTAAAGTGACCAGTGATTCCATGTCTATGTATATAGGGCAACAGCCTCTAAGGTGCAGGGTTGAATAACCGGGTGGTAGCCGGCTAGTGATGGCTATTTAACAGCTATTTAACAGTCCACAAATACAGTCTGATGGTCTTGAGATAGAAGCTGTTTTTCAGTCTCTCGGTCTCAGCTTTGATACACCTTCTGGATGATAGGCCGTGGCTCGGATGGTTAATGTCCTTGATGATCTTTTTGGCCTTCCTTGTCACACACTGATCTGTTTCACCTGTCTTTGTGCTTGTCTCCACACCCCTCCAGGTGTCGCCCATCTTCCTTATTATCCCCAGTGTATTTATACCTGTGTTCTCTGTCTGTTGCCAGTTCGTCTTGTCTTGTCAGGTCTTACCAGCGTGTTTTCCCGTCTCCCTGCTTTTTGAAGTTCTGTTTCCTAGTTTTGACTCTGACCCATTTATGAACCTCTGCCTGTCCTGACCATGAGCCTGCCTGCTGTTCTGTACCTTATTGACACTGCCCTGGATTACGGACCTCTGCCTGCCTTTGACCTGTCTTTTGCCTGCCCCCTGTTTGGGTCAATAAACATCTGTGACTGTAGCTGTCTGCATATGGATCTTATCCTGAGTTCTGATATTTGTGACATCGGGTGCTGTAGGTGTCCTAGAGGGCAGGCAGTGTGCCTCCAGTAATGCTTTTGGCAGACCGCATCACCCTCTAGAGAGCCCTGCGGTTGCGGGCGGTGCAGTTGCCATATCAGGCGGTGATACAGCCCAACAGGATGCTCTCAATCTTCCTAAAACATTAAATATTAGTGTTATAAATACATTTCATGGGAATGTTGCAAGGACTTTAATCTGTCCAGTGTTCTGATGGTTAGTTGAACATTCCATCAACGTCCCACCAAACCTACACAGAACATGGTTGCCATGTTCTCACAACATAATATATTTATGTTCTAGATACGTTTCATGGGAATGTTGCAAGAACATTCATATGTCCAGTTTTCTGATGGTTAGGAGAATATTCCAAAAATGTCCCTCCATACATACACAGAACATCAATCAATCAAATGTATTTATAAAGCCCTTCTTACATTAGCTGATGTCACAAAGTGCTGTACAGAAACCCAGCCTAAAACCCCAAACAGCAAGCAATGCAGGTGTAGAAGTACGGTGGCTAGGAAAAACTCCCTAGAAAGGCCAGAACCTAGGAAGAAACCTAGAGAGGAACCAGGCTATGAGGGGTGGCCAGTCCTCTTCTGGCTGTGCCAGGTGGAGATTATAACAGAACATGGCCAAGATGTTCAAATGTTCATAGATGACCAGCAGGGTCAAATAATAATTATCACAGTGGTTGTCGAGGGTGAAACAGGTCAGCACCTCAGGAGTAAATGTCAGTTGGCTTTTCATAGCCGATCATTCAGAGTATCTCTACCACTCCTGCTGTCTCTAGAGAGTTGAAAACAGCAGGTCTGGGACAGGTAGCACGTCTGGTGAACAGGTCAGGGTTCCATAGCCGCAGGCAGAACAGTTAAAACTGGAGCAGCAGCACGACCAGGTGGATTGGGGACAGCAAGGAGTCATCAGGCCAGGTAGTCCTCAGGCATGGTTCTAGGGCTCAGGTCCTCCGAAAGAAAGAAAGAAAGAAAGAAAGAAAGAAAGAAGAAAGAAAGAAAGAAAGAAAGAAAGAAAGAAAGAGAGAAAGAGAGAAAGAAAGACAGAATTAGAGAGAGCGAATTAGAGAGAGCATACTTAAATTCACACAGGACACTGGATAAGACAGGAGAAATACTCCAGATATAACAGACTGACCCTAGCCCCCCGACACATAAACTATTGCAGCATAAATACTGGAGGCTGAGACAGGAGGGGTCGAGAGACACTGTGGCCCCGTCCGACGATACCCCCGGACAGGGCCAAACAGGCAGGATATAACCCCACCTACTTTGCCAAAGCACAGCCCCCACACCACTAGAGGAATAACTTCATCCGCCAACTTACCATCCTGAGACAAGGCCGAGTATAGCCCAAAGATCTCTCCCACGGCACAACCCAAGGTGGGGCGCCAACTCAAACAGGAGTATCACGTCAGTGACTCAACCCACTCAAGTGACACACCCCTCCTAGGGATGGCATGGAAGAGCACCAGTAAGCCAGTGACCCTGTAATAGGGTTAGAGGCAGAGAATCCCAATGGAGAGAGGGGAACCGGCCAGGCAGAGACAGCAAGTGTGGTTCGTTGCTCCAGTTCCTTTCCATTCACCTTCACACTCCTGGGCCAGACTACACTCAATCATAGGACCGAGCGAAGAGATGAGTCTTCAATAAAAACGTAAAGGTTGAGACCGAGTCTGCGTCTCTCACATGGATAGGCAGACCATTCCATAAAAATGGAGCTCTATAGGAGAAAGCCCTGCCTCCAGCTGTTTGCTTAGAAATTCTAGGGACAGTAAAGAGGCCTGCGTCTTGTGACCGTAGCGTACGTGTAGGTATGTACGGCAGGACCAAATCGGAAAGATAGGTAGGAGCAAGCCCATGTAATGCTTTGTAGGTTAGCAGTAAAACCTTGAAATCAGCCCTTGCCTTAAAAGGAAGCCAGTGTAGAGAGGCTAGCACTGGAGTAATATGATCACATTTTTTGGTTCTGGTCAAGATTCTAGCAGCCGTGTTTAGCACTAACCTGAAGTTTATTTAGTGCTTTATCCAAGTAGGCAGAAAGTAGAGCATTGCAGTAGTCTAACCTAGAAGTGACAAAAGCATGGATACATTCTTCTGCATCATTTTTGGACAGAAAGTTTCTGACTTTTGCAATGTTACGTAGATGGAAAAAAGCTGTCCTTGAAACAGTCTTGATATGTTCGTCAACAGAGAGATCAGGGTCCAGAGTAATGCCGAGGTCCTTCACAGTTTTATTTGAGACGACTGTACAACCATCAAGATTAATTGTCAGAATCAACACAAGATCTCTTTGTTTCTTGGGACCTAGAACTAGCATCTCTGTTTAAAAGTAGAACATATGCAGCCATCCACTTCCTTATGTCTGAAACACAGGCTTCCAGGGATGGCAACTTTGGGACTACACCATGTTTAATCGAAATGTACAGCTGTGTATCGTCCGCATAGCAGTGACAGTTAATATTATGTTTCCGAATGACATCACCAAGAGGTAAAATATCTAGTGAAAACGTTATTGCAAACGTAATAAAATGGTGGTCTGGTAGTCCAGAATTATGAGGAAAAACATTAAGATCCACAACATTTATTCCACGGGACAAAACTAGGTCCAGAGTATAACTGTGGCAGTGAGTAGGTCCAGAGACATGTTGGACAAAACCCACTGAGTCGATGATGGCTCCGAACGCCTTTTGGAGTGGGTCCGTGGACTTTTCCATGTGAATATTATAGTCACCAAAAATGTGAATATTATCTGCCATGACTACAAGGTCCGATAGGAATTCAGGGAACTCAGTGAGGAACGCTGTATATGGCCCAGGAGGCCTGTAAACAGTAGCTATAAAAAGTAAATGAGTAGGCTGCGTAGATTTCATGACTAGAAGCTCAAAAGACGAAAACGTAATTTTTGGGGGGTAAGTTGAAATTTGCTATCATAAATGTCAGCAACATTTGCGGGATGCGCGGGGGATATGATCACTAGTGTAACCAGGAGGTGAGGCCTCATTTAACACAGTAAATTCATCAGGCTTAAGCCATGTTTCAGTCAGGCCAATCACATCAAGATTATGATCAGTGGTTAGTTAATTGACTATAACTGCCTTGGAAGTGAGGGATCTAACATTAAGTAGCCCAATTTTGAGATGTGAGATATCACAATCTCATTCAATAATGACAGGAATGGAGGAGGTCTTTATTCCAGTGAGATTGCTAAGGCGAACACCGCCATGTTTAGTTTTGCACAACCTAGATCGAGGCACAGATACAGTCTCAATGGGGATAGCTGAGCTGACTACACTGACTGCTAATGGCAGGCTCCACTAAGCTGGCAGGCTGGCTAATATGGTTGACATATTCTCAGAACATAAGATACTTATGTTCTAGACACGTTTAATGGAAATGTTGCAAAAACATTCATTTGTATTTGTATTTCTTATGGATCCCCATTAGCTGCTGCCAAAGCAGGGGTCCAGCAAAATTAAGGCAGTTTATACCATTTTTAAAAATTTTACATTTTAGTCATTTAGCAGACGCTCTTATCCAGAGCGACTTACAGTAGTGAATGCATACATTTAATTTCATGCATTTTTGTACTGGCTCCCCGTGGGAATCGAACCCACAACCCTGGCGTTGCACACACCATGCTCTACCAACTGAGCGACAGGGATGGCCTGTAAAACATTACAATATATTCACAGACTTCACAACACACTGTGTGCCTTCAGGCCCCTACTCCACCACTACCACATATCTACAGTACAAAATCAATGTGCACCGTAATTTCCGGACTATTAAGCGCACCTGAATATAAGCCACACCCACTGAATTAAAAATAAATAAATATTTTGAACATAAATAAGTCGCACATGTCTATAAGCCGCAGGTGCCTACCGGTACATTGAAACAAATGAACTTTACACAGGCTTTAACGAAACACGGCTTGTAACAAAAATAAATAGGCTTTAACGAAACACGGCTTGTAACCGATAATAAAGAATTTGCAGTAAGCTTTAGTTGTCTTTTTGCACTGAGTCAATTCCTTACGCTGCTGTTTCCAACGTCTTATCATCGACTCATTAAGACCAAGCTCCCGTGCAGCAGCTCTATTTCCTTTTCCAACAGCCAGATCAATCGCCTTCAACTTGAAAGCTGCATCATATGCATTTCTCCGTGTCTTTGCCATGATGAGGGTGACAAAATGACTACCGTAATCAGAATGATGGGAAGTTTGAGAGCGCTCGATTTAATCTAAACAGTAAACCAAAAAGTTGTTTGACCTTAACCTGTTCGGCAATTTCATTGGTCTAATGAAAGCTTCATGCCGCCAAAAAACTGAGCACGTCACAGAATGTGTTTTTTTGAAAGCGGGAAAAGTCCATATATTAGCCGCGTCATTGTTTAAGCCGCGAGGTTCAAAGCGTGGGACAAAAATTGCAGCTTATAGTCCGGAATTTACGGTACGTGTGTGTATAGTGCATATGTTATCGTGTGTGTGTATGCATGTGTCTGTGCCTTTTTGTTTGTGTTGCTTTACAGTCTCCACTGTTCCATAAAGTGGATTTTTATCTGTTTTATAAATCAAATTTTACTGCTTGCATCAGTTACTTGATGTGGAATAGATTTCCATGTAGTCATGGCTCTATGTAGTACTGTGCGCCTCCCATAGTCTGTTCTGGACTTGGGGACTGTGAAGAGACCTCTTGTGGCATGTCTTGTGGGGTACGCATGGGTGTCCGAGCCGTGCGCCAGTAGTTCAAACAGACAGCTCGGTGCGTTCAACATGTCAATACCTCTCATAAATACAAGTAGTGATGAAGTCAATCTTTCCTCCACTTTGAGCCGGGAGAGATTGACATGCATAATATTAATATTAGCTCTGTGTGTACATCCAAGGGCTAGCCGTGCAGTCCAGTTCTGAGCCAATTGCAATTTTCCTAAGTCCCTTTTTGTGGCACACGACTGAACAGTAGTCCAAGTGAGACAAAACTAGGGCCTGTAGGACCTGCCTTGTTGATAGTGCTGTTTTTTTGTAGGGGGTAGATCAGCTTTAATATTGCAGATAGAGAGTAGCTTCCATCAATGTAATTGTCTGCATCACTTCCAATTGATAGTGATAGTGCTGTTAAGAAGGTAGAGCAGCGATTTGTTATGGACATACTTCTCCCCATCTTAGCTACTGTTTTGAGCATGACAGTTTACAATCCAGGGTTACTCCAAGCAGTTTAGTCACCTCAACTTGCTCAATTTCCACATTATTTATTACAAGATTTAGTTGAGGTTTAGGGTTTAGTGAATGATTTGTCCCAAATACAATGCTTTTAGTTTTAGAAATATTTAGGACTAACTTATTCCTTTCCACCAACTCTGAAACTAATTTCAGTCACTGTAGTAGCTGACATGTATAGTGTCAGCTACTGCTTCGAGGCAAGCAACATTGAACCATGCATGAGAGCACCACCTGTTCCCGGGGACTGTGTGACCATGCTCTCCGTATCTGAGCTAGACCATCACTCAGACCATCACTGATATTTTCGACCTCTAACTGACGCAGCCTGTAAAGCCTACATGTTGTAAGTAGCCCACCATAGTCCCTGTGCCCAAGAACACCAAGGTAATCTTTCTGAATGACATCTGTAGCCATGAAAGGCTTTGAAAGGCTGGTCATGGCTCACATCAACACCATCATCCCAGACACCCTGGACCCACTCCAATTCACATACCGCCCAAACAAATCCACGGAATTTCTATTGCACTCCACACTGCCTTCTCTCACCTGGACAAGAGGAACACCTATGTGAGAATGCTGTTCATTGACTACAGCTCACCGTTCAACACCATAGTGCCCTCCAAGCTCATCACTAAATTAAGAACCCTGGGACTGAGCACCTCCCTCTGCAACTGGAGCCTGGACTTCCTGACGGGCCGCCCCCCAGGTGGTGAGGCTAGGCAACAACACATACGCCAAGCTGACCCTCAACATGGGGGCCCCTCAGGGGTGCATGCTTAGCCCCTTCCTGTATTGCCTGTTCACCCACAACTGCGTGGCGGTGCACGACTCCAACACCATCATTAAGTTTGCTGATGACACCGACAGTGGTAAGCCTGATCACAAACGACGATGAGACAGCCTATAGGGAGGAGGTCAGCGACCTGGCTGTGTGGTGCCAGGACAACAACATCTCCCTCAACATCAGCAAGGCAAAGGAGCTGAATGTGGACTACAGGAAATGGAAGGCCGAGCACGGCCCCATTCACATCGATGGGGCTGTAGTGGAGCGGGTTGAGAGCTTCAAGTTCCTTGGTGTCCACATCACTGAGGATCTATCATGGTCCACATACACCAACACAGTCCTGAAGAGGGCACGACAACGCCTATTCCCCCTCAGTTGGCTGAAAAGATTTGGCATGGGCCTTCAGATCCTCAAAAAGTCGAACAGTTGCACCATTGAGAGCATTTTGACTGGCTGCATCACCGCTTGTTATGGCAACTCCTTGGCATCCGACCGCAAGGCGTGCTACGGCCCAGTACATCACTGGGGCTGAGCTCCCTGCAATCTAGGACCTCTATACCAGGTGGTGTCAGAGGAAGGCCCTAAAAATTGTGAAAGACTCCAGCCACCCAAGTCATAGACTGTTCTCTCTGCTACCTCACGGCATGTGTTAGTTACAATGTTAGTTAAAAAGTTTGTTTAATAGTTAACCAAATAGCTACACGGACTATCTGCATTGACCCTCTTTGCACTACCTTTTTTGACTCATCACTTACGCTGCTGCTGTTTATTATCTATCCTGTTGGCTAGTCACTTTATATGTACATTTCTACCTCAATTACCTTGTACCCCTGCATATCGACCCGGTACTGGTACCCTGTGTATATAGCCATGTTTTCTTTACTTATTGTGTATTTATTATGACTTTTATTATTATGTTTTATTGCTTTTCTATTATTTCTCTATTTTCTCTCTCTCTGCATTGTTGGGTAAGGCCCATAAGTAACCATGTCACTGTTAGGCAACAGCTGTTGACTAACAGTGACAGCTGACTGTAACAGCTGACTGTCAGTCAATTACTTAAGTTAACACAATTTCTTTAGTAAAAAGACAGGCGCTCAGACTGGCCTCTGCCTGGGGGTATCCAAATCACTAAGTTCGCTCCTGGCCATCGTGGGTGGAAAGAGAGGAAAACAGAGGGAAAGACACAGACACACACACACACACACACTCACGCAGGTGTTTCTTTGAGAAAGAGAATGCCGCACAGACACAGGTCCTTATTCTCTATTTTGTATTTACATTTTTGGGGTGGGGTATTTTCATTTTCTCCTCCATTTGCAAGACAATTAAATATTGTATTGGCATGTCTGTATTTCTGTTTGTTTCAGAACTTCAATCATATAGTTGGCGTGCCTGTGCTGTGTAATCCCTCAAATACTTTAAGCCCTGCAAAGATGATTTATTACTCATAAATAATCTTTAATTTCTCTTGCTCATTTTGTGTCCTTTCCACTCCCCCAAACTGTGTAAGATTAGTGTCAGTAGGAGGGAGGGAACAAAGGAGGGAGGGATGGGGGAGGAAAAGTAGAAAATAGGGAAATGGAGGTCAATGAAGACCCCCCTTCACGTTGAACTGTAAGCAAATCAGTAACCATCCCCCCTCTTCCACACACACACACACACACACACACACACACACACACACACACACACACACACACACACACACACACACACACACACCACACACACACACACACACACACACACACACACACACACACACACACACATGCATCCACACCCTTCAATTACTCTACCAATCCCCCTGCACACCCACACAGCCAGATGTGTAGACACATACACACACACTAAGGAAACCTTCACTGCGACCAGACATGTACGTCATATACCTTCTCCATTGATCGGTGGTCATGGAAACAAACTCCCTACAGTACACCAGTGGTTGCTATGGAGTGGGCCTGTTGTAATGTAGTATTTATTTCTTTCTCCTCCCTCCTCTCTTTATTCTCTCTTCTTCTTTACATTATGTTCTCCTCTCAGCAGTAACCACAGATCTCAACCCGGATTCTATCCTTAACGCTTAGTGGGACTGCCTGTCTGGTTTTCCGGCTTTTCTCTAGACACTGTGGATTTGGGCATTTCTGGGCATTCAAGGCATGTCTCTGTCACTGATTGCATCTAAGAGAGAGGGATAGAGAGAAATATGAAGAGTGAGGGAGAGACGGAGAAAGAGTGTCTGAAAGAATGAGAGTGATAGAGAGGGTGTATGTGAAAGACATAAAGTGTGGGAGCGAAAGAGGGAAGAGACATTCAGGAGTGCAAATGGAAAAAACTGTCTCTATCAGGAGGAAAGTTCATTTTGGAGGTAACTGTATGTGTGTGTGTGTATGTGTGTGTGTGTGTGTGTGCGTGTGCGTGTGTGTGTGAGAGTGTGTGCTTGTGTGTACACGCACTTGATGGTTGCTTGAGTTGATTTATTGCTTAAGGGTTGTTTTTTTTTACCAAAGGAGATTGTAGTTATTTGTGTTTCAGTGGTGTACACTTCTGCAGCTTGTTGTTGTCATTGTCACTTTATCCAATCCTTTTTTTATTGTTCAGAAATGTGGTGGGTACTCTCTTCGTTCGCGGGACTTTATCCTGCTAACTGTTCCAAATGTCTGAACTGAATTTGGTCAAAGGGCTTTTATGTACTCGGTGCCATCGTCTTGGAACGCCTTACAAAATACTTTTAAACTGGAAGAACTTGTCCCGATTGGTATTTTTAAATCACTGATGAATGATCTTGAGACTGATTCCCTGACCTGTCACTGTTTTTAATTTGCTGTTTTTGATTTTGTTATATTCTTTGTTAATTCTATGGTTTTTACTAGATTACTTGTAGTTTTTCATGTTGTTTGTCTGTAATTTTTGTAATGACTTGGCGCTGCCTATCTTGGCCAGGACGCTCTTGAAAAAGAGATTTTAAATCTCAATGAGCCCTTCCTGGTTAAATAAAGGTTCAATAAATAAATAAATAAATACAATTTCAGATCTATATACTTGAAGTGCCTATAGGGTGGTAGGGGTCGGGGGTCGATTTGTAATTTGTAATTCGTTGTGTACCCTTAGAATGAAAACTGGAGTGTGTCCATATGTCTATGTTTGTTTGCACATTTGATTGGATTGCAGAGCTGCACTTTCTTGTACAGGAGTTTCACAGTTTGCATGTTGCTGCTGTTTGTTTTCTTTTTTTCTATTACTGTTGATGAAGTGATTTCTGTAGCCATGCATGCGGTCGGTGACTGATGTGGTCAATGACTGTTGGCCCTCCTGTTCTTCCACAGACACAAGGGCTGACCGCTCGGACAGGAGGAAACTCTTCCGACACTACACTGTGGGGTCCTACGATAGCTTTGACGCCTCCAGGTAAGGGTACACACACACACACACACACACACACACACACACACACACACACACACACACACACACACACACACACACACACACACACACACACACACACACACACACACACACACACAAACAAGTATAAGCTAAGTGGAGGTTTATGTGAAGTTGTAGCGTGTCTCGTTTTTTCTCTAGTTTTCAGTTGAAGTTATCCTTCAATTTTTCTCCTCTACATCTTCTCTCCCGTTGTCTTATCCACTCCCAGTCACAGGCTTAATTTCCAAGGTGTTGGATTTGACCACTAGGCAATTCCTCCACAGTGCCAGCACACACAGTGTTGGAAAAATTACTCAATAAAAAGAAAGAGTAAAAGAGTAAAAGTAAAGATACCTTCATAGAAAGGGACTCAAGTAAAAATGAGTCACCCAGTAAAATAATACTTGAGTAAAAGTCTAAAAGTATTTGGTTTTAAATATACTTAAGCATCAAAAGTAAATGTAATTGCTAAAATATACTTAAGTATTAAAAGTAAAAGTAGAAATAATTTCTAATTCCTTATATTAAGCAAACTAGATGACACCATTTTCTTGTTTAAAAAATGTGCGGCTAGCCAAGGGCATACTCCAACACTCAGACATCATTTACAAACGAAGCATGTGTGTTTAGTGAGTCCACCAGATCAGAGGCAGTAGGGATGACTAGGGATGTTCTCTTGATAAGTGGGTGAATTGGACCATTTTCCTGTGGTGCTAAGCATTCAAAATGTATGGACACCCAAAAGTATTTTTGGGTGTCAGGGAAAATGTATGGAGTAAAAAGTACATGACTTTACTATTTATATTTTGTACAACTTTTACTTTCACTTCACTTCATTCCTAAAAAGGTAAAGTATAGATACCCCAAGAAAACTACTTAAGTAGTACTTTAAAATATTTTTACTTATGTACTTTATACCACTGCGCGCACACACACACACACACACACACACACACACACACACACACACACACACACACACACACACACACACACACACACACACACACACACACACATAGAAACATCATGCAGCTAATCTTCAGGGAGCACTGATGGCACATGACCCCTCAGTTTCAATCGGCACACACAACACACACCGGGCCAAGCGTGTCACTCGGGTGTGTTCTTCATTGTGTTCAAATCTCATTTAGCTGCAGCAACCCAGCGGGTTGAGACAAATGTCCTTGTCCATACATGAATTTGAAAGCTGCTGGACACTATTAAGCTGGTTTCAGATAAGGCCCTTTGTATTTATTAGGCACCCGTTCAAACTAATCACAGACCAGAACAGAGAGCAACTACTGCTTGCCTAGTTAAATAAAGGTTAAATGAAAAAAATATATATAAAAAATACGCTAGCAGGGTGTCAAACCAAAGCATACAGCTACACAGCGTGGTGCCCGACCACTATGTATACCACGGACCATTATGGACCATTACACCACTACAGAGTGTTATAGACCTTTATAGCTAGACCATTACAGTCCATTTTAGACCACTACCCACAGCATGTATTGTGATATAGGCATATCTCCCATAAGAGACCGTTCGAAAATTACTGTGTGGGGGACCAAAATAGGGGAGGGGGATGCAACTTTTTTCTTTGCTTTGGGGAGGGTTGTTTTGTTTGTTATTGGGCACACTACAGCACAGTGAAGGGTATAGTGCATCCCCCCCCCCGATTTACATTCACCGTTTTGGCAGGTTTTCCTATATTCCATCCTAGCCAACTTTCCCATCTACTTACATATGCCTCCCTTTTGGAACCTGTGGTTCAACCAATAGAAAGTGTTCTATGGGACACTTGTTTTGCCACAGACAGGCCGTGCGCTGCAAGACACAGTTTTGTTGTGTGAATGAATGAAAGGATTTCCCTCTGTTCTGTGTAGGCTACGTTTATAATGTGCGGCAGTGTATCAATTTATCACCGCCAGATCACATCCCACCAGAGCTACATGTAGCCTACGCTCTCGTCATTCAATCTTCCCCGCTAGTTCATTACCAATTTTGTTGCCGTTTTATACTCAGCAAGCTAGAGTGCTCTAAATAAGTATATATTTTTATTAAAAAAAATGTTATGGACTAAACTATAGGCCTATATTGTTATTCTTGGACTCGCATTGGGTTGGGCTAGGCTAGTCGTTGAATAGCCCATTCATAGACGCTAACTACCTTTAGCGCCTATAGATAATAGTAACTTCTGGCCGGGGGAGTTTTGTTAAGAGCCCTCAACACTTGCTCTAAATGTTAAGACGTTGGTAACTAGCTGTTGCTAAATATCTCAAACTAAAAGCATCATTTTTGGGACAAATCACTCGCTCAACCCTGAACCTCATTGAGCAAGTTGAAGAGAATAAACTGATGGGTGTCACCCTAGATAGCAAGCTATCATGGACATGTCCCGCCGAACCGCTTTTTATCACCAGCCTGCTTAACCTGCAGGTGCCCGGCCCACCACAAGGAGTCGCTAGAGCGCGGTGAGCCAAGTTAAAGCCCCCCCGGCCAAACCTCCCCTAACCGGGACGAATGCTGGGACAATTGTGTGCCACCCTATGGGACTCCCAATCACGGCCGGTTGTGATACAGCCAAGGATCGATGTTGGGTCTATAGTGACGCCTCTAGCGCTGCAATGCAATGCCTTAGACCGCTGCGCCACTCGGGAGATCCTAGGAAAGTATCTTTCATAATTATTTTCTAAAAACTAAAGGTTAAATTACTACACACCTTTATTGGGTTAGGGTTCCCACACCAACCATATTTCCATGTTACCGCGCTTGTTTATGGAAAAAATGACGGAAGACAAAGTCTACTACCTGTGCTAATTAGCTATATGTGTCTCCAAACACCTGTGTGTAAACAGAAGACGGACGCAACAAACGTGTTGTCACTGAAAAATACTGGCGGATGCAACTGTGTTAAAACTGCATAAAACAGTGTACAGAAAGTGTATATTTTGCATTTGTCAAATTATTTTCATGTGATATGAAAGTAGAGGGCTTTATGTATCTAGAACCACACCACAATTGAGAATCGATTCACATTTAGATGGAGTATTTGGCTGTTTTGGCTGCCAGAGCCAATTTGCCTATAAACAAAACGTGTAAGGTCCTATAAGGAGTATTGTCAGGCTCCTTAAGTCCATCATTGGCCTAGTCGTTCAAGAGCAATAAGGAATAGAGAGAGGTGAATGTGAGAGAGGCCACTCAGGTCAGTGAGTCTGTGGAGATGCCAGTGGAGAATTGCACAAGAAGGGAACAGTGAAGTCAGAACGATATATAGACTAAATTAGAAGTTAGGCTAATTTATATATGCCTATTAATGCATAATGTGTATGCTAGCCTGTATATTCGGCCTTCGTAAACTATCACAGTGAATATGCAAGACAGACAAAAAAACGTTTGAACATATATAAGTGGGTTGTCAGGGGTGCGTAACTGGTGGCATGGAAGTCAAACGCAGGAGAGCAGAACTTGGTAAATAACCGGAGCCGTTTAATGTACATAACTACCGGCATACAAAAATAACAAAACACATGGGCAACAAAACCCGTATCACACCAGTCACAATAAGCACACGTACTTACAATAAACAATTCCCGACAAGGACATGGGGGAGTGTGACAACCAGACAAAACAAATGGAACATGGAAAATGGATCGGCGATGGCTAGAAGACCAGTGACTTGGACCGCCGAACACCGCCCGAACAAGGAGAGGAACCGACTTCGGCAGAAGTCGTGACATGGGTACACAGACTTAGATATCGTATAAGCCTTCACTCATTCAATTTTAAATGTGGTGTAAATTTAAGCAAAATTGACAAAAAATGTGGATACGGACAGGTTGCATGTTGTTTCAATTTTTTTATGGTTGTCAATTTCATCTTCATAGACTACTATTGCATAGATGTCTCTCTCCCAATCCCCTTTAAACCTGCCTTGTCAATTAATTTGATAGGTACATTGTTTTAGCATTATCCTAATGTAGTCTACTATCTGATAGCCTACAGCCAGGATTTAAAAGTAGGTCTGGGTTTTAATAGGATACATTTTCAGGAAAGGAGAAATGTGATTTGCTCTTGTGTTTGAGATGAGCTGGTAGCTTTGATTGATGGGTCATTTTGATGGGTGTGTGTGTGAGTTCAGAAAATTTCCTAAAGTAGTGTAGGTCTGTCTGGACTCCGTCTCTTTAATAAAAGAGGAGGCATGATCGATAGTCTATAACTGAAATGAGCATAACAAAAATGTAGGTATGTCATGATGATCAATCAATCAAATTTATTTATAAAGCCCTTCTTACATCAGCTGATGTTACAAAGTGCTGTACAGAAACCCAGCCTAAAACCCCAAACAGCAAGCAATGCAGGTGTAGAAGCACGGTGGCAAGGAAAAACTCCCTAGAAAGGCCAGAACCTAGGAAGAAACCTATAGAGGAACCGGGCTATGAGGGGTGGCCAGTCTTCTTCTGGCTGTGCTGGGTGGAGATTATAACAGAACATGGCCAAGATGTTCAAATGTTCATAGATGACCAGCAGGGTCAAATAATAATAATCACAGTAGTTGTCGAGGGTGCAACAGGTCAGCACCTCAGGAGTAAATGTCAGTTGGCTTTTCATAGCCGATCATTCAGAGTATCTCTACCAACTCTAGAGAGTTGAAAACAGCAGGTCTGGGACAGGTAGCACGTCTGGTGAACAGGTCAGGGTTCCATAGCCGCAGGCAGAACAGTTAAAACTGGAGCAGCAGCACGACCAGGTGGATTGGGGACAGCAAGGAGTCATCAGGCCAGGTAGTCCTGAGGCATGGTTCTAGGGCTCAGGTCCTCCGAGAGAGAGAAAGAAAGAGAGAAAGAGAGAAAGAAAGAGAGAAAAAGAGAGAAAAAGAGGGAGAATTAGAGAGAGCATACTTAAATTCACACAGGACACCGGATAAGACAGGAGAAATAATCCAGATATAACAGACTGACCCTAGCCCCCAACACATAAACTACTGCAGCATAAATACTGGAGGTTGAGACAGGAGGGGTCGGGAGACACTGTGGCCCCGTCCGACAATACCCCCAGACAGGACCAAACAGGCAGGATATAACCCCACCCACTTTGCCAAGCACAGCCCCCACACCACTAGAGGAATACTTTGAACCACCAACTTATCATCCTGAGACAAGGCCGAGTATAGCCCACAAAGATCTCCGCCATGGCACAACCCAAGGGGTGCGCCAACCCGGACAGGAAGATCACGCCAGTGACTCAACCCACTCATGTGACGCACCCCTCCTAGGGATGGCATGGAAGAGCACCAGTAAGCCAGTGACTCAGCCCCTGTAATAGGGTTAGAGGCAGAGAAATCCAGTGGAGAGAGGGGAACCGGCCAGGCAGAGACAGCAAGGGCGGTTCGTTGCTCCAGGTCCTTTCCGTTCACCTTCACACTCCTGGGCCAGACTACACTCAATCATAGGACCTAGGGAAGAGATGAGTCTTCAATAAAGACTTAAAGGTTGAGACCGAGTCTACGTCTCTCACATGGATAGGCAGACCATTCCATAAAAATGGAGCTCTATAGGAGAGAGACCTGCCTCCAGCTGTTTGCTTAGAAATTCTAGGGACAGTAAGGCCTGCATCTTGTGACCATAGCGTACGTGTAGGTATGTACGGCAGGACCAAATCGGAAAGATAGGTAGGAGCAAGCCCATGTAATGCTTTGTAGGTTAGCAGTAAAACCTTGAAATCAGCCCTTGCCTTAAAAGGAAGCCAGTGTAGAGAGGCTAGCACTGGAATAATATGATCACATTTTTTGGTTTTAGTCAAGATTCTAGCAGCCGTGTTTAGCACTAACTGAAGTTTATTTAGTGCTTTATCCGAGTAGCCGAATAGTAGAGCATTGCGGTAGTCTAATCTAGAAGTGATAAAAGCATTGATTAATTTTTCTGCATCATTTTTGGACTTTTGCAATGTTACGTAGATGGACAAAAGCTGTCCTTGAAACAGTCTTGATATGTTCGTCAAAAGAGAGATCAGGGTCCAGAGTAACGCCGAGGTCCTTCACAGTTTTATTTGAGACGACTATACAACCATCAAGATTAATTGTCAGGTTCAACAGAAGATCTCTTTGTTTCTTGCGACCTAGAACAAGCATTTCTGTTTTGTCCGAGTTTAAATTAGAACATTTGCAGCCATCCACTTCCTTATGTCTGAAACACAGGCTTCCAGGGAGGGCAATTTTGGGGCTTCACTATCTTTCTTCGAAAATTACAGCTGTGTGTCATCCGCAGTGAAAGTTAACATTATGTTTCCGAATGACATCACCAAGAGGTAAAATATATAGTGAAAACAATAGTGGTCCTAAAACGGAGCCTTGACGAACACGAAAATTGACAGTTGATTTGTCAGAGGACAAACCATCCACAGAGACAAACTGATACCTTTCCGACAGATAAGATCTAAACCAGGCCAGAACTTGTCCGTGTAGACCAATTTCGGTTTCCGATCTCTCCAAAAGAATGTGGTGAACGATGGTATCAAATGCAGCACTAAGGTCTAGGAGCACGAGGACAGATGCAGAGCCTCGGTCTGATGCCATTAAAAGGTAATTTACCACCTTCACAAGTCTCAGTCTCAGTGCTATGATGGGGTCTAAAACCAGACTGAAGTTTTTCGTATACATTGTTTGTCTTCAGGATGGCAGTGAGTTGCTGCGTAACAGCTTTTTCGAAAATGTTTTGAGAGGAATGGGAGATTCGATATAGGCTGATATTTTCTGGGTCAAGGTTTGGCTTTTTTAAGAGAGGCTTTATTACTGCCACTTTTAGTGAGTTTGGTACACATCCGGTGGATAGAGAGACGCTTATTATGTTCAACATAGGAGGGCCAAGCACAGGAAGCAGCTCTTTCAGTAGTTTAGTTGGAATAGGGTCCAGTATGCAGCTCGAAGGTTTAGAGGCCATGACTATGTTCATCAATGTGTCAAGAGATATAGTACTAAAAAACTTGAGTTTCTCCCTTGATCCTAGGTCCTGGCAGAGATGTGCAGACTCAGGACAACTGAGCTTTGGAGGAATACGCAGATTTAAAGAGGAGTCCATAATTTGATTTCTAATGATCAGGATCTTTTCCTCAAAGAAGTTTGTGAATTTATCACTGCTGAAGTGAAAGCCATCCTCTCTTGGGGAATGCTGCTTTTTAGTTAGCTTTGCGACAGTATCAATGAAGTTAATTTAGGATTGTTCTTATTTTCCTCAATTAAGTTGGAATAGGATGATCGAGCAGCAGTGAGGGCTCTTCGATACTGCACGGTACTGTCTTTCCAAGCTAGTCGGAAGACTTCCAGTTTAGTAGAGCGCCATTTCCGTTCCAATTTTATGGAAGCTTGCTTCAGAGCTTGGGTATTTTCTGTATACCAGGGAGCTAGTTTCTTATGACAAATTTTTTTTGTTTAGAATATACAGTGGTAAGAAAAAGTATGTGAACTCTTTGGAAATACCTGGATTTCTGCATAAATTGGTCATAAAATTCGATCTGATCTTCATCTAGGTCACAACAATAGACAAACACAGTCTTTATTGAACACACCGTGTAAACATTCACAGTGCAGGGTGGAAAAAGTATGTGAACCCTTGGATTTAATATCTGGTTGACCGTCCTTTGGCAGCAATAACCACAACCAAATGTTTTCTGTAGTTGCGGATCAGACCTGCACAATGGTCAGGAGGAATTTTGGACCATTCCTCTTTACAAAACTGTTTCAGTTCAGCAACATTATTGGGATGTCTGGTGTGAACTGCTCTCTTGAGGTCATGCCACAGCATCTCAATCGGGTTGAGGTCAGGACTCTGAGTGGGCCACTCCAGAAGGCGTATATTCTTCTGTTGAAGCCATTCTGTTGTTGATTTACTTCTGTGTTTTGGGTCGTTGTCCTGTTGCATCACCCAACTTCTGTTGAGCTTCAATTGGCGGACAGATAGCCTAACATTCTCCTGCAAAATGTCTTGATAAACTTGGGAATTCATGTTTTCGTCGATGATAGCAAGCTGTACAGGCCCTGAGGCAGCAAAGCAGCCCCAAACATGAATGCTCCTTCCACCATACTTTACAGTTGGGATGAGGCTTTGATGTTGGTGTGCTGTGCCTTTTTTCTCCACACATAGTGTTGTGTGTTCCTTCCAAACAACTCAACTGTAGTTTCATCTGTCCACATAATATTTTGCCAGTAGTGCTGTGGAACATCCAGGTGCACTTTTGTAAACTTCAGACGTGCAGCAATGTTTTTTGGACAGCGGTGGCTTCTTTCATGGTCTCCTCCCATGAACACCATTCTTGTTTAGTGTTTTACGTATCGTAGACTCGTCAACAGAGATGTTAGCATGTTCCAGAGATTTCTGTAAGTCTTTAGTTGACACTCTAGGATTCTTCTTAACCTCATTGAGCATTCTGCGATGTGCTCTTGCAGTCATCTTTGCAGGATGGCCACTCCTAGGGAGAGTAGCAACAGTGCTGAACTTTTTCCATTTATGGACAATTTGTCTTACCTTGGACAGATGAACATCAAGGCTTTTAGAGATACTTTTGTAATGCAAGTCAACAAATCTTAATTTTAGGTCTTCTGAGATCTCTTTTGTTCGAGGCATGGTTCACATCAGGCAATGCTTCCTGTTAATAGCAAACTCAAATTTTGTGAGTGTTTTTTAAAGGGCAAGACAGCTTTAACCAACATCTCCGAATCTCGTGTCATTGATTGGACTCCAGGTTAGCTGACTCCTGACTCCAATTAGCTTTTGGAGAAGTCATTAGCCTAGGGGTTCACATACATTTACCAACCTACAATGTGAATGTTTAAATGATGTATTCAATATAGACAAGAAAAATACAATAATTTGTGTGTTATTAGTTTAAGCACACTATGTTTGTCTATTGTTGTGACTTACATGAAGATCAGATCACATTTGATGACAAATTTATTCAGAAACCCCGGAAATTCCAAAGGGTTCACATACTTTTTCTTGCCAATGTATGTGTGAGGGCTGATGACAGGTGCAAGTTTTTCCTCTCTTATTTAATGGGAGGAACTGAAGCAAATGCTCCTTGTCATAAATGAATCATCTTGTAATATTTTTGGTAGCCTCCATTATTTCTCTCTCATTAGCCTCTCTAACCACATTGAACAACATATTGTAATGAAAATAGTAGGGAGAGTGAGCTCGCCTGCCGCAGTGGTGGGTGGATCCTCAATCTTCTATCCCGTAGCCCAGCGTGGCATCAACTGTGCCACACAACTATGCTTAAGTGGCAGATTCCATATCCGCGCTTAGAAACACAGGGTTGGTACACTATTGCCAAGGAAGTTATTGTTGTCATAATCATTATTACGTTAATTCAACAAAGGGGAGGGTAATATAATTATTTTCAAGTACAAGGGGTGAAAATATTTTTTCCGTTGGGCAGGGGGGTAAGAATTCATGACAACTTCAGTTGGACCCCTCTCCTCCTAATCATTTTCGAATGGTCCCTAACCCAACCAGATAGATTCTGTCAAGTATCGCGATCTTTTCTCTCTCTCTCTCGCTCTCTCTTTCCCTATAATACACACACACACACACCTTCCTTTGGATGATATACAGTGCATTCGGAAAGTATTCAGACCCCTTGACTTTTTCGGCATTTTGTTACGTTACAGCCTTGATCCATTTTTTTTTCATTTTTTAAATTATCCTCATCAATCTACACACAATACATCATAATTACAAAGTGAAAACAAGGTTTAAAAAATGTTTGCAAATTTAATTTAAAAAAAAACAGAAATACCTTATTTACCTAAGTATTCAGACCCTTTACTATGAGACTCGAAATTGAGCTCAGGTGCATCCTGTTTCCATTGATCATTATTGAGTTGTCTCTACAACTTGATTGGAGTCCACCTGGGGTAAATTCAATTGATTGGACATGATTTGGAAAGGCACACACCTGTCTATATAATGTCTCAGAGTTGAAAGTGCATGTCCGAGCAAAAACCAAGCCATGAGTTCGAAGGAATTGTCCATAGAGCCCAGAGACAGGATTGTGTTTAGGCACAGATCTGGAGAAGGGTACCAAAACATTTAGGCAGCATTGAAGGTCCCCAAGAACACAGTGGCCTCCATCATTCTAAAATGGAAGAAGTTTGAAACCACCAAGACTCTTCCTAGAGCTGGCCAAACTGAGCAATCAGGGGAGAAGGGCCTTGGTCAGGGAGGTGACCAAGAACCCGATGGTCACTCTGACAGAGCTCCAGAGTTCTTCCAAGGAGATGGGAGTACCTTGCAAAAAGACAACTATCTCTCCATCAATCCACCAATCAGGCCTTTATGGTAGGGTGGCCAGACGTAAGCCACTCCTCAGTAAAAGGCACATGACAGCCCGCTTGGAGCTTGCCAAAAGGAACATAAAGGACTCTCAGACCATGAGAAAAAAGATTCTCTGGTCTGTTGAATCCAAGATTGAACTCTTTGGCCTGAATGCCAAGCATCATGTCTGGAGGAAGCCTGGCACATTCCCTACAGTGAAGCATGGTGGTTGCAGCATCATGCTGTGGGGATGTTTTTCAGTGGCAGGGACTGGGAGACTAGTTAGGATTGAGGCAAAGATGAACGGAGCAATGTACAGAGAGATCCTTGATGAAAACCTGCTCCAGAGCACTCAGGACCTCACACTGGGGACAACAGGACAACGACCCTAAGCACACAGCCAAGACAACACAGGAGTGGCTTCGGGACAAGTCTCTGAATGTCCTTGAGTGACTCAATCGAGCATCTCTGGAGAGAATTGAAAATAGCTGTGCAGCGACGCTCCCCATCCAACCTGACAGAGCTTGAGAGGTTCTGCAGAGAAGAATGGGAGAAACTCCCCAAATACAGGTGTGCCAAGCTTGTAGCGTCGTACCCAAGAAGACTCGAGGCTGTAATCGCTGCCAAAGGTACTGAGTAAAGGGTCTGAACACTTATGTAAATGTGATTTTTTAAATTATTTTTTAAATACATTTTCTCTAACAAAATTGAAAAATATGTTTTTGCTTTTTCTTAGTACTGTGTGTAGGGGGGGGGGGAAACAATTTATTACATTTTATAATAAGGTTGTAACGTAACAAAATTTGGAAAAGGTCAAGGGGTCCTAATAATTTCCGAATGCACTGTAAATATACAGTTCAAGGTGAACAACTGATAGTGGCAAGTGACCATCATTGAATAGCCTATGATAACATGTCATTACATCCAAACCTGACTACTAAGCTACTATTATCTGTATCCCAAGTTGAAGTAGGACTTTAAAAAAAAAATGCTTCTAACTCTATTTTCTTTAGGCAGAGACACCAAGGCTCTTTTTGCTCTTTAAAGATTCATAATTGATTTTTAACAGACAGAAGGAGATTTAATTTTACATGAGCCAAGACATTTCCTGGCCGACGGGCACAGGGGGAGAAAAGGGCGCCCAATGTCGACCGGCAGAGGAAGGAATCTTTCTCAGATTTGTTGACAATGTCAACATCAAGGACAGGAAAGAGGAAAAACAAAAGGAACCAAAAATAGCCTGTAAAGATAGCTGTATACACTGAGTATACCAAACATTAGGAACACCTTCCTAATATTGAGATGCACCCCCCCCCACCCCATCCCCCTTTTGCTCTCAGAACAACCTCGATTTGTAGGGGAATGGACTCTACAAAAGTGTTCCACAGGGATGCTGGCCCATGTTCACTCCAATGCTTCCCAGAGTTGTGTCAAGTTGGCTGGATGTCCTTTGGGTGGTGGACCAATCTTAATGCACACGGCAAACTGTTGAGCGTGAAAAACCCAGCAGTGTTGCAGTTATTGCACCTGACTCCTACTACCATACCCCGTTCAAAGTCACTTAAATATTTTGTCTTGCACATTCACCCTCTGAATGGCACACAAACACAATCCTTGTCTCAATTGTCTCAAGGCTTAAAAATCCTTCTTTAAACTGTCATATCCCCTTCATCTACACTGATTAAAGTGGATTTAACAAGTATCATCAATAAGGGATGATAGCTTTCACCTGGATTCACCTGGTCAGTCTCTGTCATGGAATGAGCAGGTGTCCTTAATGTTTTGTATACTCAGTGTATATCCATGTGTACACATATCTAGCCTATACATAAATGGCTCTGCCTGTAACAGGAAAGGACAATTCAGGTATTTTGGTATTTATTTTATTAGGATCCCCATTAGCTTTTGCAAAAGCAGCAGCTGCTCTTCCTGGGGTGCACACAAAACATGAAACATGACATAATACAGAACATGAATAGACAAGAACAGCTCAAGGACAGAACTGCATCAATTAAAAAATCTATTAAAAAAGGCACACGTAGCCTACAAATCAATACTGGTCATGTGGTTCGACATTTGAATTAGTGCAGTGGTCACATCACCAGGACTACCATGCATTGATATCCCACAGAAGCCTATGGTGTGTTTATCCTCTGGCCCCACATTGTCCACGTTTTGACACTTGTATCTGTTATTGTCACTCTGCTGGTTGGATAAAGATGACTCTATCGATAACATGCAAACTCTCCTCCGTCAAACCATAGGACGTGGTTAAATCAACAAAGCGGCGATGCTTCAGGTGATAACGGTGCGATTCATGTCATTGACCACCTGACTCCATGTCTTGACAGGTCATGGGCGATAACCTCGTGTGCTATTTTAATGTGTGATCTTATTGTCTTATTGTTTTTGCTGATTATCCTGACAAGCTAACGTGACTGGGTGTTTTGAATAAACGTTTTTAAATAAAAAGTGGTGTTATTATAATAACAATAATAATAATAACAGTAATAATATAACCAGGATGTTGTCCTTTAAAAAAAAAACATATTGTGTTGCTAAGGCAACTCTGCATTTGCTGCTCTGTTGCTAGGAAGGCAGTTGCAGCTCTCTATCTCTCCTCTCATCCCTCAACATCCCTGTTTAATGTGTCTCATATCTCATCCAGTGTCTGGGTGGATTTGACTGTTTTCCCCCTTCATTTGCTATGGTAGAGTACACACACACACACACACACACACACACAAGGTGGCCATGGTGTGAAAGAAGAATAAAATGAGGGAGATTGTGAGAAGTGTTTACTGCCAAGTCAAAGTTCAATAGGTGCCTTTCATTCCCCCCTAATCCCAGCTCTCAAGGCAGATAAACATTAGCAAATGAGCATGCCACGCTAGTCACACTGTGAAAGGTTCAAGCTATGAGCCTTAAGTATATCGACTGAATGGTTCAAGCTGCAGATGTGGCAGGTAAAGGGTATATAGCAGTATTACTGGTAGCCTGGTAGGCCCACTGTGGTGTTGATGGGGCTGTATTGCTTGGACCACGTCATTGCTGTTTGTAGATGGGTTTTTTTTCTGGAGGTTATAGAGGTGAAGAGGTGTCTGAGAATTGAATTGCTTGATTGAATGTGGCTGTGACTGACGTGGTGGCATTCTGTTTTTGGAGTATTAGCATACAGGTTTGAGTGCCCAACCTTTGTGCCCAATCGCATTTGGAGTCAGGCTGGGGAAAGAGGATTCAACAAAAAAAACATTTTTATAAAAACTGTATCAAAGCCCCATCCATGATTTTAAAACCACAGCAATGAAACTGAAAGCAACATAATTACCTGAATATCTTTCCTTCCCTCTCCGTTTCTCTCGTCACGTTGCTTGGGCGCATCTGTCGCCTTGGATTACATTAATGAAAAATGTAATGCAAGCGCATGCGGGCTGCGTCCCTCTGTGTCACCCACCGCCACCCCACGCCATTGAGTGGGAGGACACCCACCTCTCGACTCGAGTGAAAGGGTCAATCACTCATGCATGGCCTCCTGTTTTCGTGCCCGCGCACTGCCATGCTGGTCACGCTCTCCCTTCTCTCTTTTTCTTCTCTCATTCGTTGCGCGCACTCCTCGCCCAGGACTCCTAACTGCCTGCCACCATCCGTTCCTTTTCTCCCCCCCTCCTCCGCGTCAAGCCACGCTTTCATCATCATTTATTTAGTCGGTAATGCTGCTTCTATCCGACGTCACGCTTCGACTTCGTCGCCATCTCCGGCCTCCGCTTGTCGCTCCCCCGAGTGGTTTTCGGCCGCAGAGGAGAGGAGCGGCGGCTTTTCTGGAGATGCGGGCGCCGGACTGCCACTGCCAGCGTTGTCATGCACTTCATTTGAGCTAAAAGGGGCCGAGGCAAGGAGCCCCTCCGTCGGGGGCTGCCCAGAGTAGCTTACCGCGATGAACCTGCACTCAGGGCGGGCGGCTGTGGCCGTGATGCGGATGATGGGCTGTAATAACGGGCGCTTTGCGCGGCATTTTCTCCACAGCGACTGCGTGGTCGAGGAGAAGACGGTGGTCTTGACCAAGAAGGAGAATGAAGGCTTCGGCTTCGTGCTGCGAGGGGCCAAAGGTAAGATTCTACCCTGGTCTCTCCCCCCTTCTCCTTATCCCTTTCTCATGGTTACTGTATATGTAGGCACTGCACATTAAACAAGATAATAACAGCCTATGTATCTTATATGTCTCTATATGATAAAACTTTAAAGAGATTAAAATGGTATTTCCCACCTGAAGTAACCACAGGAACCCCTCCGCTCTGTATGTCAGTCACCTATAGCCTACTGTATAATGTAAACAACTTATGAATATATATATGAGTCTGTCTGTCTGTCTGTCTGTCTGTCTGTCTGTCTGTCTGTCTGTCTGTCTGTCTGTCTGTCTGTCTGTCTGTCTGTCTGTCTGTCTGTCTGTCTGTGTGAGCGTCAATATCTAGCCAGCCAGACACCACCATAACTGAAGCAGAAACACACACACACACACACACACACACACACACACACACACACACACACACACACACACACACACACACACACACACACACACACACACACACACACACAAACAAAGACTAACTGCACCTCTGTCCACCTCTCTAGAACAGAGGCCCTCATGGGTCCAAATAGTTGGACCTGTTCCGAAATGGACCTGGGGCTTTCCCATCTGGACATGATTTGCATAAATTCATTTTTTAAATATAGAGACCTGTTCCAAACGGACCCAAGGACAACTAGACCCGTTCCGTATAGACCTGGTCAGATCCAGACCCGATCCGAGTGAGAGAAGCAGCAGAAAAGTCCGTTTTTAAACTACTTTATTAACTAGAGTTGATAAAGCGCAAGGAAGAGGGGGTAGAGAGAGGTGAGGCTCTTGCAGGGGCTGTGCTGTGTGTGTAGGCTACTTTGAGTGTGAGTGAGTGACACGGGAGGAGGGAGGGAGAGACAGCAACCAAGGAAGCCGATGCGCTTTATTAAACTAATAACTGCCATAGGTAAGTTATTTATCATCCAATATGATTCTGAGTACCTGTCTTGACTGCATCAAACCGGGTGAATCTAGTTAAGCTTCCTATCTAGCTAGTGCTAGGCTAATTGAGGCAGTAAGCGCTTTCTCATCTTACACAGTTACAAACAACAACAACATTTAGAATATAAAGTAGCAACCTGCCTGTTGGCTCTTGGTAATTGTAGCCTATTCTTCTCCTTTAACCTTTTATTCCGTCACTTTAATTGCATCTTCTATTGATTAATATCTCCTAACTTTTGCCCCACACGGAGACTCTATGACTGTAGCCTGTTTTTTATTTTTTTGTTTTGGGGACCTTTAACGGAATGTGACTGGCAGAATGGGTGTTATATGTGGAGGATGAGGGTTGCAGTAGATATCTCAGATAGGGGGGAGTGAGGCCTAAGAGGGTTTTAGAAATAAGCATCAACCACTGTGTTTTATGACAGGTATACAGAAATGAGCAGTTTACAGAAGAGTATAGAGTGCAGTGATGTGTCCTATAAGGAGCATTAGTGGCCAATCTAATAGCCAAATGGTAAAGAACATCTAGCCGATCGAGAGCACCCTTACCTGTTGATTTATAAATGAAGTGTCCGTAATCTAGCATGGGCAGGATGGTCATCTGAATCAGGGTTAGTTTGGCAGCTGGGGTGAAAAAGGAGTGATTACGATAGAGGGAACCAAGTCTAGATTTGAATTTAGCCTGAAACGTTGATATGTGCTGAAAGAAGGACAGTGTACCGTCTAGCCATACTCCCGAGTACTTGTATGAGGTCAATGACCTCAAGCTCTAAACACTCAGAAGTAGTAATCACACCTGTGGGGAGAGGGGCATTCTTCTTACCAAACCACATGACCTTTGTTTTGGAGGTGTTCAGAATAAGTTTAAGGGCAGAAAAAGCTTGTTGGACACTAAGAAAGCTTTGTTGTAGAGCATTTAACACAAAATCCGGGGAGGGGCCAGCTAAGTATAAGACTGTATCATCTGCATATAAATGGATGAGAGAGCTTCCTACTGCCTGAGCTATGATGTTAATGTAAATTGATAAGAGTGTGGGGCCTAGGATCGAGCCTTGGGGTACACCCTTGGTGAGAGGCAGTGGCTGAGCAGATGTTTTGACTTTATACACTGCCCTACTTGAGAGAGGTAGTTAGAAAACCAGGCCAAAGCCCCTCAGAGACACCAATACTCCTTAGCCAGCCCACAGAATGGAATGGTCTAACATATCAAAGCTTTGGCCAAGTCAAATAAAAATAGCAGCACAACATTGCTTAGAATCAAGGGCAATGGTGACATCATTGAGGACCTTTTAAGGTTGCAGTGACACATCCATAACCTGAGCGGAAACCAGATTGCATACTAGAGAGAATACTATAGACATCAAGAATGCCAGTCAGTTGATTATTGACAAGTTTTTCCAACACTTTTGAAAAACCGAGCAAAATAGAAATAGGTCTATAACAGTTAGGATCAGCTTGATCTCCCCCTTTAAATAAATAATTATTATGAAATAAATAATTATAATTATTTATTAAATAAATAATAAATAAATAAATATTCTGCTACAAGACCATGGTGCTTGCCTACGGAGCTGTGAGGGGAACGGCACCTCCGTACCTTCAGGCTCTGATCAGGCCCTACACCCAAACAAGGGCACTGCGTTCATCCACCTCTTGCCTGCTGGCCCCCCTACCTCCGCGGAAGCACAGTTCCCGCTCAGCTCAGTCAAAACTGTTCGCTGCTCTGGCACCCCAATGGTGGAACAAGCTCCCTCACGACGCCAGGACAGCGGAGTCAATCACCACCTTCCGTAGACACCTGAAACCCCACCTCTTTAAGGAATACCTGGGATAGGATATAGTAATCCCTCTAACTCCCTCCCCCCCCCAAAAAAGATATAGATGTACTATTGTAAAGTGGTTGTTCCACTGGATATCATAAGGTGAATGCACCAATTTGTAAGTCGCTCTGGATAAGAGCGTCTGCTAAATGACGTAAATGTAAAATGTAAATGTAAAGGACACACCGTGGCTGCCTTACAAGCAATGGGAACCTCCCCAGAGAGGAGAGACAAGTTAAAAAGGTCAGAGATGGGCTTGGCGATTATAGGGGCAGCAACTTTAAAGAAGAATGGGTCTAAACCATCTGACCCAGATTCAAATTTAAGGATTTCCTTTAGTACCTTGGACTTAGTGACTGCCTGCAGGGAGAAACTTTGTAGCGGGGCAGGGGAAAAAGAGGGAGGAGCATCGGGGCTAGTCGCGTTAGAAGGTGTGGGAGATGAGGAAATGTTGGACTGGCAAGGAGGCATGGCTGAGTCAAATAGGAATCCTGACTTAATGAAGTGGTGATTAAAAAGCTCAGCCATGTGCTTCTTGTCAGTAACAACCACATCATCATCTTTAAGGGACATGGGCAGCGGTGAGGAGGAGGGTTTATTCTCCAGGTCTTTAATCGTTTTCCAGAACTTCTTGGGGTTCGACCCACAGAGAGAGAACTGCTCCTTAAAGTAACTAACTTTGGCCTTCTGGGTAGCCTGAGTGCACTTATTTCTCATTTCCCTGAAGGAGAGCCAAACAACCTGAGTATGCGTGTGCCAAGCCTTTCGTCAAATGCAATTCTTGAGGTGGAGTAACTCTACAAGATCATGGTCGAACCAGGGGCTGAACCTGTTTTAAATTCTAATTTTCTTTATGCGGGCGTGTTTGTTAACAATATCACTGAAAATATAAAAAAAGATGGTACAGGCAAATTCGACAGAGGGGATCAAGCTGATTCTATACCAATTGACAGAGGCCGCTTATTGCCACTTTGAAGACTTATGATTGTCAAACAATTGCTACACGCGCCACTCTCGTGAAAAGCAAAGAGCAGAAGGATAAATTATAAAAATGCTCTCTCTCTACTGCAGCAGTCACGTTCGGATCTATATGGGTCCTTCTGGACAAGTCAGTCAAAATGACACATACCCGATACCCGTGACAATCATATCAGATCCTACCCAGACCCTTGACATTATTTTGAATTCTGGATCTCGGGTATTCGGGTACAGGTGGATCTGTGAAGACCGCTACTCTAGAGCACACACTCACACATCAATATCAACCTGCGTATAGGACATGTTGTCAGGACATTAGTGCGATTGTCCACACGTTGATATTACACCACCCATTGATGCTGTCTAAAAATAGCCCGCTGAGCGGCTGTTTTGGTTTCTATGATGATTACAGCCATGTCATAATCCGCACTGTCAAACGCTGCGAGGTGGCATTTTCTCATTGATCTGCACTGTTGAGAGGTACATTTTTAACTGTCTGGACATCCTTGTTTTTAGGGGGGGGGGGGGTGGAACAGACAGGGATAGAAGAAGAAAGTGACAGAGAGAGGAAGAGAACAATTTAGCCTAAAAAACAACAAGCCGAATGTACTTGAGTTGTTCTGACACTGCCATCACCCAAGGGAACTGAGCCAGCCCTCTTTATCCTCTGGCACTGTGCACTTCACACACACCTAATGCTCACAAACACACACAACGGAAACACACAAAATCGCACGAAAACACACACACAGACACACAATGCACCCACTCTCACATAAAATCACAAATGAATGCTTGCGCATACATGCACGCGCATACATACACGCACACGCATGTGTGTGCACACACACGTGCCTAGCATCTCTCTTACAGTAAGAGGGTGATGTATTAGAAGTGTCACTTGTCACCATTGGTTTCTGGCTGCCACGAGGACACAATGTGAATATCACTGGCCAGTGGAAGGTGGAAGAGAGGAGAAGAGATGGGAGAGGGGAAAGAGAGAGAGGGTGACAGGCGATAAGGGTGAAGGGAGGGAGATGGGGGAGATGAAATAGACAGCAGTATAGGAGATGGGAGAAAGAGATCTTACTGCCCCTACCACCAGAGCAAACCTTGTGTCTCACACACACACACACACACACACACACACACACACACACACACACACACACACACACACACACACACACACACACACACCACACACACACACACACACACACACACACACACTGCCATGCATAGACATTAGGACAGCAGTAATCTAATCTGGCTGTGTTGATGACAGCACAGTGTCTGCAGCCTTCCACCTTATTGAATTGGCAATGACCTTTGTGGTTTTATTGGTGATTAATGGATTATCTCTGCTTGTCTGTCGTTTGTTTGTATGTCTGCTGACCACAAAGTCAATGCTAAACCCTGTTGAAAATAAAGCTCTTTGTGTGTTTGTGTGTGTGTGTGTGTGTGTGTGTTCGTGTGCATGTGCGTGTGTATAGATCTGGAATGGGGCTAGATCTCCATAGACTCAGTATTGAGGAGGGGAGTGGTGTTCAGGATAAGGTGACCCACTTACCTTCTCTCTCTCTCTTTCTCTCCCATAGCGGACACGCCCATCGAGGAGTTTACTCCCACCCCTGCCTTCCCAGCCCTCCAATATCTGGAGTCGGTGGATGAGGGAGGAGTGGCCTGGCAGGCGGGGCTTAGGACCGGGGACTTCCTCATTGAGGTAAGTGTGTGTGTGCGCGTGCATGCATGTGTGTGCATGTATGCGCTTTTATGTGAGAGTGAGTGCATTGTGTGTCTGTGTGTGTGTTATTGTACGATTGTGTGTATCATACTACTATTCACTTCCTGTCCCTAACAGAGTTCTTTCTTCCTGCTGCTAGAAGCAATGAGATTGGTTGTAGAGATCCATTTTGGGATGAGTGAGAGCTGATTGGTGATGATATCTGTTGGCGCTTGAGTTTTGGTTCAACTTGATCTTAGGTCCCTCTTTACAGACTGCTATTTACCTGGTATTTATTTAAAAAGCACAAGCTAGTATGATCATTATGTAATAATAATGTTATAATTAAATGTGTCTTTGGGATTATTACAACAAGCCCGACTTTGCAGCTTTTGATACCAGGTAGTTAGCACTTGTCCTGTTTCTGCTCAATGCTTTGAGTTTTGGAGGGCTTTTGGATCAGACCAGTGATTCCCAAACTCTGGGTCAGGATCCACCACTAAGTTAAGGGTAGTTCCCTGTCTGGTGGCAGATGTGATTGTGTCCAGTAGCATTGGTTTGTTTATTGGTGGTGAAAGGCTTTAGGTGGGTCACAGCCAAGGATGTGGTGGAAAAAAACTACATCCAGGTAGTGATAGCCAGCTTAGGCTAGCATCACACAATAACATGGCCTTCCTGAGACCTGAAGTACTGTTTTTGTGGGTACTTTTTGGGGTCTGTTTTTGTGTTCTGTTTTTTTGGGATAATGCTTATGATGGTGCTGTTTGAGAATTGTTTTGAACATGGTTGTGAATCCCTGTTGGGCTGCGTGCACACTGTATGCGTGTGTAACGAGTGCGAACACTGCAATTGTAATCAGTGCAGTGCTGTGGTTGGGGTTTGTCTTGGCTCTTGCTAAATGGAGCATCTCTCCCTCGCTCTCTGCCTCCATCTCTATCTCCTCTCTCTCCCTCACTCCTCTCTCATGAGCTGTTACACACACTGCCCCTATCTTTCCCATCATCTCTCTATTACAGCATCTTAAACACAGATTACCCACTGGGCAAAAACTGGTTGAATCAATGTTATTTCCACATAATTTACACCCCAAAAATCAATGTGATGATGTTGCAACAATGTGGAAAACTGATTGGATTTGCAAAAAGTCATCAATGTAAGGGCATTTCGTATTTTTTCCACCCAACTTTTAACCTAAACCTTTTTTTATACGTTTAATTCACTTTAGTTGACAACTCAACCAAATGTAAATCAAACTAGACGTTCAACTGACGTCTGTGCCCAATGGGTACAGCATCCTTGGTCTTTCTTGATGTGAGAGGAACTAGTCATGGTTTAACTCGTCATCATTCTGCAAAGTTGGTATTGAGAGGCCTCCTTTACAAGCCATGGAGGAAATAGAAGATCAAGACTTTGTAACCCTGGGATTGTACAGAAATATCCTATAGTTGGGAGGGAGAAGGACATGTTTCAAGACTTTACTGCTTCCTGAGTTGTATTAAAAGAGAGAGAAAGAGAGGGAGATGAATTTGACAACCGTTTTTCAAGTTCTCATATTTTTTTACTGTTGTCAATGATTACTAATTGTTGTTGTCTCTGCTGTTCTGATGTTCTCATCATGTGCTTTTTTGGTAATGTATGTTCCGGTAACCCTTACTTCACTTGTCGTACCAATAAAGTTGATTCAATTGTATTGAGATGAGACAGAGTGGGAGGGATCAATCATATAAAGCGTGATAAAGCGTGATAAAGCTTGAAACCTGTCTAAGTGTTCTGTCAATGTTATTGAACTTTGTTTCTGACGTGTTAGAGTGTAGGATGACTTGTCTCGGGTCTGTACTGTTTGTCTCTGTTGATGTGACCTTTGCCCCTTTCGTTGTCAGGGTCAAAGGTTAAAGGTGACAGTTTTACTGCAGGCTGCAGAGTTCACCAAGCTGTTTTTGGAGATGAGGGATCTTACATTTACATTTACATTTAAGTCATTTAGCAGACGCTCTTATCCAGAGCGACTTACAAATTGGTGCATTCACCTTATGATATCCAGTGGAACAACCACTTTACAATAGTGCATCTAAATCTTTTAAGGGGGGGGGGGGGGGTTAGAAGGATTACTTTATCCTATCCTAGGTATTCCTTAAAGAGGTGGGGTTTCAGGTGTCTCCGGAAGGTGGTGATTGACTCCGCTGTCCTGGCGTCGTGAGGGAGCTTGTTCCACCATTGGGGTGCCAGAGCAGCGAACAGTTTTGACTGGGCTGAGCGGGAACTGTGCTTCCTCAGAGGTAGGGGGGCCAGCAGGCCAGAGGTGGATGAACGCAGTGCCCTTGTTTGGGTGTAGGGCCTGATCAGAGCCTGAAGGTATGGAGGTGCCGTTCCCTTCACAGCTCCGTAGGCAATCACCATGGTCTTGTAGCGGATGCGAGCTTCAACTGGAAGCCAGTGGAGAGAGCGGAGGAGCGGGGTGACGTGAGAGAACTTGGGAAGGTTGAATACCAGACGGGCTGCGGCGTTCTGGATGAGTTGTAGGGGTTTAATGGCACAGGCAGGGAGCCCAGCAAACAGCGAGTTGCAGTAATCTAGACGGGAGATGACAAGTGCCTGGATTAGGACCTGCGCCGCTTCCTGTGTGAGGCAGGGTCGTACTCTGCGAATGTTGTAGAGCATGAACCTACAGGATCGGGTCACCGCCTTGATGTTAGTGGAGAACGACAGGGTGTTGTCCAGGATCACGCCAAGGTTCTTAGCACTCTGGGAGGAGGACACAAGGGAGTTGTCAACCGTGATGGCGAGATCATGGAACGGGCAGTCCTTCCCCGGGAGGAAGAGCAGCTCCGTCTTGCCGAGGTTCAGCTTGAGGTGGTGATCCGTCATCCACACTGATATGTCTGACAGACATGCAGAGATGCGATTCGCCGCCTGGTTATCAGAAGGGGGAAAGGAGAAGATTAATTGTGTGTCGTCTGCATAGCAATGATAGGAGAGACCATGTGAGGATATGACAGAGCCAAGTGACTTGGTGTATAGCGAGAATAGGAGAGGGCCTAGAACAGAGCCCTGGGGACACCAGTGGTGAGAGCGCATGGTGCGGAGACAGATTCTCACCACGCCACCTGGTAGGAGCGACCTGTCAGGTAGGACGCAATCCAAGCGTGGGCCGCGCCGGAGATGCCCAACTCGGAGAGGGTGGAGAGGAGGATCTGATGGTTCACAGTATCAAAGGCAGCAGATAGGTCTAGAAGGATGAGAGCAGAGGAGAGAGAGTTAGCTTTAGCAGTGCGGAGAGCCTCCGTGACACAGAGAAGAGCAGTCTCAGTTGAATGCCCAGTCTTGAAACCTGACTGATTAGGATCAAGAAGGTCATTCTGAGAGAGATAGCAGGAGAGCTGGCCAAGGACGGCACGTTCAAGAGTTTTGGAGAGAAAAGAAAGAAGGGATACTGGTCTGTAGTTGTTGACATCGGAGGGATCGAGTGTAGGTTTTTTCAGAAGGGGTGCAACTCTCGCTCTCTTGAAGACGGAAGGGACGTAGCCAGCGGTCAAGGATGAGTTGATGAGCGAGGTGAGGTAGGGGAGAAGGTCTCCGGAAATGGTCTGGAGAAGAGAGGAGGGGATAGGGTCAAGTGGGCAAGTTGTTGGGCGGCCGGCCGTCACAAGACGCGAGATTTCATCTGGAGAGAGAGGGGAGAAAGAGGTCAAAGCACAGGGTAGGGCAGTGTGAGCAGGACCAGCGGTGTCGTTTGACTTAGCAAACGAGGATCGGATATCGTCAACCTTTTCAAAATGGTTGACGAAGTCATCCGCAGAGAGGGAGGAGGGGGGGGGAGGAGGATTCAGGAGGGAGGAGAAGGTAGCAAAGAGCTTCCTAGGGTTAGAGGCAGATGCTTGGAATTTAGAGTGGTAGAAAGTGGCTTTAGCAGCAGAGACAGAAGAGGAGAATGTAGAGAGGAGGGAGTGAAAGGATGCCAGGTCCGCAGGGAGGCGAGTTTTCCTCCATTTCCGCTCGGCTGCCCGGAGCCCTGTTCTGTGAGCTCGTAGTGAGTCGTCGAGCCACGGAGCAGGAGGGGAGGACCGAGCCGGCCTGGAGGATAGGGGACAGAGAAAATCAAAGGATGCAGAAAGGGAGGAGAGGAGGGTTGAGGAGGCAGAATCAGGAGATAGGTTGGAGAAGGTTTGAGCAGAGGGAAGAGATGATAGGATGGAAGAGGAGAGAGTAACGGGAGAGAGAGAGCGAAGGTTGGGACGGCGCAATACCATCCGAGTAGGGGCAGAGTGAGAAGTGTTGGATGAGAGCAAGAGGGAAAAGGATACAAGGTAGTGGTCGGAGATTTGGAGGGGAGTTGCAATGAGATTAGTGGAAGAACAGCATCTAGTAAAGATGAGGTCAAGCGTATTGCCTGCCTTGTGAGTAGGGGGGGAAGGTGAGAGGGTGAGGTCAAAAGAGGAGAGGAGTGGAAAGAAGGAGGCAGAGAGGAATGAGTCAAAGGTAGACGTGGGGAGGTTAAAGTCACCCAGAACTGTGAGAGGTGAGCCATCCTCAGGAAAGGAACTTATCAAGGCGTCAAGCTCATTGATGAACTCTCCAAGGGAACCTGGAGGGCGATAAATGATAAGGATGTTAAGCTTGAAAGGGCTGGTAACTGTGACAGCATGGAATTCAAATGAGGAGATAGACAGATGAGTCAGGGGAGAAAGAGAGAATGTCCAATTGGGAGAGATGAGGATTCCAGTGCCACCACCCCGCTGGCTCGATGCTCTAGGGGTATGCGAGAACACGTGGGCAGACGAAGAGAGAGCAGTAGGAGTAGCAGTGTTATCTGTGGTAATCCATGTTTCCGTCAGCGCCAGGAAGTCTAGGGACTGGAGGGTAGCATAGGCTGAGATGAACTCAGCCTTGTTGGCTGCAGACCGGCAGTTCCAGAGGCTGCCGGAGACCTGGAACTCCACGTGGGTCGTGCGCACTGGGACCACCAGGTTAGAGTGGCAGCGGCCACGCGGTGTGAAGCGTTTGTATGGCCTGTGCAGAGGGGAGAGAACAGGGATAGACAGACACATAGTTGACAAGCTACAGAAGTGTTGTTTCTTGTATTATTGTCTCTTGTGTCTTTAGAGAACTGTTTCACTTTGATATCCTTTTTCTTCTGTCCTGATTTTCTCTTTCTTTTCTTCTGTTAACTAGATATTCTTTGTTGTTCTTCGTTAGCTAGCTAGCTTCTTCCAAAAGAGTCCCTAGCAACTTCTTAGCAACTGGTAAACAATTCAGCTAGCTAAGATAACTACAATTTTATGAAAAATAGTTATTTTTCAAAAGCCTATCTTCTTTGTTTGTTGCTTGTTTTTTCTCCTATTCAGTCTTGCAGTTTTCTTTTGCTTTTTTCCGATGTACTTCACTCTTCTCCCCTCCCCTCTTTTCTCCTCTCCTCTGTTGGACTGTCTGTAATGGCGAGACTCCTTGCTGTTTATGTCTGACCTCTTGTTCCTCAGACACTGCAGTTTTTGGCAAATCTCCCCCAAAATCGAGATTCTATATGGAGTGGGCTGCGCTGCATTACTGTGCCCTTAGCTGATGGGCTGGACTGCATCTTAGATGGCACCGTAAAAATGGCACCGTATGAGTCTTGAACAGTATGCACCATATACCAAAACACACTTTTTATCCCCAAAATGATTTGGCAGATAAAACTTCCATTTCCTTCCAAGAGGCTGAATGTCTCTAGCCTTTTCAGTCTATACAAACTACGGCTTAGGAGCTAGTGGCTTACTAATGTTAAGTGGAGTGTATGGCCCAAAGTATGGAGTGATTTCAGTGCCAACAGTGCCAATTGTATTTCAATTTCATTTGTTTTAAGATTTTGAATTTTATATTTTAGAATTTGAAATGCGCAAATTGATTCATTGAATTCATAAATTGAACTTGTATTTCATGATTTGAAGCTAATTTTAATGAATATTGCATTTTTTTATTGAATATTCAAATTCAATATTTATATATTCATTTTCAATATGGTAGATATATTCATTGGTTGTGAATCAAGTTTACAAAATATAATTTCATGTTTATCAAAGTTTCAAATATTCAACTTCTCAGATGTATTCAGATTCAGTTTTTAAATCCAGTTCTCCAAATTCAGATTCAAAACCAGAGACAACATCCTGCTACTTTGCCAGCCAGGAACAGTAGGGGAGAACAGATAGAATCAAATGCTGTTTGTGGTAAACAAAAGCTCCTGGTGGTTTCTGAAGCCAATGCCGGAGACTTGAAACTAACAGTAACACATTTCTAACTCAAACGATGTCAAACTAACACGTCTTCCACTCTCAGGCAAGGTTCTCATGACATAAGCATAGATCACCAAACCACACTCTTTTAATGAGTAACCTTGCTGTCACGTTGGTATAAAGGGTCGGGAGACAGGCGCAGGAATGCGTAATAGTTTTTTTTTATTACACCCAAATTACACGGCACGGCGACGAAGACCAAACAAACACTATACAAAACACAGGGTTGAAACCCAAACAAAAGAGCAAGGAGCACCTCGAATAAATAACACAAGCGCACGATGATTAACACACGGGACGAGACCCGTAATCATCTGCGCAATCCACAATGGCACGAAAGCCAACACACACAGCACAGGTACACACACGCACCAACGGACATTGGAACAATAATCGACAGGACACTGGTAAACCAAGGGCACACTTATACAATTACTAATCACTGGGAATAGGGGCCAGGTGTGCGTAATGAAAGTTCCGGAGGGCTCCGTGACACTTGCTGGATCTTGAAGATTTGTATTAGTCTAGCAGGTGTGGATCTTCGAAACTCACTCAGGCTAAAGAGTCGTCCCCTGCACAATTGAAGAAGGCTTTTTTCAGTAACATGGTGGGTTGGAATGCTTTAGAAAGGTGATCATGTGTGTTTGTGAGGCAGAGGTCATGAGTTTGAACCTCTGTTTTTGTATTTCTACTTATTAGGGATCCCCATTAGCACTTACATCACACATAAAACAAAAGATAAAACAGTACATCATATAACATTATTACACCACTACATATCTACAGTACAAAATGTATAACACCACCATACAACAATATTACAATGTACGTGTGTGTAGAGTGCGTGTGCTAGAGTTTGTGTGCGTATGTGTGTCTGTGTGTGTGTCTTTTCACAGTACCTGCTGTTCCATAAGGTGTATTTGTATCTGTTTTTTAAATCTGATTCTACTGCTTGTATCAGTGACCTGATGTGGAATAGAGTTCCATGTATTCATGGCTCTATGTAGTACTGTGCGCCTCCCATAGTGTGTTCCGGACTTTGGAATTGTTAAGAGACCTCTGGTGGCATGTTTTGTGGGGTATGTATGGGTGTCCGACAGACAGCTCGGTGCATTCAGTTTGTCAACACTTCTTACAAAAACAAGTAGTGATGAAGTCAATCTCTCCTCCACTTTGAGCCATGAGAGATTGACATGCATGTCATTAATGTTACTTCTCCGTGCACATTTAAGGGCCAGCCGTGTTGCCCTGTTCTGAGCCAATTGTAAGAGAGGCTTCCATTAAAGAACACCCTCTGTTTTCTGTTAGATAGGTAACTCTTTATCCACAATATAACAGGGGGAGTAAAATCCATTACACATGCGTTTTTCCAGGAGCAGACTATGATCAACTATGAACTGAATCAGGGGGAAGCGGTACTCGTTAAGCAAGCAGTGTGTCTTCCCTTACATTAACTTCCATATAGGCTTCGGCTAAGTTGGCTAACACAGTCTTCTGACATACAGGAGACCTAGTTCAAACCCAGGAGGTCACAAAAGCAAGATTAAATAGGGAGTGGAAAGGCTATGACAGGGCTATTCATCTGTATATTCTTATCGGGGCCAAATTGTTATCATACTCCCTTCTAACGTGTCCTATGTGGCCTGTGATCATAATAGAGGGGAATAGAAAGGACGTCCATGTCCAGAGTCTTCACTTTTAAGAATGGGGTCATAATAGCTTATAGCCAAAACAGTTCAAACGCTAGAGCCAAATTCATAGGAAGAAAATACATTGGCTTCAGAAACCGCCAGAAGCGGTTTACCACAGAAAGCGTTTGATTCTAACTGTTCTCCACTAGCTTTCCTGGCTGGCAAAGTACCAGGATGTTGTCTCCGATTTTGAATCTGAATTTGGACACAGATTAGCCATTATACTGACCAGATACTCTTGTGGCTGCTCTAACAATGAAAATACATTTCATAAAAAATGAAAGGCAGTCGAGCGGAGGCAAGATCAGGGGGGACCATTATAGCCAATGAGAGGGTAGATATATACACATGTGAACAACAGGTGCAGCAGTTTCCACTAGTTACCACAGCCACAAAGTCAAAATTGCTTTTTGGTTTTAATTTAAGGTTAAGGTTAGGCATAAGGTTAGCAGTGTGATTACAAATTCTACATTTTGGAATTAAAATACAATTTATGATGGCACTGAAATCGCTCCATGCAAGCCAAGCATTTTGGGTATACTGTACTGAAAGTAGCTGCCACAGCAGTGGTGCTGACAGGGCTAAGTAAAATGGTGGTGGTTAGCCCAGATAAAGATTGTTAGCAGATTGCTACAGTACATTGTCATTTCTCAAATGTAGCAGCTTTCTCGCTCTCTCTCTCTCTCTTCCTCCCTCTCTCTCTCTCTGTCTCTTCCACTCTAATTCTCCCATAGCAGTCCAGGACACTGAATATGGTACAACACAGTACAGTACAGTACAGTACAGTACAGTACAGACAGCGCGTCCCCGTATCTCTCTGCCCGTGTGTGTTTGAATAGAGATAGAGAGATGGGGAGGAAGACTGTAACGCCCCTCTCTCCCGGGTCAGGAGAGTGCTGTGTGTGACCACTGTATGTATGCAAAGGCAGCTGCTACCCTCAACCCCCAGGTGTGTGTGTGTGTGTGTGTGTGTGTGTGTGTGTGTGTGTGTGTGTGTGTGTGTGTGTGTGTGTGTGGGTGGGTGTGGGTGTGTGTGTGTGTGTGTGTGTGCGTGTGCGTGTGTGTGTGTGACAGTCAGATCTCTTCCCCACTAATGCTACACAAACACAGCTGATACAAATACAAAGTCTCTTACTATACCATAATTCTACCAGTGGACTGATAACACTATGTCTTTTCCAACTTAGTTACAACAAACCAGTAAAGCCAGTCTACGTCATTTTAGCGCATTGCTAATAAACACTTTGCAGTGGGACGTTCTAGCACTGTGAAAATGCTACGTTGCTAGCTAGCTCAGTTCCCTGCTAATATAGCAGTCAACCATGCTTTCCCAACAGACCCCAGGTCTGTGCTCAGTGATATTGATGAGATTACAACCATTGCCCTTGACACAATTATGCCTGAGTGAGTGGCCAATTTTCTCTCTGACAAGCAGTATTGTGATGATAGCCAGAGGGTCTGGAATAGCTAGCGCTGGAACCTGTTAACTTCTAACCTGCATCCACTTAGAGCTATGGATATGCAGTGTTCAGCAGACTATGTTTCGGCCGGGATTAGTTTTACTGTGGGAGGTCAGGTAATAATGTATTACATGCACAAGCACAAAACAGCAATCGTAATTTTAGTCCCTTCTGAATCTGCCATGTCATTCGTTTTCACATGGTGGGAGAGTTTATTTGTTTATTCAGATTCCCATTAGCTTTTGCTGAAGCAGCAGCTATTCTTCCTGGGGTCCACACAAAAATATGAAATGCGACAAGTAACAAAACACTGGTAGACTAGAACAGTCACACAAATTTAAAATGCAATGATATACAAACAATACAACTAAAGAGTAATGTGTGTAGATTGTGTGTGTTAGAGTGTTTGTGTGTGTCATTTCACAGTCCCTATTGTGCAATGAGACATTGTTTTATAAAAAATAAATTAGGGAATTTTGCTGTTGGCGTGAATAATTAGAAATGGAAGGGAGTTCCATTCAATCATGGCTCTGTGTATATATACATTCGTTTTGGACTTGGGGACTGTGAAGAGACCCCTGGTGGCATGTCTTGTGGGGTATGTATGGATGTCTGAGCCGTATGTTATTTATAATGCAAACCATCTGGAATTTTCCTCACAGTAATATTTCTCATAAAAACTAGAAGAGAGCAGTTAATCTCTCATCAACCCTCAAGACGGGCATGCATGTTGTTGATGATGGTTCTGTATGTGCAGGTACGGACATGGTGTGCTCTGTTTTGAGCCAGCTGCAGCTTTGCTAGGTCTTTCTTTGCTGCAATTGACCATATTACGGACAGTAATCAAGATGGGACAAGACCAGAGCCTGAACAATTAGTACAGTTTTTTATAACAGACATACCCCTCCCCATCTTCACACCAACTTTGTGAATATGATTTTGTATTTGTATTTATTAGGCAGCAGCTACTCTTCCTGGGGTCCAAACACATTGTCACTTACATTACACATAAAACAAAAGATAAAACAGTACATCATATAACATTATTACAACACTACATATCTACCATACAAAATGTCACCATACAACAATTTTACAAAGTACATGTGTGTGGAATGCGTGTGCTTATGCGTATGTGCGTATGCGTGTGCCCGTACCTGTGTGTATCTCTTCACAGTCAGCGCTGTTCCATAAGGTGTATTATCATTTTTTTGTTGATCTGATTCTTCTGCTTCCATCAGTTACCTGATGTGGAATTGAGTTCCATGTAGTCATGGGGATTCTGAAGAGACCTCTAGTGGCATGTCTTGTGGCATATGCATAGGTGTCCAAGTTGTGTGCTGCTAGTTTAAACAGACAGCTCGGTGCATTCAGCATGTCAACACTTCTTACAAAAACAAGTAGTGATGAAGTCAATCTCTCCTCCATTTTGAGCCAGGAAAGATTGACATGCATATTATTAATGTTAGCTCTCCGTGTACATTTAAGGGCCAACCGTGCTGCCCTGTTCTGAGCCAATTGTAATATTCCAAGGTCCCTCTGTGTGGCACCTGACCACACGACTGAACAGTAGTCCCGGTGCGACAAAACTAGGGCCTGTAGGACCTGCCTTGTTGATGTTGATGGTGTTGTTAAGGCAGAGCAGAGCTTTCTTTATAATGGACAGATTTTTACCCATTTTATCTACTGTTGTATCAACATGTATTGACCATGACAATTTCAAATCCAGTGTTACTCCAAGCAGTTTAGTCACTTCAACTTGCTCAATTTCCACATTATTCCACATAGATCAGTTTACTGTTTACACTCCGTCTGCTGTTTTTATGAAATAGTTTCCATTAAATCGTTTTTAACTCCGGTCACAAACTCGGATACCTCCTGCGTCTTGACCTGTTGTTTTGGCCTGGTGTTTCCGAAGTTTTATTTTGTTTATTTTTATTTTGCTCATAAGTGTTTGTGTCAACACCTGCTACCAATTAGCCAGCCAGCTAGCTAGCTAACTATCTATGTTGCAATGGAGCCCGCTTCGCCTGGAATAGCTAACGAACGTTTCCAACGCTGTAGAAGCTGTGTTTATTACGCTCTTGTTGGGACAATATTGACAATCCGTAGTTCCAATACAGCAATTGTTTGTTTGCGGAAGATTACAGGAATGAGGTAGCTATACTTAGCAAGCAAATTTCAATGCTGTGCGAACTTTTGGGGAAAATGCAAATTGGAACTTTCTCCTTCTCAACTCCTGTGGCTGGACGCTGCTCGGGCCTGATGGATGTATCCCCGCCTTGTTATCTTTCCCTATCCAAATGGCCTGTGCTACCTGGAACTTGCCTGCCGAGGAAGTCGTCTTCATCTGCTTTTCCTACTCCATCTTGTAGTGGAGTAGACAGAGAAGAGCAAGAGGATTGTTCTAATCAGTGCTGGTTCCATGACACAAGTCATGGAAACCGAAGGCAGCGGCATTCTTCTAACTGGACTGAAGTGTCTGCGAGTGGTTCGGAGCAGATTGACATAAGGGATAGCTTCACCGCACTGGTACCTGATTTTTCTGCGCCTTCATCGCTGGGATTGCCTGTGTCTGTGGCGGCTGTGCTGACTCCAGCAGCGGCTTCGTTGCCGAGTTCGGCTCCTTTCCCTCTCTCTGGATCTGACGGACCACTGCCTGCTGTGGGACCTATCGCCGGGAGCAGCGGGCATGTGCTATGCTGCTTTTCGCGTGACTGTGAAAGGTTTAACGAATTGTGTGTGATGTTGGAATGGGCTGATTTCTCCGGCCATTGTATTGGGCAGATCAGTGGTGAGAAATGTCTCAGTCCCTGGAGCAAAAACTTTGTGCTATCCAAGACCACGAATACAGGACATCAATAAGCTGTTCCTAATGATTTTAAACAAGCATCAGGAAATTTAGTCTAGCATAGTTCATGTGGGATTCAATTACATTATGAAGGGCAGCTCAGAACAGCTGAAGATGGATTTTAAAGAACTGATTGGGTCTCTGTTTGACACCAACAAACACCCCATAATATCTGGTCCTGTGCCCTCCCTAAATTGTTGCCTTGAATGTTTAAGCAGACTATTAGCCCTCCATGGCTAGGAGACTATTGAAGCTCTGTGGTTGTGACATTTATTGACAATTTTGATACCTTCTGGAAACAAAGCTCATTTTATAAGGAGGATGGGATCCACCCAAATCATTTGGAGAATGGGATCACCTAATTTATGTTCCCCTAACTCTATGCAGTAATCATGTGCCTATGAACCAAAGTTATACTGTTAGCACTGAGGCGGTGTGCCCTAGTAGGAAGTGTGTGCAGCTCACCCTGCACTAACATAAATAACACGAGCATGTGTGCTTCTGCTCAGCTTCTCAGTAAAGCAATGAAAACAGTCAAGCATTCCAGAAAAGTGTTAAAAATAGCCCACGTTAACATATGTAGCTTAAGAAACAAGGTTCATGAAATCAATAATTTGCTATTTACAGATGACATTCATCTTCTGACATTTCTGAAACTCACTTAGATAATACCTTTTATGCTACAGTGGTAGCAATACATGGTTATAAGATCTACAGAAAATACAGAAATGCCAAAGGTGGAGGTGTGACCGTTTATATTTAGAACCACATTCCTGTAACGCTTAGAGAGGGTCTCATGATAAGGACTGTTGAAGTAATATGGCTACAGGTTCATCTGCCTTACTTAAAGCCCATTCTGGTGGGAAGCTGCTATAGACACCAAGTGCTAACAGTCAGTATCTGGATAACATGTGTGAAATGCTTGATAATGTATGTGATACCAAGAGAGAGGTATGTTTTCTTGGCGATTTAAATATTGACTGGCTTTCATCAAGCTGCCCATTCAAGAAAAAGTTTCATGATTCATATATACATTTCTTGAATCTTGTTTCTTAGGCTACACATGTTAATGTGCGCTGTTTTTAGCACTTTTCTGGGATGCTTGATTGTTTTAATAGCTTTACTGGGAAGCTTAGCAGAAGTAGATATTCTCATGTTATTTATGTTTGAGCTGATAGTGCAGGCTGAGCTGCACACATTGGACTTTCTACTAGGGCACACCTCCTCAGTGCTAACAGTATAACTCTGGTTCATAGGCACATGATTACTGCATACAATAGCTGAAGGATCAACAGAGGCATTCAGGGCAGTTAGAGGGGCATACATTAGGTTACTTACATTGTGTCTGCCAACGCCCCAGGGATAATGTACATTTGCTGCAGCATTATGACACCTCAGCAACACAATGGTAGGGATTAACTTGTTATGGATAGGGGGCAGTATTTTCACGGCCGGATAAAAAACGTACCCGATTTAATCTGGTTATTACTCCTGCCCAGAAACTAGAATATGCATATAATTAGTAGCTTTGGATAGAAAACACTCCAACGTTTCTAAAACTGTTTGAATGGTGTCTGTGAGTATAACAGAACTCAAATGGCAGGCCAAAACCTGAGAAGATTCTGTACAGGAAGTACCCTGTCTGACCATTTCTTGGCCTTCTTTGTCATCTCTATCCAAAACAAAGGCTCTCTGCTGTAATGTGACATTTTCTAAGGCTCCCATAGGCTCTCAGAAGGCGCCAGAACGTTGAATGATGCCTTTGCACTCTCTGGCTGAAAAACAGTAGCGCATTTGGTAAGTGGTCGATCTGAGAACAATGAGACGGGCGCGCGCATGCATGTGAAGACTCCATTTTGCCTTTTTCAGTCTTTGAACGAATACGACGACTCCCGGTCGGAATATTATCGCTATTTTACGAGAAAAATCGCATAAAAATTGATTTTAAACAGCGTTTGACATGCTTCGAAGTACGGTAATGGAATATTTTGAAATTTTTTGTCACGATACGCGTCCGCGCGTCACCCTTCGGATAGTGTCTTGAACGCACGAACAAAACGCCGCTATTTGGATATAACTATGGATTATTTGGAACCAAACCAACATTTGTTATTGAAGTAGAAGTCCTGGGAGTGCATTCTGACGAAGAACAGCAAAGGTAATCCAATTTTTCTTATAGTAAATCTGAGTTTGGTGAGTACCAAAATTGGTGGGTGTCAAATTAGCTAGCCCGTGATGGCGAGCTATCTACTCAGAATATTGCAAAATGTGCTTTCACCGAAAAGCTATTTTAAAATCGGACACCGCGATTGCATAAAGGAGTTCTGTATCTATAATTCTTAAAATAATTGTTATGTTTTTTGTGAACGTTTATCGTGAGTAATTTAGTAAATTCACCGGAAGTGTTCGGTGGGTATGCTAGTTCTGAACGTCACATGATAATGTAAAAAGCTGGTTTTTGATATAAATATGTACTTGATTGAACAAAACATGCATGTATTGTATAACATAATGTCCTAGGAGTGTCATCTGACGAAGATCATCAAAGGTTAGTGCTGCATTTAGCTGTGGTTTTGGTTTTTGTGACATTATATGCTAGCTTGAAAAATGGGTGTCTGATTATTTCTGGCTGGGTACTCTGCTGACATAATCTAATGTTTTGCTTTCGTTGTAAAGCCTTTTTGAAATCGGACAGTGTGGTTAGACTAACGAGAGTCTTGTCTTTAAAATGGTGTAAAATAGTCATATGTTTGAAAAATCGAAGTTTTCGGATTTTCGAGGAGTTTGTATTTCGCGCCACGCCCAATCATTGGATATTGGAGTGGTGTTCCGCTAGCGGAACGTCTAGATGTAAGAGGTTAACTGAGTTGGGCTTGGGTCATTGATAAGTCAAGAGGATTCAGCTGGACTCCATCATTCCTGTAGAGCATCTTCTGTTTCCAGAAAGTGTCAAAGTTATCTGTAAAAGTGATTCCAACAGAGCTACTGCAATCTTTTAGCCATGCGTGTAATGCCAGTAGCCTGAATCTTTCACACTCGCGGCCTAACGATGGTACAAGACCTAAAATAATTGGCCGCTTTTTGGTATCTTTCAGTGCTAGAAAGAGCTCTTTAAAATTAATTTTCAGAAGTTCCGAGCTAGCCCTCCTAATGTCGTTTGACACCACATGGACTACGACAGCGTCAACTCCCGGGAGCTGTCGTAGAATGGTCGGAAGCAGACTTTTAATGTCCTGTACTCATGCTCCAGGATATCGCAGGGTTTTTGCCCCGGGAACCATTGTGTTTCTTACCATAGAACTCGAGATGACGACAGCTGGTGCAATGGCTAAGGCGGTCCGGCCATTCTTTTGCCTCGAGTTGTTTCGCAAAAGTATTTATTACCTTTTAGTTTTATGTGTGGCGTAAACACAACCAGTCACAATGTTTTAATCTGATTAGGCTACTTCAAAGTCTTCTGTAGGCCACCTGCACACGTTCGTCCAATCCACTAATTCCAGCATCCAAACTGTACATTTGATGAATGGAAAGAGACATCTGTTACAAAAAAAAGAAAGTTTAATGGCATTCAGAGAATGTCAAGCCAAGCCTTCGATAATGGGTACAAGGTAAGGAGGGATGTATTTTCTGTTTGTCAGGAATGGCATACTCTTTGATTGTGATGTTGAAAACACAAATCATGATGTTGAAGTGCCTGAAGTCGCTAATCAGTATGCAGTTATGCTTTGCTTATTGGTTGTGTGGAGCATTGGCACAGGAACCTGTTGGTGGAAAATTCATTGCATATATTTTATATAATTATAAATATAGCATAAACATTTTGAGAATCTGATTTCCCCCTAGCTGATCATTGTCTGCAGCCAGCTCTGACTGTAGTGTAATGACACAGGCAGGGAGAGTGAGCTCGTCTGTTGTGGTCAGAGAACCCTCTACCTTCTGGCCCGTGCCACAAAAGCATGCTGAAGTGGTTAAGTCTATATACACATTTATTTTAGCATTTATTTATTGTTATTTTTGTTATTAACATACATTTTTTTGTTAATTCAATTGGGGGGGGGGGGGGGGGGTTGCATATACAGAGTTTAACAGGCGATGCACCTAGTTTGGGTAATAACATAGGAACCAATTGATGCTTAAATCTAAGTGCTATGTTTTTTTGCCCATTGCCTCATTCACGCGGCAATATGACACTTTGTTATATATTAACTTTTCCAGTGCCTATTTCTCTTTTAAAAGATGAATCCAATATTAATGAGCCAATGTATTTATAAACTGACAAATATGTCAATGAATTAAATGTCTGCATGCAGTTCATAGTTATTATTGATATTATTTAGACTTTCTCCAAACTGAAAGCCAGTATTAAGTTATCCCTAGACAAGTTGAAATATCTTCACGCCTAGAACAGCCTCCATGCTTCCGTTATAATGGTCAGTTATGACCGACTGGCTCGATTAGGTCTTATGTAGCTACATTTGAAATTGTGTTTTTTTACAATGGATAAAAGTAGAGACTCAGAGCTAGAAAATTGTTTATCATACACTACAGTTGAGGAACAATAGGAAAGGAATTCTGCTTTGAAAGTTGATAAACTTGTAACCCCACTTTTGAGAAAATGGGCCTTTTTGGAACACTGCCTGGAGAGCTCCTCTTTGTCTACACCCATTCAGCATTGTTCACACCCTCTTAAGCCTTAGCCCCACCCATCTCTTTATGTATTCACATGTGAGGCCATGTGTTAAACAGTGAATATGGTCGTGTACTAAGCAACCAAAGATTTCAAGACTAAAGGCTGGTTTATACTATGTCTATTGACATGTCTGTATACAGTTCATTATTACTTACAAGTTAATGGCTTGCTAATTACAGAAAATAGAGTGTGAAGAAACAAAAGAAGGGCATTCTACCAGAGAATTTTAAAACTGTCTCATTTGCCTAACATTACATCCATATTTGACTTTGGTGCAGGTCATGTTGTTCTTCACATTACTGTCTCTGGTAAACACACACTATATCAAATAAAATCAAACGTTTATTTCTCACATGCACCGGATACAGGAGGTGTAAACGGTACTGTGAAATGGTTACTCTTTTGTTTAGACATGTAGCTAGCTATCTAAACAATGAACCATAATCCCAACTCATAATGTTACTACCCTGCATGAATCTACAGGTAGCTAAAGCTAACCAACTAGGTTCAATGTTGGCTATCTATCTAACATTAGGGTATAACTATCAATGCAAATGGCTCTGAGATACAAATAGTATTACTACACAGATCATACACGTAACGTTAGCTAGCGGGCCAGCCAGCTAGCGGGCCAGCCAGCCAGCCAGCTAACGTTAGCTAGCTAGCTAACAGTACACTTTAACTTGCAATGAAAACAACTTTCTGACAAATTTATAAACGTATAATATCTGAAAATGTAGCTAGCTAGGCTCTCTTACCCGTATACATGGATGAACGCTTCTCCCTTTCTGTTAGGATGCCATGGTTGCCCTTAGTTTGAAGATGTGATCCGGAGACAGATGTTTTATACCTTCTCAGGCCTTCTCTGTTCTCTTTTCGACTCCCTCCGCATTTGCAATGAAACGCCTGAATTTTCTCAATTTCCTTAGCTATCATACTCTGCTTCCACCGAGCATTCCACTGATTTCAAAATTCTGTCCTCCAGAAAGTGGAGAGCTATCTTTCAAAAGAATCTGCATTAGAAAGGATTACCTACACATACTGATAGAAATAACATCTATGTAAAATATTCTGTAACAAGTAGCTCATTATAGACAGAAGCGTGCTACATGGCAGACCAATTCGAACTCATCTCTTGGCATGTCCAGCCCATCCATTATCTCAGCCAATAATGGCTAGCAGGAAAGTTCCTGACTTTTTCCGTGGCTAAACCAACTAGGCTTGTAATTTAACAATTTTATTCATATTTACAGATGGCATACAAGTTTGTTATTAAGGCTCATGAAAGTTCAAAATCAAATAAAATTTTATTTGTCACATACACATGGTTAGCAGATGTTAATGCGAGTGTAGCGAAATGCTTGTGCTTCTAGTTCCGACCATGCAGTAATATCTAACAAGTAATCTAACCTAACAATTTCACAACAACTACCTTATACACACAAGTGTAAAGGAATGAATAAGAATATGTACATAAAAATATATGAATGAGTGATGGCCGAACGGCATTGGCAAGATGCAGTAGATGGTATAGAGTACATTACCGTAATTTCCGGACTATTGAGCGCACCTGAATATAAGCCGCACCCACTGAATTAAAAAATAAATAATATTTTGAACATAAATAAGCTGCACATGTCTATAAGCCGCAGGTGCCTACCGGTACATTGAAACAAATGAACTTTACACAGGCTTTAACGAAACACGGCTTGTAACAAAAATAAATAGGCTTTAACAAAACACGGCTTGTAACAAAAAATAAAACATTTGCAGTAAGCTTTAGTTGTCTTTTTGCACTGAGTCAATTCCTCGCGCTGCTGTTTCCAACGTCTTATCATCGACTCATTAAGACCAAGCTCCCGTGCAGCAGCTCTATTTCCTTTTCCAACAGCCAGATCAATCGCCTTCAACTTGAAAGCTGCATCATATGCATTTCTCCGTGTCTTTGCCATGATGAGGGTGACAAAATGACTACCGTAATCAGAATGATGGGAAGTTTGAGAGCGCTCGATTTAATCTAAACAGTAAACAAAAAAGTTGTTTGAACTTAACCCGTTCGGCAATTTCATTGGTCTAATGAAAGCTTCATGCCGGCAAAAAACTGAGCACGTCACAGAATGTGTTTTTAAAAAAAAAAAAAAAATTGAAAGCGGGAAAAATCCATATATTAGCCGTCTCATTGTTTAAGCCGCGAGGTTCAAAGCGTGGGAAAAAAAGTTGTGGCTTATAGTCCGGAAATTACGGTATATACATATGAGATGAGTAATGTAGGGTAAGTAAACATTAGCATTGTTTAAAGTGGCTAGTGATACATTTATTATTATTTATTTATTAGTGATACAATTTTTCCTTTATTAAAGTGGCTAGAGTTGAGTCAGTATGTTGGCAGCAGCCACTCAATGTTAGTGATGGCTGTTTAACAGTCTGATGGCCTTGAGATAGAAGTTCACATGTTCCAGAAGGCATTTCTGCCAACAAAAAAAAATATATTATTTACCTTATTTTTTTACGTTTAGTGATGTGCGACCTACGCCTAGTTTCCTAAAATGAGTCACAATTTTGAATAAGATAAAAACAAGAATTACAGGGGGCAGTTTGGTAAAACTAATCCCATCTGAATTGTCCACTGGAAAAACTAACACGCTTGCGTAATAATTACTTAACTGACGTTCTATAGTAATATAAGTCCTGTGCAAATGGGGTTTTAGTTGCAACACAATGTACTTTTTTTTTACCAACCTAGTGGTAAGGTTTGAGGACTTAAATGACACGGACACTCCAGGAAATGTATTTGCTAAATTAGGTCATATTGGACTCTTTAGACAAGAGCTCTGTTAAAGCTCAAATTCTGTTGAAGATGCTGTATAAAAAACAAGAAACAATATGACTTAAACGGTATCAACAGGAGAAACCATTTAAAATTCCTGCCCATCCCAGCTCAAGACAGATGGCCCGAACAGACACATGATGTGTGTCTACGCTCGCCATTTAGAGGGCCAATCAGGCGGGCTTGTAGCTTCCCTGCCGAAGCACAGGGGTGTAAAATGAACACAGGTTCTCTTCGTTACCCAGGGTGCACCTGGAGCAGTGGGGAGCCATTCCATGCCTTTAGGCAGCTCTACTACTGAGGAGATTGAGACTACAAAGGTTTTCTCACAGCTGGCTAACTCTCTCTCTCTCTCTCACACACACACACACACACACACACACACACACACACACACACACACACACACACACACACACACACACACACACACACACACACACACACACACACACACACACACACACACACACAGGTTAAGAAAATAATCAGGTGAATTTAGTATTTAGCGCTTAGCATTGGGTCAAATCTTGGTTGTTTGGACAACAACATTGATAGACACAAGCTGCGGTTCAGCTAGAGTATTTGAACCTGGGTTATGGGAATGGCATAGTTGCGTTAATGTTGACAAAAATGTTGTGCTTTTTATTGCCAGACATGAAAAGGGTTGTGTTTGGATGCGTTTCATCCCCTCCCTACATGGCTATTAACTTAAAATGGGCATAGTACAGGTATTCCAGACTTGTTACTCCCTCACTAATATTCAAATTGGTGTTAGCCGGCTAATGTATTGATCTCTGTGAAACCCAATCCTGGTCTAGAGTCTTCTGGCCCACTGGTCTCTCCCAGGGTAACTGTTAGTTGTTGCGGTATGTGGTTTTAATGTGGTGAGTTACACTCCCCTTCCATTACACATATCAATACTGTAGCTCTCTTCCCTAGAGTCACACACACGCTTGCATGCACGTGCGCACACACTCACTCACACACAGTACACACACACACAGTCTTAAAATAGCATCGGGAGTGGATACGATCGTATCACATAAATAATTTAGTCACACAGATACAATCAAGATCCCGCATGAACACATTGCTGCTGTGGGAACTCCTTTCATCTTCTTCAAAAAGGCACCAAAACAAAACACACACTGTCAAAACCTGGAGTAATAATAAAATGTTAGGATGGCTGTCATATTGCCAGAGATTAAATGGGTTACATTTGTGAAAACACCATAGATGGAAAAACACAGAATGTCAACCCAACCCCTTTAATAATAAATGGTACTTGCCTTTTTTCATACAGCAACACCGCACTCCCACTTAGAAAGGTTATGCAGGGCAACGGTCATCTAGCAACCATCGGCGCATTGTGCCTGCTTGCATAATGCTGATGATAATGATGCACGCAGAGGGAGAAGCCTTCTGAGCATGTGCGTCAGAGAGACACTCGGTCATCGGCAGAGAGCGCAGGAATCAAACCTTATTGGTCAGGTCTGAAACCCTGGGCTCAGAGGAAGGAAATAAAGGCGGAGTAGACCAATGTTATGTCACATCAGTCCAAACCTTGTTTGATGTGTATCACTACACCCTTTATTCAGAGGAGGTTGTGGGCACCTTAATTGGGGAGAACGGGCTTGTGTTAATGCTGGAGCGGAATGAGTGGAATAGTATCAAATACATCAGATGGCTTCCAGGTGTTTGATGCCATTCCATTTGCTCCGTTCTGGCCATTATTATGAGCCGTTCTCCCCTCAGCAGCCTCCACTGCTTTTATTATAGATCATTTAAATGTTGGCTGATAGTTCATTAACTTATTATCATTACAGAAGCTATGGTCTTCGCTTTGGTACCTGATATGATGCATTTTAATGGATAAGTATAAATCTGTAAGAATTATAAAGCATTGATTAAAATCCATTATATTACAGGCATCCTGGTGTATAGTGTAATGCAACTACAATGATTCAGCCTCATCACCCATATCATGATGTTCCTTTCTCAAGAATATTCGAAATCATCCAGTTTATGTGTGTGTAAAATGTGTGTGCGTGCGTATATGCGTGCGTGCGTGCGTGTGTGTGTGTACTCATCCTTTGATAGTTCCGTGCTCAGCAGCATGATTCATCAGAATCCAGATTCTTCTAGCTGGAGTTGTGCGTCATCACTACAAGCACACTCATTCAGACACAGAAGGATTCACCATAAATACACAAACAAATACACCACGATGCGTACTCGCCAAACATTTACACACACATCATTTCTCTGCCTTAGGCACACAAACACACACAGTCAAACACACAATGATGCACTCACACACTCTGGAAAGCAGGTAACGTTTAATGAGCCTACTTTGAAGTCTCCCTGTTCCCACTTTCATCAAGGGAATACACACAAACACACACCACAAGATAAGAGGCTGTGCTTCTAATCTTCCACAAATGTACAGCCCCTCCATTATGGGTTTAACAAGTAACCTGCCTGCGTTCAACATAAAAGCCCCTCTTACACAACACACTCATATATTCACACACTCTGTCTCTCTTTAAAATAATACATTTAATGAAATCTCTGGATCTCAATGTCTCTCTGTCTCTGTCTCCCCGGACTCACTGTCTCTGTCTCTGTCTCCCCGGACTCACTGTCTCTCTCTCTCTCTGTCTCTGTCTCCCCGGACTCACTGTCTCTCTCTCTGTCTCTGTCTCCCCGGACTCACTGTCTCTGTCTCTGTCTCCCCGGACTCACTGTCTCTGTCTCTGTCTCCCCGGACTCACTGTCTCTCTCTGTCTCCCCGGACTCACTGTCTCTCTCTGTCTCTGTCTCCCCGGACTCACTGTCTCTCTCTGTCTCTGTCTCCCCGGACTCACTGTCTCTCTCTGTCTCTGTCTCCCCGGACTCACTGTCTCTCTCTGTCTCTGTCTCCCCGGACTCACTGTCTCTCTCTCTGTCTCTGTCTCCCCGGACTCACTGTCTCTCTGTCTCTGTCTCCCCGGACTCACTGTCTCTCTGTCTGTCTCTGTCTCCCCGGACTCACTGTCTCTCTGTCTCTGTCTCCCCGGACTCACTGTCTCTCTGTCTCTGTCTCCCCGGACTCACTGTCTCTCTCTGTCTCTGTCTCCCCGGACTCACTGTCTCTCTCTGTCTCTGTCTCCCCGGACTCACTGTCTCTCTCTCTGTCTCTGTCTCCCCGGACTCACTGTCTCTCTCTCTCTCTGTCTCTGTCTCCCCGGACTCACTGTCTCTCTCTCTCTCTGTCTCTGTCTCCCCGGACTCACTGTCTCTCTCTGTCTCTGTCTCCCCGGACTCACTGTCTCTGTCTCTGTCTCCCCGGACTCACTGTCTCTCTGTCTCTGTCTCCCCGGACTCACTGTCTCTCTCTGTCTCTGTCTCCCCGGACTCGCTGTCTCTGTCTCTGTCTCCCCGGACTCACTGTCTCTCTCTGTCTCTGTCTCCCCGGACTCACTGTCTCTCTGTCTGTCTCTGTCTCCCCGGACTCACTGTCTCTCTCTCTGTCTCTGTCTCCCCGGACTCACTGTCTCTCTCTGTCTCTGTCTCCCCGGACTCACTGTCTCTCTGTCTGTCTCTGTCTCCCCGGACTCACTGTCTCTCTCTGTCTCTGTCTCCCCGGACTCACTGTCTCTCTGTCTGTCTCTGTCTCCCCGGACTCACTGTCTCTCTCTGTCTCTGTCTCCCCGGACTCACTGTCTCTCTGTCTGTCTCTGTCTCCCCGGACTCACTGTCTCTCTGTCTCTGTCTCCCCGGACTCACTGTCTCTCTGTCTGTCTCTGTCTCCCCGGACTCACTGTCTCTCTGTCTCTGTCTCCCCGGACTCACTGTCTCTCTCTGTCTCTGTCTCCCCGGACTCACTGTCTCTCTCTCTGTCTCTGTCTCCCCGGACTCACTGTCTCTCTCTGTCTCTGTCTCCCCGGACTCACTGTCTCTCTCTCTGTCTCTGTCTCCCCGGACTCACTGTCTCTCTCTCTGTCTCTGTCTCCCCGGACTCACTGTCTCTCTGTCTCTGTCTCCCCGGACTCACTGTCTCTCTGTCTCTGTCTCCCCGGACTCACTGTCTCTCTCTGTCTCTGTCTCCCCGGACTCACTGTCTGTCTCTGTCTCTGTCTCCCCGGACTCACTGTCTCTCTGTCTCTGTCTCCCCGGACTCACTGTCTCTCTCTGTCTCTGTCTCCCCGGACTCACTGTCTCTCTCTCTGTCTCTGTCTCCCCGGACTCACTGTCTCTCTCTGTCTCTGTCTCCCCGGACTCACTGTCTCTCTCTGTCTCTGTCTCCCCGGACTCACTGTCTCTCTCTCTGTCTCTGTCTCCCCGGACTCACTGTCTCTCTCTCTGTCTCTGTCTCCCCGGACTCACTGTCTCTGTCTCTGTCTCCCCGATCTTTCCCTCGCTCTCTCTCTCACTCACTCACTCACTCACTCACTCACTCACTCACTCACTCACTCACTCACTCACTCACTCACTCACTCACTCACTCACTCACTCACTCACTCACTCACTCACTCACTCACATCACAAACACACACTGCTCTCGCACTTGTTATCCAAAGACAGTTCTGTAGTGTGTATGCTTTTCTGTACACTCTCATTGACGATGGTCTGTGCCCCTGGTCCTGTAATAAGGGAGATAACATTAGTGTGAATAGACTTTGTGGTTGGTTCATCTTTGAATGGGCATGACCTTTCTTATCTACAGGACAACCAACTTCCTCATAATGATCACTTAAAGGCAAAGTTCAGGATTTTACAACTTAATGTTAGATGGTTCCTCACTCTGAAAGTAGTCTATGGGCTAAGATAAACTGTTATGGTTCGGTTTTATTTAACACTAGAACGACTGTGCTTCAAGGGACCTCCCTTCAAGCTAATGAGCAGTCATTCTGACTGCAACATCTAACAGTGTAATTAATAAACGTCATATATGCTATCCCAAAAATAATAATTTGGTTGTGTTTATGAATGTCCAAAAATTAGAAGAATACCAAAAATTATAATTAATATAACATAAATGCTGATGTCGTTTTTTTTCTTGAGATGTAGGGTCTACTCTCTCAGTGATGACATTTTGTGCTGATAATTGGCCTGTAGCATTGTCACCAGCTTGTTCCATCCAAACGGTGCTGTCCCTTCCTCTCTCCTCTCTCACTGTTTCATTTGGTGGTGGTGCGGGCACTGGCTCAGTGCGCACCATTATGGCTTTTTTGTGCTTAAGCCTCAGAAGTGTAGGTTTAGGCTGAGGCTCAGAATCAGAAAAATAATCATCAGAGATGTCATGATTCATTTATTCTCCACCATCTGAGTCGTTTTCATTCAGATATTTTACAACGTGCAGCATGGGCACCCATTCGTCTTGGTCTTTTGCTATTGTAAATTATGCATGCTCTCACTGTGTACTCCAAATAGGCCAGAGTAGACTGATAAGACTGCTGGAATTCAGTGGACTGATACAGGGTACCTACCATTTTGAGATTAGAATTTTTTTAATATTTGTTTTATTTCACCTTTATTTAACCAGGTAGGCCAGTTGAGAACAAGTTCTCATTTACAACTGCGACCTGGCCAAGATAAAGCAAAGCAGCCCGACACAAACAACAACACAGAGTTACACATGGAATAAACAAACGTACAGTCAATAACACAATAGAAAAAAAAGTATATATAGAGTGTGTGCAAATTGCGTGAGGATGTAAGGCAATAAATAGGCCATAGTAGCGAAGTAATTACAATTTAGCAAATTCACACTGGAGTGATAGATGTGCAGATGATGGTGTGCAAGTAGAAATACTGGTGTGCAAAAAAGCAAAAAAGTAAATAAAAACAAAATGGGGATGAGGTTGAACGATTGGATGGGCTATTTACAGATGGGCTGTGTCCAGCTGCAGCTGGACACAGCAAAGAACTAGAAGCAAAGAACTGGCAGCAAAGAACTAGAAGGAAAGACGGCCAAAGCAGGTGTTGGCTTTGGGGATGAACAGAGAGGTATACCTGCTGGAGCGCGTGCTACGGGTGGGTGTTGTTATGGTGACCAGTGAGCTGAGATAAGGCGCAGCTTTACCTAGCAAAGACTTATAGATGACCTGGAGCCAGTGGGTCTGGCGACGAATATGTAGCAAGGGCCAGCCAACGAGAGCATACAGGGTGCAGTGGTGGGTAGTATATGGGGCTTTGGTTACAAAACGGATGGCACTGTGATAGACTGCATCCAGTTTGCTGAGTAGAGTGTTGGAGGCTATTTTGTAAATGACATGGCCGAAATCGAGGATCGGTAGGATAGTCAGTTTTACGAGAGAATGTTTGGCAGCGTGAGTGAAGGAGGCTTTGTTGCGAAATAGGAAGCCGATGCTAGATTTCATTTTGGATTGGAGATGTTTAATATGAGTCTGGAAGGAAAGTTTACAGTCTAGCCAGACACCTAGGTATTTGTAGTTGTCCACATATTCTAAGTCAGAACTGTCCAGAGTAGTGATGCTAGTCGGGCGGGCGGGTGCAGGCGGGTGCGGGCAGCGATCGGTTGAAAAGCATGCATTTTGTTTTACTAGTGTTTACTAGTTGGAGGCCACGGAAGGAGTGTTGTATGGCATTGACGCTCGTTTAGAGGTTTGTTAACACAGTGTCCAAAGAAGGGCCAGATGTATACAGAATGGTGTCGTCTGCGTAGAGGTGGATCAGGGAATAACCTGCAGCAAGAACGACATCGTTGATATGTTCAGAGAAAAGAGTCGGCCCGAGAATTGAACCCTGTGGTACCCCCATAGAGACTACCAGAGGTCCGGACAGCAGGCCCTTCGATTTGACACACTGAACTCTGTCTGAGAAGTAGTTGGTGAACCAGGCGAGGCAGTCATTTGAGAAACCAAGGCTGTTGAGTCTGCCTATAAGAATGTGGTGATTGACAGAGTCGAAAGCCTTGGCCTGGTTGATGAAGACGGCTACACAGTACTGTCTTTTATCGATGGCGGTTATGATACCGTTTAGTACCTTGAGCGTGGCTGAGGTTCACCTGTGACCACCTCGGAAACCGGATTGCACAGCGGAGAAGGTATGGTGGGATTCGAAATGGTCAGTGATCTGTTTGTTAACCTGTCTGGGAACCTGGGACGTTTGCGTCCCACCCTAGTCAACAGCCAGTGGAATCGCGTCGCGCGAAATACAAATACCTTATAAATGCTATAACTTCAATTTCTCAAACATATGACTATTTTACACCATTTTATAGATACACCTCTCCTGAATCGAACCACGTTGTCCGATTTCAAAAAGGCTTTACAGCAAAAGCAAAACATTAGATTATGTTAGGAGAGTACCCTGCCAAAAATAATCACACTGCCATTTTCAAAGCAACTAGCATGCATCACAAATACCCCAAAACACAGCTAAATGCAGCACTAACCTTTGACAATCTTCATCAGATGACACTCCTAGGACATCATGTTACACAATACATGCATTTTTTTGTTCGATAAAGTTCATATTTATATATAAAAACAGCATTTTACATCGGCGCGTGACGTTCAGAAAATATTTTCCCTCAAATGCTTCCGGTGAATCAGCGCTACAATTTACAAAATTACTATTCGAAAACATTGTTAAAATGTAATATTGTCATTCAAAGAATTATAGATTAACATCTCGTGAATGCAACCGCATTGCCAGATTTAAAAATAACTTTACTGGGAAATCACACTTTGCAATAAACGAGGTGCTATGCTCAGAAAAATAGACTAGGCGATACAGGTTAGCGCCATCTTGGAACCATCTAAAATCAAATATACTATTGTAAATATTCCCTTACCTTTGATTATCTTCATCAGAAGGCACTTCCAGGAATCCCAGGTCCACAACAAATGTAGTTTTGTTCGAAAAAGTTAATAATTTATATCCCAATAGCTCCTTCTTGTTAGCGCGTTCCGAAGGCTACTCATAATGTACGAGGCGCGCGGGACCTGTCGTCACGAATGTGCAAAAAAATATATATTTACGTTCGTTCAAACATGTCAAACGTTGTATCACATAAATCTTTAGGGCCTTTTTCAATCAGAGCTTCAATAATATTCAAGGCGGACGATTGCATTGTCTTACTAAACGTTTCGGAACGAAAGGGTACCCACAGGCGCCCGCGTCATAGTAGTAATGGCACTCCCCCTATGACCAACTTTCCAGGCCTCTAGTTCGGTCAGTTTTTACCAGAGAAGACTCATACCACTTTGTAAAGACTGTTGACATCTAGCGGAAGCCTTAGGAAGTGCTAAATGAATCCTAACTCACGGTGTGTTTCATAGGCAAAGTGTTGAAGGTGATTCCACAAATCAGATTTCCACTTCCTGCATGGAATCTTCTCAGGTTTTTGCCTGCCATATGAGTTCTGTTATACTCACAGACACCATTCAAACGGTTTTAGAAACTGTAGAGTGTTTTCTATCCAAATCTACTAATTATATGCATATTCTAGTTACTGGGCAGGAGTAGTAACCAGATTAAATCGGGTATGTTTTTTATCCGGCCGTGCAAATACTGCCCCCTAGCCCCAACAGGTTAACTTGGCTTTCGAATACTTTAGAAAAGCAGGGCAGGATGGATATAGGTCTGTAACAGTTTGGGTCTAGAGTATCACCCACGTTGAGGAGGGGGATGACCGCGGCAGCTTTCCAATCTTTAGGGATCTCGGACAATACGAAAGAGAGGTTGAACAGACTGGTAATAGGGGTTGCAACAATGGCAGCGGATAATTTTAGAAAGAAATCATCCAGATTGTCTAGCCCAGCTGATTTGTACGGGTCCAGGTTTTGCAGCTCTTTCAGAACATCTGCTATCTGGATTTGGGTGAAGGAGAAGCTGAGGAGGCTTGGGCAAGTAGCTGCGGTGGGTGTGGAGCTGTTGGCCGGGGTTGGGGTAGCCAGGAGGAAGCATGGTAAGCCGTAGAGAAATGCTTCTTGAAATTCTCGATTATTGTGGATTTATTGGTGGTGACAGTGTTTCCTAGCCTCAGTGCAGTGGGCAGCTGGGAGGAGGTGCTCTTATTCTCCATGGACTTTACAGTGTCCCAAAACTTTTTGGAGTTAGAGCTACAGGATGCAAGTTTCTGTTTGAAAAAGCTAGCCTTTGCTTTCCTAACTGCCTGTGTGTATTGGTTCCTGACTTCACTGAAAAGTTGCATATCGCGGGGACTATTCGATGCTAGTGCAGTCTGCCACAGGATGTTTTTGTGCTGGTCGAGGGCAGTCAGGTCTGGAGTGAACCAAGGGCTATATCTGTTCTAAGTTCTACATTTTTTGAAAGGGGCATGCTTATTTAAGATGGTGAGGAAATTACTTTTAAAGAACGACCAGGCATCCTCTACTGACGGGATGAGGTCAATATCCTTCCAGGATACCCGGGCCAGGTCGATTAGAAAGGCCTGCTTGCAGAAGTGTTTTAGGGAGCGTTTGACAGTGAGGAGGGGTGGATGTTTGACCGCGGACACATTGCGGATGCAGGCAATGAGGCAGTGATCACTGAGATCCTGATTGAAAACAGCAGAGGTGTATTTGGAGGGCAAGTTGGTCAGGATAATATCTCTGAGGGTGCCCATGTTTACGGATTTAGGGTTGTACCTGGTGGGTTCCTTGATCATTTGTGTGAGATTGAGGGAATCTAGCTTAGATTGTAGGACTGCCGGGGTGTTCAGTATATCCCAGTTTAGGTCACCTAACAGAATTAACTCTGAAGATAGATGGAGGGCAATCAATTCACATATGGTGTCCAGGGCACAGCTTGGAGCTGAGGGGGGTCTATAACAGGTGGCAACAGTGAGAGACTTATTTCTGGAGAGATTCATTTTTAAAATTGTTTGGGCATAGACCTGGAAAGTATGACAGTACTTTGAAGGCTATCTCTGCAGTGGATTGCATCTCCTCCCCTTTTGGCAGTTCTATCTTGACGGAAAATGTTGTAGTTGGGGATGGAAATCTCAGAATATTTGGTGGCCTTCCTAAGCCAGGATTCAGACACGGCAAGGACATCAGGGTTGGCGCAGTGTGCTAAAGCAGTGAGTAAAACAAACTTAGGGAGGAGGCTTCTGATGTTAACATGCATGAAACCAAGGCTTTTAAGGTTTGAGAAGTCAACAAATGAGTGTGCTTGGGGACACGCAGGGCCTGGGTTAACCTCCACATCACCCGAGGAACAGAGGAGGAGTAGGATGAGGGTACGGTTAAAGGCTATCAAAACTGGTCGTCTAGAGCGTTGGGGACAGAGAATAAAAGGAGCAGATTTCTGGGCGTGGTAGGATAGATTCAGGGCATAATATACAGACAGGGGTATGGTAGGGTACGGGTACAGTGGAGGTAAACCTAGGCATAAGAGAGGTTGCATCTCTAGATGCCGGGTGAGGTCACCGCATGTGTGGGAGGTGGGAAAAAAAGGTATCTGTGGCATGTTGAGTGGGAATAGGGGCTCCTCAGTGAACTAAAACAATGATAACTATGATACCTAAACAACAGTATACAAGACATATTGACATTAGAGAGAGACAAGTGAGGTATAAAGCAATCACAGGTGTTGATTGGGAGAGCTAGCTAAGACAACAACGGGTAAGACAACAACAGCTAATCAGCTATGACAACAACAACAGGTAAAATGGCGATGGATGGGCAGAGAGGGTCAGTTAACTACACACAGGGCCTGTGTTTGAGGCTGGGGCCAATAGATAAACAAAAATAAACAAAATGGAGTACCGTGATTAATGAACAGTTCAGCAGGCATCAGCTATGTAGCCAAGTGATCATAGGGTCCAGTGAACAGTAATAGATGAAACAGGGAAGCCGCTAGGTAGTCATTACTACGCTAGCAAGCGGGAGACACGGCGTTCCAAAAAAAAAGGTAGCAGGCAGGGTCTAGTAGAAGCTTCTGCTCCGACATCCAGCAAAGGCCGGTTGAGGGCACAACAGATGGAATTACATCGGCAGACCAGTCGTGATGGAACGGCGGGGCTCCGAGTCGACAAAGGGTCCAGGCCAGTTGGCAAAAGAGGTATTGTAGCTGGAGTAATTTTGTTTGCTAGCCGGGAGATGCGCCTGGCTCGCGGCTAACTGGTGCTAGCTTCGGGACAAGGGAATTAGCCACAATAGCCACTCGGTAGCAGCTAGCTAGCAGCGATGATCCGATGCAAAGGTCCAGAGCTTACGGCAAGAGTCCGGTGGTGTAGTGGATTCTAGTCGTGTTAGTGAAGAGTCCGGGAGGCATCAGCTGTGTAGCCGAGTGATCATAGGGTCCACTGAGCAGGCCGGGAGATGGGCCTGGCTCAAGGCTAGTTTCGGGGCTGGGCCACTCGGTAGCAGCTAGCTAGCTGTGATGATCAGGAGTAATGGTCAAGGGTTTACGGCAGGAATCCGGTGTTGTAGTGGAGAAAAACAGTCCGATATCTGCAGGCTGGCAAGTATTATCCAGGCTAAAAGCGTCTGGTGTCTGTGCAAAAAGTAAAGGCCGCTAGCAGTGGCTAACAATGACTAAATAGCTAGTAGCTACCGTAATTTCTGGACTATAAGCCGCAACTTTTTTCCCACGCTTTGAACCTCGCGGCTTAAACAATGAGGCTAATATATGGATTTTTCCCGCTTTCTATTTTTTTTTTTTTTCAAAAAAACACATTCTGTGACGTGCTCAGTTTTTTGGCGGCATGAAGCTTTCATTAGACCAATGAAATTGCCGAACGGGTTAAGGTCAAACAACTTTTTTGTTTACTGTTTAGGTTAAATCGAGCACTCTCAAACTTCCCATCATTCTGATTATGGTAGTCATTTTGTCACCCTCATCATGGCAAAGACACGGAGAAATGCATATGATGCAGCTTTCAAGTTGAAGGCGATTGATCTGGCTGTTGGAAAAGGAAATAGAGCTGCTGCACGGGAGCTTGGTCTTAATGAGTCGATGATAAGACGTTGGAAACAGCAGCGTAAGGAATTGACTCAGTGCAAAAAGACAACTAAAGCTTACTACTAATAATTATTTTTTTGTTACAAGCCGTGTTTCGTTAAAGCCTGTGTAAAGTTAATTTGTTTCAATGTACCGGTAGGCACCTGCGGCTTATAGACATGTGCGACTTATTTATGTTCAAAATATATATATTTTTTTTAATTCAGTGGGTGCGGCTTATATTCAGGTGCGCTCAATAGTCCGGAAATTACGGTAATTAGCTGGTTAGCTTCTGATTGCTAGCTTCTGATGGAGGTTCTGGCTATAATGTCTAAAAATAGCAGATCCGTATCACAATGGGTGAGGCGGGTTGCCGGAAGTTAAATTTAATTTAAAAATGGAAAAAGAGATTGAAAATATATTGAAATATATACAAAAAAATACGAAAAATACGAAATTTACACAGCAGAACGACAAACAACGTCTGCACTGCTACGCCATCTTGGAATTTGAATAGGTCAACACAATAGAATGGCCTGCCTAGGGATGGGTAGGAGTAATCGAGTACTCGAACGGACGTTAAAACTAGATGTTTAACCAGAGATCACTTTTTTTTTTTAATACTGTAAAACTTTTTAGTGGAATGTGAATTGTTGCTGCCCGAACTGGCAAGTGACATTTTGTCCACGAAATAAAAATAAATGTTGTCTTGAAGACAATGTTAATTTGCTTTGACTCTAGTTTTCCATTTGTACATGTGCATTTGCAGAGCACTACAAAAAATAAACCAAGCCAAGCATTAAACAGTTCTTCTCACTTTCCCTTTCTCACGCACTCCATTGCCTTCCGACCACTCCCGCTACACACACACGCATGCGGAGTGTGCACACAAGCTCCCGTTAGGTCTACAGAAATAAATGCCTATAAAATGTACCTAACTGATGGGATACTATACAAGCTACACTCCCGTTTAAAAGTTCGGGGTCACTTAGACGTTTCGTTGTTATTGAAAGAAAAGCACATTTTTTGTCCATTAAAATAACATCAAATTGATCAGAAATAATGTATAGACATTGTTAATGTTGTAAATGACTATTGTAGCTGGAAACGGCAGATTTTTTTTGTATGGAATATCTACATAGGCATACAGAGGCCCATTATCAGCAACCATCACTCCTGTGTTCCAATGGCATGTTTTGTTAGCTAATCTTTAAGTTTATTATTTTAAAAGGCTAATTGATCATTAGAAAAACCTTTTGCAATTATTTTAGCACAGCTGAAAACTGTAGTGATGATTAAAGAAGCAATAAAACTGGCCTTCTTTAGACTAGTTGAGTATCTGGAGCATCAGCATTTGTGGGTTCGATTACAGGCTCAAAATGGCCAGAACCAAAGAACTTTCTCCTGAAAATCAAAATCAAATCAAATTTATTTATATAGCCCTTCGTACATCAGCTGATATCTCAAAGTGCTGTACAGAAACCCAGCCTAAAACCCCAAACAGCAAGCAATGCATGTGAAAGAAGCACGGTGGCTAGGAAAAACTCCCTAGGAAAAACTCCCTAGAAAGGCCAAAAACCTAGGAAGAAACCTAGAGAGGAACCAGGCTATGAGGGGTGGCCAGTCCTCTTCTGGCTGTGCCGGGTGGATATTATAACAGAACATGGTCAAGATGTTAAAATGTTAATAAATGACCAGCATGGTCAAATAATAATAATCATAGTAGTTGTCGAATGTGCAACAAGCACGTCCGGTGAACAGGTCAGGGTTCCATAGCCGCAGGCAGAACAGTTGAAACTGGAGCAGCAGCACGGCCAGGTACACTGGGGACAGCAAGGAGTCATCATGCCAGGTAGTCCTGAGGCATGGTCCTAGGGCTCAGGTCCTCCGAGAGAAAGAAAGAAAGAGAGAAAGAGAGAATTAGAGAGAGCATATTTAAATTCACACAGGACACCGGATAAGACAAGAGAAATACTCCAGATGTAACAGACTGACCCTAGCCCCCCGACACATAAACTACTGCAGCATAAATACTGGAGGCTGAGACAGGAGGGATCAGGAGACACTGTGGCCCCATCCGATGAAACCCCCGGACAGGGCCAAACAGGCAGGATATAACCCCACCCACTTTGCCAAAGCACAGCCCCCACACCACTAGAGGGATGTCTCCAAACACCAACTTACCGTCCTAAGACAAGGCCGAGTATAGCCCACAAAGATCTCCGCCACGGCACAACCCAAGTGGGGGCGCCAACCCAGACAGGAAGACCACGTCAGTGACTCAGCCCACTCAAGTGACGCACCCCTCCCATGGTCGGCATGGAAGAACACCAGTACGCCAGTGACTCAGCCCCTGTAATAGGGTTAGAGGCAGAGAATCCCAGTGGAGAGAGGGGAACCGGCAATACAGAGACAGCAAGGGCGGTTCGTTGCTCCAGCCTTTCCGTTCACCTTCACACTCCTGGGCCAGACTATACTTAATCATAGGACCTACTGAAGAGATAAGTCTTCAGTAAAGACTTAAAGGTTGAGACTGAGTCTGCGTCTCTCACATGGGTAGGCAGACCATTCCATAAAAATGGAGCTCTATAGGAGAAAGCCCTACCTCCAGCCGTTTGCTTAGAAATTCTAGGGACAATTAGGAGGCCTGCGACTTGTGACCGTAGCGTACGTGTAGGTATGTACGGCAGGACCAAATCGGAAAGATAGGTAGGAGCAAGCCCATGTAATGCTTTGTAGGTTAGCAGTAAAACCTTGAAATCAGCCCTTGCCTTAACAGGAAGCCAGTGTAGGGAGGCTAGCACTGGAGTAATATGATACATTTTTTTGGTTCTAGTCAGGATTCTAGCAGCCGTATTTAGCACTAACTGAAGTTTATTTAGTGCTTTATCCGGGTAGCCGGAAAGTAGAGCATTGCAGTAGTCCAGCCTAGAAGTAACAAAAGCATGGATTAATTTTTCTGCGTCATTTTTGGACAGAAAGTTTCTGATTTTTGCAATGTTACGTAGATGGAAAAAAAGCTGTCCTTGAAACAGTCTTGATATGTTCTTCAAAAGAGAGATCAGGGTCCAGAGTAACGCCGAGGTCCTTCACAGTTTTATTTGAGACGACTGTACAACCATCCAGATTAATTGTCAGATTCAACAGAAGATCTCTTTGTTTCTTGGGACCTAGAACAAGCATCTCTGTTTTGTCTGAGTTTAAAAGTAGAACGTTTGCAGCCATCCACTTCTTTATGTCTGAAACACAGGCTTCTAGCGAGGGCAATTTTGGGGCTTCACCATGTTTCATTGAAATGTACAGCTGTGTGTTGTCCGCATAGCAGTGAAATGTAACATTATGTTTTCGAATGACATCCCCAAGAGGTAAAATATATCGTGAAAACAATAGTGGTCCTAAAACGGAACCTTGAGGAACACCGAAATTTACAATTGATTTGTCAGAGGACAAACCATTCACAGAGACAAACTGATATCTTTCCGACAGATAAGATCTAAACCAGGCCAGAACTTGTCCATGTAGACCAATTTGGGTTTCCAATCTCTCCAAAAGAATGTGGTGATCGATGGTATCAAAAGCGGCACTAAGATCTAGGAGCACGAGGACAGATGCAGAGCCTCGGTCTGACGTCATTAAAAGGTCATTTACCACCTTCACAAATGCAGTCTCAGTGCTATGATGGGGTCTAAAACCAGACTGAAGCATTTTGTATACATTGTTTGTCTTCAGGAAGGCAGTGAGTTGCTGTGCAACAGCTTTTTCAAAAACATTTGAGAGGAATGGAAGATTCGATATAGGCCGATAGTTTTTTATAATTTCTGGGTCAAGATTCGGCTTTTTCAAGAGAGGCTTTATTACTGCCACTTTTAGTGAGCTTGGTACACACCCAGTGGATAGAGAGCCGTTTATTATGTTCAACATAGGAGGGCCAAGCACAGGAAGCAGCTCTTTCAGTAGTTTAGTTGGAATAGGGTCCAGTATGCAGCTTGAGGGTTTGGAGGCCATGATAATTTTCATCATTGTGTCAAGAGATATTGTACTAAAACACTTTAGTATCTCCCTTGATCCTAGGTCCTGGCAGAGTTGTGCAGACTCAGGACAATGGAGCTTTGGAGGAATACCCAGATTTAAAGAGGAGTCCGTAATTTGCTTTCTAATGATCATGATCTTTTCCTCAAAGAAGTTCATAAATGTATTACTGCTGAAGTGAAAGCCATCCTCCATTTGCGAATGCTGCTTTTTAGTTAGCTTTGCGACAGTATCAAAAAGAAATTTCGGATTGTTCTTATTTTCCTCAATTAAGTTGGAAAAATAGGATGATCGAGCAGCAGTGAGGTCTCTTCGATACTGCACGGTACTGTCTTTCCAAGCTAGTCGGAAGACTTCCAGTTTGGTGTGGCGCCATTTCCGTTCCAATTTTCTGGAAGCTTGCTTCAGAGCTCGTGTATTTTCTGTATACCAGGGAGCTAGTTTCTTATGACAGATGTTTTTAATTTTTAGGGGTGCAACTGCATCTAGGGTATTGCGCAAGGTTAAATTGAGTTCCTCGGTTAGGTGGTTAACTGATTTTGGTCCTCTGACGTCCTTGGGTAGGCAGAGGGAGTCTGGAAGGGCATCAAGGAATCTTTGGGTTGTGGAAGCATGGGGTGAAATCTCTTCAGATTACCTCAACAAATTGACAACTAGAATGCCAAAGGTCTGCAAGGCTGTAATTGCTGCAAATGGAGGATTCTTTGACGAAACAATTATTATTTCAATTAAAAATCATTATTTATAACCTTGTCAACGTCTTTACTATATTTCCTATTCGTTTTGCAACTAATTTCATATATGTTTTCATGGAAAACAAGGACATTTCTAAGTGACCCCAAACTTTTCAACAGTAGTGTATTTATATATTTTTTCAGAACATTAACCATGTGTGTTCTCTTGTTGTGTACGGTTCTGTAGTTTCGACCCAATGATTCGTCTGACAAACAAAGAACTTTGCATGCTGCAGGCCCAGGCATGGATCAAAGCTGGCGAGACATTCAATGATATCATCAAGAGATATGCTGGACCCTATGTCAGAGAGGTGTTTTGGGGACCACATCTTGTCTATTGTCCTGCTAATAGCCCTTGTGAAAAACAGGTGTTTGAAATGTTTTCAAAATGCCTCCAGGGCCGACAGACATGTTCCTTACTTTGTCCCGCTTCCATTTGCGTCTTCCATTTTTGCGGTAATTCTGCAATTAGTTGGTTGTAGTTTTGGGTAGAGCAGACATTTCCATATACTTGTGTTAGCTGCATGTGTGACATAACTCCACCAGTCCTATTTATGATATCATTTACAAAGATTATACTTTTTTGTTATAGAAATATAATGTTTTTTTAATCAATTAGTATATTTGAGTTTAACCACAATATTTGTTGTATTATTTCATTTTCAAATAACCGAAAGTGAGCAGTTGTAATCTGAATAAAGGGGAAAAGGCCATTCTTAAACATGGGGTGAGACATTGTTACTAATTTGCTAGAGAACCAGAGAACCAACTTTTGTATGACTGACGCCTTGAGTGAGAGGTCTAATACTTTAATATTTAATCATTTCTGCCCTCCGAATTCATATTCATTATATAAATAGGCCCACATGTCGGCTAAAGCGATTTAGTTCATGAATGTATTTGAACGTTTTTAATATTGTGATAGTGAAGAGAAAAATAATCCTAACATTTCCAAATAAAAATCTGATTGATTTATCAAGACCAGTCCCCATGCTATGTCACTCAGTGATATTTATTCCCATAGTAATTCGTTATGGATCCATCAATATATTTTAAGTCCCTAAACTCGGCCAGAGTCTATTGTCCTGCTGATAGTTGAAATAAACATCTGCATTTTGAAAATAGTATTTTTATCATTATTTCATTAACGAAAGCATAAAGATATTGATGAAAAAATACTGTACGTGTATGCTTTATCCGACATTTTGCGGTTGCATGATGTTTAGATTTAGAAATGTAAAACTTTAGAGTACTTAATACATTGCAAGTTGGGGGGATTTTTTTTCACACCTAGCCGAGCTATCCTTTTGTAAAGGTTGAAGAGTCTATTGTCCTGCTAATAGCCTATAATGGAAACGTTGTTTGCACCCATAGGGTGATACCTCACCCGTAGGTTATAATAATCCATGCCCTCTGAGAATGTTTAAGTCCAAAGGTTATAGGTGGTGTTAGAATTTTGGCTGTCAGAAGTATTAAAATCAACCAATGTCAGTATTTAAATGCTTTATTATCAATATGTTTAAAGTGCAACACGGATCTGATTATTCAATATGAATAGAATTTATTTTGTTTACATTCTTCATTGTAACCACAATGTCACAAATAATTGAACACACACAACATGAGCAGATTAACTTGGTCAAAACAGTCAAAACATTTATTTTTTAAAGACTATCAGACTGAAAACACCTCCATTCATTTACGAACAGATAGTCAATTTGTGCCACAGTTTAGACTACTGATAGATCAGCAATATTTTGGAGATGATTTTGTTTTCAAATAACCGAAAGTGAGCGGTTGTAATCTGAATAAATGGAAAATGGCCGTTCTTGAACATGGGGTGAGAAAATAGGCCCTTTTAATTTTGTCTGGCTTGCTATTCCAAATAAAATTGAATCTTTTTTGCTCATATAATTTAAACAGGTCTCTAGGTGTAGGCAAAACCATAAGCAAATACGTAAACTGTGACATGACTAAAGAGTTTTTCCACAAATAGACAGGTATTTTCCTTTCCATGGTAGCAAGATCTTAACTATTTTTGCTAACTTTCTATAAAAATGTATTGGAGTGAGATCATTTCTTTCGTTCGGGTATGTTTGTCCACATCAGACCAATTTATTGGTAAACTACATGGTAATATAAAAGTTGTATTTTGTTGTGATCCAATACGTAATATACAGCTGAAGTCGGAAGTTTACATACACTTAGGTTGGGGTCATTAAAACTTGTTTTTCAACCACTCCAAAAATGTCTTGTTAACAAACTATAGTTTTGGCAAGTCGGTTAGGACATCTACTTTGTGCATGACACAAATCATTTTCCCAACAAGTGTTTACAGACAGATTCTTTCACTTATAATTCACTGTATCACAATTCCAGTGGGTCAGAAGTTTATGTACACTAAATTGACTGTGCCTATAAACAGCTTGGAAAATTCCAGAAAATTATGTCATGGCTTTGGAAGCTTCTGTAAGGCTAATTGACATCATTTGAGTCAATTGGAGGTGTACCTGTGGACGTATTTCAAGGCCTACCTTCAAACTCAGTGTCTCTTTGCTTGACATCATGAGAAAATCAAAATAAATCAGCCGACCTCAGAAAAAAATTGTAGACCTCCACAAGACCGGTTCATCCTTGGGAGCAATTTCCTGAAAGCACCACGTTCATCTGTACAAACAATAGTAGGCAAGTATAAACACCATGGGAACACGCAGCCATCATACCGCTCAGGAAGGAGACGTGTTCTGTCTCCTGGAGATGAACGTACTTTGGTGCGAAAAGTGCAAATCAATCCCAGAACAACAGCAAAGGACCTTGTGAAGATGCTGGATGAAACAGGTACCTATATCCACAGTAAAACGAGTCCTATATCGACATAACCTGAAAGGCCATTCAGCAAGGAAGAAGCCACTGCTCCAAAACCGCCATAAAAAAAGCCAGACTACGGTTTGCAACGGCACATGGGGACAAAGATCATACTTTTTGGAGAAATGTCCTCTGGTCTGATGAAACAATAATAGAACTGTTTGGCCATAATGACCATCGTTATGTTTGGAGGAAAAAGGGGCAGGCTTGCAAGCCGGAGAACACCATCCCAACCGTGAAGCACGGGGGTGGCAGCATCATGTAGTGGGGGTGCTTTGCTGCAGGAGGGACTGGTGCACTTCACAAAATAGATGGCATCATGAGGTAAGAAAATTATGTGGATATATTGAAGCAACATCTCAAGACATCAGTCAGGAAGTTAAAGCTTGGTCGCAAATGGGTTTTCCAAATGGACAATGACCCAAATCATTCTTCCAAAGTTGTGGCAAAATGGCTTAAGGACAACAAAGTCAAGGTATTGGAGTGGCCATCACAAAGACCAAAGCCTCAATCCTATAGAAAATCTGTGGGCAGAACTTAAAAAGCTAGTGCGAGCAAGGAGGCCTACAACCCTGACTCAGTTAAACCAGCTCTGTCAGGAGGAATGGGCCAGAATTCATCCAACTTATTGTGGGAAGCTTTTGGATAGCTACCCAAAACATTTGACCCAAGTTAAACAATTTAAGGCAGTGCTACCAAATACTTGAGTGTATGTAAACTTCTGACCCACTGGGAATGTGATGAAAGAAATAAAAGCTGAAATAAATCATTATCTCTGCTATTATTCTGACATTTCACATTCTTAAAATAAAGTGGTGATCCTAACTGACCTAAGACTGGGAATCTTTACTAGGATTAAATGTCAGCAATTGTGAAAATATGAGTTTAAATGTATTTGGCTAAGGTGCATGTAAACTTCCGACTTCAACTTTTGTAAGTAAAACCAAATCAAGCTTTCAACACACATCTGATTATTCATTTTGAATAGGATTTATTTCGGGTCTGTGAGAATATCTAAGGGGCTTTTATAAAATTTTAATGTAGGGTTAATAATAATAATAATAATCGTTGGCTCTCGGAACTCATTAAGAGGCTTCTATCTTCAATATGCTTTAAATTATTTATTATCCAAATGTTTAAAGTGTGTGTGGGCGACGGAGAGAATGCATTTGACTGTTTTTAATATTAGGGCTTTCAAGAGGAACGGAAAATTGCATGTCAATTCATAAACCATGTGCCATGGAATCGGTACATCGAAAATCTCTTCCCAACTATTTTGCAATCTATATGGCACAGCTGTGAATTTTACGAACAGTCAATTTGTGCCATAGTTTAGACTATAGATAAATCAGCGCTCTAACTCCCCCTTGTGGTAGTATGGTGCAATGACAGAATGCCACCATCTATCACTAACGGCCACGGCATAAGCTCAAAACTTTTAAAGGAAGAACCACTGTATATACCTTTCATAATTTTTCCCCTAATGTTATTAGTCTACCTCCAGTAAGTTCTGTCCTTATCTTCTTAATTCTAATGACATTCTTGAATAATATATGACTAGAATTATATGCAGAAGGCTTTCACTTCTCTTCACAAAGATTTAATGGTTATGGGTCTGAATAAATAACTGCTATAGTCTACCGCCATCGCCGTTTGCTCCTCTTTCAAACTTCCCGTGAGTTCTACTGGCTGCTGTATTTAACATTCAGCAAAAAAGAGATTGCGCCCCTTTTTGAATACTCTATTAGTATAAGAAATGCTAAAAACATCCTGTCCAGTTCTAGTCTAGCTTTTCCTGCATGGGACTCCAAGAGCTAAGGAAAAATTTTTAAGGAGAGGCCAGCGGAGCACAGGTGCTTGCGTATTGCGCAAGAGACAGAGGCTATAAATTAGAAGCATATTATGCATAACCCATCAACAATTAGCTAAATATAAGGCTAATACCGCATAGATTGTATTAACTGAAAGGAGGTAAGGTAGGACATCTATAGATAGGGCTATATATAACTCTAGAACAGGATTATCTAGTTTGGATGCAATTTGAATGGAGTTGATGGAGAGAGAGAAAGACTGCGAGAGTGCAATGATATTCGAGTGATAGGCTGTTTTAAAACTCTGCAGCTACAATTAAAAAAAGTATAATCTTTACAATTAAAAAACAAGGTGACCCCCGAAAGCCAGATGGCGATGATGAAATTAGACACGCATTCTGTCTTTATATTACTGTAGCATATGCTATGCTGCATCAAATGTAGGCCTACCGGATGATATGAATACTCTAAATCTACATGCATTGTGAACTACGCTCCATACTGAGATGAGCTGTCTGTCCCCACCTTGAGCGTTGATTCGTCATGCAGAAACCAGATTTAGACATCACATATAGCCTAATTTAACAGTTCCATTTCTCACCATGCTGTTTGTATCAATAATTTATTATAAACGTACCAGTACTCACAGTTATCCCGGGAAAAGGGAGTGACTTTATTGGTCACATACACGTGTTTAGCAGATGTTATTGTGGGTGTAGCGGAATGCTTGTGTTTCTAGCTCCAACAGTGCAGTAATATCTAACAAGTAATGTCTAACAATTTCACAACAATACACACAATACACACAAATCCAAAGTAAAGGAAAGGAATTAAGAATATGTAAATATTTGGATGAGCAATGTCGGAGCGGCATAGACTAAGATACAGTAGAATAGAATAGAATACAATATATACATATGAGATGAAGTGGCTTAGAAGTGTGGTTAAAGTTAGTGTTAAGGTTAGGTTAAAATCAGATTTTATGACATTGTGGATGTGCCAGCTAGTGACCATAGCTAGTAACCAGGATCCCGCCGTTCAACGCTAGTTAAGATGTTGTTGGAAAAACTCAAACTGGTACCCAGGGTTGGGTAGGTTAGTTTCTAAATGTAATCCGTTACAGTTACTAGTTGCCTGTCCAAAAATGTAATCAGTAACATAACTTTTGAATTACCAAAGCTCAGTAACGTAATCAAATTACTTCCAGTTACTTTTATACTTCTTCCCCCTAAGAGGCGCAGGTTCGCGTTTTTCGTCATGAAACTTGTTCTGGAGGCAGTTCTGCAGAGTGGTCCCTAGCTGGCACATCCACAATGTCATAAAATCTCATTTTTAACCTTAGCCCTAACCTTAACCACACTCCTAAGCCTAATGCCTAACGCTAACCTTAAAAATTAGTAAAAAAAACACATTTTTGTTTTCATTAATTGTTACAATATAGCCCATTTTTACTTTGCAGCTGGCCCATCTAGTGGAAATCGCTCAGTTCTGCCGCAAGGGCAAGACTCCAATAAATGTCAACCTGCTTAAGAGGCATTAGAAGAAGACAATAATGAATATTACCAATTGAAGTACATCTGTTGCAGGATAAATCAATGTTAGAGTTTACATAGCTGGCCATAAATGGTGTTGCATTTTACTTTATGGGTTGGTTATGTTGGCATCTCATAACCCATTGTTTTCTACTACAGATAATAATACGATTAGGCTATATCTTTACATAAAGAAACAGAGTATGTTAGATTTTCAGTCATTCCAATAATAATACCCCTTGATATTCAATAAGAGGACATGGAAATATAGATTAACCAAATTGTTTTACCTGAGCATAACCCCACAACGGAGGACTTATTAGCCTATTCTGTTGTTCATGAATTTGTTGTCATTAAGGACTGATTGAACTCATTGCTTCGAGTTGAAAAATAAATGCTGCACTCGGAATGGCATGCTACCGAGTACTACCGAAAGTGCTATTGTATTTGCATGTGAAAAATGTATGTTGTATGATGCATTTGCTACAGGTCTATATATTGTTTACATTTTTGTTGGTGTCACTATAATATCGCAATAATTTGCAGGTGTTAAGTCTATCAAAGGTGTGCGAGTTAGAGCATGTGTCCATTCCCACTGGGCAAAAACTGGTTGAATCAGCATTATTTACATGTCATTCCAACCAAAAAATTCAAATGTGATGATATTGAATCAACATGGAAAATTGATTGAATTTGCAAAAAGGCATGAACGTAAGGGGATTTAGTCTTTTTTTCACCCAACTTTTAACCGAACTCCAATGACATGGTGAATTATTTGGTTGATTTGACATTGAATTCACGTTAGTTGACAACTTAACCAAATGTAAATCAAAACTAGATGTTGAACTGACGTCAGTGGATTAGGCCTACAAAAAAAAGAAAATTCTGCATTAATTAGATTGAGCAATAAAATCCCCATTCGTGGTCTTCTTAAGTTAAACTTGTTTTCAACAGAATATAGCACAATACCATGGGGAAGTTAAAAGGGACGAACTCCCTCAAACGTTATATAGGCAGGGATCCGCACTATGCAGCTGTTGCAAGAGGCATTGGGCCAGTAACCGAAAGGTTGCTGGATCGAATCCCCGAGCTGACAAGGTAAAAAAGCACAGTAGCGCACACCAAGCCCACACCAACTCAACACCTGCTAGCCCACAACAATTCCTACACAGGCTAGCCCACACCAATCCCATGTAAACCCAACATGGGTTAGCCTACACCAGTCCAACACAGGCTAGCCCACATAAACCCAACACAGGCTAGCCCACACCAAACCCAATGTTGGTTATCCCGCACCAAGCTCACACCAGCCTGACACGGGTTAGCCTAGAATAGCCAAACACAGGCTAGCCCTTATCAGCCCTACACAAGCCAGCCCACACCAAGCCCCGTTAGAGGCAGGCGCTCATTCCAATGTTTGGGGGGGTTTGACATAGTTATTTTTGTGCAACCGTTACTGAGACGGTCATTCCAGTTTTAGTATTGTGTGATCCCCATTTCTTAAAATGTTGAATAATTCAACAGTTTCTCTTGTAAAAATATATGTGAGGAACAACTTGGTTGTCTTTCTGATACAATGTATCAAATTCCCTAAATACCTATTTTTCTCACTCTATCGCTCTCTCTGTGTGTGTTAGTATCACATGGGGTCTGTGCTCTGGCATTACAAGTGAACGTGGTGCCTGTGATTACTGTTGCCATGGTTTCACTCACACACATTCTGATCTGGAATGTCTGAATGGATTAGGTTTCCATGGATACTGGACCAAATTGTGTAGTATTGTGTTATACTGTTGTATTTGTGTGTTTGTGTGTGTGTGTGCATGCGTGTGTGTGTGTGTTAGAGCACAGATATATAAATATGTGTATTGTAAGAGTGTGTGTTGTGTGTGTTGTTAGGTCAACCAGGAGAATGTGGTGAAGGTGGGCCACAGGCAGGTGGTCAACATGATCCGTCATGCAGGGAACAGCCTCATCATCAAAGTGGTAACGGTCAGCAGGAATATGGACCCTGAGGACACCGCACGCAAAAAAGGTACTACAGCCCTACACCACTTTATGCTATGCTAGAAAAAGGTACGCACCACCTCAGTAGCAGCACAATGCTGCCCCAACAACCAATACTCATGTGAAAACGCTAAATGGATTTTGGGTGTTGAAATGTGCCAATAAAGGCCAAATTCCTAATTAATTTTTCTGTCTCTGCCTCTCTCTCTCTTTATCGCTCTCCATCTCTCTCTTTGTCTTAGCCCCCCCACCGCCAAAGAGAGCCCCCACCACAGCCCTGTCTATGCGCTCCAAGTCTATGACCTCTGAATTGGAAGAACTAGGTAAAGGAGCAATCTGATAGGCTCTCACAAAGGAGTCACTGAGACGAGCCTCTTTAACCACGCCCTCTTTTCGATCTTTCCCTTCTGTCCCTATTGGTTTGTTATTTATCTGCCATTAGTGGAAGTCAGTAAAGGTAAGGAGTGGTGCTGAACATACAGTATGTAGCATACTGGTGTGCCAATCCCATGTAACATATTCAACATGCTGATTCATTGACATTTTATTCATCTTTTGAACCTGTGAAGCTAAGCTGTATTGTCAAGCCCATTGGTTCAAACCAAAACATGCTGTTAATTATGTTAACCATGTATTATTTTAGATTGTCATATTTTTGCTATTATTCATTACGGATTTCTCACAGTGATTTGCTGCGTCATTGCATGAGGAGCGGTCGTTTGTGAAAATACCTCCACAGATCTTTTTTTTTGTTGCTTAACTACCATGGAAACGAGTATCTGGCTAGTTGTAAAGATGGCATTAGAGTTGCATTAGCGTCTTTGAGTTAGAAACACAGACACGGTTGTGTGTGTCTGTCTGTGTGAGAGCGTATATCTGCGTGTGTATGGGTGTATGTGTGGTGGGCTAAGATCTCATTTGAGGGCCCATGTGTTGAATGGGAGCGCAGTGTGATGCTAATGTGTTCTGACAGAGGGAACAGTCATCGCTTCTGAGACGGGTTGCTTTAGAACACTGGTGAGAGGAGGAGGAACTGGTGGGCAGCTAGGGATGCACGCTACACTATAGCACCACCCTGCTAACTCAGCTAGTGGAAAGAGAAACAGAAAGAAGAGGAGGAGGAGGAGGAGAGAGGCAGAGAGAAGAGAGAGCTCAAATACAAGGAATAGGGAGAAAGTGAGAAACAGAGAGGGAAAATGGGAGGGAACCAGGGAGAGAGAAGAGAGAGAGAAGACCGGGAGGAAAGACAGGGAGAGTGAGAAACAGAGAGAGGGTCAATGGGGATGAAACTTGTGGTGTTCATTTTGGTCGCTATTTTAAGATGTAGTTTTACTCTCAGTCATATTTTAGTCATGTCATCCTTCGTTAGTTTTAATTCAATTCGGGACAATTTCAGTGTAGTTTTTTTCTATTAAAGCTGCAATATGTAACTTTGGGTTACCGGACCAAATTCATATAGAAATTTGAGTTTAAATATCTGTCATTCGCTTTGAAAGCAAGTCTAAGAAGCAGTAGATATGTAATAAGTTGGCTATTTCTATGCTTCCTGTTCTTTAAGTTTAGTTTTTGCATCTTTTACTTTCGGCTTTGTACACCAGCTTCAAACAGCTGAAAATACAATATTTTTTGTTATGGAAAATATATTTCACTGAATTTTAGATGGTACTGTTAGCAGTTGATGTTATAACACAAATCCCAAAGCAAGTCAGGGGGAGAGAAATAGATTTATTTGAAAAGGACAAATCGTAGATGTTCTGCTGGGAGGTAGATGGTAGATGTTCAGTCTCCCCTGTCCTCAGCTTTTCTCCACAGAACAAAGAAACAGGATGTCATTTATAACCCCCCACCCTAGCCTGGGGTTGACTTCCATCATGTGCACATTCAGATAGTCTTGTCCAACTAGATCTACTATCCACTTGTATACCTTAGCTGGCAACATTGATATTGTGGCAGATTGTAATCAATGCCATTCATAATTAACCATATAGACCAGGGGTGGGCAAACCTTTTGCTCGAGGGCCACATCGGGATTTTGAAATTCAACGGAGGCGGGGCAAATTGTTTGTTAAAATCAATTTGCAGGGGCCTGCTGAGTGGCGCAGCGATCTAAGGCCTGCATCAAAGTGCTTAAGGTGTCACTACAGACCCAGGTTCGATCCCAGGCTGTGTCACAGCTGGCCGTGACTGGGAGACCCATGAGGTGGTGCACAATTGGCCCAGCGTCGTCTGGTTTAGGAGAGAGTTTGGCAGGCTGAGATTTCCTTGTCCCATCGCGCTCTAGCGACTCCTGTGGCTGGCCGGGCACATGCATACTGACACAGTCGCCAGGTGTATGGTGTTTCCTCCGACACATTGGTGCAGTTGGCTTCCGGGTTAAGTGGGCATTGTCAAGAAGCAGTGCGGCTTGGCTAGATCGTGTTTTGGAGGACGCACATCTCTCAACCTTCGCCTCTCCTGAGTCCGTACGGGAGTTGCAGCGATAGGACAAGACTGTAACTACCAATTGGGGAGAAAAAAGGGGTAATATATGTGTATGTTTTTTATATATATATATATATATTATGTCTCGTGGGCCAGATTGAAGCGCCCGGCAGGCAGTACTTTGCCCCCCCTTGATATAGACCATAAAGCCTTGGCTGCAGGTTAAACAATTTACATCTCAGATTTTTTCTCCAGGGGGTAAATAACAGCAGTTTCCTTGAAAAGGGGAGAATTTGAGATTTACAAAAGTGACAGAAGTATTACTGTACTCCTAATATTCAACATATAGCATTAGTTTTTCCCTTAGGAAAAAAACGCAACTTGCATTTGGGGAACGTGGCGTAAGAGCTGCAGCGCAGATGAATGAATAACAGTGCACATGGGAAAATAGAGCTTCTGATGTGATCAAAGCAAAAATAGCCTACATGAAAGTAAGAGAGAGAGTAAACATTGTTTCTAGTTGAGGGTAGTTACAGTGAGGGAAAAAAGTATTTGATCCCCTGCTGATTTTGTACGTTTGCCCACTGACAAAGAAATGATCAGTCTATAATTTTAATGGTAGGTTTATTTGAACAGTGAGAGACAGAATAACAACAAAAAAATCCAGAAAAACGAGAATGGCTAGGCCACTCCAGGACCTTAATGTGCTTCTTCTTGAGCCACTCCTTTGTTGCCTTGGCCGTGTGTTTTGGGTCATTGTCATGCTGGAATACCCATCCACGACCCATTTTCAATGCCCTGGGTAAGGGAAGGAGGTTCTCACCCAAGATTTGACGGTACATGGCCCTGTCCATCGTCCCTTTGATGCGGTGAAGTTGTCCTGTCCCCTTAGCAGAAAAACACCCCCAAAGCATAATGTTTCCACCTCCATGTTTGACGGTGGGGATGGTGTTCTTGGGGTCATAAGCAGCATTCCTCCTCCTCCAAACACGGCGAGTTGAGTTGATGCCAAAGAGCTCCATTTTGGTCTCATCTGACCACCCAGTTGTCCTCTGAATCATTCAGATGTTCATTGGCAAACTTCAGACGGGCATGTATATGTGCTTTCTTGAGCAGGGGGACCTTGTGGGCGCTGCAGGATTTCAGTCCTTCACGGCGTAGTGTGTTACCAATTGTTTTGTTGGTGACTATGCTCCCAGCTGCCTTGAGATCATTGACAAGATCCTCCCGTGTAGTTCTGGGCTGATTCCTCACCGTTCTCATGATCATAGCAACTCCACGAGGTGAGATCTTGCATGGAGCCCCAGGCCGAGGGAGATTGACAGTTCTTTTGTGTTTCTTCCATTTGCGAATAATCGCACCAACTGTTGTCACCTTCTCACCAAGCTGCTTGGCGATGGTCTTGTAGCCCATTCCAGCCTTGTGTAGGTCTACAATCTTGTCCCTGACATCCTTGGAGAGCTCTTTGGTCTTGGCCATGGTAGAGAGTTTGGAATCTGATCGATTGATTGCTTCTGTGGACAGGTGTCTTTTATACAGGTAACAAGCTGAGATTAGGAGCACTCCCTTTAAGAGTGTGCTCCTAATCTCAGCTCGTTACCTGTATAAAAGATACCTGGGAGCCAGAAATCTTTCTGATTGAGAGGGGGTCAAATACTTATTTCCCTCATTGAAATGCAAATCAATTTATAACATTTTTGACATGTGTTGTTCTGCATTTTTTGTTGTTATTCTGTCTCTCACTGTTCAAATAAACCTACCATTAAAATGATAGACTGATCATTTCTTTGTCAGTGGGCAAACATACAAAATCAGCAGGGGATCAAATACTTTTTTCCCTCACTGTACAAGTCAAGTGTCCTGGCTTCTCATCAGTTGAAAAGATTGACTGGGATAGCCAGGCAGATCAGCTCAATCGGACCGACCAACTGAAAGATGTCAATTCTGTCAATGAGAGGATTGCATGAAATATTATGGATGCATGTATGCTTAAGATTGGACAAAACAGATAAAAACGAAATTCATGTGAAATGAAATGTCCATTAGTCTCACGTGGAATTCTGGTCTCGTCACATTTTCATTGGCTAAAATGAAAAGTAACTTGTTATAGTTTTTTTCCAGGGCCTCTTGTCTCGTTATTGTCATAGTTTTTGTCAGGAAAAATAGGTAGTTGACAAGTGTTTTTCATCATAGTTATTGTTGATGAAATTAACACTGTGTGCAAGGTAGGAAACAGGAGAAACACTTAATACATCAATAGCACTGCTGAACGACCACAGTGGGAGGAAAGGAAGAGAGAGATTGTGATAGAGGGAGAAGATAAATGAAGGGAGAGGGGAGAGGCTGGGAATAGAGATAGAGAGAAGAGGAGACGTGAAGAGAGAGAGGGAGATTTTTCTGAACTGAAAGTGTCACTTGTACAGTATGTCCCTAATCTCAGTTGACACATGCATGAATTCTACTCCTAATTTTGCTGTTCATTGCTATTTTAATATCGTCTTTTCTTTGCTGTATCGGATAGAAAATGTCATAAAGTTCTATCTCTATGGCTGCTCATTACAAATTTGGTATTTTGCTTTTCATGCTTATACATTTACAAAAAGTATGTGGACTCCTGCTCGTCAAACATCTCATTCCAAAATCATGGGTATTAATATGGAGTTGGTCCCCCCTTCTGGGAAGGCTTTCCTCTAGATGTTGGAACATTGCTGTGGGGACTTGCTTCCATTCAGCCACAAGAGCATTAGTGAGGTCAGGCACTGGTGTTGGTCGATTAGGCCTGGCTCACAGTCGGCATTCCAATTCATCCCCAAGGTGTTTGATGGTGTTGAGGTCAGGGCTCTGTGCAGGCCAATCAAGTTCTTTCACACTGATCTTGACAAACCATTTCTGTATGGACCTCGCTTTGTGCACAGGGGCATTGTCATGCTGAAACAGGAAAGGGCCTTCCCTAAACTGTTGCCACAAAGTTGGAAGCACAGAATCGTGTACAATGTCATTGTATGCAGTAGCGTTAAGATTTCCCTTTACTGGAACTAAGGGGCCTAACCCGAACCATGAAACAGCCCCAGACCATTATTCCTCCTCCACCAAACTTTACAGTTTGCACTATGCTTTTGGGTAGGTAGCGTTCTCCTGGCATCCACTTAACCCAGATTTGTCCATCGGACTGCTAGGTGGTGAAGTGTGATTCAACACTCCAGAAAACGCGTTCCACTGCTCCAGAGTCCAATGGCGGCGGGCTTTACACCACTCCAACTGACACTTGGCATTGCGCATGGTGATCTTAGACTTGTGTGTGGCTGCTCGGCCATGGAAACCCATTTCATGAAGCGCCCGACGAACAGTTATTGTGCTGACGTTGCATCCAGAGGCAGTTTGGAACTCGGTAGTGAGTGTTGCAAGCGAGGTGTTGGGTGGTCCTTTGCATGGGGTGATGTAAGTTTCCTTCAACAATCAGTCTTCCAGATAGATGACACAGACACAGGAACCTTGGTATAAAACTCGAGTAACGAAATGCAATTGCAGACAGAGATTCACATACAGAATACCTCAGTAGTCTATAGTAAAGATCTGTGTGGCGAAACACGAGACAACCCTCCTTATACTAGTTGGTGTGGACAACCTACCGTCAATCATACCATAACATTGTTGCATTGGATTAGATACAAAGTATCTAAGATGAGAAAAACATGTCTAGACTGTGGTTTCTCACTACTATCTCGGCCTTGAGGCTGTGTGACTCAGCGGGTGCAGGCAGTTCTCAGCCTAAGAACTAAAGCAGTACATCTCCATTACCCAGTACTTTTCCATCATTGCGCATTGCAAGTATACAAAGGTTATCACATATATACAGTAATCATGGCATTGGTGTAGCCCCACACCCGACCCCCAGGGTAACCCCCAACAGAGGACAGTCAATTTTTACACGCTACGCGCTTCAGCATTCAGTAGTCCCGTTCTGTGAGCTTGTATGGCCTACCACTTTGTGGCTAAGCTGTTGTTGCTCCTAGACATTTCCACTTCACAATAACAGCACTTACAGTTGACCGGGGCAGCTCTAGCAAGGCAGAAATTTGACGAACTGACTTGTTGGAAAGATGGCATTCTACTGCAAATGTTTGTGTGCTCGATTTTATACACCTGTCAGCAACGGGTTTGGCTGAAATAGCCAAATCCACTCATTTGAAGTGGTGTCCACATACTTTTTGGCCATGTAGTGTACTTTTCATCAGACCCGGGTCAAATACACATATCAAATACAGAGCACTCTTTCTCTATCCCTCCCAAGCAACACTAAGGAAAAAGAAAGGTGGTAAGTTACGTAGGCATGTTTCACACAAAGTACAGTATGTTGGATGGATGACTTGAGCACTAACCCACAAATCACTGACTTGTATGGCTTGGTTTTATTGACTGTATTAACAATCTTTTTGAATTATATTTACAAAGTGGTTTGTTTCATTTACAAATGTGTTTTCCTCCTGAGAAAGATACCTACTCAGTATGTCATTGTCTGGTAATATTTGCATGATAAAGTCAGTACACCAAGCAGGGTTGGGGTCAGTTCCACTCAAATTCCGGTCAATAAACCCAGTCGGTATTAAATAGAACGTAGCGATCCTGTCCGACTGTGGGGAAAACAACCTGTGGATACCTAGGTTATCCCATTTCAAACCAATTTTGTTGTTGTCTGCTTGTTTTAGTTAATTCCAAAACTACATTTAAGAAAAGTACAACATGTCTGAAGATTACTTTTCAACATTGCCTGCTCTGTAGCGTTCTCACTACTTACACCATGCCCAAACGTCCGCGTGCGCCGTTGTGCGCAAATTGATTTTGTGCCCCCACACCAAACGCGATCACGACACGCAGGTTGAAATATCAAAACCAACACTGAACCAATTATATTAATTTGGAGACAGGTCTAAAAGCATTAAACATTTATGGCAATTTAGCTAGCTAGATTGCAGTTGCTAGCTAATTTGTCCTATTTAGCTAGCTTGCTGTTGCTTGCTAATTTGTCCTGGGATATAAACGCTGAGTTGTTATTTTACCTGAAATGCACAAGGTCCTCTACTCCGACAATTAATCCACACATAAAACGGCCAATCGTGTCGTTTTTAGTCATCTCTCCTCCTTCCAGGCTTTTTCTTCTTTGGACTTTATATGACGGTTCGCATCTAACTTTCATAATAAGGTGTATTACCACAACCGACCCACCGACCTCAGTTCATCTTTCAATCACCCACGTGGGTATAACCAATGAGGAGATGGCACGTGGGTATATGCTTCTATAAACCAATGAGGAGATGGGAGATGCAGGACTTGCGTCGCGTTCAGCATCACAAATAGAACTGACTTCTATTTTAGCGCTTGGCAATGCAGACGCTCGTTGGTGCACGCGAGCGGTGTGGGTGCAATGATTGAATAACATGTATGTGTAAATGTATTTTGCAACGCTCGCGCACGCGACAAGAGCGGTGTGGTCAGCATGTTAGAAAAACTTCCGTCATGCACCTTTTCATGACGATGCTAGCAGCCACTTGAGTGAGTTAGTGCTAGCTACCAACCGGATCATTAAGCTAGCCAAGATCAACAACACAAACAAACGGACTATACAGCTACAAGTAGTGGGTGGCGTTACAAAGGAGTTACAAACAGACTGTACTAAACAAGTTAAATGTCTTACCTGTGATTCAATGTTTTCCGCACACGTAGCCTACTTGGACACCACGTCTCCACATTTCCTGCTCTCCCACACCGAATAGACTGAAGCCACAGGGCTGTTCTCGTAGGCTTTATTTCCCTACGTGGGAGCATTGCGAACCGTAGGTCGGGATTTTTGACCTGGCTACATGTACTGTACATTGAACAACAGCTTTTCAACATGTTCTGTTATTTCTGTATAACAAAAAATCAACAACGAAGTTGCCTCTTTTACAATGGGGGTCAATAGGAAAGAATTTTGGTTTTCCCAAATTTGTGGCTGTGGTCGAGGGGAATTCCTTATTATTACGTGAATACCGACTGTGACTATTCAAAAAGTAAACGAAATTCCAATTCGCAATATCAGTGCACTTCCGGAATTGACTGGAAATTAAATGGAATTGACCCCAACCCTGACAACAAGTACTGCAACTTACAGTATGTAGTAAGTTGATTTGTCATCGAATGTAATTGTTTGCACCAATGAGAATGCATGATTTTATTCCAGTCTAATCTCTGTGCATACTGAATGGACATCAGACTCAATAACGTGATAACATGGTATTGTATTTCAAACATTGCTTATGTCAGACGCATCGTCACATAGGTGAAATGTTGAACTTTGGTTTATTCCACTAACTCATGAACTATTAAATGGATAGTTCACCCCAAAAGAGGTTTTCACATCTCAAAACTGGTCTGTAAAAACTGGAGTTCATGCCATCTGTTTTGTTGATCCTGCTACATGAATTATAATAAATCTGTAGGCTTCAATCCCATATGACTGGAAAAGTTTGCAACAGATTGGCAATAATGTTATATAGTAGGATCTACACGGCATAACAGATTGCATGGGATATGGATGAAATTGGAGTGTTTTTTTCAGAAACGGAATCTATACACATCAAGCCTCAGAAAATGGCCAGATAGAACAAGTCACCCATAGTTTCAGAATATATGTGTATGTTCGTATGGTTGTGTGTGTGTGTGTGTGTGTGTGTGTGTGTGTGTGTGTGTGTGTGTGTGTGTGTGTGTGTGTGTGTGTGTGTGTGTGTGGCTGATTCCACTCTCTTCCCTCTGTGTGTAGATGGTCAGAAGAAGAGGATATGTTTTCAAGTCACTCTAAGTACAGTAACATCCCCAAATGCATGGAGGCTTTCCAAAAACAAATACAACTAAATATTACATAATATAAGTTTAAAGGCTTGCACGGCTTCCAAGGCTGGCCTCTTCCCAAAGTTTTTTTATTTTATTTTATTGTGTTTATTTTTTCTCTGTTTCAGCCTCAATTAAGTTTGGAAACTGAGGAAGGGGTCATGAAAATGACTGGCTTGCGAACGCATTTGGCCCATGACATTTTTAGGATTAAAGAAGTTCCGCCCTATTTACCCTGTCACTCATAGGGGGTGGGGTTTGTTTTGCAGATAAAGTGGACGAGGTGTCACCTTCCCCGAATGCCGTGGACGTGAAGGTGGCCACCATTAAGCCACGCCCCTCCAGCCGCTGTTTGGTCACGCCTACTGACATGAATGTAAGTTACTCCACACAGTATAATATATTCCATTTAGCAGACGTTTCTATCTAAAGCATGGTATTGATCAATACTTAGTGTGTTGTGGACATGTTAAACTCTAACCCTACCCAACTCTGGTTTACAGTCCATGTACGACCGCCAGGGTGGTGTGGCAGTGCTACCACCCACCATGCCAGGCAGTCCTAGAGGGGGGGCATTCCTGGGAATACTTGCCAAGGGTGGCACCATGAGGAGACAGAAGTCCATAGGTGTGTGTGTGTCTAATGTATGGCCCCACTTTACTATGATTACCGTTTCCAGAGAGTAACTGGCTTCATTAAATGTGATGTGAACAAATTAGAGTGATCCACTTGCCAAATTGTGCTCTGAGGCGACAGTATTATAACCCATTACCCATACGCTGAAACCACAGTCGATGATGAAGCAATAGTATTTCATTGAAACTAATTCTATCCATGTTCCATCCAATTCATCACGCCACTCAGAGCCAATAGTAGCCCAAAGGCAGGTCTGTGTGTTATGACTGCACTAGCTTCAGTAGCTAGTAACTTCAGTATATGCAGTAGCTTGAGCATACTTTGTAATATTTGGAACATAGAAGGCAATCCTCACACCTGACCCATAGACAACTTTCTCAAACTGATTACAGAATTTAAAAAGTTAAGTGAACTATCCAAAAAATGTATCTCGATAAGAAAGATGAAATGAAATAGAATCACACATGTACAATTGACAGATCTCTCTTTCTTTCTCTCTATCGCTCATTCTCTCACTTTATTTCTCTCTCTCAGGTATAACAGAAGAGGAGAAGACGCTCCTCACCCCTCCCCCACTCAAGTTCACCCGCAGCCTCTCCATGCCCGACACGTCCGAGGACATCCCTCCTCCCCCGGCCATCTCTCCCCCGTCTCCCCCCTCCTCCTACAACTCTCCATCCATCTCCCCCACGCCAAGGGGCTTAGGCACCACCCGACCGGGCCTCACCCTCAATTCTGCTGGAAAATGTTCCAACACCACTATCCTTGGCAACCGCATGGTAGATGTAGGGACACTAAGGCGAGGTTATCACCGCCAGAGCTCAGAACAGTACGATAGTAGAAGCCGAGGACGGGCACCCGTGCCCGAGAACCCGTACTCGGAGGTGGGCAACAAGGCGCTGTACGTGCCTGCCAAGCCGGCGAGGAGGAAGGGCATGCTGGTCAAGCAGCCCAATGTGGAGGACAGCCCAGAGAAGACCTGCTGTGCCCCGCCCTCAGACACCATTTCCATGCCGACCACACCCACTGAGAGGACCTTCTCGTCCATTCCCATCCCCACCATCATCGTCAAGGAGCCGTCCACCAGTAGCAGTGGAAAGAGCAGCCAGGGCAGCAGTATTGAGATCGAGCCCACCACGCCCGAACACCCACCCTTAACGCCCGGGGCAGGGGGCAGGGGGCTGAGGCCTGAAGACCCCATTGTCAACAATCCCTTTGCGGCTGCCATCGCAGGGGCAGTGAGGGACCGGGAGAAGAGGCTGGAGGCGCGGAGGAACTCGCCCGGCTTCCTCTCCACCGACATGGGGGATGAGGACTTGGGAGACCCGGCCCAGTGCCTACGCCAGTCCAAGTCTATCGATGAGGGGATGTTCAGCAATGACGAGCACCTGCAGAGGATAATGGCTCCCCCGCCGGCCGCCAACCTGCTGCAAGAAGGGGGTGATCGTGGGGGTAACGTGACAGACTTCAACACCCCTGAGCCCACCCAGGTGGTGAGGGAGCCCCTGACCGCGCGTACCGGCCAGTACCCCAACCTGGACAGCCCCGTCAGTCTCCCGGCCACTCCGCCCAAGACCTACAGCTCCAACGGAGGAAGGGACTACCTGCACCCCGTCACAGGTAAGGCCCTGGACCCTAACTCGCCCCTCGCCCTGGCGCTGGCGGCCCGGGACAGAGCCATGAAGGAGCAGACACAAACAACCATGGCGACACAAGCCCCACCCCCTTCTCAACCTCAACCGCTCCCCAAGAGCGATGCCCCCCAGTCCCTCCCTCCCAACCCCCACAAACCTGGCCTCAATCAGCCCCTCTTCATCGATACCAAGCTCCGCTCCAACACCGAGACAAGCTTCGCTACCTCCACGACAACCCTGGGGCGAGGCAGAGGGGTAGGTCTGAGGAGGCAGATGACGGAGCAGAAGTACAAGTCGGATGGAGTGAGGGAGGAGAGGCAGCAGGCGGAGCAGGATGCCGGGCTGCTGATGGTGCACACCAAAAACAGCCCAGAGGGGGAAGACAGGGGGCAGGAGAACACACCAGCCCAGGACAACAGTATCCCCAGTGAACTGAGAGACCCCAACCAGCCAAACCCCCCCACCAACAGCCACAGTACCATGCCCCTGCCCCCTGTGCCGCGGGGGAAGAGCATCACGGCTGGGGGGTCGGTGGACGAGCCAGTCAAGCTGCCCTTCCGCATGCCCCCTCCCCCGCTGGCCTCGGTGGACATCGAGGAGGTGGAGGAGTTTGTCTTCTCCGAGCCCTTGCCACCGCCACTGGAGTTCGCCAACAGCATCGACATCCCTGAGGACCAGGCAACGGCCATCGCTGAGTTGCTCAAGCAACGGAACCAAGAGAGACGCAACGGGATGGGGGACAGGGGGCCAAATCCACCCCCATACTACACCCACGGCCCACCCCCTGTCGGCCAGTTCCGACGGGGAAGCGGGATGTCCAATTGCGTGCCCCCACCCTCCTATCCCCCTCCGACCCCTGACGGTGGCTTTAAGCAAGGTGTCACTGACTCAGGCATCGAGGAGGTAGACAGTCGCAGCAGTGGAGACCCCCATATGGAGACTACCAGCACAATTTCCACAGTTTCCAGCATCTCTATACTGTCGTCGGAGGGCGGGTACAACAGCGCCCTGGAGAACACTTCCATGGTCTATACTGATGGCCAGGCTTACCTCGATGACCGACCCCCCGTTCCCCCCAAGCCCAAAAACAAGCCCATCATCAACAAGAACACTGCACTTTACCACGACGTCCTCATGGAGGAATCCCTGGACTCCTTCGGGGTGCCCCCTCCTGTCCCTCCTCCTCCACCCGGGTCCATGTCCCCCCCGGACCTCCCCAGGACCCCCTCCCATCGGTCGTCCAAGCTGTGGGGCGAGCCCCCGGAGCTAAGGAGCCCGCCCACGTCTGACCCTAAGGCCACAGTTATCAATGAGTTGAGCTCCATCTTATCACAGATGTACCGGCCCAAACAGGGGGACTCCTTCGACTCACCCACCACAGGGGCCAGGGGCGGCTTTGGAACTAGGTAACACATAAATCTACCTTACCTTTGACCTTTAACATTTACGCTGACACATCTCACCTTTGACCTTTAAACAAACCCCCTACCCTCCATCTCCAAAGAGCCAAGCTACGGCATTAAGAATATTAGATGGTCTATATCTTCTCTTTTTATATATCCATTTGCTGATCAATTATTCCCTATAAAACAGCGAGATAATGAGCTGATGTGTTGCTAAGACCAACCAATAGTCATTTGGAAACATAAGCCTAGCTAGCTACTGTCATCGTTTTAAAGTGCTACTCTAGCCCAAGGTTTTCCAAAATCGGTCTTCGATGTTACTACTCAGCTGATTGAAATAACCAACTCATCATCAAGCTTTGATTATTTGAATCAGCTGTGTAGTGCTGGGGGGGATACCCAAGACACCTGCTACTGGGTCATTCCACCAATAGAGTGCCTTTTGGGTACTGTAATTTGGTAAAAAAGAAAGAACGTTTTTATTAAATTTGTATTTCTAAATTTTAACATTCTGTCATAAGGAGTACATGTTCAACTTCATAAAAAAGGTGTTCCCCATCTCAAGAAAAAAAAAATACTAGAGTAAGTGCCAATTAAAGTAACATGGTTGACCGTATCTGGGTTAAATATTTCATCTTAAATCAGCTGTAAATTCTATGTGAGAATGCTATTCATTGACTACAGCTCAGCATTCAACACCATAGTGCCCTCAAAGTTCATCACTAAGCTAAGGACCCTGGGACTAAACACCTCCTTCTGCAACTGGATCATGGACTTCCTGACGGGCCACCCCAGGTGGTAAAGGTAGGTAACAGCACATCCGCCACGCTGATCCTCAACATGGGGGCCCCTCACGGGTGCGTGCTCAGTCCCCTCCTGTACTCCCTGTTCACTCATGAATGCATGGCCAGGTACGACTCCAACATCATCATTACATTTTCCGATGACACAACGATGAGACAGCCTATAGGGAGGAGGTCAGAGACCTGACCGTGTGGTGCCAGGACAACAACCTCTCCCTCAACGTAAACAAGACGAAGGAGATGATTGTGGACTACAGGAAAAGGAGGACGAGCACGCCGCCATTCTCATCGACGGGGCTGTCGAGCAGGTTGAGAGCTTCAAGTTCCTTGGTGTCCACATCACCAACAAACTATCATGGTCCAAGCACACCAAGACAAAACGACCCCAAGGCACTACAGAGGGTAGTGCGTACGGCCCAGTACATCACTGGGGCCAAGCTTCCTGCCATCTAGGACCTTTATACCAGGCAGTGTCAGAGGAAGGCCCTAAAAATTGTCAAAGACTCCAGCCACCCTAGTCATAGACTGTTCTCTCTGCTACCGCACGTCAAGCGGGACCGGAGCACCAAATCTAGATCCAAAAGGCTTCTTAACAGCTTCTACTCCCAAGCCATAAGACTGCTGAACAATCCATCAAAATGGCCACCTATTTACACTGACCCCCCCCTCCCTCCCTCCCCCTCCATTAGTTTTTTCACTGTTGCTACTCGCTGTCTATTATCTATGCATAGTCACTTTACCCATACCTACATGTACAAACTACCTCGACTAACCTGTACCCCTGCACATTGACTTGGTACCCCCTGTATATAGCCTCGTTATTGTTATTTTCTTGTGTTACTTTTTATAATTTTTCACTTTAGTTTATTTAGTAAATATTTTTTTAACTCTTTCTTGAACTGCATTGTTGGTTAAGGGCTTTTAAGTAAGCATTTCACGACATTTCACGACCTGTTGTGTTCGGCGCATGTGACAAATACAATTTTAGTTTATACTAAGCCTTCTGCCACCATTACATCAACTATGGCATCAACCTTATTGGCAATGGCCAGAGCTCCTGCTGGCACAGCATGTTTATGCTCCCTCCTCAATAAGACCATTGAAAACTCAGTATTTCTGCCCATTTGATAACTTGGCTAGTGCCCCTTAATGGAGGTCCAACATAACATACACAATGCACGGATGACCTATAGCATATGCATAATGTCAGAGGCTTAGCTAGCATTGTGGATATAGTTAGCCATAGCTATCATTGTAGTTAGCACATAGCTAGTGTAGCATTGTGGCTAACGTTAAATGCACAATTCAGAGGACTTAGCTAGTATTGCAGCTGAAACCATCTATAACAGCGCACAACAAATATAATTTTGCTAGCATTGGGCTAATGCAAACCATATCAGTAGATATAGTAGATAAGGTAGCTCCAGGAATAGAGTGCCTTTTGAGTCCCTTTGATATTTTAAGTAGAATGTTTGAACCAATATTGAATTTTGAAATCATGTTATATTAAATAAAGTGCCCTTTAATATAAACCACATGGAAAATTCAATACATCTGATTTATAATATAAATCAGCATTGTCCACCGTCATGTTTTTCCGACTTCTAGGAAGATTTTAACCCACTTAACCCAAACATTTTTTGTTTTGTGGTAGAAAACTGAATGCTAGAAATATGTTCACAATTTAATTTCTTGCATTCAATTGCCCCTTCCTGTTGCACATATCAAGCTTCCCTTCCCCCTGCCACAAAGGGATTTCCAGTCAAATCAAATATCATTTGTCTTGATCATGTTGAGGGAGAGGTTGTTATCATGGCACCACACTGCCAGGTCTCTGACCCCCTCCCTATAGGCTGTCTCATCGTTGTTGGTGATCAGGCCTATCACTGTTGTGTCGTCAGCAAACGTAATGATGGTGTTGGAGTCGTGCTTGGCCATGCAGTCATGGGTGAACAGGGAGTACAGGAGGTGGACGGAGCACGCACCCCTGAGGGGCCCCAGTGTTGAGGATCAGTGTGGCAGATGTGTTGTTGCCTACCTTTACCACCTGGGGGCGGCCTGTCAGGAAGTCCAGGATCCAGGTGGGAAAGGGCAGTATGGAGTGCAATAGAGATTGCGTCATCTGTGGATCTTTTGGGGTGGTATGCAAATTAGAGTGGGTCTAGGGTTTCTGTGATAACGTTCTTGATGTGAGCCATGATCAGCCTTTCAAAGCACTTCATGGCTACAGATGTGAGTGCAGGTTACCTCGGTGTTCTTGGGCACAGGGACAATGCTGGTCTGCAGACTCGGTCAAGGACAGGTTGAAAATATCAGTGAAGACACTTGCTAGTTGGTCAGCGCATGCTCAAAGTACACGTCTTGGTAATCCTTCTGGCCCTGCGACCTTGTGAATGTTAAACTGTGTAAAGGTCTTACTCACATTGGCTACGGAGTGCGTGATCACACAGTCGTCCGGAACAGCTGGTGCTCTCATGTATGCTTATAGAAGTAATTTAGCTCGTCTGGTAGGCTCGCGTTACTGGGCAGCTCGCGGCTGTCCTTCCCTTTGTAGTCTGTAATAGTTTGCAAGCCCTGCCACATCCGACGAGCATCGGAGCTGGTGTAGTAGTATTCAATCTTAGTCCTGTATTGTACGCTTTGACTGTTTGATTGTTCGTCGGAGGGGATATCGGGATTTCTTATAAGTGTCCGGGTTAGAGTCCCACTCCTTGAAAGTGGCAGCGCTACCCTTTAGCTCGTGGGGATGTTGCCTTTAATCCATGGCCTCTGGTTGGGGTTTGTACGTATGGTCACTGTGGGAACGACGTCCTCGATGCACTTATTTATGAAGCCAGTGACTGATGTGGTGTACTCCTCAATGCCATCGGAAGAATCCCAGAACATATTCCAGTCTGTGCTAGCAAAACAGTCCTGTAGCTTAGCATCTGCATCATCTGACCACTTCCATATTGAGCGAGTCACTGGTACTTCCTGCTTTAGTTTTTGCTTGTAAGCAGGAATCAGGAGGATAGAGTTATGGTCAGATTTGCCAGATGGAGGTCGAGGGAGAGCTTTGTATGCGTCTCTGTGTGTAGAGTAAAGGTGGTCTAGAGGTTTTTTCCCTCTGGTTGCATATGTAACATGCTTGTAGAAATTAGGTAAAATGGATTTAAGTTTCCCTGCGTTAAAGTCTGCGGCCACTAGGAGCGCAGCCTATGGATGAGCATTTTCTTGTCCATGTGACTTAAGAGGTCCAGATAACTTTTTGGTAAAGAATACAGTGATGAGTAATAAAACTGTCTCCTGTGATAAAATGAAGGGCACTAAGAAAAACGGCATCCAGAGGTTTAAGAGTAGAGGCAACTGCACTTTGATAAATAGTATCCACATAATCAAGAACAGGTAAAGGTTGACTGCACAATTGCCTAGAGAGAAACAAGATATTCTTCTGTTCCCTATGAGAATTTCATTAAAATACATTTCAATTCAAGAAGCTGAATTTATTTATTGGCGTGTGTTAGGTTTTTATTTTGACAGATAATACAAGAAGGTTCCCTGTAGCTTTGAGGTCTTTCTGGGAACTGTTGGGTCTAATAGATTAATGAGTCCTCAGTGTTTGACTATGGAATGTGTTAGAGCCAGAAGGGAGAGTGTGGCCTATATAGCTACCTGGTTGGGGGGAAAAAACAATCCACCTGCCTAGTGAGTAACTTCTCCAGTGTTTGTGTTTTTGTTTTTTTTAGAGGGTAGATCAGCTTTAATATTGCAGTCTTACTGTGGCTTCTACCACTGTAATTGTCTGCATCATTTCCAATCCCCCATATATATATATATTTCTGTATATATACAGTACCAGTCAAAAGTCATTCAAAAGTCACCAGTCATCACTCATTCAAGGGTTTTTCTTTATTTTTACTATTTTCTACATTGTAGAATAATAGTGAAGACATCAAAACTATGAAATAACACATATGGAATCATGTAGTAACCAAAAAAGTGTTAAACAAATCAAAGTATATTTTGTATTTGAGATTCTTCAAAGTAGCCACCCTTTGCTTTGATGACAGCTTTGGACACTCTTGGCATTCTATCAACCAGCTTCATGAGGTAGTCACCTGGAATGCATTTCAATTGACAGATGTGCCTTGTTAAAAGTTAATTTGTGGAATTTCTTTCCTTCTTAATGCGTTTGAGCCAATCAGTTGTGTTGTGACAATGTAGGTGTGGTTTTTAGAAGATAGCCCTATTTGGTAAAAGACCAAGTCCATATTATGGCAAGAACAGCTCAAATAAGCAAAGAGAAATGACAGTCCATCATTACTTTAAGAAGGTCAGTCAAGAATATTGCTTGGGCCAAGAAACACGAGCAATGGACATAAGACCGGTGGAAATCTGTCCTTTCGTCTGATGAGTCCAAATGTGCGATTTTTGGTTACAGCTGCCGTGTCTTTGTGAGACGCAGAGTAGGTGAACGGATGATCTCCACGTGTATTTCCCACCATAAAGCATGGAGGAGTAGGTGTGATGGTGTGGGGTGCTTTGCTGGTGACACTGTCTGTGATTTATTTAGAGTTCAAGGCAGACTTAACCAGCATGGCCACCACAGCATTCTGCAGCGATACACCATCCCATATGGTTTGCGCTTAGTGGGACTATCATTTGTTTTTCAACAGGACAATGACCCAAAACACACCTCCAGGCTGTGTAAGGGCTATTTGACCAAGCAAAGTGATGGGGTGCTGCATCAGATGACCTGGCCTCCACAATTACCCGACCTCAAACCAATTGAGATGGTTTGGGATGAGTTGGAACACGGAGTGAAGGAAAAGCAGCCAACAAGTGCTCAGAATATGTGGGAACTCCTTCAAGATTGTTGGAAAAGCATTCCTCATGAAGCTGGTTGAGAGAATGCCAAGAGAGTGCAAAGTATCAAGGCAAAGGGTGGCTACTTTGAAGAATCTAAAATCTAGAATATATTTTGATTTGTTTAACACTTTCTTGGTTACTACATGATTTCATATGTGTTACTTCATAGTTTTGAAGTCTTCACTATTATTATTTTTTCCCCCCCACACCTTTATTTAACCAGGTAGGCCAGTTGAGAACAAGTTCTCATTTACAACTGCGACCTGGCCAAGAAAAAGCAAAGCAGTGCGACAAAAACAACAACACAGTGTTACACATAAACAAACGTACAGTCAATAACACAATAGAAAAATCTATGTACAGTGTGTGCAAATATAGAAGAGTAGGGAGGTAAGGCACTAAATAGGCCATGGAGGCGAAATAATTACAATTTAGCATTAACACTGGAGTGATAGATGTGCAGATGATGATGTGCAAGTAGAGATACTGGGGTGCAAAAGAGCAAGAGGATAAGTAACAATATGGGGATGAGGTAGTTGGGTGTGCTATTTACAGATTGGCTGTGTACAGGTACAGTGATCGGTAAGCTTCTCTGACAGCTGATGCTTAAAGTGAGAGAGGGAGATAAAAGACTCCAGCTTCAGTGATTTTTGCAATTCGTTCGAGTCATTGGCAGCAGAGAACTGGAAGGAAAGGCGGCCAAAGGAAGTGTTGGCTTTTGGGGGTAACCAGTGAAATATCAAATTGAATCAAATCAAATTTTATTGGTCTGCTGGAGCACGTGCTACGGGTGGGTGTTGCTATGGTGACCAGTGAGCTGAGATAAGGCGGGGCTTTACCAAGCATCGACTTATAGATGACCTGGAGCCAGTGGGTTTGGCGACGAATATGTAGTGAGAACCAGCCAACGAGAGCATACAGGTCGCAGTGGTGGGTAGTATATGGGGCTTTAGTGACAAAACGGATAGCACTGTGATAGACTACATCCAGTTTGCTGAGTAGAGTGTTGGAGGCTATTTTGTAAATTACATCGCCGAAGTCAAGGATCGGTCGGGTAGTCAGTTTTATGAGGGTATGTTTGGCAGCATGAGTGAAGGAGCCTTTGTTGTGAAGTAGGATGCCGATTCTAGATTTAATTTTGGATTGCAGATGCTTAATGTGAGTCTGGAAGGAGAGTTTACAGTCTAACCAGACAGCTAGGTATTTGTAGTTGTCCACATATTCTAAGTCAGAACCATCCAGAGTAGTGATGCTAGTCGGGCGGGAGGGTGTGGCAGCAATCAGTTGAAGAGCATGCACTTAGTTTTACTTGCATTTAAAAGCAGTTGGAGGCCACGGAAGGAGTGTTGTATGGCAATGTAGAAAATAGTAAAAATAAAGAAAATCCTTGAATGTGTATATAGGGAGGTAGAAGTTGTAAATTGATTTTATTTTTACTTTTTTATATATATGTGTGTGTGTATATATATATAATATATATATACAGTGCCTTGCGAATGTATTCGGCCCCCTTGAACTTTTCGACCTTTTGCCACATTTCAGGCTTCAAACATAAAGATATAAAACTGTAATTTTTTGTGAAGAATCAACAACAAGTGGGACACAATCATGAAGTGGAACGAAATTTATTGAATATTTCAAACTTTTTTAACAAATAAATAACTGAAAAATTGGGCGTGCAAAATTATTCAGACCCTTTACTTTCAGTGCAGCAATACTTAGCACCACAATACTTAGCCTTCTACTTCCAGCTTATACATACAATGTACATTATACAGACACAATATATTTTACATTACTTATCTTTTTTTGTTTGTTTTTAGTCCCACCTTCCAGCTACCCTCAACCCCTCCCATATACATCTGAAGACCATCCATTTTTTATTTCTAATTGCCATATATTTTTCAACTGTGCTGTGATGTTTCACAAACCTTTCTATTTTCATAGTTTCTACAGATTGTAAAGTAAAGATACATTTTTTTCAGTATTATTATATTATTGATTGATTGACTATGACTTTTCAAATCAACCAGCAGTGCTATTTGCAGAGTTAGCTCCAGGTAATTCTTCAGCCATTCCTGAACCTGCAACCAAAAGGAAGCATATGGCCAGTACCAAAACAGGTGATCTAATGATTCTTTCTCTTCACAGCAAAATCTGCAGAGGTATTATGGTTGTATCCCCCATGTATATGACATTCTATTGGTTGCAAGAATTTTGTATAATAATTTAAACGAACAAAATTCAAGTGTTTAATCCAGTGTTGTTTTGTGTATCAGTTCATAAGCCATGTGCCATGGAATCGGTACATTGAAAATCTCTTCCCAACTATTTTGCAACCTGTTTGGTTCAGATGTATTTTTTTTGGTCCTTAATAACATTTTAAGGATTGGCCCATTTTTCAATTTTCACCTAAAATGACATACCCAAATATAACTGCCTGTAGCTCAGGCCCTGAAGCAAGGATATGCATATTCTTGGTACCATTGGAAAGGAAACACTTTGAAGTTTGTGGAAATGTTAAAGGAATGTAGGAGAATATAACGCATTAGATCTGGTAAAATATAATACCAAGAAAAAAATAAAAAAAATGTGTACCATCTTTCAAATGCAAGAGAGAGGCCATAATGTATTATGCCAGCCCAGGTGCAATTTAGATTTTGGCCACTAGATGGCAGCAGTGTATGTGAAAAGTTTTAGACTGATCCAAAGTACCATTGTATTTCTGTTCCAAATGTTGTATCAAGACTGCCCAAATGTGCCTAATTTGTCATGTTCAAAATTGTGCACTCTCCTCAAACAATAGCATGGTATTCTTTCACTGTAATAGCTACTGTAAATTGGACAGTGCAGTTGGATTAAAAGGAATTTAAGCTTTCTGCCGATATCAGATTTGTCCATGTCCTGGGAAATGTTCTTATTACTTACAACCTCATGCTAATCACATTAAATTAAACTCGGATACTTTTTTATTTATCACAAATTTCTTTAACCAATTTTGGTCTTCATTGCAAGGTCGACAGACAAGGTCCTTACCTTCTCCCCCTTCCACTTGCCTCCTCCATTTTTGCGGTAATGCTGCAATCAGTTGGATGTAATTTTGGATAGAGCAGACATTTCCATATATTTTTGCTAACTGCATGTGTGACATAACTCCACCAGTCCTATTTATGATATAATTTACAAAGATTATACAGTTGTCTTTTTTCATTAAATTTTATATTTTTTTATCAATTAGTATATTTGAGTTTAACCATAATATTTGTTTTAATATTTGTTCTGTCTTTTCTGGTGGATTAAAGTGAAATTGCAACCAGCTTTCTATGGCTTGTTTTTAAAATAGCGGTATTTTGGAGATTATTTATTTTTCAAATAATGGAAAGTGAGAGGTTGTAATCTGAATAAAGGGAAAAAGGCCATTCTTGAACACGGGGTAAGCCATTCTTACTAATCTGCTAGAGAACCAGTTTGGATTTAAGTAAAGCTTTTGTATGACTGAAGCCTTTAGTGAAAGGTGAAATGCTTTAATATTTTATAATTTCTGCCCTCCGAGTTCATATTCATTATATAAATATGCCTGATTAATTTTGTCTGGTATGCTGTTCCAAATAAAGTGGAATATATTTTGCTCATATAATTGAAAAAACAAGTCATTAGGTGTAGGCAGGGCCATAAGTAAATAGGTAAACTGGGATATGACTAAAGAGTTAATCAGGGTGATTATTCCACAAATAGACAGGTATTTTCCTTTCCACGGTAGCAATATTTTATCTATTTTTGCTAACTTTTTGTTAAAATGTATTTTAGTGAGATGATCTATTTATTTCAGGATATAAATACTTCTCCAGTGTTTGCAGATCTGTTTGTTAAAACTAGGCCTTTCCCTCCAATGGACTGACCAGAGCTTCCTTCCACTATATTGCTTACAGCTGGTTCGCCACATATCTGCAAACACAGAAGAGATAAGGGCTAAGGAAAGGTTGGAGGTGAGGGAAGAGTCAGGTGTTTGGGACTGGCGTATTCTACCCATTTCAAGCTGATTGGAATAAGTTGAACCAATGATATGGACCGAGTTTTCCATAAAACTTGTTTTATGGAAAACAGATTCACTACACAGTGTAGGTTAAAGGGAAAGATGGCACGGTACTGTTTAGTACAGCCTGAGGGAAGGAGAGAGATCATATAGAACAGTTGAAGTGAGGAAGCGTGTGAGGAATTAGGTAGCAGAAGGGGCAAGGTGCCCTGTAGCTGAGCACATGGAGCAGATGGATATGAAAGAGAGGGTGGCCTATATTATCTGTCTCTCTGTCTCATTCTCGGGCCTTCCATGTCTCTTTATGTCTCTGTATCTTTCTCTCTCTGTCTGTTTCTTTTTGTCTCAGTTTCTCTCCCCCCTCTCTCTCTCCCCCCCTCTCTCTGACTTAAACAGGTTCATAAGAAACAGTCTCTCTCCGTCTTAAGCATTCAGCACAGCAGAACCAGCCCAGATGAACGCCACGACATGAAGGATTTGCTCTCCCTCCTTTTTAGCATTCTTACATTTTTCCTTTCACTTTATCGCCGTCTTTTAGGTTCACAGATTAGTGTGCCAGCGAGCGAACGGGGTTGCCTAGCAACGAGTTGATGAGAGCAGCCTTGAGGCCCGCTGGAGTGATGTCAGTCCGATTATAGTGTGTGGGGTGGGGGGGGGGGGTGGGGGGGGCTAACCCTCAGTAGAGTTCAGTGTCATCACAGTGTGCACATCCACATCATGTGCAACATCCATTACTAGGCCACAGTTACATAACATTTCAGAGTGGGGGATTGTGTGTGTGAGTGCATGCAGAGTGGGGGATTGTGTGTGTGAGTGCATGTGTGAGGGTGTGTGGTGAGATGGAGAAAGAGTCTCTTGACTGTTTTTGTGTGTGCATTCGTGTGTATATGCGTGTGTACAGTACAGTATATCTATAATGGTTAAATTCACTGCACTAAGTTGAAGCATCCAGTACTACTCTGTAGAAAATGGCTCCGATGATGTTGTGTATGATCTCTAATGACACAGTCAAAGCAGACCCATTTATATACAGTAAAACCATTCCGCTTCTGGGCTGTTATATCTGCTATGGAAGGTTGGAGCGATAGGTTGGTCATTAAACTCGATAAGCAAGTAAGTCAGAAGGTATCATTTCTGCTTTCATTGCTGGATAATGTTTGGTGTGTGTGCGATGTGTGGTCCAAGGTATGTGTTGCTCTGTCACAGTAGGCTATTGATACCCTCATCCCTCTCCCACCTCGTCAGCCTGATGGTATTGATTGTGATCACAGGTTTAACAGCAAAGTATTGATCAGTTAGAAATGGATCAGTGTGTCAGATAACGAAGCATCAACTTTTATTATGCAAAGCTGCTCAAGTGCATTCATGGGGCATGCACAGTATATGTGAAATGGACCAGACTATGACTGTTAGATGAAATTACGAGATTTGACCTCTGTTCTGTGAAGTGAATTTTTAGTGTCCCATCTTCACAAGGAGGTTATCACGTTGGAGTGAGATGTCAGTTTAGAAGGACATATGTTCATTCACTGCATTTTGTCACATTTTCTGTCTCACTTTTTTACCCTTTTTGTATGTGTGTGTGTGTGTGTGCGTGCGTGCGTGCGTGATAGTGTTTGTGTCTCCCCATGTGTTTTGTCGTTGTCTCATCTTTTCATGTGTCCTCTGTTTCACGCCATTCTCCTTACTCCATCACGATGACTGCATGTGGAAAAGCTGGTGCTGAAAAAACAAGCTGTAAGTTTTACCCATGGTGCAAAGTGCTACAGGTCCAGAGGGGGGGACTTAGTGCTTTCACTTTGGCCCAATCCATTTGGGCCAAATAACGCCCTTGCCCATTTCACTTCCCCTCCCTAACTTCCCTCAGGGTTATCCATATAGTACAAGGGAAAGAGGGGACAACCAACCTGGTCATCAAGGGCTGCTGTGTCTTCTGGTTTTGTCCATACTTAGGAGTGTAATTACAGTATATTAATTGACTTCTACACATACATTAGTCAACAAATTAGCAGGCATTGCAGCCCTTCAGAGCCCGATCAGTATGGAACCACAGAAGGAAGTTTAGAGGGGGAATTGAATGAGGGTGTTAATCTGAATTGAATGGGGCATAGTTGTGTGTGTTTTTGGGGGTGATGGTTTGCCCTGTGTGTCCCTGCTCTCACTTCATACGCCTCTTCATCCATCTCCCCATCAATCCATCACTCCATCTGGTGCTGCACAAATCTCTGTGGTCTGTAGGGGACTGATATGTACACTACACATGACTACACTGTTCCAAAAAATATTAGATTGACATTAGATTGCATACCAGATCTAGGTTCTCTCTTCTGTCCCTCTTGTGTTGTCAAGCCCACTGCATGTTTGTGTTAGGTATATTGTTTTGTGAGTCGAGGATACTGTGATGCTGATGCCAGATTGTCAAATGGTATTCTTCTGGAATGAACTGCTGGATATGAGAGTAATAACCACTTTATAATGATTATTCCCAGCAGAGCTGACCTCAAATACTGTATAATCCTCTTCCTCGATATGCTGCATTGTTGTTCTATTTAGAGTTCAACTACCAAAAGACATGCTTGTCTGAACGCATGCACATAGATGTACTCTCTCAACGCTCACACACACACACACACACACACACACACACACACACACACACACACACACACTCTGAGATAGAGAGTGAATCACATTAGGACATGCTCTGTGGACTTAGTGCTGCAAGCTTCCCTCTGGCCCCTCGTGCAGTCCGAGTTTTTTTTCTACATGCTGTTGTGTGTGTGTTCCTGGTTATCTGCGTTCTTCTTGTAAACAGAGTTATTGTTACTGTTTTGTTAGACTTCAGTGCAGCTTTTGACATTATCGATCATAGTCTGCTGCTGGAAAAACGTATGCCTTTACACCCCCTGCTATAGGTCAGATGCCACAAAGAGGGACTTAGGAAAATAACAATTGGCTCAGAACAGGGCAGCACGGCTGACCCTTAAATGTGCGCAGAGAGCTAACATTAATGATATGCATGTCAATCTCTCATGGCTCAAAGTGGAGGAGAGATTGACTTCAGCAGTACTTGTTTTTGTAAGAAGTGTTGACAAACTGAATGCACCAAGGTGTCTGATTAAACTACTAGCACACAGCTTGGACACCCATGCATACCCCACAAGACATGACACCAAGTCCAGGACAGACTATGGGAGGCGCACAATACTACATAGAGCCATGAATACATGGAACTCTATTCCACATCAGGTAACTGATGCAAGCAGTAGAATCAGATTTAATTAACAGATACAAATACACCTTATGGAGCAGTGAGTACTGTGATGAGACACACACATAGGTACAGACACACACACACAAACGCTAGCACACGCACTCTACACACACACACACAGTACATTGTAATATTGTTGTATGGTGGTATTATACATTTTGTACTGTAGATATGTAGTGGTGTAATAATGTTATATGACGTACTGTTTTATTCTTTGTTTTAACAATCTCAAAAAAGTATACTTTAAGAATTTTTTGGTAAATATATTCTTGCATTTTTTACTGTTTAGCTCACATAATATAATAAATGTAGCCAAAACGAATGTAGCCATTAATAAATGCATTTCTATAGCTTCAAAAATATTTGTTTAAATGGTGAGGGAGTGCCAAGATGTAGTCACGGTGGCTTGAACACAGCGACTCCTAGTCATCTAGTATACAGTGCATTCAGGAAGTATTCAGACCCCTTGACTTTTTCCACATTTTGTTACCTTACAGCCTTATTCAAATATGGATTAATTAAAACAAAATCATCATCAATCTACACACCATACCCCATAAACAGGTTTTTAGACATTTTTACAAATGTATATTTTTTTTTAAATAAATACCTTATTTACATATGTATTCAGACCCTTTGCTATGAGACTCGAAATTGAGCTCCGGTGCATCCTGTTTCCATTGATCATCCTTGAGATGTTTCTACAACTTCATTGGAGTCTACCTGTGGTAAATTCAATTGATTGGACATAATTTGGAAAGGCACACACCTGTCTATGTAATGTCGCACAGTGCATGTCAAAGCAAAAACCAAGCCAAGAGGTCGAAGGAACTGTCCGTAGAGCTCTAAGACAGGATTGGGGGAAGGGTACCAAAACATTTCTGCAGCATTGAAGGTCCCCAAGAACCTGTCCTCCATCATTCTTAAATGGAATAAGTTTGAAACCACCAAGACTCTTCCTAGAGCTGGCCGCCTGGCCAACTGAGCAATCGGGGGAGAAGGGCCTTGGTCAGGGAGGTGACCAAGAACCAAATGGTGACTCTAACAGAGCTCCAGAGTTCCTCTGCGAAAATAGGAGAACCTTCCAGAAGGACAACCACCTCTGCAGCACTCCACCAATCATGCCTGGCAGAGTGGCCAGACGGAAGCCACTCCTCAGTAAAAGGCACATGACAGCCCACTTGGAGTTTGCGAAAAGGCACCTGAAGGACTCTCAGACCATGAGAAACAAGATTCTCTGGTCTGATGAAACCAAGATTGAACTCTTTGGCCTGAATGCCAAGCGCCACTTCTGGAGGAAACCTGGCACCATCCCTATGGTGAAGCATGGTGGTGGCAGCATCATGCTGTGGGGATGTTTTTCAGCGGCAGGGACTGGGAGAGTAGTCCGGATCGAGGGAAAGATGAACGAAGTCAAGTACAGAGAGATCCTTGATGAAAACCTGCTCCAGAGCGCTCAGGACCTCAGACTGGGGTGAAGGTTCACCTTCCAACAGGACAACAACCCTAAGCACACAGCCAAGACAATGCAGGAGTGGCTTCGGGATAAATATCTGAATGTCCTTGAGTGGCCCAGCCAGAGCCCGGACTTGAACCAGATCAAACATCTCTGGAGAGACCTGAAAATAGCTGTGCAGCGACGCTCCCCATCCAACCTGACAGAGCTTGAGAGCATCTGCAGATAAGAATGGGAGAAACTCCCCAAATACAGGTGTGCCAAGCTTGTAGCGTCATACACAGGAAGACTCGAGGCTGTAATCACTACCAAAGGTGCTTCAACAAAGTACTGAGTAATAAAGGGTCTGAATACTTATGTAATTGTGATATTTCAGGGGATTTTTTTATACACTTCTAAAAACCTGTTTTTGCTTTTGTCATTATGGTGTATTGTGTGTAGATTGATGAGGGGAAAAAAACGATTTCATCAATTTTAGAATAAGTCTGTAACATAACAAAATGTAGAAAAAGTCAAGTGGTCTGAATACTTTCCGAATGAACTGTAACTAGCTACCAAGAAGCCATTTCAGGCTGTCGATCAAGTCAGAGTAGCTATAGCTTGTCTGTTTTAGCTGTTATGCCTGCTGACAAGGTTGATAGACTTTAGAAAAGCAAGCAATTACTAAATATACTGAATAAGACTCACATTCCTTTAAATCTGTACCCAGATTTTAGCAGAGATGCAAAGAAGCATATTTAGTTTCTTTAACAAAATAACCACCAGTCAGGAGGATACAGACAGCTCAAGTGGTTCGCTTAAATATGCAGAAAAATATACATATTTTTTTACACAAAATGTATCATAATGATTATGGCTCTAGATTGCAGGAACAAGCTTTTTCAGGAGTTTGAAAAATGCTAAATATGGACTGCCTAATTGGTAAATAGTAGACTGTAAAATACCAGTGAAGTAAAGTATGGTTTAGGTAAAAATCCACTGACAACACTGCACCCTAGTGGCTCTTTCAAGTATTTCAGTAGAATTCTGTGCTTAGATCAGTAAGATACTTTATGTTCATGAACTTCGTGTTTATTTTGAAAGCTCTCAGCGATCCCCACTTCCACACCAAGCCTCAGCAGGTTTACCACACGTCAAGGTCAGCAAACACTACATCTGTTTTACACCAGCCAGGTCTGAACGCACACACACACATATCCTGTAGTGGGGGGTTGGTTGTGAGTCACATGTGGAGGGGGAGGAGTTTGCTTCTTGCTAGAGGTTTTTATCTGCCCAAGTTTCTCTAGGGTGCCATGGTCTTCTTTGGTTGCCATGTTCTGATCATTATGGTCTGGATTAGTTTGGTACAGCCACTCTATACCATAGTTCATCACTGTGCCATATGTATGTTAGGTTCTCATTATCTCTCTTTTCTCCCTCTATTTTCTCTTTCTCTCTCTCTCTCCAGCTCTCCAGCCTCAGGAAGCCAGCGGAACTCCAGCGTGTCCTTCAGCCTGCCCCCCTCCTCCTGCACCCCTCCTTCCAGCCTGCCCCCTCACCTCTGCAGCCCCCCGGACACCTCGAACCTCTCCTCGCCCCCCTGCCCCTCCTCTTTACCCCACTCTGCCTCGGCCAGCCTCAGCGACCTCTTCGGCCTGCCCACCCCACCCATGGGGAGTGCGAGTGGCTTCGGCAACATGGGTGGTAGCCTTGGTGGAGGGTCCTCGTGCGGTGGCTCGCGCTCCCCCTCACCACTCACCCTAATGCAGGCCGTAGCCACCTCAGGCAAGCCCTTCGCCTCCAAGCCCGTGGAGCTGTGGAGCAAGCTGGACGTGGCCGACTGGCTGGACAGTCTGAATTTGTCGGAGCATAAAGACGCCTTCCTGGACAACGAGATCGAGGGCGCCCACCTGCCCTCGCTGCAGAAAGAGGATCTGATTGACCTGGGGGTGACGAGGGTGGGCCACCGCATGAACATCGAGAGGGCCCTCAAAATGCTGCAGGACAGATAAAGCCAGGGGGTGTGGATTTATCTGAAACACTCTCTCTCCTACCTGTTCTCCTTTTCTGTCTGGGACGATTTAGGACTCGGTCTCTGACTCCTCCCTTCCTGCCTCGACTCTGTGGTGTGTTTGTGTTTGACCATTCCCATTCTGCTTCCCGAGTATCAAGGGATGTCGGAATCCTGGAGAAACTACATCAATCCAGAATGGAGAAAAAGTGGGAAAAATCCTGCATCTTTTTAGGGATGCTCATGTCACCACACTTTGGAATATTCTTGAAACGTAGCCCTCAAACACTTTGAAATACTGATAGAAATCCAACCTGGACATTTTTGGAATACTAAAGACTACAACTCCCAATTTGCTTTGGAATACTCAATACTTTTTCAAGCTCCCACCGTGCGGGTGTTTGGAACCAGCTGAGCTGGTTGGCGCTCCTTTTCTATCTTTGCTAGAGTTTCTTCAGAGAATATTTCTTCACTAGAGTCAAACCGTGGGTTATGTTTATGGATGCATCTGACGTTGTAGAGACATTTGAAAAACATTAGAAACGAGAACCTTTGCAGAAATGTTTAGCTTAATCCTAAACCATATCACTCGTTGCAAGCAAATACACACACACACACACACACACACACACACACACACACACACACACACACACACACACACACACACACACACACACACACACACACACACACACACACACACACACACAGATATCCGGCGATGGCCTTCTCCTGAGAGAGAGAAACATACTGATGTGTTAGTCTTTTCTAATGCATGGCTGGAGGGGCTCTACTGTAGCAGGCACCACTGTCCCCTTCACATCCCTGTTCACTGTGGAAGGTGTGTGTATTTGCGTTTTGTCAGAGACATGTTTGTGAGGCGTGTGTGCGCACACTGTGGGAGGTTTGTTAAATGGGTTTTAGAAAGACATGAGTGAGAGTGTAAGGTCTAGATTCAATCAAATCAAGCGTTAAGCGGTGCTAGCCGACACCCACATAGCTGATGTTTTGGCAGTGTCGGAAGTGTAACTGTGTTAGAGCTGTCAAATCGGTGATCATTGTCACAAAGCCACACCCATTCCTTTTGTGTTGTAAGTTCAAAAAGAGAAAGTGTATGCTATATAGAAATAATATAGCATACAATAATATGCTCAAATTGAAAATCATGAAACAAAATAATGAGGATTTCTATCAGCCTAATCAAGGTGTAGACTGCATCTCACATTCTGGTGTTCGAACTTGTAAACAGGGCTGCGTGGGATTTCTCTTAATGCGACTCCATGCCGCCAATGGCAATGTCTGTTTTAGGAGCCGCTTGTGGATTTGACAGCTCTAACACAGTTCCACCTCCGACACTGCCAAAACAACCCTACGCTGGTGTGGATCTGATAGAATCTAGCCCTAAGTGTTGGCGTCATGTGTGTTTTCATTGTCTTCCACACAATTGACAGTGACCTGGACAGGAGTGGAATGCCAGACCCCTACTCCCTATCCCCGAACCAACCAACCTCCCTTCAGGCCTATGACAGAAATAATCCACCTATCACAACAACAATTTTCCTGCCATAATATCACCATCTCTCTCCAGCCATCTTTAATCATGTCTAATCACTGAGTGATTCCTTTCACAGATCAAACATTGTTTTTATATTAATACCAGTGTGTGCTGTTGTGTTATAGGTGAGGGTTAAAAAAAAATAGTTGACACAATGATTCTCGGCGGGTATTTGAAGACAACCATTTAAAGGATGAGTGCAAAACGGGTGTTACTTTGTGATCTGGGTTAACATAGGACAGTGTGGTTGACTGTGTGCTTGTTTTTAGACAGCTAACCTATACTGTTCATTGCAGGGGCCAAGAATACTATGAATAATATTAATTCACTCAAATCTGCTACCCAGACATTCACACAATCACCGAAGAGGATTTAAAAAAGATTTATAGGAACGTTTACAAAGTTTGTGTATAATCAGTGTTTGCATTGCCGATGAATCACAAAATGTAATTATTAACAAGAAGAGGTGTTAATCCTAACTGCTGTTTCCAGAGGGAAGAAAAGAGGTGTGACACAGCAGCACCGACTGAGCAGCTATTAGAGGGGTATGGTTTGATCCAGCCAATAAAGGCTTTCGAGGATGCATTTGGTTCCTGTTCATTTGAGAATGAGAGGGAGAGTCCTCCATAACACTTTACATAAGCCTGCAGGTATAAACCTTTTATAAGGCTTGCTTATAAAAAGTTATAAAGTATTATTACTACAGGCTTCAAGTAAAATGTTACTGAGTCCTTTTCTCAACACCAGTGATGAGCTCTCACACCAATGAGCAGGTAGAACAAGATTATCTTCCAATCAAAGCTCCAATCTGACAGCCAATCAATAGTTTCCATCCTTTTTCATGAAACACCATTATGTCAATGTTAATATGAGAACTGCTGATAGGTCACTACCCAGGAAGTGTTTGATGGCATTGATTTTAAGTAAATTGAATATATTTATTGTTTTGAATGTGTATTAAGGAATGATTTAAAGAAAAGAGTACATCTATAGAATAATTATATGTATAATATTTCTAAAAGGTTCAGAGAGAGAATTTCTATGAAAGACTATGGCCATTGCATCCACCCTCAGAACTTATTTTCTTGTCACTATCCCTGTTTTATGTTTGGATAGTGCCTCAAATAGCTCATTATTCTCTACATAGTGCCCCATTTCTGGCCTCTCTGCCTCTGAACTAGATTAGAACTACCCCAGAATGGACTGCAAAGAGAAGTGTGGATGCCATGTATGCCACTGTACCCAGATTACCTATATATTATAACATATCACTAAAAAGTGAACAGTATTTTGTGGTCATTCGAGACATATCCATGATTCTATCAGTTCACAGTGATGTTCTATGAACATAACCATGATTGTTTGGATTGTGTGCAATTTAGGGGCTCCTGTTGGACAAAAAAAATCTACCTTGGTGAGATTCCTTTTTCTCTCTCCTGGTCCCTGTGTGCAACTGTATGATGATGAAGGGAAGACAAAGGGATGATAAAAAAGAGGACTTGCAGGAGTTATAACGCTGCTATAATCCATTCATTATTTTAAAAGACTCAACAAAAGTGACATAGAAAAAAGCACAGTATTTTTTATGATTTATATAGAATTATATGGAATTTTATAAAAGACATTTGGAGAAAAATATTCAACTCTGAAGTGTGGTTTGCCAAAAAGTGAAGAAAAAAACCAAGAACTATATTATATATAAATATATATTAATAGAAATTAATATTATCAGATTTATGAGGAAACTAAGAAGCAATATTTATACTGAATGGATATCCTTGGTGGTGTTTTTTCCCAGTTTTAAGATGAACTATCATTATATATTATCACCTGTTGATGTTATGAACACTGATAGATGAAGTGGACAGAAGACATTTGTCCAATCAAAATATATTTTATATACTATCCTCTGGCCATCACCTGCCTATCTTGAATATTGTAATTTTTGACAATTCCAATCGCTTAGTCTGTATAAAATGTGTGTATAAATGACTGAAACGCTTTACATTTATACATATCCTCACAGTCCACTGGATCGAAAACTGTCCCGATGACACTTTTATGCTCAACTTATATAGAAATGTACAAAAAAAGATTCGTTGTGACTGTTGATTTCATGGAAAAAAAAACAACATATCACTAAGCTAATTTATATGTGGAATCGTAGAACTGAGTAGTAGTATTAAGATGCTATACAAATCATCACTGTGTGACTATAAGGCTATGCTACATAAGGACTGGCATGGCTCACTATCCCCCCTACCATCACAACACAGTTCTTCACTTACCCATCGGCAACTATTTGGATACTTTTGCTATTTTCTCTTCTTCTTTATTTTCTCTTCTCTTCTTTTATTTTTCATTCTACATAAATACCAAGACGTTTCCGTCTCTTTTGTGTATATTTGTGTTCATGTTCTCTATGTTGTAATTCCTCATACGTAGAGTCGACTATCTAATTATCAATATGAATAAGAAAGAGAAGTTTCTTGTAACTGCACTCTTCCTTCCCCCCAAATCCTCAATACTTCTTGTATGGCAACCAAAAGTTACTGTAAGAAATAAATATAATATTGCACTATGGTTGTATTAATTTAATTCCTGATGTGCCTATTTTTGTGTTTGTGCTTCTTTGGATCCGTCTCGAAGGACCATGAAAAAGAGCGGCACCTCCCGAGTCCACTACAAGGTATCCCAGTCATGACACCACTGTAATGACGGTCATGCTGCCGCTGAACAGTATAGCTTCCTTCCTCGTGAGCCCTTACTACTACACGAAAACACCCTCTCACTGCACATGCGTCCTTTTTTTAATTCCTTTTTGATGTGCTTTTCTCTCTGTGTATTCTCACCATGAGAATCGGGTGCTATACACCTGCTATTCATTGTTGGTGAGATGGAATAAATGAAGGTGTGGCGGAGGTGTGTCTATAGATATTCCATATTCTGACCTTGACTTAATAAGTCCCTGATAATTCCACCACCTTTAAATCAAAATCAAATCAAATTGTATTGGTTGCATACACATATTTAGCAGATGTTATAGCGGGTGTGGTGAAATGCTTGTGTTCCTAGCTCCAACAGTGCAGTAATATCTTAACAATACACAACAATACACACAAATCAAAAAAAGCTAATAATAATGGAATTAAGAAACAGAAATATTAGGAAGAGCAATGTCGGAGTCCGGAGTGTGTATGTATATACAGTGATTCAGACCCGTTTACTTTTTCCACATTTTGTTACGTTACAGACTTATTCTAAAATTGATTAAATAGATTTATAGATCAGTCTACACACAATACACCACAGTGACAAAGGAAAACTGTTTTTTATCTCTTTTATTTCTTACAAATTAAAACTGAAATATCAGTATTCAGACCCTTAACTCCTTTGACAGCGATTAAAGCCTAGGTTTTTCTTGGGTATGAAGCTACAAGCTTGGCACACCTGTATTTGGGGAGTTTCTTCCATTCTTTTCTACAGATCCTCTGAAGCTCTGTCAAGATGGATGGGGAGTGTCGCTGCACAACTATTTTCAGTTCTTTCCAGAGATGTTCGATCTGCTTCAAGTCCAGGTTCTTACTGGGCCACTCAAGGACATTCAGAGACTTATGCCGAAGCCACTCCTGTGTTGTCTTGGCTGTGTGCTTAGGGTCGTTTTCCTGTTGGAAGGTGGACCTTCTCCCCAGTCAGGGCCTGAGCTCTCTGGAGCAGATTTTCATCAAGGGTCTCTCTGTACTTTGCTCCGCTCAACTTTCCCTCAATCCTGACTAGTCTCCCAGCCGCTGACAAACATCCCCACAGCATGATGCTACCATTACCATGCTTCACTATATGGATGGTGCCAGGTTTTTTACATACGTGACACTTGGCATTCAGGGTAAAGAGTTCAATCTTGGTTTCATCAGACCAGAGAATCTTGTTTCTCATGGTCTGAGAGTCCTTCAGGTGCCTTTTTGCAAACTCCAAGTGGGCTGTCATGTGCCTTTTACTGAGGAGTGGCTTCCATCTGGCCACTCTGCCAGGCCTGATTGGTGGAGTGCTGCAGAGATGGTTGTCCTTCTGGAAGGTTTTCCTATTTTCACAGAGGAACTCTGGAGCTCTGTGAGAGTGACCATGTGGTTCTTGGTCACCTCCCTGATCAAGGCCCTTCTCCCCCGAATGCTCGGTTTAATTGCATGGCCAGCTCTTGGAAGAGTCTTGGTGGTTCCAAACTTCTTCCATTTAAGAATGATGGCGGCCACTGTGTTCTTGGGGACCTTCAATGCTGCAGAAATGTTGGTGTACCCTTCCCCAGATCTGTGCCTCAACAGAATCCTGTCTCGGACCTCATGGCTTGGTTTTTTCTCTGATATACAGTGTCAACTGTTGGAACTTATATAGACAGGTGTGTGCCTTTCTAAATCATGTCCATTCAATTTAATTTATCACAGGTGGACTCCAATCAAGTTGTAGAGACATCTCATGGATGATCAATGGAAACAGGATGACGTGAGCTCAAGTTCAAGTGTCATAGAAAGGGTCAGAATACTTTTGTAAATAAGGTATTTCTGTTTGAGATTTTTTTTCTAAATTTGCAAAAATGTCTTAACCTGTTGGGGCTCGGGGGCAGTATTGAGACATTTTGAAAAAAATATGTGCCCATTTTTAACTGCCTCCTACACCAACTCAGAAGCTAGGATATGCATATTATTAACACATTCGGATAGAAAACACTCTGAATTTTCTAAAACAGTTTGAATGGTGTCTGTAAGTATAACAAAACTCATATTGCAGGCAAAAACCTGTGAAAAATAGATTTAAAAAAATGTGAATTTTGTGACTGTACTATTTAGTGTCATTGTTTTATAGATACCATAGTGAGAAAGGATTCATTTCGCAACACCTACGGCTTCCACTAGATGTCAACGATCTTTATAAAGTTGTTTGAAGCGTCTATGATAAACAGAGAGCAAATTAGAATGCAGGGAAGTTGACATGTCATCACTTCATTTCTTTGCGCCTGCGCATAAATCTGAGAAGCGTGAGTTTGTCATCATTGTTTATCTAGACATAGGATAGGTTGTGTGAAAATATTACTGATGTTTAACGTTAAAAATGGACCAAAAGATTAATGCTAAACAACATTTGACATGTTTGAACTAACGTAAATAGATTATTTACTAGGTTTCTTTAGCTTTTCGGCGTGATTTTACACCCCCCCACCACGTTTTGTGGGAGCATAATGAACGCTAAGTACTTGGTGTTATTTGGACATAAATTATGAACTTTGTCAAAAGAAACCACATTTGTTCCGGACCTGGGAAATCCTGGCAGTGCCTTCTGATGGAGATAATCAAAGGTAAGGGGATATTTACAATGTTATTATCGATATTAGATTATGCTAACTGTATAGCATAGCTTATTGTTCTTAGCATAGCACCCCGTTTATTGCAAAATGTGATTTCCCAGTAAAGTTATTTTGAGATCTGGCCATTCGGTAGCAATTACGAGATGATAATATATTATTCTTTGAATGACAATATTATAATTTACCAATGTTTTCGAATAGTAATTTTGTTATGTTCACCGGAAGCATTTCAGAGAAGAAAGAAATCTGAATTTCACGCTACTGTAAAATGCTGTTTTTGGATATAAATATGAACTTGATGGAACAAAAAATGCATGTATTGTATAACATAATGTCCTAGGAGTGTCATCTGATGGAGATTGACAAAGGTTAGTGCATAATTGTAGCTGGTTTCTGCTTTTGGTGACGCCTGACCTTGAATTGAAAATGGATGTTTGTACTTTTGTGGCTATGTACTGTCCTAACATAATCTAACTTTATGCTTTTGCCGTAAAGCCTCTTTGAAAATCGAACAATGTGGTTAGATTAAGGAGATGTTTATCTTTTAAATTGTGTAAAATAGTTGATTGTTTGAGAAATTGAAATTATTAGATTTTTGATGTTTTGAATTTCCAGCCTTGTTAGCAATCCCGACTCGGGGTTCATTGCTAACCTGTAGCCCCAACGAAACCTGTTTTCGCTTTGTCGTCATGGGGTATTGTGTGTAAATTGCTGAGGATTATTTGTTATTTAATCAATTTTAGAATAAGTCTGTAACGTAACAAAATGTGGAAAAAGTCAATGGGTCTGAATACTATCCGAAGGCACTGTATATACAGTACCAGCCAAAGGTTTGGACAGACCTACTCATTTAAGGGTTTTTGTTTATTTTTACTATTTTCTACATTGTAGAATAATAGTTAAGACATCGAAACTATGAAATAACACATATGGAATCATGTAGTAACCAAAAAAGTGTTAAACAAATCAAAATATATTTTATAGTTTAGATTCTTCAAAGTAAACACCTTTTGCCTTGATGACAGCTTTGCACACTCTTGGTATTCTCTCAACCAGCTTCATCTGGATTGCTTTTCCAATGTTCTTGAAGGAGTTCCCACATATGCTGAGCACATGTTGGCTGCTTTTCCTTCACTCTGCGGTCCAACTCATCCCAAACCATCTCAATTGGGTTGAGGTCGGGTGATTGTGGAGGCCACGTCATCTGATGCAGCATTCCATCACTCTCCTTCTTGGTCAGATAGCCCTTACACAGCCTGGAGGTGTGTTCGGTCATTGTCCTGTTGAAAAACAAATCATAGTCCCACTAAGCACAAACCAGTTGGAATGGCCTATTGCTGCAGAATGCTGTGATAGACATTTTGGTGAAGTGTGCCTTGAATACTAAATAAATCACAGACAGTGTCACCAGCAAAGCAATTGTGTATCTTGTGAGGGTTTTAGGGGCCAAGCCGAATTTCTTCAGCCTCCTGAGGTTGAAGAGGTGCTGTTGCGCCTTCGTCACCACACTGTCTGTGTGGGTGGACCATTTCAGATGGTCAGTGATGTGTACGCCGAGGAACTTGAAGCTTTCCACCTTCTCCACTGTGGTCCCATCAATGTGGATAGGGGCATGCTCCCTCTGCAGTTTCCTGAAGTCAGCCTCTTCATTTTGTTGACATTGAGGGAGAGGTTATTTTCCTGGCCCCACTCCGCCGGGGCCCTCACCTCCTCCCTGTAGACTGTCTCGTCATTGTTGGTAATCAGGCCTACTACTGTTGTGTCGTCTGCAAACTTGATGATTGAGTTCTAGGCATGTTGTCCATGCAGTCATGGGTGAACAGGGAGCACAAGAGGGGGCTGAGCACGCACCGTTGTAGCGGAGGTTGCCTACCTTCACCACCTGGGGGCGGCCCGTCAGGAAGTCCAGGACAAAGTTGCACAGGGCGGGGTTCAGACCCAGGGCCCGACCATAATGATGAGCTTGGATGGTACTATGGTGTTGAAGGCTTAGCTGTAGTCAATGAACAGCATTCTTACATAGGTATTCCTCTTATCCAGATAGGATAGGGCAGTGTGCAGTGCGATGGTGTCAGCAGTTGATCTAATTTGGCGGTATGAAAATTGCATTGGGTCTAAGGTGCGGGTAAGGGGAGGTGATATAATCCTTAACTAGCCTCTCGAAGCACTTCATGATGACAGAAGTGAGTGCTATGATAGTCATTTAGTTCAGTTACCTTCGCCTTCTTGGGTACAGGAACAATTGTGGACATCTTGAAGCAAGTGAGGACAGCAGACTGGGATAGGGAGAGATTGAAAATGTCCGTAAACCAGTGAAGGGGAGGACCATCCTCCTCAGTGAATAAAAAAAAAAAAAGGTAAAACATTTTAAAAAGTTATCCATTTTAGAAACTATACTAAATATATTCACGTCACCAAATAATTCATTAAAACACTGTTTTGCAACCAAGGTCTAAAGTAGCCTCAACAGCACTCTGTAGGGTAGCACCATGATGTAGCCGGAGGACACCTAGCTTCCATCCTCCTCTGGGTACATTGACTTCAATACTAAACCTAGGAGGCTCATGGTTCTCACCCCCTTCCATAGACTTACACAGTAATTAATACAACTTCCAGAGGACGTCCTCCAACCTATCAGAGCTCTTGCAGCATGAACTGACATGTTGTCCACCCAATCAAAGGATCAGAGAATGAATCTAGTACTGAAAGCATAAGCTACAGCTAGCTAGCACTGCAGTGCATAAAATGTGATGAGTAGTTGACTCAGAGAGAGAAAGAAAATAGTTGAACAGTTTTCAACAAATTAATTTCTTCCTAAATGAAGGAGAAGCAAGAGAGAAAGAGAGAGATTTAGATTTTTTTTCACTTTTAGTTTCACTTACATAGCTAGCAAATGCAGCTAGCTAGTTTAGACTACTCAAACAACCTGCTCAAACAGAGGGATGTTATGTTAGCTGGCTGGCTATGACTATCCAACACAACACTGGAACTCTTCCAAGTTAAGGTAAGATTTTGGTTTTACAAATTTATTGCAACCAGGGCCCGCCGATGTAATTGCTCAACTGCTTACTGAGTAACTGTAAAATTACTGCATGATTGTAGTGGGTTTACTAACGCATTAGTTCTATTAGCTATGTTGACTATTATGTTACTTTAGCTAATATGGTGACAACAGCTTGGAAATGTTTTTTTTGCCTGGTCACATACATGTTTTGTGCATTGAAGTCCACAAACGATGGGAAAAGGTGAGAGGAGGATTCAATCCACCAATTCTGTTGAAAAACGTTTCTTAAACGGAAGCCACACACACACACACACACACACACACACACACACACACACACACGAAAGACCCTGCTCTTAATTAGTGACGATGGCAGAGAGAACTAAACGTTCAAAAGTGCGGTTACAATTCACCAGAGTCGATGCTGACAATGCTCATTGCCACAAGTGCAACAAGACTTTTGCTAGTAAGGGCGGAAACAGGAGCAATCTGTCCAAACATCTATCGAAAGTGCATCATGTACAGGCAGAGAAATGCAGTTTTCGACTGCCTAGCTCGTAGTTCATCTCTCGTTGTCCGATCTATGTTAGGTATGCTAGCAGCCTAGATCCCACACACAGAGTTAACTTAATTATGCGAACATGGGTTCATGATCAAAAGGAACCATTAGCCAGCTGATTGTTTAGCTGTGGGTGCGTTCATAAATTCAATCACCCATTTAAAGATTTTGCAACTTTTTTGTTAAAGTTGCAGCTACAATGAACTGACCCACTCCTCCCTCTAATAACGCTGGTCCAAGCCAAAGACAAGCCCAAAGCCCCTTCATGCTGGCAGCTAGTGGGAGGATGACTGAGGAGAGGGTGAATGAGTGCCACCTAGACGTGACCAAGTTCATAGTGAAAGGCCTACACCCCTTTGCAACAGTGGAGTCCAAGGGCTTTAGGTAACAGTCTGTCAGTATATATTGAGTTGTATTCAATTTTAGGATATAGTAGTATAAAAGGGTTGTATGTTAGTCCCATCACTCCACAATACAATACACAACAACACAATAATGATAATTCAACACATGAAAACTCTATTTGTTTTACTTTAGGGAGATGACCAAGTCACTCAACCCCAAATATACCCCTCCCTCCAGGAGTTACCTCAGTGACACATTCATTCCTACCTGGTGTGGTGTAGAAAAGGCCAATGTGATCACTGAGCTGAAGGACGTGCCAAAGCTGGCCATCACATCAGATGGGTGGACCAGCCTCTGTCAGGACCACTATCTCACTGCTACAGTGCACTTCACAAGCCAGGGCAGTGTAAAACAGAAGGTCCTCCACACCAGAAGGTCCTCCACACAATCTACAAAATGACTTCCATTGATAAATGGGCAGCCCGAATCAGAGCAGTGGTCATGTGGTTCAAGAGATCCTCGATGCCCAAAACAGTCTTGAAGGAAAAGCAGCAGCTCCTTGGTAAGAAGCCAGTTCAATCTATTAAAGTATTATTTTGAAATTCCCACATTTAACAATTTAATTCAATATTCAAGTGTGCGGTAATTAAATGTATGTTGTTTTTTGTTGTTGTTTCAGGCCTTCCGCAACACTCACTCATCCTTGATGCCAAGACCAGATGGAACTCTATCTAATGATAGAGAGATTCATGGAGCAGTATCCAGCGATCCAAGCAGCAACCTTGGACCCACGACTGCGAAAAGCAATGACCAAAGACAACCTGAACCGTCTGAAGGATGAGGACTTCCATAAGGCTGTGGAGTTTGTCCAGCTCATGAGAATCCTCTATACATCCACACTGTGTGTGTCATGTGACAAGAATGCCACCTGTGGACAGATCGTACCCATCCTCCAATAATTGGAAAAGCACTTCACTGTGAAGCATGACGATACGTTTGTGGCAACCATCAAAGAGAAGGTGTGGGAGAACCTCTCCGAGCGCTATCAGGATGAGGACATTCAGGCCTTCCTGCATGAGGCCACAGCAATGGACCCCAGATTTAAAGGGAGGCCGGTGAGTGACGCCACCTGGGACGGGCTGAGGAAGGCAACTGTTGAGGCCAATGTGACAGGAGCAACACCAGGGCTGTCAGAGGAGCCGGAGCAGACAGACACAGAGCACCAGCAACAGGAGGAGGAGTCTGACGGAGAAGGAGAGGAAATGGAGGAGACAGTCCCTCCATTGTACAAAACAAGGAGATCCTTGGAGGAGCTGTTCTCAGAGGAGGACAGGGAGTTGAGGTTGACGATCCAACAGGAGACCTCGTCCCTCACCTTCAGTGAGCATGTTGACCTAGAGGTCGAGCTCTACAAAGGCCTGCCTCCCATCCCCATGGCTGAAGATCCTGTGACGTGGTGGTGGGAGAAGAGCTACTCTGCCCCTCCTCACAAACATTGTAACAAGCTACCTCTGTGCTCAAGACTCCTCAACCCCTAGCGAAAGGGTATTTTCGACTGCAGCGAACACAATAAGCCAGGAGAGGTCCCGACTTCTGCCAGAGAAGGGAATATGTTGATCTTTCTCCAGAAGAACTGCTAAGAACTATTAGTCCTTTTGCAGCCTACCTGCATTCCCCTGCTCTATACCACTGTATATTATTTTGCAGGAAAATATTGTTTATTTAATTTGTTTTACATTTCCATCATCACAGCATTAGAGTCTATAAAAGTGATTTGTTCAAAACATTGCTGTTTCTTTTGCTGTAAATAATAGTTTATTTTATTTATTTTATATTTCAGAAAATAAAGCAATGTTAATTCTGTTCTTAATTTGTTTAATTTTTTCCCGTAAAAAATAAATAAAAAAAATAACTGTTAAGTATACCATTAAAGTACCAGATCATTAAGCAGTATCGGTAAGAGTAGTAATACCGTTAAAATCTTAACGATACCCACCCCTAGTCAAGAAGCAGTGTGGCTTGGTTGGGTCATGTTTCGGAGGACGCATGACTCTCGACCTTCGCCTCTCCCGAGTCCGTACGGGAGTTTCAGCGATGAGACAAGACTGTAACTACCAATTGGATACCACGAAATTGGGGAGAAAAGGGAGTAAAATAAAATGTTTAATATGTTTTTACAAATTTAGATTTTTTTTATTTATATATTTGTATTATAAAAAATTAACACCATTCTCCATGAACTTTAATTTGCAACTTGAGAAAGAGCTAGGTAAATGAGTAATCCGTTTGGATAAGAGAATTGTAAATACAAATGACACTTGTTTTAGATATATAGTGCTTTCAGAAAGTATTCATGCCCCTCGACATATTCAACATTTTTTACATTACAGTCTGAATTCAGAATAGATTCGATTTTTTTCTTACACATTTGCACACAGTTTTGCCTGCCTGTTTTGCATGTTATTTTGGCATTAATACGTGTCACATATTAGGTTGCAAACAATGTAAAAAAAGTTCCTCTGTCCAGTGTCTGTGTTCTTTGGCTCATCTTAATATTTTCTTTGCAACTCTGCCTAGAAGGCCAGCATCCCGGAGTTGCCTCTTCACTGTTGACGTGCAAACTGGTGTTTTGCGGGTACTATTTAATGAAGCTGCCAGTTGAGGACTTGTTCTCAAACTAGATACTCTAATGTACTTGTCCTCTTGCTCATTTGTGCACTGGGGCCTTCCACTCGTCTTTCTATTCTGGTTAGAGCCAGTTTGCGCTGTTCTGTGAAGGGATTAGTACACAGCCTTGTACGATATCTTCAGTTTCTTGGCAATTTCTGAGAACAAGAATAGACTGACGAGTTTCAGAAGAAAGTGCTTTGTTTCTGGCCATTTTGAGCCTGTAATCTAACCCACAAACCCAACGACCCATTGGAACACAGGAGTGATGGTTGCTGATAATGGGCCTCTGTATGCCTATGTAGATATTCCATTTTAAAAAATCTGTTGTTTCCAGCTACAATAGTCATTTACAACATTAACAATGTCTACGCTGTATTTCTGATCAATTTGATGTTATTTTAAATGGACAATTTTCTTTCAAAAACAAGGACATTTCTAAGTGACGCAAAACTTTTGAACAGTAGTGTATATTGAAGTGTCGTTGAAAGAGAACATTTTGGAGGTTATGGGGAAATTATCAGACCAAATGTGAGGACACAACAGTTCACCTGAAACAAGACTAAAGTTAGAAATGTATCAATATCACAGACCTGATTTGTCCTACCGGAAAATGTATCAACCCCCTACAAATGTCAATTTATTATAATCAAGTCAACCTTATAATAGGTCATGATTTATATTTTTCTAAAAGAAAGACGCATATACAGTATCTGTTCATCAACATCTTTATGTTTTCATTAATAAAATAATGATTATAAAAAATACTGATTCAAAATGCAGATGTTTATTTCAGCTACATTTTAGTTGTACTTCCCCCACAGGTAAAACCTTGCTGAGAGGATCAATGTATTTGTTCCATTGTCAGTTTCTCAAGCCAAAACGTCTTAATGGCCTTCACCAGATCATCTTTGCCTGTAGGCTTGGCAGAATTACAGATTCATGTTTTCAGTTGATGCCAAACAAGTTGAATCAGGTTTAAATCAGGAGACCTACATGTAGAGTTATACTGTAGGCGAGGTGAGACACTAGTGTTGAGTAATGTGCTTTCAAAAAGTGTTGTACTGTAGGTCTACTTACTCTGCTGGCGTCTTGACAGAGTTTATGCCCTCATTTGCAATGCAAACCTGGTCGGCAGTGTGTTTTGGGTCATTGTCATCATAAACATAGCAAAAAAAGAAACGTTCTCTCACTGTCAACTGCGTTTATTTTCAGCAAACTTAACATATTTGTATGAACATAAGACTCAACAACTGAGACATAAACTGAACAAGTTCCTGGGCCTCCTGGGTGGCGCAGTGGTCTAAGGCACTGCATCACAGTGCTAGCTGTGCCACCAGAGATTCTGGGTTCGAGCCCAGGCTCTGTTGCAGCCGACCGGGAGGCCCATGGGGTGGTGCACAATTGGCCCAGCGTCGTCTGGGTTAAGTTCCACAGACATGTGGAATAATGTGTCCCTGAACAAAGGGGGGTCAAAAGTAACAGTATCAGGTGTGGCCACGAGCTGCATTAAGTACTGCAGTGCATCTCCTCCTCATGGACTGCACCAGATTTGCCAGTTCTTGCTGTGAGATGTTACAAGGCACCTGCAAGTTCCCGGACATTTCTGGGAGGGAATGGCCCTAGCCCTCACCCTCTGATCCAGACATGCTCAAAGGGATTGAGATCTGGGCTCTTTGCTGGCCATGGCAGAACACTGGCACTCCTGTCTTGCAGGAAATCACGCACAGAACGAGCAGTATGGCTGGTGGCATTGTCATGGAGGGTCATGTCAGGATGAGCCTTCAGGAAGGGGACCACATGAGGGAGGAGGATGTCTTCCCTGTAATGCACAGCGTTGAGATTGCCTGCAATGATGCTGTGACACACCGCCCCAGACCATGACGGACCCTCCACCTCCAAACCAATCCCGCTCCAGAGTACAGGCCTTGGTGTAACGCTCATTCCTTCGACGATAAACGCGAATCTGACCATCACCCCCGGTGAGACTGGTCAGTGAAGAGCACTCTTTGCCAGTCCTGTCTGGTCCAGCGACGTGGGTTTGTGTCCATAGGCCATGTTGTTGCTGGTGATATCTGGTGAGGACCTGCCTTACAACAGGCCTACAAGCCCTCAGTCCAGCCTCTCTCAGCCTATTGCGGACAGTCTGAGCACTGATGGAGGGATTGTGCGTTCCTGGTGTAACTCGGGCAGTTGTTGTTGCCATCCTGTGCCTGTCCCACAGGTGTGATGTTCAGATGTACCGATCCTGTGCAGGTGTTGTTACACGTGGTCTGCCACTGCGAGGACGATCAGCTGTCCGTCCTGTCTCCCTGTAGTGCTGTCTTAGGCGTCTCACAGTACAGACATTGCAATTTATTGCCCTGGACACATCTATATTCCTCATGCCTCTCTGCAGCATGCCTAAGGCATGTTCACGCAGATGAGCAGGGACCCTGGGCATCTTTCTTTTGGTGTTTTTCAGAGTCAGTAAAAAGCCTCTTTAGTGTCCTAAGTTTTCATAACTTTGACCTTAATTGCCTACCATCTCTAAGCGGTTAGTGTCTTAAGAACCGTTCCACAGGTGCATGTTCATTAATTGTTTATGGTTCATTGAACAAGCATGGGAAACATCCCTTTACAATGAAGATCTGTGAAGTTATTTGGATTTTTACGAATTATCTTTGGAAGACAGGGTCCTGAAAAAGGGACGTTTCTTTTTTTGCAGAGTTTAGCTACAGTATGTGCTACAGCATAATCAAAGTGAGAAGTCTGCTGTATACTTCCGGCCTATTGTAACCTGGAGTTACAACTTTCCAGTACTCCTCGCATAATTCTGTTTATCTCAATGTTTTCATTGAGACCAAAGAGAACAGAGTGTGTCCACTCGTGGACATAGAAAGAAGCTGGCTTGCTGAAAACTATGGCGCTACCGGTACATGTTGAAGAGGGTGAGGGATGAGATGATGGAGTCACCATCCATGCCAGGCACACCTGTGAGCTCTGGAACTCCACCTCCGAAAGGCAGAGGCAACAATTGTGGCGGGTTTGTCAGGTCGTCGGTTTACCCTGACATTTCCATTCTTCTTCTGACACCAGAACTTGACGAACTGCTCACCATGAGTGATACCACGAGTGGACACAGAATACCAACTGGGATGGATGCCGAGGCAAATTTGGCTTACCAGTGAACCTCAGAGTATTCATCATGAATACTGTGTTTCCGAAGTTTCTGTCCATGAGTGATGCAACCCGAAAAATAATTTGAGACAGAGTTAATGAGTACTTGAGGTCACTGAGAAAGTCTGGACATTTATTTTATTTAACTTCATTTAACTAGGTAAGTCAGTTAAGAACATATTCTTATTTTAAAATAAAGGCCAAACCCAGATGACACTGGGCCAATTGTGCGCCGCCCTACGGGACTCCCGATCATGGCCGGTTGTGATACAGCCCGGGATTGAACCAGGTTCTGTAGTGTCACCACTAGGCACATAAATAAGGGAAAGCAGGCTAAGGAATTAAGCATACAGTACATAGGCTACAGTAAACATCTCATTGTCCTGTTGGTTTTTGCCACACTGCACAGTAGCCCGATAAACATATGCATTTTGAAAGTTAAAAAAAATTTAAAAATATGTAATTCAATAATATATTTCTACCACTATCGATGCTGTTTTTATTTTTGGAATACAGTTCTCGGCTGACAGTAGTGATGGACATTGGTCACAGATCACGCATTGATGAGCCATTAAATTGGACGAATCCTCATAGTAGCAAATCGGTGATCGAAACTCATTTGTATCTGGCCACCCAGACAAATGCAACAACCCCTACAAATATGTCAATTTATTATAATCCACATAATTTTCCGTACAAAAATCCTAACATTTCTGGCTGTAATTTCTGTGTGAAAATACATTTGACGTCCTGCTTATCCGTTTATAGAATAATTTGCATTATTTTATTTCTGGTAATTGAAGCGTACCTCACACCATTCAAGTGCAGGCAACAGGCTATCAAAGCGTCACCCAACGCTTTACAATGTGAGCTGGAGGCATTTTGAAATCATGTTTTCAAACACTTGTTTTTCACAAGTGCAAACAAGTGCAAACAACTGCAAACAACGTTTCCACACCGAGAATGAGAATGGTAAATGACTGTAATTAATACATTCATTCAATACATTGGAATACAAAAGAAGCCATCCAACCATGATGGGCTAGCAGGACAACAGACTCCTGTAAAGTAGATTTCTATTTTTAGGGACTTGAAATGTATTAATGGATGTTTAATGTATGTTTGCCTACTAATGATAATGACATTAAGGAGATCAAGGAGTAAGCTCTGCCTGCTTATTAAAGTATAATTTAGCAGCTTTGACATGCATCATCCAAACAGTGGCTGACGAGCAAATGCGATCTAATGCCAACGTCTCGGCGACATCTAGCCAATGTGCAAACGCTCTCCATACTACATCGGGCAGACGTCGGCGAGATGTATGTGTGCTGTAATGCACACACGCATGAATGATAGATTGATTATATATTGAAGTAGTCCTTTAGGCCAATATGTAAGTTGTAACGTTAAGACAGCTACAGTAAACAGGACTCTTCGTCCTACAGCCCTTCATGTCATTTCAATAAAAACCTTGAACCCACGTCCCTGAATTTACCAAATATTTGTATTTTACACTCTAGCAGTTTGCTTACATTAAGATAAATATCATAAAAAAATACAAAAACTTACTGAGTATTTCACCCTTAAAAACCCCTTAAGGTCTGATATGCGGTATGCATATGTAACAGTATAGCTTCCGTCCCTCTCCTCAACCTGGGCTTGAACCAGGGACCTTCTGCACACATCAACATCTGACACCCATGAAGCATCGTTACCCATTGCGCCACAAAAGCCACGGCCCTTGCAGAGCAAGGGGAACAACTACTTCAGGTCTCAGAGCGAGTGACGCCACCTGATTGAAACGCTATTAGCGCGCATCACTGCTAACTAATTAGCCATTTCACATCGGTTACACATATTAAGAGTAGAATAGCTGGGACTCAACGAGCAGCCTACCAATAGCCGCCAGTCTAATAAATACATTTAATATACACAATCACAAATAAATCCATTAATATTGTGTTTAGGAAGGTCATACAAAAACATGATACTAAGACAAAATAATAGAATAGCATGTTTTAAGATGTATTTCTCTGTACTATAGTAGCTGAGGTTATGGTTGCTTCATGTCAATAAAATGTATTGTTTTTGTCACACTGCTTTGCTTTATCTTGGCCATGTCGCAGTTGTAAATGAGAACTTGTTCTCAACTGGCCTACCTGGTTAAATAATGGTGAAATAAAAAATATGTTTTTTATTTTTATTAACTTATGCTCTTTCAGATATATATTTCAGGTATAGCAACTAAAACATCTGGCCTGCATGAACCTCTGTAGGATTATTTGGGAAAGGTAGCAAGCGCCAACAAGCTTCATAAAGTCCCCCTCAAAGACATCTTCTGGTGGTTTCAACGACCATTAACAGCATTAAGGCGGACAATGGCTGACAGTAAAATACTATGACGTCATGCACTGTAACACGCTGTACCATACCGCAGCAACTTTTAAATGAGGAACCACTGTACATTTCAAAAGTGCTGAACAAATAGTTATATTGACTAGGTCCGTCTTAGCACGCTCATTGTCTTAATCGAAATTAATGGATTGCCTCTTATCCTCTCCTCATTCCCTTATGCCATAGTTTGTACATCTCAATTGTCAGTAGAAACCACAATTGTTTAAGCAAGTTTTTTTTTAAAGACAGTAAATGAGACTGAATTAACGGTTTCGCTGCCAGACAAGGCTCCGCTGATAGCCAGGTGTAGCAGTGATAAGGATTCACTCCATGGTGCTGATAAGAAAGATCTGCTGTTGGGACAGCTTTATGTAGGCCCTAACAGTTTGTGGGCACTGTTTGTCACTGTTCTAGTGCAATTCAATTAAATCAAATGTTATTAGTCAAATACACATTTTTAGCATTTGTTATTGCTGGTGTAGTGAAATGCTTGTGTTCCTAGTTCCAGCAGTATCTTACAAATTAACAAATCAAAGTTGTCATCACATGCGCCGAATACAAACAGGTGTAGACCTTACAGTGAAATGCTTACTTACAGGCTCTAACCAATAGTGCAAAAAAGGTAATAGGTGAACAATAGGTAAGTAAAGAAATAAAACAGTAAAAAGACAGGCAACCCTAACCCTAACCCAGGCTAGACAGGGGGGGGCACACAATGCAAATAGTCCGGGTAGCCATTTGATTACCTGTTCAGGAGTCTTATGGCTTGGGGGTAAAAACTGCTGAGAAGCCTTTTTGTCCTAGACTTGGTACTCCGGTACCTCTTGCCATGCGGAGTAGAGAGAACAGTCTATGACTAGGGTGGCTGGGGTCTTTGACAATTTTTAGGGCCTTCCTCTGACACCGCCTGGTGTAGAGGTCCTGGATGGCAGGCAGCTTAACCCCAGTGATATACTGGGCCGTACGCACTACCCTCTGTAGTGCCTTGCGGTCAGAAGCCTTGCAATTGCTGTACCAGGCAGTGATGCAACCAGTCAGGATGCTCTCGATGTTGCAGCTGTAGAACCTTTTGAGGACCTCAGGACCCACGCAACAACACACAAGTCACAATGACCAGCATTCCATTATTAAAGTGGCCAATGATTCCGTGTCTATAGGGCAGCAGCCTCTAAAGGTGCAGGGTTGAGTAACCGGGTGGTTGCCGGCTATTGATGGCTATTTTACAGTCCGATGGCCCTGAGATAGGTACATCAATTAATGTATTGTTTAGTGTTGTGGCTCGGCTGGCATGCTTTGTTTGTTTGCCAGATGCTAAAATGCACACTGATACCTTGTAATTGCAGAAGACAAATGGGAAACCAGTCATATGTAAGTAAACTGAAGCATATGAACATAACATTCCCACAGTAAAGTTTATGAAACGCTGTGCCATTATGCTACATTTACATTCTAGGGCCTTTTAACTTTTAGGGATAGGCACTCTCGAATGTATTAATTATAGGCTACCCAACTTTTTCTGTTTCCTATTTTCAGTGGTGTAAAGTACTTAAGTAAACATACTTTAAAATACCAAAGTACTTTTTTTTTGGGGGGGGGGGGGGGGGGAATCTGTACTTTACCATTTGTATTTTTGACAATTTATTTTCTTTCGGAATATAGTGAAGTAAAGTACTTTTCACTCCATACATTTTCCCTGGCAACCAAAAAAAGTCATTACATTTTCAATGCTTTGCAGGACAGAAAGTGGTCCAATTCACACACTTATCAAGAGAACATCGCTGGTCATCCGTACCGCATATGATCTGGCGGACTCACTAAACAAATGCTTAATTTGTCAATTATGTGAATGTTGGGGTGTGACCCAGGCTGATCGTAAATGTAATATATTGTGCCATCTGGTTTGTTAAATAAGGATTTTTTATCATTCATACTTTTACTTTTGATACTTAAGTATATTTAAAACCAAATCATTTTAGACTTTTACTCTAGTAGTATCATACTGAGTGACTTTCACTTGAGTCTTTTTTCTATTAAAAAGGGATCTTTACTTTTACTCAAGTATGACTATTGGGTACTTCTTCCACCACTGCCTATTTCTATCACATTAAATATTAGCTACGCTAATATTAGCCATCAACCGCAAGTAGACCTAATAAACTTATGATCATGATAAGTATCCCTACATTTCTGTTATTACAGTGCCATCATTCTGTTATTAGTACACCTGCACAGTAGTCTCACTGGAGATGGATCTGGCCTGAGTGTGATGGCGACTATGTACTGTGGTAATGGGGTGAAGTAAACGTTAAACTGAAACCTAGTTGTGTCATTTTAGTTAACAATAACACATATTCAACTGTATTAACATTCAATTGAATTACATTGTTTCGTTTACCTTAATTTTCTTCCTCTGTAAACGCCGTCAAGGCCAGGTGTTTGTTGCTGAGGATCATTAGTAACAGTTGATATAGAATAAAATACATATAGGCTAATTCAATCGTTAAGGAGTGGAGAGCAGACCAAGCAGTAACAGTTTAAAGGCGAAGCATGGCGCAATACTACCATTGTACACTATTCTATTCTGAACCGGTTCTCTCTATATTTATTCTATTGAGTCTGTGGACAAAATTCTAACTAAAAAAAAGGTACACCGTATTTAAAGGGATGGCTTAAGATAAACGTACTGAAAACCCTATTGAATGAAAACTCCACAAGAAAATCTGTTGGCCAGCAAGTGGGAGGGTTTCAGTGGTTGAATTACATTTATTCAGCGCGCACAAGGGAACCATGCCTATAAAGCCCATAACGCACCTTCATGAGGATTTGTTATACACAAGCTGTTCATTTCAGGATGTACATAGTAGTTGTAAAGATGAATCGAAGTAACCAAAATACTATCCATACATTGTTTATTTAAACAATTGACTTACAAAAAAAGAACAAGCAGATAATGTGGTGACTTGAGCAAGTAGAAGTACAGATAAAAATAAACAAATATAAAAAAAGGTCACTTGTTATTATAAAACCTCAAATAATTGATTTGATGAGATCACATCCCCACACACCTACTGAAGTTACTACTGCATTAGATCGCCGTGACATTGGGGTCAGATTGTCATCGGTTAAAATAATCACTCTGCGTTTTAGAAACAACCACAGTCAAAATCCCCTTATAACCCAACATTGTTTCAGAGCATTATTTTAGTACTTATAGCCCCCTATAAATAAATATCACTCTTCAGTCACTCAGTCAACAGTACACATCTTGGTCATGATAAGGATGTCAATGTGGCCCCAGACATAATAATATACCAAGTCCCGCATACAGTACATGAATACGCAACAGACATGACACAGAACAGACTCCGGTCTACTCCGATGTAGACAGACGTCGAACACGCAGCGACAAGAGGAATTCGAAAATCTGGTACTTTCTCTACTCAATATATTTCTCAGAGCATCATAAAAACATCTTTCTGTACATCATTTACTTTCAGCATCCTATCTGACATGATCTAAGCAAGACAATTACATATTTTATTTTCTTCTAATGCTTTCTGGTGTCTTTCATGACAATGAGAAAAGGAGGAGACGAAGAAGCAACAGAGATTCACACCATCTATGGCAATCGTATTGGCCCCATGATTAAGCAAATGCAGGCCTTATACCAAAAATGTGGGTAACCCCAAGCAAACATACTGTTTTCAATAACACATCCCTATTTCGGTTTCTTAGAGTTATCTGATCTCTGCTAACTAAAGCTAACAATGGTGTTCCAAAGAGAAAGAAATCGTCGCCGCTCAGACAATGCACTGTCAGACCTCTCTCCGAACCAGCTACACCAATTCAGCTAAACACACCAATCAATTCACCACTGGTCTGTACTATTACCAAACTGATCCATAGTGCTAGTTCCCCAATCAACTCAAACAACTTCTGGAAGTGGCATTATTTAAATCAAAACATAAGAAAAATGTCCAGTTGTGTTTGACATCATACTAGTTCCAAACATGTTCTAAAAGCTACTTCATAATCGGCATAAAAAGAGGACCCCAACATCACTATATGCACATAAAGCCTAGGGTTCATTTCTACGTCACCTCTGTGATCTCAATCTTTGGTGATCGTAATACCTATACTGCGAGTGATAATGTAGCCGCCAGTTCTCAATCGATACCTTGGAAGTTTGAATACATGTCAAAAGAGGGAACATTTCAATTGAAAGTAAATTAACTAAAAGGTGCCAGTGGGGCAAAGCAGCAAGAGCCCCTGGCATGTTACAGAACCAAGAATATAACTAGATATTATAATGGGAGGAGTGTTTTTCTGATGACTTGCTTTACAATAAAAAGGCCATTCTGTCATAGTAGGGCTCGCCCGCTTACTCGCTTGATCTCTCTCTACTGCGTAGCCGAGCCATGGTGAGTGTTGTCCATGATTCTTCTTTTATTCCGAGTCCTTTATCAGGCTGAAGCCTCTTCCCAAGGAGAGGAGCGAGAGAAAGGAAGAAAGACTGGGACAGCTGAAAGACCTGAGAATGTCGAGCACACTTGAAAGAAGCACCGTGATCAACAAAATGACAGAGCGCAAGAGTGGATTTAGAAGAGATGGAGGGATGGGGAGAGAGACTGTTTGGTGTAGTGGGCGGGCTCATTGCCGAAGCTCAACGTAATTGGCTGGGAAGAGGCCGTAGGCACCCCGGCACACACCCCTCCACCAGCCCTCGTCAATAGTCTCAATGTTAGTGATGATGTCATCAGGGTCGAAGGAGATCTCGTCATCACCAGCTGGAAGGCAGACATTCCATAGCAGTTGACTTTGCATTCCATTGCCCTCATATTATAAATAATGTCAAAAGGATTTGTGTTTATCATGAATGTGTCCGAGTTATTGTATTTTTGGGGTAATTATGAGGAGATCTTGATCTTAAAAATGAGAGTTTTGATAGACGTGATGATTAAAGTATAGATTATAGAGGGCTTGGCTCCACTCACCTGCTTGGTAGTCATACAGGGCTACTGCCGTTACCCCCAAGTCCTCACCGTACTCATATGTCTGGGCGTCTGCAGGGAAAAGGTCACAGGGCATTCACAGAAGACACAGGAACACAAAGAGATTGTCAACTGGGCAAAATTCGGTCCTCTCCTTGACTCCTCTCCCTCGTGACCCAGAAACCGATAAATTGTCGCCATATGAGTGTCAATTCATTAATAGGTGAACGGAGGAGCATGCGCCTCTCCTCGATACTCTTTTCCGGCCGAGGATACTTAAGTGTATATCCTATGGGGAAAAGTGTTGTAATACACCACGCTCCCTTTGAATCAGCTGTAGTTTTCATGTAGGATGAACGCATGCACACGATTAACAACAATACTCTAGCAATCTTTTTATCAATAAAATGTCTGGCACTAGCTCTCCTGTTTTGACTACTTTACACATTTTGGGATTCCTCCCCTGTATAGGCAATTTGCCTGATGACAAGCTACTGGAGAAAGGGAGTCATTTAATGCATTTGTTTCCAAATTCTCTCTCTTCCCCTCCTCACATAATCGAGAAGACAAGGCTCAATCGCTTAAAAATGTCCTTTTCACATCCTCTCTCCTTAATTTTTACTGATTGGAAAAGACTTGACAGGTGAAAACAATAAGGTAGAAGCTCATCATTAGGCTGGCTTTCACCTGGTCAGTTCTTTCAGACCAGTGCAATGGATAGGACAGATTTTTCTTAATGAGAAAGAGCCAAGTTAGAAATGGGGTTCACAGTGCCTCAGCAAATGGCATGTCCTGCTCCTCCCCTCTCCCACTCTCATTCTCTCACCTCCTGTCTCGTCAGGACTCTGGTAGAGCGCCGCCTCCTGGACGGGAGGCTCCTCATACGTCTGCTCGGCAGAGGGACGGGAGGTGGGCTCCGCCTCGTACAGCTCCTCCCCATTCTCTTCTGCTGCAGGATCCTCGTACACACCAGAGTCCTGACACAGCCAGCCGAGGGAGACAGTCAGAAAACAGTTCCTAACCCCTGGGTCAATTCAAATTCCTCCTTAACTATGAATGTTCTCAATCTTTGGGACTTTACCTTCTTTTTCTTCCTCTATGAAAACATCACAGAAAGCATAGTAAGAATGAAAAAAAGTGAAGTGTCAAAGGAAAAGCGAGAAGAGGACTGCGGCATTGGAATAAAAATCAGACCATCCTTGTTCACGCCAATGTCACTAAACTGCAAGAAGGACTGATGCATCCATTTAAGGAGGTACTCATCCATATTTTAAACAGCAAACTAACTACTGGCAAAACAAAGGGATGACCATGTAGGCATGATAAGCAAACAGGCATTTGTGGGAGTGCAGTGATTGGTGGAACCGGTTGTCATTCACCTGGTAAACTGGGTCGGCGGCTGCAGGTGCAGGGACAGGCAAAGGTGCGGCTTTCTGGACAGGAGGGGTGGGGCTAATGGTAAGGCTGGGCTCGGGAGACGGGGAGGCAGGCTTGGCCGTCTCCTCTATCTTGCGCCACGCCTCCTCTTGCTCCTGCTTCTCCTTGGCCTGGCGGCGAGCTCTCTCCTCCTCCGCCCGCTTCTTGTCCTCATCCTCCTTCTGCTTGGCAATGTTCTCGAAGCGGGCCTTGATGCTGCCCGTGCTGCTGCCAGCTAGGGAGGGATGACAAAGGGATGGGCAGATCATAATCAAACCTGTGGTTCAAGTTCATATTTTGCAATGATCTTGACAAACATATTGCACATTTACATACACACGCTGGTTTTGTGGTTACATACCAGTTTCCACAGGCTTGGTCCTCTGGTAGGCAGGGCTTGGTTTCTCCACATCCTCAAAGTTACCTGCACTCTGCCATTCAAACGAGGGGGAGGAGAGTAATTACAAAGAATAGATGAGAAATCCCCAGTCTTTAGATATTAGGTATAGAGACATTGTACCTTATCCATTCTGTCCTTCTGGATACCAAACTTCCCTCCGAACCCATGGGAGTAGTCTGTAAACAGCGGAGAATAAATAGTTAGAATGACTTTAATTCACAGATTCAAGTGATAGTTCACCTGTAAAGTGATGTTTTTAGGGAACCATCGTTTAAATTTCAGAAAGGGTTAAAGTAAAAAAAGGAATGAATCTCATGGCATAAAGACCTGTGAAAAGAGGATAAAATAGAAATGTAAGCTATATTTAACTAGGCAAGTCAGTTAATAACTAATTCTTATTTACAATAACGGCCTACCTGGGAACAGTGGGTTAACCGCCTTGTTCAGGGGCAGAAGGACCTTGTCAGCTTGAGGATTTGATCCAGAAACCTTTCGGTTACTGGCCCAACGCTCTAACCACTAGGCTACCTGCCGCCCTGACAATGGAGGAAGGGTAGGGCTGGGCAATACTTTGTGTATTTGTTGGTATTGCGAAACAAATGTGCACTGATAAGTATTTAGCCAGTTGTCAGTTTCTCACAATATTCACACTAACTTTCTCTTCAGTCATAATCTGTAGCCATTGTAGCCTACTTGTGTTTATGTTAATATTTCTGAATAAGGGTTGCGCTACCATACAATAGGAATGTCCAAAAGGAATGTATTTATATGCATTTGTAATACCAACTACACTACCGGTCTAAAGTTTTAGAACACCTACTCATTCAAGGGTTTTTCGTTACTTGTACTATTTTCTACATTGTAGAATGTATAATGAAGACAGCAAAACTAATGAAATAATGTAGTAACCAAAACAGTTAAACAAATCAAAATATATCTTATATTTGAGATTCTTCAAATAGCTAACCTTTGCCTTGACAGTTTTGCACACTCTTGGCATTCTCTCAACCAGCTTCATGAGGTAGTCACCTGGAATGCATTTCAATTAACAGGTGTGCCTTGTTAAAAGTTAATTTGTGGAATTTCTTTCCTTCTTAATGTGTTTGAGCCAGTCAGTTGTGTTGTGACAAGGTAGGGGTGGTATACAGATGACAGCCCTATTTGGTAAAAGACCAAGTCCATATTATGGCAAGAACAGCTCAAATAAGCAAAGAGAAACGACAGGCCATCATTAATTTAAGACATGAAGGTCAGTCAATACGGAAAATTTCAAGAACTTTGAAAGATTCTTCAAGTGCAGTCGCAAAAACCATCAAGCGCTATGATGAACCTGGCTCTCATGAGGACCGCCACAGGAATGGAAGACCCAGAGTTACCTCTGCTGCAGAGGAGAGACTTACTTGGGTCAAGAAACACGAGAAATGGACATTAGACCGGTGGAAATCTGTCCTTTGAGATTTTTAGTTCCAACCGCCGTGTCTTTGTGAGACGCAGAGTAAGTGAACTGATGATCTCCGCATGTGTGGTTCCCACCGTGAAGCGTGGTGTGGGGGTGCTTTGCTGGTGAGACTGATTTATTTAGAATTCAAGGCACACTTAACTAGCACAGCTATCACAGCATTCTGCAGGGATATGCCATCCCATCTGGTTTGCGCTTAGTGGGACTATCATTTGTTTTTCAACAGGACAATGGCCCAAAACACACCTCTTGGCTGTGTAAGGGCTATTTGACCAAGAAGGAGAGTGATTGAGTGTTGCATCAGATGACCTGGCCTCCACAAATCACCTCAACCCAATTGAGATGATTTGGGATGAGTTGGACCGCAGAGTGAAGGAAAAGCAGCCAATAAGTGCTATACATATGCGAGAACTCCGAGTGTGTTGGAAAAGCATTCCAGGTGAAGCTGGTTGAGAGAATGCCAAGAGTGTGCAAAGCTGTCATCAAGGCAAAGGGTGGCTTCTTTGAAGAATCTAAAATATATTTTTATTTGTTTAGCACTTTTTTGGTTACTACATGATTCCATGTGGTATTTCATAGTTTTGATGTTAGTCTTTAATATTATTCTACAATGTAGAAAATATAAAAAAATAAAAACCCTGAATTGAGTAGGTGTCCAAACTTTTGACTGGGACACACACTTGCTATTGGTGATGAATTTCTATTTTTGTCAATATCGTCCGGCCCTTGGGGTAGGTTTGTACAGTAGGGGTAACGTTTTGAAGGGGGACTAGGACGGGTCAAGGCGCTTTAGACATTCCAAAACAGTGCTGGGGCAAAAAAAAGAGGAGAATAAACTTTGGAAAGAAAAGGACGGACAGTGTATGCTGTGCCTTGCTGAGACTCGTGCTTGGCCAGCCTCTCCTTGTGCTCATAAACCAGGGCACACTGGTCTTGCTACTCCACCTCTACCCCATACCGCCCGCCGAACCCACACTTATAGTCTGAAACAATAAACATACACCAACAGTATATATAGGCACAAGCAGACATTTACATACAGATATAAACAAGTACACGGGTCAACTGCACTCAGACCAAACACACACTGCGATCCTGCCTTACTACATACAGTATATAAAAAGCACACACGAAAAACTTTGTCAAACCAAAGAACCAAGGTGCTATACACGTCCAGTAAATCCAGCCTGAGCGCTAGACTGATCAGTCCGCAGTCTGTCTAGCTTTATCTGTTCTCACTTCCTCTAGTATGAGCCTGTGGCAGATGCCATGCCACCAGACAAAGGAAGTACTTTAACCTCTTTAACTCAATAGTAAAACCACAAAATTACCATGAGTAAAAAGTGTGTGAACACATTTCCTGTGTGCGTTTTCCTGCTACTAAGGATAGGTGTTAGGTGGAATAAAACCCATGTAAACATAGGCCAAACCACCGGTACCTTTCTGCGACTCGTGGAGCTGCAGTTTCTCCTGGTGGTCCCATCCCAGGGCCGACTTGTCCTGTCTGTCCGTCTGCACACCAAACTTGCCACCAAAGCCCTTCACGTAATCTGTGAAGGGCACAGAGAATATCAGAATGGATACTAAAGTGCAATGTAGGTATTGTGTGACCAATTGTGTGACCAACTCCTGGGCTGTAAACACTGCCTTGGTGCAGTATGGGTAACAATGGAAGGTCACCTTTCCCTCTCTCTGATACCAACTGATACCTTCAGCCTGGGATTGCGTAATCAGGGAGGGAAAGCTAATGATAAGGCAACATGTTTCCAGGCCTTCAGGAGGAGTTTGAAAACAAGATCCTACAAGCAGAACTATTTAGCTAGTAGGATATTTGGGGCCCTGTAGGAGAGGGAAAAGTCTGATTAGAGCCGAGGGAGGTGTAGTACATACTCTGCAGATAGACGGCCCCACACTGTCTCACCTCATCCCACTTGTTACACAGGCACAATAGAAAAACAAGTGTGTATGTGTGTGTGCATAAGGCTTGGGCGGTACACCATACACACCGTGTACCAGGGTATTTGGAAAAAGCCACGGGATGGTTTTCAATAACGTCAATACCTAATTGAATCTATTTCTGTGTTTTAATAAATATTCGAACCTACTTTTTAAGTAAATGCCTGCAGTCAACTTGTGCAATATGTTAGGAGAAAGATCGAGTTCTTCATTTCACCGGTCACATAACTTTTCATTATGAAGCTTACCAATGGTCCCCAGTCACGTGGTGTTTGTTTACAAGCACAGAACGAGACCAGAGCCTTGAGTCAATCACTGTTGTGCAGAAAGTGCCAGGTGATCGAATTAGAGTATGGAATTCATAACTAAAATGTTTGCCAGCTAGATATCTTATAACTATTAAGTTAACTGTCTAACATGTGCTAAATGCTCTGTGGTTGTGCATTTAATGTGCTAATTAGGTAGCTAGTTAGCTATCTGGCTAACTGTTTAGCTTCCTCCAAAATCAAGCAGTTGCTTGGTAACACCAGAGAATCACCTCTTGGATCAAGAGCCTTGCTGTCTAATATTTGCTTTGGGCGAACAGCAAACTGAGTAGCATTTTTTTGCTACTTGTATAGTTTAGTTCGAAGACTGTACACAATGTCCGCAACGCGATTGTTAGCATTCGCTATGGGATTTTACATTTACTTGTTAGCATGTCTAACCTTTCGGGTTAGAGTATCAGTGGGGTTTGAAAACTGGGCCCCTTGTGTTCAGTGCCGGTATTACTGAATAACCCAGTATTGCACACAAGGTCGGCATGACGGTATCACACGCTGGATACCACCCAAGCCTAGTGTGTGCGTGACAAAAGGGACACAAACCTTTCTGAGACTCGTGCTTCTCGGTTTTTCCCTGGTACTCAAAGCCCAAGGCGCTCTTGTCCACCTTGTCCGTCTCCACTCCGAACTTCCCACCAAAACCTTTGGTGTAATCTGGTGATACCCGGGAAAGTGGTTGGGAAAAAAGCAGATATAGTTAATCATAGGAAGAAAAAAAAAAGAATAGGTTGGGCTTGCCCCCAAGGCAGAGAATTCAGAGTTCAGTCAAGGTACCATCTGGATACACATTCTATATACACAGTCACTGACACACAGCCCAAAAACCAAGTTAAATAGGAACTGCACAGCAGCTGATCAAGCTAAAGCACAACAAAGCACTGAATTTGGCAAGAACAGTGCAAACCGGTGGACTTCAACCCTGGTTGTGGAGAGCTACAGGATGTGCAGGTATTTGTTACAGCCCAGCACTAAAACAACATCAAAACCTTAAGCCGAATTGGGTGTGTCACTTCCTGCCCAGTTCTAAAACCTAAACATCCTGTAGGGTTGTTCCACAAAATGAGTGCCCTTTGATATTTTAAGTAGAAATTGTGCACAAATATTGAATTTTAAAAAGGCTGTTACATTAAATGAAGTGCACTTTTTAAAAAAATAGACCACATGGACAATTCAATTAATACATTTGTTTATATGAATAAAGACTTGCTAAAGTGCCAAATTCAGCATTTTGATGTTCCGTCAACCCTGTGTCACTTCTATGAAGATTTCAAAGTCCTAGTTATTTTTGTTGCTTGACAAAGTCATTTCTGATTAATGTACCATACCAGTCAAAAGTTGACACTTACTCATCCAAGGGGTTTTCTTAATTTTTTACTATTTTCTACATTGTAGAATATTAGTGAAGACATCAAAACTATGAAATACCACATATGGAATCATGTAGTAACCCCAAAAAGTGTTAAATCAAAAATATATCTTATATTTGAGATTCTTCAAAGTAGCCACCCTTTGCCTTGACAGCTTTGTACACTCTTGGCATTCCCTCAACCAGCTTCATGAGCTAATCACCAGGAATGCATTTCAATTAACAGGTGTGCCTTGTTAAAAGTGAATTTGTGGAATTTCTTTGCTTCTTAATGTGTTTGAGCCCATCAATTGTGTTGTGATAAGGTAGGGGTGGCAGAAGATCTCTATTTGGTAAAATACCATATTATGGCAAGAACAGCTCAAACAAGCAAAGAGAAACAACAGTCCATCATTACTTTAAGACATGAAGGTCAGTCAATGCGGAAAATGTCAAGAACTTTGAATGTTTCTTCAAGTGCAGACGCAAAAACCCATCAAGCGCTATGATGAAACTGGCTCTCATGAGGACCGCCAGAGGAAAGAAAGACCCAGAGTTACCACTGCTGCAGAGGATGCGTTCATTAAAGTTACCAGCCTCAGAAATTGCAACCCAAATAAATGCTTCAGAGTTCAAGTACCAGACACAACATCAACTGTTCAGAGACTGCGTGAAATCAGGCCTTCATGGTCAAATTGCTGCAACAAAAATAACACTACTAAAAGGACTCCAATAAGAAGAAGAGACTTGCTTGGGCCAAGAAACACAAGCAATGGACATTAGACCAGTGGAAATCTGTCCTTTGGTCTGATAAGTCCAAATTTGAGATTTTGGTTCCAACCACCATGTCTTTGGAAGACGCAGAGTAAGTGAACAGATGATCTCTGCATGTATGGTTCCCACAGTCAAGCATGGAGGAGCAGGTATGATGGTGCTTTGCTGGTGACACTGTCAGTGATTTATAAAGAATTCAAGGCACACTTAACCAGCATGGCTACCACAGCATTCTGCAGCAATACACCATCCCATCTGGTTTGCGCTTTATTTTATTAAACTAGGCAAGTTAGTTAAGAACAAATTCTTATTTACAATGACGGCCTACCAAAGGGCAAATGGCCTCCTGCGGGGATGTTGGCTGGGTTTACAACTAAACTTATTAAAGTAAAAATATGGGACGAAACACACACACACACACACACACATCATGACAAGACAGACAACACTACATAAAGAGAGACCCAAGATGACAACACAGCATGGCAGCAGCACAACATGGCAGCAGCACAAAACAGGGTACAAACACCGTTGGGCACAGACAACAGCACAAAGGGCAAGAAGGTAGAGAAAACAGTACACCATGCAAAGCAGCCACAACTGTCAGTAAGATTGTCCATGATTGAGTCTTTGAATGAAGAGATTGAGATAACTGTCCAGGTAGAGTGTTTGTTGCAGCTCGTTCCAGTCGCTAGCTGCAGCGAACTGAAAAGACAAGTGACCCAAGGATGTGTGTGCTTTGGGGACCTTTAACAGAATGTGACTGGCAGAATGGGTGATGTATATGGAGGATATCTCAGATAGGGGGAGTGAGGCCTAAGAAGGTTTTATAAATAAGCAACAACCAGTGGGTCTTGCGACTGGTATACAAAGATGAGCAGTTTACAGAAGAGTATACTGTAGAGTGCAGTGACGTGTCCTATAAGGATTATTGGTTGCAAATCTGATGGGCGAATGGTAAAGAACATCTAGCCGCTCGAGAGCACCCTTACCTGCCGATCTATAAATTACGTCTCCATAATCTACAGTAGCATGGGTAAGATGGTCATCTGAAACAGGGTTAGTTTGGCAGCTGGGGTGAAAGAGAAGTGATTATGATAGAGCAGGTATTCCCATACTGGTACGCCAAATAAATTAATAAATACATTTTAAAACAGTTCATTTAGATTTTCCAACGGGGCTATACATTTAGGTGAGGTTTTTTCCCCTCACCTGGGTAGCCTTTTTTCACTGCCAAATATCAAACTAAACCATCTAGTGTTTAACACAATGTCAAATACAGGTAACTAGTCAAATAATTAACATCCAATCACGTTAACCGTTACTCTCTCGCGAGAATTCCACTAATGGTCCGTATGTAGCCAGACGTAGCTGCTGCTCATTCCGTTTGCTCTAAAATTGAGTAATGGTTAAAAAAAAAGTAAAGCCCGCATCCCAGCTCTACTGTTAATACTGCTACTACCAGCAGTACTACATATGCACCTGTCGACGACAAGTTGTTCTGCTTCCACGAGCACATCCAATGCTAGCATCAGTAATTTTACATTTGTTGTTAGCCCAGCTAGCATGGACACTGACAGTTGTGAATCTGATGCAGCCGAAGAGCTACTGCCCCCTTAGCCGGGAAAGCACCGAACAGACAGGGACTTTGGACCATCGAAGAGGTGCAAATATGATGAGAACTACATTGATTTGGGGTTCACTTATATTGGTAGTGCCATTCCTGAGCCACAGTGTATATTATATGTGCAAAAGTACTCTCTCAACTCAATGAAACCTTCACTACCTGGTATGATGACTCCTTGCTATCCCCAGTCCACCTGGCCGTGCTGCTGCTCCAGTTTCAACTGTTCTGCCTGCGGCTATGGAACCCTGACCTGTTCACCGGACGTGCTTGTTGCACCCTCGACAACTACTATGATTATTATTTGACCATGCTGGTCATTTATGAACATTTTAAAATCTTGACCATGTTCTGTTATAATATCCACCCTGCACAACCAGAAGAGGACTGGCCACCCCTCATAGCCTGGTTCCTCTCTAGGTTTCTTCCTAGGTTTTTGGCCTTTCTAGGGAGTTTTTCCTAGGGAGTTTTTCCTAGCCACCGTGCTTCTTTCACATGCTTTGGTTGCTGTTTGGGGTTTTAGGCTGGGTTTCGGTACAGCACTTTGAGATATCAGCTGATGTAGGAAGGGCTATATAAATAAATTTGATTTGATTTGACTATTGCGCAGACATTTAGAAACAAAACATGCCAATTTGAAGAATAAGCCACAGGAGTTATTTGAGCGAGAATTAAGACAACTTTTGAATAGTAAGACATGTATAAAATAAACAGAAACCATTAATAAGAAGGGGAAGGCGTGTCTTATATGGTGAGTTACCAAATGGCTAGGACAGGCAAGCCCCATACTATTGTGGATGTCTTAATTATTCCTGTTGCCGCAGATATGGTTGGGACAATGCTGGGGGAAAAGGCCAAAAAAACTATACAGACAATGTCTTCATCAAACAACACCATTTCACAACACGTCAGTGACATGGCAGGAGATGTTTTGAAACAATTACTGCTTCGCATACAAGCCAGTGAATTCTATGCATTACAGCTGGATGAGCCAATAGACGTGGTGGGCTTGGCATATGTCCATTAAGTGTATGGGGGGGGGGGGGGGGGGGGGGGGGTCAATGAAGGAAGAGACATCTTCTGCAAACCACTGGAAACCAGGACAACAGGAGAGGATATTTTTAAAGTACTGGACAGCTTTGTGACATCGAATGGACTTTGGTGGTCAAGATGTGTTGGTATCTGTACTGATGGCGCAAAAGCCATGACAGTGAGACATAGTGGAGTGGTAATGTGCATGCAAGCAGTTGCTCCCATTGCTACTTGGGTACACGGCAGCAAGAGCCTCTCGGTGGATGCTGCTAAGGGAATGCCTGACAGCTTGAAAGACATTTTGGACACTACATTGAAAATGGTTAACTTTGTGAAAGCAAGGCCCCTGAACTCTCGTCTATTTTCCGCATTATGCACTGATATGGGCAGCGACAACATACAGAAGTGCGCTGGTTATAATGGGGCAAAGTATTTACACATTTTTTTTTTTTTTTTCATTGAGAGATGAGCTTAAAGTTCTTTGCTGACCATAATTTTCACTTGTCTGACTGCTTGCATGACGACTTTCTCACACGACTGCCCTATCTGGGTGATGTTTTTTCTTGCCTGAATGATCTGAATCTAGGATTACAGGGACTCTCCGCAACTATATTCAACGTGCCGGACAAAATCGTGGCTATGATTAAGAAGTTGGAGCTCTTCTCTGTCTGCATTAACAAGGACAAGGTCTTTCCATCAGTGTATGATTTTTTGTGTACAAATTGACTCAAGATTACAGACAATTTCAAATGTAATATAGCGAAGTGCCTGAGTGAGTTGGGTGCGCAATTACGCAGGTACTTTCCCGAAACGGATGACACAAACAACTGGATTCGTTATCCCTTTCATGCCCTGCCTCCAGTCAACTTACCGATATCTGAACAAGAGAGCCTCATCGAAATTGCAACAAGCGGTTCTGTGAAAATGTAATTCAATTAGAAGTTACTGCCAGATTTCTGGATTGGGCTGTGCCCAGAGTGACCTGCCTTGGCAAATCGTGCTGTTAAGACACTGAGGCACTTTGCAACCAGGCATCTATGTGAGAGTGGATTCTCAGCCCTCACTAGCATGAAAACTAAATACAGGCACAGACTGTGTGTGGAAAATGATTTAAGACTGAGACTCTCCAATACAACCCATCATTGCAGAGTTGTGTGCATCCTTTCAAGCATACCCTTCTCATTAACCTGTGGTGAGTTATTCACCATTTCTGATGAACAAATAAGGTTTTATATGTAAGATGGCTAAATAAAGAGCAAGATTATTATTATTATTTGTGCCCTGGTCCTATAAGAGCTCTTTGTCACTTCCCACGAGATGTGTAAACAACTCAATCTTATGTTTAATAAATGTATCGTATAGTGTGTGTGGCAGGTTTACAATGATCGCAAAAAACAACATTTGAGAGTGCGCTAACCCTGATGCTAGAGGGGTACGCAGCTGGAGGTTGAATGTTTGAAGGGGTACAGGACTATAAAAAGTTTGGGAACCACTGCAATAGAGGAAACCAAGTCTAGATTTAACTTTAGCCTGCAGGTTTGATATGTGCTGAGAGAAGGGCAGTGTACTGTCTAGCCATACTCCCAAGTACTTGTATGAGGTGACTAACTAAAGCTCTAAACCCTCTGAGGTAGTAATCACACCTGTGGGGAGAGGGGCATTCTTCTTACCAAACCACATGACCTTTGTTTTGGAGGTGTTCAGAACAAGTTTAAGGGCAGAGAAAGCTTGTTGGACACTAAGAAAGCTTTGTTGTATAGCGTTTAACACAAAAGCCGGGGAGGGGCCAGTTGAGTATAAGACTATCATCTGCATATAAATGGATGAGAGAGCTTCCCACTGCCTGAGCTTTGTTGTTGATGCAAATTGAGAAGAGTGTGGGGCCTAGGATTGAGCCTTGGGGTACACCCTTGGTGACAGGCAGTGGCTGAGATAGCAGATGTTTTGACTTCATACACTGCACTCTTTGAGGTAGATAGCAAACCAGGCCAAAGCCCCTCAGACACCAATACTCCTTAGTCAGCCCACAAGAATGGAATGGTCTAGCGTATCAAAAGCTTTGGCCAAGTCAAATAAAAATAGCAGCGCAACATTGCTTCGAATCAAGGCCAATGGTGACATCATTGAGGACCTTTTAAGGTCGCAGTGGCACATCCATAACCTGAGCGGAAACCAGATTGCATACCAGAGAGAATACTACAGACGTCAAGAAAGCCAGTTAGTTGATTATTGACAAGTTTTTACAACACTTTTGATACCGCAAAAAATAGAAATAGGCCTATAACAGTTAGGATCAGCTTGATCTCCCCTTTTAAATAAAGGACAAACCATGGCTACCTTCCAAGCAATGGGAACCTCCTCAGAGAGGAGAGACCGGTTAACCTGTTAGGGCTAGGGGGCAGTATTGACACGGCTGGATAAAAAAACGTACCCGATTTAATCTGGTTACTACTCCTGCCCAGTAACTAGAATATGCATATAATTATTGGCTTTGGATAGAAAACACCCTAAAGTTTGTAAAACTGTTTGAATGGTGTCTGTGTATAACAGAACTCATATGGCAGGCCAAAATCTGAGAAGATTCCATGCAGGAAGTGGCCTGTCTGAGAAGTTGTGTTTTATCTTGGCTCTTTTTATTGAAGACTGAGGATCTTTGCAATAACGTGACACTTCCTACGGCTCCCATAGGCTCTCAGAGCCCGGGAAAAAGCTGAAGGATATCGAGGCAGGCTCTGGCTGAAACACTTTATCGCGTTTGGATATTGGCCGATCAGAGTACTGTGGGCTTAGGCGCGTGCCCGAGTCGACCGAATGCTTTATTTTCTTTCCTCTGTTTACCTAAATGCAGATTCCCGGTCGGAATATTATCGCTTTTTTACGAGAAAAATGGCATAAAAATGGATTTTAAACAGCGGTTGACATGCTTCGAAGTACGGTAATGGAATATTTAGAAATTTTGTCACGAATTGCGCCATGCTCGTGACCCTTATTTACACTTCGGATAGTGTCTTGAACGCACGAACAAAACGCCGCTATTTGGATATAACGATGGATTATTTTGGACCAAACCAACATTTGTTATTGAAGTAGCAGTCCTGGGAGTGCATTCTGACGAAGAACATCGAAGGTAATCAAACTTTTGTAGTAGTAAATCGGAGTTTGGTCAGGGCTAAACTTGGTGGGTGTCTAAATAGCTAGCCGTGATGGCTGGGCTATGTACTCAGAATATTGCAAAATGTGCTTTCACCGAAAAGCTATTTTAAAAATCGGACACCTCGATTGCACAAAGGAGTTCTGTATCTATAATTCTTAAAATAATTGTTTTTTGTGAACATTTATCGTGAGTAATTTAGTAAATTCACCGGAGGTTTGCGGGGGGTATGCTAGTTCTGAACGTCACATGCTAATGTAAAAAGCTGGTTTTTGATATAAATATGAACTTGATTGAACAAAACATGCATGTATTGTATAACATAATGTCCTAGGTGTGTCATCTGATGAAGATCATCAAAGGTGAGTGCTGCATTTAGCTGTCTTCTGGGTTTTGGTGACATTATATGCTAGCTTGAAAAATGGGTGTCTGATTATTTCTGGCTGGGTACTCTGCTGACAATCTAATGTTTTGCTTTCGTTGTAAAGCCTTTTTGAAATCGGACAGTGTGGTTAGATTAACGAGAGTCTTGTCTTTAAATAGCTGTAAAATAGTCATATGTTTGAGAAATTGAAGTAATAGCATTTCTAAGGCATTTGAAAATCGCGCCACGGGATTACACTGGCTGTTGCGTAAGTTTAAGGAGCTCCTTTAGAAACTATGAGGCAGGCAGGGGAAAAAGAGGGAGGAGCATCGGGGCTAGTCGCATTAGAAGGGGTGGGAGATGAGGAAATGTTGGACGGGCAAGGAGGCATGGCTGAGTCAAATAGGAATCCTGACTAAATGAAGAGGTGATTTAAGAGCTCAGCCATGTGCTTCTTGTCAGTAACAACCACATCATCAACTTTAAGGGGCATGGGCAGCTGTGAGGAGGGTTTATTCTCCAGGTCTTTAACTGTTTTCCTGAACGTCTTGTGGTTAGACCCACAGAGAGAGAACTGCTCCGTAAAGTAACTAACTTTGGCCTTCCGGATAGCCTGAGTGCACTTATTTCTAATTTACCTGAACGAGAGCAAGTCAGCCTGAGTATGCTTGTGCCGAGCCTTTAGCCAAATGTAATTCTTGAGGTAGTGTAACTGCAAGATCACGGTCGAACCAGGGGCTGAACCTGTTTTTAATTCTCATTTTCTTTATCGGGGCGTGTTTGTTAACTATATCACTAAAGATATCAAAAATGGTCCAAACGTCGACAGAGGGGATCAAGCTAATTCTATACCAATTTACAGAGGCCAGGTCATGAAGGAAGGCCTGCTCATTAAAGTTTTTTAGCAAGCGTCTATGACAAATCTTAGTGAGAATATCATTTGTTTTTCAACAGGACAATGACCCAACACATCTCCAGGCTGTGTAATGGCAATTTCACCAAGAAGGCAAGTGGAGTGCTGCATCAGATGACCTGTCCTCCACAATCATCCGACCTCAACCCAATTTAGATGGTTTGGGATGAAAAAGGTAGCTACTGTGAAGAATCTCAAATATATTTTGATTTAACACTTCTTTGGTTACTACATGATTCCATGTGTTATTTAATAGTTTTGATGTTTTCACTATTGTTCTACAATGTAGAAAAGAGTAAAAATAAAGAAAAACCCGTGAATGAGTAGGTGTCCAAACTTTTGGTACTATATGACTGTGTGTCCTCATGTTATGCTACACAAACCTTTCTGGGACTTAACTTTCGCCATATTTTTCCCCACTAATGTATGTGTGCACGAATGTATGTGTGGGTGTGTCCATGTACAAATTATGTGTGTGTATTACTCGCTACACAAACCTTTCTGTGAGTCGTGTTTCTCCGTTTTGCCCTGGTATTCAAAGCCCATTGCAGTCTTGTCCACGCGGTCTGCCTGCACCCCGTATTTCCCCCCAAACCCTGTGGAGTAGTCTGCACATCAAAGCAGGGGGAGGGGTCAAGAATGAAGCAGGAAATGGTGGCTGCAGTGATGAATACTCAATCAACAACAACAACAATAAATCAACCCCTAGCCCATACCGTCAGGCACTTCATGTACAGTAGGTTTGGGGTAAAATTCAGATTGACTGTTTAATAGTATTGGTGTGAGCAATATGGGTACATTTCCACCTAGCTTGTCAGAGGGCAAGGTGGAGCTGTTGTCATCTTGCTTAATGTAGTCATTTTAGTTTAAGTGCCTTAGGAGCTAGGGGTTCCTTTGGGATTGGGCACATAGAGCTAGAGCTAGCAACTAGATGGGGGTGAGGAACAATGGTGGTCACAGCATGGAATCACAGGAGTGCAGCTGGAGTGGGGAGCACTGAAAGCTAAAAGCCAGGAGCATACTCACTCACACAGCATCGGATGCCACTCACACCCATCCTAATAACATAAAGGTCTGACTGGGCCAGATACTATTACATCCAGATGGTCTACAGAGCAGACAGTTCTGAACTATGTGAAGTGTCTAAACAACTAGTGTGTATTCAGAAGGCTCAGGTCAGTTTGGCCTTCTACCGCCTGATGGATAGAGTTAGGATTTGTGAGGACTAAGGAGCGTGAGCTGATCTTAGATCAGAGTTAAATTGTGCAACTTCTAGCCAGAGTTACAAAACATTGAACTGTTCAACTTGTGTCGTTTGCCTGTTTTAACAGACTGTGTAAAATCACCTTTCTGTGATGCGTGTTTCTCAGTCTTCCCGGCATAGTCAAACCCAACAGCGGACTGAAAAGGGAGAGATCTCCATGTTGAAGTTAACAAAGTCACCAGCCAAAGGAGAACGTAGCATTTCTCAGCACCATCATCCAGTATCTTTTCATGCTATTCAAGTATTCTCATCTAAATGACATAACTTCAGAGATGGGCACTTACAAAAAAACTTTTTTCATTCATCCTATAATTGGGTATTCCTATTGGGTCCTTCAAAAACTATCTTACAAGGGAGCTCTGTCCCAAAATGCCACATTATATTTTTCATTTATTTCACCTTTATTTAACCAGGTAGGCAAGTGAGACCTGGCCAAAATAAAGCAAAGCAGTTCGACACATAACAACAGAGTGACACATGGAGTAAAACAAACATACAGTCAATAATACAGTAGAAAAATAAGTCTATATACAACGTGAACAAATGAGGTGAGATAAGGGAGGTAAAGGCAATAAATAGGCCATGGTGGCGAAGTAAATACAATATAGCAATTAAAACAATATATTGATGTCAAGACCTAAAAATCGCTGTGTGGTCATGAGTTTTTTTTCCTGACCATGTGACCTGACCATAGAGCCCAATGTGACCATGATTAGCGTACCTTGTCGACACGGTCACCCTGCACTCCAAACTTCCCCCCGAAGCCTTTGGATGTGTCTGTCTGAGAGCAGTGCTTGGACAGCTTACTCTGGTACTCATGGCCCACCGCAGACTGGAGAGGGGGGGGGGGGGGGGGAAATAAGAGAAAGAGAGAGGTGAATAAATGCAAACAGTGTGAGGCTGACTGCTGGGTATGCAGTGGTTTGATCAGGTGTTGACAGCCGAGTCACACACAGAGTAGGGTAAACAGTGCTGAGTCAATATTCACAACACACTGAGCAGTGTGTAGGCAGATTGAGGGGGGGGGGGGCTAAAATGGCCCTGTTCTCACACACACACAAATGGTAACAGTGCACACAGACAGAGAGAGAGACACAGAGACAGAGAGAGCTAGAGCATTGTGGATAACACAACTCAAACAGCAATGATGAGCTCAGCTGCTTTTGCCACAAATCACAGTCAACGCACGGCAACATGTGTAAAAGTAAACATGTCAGTGGAAGACTGAAATGCAATTGGCAATTTATGCCAATCAGATGAGGTTAAACTAATTCCATTCCAAAATAATGTTCCTGCGCTCCCTCTGGAGACTGTTGTCATAGCGATCAGCTGTTGGTCCTGGGCTTTGAATCATTGGATAATCAGCTTTTCTACAGATGTGGTCACCAAAATAAAATATAATCAAATTGCTGTGGTCTGAGGGGCATTTCCCGTTCTAGTAATTCTATTACTATGGTCACCACTCACTTTGTCCATGCGGTCCTGCTGCACCCCAAACTTGCCCCCATAGCCATCCGAGGCCTTGGGCATGGTCGCCTGCTCCTTCTGCCTCAGGTCACTGTGCTCCGATGACACGTTCTCACGCAGCTTGTGGATACTGGAGAGGGGGTAGGAGGGAAAAGATTGGGAGGGAGAGAAATAATGGGGTAAGAATGACTGAGCTTCACTGTGGTCCACTGGCCATCCTCAAAAACCTGATGACAGGTAAAAAAAAAAAAGAAAACAAAAGTTGAATAATGAAAACGATTAAAAGATGTAATATCATCGACAGGTAGACAATGTGAAGACCATGATTACAATGACATTGAAATGATCATGTTTGAAATGTAGTGACGCTGAAGATGAAAACTGTTGTTGATGACAAGGATGATGAAGCAGCGGTACTTACTTAATGTGCTCCTGGTGACCGGAGCCTTCCACCGTCTTGGCCCCCCATCGCTGTTCCTTCTCTGAAACGTCATTCTGCACAGAAATAAGGAGCAAGGGGTCAGCGGGGGAGGAGAGGAAAGAGGAAAATAAAAGGGGAAAGAGGGGAGGCAAAGGAATAGAGAGAGGAAGAGGAGAAGTAGTCAAAGAAAAATATTTAGTGGACATGGGGTAAGGAGAGGATATGGTGAGGTGTCAATAAGATGAAACAGCAAACAGGTGAAAAACAGCCATTGCTCTGGACTAAAACTGAAGTGGGACTTCATTACCATGGTTGACTTACCTCAAAGTCTGGATCTGTCTCCCAGTCATCACCTCCATCATCCACCGCCACGGTGACGGACTGACCTGCTGCTGCCTTCCACATCTGGGGAGAATATGCTGGTTATACTGACTCGCACACACACTTAGCTACTTATGTCCCACAATGTGACTGCCAGAAATGCACTTTCCTGTGAGCTGTTAGAAACGAACATTGCGTTGGCATATCGATATTCAAACATGCATCTTCCTATGAATTTGATAGGACCTGAAACCCATCTGAATGTCATAAAACATTAGCAGACAACTGAATAACGTATTGAATAACCAGTATGAAGTCTTTCAAAAGCTGGGATGGGGGTATTGTGGTGCATTTGTATTTTTTTAGGCTGCCTTTGGCCATCATCCAAGTCAGCAAGAAGGGCAACTTTTAACTAAGACCTAACTCAGCACAAGGCTGGCATCTGTGTTCAATGAGCGGGTATAGTACGCGACGTGGCTCCATTCATTCCGAGATGGGAAAAGGAGGGAGGATGCACCCTGTTACAACATGGGACTCTCTCTCTAACAACAGAATGGTCTTCCGTCTGGCGCAGTTGTGACATACATACCACACCCCATGCGTAGCAAAGCCCCTTAAACGTATAAAATAATCAAAGGGGAGCGGCCATAGACAGGTTGGTTGTTTAGCTACAAAACCGACGTGTGCGCAACTATGGGGCAAAACAGACGGGGTTGGCTTAAAATGTTGACAACATGTAAACCATATTTCGTCTCCAACGTTTATTGAAAACATACATACATTTGCACAATGAACACTTGTTTATCAAATACATCGTTACAGTTGTTGGCTAGCCATCTAGTGAATTTTTTGCCATATCATTGACGCGAAATCAGTCAAAACAAGCCATGGTATCAAGTCCGGGACAAGATGAAACTAGTTTAAACGAGCCACTTACGATTCCCCACACGGCTGTTTCTTGTTCGCGGTCTGGCCATCCAGCATCAAAACTATTCACGACTTCAGCCCTATTGAAACGTGCGCATTGTTTCAGCGTTGTCAGCTAACCGATCTATTCTAGCGATTCCAAGTTAACCACAAAAGTCACTTATTGTATTGCGCATTGACGATGAGTAGTCATAGTATTGAAGGCTGCCAGCACCACCACACACGTAGATTGAGTGTTTCGTTAGAAAAGCTACGTCCATAATACAAATGCAAGACAATTGGCTTAATTAGCTAACGTTAGCTAGGAAAAAAATCCAGGCAGCTGTGTATTCATGTGGTTAAAACTAGTATTTCTGCGTTTCTTAGCTGGACTGGTCGACTGGACCACTGTAGCAACAATAGTAATTAAAATGTGCTGCCTTGTCAAGTGCACATGCGAGAGATTACAAACAAATAACATTGACATAACTAGCTTGTTAAGTAGCTACATTATTAGCATTTTCTTGATTGCTGATCTTTATCAAACCTTGTGACACATTTTAATTTGCAGTGATTTAACAGTGGAATCAGAAAAGACGGTACAGGGAATGATATATTTCTATTAGACAGACATGAAGAACAAACTTAGTTAGAGTTCTAGCTACTAAACATGAAGAGGTTAATAGTATTTCCTGTTCCAGTTACTAGCTCTGCTTGTGTCGAAAATTATTTTGGCACTGGTCGAGCTCGGACTGGTTTTTCAATTCAGCCTGCATTCCATCCTGCGAGCGCGTAGTAGTTAGAGATACTTTCATGTTAATCTAAATTACTTACTTTTATTTAAAATTTCCTGCAGTCAAAAATATAGATTTCAGATGTGAAAATAATGCACCTCTTGACAGTCCTCGGGGTGTGATGGAAGATTCCTTTTAGGCCTGCTCTTCCAATATCCCACTTCCTGCTTGGGGAGCGACGCAGTTCTCATAGAGGTAGACAGAGGACTCATCTTTTGCCACGTTCAAAACAACTCGGAACTCAGAAATCTACGACTTCATTGCGTTCAATACAACTGGGAACTCTGAAAAAACGAGCTCCGACTGGAAAAATATTGATTTGAACGGTCATCCAACTCGTAATTCCAAATCGGAAACTCAACCTTTTTTCAAGAGTTCTGACCTGAAGATCACTGACATCATGATTTAAACTCTTTCTCCTACATCCCAGTTGTTTCGAACGCAGCACTAGTATCTGTACCATTATAGTTGCATGGGCAGTGTCATTGAGGCAATCTCCATTTTTAAGTAGGCAATTTTCTTCTTCATGATTGGCTGATCCCTCCTGATGACCAGGAGGGTCCACCAATGAAGTTAGAAGTCCCACCCAGTTCACTGCTTTAAAATGGTGGAAGCCCTCAATTGCACTGCCCATGATAATACAGCCTTTTGGCCACTAGAGGGGGGAGTGACATAAAAAAATAAAAATATATAAATCAATCCAAAACCATCCCACTCCTTCAGTCACAGTTCTAATCACATCCCTACACAGGCTCAGGGACATGTGAGGACGGAGCATTCAATCAAATGATTCCTTGTAGTGCCTCTGCTGTAAAATCCCTGAAGCCTCATTCACAATAACCATCAGCACTCAGCAGGGTTGGGGAGCAACGCCACGTGCACGCTGCTCGCATCATCACGTTGCTGTGCGGTACATTTTATGCAATTGCCACAATCCATGCTCTGCATCTTCACAGTTGAGATCACACAAAGAGAAAACACGCCTTCGGGGAGATGGTGGAAGGGGGCTTGTTGAGTTAGTAGGGAGAAGTGTGGAGATGGTCAACGTCAAAAGTAGAGGGGAGAGATGGAAATGGCGGCGAGAGGCGCTGATGAAATGGAGGAAATTGAGAAAAAGTTGGTGAAGCAACAGCTGTCCTCAAATGCGAACAATATGGGTGTCAGTTCTGATGGTATGTAGCGGGAGGATGAGGGTCAAGGACCGAAATGGTCGGTAGTGGAAAGACATAGGAAGAAGAGAGATCACGATACAGAAAGCAATAAAGTGTCTAGTTAAGAAAGCATAAAGAGGGCCAAGGTAGGAAGCAAGAGTAATAATGTTTTGGAGTGGAAAGTGGTGATGGTGTTTGATGAGACCACAGGGCCTCATTTACACCCTATCCAACTAACTAATGCCATAGAGAAAGAGGTAGGTGAAGTCAAATTAGTTCAGTCCATTGCAAATGGTAGGTTGTTCATATTTTGAGGTAGCCAGGCTCAGCATGAAAATATTTTGAAAATGGAAAAGCTTAATGGGAAGAAGATTAAAAGCCATTTCCCTGGTGCTTATGCTAGATTGAGGGGAGTCATCACTGGGGTCCCTATATCTATGTCCATAGATGATATTAAAGAAAATGTGAAGGAAGGAAGAGGGATTGATGCCAAAAGGTTGATCAGTAGGAAAGAGGGTCGAAGAAGTGAAAGCCTATCAGTGCTATTGAGATTTCAGAATGTTTTACCTGGAAAAGTACAGATAGGATTCCTTAGTTTCAATGTCAGAGAATTTGTCCCATCCCCATTGCAGTGTTTTAAATGCCAAAGAATGGGACATGTAGCTGTTCAATGGAAAGGAAGGAAAATATGTGCCAAGTGTAGAGGGGAAGATGATTACGGTGAATGTGGGAGCAATTTGAAGGTTAACTGTTGTAAATGTGTGTGTGTGTGTGTGTGTGGGGGGGGGGGGGGGGGGGGGGGGTGCTAATCCTTAACTAAGTGGACCTAATGCCAGGTATGGTGTTTCTGATGGTCCGGGCATGGTTTCGAGGCCCGTTCAGAAATCTTGTGCTCATGAATGTGCGCTGTCAAAGGACACATTGATAATGAATAAAAAGTTGACTTCATAGCTCTTATTGGTAAGGTTATCAATACGACTCGGGTTGTGGAAAGCAGAAATGCCAGGTTGAAGGTTATTGTGGAGACGGTAAAAGAGATGTTGGGGGTAACATTTAAGTCATTTAGCAGACGCTCTTATCCAGAGCGACTTACAAATTGGTGCATTCACCTTAAGATATCCAGTGGAACAACCACTTTACAATAGTGCATCTAAATCTTTTAAGGGGGGGGGGGTTAGAGGGATTACTTTATCCTATCCTAGGTATTCCTTAAAGAGGTGGGGTTTCAGGTGTCTCCGGAAGGTGGTGATTGACTCCGCTGTCCTGGCGTCGTGAGGGAGCTTGTTCCACCATTGGGGTGCCAGAGCAGTGAACAGTTTTGACTGGGCTGAGCGGGAACTGTGCTTCCTCAGAGGTAGGGAGGCGAGCAGGCCAGAGGTGGATGAACGCAGTGCCCTTGTTTGGGTGTAGGGCCTGATCAGAGCCTGAAGGTACGGAGGTGCCGTTCCCCTCACAGCTCCATAGGCGAGCACCATGGTCTTGTAGCGGATGCGAGCTTCGACTGGAAGCCAGTGGAGAGAGCGGAGGAGCGGGGTGACGTGAGAGAACTTGGGAAGGTTGAACACCAGATGGGCTGCGGCGTTCTGGATGAGTTGTAGGGGTTTAATGGCACAAGCAGGGAGCCCAGCCAACAACGACTTGCAGTAATCCAGACGGGAGATGACAAGTGCCTGGATTAGGACCTGCGCGCTTCCTGTGTGAGGCAGGGTCGTACTCTGCGAATGTTGTAGAGCATGAACCTACAGGATGTTACTGTTGAAATGGTTGTTGACATGCTTAACAATCCTAAGGGTGCAGTGTTTCAGAATGATATAGATCAAGTTTAATGGGGTAGGGGAGTTGTGGAGGGGTTTGGGGGGGAGGGGAGGGTGTGGTAGAAGTTAGTAGGGATTTATTTGTTTTTTATTTTATTTTCATGGTAGTACAGAATTGGGCAGATCATAATTGATTGTACATTCCAGCACAGTAAGTGGCGGCATGCACTTAAACGATTGTTTGCGGACCTCCATGATATCATAGAAGAAGAAGAAGAAGAAGATGCCGGCGGCGGAAGGGGGAGTGCTGGTTGATGGCCGTTGAGTGAAGTCGGTGAGAATGAATGAAAGACAGTTACAGCGGGAAATGGAGCAAAAATAGCAAAAGTTGTAAATCACTTTATTGTAGGAGTGCGATTCATCAACAACAATGTATTTCTGGGAGATCAATTTGAGGTCATGAAGATGGTTAAGGAGGCATTAGGAAAGGTAGAGCCAGTCAGAGTGACCAGGAATATTTTTTTAAATTTCCTGCTTCTCGAGAGAGGAGAAGGAGAAGGCATTGTGGCTCTCTAAATGATCAGGATCTGAAGTGTAGTTTTGATTTTTGTGTGAAGCTGGGATACATAAGCGTTTGTGAATAAACCTTTGCAGTGTCGAATTGCAAAAGGTATGGTCATGTATCAAGTCTATACCAATGGAAGAAATATGTTTGTAAAAAGGTGATGATCTACAGTGTTGCAATTGTGGTGGAAATCACATTGCTGAATTCCTGGAGTTCCCTGCTATGGTGGAGGAGTTTGAAGTAGCATGAATCCGAGCTGTACAGCAGGTATCTTACACAGGGGCGCAGGAAATTGTTGAAGGAGCGAGTGGAGCTGAGGAAACTATGGCAGTGGATGCCTGGCAGCCAGTTGAGATTCAGAATGTCATTCATCAGTTGAAGGATACAGATACATTGATAGTGGATTTTATGATGTTTATTGTTCAAGTGATTAATTGAACTGCCCGAACGAGCAAGAAGTCCAAGAAGCTGTACATAATTGTATCTGCAGCTGCAAGGTGTTTGGGTATTCAGGAATTAACAGCTGAAACATAGCAGGGAATATTGACTGAAGATGATCCCCTCCCAGGCCCCTGAGCCTGTGTAGGGGTGTGATTTGGATTGGACTATGACTGAAGGTGTGGGATGTTTTTTATTTATTTATCTATTTTTGTTTATTTGTATGATGATGTATTGGCCACAACTGTATATAGCAACAAAAGAGTTCCCCCAAAATTTTAATCCATTTTGGGGATAACCCTTTTTTATTGTTATTTATGTAACCTTTATGAAGAATGTTTCAATAAAGAGTATTTTCAAACTCAAAGGTTCTGACACTAAGCCGTACGCAAGTCTTTCACAGGACACTGTCACTAGCCAGTGACTAGTCATATATATCATGTAATAGCATAATACAAACCACACCCCAAAGTATTTGCATTCTAATGCTAATGAAGCGCCAGCCCTACATTTTTATTATCACTAGAAGAGGAAAGAACCCTTTTATGAACTGCAAAGAACCATTTGAACTATTGAAGGGCGAAGAGGGTGAGATGGCTGCATGTGACAAATGCAACGAATGGTTCCATCTACAGTGCCTAAAGTTGAAGCGTCTCCCAGCAAAGAAAACGTGGTATTGCAGAAAATGCAAGAAAATTAAATAGTCAAATCGATCTAGAAGTGCAATGCCTCAGGAAAGTGCAACCCTGAAAACATGACTGAAAGTATCCCCTCAGAAAGTATCCCCTTGACTTATTCCACATTTTTGCATTACAGCCTGAATTCAAAATGGGATAATAGATACTTTTTTTCTCAACCATCTACACACAAAGCAACATATTGACAAAGTGAAAACATGTTTTTTAGACATTTTTGCAAATGTATTGAAAATTAAATAGACAAATACTCATTTACATAAGTATTCACACCCTGAGTCGATAGTTTGTATAATCACCTTTGGCAGGGATTACAACTGTGAGTCTTTCTGGGTAAGTCTCAAAGAGCTTTCCACACTTGCATTGTGCAACATTGGCCCAATATTATTTTCAAAATTCTTCAAACTCTGTCAAAACCATTTTCTGTCACTCCCTGATCTGATCTTTGTGTCTCCACCCCCAACCAGGTGTCTCCCATCTCCCCTCATTATCTCGGCAGCAGGTAGCCTAGTGGTTAGAGCGTTGGGCCAGTAACTGAAAGGTTACTAGATTGAATCCCCAAGCTGACAAGGTAAAAATCTGTCGTTCTTCCCCTGAACAAGGCAGTTAACCCACTGTTCCTAGGCCGTCATTGTAAATACGAATTTGTTCTTAACTGACTTGCCTAGCAAAATAAAAAATCCCCTGTGTATTTCTACCTGCGTTTAGGTATGTATGCTGCCAATTCGTCTTCTCCCTTCCAGTGTGTTCACTGTACTCTAGTGTTTGTTTTTCCTAGTCTTCCCAGTTCTGACCTTTCTGCCTGTCCTGACCCTGATTGCCGTCCTGTACCTGGCTGATTCTGATTTGGATTACGACTCTTTGCCTGCTTTGACGTACCTTTTGCCTGCCACTTGTACTATAATACACTCTGACACTGGTACTATTTGCCTCCTGTGTCTGCATCTGGATCTTAGCCTGAGCCTTGATATACTATTTAGCGCTATCCATATACAGTTCCTTCGGAAAGTATTCAGACCCCTTGACTTTTTCCACATTTTGTTACGTCACAGCCTTATTCTAAAATTGACTAAATTATTATTTGTCCTCAGCCATCCACACACTACCCCATAATGACAAAGCGAAAAACAAATACCTTATTTACATAAGTATTCAGACAGTTTGCTATGACAGTCAAAATTGAGCTCAGGTGCATCCTGTTTCCATTGATCATACTTGAGTTTCTACAACTTGATTGGAGTCCACCTGTGGTAAATTCAATTGATTGGACATAATTTGGAAAGGCACACACCTGGTTATATAATATCTCAGTTGACAGTGCATGTCAGAGCAAGAACTAAGCCATTAGGTCAAATAAATTGTCTGTAGAGCTTCGAGACAGGATTGTGTCGAGGCACAGATCTGGCAAACGGTACCAAATCATGTCTGCAGTATTGAAGGTCCCCAAGAACACTGTGGCCTCCATTTTTTTCACCTTTATTTACCTTGGCAAATTAAGATGAAATTCTTATTTTACAAGGCCTACTCCGGCCAAACCTTCCCCTAACCCGGACAACGCTGGGCCAATTGTGAGTCGCCCTATGATAAAATATATTTTGATTTGTTTAACACTTTTTTGGTTACTATATGATTCCATATGTATTCCATAGTTATGATGTCTTCACTATTATTCTACAATGTAGAAAATAGTACAAATAAAGAAAAACTCTTGTGTCCAAACTTTTGACTTTTACTATAAATTGAATATTTTCTTGTATTTTACATTTTAAGAGGTCTGGGGGGGCTGATGTCAATGTTTTAGGATTTTTCTGGGCCAGACGAGTAAAACGGTACCTTGCAGTTCGATCTACTGTACACATGGAACTCCCTCTATAGCTCTTGACATCACAAGCTAAGCCAATGAAAATTTTAGCTAGGTCACCCATGGTACAAGTCAGTATTCCACGTCCATCCATGTCTGAGGACTTCGGGAGATGACTTGGAAACCGGCCACTAGGGCAACAGAGAGCGCCGTTACCTTCAAGTAGGTTTTTGTTGTGCTAGGGTGTTGTGGACAGGGATGGTGGATAGACAAAGGCATCTGCCTTTGGTGATAATGGTTGAATCCAGTGATAAAGTTGTTTTTGAGATTTTTGTTTTAAGCCTCTCCAAAACCTTAACCCTTACCTTAACCATTCATAATTAATGCCTAACCTTAAGATTTCGGAGTTAGAGACTAAACTTAACCAAACAACTTCAACTTTTGACATTTGATAAATATGGATGAATGTCTAATTTTGGTGTGAGCCTGAGAGCTTGTTGGAAAATTTAGCAGCGGCTCTTATAACTCTAGATCATGTAGTAGCGTTTACATCCACGGGATGGCAGTATAATACACATCACTGAAAGCACAGCAGCAAGCTGAAACCAGCCATATGTCAAACATACTGTATGTCAGACTTCTAGTTTTTGATTCAATCAATTAAAAATCAAAACTGTTTAAACAGCCTAGTGCACAATTTCAGGGACTAGGATTTTTGTCAGCTCAAGAGGTTAAGTCCCTGCATCCTTAAGAGGTTTGTGAGGTTTGTTAGAGTTACAAGTCCCAATGACTGCATGGATTCTTCATGTTTCAATGCCTGTCATCTTCTATCAAATAATCATTCCACAAAGCTACTTGAAAATATAATGCTTGGATGGGAGAAATGTGTATTCAGCCCAATTACATAGAATAAAGTACCTTACTCCATAGATCAGAGGTTCCCAAACTTTTCTGACTCAGGCCTCCCTTCCAGCATTGGGGAACATCCCACGTGCCATGTCTATTTCTATGGGCACAAGCACCGTTCATGACACAAACTGTTCACACCCTACTTGTTGGCGGAGATACATTTTTTTATAGCTTATTTCCTGCAATTCTACACATTCTGTCAGGGGTTGCAGAGAAAATGTTGCAGTTTAAAAGCTCATTTTCTTGCAATTCTATACATTTTGCCATGTCTAATGTTTATTCATGTGATATTTGAGTAAATCAAACATTACAACAAAATCTATGGGCAAAAAAACCAAGCTAAAAATGTTAGATGACATGGGCTAGATGAGTTGATCTGGACATTTCTGACAAGACATAAATAGCTCTCTAAGGTATACAATGACTGGCATGAAAAGATGAAAACTGATGATGATCTTGTGCAATCTGCAATGACAAACTTCAAGAGTAAGTTGAAAGCAGGACTGAGTTCCCCCAAAAATTATAATACTTACATCATGATTTTCTTTTATGAATCACACACACCGTAGGGTCACTGAGACTTGCCACGCCCCTGTAGCCTTAACCTCTCTTGGGTAAGGGGCAGTATTTTCACAGCCGGATGAAAAACGTACACAAATTAAATGGCCTACTACTCGGGCCCAGGAACAGGAATATGCATATTATTATTATATTTGGATAGAAAACACTCTGAAGTTTCTAAACCTGTTTGAATGATGTCTGTGAGTATAATAGAACTCATATGGCAGGCAAAAACCTGAGAAACATCCTACCAGGAAGTGGGAAATCTGATGCTGGTTCTGATGCTATTCAAGTCTTTGCCGATCTAACACACAGTGACTTAGGGTTCATTTTGCACTTCCTAAGGCTTCCACTAGATGTCAACAGTCTTTAGAACCTTGTTTCAGGCTTTTGCAGTGAACAGAGAGCGAACAAGAAGGCCGGGGAGTTGGTGACTCAGGGAAGGACATTCGTTTTTTGGCGCATTGACATGAGGAGGTAGCTGTGTTCCAAAACGTTTTTCAAGACATTGGGATTGTCCGGTTGGAATATTATTGAAGTGTTATGTTAACCTGTTATGGATAGGGGGCAGTATTTTCACGGCCGGATAAAAAACATACCCGATTTAATCTGATTATTACTCCTGCCCAGAAACTAGAATATGCATATAATTATTAGCTTTGGATGGAAAACACTCCAAAGTTTCTAAAACTGTTTGAGTGGTCTCTGTGAGTATAACAGAACTCATTTGGCAGGCCAAAACCTGAGAAGATTCTGTACAGGAAGTACCCTGTCTGACCATTTCTTGGCCTTCTTGATTATCTCTATCCAAAACAGGGGATCTCTGATGTTACGTGACACTTCCTACGGCTCCCATGGGCTCTCTAAAGCCGCCAGAAAGTGGAATTGGGTGTCTGCTGTCTCTGGGCAAAGAACAGCAGCAAAATTTGTTAGTGGCTTTGCAGGCCCTGGCTGAAAAACATTAGCGCGTTTGGATAGTGGCCGGTCAGAGTACTACGAGACTGAGGCTCGTGCACGAGTCGACTCCTTGTTTACTTTCTCTCTCTTTGAACGAAAACAACCACTCCCGGTCGGAATATTATCGCTTTTTTACGAGAAAAATGGCCTAAAAATTGATTTTAAACAGCGGTTGACATGCTTCGAAGTACGGTAATGGAATATTTAGAATTTTTTTGTCACGAAACGCGTCGGGCGCGTAACCCTTCGTCACCCTTGGATAGTGTCTTGAATGCACGAACAAAACGCCGCTATTTGGATATAACTATGGATTATTTTAAACCAAACCAACATTTGTTATTGAAGTAGCAGTCCTGGGAGTGCATTCTGACGAAGAACACCAAAGGTAATCAAACTTTTCTAATAGTAAATCGGAGTTTGGTGAGGGTCAAACTTGGTGGGTGTCAAAATAGCTAGCCGTGATGGCTGGGCTATCTACTCAGAATATTGCAAAATGTGCTTTCACCGAAAAGCTATTTTCAAATTGGACACCTCGATTGAGCAAAGGAGTTCTGTATCTATAATTCTTAAAATAATTGTTATGTTTTTTTGTGAACGTTTATCGTGAGTAATTTAGTAAATTCACCGGAAGTGTTCGGTGGGAATGCTAGTTCTGAACGTCACATGCTAATGTAAAAAGCTGGTTTTTGATATAAATATGAACTTGATTGAACAAAACATGCATGTATTGTATAACATAATGTCCTAGGTGTGTCATCTGATGAAGATCATCAAAGGTTAGTGCTGCATTTAGCTGTGGTTTTGTTTTTTGTGACATTATATGCTAGCTTGAAAAATGGGTGTCTGATTATTTCTGGCTGGGTACTCTGCTGACATAATCTAATGTTTTGCTTTCGCTGTAAAGCCTTTTTGAAATCAGACAGTGTGGTTAGATAAAGGAGAGTCTTGTCTTTAAAATGGTGTAAAATAGTCATATGTTTGAAAAATTGAAGTTTTGGGTTTTTTGAGGAATTTGTAATTCGCGCCACGCCTATCATTGGATATTGGAGCAGGTGTTCCGCTAGCGGAACGTCTAGATGTAAGAGGTTAAAAAGGCCCAAAAGATTGATGCTATACAACGTTTGACATGTTTCAACGAACGTAAATAGAACTTTTTAAAAACTTTTCATCGTGACATTTTGGCCGCGCTTCCTACATTTGGAGTAGTTTACTGAACGTGCAAACAACAAGGAGATATTTGGACATAAATTATGGACTTTATCGAACAAAACAACATTTATTGTGGACCTGGGATTTCTGGAAGTGCCTTCTGATGAAGATCATCAAAGGTAAGTGAATATTTCTAATGCTATTTATGATTTTAGATGACTCCATAATGGTGGGTATCTGTATTGCTTGATGTCTTTTTCTGAGCGCAGTACTCAGATTATTGCAAAGTGTGCTTTCCCCGTGAAGCTTTTTTTGAAATCTGTCACAGTGGTTGCATAATGGAGATGTTCATCTATAATTCTTTGAATAACAGTTTAATATTTTATCAACGTTTATGATGAGTATTTTTGTAAAATGCTGTGCTGATTCATCGGCAGTATTGGAGGCGAAATATTTTCTGAACATCACACGGCAATGTAAAATGATGTTTTTGGATATAAATATGGAATTGATCGAACAAAAAATGCATGTATTGTGTAACATGATGTCCTAGGAGTGTCATCTGATGAAGATCGTCAAAGGTTAGTGCATAATTTTAGTTGGTTTTCTGGTTTTTGTGACGCCTGTCCTTTCTAGGAAAATGGCTGTGTGGTTTTTCTTGTGTTGGAACTGTCCTAACATAATCTAACTTCATGCTTTCGCCGTAAAGCCTTTTGAAGTCGGACAATGTGGTTACATTAAGGAGACGTGTATCTTTAAAATGGTGTAAAATAGTCGTATGTTTGAGAACTTTGAATTATGACATTTTGTGGTTTTGAATTTGGCGCTCTGATTTTTCACTGGCTGTCCCCAAGAGAGGTTAATGAGGAATTTCACCCTGGCTCTGCCACAGCATACAGTCATAACTTTATTAACAACATAATGTTTTTATCATAAACATCACAATTATCCAAACCACAAGCTAGAACTAGCACATTTTAATTTCATTGATAGAATCTGTGAAGTTTCACTCCCTATGTCTTCATCTGCTCATAGTGTACCACAAGGTAGAGGGGGCATGCCCACAAACTTGAATAATGATTCTTCCAGTGGTGCGATACCATCTGTTTTTTTCCTTCACAACAAAACAGAAGATTCTTAATTAGGTTACCTCTAACATTAGATAGCTTGCTAGCCTAGCTGGATTAGCTTGTTAAGTTAGCTAGCTAATGTTACAGTCCTGAAAGCCATCAGCTAAATCATATATTTTGGTATATACATACATTGTCAAACAATTTCTCTTATGCCATGCTAGGCACTGCTAGACTGGTAGCTACCTTCAGCAGAGTAAACCTGTTTGTTTGTTTGTTTGTTCTATCTTTGACTGATGTTAGCTAACGTATGCTAGCTAATGTTACTCTTCTTTGGAATCAGAATTTGGTAGCCATCTATTCCACCCTTGTCTGGAAAACACTCCGTTACAAAAAATTTAAATGTCTATATTGCTACGTCACTCTCTGTTTGTGTGTTGGGAGCAATGATTAAAGTATGTAAATCGTATATGGTTGGTTTTCAGCAATCTTGCTGCCAATTTAGTGACGCTCATTAGCTAACAGTAAGCTGACAATATTGACATTTCCATGTTAGGTAAGCTTAGCTAGCCAGTCTAACATAGATCAATACAAAATTGTGTATTGTTCTGTATTTTTGTTCCATTGTAGGAGGTACTGAATCTGATAACATGTGCTTCCAACCCATAGCTCTGCACAAGGTGAAGGTACGTTGGCCAAAATATTTACAAGCTGATGGCTAACATAGCTCAATTTACAGTAAGCATGGTATAAATATGAATTGCGTAGTGTTTGTATGCTTTGTGTTATGGGGTTACAGGTGGTTAGAGGTAGCCTGAAGACCACAGAGTACCTTCTAGAAAACAGTAGACAGAGGTTTAATCCTAGACACATGAAAGGTGGGATGTATACGGAGGGTGCGGGGCAACAAAAGACAAACAGCAGAGGGGCTAAGAATCTTAGAGATGGAAAAAGGGCAGATAAAATGGGGGGAAAGTTTACGGGACTTCAGCCGGAGGGGCAGATCTCGAGTGGACAACCAAACCCTCTGCCCGAGACGATAGTGGGGAGCAGGGGTCCAGTGGCAGTCCGCCTATCGCCGAAACCTGGAGGTGGTCTTGAGAAGAGTGGACTGGGCTCTCTTCCAGGTACGGCAACAGCGGCTGATGAACACCTGGGCCGAGGGTATGCTGACCTCTTGCTCAAGGAAGAATGGGGGCTGATATCCCATGGAACACTTGAAAGGCAAGAGACCAGATGCCGAGCAGGGAAGGGTATTGCAGGCTTCTATTCCAACCACACGAGTTGCTGGCTCCAGGTGGTGGGGTTGGTGGGGTTGGTGGAGACGAGGCAATGAAGAGCCATCTCCAGGTCCTGATTGGCTTGCTCTGACTGGCCGTTAGCCTGGGGGTGAAAACTGGAGGACAGGCTGGCCGATGGCCCAATGAGGGTGCAGAAGGCCTTCCAGAACCAGGATGAGAACTGAGGACTGTGATCGGCGACCATGTCCACCGTAAGTCCATGGATTCAGATGTCGCGCTGCACCATGAGCTGGGCCGTCTCCTTGGCTGAGGGTAACTTGGGAAAGCGAATGAAATGGGCGGCTTTGGAAAACCTATTCACCACTGTAAGGATAGTGGTGTTGCCATCTGATGGAGGGAGGCCAGTGACGAAGTCCAGGGATATATGAGACCAGGGCGGTGAGAAACAGGGAGTGGTTGAAGGAGATCAACCAGAGCTTACCGCAAAGTCTTATCTGAGCATAAACTGTGCAGGCGGCGACGAACGCGGAGACGTCAGGCACCATGGTGCGCCACCAAAAATGTTGTGGTACAAAGGTCAGGGTCCAAAGGGATCCAGGATGGCAGGCAAGTCTGGAGGAATGAACCCATTCCAGGACCGGGGAACGGGCAGAGTCCGGGACAAACATCTGGTTAGCCGGGCCCCCCTCCTGGGGTCCGACTGGGTACGCTGCGACTCATGGACCTGGTTCTCTTTACCCCAGATGAGTGCAGCCACTAAACAAGAGGTAGGGAGGATGGTCTCGAGGTCCGAAGGTGTAGCAGCGGGGCCTCCATTCCTCCAACGCGATCATGAACATGATTAGTTCTTGATTGCCCACGTCGTAGTTCCTCTCAGCGTGGTTAAGACAATGGGAAAGGAAAGAGCAGGGATGCAGCTTTTGGTCCTGGGAAGAACGCTGGGACAGGATGGCCACCACTCCGACGTCCGAGGCGTCTACCTCCACCACGAACTGACAGGACGGGTCCAGATGGACTAAGATGGGAGCTGTAGTGAACCGATGCTTGAGGTTCGAGAATACCCAGTCAGCTACTGGAGACCACGTGAACGGAACCTTGGGAGAGGTGAGTGCTGAGAGGGGGGAAGCCAGGGTGCTATAACCCCGGATAAAGCGGCGATAGAAATTAGACCCCAGGAAACATTGCCGCTTCACTCTGCATGTGGGTTGAGGCAATCCACCTCCACTCTCACCTTGTCAGAGTCAGCAATGACATACCCTAGAAAGGAGATGGTGGAGCAATGGAATTCACATTTTTCTGCTTTAACAAAAAGCTGGTTCTCCAGGAGACGCTGAATGACCTGTCGGACGTAGAGGATGTGTTCTTGAGCTGACCCGGATAAAAACAAGGATGACGTGAAGGTAGACAAACACAAACCAGTTCAACATATCACAGAGCACATCGTTGACCAGAGCCTGGAACACTGCGGGAGCATTGGTCAGTCCGAATGTTCAAAGCTGTCTTCCATTCATCTCCTTCCCGTATCCGAACCAGAAAGTAGGCGTTCCAAAGGTCCAACTTTGAGAAGGTGTTCGCCCCCTGGAGAGCCTCAAAAGCAGAGGAGATGAGTGGTAGAGGGTAACAGTTTTTAAACGGGATGTCATTAAGGCCCCAGTAGTCGATACACAGGTGCAGGGTTTTTTCTTTCTCCGCAAAAAAAGAACCCTGTACCGGCGGGAGAGGCAGATGGATGAATACTCCCTGCAGTAAGAGAGTCCTCAATGTGCCTCTCCATGGTCTTGATCTCCGGACCCAACAGGGAATAAAGCCTGGAGAAGGTTGAAAGCGCAGTCGTAGGGTTGATGCGGAGGGAGAGATGAAGCGCGGGTCTTATTGAAAACCTCCCGGGGGTCCTGGTACTCCACAGGAATGGCAGAGAGATCCGAGGCTTCTCCCAAGCCCGCAGGAAGACGTTCTGACTTCAGACAATGCACGTGGCAGAACGGGCTCCAACCCATTATAGAATCAGTAGCCCAGTCGATCAGAGGATTGTGTCCCTGGAGCCATGAAATCCCCAAAACCGCGGGTGCATGAGGGGATTCAATGAGCAGGACTCATAGACTCACTGTGATTTCCTGACACACTCAGGTTAATGGGGAGGGTTGTGTGGGGATCCCAGCTCCGAACCCAGGATAGCGTCCATAAAGCTCTCGTCGGCCCCAGAGTCAATGAGCACCCGGAGAGATTTGGGCTGATCATCCCACAACAGGATAGCATGAACAGGGGTACAAGAAATGGAAGATGGGAAACGTACTAGTACCTACTTGATGAGCCTGGTCTTTTAATGGCAGGTAGATATGTAATGTCCTGTTCCACAATAGACAGTTCTTGGTACTCAGTCTGTGTAAGCGTTCAGCATGAGACAATCTGGCCCTGCCCCGTTGCATGTGCTCCGGAGGAAGCGAGTCGACAGCCCTGTGTGTTTCCCGAAAGAACTCAGGTGACATCGGCTCTTCCCGGGAACTTCTGAGATTCCTCAGAGGCAAGGTGGGCGCCGTGGATGAGCGAGTGTGACCGGAATTAGCAACAGACAAACAGAAAACGCAGGCATTAGTACACAGGAGATAAATGGGGAAAACGGGAAACACCTGGTGGGGGGTGGAGACAAGCACAAGACAGGTGATACTGGTAACAACACATCCGCCACGCTGATCCTCAACACAGGGGCCCCTCAGGGGTGCGTGCTCAGTCCTCTCTTGTACTCCCTGTTCACTCATGACTGCTTGGCCAGGCATGACTCCAACACCATCATTAAGTTTGCCGATGACACAACAGTGGTAGGCCTGATCACCAACAACGACAAGACAGCCTGTAGGGAGGAGGTCAGAGAACTGGTCGTGTGGTGCAAGGACAACAACCTCACCCTCAACGTGATCAAGACAAAGGAGATGATTGTGGACTACATGAAAAAGAGGACCGAGTAGGCCCCCATTCTCATCTATGGGGCTGTAGTGGAGCAGGTTGAGAGTTTCAAGAGCCTTGGTATCCACATCACCAATGAACTATCATGGTCCAAACACACCAACACAGTCGTGAAGAGGGCACGACAAAACCTATTCCCCCTCAGGAGACTGAAAAGATTTGGCATGGGTCCCCAGATCCTCAAAAAGTTCTACAGCTGCACCATCAAGAGCATCCTGACCGGTTGCATCACTGCCTGGTATGGTAACTGCTCAACATCTGACCATAAGGTGCGATAGAGGGTAATGTGTACGGCTCAGTACATCACTGGGGTCAAGCTTCCTATCATCCAGGACCTATATACTAGGCGGTGTTTGAGGAAAGCCCAAAAACTTATCATAGACTCCAGTCACCCAAGTCATAGACTGTTTTCTCTGCTACTGCACGGAAAACGGTACCAGAGCGCCAGTCTAAGACCAAAAGGCTCCTTAACAGCTTCTACCCCCAAGCCATAATACTGCTGAACAATTAATCAAATGGCTACCGGATTATTTACACTTCTGCTACTATTGGGGATTTTCCAGTACATGTGTTATGCATTTCAGAGTAGTAAGCAGAATCAATATATGGTTAACCATTAGACATGTGTAAGCAGAATGTAAGCAGAATCCATGTGAATGTGCAAAGCTGGATCAATATAGGCCTAACCATTCTGGGTCATGCCTGGTCTTGTGAAGGCCATTTGACATACACAATACTCAATCATTTATAGGCACCATAAGACATGTACGTGCATTAGGAGCATAGGTTTGTATTACTAAAGCACCATTAGACATGCACCTGCATTAGGAGTGTACATGTAAATGTCTCTTTATTTGTGTGTCATTGCTATGGTTACGCCACCAATAGAATCTATGCCCTAATGTCTGTGCCAATAAGAAAATGGAAACTAAGCTAAAATGAGTGCAAGGCAAAAAGATAATGGTGGCCAAAACCAAATGGGTTGAATCATTAACATAAGGAGGAGAAACTATGTATGTGATGTAAGGATGAAAACTGTATAAAAGGTGTGTGCCGATGCTGGAAAGGCAGTTGATCCATGGACCAGCTCAGCTTGTTACTTTGTAATAAAGTCTATTTGAATTCACAAGTTCCGGTATCTGAGAAATATTATTGAGCAAATATTTCTACGACACTACTCGCTGTTTATTATCTATGCATAGTCAGTTCACCCCTAACCACCTACACCCCTGCCGGTACCCACTGTATATAGCAGTGGGTACCGGCATTTATATAACCCACTGTATATCATTATTGTTATTTTGTGTTAAATTTTTATAATTTTTTACTTTAGTTTATTTGGTAAATATTTTCTTACCTCTTTCTTGAACTGCACTGTTGGTTAGGCTTGTAAGTAAGCATTTCACAGTAAGGTCTTCACATGTTGTATTCTGCGCATGTGACAAATAAAGTTTGATTTGATTTGACAGGAACTGGCTGGCATGTTTACGGACATATTCATTCCCTCCCTATCCCAGTCTGCAGTCCCCACTTGCTTCAAGATGTCCACCATTGTTCCTGTACCCAAGAAAGCAAAGGTAACTGAACTAAATGACTATCGCCTGTAGCACTCACTTCTGTCATCATGAAGTGCTTTGAGAGGCTAGTTAAGCATATCACCTTTACTTTACCTAGACCTAATTCAATTTTCATACCTCCCCAATAGATCCACAGACGATGCAATCAACATCGCATTGCCCTATCCCATCTGGATAAGAGGAATACCTATGTAAGAATGCTGTTCATTGACTACAGTTCAGCCTTCAACACCATAGTACCCTCAACATTAAGCTTGGGGCCCTGGGTCTGAACTCCGTCCCGTGTAACTGGGTCCTGGACCTCCTGACAGGCTGCCCCCAGGTGGTGAAGGTAGGAAACAACACCTCCACTTCGCTGATCCTCAACACAGGTGCCTCACAAGTGTGCGTGCTCAGCCCCCTCCTGTACTCCCTGTTCACCCATGACTGCGTGACCACGCATGCCTCCAACTCAATCATCAAGTTTGCAGACGACACAACAGTTGTAGGCCTGATTACCAACAATGACGAGACAGACTACAGGGAGGAGGTGATGGCCCTGGCAAAGTGGTGCCAGGGAAATAACCTCTCCCTCAATGTCTGCAAAACAAAGGAGCTGATCGTGGACTTCAGGAAACAGCAGAGAGAGCACACCCCTATCCACATCAACGGGACCGCAGTGGGAGGCTGGAGGATGAAGACATTTGGTTTGACCCCTAAGACCCTCACAAACTTTTACAGATGCACAATTGAGAGCATCCTATCGGGCTGTATCACCGCCTGGTACGGCACGCAACCTAAAGGCTCTCCAGAGGGTGGTGCGGTCCGCCCAACGCATCACCAGGGGCACATTAACTGCACTTCAGGACACCTACTGTACAGCACTCGATGTCACAAGAAGGCCAAAAAGATCATGAAGGACATCAACCACCCAAGCCATGGACTGTTCACCACCCCAGAAGGCGAGGTCAGTACAGGTGCATCAAAGCGGGGACCAAGAGCCTGAAAAACTGCTTCTATCTCAAGGCCATCAGACTGTTAAATAGCCATCACTGGCCGGCTACCACCCGGTTACTCAACCCTGCACCTTAGAGGCTGCTGCACAATATACATAGACATGGAATCACTGGTCACTTTAATAATGTTTGCATACTGCTTTACTAATTTCATATGTATATACTGTATTCCATTCTACTGTATTTTAGTCAATGCCACTGACATTGCGCCTTGTAATATTTATGAACTCCATTCTTTTACTTTAGATTTGTGTGTATCGTTGTGAATTGTTAGATATTACTGCACTGTTGGAGCTAGGAACATAAGCATTTCGCTACTCCCGCAATAATATCTGCTAAATATGTGTATGTGACCAATAACATTTGATTTTGATTTGACATGATTACTGCGTACAATAGCTGCAGGATCAACAGAGGCATTCAGGGCAGTTAGAGGGACATAAATTAGGTTACTTACATTGGGTCTTCCTTCCAACGCCCCTGGGATAATGTACATTTGCGGAATCATTATGACAACTCAGCGACACAATGGTAGCGATTAACTGAGCTGGGCTTGGGTCATTGATAATTCATTGTCTCAGTGCTGCCTGTAATGCTGTGAAAGAGTCCAGAAACCCATCCTCTGTTTCCAGAAGGTATCAAAATTGTCAATAGATGTTATACCCACAGAGCTGCAATAGTCTCATACCCAGTTATGGAGGGCTAAAGGTTGCTGAAACGTTCAATGCCACGATTTAAGGAGGGCACCTGGCCAGATATTATGGGGCATTTGTTGGTGTCAAGCAGAGACCCAATCAGTTCTTTCAAATCCATCTTCAGCTGTTCTGAGCTGCCCTTCATAATGTCATTGAATCCCACATGAACTATGATAGACTCAATTTCCTGATGCTGGTTTAAAATATTTGGGAGCAGCTTGTTGATGTCCTGTACTCGTGCTCCTGGATTGCAGAACATTTTTGCTGCACATTTCTCACCATTGAATTACCCAATAGAACAACTGGAGAAGGGGATGGAGAAATCCCCCCATTCCTACCTCTCACACAATTTGTTGAACCTTTCACAACCCCACGAGAAGCAGGATAGCGTACGCCTGCTGCTCCCAGCGATAGGTTCAAACCTCCCACAGCAGGCATTGCCCCGTCAGATCCAGAGAGAGGGAAAGAAGCCAAACTTCTTTCCCTGGAGTCAGCATAGTTGGAGTCAGCACAGCCATCGCAGACACAGGCAATCCCAGCGATGAAGGCACAGGTAGATCAGGTACGAGTGCAGCGAAGCTATTCCTTATGTCAATCTGCTTCGACCCCCCTCGCAGTCACTCTCGTTCACTTAGCAGCATGCCGCTGCCTTTGATTTCCACTTGTGATATGGGAACAGCACTGACTGGAACAATCTTATTGTTCTCTGTCTGCTCCGCTACTAGATGGAGGAGGAGAAGCAGATGGAGATGACTTCCTTGGCAGGCAAGTTCCAGGTAGAACAGGACATTCGGAGAGGGACAGATGACAAGGCAGGGAAATATCCATCAGGCTCGAGCAGCGTCCAGCCACAGGTGTTGAGAACAAGTTCCAATTTGCACTTTTCTGATGAGTTCTTGCAGAATTGAGATTTACTTGCTAAGCATTGCCACCTCATTCCTGTAAACCTCTGCTAGCAAACAATTGCCGCATTGGAGCTCCATTACAACCCAGATAGCCAGCTAACTATCTGGCTAGTTGGTAGCAGGTATTGACACAAACACTTATAAATAATAAATAAATAAAACAACTTCGGAAACAACAGCCTGAAGCAACAGGTCGAGGCGCAGGAGGTATCAGAGTTCGTGACAGGAAATTATATATGACATAGGGCTTAGGTCAAAAGTAGTGTAGTGTATAGGGTGAAATTGAAATGCATCCAAGGTCAAAATCATAACCAATGTCAACACTGGTCAATGATGTTACATAGCTTACTAGTAATATTAGTTACTGTTGCTGATGTTACACGTTTGCTAACAAGTTACATACAGTGCCAGTCAAAAGTTTGGACAGTCATTCCAGGGTTTTTCTTTATTTTTACTATTTTCTACATTGTAGAATAATAGTGAATATTAACACATATGGAATCATGCAGTAACCAAAAAAAGTGTTAAATCAAAATATATTTTATATTTGAGATTCTTCAAAGTAGGCACCCATTGTCTTGATGACAGCTTTGCACACTCTTGACATTCTCTCAACCAGATTCATGAGGTGGAATGCATTTCAATTAACAGGTATGCCTTGTTAAAGATTAATTTGTGTAATTTATTTCCTTAATGCGTCTGAGCCAATCAATTGTGTTGTGACAAGGTAGGGGTGGTACTGTATATACAGAAGATAGCCCTATTTGGTAAAATATCAAGTCCATATTATGGCAAGAACAGCTCAAATAAGCAAAGAGAAACGTCAGTCCATTACTTTAAGACTTTGGAAGTTTCTTCAAGTGCAGTAACAAAAACTATCAAGCGCTATGATGAAACTGGCTCTCATAAGGACCGCCACAGGAAAGGAAGACCCAATGTTACCTCTGCTGCAAAGGATAAGTTCATTAGAGTTAACTGCACCTCAGATTGCAGCCCGAATAAATGCTTCACAGAGTTCAAGTAACAGACACATCTCAACATCAACTGTTCAGAGGAGATTGCATGAATCAGGCCTTCATGGTTGAATTGCTGCAAAGAAACCACTAAAGGACACTAATAAGAAGATACTGGCTTGGACCAAGAAACACAACCAATGGACATTAGACCGGTGTTCTTTGGTCTGATGAGTCCAAATTTGAGATTTTTGGTTCCAACTGCCATGTCTTTGCGAGACGCAGAGTAGGTGAACGGATTATCTACACATGTGTGGTTCCCACTGTGAAGCATGGAGGAGTAGGTGTGATGGTGTAGGGGTGCTTTGCTGGTGACACTGTGATTTATTTAGAATTCAAGGCACACTTAACCAGCGTGGCTACCACAGCATTCTGCAGCGATTTGCCATCCCATCTGGTTTGCGCTTAGTGGGACTATCATTTGTTTTTGAACAGGACAATGACCCAAAACACACCTCCAGGCTATGTAAGTGTCACGGCTGTCGTAGAAATGAGAGGACCAAGGTGCAGCGTGTGTGTTGTTCCACATTTTTATTTACACTGTGAAACTATGCAATACATAAATAAACTGAAAGACAAAAACAACAAACCGTGACACAGAGGTGAAACATACACAACTCAAAATTAATCACCCACAAAACCCAGGTGGAAAAACCCCTACTTAAGTATGATCTCCAATTAGAGGACCAGCTGCCAGCTGGACCAGGACCAGCTGCCTCTAATTGGACATCATCCCAAACAAAACCCCAACATAGAAATACAAAACTAGAACCTAAACATAGAAATAGAAAACATAGAGAGAGAAAAACCCTGTCACGCCCTGACCTACTCTACCATAGAAAATAACATATTTCTATGGTCAGGATGTGACAGTAAGGGCTTTTTGACCAAGGAGATTGATGGAGTGATAACCTGGCCTTCACAATCACCCGACCTCAACCGAATTGAGAGTTGGACCGCAGATTGAAGGAAAAGCAGCCAGCAAGTGCTCAGCATATGTGGGAACTGCTTCAAGACTGTTGGAAAAGCATTCATCATGAGCTGGTATAATGCCAAGAGAAAGCTGTGTTATTTCAGAGTTTTGATGTCTTCACTATAATTCTACAATGTAGAAAATTGTCAAAATAAAGAAAAACCCTTGAATGAGTAGGTGTGTCCAAACTTTTGACTGGTACTGTATGTGAGGTGTGGTACATAACAAGTTAGCAGGCACCAGGCTAACTAGTTAGCCAACTCCAGTCATGTGCTAACGTTTGCTGGTAAACCTAGGTTCAGGTAGCTGGATGTAGCTTGCTGTATAGCTAGTAGTTTACCATATCTATGACTAAAAAGAGAAGTGTTTTAACAATCAGATATAGCTACCGGTCGTTGTTTAGCTAGCTATCTAAGTTAGCAAACAGAAAAAGTAATTTGATTTCCCCCCACTGTAACAAAGTGGTATGTTAGCCATTAATACACAATATTGGTTGATAAAGTAAAGTAGGTGGCTTTCAGGAAAAATAACTTACTTAGCTAGGCACCATATTTGTCATCTGCCCTCTTGGTGCTGACATCAACTGTAGCTGAACTTTTATTGTTAGCTAAAACCAACTCTTTGTTTTGAATCCGCTTTGCTATATTCCGGGTTGAAACGTGTGGTTGAATGTCATTATGTAGCGAATAAATGCTCCATCGTTGAATTTGTGTTGATGAGAGGAATCACTTGAAGCCATTGCGTTTAGTCAGTTCTTTCCATTTTGCCCAAAGGATTGTTGTTAGAGTCCGCCTCCTTTTCAAAAAAGCCTGCCCAGCACGAAGCACCGCCCAACAGAAGTTGTAGTCTTTCAGAAACTGGAAAAAATGTGTCTGCTTGTATATTTAGCAATGAATCCGCTGATAGGAACATTGCTGAAAGATGTCCAATGGCTCTATCGAACAAGGACAACCATCTTCTCCCACAAAAACATATAGCCTTTGCGAAATGCCTCAAAGCAGAACTACATGTCTTTTTAGACCCCCCCCCCCCCCCCCCCCCCCCCCCCCACCACCACCTCAACACAACATTCGGTAGGACACTGGTCTCTTTGCCCCCTGACCAGTAGGTTATACAATAATCATTAACATTATCACCTTGATGCATCCCCATAGATTAATTCATTCCAATCTCCATAACATTACATTTTTTTACGTGAAACTATATTTTGTTTCAACTCGGGTATGGAGTATCTATGGCAATCCATACCAGATGAGCTTAATATTAGAAATATATAGCTGCCATGTGAATGAACTCACCAGGTGAGATCTTACTCGCTCCGGTAAGCCTATCTATCCCATCCACAGGACTTGAATGTCCCCCATCATGAATGTCCTCCACGTGCCCCCTCAGATTTGTCCAGTATAAAAAAGAACAGATTGGGAACCTATCTCCCAACCTCATAACTAGCTACAAAGAAGCCATTTCAGGCTATCAATCAAGTTAGAGTAGCTAGCTTGTCTAACTACAGTATGTTTACATCCATCCATGACTGAATGGTTTCTTGAACTCCTTTAGAAGTTTCAAGGAAGTTGTAACAATTTACTTAACCTTTTATTTGACAAATGAGCTCTGTTATTACAAATACAATTACAAAATTCAAAAAAGGAATACAAAACACAATCAAGAAAAACAAACACATTCTTCAGTAAATACTTTAGGTCCTCAATCAGCAGTCTGAATTTCCCTAGAGACGGGGTAGGGAACTCTGGTCCTAGAGTGCCGCAGACATTTTTTATTTAACCAACCTGGAAGAATGAACTGATCAATTAGCTCAGATGGTCAAGTGTGGTGCCTAGTTGAAACAAAATCCTGCGGTACCTGCAACACTCCAGGAACAGGGTTACCTACCCTTGCCCTAGAGGCACCAAAATATCATATTTTTGAGAATTGTTGAGATTATTCCACAAGTAGGGTACAAAAAGCTGATTTACTCTGTACAGACCAAAGGAAGGTTCTTTGCACTAGAGGATGGGGACACCGTGGCATTGTCAACCGTGATGGAGAGGTCTTCGAGTGGACAGGCCTTCCCAGGAGGGAATAATGAATTACAACCACTTTATGGTTGACAGGTGTGCAGTGACGTGTATTCGTGGCGGCCAAGGGGAGCCAGGCTTCCCCAAAAAATAAACCAAGACATTTTATTTTCTCTGTTTTATAATTTTCCTTCAATTCGCAAGAGCTGAATATATCTCACCACAGAAGGCATCTGAGCAAGCGAAACAGTGCCCCTAAGTCTCAGTATGTGTAACCCATGTATCTGCTGCTGTCTGGCCTAAAAGTTACAACATACACAGCCAGTAGCTTTGAAATCAATAGCAAAGGAAGCCATTGAGCATTTGGACTCTTTTGATAAAAAAAGTATAAAATAATAGCCAATCACCATTGAGCTCACCTGATTGAGCTCAACTGTGAATGGTCCTGGTGCACCATAAAAAAAAGTCTCAATGGAAGCCAATTTGGATTTGGCTTCACACCAATCACATCATATCAAAAGCAAAATGTAATTGACAGAAAAAACTTGATTTGTTGCAACTTGTTATGTTGCCCTCTGGTGGCTAGCTACCTAAAATTGTTCCTTTCCTAAATTAGCTACGGATGGAGTTAGGAATTTGGACTTGTGGTTTTACTTAATTCTTTGTACTGGCCAATGATTATAACGGCTATTCTGATCCAACCATAAATTCACACATTGTGCCTCTGGCCTGAGAGAATGGAAGTTCAATATTTCGCTAGATGTAGTAGGCTAATGTTAACTAACTGGCACATCGTTGCCCATGAAAGGAAGTTAGACTAGCAAGCAAGCATTTTAGCCAGGTAGCCTAGGACAACAAAACAAAAAAATGTGTACTGTATACCAGAGTCCTAGACCGTTTCGGCAACATGAAAGAGAGGAGAATGGCATTGGTGTTCCTTTACAAGTACGGGGAGTTTTTTCTACTTGCGCGTGCACGCACACACACACATACACACACACACACACACAAATCAGTATTATGGACAGCCACATCATATTTAGCTTACGTTGATTGGACTAAATAGTTTTTGGTATCTTTAAGTTTTCACTGTATTAGACTAAGCATAGGTGATTTGATAATGTTGAAATGTTGAAGTTGAAATGGTTCTGGAATAGAAGAGGCGGCTCCTGTTTCTTTGCTACTTGCAGCAACTCCGTGGTTTTAAATCAATGCTTAGTAGTCCGAAAATGTTGGAAACATCAACTTGCTTGACCATGCTGTAGGTCATGTTACTGTTAGTTACATGCAATATGCTTTGTGGACTTCACCGGACAGAGGTTGCTCTCCGGTTTTGTGATTTAAAAAAATGTGTGGATGAATTTATTCTGCAACTGTGTAACTGTTGCCTTCTTATTGTCTCGGCCTTAGAACTATGTATCACGGTGGCATTTGAACTAACAGGTCATAGAGCAAACAACACAATTATCATAACACATAGGTTGTAATATGGATTTTTCTCCCTGGCTTGCTTGGCTTCCCCAGTGATTTTACCCACGCACCGCTGTTCAGTTAGTCCTAAATCTAGACAAAATACAGACACGTGATTTTATAATTCTCTATGTTGTAGAGCAGTGGAAACCAAACTTTTTATAGTCCCATACCCCTTCAAACATTCAGTCTCCGGCTGCGTACCCCCTCTAGCATGATTACTTCCGGGGCCGACAGAGATGGCTGCTTCGCTTCGCGTTCTTAGGAAACTATGCAGTATTTTTTTTTTATGTATTATTTCTTGCATTGTTACCCTAGGAAATCTTAAGTTTCATTACATACAGCCGGGAGGAACTATTGGATATAAGAGCAACGTCAACTCACCAACATTACGACCAGGAATACAACTTTCCCGAAGCGGATCCTCTGTTTGGTCCACCACCCAGGACAATGGATCGGATCCCCGCCGGCGACCCAAAACAACAGCACCGCAGAAGGGGCAGACGGAGCAGTCTTCTGGTCAGGCTTCATAGACAGGCACATCGCGCACCGCTCCCGAGTATAATACTCGCCAATGTCCAGTCTCTAGACAACAAGGTAGACGAAATCCGAGCAAGGGTTGCCTTCCAGAGAGACATGAGAGATTGTAATGTTCTTTGTTTCATGGAAACATGGCTCACTCGGGACACGTTATCAGAGTCGGTACAGCCACCTGGTTTCTTCACACATCGCGCCAACAGAAACAAACATCTCTTTGAAAAGAAGAAGGATGGGGGTGTATGCCTTATGATTAACGAGACGTGGTGTGATCATAACAACATACAGGAACTCAAGTCCTTTTGTTCACCGGACCTAGAATTCCTTACAATCATATGCCGACCACATTATCTACCAAGAGAATGCTCTTCGATTATAATCACAGTCTGGTATATCCCCCCCAAGCAGACACATCGACAGCCCTGAAAGAACTTCATTGGACTCTATGTAAACTGGAAACCACATATCCTGAGGCTGTATTTATTGTAGCTGGGGATTTTAACAAGGCTAATCTGAAAACAAGGCTCTCTAAATTTTATCATCATATCGAATGCGCGACCCGTGCTGGCAAAACCCTGGATCATTGTTATTCTAACTTCCGCCATGCATACAAAGCCCTCCCCCACCCTCCTTTAGGAAAATCTGACCACGACTCCATTTTGTTGCTCCCAGCCTATAGACAGAAAGTAAAACAGGAAACGCCCGTGCTCAGGTCTGTTCAATGCTGGTCTGACCAATTGGATTCCACGCTTCAAGATTGCTTCGATCACGTGGACTGGGATATGTTGAGGGCTCTTCGATACTGCATGGTACTGTCTTTCCAAGCTAGTCGGAAGACTTCCAGTTTGGTGTGGCGCCATTTCCGTTCCAATTTTCTGGAAGCTTGCTTCAGAGCTCGTGTATTTTCTGTATACCAGGGAGCTAGTTTCTTATGACAAATGTTTTTAGGGGTGCAACTGCATCTAGGGTATTGCGCAAGGTTAAATTCAGTTCCTCGGTTAGGTGGTTAAACTCTCTAGGGTAGGGGGCAGTATTTTCACATCCGGATAAAAAATGTATCCGATTTAATCTGGTTATTACTCCTGCCCAGAAACTAGAATATGCATATAATTGTTTGATTTGGATAGAAACCCCCCTAAAGTTTCTAAAACTGTTTGAATGGTGTCTGTGAGTATAACAGAACTCATATGGCAGGCCAAAACCTGAGAAGATTCTATACATGAAGTGCCCTCTCTGACCATTTCTTGGCCTTCTATAGCCTCTTTATCGAAAACAGAGGATCTCTGCTGTAACGTGACATTTTCTAAGGCTCCCATGGGCTCTCAGAAGGCGCCAGAACGGGGAATGATGACTCTGCAGTCCCTGGCTGAAAAACAATAGCGCATTTGGAAAGTGGTCGATCTGAGAACAATGTAACGGGGGTGCGCGTGTGCACGTGAAGAGTCCATTTTCTTCTTTGAGTCTTTGAACGAAAACAAGTCTCCCGGTCGGAATATTATCGCTATTTTATGAGAAAAATCGCATAAAAATGTATTTTAAACAGCGTTTGACATGCTTCGAAGTATGTTAATAGAATATTTAGAATTTTTTTGTCACGACATGCGTCCGCGCGTCACCGTTCGGATAGGGACCTGAACGCACGGACAAAACAGAGGATATTTGAACATAACTATGGATTATTTTGAACCAAAACAACATTTGTGGATGAAGTAGAAGTCCTGGGAGTGCATTCTGACGAAGAACAGCAAAGGTAATCCAATTTTTCTTATAGTAATTCTGAGTTTAGTGAACGCCAAACTTGGTCGGTGTCAAATTGGTGGGTGTCAAAATTTTTCAAGCTAGCATATAATGTCACATAAACCCAAACCACAGCTAAATGCAGCACTAACCTTTGATGATCTTCATCAGATGACAACCCTAGGACATTATGTTATACAATACATGCATGTTTTGTTCAATCAAGTTCATATTTATATCAAAAAACAGCTTTTTACATTAGCATGTGACGTTCAGAACTAGCATACCCCCCGCAAACCTCCGGTGAATTTACTAAATTACTCACGATAAACGTTCACCAAAAACATAACAATTATTTTAAGAATTATAGATACAGAACTCCTCTATACACTCGATATGTCCGATTTTAAAATAGCTTTTCGGTGAAAGCACATTTTGCAATATTCTCAGTAGATAGCCCAGCCATCACGGCTAGCCATTTAGACACCGACCAAGTTTAGCCCTGAGCAAAGTCAGATTTACTATTACAAAAGTTTGATTACCTTTGTTGTCTTCGTCAGAATGCACTCCCAGGACTTCTACTTCAATAACAAATGTTGGTTTGGTCCCAAATAATCCATCGTTATATCCGAATAGCGGCGTTTTGTTCGTGCGATCAAAACACTATCCGAAATGGTAAATCAGGGTCGCGAGCATGGCGCAATTCGTGACAAAAAAAATCTAAATATTCCATTACCGTACTTCGAAGCATGTCAACCGCTGTTTAAAATCCATTTTTATGCCATTTTTCTCGTAAAAAAAGCGATAATATTCCGACCGGGAATCTCCTTTTAGGTAAACAGAGGAAAGAAAACAAAGCTTTCGGTCGACGCGGGCACGAGCCTGAGTCTCACAGTACTGTAACCAGCCACTACCCAAACGCGCTACTTTGTTTCAGCCAGAGCCTGCAAAGCCACAATTCAGCTTTTTGCCGCCTTCTGAGAGCCTATGGCAGCCGTAGGAAGTGTCACGTTATAGCAGAGATCCTTTGTAATGGATAGAGATGGCAAAGAAGTTCAAGAAATGGTCAGACAGGGTACTTCCTGTACAGAATCTTCTCAGGTTTTGACCTGCCATTTGAGTTCTGTTATACTCACAGACACCATTCAAACAGTTTTAGAAACTTTGGAGTGTTTTCTATCCAAAGCCAATAATTATATGCATATTCTAGTTACTGGGCAGGAGTAGTAACCAGATTAAATCGGGTACGTTTTTTATCCAGCCGTGTCAATACTGCCCCCTAGCCCTAACAGGCTAAAGAGCAGGAACCTAGACTTCAAAGAAATTGGAAATACAGACATTGCAATCCTACAAGAAACATGGTATAAAGGAGACTGACCCACTGGTGGCCCTCTATGTTACAGAGAGCTGGTAGTCCCATCCACCAAACTACCAGGTGTGAAACAAGGAAGAGACTCAGGGGGTTAATTTGGTATAGAGCAGACCAAACCCATTATTAACATTTGTCAAAACGGGAACATTTTACATCTGGCAAAAAAATTATGAAACTCTCTCAACATTGAAAAATGTCCTAACGTGTGCTACCTATATCCCCCCAATAGAATCCCCATACTTTAACGATGACAGCTTCTCCATCCTAGAGGGGGATATCAACCATTTCCAGGCTCACTAGTCTGTGGCGATCTAAATGCCAGAATTGGACAAGAACCCGACACCCTCCGCACACAGGGGGACAAACACCTACCTGGAGGTGATATTTATATCAAATATTTATATCAAAAATCAGCTTTTTACATTAGCATGTGACTAGCATGTGACTAGCATTCCCACCGAACACTGCCGGTGAATTTACTAAATTACTCACGATAAACGTTCACAAAAAACATAACAATTATTTTAAGAATTATAGATACAGAACTCCTCTATGCATTCGATATGTCCGGTGAAAGCACATTTTGCAATATCCTCAGTAGATAGCCCGGCATCACAGGGCTAGCTATTTAGACACCCAGCAAGTTTAGCCTTCACCAAACTCCGATTTACTATTAGAAAAGTTTGATTACCTTTGGTGTTCTTTGTCAGAATGCACTCCCAGGACTTCTACTTCAATAACAAATGTTGGTTTGGTCCCAAATAATCCATTGTTATATCCAAACAGCGGCGTTTTGTTCGTGCGTTCAAGACACTATCCGAAAGGGTAAATAAGGGTGGTGAGCATGGCGCATTTCGTGACAAAAAAAAATCTAAATATTCCATTACCGTACTTCGAAGCATGTCAACCGCTGTTTAAAATCAATTTTTATGCCATTTTTCTCGTAAAAAAGCGATACTATTCCGACCGGGAAAGCCTGTATACGTACAAAGAGAGAGAAAATAAATACATCTCGTGCCCTCGTGCACGAGCGTGAGTCTCAGAGTACTCTGACCAGCCACTATCCAAACGCGATAATGTATTTCAGCCAGAGGCTCCCTCGATATCATTCAGCTTTTTCCCGGGTTCTGAGAGCCTATAGGAGCCGTAGGAAATGTCACGTTACGGCAAAGATCCTCAGTCTTCAATAAAAAGAGCCAAGATGAACAACAACTTGTCAGAGAGGGCGCTTCCTGTTTGGAATCTTCTCAGGTTTTTGCCTGCCATATGAGTTCTGTTATACTCACAGACACCATTCAAACAGTTTTAGAAACTTTAGGGTGTTTTCTATCCAAAGCCAATAATTATATGCATATTCTAGTTACTGGGCAGGAGTAGTAACCAGATTAAATCGGGTACGTTTTTTATCCGGCCGTGTCAATACTGCCCCCTAGCCCTAACAGGTTAACGAGAGTCTTGTCTTTAAAATGGTGTAAAATAGTCATATGTTTGAAAAATTGAAGTTATAGCATTTTTAAGGTTTTTGAATATCGCGCCACTCGATTCCACTGGCTGTTGACTAGGTGGGACGATTTCGTCCCACATAACCGAGATATGTTAACTGATTTTTGTCCTCTGACGTCCTTGGGTAGGCAGAGGGAGTCTGGAAGGGCATCATGGAATCTTTGGGTTGTCTGAGAATTTATAGCATGACTTTTAATGCTTCTTGGTTTGGGTCTGAGCAGATTATTTGTTGCGATTGCGAACGTAATAAAATGGTGGTCCGATAGTCCAGGATTATGAGGAAAAACATTAAGATCCACAACATTTATTCCATGGGACAAGACTAGGTCCAGAGTATGACTGTGGCAGTGAGTAGGTCCAGAGACATGTTGAACAAAACCCACTGAGTCGATGATGGCTCCGAAAGCCTTTTGGAGTGGGTCTGTGGACTTTTCCATGTGAATATTAAAGTCACCAAAAATTAGAATATTATCTGCGATGACTACAAAGTCCGATAGGAATTCAGAGAACTCCGTGAGGAACGCTGTATATGGCCCAGGAGGTCTGTAAACAGTAGCTGTCACGTCCTGACCAGTATAAGGGTTATTTGTTATTGTAGTTTGGTCAGGACGTGGCAGAGGGTATTTGTTTTATGTGGTTCGGGGTGGTGTTTTTTTTGTAGAAGGGTATTTGATTTAGATATTCCGGGGGTTTTGGGGCACTGTTCCTTGTTAATGTATTTCTATGTTTAGTCTAGTTAGTTGTCTTTCTATTTTTAGGTTAATGGGGGGTTGGACTCTCAATTGGAGGCAGGTGCTTTCTCGTTGCCTCTGATTGAGAGTCCTATATATGGGTATGTGTTTGGTTTAGTGTTTGTGGGAGATTGTCTCTTGTTTTGCGTGTGTGAGCCTTACAAGACTGTTTGGTTGTTTGTGCGTTTTCCGTGTTTATTATTTTGGTGTTCACTTTATTTTATAAATAAATATCAAGATGAGCATCCACATCCCTGCTGCGTTTTGGTCCTCCTTTCCCCGATGACAACCGTGACAGTAGCTATAAAAAGTCATTGAGTAGGCTGCATAGATTTCATGACTAGAAGCTCAAAAGACGAAAACGTCGTTGTTGTTTTTTTGGGGAAAATTTAAATTTGCTGTCATAAATGTTAGCAACACCTCCGCCTTTGCGGGATGCGCGGGGGATATGGTCACTAGTGTAACCAGGGGGTGAGGCCTCATTTAACACAGTAAATTCATCAGGCTGAATTACATCTAGACGTTCCGCTAGCGGAACACCTGCTCCAATATCCAATGATGGGCGTGGCGCGAAATACAAATTCCTCTAAAATCCGAAAACTTCAATTTTTCGAACATATGACTATTTCACAGCATTTTAAAAACAAGACTCTCGTTAATCTAACCACACTGTCCGATTTCAAAAAGGCTTTACAGCGAAAGCAAAACATATATCAAAAAACAGCTTTTTACATTAGCATGTGACGTTCAGAACTAGCATACCCCCCGCAAACCTCCGGTGAATTTACTAAATTACTCACAATAAACGTTCACAAAAAGCATAACAATTATTTTAAGAATTATAGATACAGAACTCCTCTATGCACTCGATATGTCCGATTTTAAAATAGCTTTTTGGTGAAAGCACATTTTGCAATATTCTAAGTACATAGCCCAGCCATCACGGGCTAGCTATTTAGACACCCGGCAAGTTTAGCCTTCACCAAAATCAGATTTACTATTACAAAAGTTTGATTACCTTTTGTTGTCTTCGTCAGAATGCACTCCCAGGACTGCTACTTCAATAACAAATGTTGGTTTGGTCCAAAATAATCCATCGTTATATCCGAATAGCGGCGTTTTGTTCGTGCGTTCCAGAAACTATCCGAAATGGTAAATCAGGGTCGCGTGCATTTCGTAACAAAAAAATTCTAAATATTCCATTACCGTACTTCGAAGCATGTCAACCGCTGTTTAAAATCAATTTTTATGCAATTTATCTCGTAAAAAAGCGATAATATTCCGACTGGGAATCTCCTTTTCGGTCAACAGAGGAAAAAACACAAAGACGGGGGCGGCCAGTGCACGCGCCTAAGCCCACAGTCCCTTGATCGGCCACTTGAGAAAGGCGATAATGTGTTTCAGCCTGGGGCTGGAATGACGACGTTCAGGTTTTTCCCGGGCTCTGAGAGCCTATGGAAGACGTGGTAAGTGTCACGTTGGAGCAGAGATCCTTTGTAATGGATAGAGATGGCAAAGAAGTTCAAGAAATGGTCAGACCGGGTACTTCCTGTACAGAATCTTCTCACGTTTTGGTCTGCCAAATGAGTTCTGTTATACTCACAGACAACATTCAAACAGTTTTAGAAACTTTGGAGTGTTTTCTATCCAAAGCTAATAATTATATGCATATTCTAGTTTCTGGGCAGGACTAATAATCAAATTAAATCGGGTACGTTTTTTATCCAGCCGTGAAAATACTGCCCCCTAGCCATAACAGGTTAAGCCATGTTTCAGTCAGGCCAATCACATCAAGATTATGATCAGTGATTAGTTCATTGACAATAACTGCCTTTGAAGTGAGGGATCTAACATTAAGTAGTCCTATTTTGAGATGTGAGGTATCACAATCTCTTTCAATAATGGCAGGGATGGAGGAGGTCTTTATACTAGTGAGATTGCTAAAGCGAACACCGCCATCTTTAATTTTGCCCAACCTAGGTCGAGGCACAGACACGGTCTCAATGGGGATAGCTGAGCTGACTATACTGACTGTGCTAGTGGCAGACTCCACTAAGGTCAACAAAACAAAGGAGATGATCGTGGACTTCAGCAAACAGCAGAGGGAGCACCCCCCTATCCACATCGACAGGACAGTAGTGGAGAAGGTGGAAAGTTTGAAGTTCCTCGGCGTACACATCACGGACAAACTGAAATGGTCCACCCACACAGACAGCGCCTCTTCAACCTCAGGAGGCTGAAGAAATTCAGCTTGTCACCAAAAACACTCACAAACTTTTACAGATGCACAATCGAGAGCATCCTTTCGGGCTGTATCACCGCCTGGTACGGCAACTGCTCCGCCCACAACCGTAAGGCTCTCCAGAGGGTAGTGAGGTCTGCACAACGCATCACCGGGGGCAAACTACCTGCCCTCCAGGACACCTACACCACCCGATGTCACAGGAAGGCCAAAAAGATCATCAAGGACAACAACCACCCAAGCCACTGCCTGTTCACCCCGCTATCATCCAGAAGGCGAGGTCAGTACAGGTGCATCAAAGCTGGGGACCGAGAGACTGAAAAACAGCTTCTATCTCAAGGCCATCAGACTTTTAAACAGCCATCACTAACATTGAGTAGCTGCTGCCAACATACTGACTCATCTCTAGCCACTTTAATAATAAAAAATTGGATGTAATAAATGTATCACTAGCCACCTTAAACAATGCCACCTTATATAATGTTTACATACCCTACGTTACTCATCTCATATGTATATACTGTACTCTATACCATCTACTGCATCTTACCTACGCCGTTTGGCCATCGCTCATCCATATATTTTTATGCATATATTCTCATTCATTCCTTTACACTTGTGTGTATAAGATAGTTCCTGTGAAATTGGTAAATTACTTTTTAGATATTAATGCATGGTCGGAACTAGAAACACAATTATTTCGCTACACTCGCATTAACATCTGCTAACCATGTGTATGTGACAAATAACATTTGATTTGATTTGATTTAGCACCAGGGTCAGCGCACTCTCAAATGTAGTTTTTCTTGCCATCATTGTAAGCCTGCCACACACACACTGTACGATACATTTATAAACATAAGAAAGAGTGTGAGTTTGTCACAACCCGGCTTGTGGAAAGTGATAAAGATCTCTTATAGGACCAGGGCATAAATAATAATAATGAATCATTTTGCTCTTTATTTAACCATCTTACATATATAACCTTATTTGTTCATCGAAAATTGTGAATAACTCACCACAAGTTAACGAGAAGGGTGTGCTTGAAAGGATGCACATAACTCTGCAATTGTGGGCTGTATTGGAGAGTCTTAGTCCTAATGGAGACAGAGAAGAGCTCCAACTTCTTAATCATAGCCTCAATTTTGTCCTACATACGGATCGATGGTGGAATTCCCGCAAGAGAGTAGCAGTTAATGTGATTGGATGTTCATTATTTGACTAGGCTACCTGTATTTGACATTGTGTTGTTATTTTGCTGAACACTAGATGGTTGAATTTGATTTTTGGCAGTGAAACGAGGCTACTCAGTTGAGAAAAAAAGAACTCCCCCAAATGTATAGCCCTGTTGGAAAATCGAAATGGAGGGTTTGAAAATGTGTACTGTTTGAACATTTTAAAAGAATAATTTAAAAATGATTCACTTTTTTTTTTTTTACTAAATTACAGGAATTATTTCTTATTTTGGTAATTACCAGTTACTCTGTAGAAAATATGACCATTTTTACTAAGTTTCTAGTGGATAGACCATATGGTTCAAGAGGAAATGGCTTAAATAATGCAAAATAATTGAATCAACAATGACATCACTGGTACTTAACTGCAACTCTTCCAGCTATTGACTTTTTTCCCAACTGCCAACAGTTTGGTCCCAAACCATTTACAACAAATACATATTGACATACTAAACCAAATTGTTGGCACTCATGACTACTCGTTTCTTTTAAACGTTCAGCCAATTTACAAGCAAATACTTCATTAATTTATTGTTACAAATCAGTTTGCAAGGTTGCTAGCCAACTTTCCAGCTAATGTTAGCCCTATTAGCCTGCTAACGTTAGACCTTTTAGCCTGCTAATGTTATGTTAGCACTGCATGAGTAAACCAGTTGCTACCAACACGTAGCTTACAGCTACATTAAAGTAAACAAAAGTTTTGGAAATGCATAACGCCATCTAACCAAATAATGTTACTGGGATATGCTGTTATCTTAGCCAGCAAACCAGCCAGCTAAAGTTAGTTATTTTAGCTTGCTAGCGAGCCTAGCCAACTAACTAGCCTATTTGCCAACCACCACGGTTGACACAGCAAAGTAGTAAGCCAGAGAACAACACCAACTTGTCTAGCACAGGCAGGAACCCACAGAGCACAACAACAACAAAAAGCCAGCAGATATAAAGTAGAGAGAGTGGAGACTTATCGATTGACGGCTGAGTTAGCTACCAAAGAAGAGCCAAGGAGAGGCCTTCAGAGGGAAAGGCCGTTTCACCAACTGAGGGAGAGTCAGCTAATCCAATAACGATATAGTGAGGTAAATCCACATTGAATCAACCGGTTTATCTACATCACTGCTGACACTCACGATGTACCGGTAGGTCGGTAGGAGACAGAAGTTGCAGGCTTCACATTCACGCTCGGCATATCACCTGGTTTCATTCGGAGTCTCATTCTGAATAATGCCCTCCACTGGTTCTACTAAGCCATCGAAGTCCTCTGGGGTGAAATGCGGACGGCATACAGTAGACGTCCGTGTGGTTCCCTTAATCCAATCTGCTTGCTTCAACCATACAAACCGGTCCCACTTCAAAATTAGCTTCTCGTTTCTGGGCCACAAATGAGTCAGAACCTCGTCCTTGTGGGTATTACTGAACTATGTGGGTATTACTGCACTAGCTATGGGATGACGGAAAACTACTACAACACTCACTTGCTCACTTGAGGACCACAACCAAACACACAGGAGAAGAGGAGATGCAGTTTTTCGCATGATCGGATTCAAGTCCGGGCTCTGGCTGGGCCACTCAAGGACATTCAGAGACTTGTCCCGAAGCCACTCCTGCGTTGTCTTGGCTGTGTGCTTAGGGTTGTTGTCCTGTTGGAAGGTCAATCTTCATGCCAGTCTGAGGTCCAGAGCACTCTGGAGCAGGTTTTCATCAAGGATCTCTGTGTACTTTGCTCCGTTTATCTTTCCCTCGATCCTGACTAGTCTTCCAGTCCCTGCCGCTGAAAAACATCCTAACAGCATGATGCTGCCATCACCATGCTTCACTGTAGGGGGTGGCACCAGGTTTCCTCCAGATGTGATGCTTAGCATTCAGGTCAAAGAGCTCAATCTTGGTTTCATCAGACCATAGAATCTTGTTTATCATGGTCTGAGAGTCCTTTAGGTGCCTTTTGGCAAACTCCAAGCGAGCTGTCATGTGCCTTTTACTGAGGAGTGGCTTCCATCTGGCCACTCTACCATAAAGGCCTGATTGGTGGAGTGCTGCAGAGATGGTTGTCCTTCTGGAAGGTTCTCCCATCTCCACAGAGGAACTCTGGAGCTCTGTCAGAGTGACCATCGGGTTCTTGGTCACCTGCTTGACCAAGATCTGTGCCTTGACACAATCCTGTCCTGGAGCTCTACAGACAATTCCTTCGACCTCATGGCTTGGTTTTTGCTCTGCCATGCACTGTCAACTGTGGGACCTTATATAGACAGGTCTTTCCAAATCATGTCCAATCAATTGAATTTACCACAGGTGGACACCAATCAAGTTGTAGAAACATCTCAAGGATGATCAATGGAAACAGGATGAACCTGAGCTCAATTTCCAGTCTCATAGCAAAGGGTCTGAATACTTATATTAATAATGTATTTCTGTTTTTTATTTTTAATACATTGGCAGAAATGTCAAAATAACTGTTGTCGCTTTGTCATTATTGGGTATTGTGTGTAGATTGATGAGGAAAAAAAGTAATTAGTAGCTAACATATTAGCTCACCAATGCCAACAGTTGGTCTAGAATGTAATTACATGCTAGCATGGCTAGTAACTAATGTTAGCCAGCTAGAGCTAGCTAGGTACTGTACCACCGGTTCTCCATATCATGCTGACAATAGTGCATTGTGGGTAGTTACGAAGATATCCAAAAATAAATATTTCAAAACCCAAAAACGTAACAAATTTTGGGAGTTGTAGGTAACCACACCGTGACTAAAACTAAGTCTTTCACCATACTACTTTGTTACTTTGGTGAGATAAGTTGTAACATGCTAATGTACTACCAAGTATTGCAAATAGATTTTGGGATAAACCCTAAAACATTGTATTAAGGTATTAAAAGTAATTGAGAATAGCAATAAACAATAGTTATTTTTGGAAATGAAGTGGCAAAGATAGTGAAAGTTCAGTGAAGTCAAAGATTTGCGAACCGGTGGGAAATTGAAAGAGGGGGATTTGCACACCAAAGTATTGGTGGTAAAGAAAGTTCATAATTGTAATTTTACATACAGTTTTGGGAATAACCTTTCTACAGTATCTGGATTGTAAACATGTACAGACTGAGAACCATTAAATCAATGATGCATAACTATTCAATGTACAACAGTAGTCTTCTGCAACAAGCAATACGCAGTAAATATGTTTACCTCCATTCATTACTGAATGGTTTCATTAACTCTTTTAGATGTTTCAAGGAAGTTGTAACAATTTATTTAACATTTTATTTTTTACAGGGAGTAATATTAAGTGAGACCAAGGTGTCACGCCTGGTCTGTTTCACCTGTCTTTGTGATTGTCTCCACCCACCTCCAGGTGTCTCCTGTTTTCCCCATTAGTCCCCAGTGTATTTATCCCTGTGTTTCCGGTCCCTCTGTGCCAGATCATCTTGTTTTGCCAAGTCAACCAGCGTTTCTCCTAGCTCCTATTTTTCCCAGTCTCTGTTTTTTCCTAGCTCTCCTGGTTTTGACCCTTGCCTGTCCTGATGCCATATCCGCCAGCCTGACCACTCCGCCTGTTCTGACCTCGAGCCTGTCTATCCCCTTGTACTGTTCGGACTCGGACCTGTTCACTGAACCCCTGGCTGTCCTGACCTCGAGCCTGCTTACTGTTTGACCTGGTTTATGAACTCTCGCCTGTCCTCGACCCGCCTTTTGCCTACCCCTTTCCTGTGTCTGCATTTGGGTCTCACCTTGTGCCCTTATACAAGGTATCATTTCCAAATGAGCCCTGTAATTTCAAAGACATACACATAAAATACAATGACAAAATGCAAAAAAGGAATACAAAACGCAAACGTATAAAACAAACACATTCTTCGGTAAAGACTGTCGGTCTTTACTGAGATTACTCCTCAAGTAAGGTGCAAAAATCTGATTTACCTAACTTTGTACAGACCAAAGGAATTTCTCTAGCTACCCATCACCAAGACCAGGTATGGTAAAACTCATTCATCTAAAGGTTATTAATGATGTTTGGTACAGCAGGAGTTTTTGTAAAATAGATTTATAAATGAAAAGAGAACAATAAAAAGAACAATAAAAATTGACCTATGGGACATCAAAGACGGTCAGCCTACTTTCTGATAGCGAATGCAGGGATGTGTACTGAATCTATACCTGAAATAAAACAAAGTGCTCTATGGTAAACTGCATCTAATGGCTTTAATGAAGTGTCAGCTGCATTCATATACTGTAGATGATGTTGCCATAGCCTAGGACTGGTAAGAACATAACTTTTAATGATCTGCTTTCTACTAGTAAGTGAGAGGCCTGACCCATTTATTTAGAAGAATACCCTTTTTATACTCAGCTTCTTGACAAATTCATCAATATGCTTTTTAATGAAAATTTTACTGCAGTGGGCTAAATCAGGGTCACACAGAGTGATTCTTGGTAGTCTTAAACAAATCTGCTTTGGAACAAAGGTATACACCTCACACACATGGTTATGGGCTTAAAAAGGCACCTGTACCATGTCAGATATGGAGATTAAATGTATTCAATTTTAAGTTTGCATCCCAATATTACACTTTATAAACAAAACAGAAGACTGAAATAACAAAACTGTTTGACAAAGAATCACAAGATTTTCCAGCTGCTTCCATCGTTTGAGTCGGTATTATGTAACGGAGACGCTGTGAGTCGAGAAGCAGGTGAAATGTTTAATAAACCAACAACCCTGAAACGAGACAACATAACAGTGGCGATAATGCATGAACACAGGAACAATACTGACTGAGGAAGGAACCCAAGGGAGTGACAGATAAAGGGGAGGGAATCAGGAAGGTAATGGAGTTCAGTTGAGTATCATAATGATCTGTAGGTGTGCGTAATGATGGATCCCAGAACCGGTGGTTAGTATCCCTCGACGTCGAACGCCGGAGGGGAGGAGCGGGAGTAGATGTGACACTCTCCATGGCCTTCATGGTTTCATACGTTTTCTTTTCGATGATAGATCAACCTTCTTCTGCTAAGCCCAAGTTTTGTTTTGAGGACAGAAGGGACCATCTTTGTATATGTTCACGATGATGGAAAAAAACTGTTGCACTTGTTTAATCAAATCAAGCACCTTAAGCAAATCTTGCCACTTGAAGCTAAAGACAGGCACAAAATAGTTGACCTCTGTGCAAGCTTTTTAAAATACATACGAACTAACAGATTTGGTGGCATTTGTGCAGTTGAATTCAGAACAATCTAAAATTGTCACTTTTGGAGTCTAGACTATACGCTACTGAAGGGATTCTTATGGCTTCAAATCATCTCACCCACAGACTTCCTCTTCCGATGTGTACCCAGACAGGGATGTTCCATTCAGGGCCTGTTCGATCTGACGTTTGCTTAAGATAAGACTTGCTCTTCCTCTCGTGAAACGCAGGAGAAAAACTCCCGGTTATCGGCTGAAAAGGGGTGTTGAGGCAGCTGTGTGTAAAGATTTTCACTGTTTAATCATCCAGTTCGAAAATGTAACCCATATGGCCTTCACTCATATCAATCCCACCTTTAAAACAATCAGGTGCATCACAAAAAATGGCATCAATGGTTTTGTCATTGTGGCCCAGACATGAAGGACACATTACACCTAGAATGTTTTCTATAGTTTGTGGTTTCTCTCTGAAGTTTCTTGTCGCTCGTAGTGTTCACAGGAGTCTAAGTCTAAGTCTAACACTTACTTATAATCAGCAGACCTACCCAGAAATTACTTTTTCATTCTACAAGGGGTCACAAGCTCACTACACAGCAGTTCCTTAAGTTCACTACAAAAATTACCCAACTGTTTCAAATGTTCAAACACATTTCCTTAAGTTTAGCAAGGTCACTACACGACACATCAATCACCAGCCCATTACCTTTTATTTCAAACGAGCTTTACTTCAAAGAAACAGCTGCAGTATCAAGTTACATAAGCACACACTAAACAACATGAGAACATCCGGACAGGATGTCCTTAAAAGGTCAAACACAGGACACAGGAAAATCAATCACTTTTTGACAGCAACCGTCTACTATACTCTCTCTGTAATCCTAGCTAAGCACACCATAGGAGTTCCCATAGTATATAGACACTTCGGTATACACAAAATGTGATGTGAACAGGGGAGTTAAGCAATGGCACTATGTTAAGGAATGTACATATTTTCATATGATTTTTTCATAGACCATCTATCATATTCTTAATGTTCTTAGTCAACTAACTTAACTGAAATATATTATTTTATCAATCTTCTATTACTAAATTCTATATATATATGTTTTTATGTATATGTTTTTTTTTTAGCAGTCTCGGGCTAGGCAATAGGCTCCTCTAGTATAGTCACAGAGAAAGTAACCTTTAAGGCAAAGAACACCAAATTCACCTCAGACTGTTACAGTAATAAGCTGTTGGGTCATCTCATCACCAAATGCCATTCTCTGTGCTCTTACATACAGTAGGGACCGTCTTGTTCCCTGTGCATATTCAAAAGTTAACTTCTGTATATGGAGGAGCTACACTTTTCTGTGCTGTAAAAAACAATTCACATTATGTACTTTTACTGTCCATGTCCTCTATTCAACATTCCTATTCTTGTGTTCCTATTGCCCAGTCGTAAATCAACCACTAGCCCCTAAACCCAAGACACTCATCTTGATGCCCACTTGAAGAGCTGATCGAACTGAATACCCCTGTAGGCAACATGGTAGAAATTTCACCCCCATCTATTCTGCCTCACTGATCTGTGGGAGCATCAAGTGTCCAGGGTTAGGTGCTAGCTGTTCGTTTTGGACTGGACCACAGTCTGTTCCAGCCTTGCTTCATAATGTGACAGTATGGTGTTAGAGCGCTGTGTCCTCGGACCCAAACAGCTTGGTAGCGATGGCCTTGCAGTCAGTGAGGGGGGCTTTCCCGTCGAAGTCTGCAGGCAGGATGTCAGCATCAAAATCATTCAGGTAGCCATCCAACTCATCACCGTGAACAAAGACCTGCCAAGAGGAGGAGCCACAGACCAAAATTAGAGGAGAGGAAAAGGTAGGTGCACAATACATTCATAATTAACAATTTCAGAGACATGGTTGAATACCAACATTTCAGACACTGAGTAAAAAATCCAGGGTTACATATTATCTAGAATTGATAGGTGCACTTGAGGTGGGGCAGCCTATATCCTCAGTTAATTACTTTCTATGAAGATTTCACCTGAGATTGTCCCTTTAGATATTGAAGGATTATTTATTAAAATAACTACATGAGAAAAAGTAATTGATGATTGTTAACATTTAGTAGACTCCATAAACAATATTATCACCACTGTTAATTCAATGTATTGGTCAAATAAATGTATAATCTTAGGTGACTTTAATAAGAATTGCCTCGATAAATCCTTTGCTAAGGGACAGATTGAAATTTAGGTTGGATGGGGAGCATCGCTGCACAGCTATTTTCAGGGCTCTCGAGAGATGTTCGATCGGGTTCAATTCTAGGCTCTGGCTGGGCCACTCAAGAACATTCAGAGACTTGTCCCAAAGCCAATCCTGCGTTGTCTTGGCTGTGTGCTTAGGGTCATTGTCCTGTTGGAAGGTGAACCTTGGCCCCAGTCTGAGGTCCTGAGCAATCTGGAGCAGGTTTTCATCAAGGGTCTCTTTGGCCATAATGACCATTGTTATGTTTGGAGGAAAAAGGGGGAGGCTTGCAAGCCGAAGAACACCACCCCAACCGTGAAGCACGGAGGTGGCAGTAACATGTTGTGGGGGTGCTTTGCTGCAGGAGGGACTGATGCACTTCACAAAATAGATGGCATCATGAGTAGGAAAATTATGTGGATATATTGAAGCAACATCTCAAGACATCAGTCAGGAAGTTAAAGCTTGGTCGCAAATGGGTCTTCCAAATGGACAATGACCCCAAGCATACTTCCAAAGTTGTGGCAAAATGGCTTAAGGACAACAAAGTCAAGGTATTGGAGTGGCCATCACAAAGCCCTGACCTCAGAAATTACAGCCCAAATAAATGTTACACAGAGTTCAAGTAACAGACATGTCAACATCAACTGTTCAGAGGACACTGTGTGAAACAGGGATTCATGGTTGAATTGCTGCAAAGAAACCACTAATAAAGGACACTAATGAGAAGAAGATACTTGCTTGGGCCAAGGAACACGAGCAATGGACATTAGACCGGTGGAAATTTGTCCTTTGGTCTGGAGTCCAAATTGGATCTTTTTGGTTCCAACCGCCGTGTCTTTGTGAGACGCGGTGTGGGTGAACGGGTAATCTCCGCATGTGTATTTCCCACCGTAAAGCATGGAGGAGGAGGTGTTATGGTGTCGGGGTGCTTTGCTGGTGACACTGTCTGTGATTTATTTAGAATTCAAGGCACACTTAACCAGCATGGCTACCACAGCACTCTGCAGCGATACGCCATCGCATCTGGTTTGGGCTTAGAGGGACTATAATTTGTTTTTCAACATGACAATGACCCAACACACCTCCAGGCTGTGTAAGGGCTATTTTACCAAGACGGAGAGTGATGGAATGCTGCATTAGATGACCTGGCCTTCACAATCCCCCAACCTCAACCAAATGTAGATGTTTTGGGATGAGTCGGACTGCAGAGTGAAGGAAAAGCAGCCAACAAGTGCTCAGCATATGTGGGAACTCCTTCAAGACTGTTGGAAAACACCAAGACTGTGCAAAGCTGTCATCAAGGCAAAGGGTGGCTTTTTGAAGAATCTCAAATATACAATATATTTAGATTGTTTAACACTTTCTTGGTGTTAAACAAATCTAAATATTTCATAGTAGTTTCATAGTTTTGATATCTTCACTATTATTCTACAATGTAGAAAATAGTAAAAATAAAGAAAAACCCTTGAATGAGTAGGTGTTCTAAAACTTTTGACCGGTAGTGTAAGTGTGTGTGTATACATACATACACACACACATACATACATATATATACTGCTCAAAAAAATAAAGGGAACACTTAAACAACACAATGTAACTCCAAATCAATCACACTTCTGTGAAATCAAACTGTAAACTTAGGAAGCAACACTGATTGACAATAAATTTCACATGCTGTTGTGCAAATGGAATAGACAACAGGTGGAAATTATAGGCAATAAGCAAGACACCCCCAATAAAGGAGTGGTTCTGCAGGTGGAGAACACAGACCACTTCTCAGTTCCTATGCTTCCTGGCTGATGTTTTGGTCACTTTTGAATGCTGGCGGTGCTTTCACTCTAGTGGTAGCATGAGACGGAGTCTACAACCCACACAAGTGGCTCAGGTAGTGCAGCTCATCCAGGATGGCACATCAATGCGAGCTGTGGCAAGAAGGTTTGCTGTGTTTGTCAGCGTAGTGTCCAGAGCATGGAGGCGCTACCAGGAGACAGGCCAGTACATCAGGAGACGTGGAGGAGGCCGTAGGAGGGCAACAACCCAGCAGCAGGACCGCTACCTCCGCCTTTGTGCAAGGAGGAGCAGGAGGAGCACTGCCAGAGCCCTGCAAAATGACCTCCAGCAGGCCACAAATGTGCATGTGTCTGCTCAAACGGTCAGAAACAGACTCCATGAGGGTGGTATGAGGGCCCGACGTCCACAGGTGGGGGTTGTGCTTACAGCCCAACACCGTGCTGGACATTTTGCATTTGCCAGAGAACACCAAGATTGGCAAATTCGCCACTGGCGCCCTGTGCTCTTCACAGATGAAAGCAGGTTCACACTGAGCACGTGACAGACGTGACAGAGTCTGGAGACGCCGTGGAGAATGTTCTGCTGCCTGCAACATCCTCCAGCATGACCAGTTTGGCGGTGGGTCAGTCATGGTGTGGGGTGGCATTTCTTTGGGGGACCACACAGCCCTCCATGTGCTTGCCAGAGGTAGCCTGACTGCCATTAGGTACCGAGATGAGATCCTCAGACCCCATGTGAGACCATATGCTGGTGCGGTGGGCCCTGGGTTCCTCCTAATGCAAGACAATGCAAGACCTCATGTGGCTGGAGTGTGTCAGCAGTTCCTGCAAGAGGAAGGCATTGATGCTATGGACTGGCCCGCCCGTTCCCCAGACCTGAATCCAATTGAGCACATCTGGGACATCATGTCTCGCTCCATCCACCAACGCCACGTTGCACCACAGACTGTCCAGGAGTTGGCGGACGCTTTAGTCCAGGTCTGGGAGGAGATCCCTCAGGAGACCATTCGCCACCTCATCAGGAGCCTGCCCAGGCATTGTAGGGAGGTCATACAGGCATGTGGAGGCCACACACACTACTGAGCCTCATTTTGACTTGTTTTAAGGACATTACATCAAAGTTGGATCAGCCTGTAGTGTGGTTTTCCACTTTAATTTTGAGTGTGACTCCAAATCCAGACCTCCATAGGTTGATAAATTGGATTTCCATTGATTATTTTTGTGTGATTTTGTTGTCAGCACATTCAACTATGCAAAGAAAAAAGTATTTAAGATTATTTATTTCATTCAGATCTAGGATGTGTTGTTTAAGTGTTCCCTTTATTTTTTTGAGCAGTGTATAAACATCTTCATGCATTATGTTTTCAATGCTCATAGAAGTGCGGTAAATGTGTACAGTTTCCTGTTTCAAAAATATTTTGTTATAAACAAGCAGTTCAGTAACTCTGCCCCTCAGTTGCTGCCAGCAGCAGCACGCATAGGCCGTGCCAACATTGCCTCAATGACAAGGCAAGATTTCATAGCATAAATTTTAACAGCACAAAGAAAATGGACCGTTCTGCGGCGTTCAAATATGCATCCATTCAGCCAGACCTTCTGGGTCTGCTCTAGTCTCCCAATGAGTTTCTTGTGCCAGACTACTTCCGCACGTGAGACTAGATCTGCTCTATTAGGTACAGACAGCGCTAAAGCAAAAAGTTAATTGTAAATAAATGATCATAACAGTCATGGGAGCATGTGCACCCAATAAACCACACAACTATATTCAAACAAGAGTCGAAGGACAGAGGAATACACTAGCTAGAACCTTCTCGTCGCGGATCTGGTAAGACAAAAAAGCATGGACAATTTTATTGTTTCCCCCCATGTTGTTCATCAGGTTCAATTGTAGGTGAAAGGGCGACGTGTGGACTAAAACAGCATAAAACCTTGTGTATCACAAATAATGATGAAATTAAATTAGCCAGCTACAGTAATTTTGAGAAACATTGTGAAGTAGTTTGGTCGATTCTTTGGTCTAAGTAGTTATCTACCTTTGATAAGCAGCTATAGCTAGGTGGTAGCTTGCTAGCTAGGTAGCTCCCATGCCAATTTCAAGTCTTCCTAAACTGATATCTGACTAACTTGGAAATATTAAGTTATTTCAGAATTAAAGTTAATAACTGGCTAGAGCATCATCCTTTGTGACATGTTAGCTAGCTATCCCAACTTAGATAATGTGTTTTCACTTTTGCATGCTTGTTGCGTTCTCCCTGGTGAACTCGTGGGTTAGTGACATCAGCTGGCTGCTCATTCTAAATAATATAATTTAATCTGTTCAAAACAGTGGAAGCATGTGCAGCAGTGATCATTCAGTTTTTGACATGCATAAGTGAAATAGGTGTATTTATGCTGTTGTTCAAACGCACAAATAACTTTATATATATTCTCAAAGAAACTACCGGTAGTTCGAAAACTTGGCATCATTTTTGCCATGCTGCTTTGTTGACAACTCCAACCACCTCGTGCATCTGGTATTCAGCCAATTAGCGGCCACCACTGATTGGTACCAATTTCTTTTTAAATGTATCAACTTAGGTTTTCCTTGCTATATACAGGGGAATTTAAGTATACAAGACTCACACTACTTCTTTTGACAACAGCAGCAAGTGCAAATTCCAAGGGTACATCATAAGATTGGAGTAAGATCTTTAGTATTTTTTTTATTTATTTGGACACCTGCATCCTGCAAAATAAATAAATATCTGGTATCTGTATGGAACTACAGAAAAACTATTACGCCAAATACATTGATTATGTTCCCTAATGCTGACATCTTGTTGTAGCTAAGCTACAGTGCACAAACCTTGCCAAACAAGAAAATGGATGAGGCTGAAAGAGAAACAGCTAGCCTAGCGGCAGGTAGCCTAGCGGCAGGTAGCCTAGCGGCAGGTAGCCTAGCGGCAGGTAGCCTAGCGGCAGGTAGCCTAGCGGTTAAGAGCGTTGAGCCAGTAACCAAAAGGCTTCTGGTTCGAATCCCCGATGCCAACTAGGTAAAAAATCGTTTGATGTGCCCTTTAGCAAAGCATAACCCTACTTGCTCCTGTAAGTCGCTCTGGATAAGAGTGTTTGCCAAAAATGTAAAAAACAGACTGGCACATGGGCTGCTGCCCTTCTCCCTCCTTTTAACCTACCCCATACCTCTGCCATTCTCCTTTTCCTCCATCTCACCCTCTGCCACCATCCCCTTGCACCTCTATTCATACCCTCCACCTCCCCCACCTCTTCCTCCTCCTTCTTACCCTCTCCAGCAGCTTGCTCTTCATGAATGGTTTGACCACGTTGTAAGTGGTGGTGAAGTACCAGGGCTGGTGGGTCACATGGATTGCCTTGAAACGTGCCGGGAACGAGTCCTGCAGTGCACACAACAGAGACCAACACAGGCTGGGTCAGACTCATGTAGGCAATAAGCACATTTAGCACATCTAGAGAGACATTCCAATAAGGATCCTCAACCACATAATACAAATAGTATCGGCGATCATACTGAGTGGTCTTCATTTTCTGTTAGTGGGAAGTGGGACAGCTAGACTGATCACATACTGCACATTGATCTTTCTGTTTTGTTTGGACTGTCTGGTCTTATCAGATCTGAGTAGTTCCTAGATGGTAATGTTAGAATGGACGAATACTAGTGATAGCCACTGGTCTGATTAGGGCCTTGCCTTGTTCAGTAGGCATTCATTATTATAATTGTTTTAATGTACTGAAACAGATAGGCACTACTTGAACGGTAACACTTTACTTGACACCCAGTGTTATAACATGTCATAATAGCTAACGTAACTTGTCATAACCTGTCATATGGTGATAACACTGTCATGACCCATATATTTACACGTGTTGTGACATATATTGCATTATTTTATGTATGGTTGTGACACCTACATAAGAATGTCAAAACTCACATTTATTCAAATAGGTTTTTCACTACCAAGAAGTTTCCTTTTGTTGAAACGTTTGTTTCTTAAAATCTTTGTTGTTGTAATGAATTCTTTACAGTCATGTTTTTTTCATCATATTTTTAATAACAAGTAGAAAATACACTTTATGACAGCAACAGAGCATTGGGGTAGGTTCATGTCTGACGTCAATGTGTGCGCAATTACAATGATAATTTAATATGGTCATCAACAAAAAAACATACTGTTGACACATAGGCTATGGTGTAATGGAAGGTTTTGCCTTGCGTTGTAGGTTTTGTGGGTTTTGACACTGTTATGCAAGTGTCATAACGAGCCATAAAATAACTACCGTGGTAGATTTTGTGGATTTTTACACTCTTATGTAGGTGTCATGTGTCACAAAAGGTCTAAATATATGTGTAATGACAGTGTTATTACCATATTATAAAAGGTCATGAGAAGTTATGTCTGCTGTTATGACATATTATGACATGGTTATCGCCTTGTCATAACGTGTTATGACGTTGGGTGTCAAGTAAAATGTTACCACTTGAACTGTCCCATTGAGAATGCCCATTTTCGTTTTTTGTTGAGAAATGTCTTTCTACATTGTGCCTTACTGAACTGCATCCAGAACTAACAATCTGTAGGTATATAACTATTTTCTGTGTGAGGCTGCCTCTAAGTCTGATATTGTCTATTGATTTGTGTGTGTTGCTGCTCTGACCTGCAGCATATCCACCATCTTCTTGAGCTCAGTGGGTTTGATGCCAGAGGCGTGCTGCATGGTGAAACCCTTAAAGTTCTCTATCAGTACAAAACCATTGATCTGGGTTTCCTCATTCTCCAACAACTTCTCCAGGATCACACAGTATGCTCGCAGGGTCTATTACAGAGGGCGAGAGAGAGTGGAGGAAAAGGGAGAAAGGAGAGAGAAATTCATAAGGATTGATTGTCTCATGAGTCTCTAATATGGTGCCGACAGACATGGAAGCTCTGCGTCTAGCTCCTAAGCAACTTTGCAGTATTTCCTTTTTTTGTGTTTTATTTCTTACATTATTAGCCCAGAAAGTTTTTTGTGTTATTACATACAGGCAGAAAGAACTTTTGGATATCAGAGCAGCAGTAACTCAATAGCATTACAATCAGGAATAAGACTTTCCTGAATTGGATTATTTGGTAGTACCCCCCAGGGCAATTCTACTTATCCCAAAGGCTACTCCAAGACACCGCCGGTGGAGAAGTGGCATTCAGAGTGGACTTCTAGTCCGACTCAGGAGGCGTGCACACCATCCACCGCTTCCGAGTATATTACTTGCTAATGTTCAGTCTCTGGACAATAAAGTAGACGAGCTCAGGGCGAGGATCTCCTTTCAGAGAGACAGGGACTGTAACAAACTGATTCACGGAATCATGGCTCTCTCAGTACATCGCGCAGACAGGAATAAAGAACTCTCCTGCAAGAAGAAGGGCGGTGGTGTATGTTTCATGATTAACCACTCATGGTGTGATTGTGATAACGTACAGAAACTCAAGTCCTTTTGTTCACTGACCTAGAATACCTCAATCAAATGCAGACCGTATTACCTCCCAAGAGAATTCTCTTCGAGTTATAGTGACAACCATGTATATTCCCCCTTAAGCCGATACCATGACGGCCCTCAAGGAAATACACTGGACTTTCTGCAAACTGGAAATCACATATCCTGAGGCCGCATTTATTGTAGCTGGGGATTTTAACCTCTTACATCTAGATGTTCCGATAGCGGAACACCTCACCAATATCCAATGATAGGGAGTGGCGCGAATTACAAACTCCTCAAAAATCCCAAAACTTCAATTTTTCAAACATATGACTATTTTACACCATTTTAAAGACAAGACTCTCCTTTATCTAACCACATTGTCCGATTTCAAAAAGGCTTTACAACGAAAGCAAAACATTAGATTATGTCAGCAGAGTACCCAGCCAGAAATAATCAGACACCCATTTTTCAAGCTAGCATATAATGTCACAAAAACCAAAACCACAGCTAAATGCAGCACTAACCTTTGATGATCTTCACCAGATGACACTCCTAGGACATTATGTTATACAATACATGCATGTTTTGTTCCATCAAGTTCATATTTATATCAAAAACCAAAAATGAAAGTTTCTGGCATTTTGCAGCCGTAATTTGTATACTCTACCTCATCAAAGGTGACCTCCTCCAGGTCCCAGTTCTCGATGTTGAAGAGGAGCACTACGCGGCCGTACTTGTCCCTGCTGGGCAGGACCACAGGGTAGCCCGCCTCAACGGTGCTGCGGACCGCCTCGGGGGTTAGGTTCTCAAACAGCTCAGGGTAGTCCCTCCTAAAGCGCACATAACCTGTGCAGAAACAGCCACAGATATGAAATCAATAAGGTTCCTCTTGAAGAGCACATATTAACATTGCCCTAACAACACCAATGTAGCCTGTTCCCAGATCTGTTTGGGCTCTTGCCTACTCCATTGGTGTCAGTTTGAAGCCAACATTGCCATGACAATGAGTGACAGAGGAATTTAGGCAACACAAAGTTGACTTACATTGTATACAAACAGACTGGCACTCAGGCTACGACCAATGAGGTCAGTCCTAAAGAGTTCATACATTAACCTTAGTGAATACATTAACCTGACTGAAAACCACAACAAAATGGGGTTAATGATTTAACTACTCCTAACACCCGCAAATTCAGCTGAATGAAGTCCCTTTTGAAGAACACATGAGGTCAGTACAGTTCATAAGGCTGACACCCCTACGCCCCAAGCAGCACCGAAGCACCGCCGCAAAGCTTTATATTTTCTCTTTCATTCGACCGCTTGCACACAAACATGGTTGGCTGTTTAAACCTGTCTGAAAAGAGCCTATACTACACTGTGTATGAAAACATTAAGAACACCTGGTTTTTCCATGTCTTTGACTGACCAGGTGAATGCTATCATCCCTTATTGATGTCACTTGTTAAATCCACTTCGATCAGTGTAGATGAACGGGAGGAGACAGGTTAAAGAAGGATTTTTAAGCCTTGAGACAATTAAGACATGGATTGTGTATGTGTGCCATTCAGAGGGTGGATGGGCAAGACAAAATATTTAAGTGCTTTTTAACAGTAGTAGGGGCCAGGTGCACTGGTTTGTGTCAACTGCAACTGCAATGCTGCTGGGTTTTTCATGCTCAACAGTTTCCCGCATGTCAAGAATGGTCCATCATCCAAAGGACATCCAGACAACTTGAGGCTGTTCTGAGGGCAAAAGGGGGTGCTACTCAACATTAGGTAGGTGTTCCTAATGTTGGGTTTACTCAGTGTATTTCTTTGTCAAAAATCATAATCTGAGCTGCATGCGCTCCTTCTGTTGCCTTCCTTGTAGACAGAATAAAACAGGGTTGGGCGGATTACTTGATAAATCTGTAAGCCTACTAATATATTTATTCATAAATAAAAACGTGCACATTTTCAATAGCCTAGAACAAACTAAGAAACCAAAACAAAAGTGTTTAACTTTGTAATAATTCATTTTTTTTTCAATTTGATCTAGAATCTAAATTGTCAATAATACAACTAGGCCTACAATATTTTTGGGAAAAGTAGACTCAAACAGCATATGTTGAATAGGAATTGCCTTTAGCAAGACACTGTGGTTTGTTCTGGCCGATACCCTCGAACTTGTCAGCAACACACCGAATCTCTCCAGACTCCATCGAGGAAAGATTCATTATAATCAATCTGAACACTTGACACCTGATTGGCCATCAGCGGGACAATTAGTCAATATCCCTAAATTGATGTTGGTCATCTGCTATTGTCTGCTTGATTTTTAAAGCAGCTTCTTGTAAGATTTAACAAAGAAAGCAAGGATGTTTCGAAATGGCATTAGTTTTTCTTTCATTTAATTGAGTCTTATGATGGAAGCCTGGAGTTTTTTATTCTAGGCATGAAGATATTTCAACATCATGTCTAGATGATAAAAGGCTACACTGATATCTTGTGCTTGGCTGTCAAATGTATAGGTGTCCACATAATATTTAAATTGAGGAAGTGTTAATCATTATTTTTGATTGACGGTAGACGTACCTCCTAATGAAAAGGCAGCCCATCCTGCTGACGTGAGTTGCTGAACAGCGCACTTGCACTTGAGATGCATTCATGATGAGAAAGTGAACTTGCCTTTTCCAAAAAGTTTGATATAGTCCATTCATGTAAAATATGTGCGGAGTAGTTGGTTTTAAGCATCAATTTATCAAATCAGTTCTTGTTTTCTTGCTCTTACTGCAAACAGCACCTGTCAAACTATAATGTCTCGGAAAACCCAGATGTCGTTGTGCACAAAACATATAGGCTGTTATCATAGGACCTTGGAGTTTGCCAACAAACTGAAGTTTATTCTGTCTGGAATTGTTACTCTCTGCCATGTAAAAATTGCGATCGAAATAGGCTAATAAGAAAGCTGATAATGTTTCATGTGACATGATGGTGAGAGCTAAATAATAGGTTCCCATGCAGTCCCTTTAATCATAGGCTATTGGTACTTTGTGCCTCTAAAATCACAATGTTTGCATTTGTATACAAATAGTATTTTTTACCAATGTCGGCCTTTTACCAGATCCAAATACTTTCGCGTGAACTGTATAATCACAGAGTTTCTAAACCCAGAGGCACAACATCGCTCGACTTATAGAAACGCTTGCAAAACAGACCAGGCCGGGGTTTGGGGTTTGAGAAGTCAGTGAAAAAAGTCAAACATTATTTCTTAGTTGTTAATTTTCTCGAAATCGAATGGCACAACCTAGATTCGAGCCAACGTCTTAAGTAGCTGAACATGTTATTACTCCAACCTTGTGAAAAGTGACAAACTGACACGTTTTCATTTTCATAAAAAACTACTTTATATCGAAGGAGTGCCCTTTGATTTGACGGTAAGCCTCGGCTGCCACCTCGACAATATATCATTAAAAAGGTTCAAAATGTAACCTCTCCCATCACAAAAAAAAATCCTGTTTGAACCTTTACACAGGGGTTCCTCGAAGACTGTTTTCAGAGGGCTTCCTCAATAACCTTTTTAACGCTGATGCATTTGACTCAACTAAAAGCAGAGTACGCCTCACCACTAGTATTTAGGACAGTTTGCAATTGTAAGCATTTGTCAATGTGCTTTCACATGGTGAGCAAAGACAATAACACCAGTGTTTCTTCACTTCTCTCCTGCCCTAGCCCCTTCATACTGCAGAACCAATTAACCTCACGGTGTGTTTGCCTCGCCAATCCCTTTATACTGAACCACCAATTAACCCCAGAAAACAAGTGCATTCCTCTTTCACATTGAACCCACAAGGAAAGAATGTGTGTGTTACATAATCATAGTATAATGCAACAAAAGTTACAACTATTTTCCTTCCTTAACCCATTCCACTGTAAGAGACATGTTTATTTGCATGTCTCTCCGTAGCATGTTTATAGCCAGGTGTGTGTGTGTGTGCACGTCTGTGTGTGCGTGGGTGTGTGAAAGAGAGGAAGAGGGATGAAAGCACAGCCTGTCTCTGTTCCCAGCAGAACACTGGATGCGTATAGGCTTAACAGACTTTCTGCCCTATTTGTGTATAAAAGAGCTCCTTTGTCCGGGGGACTTTGAAAGCAACTAAGTCTACAGTTAATTAACAGCCATCTCTCTGTCCTAGTGATGAGCAGGATTCAGAGACTCAAAACAGTGCAAAAAATATATATTTGGCACTAAATTACTCAATCTTTTGCACAACGTTTATGGCAAAGAAAACATGGGAGACCAGAGGTACAGTATGCGGTGTGGGACAAACAGGATGAAGATGATGACAACACTTCATATGATGTCTTCCCAATATTCTTCTCTACAATTCTTTGATTAATTGATTGATAATTTACCACACCTTGATTAAATGGATGGATGGGTTGGTAAGTGAGTGGATGGATGGTGGGAGGGAGAGATTCACAGATAGATGTGGGTGGGTGGATGGATGGCATTTTTTCCTTTGAAGCCCCCACACCAGACAACTTTTGTGCTTGAGGCCTCCATTATTTGCAAATAATAATCAAGTCAGACAGGCCCACTGGGCTGAAAATGGACCAGCCCAACTGGCCAATTCACTCCTGATGGATGGATTTAACTAGTCTGATCTTTCCGGCCATTGACAAAAGGAGCATCATGCCAAAAACATGCATCCCTTAGAAATATAGGAGCTATCCAGAACCTAAAAAGGTTCTCCCATAGGAGAACCCTTTGAAGAACCATTTTTGGTTCCAGGAAGGACTCTTTTCACAGAGGGTTCTACATGGAACGAAAAAGGGTTTTCCTATGGGGACTGCCGAATAACCCTTTTGGAACCCTTTTTTCTAAGAGTGTACACAGAGTATGCAACCTCTCTACCTCTTACGCAGTTTTTCCAGAAATCCTGATTGGAAGATTCCAGAATCAGGAAGAAATTAGCAGAATATCGTCCAGGATTAATGGAAAACTTGATAATTTTGTGAAAGTTACTGATATTTTTGCAACTCTACTCTTACTATAACCTCTCCCACTCACCCTTCAGGAGCTCGTGGGCTCTGGTCACGTCAAACTTGCGGGCTCTGATGAAGCGCAGCAGCAGGGAGTCGGGTTTGTCCCCGAAGCGCTCCTGCACCATCTTAGCCAGGTCATCCCCATCTCCCGCCTTTTCTTTCATCATGGCCCTAAGCTCCTTCAGAGATGACACTCGCCTTTCCTCCGTCTCATTGAGTTCATCCTTCGCCTGGAAGAGACACGAGTGAATCTCATTTGGAAGGAATAGGCGCGACTCTTGCTGTAACTCAGGGTGTTTCACATATAGCCCTCTTTAAAAGAACCGATCTCAGTCCTCTTTAAAGTGAACTCTGGGGTAAAAAAAGCTAAAGAACTCAGTTCTCCTTGTTTTCACACTGCCCTCTCCTTTGAATGAGGACTCTTTTGAAAGCTCACTTCACCCATTTTGTGGTCTGAGTCCTCTTTGCATTCTCGTTGCTATGTTTAGAAAGGAACCAATGTCACGTTCTGACCAGTAAAGGGGTTATTTGTTATTGTAGTTTGGTCAGGACGTGGCAGGGGGGTATTTGTTTTATGTGGTTCGGGGTGTGTGTTTATGTAGAGGGGTGTTTGGTTAGTGTTTTCCGGGGTTTTTGGGCTATGTTCTATGTTAGTATATTTCTTTGTTCTAGTCTAGTCTTTTTAGTTCTATGTTTAGTTTATGGATTTGGCCTTCAATTGGAGGCAGCTGTGTGTTTTGTGTGTTTTGTTTGGGTTTGGTGGGAAGTTGTGATTGCATAGCTGTGTTTAGCCTGTAATCCTGATCGCTCGTATGGTTTCTTGTTTTGTTTTCCTTAAGTGTTCAAAATAAATATATAATGAGCACTCAACCCGCTGTGCTTTGGTCCACATACTACGACGACCGTTACAACCAAGATCTTTTTCCAACATTCACTCAATGCTCTCTGGGTTTTTACGAAGTGCAGGACAAGCGATTCCGTGTTACCGGACAGCTATATATACACCTACTTTCATTTTGGAAGCTAATAGATTGCATTTAGTTAAAAGATTAAACATAATAATTATAATCAAAAGGTAATATTAACAAGTAAATATTATTGGTAACAGAATAAACAGCAGAAGAATAGCTGCAGATTTAATAATGATGTAATTGAAAATTGTACACCCAATGTAGGCTCCTACTCCTTTAAGAGCTAGCACTGATTTTGTACCCTATGTTGTGATTTTACCAAATGCGTTGTCTTGTCACACTATTGAAAGCCCACAATCGAATAAACAGCTTATGAAGCTCTTAGCTTATAGATCACATATTGCAAACAAATAATCTGAACATCGTGTCAGTAATTTCTGTGCATCCTTGACAATCGCTAATCAATACTCAAAAACAGCACTTTTTTTGTGAACCTGCTCATCATCATCTTCTCTCTTTTGTGGCACCAATGTGATGGGTTATGGCAGGAGAAACAGTGTTGCTGTAGCCTAGTGTGTGGTGCGGGAATAATGACAAGCGAACCTGGGGAGCTTTGTGTTCACATTGCCCGAAAAAAGGGAACCGGACCGCGAAATTCAAGCAAACCGAACTCAGACCACCTCTTCGATTGACTTCGGGGGCTCTTTTGAGGGATCTAAGTTACTTTGGAGAATTCACACTGCACAAAAAATTAAGAGAACCGCACTGAGTTCACAAAAATTGTCTGAAATGATCTGAAAGTGTGAAAACACCCTAAAAAAAGATGACAGTGTCCTTACTGACAGAGGGAGAAGACTTTTAGCTGTAATTGTTTCGGCATTCAACAATGCTATATTGCTGCCTTAGCGAGACATAACCTGTCACCAACCACAATCACGGGTAATGATAATGTTAACATTGATTACATACCATCAGTGGCCAGTTTATTAGGTACACCACACCGTTCATGAAAATGGTTCACTCCTACAGACTGAGTCATGTGGCCATGGCTTGCTATATAAAGCAGGCAGATTGAACGTTAGAATTGGCAAAACGAGTGATCTAAGCGACTTTGAGCGTGGTATATTTGTCGGTGCCAGGTACGCTGGTTCCAGTATCTCAGAAATGGCCAGCCTCCTGGGCTTTTCACACATGACAGTGTCTAGGGTTCACCAAGAATGGTGCGACAAACAAAAAATATCCAGTCAGCCGCAGTCCTGTGGGCGAAAACAGCTCATTGATGAGAGAGGTCGAAGGAGAATGGCAAGAATCGTGCTAGCTAAGAGGCAGGCCACAAACAGGCAAAGAAAGGTGTAGTATAACAGTGGTGTGTACAATGGCATCTCGGAACGCACAACTCATCGGTCCTTGTCACAGATGGGCTATTGCAACATGCGACCAGACCGGCTTCCACTCCTTTCAGCTAAAAACAAGAAGAAGCGGCTTTAGTGGGCATGAGATCACCAACACTGGACAATTGGTTCCTGTAGCGTCATGGCAGAGTCAGGATTTGGCATCTGCAGCATGAGTTCATGGCCCCATCCTGCCTGGTGTCAATGGTACAGGGTGGTGCCGGTGGTGTAATGGTGTGGGGAATGTTTTCCTGGAACATCTCCTTGCCCGAAGAATTCAGACTGTTCTGGGGGCAAAGGGGTGTCCGACCCAGTACTAGATGGGTGCACCTTATAAAAACTGGCAATACATAATTTTTTATAATACATATTTTATTGGGATTTAAAATGTCATAAACAATGATTTTTAAGGTGTTATAGTTAGTACCTTCTGTATTGTGTGTACAGGCAGTTTGGGACAGGGTCCAAACACAGGCCCGTGGTCCTTCACAGTCAGATGCTCCATTTTGGACCTCATGGCCTGCTCCTCCTCCGACACCATACGGAACGTTCCGGTCTAGACAGATGGACACAATCAGGGTTTCACTGATAGAAGAACCTGTTTAAATTCCTTCATTCCTTTCCTCTGTCCTTATTACCTCCCTTCCTTGTGTAATCATTGATCCAACATGATTTAAAAATCGGTGAAAGTAACATTATTGAATCTTTGCTGTTGTCTTTTTGGTGGCCATATTCGAATACTTAAAAAATGCATTAGTCGTTTACTTAATTCATGGAAAGGTAATTGGAATGGGAAACCTCACCCTGTAAGAGAGTGTTTGGGTTCAGTTTTTTTCAATTTATGTCAAACAGGGTGAATCTCAATGTCTACAGACAAACTGCAGGTGCAGACAAAAACATTTGAGAAATTCACACCAGCAGATACAAACAAACATTCAGGCAAAGACACAAACACACACACACAAATCCCCCTGCACTACATCCCAGGGACAGACCACAAATGATCCAGACCAGTGAGTGAATGGATTGTTTCATCTGCCTCATATGATTACAGGGAGGGTATGACAGTTTAGGGAAGACCCAGAAGCAGACAGTGTCGAAGTAACAGGGGGCGGGCAAAACGACAGGTCAAGGGCAGAGAGAGGTCAGGAGACAAAGGGCTGTGAGACATGGGTTTGACTTTCGACACATGAAAAGTGGGATGTATACGGAGGGTACGGGGCAACAGAAGATGAACAGCAGAGGGGCTAAGGACCTTGGAGATGGGCAAAGGGCCATCAAACACGGGGGGAAAGTTTGCAGGACTCCACCCGAAGTGGCAGATCCCGGGTGGACAGCCATACCTTCTGGCCGAGACGATACTGGGGAGCCGGGGTCCGGTGGCGGTCCGCTTGTCGTCGATACCTGGAGGAGGTCTTGAGAAGGGTCGACCGGGCTCTCTTCCAGGTATGACGACAGCAGTGGACAAACATCTGGACCGAAGTTATGCCGAGCTCTTCCTCCGGGAAGAGGGAACACTTAACCTGTTAGGGCTAGGGGGCAGTATTGACACGGCCGGATAAAAAACGTACCCAATTTAATCTGGTTACTACTCCTGCCCAGTAACTAGAATATGCATATAATTATTGGCTTTGGATAGAAAACACCCCAAAGTTTCTAAAACTGTTTGAATGGTGTCTGTGAGTATAACAGAACTCATATGGCAGGCCAAAACCTGAGAAGATTCCATGCAGGAAGTGGCCTGTCTGACAAGTTGTGTTTCATCTTGGCTCTTTTTATTGAAGACTGAGGATCTTTGCTATAACGTGACACTTCCTACGGCTCCCATAGGCTCTCAGAGCCCGGGAAAAAGCTGAACAATATCGAGGCAGCCTCTGGCTGAAACACTTTATCGCGTTTGGCAAGTGGCCGATCAGAGTACTATGGGCTTAGGCGCATGCCCGAGTCGACCCCATGCTTTATTTTCTTTTGTCTGTTTACCTAAACGCAGATTCCCGGTCGGAATATTATCGCTTTTTTATGAGAAAAATTGATTTTAAACAGCGGTTGACATGCTTCGAAGTACGGTAATGGAATATTTAGAATTTTTTTGTCACGAATTGCGCCATGCTCGTCACCCTTATTTACCCTTTCGGATAGTGTCTTGAACGCACGAACAAAACGCCGCTATTTGGATATAAGGATGGATTATTTTGGACCAAACCAACATTTGTTATTGAAGTAGAAGTCCTGGGAGTGCATTCTGACGAAGACAGCAAAGGTAATAACATTTTTGTTATAGTAAATCTGACTTTGGTGAGTGCTAAACTTGCTGGGTGTCTAAATAGCTAGCCCTGTGATGCCGGGCTATCTACTGAGAATATTGCCAAATGTGCTTTCACCGAAAAGCTATTTTAAAATCGGACATATCGAGTGCATAGAGGAGTTCTGTATCTATAATTCTTAAAATAATTGTTATGCTTTTTGTGAACGTTTATCGTGAGTAATTTAGTAAATTCACCGGCAGTGTTCGGTGGGAATGCTAGTCACATGCTAGTCACATGCTAATGTAAAAAGCTGGTTTTTGATATAAATATGAACTTGATTGAACAAAACATGCATGTATTGTATAACATAATGTCCTAGGGTTGTCATCTGATGAAGATCATCAAAGGTTAGTGCTACATTTAGCTGTGGTTTGGGTTTATGTGACATTATATGCTAGCTTGAAAAATGGGTGTCTGATTATTTCTGGCTGGGTACTCTGCTGACATAATCTAATGTTTTGCTTTCGTTGTAAAGCCTTTTTGAAATCGGACAGTGTGGTTAGATTAACGAGAGTCTTGTCTTTAAAATGGTGTAAAATAGCCATATGTTTGAAAAATTGAAGTTTTTGTATTTTTGAGTAATTTGAATAATGCGCCACGGGATTACACTGGCTGTTGAGTAGGTGGGACGCAAGCGGACAGGCAGTGGTTGAAGAAGACTAGCCGGAGCTAGCCGAGGAGTCTTGTTCTGCGCACAGACCGGACAGGCTGCGACGAACGTGGAGACGTCCGGGACCATGGTAGGCCACTAAAAGCGTTGTCACACAAAGGCCAGGGTCCGATGGGACCCCAGGTGGCAGGCAAGCCTGGAGGAGTGGGCCCACTCCAGGACCCGAGGAGCAGACAGCATCAGGCACAAACATCCGGTTATCTGGGGCCCCCCGGGGTTTGACTGGGAACGCTGCGCCTCATGGATCTGCTTCCCTATTCCCGAGTGCCGTCATCAGACATGAGGTGGGAAGGATGGTCTCGGGGTCCGAGGGTGTAGCCGCGGGGCTATAGCGGTGTGACAATGCATCCGGCTTGATGTTCTTGGATCCTGGTTGGTAGGAGAGGGAGAAGTTGAACCGGGTGAAGAGCAGGTCCCACCTAGCTTGCCTGTAATTGAGACGCTTGGCGGTGTGGAGATATTCCAGGTTCTTGTGGTCGGTCCACACACAGAACAGATGTTCCGCCCCCTCCAACCAGTGCCTCCACTCCTCCAACGCCATCCTCACAGTGAGAAGCTCACGATTCCCCACATCATAGTTCCTCTCCGTGGCAATGAGGCGATGGGAGAAGAAAGGCACAGGGATGTAACTTGAGATCCAGGGCAGAACGCTGGGACAGGACAGCCCCCACTTTGACATCTGAAGCATTGGCCTCCACCACGAACTGAAGGGACGGGTCAGGACGAACCAAGATGGGAGCTGTGTGAAACGGTGTTTGAGATCCCTGAACGACCGATCAGCAGCTGGGGAGCACATTAATAACAGAACTTTGGGATAGGTGAGTGCAGACAGGGCGCTGTAACCCCGGATAAAGCGGCGAAAAAAGTTGGCGAATCCCAGGAAATGTTGCAGCTGCACCCTGGACGTAGGCTGAGGCCAATCCACCACCGCTCTCACCTTCCCGGGATTCATCTGTTCACTCCCTGCAGTGATGACGTAACCCAGGAAAGGGATGGTGGAACAATGGAATTTGCACTTATCCGCTTTTACAAAAACCTGGTTTTCCAGGAGGTATTGGAGATCCTGTCGGATGTGTTCTTTGGCAAAGCGGGAGAAGACGAGGATGTCATCGAGGTAGACGAAGAGGAACCGGTTCAACATGATGCAGAGAGCATCGTTAACCAGAGCCTGGAACACAGCTGGGACGTTGGTAAGGCCAAATGGCATGGCCAGATACTCATAGTGACCGTTGGCTGTGTTGAAGGCAATCTTCCACTCGTCTCCTTCCCGTATCCGCACCAGGTGGTTTGGCTTTCCGTAGGTCCAGCTTGGAGAACACGGTGGCCCCATGGAGCGGCAAAAAGGCCGAGGAGATGAGTGGTAGCGGATAGCGGTTCTTCACGGTGATGTCGTTGAGGCCCTGTTAGTCGATGCACAGGAGGAGGTTTTTGTCCTTCTCCACAAAGAACCCTGAGCCGGCGGGGGAGGCAGAAGGACAGATACACCCTTCAGCTAGGGAATCGTCAATGTTGGTCTCCATAGCCTTGGTCTCTGGACCCGACAGAGAGTACAGTCGTCCCTGGGGTGGAGTGGTGCCTGGGAGAAGGTCAATCCCGCAGTCATAGGGTCGTTGCGGCGGAAGCAAACTGGCCCAGGCCTTACTGAACACCTCCCGGAGGTCCTGGTACTCCGGAATGGCGGAGATGTCCAGGGCAACTTCCGAGCCCACAGGAAGACATCCCGGGGCAGGCTGCGCTGACTTCAGACAATGGGCATGGCAGAACGGGCTCCAGCCCATGATGGCACCAGCAGTCCAGTCTATAATTGGATTGTGTCGCTGGAGCCAAGAGAATCCCAATACCACGGGAACCTAAGGAGACTTAATCAGCATTAATTGGATTGCCTCGCTGTGGTTCCCTGACACTCGTAAGTTGATGGGAGTGGTATTGTGAGTGACCCAGCCCATAGAACGCCTGTGCAGCGCTCTAACATCTATGGGAATGGAGAGGGACTAAGTGGGGATGCCCAGCTTGGACACAAGGGTAGCGTCCATAAAGCTCTCATTGGCCCCAGAGTCGATGAGTACCCAGAGAGATTTCGTCTGGTTTCCTCACAGCAGGATGGCATGGAAAGGGGTCCGAGTAAGGGCAGAGGAAAAGTTCTCCATAAGGCCCACCAGAGTACTCGTCGCTTCTTGATGAGCCTGATTTTTTAATGGGCAGGTAGCTACGAAATGTCCCACAGTTCCACAATATAGACAGCTCTGGGTGTGGAGTCGGCGTAATCTGTGGAGAGCACAGATTCCCTATCACTCCTACGTTCTCAAAGCCGCCCGTCGATCCGGATGGTCAAGGCTATGAGGGAGTCAAGGTCTATGGGCAGCTCCCGGGCTGCAAGCTCTTTGACCACCTCCGATAATCCGTGAAGGAACATGTTGAACAAGGCTTCTGGGTTCCAGGCACTCTCAGCCGCCAATGTACGAAAAACGCAGCGTAGGGAGTCTTGACGTAGCTGGGGCAGCTTACGAGCAGCCTCTCTGTCCCGGAGAATCAAACACCTTACGAACTTCTGCCACAAACCACTCTAGACTGAGGCAGACGACTGTTGCTCCCACACCGCCGTGGCCCAGGCGAGTGCCCTCCCGGACATCAGCGTTATGATGTACGCTATCCTCAAGCGATCTGAGGGGAACGAAGAAGGCTGCAACTCAAAAATGAGGGAGCACTGGGAGAGAAAAGCTTGGCAGGTTCCGGAATCTCCAGCGTAGCGCTCCGGAGGAGGTAAGCAGGGTTCCCGGGACACTGGGGTAGGCTGGGAGATTATGGGTGTGACCCGCTGCCCAGTGGGGAATGTGCGGAATTGCTCCAGCAAAGTCTCAAACGCCTGTTCATGGCATTCTGCCAGGGTATGGAGTTCCTCCATAAGACATTGCGGTAACTCCTCATGTTGTCTAATGGTGACAGCATTGTGGAGCTAGTCTGAGTCTGCTGGGTCGGTCATGGCCAGTTCGTACTATCACGTTTTAGGGAAGACCCAGATGTAGACAGTGTCGAAGTAACAAACGTTTATTACTAGAACAGGGGGCAGGTAAAACGACCAGTCAGTAATCCAGATCAGAGTCCAAAAGGTACAGAACGGCATGCAGTCTCAGGGTCAGGGCAGGCAGAGGTCAATCCAGTGTGGTGAGACAAGGTACAGGACGACAGGCAGGCTCAGGGTCAGGGCAGGCAGAATGGTCTAAAACCAGGAATACAGGAACTAGAAACAGACAAGAGCAAGGGGGAAACCTCTGGTAGACTTGACGAACAAAACTAACTGGCAACAGACAAACAGAGAACACATGTATAAATACATAGGGGATAATGAGGGGAGATGGGAGACACCTTGTGGGGGTGGAGACAAGCACAAAGACAGGTGAAACAGATCAGAGTGTGACAGAGGGCTGTTAAAGCCACCTCTTAGATTAGGAGGAGCCCATCCCAGATCCTGCATATTTTACAACAACAACAGAGTTAACGAATGACGTACAGTGACATTCATATGTCCCCCGAAAGGGGGAGGATGTACAAACACGTCTGGTGCCCAAATTGATGACGTATGTCGCGCAGCTGAGAGTCGAGTGTAGAGGAACGGATTCAGTTCAGTCAATCGTCCTGATGAGCCCTTCCCAGCTAGCTAGTTTATGCTTGTGGCTTGAAACTTCAGAGAGAATTTGAAACTTGTCTGCAGAAGTTGGGACTTGGGAAAGTGTTCAGAATCATTCAATTTTTATCAGATACATTTGTTGTTGTTTTTTTTACAAAAATGTAGACGTTAATGCCGTAGTTGTACATTTTCGGTAAAAATCAATACTATAAATGTGCTTTAGCTGTTATCCTGGCCTGATATTGACTCAAGGTGAATGACACTGCGTCCCGTGTTGTGTGGCCGGCTTGCAGCACAAACTATCCCCAATTAGCTTTTTCTTTTTTACCTTTATTTAACTAGGCAATTCAGTAAAGAACAAATTCTTATAGACAATGACCGCCTACCCCAGCCAAACTCTAACGACACTGGGCCAATTGTGCGCCACCCCATGGGACTCCCAATCACGGGCGATTGTGATACAGCCTAGAATCGAACTAGGGTCTGTAGCACTGAAATGCACTGCCTTAGAGCGCTACGCCACACGGGAGCCCAAGACTGTATCATGGTAACATCCAGATGGTTACTACCAATATTACAAGTTATTTCTCAAAATTGTCCACTTTCTCTACCACTGTTGACATGTGGCACATGTGCCCGGTGGGAAGCAACTGCTGTCCAGTGGGAAACAACCCTCGTTGGCAACCCAAGCACCTCGATACAACCACCGTTGCACTGGTAAAGCCAGAAGTAGACTGCCACTCTAGCTATAAAAGCCTTTAGAATAGTTCACTAGTTGGCTAAAGTTAAAACAGTCTGGCATCCAGGCTAGTAACCTTTTGAATAGTTACTAAATTAACTTACAGCAGCCATTGTCACAGGGTCTTGCAGCAGCTTCACTGACACTGAAGAGAAAAGAGTTGGAACAGAGAATACATTGGCTTACTCTCCAGAACAATTAAATTACTGTGCTCACAGAAAACCCATGTAATCATTTTTTTGTTCATTACAACACTTAAAACAGTACTTTAAGAGCAGCTGTACTTTAGGAGTCTAAGAGTAGGTGTGCTGATTTTGGATCAGTTGATAGCCTTTTAGATCACAATTAATTAGATTACATGTACTGGGGAGGGGGAGGGGGAGGGGAGGGGGGTAATCGTAGATCAGCACTCCTACTCTGAGACGCTTGATACATACGGCCCCTTCACATGAAAACAACAGTAAAGTTAAGTGATGAAAGAAAGATCATGGGGTAAGATAATCCTATTTCATGCATCTTCTCTTAACTACAGGGCTACAATGAGGGGGCACTGGGAACCCCACCCTTATACACTCTGAATCAAAGAAAATGTTTTCCAATCAGTTTTGTAATCTGCCATGTATTTTTACATACAAAATACATGTAATACAAATTGCATTTTTGACATTTTTTCACATTGCATTACAAACGTGGTGGTCAAAGCTCTCTGAAAAAAACAGAAAATGATGCATCACTGAAGCACCTGACCATAAGAAAGGATTTAGAAAAGTAAAGCAGACTTCCTCTATCATCCACATAACAAAGACATAACACAGCACTTTGTCATATAGCCAATCCCTGATAGTTATTCTGATCAACCAACGTGTTTCTGCTTCAGTACATCTTCGTTTAATCCAGATATAAAACTACATGTGGAATTTTAAGAAGAGAGCACATCACTGTGTGCATTACAGCTAGACTTGCATTTGTCTTTTCTTAAAACTCAAATATTGTGCACACTTTTTTATTTTAACATACAGTATGCAGTCAAGTTTGGACACAACTACTCATTCAAGGGTTTTTCTTAATTTTTACAATTTTCTACATTGTAGAATAATAGTGAAGACATCAAAACTAGGAAATAACACATATGGAATCATGTAGTAACCAAAAAAGTTAAATCCAAATATATTTTATATTTGAGATTCTTCAAAGTAGCCTTGATGACAGCTTTTAGCATCATTCCAGTATCCCTACAAACAGAATCAGACCTAAACGCCTGTCTTTTGAAACATTGAAACGAGCTCTTCACAACTGTTTAGATTGTATCATCATCATAACCACGAAGTCAACACATGTTTCATCAGAACACTCTTAGAAAAAAGGGTTCCAAAAGGGTTCTGTGGCTATCCCTATAGGATAACCCTTTTTGGTTCCAAGTAGAACCTTTTTTGGTTGCAGGTAGAACTCTTTCAGGTTCCATGTAGAACCCTCTGTGGAAAGGGCTCCACATGGAACCCAAACGGGTTCTACCTAGAACCAAAAGGGGTTATTCAAAGGGTTCTCCAATGGGGATAGCCGAATAACCCTGTTTGGTTTTTCTAAGAGTGAACAAATAAAAAGAGACCATCTAAAGTTCTGTACAGACACAGCCAGGAAGTAAACCAAAGCAACCTCTATGAATGTGTTTTAGCAAGCGATTTGTACACTCCTAGAAAAAAAGGTTATATCCTGAACTTTAAAGGGTTCTTCGGTTGACCCCATAGGATACATATTTTCTGTTCCAGGTAGAACCCTTCTATGTAGAACACTTTCCACAGAGGGTTCTACATGGAACCCAAAAGGATTCTCCTGTGGGGGCAACTGAAGAACCCTTCTTTTCTGACTGTACTGTATAACCTATGCATGTACAAGCAGCACACTTAATAAAGTGTATTGTCTCTTTTCTCCTGAACAGTGACAGTACAAGCCTTACCTTAGTGATGGGTGTCCGGTTGCTGCACAGGCAGGGATGGAGTGAGTAAGAAAATGAGTGACAGAGACCGGGTGGTAGAGGATAAGGCATGCCGGAGTGAGAGAGGAGTGATTGGATTAAGCTGTCACACTACATTACTGTGACATAATGAGAGCGAGAGAGCGAGAGAGAGCGAGAGACTCCTGAGTTCTTCTGCAAAAAAAGTAGAATTAGAGTTGGATAAATGTAGATCAACTATAATTTTTTCACAAGGACTTAAACAGTATACTAACCTCAACATTAAAACCTTCAATCCAAATCAAAATTCCATACCTAAAACCTTGGTTTTGGACAAAATTACCTGAATGGACTATTACTACCAACGACTATCAAGAAAAAACTTTTAACAAACCAAAACCTGCAGAAGAAACATGCAGAACCTAGAAATACCATCCAACACAAAATTGAGTGAGTAATATTCAGTCTGAAGCTACTTCTGAAGCCCCCAAAAGTAAAAGAATAATCCTTTTGTTGTAATTTTGTAATATAAAGCTAAGTAAATGTATATTACGCTAAGGTACCAAGCTGCTAGGACAGAACAGACCTGGAGGCACCTTCAATTAGCACTGAAGTGTGAAGTCAGATGTGTGAAAACTCTTGAGCCAAAACAAATGCAGAGGCCTTTGAAGCCCCAATGGCTTATCCCTGTCCAGAGGTCATTACAATACAGTACCCCATGGATATTAAAAATAACACTGCAAGGAATAAGTAAAGAAAATAAAACAAGTTCCTCAAGGACAATCCAGAGACAATATTTGCTGACTGCTGCAAGGAGAACGTAAGCAACTTAATTTTCCACACAGACCGTCCCCTGGCATGCCACAGTGCTATAAGAGCACACTACCCCTATGTCAAGAGAGAGGGTATTGGCCCAGGGTGGAAACTTAGAATACTCGGCATTGAGGAAATTGAAACAACCTCTGTCAACGTGTACAAGTCTGGGACAATAATAGTGCAGGGCATCCTCATGCAGTTCCAGCAGGACCTTTACAGGATCAAAGAGAGAGCACAGCAGGAAAAGGTCTCTGTGATGACTCCCCCATCATGAGTGAGTCTGATCACACCTCTTCAAACTGTCCTGCAGACGAGGATAGTCACCCCCCAGCACTGAACACACCCAGGTCCCACAACTGCACTGCTACTCCATCATTGAGAGGGATAAATTCACAGAACTGGAGAGAGACATGGTGGAGCTCAGAGAGCTAGTCCACAAAACCCAGACAGAAAAAGCCCACAAAACAAACCAACACAACCCCCCCAACAAAATCCGGAGGGCAGAAGGTAGAGATGAACAGCTATCTGAGAGAGCTGGCTGCTCTACGGACTGAAGTGAAGTGAAAGATCCCAAAGAGGCACACATGGCACTGAAGGACGAGGTCAGAAAGCTGAGGTTTGCCAGAGAGCAGGACACTATCCCAGACAAGCCAGCAGAACAGCCCACTCCAGACCCAGACCACAACACCACATAAAACACAGGACCCACCATCTCCACCCTGCCACCATACAGTGGGTGAATGCAAGCATTTTGTGAGACTGTGCCTCAAAACCTAATGTATACCTGGCCCACCAATCCACCCTGGACTTGAACAGCCTTTATGACCAGGTCCACCTCTACAAGGCAGCAATCCCAACTTTTGCCAGGACCCTGAAGGACGTCACCCTCAACTGTAGCCCCAGCACCTCACACAGGAGCAACAGAGCAATGGACCCCCCCCCCCCCCAGACCAGTGAGACACCCTTCCAGACCTGCAAGACCCCCCCCCCCCCCCCCCCCCCCCCCAAGGACCTGCACCAAGAGAACCCGCGCCAAGAGGACCTACACCCAGACCACAGCATCACCAGCCACACCCCAACCAGCTAAGACCACCACAAGCAAACCCTAGCCACACCCTATATAGGCCCCCCCATATCAAACCTATGCCCCTTCTGCCCAGCACCTGCGGCAAGGACGTCAACATGACAGCAGGACATATGCCTGTGCTGTGAGCAGAGCACGACCTCAGACCCTGAAATATACAAGGTCTGAGGTCATCTGCCTTTGGCCTAAAGAGCAGGAACCTAGACTTCAAAGAAATTGGAAATACAGACATTGCAATCCTACAAGAAACATGGTATAAAGGAGACTGACCCACTGGTGGCCCTCTATGTTACAGAGAGCTGGTAGTCCCATCCACCAAACTACCAGATGTGAAACAAGGAAGAGACTCAGGGGGTTAATTTGGTATAGAGCAGACCAAACCCATTATTAACATTTGTCAAAACGGGAACATTTTACATCTGGCAAAAAAATTATGAAACTCTCTCAACATTGAAAAATGTCCTAATGTGTGCTACCTATACCCCCCCAATATAATCCCCATACTTTAACGATGACAGCTTCTCCATCCTAGAGGGGGATATCAACCATTTCCAGGCTCACTAGTCTGTGGCGATCTAAATGCCAGAACTGGACAAGAACCCGACACCCTCCGCACACAGGGGGAGAAACACCTACCTGGAGGTGACAGCATTCCCTCCCCCATATGCCCTCCTAGACACAACATAACCAACAAAAACGGGTCATAACTACTGCAGCTCTGTTGGACGCTGGGTATGTACATAATCAATAGTAGGCGTCGAGGGGACTCCTACAGTAGGTACACCTATAGCTCATCTCTTGGCAGTCGTACTGTAGACTACTATATCACAGACCTCAACCCAGAGTCTCTTAGAGCATTCACAGTCAGTCCATTGACACCCTTATGAGATCTCAGCAAAATCACATTACTTGAACAGAGCTATGCTCAATCATGAGGCATCAAAGCCAAAGGAACTGAATAATATTAAGAAATGCAAATAGTGTGGAAATCTAATTAGGCAACAACAAATTCAATCCCTTCTAGACAATTTCCTAGACAAAATGTTTCACTGTAATAGTGAAGGTGTAAACTTGGCAGTAGAAAACCTAAACGGTATATTTGACCTTTCAGCTTCCCTATCAAATCTAAAAATTGCAAGCAGACAACCTAAGAAAATGAACAATGAGAAATTGTTTGATGAATAATGCAAAAACCTAAGAAAAATATTGAGAAACCTATCCAACCAAAAACATAGAGACCCAGAAAACCTGAGCCTTCCTTCACTATGGTGAATCACTAAAACAATACAGAAATCTCAAAGTAATTGAAGAATCCATAGAATCTAAAACCACTTCTGGGAAAATTGGAAAACTAAACACCACAAAGAGTTCTATCCAAAACAGATGTATGGATAACCCACTTCTCCAATCTTTTTGGCTCTATAACAAAGAACAAACAGCAAAAACATATACATGATCAAATACAAATCTTAGAATCAACTATTAAAGACTACCAGAACCCACTGGATTCTCCAATTACATTGAATGAACTACAGGACAAAATACAAACCCTCCAAGGCAAAACAAGCCCTGTGGGATTAATGCTATCCTAAATGAAATAAAATATACAGACCACAAATTCCAATTGGCTATACTTAAACTCTTTAACATCATCCTCAGCTCTGGAATCTTCCCCAATATTTGGAACCAAGGACTGATCACCCCAATCCACAAAAGTGGAGACAAATTTGACCCCAATAACTACCGGGGGATATGCGTCAACAGCAGCCTTGGGAAAATCCTCTGCATTACCATTAACAGCAGACTCGTACATTTCCTCAGTGAAAACAATGTACTGAGCAAATGTCAAATTGGCTTTTTACCAAATTACCGTACGACAGACCACGTATTCACCCTGCACACCCTAATTGACAAACAAACCAAAACAAAGGCAAAGTCTTCTCATGCTTTGTTGATTTAAAAAAAGCTTTAGACTCAAATTTGGCTTGGGGGCCTGCTATACAAATTGATGGAAAGTGGTGTTGGGGGAAAAAAACATACAACATTATAAAATCCATTTACACGACCAGCAAGTGTGAGGTTAAAATTTGCAAAAAAACACACATTTCTTTCCACAGGGCCAGGGGTGAGACAGGGATGCAGCTTAAGCCCCACCCTCTTCAACATATATATCAACGAATTTCCGAGGGCACTAGAACAGTCTGCAGCACCCGGCCTCACCCTACTAGAATCTGAAGTCAAATGTCTACTGATGATCTGGTGCTTCTGTCCCCAACCAAGGAGGGCCTACAGCAGAACCTAGATCTACTGCACAGATTGTCACCTAGATCTACTGCACTGGGCCCTGACAGTAAATATCAGTAAGACAAAAATAATGGTATTCCAAAAAAGGTCTAGTCGCCAAGACCACGAATACAAATTCCATCTAGACACCGTTGCCCTAGAGCACACACAAAAACTAGACACACCTTGGCCTAAACATCAGCTCCACAGGTAACTTTCACAAAGCTGTAAACGATCTGAGAGACAAGGCAAGAAGGGCCATCAAAAGGAACATAAAATTTGACATAATTAGGATCTGGCTAAAAATACTTGAATCAGTTATAGAACCCATTGCCCTTTATGGTTGTGAGGTCTGTGGTCCGCTCACCAACCAAGAATTCACAAAATGGGACAAGCAAAAATATCCTAAGTGTAAAACGTAAAACACCAAATAATTCATCAGAGCAGAATTAGGCCGATACACACTAATTGTCAAAATCCAGAAAAGAGCCGTTAAATTCAACCACCTAACAGGGAAGCGATTCCCAAACCTTCAATAACAAAGTCATCACATACAGAGAAATGAACCTGGAGAAGAACCCCCCAAGCAAGCTGGTCCTGGGTCTCAGTTCACAAACACAAACAGACCCCATAGAGCCCCAGGACAGCAACACAATTAGACCCAGTCAAATCATGAGAAAACTAAAATATAATTACTTAACACATTGGAAGGAATTTACAAAAAAACAGAGCAAACTAGAATGCTATTTGGCCCTAAACAGAGAGTACACAGTGGCAGAATACCTGACCACTGTGACTGACCCAAAATGAAGGAAATCTTTGACTCTGTAGGTCCATGCTCTACAACATTCGCAGAGTACGACCCTGCCTCACACAGGAAGCGGCGCAGGTCCTAATCCAGGCACTTGTCATCTCCCGTCTGGATTACTGCAACTCGCTGTTGGCTGGGCTCCCTGCCTGTGCCATTAAACCCCTACAACTCATCCAGAACGCCGCAGCCCGTCTGGTGTTCAACCTTCCCAAGTTCTCTCACGTCACCCCGCTCCTCCGCTCTCTCCACTGGCTTCCAGTTGAAGCTCGCATCCGCTACAAGACCATGGTGATTGCCTACGGAGCTGTGAAGGGAACGGCACCTCCATACCTTCAGGCTCTGATCAGGCCCTACACCCAAACAAGGGCACTGCGTTCATCCACCACTGGCCTGCTGGCCCCCCTACCTCTGAGGAAGCACTGTTCCCGCTCAGCCCAGTCAAAACTGTTCGCTGCTCTGGCACCCCAATGGTGGAACAAGCTCCCTCACGACGCCAGGACAGCGGAGTCAATCACCACCTTCCGGAGACACCTGAAACCCCACCTCTTTAAGGAATACCTAGGATAGGATAAAGTAATCCTTCTAACCCCCCCCCCTTAAAAGATTTAGATGCACTATTGTAAAGTGGTTGTTCCACTGGATATCATAAGGTGAATGCACCATTTTGTAAGTCGCTCTGGATAAGAGCGTCTGCTAAATGACTTAAATGTAAATGTAAATGTAAATGTACAGACTCAGTGAGCATAGCCTTGCTATTGAGAAAGGCTGCCGAAGGCAGACCTGGCTCTCAAGAGAAGACAGGCTATGTGCACACTGCCCACAAAATGTAGAAACTGAGCTGCACTTCCTAACAAATGTATAACCATAGAGACAGATATTTCCCTCAGATTATACAGACCCACAAAGAATTTGAAAACAAATCAAATTTTGATTAACTCCCATATCTATTGGGTGAAATACCACAGTGTGCAATCACAGCAGCAAGATTTGTGACTGGTTGCCACAAGAAAAAGGGCAACCAGTGAAGATCAAACACCATTGTAAATATAAGCTATTTGTTTATTTATTTTCCCTTTTGTACTTTAACTATTTGCACATCATTACAACACTGTATATAGACATTATGACATTTGAAACATCTTTATTTTGGGAACTTGAGTGTAATGTTTATTTCACTTCTGTTTATTATCTATTTCAGTTGCTTTGGCAATGTAAACATATGTTTCCCATGCCAATAAAGTCCCTGAGAAAGAGGGAAAGAGAGAGATGAGAGGAAGGGGAGAGAGAGAGAGAGAAAGGGGAGAGAGAAAGGAAAACCTGTACAACAGATGACATCCAGGGTAATGAACCATTGTATGCATAGGCTACGTAGCCTAGATAACCTTATTAAATATATATATATATATAAAAAAATTATATATATATATATATAAAAATTGTAAACTATTTTTATTAATGAATATTTAAATACTGTATATTTGTTTTATCCCCTAACCTGTTATAACACCCACAATGATAAAAATGGATTGATAGATCAATCCACTGTTAAACACATCCTAAAGAAACATTTGAAACACAGCACCCTTAAGGATAAAATCAGCTATAATATTCAGGGGTTGTGCTCTTCAACCTTGTGTGAGAATCACAAACCCACATTTTGTAGATTCTTTATATATTTCAAATGTTACATTTTAGTCATTTAGCAGACACTCTTATCCAGAGCGACTTACACTAGTGAATGCATACATTTCATTTCATGCATTTTTTTTTTTGTACTGGCGCCCCGTGGGAATCAAACCCACAACCCTGGCGTTGCACACACCATCCTGGCGTTGCAAACACCATGCTCTACCAACTGAGCCACAGGGAAGACGTTATACTTCTAGAGACATGGAGTAGAGGAGAATTACAAACATCCTATCCAAAAAAATACAGGGAGTTTAATGTACCTTTAGTGAAATATCCACATGTAAAATGGGCCAGAGATTCAGGAGGGATTATAATCTGGTATAAAAGCAGATACAATTTGAAATATCACAGCAGAGAGAAAAGGAAAAAACATATATTTGACTGAAGATTTTTTTTTTAACTTAAACTGAACATTTACATGTGTGCACTGTATTGTTAAAGTCATAGGTTTACAGACACCTTAGCCAAATACATTTAAACTCAGTTTTTCACAATTCCTGACATTTAATCAGAGTAAAAATTCCTTCTTTTAGGTCAGTTAGTATCACCACTTTATTTTAAGAATGTGAAATGTCAAAATAATAGTAGAGAGAATGATTTATTTCAGCTTTTATTTCTTTCATCACATTCCCAGTGGGTCAGAAGTTTACATACACTCAATTAGTATTTGGTAGCATTGCCTTTAAATTGTTTAACCTGGGTCAAACGTTTCGGGTAGCCTTCCACAAGCTACCCACAACAAGTTGGGTGAATTTTGGCCCATTCCTCCTGACAGAGCTGGTGTAACTGAATCAGGTTTGTAGGCCTCCTTGCTTTCACACGCTTTTTCAGTTCTGCCCACAAATTTTCTATAGGATTGAGGTCAGGGCTTTGTGATGGCCACTCCAATACATTGACTTTGTTGTCCTTAAGCCATTTTGACACAACTTTGGAAGTATGCTTGAGGTCATTGTCCATTTGGAAGACCCATTTGCGACAAAGCTTTAACTTCCTGACTGATGTCTTGAGGTGTTGCTTCAATATATCCACATAATTTTTGTTCCTCATGATGCCATCTATTTTGTGAAGTGCACCAGTTTGATTTGCACTTTTCGCACCAAAGTATGTTCATCTCTAGGATACAGAATGCGTCTCCTTCCTGAGAGGTATGACGGCTGTGGGACCCAAGGTGTTTATACAATTGTTTTTTCTGAGATCTTGGCTGATTTATTTTTCATTTTCCCATGATGTCAAGCAAAGAGGAACTGAGTTTGAAGGTAGGCTTTGAAATACATCCACAGGTACACCTCCAGTTGACTCAAATTATGTCAATTAGCCTATCAGAAGCTTCTAAAGCCATGACATAATTTTCTGGAATTTTCCAAGCTGTTTAAAGGCACAGTCGACATAGTCTATGTAAACTTCTAACCTACTGGAATTGTGATACAGTGAATTATAAGTGAAATAATCTGTCTGTAAACAATTGTTGGAAAGATTACTTGTGTCATGCACAAAGTAGATGTCCTAACCGACTTGCCAAAACTATAGTTTGTTAACAAGAAATTTGTGGACTGGTTGAAAAACGAGTTTTAATGACTACAACCTAAGTGTATGTAAACTTCCGACTTCAACTGTCTGACTCTCCATATTTGAATTATCAAATATTGTTTTAGACTATTCTGACATAATTCATTTTTCAGTCAGTAGGCAAAGTTATGTTAATGGAGGATCTAAATGCTTGAACTGGTAAAGAAGCAGACTACATAGATTTAGAGGGAAACACCCATATATATCATATTACATCTGTATATGAATCACAACTGATTACGGAGACAGAGCTACGACAGTATTGTCAACAAAAATGGGAAACAAGTTCTCCAGCTCTGTAAAAGCCTGGGTCCGTACATTGTTAATGGCAAGACTCTGGTTGACTCTGGGTAGGTTTACTTATTGCTTTGCACTAGTAAACAGTGTTGTTAACTATGCCATAACAGATATGGAGCAAGAAAGAAAAATCTATGCCTTTATGGTCAAGCCACAGCACCCCTTGTCAGACCACTGCCAAATTAGAATTTCAGAAAATCTGATAAAGAACCCCTAAATTTAAAACCTAAACTCTACCCCCTGCTGACCACATACAAGCGGACAAAAAATTGCCGTCTAGAAACCTCTTAAGAATCAGAGCCTTTTTTCCCCCTTCAGTTTCCACCTAAAATGACATACCCAAATGTAACTGCCTGTAGCTCAGGACCTGAAGTAAGGATATGCATATTCTTGATACTATCTGAAAGGAAACACTATCTGAAAGGAAATGTGAAATTAATGTAGGAGAATATAACACAATAGATCTGGTAAAAGATAATACAAACAAAAAAACGTGTTTTCAAATATTTGTTTTTGCATCATCTTTGAAACGCAAGACAGTGATGTAGGATTCTAGGTGTAATTTTGATGTTGCCCACAAGATGGCAGCAGTGTATGCAAAGTTTCAGACTGATCGATTGAAGAATTACATCACTACACAATATTTTGTATCAAGTCTGAAAGTGAACACCAGGATGGAACACGGGAGCCTCACTGCGGTGGCAATCTGCCTGCTCTTTCTGACGGTGGATGGCGCACTGGAGTCTCATGTGGGCATCGTTCCATGCCTCTTCTGCACGCCTGAACCACTCATCCACTGCAGGAGCTTCGGTCTGGCTCAGAGTACATGGAGCCAAGGCTGGCTGATAACATCTATGCCCCAGAGCACGGGGGCTACAACTCGGGATTATAGGTGCACTCAAGACAGGTACCTCTCCCGAATTGTAGAGACAGGACAGGGCATCGTCTTTGATGTTTTCTTAACCTAAGCAATATATCAGCGTGATATCGAATCTGGTGAAGAAAAGGGCCCATCTGGCTTGTCACGGGTTCAGTCGCCTCGCTGTCCACATGTACTCCAGTACCGATGGTTGGTGAGGATGAAAAATGGGTCCTGGGCGCCCTCCAGCCAGTGTCTCCACTCCTCTAATGCCAACTTCACCGTCAGAAGCTCCTGATCGCCAACATCATAGTTCCTCTCCATGGAGGATAGCGTAGGATCTGGATGTTTAAGCCACGGGGCTGATGTGAAACGACTCTTCAGTAGGCAGAAGGCTTCAACAGCTGCAGAATTCCATCAACTTCTGGGGACCACCCTTGAGGAGAGAATTGAGAGGAGGCGATCGAGCTAAAGGTCTTAATGAATCGGCGGAAACATGTTGGAAAATCCCCAAAATCATTGTAAACCCTTTATGGTGGTTTGGACCGACCATGACAGCATCCACCTTCCGCTCATCCATAATGACTCCTTGCGGGCCAATCTGGTAACCCAAAAAGGAGACCTCCTCCTGATGGAAGTGGCACTTCTCCGCCTTGATGTACAGGTGGTTGTTCAAGGACTAGGACTACTCGGACGTGAGCAATGTGCTCCTCCAAGGTAGCCGAGTAGACCAAGATGTCAATATACACAATCACCTGGACTCCAAACATGTCCCGGAACACCTCGATGATGAATGCCTGGAACACTGATGGAGCATTGGCTAATCCAAAAGGCATCATCAAGTACTCCTAGTGAGCAGACATCGTGCTGAAGGCCGTCTTCCATTCATCCCGCTCCCGGATGCAGATCAAATTGTAGGCACTCTGCAGGTCCAACTTGGTGAAACACCGAGCCCCGCAGAGTTGTTCAATCGCAGCCGGCACCAACGAGAGAGGGTAGCAGTACTTCATGGTCATGGAATTCAGATTTATGTAATCGATGCACAGGCGCAATCCTCCGTCCTTCTTGGCCACGAAGAAGAAGCCTGCCGATGCAGGGGAGGTGCACATGCGAATGAAACCCTGCTGGAGAGCTTCCTGGATGTACTCCTCCATAGCCTTGGTTTCGGCCACCAACAGAGGGTAGATGCGGCCTTGCGGAGGCGCAGAGCCTGCAAGCAGGTCGATAGCACGGGCCCAGGGGAAATGAGGGATACATGTGGCACGGGTCTAGGAAAAAACCTCCCTAAGATCGTGGTATATGTTGGGTTGAAGGGCAACCACAGGACTCTCAACTGACGCGGAACCACAGGGAAAGGGTAAGCAGGTCTTCCGGCATTGAGGTACCCAGTCGGTGATTTTCATCCTCGGCCATGAGATGGTAGGGTTATTACGTTGAAACCGTGGGAGGCATCGGATGATCTTGTGTACAGGTGCACTGATGAGGAAGGGTATTATGGATTCCATGGTGAGGGTAAGTGGTGCTGTGTGTGATTGTCCCAGATCCCAGTGGTTGACTATCCAGTGCTTGAACCGGACAAGGTGAGGAAAGAGGGTATGAGGTGATGTTAAGGGAGGAGGCAAGGGCCTGATCAATAAAATTCCCCACGGCACCGGAGTCCACAAGGGCTATAGAAACAAAACATTAAGGACAGCCAGCCAGTGAAATCGTTTCTAGGAAAGGTTTGGGGAAAGTGCCTAACCAAGGAGACGGGTGATCACGTGGCTGTCCCTCTACTCCCGTGGATCCCCGGTTAGAACGTACCGGACACAGTTGAAGCTGGTTCCCCTCCTGTCCACAAAAGGACAGAGACCCAGCTTTCTACGACGGCGTCACTCAGCCGCGGAGAGACGTGTGGCCCCCACCTCCATGGGTTCAGGCTCTGAATGATCAACGGAGGCAGGAGAGAGGCGATGGGTTTACCGACGCTCCCAAAGAAGGTTATCCAGACAGATGGCCATCGCGATGAGGGTGTCCAAGGTAGCCAACTCCGTCTGGACCTCCTCCTGCAATCCTCTTTTGAATACGGTGCGGAGCGCCGGATCATTCCATCCGCTGGATGCTGCCACTAACCGAAAGGTGAGCGCATACTCCGCCATGGTCTGGCCATCCTGTTGTAGTTGGAGTTCACCCCTCTCTCTGCCCTCTGGTGGATGGTGGAAGACCACCCTGAACAGAGCCATGAACCCCTCATAGGAACCCAGCTCTTCCTCTCGTCTCTCCCAGATGGCCCGTGGCCCACTCCAACGCCCATCCAGCAACCTTGGACCTCTCGGTGGTGGCGGCTCCCATCTGATGAGCGAAATAGAGGGAGCACTGGTGTAGGAAGCCACAGCATTTCAATGGAGTCACATCATATTTGTCCGGGAGGGACAATCGGGTATCACTGACCAGGACGGACTGCTGGATGGGCTGGGGTACTGGCTCGCTGGGTCCTCCGCTGTTTGGAGATGACTCCCCTTGAGTAATGTCTACTCATTGAAGAACGCAGAGGACCTCATCCATAGCCGTCCCCAAATGAGCCAGCTGGTTATGATGTTGACGAAGTAGGTGTCCCTGTTCGCTGGCCATCTGGGAGATTTCTTGGTTAACTGCTGCTACCATTTGTAGAGGTAGTATTCTGTAACATAGACACAGGGAGTCAGGAAACAGGTGCAGTTAGTGAGTTTAATAATAAGTAACATGGCATGATACAAAACAGGTGAAGCATCTGACATGAGACATAAACAATACTACCTGATGACTGATAACAAAAGAGTGCTATATAAAGGGTAATTAATCAAGGGAGTAATGAAGTCCAGGTGTGACTGATGATGAGACACAGGTGTGCGTAATGATGGTTGCCAGATGTGCATAAAGATGGGTTGCCAGGACCGGTGGTTAGTAGACCGGTGGCGTCGAGCGCTGGAGCAAGAGTGAGAGTGGATGTGACAGTGAGACTTATCTTTTCCCATTGAATGCGATGCATTGACATAAGCATCAACCTTGTGACACTCTTCTTTTATCATTAAATGCAATGTATTAACATAAGTGTCAATTGGTTGACACTCACCTTTTCCCATTGACTGCGATGTATTGACATACGCATCAAGTGGTTGACGCTGATCTCTTCCCATCAGCACTGCAAAGCCTGCATGGAGCATGGCCAATTGACATCTGTGACAGGAGGATGTTTTCCTAAGATATCATGTTGGATAGGGAGGAAGTGGGCGCTATAGGTGGTTCTGCATGTCTTTTTCCCTTAACAGGCAGCCAGTCTTGGAAGGGGGACTTGAAGAGGGAGACTGTAAAGTCCAGGCACAGCTGCTCTCTTCACTCTTGGAGTGTTTGCAGTGCTAGTGTTCTGTATCTAAGGAGGTGCAGTATGACAATAGAGATAATAGAGCTTCAGAGTCAGAAGCACGAGGCCTAAACTCTCCAAACACCATTGTGACCCTGTTGGTCACACTTTACACACCCATTGCAGACTATCCCAAGGAGAGTGACCCATGCACACGAGTAATGTTATGGCTGGACTACATACCTTTGTGCAAACCTCCCTCTGCCTTGGCAGTGCTGTCATATAGGAGGCTAACCAGGGTTGACTAACAATATGAGGGCAGACCACTATCAATTTTCTCCCGAGGTGTGCACTTGTTCACGTCCCTTCATGGATTTGAAAGAAAATGACTAATGAGTTCTGAATGAGTGCACACTTCAGGAGGATGGAGAGGTTATTGGGATGAAACCACAGTGACTGAATCACAAAACCCTTACTTCCCTGTGCACATTTCCAACAACACATTCCCTGCTTGAAAACTGTTTTTGTTTTTGAAACATATTATGGATTAGGTATCCATAATAGCTTAACTTCAAACTACTCCAACCATATCGACCAAGTCACAGCTGATGGCAGTGACTTGTGAGTAGGGCTGTGCGATTATGGACAAAATATCATATCACAGTATTCTAAGAAAATTGGATGGTATGATGCTATTTGGCAGTATTTTTCTGTTTTTGAAGAATACAAATATTTCTGAATTTGCTTTATGAGTAGTGTGTGACCCTAGGGTGGCAACACATACATTCTAAGTGATTTCTTCTTTATTTGTTTTGTTTTGCCAAAACCTTTTTCTCCCCAATTTCGTGATATCATCGATGCAACGCCACAACGGGCTTGGGAGAGGTGAAGGTCAAGTCATGCGTCCTCTGAAACATGACCCGCCAAACCGCGCCCGCTTAACCCGGAAGCCAGCCGCACCAATTTGTGGGAGGAAACACCGTTCAACTGACGACCGAATTCAGCCTGCAGGCTCCTGGCCCGCCACAAGGAGTCCCCCCAGGCCAAACCCTCCCCTAACCCGGACGATGCCGGGCTAATTGTGCGCAGCCTGATGGGACTCCTGGTCACGGCCGGTTATGACACAGCCTGGGTCTGTAGTGGCGCCTCAAGCACTGCGATGCGGTGGCCCCCATTCAAAGTGATTTCAATAGGTCTATCTCCATTCTGATTGTTTTATTCTGTTCAATTCAACCAAAAATAATTTTCAGTATTTTTATCAATTTCTGAATTTCCTGCACTCATTTAAAATAATTTACACACTTCTACGTAGGGCTTCACGATAGGGGAAAACAATCTAGGCCTTATTTTTTACCAAATGTTGCAATTGTGATTTGACTTGCAATTTAGAGAAAAACACTTGGGTGAACTGTTGGAATCATGGAAAGAGAATTATTATTCTAATTTTACAGTTAGAATATAATAGTGGGAACTTTGAATACAGTGTTGTTTGACATCACAACAAATGAAAATTCTAGGGAGGAGTTATTGTGACAGGGTAAGAACCAAAGTGTTTCCTAGGGGACCCTACAATCTTTGCCTACATTGAATGTTTTCTCTTAACTACTTCATGTAGCTAACATATTCTTTCTTCACATATTCCTCTCTGATTTAGAAGATACTGTTGCTCAAACAACATGCTGATTTAGGTCTACACCATCGCTGGTATTATGAGGCTGTATAGCTAATTAAGCTTGCTCTGACTAATTTATTAGCTAGCTAGCAATTAGCATTAGCGATTAGTGGCTAACAAGATTTAGGCCTAACTTGCTAAGAAAATACAAACAAGCTGTTTGCATATGTAAGAAACACAAACAAATAGTTTATTAATTATAGCACACTAGTGGATTTATATTAAGAAGCAAAGTGAAAACAGCATAGTTTTCATCAACATTGTTGGATATGCTGCATTGACCATGCAGACTGAACACAAGTGTCTCATGGTCAAGCAACAACAAATGCGCTCCTTGAATGAATGACAGGGGGTGGGGCTAGGTCTGTGTGTGGAAAGCGGCATTGAGAGAGAGAGAGCAGAGCGAGAGATTACTCAAGTAGCGAAATAAACAATAAAAATGGACGTTACACACGGCACATCGCAATTAACAAACCAAACATTCAAATACCGTTATAGAAGGTAAAGTAAAACCACAAACCTGTCCGTGCATCAATACCGGTATAGCAGTAAAATACAGTATACCGCTTTGCCCTGCCTGTGAGTAATGCAAATAGTCCTCTCTCCGAGATCCATTTAGTAACAAGGCAGGTTTGGGTTTTAATTATCTGCATCTTGCACTACAACCACCAAGGCTGCACATATAATCAGCATTGAGAACATACAGTACAAACTCAAATCAAAGTTAATGGTGCACGAAGGAACAGCATGTACGTGGGTTTGTGTGTGAGAGATTTCTCTTTGCCCTCCTCTCTTCCGTGGAGAGAGCCACAGCTGAACAAGAGGTGAAGGGTTAATGAGCTGTGGGTGAATGGCGTTAGTTAGCGCCCATCCCACACCAGATTCCATGCTGCTCTGCTGAGCTGAGACAACGCTGTGGTCCGGGCCCCTCGGAAACCTCTTCCAGGCCTGGCAGGTCCGGTGTACTCATCACCATTGTCTCTGTCAGCTCTCCTCATTAGTGGATCCTCATGAATCATCACCGTTTTTGGCCCTCAAACAAAATGTAGGGCCAACAATGTGCCTGTCTATGATATCGGGAACAGCTATGGCTGGGAATGTTTTCACCTCTGGTATAGTTTAGAGAAAAGCACTATGAAGGAGACAATATGTCAGACTACGCATTAAGAAACCATATAAAGAATCAGCCACCACTTTGTAACAGAGAAAAGAAAGGAGCAGGTTCAGGCCAGGGGTTAAATTGAAAGGATGTTCAAGGTACTCGTGTTTGAAAGAGACTGGAATGTTTTAGCCCTTATCATTATAGTATCTAAATTCAGAGAAATAATACAAATGCCAACATATTTCATCACAGGGCCTTGTATATACTTGTATATACTCTCAGGAGCTGTACAGCCTAAGACCTACAGTACCAGTCAAAAGTTTGGACACACCTACTCATTCAAGAGTTTTTCTTTATTTTTACTATTTTCTACATTGTAGAATAGTGAAGACATCTAAACTATGAAATAACACATATGGAAACATGTAGTAACCAAAAAAGTGTTAAACAAATCAAAAATATTTGAGATTTAAGATTTTTCAAAGTAGCCACCCTTTGCCTTGATAACATCTTTGCACTCTTGGCATTCTCTCAACCAGCTTCACCTGGAATGCTTTTCCAACAGTCTTGTAGGAGTTCCCACATATGCTGAGCCCTTATTGGCTGCTTTTCCTTCACTCTGCAGTCCAACTCATCCCAAACCATCTCAACTGGGTTGAGGTCGTGTGATTGTGGAGGCCATGTCATCTGATGCAGCACTCCATCACTCTCCTTCTGGGTCAAATAGCCCTTACACAGCCTGGAGGTGTGTTTTGGGTCATTGTCTAACAAATGATAGTCCCACTAAGCACAAACCAGATGGGATGGCAAATCGCTGCAGAATGCTATGGTAGCCATGCTGGTTAAGTGTGCCTTGAATTCTAAATAAATCACAGACAGTGTCACCAACAAAGCACCCCTACACCACCTCCATGTTTCACGGTGGGAACCACACATGCAGAGATCACCCGTTCATCTACTCCTCGTCTCACAGACATGGTGGTTGGAACCAAAAATCTCATATTTAGACTCATCAGACCAAAGGACAGATTTCCACCGGTCTAATGTCCATTGCTTGTGTTTCTTGGCCCAAGCAAGTCTCTTCTTCTTATTGGTGTCCTTTAGTATTGGCTTCTTTGCAGAAATTTGACCAAGAAGGCTGCAGCAGAGGTAACTCTGGGTCTTCCTTTCCTATGTCGGTTCTCATTAGAGCCAGTTTCATCATAGCACTTGATGGTTTTTGTGACTGCACTTGAAGAAACTTTCAAAGTTTAGAAAATAATGAATATAAAGAAAAACCCCAGAATGAGTAGGTGTCCAAACTTTTGACTGGTACTGTATATTGTTTGTTCACACAATGGGTCGGTTTCTCAGACACAGATTTGTATTTATTAGGGATCCCCATTAGCAGCTGCGGAGGCAGCAGCTACTCTTCCAATAGATGTATTGTTATGTTTTTTAAATCTGATTCTACTGCTTGCATCAGTTACCTGATGTGGAATAGAGATCCATGTAGTCATGGCTCTATATAGTATTGTGAAGAGACCTCTGGTGGCATGTCTTGTGGGGTATGCATGGGTGTCCGAGCTGTGTGCCACTAGTTTAAACAGACAGCTCGGTGCATTCAACTTGTCAACACTTCTTCCAAAAACAAGTAGTGATGAATTCAATCTCTCCTACATTTTGAGCCATGAGAGATTGACATGCTTTTCATTAATGTTAGCTCTCCGTGTACATTTAAGGGCCAGCCATGCTGCCCTGTTCTGAGCCAATTGTAATTTTCCTAAGTCCCTCTTTGTGATACCTTACCACACGTCCAGATGCGACAAAATTAGGGTCTGTAGGACCTGTCTCGTTGATTGTGCTGTTAAGGCAGAACAGCGCTTTATTATGGACAGACTTCTCCCCATCTTAGCTACTGTTGTATCAACATGTTTTGACCATAACAGTTTACAATATAGGGTTACTCCAAGCAGTTTAGTCACCCCAATTTCCACATCATTCATTACAAGATTTAGTTGAGGTTTAGGGTTTAGTGAATACAACGCTTTCAGTTAAAACAGCCCATAAACATATTCCAAAAACATTGATGATGGCCTGTCAATGACGTGTGAGATGTACAGGGGGGGAAAGGGTTGAGGTCAAGTTCAGACATGAAATAAGAATTACATTCATCAGAAGAAAAACAACTCAGAGCCATACAGAATTTGGAAACTTAACTTTGTTTTAAGGAGCAGGGAACTGTCACGGACGCCATGTTGGCACCAAAAGTTCAAAGACAGTTAAGAAGAAAGCAAATGACAATGTTATGGTCATGGCATGTCTGGAGATGAGTAGGCTTGGCAGGCACTCTGCTTCTGCAGTACAAGTCAAAAGCCAACAGCTGGAGATGCTGTGTGGACATTATATCTGTAACCAATACTCCCACCTAGTGGCACAAATGGCTCAATAATAAGGCATAGCCTTTTAATCAACTCATTAAAATTATGGCTAATGCTCCACTAGAAATTACACTATACAGAATAAATCCAATCAGTAAACATTGTAGTTACAGGCACAGACAGGCAGGTCTAATGTAAGTACAGTTACACTAGGCTACCTGCCATTTTGGGTGGCAGGTAGCCTAGTGGTTAGAGCGTTGGGCCAGTAACCAAAAGGTTGCTAGATCGATTCCCCGTGCTGACAAGGTAAAAATCTGTTGTTCTTCCCCTGAACAAGGCAGTTCTGTTCTGAGGCTGTCATTGTAAATAAAAATTTGTTCTTAACTGCCTAGTTAAATATATATATAGTACTTAACTTATACCTGGTTGTGATGTCAAATTACACATTTAAAATTGTATATGCAATCTGTAAACCTCATTACCCAAGATGACCATTTTATCACGCTGTTATTCACATTATTTTATTACTATTATCAAAACGTTTGTTTGAAATTGTTCATCCCACAAACTGCTTCAATTGTAATGTGACAATGTGTACTTACACTGCACAGGAGGCTGCTGAGGGGAGAACGGCTCATAATAATGGCTGGAATGGAGAAAATGGAATGGCATCAAACACATAAAAACCACATGTTTGATACAATTCCACTAATTTCGCTCCAGCCATTACCACAAGCCCGTTCTCCCCAATTAAGGTGCCACCAGCCTCCTGTGCTACACTATACAGGTTTGGGGACATTTAGGCTGCATTTACAGACGAATTCAGATCTTTTGCCTATAATTGGGCAAAATATTAGAATTGGGCTGCCTGTGTAAACGCAGCCTTAGACCATCCAGTTATTTCACGACACAAGTCACAGGCTGACGATCACTGAATCTCAATTCTGCCAGCCTGCCCACCTACTAAAAATAAAACCCCATGTTTCTCTTAGTAATCATTATGAGAGTGCATGTTCCAAAAGCATACAAAATAGACACACTAAACAAAATCATAGTCAACTTGTTTAATCATTATTTTACTGCAACAGTGTCAGAGAAGATTGGAGGAGTAAGAGGAAGCTGAGGGTCACTTGTGATAGTGTTGTTATAAACTTGAAGCCTTGTTAACACAACAGAAACATGACTCATGGCTGGGGTATGGAAACTATCAACACAATGAGGAACAGAGTCAGGAAAACACATGCTTTAGTTGAACTTAACCTCATAATCTCTCTTTAAATATTATGGTCTCTAAAAAGTAATCAGACTATTGCTCTGTATCAAACTCGTGATGTGGCAGTGACAATACACTCTCTCGATTGCATCATGTCGATTACGAAAGGAATGATGCCTCCACGCAAAAAGTGATGAGGTAAAAACTACATATACCAAGATGGTGTTTTAACACAAGTGTCTCTCCATCCAAATATCTCACATGTAAAATAATAGATTGTTGACATTTATCATTGATATACTTAGGTACATTTAACACATCTGTTGATTTCTCAGACAATATTGTGAGATTCCATGCAATGTCTTAAAAAAAGAAATACTGTAAAATGTTGGTCACAACCTGCCCAGGGACTGCGGTTGAAAATTAGCCTGTTGGCTAAAACCGGCACTTTTACTGAAACGTTGATTAATGTGCACTGTCCCTGTAAAAATAAAATAAACTCAAACAATGTTTTCTCTTTGCATATTATTCAACAAGGTGAAACATCTGTCGATGTGCCCTTGCGCAAGGCACTTAATCCTAATTTGCTCCAGGGGCACCATACTACTATGGCTGACCATGTAAAACACATTTCATTGCAGCTATCCGCTGTTTGATAATATAAACAGCTTTACTCATTTGTAAGGCATAATATAGTTCAAGGTGAAAACAATTTGTTCCTCAAGAGCGATAAAACATTTAATACTTCAACTTAACTGTGGAGGCTGCAAAATAGTGCTCACATCCAAAAGTGTAATCATGACACAATTGACATTTTAACCTGTATACATAAAGAGATATTGATGCAACAGATTAATTTGACTATTAAGAGATGTTAGTCTGAGTACGCATCTTTTTAGCTAACATTCCAATCCTTGCCACACCTGTCATTTGCCAAAGAGACCAGGCAATCATGTCAGTTTGAACAGCTCTTTTTTTCAGTGATCCTCAGTTATGTGAAAAAGACTACAAACAGCAATTGTTGAAGAATATAATAAGAACCACTGGTATGTATGCCACAGAATAAAAACAATCAATATTGCCACATTGTGTACTTATTATTTTCCCAGTGCTAAAACAATCAAATTAAGAAGTAGAACCTAACTAAATATAATCTATTTGAAATCATTAAAAGTCCTTAAATGTAAGACTGTCTTACCATCCTTGGCTGTGAACTTAAAATCTATGCTAAAAGCAGTATAAAAAAAAAACCAATGAGTATCACAACCTTAAAAACCAAAAAACTGAGTAAGAACAGCTGTGACCCTCAAATAAAAAAAAGTGGCACACGGGCGCAGCCAGTCACAGGCACAGTAATCTCCCCTGCACACACCCTGCAGTAAAACCGTACCGTTTTTTAATGTTGGCCGTATCCCTGAGACACCTCCCCTCATGGCGACCCTAGTACACAACATCAAGTAACATGACTCCTATCAGCCACACCTATATTTCTGCTAGGTCAGTTGCCCCAGTGGGTGACATGCTCTCAACCCAGGAAGGTGAGGCCCGCCATGACGCTGAAGCCTAGCAGAATGAAGAACACCTTGAGCAGCTGGTTCTCTGGGGAGTTCAGCTCGTGAGGCAGGATCTCCATGAAGGTGATGTAAATAAAGGTCCCGGCCGCCATCCCCTCCAGGATGGCCTGGATCAGAACGCCTGCCGCCAGCTGGGCCTCGATAACCCCGATGCCCACTGCAATGCCCAGTGGAGACATCATGGCGAAGACGCCCACGTAGGCCGCAACCCACATGGGCGGGACTTCGCTTTGCACCAGCTTCACCGATAGGCTGAACACGATGATGCTCTTGTGGACCACAATGGCAATGCAGATCTCTAATACCTGGATAGGATGGAGAGAAAACTAGATTAAATTAGGTAAAATTCCTCTCCTACTTCCTTTTCCTCATTGCAGTAAGATGAAGAAAGCTGTATAAATATCAACACAAGCTGTATAAATTACACGTCATTTATAATTCTTTGAAGTCGATAAAAACAGGTTAGCTTAAATAAATCACTTCAAGCCAGATAAGTCTTTGATCAACCAAAGAAAGTAGTTTAAAAAAGGACAAATTCCAAAGTTAATAAAATAGTCAGATGTTCAGACTTCAAAAGTAGTCTAATATCAAATTAAGTTCACACCCAGCAAATGGGCCAAAACAAGGAGGGACATACCTGAATTTGTCCAATAAGAAACACTTGTTTTTTTCCTTTGGCTATGTTTAGTTTCTGCAACATATTTTTGCTACGGTGTCTAATGAATACGACCTTGCTATATAGTCCACAATCCTAAATAAATGGAAAATAAAATAATTTCCAGATTTCCTATGCTCTTTTCCATTTGAGGTTGAGGCTATAGCTGGTCTACACAACCGATTACATAGTCAGTCATGACGAGTCAACATCCTGTTTAAGATCTGAAAATGTGACAACTTCTGATTTGAATGTAATTTCCCTTTATCAGTTACTTTCCTGTCTTTCCTTCTCTTCTTTCTACCACACGTGAATCAATGTGTCAGCAACTTGCATGCATTTATAGTGTATTGATTTATAAACTCAGAAAAAAAAAAAGAAACGTCCCTTTTTCAGGACCGTCTTCCAAAGATAATTCGTAAAAATCCAAATAACTTCACAGATCTTCATTGTAAAGGGTTAAACACCATTTCCCATGCTTGTTCAATGACCCATAAACAATTAATGAACATGCACCTGTGGAACGGTCGTTAAGACACCGACAGCTTACAGACAGTAGGCAATTAAGGCCAGTTATGAAAACTTAGGACACTAAAGAGGCCTTTCTACTGACTCTGAAAAACACCAAAAGAAAGATGCCCAGGGTCCCTGCTCATCTGTGTGAATGTTCTTTAGGCATGCTGCAAGGAGGCATGAGGACTGCAGATGTGGCCAGGGCAATAAATTGCAATGTCCGTACTGTGAGACGCCTAAGACAGCGCTACAGGGAGACAGGATGGACAGCTGATCATCCTCGCAGTGGCAGACCACGTGTAACAAAACCTGCACAGGATCGGTACAGCCGAACATCACACCTGCAGGACAGCTACAGGATGGCAACAACAACTGCCCGAGTTGCACCAGGAACGCACAATCCCTCCATCAGTGCTCAGACTGTCCGCAATAGGCTGAGAGAGGCTGGACTGAGGGCATGTAGGCCTGTTGTAAGGCAGGTCCTCACAGGCATCAACGTTATCTATGGGCACAAACCCACCATCGCTGGACCAGACAGGACTGGCAAAAAGTGCTCTTCACTGACGAGTTACGGTTTTGTCTCACCAGGGGTGATGATCAGATTTGCGTTTTTCGTCAAAGGAATGAGTGTTACACCGAGGCCTGTACTCTGGAGCGGGACCGATTTGGAGGTGGAGGGTCCGTCATGGTCTGGGGCAGTGTGTCACAGCCTTATCAGACTGAGCTTGTTGTCATTGCAGGCAATCTCAACGCTGTGCATTACAGGGAAGACATCATCCTCCCTCATGTGGTACCCTTCCTGCAGGCTCATCCTGACATGACCCTCCAGGATGACAATGCCACCAGCCATACTACTCGTTCTGTGCGTGATTTCCTGCAAGACAGGAATGTCAGTGTTCTGCCATGGTCAGCGAAGAGCCTGGATCTCAATCCATTGAGCACATCTGGGACCTGTTGGATCGGTGAGGGCCATTCCCCCCAGAAATGTCCAGGAACTTGCAGGTGCCTTGGTGGAAGAGTGGGGTAACACCTCACAGCAAGAACTGGCAAATCTGGTGCAGTCCATTAGGAAGAGATGCACAGCAGTACTTAATGCAGCTGGTGGCCACACCAGACACTGACTTACTTTTGACCCCCCCCCCCCCCTTTGTTCAGGGACACATTCAATTTGTTAGTCACATGTCTGTGGAACTTGTTCAGTTTGTCTCAGTTGTTGAATCCTGTTATGTTCATACAAATATTTACACGGTAAGTTTACTGAAAAAAAACCGCAGTTGACAGTGAGGACGTTTTTTTGCTGAGTTTAGTAAAATATCTCAGGATCTTGTCATTAGAATCAGCTGACTTGGTGCATGGTGTGTGAGTGACTTTATACTAAGGATGCGAGAGAAAGTGCATGGAAATCATGCATGGGTCTCACTTCCCTCTGCTTCTAAACCTCCTGACACTATGGGTGATTGGAAAGAATTTTCCTAGGGCTTCCTCCTAAGCACAGCAAACTTTCACTATGCTTTTGTGATGGAAAGAGACTTCCCTGAAAACCAACAAAGGACAATACAGTGAAAAGGAGAACTATGAAGATAAAGTCCAAGAGCACATCACATGAAAAGCACAAGTTAGAAACACGTACTTAAATTCCCCCCCCCCCCAGATAGAAATAACAATTCTCAATGTACAACTTGATAAGAGCTTTGATAAATTCTAGGTAAATAAGTAACTTTTTGGGGAATTGTAAAATATATAATTATTAGATTTAAAAAAATAATCACTGGAGACAAATGTGAAGCCAATCATATGGCAGCAACCTGCATAATGAGATCTTCAGTTTCTTGGCAATTTCTCACATGGAATGGCTTCATTTCTCAGAACAAGAAGAGACTGATGAGTTTCAGAAAGTTCTTTGTTTCTGGCCATTTTGAGCCTGTAATCGAACCCCCAAACACTGATGCTCCAGATACTCAACTAGTCTAAAGGCCAGGTTTATTGCTTCTTTAAATCAGAAGTTTTCAGCTGTGCTAACATAATTGCAAAAGGGTTTTCTAATGACCAATTAGCCTTTTAAAATTCTAAACTTGGATTAGCTAACACAAACATGCCATTGAACACAGGAGTGATGGTTGCTGATAATGGGCCTCTGCAGATATTCAATTTTAAAAAACAGCAGTTTCCAGCTACAATAGTCATTTACAACATTAATGTCTACACTATTTCTGATCAATTTGATATTTTAAAATTGACAAAAAAAAGAATTTCAAACTGACCCCAAACTTTTGAACGGTAGTGTATATGTTTAGTCCCTATTTCGTTGTCTTTAGCGGATTTAATTTAGAAAAAGACGATGTTTTTCACTCACGAACCTGCAGCCACTAGCTAGCTTGTCAGTTGACATTCGAAGTATGCGCCGTTCTGCCGCGGAGCAGTGCCACAGAGTTCTATTGATGAGTGATCACTTGATATTCCATTCACTCCAAAACATGCTAAATTCTCAGAGTAAATTGGGGTTTCAAAATTGTAGACATGGGGTTTGGACTATTGTTTTTGACACTATTCTTGATTTTTTTGGACATATTTGAATAAACCTAATGATTTAATCACTTTATGGGTTAACATCCTAAAGCCTATATCTGAATAACTTGTAAATATGAAGTTATTTCAGAATGAAAGTTACCTGGCTAGCGTATCATGTTTTGTGACATTAGTCATCTCTAGTTTTTATTATTATTTACCTTTATTTCAACAGGGAAGTCATATTGAGACTAGTCTCTTTTACAAATGAGCCCGGCACAATACAAAAACAGGCAAGTATAGATCAACATAAATATAGACAATATACACATTAAGATACAGAACAGTCAATTAAAATAAACATTAATTACAAAAAAATCCTGTGTCAGCTGTCTGAATTGCGCTACGGACTTCAAAGCATGATATAGGTGTATTTATGCAGTTAAACAAATGTATCTGTGCATTTGAACATCTTCAAAAGAAACTACCGGTAGTTAGATAATGTATTGTCCCTTATTACATGCTTGTGTTCTCTATGGTGCACTCGTTCGTTCGTGAGCAGGCTGCTCGTTCTAAATAGTCAAATCTAATCTGTTGGAAACAGTGGCAGCATGTGCAGCAGTGGTCATTCGTTTTTGACATGAAAAAGTGAAATGGGTGCATTTATTCAAATGCACAGATCGCTTTATATAAACTGTTTTTTTTACACAGTTACATTACAGCCTTATTCTAAAATAGATTTTAATTTTTTCCCCCTCAAGCTACACACAATACCTCATAATGGCAAAGCAAAAACAGAACTTGAAAATGTTGCTAATATATTTACATAAGTATTCAAACCTTTTACTCAGTACTTTGTTGAAGCACCTTAGGCAGCGATTACAGCAGCGAGTCTTCTTGGGTATGATGCTGCATGATTGGCACTCCTTTATTTGGAGAGTTTCTCCCATTCTTCTCTGCAGATCCTCTCAAGCGCTGTCAGGTTGGATGGGGAGTGATGCTGTAGATATTTTCAGGTCTCTCCAGAGATGTTTCATCAGGTTCAAGTCCAGGCTCTGGCTGGACATTCAGAGACTTGTCTTCCCGGAGCCACGCCTGCATTGTCTTGGCAGTGTGCTTAGGGTCGCTGTCCTGTTGGAAGGTGAACCTTCGCCCCAGTCTGAGGTCCTGAGCAGGTTTTCCTCAAGAAACTCTACTCCGTTCAGCTTTACCTCAATCCTGACTAGTCTCCCAGTCCCTGCCACTGAATAACATCCCCACAGCATGACGCTGCCACCACCATGCTTCACCGTAGGGATGGTGCCAGGTTTCCTCCAGACCTGATGCTTGGCATTCAGGCCAAAGAGTTCAATCTTGATTTCATGAGACCAGAGAATCTTGTTTCTCATGGTCTGAGAGTCTTTAGGCACCTTTTGGCAAACCAAGCGGGCTGTCATGTGCCTTTTATTGAAGAGTGGCTTCCATCTGGCCACTACCATAAAGGCCTGAATGGTGGAATGCTGCAGAAATGGTTGTCCTTCTGGAAGGCTCTCCCAACTCCACAGAGGAACTCTAGAGCTCTGTCATAGTGACCATCGGGCTGTTTGTCACCTCCCTGACCAAGGCCCTGCTACCCGACTGCTCAGTTTGGCCGGGTGGCCAGCTCTAGGAAGAGTCTTGGTGGTTCCAAACATCTTCCATTTAAGAATGATTGAGGCCACTGTGTTCTTGGGGACCTTCAATGCTACAGAATTTTTTTGCTACCCTTCCCCAGATCTGTGCCTTGACACAATCCTGTCTCAGACAATTCCTTCGACCTCATGGCTTGGTTTTTGCTCTGACATGAACTGTCAACTGTGGGACCTTATATAGACAGGCGTGTGCCTCTCCATATCAAAATGTGTTTGGACCCCAGAAAGAGCAGCTGCTTTTGCTGTTTTTATACCTCATCTTATGCTTTTGTTCACATTATGCCATGAGGCTGAGAGAATTTCCTGCAATTCTAGGGCAGAGCCCCACCTGTTTCGAGCACCACACTTAATTTTTTACCTATCAAAATACATATTTTTGGGGTGGGCTTGCCTGTTTTGCTTGTTATTTTGGCATTAATCTATCACATATCAGTTTGCAAACAATGTTAAAAAAAAGGGGGAAAAAAGGCATTGAGTTAATAAAGCCACATAAACACGGTCTATTTTTGGCTTTCTTGAGTAAAGCAGCTCCAAAACACAGGTGTTTCAGCCTAGCTAAAGTGCTTTCTGTGGTGGTGGAGTAAGCCAGCAGAAAATAGAGTGATGCACCTGATTGGCTCAGTTGTCATGACTGGCTCAGTTTTCTGTCAGTCATGGGACAGTACGTCATCCCCAATTCTAAGATTAGAGCTAAAAAAATGTTATCCCCTTGGGTTCTGCCATAGAGTTATATTAGAAGTGCCCATCCAAGAAGGCTCAAGGTCATTGGCCACAGATATGTCATTCTATCTACAGTAGCTTTGATTGACTGATCATGTCAACATCTTACTTTAGCTAGCAGTCATCAGTTGTCATGAAGTCGACAATCTACTGGAAAATCCTTGTCATATGAAGAGAAATTATAGATAAAACGTATCGGTGCCCATCGGCCATTGTACATAAAGATTACACAACAAGTTGGAAATCGCAAATTCAACAATGAGTCGTTTGGAAGCAATCAGTGGCTAACTGCAAGCGTTGTAAAGAAACCACTAACGTTAGCCTGCTATTCAATGGAGTGGCTGTCCCCCCCCCCGAGTTTCCACCATAAATCCAGAGAATACCTGACTTTGATGACAAAGTTTGATGACATTTGCCCACAAAGGACCGCTACACCTACTTCACAAGGTGAGTCCAAAAATGTATTGTATGCTGCTGCTTAAATGATGTAATATGCAAGGTTGAAACATATACAGTAGTTAAGAAAGTCATATTAAGTATGTTGTGTAGTAAGCTGCTAGTAGCCAAATAATTGTCTTTTTTCACCAACGCAGTATTGTAAACACATAACGTTAGTGGTGGCGCTTGGCTTGCATGTGCAAATTCAGCACACACAACATTCTATAATAGAATTATGTTATTTGACAAATTAAAAGCTTAACGTGTCAAATAGTGTTATATGACGTGCATCTTTTTTGACACGCAAAGACCTAAACAGCGTTCAATGTGCCTCACCCTAATAATTATCTATTGTCACCTCTTAAATTTCACCTACTGTTCTAACTTGGTGGTGCACAAATAGCCTATAACCTGTTGTAGAGAAATGTAATCGTCGAATATTGTAAAAGCTTTTGTCGTCTGTTTATATGCCCAATTTATTTATCCTATGGTTCTGACCGGTACAGGGAGTACACTGTAAGAACGGCCCATGTTCTGAATTCTGTCGCTGTACATTTCAAAAGTGCTGAACAAATAGTTATATTGACAACGTCCGTCGTCACTTACTCATTAGTGTCTTAATCGAAATGGATTGCCCCTCACCCGCTTGTCGCCCCCTTATGCCATAATTTGTACATCTCAATTGTCAGCAGAAACCACATTTGTTTAAGCAAGTCTGCCATATCAACTGTTTTTTTTTTAAAGGCAGTAAATGAGGCTGAATGAACTGTTTCACTGACAGACAAGGCTCCACTGAAAGCCAGGTTTAGCAGTGGTAAGGTGTTGGGACAGCTTTATGTAGGCCCTAACAGTTTGTGGGCACCGTTTGTCACCGTGATAGTGCAATTAATGTATTATTTAGTGTTGTGTAGTGGCTTTGCTGGCATGCATTTTACTTTTTTTGTTGCCCCACCAAGATTTACATGGTAAAATCACCACTGGAATGGTCCCACCTGATCTTGCCTCCTCCAACTGCCTTCAATCTTTGAAGACATGTATTCTCATTGTTAGAGCGCCCACTTGAGCATCTGGTCAATATAATAGATCATCTGTGGCTATAAGGACATGCCTGGTGCCCAAAATTGATGACACATGTCGCGCAGCGAGAGTTGAGTGGGGACAAACGAATTTGGTTCAGTCAGCCGTCATAATGAGCCCTACCCAGCTAGCTAGTTTATGCTTGTGGCTAGAAATGACAGCAAGAATTTGGAACATGTCTGCCGAAGTTGGGACTGTTCAGAATCAGTCTTTTTATTGGACTACAAAAGCAATAAATGTGCTTTAGCGGTCACCCTAGCCTGATATTAGCTACTAAACTTAAGTGATATCCAGATTTTCTTAACATCATACCATCCTTCTCACATCCTATGATTTACGGTATTACTGGCATAGCCCACAAGGGGCGCTAAATGCAAGAAAAGCCCATTTAGCCTCTACTACCAGAACGCTAACAAAATTTGCACAAACTAGTAGCAAAATCTCAAACTAATCTTACGAAAAGCAAAGACAGGCAAACCCAGCTCAAAGTTATACAAGCATAGCTAGTAGCTACCAAATGTCATTTTCAGTGAGTGTGGACATTTACAAGCGAACGAGAGAAACTGTGCAAATGAATAAAAAGTTTTGATGCAGGCTTTACTGAAGGAATAGCAGCATGTGTACACAGAGCAGAGGGGTGAAGAACGGAGAAGGGAAAAAAAGCGCTAGTAGGAAGCACAGGGAATAACTTATCCAGAGCTCTTTGACATGTCTTTGACAAAAATATAAAAACACAACATGTTTCATGAGGTGAAATAAAAGATCCCAGAAAAAACATATTTCTCTCAAATGTGTTTACATCCCTGTTAGTGAGCATTTCTCCTTTGTCAAGATAATCCATCAATTTGCCAGGTGTGGTATATCAAGAAGCTGATTAAACAGCATGATCATTACACAGGTGCACCTTGTGCTGGGGACAACAAAGGCCACTCTAAAATGTGCAGTTTTGTCACAACACAATGCCACTGATGTCTCAAGTTGAGGGAGCGTGCAATTGGCATGCTGACTGCGGGAATGTCCACCAGAGCAGAATTTGTCAATACATCCAACCGGCCTCACAACCGCAGACCACTTGTATGGCGTTGTGTGGGCGAGCGGTTTGCTGATGTCAACGTTGTGAACAGACTGCTCCAGGGTGGCGGTGGGGTTATGGTATGGACAGGCATAAGCTATGGACAATATACAGAATTGCATTTTATCCATGGCAATTTGAAAGCACAGAGATGCATACCGTGACGAGATTGTGCGGCCCATTGTCATGCCATTCATAAGCCCGCCATCACTTCATGTTTCAGCATGATAATCCACGGCCCCATGTTGCAAGATCTGTACACAATTCTTGGAAGCTGAAAATGTCCCAGTTCTTACATGGCCTGAATACTCACCAGACATGTCACCCATTGAGCATATTTTGGATGCTCTAGATCGACATGTACGACAGCATATTCCAGTTTCCACCACTACCCAGAAACTTTGCACAGCCATTGAAGAGGGACAACATTCCACAATCAACTGCTGGATCAACTCTATTCGAAGGAGATGTCGCGCTGCATGAGGCAAATGGTGATCACACCAGATACTGACTGGTTTTCTGATCCATGCTCCTACCTTGTGACTAACAGAGATATATACATACATACATACATATACCCAGTCATGTGAAATCCATAGATTAGGGCCTTATGAATGCATTTCAATTGACTGATTTCCTGTAAAACAGTACAATCTTTTAAATTGTTGCGTTTATATTTCTGTTCAGTATAAATAATACAAATTGTATTTTCATTTGAAGAAAAAAGTAGTTGAATATTATTGGAATGCATTTGAAAATACACTTGAAAAGAAGTGGCATGCAGTTGCAATGTATGGGTGCATTTGTTTTAGCTGACCCAGTGCCACAGGTGGGCAGAGATTTCACTTTTATGACCAACAAAATGGTCTAATATGTTCCCCGGGCAAGCTAAAACTAATGGACCTATTGCGCAATTTAAGTACAGATTGCTCTCCAGCACCTACCTTTGAGTCTGTGGTCTGCAGCCCGATGGCCAGGCCCTCAAACACAGAATGGAGGGAGAGTGATAAAAAGAGCATGAACGAGCGAAAGGAGGAGTGGGCCTGGAGGTCCATGTGGACGTGGTGGGCACTACCCTCCAGGTCGGTGGACGCGGCTTTACCCTGCCCATGGCTGTGCCCTTTGGCTCGCATCAGAGGTGCTCTCTCCTGGTCTGACCCTCGCATGGCATCTTGTCTGCAGTTCAGAACAATCCTCTCCACAATGAGCACAGTGAAGAAGCCTGCAGCCATGATGAACTCCGGGAGGGGGAAGCTGGTCTGTTTGAGAGAGGTGAAAACAACCAAAAGTAGGAGTTCTGTTTAAATAAACACCAAGGATAAGGGATATACACACACACACACACCCGTTCAAAAGTTTGGGGTCACTTAGAAACAACCTTGTTTTTTAAAGAAAAGCACATTCTGTCCATTAAAATAACACCAAATTGATCATAAATACAGCGTAGACATTGTTAATGTTGTAAATGACTATTGTTGCTGGAAACGGCAGATTTTTTTATGGAATATCTACATAGGCCCATTATTAGCAACCATCACTCCTGTGTTCCAATGGCACGTTTTGTTAGCTAATTAATTTTAAAAAGGCCAACTGATTATTAAAGACCCTTTTCCAATTATGTTAGCACAGCTGAAAACTGTTGTTCTGATTAAAGAAGCAATAAAACTGGCCTTCTTTAGACTAGTTGAGTATCTGGAGCATCAGCGGGTTCGATTACAGGCTCAAAATGGCCAGAAACAAAGAACTTTTTTCTGAAACTCATCAGGCTCTTCTTGTTCTGAGAATTGAAGTTATTCCATGCAAGAAATTACCAAGAAACACTGTGTCCTACTCCCTTCAGAGAACAGCGCAAACTGGTTCTAACCAGAATAAAAGAGTGGGAGGCCCCAGTGCATAACTGAGCAAGAGGACAAGTACATTAGAGTGTCTAGTTTGAAAAACTGACGCCTCAAGTCCTCAACTGGCAGCTTCATTAAATAGTACCTGCAAAACACCAGTCTCAACGTCAACAGTGAAGAGGCAACTCCAGGATGCTGGCATTCTAAGTGATCCCAAATTTCTAAGTGACCCCAAACTTTTGAACAGTAGTGTATATCATAAGTAAGTAGTCCTTAACACATCACCAGGTATTGAACCTGTGGATTAATGGTAATAATTTCTGTACTAAGTAGCACATTTCCCCATGTGGGAACACTGTTTTACAGATGCAATAAAACAAAAGTATGACAGTTATATTTATTATAACTCTTAATACATTGGTTTGTGCCATGGATAGTCATATAGCTTTTGTCATTTTACAAAGGGGATGGGAGTGTGTTCAGGTAATGATTCTTTGTGATGTTGCTGACAGACAGAATACACTTACGTCCACCCTCCGTGCGGCCAGCTCAGCATTCATGTCTGACAGATAGTCTGGGATGATGTCCAATAGACAGGCAGCCAGGAAGACGCCTCCGGCAAAACAGCTGATGAAACTCAAGACCACCCGATGGGTTTCTACATGATACAAAACGCTACTGTTTAATGCTCAACATAACCCCAGGGTCTGTCTTTCCCTGACCATGTGACCTGACCAGGAACAACTTTGGGCCCATATCAAATGAACTGTTAATGAACCCAGAGCTCTTCCTATTCAGGTCACATGGTGGGGTTAGAATAATAAATACAAAAAACCTGACCCTAGCAATATACAGTGCCTTCAGAAAGTATTCACACCCCTTGACTTCTTCCCCCAAAAAATGTTAGCCTGAATTTAAAATAGATTGACATTTTTACAACTTTATCAATTAAAAGTTGAAATGTCTTGAGTCAATAAGTATTCAAACTCAATTTTTCAGATGAACTACATGTTCACTCAAACAGTTCTCCAATCGAATGTGTTCCCGCATATAAATAGGCATTTGGATTGATATGGATTTGACGTTTAAAATAAAAAAAACACATGAGCTGGTTAAGCTAAGCTAAGATTTAAAAAGTTGGCATTTTCTACAGTAGGAAGCATTTTATTCAGTCAATCTTTTTATCTGTTCTTGATTATGGTGACATTCTATCAAAGAGCAGCTGCTACTACTCTTAAACCTTTGGATGCCATCTACCATAGTGCCCTCTGTTTTGTTACAGGTTACAGTTGATCACTGCATCCTTTATCAAACGGTTGGCTGGACTTAGCTAGAGACCTGTAAATCTCTACATTACTCCTTTTTGTTGACAATGCCCTACTTCAGCAGCAAAGGTAGATAAGACGGAAGTAGACACTGGAGTTGCCTAACCCGTTCAAAGGATTGGTTAATGGCTACCTGACTGAAGTTGTCTGTTTAACTTAAGTTGTGAATCAAGGAAACTATGGATTTCTTTCAGTTAATGTGACATAAGCTGTGATATGAATAATGTGTGATTATCTGATGACTGAATCATTTCATCTGACTTATGGGTCTAAATCAGCTGTTAACCAGTCAGAAAATAAACACCTTATGGAGATACCACTAACTGATCAAAAAAAAAAAAAAAAAAAAAAATTGAAGTGATCAAGAAGTGCAATCAAACACTCTGGGAGCACTGAAATGAAACAGCCATGATAGCTCCTAATGTCACCCTCTGCTTAGGAAAAAAAAAGAGAAGCAACAGAGATAATCATCTTGCAGAGACCTGAAGGAAGTATTGAGCACCATTGTACAAACACAGAAGTGAAAACAACTCATCAGCAAATCAGCCATTGCAAAACAAAAACTGTCTTAATATGTGGCTGAAGGGATAGTAATGGCCCATACAATTTAGGCACACATTAAACAAACAGTCTCTAATCACAGTAAATGTTATGGTCCTTCATTGTTTTAGTAATGCCCTGAGTCATAGTGTATAATATATATATATATATAGGCATTCGGACATACAGAGACTGCTGGGCCTAAAGAGAAAGTTAAAAGCAGGGGTATATTCACTAATAACCAAACTGAGGCAAATAGGCTGAAACTGGGAGGGACCAAACTGAACTTTTTTTTAAATGGTTGCTCAATGTTTATAAGAGGTTTGATTTCTGTCTACAAATGACATGTATTATTACTAGTTTCCGTTGCAAAAAGTTACGGTTTGCACTAATACATTGACCTCTGACCCTAAGCAGGGCTGAGTTCAGTCTTTTTTTAAACTTTCTGGAACGTTCAATTGAACGGAAATGTTGCTGTACTGAACGACCAGTTGAAAAATGGGGAGGGTTTGGTTTGTGAACGCTGTCAGCATGGCCCACATGGCCACTGCCCTTTAAATGCATCTCTCATTGCGTCAAGCCACACCTACCAAACAGACCTCAAAGTTTGTTCAAGAACGTTTTGGGGAAACGTGTCATTCAGTAAACTTTTCTGCAACGTATCAAACATTCAAGTGAACTGAATGCACCTCAGTTGAAAAACAGGGAGGGGATGTGTTATGGCTTGGGGAATCCTGTCAGCTTGGCCACTTCCCTTTAAATACGCCCTTCATTGCTTCAAGCCACACCCACCAAATGGGAGCAAACGTGCTTCAGTCTGTTCAAGAAGGTTTTGGGGAAACGTGTCATTCAGTACAAACCCTTCCGCAACGTAGCAAACTGAACGCACCTCAGCTTTTGTTTCGCTTCCACTGAAGGTCTGTGGGTTGAGTGTTCACTGGAATGTGCCATCTTAATTAAGGGGCTTTATCCCTGTCAGGCGACTCTAGTCCAGTGGTATTCAAAGCTAGCGGCCCTGGAGAACTGCAGTGGGGTCACCAGTAACTGTATTTTTAGGAGTACAGATTATTGTATGGGACAATGTACAAATGTTAAGAAAGACCAGAAAATAAAATTGTAAATGTATTTATTGGTTTCTTTTGATTTTTAAGGTTATTTGTTGATGTAAATCTAAATTTACCGATTTTTTGGGTGGGGTAAGGTTGGGAGAAATTCTAGTAAAAAATAATAATAAATGGGGTCCCCAGAAATTCTGGCAGAAAATAATGGGTTCCCCACTGAAAAAGTTTGAATACCACTGTTCTCGTCTGTCTCCTTGGAGGAGACTCAATGATTTCTCATCATAAGAAATCAATTAAGTAAATTTGCTAATCTAGGCCTAAATCAATTATGCAAATGGAATAATTAAGCAATAAATCCCAAGGGGGTGTGGTTTATGGCCAACATACCAGAGGACTGTTCTTAGGGACTACGCAACGCGTAGCCCTTAGCCGTGGTATATTGGCCATATATCACAAACCCCAGAGGTGCCTTATTGCTATTATAAACTGGTTACCAACGTAATTAGAGCAGGGAAAATAAATGGTTTTGTCATACCCATAACATACGGTCTGATATACCATGGCTGTCAGCCAATCAGCATTCAGAGCGCAAACCACCCAGTTTATAATACATCGCACACTTCTCAAGTAAAATAAGATCATTTTGAGATAACACCATTGTTACCTACAGGGGTTGGAACTTGTTCAGGAAAAAGAAGCAAAAACTGTAAAAGAACCAAAAAAATTGAGGAACAGAACCAGTACTGATAATTAAAGTGATCAATACTGTTCTGGAACAGAACTGTTATTTTAAAAGTCTGGGAACTGGTTACAATGTTATGTCAAATAAATGTTTGTCACATTCGACAAATAAAAAATGTGCTTACTTATGAGCCCTTAAAAAAAACAAATATTACATTGTTGTTTATTAAGAATAAGTAATGTTGTTTCCTAAATAGACTAACTCGGTACTGGTAACCCTTGTATATAGCCTCATTGTGTTACTATTTTTATTTTCATCCATTTTTTAAATAAAAATTATAACTCTGCAGTGGGTTAAGGGCTCGTAAAAAAAAGAACTCTTCAAGACAGTGTGGTGAAGGCACAACAGCGCCTCTTCAACGTCAGGGGGCTGAAGAAATGTGTCTAGGCCCCTAAGACCCTCAAACCTTTACAGATGCACAATTGACAGCATCCTGTCGGGCTGTATCACCGCCTGGTGATGTATCACCGCCTTTCGGTTACTGGCCCAACGCTCTAGGCTATCTGCCGATCAACCAAACCTAAACTATTCAGTTTCACCAAAATAACGTTCGCAGCAGAGGCATATCCAATATATCTAGGAACAATACTTTCCTTTGCTATAGAATAAGCGTTTAAAACACGTTTTTCAATTCCCGCCTGTAAAAGTGGGAGATTGCCTGGTATTTTACTCACGTGACCGAGAATGGACTACATGGCAGCCCACACAGGCGGAAAATGGGACACCCTGGGTAAAAACGTGTTTTATACGCTTATTTGATAGCGTAGTACACATCTAACACGAATCGTAAGTATTTATTCTTATAGATGGTAGATATGCATCTTGTTGACGGGAAGCGTTGAAACCGAATAGTCTAGGTTTGGTTGATGAAGGAAGGGACGCAACGAGCCATCTGGCTTGTTGTGGGAAACAGCAATTGCATACGGGGTTACAGCATGAGACTAGCTAGTTAGTAATTATATCATTTGTAGGTTACCTACTGAAACTTACCTGTCCCACTGGTTTCTCTGAACCACTTCATCCGAGCAGGAATAAATCCGAAAAATAGCGTCAGGAGCAACAAACCCACGAGGGCACCTATTTTCACCTGTAACAAGTAGTCCATCTCGATTTGTTACTACCGGACAGAATCAAAACTGGCTGTTTTGGGATAAGCCTAGCAAATAGCGATTTAAATAAACGAACCGTGAAGGCAATGAGATGAATACGCCATACGAACAGGTTTGCGTTACTGAAAAACCTACGCTATTCGAAAACTCATATCCCTGCTACACTGGCAATTTCAGAAGCTAATTATGCGCCTGCTAGATACATGTTTACACTGTCATGCAAGTTGTTGGAGGACTTTGCGCTAGTAGTCTTCTGAGCAGTGTTGCAAACACATTTTCAGGATAAGTGGTTAGAGGCAGGTTGATTTGTTGCTAAAAGTTGCTAAATGACGTTGTGATGGCATTGCGTGATAACGTAAAACTGCGTCATTACGTGGAATACACAATAACGCTACTCGAGTTGACTGGCCATCTCGGCAAAAAAATATGATTTTGTTCAGGTACAGACTCCCACTGTTTTCTGTACAATTTTGATTGAGACATGTTGATTGATGTTGTAAGCTCTGTTCAAGATCAAACATTCGTGACCAACTATATTCATTGGGTGTGTCTAGTCGAACCCGTACTACTGCTGCTGCAGTCAGCCAACAATGATTTGCAATTTACTGAAATTGCTGCTGGCCTGTTGCTGACATCACTCACAATGCACTTTTGCAGCCAGGCACGTGTGTTGTGACTGAGTGTGACAGAGAAAGTCGTTTGTCATTTAGATGGCAAATGCATGCATTTTAGCGTTTGAGTCACTTTTTCAAAAGTTACTAAAAGTTCCAAATACATTTATAAAAGTAGCTAAAATTGTTGCTAGGTGCTTTTTGAAAAAAAAAGTTGCCAGGGTAGTCTGAAAAGTTGCTAAATCTAGCAATAAAATCACTGCTTCTGACCGCAGCACAAATGACGATCACGTTATATGGTAATGAGGGAACTTTAAATAAAAACCCGCATTTCGAAACATTGTAATATAGATAACTCGTTAAAAAAACGGTTTTTTTTTTTTTATCTGCCATCGTGTGCCAGCATAATATCATGCTGCTAGGAGAACGGTAATGATATTCGTATCCTCTTCCTGGTAGCCACGCCCACTATGATAATTTTAAGAATACAGTACGATTTTCTTACACAGCGCAGCTGATTGCGGAGTCCATAGAAAGTTACGAATCCTTCCTAGGCAAAGGATGAAGCCTGACTTGATTCTTGTGACCAAATGGGGAAATGTAATCAATGATAATGTCTCACACCATACAAGGCCTACTAGGAATGTGGTGCCTTTCTTAGTGTGTTCCACAATGTTTTATATATTTTCCATGGTAGGCCTAGTTCTTGATGTTACACAACTTAATGGAAGCTCAGATTCATGACTATTCACATGTACAGACCCAGCAGTGCACCTACTAGCGTTCCCAGTTCAAAGGCACTCAAATCAAAGCTTGATGATTATTTGAATCAGCTGTGTAGTGCTAGGGCATAAACGCCCCTCTTATCGAATTGTTCTGTTAAAATAAAGACACCTGAAGTTGCCTAACCCGTTCACGTGATTGGTTACTCGAGGTTCCTATGGCAGGGATGGGAGACTCCTAGCCTCTGCAGGAGTTGTCACACTTTTTCTCAATCCCAATGAAACAATTACATTCTAAACTGAGGTCATTATTAGTTGATTATTAGAGTCAGGTGCGTTAGTTGGGGCAAAAGTGTGACACCTGTGAGGCCTTGAGTTTCCCAAGCTTACATGCTGACCAGACCGGACACGTTGCCAGTGTCGCAAAATACATTTAGAACCATGTTATTCAATTATTGCACCCACACTGCTCGCGTTCGCCAACGAGCGTCTGCGATGCCAAGGGCTAAAATAGAACTCCTTTCTATTTCTGACTCAGATCGTGCTGCAAGTCCTGCCTCACCCATCACCTCATTGATTTATAGAAGCAGGTACCCACGTGCCATCTCCTCATTGGTTTATAGAAGCAGGTACCCATCTCCTCATTGGTTATACCCACGTGGGTGATTGAAAGACGAACTGTTTTGCCAGTTGTCGTGGTAATACTATGAAAGTTTAGATGTGATCACAATATAAGTTCAAAGATGAAAAAGCCTGGAAGGAGGAGAGTTGACTAGAAACGATTCGGTTGGCCGTTTTATGTGTGGATTAATTGTCGGAATAGAGGACCTTGTGCATTTCAGGTAAAATAACAACTCAATGTTTATATCCCAGGACAAATTAGCTAGCAACAGCAAGCTAGCTAAATAGGACAAATTAGCTAGCAAGTGCAAGCTAACTAGCTAAATTGCCATACATGTTTAATGCTTTTCGACCTGTCCCCAAATTAATGTAATTGGTTCAGAGTTTGTTTTGATATTTTAACCTGTGTGTTGTGATCGTGTTTGGTGTATGGGGACAAAATAAATTTATGCACGCGCGCAGCCGATTTGGGTTCCGTGTTAGGGTCTCCATCGAACTAGGTAAATCTGCTTTTAATTTTTCCAGATTGCTGGAACACAATTCAAAATAAGTTTCTTCTAGATGTTCTGGTGCTTTTCAGGCAATTAAGTATTGATTGGGGACTTATTTTTTTTTGATTCCCATGACTATGTTTTTGTATTTTAATGTGTATTTGTTGTATTATTATAAGGGGCCTAGGTCTCAATGTCTTCCCTGTTAAAATAAAGATGAAATAAAAATGTCAAGGGTTAACCTGTCACCTCCCCTTCATCTACACTGATTTAATTGGATTTAATCAGTGACATCAATAAGAGATCATAGCTTTTGCCTGAATTCACATGTTTAGTCTGTCATGGAAAGAAGTGTTCATAATGTTTTGTACAGAGTGTGTAGCTGGCTCATTTGGATGTGTATTCTACCTGTGATCCAAAATCAAATGTTACATGCTAGGACAAGGAGACTTCATGATATTACTTTGTCTTTACACATCTATTCACTACTGGCCACTACCCATCAAGTACTGAGCAAATGTCCAAATTAACAAAATTCCCTGCATTTGCATTGCGAATGTTGCTTTGATGGATACCAGACACGTGACATGCAACGTTCAAGTGTCATACAAAGTGGGTAATGTTGAACCCCCAACTCCTGTCTGTCACTCACCCATTTAAATATCTTAAACATATACAGTTGAAGGTGTGGTCTGTACCTTGTGAATATTCCCTTTTGATAGCACAAATATTCCCATTTGTTCTCTCTGCTATAAAATATAGTTGTTTTTCAGAATTACTGCCACTGACATGTTAATGTCTGAGCCTACAGCCCACTAACATTTGATCAGTCAGGGTCCTGCACACACCGACAGTACACTCTTCTCCCCGCCCCCACTTACTTATACACATACAATTCAAAGAAGATCTAAGTCTGTATTCACAAAGTGTCTTAGGGTAGCATTGCTGATCTAGGATCACTGATCAGATCAGCAATCAGGTCCCTATGTAGTCAGCAGATGCAGCTGCTGTTTCAGCACTGAGGACTGGACACGTGATCAACTTCCCATTATAGGAAAAGTCACATGTTATCGTGGAGATGACACAATTTGTCTTTTAATATTGAATTGATGACATTTTATTATAGGGAATATCATTCTGATTCAAACTCCTCACACCTGTTTCTTGGGCCACAGTGCCGAAAATGATTCCAAAAATGTATTTTGTCCATGCCCTTGCCTATACACACACTTAGGTTATTGTTAATGACAACCAAAGAAATGTGTGCTTCGGCTATAAACAAAGATTCTTGGCATTCTTAAGAAAAAGGCCTATTCAAGTAAGTTAGTAGCTTTGAAAGTCCTCAGGGTGGCAGTAGCGAGCAGGAGTTATTCTTGGAGTCCATTTGAGACCCTTGACTTTTTCCACATTTTGTCGTGTTACAGCCTTTATTTTAAAATGTATTCAATCTACACACTACCCCATAATGACAAAGCAAAAACTGCGTTTTAGATTTTTTTTTGCAAATCTATAGCATTTATAACACTTTAGAGAAGCTTTTTATTACATGTGACTTGTCATATAAAAGACTACATAGAGGGATCCAATCAATGATCCTAGATTAGCAATGCTACCCTGTGAATACAGACTTAAGATCTTCCTTGAATTGTATTTGTGTAAGTAAGTGGGGGAGGAGAGTGTCCTACAGGTGTGTAGCCTGGCTGGTCATTTGGTAGTGGGCTGTAGCCTCAGGCCTTTGCATCTTATCTGACCCCTCCCCTCCCCTCTCTTCTTTATTTTATAGCAGAGACAACAAATGGGAATATTTGTGCAATCAAAAGGGAATATTCACAAGGTACAGACCACACCTTCAACTATATGTTTAAGATATATAACCTGTCTGGGCTAGGGGGCAGTATTTTCACGGCCGGATGAGAAAACGTACCCAATTTAAACAGGTTACTACTCTGGCCCAAGAATATGCATATTATTAGTAGATTTGGATAGAAAACACTCTGAAGTTTCTAAAACTGTTTGAATGGTGTCTGTGAGTATAACAGAACTCATATGGCAGGCAAAAATCTGAGAAAAAGTCAACCAGGAAGTGGAGGATCTGAGAATTGTAGTTCTTCTTTCTAGTCCCTTTCGAAACTACAGTATCCGTGGGGTTACGTGCACTTCCTAAGGCTTCCATTGGCTGTCTAAAGCCTTCAGAAAGTGGTTTGAGCATTCTCCTGTCACTGGGCAGATAATAGGAGCTCAGTTTCTGAGTGGACTGCCTGGCAACAAAGGGATTGGATATGCGTGGTCACGCTGTTCCTTCTTTTTCTCCTTGAATGAATACGCTATTGTCCGGTTGGAATATTATCGCAATTTTACGTAAAAAATACCATAAAGATTGATTTTAAACAGCGTTTGACATGCTTCTAAGTACGGTAATGGAACATTTGGACTTTTCGTCTCTGGTTCCGCGCTCGCGTGTTATGCCTTTGGATAAGTGATATGTACGCATGAACAAAACGGAGGTATTTGGACATAAATATGGATTATTTGGAACAAAAACAACATTTATTGTGGAAGTAGCAGTCCTGGGAGTGCTTTCTGACGAAGATCAGCAAATATTTCTAATACTAATTCTGAGTTTAGGTTGCCCCAAACTTGGCGGGTGTCTGTAAAACTCACCGTGATGGCTGAGCTATGTACTCAGAATATTGAAAAATGTGCTTTCTCTGTAAAGTTATTTTAAAATCTGACACAGCGGTTGCATCCAGGGGTAGTCTATCTATAATTCTTAAAATAATTGTTATATATTTTGTCAACGTTTATGATGAGTATTTTTGTAAATTGGTGTGCACATTCACCGGACATTTTGGTGGGAATACATTTTCTGAAAATCACGCACCAATGTAAAATGCTGTTTTTGGATATAAATATGAACTTTATCGAACAAAACATACATGTATTGTATAACATAATGTCCTAGGAGTGTCATCTGATGAAGATCGTCAAAGGCTAGTGCTTCATTTAGCTGTGTTTTGGGTTTTATTGACACATGTCCTTGCTTGGAAAATGTCTGTGTGATTATTTTTGTCTATGTACTCTCCTAACATAATCTAATGGTTTGCTTTTGCTGTAAAGCCTTTTTTTAAATCGGACAATGTGGTTACATCAAGGAGAAGTGTATCTTTAAAATGGTGTAAAATAGTTGTATGTTTGAGAAAGTTGAATTATGACATTTTGTTGTTTTTGAATTTGCCGCCCTGATATTTCACTGGCGTCCCACGTAGCCCATAGAAGGTAATGGATTTGAGTGACAGACAGGAGTTGGGGGCTCAACATTACCCACTTTGTATGTGTAACAGGTTTGGTTATGTTTCCACTTGCCTCTAAAGAAAGGTGTATTCAATGTTCAGGCATTCTTATTGATTGGTTCAACTCTGATGACAATAAGGCATGTTGTGATTGGCCCCGCATGTAGATAGGGGAAGATCGCGAACGTCAGGTCTCCCCAGTATGAAAATGTGATGCAAGGGGTAGGTCACTTTCTGAATACTGTTTTCTATTTTCTATTTTACAATGTGTACAAGTTTGCTGTACATTACTTATTTATACATGTGTGGGTATATGGTACCTGTTAGGGATTGAGGGGCTTTCTGGGATGTGCTTTGGCATATGATTGCTGTAAATAAGTGTGTTAGCTAGCATACACCGATGTAATGGTCACATAAGCCCACTGCTAACGCAGTTGTTTTCATGCTACAGATTTTACCATTGACAGCCATCAATATCGTTAAGCCCTGCACAGCTAACGTGCTGTTTCCTATTTAACAACTGGTATTTACACATGTTATATTTTGTATTGTATTTTGTTAACCCAGTATGAAAATGTGATGCTGGGGATTTTACCATCGACAGCCATCAACATCGTTAAGCCCTACACAACTAACGTGCTGTTTCCTATTTAACAACAGAAATAAATAATGCTCAACTGGGACCACTGGCAGAGGGTGATTTATTTGGACAAAACACAACGCAAGGAGAGTACGATTTACATCTGTTACATATGACACTTGAAATTTGCATGTCACGTGACTGGATCAAAACCAGTCATATCTAACATCCATAAAGCAACATTCAGGGAATTTCATTAATTTGGACATTTGCTCAGTACTTGAAGGGTGAATAGAAAAACTCTCACAAGAGACCTCTTGAAAGTGATAGCACATTACTGCCATCGAGTGGATGAAAAATGGTACAACAGGTTATTCTGTAAATACAGTCGTGGCCAAAAGTTTTGAGAATGACACAAATATTAATTTTCACAAAGTCTGCTGCCTCAGTTTGTATGATGGCAATTTGCATATACTCCAGAATGTTATGAAGAGTGATCGGATGAATTGCAATCAATTGCTAAGTCCCTCTTTGCCATGCAAATGAACTGAATCCCCCAACAACATTTCCACTGCATTTCAGCCCTGTCACAAAAGGACCAGCTGACATCATGTCAGTGATTCTCTCGTTATCACAGGTGTTAGTGCTGAAGAGGACAAGGCTGGATTTGAGTTCGAATAACAGTCCGGAAGCTTCAAAAGGAGGGTGGTGCTTGGAATAGTTGTTCTTCCTCTGTCAATCATGGTTACCTGCAAGGAAACACGTGCCGTCATCATTGCTTTGCACAAAAAGGGCTTCACAGGTAAGGATATTGCTGCCAGTAAGATTGCACCCAAATCAACCATTTATCGGATCATCAAGAACTTCAAGGAGAGCGGTTCAATTGTTGTGAAGAAGTCTTCAGGGTGCCCAAGACCCAGCAAGCGCCAGGACCGTCTCCTAAAGTTGATTCAGCTGTGGGATCGGGGCACCACCAGTACAGAGCTTGCTCAGAAATGGCAGCAGGCAGGTGTGAGTGCATCTGCACGCACAGTGAGGCAAAGACTTTTGGAGGATGGCCTGGTGTCAAGAAGGGCAGCAAAGAAGTCACTTCTCTCCAGGAAAAACGTCAGGGGCAGACTGATATTCTGCAAAAGGTACAGGGATTGGACTGCTGAGGACTGGGGTAAAGTCATTTTCTCTGATGAATCCCCTTTCCAATTGTTTGGAGCATCCGGGAAAAAAGCTTGTTCGGAGAAGACAAGGTGAGCGCTACCATTAGTCCTGTGTCATGCCAACAGTAAAGCATCCTGAGACCATTCATGTGTGGGGTTTCTTCTCAGCCAAGGGAGTGGACTCACTCACAATTTTGCCTAAGAACACAGCCATGAATAAAGAATGGTACAAACACATCCTCCGAGAGCAACTTCTCCCAACCATCCAGGAACAGTTTGGTGACGAACAATGCCTTTTCCAGCATGAGGGAGCACCTTGCCATAAGGCAAAAGTGATAACTAAGTGGCTCGGGGAACAAAACAGCGATATTTTGGGTCCATGGCCAGGAAACTCGCCAGACCTTAATCCCATTGAGAACTTGTGGTCAATCCTCAAGAGGCAGGTGGACAAACATAAACCCACAAATTCTGACAAACTCCAAGCATTGATTATGCAAGAATGGGCTTCCATCAGTCAGGATGTGGCCGAGAAGTAAATTGACAGCATGCCAGGGCGGATTGCAGAGGTCTTGAATAAGAAGGGTCAACACTGCAAATATTGACTCTTTGCATCAACTTCATGTAATTGTCAATAAAAGCCTTTGACACTTATGAAATGCTTGTAATTATACTTCAGTATTTCATAGTAACATCTGACAAAAATATCTAAAGACACTGAAGCAGCAAACTGTGAAAATTAATATTTGTGTCATTCTCAGAACTTTTGGCCACGACTGTACACTACAATTCAGCCATATGAGACTTGACGCAGGATTAATAATGGTAACTTAAACCCATGTCAGATTTAAGAATATTGGATACCTTATTGTACATAAAATACCAGCACATGCATCATAATACGGCCAGTGTCAAAGTTTTTACACTTCATCAAAAGTGATTTACCTTACATTTTTAAACAGGCCTACAAACAGGAAATGCTAGCTGAAGTGGTGGTGACTGCATTTGGCCAATAGTGAATAGATTTGTAAAGACAAAGTAATATCAATCTCATTTTGTCTTCGCTATGTAACTTATAAAATATTTTATCACAGGTAAAATGTAGCAATTACATTCACTTATTACTTACCAAGAGAAGGGAGCTACATAGTACTCATAGTAGTAGCCATGTAGTTATCGAACAGTACATTTAATATCCCCAAAAAAGGTTGCATTTGTAGCCTACAGTTAAACATCTGTTAACTTTGTTTATTCCACTTGCTTTGGCAATTAAAAATTAACAGTTAACACTCTCCCTTGACAATCCTTATAGTTCATTCACATATGGTATGGCCCATGTTGACTCCAATGCTTCCCACAGTTGTCAAGTTGGCTGGATGTCCTTTGGGTGGTGGACCATTCTTGATCCACACAGGAAACTGTTTAGTGTGAACCCAAACAGCATTGCAGTTCTTGACACAGCCCGGTGCACCTGGCACATACTACCATACCCTGTTCAAAGGCACTTAAATATTTTGTCTTGCCCATTCACTCTCTGAATGGCACACATACACCCAGGGCTGCATGCTACATGCTAATGCTTAAGACCACATAGAGAACACAGTCAGCGCCAGGCTAGCGGGCCTGGACAGGAGTAGGCTGGACAATAGAATGAGTCAAAATTCACCCAAAGCTAAAAAACTGCCAAAGAATGTTGGCTGTGCTGGAACACTAGAGTGAGGCCATAGCAAATTCATTGAAATTAAACTTCGCTGAGCCTCTTCTGACTGGAGTGATGCTTAGAATTCCATTTCCCTTAAATGGCACAGAAATGTCTACCTTTTTATTTTACCACTACAATCTGTTTTTAGGACAAAAAATGAAAAATAACAACTCGTGTAGAAAGTAAACATCCACACTTCGATGGTGTCAAGTGTGCTTATGTCTGCGTAAGGAGGAAGTAGAAAAAAAAGGCAACAACTATTTCTGGTCTAGCAATCGATGACAGCAGAGTACGCTGCCCAACCTTATGTTATTAGAAAGAGGAGATTATCCAGATTTTAAAATGGTGTCGACTTGAACAAATCTAAATATACACTTTGTGAGCAGTTTGACGAAATAGACCAGCATACCTCTCCATAGGAAAACATTGGGGGGAGCTCAGAGTTCCAAGCAATGTTCCCTCTATGTTGCGTGTGCAGTAGCCCGAGACTGCTGTGCAGCAGTCAGTGCAGAAATATCAGCCCATAGAGAGAAGCATGAGATTGAACTTCACTCAACTTTCTAGAGCAGCAGTCACAAACCGGTCAATCGCGATCGACTGGTCGATCTCCAAGGCATTCCTAGTCGACGGTAAAAGCCTTGTGTTCATATTTGTATTTGTCTCGTGCTGTTTTTACATTTTCTGGGTCAAGGTTTCAAGACAGGCTTTATTACTTCCACTTTTAGTGAGTTTGGTACACATCCGGTGGATAGGGAGCCATGTATTATGTTCACATAGGAGGCCCTAGCACAGGAAGTAGCTCTTTCAGTAGTTTAGCTGGAATAGGGTCCAGTATTCAGCTTGAGGGTTTAGAAGGCATGACTATTTTCATGAATGTGTCAAGAGATACAGGATTAAAAAACTTCAGTGCGTCCTATGATCCTAGGTCCTGGCAGTTCTGTGCAGACTCGGGACAACTGAGCTTTGGAGAAATACGCAGATTCAAAGTGGAGTCCGTAATTTGCTTTCTAATGATCATGATATTTTCATTGAAGAAGTTCATGAATTTATCACTGCAGAAGTGAAAGCTATCCTCTCTTGTTGAATGCTGTTTTTTAGTTAGCTTTGCGACAGTATCAAAAATACATTTTGGATTGTTCATATTCTCATCAATTAGGTTGGAAAACTAGGCTGATCGAGCAGCATTGATGGCTCTTCGACATTGCACGGTAGTGTCTTTCCAAGCTAGCTGGAAGACTTCCAGTTTGGTGGAGCACTATTTCTGTTCCAATTTCCTGGAAACTTGCTTCAGGGCTCGGGTATTTTCTGTGTACCAGGGAGAACATTTCTTGTGACAAATGTTTTTAGGGGTGTGACTGCATTTAGGGTATTACGCATGGTTCAATTAAGATCCTCAGTTAGGTGGTTAACCGATTTTTGTACTCCGACGTCCTTGGGTAGGTGCAGGGAGTCTGGAAGGGCATCTAGGAATCTTTGGGTTGTCCGAGAATTTATAGCACGGCTTTTGATGATCCTTGGTTGGCGTCTGAGCAGATTATTGCAAACGTAATAAAATGGTGGTCCGATATTCCAGGATTATGAGGAAAAACATTTAGATTCACATTATTTGTTCCACGGACAAAATTAGATCCAGGGTATGACTGTGGCAATGAGTAGGTCCGGAGGCATGTTGGACAAAACCCACTGAGTCGATGATGGCTCTGATAGCCTTTTGGAGTGTGTCTGTGGACTTTTCCATGTGAATATTAGTCACCAAAAATGTGAATATTATCTGCCATGACTACAAGGTCCGATTGGAATTCAGGGAACTCAGTGAGGAACGCTGTATATGGCCCAGGAGGCCTGTAAATAGTAGCTATAAAAAGTGATTGAGTAGGCTGCATAGATTATGACTAAAAGCTCAAAAGACGAAAGCGCGGTAATTTTTGTTGTTGTAAATTGCAATTTGCTGTCATAAATGTTAGCAACACCTCCGCCTTTGCTGGTTGCACGGGGATATGGTCAGTAGTGTAACCAGGAGGAGAGGCCTCATTTAAAACAGTAAATTCATCAGGCTTGAGCCATATTTCAGTCAGGCCAATCACATGAAGATTATGATCAGTGATTAGTTAATTGGCTATTAATGCCTTGGAAGTGAGGGATCTAACATTAAGTAGCCCTATTTTGAGATGTGAGATATCACAATCTCTTTCAATAATGACAGGAATGGAGTACGTCTTTATTCCAGTGAGATTGCTAAGGCGAACATCGCCATGTTTTGTTCAACCTAGATCAAGGCACAGACACGGTCACAATGGGGTTAGCTGAGGTGACTACACTGACTGCTAGTGGCAGACTCAACTAAGCTTTCAGGCTGGCTATCTCATTGTGGAGTTAGAGCCCTGTCTATGTTCATAGATAGGATGAGAGCACCCCTCCAGCTAGGATGGAGTCCGTCACTCCTCAGCAGGCCAGGCTCGGTCCTGTTTGTGGGTGAGTGCCAGAAAGAGGACCAATTATCTACAAATTCAATTTTTTGGGAGGGGCAGAAAACAGTTTTCAACCAGCGATTGAGTTGTGAGACTCTGCTGTAGAGCTCATCACTCCCCCTAACTGGGGGAGGGGACCAGAGTCAAATCTTATTGGTCACATACACATATTTAGCAGATTATTTTCTGGGTGTAGCAAAATGCTTGTGTTCCTAGCTCTAACAGTGCAGTAATATATAACAATACACACAATCTAAAGTAAAAGAATGGAGTTAAGAAACATATAAATATTAGGACGAGCAATGTCGGAGTGGCACTGACTAAAATACAGTAGAATAGAATATGGTATATAAATATGAAATGAGTGAAGCAGTATGTAAACATGTATTAAAGTAAACAGTGATCCCATGTCTATGTATATAGGGCAGCAGCCTCTAAAGTGCAGGGTTGAGTAACCGGGTGGTAGACTGTTAGTGATGGCTATTTAACCTGTTTAGGATAGGGGGCAGTATTTTCACGGCCGGATAAAAAACGTACCCGATTTAATCTGGTTATTACTCCTGCCCAGAAACTAGAATATGCATATAATTAGTAGATGTGGATAGAAAACTAAAGTTTCTAAAACTGTTTGAATGGTGTCTGTGAGTATAACAGAACTCATATGGCAGGCCAAAACCTGAGAAGATTCCATACAGGAAGTGCCCTCTCTGACCATTTCTTGGCCTTCTATAGCCTCTTTATGGAAAATAGAGGATCTCTGCTGTAACGTGACATTTTCTAAGGCTCCCATAGGCTCTCAGAAGGCGCCAGAACGGGGAATGATGACTCTGCAGTCCCTGGGCGAAAAACAGTAGGGGTTTTGGAAAGTGGTTGATCTGAGAACAATGACACGGAAGCGCGCGTGCATGTGAAGACTCCATTTTCTATTTTCAGTCTTTGAACAAAAACAAGGTCTCCCGGTCGGAATATTATCGCTATTTTACGAGAAAAATCGCATAAAAATTGATTTTAAACAGCGTTTGACATGTTTCGAAGTACGGTAATGGAATATTTAGAAATTTCTTGTCACAATACGCGCTGGCGCGTCACCCTTCGGATAGTGTCTTGAACGCAAGAACAAAACGCCGCTATTTGGATATAACTATGGATAATAATGAACCAAAACAACATTGGATGTTGAAGTAGAAGTCCTGGGAGTGCATTCTGACGAAGAACAGCAAAGGTAATCCAATTTTTCTTATAGTAAATCTGAGTTTGGTGAGTGCCAAACTTGGTGGGTGTCAAATTAGCTAGCCATGATGGCCGGGCTATCTACTCAGAATATTGCAAAATGTGCTTTCACCGAAAAGCTATTTTAAAATCGGACACCGCGATTGCATAAAGGAGTTCTGTATCTATAATTCTTAAAATAATTTGTTTTTTGTGAACGTTTATCGTGAGTAATTTAGTAAATTCACCGGAAGTTTGCGGTGGGTATGCTAGTTCTGAACGTCACATGCTAATGTAAAAAGCTGGTTTTTGATATAAATATGAACATGATTGAACAAAACATGCATGTATTGTATAACATAATGTCATCTGATGAAGATCATCAAAGGTTAGTGCTGCATTTAGCTGTGGTTTTGGTTTTTGTGACATTATATGCTAGCTTGAAAAATGGGTGTCTGATTATTTCTGGCTGGGTACTCTCCTGACATAATCTAATGTTTTGCTTTCGTTTTAAAACCTTTTTGAAATCGGACAATGTGGTTAGATAAAGGAGAGTCTTGTCTTTAAAATGGTGTAAAATAGTCATATGTTTGAAAAATTGAAGTTTTGGGATTTTTGAGGAGTTTGTAATTCGCGCCACGCTCTATCATTGGATATTGGCGAGGCGTTCCGCTAGCGGAACATCTAGATGTAAGAGGTTTTAACAGTCCGATGACCTTGAGATAGAAGCTGTTTTTCATTCTCTCGGTCAGAGCTTTGATGCACCTGTACTGACCTTGCCTTTTGGATGTTAGCGGGGTGAACAGGCAGTGGCTCAGGTGGTTGATGTTCTTGATGATCTTTTTGGCCTCCCTGTGACATTCGGTGCTGTATGTGTCCTGGGGGGCAGGCAGTGTGCCCCCACTGATGCGTTGGGCAGACCGCAACACCCTCTGGAGAGCCCTGCGATTGCGGGCAGTGCAGTTGCTGTACCAGGCGGTGATACAGCCCGACAGGATGCTCTCAATTTTGCATCTGTAAAAGTTTGTCAGGGTCTTAGGGGCCTAGTTAAATTTCTTCAGCCTTCTGAGGTTGAAGAGGCGATGTTGCGCCTTCTTCACCACACTGTCTGTGTGAGTGGCCCATTTCAGATTGTCGTGATGTGTACGCCGAGGAACTTGAAGCTTTTCACCTTCCCCACTGCGGTCCCGTTGATGTGGATAGGGGTGTGCTCTCTCTGCTGTTTCCTGAAGTCCACGATCAGCTCCTTTTGTTTTGTTGATGTTGAGGGAGAGGTTATTTTCCTGGTTTTCTAAATCGGGTGAACAATGGACTTGACTTTCTGTAAGTTATCACAATCACACCATGAGTAGTTAATCATGAAACATACACGCCCGCCTTTCTTCTTCCCGGAGAGTTCTTTATTCCTGTCTGCGCAATGTACTGAGAACCCAGCTGGCTGTATGGTAGGGGACAGTATATCCCAAGAGAGCCATGAGCTCATCTACCTTATTGGCCAAAGAGACTGAACATTTTTAAAGTAATATACTCGGAAGCGGTGGATGGTGTTCACGTCTCCTGAGTCGGACTAGAAGTCCACTCCGAATACCTCTTCTACGCTTGGTGGCGGAGTTGTTTAGGAGCTAGAAGCAGAGTTGCAATGTCTGTCAGTGCCATCTTGCACACACTCGATGCCGACACATCTTTCTAGCTGATTTACACGCTGAAGCTATATTGCACTTGGTGACCTCTGACTGTTTCATCCTAACATCGTTGGTACCGACGTGGATGACAATATCCCTATACTCTCTACACTTGCCAGGTTTAGACTGCACCATCTTCAGGTTAGCCTTTACGTCGGTAGTCCTGCCCGCTGGTAAACAGTGTATGATCATTTTGAAGTCTAATATTGCGGGTAATGGAGTCGCCAATGACTAATGTTTTCAGTTTGTCAGAGCTAATGGTGGGAGGCTTCGGTGGCTCAGACCCTGCAACGGGTTGGAGGAGAGACCTGAGAAGGCTCGGCCTCTGACTCCGACTCGTTGCTTAATGGGGAGAACCATGTCGAAAGTTTCTGTTGGCTGAATGAGCGACACCGGTTGAGCATGCCAACAGCATTTCTTTCCAGAAGCCTTGAGAACATTTTCCGGCTCTGGGGACTGTGCAGGGGGGAATTATGCTACGATCTGTACTTACTGGTGGCACAGACGCTGTTTCATCCTTACCTACACTTAAATTGCCCTTGCCTAGCGATTGCATCTGAAGCTGTGCTTGCAACACGGCTATCCTCACCATAAGGCGATAGTTCTCATGTATATTATGAGTACAGCGACTGCAATTAGATGGCATTGTGTTAATGTTACGACTTAGCTTTTTCAGCTGGTTGAGGTCCTGTAGAACCATGTCTAGATAAAGCGTCCGGGGTGAAACATTTTAATGAAAAAAGTTGAGCAAGGAAAAGACAAAGATGTTGGTAAATGGATTAAAAGTAACCCTAACCTTTTGATGTGCAACTAACAGCACAACAGCACGCATGAGTGGTCGTGAGTAGATGCTCTTGTTTTGAGATCAAAGCGAGAGCTGCATGTAGCCACGTGTGCACATTTTGTTCATATCCTTTGTTAGTTAGTGACTTATTAGCCCAGTTATAGATCATTTGTAGTCAGCAATAGGGGACGGATTGCTGTCTACAAGAGCACAAAACATACAGTTGAAGTCGGAAGTTTACATACACTTCCAGGTTGGAGTCATTAAAACTAGTTTTTCAACCACTTCACACATTTCTTGTTAACAAACTATAGTTTTGGCAAGTCGGTTAGGACATCTACTTTGTGCATGACACAGGTCATTTTTCCATCAATTGTTTACAGACAGATTATTTCACTTATAATTCACTGTATCACAATTCCAGTTGACTGTGCCTTTAAACAGCTTGGAAAATTCCCAAAAATTATGTCATGGCTTTAGAAGCTTCTGATAGGCTAATTTACATAATTTGAGTCAATTGGAGGTGTACCTGTGGATGTATTTCAAGGCCTACCTTCAAACTCAGTACCTCTTTGCTTGACATCATGAGAAAATCAAAAGAAATCAGGTCAAGACCTCAGAAAACAAATTGTAGACCTCCACAAGTCTGGTTCGTCCTTGGGAGCAATTTCCAAACGCCTAAAGGTACCACGTTCATCTGTACAAACAATAGTGCGCAAGTATAAACACCATGGGACCACGCAGCCATCATACCACTCAGGAAGGAGACTGTCTCCTAGAGATGAACTTACTTTGGTGTGAAAAGTGCAAATCAATCCCAGATCAACAGCAAAGGACCTTGTGAAGATGCTGGAGGAAACAGTTACAAAAGTATCTATCCACAGTAAAACGAGTCCTATATCGACATAACCTGAAAGGCTGCTCAGCAAGGAAGAAGCCACTGCTCCAAAACTGCCATAAAAAAGCCAGACTACGGTTTGCAACTGCACATAGGGACAAAGATCGTACCTTTTGGAAAAATGTCCTCTGGTCTGATGAAACAAAAATGGAACTGTTTGGCCATAATGACAATTGTTATGTTTGGAGGAAAAAGGGGTACGCTTGAAAGCTGAAGAACACCCTCCCAACCGTGAAGCACGGGGGTGGCAGCATCATGTTGTGGGGGTGCCTTGCTGCAGGAGGGACTGGTGCACTTCACAAAATAGATGGCATCGTGAGGGAGGAAAATTAGGTGGATATATTGAAGAAACATATCAAGACATAAGTCAAGTCAAAAAGTGAAAGCTTGGTCGCAATTGGGTCTTCCAAATGGACGCTAACCCCAAGCCTATCTCCAAAATTGTGGCAAAATGGCTTAAGGACAACAAAATCAAGGTATTGGAGTGGCCATCGCAAAGCCCTGACCTCAAGCCTATAGAAAGTTTGTGGGGGAAAACTGAAAAAGCGTGTGCAAGCAAGGAGGCCTACAAACCTGAGTCAGCTACACCAGCTCTGTCGGGAGGAATGGGCCAAAATTCACCCAACTTATTGTGGGAAGCTTGTGGAAGGTTACCAGAAATGTTTGACCCAAGTTAAACAATTTAAAGGCAATACTATTATTATCTATTATTTCATTGTATTCACAGGAATGTCCCTGTATTGATGTGTAATATTGTTATATTACACATCTGGGGTGGCAGGTAGCCTAGTGTTTAGCGCGTTGGGTCGGTAACCTAAAGGTTGTTAGATCGAAACCCCGAGCTGACAAGGTAAAAATCTGTTGTTCTGCCCCTGAACAAGGCAGTTAACTCATTGTTCCCTGGTAGGCTCTCATTTTAAATACGAATTTGTTCTTAACTGACTTGCCTAGTTAAATAAAGGTTAAATGCAAAAAAAAATATTATTGTTGCAATAAAAAAAAAATCTATGACCACCTTTTCAATTCCCTTAAAGATTGAGTTGGTAACCTCTAGTGGCCATTGTCTGTAAGTACACGTTGGAACTAGACTCGGAAGCAGCGTGTACACGGTTGAAACCAAGGAGACAGCATGACGGAATACACAGGTACACGTGAGATATGTAAATAGTGCGTGAAAAACTATGATAATATAAATACTGAATCGTGTACTACAGAGAACGGTCATCATATTGTAATTTGGATATTTTGCACTTGAAATAATTGTTAATTCGTGTGTACATTTGAAGTCTTGCAATGTTGCTTGTGGCTAGTTAGCTAACGCATTTCTTATACCGGTATGCTGACTAACTAACTTTAGCTAGCCAGTTTGCTAGCTGAGCTTCTATTGAGCATACGCCATGCAGCTTTTTGGATTACCACGTTATTCAGATAACTCAAAGTAAACGAAACCTGCACTGAAAAAAAGTGCTTGAACTTGTTAGGCACACATAACGGCAATGCCCGTTCGCTACATCTATCTAGTTAGCCAGTTCATGCAATGTTTTAACACTGACACCAAAGATTGGTGTACCTATCCCCCGTTGACACTGTGTCAGATCACGACGGTGGAGCAGGGGACGCTGTGCCCGATCTCTCAGACAGTGATAATGAGGAGCAGTGGATGGAGGAGGCCAATGACAACTTTCAAGTTACTTGCTTATTCTGTGACAAGTCTGTATCATTGCTGTTCTAAGCAACTCACTGATACATTTAATCTGGTTTGAAATAGTTAACTCTCTCTGAAAGTGTTGCTGGTTAAAATAAGTCTTGTCCCTCATGTTTTCTCAGGTTGTCATTCTGTACCAGAAACACTACAACACTGCCTAGTAGAGCATCAAGTTCAGCTTGCTGAAGTGGTTAAGAAACAGTAAGTTTGTAAACTTCTTAATCTTAACAGTACTCAGATCATCCGATACGGTTTCAAATTACACCAACACTGGCTTTGTATCTACAAACTAATCATTGTAGTGTCTTAATTAAATAAGTGATGCGCCCCCCCCCCCCAAATGATTTCAAATGTATGCCAAACATCCTACCCCCAAAGGACCTTTCCAGGGATATAATTTCAGGAAGATCCAAAACTTCAGAATTATCTTTGGGCCTATATCTTGTGTGGAAAGCCCCATTGCTGATATTATTGCAAGCATACAGTGTGCAGGAGCCTTCTCCAACACACATGTAAACAAAAACATAATTATAGATTTGCAATTGTGTTCTTTATAGCTATGATTTGATTAATCATGAATTTTAGGTTCTCGAACCTCCGAAATGAATCAGTTACTTCTTAGCATTAAAACATCGCCTTTCTATGTCGTGCCAAGTACATCCTTGGTTTTCCAAGTTCATGGACAATTTTGACTGTTTATGTTTGCAGAAGTACAGTTGGCAGAGCCTGTCTACGATATGAGTGTTCAATTCCCTGGGAGAGTGATGAGTACTTGAGGCCAGCTTTACAGGATGACCCCTTACTGCAGATAGGTACTGGAATTCACAGGTTCATTGTTCAACTCAAAGGCCTCAATTTAATCAATTGCAGATAAAGGGTAACTGCATTACAGGTATATTTAGAATGTTTTCACCAGATGTGGCGTTTTGCAACAATATCCAATGTTGTTTTAAAGAAGAACTTGAACCTGTTTAAAACCAACAAAGCCTGCAAGCTGTTCCTATAAACATAGTGAATCTGCAGTGCTGTTTTCTTTTATCTAGCGTTATTTGACTGGGCATTTGCATGGGATGACGTCACTGACATGGTTCAGACAAAGGAGGTTTAAAGCATTGCATGTTTGGCAGAGATGCAATTGTACACAGTACTGTTAGAGTAGGCAGTCATTATCTTCCTGTGTTTTGAAATTCAAGTGAGTCCCCCCTCTCTTTTTCTCTTTCCCTTTTGTTAGATCTGGAAGAACTGTGTGGGGATGGGGATGTTGCATGGCCCCTCTACTGGGGGCCAGTGTGAAGCCAGCTACTCCTCTGCTGCTCTCCTGCAGAGGGCCCAGGCTGCAGAGGAGAGGGCCCAGCGCACAGAGGAGGCCTTGGCCAGAGCTATGGATGACCTACACAAACTCAAGTCAGTGCTGCCCACACTACTATTAACATTACTGTTAATTACTGCGACTACTACTGTTATTAGCATCACCACTACTACCATTTCTGATATTATTAAAAAATACACATACTACATTAACCCTTTATACTCGAGGGAATTGGCCAATATGCATAGGGTCAAATTGAAATGTTTCTAACAGAAGAAATATGAGAAGCATATGCACCACCGTGGTAGCAATTGAAAGGGGAAGTAGTGAAAGGTGCTCAACCAATGTGAGTTGAGGTGCAACCCAAAAATGTGATCATCATTGAAAAGGGTAAGGCACAACACTCGCTCACCATTGAAAACGCATTATTTTATTTAAGATTTTAATAGTTGCTTAAATAAAATATTTACCTCTGACGTAAAGTATAGTATGTTACTCCAGTGTCCTCAATTGCGCAATCAGAACACATTTTCTCAGAACACTTTTTGAGCAAATCATTATTTTAGCTGCCACAAAAATACAAAGGTTTGAGTGAAGTAACCACCTAGAATTTGCAGCTGGCACTGATGTGACCAATACATTTTTTACTTGCACAGTCAAGTCAAAATGGTCGCATATTGCAACCAAATGGTCACACTCTTGATCCCGGCATTTGATGGCACTGGTGTTTCTCATTCTCACACTTGCACCTCCCACCTGCAGCCAGCAGGGGGACTCAGTGAACTCAGTATTGGAGAGGCCTTTCCTTTGACTAGGAGGAAAAGGAGAAGGGAGGGAAAATTCCAATACTGCATAGAGTGGGGGGTGGAGAGGAGGGGGGTTATAGATGCTCTCTTTCCATTTACTGCTATGTCCTGTCGGAAGGTTGTGCAGTTGGTGCTGTAAGTGTGTGACTGTGCTGCTGTAAATCTGTTCCAATACGTTCCGGATAGAAGTTGCCCGTACGCATTGATCTAGGATCAGCCAATCTGAACCTTAAACCATGCGGGGGAATGCAAAACTGACCTTAGATCAGGGTCTAGGGGCAACCTCGTCCTACTCTGTTGTAAAATACTATGGTATTTGTGTCAGGTTGCTGGCCCAGGGTCCTCGTCCTCCCGGAGCTCAGCCACAGCACCCAAGGCCCCGGTGCCCCGACCCACATCTGCAATCAAATGATTGCAGATGTGGGTCGGGGCAATTGATTGCAGATGTGGGTCGGGGCACCGGGGCCTTGGGTGCTGTGGCTGAGCTCCGCGAGGACGAGGCCTACTTCAGCTCATATGGCCACTACAGCATCCACAAAGAGATGCTTAAGGTTCGCTGCCACAATGGCATGCCTGCACATATGCATACACTCATGCCCTCTGTTAAACCGCTGTTTCGTCATAACTCAGTAGCCACTGCAGAGAGAGGAGGGATGCAGGTTTAGCAGTGCGGTTTATCTGAAAGGCTCGATGTAGCATTAAATTAAAATGATCGTCTCTGCAAACTACGATGTTGATAACATTACATTTTTCTCAAAGTGACAAATCAGCAATAAGGAGTGAGCTCTCATGCGAAACATCAGCATTACTATAACATGGTGGAGCTTTGAGATGTGGTGATTTATATTTCACACTTCTTAAGCATAATAAGTTGTGTGTGTGTGTGTGTGTGGGTAGGAATGCTAGGTGGTCAACCCTCTCTCTCTCACTTACCGCAGTGCTTCGACATGATTCTTTCCCTCTCTCTGATTGGTGCTTAGCACTATATATGTCAGACTAAACTCCATCAAAAACCCTTCCTCGGAGGAAAGAGGAACCACGTGACAGGTTTGCGGTAGAAGATCGTCAACTCTTTTACGGGCTGCCATAAAGTGGATCACACTGTGTGTGTGTGTGTGTGTGTGTGTGAGCGTGCATGCGTGCGTAAGACAGGGTGAGAGAAATGTAGTCTCACCATTTAACCCTCCCACTTCCTTCCCTGCCCCATCATCAACGTTGAATCTGCATCTCTGGTCAAGTTATTGAAGATAAATCTGGAAGAATCAGTTCTCTATTACTAGAAGCTCTGGTTTTCAATCATCCTTGCTCCAAGGATCCTTCGCACCTCATGTCAGCCTAGTTTAATGAATATGAGGTCAGCTGTCATGTCAGATCAGTCTTTGGAACAGATACAATTAATTTATTTCAACACCATGGGGAGAGGGTGGTTTCCTTGACGCTCTTAAACCTAGTCCTGGACTAAAAGCAAGCTCAATGAAGAATCTCTGTTTCCGGGAAACCGCTCCTATGGGATTTAACTGTAATTTGGCAAAAGATTTAATCACTTTGTTCGGCTTCTGTCACCTCATCAAAAGCATGCGAAGGCATCATCCGAAGTGAGTGAGAATAAGTTGTGAGTTTTAGATAAATGTGTGTTTCATGGGTATGGAAAGGGCCTCCTTCTGAAAAGTGTAAGGATTTGATTGGCAGGTTAATTAGCCAGTCTGACCAACTAGATTCCATGTGGAATGGTTGAATGAGTCTACTCTTCTTTAGATTTCTACGCTTAGCAAGCATTGTACTCGTTTTCCGTGGAGTCAAATCCCCAGTCACCTCTGATTCAACGAGATGACACCACATACAAACATGGCACTCCAGAATCCTGTGGTCATCTCCCCTCTAGTTTTCACGGAAACTCTCCATCACATAGACATACAACCGTACGCCCGGCTGTGACACACACCTTGGTCTCGGGTGATTGGATAATTTGTTTCAGTGTGTTATGTTGTTTCTGAAGACATGCTCTATGATTATGTTTTCTATGCCTGTGGTAATGGATGACCTGAATGTCCTTTGTTCCTTCCTTTCAAGATAAAGTACGCACAGGAAGCTACAGGGACTTCATGTACCTGGAAGTGTTGAAGGACAAGGTGAGCAAAGAACTCGGCAGTGCGGGTTTTAAAATATAAATTCACAATTGCTATAGCAGTGACGGCGCTTGATTTAAAACACTGCCACTTCATTACGCGCTGTAGCGCCTCTCAGCCGTGGACTGTGGAGTGCTGATAACGGGCCCACACCAACCCCCTTATTGCCCCTCTTCCTCCCCCAACCCTGCACTGTCATTGGAAGCAGGCAGCGTCCATCTCCAAGGCCATCCTTTATGTGCTGCCACCGGGTAGGCTCGGAGGGAGGGGGGAGAGGAGGGGAAACGGTTTAAGAGGATGGTGAAGGGTGGTGGAGCAATTTTCCAGTCAAAGGGGTTAGGGATGGGAGAGAATGGGTAGGAAACGGGACGGTTGCAGGAAGAAGAAAAGCAGGGTTTGGACTGGGTATTGTTATCCCTGTCATCGGGGTGGCGGTGGATGAGGGTTATGTCGACCTGCTGCAACCCCTGTCATCGTGATAAACACTCTGGCTCCTCTCCTGCACCTCGCCCTCAGTATGGTCATTCAGCGAACCAGAAAGAAGTATCTCTTAAAAATATATTTTCAGATTTCATTGAACAGATGGTGAAAGAGAACGACAGTGGGAAAAGATAGAGAGATTGTGTCAAAGGACTGTAGGCTGGATTTGAACCCATGTCACTAGACCAGCCAGACCAGAGGATAGGAGTATATCAGAGGGAGAAATATTTGTGAGGGAAGTTGAAAATGGATTGTATTACGAGGGCTATGGGTTTGCTGTTTTGTGTGTAGCTCAATCCTTTTCTCGTAGCCTCTTCTCAGATTTCACCAGGTAGGCCAAAACTCCATCCCACCAAAACAGGCAGAAATATCAGGCGGTCTTTTCAAAAGGCTTACACTAAAAGGGCATTATCATAATTTTCACAGTATTATTCCAACCTTCTTGTGTGGAAGTATATATAAAAATGGCATTTTTGATTGCACTGGCCACCCCAGGCCACTCTTGAACGTCTCTTAACTTTTATAGAAAGTATATCGAAATTATAATGGACCTACAGGATACGATTTTCAAATACCTGCCCTTTTTTTTCTTTTGATGAACAAATCGGACCCAAAAAAATCTGTGCGGCCCTATGTGGCCCTCGGGACTAAATTATTGGCCACCCCTGGTCTACACCCGTTAGATACATTTCTATCTACCCTTCTGAACACGCTAATCAGCCAATCCTTTTCTAGTTACAGTTGAAGTCGGAAGTTTACATACACCTTAGCCAAATACATTTAAACTTTCACAATTCCCAGAATTTAATCTGTGGAAGAATTCCCTGTCTTAAGTCAGTTAGGATCACCACTTTAGAATGTGTAATGTCAGAATAATAGTAGAGAGTGATTGATTATTTCAGCTTTTATTTCTTTCATCAAATTCCCAGTGGGTCAGGAGTTTACATACGCTCAATTAGTATTTGGTAGCATTGTTTAACTTGGGTCAAACGTTTCGGGTAGCCTTCCACAAGCTTCCCGCAATAAGTTGGGTTAATTTTGACCCATTCCTCCTGACAGAGCTGGTGTAACTGAGTCAGGTTTGTAGGCCTCCTTGGGTAGAAAACACTCTAAAGTTTCTAAAACTGTTAAAATTATGTCTGAGTATAACAGAACTTATTTATGTTAAAAAATACCTAAAGTTGTATTAGGAAAGTTGTTTAAAATGTTTGGATCAAGATTGTAGTCAGGTTGCGCGAGTTGGAACCAGTGTTTTTCTCATTCAAACGCGCCAAATAAATGGACATTTTGGAGATATAACGACGGAATTTATCGAACAAAAGGACCATTTATGATGTTTATGGGACATATTGGAGTGCCAACAGAAGAAGATCTTCAAATTATATCGTTATTTCTGAGTTTTGTGTCGCGCTTGGTGGGTTGAATTATGATTGTCATGTGTTTGTTTGATGGGGTTTTGTCCTCAGATAATAGCATGGTTTGCTTTCGCCGTAAAGCCTTTTTGAAATCTGACACGGTGGCTAGATTAACAAGAAGTTCCGCTTTAATTTGGTGTATTGCACTTGTGAATGTATGAAAGTTAAATATTTCTCAAAATTCTTTTGGAATTTCGCGCTCTGCCATTTCACCGGATGTTGTCAAAACGTTCCGCTAGCGGAACCCCTAGCCGTTTAAGCCATTTTGCCACAACTTTGGAAGTATGCTTGGGGTCATTGTCCATTTGGAAGACCCATTTGCGACCAAGCTTTCACTTCCTGACTGATGTCTTGAGATGTTGTTTCAATATATCCACCTCATGATGCTATATATTTTGTGAAGTGCACCAGTCCCTCCTGCAGCAAAGCAGTCTCAGAACATGATGCTGCCACCCCGTGCTTCAAGGTTGGGATGGTGTTCTTCAGCTCGCAAGCATCCGCCCTTTTTCCTCCAAACATAACGATGGTCATTATGGCCAAACAGTTCTATTTTTGTTTTATCATACCAGAGGACATTTCTCCAAAAAGTACTATCTTTGTCCCCATGTTTAGTTGCAAACTGTAGTCTGGCTTTTTTATGGCGATTTTGGAGCAGTGGCTTCTTCCTTGCTGAGCGGCCTTTCAGGTTATGTCGGCATAGGACTCGTTTTACTGTGGTTATAGATACTTTTGATCCTGTTTCCTCCAGCATCTTCACAAGGTCCTTTGCTGTTGTTCTGGGATTGATTTGCACTTTTTGCACCAAAGTACGTTCATCTCTAGCAGACAGAACACGTCTCCTTCCTGAGTGGTATGAGGGCTACGTGGTCCCATGGTGTTTATACTTGCGTACTATTGTTTGTACAGATGAACGTGGTACCTTCAGGCATTTTGTAAATTGCTCCCAAGGATGAACCAGACTTGTGGAGGTCTACAATTTTTTTTTTTCTGAGGTCTTGGCTGATTTCTTTTGATTTTCCCATGATGTCAAGCAAAGAGGCACTGAGTTTGAAGGTAGGCCTTGAGATACATCCACAGGTACACCTCCAATTGACTCAAATGATGTCAATTAGCCTATCAGAAGCTTCTAAAACCATGACATAATTTTGGGGAATTTTCCAAGCTGTTTAAAGGCACAGTCAACTTAGTGTATGTAAACTTCTGACCCACTGGAATTGTGATACAGTGAATTATAAGTGAAATGATCTGTCTGTAAACAATTGTTGGAAAAATGACTTGTGTAATGCACCAAGTAGATGTCCTAACCGACTTGCCAAAACTATAGTTTGTTAACAAGACGTTTTAATGACTCCAATCTAAGTGTATGTAAACTTCCGACTTCAACTGTATAAGGAAGGGAATGTTTCCTTTTGTGGATTAAAGGTGCACTTCTACCTCCTATTCTGCAGGTGGTGCTAGATGTGAGCTGTGGGACTGGCATCCTGTCTATGTTCGCCGCCAGAGCGGGAGCCAAGATGGTCATTGGGACGGACCAATCAGAAATCATCTACCACGCCATGGACATTGTCAGGTGAGCTGTCATTGTTATCCCAGGGAATCCTGGGAAATGTACTGTGTTTTTGGTTGTACTGTACCGCCCCATTTCAAATGCCCCTCTATTTCATGCTAACTGGACATGAATGTTATCCAGACCTGCCACCTTGCACGCATTTTGCATTCCAACTATGCAATTCTCTGTCCATGTACGCGATCCGAGTTAAAAGTACGCAGAAATGAATAGGGCCACTGATTAAATCTAACATCCCGATTCTCGAGCTGCAACACACAGACGTACGGAGTTTGTGTCAACGGACATGGAGATTAATACATAATGGTCGCATTTGTGAGAGTGTGATATACATTTAATTCTGCGTCCCATTAGTTGTATTTTCCACGTAACATTACGAGGATCACGCAACCTGATAGACTGCAACTGAAATTATGATCCACGTCACAAAAAGTATAATCAAAAATAAATATAAACATCTTGGCATTAAATGGAGTCGGGGGTTAGAAGACTGCGCGATGGACAATGAATGAGTGTCCGATATTAGCTATAGAGGCAATGCTTCTAAAATACCTTTGCATTAGATTTGAGATTTTTATCAATTTCAAACCTTGTATAGACTTGATTTGGTAAAATTCTATAATTGCAATCAAACTCACAAACTCGCGTGTATGCGTGCATGCAGGGGGAAGAAAACCCCAATTCGGCGCGTGCTACGCGTGCGAGTTGAATCTCCTATTTGCCGCGCGCGTCTGGTACTCTTAAAAGTTGGGCAGGGATGGCAGGTCTGATTATGTGATATACAAACACACACCCCATTGACGAACAAGTGTCTATGAGCTCAGGTAAGGCTTTATAGGGACGGTGAGTCAGTGTCCATACTTCTACTGCATATAACTTTAACCCCCGTATCACAGGGACCAGAAGCCAGTCAACGGCCGTGACTGAATACCTGTACGTATGTCCTAAATAATAGGCATTATGGGTATGCGAAAATACAGTTTTATAGTACACTATTAAAAATAAAGGTTCAGGTTGGAACCAAATAAGGTTCATAAGAGTGGGTAACCATTCTAGGTTCTTTGAATAACCTTAAATGGGATGGTTCTTTGAAGAACCACACACACTCAACACCTTATTTTATGCAAATAAGGTGTTGAGCCTTATTTGCATATTTCCCAAGATGCCTTTCGACTTAATTTTAGTTACCAGTACCATCCTTGACTGTTTGCTAGTGACAGAGACATGGTTGTTGCATTCATTCATTTTAAGCACTGTGGCCTTCACCAAGTAAAATCCTATGTGATATGTTATTGTTAAAATGTAATTATTGAACATAATACACAACATAGTTCATAACGCCTTGTTTTGAGGGTCTAGTTGTAACCTAAACTCATGGTTTACAGACCACATCAAGCCTGCAAGACACATAATGCTGGCTTGCAAAATCGTGGAATTCCTATTGAAATCCAGCCAATGTGCAGATATCCAACATTTAGAATTTTTATTCACCCACGACCTGCATTCAGAATGACTCCCAGGGTTGGGATGACTCAGATATGATACTACCTAAATCATCTAAATTGGAAGAACTATTTCAGTAACTGGTGCAGTAAGTCCAAGTAACATATTGGATTTGTTTAGAAAAATGTGTTATTTATATTTGAGTAGCAGAAGATTGATTAATTAATCAAAACATGGATATTGAAACAAACAATAAAATAAAATCTACCTGCAATAGAGCATGCTGGGAAATATGATAATGATGGCCATGGTTTTGGTTCAACTCTGGTTAGTAATACCATCACTGGGGTTCTTTTACACCACTTAGTGTTAATGTAACTCTTTACAGTGTTAATTTAACTCCTGAATCAACACTAGAAATGTTACACTGAAAAATGACCACTAAACGCTGGCCAATTTGCTGTGTGCTATGAAAGTGACACATTTGCAGGCTTCCAAACATTTCAAGAACCTTTTAGCATTCTGAAGAACCGTAGATGCCACGTCAAGAACCCCCCTTCTTAACTCAAAGGTTCTTTATCGGGAAAGAGTTCTCCAAGGGAGCTGAGGAACAACCATTTAAGAGTGTAGGCCTTCCTTAGCACTGCGGCCTCAGGCACTGCATTGCAGTGCTTGAGGCGTCACTACAGACCCGGATTCGATCCCAGGCTTTGTCACAACCGGCCGTGACCATGAGACCCATGAGGCGGCGCACAATTGGCCCAGCGTCGTCCGGGTTAGGGGAGGTTTTGGACGGCCGGGATTTCCTTGTACCATCACGCTCTAGCCAGCTGGACAGTGTGTCCTCCGACACATTGGTGAAATGTAGAACATTTTGTATGTTTTATTTGCCAGGATGTCATACTCATTTCAGATTTTCATCTAGTACGAATTAACTCCATGATATTGAGGAATAGAATCATAATTTTAGACCCACGTGTTTGACAATAGCTGAAAAAAATTATTACGCATTAGATAATGGCTTCTCGGTATGCGTGTGCCTAGTATGTTGTTATTCATTGCTTACTGCATGCATTGCTACTAAACAGTATGTTCGAATAAATAGTATGTATATGTCAAATATGCACGACGAGCTGCTAATAAAGGCATGCTTATCGATACACTTGCTGCTCATTCATTGCTGCAGTGCTAGTGCTGAATAAAAACTTTGACATGAATTCACTCATAAAAACAACAGCTCTATTCTTTGACAGTCTCTCTCTGGTCATGGTTTTAAAAGTTATGAAATCTCACGTAGGCTAGTATCAGCTTTTCCTGTGTGGGGTATTGAAAGCTGCTGGCACAGGGATTTAAGCTGTCCAATTGGCCATAGCAATCAATCAAATGTATTTATAAAGCCCTTTTTACATCAGCCGATGTCACAAAGTGCTATGCAGAAACCCAGCCTAAAACCCCAAACAGCAAGCAATGCAGATGTAGAAGCACGGTGGCTAGGAAAAACTCCCTAGAAAGGCAGGGACCTAGGAAGAAACCTAGAGAGGAACCAGGCTCTGAGGAGTGGCCAGTCCTTTTCTGGCTGTACCGGGTGGAGATTATAACAGTACATTGCCAAGATGTTCAAACGTTCATATATGACCAGCAGGGTCAAATAATAATCAGTGGTTGTAGAGGGTGCAACAGGTCAGCACCTCAGGAGTAAATGTCAATTGACTTTTCATAGCTGAGAATTTAGAGTTAGAGACAGCAGGTGCTGTAGAGAGAGAGCGAGTCGAAAAACAGCAGGTCTGGGACAAGGGAGCACGTCCGGTGAACAGGTCAGGGTTCCATAGCCGCAGGAAGAACAGGTGGACTGGGCACAGCAAAGAGTCATCAAGCCAGGTAGTCCTGAGGCAAGGGCTCAGGTCCTCTGGAAGGGGAGAGCGAGAGAGAGAATTAGAGGGAGCATACTTAACTTCTTTGGGATAGGGGGCAGTATTTTCACGGCCGGATAAAAAACGTACCCGATTTAACCTGGTTACTACTCCTGCCCAGAAACTAGAATATGCATACAATTAGATTTGGATAGAAAACACCCTAAAGGTTCTAAAACTGTTTGAATGGTGTCTGTGAGTATAACAGAACTCATATGGCAGGCCAAAACCTGAGAAGATTCCATACAGGAAGTGCCCTGTCTGACAATTTGTTGTCCTTCTGTTGCATCTCTATCGAAAATACAGCATCTGTGCTGTAACGTGACATTTTCTAAGGCTTCCATTGGCTCTCAGAAGCCGCCAGAAAGTGGAATTGGGTGTCTGCTGTCTCTGGGCGAAGAACAGCAGCAGAATTTGTGAGTGGTCAGCCTGGGGACAGTGACACTGGAGATGCGCGGTCACGAGAATTCTCAATTTTTTTCTTTCAGCCTTTGAATGAATACAACGTTGCCCGGTTGGAATATTATCGCTATTTTACGAGAAAAATAGTATACAAATTTATTTTAAACAGCGTTTGACATGCTTCTAAGTACGGTAATGGAATATTTTGAATTTTTTTGTCACGAAATGCGCTCGCGTGTCACCCTTCGGCTAGTGACCTGAACGCACAAACAAACGGAGCTATTTCAATGTAACTATGGATTATTTCGAACCAAAACAACATTTGTTGTTGAAGTAGAAGTCCTGGGAGTGCATTCTGACGAAGAACAGCAAAGGTAATCCAATTTTTCTTATAGTAATTCTGAGTTTAGGTTGTCCCAAACTTGGTGGGTGTCAAAATAGCTAGCCGTGATGGCCGAGCTATGTACTCAGAATATTGCAAAATGTGCTTTCGCCGAAAAGCTATTTTAAAATCTGACACCGCGATTGTATAAAGGAGTTCTGTATCTATAATTCTTAAAATAATTATGTATTTTGTGAACGTTTATCGTGGGTAAATTAGTAAATTCACCGGAGGTTTTTGGTGGGTATGCTAGTTCTGAACGTCACATGCTAATGTAAAAAGATGGTTTTTGATATAAATATGAACTTGATTGAACAAAACATGCATGTATTGTATAACATAATGTCCTAGGAGTGTCATCTAATGAAGATCATCAAAGGTTAGTGCTGCATTTAGCTGTGGTTTTGGTTTTTGTGACATATATGCTTGCTTTGAAAATGGCTGTGTGATTATTTTTTGGGCTGGGTACTCTCCTGACATAATGTAATGTTTTGCTTTCGCTGTAAAGCCTTTTTGAAATCGGACAATGTGGTTAGATTAACGAGAGTCTTATCTTTAAAATGGTGTAAAATAGTTGATTGTTTGAGAAAATTGAATTGTGGTATTTTAGTTGGTTTTGTATTTCGCGCTGTGCAATGCCATTGGCTGTTGGCTAGGGCTTCCGCTAGCGGAACGTCTGTCCTCAACAGGTTAAATTCACACAGGACACCGGATAAGACAGGTGAAATAATCCAGATATAACAGACTGACCCTAGCCCCCCGACACATAAACTATTGCAGCATAAATACTGGAGGCTGAGACAGGAGGGGTCAGGAGACACTGTGGCCCTGTCTGACGATACCCCTGGACAGGGCCAACCAGGCAGGATATAACCCCACCCACTTTGCCAAAGCACAGCACCTACACCACTAGAGGGATATCTTCAAACCACCGACTTACTACCCCGAGTATAGCCCACGAAGATCTCCCCCACGGCATGAACCCAAGGGGGGGCGCCAAACCGGACAGGAAAATCACGGAAGTGACTCAACCCACTCAAGTGACGCACCCCACCTAGGGACGGCATGGAAGAGCACCAGTAAGCCAGTGACTCTGCCCCTGTAATAGAGTTAGAGGCAGAGAATCCCAGTGGAGAGAGGGGAACCAGCCAGGCAGAGACAGCAACAACATCTAGGAGCAATCTTTGGGTTGTCCGAGAATTTATAGCACGATGATCCATGGTTGGGGTCTAAGCAGATTATTTGTTGCGATTGCAAACATAATAAACAGGTGGTCCGATAGTCCAGGATTATGAGGAATAACATTAAGATCAACAATATTTATTCCACGGGGGAAAAAACTAGGTCCAGAGTATGACTGTGGCAGTGAGTAGGTCCGGAGACATGTTGGACGAAACCCACTGAGTCGATGATGGCTCCGATAGCCTTTTGGAGTGGGTCTGTGGACTTTTCCATGTGAATATTAAAGTAACCAAAAATGTGAATATTGTCTCTGCCATGACTACAAGGTCTGATGGGAACTCAGTGAGGAACGCTGTATATGGTCCAGGAGGCCTGTAAACAGTAGCTATAAAAAGTGATTGAGTAGTCTGCATAGAGTTCATGACTAGAAGCTCAAAAGACGAAAACGCAGTCTTTTTTTTGTAAATTGAAATTTGCTATCGTAAATTTTAGTAACACCTCTGCCTTTGTGGGATATGGTCACTAGTGTAACCAGGAGGAGAGGGCTCATTTAACACAGTAAATTCATCAGGCTTAAGCTATGTTTCAGTCAGGCCAATCACATCATGATCAGTGATTAGTTCATTTACTATAACTGCCTTGGAAGTGAAGGATCTAACATTAAGTAACCCTATTTTATTTTGGGATATCACAATCTCTTTCAATAATGACAGGAATGGAGGAGTTCTTAGGTTTAGTTTTACCCAAAGTAGATCGAGGCACAGACAGTCTCAATGGGGATAGCCGAGCTGACTGCAATGACTGTGCTAGTGGCAGACTCCACTAAGCTGGCAGACTGGCTATCTCATTGTGGAGCTAGAGGAGTTAGAGCCCTGTCTGTGTTTATAGATAGGATGAGGGCACCCCTCCAGCTAGGATGGAGTCCATCACTCCTCAGCAGGCCAGGCTTGGTCCTGTTTGTGGGTGAGTCCCAGAAAAAGGGGCAATTATCTCCAAACTATATAAATGATTACCGTCCCCTAGCACTCACATCTGTAGCCATGAAGTGCTTTGAAAGGCTGGTCATGGCTCACATCTTAAGCATCCTCCTGGATACCCTAGACCCACTCCAATTCGCATACCTCCAAAACAGATCCACAGATGACACAATCTCAATTGCACTCCACACTGTCCTTTCCGACCTGGACAAAAGGAACACCTATGTGAGAATGCTGTTCATTTACTACAGCTCAGTGTTCAACACCATAGTGCCCACGAAGCTCATCACTAAGTTAAGGACCCTGGGACTAAGCACCTCCAACTGCAACAGTATCCTGAACTTCCTGTTTGGCCACGCAGTCCTTTGGCCACGACTGCGTGGCAAGCACGACTCCAACAACATCATGAAGTTTGCTGACGACACAACAGTGGTAGGCCTGATCACCGACAACGATGAGACAGCCTATAGGGAGGAGGTCAGAGAACTGTAGGTGTGGTGCCAGGACAAAAACCTCTCCCTCAATGTGAGCAAGACAAAGGAGCTGATCATGGACTACTGGAAAAGGCGGGCCAAACATGCCCCCATTAACATCGATGGGGCTGTAGTGGAGCATGTCGAGAGTTTCAAGTTCCTTGGTGTCCACATCATCAACGAACTATCATGGTCCAAACACACCAAGACAGTCGTGTAGAGGGCACGTCAAAACCTTTTTCCCCTCAGTAGACTGAAAAGATTTGGCATGGGTCCCCAGATCCTCAAAGTTCTACAGCTTCACCATCGAGAGCATCCTGATCGGTTGCATCACCGCCTGGTATGGCAACTCCTCGGCATCTGACCCATAAGGCGCTACAGAGGGTAGTGCGTATGTCCCAGTACATCATTGGGGCCAAGCTTCCTGCCTTCAAGGACCTATATAATAGGCGGTGTCAGAGGAAAGCCCATACAGTTGTCAGAGACTCCAGTCACCCAAGTCATAAACTGTTTTCTCCGCTACCGCACGGCAAGCGGTACTAGAGTGCCAAGTCTAGGACCAAAAGGCTCCTTAACAGCTTCTGCCCCCAAGCCATAAGACTGCTGAACAATTAATCAAATGGCCACTGGACTATTTACATTGACACCCCCCCCCCCCCCCCCCCCCCCCATTTGTTTTGTACACTGCTGCTACTCGCTGTTTATTATCTAAGCATAGTCACTTCACACCTACCTACATGTACAAATTACCTCATCTAACATGTACCCTCACACACTGACTCGGTTCCGGTACCACCTCTATATAGCCTCGTTATTGTGTTACTTTTTATTTTTAGATTATTTTTTACTTTAGTTTATTTGGTAAATATTTTCTTAACTCTTCTTGAACTGCACTGTTGTAAGTAAGCATTTCACGGTATGGTCTACACTTGTTGTATTTTGCGCATGTGACAAGGTTTGCTTTGATTAGTAAATACAGCTCCTGCAGCGCATTTAAATGCTCGCTATTTCCCCTGAACGTGGAAGTTTCCATGGGAAGAGACATAGGAACTAAATCCGTGTCGCAGAGATGGTGATTTCAGGCAAAGAAGTAAAAAAAAAATTAAAAAACGAAACATTAAGTGATTTCATTTTCCGGACCTATACAGGCTGTCGGTAAATACACCCGATACTAAATTCAACGAAATAGGTTGTAGCCTGTTAAACTTAACTTTCTGCAACAAAAAATTCACTGTCAAACAAATTGGTGCACGGGATACATTATCATCAACCCCAGACTGTCTTGTCTGATTACACACACCTGGTTCCCATTTCCCCTATTAGTATGTTGTGTGTGTGCCCTCTGTTCCCTCTGTCTTTGTCGGTTATTGTTCTCATGTCCGCTGGTCGTGTGAGTACCTATGCGTTGGTGCAGCTGTTATGCTGAGTGCTTTATATATTGTGTATTACGGGTATCGTCCTGTGTCATTCAACAAAGTTTACCCTCGCTCTTTTGTTTGGGTACAGCCCGGTGATATTGTATACATGTTTGTTTTGGGTTTATTAAAAACCCCTATCCTGCACCTGTGTCCAAAGCTTTTATACCATCGTGACAGAATAACCAACCCGCAAAGTGGAGACAGGAGAAAAGGCCGAGCTGGCGACCATTGTAGGGACAGTACAGCACCACAAGGACTGTCTCTTTAGACTCGGTATCGCCATGGACAGTGTGCTGTCAACCATCCTGCACTTGGAGGGGAGTGTGCAGTCCCTCTAGTCTCCAGTATTGATCCCGGTACCAGCTCCCACACCACGACCTACCTCCGTTCCATCGGAGCCGGTCCGTGGAATACCCCTGTCCCTCACGGAGCGCTTCAGCGGCGCACCAGCAAGATGCAAGGGGGTCGCTACGCTGGGGCTGTTTCCGGGAGAGACAGGGTTTCCACCCTCATGGTCGAGTCCTACGAGCGCTTCACCCTCTTCCGCTCGGTGTTTGATCATCCTGTGGAGGGCCGAGAGGAGGGTGAGCGTCTACTCCGACTACGCCAGGGATCTAGGACTGCCTCGGAGTTCTCCCTGGAGTTCCGGACCATCGCGGCCTCCACCGGATGGAACGAGTTGGCTCTGGTCACTGTTTTCCGCAGCAGGCTGCGGGAGGAGGTACAGCTGGATTTGGCCTGCCGTGATGACAACCTGTCATTTGACCAGCTCATCAGCATGGCGATCCGGTTGGACAACCTCCTGCGGTCCAGAAGAAGACCTGCGCAGAATTCGGAGCCCATGGCTACCCCTGCTCCGTGGCCAGAGCCGATGGAGGTGGGCTCAGCACGTTTGCCAGAGGCAGAGCATAGGAGGAGGAGGAATCTGGGCCTCTGCTTCTATTGTGGAGAAAGGGGTCATTTCTCCCCGACCTGCTCTCCAGCATTCCATGTCCTTTTTTGGGCTATCTCATCTCCACGGAGGGAGTGGAGATGGAGGAGCAAAGCGTCAGCGCAGTCAGGTTATGGCCCATCCCCAACTTCGTGAAAGCAGTCCAGCGATTCCTGGGGTTCGCCAACTATTTCCGGAGGTTCATCCGGGGCTTCAGCACGGTGGTCGCGCCTCTTACCTCCCTGCTGCGAGGAAGTCCCCAGCTACTTCGAGTGGATGGCAGAAGTGGAGAGGGCGTTCAAGACACTGAAGGCACGTTTCACCACTGCTCCCGTGTTGGCACATCCTGACCCCTCACTCCCCTTCATCGTCGAGGTGGATGCCTCCGAAGTAGGAGTCTGGGCAGTGCTGTCCCAGTATACCGGAACCCCTCCAAAACTGCGGCCCTGCGCTTTCTACTCAAAGCAGCTAAGCCCCGCCCAGAGGAACTACGACGTAGGGGACCAGGAACTCTTGGTGGTCAAGAAGGTGAGGAGGCACTGGCTGGAGGGGTCACGGTTAGTCTCACCTCTGGGTATCGGCCTCAAGAAAATGGGCAGGTGGAGAGGGTCAACCAGTAGGTGGGAAGATTCTTGCGTGTGTTACTGTCAGGATCGGCCGGGGGAGTGGGCGGATTTTCTACCTTGGGCAGAGTATGCGCAGAATTCCTTCCGCCACTCTTTCACTAACCTCACTCCTTTCCAATGTGTGTTGGGGTATCAGCCGGCCCTGGCACCTTGGCATCCGAGCCAGACCAAGGCTCCTGCGGTGGACGAGTGGTTTCGGCGCACTGAGGAGATCTGGATCACTGCGCAGACTCGGTTTCCAGCACGCTGTGCGTCGGCACAAGGAACAGGCAGACTGCCACCGCAGTGAGGCGCCTGTTTTCTCCCCAGGCGACTGGGTCTGGCTCTCCACCCAGAACCTGCCCCTCCACCTGCCCTGCCGGAAGCTGAGCCTGTGGTTTGTGGGGCCGATTAAAGTCCTGAGGAGGGTTAATGAGGTAACGTACCGTTTACAACTCCCTGTTGATTACCGCATTAGCCCAACCTTTCATAATACAAAAAAAATATGGGTCAAAGTTATTGGCACCTCTGTTATCCACTTGCAAGGATAATGACACCGCCTTTTTCTCAAATGTTTTAAGAGATTGGAGAACACGTTGGGAGGGATCTTAGAATATTCCTCCATACAGAATATTTCCAGATCTCTTGATATCCTTCATCTGCTCTTATGGACTGCCCTCTTCAATTCAAACCACAGGTTTTCAATTGGGTTTAAGTCTGGAGACTTAATTTTGTGGTCAATTAACCATTTCTTTGTGGATTTTGATTACTGCTTGGGGTCAGTGTTTCTGCTGCATTCATTAACTGGTGCTGCCATGCCCCAAAAATATGGAACATGACATTGTTTTGTTTTTTTGAGGCGCACTTTGAAGATGCTACAACAGCCCATATTTACTTTTTCCTCTGCAAACAACAAAACGAGTAATGAATAGAAAAATCAGACATCCCATAGTATAATACTTTATGTATTTACCTAGTCGGCTTGTTGTGTGTTCTATGCGAGATAAATATTAATGCATTAAATAAACATTGACAAGCAGTCAATGCACACCAATTCTTACAATCGTGGGCAAAACAGCAGTTTTAATGTCCGTTGTTATAAAGAGGGGGATCCCAGCTTTCCATTCCTGCTTGATTTATTTCTCAACTCTTAAATAAGTGTGAACTACATTATTTTAATCCCAGAGTTTTTAGCAGCGGCATGGTTAAGCATGTTACCGCTCCGCAATTTGCTATGAATGCATAGGGCTAAATGCAATACGGGGTAAAATGCCATTTTACCTCACTTTTTTGTAATTAGAATGAGACATTACATTTTTAGTTGAGTAAGGGTAGTGGCAACCAGGGAAAGTGTTGGGGGGGGGGGGGGAAATGGTGACATAAAGTGGTTTCTGTGAGAAGTACAGGGAGGGGGCGTGTTACCCTGGGTGGCTGGTTACCCTAACAGGTCGGGCTACATTCTATTCTCTGTGTTTATGCAAGATTTTTGGGACATACAATTCATCAGTAGGATACTAACTAGTTAAAAGATTGGCAAGAACATGCTTCAGACTATTTATAGCTACTATCTTTTATTTTTATTTTACCTTTATTTAACTATGCAAGTCGGTTAAGAACAAATTCTTATTTTCAATGACAGCCTAGGAACAGTGGGTTAACTGCCTTGTTCAGGGGCAGAACGACAGATTTTTACCTTGACAGCTCGGGGATTTGATCTTGCAACCTTTCGGTTACAAGTCCAACGCTCTAACCACTTGGCGACCTGCTGCCCCATAGCCAAACTCCTGCAAACATTAAAGCAACAACTTTCCATTGCTTTTCTCCATAAACAAAACTAAAAGAGGGGCACCTTCAGGCCATGAGGGGAGACACCATGGTCACATCCCTTCCTCTGGTTGGGAGTGGGAGGACGGGATGTGCTCTGCAGGAGAAGGACTACTGCAGCAGCCTCTCTGCCACCAGTTTGCTTGGCTCAGAGCAGATTCCTCTCAATCATTCTATGCTGCATCAGTTGTGCTACAGGTGATAATTATTCTTGCTAATATCATACCTGATAATATGGGCTATATTCATGGTCCAATATGTTAAAATAATGTTAACAAATTATTTTACCAATATGTTATTGGCCTCATTTCTGGATGTAGAAATTATCATTTTGGAGTAGAATGTCCTTTTTAATAAGTCACCAGAACTGAGCTTCCCTGTCCATCGTCATAAAAATTATCCGGGGTGCACCACGGACCCACAAAACAGGACTACCATAATGCTTTCTTTCACAGCAAATTTGGTTCTGATGTTGTACTCACACGGTTACTGTGATTTATTAGGAAACACATTTGAGTCTTTGCTTCAGCAAACACATTTGAAATATATTTTCAGTTGGAAAGTATATTGGAAGTATATTCCCTCCCTAGTAGTATGTCGACTAGCACATTTCTCTCTCCAGTAGCGTGTGGACTAGCACACTCCCTTCCCCAGTGTAGTATGGACTCTCTCAGTAGAGGTCTCTGTGACCTCTAGCCACCTTTTTATTTGTTTCAGGTGGTTGAGTTCAATAAAGCAGATGTCAGTCGGCCTGGCCCTAACTCACATAATTTAGTACACCACGACTGACTCCAGTCTCCCCTGCCTCTCGGCTCTTCCACAGCTGCTCCCTAAACTACTGCTAGTGCAACCTCTTTCTTAACAGCATTTCCCTTACTCAGACAAAGCATTAGTAAAAGTTGCTTAATTAGCAGGAGGGATGGGGGCAACTTCTTATTGTGTAAGGAGCTCAAGTTCAAATCGTCTGTTAGTCAAAACCCATAGAACGCTGTGAAGCACAGAGCCAGAGTCTGACTTCATTTATAGCATGTTACTCTATAGCCACTGCATTCCAATTTAGGCATTTATCAGTGCCCAAATCTGCCGTTTTCAACCTGTATACAGGTACGAGTGTAAGGGGCTACTACTCTCTCACCTGCTGTGTGTTTTATAACACCTACACCCGTTTTATACCAGCTCTCCACTAGCACCACCAATGAATGGACAGTGCTTCCAAGCCAAACTCATTTACCACCCTTAGACCAACAAGCACTCAACTCAATCTGCATAGCTTTGAGTTAGGGGCCATTATTGTCTGTTATTATTACCATTATGCACGGGAGTGTCGTATAAGCAAAACAATGGGATTGCAGGAGAGGGGACCTTTTCATTTTACAGCCCACTGATTCGCTGTCGGGGTGTGTGTGTTGGCATGCAGGCAGTGTCACACTAGGCCTCCCAGCGCGGCAGGACAAAGAAGTGAGAACATGACATACTCCAGATGCACACCTATACTGACACATGCGCGCGCTCATACACACACCTCAAAACCCCTTCCTCTTCTCCCCAGTCCCACTCTTTTCCTCAGAACCGCTCATCTGGTGTGTGTGTGTGTGTGTAATCACAGTGCCTGTGTGTAGTATCTGTCACTACTCCACCGTGAAAGTTAATGTACAGGGATGCAAACTTGGGGGGGGGGGGGGTCACTACTGGTTGTAGGTGAACGAGTGATGCGCGTTTGGAGCAATACTGGCTGTATCCAAGGCTGAGCCAATCGTTCACATAACAGAATGCAGCACGCGACTGAAGAGAGAAAAGACAACCAATTTGCTAGTTACATCATCAGCGCTCGCACGATAACAAATAAGTAGGTGAGAAGCCTCACCATGGAGACGGGGGTGAGAAGATGAAGTGTACTTCATGAGCTATAACCAAAAAACAACAGGAATTTGGAAAGTTTGAGGTGAGGGAAAAGTGTGGTGGAACAAGTATTATTAGCATTAAGTATCTTGCTAGCTGGATTCTCCGTTAGCTAGCCAGAGAAATGTTGAGCAACATTAGAAAACTTAATTGATCAAATAATTGAGTTTATAGTGTGAAAATTAGCTGGCCAATAGTCAGACAGCTAACATTAGCTAGCTAACGTTACAACATCAGATGTGCTAATGTTAGTAACCTAACCAATTCGCTATAGTATTAACTGCTTTACGACTCCTTGCCTTTCCTCAAGTTACAATGTGTTAGTTGCTTATTGGACCCTGGCAATCTGTGTGTTAACTAGCTAGCAAACTATCTGAACTGATATTTTCCCTCTAAAGTATGTGGTTAATTTTCAGAATGAGAGAATTAGGTGAAAATGAGGCGTTGCTTGTTAAACAAGTGGATTCAGGGATCAAGTGTAGCTGGAGCTGGGCCTGGCTTAAGCTGGATGCCACCATAGAGGTGAAAGGAACACCACACACTTTCCCTCTCTCACTTTTTCAGTCAGTGGATAAAAAGGGGTATGCCAGGTGTACTGTCTGCCTGAAAGAGATAAATTACGCCAACAAAGTGTATCATGCTCTGCTGGCACATTGTAGAACAGATGTCCACAGGCAGAAAGTGTACAATGTAATAATGTGTAGCCCAAAGAGATTGCTTTTGTTGTGTTGAACTTGACAGTAACACGTGTGAGTGAGGGGGGGTTATTACATTTTTTTTACTCGGTGAACGTTATTTTTGCACACATGTAGCCTTGTGCACTTGATCGATAACTACTGTAGTGGCCACTATAATAGAGCAAAAATAGAATGCCTGTTTCATTCTATTTCTACATTAAGATGTTTTTTTCCCCAAGTGCAATATTTAGATGTGTGTGGTCGTAAGCGTTCTATTATAAAGGCTGTCGTGGCTAACTGCAATATTAGTGTATTGTTTTGTTCTTAAGACTTGAGTGTCATTTGCAGTAAAGTCTAAACAACAAATAACATTGGGTTGCTTTCTTTACATTTTTAAGCTTTGAGTTAGGTTCACACTTTATTTTACACACTGAGACTGATCATGTAGATCACATTCTTTGTTGTTTAATTAGTTAAAACCTGCATTTCCCCCTAGCAGGGATTTTTTTGCATGTTTTAGTGCAAAGAAAAGTGTCACCTTTTTGGGTCCTCACCACCTTTTTGTCTGTGTCACCTTTTTGGGCCCTCCCTGAATATAAGGATATGTAATTGGCCAGGCCAATGTACACGGTCCCCAACCTAGCTGTTCAGGGGGGGTCAAAAAAGGGGAGGTCACAATTCTGTTTGTACACTTGTTTACATGGATATGCTGTTAATAAAAAACCTACATGAAACAAACCATTACACTTCGTTATTATCATAGCTTATTATTATTATTCAGGTTATTACTAATACATATTCATCAACAAATTAAGAAATGCCAGTCTGGAGAGGATCTGTTGCGTTTTTGTATTGACAACATTAATGGACACAATATTAGGCTCCCGAGTGGTGCAGCGGTCTAAGGCACTGCATCTCAGTGCCAGAGGCATCACTATAGACTCTGGTTCGATTCCAGGCTGTATCACAACCGGCCGTGATTGGGAGTCCCGTAGGGAGGCGCACAATTGGCCCAGCGTCGTTAGGGTTTGGCCGGGATAGGCCGTCATTGTAAGTAAGAATTTGTTCTTAACTGACTTGCCTAGTTAAATAAAGGTTAAATAAATACAGGGGGATACCTAGTCAGTTGAATGCCTTCAACTGAAATGTGTCCTCTGCATTTAACCCAACCCCTCTGAATCTGAGAGGTGCGGGGGGCTGCCTTAATCGACAATCATGTTTTCGGCACCCGGCGAACCTTTCTGTTACTGGCTCAATGCTTTAACCACTAGGCTACCTGCCTCCCCAAAAATGGAGTGAAAATAAAGATATATGCTTACCTTGTCTGTTGGCTTTTCTGCACATATTTTTTTAAATGCAGATCCCATTTTTATGCACAAAACCATTCAAATTAAGTCCAGTGGGTTTTCTCCCACTTTTCCCGAAATATTTGTATAACGTCACAAACCATGCTGCTGAGGTCATTCGATAGCATTGGCATTGACACATTTTCTTCAAAGAGAGGACGTCTTAATGAAATAATGTAGCCTAAGCTACTGAAAAGAGGCAGTTTACACAAGATTAAATCATGACGGGAGCATATGATTCTGAATAAAGAGATGGAGTCCAGATGGGCTACTTTAGGAACATTTTTGTATGGACATGTAGGCATATAGAGAGAATCAGCAAACTCACACACGCACACTGCTGTAAAAGCACCCTTTAATCAAAGCCACCAGCATACAGTATGTCAGACAGACAAGCAAATATTTATTCTTTAAAAGTTTTTAAAAACCAAGGCCTACCTTTCAGCTTTACTGAAAGTAATAAGATAATGAATTGACAATGAAAGTATGGAGTATTATATTTTGAATGGATATAAAAAAAAAAAAAAAACATTTAAATGACTGATTTACTGTGTGAGGTGAATAAAAAATGACTGAGAACTTTCCTACATTTGACATTTGCGAGAAGCAGGCCAGGTGCTTCCATGTGTGCTCAGGAAAAATTAACAGGACAGAGAAGGCAAATCAAATCAAATTGTATTGGTCACCTACACATATACAGTGCATTCGGAAAGAATTCAGACCCCTTCCCCTTTTCCACATTTTGTTATGTTACAGCCTTATTCTGAAATGGATTAAATATTTTTTTTCCCCTCATCAATCTACACACAATACCCCATAATGACAAAGTGAAAACAGGCTTTTAGAAATGTTTGCTAATTTATAAAATCTGAAATACCGAATTTACATACGTTTTCATACCCTTTGCTATGAGACTCGAAATTGAGCTCAGGTGCATCCTGTTTCCATTGATCATCCTCGGTGTTTGTACAACTTGTCCACCTGTGGTAAATTCCATTGATTTGACATGATATGGAAAGGCACACACCTGTCTTGTTAAGTTCCCACAGTTGACAGTGCATGTCAGAACAAAAACCAAGCCATGAGTTTGAAGGAATTGTCTGTAAAGCTCCGAGACAGGATTGTGTCGAGGCACAGATCTGGGGAAGGGTACCAAACAAATTTCTGCAGCATTGAAGGTCCCCAAGAACACAGTGCCCTCCATCATTCTTAAATGGAAGAAGTTTGGAACCACCAAGACTCTTCCTAGAGCTGGCCACCCAGCCAAACTGACTAATCAGGGGAGAAGTGCCTTGGTCAGGGAGGTGACCAAGAACCTGATGGTCAATCTGACAGAACTCTAGAGTTCCTCTGTGGAGATGGGAGAACCTTCCAGAAGGACAACTGTCTCTGCAGCACTCCACCAATCAGGCCTTTATGTTAGAGTGGCCAGACGCAAGCCTGCTTGGAGTTTGCCAAAGGGCACCTAAAAGACTTTCAGACCATGAGAAACAAGATTCTTTGGTCAGATGAAACCAAGATTGAACTCTTTGGCCTGAATGCCAAGCATCACATCTGAAAACCTGGCACCATATCTATGCATCATGCATCTATGCATCCCCACAGCATCATGCTGTGGGATGTTTTTCAGCAGCAGGGACTGGGAGACTAGTCAGGATCGAGGGAAAGATGAACAGAGCAGAACAGAGAGACCCTTGATGAAAACCTGTTCCAGAGCGCTCAGGACCTCAGACTGGGGCGAAGGTTCACCTTCCAACAGGACAGCAACCCTAAGCACACAGCCAAGACAACGGAGGAGTGGCTTCGGGACAGGTTTCAATGTCCTTGAGTGGCCCAGCTAGAGCCTGGACTAGAATCTGATCTAACATTTCTTGAGACCTGAAAATAGCTGTGCAGCAACGCTCCCCATCTATCCTGACAGAGCTTGAGAGGATCTGTAGAGAAGTATGGGAGGAACTCACCAAATACAGGTGCGCCAAGCTTGTAGCATCATACCCAAGAAGAATTGAGGCTGTAATCGCTGCCAAAGGTGCTTCAACAAAATACTGAGTAAAGGGTCTGAATACTTATGTAAATTTGATGTTTAAAAATGTCTAAAAAAAACTGCCTTTGCTTTGCCGCTATGGAGTATTGTTTGTCAGCGTTGATTAGTCTATAAAATAAGAAAATATTCTGTATCAAATTATACCATGCCAGGTTGGAGAGGATTGGCGCTTGTCCATTTGACACATTAGCGCATTATATGCTTCAGAGCCAGAAAAACCTTGTCGGCTGCTGTTGAATAATTCATGAATAGTCAGGCATATCCAGCCTTTTTATTTATTTACTAGCAAGCAATCAAAACGAGCCACACATCAAATCCACACATCAAACAATATTTTTACTGAACTGCCATAGCCTATAGCACTCTACACCCCCGCGCATCTAGCAATTAGCTGCTCGAGAAAGTTGTAAAGAGATGTAGAAAGTTTAATAGAGTTAGCAAAGCAATTGCTTATAATCATTAGTAAACATTCCTGCTATTAGGTCAAGTTTAACTACATGAAAATAAAGAAAAAAATATATATATACAAAAATGAATATAGGCCTATTTAAACTGTTTTGATGGTTATTTTATTTTCATGACGGTCTCCGTCCATAACCGTCAGTTACATGGTTATTCAATTACCGTCACAGCCCTATGACCGCTATGCTATTTTGGGTCCAATTCAGCTTTTTTTGGGGGGGGGGGACAAAACTTACAAATATATAAATAATGAAAAATTTAAAAGTTACATTTTTCTACACTGAATTCTCATAAATTGCCATCCAAAAGAGCAACTATGCAATAACTATGCTTCCAATGTTGATTTCATACATTGTGACAATAATGACACCATGATTATGGTTCAGATAAGCAATAGATTCCCCTTTTCCATCCTATTTATTGAATATCGGTTATTGGCCGATCCGATATAGCTTTAAATGTCCAATATATCGTTCGGGCTCTAATTAAAATGGTTGCTGTACACCAGACAGGAATCTCGCTCTCACTCGCTCATATGTTTAAATTAGAAAACAGGATGAGTTAAGGATGAGTCATTGCCTTTGAAAAATGGGAGATACCTGATGGATTAAAAGGCATTTTAATATACAGATAATCTGACTGAATTGTCTGATTAGTCGAGTGTTACATTGAGAGCTATACTGTTGTTTAATTCTTCAACCAGCTGCACTGAAAGCCATGCTCACAGATAGGAATACTTTAGGGACAGCACCCTGATGGAGATTTGAAGACCGAACCATATTGGTTTTTAAAGGAATGTTCCACTCAAAATACTATCGAACTGTGCCATTGGCTGGTGTAGTTGTAGTGCTGCCGCCCCCAGACCACATTTGTCCCTGGATTCCATCCCCCATTCCTCAACTCACATTCTCTGCTTTATCCCTCTCATCGATCTCCCCATCTACATTACTATCCTAAATTTGTCAATAAAACGTTAAAATACCTTAACTATACACTCAGTGGCCTGTCTGTAGGACCGAACCATTTTTGTGAACAGGGTGGTGTACCTAATAAACTAACCATTGAGTGTACATAACATAGATTTTTGTTGGGCTGTAGGACATTGGGGAATCCACTACGCTTTATTTATGAGAACGTGTTCACCTAGTATTTGAGGTAAAAAAATCCAGGTCGCACAGCAAAACATTTAGGTGCCTATGTGAGTTAAATAAACTCACTGTAGAGCCCTGTACCCCCGGGGGAGTTGTGGCATAATCCTGCAGATGGATTTAACCCACAAGGGGTGCAGGATTAACACCACAAGCAACCAGAAGAATGTGTCTCGCTCTCTCTCTCTCTCGCTTTTGGTCATTATATCTCTTTCTACCTCTCAAGGACCCTTTACACCCCACTCCCCTCCCCCAGTGTCCTGACATTGTCCTCTAAATTACCCCAATAATGAGATTACAGTGTTTCCCACTCCTGAAGGGAGGGAGAAAAGGAAGGGAGGTAGAGAGGGGGGATAGAGAGAACGTTAGAGTGATTCTGGGAGAATGTGATAGCGAGCGAGAGAGGGAGCGGGAGATAAGGATCAGCGCTGCAGAAATGCACTCGTGGGCCATGAGTAATTATTCTGTCCCCAGTAACATTAGCTGTCATGATAATGGAATATGCAGAGATTGATACCCTGGGTTGCCGGTCAGAAAAGGAAGGATCATTTAAACAGGGTGCACTCTCGTAGTCACCACATCAGTACGGACTCGCATGTATTGTGTATACACACACCTCATCTGTACACACACGTGCTCTGGACGCATGCACACACGCACACACACACACACACACACACACAGAGGTCAGGTTGGGTGTTTGTTAACACACAAACCTCTGTATGAAAAGGCCATAGGGGAGGAACAAATATGTCCTACTTACCCAAAATGTCTTGGCTTTTGACCAATGTTAGAGTAGTAGGTTGGGTATATGTCTGAACAAATTCACTGTTTGTTGTGCCTTAACTACAGGGACTTTTTTTAATACTTGTGAGAGATAATAGACCACTTAACAAGAATAGCTCATCCTTTAAAGTCTTAACCTTAGAATATTACACAAAAGCCGTGTGTTGTAAGGAGACCATAGTACAGCTATTGATTTGTTACCATGATTACAACTATTCTATTCTAGAGTTGAATGCAAGTGTAAAAGTACCACTGATGTTGAGTAGAACTCTGCCTGATCCATGGTTTTGGCCTATTTGCTGAAAGCATCACTCAACACTTTATTTAACATTTAATTTGTTATTTTTGGATTACATTTTCTTATCTTAATGTACTTTTTCATTTATCTCTCTGGCTGTAATTTTGGACTATCGCATAGTGTCTTGTTTCATTATTGCAATAAAAATGTTTTGAACAGGAAAGATAACATGTTTTCTTTTAATGTCTCATTTCCTCTCAGGTCGAACCAGCTGCAGGACAGGGTCACTCTGATAAAGGGCAGGATAGAGGAGGTCAAACTGCCCGTTGAGAAGGTGGACATCATCTCAGAATGGATGGTCAGCTCACTGTTCGCACTCATTATTTTAGTTGTTTATTTTAGGTTCAGTTATCACTTTTTTAAAACCACAGGTTGTGGTTTTAAAAAATGTGATGGACGTTCCAAAGATACTGTATCTTTTTCTAAATATTTCCTGAATCGGCTTGAATTTAAATGGACATTTCCCAAACCCTGAAAAATTGGAACAATATCTCAACATACATTATAGAAACCTCCCCATCAGCAGTAGCAGCTGTGACTATTTTAAACATGGCATGTATAGAATTAGCCCCGGCCATGTCCCCTCCTGAATACTTAACCAGGGAAGCAGAGTTACTTGGAGTCGCTCTGAGCACTGATGCCCATTCATCAGCCAGATCCTCGCCGGCGATACGGACGTAGGGGTTGAAAGTTGAACACCGCTGAAGTCATCCTTAATTCATGAGCAGGCCATATCTGTCCTCACTCACGTCCCACCCCAGCCTTCCCCGAACCCCCGGGGTCACAGGGGGGGTCACAGAACAGAGCACTGCGGTTCGCACGGGCACGGACGCTCACGCCGTTACCAGGGGAAATAGAAATTCACAGCGTGACGCGAATCTCTAATGACACTGGCTCGCAGAACGCTAATAAGTCTGAGAATCCTCCTGTCACTCCTCATCACCGCAGTGACTGTGGACATTTCTCAGAGTGCAGGGCCCCAAAACACTACCCTAGGATCTGCCTGTGTAAAGTGGAGAAATGACAGCCCTCGCCGATTCATAAATTAATTGAGTCTGCGACCTTGTTGGCGGTAAGTAGAAGTAAGTCTGAGTCCCGACAGCAAGAGACTGATGTAGCCCCATGTCTTACAGCGGTTTAGTAGCAACAAGGTCTCTCTTCAAGTTGTCATCAATGGATTTGAATCAGAATACCAGTCCTTTTATAGATGTGATCTGATGCAATATTTACCAACAGAGTGATATAAATCACTTATTTTAATACCTCAGGAAGTTGTTCTTGCCATCATGACTTTGATTTGTCTGTAGGCTATCAATATTACTAACTTATCAATTTGCCATATTAGCCAACCACCAGTGTGTAGCACTGTACATCTGAACAAATGCCTGGGTGTGGGGCTTGACTTTGTGTAGTGGCTTTACTCATACACTAGAGTGATTTTGGCAGAACCTAGGACTATGCTGATCCCCATGCCAAGGTGTCAGGCTGTGAACGTTGTAATATATCACTAAACTGGCCCCCTATGCCCCCCAGCACTGTCCAGCACACAGAGGATACACACACACACACACACACACACACACCCAAAGAGCACAGGGGTAGACAGAGGAGAGCAGTGCCAGCCAGGTACCCTGAGCCTCCTAATGCTTCCAACAAGGGACAGGGAATATGGGTCATACCTCTGCCAACCAGCCAAAGGGATGGTAGGGATACACAGGAGGGACATCACTCAAATTAGACACTTATGGAGAACATGACTGCTTCTTTTTACTCTTGAAGTAATAGGAGAATATTAAAGGCACATAACGGAGTTTTAATTCAGTTTGACTTGGAGTACTTTTTAGAAATATTTGACTCGCCATGGAGAAATGTTTTATCTCTGAGATAATCACAACATTTGGACAACAATGGCAAAGAAAGCCTCCTTTATGTTAACCTGTTGGGGCTAGGGGGCAGTATTTACACGGCCGGATAAAAAACGTACCCGATTTAATCTGGTTACTACTCCCGCCCAGAAATGAGGATATGCATAATATTAGTAGATTTGGATAGAAAACACTCTAAAGTTTCTAAAACTGTTTGAATGGTGTCTGTGAGTATAACAGAACTCATATGGCAGGCCAAAACCTGAGAAGATTCCATACAGGAAGTGCCCTGTCTGACAATTTATTGTCCTTCTGTAGCCTCTCTATCGAAAATACAGCATCTGTGCTGTAACGTGACTTTTTCTAAGGCTTCCATTGGCTCTCAGAAGGCGCCAGAAAGTGTAATGAGATGTCTGCAGTCTCTGGGCAAAGAACAGCAGCAGAGTTTGTTACTGGCCTGCCTGGGGACAGTGACACTGGAGATGCGCATTCATGTGAATTCTCCATTTTGTTCTTTCAGTCTTTGAATGAATACAATGTCGCCCGGTTGGAATATTATTGCTATTTTACGAGAAAAATTGCATAAAAATTGATTTTTAAACAACGTTGACATGCTTCGAAGTACTGTAATGGAATATTTAGAATTTTTTTGTCACGAAATGCGCTCGCGCGTCACCCTTCGGATTGTGACCTGAACGCACAAACAAAACGGAGCTATTTCAATATAACTATGGATTATTTCGAACCAAAACAACATTGGGTGTTGAAGTAGAAGTCCTGGGAGTGCATTCTGACGAAGAACAGCAAAGGTAATCCAATTTTTTTTATAGTAAATCTGAGTTTGGTGAGTGCCAAACTTGGTGGGTGTCAAAATAGCTAGCCGTGATGGCTGGGCTATCTACTCAGAATATTGCAAAATGTGCATTCGCCGAAAAGCTATTTTAAAATTTGACACCGCGATTGCATAAAGGAGTTCTGTATCTATAATTCTTAAAATAATGTATGTATTTTGGGAACGTTAATCGTGAGTAATTAAATAAATTCACCGGAAGTTTGCGGTGGGAATGCTAATTCTGAACATCACATGCTAATGTAAAAAGCTGTTTTTTGATATAAATATGAACTTGATTGAACAAAACATGCATGTATTGTACAACATAATGTCCTAGGAGTGTCATCTGATGAAGATCATCAAAGGTTAGTGCTGCATTTAGCTGTGTTTTTGGTTTTTGTGACATATATGCTTGCTTGAAAAATGGCTGTGTGGTTATTTCTGGCTATGTACTCTCCTAACATAATCTAATGTTTTGCTTTCGCTGTAAAGCCTTTTTGAAATCGGACAATGTAGTTAGATTAACGAGAGTCTTATCTTTCAAATGGTGTAAAATAGTCATATGTTTGAGAACTTTGAATTATGACATTTTGCGGTTTTAAATTTGGCGCTCTGATGTGTCACTGGCTGTTGAATAGTGCGGGACGATTTCGTCCCACCTACCCTAGAGAGGTTTTAAGAGAACAATTTATCATATGCTACTACTCGTAGTGTTTGATTGAAAATATTGGCCCTAGATGAAGCCTACTCAGTAATACACACACTACGAGTTAACTGGGTGATGTAAAGTGATCCATCCAGTTAGGTCTCTCTACCCCGAGGGAGAAGCGACAAGTTCCCTCAGAAAATGTCTGAACTTCTGTCAGTCTCCCACTTTCAGACTAGACAATAGGGGGGTCACTCGGGCTGGTGATTAATGGGGGTGGGGTGGAGGTGGAGGGGGGGGGGGTTGTCATTTTGTGAAACAAGTCACCTGTCTACCGAGCCAGGGTTTTGTTTGAGAGATGGCCTTTAGCTGTGCCACTCTTGTTTCATAACTCAAAGCATTGATCTGTTCCTCTCTCTGTTCTACTCTTTTTTTCTGTCTCACAAAGCTTGTGTCCCAAATGGCACACTATTTTATATATATATAGTGCACTAATTTTGACCAGTGGCCACATGGCTTTGATCAGAAGTAGTGCACTATGTAGGGAATAAGGTTCAATTTGGGATGAAGCCAGAGTTAAGAGACTTCTGACTGGGGGGAGGAGGGTCTGAATTACTGAGAAGCTAAATAAAGATTGTCACCTGGAGATCAATGAGGTATGATGGGTCTAGGTGACTGTTTTCATGAGTGAAGTTGGCTTTTAGAATCAGTTTTGTAGCCTTGAACCCTCAGGCTTTAGGTGTAGTGAAATGGTACTGGAGAGAAACTTTCGGGGCTGAAGTATTAATATGGAAATCCACATCGAGGTCTCTTCAATGTGAGAGCAAAGCCTAATTCCATTGGTTGGCCTAGGTCACTGGGAAGTGATTAGCAAATAGCGGTGAATAGAAAATGAAGCAGGGTGAGCTTGATTTGGAAAGAAGGCTTTCCGAAAATAACATTTTCTCCGGAAGGCGGTAGGTACAGTTGAAGTCGGAAGTTTACATACACTTAGGTTGGAGTCATTAAAACTCGTTTTTCAACAACTCCACAAATTTCTTGTTAACAAACTATAGCTTTGGCAACTCGGGATAGGACATCTACTTTGTGCATGACACAAACAATTGTTTACAGACAGATTATTTCACTTATAGTTCACTGTATCACAATTTCAGTGGGACAGAAGTTTACATACACTAAGATGACTGTGCCTTTGAACAGCTTGGAAAATTCCAGAAAATGATGTCATGGCTTTAGAAGCTTCTGATAGGCTAATTTACATAATTTGAGTCAATTGGAGGTGTACTTGTGGATGTATTTCAAGGTCTACCTTCAAACTCAGTGCCTCTTTGCTTGACATCATGGGAAAATGAAAAGAAATCAGCCAAGACCTCAGAAAATAAATTGTAGACCTCCACAAGTCTGGTTCATCCTTGGGAGCAATTTACAAACGCCTGAAGGTACCACATTCACCTGTACAAACGATAGTATGCAAGTATAAACACCATGGGACCATGCAGCCATACCGCTCAGGAAGGAGACGTGTTCTGTCTCCAAGAGATGAATGTACTTTGGTGTGAAAAGTGCAAATCAATCCCAGAACAACAGCAAAGGACCTTGTGAAGATGCTGGAGGAAACAGGTACAAAAGTATCTATATCCACAGTAAAATGAGTCCTAGATCGACATAACCTGAAAGGCCGCTCAGCAAGGAAGAAGCCACTGCTCCAAAACCACCAATGAAAGCGAGACTTCGGTTTGCAACTGCACTTGGACAAAGATCGTACTTTTTGGAGACGTCCTCTGGTCTGATGAAACAAAAATAGAACTGTTTGGCCATAATGACCATCGTTATGTTTGGAGGAGAAAGGGGGTGGGCTTGCAAGCCGAAGAACACCATCCCATCCGTGAATCACAGGTGTGGCAGCATCATGTTGTGGGGGTGCTTTGCTGCAGGAAGGACTGGTGCACTTCACAAAATAGATGGCATCATGACGCAGTTACTCCAGCTCTGTTAGGAGGAATGGGCCAAAATTCACCCAACTTATTGTGGGAAGCTTGTGGAAGGCTCCCCAAAACGTTTGACCCAAGTTAAACAATTTAAAGGCAATGCTACCAAATACTAATTGAGTGTATGTAAACTTCTGACCCACTGGGAATGTGATGAAAGAAATAAAAGCTGAAATAAATCACTCTCTCCTATTATTCTGACATTTCACATTCTTAAAATAAAGTGGTGATCCTAACTGTTTTTACTAGGATTAAATGTCAGGAATTGTGAAAAACTGAGTATAAATGTATTTGGCTAAGGTGTATGTAAACTTCTGACTTAAACTGTAATTGAATTGAGGAAAAGTCACTTTTTATAACTTATGAAGCAAAAAGAAGACGTGAAGGACTTTGGCTTAACGGTTGTAGTCTGTAGATTTGACAGTATTTAATTTTTTTTATCATATTTTACAAGGATTTGTCTTGACGTGTGCAAAGTTTGCCTAGACGTCCACTTTGGAATGCACCAGAGTTTATTTGGGGAGAGTTCAACAATTGTGTGCGAGCGAACACACAAACACACTGACTGTGTGCGTTTAGATCTGTGGAGACAAATTAATGGCAGCCTCTCCTCTCTAGCCTTGTTATCAGTAATAGGAGTCTCACCTGCCCAAGTAGAGGACAGCAGTAATCAGTCATCCTGTCGCCCAGTCGGACTGACCGTCAGTCACTCACACATGCATAGGCACATACACACATGGTGACACATTCACACACACACAGTTGAAAACACAAACATATGCACATTCACACACACAAACTGAACATTATTTTGTATTTCTTTAATCTATTTCACGTTCATTTAACCAGGTAGGCCAGTTGAGAACAAGTTCTCATTTACAACTGCGACCTAGCCAAGATAAAGCAAAGTAATGCGACAAAAACAACAACACAGAGTTGCACATAAACAAACGTACATTCAATAACACAATAGAAAATTCTATGTACAGTGTGTACAAATGTAGAAGATTAGGGAGGTAAGGCAATAAATAGGCCATAGAGGCATAATAATTACAATTTAGCATTAACACTGGAGTGGTAGATGTGCAGATGATGATGTCCAAGTAGAGATACTGGGGTGCAAAAGAGCAAGAAGATAAATAGCAATATGGGGATGAGGTAGTTGGGTGTGGTAGTTGAATTGACCTTAACCAACTTTAGGTTATCAAATCAAGCTTTATTTATACAGCACATTTCAGCCATGGAATGCAACGCAATGTGCTTCACAGGAAAGGCAAATAAAACACTATGAAAATAAAAGCTGAAATATTTACAACACAGCAAACAAGACAAAAAACAAAAGAGTGACAAAAACTGAACAACTAAAAAGCACCCTAAGGAAAAGCAAAGCTAAAAATAAGTTAAGATATTTTAAATATGTCCATAAAATACTTTCTCTACCTCCAAGGCAATGCGTTATAAAAAATAGCTCGACACTTACTGTTGGTGTGATACCATAGCAGGACTAGAAAAGTACTTTTCTCCTCTCTTACTCTCTTAACTCTGGTCCCAAAGGAGGGGAAAGGACCACCATCTCCAACAGGATTGCCACAGGCCCTGGATCTTTGCCTTTAATGGCCAAAACTGGTAACTGATAAATTAGTGAAAAAGTACCTTTTAGAGAATAGTCTCTGTGCCCATGCACTAAACAGGATCAGAATAATAATTAGTCTTTAGGAAATATATATACAACGAGCAAAGTGATCATGCTGTTTTTATGTGGCTGCTATGAAAGTGAACTGTTTGTGTGTGTTCAGGGGTGTGTTCATTCTGCCGATTCTGTTGAAAAATGTTTCTTAAATGGACGCAAACAGAACAAAACGGGGATAACATAACTGAATTTGTCTAATAGAAACTCTCATTTGCAACTGTTGGACTAAAGAATACACCCTAGATCAGCTAAATGCAGGCAAGAGTGTGCAAGGCAGTATTGAATGTGTCACTGTCTGTCACGTTGATTATTCAATTCTCTCGACCTGTGCAACTACGTTGTAAACTTTCATTCATAGGCTAGATTGTAGGAACCTCATGATGAGTAAAGGGAAAATTAGAGTATTATGTCGTAGCCTAAACCTATCGATGTTGCATTGAGCTGGGTGAATGGAATATGAATGATAGTCATCCTATATGCTGGAATAGAAATAAGGCCATGCTCATAAAACAAATAATCACCCCCTCCTCATCTTAAACGGCACCAACCGCCACTGGTCTGAATACACTCATGACTCAATTCTATGCACACAAATTATGATCTGCGTATCTGAATTGCTTTATGAAAGCCTAACACTGTAATATCGTATTTTATAATTTAGCTATACATGTTGGCAATAGTAACTACAGTTGAAGTCAGAAGTTTACATGCACCTTAGCCAAATACATTTAAACTCAGTTTCTCACAATTCCTGACATTTAATCAGAGTAAAAATTCCCTGTCTTAGCTCAGTTAGGATCACCACTTTATTTTAAGAATGTGAAATGTCTGAATAATAGTAGAGAGAGTGATTTATTTAAGCTTTTAGCTTGTATTGCTTTCATCACATTACCAGTGGGTCAAACATTTCTGGTAGCCTTCCACAAGCTTCCCACAATAAGTTGGGTGAATTTTGGCCCATTCCTCCTGACAGAGCTGGTGTAACTGAGTCAGGTTTGTAGGCCTCCTTGCTCGCACAGGCTTTTTCAGTTCTGCCCACAAATTTGCTACAGGATTGCGGTCAGAGCATTGTGATGGACACTCCAATACCTTGACTTTGTTGTCCTTAAGCCAATTTGCCACAACTTTGGAAGTATGCTTGGGGTCATTGTCCATTTGGAAGACTCGTTTGCGACCAAGCTTTAACTTCCTGACTGATGTCTTGAGTTGTTGCTTCAATATATCCACATAATTTTCCCTCCTCATGATGCCATCTATTTTGTGAAGTGCACCAGTCCCTCCTGCAGCAAAGTACCTCCACCACATGATGCTGCCACCCCCGTGCTTCACGGTTGGGATGGTGTTCTTCGACTTGCAAGCCTTCCCCTTTTTCCTCCAAACATAACAATGGTCATTATGGCCATAATGTTCTATTTTTGTTTCATCAGACCAGAGGACATTTCTCCAAAAAGTACGATCTTTGTCCCCATGTGCAGTTGCAAACTGTAGTCTGGCTTTTTTATGGCGATTTTGGAGCAGTAGCTTCTTCCTTGCTGAGCGGACTTTCAGGTTATGTCGATATAGGACTCATTTTACTGTGGATATAGATACTTTTGTACCTGTTTCCTCCAGCATCTTCACAAGGTCCTTTGCTGTTGTTCTGGGATTGATTTGCAGTTTTTGCACCAAAGTACGTTCATCTCTAGGAGACAGAATGCGTCTCCTTCCTGAGCGGTATGGCGGCTGCGTGGTCCCATGGTGTTTATACTTGTGTACTATTGTTTGTACAGATGAACGTGGTACCTTCAGGCGTTTGTAAATTGCTCCCAAGGATGAACCAGACTTGTGGAGGTCTCCAATTTTCTTTTCATTTTTTTTTTTCATCCACAGATACACCTCCAATTGACTCAAATTATGTCAATTAGCCTATCAGAAGCTTCTAAAGCCATGACATTTTCTGGAATTTTCCAAGCTGTTTAAAGGCACAGTCAACTTAGTGTATGTAAACTTCTGACCCACTGGAATTGTGATACAGGGAATTATAAGTGAAATAGTCTGTAAACAATTGTTGGAAAAATGACTTGTGTCATGCACAAAGTAGGTGTTCTAACCGACTTGCCAAAACTATAGTTGGTTAACAAGAAATTTGGGGAGTGGTTGAAAAACCTAAGTGTATGTAAACTTCCGACTTCAACTGTACAAGCTTTCAAATTATGCCCACCTGACTGTAATTCTGTAAAGGCGGTGATGCAAGGCTGAGTTCTAAACAACTACAGTTGTGCTTTCTGTAGTTCCTCAACTGCACAACTAGGAGAGCTAAAAAAACAGCACCTCATAGTTGAAGACTCATCTTTGAGTCATAAAAGTGAATTGAAATTACTTAGGAACTGTGCACACTTTGGAGAGGTGTTTGGCTACTTGGAAACACCAGTTAGACCTCTCACTCAAACCCTTGTCATTTTCTTTGTCTCAAATTGCACCTACCCAAAGTTTTTCACAAATATTCTTGTCGTGTTACTGAATGTATCTAGAGTATTTTCAGATTTTGTTTTCAACAAATGCTGAGAAAAGTACAGTAAATGTAAAGTGCACATAAAATAAAAAGTGTAATGTTTGGATTCAGTCTTGTCAGGTGAATTGTTGTCCTCGTCTTTAGTCTAATAATTTTTCCATAATCTCCAAACTGTTCCCTTTTAATTGCTACCATGGTTATGCATATGGTTTCCATATTTCTCCTGTAAGAAACATTCAAATTTAGCCCTATCCATATAGTCCAATTCCCACGAGTGTAAGGGGTTAAAAGCATTAGCTAATCGCAATTAATCACAATGAATTTGCTCAAATATGGCCCAAAAGAAAGATGTTTTCATTTATAATGCAGTGCATTGAGTTAGAGGCTTTGATTGTAAGGGATGGGAACACAACATTTTGTTTTGATAGCATTTTCGCCATAAACAACACAAGAGTAACTAACTGTAAAATACAGCTAACTAGTTATGCTCCCAGTGTTCAAGAAGACCTACTCCCTCTGTCAATGTTATTGAAGTTTAACACTTGCTCACAGCACACACGCAATCTCTCTTTCTCACACAAACACACACAGCTTTAAGTACTGTTAAAGCTTCAGGCATTCTAAATGAGTGTGACTAGGAAAAAATAATACTGGCTCTAAATAACACAAAAGATTTTGGCTCCCCTTAATTTTTGCTTTATCATATTTGGTTAACATTACACAACATGTTTTATGGCAGAATGTGATTGTCTCTTGTGGAATTACTTAACTTGGTGGAACTTGATGCGCACCAGATTCATTCATATAGAAATTAACTGACAAAATGTTGTTTGTTCAAAAGAATGTTATTTTTGGGGGGCAGCGCTCATTAGAATAATACCCAGCATGCTTTGCAACCACACATTTGTATGTTTACATTTTGGTAATTTAACTAAGGTAGATGAACAACCACATGTAAAACGTTTACGTAACAGTTACTGAGAATGTTGTGGTAGTTAAACTGGTCTGTTGGTTAGTTCACTGTACCTTTTAAGCCCTGCTGGTTTAGGAGCTGGCAGAGAAACTCAAGGATGAGTAAGAAGCAGATGGGAGCACAATGCTCCCTATTTAAATCTTCACTATACCATTATTAATTGTAAATAAAACTTTGAAATGTAAAGAAGTGCTTTTTTTTAATTTAGTAGTTAGGACTAATGCAACTTAAAGAGCACAATTGATTCATTTGGGAGGTACTTGTTCTAATTTAGTTTAAATATATATTTTTTTAATTTAACCTTCATTTTGACATGGAATACATATTGAGACCTAAGTCTCTTTTCCAAATGCACCCTGTATAATAAAATATAAAACACATTAAACACTAAATATATACTGAATCAAAAAATAAATACACAATTTTTTTTTTTACTGAGTTACAGTTCATATAAGGAAATCCGTCAATTAAAATAAATTCATTAGGCCCAAATTTATGGATTTCACATAACTGGGTAGGGGCACAGCCATGGGTGGGCACACCCACTTGGGAGCCAGGCCCACCCACTGGGGAGCCAGGCCCAACCAATCAGAATCTTTTTTTCCACAGAAAAGGGCGTTATATACAGTGCATTCGGAAAGTATTCAGACCCCTTGACTTTTTCCACATTTTGTTACTTTATAGCCTTATTCTAAAATTGCTTGAATTTTTTTCCCCTCAAATCTACACACAAAACCCCATAATGACAAAGCAAAAACAGGTTTTTATAAATGTACGCATTTATAACAAAAAATAAAAAAATAAACACCCTTTGCTATGAGACTTGAAATTGAGCTCAGGTGCATCCTGTTTCCATTGATAATCCTTGAGATGTTTCTACAACTTGATTGGAGTCCACCTGTGCTAAATGCAATTGATTGGACATGATTTGGAAAGGCACATCTGGCTATATAAGTTCCCACAGTTGACAGTGCATGTCAGAGCAAAAACCAGGCCATGAGATCGAAGGAATTGTCTGTAGAGCTCTGAGACAGGATTGTGTCAAGGCACAGATCTGGGGAAGGGTACAAAAAAATGTCTGCAGCATTGAAGGTCCCCAAGAACACAGTGGCCTCCATCATTCTTAACTGGAAAAAGTTTGGAACCACCCAGACTCTTCCTAGAGCTGGCCACCTGAAGGACAGACCATGAAAAACAAGATGCTCTGTTCTGATGAAACCAAGATTGAACTCTTTGGCCTGAATGCCAAGCGTTATGTCTGGAGTTAACCTGGCACCATCCTTACCGTGAAGCATGGTGGTGGCAGCGTCATGCCTTGGGGATGTTTTTCAGCGGCAGGGACTGGGAGACTAGTCAGGATCGAGGGAAAGATGATCCGAGTAAAGTACAGAGAGATCCTTGATGAAAACCTTCTCCAGAGCGCTCAGGACCTCAAACTGGGCGAAGGTTCACCTTCCATCAGGACAACAACCCTAAGCACATAGCCACGACAATGCAGGAGTGACTTCGGGACAAGTCTCAATGTCCTTGAGTGGCCCAGCCAGAGCCCGGACTTGAACCCGATCGAACATCTCTGGACAGACCTGAAAATAGCTGTGCAGCGATGCTCCCCATCCAACCTGACAGAGTTTTAAAGGATCTGTAGAGAAGAATGGGAGAAACTCCCCAAATACAGGTGTGCCAAGCTGATAGCATCATACCCAGGAAGATTCGAGGCTGTAATCGCTGCCAAAGGTGCTTCAACAAAGTACTGAGTAAAGGCTCTGTAAGGGCAGTTGTACAACTGAATGCATTCAACTGAAATGTGTCTATCCTATTTTAACCCAACCCCTCTGAATCCAAGTAATTATGTAAATGTGATATTTAAGCTCCCTGAGCTCTTGCTTCTGGGCCGGGTCGAGGTCCTCATTGCTCGGGACCACCACTGGTTCTGTTGGTGTCCTGGGTCCCGACCATAACACGGCCAAGGCTGTCCGCTCGTGCCACTTCTTCAACAGGTTCACGTGGTAAATCTGTTGAGGTTTCCGTCTCCCCGGTTGTCGTACGCGGTAATTGACAGGTCCCAGCTTCTCGACCACCTCGTATGGTCCGTGCCATATTGCCAGGAACTTACTTTCGGCCGTGGGGATCAATACCAACACCCTGTCTCCCACCTGGAATTCTCGGGGCTGGGCTCCCCGATTGTAGACCTGGGCTTGGGCGCGTTGGGCCTTCTACATGTTCCCTCACGACTGGCCATATGGCTGTCATCTGCTCCCGCATCGTCTCCACGCGCTCTACCACGCTGCGTAAGGGGGTCGGTTGGGCTTCCCACACCTTGGCGAGGTCCAGTAGGGCACGTGGCCTCCTCCCATAGAGGAGTTCGAAAAGGGAAAACCCAGTGGAGGATTGGGGTACTTCTCGGATTGAGAACATTAGGTGGGGTAGTAGCTGGTCCCAGTTCTTCCCGTCCTGCTTGATGAACTTCCGCAGCATCTGTTTGAGCGTTTTGTTAAAGCGTTCGACGAGCCCATCCGTCTGCGGGTGAAAAACGGAGGTCCGGATCTGCTTGATCTGCCGGAGGGCACACAACTCTTTCATGAGGTGGGACATAAACTCTGTACCTTGGTCTGTCAGGATCTCGTTCGGGATGCCTACCCGGTTAAAGAGGTGGACCAGCTCCCGGGCGATTCCCTTGGATACTGCCGCCCGTAGGGGAATGGCCTCGGGATACCGGGTGGCATAGTCTACTATTACCAAGATGTACCTGTGTCCTCGTGCAGTCTTTACCAGGGGTCCAACTATGTCCATGGCGATTCATTCAAGGGGCACCCCGATGATCGGCAGGGGGACCAAAGGGTTTCGGAAGTGTGCTTTCGGGGCAGTGAGTTGACACTCCGGGCAGCTGCGACAGTAGTCTTCCACGGCCCTCCTCATCCCTGGCCAGTGGAACCGGGCGGCGATCCGTTCCCGGGTCTTCTCCATTCCCAGGTGCGCCCCCAACAGGTGGTTGTGGGCCAGCTGAAAAACGGTTCCTACGTACTGTCGGGGCAGCAACAATACCTCTTGAAGTTCCCCCTGTTGGCGCGACACCTGATACAAAAGGTTATTCTTAATTTGAAAATGGGGGTATCGCCAGTCACTCATCCCCGGAAGTAGCTGTCCATCCACCGCTATCACTTGGGCGGCGGCAGCTTTCAAATTCGGATCCTCCCACTGGGCCGTCCCGAATTGTCCCCTCAGTTGGCCCCCAGTGGGCGTCTCGACTGGCCCCTCGAAATCGAGGGGGAGGCTGGACTCCTCCTCCAGGGGTTCCCCAGGAGGTTCGGGTTCCAGCGCCCCCTCTGACTCCGGAGTCGTAGACACCAGCTGGTTAACAGGTTGCTTCCGGGCTGCACAGGCTATAGATTGTCCCCACTCTCTTCTTCAGCCGGCTCGTACCTTCTTCCTCAACTCATGCCCCCATAGGGCCGCGAACAGCGGACAATCTCGTCCTACTAGGAGAGGTACCGGCAACTCTCTTCAAATTATATCGTTTTATAGATACACCTCTCCTGAATCGAACCACGTTGTCCGATTTCAAAAAGGCTTTACAGCAAAAGCAAAATATTAGATTATGTTAGAGGAGTATATCGTAAAAGTAGCCACATAGCCATTTTCCGACCAACCACATGCATCACAAATAACCAAAAAACAGCTAAATGCAGCACTAACCTTTTACAAACTTCATCAGATGACACTCCTAGGACATCATGTTACACAATACATGCATTCTTTTGTTCGATAAAGTTCATATTTATATATAAAAACAGCATTTTACATCGGCGCGTAACGTTGACTAACTATTTTCCCTCAAATGCATCCGGTGAAACAGTGCTACAATTTACTAAATTACTATTCGAAAACATTTTTAAAATGTAATATTGTCATTCTAAGATTTATAGATGAATATCTCTTGAAAGCACCTGTAATGCCAGATTTAAAAATAACTTTACTGGGTAATCACACTTTGCGATAAAAGGGGATGCGATACTCAGAAAATAGGCTAGCAATAGCAATAGGCTAGCCATCTTGGAACAATCGCATATCACATCTAGTCTTGTATACTATTGTCAATAATCCCTTACCTTTGATTATCTTCATCCTTAGGCACTTCCAGGAATCCCAGGTCCACAACAAATGTATTTTCGTTCGAAAAAGTTAATCCTTTACGTCCCAATAGCTTGTTCTTGTTAGCGCTTTCTGAAGGCTTCACCAAAAGTTCTGACGTGCGCGGGGCTCCTCTTTGAAAAAAATGCTTTTTTTTCTTATTTAGGTTCGTTCAAACGTTGGATAACATAAATCTGTAGGGCCTTTTTCAACGAGAGCTCCAATAAGATTTGAGGGGGACGATTGCATTGTGTTTCAAAACGTTTCGAAAGGGGAGGGTAACCGGGGGCGCCGGCGTCATAATGGTGATGGCCCTCTCCGTGTGACCACGTTCCACTGCGTCTCATTCATTCAGTTTTAACAGTAGAAGGCTCAAATCACTTTGTAAAGACTGGGGACATCTAGTGGAAGCAATAGGAAGTGCTCAATGAACCATAGCTCACGGTGTGATTAATAGGCAACGTGATGAAGTTGAGTTCGCAATTCAGAATTCCACTTCCTGTTTCGATCTGTCTCGGGGTTTTGACTGCCATATCAAATCAAATCAAATTTATTTTTATATAGCCCTTCGTACATCAGCTGATATTCTCAAAGTGCTGTACAGAAACCCAGCCTAAAACCCCAAACAGCAAGCAAAGCATGTGAAAGAAGCACGGTGGCTAGGAAAAACTCCCTAGGAAAAACTCCCTAGAAAGGCCAAAAACCTAGGAAGAAACCTAGAGAGGAACCAGGCTATGAGGGGTGGCCAGTCCTCTTCTGGCTGTGCAGGGTGGATATTAAAACAGAACATGGTCAAAATGTTAAAATGTTAAAATGTTCATAAATGACCAGCATGGTCAAATAATAATAATCATAGTAGTTGTCGAGGGTGCAACAAGCACGTCCGGTGAACAGGTCAGGGTTCCATAGCCGCAGGCAGAACAGTTGAAACTGGAGCAGCAGCACGGCCAGGTGGACTGGGGACAGCAAGGAGTCATCATACCAGGTAGTCCTGAGGCATGGTCCTAGGGCTCAGGTCCTCCGAGAGAAAGACAGAAAGAGAGAAAGAGAGAATTAGAGAGAGCATATTTAAATACACACAGGACACCGGATAAGACAAGAGAAATACTCCAGATGTAACAGACTGACCCTAGCCCCCCGACACATAAACTACTGCAGCATAAATACTGGAGGCTGAGACAGGAGGGATCAGAAGATATGAGTTCTGTTATACTCACAGACACCATTCAAACAGTTTTAGAAACTTTAGGGTGTTTTCTATCCACAAGTATTAATTATATGCATATCCTAGTTTCTGAGTTTGAGTAGTAGGCCGTTTAAAATGGGCACACATTTTTTTCAAAATGCGCTGTGGCGCCCCCTATCCTAGGCGACCGTCAAGAGGTTAAAGAGGTGGAAAGGCGAAAGCAATATGGCCTCAGAGGGCAAAGTGGAACAATCCCCATATTACTTTCATCAATCCAGTCCTTTCAGATCTGTGCATACCAAATGTGTAGGAGTTCAGGAAAGGGGCTAGGGCCAGAACCTCTTTGAGAGAAGGAAAGGAGGAAGATGAGGAGAGGTGTAGTAGAGAGGCGCAGAGAAAGGGAGAGAGCGAGCGAGATGTCTTTGGTCTGCTGCATAATAATTCAAAGAGATTATTATTCAAATGAAGACAACCTTTCAGCAGAAAGAGGGGAGAAGATAAGAAAGGGAGGGAGACAAACAAGAAGCCAGCTCTAATTTACAAGTCACTCCGACTGCAATTGCCACCATCTCATGGCCCATGCATGAACTTAAAAGATGATGGTGATTCTCTCGTAATTCAAAGTAGTGTTAGGGTCTACATTCGTCCCCCCTGCCCAACAGTAACCCAGTCTTTTCCACTCCAGAACCTAAGTCGCTATCTACTGACTGGCTGACTGTTTTAGTCCTGGTCTGTCCTTTTCTCAGGACCAGGTCGTTGTTAAAACGCTCTTGCAACGTACCCCGACCACGTAATTTAGAGCCCAATTTCAAGGGACACTGCCTCACCTGAAGGAGAGGGAGGGGGAGGGAGAGAGACGGCGAGGAAGAGAAACGTTTGGAAGGAAAGTTACGCCTCCCTTTTTCTCCCATGATGCGTTGGGACTATCCCTTCAAGTCTGACAGTCTCACAATCCGACCCCTCTACGCCCTTCTCATACACACACACACACACACACACACACTGCTTATTAGCAAAACACAGAAACACAGGAGCCATCTCCACGTCGCTGCACTGGGGGTGTGTGAGGGGAATACTACTGATACCAGCACATCTCTTGTCTGAACTACACTGAACAAAATAAATGAAACATGCAACAATTTAAAACATTTTACTGAGTTACAGTTCTAATAAGGAAATCAGTCAATTGAAAGAAAATAATTAGACCCTAATCTATGTTGGTGACAGATCCTTAAAAAAAAAGTAGGAGCGTGGATTAGAAAACCAGTCAGTATCTGGTGTGATCACCATTTACCCCATGCAGCGCAACACATCTCCGTCGCATAGAGTTGATCAGGCTGTTGATTGTGGCCTGTGGAATGTTGTCCCACTCCTCCTCAATGGCTGTGCAAAGTTGCTGAATATTGGCAGGAATTGGAACACGATGTCGTACACTTCAATCCAGACCATCCCAAACATGCTCACTGGGTGACATGTCTGCTGACTATGCAGGCCATGGAAGAACTGGGACATTTTCAGCTTCCAGCAATTGTGTACAGATCCTTGCGACATGGGGCCGTGAATTATCATGCTGAAACCTGAGGTTATGGCGGCAGATGAATGGCACGACAATTGGCCTCAAGATAACGCTGTCTGCCCGGTACAGTTGAAACTGGGATTAATCCGTGAAGAGCACACTTCTACAGTGTGCCAGTGGCCATCGAAGGTGAGCATTTGCCCACTAAAGTTGGTAACGACGCCGAACTGCAGTCAGGTCAAGATCCTGGTAAGGACGACGAGCACGCAGATGAGCTTCCCTGAAACGGTTTCTGACAGTTTGTGCAGAAATTCTTTGCTTGTGCAAACCCACAGTTTCATCAGTTTACTGGGTGTCTGAGCTTAGACGAATGTGGAGTCTGGCGTGGTTACACGTGGTCTGCGGTTGTGAGGCCGGTTGGACGTACTGCCAAATTCTCTAAAAACAACGTTTGGGGAGGCTTATGGTAGAGAAATGAACATTCAATTCTCTGGTAACAGCTCTGTTGGACATTCCTGCAATCAGCATGCCAATTGCACGCTCCCTCAAAACTTGAGACACCTGTGGCATAGTGGTGTGTGACAAAACTGCACATTCTAGTGGCATTTTATTGTCCCCAGCACAAGGTGCACATGTGTAATGATCAACTTCTTGATATGCCCCACCTGTCAGGTGGATGGATTATCTTGGCAAAGGAGAAATGCTCAATAACAGGGATGAAAACGCATTTGGGTGAAGTTTTGCCCATTCCTCCTGACAGAGCTGGAGTAACTGAGTCAGGTTTGTATGCCTCCTTGCTCGCACACGCTTTTTCAGTTCTGCCCACACATTTTCTATAGGATTGAGGTCAGGGCTCTGTGATGGCCACTCCAATACCTTGACTTTGTTGTCCTTAAGCCATTTTGCCACAACTTTGGAAGTATGCTTGGGGTCCTTGTCCATTTGGAAGACCCATTTGCGACCAAGCTTTAGCTTCCTGACTGATCTCTTGAGATGTTGCTTCAATATATCCACATCATTTTCCTCCCTCATGATGCCATCTATTTTGTGAAGTGCACCAGTCCCTCCTGCAGCAAAGCACCCCCACAACATGATGCTGCCACCCCATGCTTCAACGGTTGGGATGGTGTTCTTCGGCTTGCAAGCCTCTCCCTTTTTCCAGTTCTATTATTGTTTCATCAGACCAGAGGACATTTCTCCAAGAAGTACGATCTTTGTCCCCATGTGCAGTTGCAAACCGTAGTCTGGCTTTTTTATGGCGGTTTTGGAGCAGTGGCTTCTTCCTTCCTGAGCGGTCTTTCAGGTTATGTTGATATAAGACTCGTTTTTACTGTGGATATAGATACTTTTGTACCTGTTTTCTGCGGCATCTTCACAAGGTCCTTTGCACTTTTCGCACCAAAGTACGTTTCTCTCTAGGAGACAGAACGTGTCTCCTTCCTGAGCGGTATGACGGCTGCGTGGTCCCATGGTGTTTATCCTTGCATACTATTGTTTGTACAAATGAACGTGGTACCTTCAGGTGTTTGGAAATTGCTCCCAAGGATGAACCAGACTTTTGGCGGTCTACAATTTTTGTCTGAGGTCTTGGCTGATTTTTTATTTATTTTCCCATGATGTCAAGCAAAGGGGCACTGAGTTTGAAGGTAGGCCTTGAAATACATCCACAGGTACACCTCCAAATGACTCAAATTATGTCAATTAGCCTATTAGAAGCTTCTAAAGCCATGACATCATTTTCTGGAATTTTCCAAGCTGTTTAAAGGCACAGTCAACTTAGTGTATGTAAACTTCTGACCCACTAGAATTGTGATAAAGTGAATTATAAGTGAAATAATCTGTAAACAATTATTGGAAAAATTACTTGTCATGCACAAAGTAGATGTCCTAACCGACTTGCCAAAACTAGTTTGTTAACAAGACATTTTTGGAGTGGTTGAAAAACGAGTTTTAATGATTCCAACCTAAGTGTATGTAAACTTCCGATCTCAACTGTACGTAAGAATACTGCTCCCTGTTCACCCATGACTGCGTGGCCACGAACGCTTCCAACTCGATCATCAAGTTTGTAGACACAACAGTAGTAGGCCTGATTACCAACAATGACAAGACAGCCTACAGGGAGGAGGTGAGGGCCCTGGCGGAGAGTTGCCAGGATAATAACCTCTCCCTTAATGTCAACAAAAGGAAGGAGCTGATGGTGGACTTCAGGAAACAGCAGAGGGAACAAGCCCCTATCCACATCGATGGGACTGCAGTGGAGAAGGTGAAAAGCTTCAAGTTCCTCGGCAAACACATTACTGACAATCTGAAATGGTCTGTCCACACAGACAGGTGCTGTTGCGCCTTCTTCACCACACTATCGCCCCATTATGACAGAAGAGTGCTACGGGGCAATAGTAATTTAGTTCAGTTACCTTTGCCTTCTTGGGTACAGGAACAATGGTGGCCATCTTGAAGCATGTGGGGACAGCAGACTGGGATAGACCCCAATAACTTTATAGTCTCATTCTCATTATGAGGGTTTTGAAAAATGAGGTGTTTAAATCCCATTTGACAACCTGCCTTTTTAGCTTGGCCTTTTATCAATGATGTGTTTTATGTTCTTTGATTCTGTGTTTGTTTTTAAAAATGTATTGTTTTAAGTGTGTTGCTATTTTAAATGCACTTCAAATAAAGTTTGTGTTGAAGTTTGATTCGATATTGGATCTTTAATTGATGAAATGACGAGTCGTATGAATATAGACTCCATTAACTTTATAGTCTATCATTCTTATTAAGATGTTTTAAAAATGTATGAACTACTGGTTATAGGCTTACTAAATACATTTTTGAGCTCAGTTTTTATCATGACCGGTGAGCCAACTCTAGCAATACCATTACCTGTCCTTCCTAGTATCATCCAACTAGGCAGGCAGCAGAATAGAAGCCATCTGGCGCTGTCAAGACTTTAGTTTATCAAACGTTTTTTTTAACTACCTTTGTATATTTTTGTCTGCATACTGCAATTCATCTTTTAGCTTTTAGCTGCGAATGTGTACAAGACAGCCTAACTAATAATACAACCTTCATTGAATTAATTGTACTACTTTCTAAGAAATGAATGTGAAGACTTGAATGTGATACAGTACAATCAAATCTTTATCGATCCATTATACAGAGACAACGGAAATGTGTTACTACTTGCTGTCACAGTACCCATCCCCACCTCACAATTACTCACATTACAGTCTGGGAGCAGCACAGGGTCAACTTAGGGGCACACCGGTACAGCAACCCTCCGATGCATGTCTCCCTGACCATTTTATTGTACTGATCTGTCCTCTCTCTCTCTTCTAGGGTTACTTTCTGCTGTTTGAGTCAATGCTGGATTCGGTTCTCTACGCCAGAGATCTCTACCTGGCCAAGGGGTGCTCAGGTGAGACACACACACACATACATACACTTTACCTTACTGATTTTATTGACCCTATACCCTCATACAATTAATAATACACTCCTATGCAAATGGCTTATAGTCTAAATGCCTGAATAAATATCATACCCCCCACCACAAAAAAACTAAAACAACATAAAAAATACTTGATCAGGTTTTTTACCGTCTCTCTTTTGCCCTACCTATTGTGGTTGATGATATTGTGGGTGGGGCTTAAAATGGTATTAGATATTGCATGACTGTCATGTGACCACAACACCTGAGCAGAGCTATCAGGCAGCTTGTTTTTCTGGTATGGACACACATGGATGCAAACACACAGGAATGGACACGCACACACACTTCAGTACTGGTCCACCGAATGCCCCATGTAGGAAGTGTAGTAGAAGGCAGTAGCCATCCAATGCCAGTTCAGTGTGGTTTTATATGTACATTTACAACATTTTATTGTGCGTGCCTGTCTCCAGAGCCTTATCTCCGGCCGCGCATGCCGCTTTGCATTTTACTGTGTATCGATTTAAATTCGAAAAGGGGTGAAAGCAACTGGAGTTTTAAATTACAGGAGAAATCACTTGTGGGAGACTTGACTGCCTTATTTTTAACTGAAGCGGAAAGCCACTGCAGTTGATGCATTGCAAAGGTCTTTTCACTTATATATGGTTTTCCTTGATGTGCGTATGGGTAAGCACACTAGAGCAGGGACGATAAATGGAAAATTAAACACCAACATTGTCTTCATCTTACCGAAGCAACTTTCCTTACGTCACATCATTTTTTTCCCCCTCTCGATGTGCGTACTGATTGAGCAATGCTGGAAGTAATCTCTCGTGGACAGAAACACATAACAACTGGTATTGTAGCTTAGCGTCTGTCAACAGACTGGGATGCGACGACTACCGAAGAACTTTGTTCCGGTGCGCAGATTTTTCGTCACATGACCATTTGGACAAATCACGCTTAAAAAGGTTAAAAAGAAATCATATCATTCTAGATCCTATTTTAACAGGTTGCACATCAAAATGTAAATCATGCATTCTCCGGACGTTAGATGAAATAGCAAACTTTTTTTAACCATCCCATCTCCGTTGTCTTACTTCTTAAAGGCACTGGGAAAAGTTGGTCAAGAACCCTGCCACTAATGTAAATTAACTGTGCATTAAAAGTGAATCAAATCGTTGTATTTATCGTTATCGAGCAAAATGGGTCAATTTATTGAGATACAACTTTTTGTCCATATCGCCCAGCTCTAGTGTGTTGACAGATGGTACACTGTACAGTATTTTCACTGCTTTTCTGCCTTTCTGACCGGGTGTTTTTGTACCTTTTAGTGTGTGTGTGTGTGTGTGTGTGTGTGTGTGTGTGTAGCCCATGCCGGCATGTGCACACACTGGTGTGTGAGAGAGCATATGGATATTCAGGGTCAGCTCCTGTCTGTCACTGGCCAAGCTTAATGATTTGTGACAAACAGGGCCTGACACAGGAGTAGTTCCGAGATGCAGTCTTTTGCTGCAGAAAGATCACACACCTGGAGAGGGAAGGGGGGCGTAGAAAGAGAAAAAGGTGGGGAGAAGAGGGTGCAGACTAGAGGGAGAGAAGGAAAGAGCGATTAAGAGTGAGAAAGAGCGATTAAGGTGAGAAAATGAGAGGGCAGAGAGCGGGATGGATAGAGAAAACGAGATGAAGAGGAAAAATGGGGCAGAGCCAGATGAGGGGAGCAGAGGGCATTGAGAGAAAGAATGAAGGATAAAGAGTATAGGTAAGATACTGAATTCCCACCTCTGATTTCTCTTGGTTGGAATCCATTATTTGTCAAGCATTCTCTCATAACTCTTTTTGGGGTTTCTTATTTCACTGATGTGCGTGTGTGTGCATTCATGTGTGTTATTTCTCCATCTCCTGGGTTGCAGTAGTACGTGTGTTTTACATTAGTGTGTTTCAGAAGTTCCCTCATTCCACCAAGCACATTAACCTCCTCTTCATCCCTAAATGTGTCCCCATTCACCAGGGTAGTCCAGTGTCAAGGGATAAGGGATCTTTTTTTGTCCGTCCACCCCCTCCTCCTCCCTTCATGGCCGACCAGGAGGGGGGGATGACAAACGGGCTGTGAGCAGCGAGTCGAGAAGGACACAGATGTCAAAGCCATGAATCTGGGGATACCTGTGTACACCCCCCCCTCCCCGACTCGTTCTCTCTTTCTCTCTCTCTCTTCATCTACAGTACAGCACCCCTCCTCCTGCCTCTCAATTTTTTTTCCCTATTCATCTCTACTTCTCTCACGCCCTCCTTTCTCTCCCACCCTTCTTTCTCTTTTTCTCTCCCCCTTTCTTTGACAGGCCTGTTTCATTCCTGCCCAGTCAGCATCCCCCTCCTCTCACCTGGCCCTCATAATTACTCACTTGCTCCAGTAGTCAGGGAAAAATGAAGTGACAAATCTGTCATCATGGGTGGTGGTGTGTGTGGCTCTTCAGCCACGGTGACACCTGCCAATCAGAGGAGCCCGTGAGACGACCATCACATAGCTGTCACCATCCATTGAGTCTTCCTGTTACTGACACAACACGACTGACGTTATTATCACAACAGACCTAGCCTACTAGTAAGTCTAGCTAATGTATAGACATATGGGATGAGTAATGCAAGATATGTGAACATCATTATTATAGTGGCATTAATAAAGTGACTAGTGATCCGTTAGTGGCCAATGATTTCAAGTCTGTATGTAGGCAGCAGCCTCTGTGTTAGTGATGTCTGTTTAACAGTCTGATGGCCTTGAGATAGAAGCTGTTTTTCAGTCTCTCGGTCCCCAGCTTTGATGCACCTGTACTGATCTCGCCTTCTGGATGGTAGCGGGGTGAACAGGCCGTGGCTCGGGTGGTTGTTGTCCTTGATTATCTTTTTGGCCTTCCTGTGACATCGGGTGGTGTGGGTGTCCTGGAGGGCAGGTAGTTTGCCCCCGGTGATGCTTTGTGCAGACCGTACCGCCCTCTGGAGAGCCCTGCGGTTGTGGGCGGTGCAGTTGCCGTACCAGGCAGTGATAGAGCCCGACAGGATGCTCTCAATTGTGCAGCTGTAAAAGTTTGTGAGAGTTTTAGGTGACTAGCCAAATTATCTCAGCCTCCTGAGGTTGAAGAGGTGCTGCTGCTGTTGCGCCTTCTTCACCACGCTGTCTGTATGGGTGGACCATTTCAGTTTGTCCATGATGTGTACGTCGAGGAACTTAAAACTTTCCACCTTCTCCACTGCTGTCCCGTCGATGTGGATAGGGGGGGTGCTCCCTCTGCTGTTTCCTGATGTCCATGATCATCTCCTTTGTTTTGTAGACGTTGAGTGAAAGGTTGTTTTCCTGACACCACACTCCGAGTGCCCTCACCTCCTCCCTATAGGCTGTCTCGTCATTGTTGGTGATCAAGCCTACTACTGTTGTGTCATCTGCAAACTTGATGATTGAGTTGGTGACGTTCATGGCCACACAGTCATGGGTGGCCAGGGAGTACAGGAGGGGGCTGGGCATGCACCCTTGTTGGTCCCCAGTGTTGAGGATCAGCGAAGTTGAGATGTTGTTTCCTTGCATCACCACCTGGGGGCGGCCCGTCAGGAAGTCCAGGACCCAATTGCACAGGGCGGGATTGAGACCCAGGGCCTCAAGCTTAATGATGAGCTTGGAGGGTACTATGGTGTTAAATGCTGAGCTGTAGCCAATGAACAGCATTCTTACATAGTTATTCCTCTTATCCAGATGGGGTAGGGCAGTGTGCAGTGTGATGGCGATTGCATCGTCTGTGGACCTATTGGGGCGGTATGCAAATTGCAGTGGGTCTAGGGTGATAGTTAAGGTGGAGGTGATATGATCTTTGACTCGTCTCAAGCACTTCAAGATGACAGAAATGAGTTATGGGGCGATAGTAATTTAGTTCTGTGGGAAGGGGAGTATGTTCATTCGCTAAAATGCTCTATTCTGCAATGCAGGTTAGGTTGAATTGAGCTCTCAGGTTCTCGAACTTGCTATGGTGATTGCCACAGGGTCTCCTCAGAAAGCTTGGAAATCTCTCTGGCTTGCATCCAAAATGGCATCCTATTCCCTACATAGGGAATAGAGTGCCATTTGGGACGCAACCTCAAAAATACAAGCCTGTTGAGATGGTAGTCAGAGAAAGAGCAGTCTGTACAATGCTTCTCAGGCTTCTCCTGTCACTGTATGATTCTCTTCTGTGGCCTTGTCGCTTGATATATGAATAAATTAGAGCAATATCTTATGTAAGGTGCGTGCTGGCGGAGTGGCAGGGTTAGGGGGATACATGAGGTTCAGGATTATAGTTTATTATTAACCTCTTAAGTTCCGATGAGGATTGTCAAAAAATGTAGTTTCAAATGAGCACCACAACAACGAATTTGACCATTGCCAAGTGTTTCCCTTAGCAGGTAATTGTCAGCTTTCAGGCAGATAAAAAAAAAACACTAATAAACACATTGCTGGACACATCTCTCAATGTTTGACTATTGCCAGTGTTTCTTGGTCTTGCACTCTCGCTAGCGAACCGTATCAACTAGGTCCTGCCCGCGACTGTTCACGCACTAGCTAAGTCTGCAGTAGTGCTATGAAAGAAAAAGTTAAGAAAAATTCAAGTAGAACAAAACAAATGGAAATAAGAAGAACATGAGAAAGTAAGTAAGGTGTATACATACAGTGAGGGGAAAAAGTATTTGATCCCCTGCTGATTTTGTACGTTTGCACACTGACAAAGAAATTATCAGTCTATAATTTTAATGGTAGGTTTATTTGAACATTGAGAGACAGAATAACAAAAGAGCTCAGGATATATCATAAACAGAGTAGCAGCAGCATATATGATTGTACTATATGTGAGTGTGTACCTGTGTAGAGTCAGAATGAATGTGTGTGTGTGTTTATGTATGTGCGCAAATTAAGTGATTGTGTTGGAGTGTCAGTGTGAGTATGTAAAATGTTCATAGATTGAGTCTGCATAGAGTGAAATTTTATAAAATAGAAGAGTCAAAATGCAGATAGTCCATGTAGACATTTTGTTAGCTATTTAGCAGTCTTATGGCTTGGGGATAGAAGCTGTTCAGGAGCCTGTTGGTGTCAGACTTGATGCTCCGGTACCGCCTGATATAGAGGTCCTGGATGTCAGGTAGCTCGGCCCCAGTGATGTACTGGGCTTTCCCACCACACTCTGTAGCGCCATGCGATCAAGGGCGGTGTCTTTGCCATACCAAACAGTGATGCAGCCAGTCAAGATTCTCTCAGTGGAACTTTTTGAGTATTTGTTAGGCTCATGCCAAATCTTTTCAACCTCCTGAGGTGGAAGAGGCACTGTCCCGCCGCCCTCACGACTGTTTGCATGTGTGTGGACCATGGAGCAGCTCTTGACCTGCTCCACTGCAGATGTGGATGGGGTGTGCTCCTCCCCCCCCCACCCCTGTTGCCTGTAGTACACGATGAGCTCCTTGGTTTTACTGATGTTGAGGGAGAGCTTGTTGTCCTGGCACCACAATGCCAGGTCACTGATTTCCTCCCTGTAGGCTTTCTCATCGTCACCGGTGATCAGGCATTCCTCTTTTGTGTCATCAGCAAACTTGATTGTGTTGGATTCGTGCGTGGTCACGCAGTGGGTCAACAGGGAGTACAGGGGGGGACTAAGCACACACCCCTGTGGAGTCAGTGTTGAGGGTCAGCATGGCATAGGTAATGTTGCCTACCCTCACCACCTGGGGTCAGCCCATCAGGATGTCCAGGATCCAGCTGCAGAGGGAGGTGTTCAGTCCCAAGCTTGATAATGAGCTTGGAGTGGACTATTGTGTTGAACGCTGAGTTGTAGTCAATGAACAGCATTCTCACATAGGTATTCCTCTTATCTAAGTGGGTGAGGGCAGTGTGGAGTGCAATTGAGATTACATCTATGGATCTGTTGGGGCATTATGCAAATTGGAGTGGGTCTAGGGCAGTGGTCACCAAACTTTGTCAAAATCACTTTGAGTCAAAATGAAAGCAGTGATCTACCGCTGAGATTTTTTAATCATGACTTAAACGTAAGCCTATGCAACATTAACCATTATAAAACAGTTCTGTAGCAATGAGGTTTGTGCAGTAGTTATAGGCCAAATACATTATCACTGCATATTGGCTATGCTTGAGTTGCCCTGCCAATTTTGTCCTTCTCAGACCATTTTGAAATTATATTTAGAAAATAATTGGTATATGATCACACTGGTAATATATACTTTGTTATTACTTATGAGGCACAGCTGAATGAGCATAATATATATGTATTTTTTAGTTTTTACTGGATTGATGGCCTGCATCTGATGGTCAGAGGGGAGGGAGGGAGTAGCGGTTAGGCTATGTTCCTGTTCTTTGGAACAGGAATGATGGTGGTCAGCTTGAGATGTGGTGATAACAGATTGGGACAAAGAGAGTTTGAAAATGACCGTGAACATGCTTTCCAGCAGTTCTGCGCATGCTCTGAGAACGCGCCCTCGAATACCGTTCGGCCCAGCGGCCTAACAAGTGTTGACCTGATTTAAAAACCTTTGCCTCTGAGAACGAGATCACCCAGTCCCCTGGGTCAGCGAGGGCCTTTGTGCACGGCTCTGTGGTGTTTTTGTCGTAGCGTGCATAAAATGCATTGAGTTCGTCTGGTAGAGAGGCATCGTTGGGCAGATCACGGCTGGGACTAGTTAAGAACAAGTTCTCGTTTACAACTGCGACCTGGCCAAGATAAAGCAAAGTAGTGCAACACAAACAACAACACAGAGTTACACATGGAATAAACAAACATACAGTCAATAACAAAATAGAAAAACAAGTATGTACAGTGTGTGCAAATGAGGTAAGATAAGGGAGATAAGGCAATAAATAGGCCATAGAGGCGAATAATTACAATTTAGCAATTTAAACACTGGAGTGATAGATGTGCAGAAGATGAATGTGCAAGTAGAGATACTGGGGTGCAAAGGAGAAAAAAAAAGAAAAAAAACATTATGGGGATGAAATATACCTGCTGGAGCGCTTGCTACGGGTGGGTGCTGCTATGGTGACCAGTGAGCTGAGATAAGGCGGGGCTTTACCTAGCAAAGACTTATCGATGACTTGGAACCAGTGGGTTTGGCAAGGGCCAGCCAACAAGAGCATACAGGTCGCAGTGGTGGGTAGTATATGGGGCTTTGGTGACAAAACGGATGGCACTGTGATAGACTGCATCCAATTTGCTGAGTAGAGTGTTGGAGGCTATTTTGTAAATGACATCGCCGAAGTCAAGGATCGGCAGAATAGTCCGTTTTACGAGGGTATGTTTGGCAGTATGAGTGGAAGATGCTTTGTTGCAAAATAGGAAGCCGGTTCTAGATTACATTTTGGATTGGAGTTGCTTGATGTGATTCTGGAAGGAGAGTTTACAGTCTAACCAGACATCTAGGTATTTGTAGTTGTTCACATATTCTAAGTCAGAACTGCCCAGAGTAGTGATGCTGGACGGGCGGTCAGGTGCGGGCAGTGATCGGTTGAAGAGCATGCATTTAATTTTACTCGCATTTAAGAGCAGTTGGAGGCCACGGAAGGAGAGTTGTATGGCATTGAAGCTCGTCTGGAGGTTAGTTAACACAGTGTCCAAAGAAGGGCCGGAAGTATACAGAATGGTGTCGTCTGTGTAGAGGTGGATCAGAGAATCACCAGCCGCAAGAGCAACATCATTGATGTATACAGCGAAAAGAGTCGGCCTGAGAATTGAACCCTGTGGCACCCCCATAAGTTTGTTTACATCCCTGTTAGTGAGCATTTCTCCAATTACAAGATAATCCATCCACGTGACTGGTGTTGCATATGAAGAAGCTGTTGACCCTTAGCTTACAGTTTCCACTCCCCTGCGGAAATCTAATTAACATAATACAAAAATCCCCATGAAAATCCACCTGTTTAAGCGAGAGATATCCGTTTTTTTTGCATGGGCCGCTTCTCAATCCACCGCCCCTTCCGCATCTGCGGTGAAGGTGGAAAAGCTAAAGCTGCGTTTGTCAGACCATGAGACATCCCAAAAAATCTGTCTTCTCACAAAAACATCTGTATCGTCTGAAAGGTTTGTCCTTCAAAGTATTATGACCACTCTATTGAAAGATGAGACTCTAACAATGGCGTTATCTGTTTTGCTCTAGGACGCCAGTTAAAAATGGATGGTAATATAAATGGAGGTAGTTTAGTAGTTAGTAAAATAAGGTAATAAATACATGTAAAAAAAAAAAAAAAGACATGTTTTTATCATAGTTACCTGATCTTTCTTATGTCTCTTACTTCTGCTTATAAACAGAAAGCAGCCGTATAGAGTCATGATCTGATTTGCAGAAAGGGGGACGAGGGAGGGCTTTGTTACTTGCTTGTGGGTAGAGTAACAGTGATCTAGGACTTTATCGCCCCTAGTTGCGAAGGAAACGTGTTGATGAAAGTTGGGCATTGTCTTAATGTCACGGATTTAAAAACACCAGCAACAAGGTGGTGCTTGTTTATAGCCCGTACAGTTCGTTAAGTGCCAACTTCTTGTTTTTGTTGTCCTAGGGTGGAATATATACAGCAGTCACAATAACAGATTGTGTTGTTTTATGTTGTATTACAGGAACTTGATGGATTTTGTTCATGAGATGCAGCTTAAAACATAGTAAAGCAAATGTGGAAAAACATTTTGACATCTTTTCAGGTGTTTCCTAACACCTTTTGGTCTAATTATTATTATTTAGGAATGTGTCAATTAAAACAAATTCAGAATTACGGTAGTATGCCATTTTTTTTAGTTGCATAAATTAGTACAACCAAATTAATAAATAACAAAATGTATACTCTTAATGGTACTGTGAGTTCGGTTCAAAAAGTTTCACTTCAACTGTAGTTCGTCTGTTTTCATTTAAATTCTACATGTTCACAAGATCTCATCTCTTGAAGCATTCTTGCCACCCAACCCAACTACGCACGACTGTTTTCTTGTCATCTTTCCTTTCTTTTTAAAATAACGTGCATGTATCCATTTGCAGCACCAAAGCATTGAACAAAAACACTCTATAGTTGTCAGGAGTTCACTGTTTTCCTCGGCACTCACTGTGTACACGTGGTATATGGTTTCTCGTCCATGTATTTCACAATGAGTTCTACAGTGAACAGCAGTTGGGGATACACCATACGTGCTTACTAGACACACCAAACACATAAGACCAACACATACTATAAAAACACATTGAGTAAATGCACACACTCTGCTGGAGGTGTCTGCTAAAGCACAGGATCATAGCCACCCTCATCTCCCTCAGCAAATCTGTGAGAGAAAAAAAGGATATATGGATATAAACAATATATGGACCAGAGGTCTTGTCAAGGTCTTTTATACCTGTCCTGGATCTAAAATCCAAAACATAATTCAATTGTTCATAATAATGAAATAACACAGTCTATGTACTATTTTAATAAAAACGAGACACTCTGCTGTCCGTAGCTTCCCGCTAGTCAGTGTGTGTGTGCGTGTGTCATGTACAGTACAGTCTACTCTTTGAGATTGTATTTGTGACAGTAGGTTATTCTGTGACAACTTTGAAGTGGTTTTATGTCTTTCTTCATTTTTAGCACTTTAGCATATGGCTGTAATGTCCCTCCACGGGGGAGAACAGCCATGGCCCCAAGCGCTTCAGCCTCGGCCAAATCACCAAGCCGATTAACCACTGAGATAAACACATTTTAGATGTTTAACGTTTACAAAACACATTAAGACTCATGTTTAATGTTTATTTCAAATTCATGGATTAATGTTTATAGAATACATTCAGATGGGGTTTAATGTCTTCGTTTTTTTCTGAGCCTGGTTTGGCTCAGATTCTACAACAAGCGTGTTTTGTATTGTTGTCCCAGTCATAAACATGAGTCACAAACAAGGTCAGTATTGACAGAAAGTGTAAAAAGTAGGACAGAGCGGCCATAAGGGTCTGGTATTTGATGGATATCCTCGTTACTGGTGCTTTATGAAATGGATGCCGAGTGCAACACCCACAACAACTAGGACACCAGAGTCTCTTATAATGGGGTTTCAATCTGAGAGTGAAATTCATGTCAAATGTGTTTCATACTGTTAGGGTAATGTTTGCAATAACTTCCTTGCCTCCTTTCCTCATTTATAACTGGTATGAAAAATTGGTGAACATATGGTAAGCTAAATATGGTAACAAGTAATCAAATCACAATTCTTTTTTTTTGGATGGATAGCAGCGGCACACTCCAACACTCAGACATAATTTACAAACTAAGCTTTTGTGTTTAGTGAGTCCGGCAGATGAGGCAATAGGGATGACCAGGGATGTTCTCTTGATAAGTGTGTGAATTGGACTATTTTCCTGTCAAAATTTAACGAGTACTTTTGGATGTCAGGAAAAATGTATGAGGTAAAAAGTACATTCTTTTATTTAGGAATGTAGTGAAGTAAAAGATGGCAAAAATATATATGTATTAAAGTAAAGTACAGATAACCCCAAAAACTACTTAAGTAGTACTTTAAAGTATTTTTACTTAAGTACTTTACACCACTGATTTCATACAGCTGTGTCTGGGCGTGAGCCCCAGATCCTGACTCTTCAGGATTTCCCACACGACTCCAGACTAGCAATTCATATTAGTATGATTAAAGGTCCCGATAGTGCACGCAACCGCAGCGTAGATAGCAAGTCAGAAATTCAGATTCAGCAGTGGAATCAAGGGGAAAAGGCATACCCAAACAGCCTACTATTTAGGATGCAAGTACAGGTATCCGGACTTGGCCATATATCTCCACTCCCTGCCCTATAGGGATGGCCAGAGTTAGAATATCAGGATATCCGAACAGATGTTAGAATTTCAACACCTGTGAGTATCTCTCTTTTTTTGTATTTTCTTTAGGACTATTTTAACAATTAAAAAGCTTTGTCTAAGTTAAATTGGCAATGTTACATTGTTACACACAAGGATATACCATGACATTTGAAATGATTAATTTAATAAAACAACACACTTTTTAGAATGTATTGTGTTATGTACAGCGCACTGAGTTACTGCTGCTTCAGACGTCACGTGGCTTTTTCACTGTTGCGCACTGTTAAGTAGCCTACAGTTCTGAGGACGCACAAAGGGATTGTTTTATTTTCAAGCTAATTTTCTATCTCATGGGCTATGGTTTATGGGTTGTGTTTTACATGAAAAGGCATTTTAATATCATTGCGCATTTTCCCCACTTCAAATAGCGATTAGCCTAGTACAGGTACGAACCAACAGAGGGTCCACAACATAAGAAACGGATCAATGCAAAACACTCAGTTCTAGACTTTTCTTTCACTGTTACTGTTAGCCTAGGCTACTGTTAGTCAACAACTACCGATATAACACCCGGAAAACAAATGCACGCTGTTTGCTGTTGTGGCATTTTGCGTCATTTTGATTGGTGATGAGAGTAGAGGATGTATTTTTGAATTTTTTGAATTTTGACTATCCGGAAAAAATCAAGATATTCGAATAGTAAAATAATTTCAAATGCCCATCCCTACTCCCCTATCACTCTTCTCCTCTATGTTCAGTCTATCCATACATCTCACGCTCTTACTGTATTTTTAGTCTACCCAGATCATTGCACCATCAGCTTGGCTGCAGTGGGCGACACGGAGAAGCACCAGGGCCACATTGCATTCTGGGATGACGTATACGGGTTCAAGATGGCGTGCATGAAGAAGGCCGTGGTGCCAGAGGCTGCGGTGCAGGTTCTCAAACCAGACACACTCATCTCTAAGCCGGCAGTCATACAGGTACACACACACACACACAAGAGGTATATAGAATGGAAAAAGGTTACAGAAATTGAGTGGGTGTAGAGGGTGAATACAGAGAGAGGGAGAGAGGTCTCTGGAGGCACGTTGTTTGTGTGTGTGTGTGTGTGTGTGTGTGGCAGAGCTGTAGTGCTGGGTGATTGATAAGTCTAATCCTTGTTTAAGTTCCTCTTTAGGAAACTTCATTACTCTCTCCCCCTGCAAATGGAGAGGCACTCACTGGGCTAATGGAGAAAACACACACTGCAGAGACTACACATATACATACACACACACACACACTGCAGGGAGAGTACAACACACTCACTAATACACACACATTACAAGCACAATCATCCTCGCAGATCCTGAACCTACATACACACACATTGCGTTTCCTAACAGACATTCTATATCACACACAAATGACAGCATGGATACCTTTTTAAAACCTTTTTTTTGTCATATTCTCTGTCATTTCCGTGGACGCTCCTTCCTCTACCCATCCTCCTTTTTGTTAAGTAGCATGTTCTTTCCCACGTCTCTCCCATAATGAACGAGCGGAGCGGGTGAAATAATGGAATTTGAATCTTCTAATCGATAGTTTCTCCCCTCCAGTGAAAAATGGACAGCTCTCCCTCGGCCCAAATTGCATGGATTCTCATCCATTGCCTCCCTCTGATACGATCCAATAACATTCCATTAAGGATGGTCGGAACGGCGTAAAATTAAAAGCCTGTCTCAGGGAATTGTGAATCCCTGTTCAAACAGTTATGGCTTTTTTTCTCATAATGTTAAGGAATGTGCTTTAGAAAGTCAAATTGAAAAGGGGTGTAAAACTGTCCCTAGTTGTTGTACTTGTGTAATGTACCAACTTTTTTAAAGCAGGAAAGTCCTTTGTTTGGGTTCAAACCTCTTGTTTTGGCAAGTATTGTGTTTTTGGTGAATTAACCTCAAGAACAGGGGGAAAGCAATCACCTTGAGGTACAAGTGCTTAATTGTCTTGTATTGCTGATACTTCACTGTTCTTCTGTTTCTTGCTTGATAAGACCAAAAGCATGTTCTAATTTCCTGGTTTGTTTGATTACAGAATGTGAACGTGTGTGTGTATTGATCTTTTGTTTGTGGACTGCTCTTCCCAGGGGATTGATTGTAACACAGTGTCTCTCCGAGCTGGAGTTTGCATCAGACTTCAGCCTAAAGATTACAGACAGAGCAGACTGCACGGTGAGTCACGCACACACACACAGACAAACACACACGCACAGACAGACACAGACACGCACGCACGCACAGACACGCACGCACAGACAGACAGACAGACACGCACGCACGCACGCACAGACAGACACGCACCGTCGCACAGACAGACACGCACCGTCGCACAGACAGACACGCACCGTCGCACAGACAGACACGCACCGTCGCACAGACAGACACGCACGCACGCACAGACACGCACGCACAGACACGCACGCACACACAGACACGCACGCACGCACACACAGACACGCACGCACGCACAGACAGACACGCACAGACAGAGAGACGCACACACAGGCACGCACGCACACACAGGCACGCACGCACGCACACACAGGCACGCACAGACAGACACGCACAGACACGCACGCACAGACAGACAGACACGCACGCACAGACAGACAGACACGCACGCACAGACAGACACGCACAGACAGACAGGCACGCACGCACGCACAGACACGCACGCACAGACACGCACGCACAGACAGACACGCACGCACAGACAGACAGACACGCACAGACACGTACGCACAGACAGACAGACACGCACAGACAGACACGCACGCACACACAGGCACGCACGCACAGACAAGCACGCACAGACAGACAGACAGACACGCACGCACAGACAGACACGCACAGACAGACAGACAGACACGCACAGACAGACGCGCACGCACAGACAGACGCGCACGCACAGACAGGCGCGCACGCACAGACAGGCGCGCACGCACAGACAGGCGCGCACGCACAGACAGGCGCGCACGCACAGACAGGCACGCACGCACAGACAGACAGGCACGCACAGACACGCACAGACAGACAGACAGACAGACACGCACAGACAGACAGACAGGCACACACGCACAGACGGGCACGCACAGACAGGCACGCACGCACAGGCACGCACGCACAGAAAGGCACGCACAGACAGACAGGCACGCACAGACAGACAGACAGACAGGCACGCACGCACAGACGGGCACGCACAGGCACGCACGCACAGAAAGGCACGCACAGACAGACAGGCACGCACAGACAGACAGGCACGCACAGACAGACGGGCACGCACAGACAGACAGGCACGCACAGACAGACAGGCACGCACAGACAGACAGGCACGCACAGACAGACAGACAGGCACGCACAGACAGACAGGCACGCACAGACAGACAGACACGCACGCACAGACAGACAGACACGCACAGACAGGCACGCACGCACGCACAGACAGGCACGCACGCACGCACAGACAGGCACGCACAGACAGGCACGCACGCACGCACAGACAGGCACGCACGCACGCACAGACAGGCACGCACGCACAGACAGACAGGCACGCACGCACGCACAGACAGGCACGCACGCACGCACAGACAGGCACGCACGCACGCACAGACAGGCACGCACGCACGCACAGACAGGCACGCACGCACGCACAGACAGGCACGCACGCACAGGCACGCACGCACAGACAGGCACGCACGCACGCACGCACAGACAGGCACGCACGCACGCACAGGCACGCACGCACAGACAGGCACGCACGCACGCACGCACGCACAGACAGGCACGCACGCACGCACAGACAGGCACGCACGCACAGACAGGCACGCACGCACGCACAGGCACGCACGCACGCACAGACAGGCACGCACGCACGCACAGACAGGCACGCACGCACGCACAGACAGGCACGCACGCACGCACAGACAGGCACGCACGCACGCACAGACAGGCACGCACGCACGCACAGACAGACAGACACGCACGCACAGACAGACAGACACGCACAGACAGACACGCACGCACAGACAGACACGCACGCACGCACAGACAGACACGCACAGACAGACACGCACGCACAGACAGACAGACACGCACGCACAGACACGCACGCACGCACGCACAGACACGCACGCACGCACAGGCACGCACGCACGCACACACACGCACGCACACACAGACACGCACACACACAGACACGCACAGACAGACACGCACAGACAGAGAGACGCACACACAGGCACGCACGCACACAGAGGCACGCACGCACACACAGGCACGCACGCACACACAGGCACGCACGCACAGACAGACACGCACGCACCGACAGACACGCACAGACAGACACGCACGCACAGGCACGCACAGACAGACACGCACGCACAGGCACGCACAGACAGACAGACAGACACGCACGCACAGACACGCACGCACAGACAGACACGCACGCACAGACACGCACGCACAGACAGACAGACACGCACAGACACGTACGCACAGACAGACAGACACGCACAGACACGTACGCACGCACAGACACGTACGCACGCACAGACACGTACGCACGCACAGACAGACACGCACGCACAGACAGACACGCACGCACGCACAGACACGCACGCACGCACAGACAGACACGCACGCACAGACAGACACGCACGCACAGACAGACACGCACGCACAGACAGACACGCACGCACAGACAGACACGCACGCACAGACAGACACGCACGCACAGACAGACACGCACGCACAGACAGACACGCACGCACAGACAGACAGACACGCACGCACGCACAGACAGACAGACAGACAGACAGACACGCACGCACAGACAGACAGACACGCACGCACGCACAGACAGACAGACACGCACGCACGCACGCACAGACAGACACGCACGCACAGACACGCACGCACAGACAGACAGACAGACAGACAGACACGCACGCACAGACAGACAGACAGACAGACACGCACGCACAGACAGACAGACACGCACGCACGCACAGACAGACAGACAGACAGACACAGACAGACAGACACGCACAGACAGACAGACACGCACAGACAGACAGACACGCACAGACAGACAGACAGACAGACAGACAGACACGCACAGACAGACAGACAGACAGACAGACAGACAGACAGACAGACAGACAGACAGACAGACAGACAGACAGACAGACAGACAGACAGACAGACAGACAGACAGACAGACAGACAGACAGACAGACAGACAGACAGAGACACAGGCAGGCAGGCAGGCAGGCAGGCAGGTCAAACTCAATCTTCTGATTTAATCAAGGCTGTCAGGTGTGAGGATTGATCACAGGTGTGGTGATAAATGGGGCCAGCTAATTGGCTAGGAAGGGTCAGGTGGGTGGTACACTAGTGTGATTGATAGAAAATCCTCCTGATCCCCAGGTGTGGCTGATTACATGCATGGTTGTGTCGCGTGTGAAAGGAGTTTGTCACACCAGGGAGATCGTGTTACTTATGTGGTGTGTTCTTTCTGTACCTTAAATATAAACATTTCATCTTTGTTAAATATGAGAATTTTGGTGCCTTCTCCAATTTCTAATGAGGTCAAAACTACAGATTGGGTGGTGGACATTTGGGTCATGTTCAATATGGCACAACTTGGCATTTTGCAGCAGAAATTGAGCGCTCTTATGGGACAAGTTCAGGTAGTATGGGACAAGTTCATTTCAAAATATTCTGCGCCATTTCATTCCTACTGGGAACTGCTGTCTCTTATCCCAAGTACAAACCACTGTCGTTGTGCACTAAAACCCAAAATTGCTCTACATTGAGGTGTGCTGCAATGTGGCTGACCGTGAGCCTCTCAACAAGCTTTGTGTATGGGGTTGTGGGAGGGGGGCAGAAGAAAAATGTATGTTCTAAGCAAATGGAGAATCAAAATTAAGAAACTAACAGCTCTAACACACCTGATAAAACTGGTCTTTTGGTGATAACAATGATTTTTTTTTTTTCTTTTTTTTAAAAAAACATTTACCTTAGTTCAGCAAAAGCCCACACTTCCAGTCGCTTTCAGGACCGTAATCAGAGACCCCTTGTTTAAATCTTCTCCGTAACAAATTTTAGGCACTAGGCAGGGAGTGGATGATAGTTCACTCTGTACAGTGAACTGTCATCCACCTATCATCTAGTCTATTCTGTGCTGTGCTGTGCTGGCAGGCACTCACACTGCGGCTCGTCACCATGTCTCCCCCTTTGGGAAGCTCTCAGACTGATCGGCATAGAGCTCTGGTCAAAGGCGGTGCACTATGAAGGGAATAGGGTGCCATTTAGCGAATTACACACAGAACGTATAGAGCAGAAATAGCCCTGGTGGACTCCGGCCCATTGTATTCTGAGAGCATTGTGCAGTGTGGCACCAGTGTCTCTCTCCACTATTTTAAAAGTTAATCAATAGCTGGTTATTATCTGCCTCTGCTCTCAGTCGGCCCTGTGGATCTAATGGAATTTGTAAACATCCTCTGATTCTTTCTTGTCTTCTCTCTGCCCCATAATGTAAAATATCCATTTTTTTTTTATTATTTGTTCCATTTCTTGGTGTGTGGATTGCCTGGTGCAATGAAAAATGTGAAATGAAAAATGTGAAATCTCACTTTGTAGTGCTTTTATGTTAATGTTCTTGTAAAAAAAAATGTCAGACAGATTTTTCCTTTAAATCTTCAAAGAAATCTGTGCGACTGAAAATTGTACAAATAACAGAATCTCTGATGACAGGTTAAGGGGGGCTCTTGGGTCTCTGTGTTTGACCAGTATTTCACAGGGGTATTGTCGATATTGGCAGACTGGGATTTGGATGAAATTTCCCATAGATACTGGTCAGTTTTGTGTTTTCCCCCTTATGGGCTAAAGTTAGGATTTTCGAGGTGCTTAAATCCTAGATATTTTCCTATTGGTAACTTCTACCCTGCGTGTGGACCGCATGTGTGAGGGAGAGAATGGACCGTGTGTGTGCGCGTGTACTTGCGAGAGCATTCGTCTGCTGTGATGGAGCGCCTGCTTTTGTTCTCCTGTCGACAGTCCATTCATCAGCGATGCCTGCCTAACCTTGCATTAAATGAACAGCACAACCCCTGCGTCTGCGCCGCGCACACAGAAGACAAATCCCTCCCTCTGTCCCCCACTTTTTTTTTTTTTTACTCTTATCGCTCCTCCTTTCCCTGTATATGTAGGCCCAGAAAACCTTTGTCAAAAAGCATGGTCGTGCTTTAAAGGTTTTGCATTGTTTTGTAGTCAGAAGGATATTATCTCAAGGGGTTGTCTTGTTTTAATTTTTGTATTTTTAAACTTTCATTTAATTCAGACTTGTGATTCAATATCTATGCGGTAGCTTATAGTCCAAATAACCAATTTTCCCCTTGGTGAGATAAAATAGTCTTTATTGAACTTTTTAAGACTAGTTACTTTAGACTAGTTTTAAGACTTGTATTACTCCCAAAGCCATTCTTTGCTGGTAATATCCACATGAGTATTGCCCTGGTTGCTGTGAAAAAAAGAATGTGATGCATTATATTCCAAAGTCTTTTGAAGAACATATCAAGACTGTTTCAAGGACAGCTTTTTTCCATCTACGTAACATTGCAAAAATCAGAAACTTTCTGTCCAAAAATTACGCAGAAAAATGAATCCATGCTTTTGTTACTTCTAGGCTGGACTACTGCAATGCACTACTTTCCGGTTACCCGGATAAAGCACTAAACAAACTTCAGTTAGTGCTAAATACGGCTGCTAGAATCCTGACTAGAACCAAAAAAAAAATAAAAAATGTTTTGATCATATTACTCCAGTGCTAGCCTCCCTACACTGGCTTCCTTTTAAGGCAAGGGCTGATTTCAAGGTTTTACTGCTAACCTACAAAGCATTACATGGGCTTGCTCCTACCCATCTTTCCGTTTTGGTCCTGCCATACATACCTACACGAACGCTACGGTCACAAGACGCAGGCCTCCTAATTGTCCCTAGAATTTCTAAGCAAACGGCTGGAGGTAGGGCTTTCTCCTATAGAGCTCAATTTTTATGGAATGGTCTGCCTACCCATGTGAGAGACGCAGACTCAGTCTCAACCTTTAAGTCTTTACTGAAGACTTATCTCTTCAGTAGGTCCTATGATTAAGTATAGTCTGGCCCAGGAGTGTGAAGGTGAACGGAAAGGCTGGAGCAACGAACCGCCCTTGCTGTCTCTGCCTTGCCGGTTCCCCTCTTTCCACTGGGATTCTCTGCCTCTAACCCTATTACAGGGGCTGAGTCACTGGCTTACAGGTGTTCTTCCATGCCGTCCATGGGAGGGGTGCGTCACTTGAGTGGGTTGAGTCACTGACGTGGTCTTCCTGTCTGGGTTGGCGCCCCCCCCTTGGGTTGTGCCATGGCGGAGATCTTTGTGGGCTATACTCGGCCTTGTCTTAGGACGGTAAGTTGGTGGTTGTAGACATCCCTCTAGTGGTGTGGGGGCTGTGCTTTGGCAAAGTGGGTGGGGTTATATCCTGCCTGTTTGGCCCTGTCCGGGGGTATCATCGGATGGGGCCACAGTGTCTTCTGATCCCTCCTGTCTCAGCCTCCAGTATTTATGCTGCAGTAGTTTATGTGTCGGGGGGCTAGGGTCAGTCTGTTACATCTGGAGTATTTCTCTTGTCTTATCCGGTGTCCTGTGTGAATTTAAATATGCTCTCTCTAATTCTCTCTTTCTTTCTTTCTCTCGGAGGACCTGAGCCCTAGGACCATGCCTCAGGACTACCTGGCATGATGACTCCTTGCTGTCCCCAGTCCACCTGGCCATGCTGCTGCTCCAGTTTCAACTGTTCTGCCTGCGGCTATGGAACCCTGACCTGATCACCGGACGTGCTTGTTGCACCCTCGACAACTACTATGATTATTATTATTTGACCATGCTGGTCATTTATGAACATTTTAACATCTTGACCATGTTCTGTTATAATATCCACCCGGCACAGCCAGAAGAGGACTGGCCACCCCTCATAGCCTGGTTCCTCTCTAGGTTTCTTCCTAGGTTTTTGGCCTTTCTAGGGAGTTTTTCCTAGGGAGTTTTTCCTAGCCACCGTGCTTCTTTCACATGCATTGCTTGCTGTTTGGGGTTTTAGGCTGGGTTTCTGTACAGCACTTTGAGATTTCAGCTGATGTACGAAGGGCTATATAAATAAATTTGATTTGATTTGAGTTAACACAAGAAGCCCCAAAACTATCCCTAACTTCAAAAGCCTGAAAGATCTGGTTTAGAAAGAGAAGGGTTTCCTATATATATTTTATTCATTCTAACACCAGTGTCTCTCACTGCTGAAGAGGTTGATGGAAACTCACTTTTGTTTGATTTGTCTTTCACCTGCTCTCCATCAAATTTAAATTGAATGGAAAAAGTGGCCTTCCAGTTAGACAGAAGGCTCTCTCTGAAATTTCAGGGACATTTTGAAGTACATTAAGAGCAAAATTATTAAACTCCCATCCCTGGTTATTTGTCAGCATCATTCGTTGTCCCCCAGGTGCCTGTCACACCAAACACCTTACCCCCTAGGTGCAGCCCCCATAACATAACCCCCTGTGTGTTACTGAGTTTACAGTCGCCCCTGTTGTGTGCATTACCAGAGTTTTTTTAATTGGGCAGGAATGCAGGGCCTCAGAGTTCTACTTAAAATCACGTGTGATGTTTTCCCCACCTTACTAATTATGAATTCCTGCTTGTATGATTTCACATGGAGTATCTACTATTTAGTTTTACACACCACTCTCACACAATTAGACTACACGATATATACAATATAATCAACCAAAAAACACATGTACTGAATTACATTTTTTCTAAGTTTAGAGAGCTCTATATCTCTAAACTTGGACTCTACAAGGTGTTGAAAGCATTCCATAGGGATGCTGGCCCATGTTGACTCCACTGCTTCCCACAGTTGTCAAGTTGGCTGAATGTCCTTTGGGTGGGACCATTCTTGATACGCATGGGAAACTGTTGAGCGTGAAAAATTCAGCAGCGTTGCAGTTCTTGACACACTCAAATCGGTACGCCTGGCACCTACTACCATACCCCGTTCAAAGAGACTTAAATATTTTGTCTTGCCCAATCACCCTCTGAATGGCACATACACAATCCATGTCTCAGTTGTCTCGGCATACATACACAATCCATGTCTCAGCTTAAAAATCATTTTTTAAACTGATTCCTCCCCTCATGGCTCTCGACCTTCGCCTCTCCCGAGTCTGTGCAGGAGTTGTAGCGATGAGACAAGAAAGTAACTACTAACAATTGGATACGACGAAATTGGGGAGAAAAAAAATGGGGTAAAAAATTAAAATTGATTTAATTATCATTTTTTTGTCAACGATCTATGCAAAATACTCTGTCAAAGTGGAAGAAAAATTCTCAACACTACATGTCAGCTACTACAGCGAGTGAAATCAGTGCAACACTTAACAAAGCGCTGCAGTTTGTTTGGCAAGGAATAAGAGTCCTAAATATTTCAAAAAGTATTGTATTTGGGAGAAATTATTCACTAAACCCTAAACCTCAACTAAACTTGTAATAAATAATGTGGAAATTGACCAGTTGAGGTGACTAAACTGCTTAGAATAACCCTGGATTGTAAACTGACATGGTCCTTAATAAAGTGCTGCTCTGCCTTTTTTTAATAACACTATCAACAAGGCAGGTCCTAAAGGCCCTAGTTTTGTCGCACCTTGACTACTGTGCAGTCGTGTGGTCAGGTGGCAGAAAGACGGACCTTGGAAAATTACAATTGGCTCAGAACATGGCAGCACAGCTGGCCATTAAATGTACACGGAGAGCTAACAACAATATGCATGAAAATCTCACATGGCTCAAAGTGGAGGAGAGATTGACTTCATCACTCCTTGTTTTTGTAAGAAGTGTTGACATGCTAAATGCACTGAAGTGTTTGTTTTTAAACTACTAGCACACAGTTCGGACACCCATGCATACCCCACAAGAAATGCCACCAAAGGTCTCTTCACAATCCCAAAGTCAAGAACAGACTATGGGAGGCGCACAGTACTACATGGAACTCTATTCCACATCAGGCAACTGATGCAAGCAGTAGAATCAGATTGAAAAAAAAAACTGATATGAATATACCTTATGGAACAGCGGGGACTATGAAGTATTTGTATTTATTATGGATCCCCATTAGCTGCTGCCAAAGCAGCAGCTACTCTTCCTGGGGTCCAGCAAAATTAAGGCTGTTTATACAATTACATTTTTTTTTACAATACATTCACAGATTTCACAACACACTGTGTGCCCTCAGGTCCATACTCCACCACTACCATATATCTACATTACTAAGTATATTACTTAGTATGTTATCGTGTGTGTGTGTATGCATGTGTCTGTGCCAATGTTTGTGTTGCTTCACAGTCCCCGCTGTTCCATACAGTGTTTTTTTTTTTCTTGTCTGTGTTTTAAATCTAATTTTACTGCTTGCGTCAGTTACTTGATGTGTAATAGAGTTCCATGTAGTCATGGCTCTATGTAGTACTGTGTCCCTCACATAGTCTGTTCTGGGGGACTGTGGCATGTCTTGTGGGGTATGCATGGGTGTCCAAGCTGTGTGCCAGTAGTTTAGACAGACAGCTCAGTGCATTCAATATGTCAATACCTCTCATAAATAAAAGTAGTGATGAAGTCAATCTCTCCTCCACTTTCAGCCAGGAGAGATTGACATGCATGTTATTAATATTAGCTCTCTGTGTACATCCAAGGGCCAGCCGTGCTGCCCTGTTCTGAGCCAATTTCAATTTTCCTAAGTCCTCTTTTTGTGGCACCTGACCACACGACTGAACAGTAGTCAAGGTGCGACAAAACTAGGGCCTGTAGGACCTGCCTTGTTGATGATATGTTAAGGCAGAGCATCGCTTTATTATAGACAGACTTCTCATCTTAGCTACTACTGCATCAATATGTTTTGACCATGACAGTTTACAATCTAGGGTTACTCCAAGCAGTTTAGTCATCTCAGCTTGCTCAATTTCCACATGATTTATTACAATATTTAGTTGAGGTTTAGGGCTTAGTGAGTGTTTTGTTCCATATGCAATGCTTTTAGTTTTAGAAATATTTAGGACTAACTTACTCCTTGCCACCCACTCTGAAACTAACTGCAGCTCTTTGTTGAGTGTTGCAGTCATTTCAGTTACTGTAGTAGCTGACATGTATAGTGCTGAGTCATCCACCTACATAGACACTCTGGCTTTACTCAAAGTCAGTGGCCTGTCGTTAGTAAAACAAAAATTAAAAGCACGGGACCTAAACAGCTACCCTGGGGAATTCCTGATTCTAACTGGATTATATTTGAGAGGCTTCATTAAAGAACACCCTCTGTGTTCTGTTAGACAAGTAATTCTTTATCCACATTATAGCAGGGGGTGTAAAGCCATAACACATACGTTTTTCCAGCAGCAGACTATGATCGATAATATCAAAAGCTGCACGGAAGTCTAACAAGACAGCCCCCACAATCATTCTGTATTCAATTTTTCTCAGCCAGTCATCAGTCATTTGTGTAAGTGCTGTGCTTGTTGAGTGTCCTTCCCTATAAGCATGCTGAAATTCTGTTGTCAATATGTTTACTGTGAAATAGCATTGTATCTGGTCAAACACCATTTTTTCAAGAAGTTTTCTAAGGGTTAGTAACAGGCTGATTGGTCGGCTATTTGAACCAGTAGGGGGCTTTACTATTCTTGGGTAGTAGAATGACTAGCTTCCCTCCAGGCCTGAGGGCACACGTAGGCTTAAATTGAAAATGTGACAAATAGGAGTGGCAATATCGTCTGCTATTTGCATTATCGTCTGCTGTTACACCTCCTCGCTGGGAGCCCAAATCTCTCTCAGTGAATTCAAAAGGGTTCCATGAATAAAGGCAAATAACCTGGATAGGTCTATTTAAAATGTAGGAATCAATTAGGTCAGGCACATGATAAGACATGCACTCTACACACACGTACACATGGATTTTGTATTGTAGGTATGTGATAGTAGAGTAGTGGCCTGAGAGAACACACTTAATGTGCTGTGAAAAGTGTTATGAAATGTAATATTTTAAATTGTATGTAACTGCCTTAATGTTGCTGGACCCCAGAAAGAATAGCTGCTGCCTTGGCTGCAGCTAATGGGGATCCTTAATAAATACAAATATACATTGTCTATACAGTACATAGTAAAATATGGTCTGCGTATAATAAGTGATCAGTATATTTGAGTGAAATTAGTGTTTCGTTCAATTTACTAATTGCCTGGGCCAGGGGTACCATGCATAATAAAAATAGCAAAGGAGGACCGTGTGGACCAATTCTGAAAAGTCTCGAGACTGGGCGACAACATTTTGGACAAGTGTTTAATATCTGTTTAAATCAAAGATGGGGGTGATGGTGAGAACACTGGGTGGCATCCTTTTTATTTATTTTTTATAAAAGTTGAATTTTAGATGTATTCACTTCTCTCCCCAATGAACATTTGAAAGGCTGTGTAAATAATTTTGAGCATTAGTGGACCTAATTGATTCCTATATTTTAAATAGACCTATCCAGGTTATTTCCCTTTATTCATGCTATCCAATGCCCTTTTGAATTCACTGAGAGAGATTTGGGCTCCCAGCGAGGATGTCATCTTTTGAGAGAAGAGGAGTTCTTATTTATTTTAGAATGGACTTTGTTTGGCTTGGTGTGGATTTACAATCAGAGGTATACAGTTATTTTTAAGAAGCGGGAGAATCTTTGATTAATATGGGTTCTGACAGTAATTCCCCTGTTTCAGACTCAATATTTGCTGTATCAGCTAATTGATCATTACTGCGTAGCTTGTTGGCCAGTAAACGCCTGGGACCATGGAAGTAATGGTTGCGTCTAACACGATGGATGGTCTATTCTGCCCTCTGTCTTATCAATATATTATGTTCTGTCTTGACTTTGGGAAGAGTAATAGCTACCTGGTCTGAACATTGTGTTTGTTGAGAATGGTCTAACACGGTTAACAACATTAACAATTCTGATATCTTTTTAAAAATGATTTATTCAACCCAGATGCAAATACCAGTTGCATTTTTTTATAAAACCTTTGGTGGCATCCCATAGAATCCGGGGGTCGTCAATTGAATTTTTATTGGTTATTAATTTAGTTCAATTTCAATTTAATACAATGTAGGATTTTGTATTAATGAAACGTTGAAATGTTATCTTGTGGCTCTTTTAGGAGATTCTGAAATTTGAAGTTGGTAGTAGTAAGTGGCGTGGTCAGACAAGCTCATGTCGAATTTCTAATTTCTTGATTAATGTAAATAGAGGTGTAGATCATAGTATGAAATCGCCTGTTTGAGTAGAAATTGTACTCTTTTGGTTTATGATTATATGCTCGCCAGGCATCAATGAGGTTGTAATCAGAGAGTAAATGCTGGAGAGTCTTGGTTGTGTGTGGATTGTAGTTGGTCTTATTAGGTTTGTCCCACATGTCTGTGTCAATAACCAGATGGAAATCAGTTAATTCTAACAACATGTTGTTCAGAGAATCAAAAAACGTCAGGTCATATTAATTTGGAGCATCCACATTAATAAAAGCAATTTTCTTTCCATTTTGGATACATTTAACCTGTTGGGGCTAGGGGGCAGTATTTTCACGGCCGGATAAAACACGTACCTGATTTAAACGGGTTACTACTCTTAACCAGAAACGAGAATATGCATATAATTAGTAGATTTCGATAGAAAACACTCTAAAGTTTCTAAAACTGTTTGAATGGTGTCTGTGAGTATAACAGAACTCATATGGCAGGCCAAAACCTGAGAAGATTCCATGCAGGAAGTGCCCTGTCTGACAATTTGTTGTCCTTCTAGGGCATCTCTATCAAAAATACAGCATCTCTGCTGTAACGTGACATTTTCTAAGGCTTCCATTGGCTCTCAGAAGGCGCCAGAAAGTGTAATGAGAGCTCTGCAGTCTCTGGGCGAAAAACAGCAGGAGTGTTTGTGAGTGGTCAGGCAGGGAACACTGACACTGGAGCACGCATGCACGAGAGGACTCCATGTTTTTCTTTTTCTCTTTGAACGAATACAACGTCGCCCGGTTGGAATATTATCACTATTTTACGAGAAAAATCGCATAAAAATTGATTTTAAACAGCGTTTGACATGCTTCGAAGTACGGTAATGGAATATTTTGACATTTTTTGTCACGAAATGCGCCCGCGCGTCACCCTTCGGATACTGACCTCAACGCACGAACAAAACGGAGCTATTTCAATAAAGCTATGGATTATTTCGAACCAAGTAGAAGTCCTGGGAGTGCATTCTGACGAAGAACAGCAAAGGTAATCCAATTTTTTTTATAGTAAATCTGAGTTTGGTGACGGCCAAACTTGGTGGGTGTCAAATTAGCTAGCCGTGATGGCCGGGCTATCTACTCAGAATATTGCAAAATGTGCTTTCGCCGAAAAGCTATTTTAAAATCTGACACCGCGATTGCATAAAGGAGTTCTGCATCTATAATTCTTAAAATAATTGTTATGTATTTTGTGAACGTTAATCGTGAGTAATTAAATAAATTCACCGGAAGTTTGCGGTGGGTATGCTAGTTCTGAACATCACATGCTAATGTAAAAAGCTGGTTTTTGATATAAATATGAACTTGATTGAACAAAACATGCATGTATTGTATAACATAATGTCCTAGGAGTGTCATCTGATGAAGATCATCAAAGGTTAGTGCTGCATTTAGCTGTGGTTTTGGTTTTTGTGACATATATGCATGATTTGAAAATGGCTGTGTGATTATTTTTGGCAGGGTACTCTCCTGACATAATCTAATGTTTTGCTTTCGCTGTAATGCCTTTTTGAAATCGGACAGTGTCTTGAGAGTCTTGAGTCAAGACGAGAGTCTTGTCTTTAAAATGGTGTACTTTTCTTAACTGCATTGTTGCTTGTAAGTAAGCATTTCACTGTAAGGTCTACACCTGTTGTATTCAACGCATGTGACAAATAAAATTTGATTTGATATGTTCTCAACTGAGTCTCGTGGAGAAACGCAAAATTTGCAAACCCTTAAAATATGAGCCCTTTTGACGTTCCATAAAATTATTGTATAATTTGATGGACAGCAGGTAGGTTAGCGGTTAAAAGCGTTGAGCCAGTAACCGAAAGATTGATGGTTTGAATCCATGACCCGACTAAGTGAAAAATATGTTGATGTGCCCTTGAGCAAGCCACTTACCCTAATTGCTACTGTAAGTCGCTCTGGATAAGAGCGTCTGCTAATTTACTAAAATGTAAACATGTAAATGTATTTGTTTGGCCACCCTGAACACACACGTTATACACCCCTGTCATTTGAGCACAGAATTCAAGTTTTTCTCAGAATAATAAAGTACGGCGTTAGATAGTTGAAAAAAGTGTGGGGAAAAACTGAAAGGACGACAGAATAATAACATAGCCTAATGTGTATCTTGTTAAAATGGACCAGTAGAATTGACATTTTCATTTTGGTTATGCACACATCCCTTTGTATATAGACTCGCTTCTGTTATTTTATTTTTGCTCCTTAATTATTATTGTTTTTTTCTATTTCAATTATTGTTTTTTTTACTGAAGTTTTTTTTTGTAAATACTTAACACTTATTTTCCTTAACGGCATTATTGGTTAACTTACATCTAGACGTTCCGCTAGCGGAACACCTGCTCCAATATCCAATGATGGGCGTGGCGCGAAATACAAAGTCCTCGAAAATCCGAAAACTTCAATTTTTCAAACATATGACTATTTTACACCATTTTAAAGATAAGACTCTCCTTTATCTAACCACACTGTCCGATTTCAAAAAGGCTTTACAGCGAAAGCAAAACATTAGATTATGTCAGCAGAGTACCCATCCAGAAATAATCAGACACCCATTTTTTAAGCTAGCATATAATGTCACAAAAAACAAAACCACAGCTAAATGCAGCACTAACCTTTGATGATCTTCATCAGATGACACTCCTAGGACATTATGTTATACAATACATGCATGTTTTGTTCAATCAAGTTCATAATTATATCAAAAACCAGCTTTTTACATTAGCATGTGACGTTCAGAACTAGCATACCCACCGCAAACTTCCGGTGAATTTACTAAATTACTCACGATAAACGTTCACAAAAAACATAATTATTTTAAGAATTATAGATACAGAACTCCTTTATGCAATCGAGGTGTCCGATTTTAAAATAGCTTTTCGGTGAAAGCACATTTTGCAATATTCTGAGTAGATAGCTCGCCATCACGGGCTAGCTATTTTGACACCCACCAAGTTTGGCCCTCACCAAACTCAGATTTACTATTAGAAAAATTTTATTACCTTTGCTGTTCTTCATCAGAATGCACTCCCAGGACTTCTACTTCAATAACAAATGTTGGTTTGGTTCCAAATAATCCATAGTTATATCCAAATAGCGGCGTTTTGTTCGTGCGTTCAAGACACTATCCGAAGAGTTAAAAAGGGTGACGCGCCCGGCACATTTCGTGACAAAAAAATTCAAAATATTCCATTACCGTACTTCGAAGCATGTCAAACGCTGTTTAAAATCAATTTTTATGCAATTTTTCTCGTAAAAAAGCGATAATATTCCGACCGGGAAACCCTGTTTTCGTTCAAAGACGAAAAAATAAAAACATGGTGTCGGCTCGTGCACGCGCCCCCAGTCTCATTGTTCTCAGATCGACCACTATCCAAATGCGCTACTGTTTTTCAGCCATGGCCTGCAAAGTCACCATTCAACGTTTTGCCGCCTTCTGAGAGCCTATGGGAGCGTTAGAAAATGTCACGTTACAGCAGAGATCCCCTGTTTTGGATAGAGATGATCAAGAAATGGTCAGAGAGGGCGCTTCCTGTTTGGAATCTTCTCAGGTTTTGGCCTGCCAAATGAGTTCTGTTATACTCACAGACACCATCCCAAACAGTTTTAGAAACTTTTGAGTGTTTACTATCCAAAGCTAATAATTATATGCATATTCTAGTTTCTGGGCAGGAGTAATAATCAGATTAAATCGGGTACGTTTTTTATCCGGCCGTGAAAATACTGCCCCCTATCCATAAAAAGTTAAAGGCTTGTAAGTAAGCATTTCACTTTTTTATTCTACCTTTATTTAACTAGGCAAGTCAGTTAAGAATACATTCTTATTTACTGTGACGGCCTAGGTTAACTGCCTTGTTCAGGGGCAGAACAACAGATTTTTACCTTGTCAGCTCTGGGATTCGATCTACCTTTCGGTTACTGGCCCAACGCTCTAACAACTAGGCTACCTGCCGCCCCTGTAAGGTCTACACCTGTTGTATTTGTATATAACATTTGATTTGATTTTGACATTGTTGATCCAAGAATAAATCTAGTAGAGCAAACCCATGGAAACTACTCATTCTCCTCTATACTCACTTCAGAATGTGAGTGAGTGTGTGAGAGCAACTGGAATCACACATTTCTTGCTCTCTACCCCATGTAATTTCTATTGTGGACCCCACACCCTAAGCCTCACAACCTCTCGCTCGCTATGTGGTTAAACTAGTGTGTGTGTGTGTGTGTGTGTGTGTGTGTGTGTGTGTGTGTGTGTGTGTGTGTGTGTGTGTGTGTGTGTGTGTGTGTGTGTGTGTGTGTGTGTGTGTGTGTGTGTGTGTGTGTGTGTGTGTGTGTGTGTGTGTGTGTGTGTGTGTGTGTGTGTGTGTGGGCAGGCACTGCGGCGGAACAGTGGGAGAAGGGAGCAGGCCTGAGAGTAGAGTTGGGAGGTAGGTGCGCTGTGGCCTGCACAACACAGCAAGCAGTGCACTGACTGGGGCCTGGATAGAGGGGTGGAGGGGAGAGAGGAGGAGGAGGGGCACATTAACACTAACCTTCCCTTGAGTTAGCTGTGGAGGAAGACTCCACGCCTGGATAAACCCCATCAAAAGCATATTAGCCCTCCCTCCCTTCCCCCCTTCCACTCCCCCTGTCCCCCTTGCATTCACACTCCCCCCTCCACCCCTGCTGTATAATAGTATCTGGTCGAGCCACGTGGTGTGCTGACACGCAGTCGGGTGAAAGGGGAGTGATGATGAATTGCTCCCTGTTGGTGTTATCCGTGATGATAATTATACATTTTCTCCCTCTCTTCCCTGGGAACGGGGTCCGGAGTGCGGCGGCATTCCAGAGTGGGCCGCCGAAAAGCCTGCTGTCATCACTTATCCCCGACAGATCCGGGGCCGAAGGCTAAACGCTGATGAAAATAAAAGCGCTCATTTGATTTGTCCCGTTTTCGCAGTTTGTGTTTTTCCCCCCATAAGTCCTCCCTCTCACTCATTCAACGTCCCCCTTTCTCACTCCCTCCTGGCCTCTCTCCTACCTTCTTTTCTCTCCCTCCCTCTCTCCCTAACCTATGCAGAGGTGGGTAGGCTGTAGTGTTCTTGTGTAGCAGCCTTGTGGGTGTCTTATTTTTGGCTACCCACCATGGTTAACTAAGCCTGTACTCTGCTTCAGTCTTTGGTGTTTCACATTACAGTAGTGAAGCTTGGAGCTGATTTAAGCTGGAATTAAGCCTATTTTCCCAGTTTGGAAGCGTTTCCTTTTCTATTTTACTGTATGTACTGACATACTATAAAAAGTCAGAAATACAGTATCTGTAGGGGTTTTTAATAGAATTTAAACAGTACCATTTGTTTTTTGTAATCATATTCTGAGTAATTGTTTTTCAGTCTCTTCCAGAGCTGAAGATAGTTGATTCCTTCTAGTGTTTTTTTTTTTTTTTAAATGATCAGGTGTTTTTCTTTTTTATATGGATCATAAAGGCTATTTTAGTTGTCAAGATGAATGTTTCTCTTTTATGGAGCTACAGATCTTCACTGCAACCATCCTGCCTAGTCTAAATCACTGCTCAGTTTCAACAGTCCTCTTATCCAGTTGAATGAAGGGCAACCTATGGTCTGGAATAAGGCAGTCTTGTTAACAAAATTAGGTTTAGTTGAGGTTTAGTTGAGCAATTCATCATTAGTAGTTTTAGACAGTATATTTATCAGGTTTAAGGTTTAGTTGTCTGTATTAAGAGGTTGCTGATCTGTTTTATTCAGGCAGAGTGTATTTGTCAGGATTATTAAAGTTAAGTATTCTAGAGACTTTTTGGGTACTTGTAAGAGCAGTGCTGCCAATGCAACCTGTGATCTCACACTTTATAACGTTGAATCCTCAACTCACCAGACATTTCCAAACCGAACAAAACCTGAGGTATTTGTTTTAATGGATCGATTGTTTTAATGCACTTTCTCTCATGTCGAAAAAGTTGAAAACAATGCATAGGTGACAATCAATCCCGCTTATGAGGCTTTATCGGCGACGAGAGGCGAGGGTTATCTCTGCCTCGAAAACCAGTGAGAGGTGAATCCACTCTGCCTGACGAGCAATTAGGCCTAATTTCCCAATTACCTTGCGACTGAGCGTTCCTGTGGCGTTCATTAAAAGCCATAATTGCATTGCATTGGGTTGACATGCTCCTTTTTCCCACTTTGGGCTGTTTTCTCCCAGTCTGGCTCAGTGCTAGAGCTAGTGCTAGGTTCCCGCCCCGCCTGTCTGAATCGATAAAGGCTGTTTGTGGAACGCGGTGTTGAGGAGTGTGTGGAACATGGAGTCGATGATGGCCCGGTGATTATGAAGTATGGAACCCCATTTGTTTGTGTGTGTGTCTAACCTCCTTTTCTCTGGGCACACATTCACTCTTGCTATGAAATAGCTGAGCGGGTAGTGTTGAAACATACCTTTTAATACTGATGTGTGGTGTAAATAGTAAAGATAAGTTCTTGCTCATTTCAAGGATTGTTGTACCTGAGGGATATTTTAGCTTCATGGCCCACCAAGTTCAACCACCACCCTCTCAGAAGTAAGCTATCATGACTCCACCACTATTTCACATTCACCGTCTTTCTATTTCACTCTGCTTCCCTTCTCGGCCATGCTCTTTTCCTGTCTATTTCTCCCTCCCCTTTCTCGCTCTTTCTCTCCCCTTGCATTGATTCTGGTCCTCTTTGTCTGCGAGAGCTGGCATCCAAGTTGTCAGCTGCGTCAGGATTAAAAGCTATTAGTTCTGCATCATTGCCACTACAAGTGCGCTCTAGAGATTGATAGTGACTCTCTTCCTTCAGTTGGGGGAGAAACGAGGAAAACTGGCCCGGGGGGGGGGGGGGTCATTTTTACCTCGCACATCTGCAGAAAACAGTCACCTCCAGGCTGACGTGTGTGTGTATGTGTGAGAGAGATTTCAATTTGTTTAGTTATGTGAATTGTTTTTCACTCAAGTGTTTGTTTATAGCTTAAGGCTCAAAGGCTCAGTCATGTATTTACTTAGAACTGAAATGAACGCCCACCATTAATTCATAGAAATAGTATAATTATGAAATGATCTATTCACAAATGGCTGTGCAATATGTATCTATACTGTACACACATACCCTTTTAAGAATACCCACGGCATTACATGTACAGTGCATTCGGAAAGTATTCAGACCCCTTGACTTTTTCCACATTTTGTTACGTTATAGCCTTATTCTAAAAAGGATTAAACCGTTTTCTCCTCATCAATCTAAAAACAATACCCCATAATGATTAAGCAAAAACCAGTTTTTAGAAATGTTAATGTATAATTTCTTTATAATGAAATATCACATTTACATAAGTATTCAGACCCTTGACTTAGCACTTTGTTGAAGCACCTTTGGCAGTGATTACAGCCTCGAGTCTTCTTGGGTATGACGCTACACGCTTGGCACACCTGTATTTGGGGAGTTTCTTCCATTCTTCTCTGCAGATCATTCAGAGACTTGTCCCGAAGCCACTCCTGCATTGTCTTGACTGTGTGCTTAGGGTGGTTGTCCTGTTGGAAGGTGACCCTTCCCCCCAGTCTAAGGTCCTGAGCGCCCTGGAGCAGGCTTTAATCAAGGATCTTTCTCTAATTTGCTCCATTCATCTTTCCCTCGATCCCGACTAGTCTCCCAGTCCTTGCCGCTGAAAAACACCCCCACAGCATGATACTGCCACCACCATGCTTCACCGTAGGGATGGTGCCAGGTTTCCTCCAGACGTGACGCCTGGAATTCAGGCCAAAGAGTTCAATATTGGTGTCATCAGTCCAGAGAATATTGTTTCTTATGTAGACAGTGTGCTTTTCCAAATCATGTCCAATCAATTGAATTGACAACAGGTGAACTCCATTGAAGTTGTAGAAACATCTCAACGATGATCAATGGAAACAGGATGCACCTGAGCTCAATTTCGAGTCTCATAGCAAAGGGTCTGAATACTTTTGTAAATAAGGTATTTCTGTTTTATATTTTTTTTATCATTTGCAAAAATTGATAACCTGTTTTTGCTTTGTCAGTCTGGGGTATTGTGTGTAGATTGAGGAAATTGTTCTATTTAATCCATTTTAGAATAAGGCTGTAACTTAACAAATCTTAGAAAAAGTCCAGGGGTCTGAATACTTTCCGAATGCACTGTATAAAAACACACACAGACCTACCCTTTTAAGAGTAATGCGAACAATAAGACATGCACACACACACACACACACATGAAATGACTCTCACTTTACAATACATGGGCTAAGTCCTAGTCTATTCTGTTTGAAATTAGATCTAGTAGCCACCACATCAAAAAGCCGACATTGCTTATTTTGTGTAACACACCGGATTTAGCCGGTCAGCAAAATATGCCCAGTATTGTCAGGGACGGCCAAAAAGTAATTTATTTGTCTTGTGAGGCGAGGTGTACCACATGGGACCGTGTGTTGACTCAGCCAAAATAAAGGCTCCATGTTTTTAGGTGGGAGGTTGCGGAAAGGGGACACCTGGTTCTATTGAGTACTGCCACTCACCAGTGAGCTACGACTGCCCACACAGTAGGAGTGGGGTGATGCCAAAGTTTTAGCACCCACTCTAGAAATAATGTATTTTGGTTTAACCTTGGTGTCTATAGGCTAGGACATGTAGATATACGGTGTTTTTACAACTCACTACCCATGCTTGTCTAGTGTGTGTGACGTTACTGAGGAAGGAATGTTAACACTGGTCATGAAAACTAAATGCATGCTCTTCAACCGATCGCTACCCGCCCGCCCATCCAGCATCAATACTCTGGACGGTTCTGACTTAGAATATGTGGACAACTACAAATACCTAGGTGTCTGGCTAGACTGTAAACTCTCCTTCCAGACTCACATAAAACATCTCCAATCCAAAATTAAATCTAGAATTGGCTTCCTATTTCGCAACAAAGCATCCTTCACTCATGCTGCCAAACATACCCTCGTAAAACTGACCGTCTTACCGATTCTCGACTTTGGCGATGTCATTTACAAAATAGCCTCCAACACCCTACTCAACAAATTGGATGCAGTCTATCACAGTGCCATCCGTTTTGTCACCAAAGCCCCATATACTACCCACCACTGCGACCTGTACGCTCTCGTTGGCTGGCCCTTGCTTCATACTCGTCGCCAAACCCCCCACTGGCTCCAGGTCATCTACAAGACCCTGCTAAGTAAAGTCCCACCTTATCTCTGCTCGCTGGTCACCATAGCTGCACCCACCCGTAGCACGCGTTCCAGCAGGTATATCTCACTTGTCACCCCCAAAGCCAATTCCTCCTTTGGCTGCCTCTCCTTCCAGTTCTCTGCTGCCAATGACTGGAACGAACTACAAAAATCTCTGAAACTGGAAACACTTAGTGGGGCAAAAAAGTATTTAGTCAGCCACCAATTGTGCAAGTTCTCCCACTTAAAAAGATGAGAGAGGCCTGTAATTTTCATCATAGGTACACGTCAACTATGACAGACAAAATGAGAAAGAAAAATCCAGAAAATCACATTGTAGGATTTTTTATGAATTTATTTGCAAATTATGGTGGAAAATAAGTATTTATTCAATTGTTAGCATTGAATAAACAGAAGACTGCATTTCTTGTAAGTTTCAACATTGAATCAGTGCAATTTACTGCAAGTCATAACACAAAGGACAACTTATTAAGATCAGCACTGTGACAAAACAATTTTATAACGTCCTTAAAATAATTTCTAGTTGAGCCAGTTACATGTGACTGTAAGAACAAATGAAAACCAACTGATGAGAACAATTAGAACTTGTCTGTTATATCTTGTTTTATGAGTCTGTATGAGAGTCTTTTCAGCATTTCACCGTCAGGCTCTGACCCGAGGCCACATTTCCCTGTATTCACAGACCAAGCTTTTCGCGCACCGTCGTACACCGTGTCACTGTGTAACCTTTGTGGGGGGAGGAATTAAGCTCAGGACCTTGTCCACTGTATACTATCTCTTGTCCTCTATTTGAGGCCAAAAAATAGGTTTTGTCCTATGCTGTGCATTACTCTGACTTCCAGAGAAAAGTAAAGTGTTTTTTTCAATAAATGTAAAGAAATGCAGTGGATTAACAATCAAGAGTCAATAACCGAAACTCCATTTCGACTTTGACAATTTAGACTTATTTTGGACATTAATGTATCCCCATAGCTAGCATATGGCTAGCTAGCTCTTACTTTTGATAGTTGTACATCCACAAAAATGTATATTGTAGTCCCAAAACCATACATTGGGATGAACTAACTAGTTAACTAATTTTCTTCAAAATGTTGGCAGACAGACCAATCTCTATATGGCCATGATGTAGGTGTGTCTTAAGGCCCATTCATTCTACAGTCTTTTAATGTTTCAGTAATAACATCCAAAGTGGGTTACAAAACTTTTCAGAGAAACAAAACACTAAACAAAAACGACTAACTAGGTCAACATGATCAACTGAAATAGTGTTAAAAAAGTACGAAAACATAATTGTTTTATTTAAATAAAAAAGAATACATCAATAAGATGGGTATAGTGTATTATGAAAGTATTCAGACCCCTTGACTTTTTCCACTTTTTTGTTACTTTACATTCTTATTCTAAAATGTATTAAACCATTTCAATCTACACACAATACCCCATAATGACAAAGCGAAAACAGGTTTTTAGAAATGTTTACAAATGTATTAAAACAAATACCTTATTTTACATGAGGATTCAGACCCTTTGCTATAAGACTCAGGTGCATCCTGTTGAGCTTAGCTGCTCAATTGATTGGACATGATTTGGAAAGGCACACACCTGTCTATATAAGGTCCCACAGTTGACAGTGCATGTCAGAGAAAAAACTAAGCCATGACGTTGAAGATATTGTCTGTAGAGCTCTGGGACAGGATTGTGTCGAGGCATAGATCTGGGGGATGGTATCAAAACATTTCTGCAGCATTGAAGCTCCCCAAGAACACCGTGGCGTCTATCATTCTAAAATGGAAGAAGTTTGGAACCACCAAGACTCTTCCTAAAGCTGGCCGCCCTGCCAAACTGAGCAATCGGGGGAGTAGGGCCTTGGTCAGGGAGGTGACCAAGAACCCGACTGTCACTCAGACAGAGCTCCAGAGTTCCTCTGTGGAGATGGAAGAACCTTCCAGAAGGACAACCATCTCTGCAGAACTCCACCAATCAGGTCTTTATGGTAGAGTGGCCAGATGGAAGCCACTCCTCACTAAAAGGCACATGAGAGCCCACTTGTAGTTTGCCAAAAGGCACCTAAACGACTCTCGGACCACAAGAAACAATATTCTCTGGTCTAATGAAACCAAGATTGAACTATTTGGCCTGAATGCCAAGCGTCCCATCTGGAGGAAACCTGGCACCATATCTACGGTGAAGCATGGGGGTGGCCGCATCATGCTGTGGGGATGTTTTTCACCAGCAGGGACTGGGAGACTAGTCAGAGTTGAGGAAAAGATGAGCCAAGCAAAGTACCGAGCGTTCAGGACCTCAGACTGGGGTGAAGGTTCACATTCCAATAGGACAACGACCGTAAGCACACAGCTAAGACAATGCAGAAGTGGCTTCGGGACAAGTCTCTGAATGTCCTTGAGTGGCCCAGCCTGAGGCAGGACTTGAACCCGATCGAACATCTGAGAGACCTGAAAATAGCTGTGCAGCGATGCTCTCCATCCAACCTGACAGAGAAGAATGGGAGAAACGCCCCAAATAAAGGTGTGCCAAGCTTGTAGCATCATACCCAAGAAGACTCAAGGCTGTAATCGCTGCCAAAGGTGCTTCAACAAAGTACTGAGTAAAAGGTCTGAATACTTATGTAAATGTGATATTTCAGATGTATTTATTTTTTGTTAGCAAAAATGTATGAAAACCTGTTTTTGCTTTGTCATTATGGGCTATTGTGTGTAGATTGATGAGGAGAAAAAAAAACGGTTTAAATCCATTTTAGAATAAGGCTGTAACGTAACAAATTGTGGAAAAAGTCAAGGGGTCTAAATACTTTCCGAATGCACTGTATAAACAATGATTTTTTACTATGTTTGTTATTGCCTTGGAATGAATGTCATGATTTAAATAAATGTCCTAAGCTGGTGACTTATGTTTCCAAACAATTTCCGCCATTTCTGTAGAATGACCCATATAGTGCACTACTTTTGACCAGAGCCCATAGGTCAAAAGTAGTGCACTATGTAGGGAATAGGGTGCATTTGGAACTGGGGCCTCCCCAGGGGTTGTTGTAATGTCACATTCTAACAACCCTCTCATATTTCATTTCCAGGCCATCGTGGGCTACTTTGACATTTTCTTCGACAGATTCTGCGGCAACAAGGTAAGCAGCATGTGGCGGCCCTTCCGTTTAACGGCAACCCCATTTTATATTCACGCTTTGGCATTCCCCACGTCCTTGGGAGGCAATCGACGCCGGTGCGTTTCCTGATTGCTGATGTAAGCACCCACCGGAGCCAGCCACTCGGAACAGCCAATGCCAAGCTCCTCGAGCAACATGCCGAGGTCTTTTAATTACACGTCCTATTTGACTTGCCATTTGAGCATAACTGCTGAGATGTAATGCTACACCACTTGTAAAGGGAACTAAGGTTATGTGTGTGAATGAAATACCTCGTCTTTAGAAGACTATGAGTAGGATAGAAGTACAGAATTACAGTGGCAAGAAAAAGTATGTGAACCCTTTGGAAATACCTGGATTTCCGCATAAATTGGGCATAAAATTTGATCTGAACTTCATCTAAGTCACAACAATAGACAAACACAGTCTACTTAAACTAATATCACACAAACAATTATACATTTTCATGTCTTTATTGAACACACTGTGTAAACATTCACAGTGCAGGGTTGAAAAAGTATGTGAACCCTTGGATTTAATAACTGGTTGACCCTCTTTAGCAGCAATAACCTCAACCAAATGTTTTCTGTAGTTGCGCATCAGACCTGCACAACGGTCAGGAGGAATTTTGGACCATTGTTCTTTACAAAACTGTTTCAATTCAGCAATATTCTTAGGATGTTTGGTGTGAACTGCTCTCTTGAGGTCATGCCACAGCATCTCAATCGGGTTGAGGTCAGGACTATGACTGGGCCACTCCAGAAGGCATATTTTCTTATGTTGAAGCCATTCTGTTGTTGATTTACTTCTGCGTTTTGGGTCACTGTCCTGTTGCATCACCCAACTTCTGTTGAGCTTCAATTGGTGGACAGATAGCCTAACATTCTCCTGCAAAATGTCTTGATAAACTTGGGAATACACTTTTCCGTCGATGATAGCAAGCTGTCCAGGCCCTGAAGCAGCAAAGCAGCCCCAAACCATGATTCTCATGGTGTTCTTCGGCTTGCAAGCCTCCCTCTTTTTCTCCAAACATAATGATGGCCATTATGGCCAAACAGTTCTATTTTTGTTTCATCAGACCAGAGGACATTTCTCCAAAAAGTACGATCTTTGTCCCCATGTGCAGTTGCAAACCATAGTCTGGCTTTTTTATGGTGGTTTTGGATCAGTGGCTTCTTTCTCACTGAGCGGCCTTTCAGGTTATGTCGATATAGGACTCGTTTTACTGTGGATATAGATACTTTTGTAACTGTTTCCTCCAGCATCTTCACAAGGTCCTTTGCTGTTGTTCTGGGATTGATTTGCACTTTTCGCACCAAAGTATGTTCATTTCTAGGAGACAGAATGCATCTCCTTCCTGAGTGGTATGACGGCTGCGTGGTCCCATGGTGTTTATACTTGCGTACTATTGTTTGTACAGATGAACGTGGTACCTTCAGGCGTTTGGAAATTACTCCCACGGATGAACCAGACTTTTGGAGGTCTACAATTTATTTTCTAGGTCTTGGCTGATTTCTTTTGATTTTCCCATGATGTCAAGTAAAGAGGCACTGAGTTTGAAGGTAGGCCTTGAAATATGTCCACAGGTACACCTCCAATTGACTCAAATGATGTCAATTATCCTATCAGAAGCTTCTAAAGCCATGACATAATTTTCTGGAATTTTCCAAGCTGTTTAAAGGCACAGTCAACTTAGTAAACTTCTGACCCACTGGAATTGTGATACAGTGAAATAATGTCTGTAAATAGTTGTTGGAAAAATGACTTGTGTCATGCACAAAGTAGATGTCCTAACCGACTTGCCAAAACTATAGTTTGTTAACAAGAAATTTGTGGAGTGGTTGATTTTTGTGGAGTCACAATGGAATGAGTTGTTATTCCTCACTGTTGTAACTTCATGTACATCATGTTGATTGCTGTTGCCCAAGACCAAATAACGTTTTCTGCTTTTGAATCACAGGTGATGTTCTCCACGGGGCCACAGGTCACCAAGATGCATTGTATTCCTGCTAGAAAATCCCATTCATGTACAAGCATGTCAGTTTCCCGACAGCACTGGTTTCCTGAATGTGTGTGATTGTGCGTGCTGGTGGGGACGTGTGTGCGTGCGTGCACATGGACCTGCTTGTTTGTGCGTGTATGGACATGTCTGTCTGTGTCTATTGTGGTTGCACTGCATGCACACCCAGCTGTCACCTGTGATTATTTTTTTTTGACACCAGATCTTCCTCGAACATCCTACTGAGAGCCAGGTAATCTGCCTGTGGTGTTGATGTAGGCTGTGCAACACTAGTTATCTGTCACCTATAAAGAGAGGTGACAGATAACAGTCAGTCATCAAAAACACCATGTTGAACTTTATCTGATAGCTTACCTCAAGCACTCGCGTACTGATACAAATAACTTTTATAACTGAACAGAACATATGAAGTAAAAACATTTAACTAAGCCAAATAAAATATTATTTAATGAAGTGATGGTGTTACTGATGTGATATGTATGAAGCTGTGTGTAAGTAGTGAATGTAAGTGTATGATGTGAATTATGGTGTGTGTGCACACGTACAGTACATTACGTTGTGAACAATGGTGTGAGTGTGTACAGTGTTGTGAACGATGGTTGTGTGTACAGTACATCGAGAACATGTGCTTTTGTGTATATACAGTACTATACTTCGTGAAAGATGGTCTGTGTGTTGTATGTGATGGCCTGTGTGCGTTATCATAATGGGAATCAGGGATGTGTCCAGTGATGTTGGGATGGATAAGACCGTAGCTCTGTGCTGTCCAGTCTTCCCCCACTACCATCAAATAGGAGGCCAGTGTAATGAATGGCCTGTATGGGGACTGGACATCCACTGTCCCTGAGTAAAGCACCACTCAGCCCTGGCCAGAGCCATAGACACGATGACTGTCATCCCACTGACACCCCCGTTACATTAACGCAACGTTCACAATGTGTCCGTCAGTTAAGTGCCAGTCCTGCTTTAGAATGTGTTTTCCCGTAACTATTCTGGGTGATTAAAATGCCTTTTGAATAAGTTGAGACACTGCAGTGTTGAAATGTGTAATGATGGTGCGGAGCAGCAGTGTGTCCGTTAGCAAAGAGTAGACTGCTTTTGGCCGACAACCCTCTCCCCCATAAAAGCAGGCACTTTTTAAAACATTGCCACAAATGGTAAAACATCCGTACGTGGTAAGACATTGCAGGGTGTTGAAATGTGTTATGGCACTGTAGTGTGTTTAAATGTGTTGAGATATTAGCATTAAAATGTGTTGTGTCTCAACACATTTTAACATAGGCTAATTCCCACGATTGTAAATGGTTAAGACACCTCAGTTTTAGAATGGGTTAAGACACTGCAGTGTTGAAATGGGTTAAGACCCTGCAGAGTGTGTAGAAAGGTCGACAAGCATCTGCTGACAGTCTGTCCCAACTCATAACAGCAGCCGTTGCCATATGCACACTGTTGGTGAGTGGGTGGGTGAGTGAATGAGGAAGAGATTTGTAGTGACTGTTGTATTTTTTTCTTAATTTATTCTTATTGAAGAGTAAATCCGTTTGGTACAATCTACAGTGCTCTGGTAGTGCTTATGTATCCATCAATGCTCTGGATACACACATATGTCCTGCTGGCCTCATGCATGCACATTTCATTCAATAAAACAAGCAGACACACACAACTGCCTTCCAGCCCTAAGGTAAATGAGGTTTTAGCTCAATGCTCTCTGTATTTGGCGTTAGCGGACTTAGCAGAGTGATATAGACCCCCGAGTTAGGCTGTGATCACTCACTACTACTGGAATGGGCCCTACACACACACAGCTCACTATTATCGCGACACTCACTACTGCTGAAATGAGCTACACACACTCACACACCTACCTCTGTTATTACTCACCACTGGTGGATTGGGACCTGCCCTGCATGCTAAACACTCTCAACATAGAGCAACTCAGCTAGAAATATGTTATATGTGGGGAATTACAGTGTTATGGATGTGACATTACAAACAACAAAATCACAAGCTAAATGTCTCACAGAATGGACAGACAAAACATACATGAAATGTTTGAGGTGTGTCTATAGTATCCCATGAGGGAGCGTATATACCCCAAAAAGCGGAATTAGGGGGACATTTGGCACACAGACAGAGAGTGGAAGTGGCAGGAAATACGGGGGACCAGTACGGGGAAAAAATGTATGAAATGTATGCATTCACTACTGTAAGTCGCTCTGGATAAGAGCGTCTGCTAAATGACTAAAATGTAAATGTAAAATGTTAGTCCTGCCTTCTCTCAGCTCAGTGCATAGATAAAGGAATAAAAATGGTATGGTTAGACAAAGTGCCATTTGACTGCAAGCCAGCTCCACATCAATGGTGGTGGGATTATCTCTCCCACTCGCTCTCTCGCGCTCTCCATTCATCTCTCACTCGCTCGCGCTCTCCATACAGTATTCCATTGCAAGATATAGTTTTTCATAGTGCACGGTTCTGACTGTCTCTGGTGGCCGACCTGCCTATACTGTGCCCCTCCCAGCTCGCCCTCCTTTGCTAGCGCGCTATGAAAGATTCAAGTGTTTGTGTTCTTGGAAGTACGGCAACTAATCAGTCTCCTCCGTTAAAAGCATACTTAACCTTCCTAGTGGAATCTAATCTTGACGTGCAAGAAGTCAAGGGATCAATTATTTTGGAGTCTACTCTTCACCGCTACGGCATCATCGTTAACAGTGGGGAAGAAAGGCAGAGAAAGGCAAGCGACAATATGAACGAAGTACTTTCAGAAGTTAAATGAGGTGGAATTGAGGTACTGTAATGGTAGTACAGGTGCAGTGCTTAACCATTTGAAAGGGACGCACTATGACACCCAAACCATTGCTCGCAGTGGCGCAGCTACATTTTGAGTTCACATGGAATTGTATGATTTTTGCTTATTGTTTTAACAGAAAACTGATCAAAAAAATTGCAGTTTAAACGTTAGTATTTTTTCCCCCATTTGTCACATCCCTAACACACACCCGGTGGAATCAATGTCTATCCCAAAAAAATCAGGAATCAACACCCAATAGTCAATACAGAAGACAATTAGAGAGTCTCTAACGACTGGAAAGGGTAACGGTACTGACCTCGTAGAGAGAGAGATGGCCTTCATCCCAAGTGGCACCCTATTCCCCTATACAAAACATTCGGAAAGTATTCAGACCCCTTGACTTTTTCCAGATTTTGTTACTTTACAGCCTTATTCTAAAACGGATTAAATCGTTTTTCCCCTCAATCTACACACAATACCCCATAATGACAAAGAAAAAACAGGTTTTTAGAATTTTTGGCCAAAAACTGAAATATCACATTTACATAAGTATTCAGACCCTTTACTCAGTACTTTGTTGAAGCACCTTTGGCAGCGATTACTGCCTAGGTTTTCATCAAGGATCTCTCTGTACTTTGCTCCGTTCATCTTTCCCTCGATCCTGACTAAGTTCCCAGTTCCTGCCAGTGAAAAACATCCCCACAGCATGATGCTGCCACCACAATGCTTCACCGTCGGGATGGTGCCAGGTTTCCTCCATACGTGACGCTTGGCATTCAAGCAAAAATAGTTCAATCTTGGTTTCATCAGACCAAAGAATCTTGTTTCTCATGGTCAGAGTCCTTTATGTGCCTTTTGGCAAACTCCAAGCGGGCTGTCATGTGCCTTTTACTGAGGAGTGGCTTCCATCTGGCCACTCTACCATAAAGGCCTGATTGGTGTAGTGCTGCAGAGATGGTTGTCTTTCTGGACGGTTCTCCCATCTCCACAGAGGACCTCTGGTGCTCTGTCAGAGTGAGGCCACTGTGTTCTTGGGGACCTTCAATGCTGCAGAAATGTTTTGTTACCCTTCCCGGATCTATACCTCGACACAATCCTGTCCCGGAGCTCTCGGACAATTCCTTTGACCTCATGGCTAGGTTTTTGCATCTCAAGGATGATCAATGGAAACAGGATGCACCGGAGCTCAATTTCGAGTCTCATAGGAGTCTCACTTACAGTACAGTGGGGGGAAAAAGTATTTGATCCCCTGCTGATTTTGTACGTTTGCCCACTTACAAAGAAATGATCAGTCTATAATTGTAATGGTAGGTTTATATGAACAGTGAGAGACAGAATAACAACAAAAAAATCCAGAAAAACACATGTCAAAAATGTTATAAATTGATTTGCATTTTAATGAGGGAAATAAGTATTTCACCCCTCTGCAAAACATGACTTAGTACTTGGTGGCAAAACCCTTGTTGGCAATCACAGAGGTCAGACGTTTCTTGTAGTTGGCCACCAGGTTTGCACACATCTCAGGAGGGATTTTGTCCCACTCCTCTTTGCAGATCTTCTCCAAGTCATTAAGGTTTCGAGGCTGACGTTTGGCAACTCGAACCTTCAGCTCCCTCCACAGATTTTCTATGGGATTAAGGTCTGGAGACTTGCTAGGCCACTCCAGGACCTTAATGTGCTTCTTCTGAGCCACTCCTTTGTTGCCTTGGCCGTGTGTTTTGGGTCTTTGTCATGCTGGAATACCCATCCACGACCCATTTTCAATGCCCTGGCTGAGGGAAGGAGGTTCTCACCCAAGATTTGACAGTACATGGCCGCGTCAAATGATGCGGTGAAGTTGTCCTGTCCCCTTAGCAGAAAAACATCCCCAAAGCATAATGTTTCCACCTCCATGTTTGACGGTGGAGATGGTGTTCTTGGGGTCATAGTCAGCATTCCTCCTCCTCCAAACACGGCGAGTTGAGTTGATGCCAAAGAGCTGCATTTTGGTCTTACCTGACCACAACACTTTCACCAGTTGTCCTCTGAATCATTCAGATGTTCATTGATAAACTTCAGACGGGCATGTATATGTATTCTTGAGCAGGGGGATCTTGCGGGCGCTGCAGGATTTCAGTCCTTCACGGCGTAGTGTGTTACCAATTGTTTTCTTGGTGACTATGGTCCCAGCTGCCTTGAGATCATTGACAAGATCCTCCCGTGTAGTTCTGGGCTGATTCCTCACCGTTCTCATGATCATTGCAACTCTACGAGGTGAGATCTTGCATGGAGCCCCAGGCCGAGGGATATTGACAGTTCTTTTGTGTTTCTTCTATTTGCGAATAATCGCACCAAATGTTGTCACCTTCTCACCAAGCTGCTTGGTGATGGTCTTGTAGCCCATTCCAGCCTTGTGTAGGTCTACAATCTTGTCCCTGACATCCTTGGCGAGCTCTTTGGTCTTGGCCATGGTGGAGAGTTTGGAATCTGATTGATTGATTGCTTCTGTGGACAGGTGTCTTTTATACAGGTAACCAGCTGCGGTTAGGAGCACTTCCTTTAACAGTGTGCTCCTAATCTCAGCTCGTTACCTGTATAAAAGACACCTGGGAGCCAGAAATCTTTCTGATTGAGAGGGGGTCAAATACTTATTTCCCTCATTAAAATTCAAATCAATTTGTAACATTATTGACATCGATATTTTTGTTGTTATTCTGTCTCTCACTGTTCAAATAAACCTAACATTAAAATTATAGACTGAGCATTTCTTTGTCAGTGGGCAAACATACAAAATCAGCAGGGGATCAAATACTTTTTTCCCCCACTGAATGTAAATAAAGTATTTACAATTGTCTCATTCATCCCCCTCCTCTCCCCTGTAACTATTCCCCAGGTCGTTGCTGTAAATGAGAGCGTGTTCTCAGTCAACTTACCTGGTAAAATAACGGATAAATAAAACAAATTATATTTTTGTTTTTTATAAATTTGCAAAATATTCTAAAAACGTGTATTCGCGTAGTCATTATGGGGTATTGTGTGTAGATTGATGAGAAAAATAATAGTATTTAATCAATTTTAGAATAAGGCTGTAACGTAACAAAATGTTGAAGTCAAAGGGTCAGAATACTTTCAGAATGCACTGTGTAGGGGGCACTATTATAGGGAGTTAGGGTGCCATTTTGGATGGATCCAGGATGAAATAATACGTTTTGTTTTAAGAGGGGAAAAGAGAGTAAAGAGGTGAGAATTAAAGTGACAAGAGAGTTAAGAGGATAGAGGGAAAGAGGCCTCGTAGAAAGAGAAGCAGGTGGAGGAGTTTAAGTGTAAGAGAACCAGATTAAGACGAGTTAAGAAGTGAGGATGGAGTGCGTGTAAGAGAGACTTTGGGAGGTGAGAAGGAATTAAGAAATAAAAAAGATAGAGGGGGTGGTTATTGATGTAGTGGTGAAACTCGTTCGCTCCACCCCAGCACCTTGGCAGTCCCAGTGCTCCTCTCGGAATGTTAAAGCCGAAATTGAGTTTTAAACAACATTAACTAGCTGCCTGACACCTCGATAGCCTGCTTTATAACTAATACACACACACACTTATGCATCTCAGCATCTCAGCACACCAGCCATTCCCCTTTGGTCCTGTGCAGTGAGGGCAAACGTCTCAAAGTCACCCTGAAGACACACTCCCACATTTCCTTCCTTCACACAGACACTTCTGTCCCTATTTCTTTTACAGAATGCTGTCAAAGAGACACACCTGATTTAAAACAAGGGATGAGAAACACAACCTGACCTGCAGCAACGCCAATGTCTCTCCACTCCGTGCGTCCGGTGATTTATCTGGCGAGACAGAAGCGTATGAGATGTGTTTGTATGAGTGCAGTAATTAACCACGGGAGGTTGAGAGTCAACACACACACACAAAGAGATGTTGGTGTTTAGCGAGAGAAAAACAGCCCACAGTGGGCCGGAACAAAACGTCTCTGAGAACTACTCGGAGCTGGCAGGTTAATAAATTAAACGCAGCATCGTTTATCATGCTCATTTGATTTGTATGACTAGGAAATGAATGAGGTGGGATTTTCATAGGTTTATGGATTTTTTCCCCCATTTTTTTCTTCAGTTGCCTACTTTTTCTTTGTTCAAGAAACGAGGGCATACTTTGTGTGAGGATGTCCCATGATCCTATAGATGAAACGGTGGCCTGGTTATCTGTGTCTCGGACCAATCAGAAGACCTGAAACTTGGGTTGGAGTTTGCTGCGGATTTCCATAGGCCAGCGATTCACTTTCTTCCGTCCCTTTAACTCTAGTGTCCTCTCTGTGCCCTGTGTTCTGCCATGACTCTTCTGTCGTCTTCTTGTGCCTCTTACTGATGAAATTCTCTCTCTCTATTTCACTTTCTCTCCAACTCTCACTTTCTTTCTCCCCCTGTGTTTTAGTGCTGAAGGTCCTTGAGGAGCTGAGCTGCATCAGGCAGACAGCAGGGTGTAATTCCCCAGGCCTGCTTTATGTACTGCTCAGACAGGTGCTCAGGATATACGACCCCGTGACACTGCTTGACTACACCTCCTCTACCTATCCCCCTCTTCTTAGACAGAAAGAAAGGACGTTTGAAAAATAGAGTTCTGTAGAAAGGGGAGAGAGGGAGACTAGATTGAAATGCTGCTACCGTGCACATCACTGCAGTGCTGGGTGGAATAGATGGAAGTTGTTCTGCTTTGGGAGAACATGGAAAGGGAGGGTGTGTGTGTGTGTGTGTGTGTGTGTGTGTGTGTGTGTGTGTGTGTGTGTGTGTGTGTGTGTGTGTGTGTGGGGGGGCATGCGTGCTTGATTTTATTTATGGGAGAAAACAAACTATAAAAAAATATACAGCTTAAAAGTGCACATGATGACGCATGAAAACATTGAAAAAAAACTTTTTCAGTGTGGTCCTGTTTTGTGTGCGTGCAACATTTGCTACTTCTATGTCTGCAAAGCTTCCTGTAGATAACGTCAGTGCCACATCTGCATTTTGGTCCAAAAAGCATTGGTCTTGGTCGGGCCATAATTTTCACTCACACAAACATTTGGTGCTAAGGAATGCATTTTTATTCATATGATGCACACATGAATTCATTATAGAAAATGGTGAGAAAATAATAAGATTCAAAATTTAAGATTTGAAAATAAAAAGGGACATTTTATGATCATACTAGTTGGTATGATTCATGAGATTTATATGTCAATGTATTTATTAAACTTTTAACGGAGTCACTATTGAGACCACGGTCTCTTTTTGCAAGGGAGCCCTGATACACAATTTATGAAATACAATATAATACAAATATTCAAGTAAAACCATCACATTCCTCAGCAAGGAGGTCCCCAATCAATATTTTGAAATGCCTGAGAGGCACCAGAAAATCCAGTTGACTGTCAAAAATAGTGCATTTGTGTCAAAAATAGTGAAGACAGTTAAGTGCATTTCTTTGTATGTCTGAGTTATCCACTTTTACCTCTGCATTCTCCTGTTGGCATTGTCTATTTACCCAATAAGGCTTTCATCAAGCTAGCTGACATCCGCTACATGAGCCTGGTACTTTAGCCTGTGTACGAGTTTGTTTGTGCCATCATGATAGACAAACAGATCTGGGACCAAGCTACCGGTTCTTATCCCCAGTGGGACCAAGGATAGACAGACCTGGAGAGGGGGATTGGGGGGTCATTACTATGGCAGTGTAGTATAGGTCTGTGGCAGAGGTGTCAAGTTAAGTGTACCTTGTCTTGTTCCTACCTTTGCCATGTGAGGTCAGTTTGACCTGATGGGCTGGAGAGGCCGTGGCCACCCTCTGTTTGGAGAAATATGAGAGGGAGAAGGGCGAGAGATGGACAGACAATAAGAAGATTTGAAGTTTTGAAGATAATACTTTGAGCACACACTTTACACACTAGGTCTGATTGTAGGTATCCAAACAACTCCAAACAGTAATTAAAATAGAAACATTTTAACCAGTAGTATGGCAACCATCAAGGAGGGAAGGTGAATATCATAGCTTTAGAGCCTCCTTACCTTTACACTTTACTGGTTGGTCATCCTTCCATCTCTCTCTTGATGGAAGTCTTTTCCTCACCCACTATCTTTCTTCTGGCTTGTTTTGGCATTCATTATAATTAATCACTGTCAATCCACCATTCTTTAAAAGTTTGGAAGACCTCTTTTTTTTCATCCCGTCTTTTGCGTTTCTTCAATTCTTACTCTTAGAAAAAAAGGTGCTATCTAGAACCTAAAATGTTTATTCTTCTTTTGTCCCCATAGGAGAACCCTTTAAAGAACCCTTTGGTTCCAGGTATAACCCTTCTGGTTCCAGGTAGAACCTTTTTGTGTTCCATGTAGAACCCTTTCCGTAGTGAGTTCAACATGGAACCCAAAAGGGTGCTCCTATGGGGACAGCTGAAGAACCCTTTTGGAACCCTTTTTTCTAAGAGTGTAGCTTCAATTCACCAAAATGTCATGAACCTTTATTTTTTCTCTTACCTTGGAAGATGGGCCCTGTTCAAAGTAGTGCACATTATTGGGAATAGGGTGCCATTTGGGATGCTGTCCCGGTATGGAGAGCGCCAGTGAGTGTAATGGACTAAGATAGCGCATTTCTGTGGCTGTGTGTGGTTAACGTTAGTGGCATGTTGATGTTTGACGTCTCTGTGAAAGGACCAGCTCCATTCCTCCTCTGATTTCAACACATGATTAATTCTCCCTCAGTCCCTGGCTACTTCACTAGATTGCTAGAGGCACTAGACTAGGGCCTTCTCCAGCACTGAGGGAAGTCTGCGGAGAAAATACTATGGTGTATAATGTCTCACTAATCGAATGAACAGTGCCACAACGTTGATGTTTGTGACTTGTCAATACTTTCAAGAAAGTGGGTGTGTTTGTGAAGTGTTTTAGTGTTAATAATCTGTTTAGTCTCTTATATGTCATCATGTGTTTCTCAATCCAGTCCTCGGGGATGATAGGCCGTTTCACATAGCCTATTGATTTATTCTACTAGCTCACCTGGGTTGTGTTCATTAGGCACCATAAGGAAGAAAACGAACTGAAACACGGATGGACTACCTGAACTTGCCCAGTAAGAAGTGTTCATTCCCCTTTCTGTTACAAAATCGGAGTAGATAGCCAGAGCGAATTCATGTTCATTGAGAACGCACAAAGACTATACCACTTAGCTAAGAAGGACGTGAATAATCAAGTCAATAAATGTTAGGTAGTGAGTTAGATAGCAAATAGTTAATATACTGGCAAGTTCGATGTATTAGTAGCTAATTTATGAGGTAGCTAGCTAACATACCGGTACCTACTGCTGTAATGATATTGTAGCGACCCGCACAGACAGCTGTGTGTTATGTGTTAAGCTATTAGTTGGTTGTGTTGTACTTACCAGTATCCAGTGTTTGCGGGGTCTGACATGCCAATCAACCTGCTATCTGCCAATCATGGGAATGCCTGGAATGTTCTGATGCCGGGCATCCTGGTGGTTGGCGGCGTGGAGGGGGGTTGGGCAGGGGGATGGAGCATTGGAAGTTAAGACCAGGTTTAGCCATTGTTCTCTCTCTTACGTCTGGCCTTGACAAGAGAAGGTCACGGTTGGTTTGTGGGGTATCCTTCATTTATTTGGCGTGGGCTACGGCCAAACAGTAGCCTGTGTGAAGTTGGGTTAATAAACCGTCAATTCGTAAACTCAAACCTCTGTCTGGACAATTGTTCCTTTATGATCTAGTCAGGTCATTACAATATGCTATGCGGTTCGTAAGGATAGCGTAGCCAACATAACGTGTAGCGTAACTTATTTAAAAAGTTATTACATCGCTCTACATGTTCTTAATGTGTCATTAGTTAGAGCAATGAATTTGTATGCGTTCTTGTCGGACTTCAGCTGCATATTTTCCACCATTTTCTTCAAATCTGAAAAGTTATGAAGCCACCCCCATTCCTGAAGAAATGTATTATGGGCCCTAAAAGTACGGAAATAGTGTCCACTGCTTGTATACTTTGTTTTTTGGCGAATGTAGTACGACATCCGGGAATTTTTGGAATACTAACTCTATCCATACTAGGACCAAAAAGCATACTATATACTCAATTTACGTCACAAACAGTACGGTTAGTGTGGTTAGTATAAGTATTCAAACATAGCTTAGAATTTTTCTCCCAGTTTTCCTCCAAGTTTGTTTTCTTTTATTCAATTATTTGATCCCAAACTAGTTTTATTTACCCTGCAGGGGTTGCGTTTAATCAGGGGACTATCGCAGGTCAAGCAATTACTCTTTTGGCCTTTTTTAAACCCCAAATGGCAATTTGTTCTCTATATCCCTCAAACTCAACTCTGGACCTCGAAGCAAGTTCCACTGCATTTTGATCCTCTCTAATCAGGGACTGATTTAGACAGTGGGCGCAATTAATTATTAGTTCGAACAGAAAATCAGCAGGCTCCGGACCTCGTAGGGTAAGTGTTGAATACTCCTTGCCCTATATGGTGCACTATTTTTGACGAAAACCCTATGGGCCCTGGTCAAAAGTGGTGCACTAAAAAGGGAATAGGGTGCCATTTGGGACACAGACTTACTGTAGTCTACCCCTGCATAGCCCCCTTCCCATTCTGGCTCCCCTCAAGCTCTGAGCAATACCCGAGGGGTTGTGAGGCTGGGTTCCATTTCAGCCCCTTTTCCCAGCCCTTCGTCATTCATCTGGGGGAAAAAATGTGTCATGTCTGCACATTTTTTGCAGGTTGACGTTTGTCATGAATCTTGCCTTGGCGCCAGAACTAAACGATTTCCGCTAGATAGGCCAGCTGCAAAGTCAAAATGGTATATTTTGTACAAATTCATCCCAAACCATCTCAATTGGGTTGAGGTCGGTTGATTGTGGAGACCAGGTCATCTGATGCAGCACTCCATCATTGTCCTTCTTGGTCAAATAGCCCTTACACAGCCTGGAGGTGTGTTTTGGGTCATTGTCTGTTGAAAAACAAATGATAGTCCCACTAAGCTCAAAACAGATGGGATGGCGTATCGCTGCAGAATTCTGTGGTAGCCATGCTCGTTAAGTGTGCCTTGAATTCTAAATAAATCACTGGCAGTGTCACCAGCAAAGCACCATCACACCACCTCCGCCATGCTTCACAGTGGCAACCACACATGCAGAGATCATCCGTTCACCTACTCTGCGTCTCACAAAGACAAGACAGTTGGAACTAAAAATCTCAAATTTGGACTCATCAGACGAAAGGACAGATTTCCACCGGTCTAATGTCCATTGCTCGTGTTTCTTGGCCCAAGCAAGTCTCTTCTTCTTGATGATGCAAGATAGAGGGGAGCAGATGGCGGACTGAACGTAGCTATTTAGAGCACCTCAAGATAAAAACGTAATATTCAATATCGGTAAGTTAGACTAAATATTAGCACTACACAATCTGGTGGGTGATAACCTTCAATCTGGATAACAAAACAAATCTTAAGACTAGAGAAATGTATCGACAAATATTACGAAAACAAGCAACACCCAAACATGACGAAGAGTAAGACAGGGGAACCTATTTCAAAACGAAAACGTGACTCTTCTGCTGACAGACGATTTAATATTTTCACCACCGGGAATGGTAAAGGTCGAAACCGATCTGGTAAAATCAATGACAAACTGGGTATACTTGAACTAGTCAGTAAGGATATAAAAGAGTTGAAGGCAAGCCTCGAGATGAGTGATGAAAAAGCAGTGACATTGGAGAAAGACCCAAACTAAAAGGGAGAGTCAATAAGATTGAAACCGAAGTTATTGAACTTGAAAAGGAGAACACCGCTCTGAGAGAAGCCTGACAGCTATCCAAGAGAAAGAAGAAGTTCCTGAATCTGTAGTTAGAGTTCCGCTACAGATTCCATGCGAAGCGATCGACAAAATCCAACTAGAACGTGTACACCACTTCGGACAGAGAGGGCAGAGGTATGAACGCCCAATCGTTGCCAAATTTGCTTTCTTTAAAGATAAAATAATGGTTAAAAGCCTGGGTAAAAAAGACTTGCTGGCACGAAAATTGGCATGAATGACCAGTTCCTGAAGGAAATTGCAGAACGGCTATATCCAATTTTCAAGGAAAATAGTTTAAAAGGGAAACGAGTAGCTCTCGTCGTCGATAAACTATATATTGATAACCAGTTGATCAGAGACACAAAGACTATTCATTCCATGGCTATTTTAAAAATTACAAAGTTCTCATAGAGGCGGCAAATAACGAAACACACAATTCTAGCCTGATTATGGATTGTAATAATACAACAATAAATATAGCTTTCTATATGTCTTCAAATATGACTGTGTCAGCGTGTGTAAAAGAGGCGAAGTCAGGTGCAGGAGAGTAGCATGATGTAAACAGGCGCACTTTATTAAAGTTCCAAAACGAGAGCACAACATCAATCAAATGCGCTCAAAAACACGGAACATAACAAAAGTAAAGCGCGTAAAAAGACACCACAGCAACATGAAACAATTACACACAAACATGATGGGAAACAGAGGGTTAAATATAAGTAGCATAATTGGGGAAATGAAAACCAGGTGTGTATGGAAACAAGACAAGACAAATGGATATATGAAAAATGGAGCGACGATGGCTAGAAAGCCGGTGACGTCTATCGCCGAACGCCGCCCGAACAAGGAGAGGAGCCGACTTCGGCGGAAGTCGTGACAAATTGGAACACAAAAGCACTAATTCAACATGGTGAAGATAAGAACTCAGTAAACAGAAGGCACAGTATGTGTGGATGGTGTGGTGTGTGTTTTTGTTATGTTTGTGAAAGTGTGGCGTTGAGTGAGAAAGGAAATGGTTGCATATCCCAGAACCAATGTATTGCTGTGAGCAAGAGTTGTGAGAGCGCTTTCAATGTTGTTCAGATGAGGGATATACTTTTTATAATGAATTATCCATCCTATGTATTTATTGTCCTATCATGGTGGAACAGCGTTTTTAAAATAAATTACACATTTAATTGATTTATTGTCCTATCATGGGCAACTAAATGTTTTAAATTAATTATACGTCTAATCTATTTATTTATGATCCTATATTGATGTAACGGTCCACAACCCTATACCCTAGACACCCACCTGAATGACCCAGATACTAAGGAGAAGTCCCTAACTGTTTTATGGGCCTGCTGTAAGCGGTATGTATGCAGCCAAAATGCAGTCAGAGACCTAGAGCAGCACTGCCCCCTCAAGATTCTGAGCCTGCCTGGCAGGATTGGTTCTGCAAAGCCAAAGCCCCCTGAAGGGAGAGCATACTATACAAGGAAATTCTCAAAGCTGCTAATGAGAACCTTGACGACCTTCTACCTAGCCGGTGGGGATTCCGGTGGGATGCCCCCACCCAGGCAGTGGCAGTGTTGGCAACACTAGCTGCAGTAACCCATGGGGAGGGGGGTCACACTCTGACATTCAGAGAGGGGGTATATTATTGTGGCCCTGGTGGAACAAAATCAAAAGTCTGACTGCATGGAGATGCTTGGGAATATGGTCAATACGGGGGACCATGTTGTGGGTGTTTCAGGGGAAGGGGGTATATCTGACCTCCATCATCTAGGACGTGACAATGGCTATTTTTTTTGCACAGTTTTGCAGGCCTTCTCATACAGCTGCAACAGTATATGCATTTGTAAATCAAGACCTTGAGTTGGGCTCTGGGATGGTGCAACCATTGAGAATGTGAGCCTATGGTTGTGTGGAGAAAAGGGTTTGAGTGTGTATGTGTGTATCCCACAACTGTTGTGGGGAGTAAAAGATGTTAGGGACAATATAGGATGATTCACAATAATTGTTTGCAAATATAATAGTTGCGTGCAATACTGTAATTTTGGTAATAGTGGGGACCAATTGGAGGTTTACTTAGTAGCACTGCAAACATCATGGTACAGCTATATACATTTACATTTAAGTCATTTAGCAGACGCTCTTATCCAGAGCGACTTACAAAATGGTGCATTCACCTTATGATATCCAGTGGAACAACCACTTTACAATAGTGCATCTAAATCTTTTAAGGGGGGGGGGGGGGGGGGTTAGAAGGATTACTTTATCCTATCCTAGGTATTCCTTAAAGAGGTGGGGTTTCAGGTGTCTCCGGAAGGTGGTGATTGACTCCGCTGTCCTGGCGTCGTGAGGGAGCTTGTTCCACCATTGGGGTGCCAGAGCAGCGAACAGTTTTGACTGGGCTGAGCGGGAACTGTGCTTCCTCAGAGGTAGGGGGGCCAGCAGGCCAGTGGTGGATGAACGCAGTGCCCTTGTTTGGGTGTAGGGCCTGATCAGAGCCTGAAGGTATGGAGGTGCCGTTCCCTTCACAGCTCCGTAGGCAATCACCATGGTCTTGTAGCAGATGCGAGCTTCAACTGGAAGCCAGTGGAGAGAGCGGAGGAGCGGGGTGACGTGAGAGAACTTGGGAAGGTTGAACACCAGACGGGCTGCCGCGTTCTGGATGAGTTGTAGGGGTTTAATGGCACAGGCAGGGAGCCCAGCCAACAGCGAGTTGCAGTAATCCAGACGGGAGATGACAAGTGCCTGGATTAGGACCTGCGCCGCTTCCTGTGTGAGGCAGGGTCGTACTCTGCGAATGTTGTAGAGCATGAACCTACAGGATCGGGTCACCGCCTTGATGTTAGTGGAGAACGACAGGGTGTTGTCCAGGATCACGCCAAGGTTCTTAGCACTCTGGGAGGAGGACACAAGGGAGTTGTCAACCGTGATGGCGAGATCATGGAACGGGCAGTCCTTCCCCGGGAGGAAGAGCAGCTCCGTCTTGCCGAGATTCAGCTTGAGCTGGTGATCCGTCATCCACACTGATATGTCTGACAGACATGCAGAGATGCGATTCGCCGCCTGGTTATCAGAAGGGGGAAAGGAGAAGATTAATTGTGTGTCGTCTGCATAGCAATGATAGGAGAGACCATGTGAGGATATGACAGAGCCAAGTGACTTGGTGTATAGCGAGAATAGGAGAGGGCCTAGAACAGAGCCCTGGGGGACACCAGTGGTGAGAGCGCATGGTGCGGAGACAGATTCTCGCCACGCCACCTGGTAGGAGCGACCTGTCAGGTAGGACGCAATCCAAGCGTGGGCCGCGCCGGAGATGCCCAACTCGGAGAGGGTGGAGAGGAGGATCTGATGGTTCACAGTATCAAAGGCAGCAGATAGGTCTAGAAGGATGAGAGCAGAGGAGAGAGAGTTAGCTTTAGCAGTGCGGAGAGCCTCCGTGACACAGAGAAGAGCAGTCTCAGTTGAATGCCCAGTCTTGAAACCTGACTGATTAGGATCAAGAAGGTCATTCTGAGAGAGATAGCAGGAGAGCTGGCCAAGGACGGCACGTTCAAGAGTTTTGGAGAGAAAAGAAAGAAGGGATACTGGTCTGTAGTTGTTGACATCGGAGGGATCGAGTGTAGGTTTTTTCAGAAGGGGTGCAACTCTCGCTCTCTTGAAGACGGAAGGGACGTAGCCAGCGGTCAAGGATGAGTTGATGAGCGAGGTGAGGAAGGGGAGAAGGTCTCCGGAAATGGTCTGGAGAAGAGAGGAGGGGATAGGGTCAAGTGGGCAGGTTGTTGGGCGGCCGGCCGTCACAAGACGCGAGATTTCATCTGGAGAGAGAGGGGAGAAAGAGGTCAAAGCACAGGGTAGGGCAGTGTGAGCAGGACCAGCGGTGTCGTTTGACTTAGCAAACGAGGATCGGATATCGTCAACCTTCTTTTCAAAATGGTTGACGAAGTCATCCGCAGAGAGGGAGGAGGGGGGGGAGGGGGAGGAGGATTCAGGAGGGAGGAGAAGGTAGCAAAGAGCTTCCTAGGGTTAGAGGCAGATGCTTGGAATTTAGAGTGGTAGAAAGTGGCTTTAGCAGCAGAGACAGAAGAGGAGAATGTAGAGAGGAGTGAGTGAAAGGATGCCAGGTCCGCAGGGAGGCGAGTTTTCCTCCATTTCCGCTCGGCTGCCCGGAGCCTTGTTCTGTGAGCTCGTAGTGAGTCGTCGAGCCACGGAGCAGGAGGGGAGGACCGAGCCGGCCTGGAGGATAGGGGACAGAGAAAATCAAAGGATGCAGAAAGGGAGGAGAGGAGGGTTGAGGAGGCAGAATCAGGAGATAGGTTGGAGAAGGTTTGAGCAGAGGGAAGAGATGATAGGATGGAAGAGGAGAGAGTAGCGGGAGAGAGAGAGCGAAGGTTGGGACGGCGCAATACCATCCGAGTAGGGGCAGAGTGAGAAGTGTTGGATGAGAGCAAGAGGGAAAAGGATACAAGGTAGTGGTCGGAGATTTGGAGGGGAGTTGCAATGAGATTAGTGGAAGAACAGCATCTAGTAAAGATGAGATCAAGCGTATTGCCTGCCTTGTGAGTAGGGGGGGAAGGTGAGAGGGTGAGGTCAAAAGAGGAGAGGAGTGGAAAGAAGGAGGCAGAGAGGAATGAGTCAAAGGTAGACGTGGGGAGGTTAAAGTCACCCAGAACTGTGAGAGGTGAGCCATCCTCAGGAAAGGAACTTATCAGGGCGTCAAGCTCATTGATGAACTCTCCAAGGGAACCTGGAGGGCGATAAATGATAAGGATGTTAAGCTTGAAAGGGCTGGTAACTGTGACAGCATGGAATTCAAATGAGGAGATAGACAGATGGGTCAGGGGAGAAAGAGAGAATGTCCACTTGGGAGAGATGAGGATTCCAGTGCCACCACCCCGCTGGCTCGATGCTCTAGGGGTATGCGAGAACACGTGGGCAGACGAAGAGAGAGCAGTAGGAGTAGCAGTGTTATCTGTGGTAATCCATGTTTCCGTCAGCGCCAGGAAGTCTAGGGACTGGAGGGTAGCATAGATATATATATATATATATATATATATATATATATATATATATATAGATATATATATAGACACTCAATCATCATGTTACTTTTTAATGGTACGTTTACAAACATATATTTTGATCAATAGAATTTAAAGTTGTCTCATTAAAGTAAGTGGTGAAATAAGTATAGCCAGTTATAATTATAATGGCCTAGCAGATAATAAGAAAAGACGATCAGTATTTACCTGGCTAAAAGAGAAGGAATATAATATCTATTGTTTACAGGAAACTCATTCAACAATTTTAGATGAAGATTTGTGGAAAAAGGACTGGGGGTGCGAAATATATTTCTCCCATGGGAAAATAAATTCAAAAGGGGTGATGGGATTAATTAACAGTAATTTTGATCCAAATGTGCAAATTGTCCAAACACATCATCAAGGTAGATGGATTATTTTAAATATGTTATTGGACAGTGAACAGATATGGCTTATAAACTTATACGGTCCAAATAATGATCATCCAAGCTGCTTTGAAAATATATATAAGAATGTACAAGCAACACTAGGCTCTATTATTATGGTGGGAGATTTTAATACGGTCTTAAATACGTCTATGGACCGGAAAGGAAATCACACTACAAACTATCACCCTCAGGCACTTAAGGAAATTATGAATGTCATCGATATATTGGAATTAGTGGATATATGGAGGCTTAAATACCCTGACCTAGTGAGATATACAGCGGAGACTTGATCAAGCTATTCGTCTAGATTACTTTCTTATGTCATTCTCTCTTGGCACCAAAAGTTTACAAAGTGTTGATAGGGGACAGAATGCGGTTGGATCATCACATAATTGGCATATATATTACTCTTACAGAATTTCCATGTGGGTGAGGATATTGGAAATGTAATCAAAGCCTACTAGGGGATAAATTGTTTATAACTAGGACAGAATAATGTATAACTGACTTTTTCAGACAGCAGATAGGTACAGCAGATCACCTTATTGTATGGGATACTTTAAAATGTGCCTTTAGAGGCCATCCAATTCAGTACTCATCTATAAAACAGTACAGTTAGACAGCAATAAAAACTGTATCATAGAGGCACAGAATAAGTTATAGGAAAAAGAAATGGAGGAACTTAATCAAGAAAGATCCAGTGTAATATATTATCAAAATAAATCGAACTGGATGGAATATGGGGAAAAATGCACCAAATTCTTTTTAAATCTTCAATATATAAATGCTACCAATTTTTTTTTATTGAAACTTGTAACAAATGATGGAGTCACGCATGATTCACCGAATGATATTTTGTAAGGGGAAGTAAAGTAATTTAAGAATATGTTTTCATTTCAGTCTCCTCCATTTCCACTAACCGAAGCTAATTGTATGGATTTTTTCCCTAAAAATAATGTAAAATTAACATCTGTACAGGAAGACTCACGTGAAGGCCAAATTACAGAGGAGGAACTTCTTGGTGCAATTAAAGCCTTTAAGGCTGGGAAAACTCCAGGGCTGGATGGCATACCAGTGGAAGTATACCAAACATTTTTGATATACTCAGAGGACCATTATTAGCATGTTTTAGCCACTCCTATATAAATGGTAGATTATCAGACATGCAACAAGAAGGTCTGATATCATTATTACTGAAACAGGACCCAAGTGGTGTATATAAAGATCCAGTCTATTTAAAAAATTGGAGGCCTTTTATACTTCAGTGTTGTGATGCAAAAATCCTAGCTATTGTCAGATATTATTCATTCTAATCAGACAGGTTTTCTACATGGACGATACATTGGAGATAATATAAGACAAGTACTGTAAACAATAGAATACCATGAAATATCGGGGACACCAGGCCTGGTTTTCATAGCTGATTTTGAAAAGGCTTTTGATAAAGTACGACTGGAATTTATATATAAATGCCTAGAATATTTCAATTTTGGGAATCTCTTATAAAATGGGTTAAAGTTATGTATAGTAATCCTAGGTGTAAAATAGTAAATAATAGCTACATCTGGCTTCCCTGTGGCTCAGTTGGTAGAGCATGGTGTTTGCAACGCCAGCATGGTGTGTGCAACGCCAGGGTTGTGGGTTCGATTCCCACGGGGGGCCAGTACAAAAAAAAATGCATGAAATTAAAATGTATGAAATGTATGTATTCACTACTGTAAGTCGCTCTGGATAAGAGCGTCTGCTAAATGACTAAAATGTAAATGTAAATCTCAGAAAGTTTTAAACTGTCTATACGAGTAAAACAAGGTTGTCCACTATCGGCATATCTATTTATAATTGCCATCGAAATGTTAGCTCTTAAAATCAGATCCAACAAGAATATTAAGGGATTTGAAATCTGTAGCTTAAAAACAAAGGTGTCATTGTACGCTGATGATTCATGTTTTCTTTTAAAACCACAATTAGAATCCCTCCACGGCCTCATAGAGGATCTAGATACTTTTGCTAAACTCTCTGGATTAAAACCAAATTATGATATTGGATCACTAAAGAATGCAAATTTTACATTACCGCGTAGTTTACCAATAAAATGGTCTGACGGGGATGTGGACATACTCGGTATAAAAATCCCAAAAGAAAGAAATTCTCACTCCAATAAATCTTTTGAGAAAGTTAGCAAAAATAGATAAAATCTTGCTACCATGGAAAGGAAAATACCTGTCTATTTGTGGAAAAATCACCCTGATTTAACTCTAGTCATATCACAGTTTACCCATTTGCTTATGGTTTTGCCTACACCTAGTGACCTGCTTTTTAAATTATATGAACAAAAAATATTCAATTTTATTTGGAATGGCAAGACAGACAAAATTAAAAGGGCCTATTTCTAAAACGAATATGAATTCGGAGGGCAGAAATTATGAAATATTAAAGCATTAGATCTCACACTAAAGGCATCAGTCATACAAAAGGTATACTTAAATCCAAACGTGTTCTCTAGTAAATTGGTAGGAATGTCTCACCCCATGTTCAAGAATGGCCTTTTTCCCTTTATTCAGATTACAACTGCTCACTTTCGGTTGTTTGAAAAGGAAATAATCTCCAAAATATCGTAATTTTTTTAAACAAGCCTTGTTTTTTTAAACAAGTTTAATCCACCTGAAAAGACAGAACAAATAATACAACAAATATTGTGGTTCAACTCAAATATACTAATTGATAAAAATAAAAAATAAAAATAATGAAATGTTTATAAAAACATAGAATTTTTGTGAATGATATCATAAATAGGACTGGTGGAGTTGTCACACATGCAGCTAACACAGACATATGGATATGTCTGCTCTACCCAAAATTACAACCAACTAATTGCAGCATTACCACAAAAATGGAAGAGGCAAGTAGAGGAGAAAGAAGTAAGGAACTTGTCTGCATTAAAGAACATAAATGGTTAAAGAAAATTGTGATAAATAAAAACATATAGCAATTTCATTTAAGGACCAAAAAATTGACAGCTTGTGAAGAGATTTCTGATGTACCCATTCTATGGCACATGGTTTATGAATTGACACGCAAAACAATGCCGGATTCAAAACACATTTTTCAAATTGAATTACTATACAAAATTCTTGCAACCAATAGAATGTTATATATATGGGGGATACAATCTTCCCAGCTCTGCAGATTTTGCTGTGAGGAGGCAGATTCATTAGATCATTTATTTTGGTACTGTCCATATATATCTCGTTTTTGGTCACAGGCCAAGTAATGGCTGAAGAATTGCAACATTTGCCTAGAACTAACGCTGCAGATAGCAATACTGGGTGATTTGAAAAGCCATAGTCAATCAATCAATAATATAATTATTATTTTAGCATAACTGTTTATCTTTAATTTACACTCTGTAGAAGCTATGAGAATAGAAATGTTCAGTACTTTTGTGAAGCATCACAGCACAGTTGAAAAATATATGGCAAATAGAAATGCAAAATGGATGGTGTTAAGAGATAGATGGGAGGGGTTGAATGGAACTGAAGGGTGGGACTAATAACAAGATAACCAATGTAAAACATATGGGGTCTGTAACATGTATATAGGTTCAGACATTTTGTGAAATAGCACAGTTACAAATAGAAATAAAACTGGATGGACATCAGAAATAGAGGAAGGACTAAAAACAAACAAAATATAACTATTGTAAAATAGATTGTGTATGTAAAATGTGTATAATATGTATAAACTAAAGGTAGAAGGCTAAGTGTTATTGTTTATTAGTTTACTCCAATTGGGGGAAGGGTGGTAGGGTTTGTGGGGAATAATAAAGGTCTATTCTGAAAAAAGTATATATATGTATATACAGTTGAAGTCAGAAGTTTACATACACTTAGGTTGGAGTCAAGAAAACTCGTTTTTCAACCCCTCCACAAATTTCTTGTTAACAAACTATAGTTTTGGCAAGTCGGTTAGGACATTACTTTGTTCATGACACAAGTAATTTTCCAACAATTGTTTACAGACAGATTATTTAACTTATAATTCCCTGTATCCGAATTCCAGTGGGTCAGAAGTTTACATACACTAAGTTGACTGTGCCTTTAAACAGCTTGGAATATTCCAGAAAATTATGTAATGGCTTTAGAAGCTTCTGATAGGCTAATTTATATCACTTGAGTCAATTGGAGGTGTACCTGTGGATTTATTTTAAGGCCTACCTTCAAACTCAGTGCCTCTTTGCTTGACATCATGGGAAAATCAAAATATTGTGAAGACGCTGGAGGAAACAGGTACAAAAGTATCGATGTTCACAGTAAAACAAGTCCTATATCGACATAAGCTGAAAGTCCGCTCAGCAAGGAAGAAGCCACTGCTCCAAAACTGCCATAAACAAACCAGACTACGGTTTGCAACTGCACATGGGGACAAAGATTTGTACTTTTTGGAGAAATGTCCCCTGGTCTGATGAAACAAAAATAGAACTGTTTGGCCATAATGACCATCGTTATGTTTGGAGGAAAAAGGGCGGAGGCTTGCAAGCCGAAGAACACCATCCCAACCGTGAAGCACGGGGGTGGCAGCATCATGTAGTGGGGGTGCTTTGCTGCAGGAGGGACTGGTGCACTTCACAAAATAGATGGCATCATGAGGTAGGAAAATTATGTGGATATATTGAAGCAACATCTCAAGACATCAGTCAGGAAGTTAAAGCTTGGTCGCAAATGGGTTTTCCAAATGGACAATGACCCAAATCATTCTTCCAAAGTTGTGGAAAAATGGCTTAAGGACAACAAAGTCAAGGTATTGGAGTGGCCATCACAAAGACCTGACCTCAATCCTATAGAAAATCTGTGGGCAGAACTTAAAAAGCTTGTGCGAGCAAGGAGGCCTACAACCCTGACTCAGTTAAACCAGCTCTGTCAGGAGGAATGGGCCAAAATTCATCCAACTTATTGTGGGAAGCTTTTGGATAGCTACCCAAAACATTTGACCCAAGTTAAACAATTTAAGGCAGTGCTACCAAATACTTCAGTGTATGTAAACTTCTGACCCACTGGGAATGTGATGAAAGAAATAAAAGCTGAAATAAATCATTCTCTCTACTATTAGTCTGACATTTCACATTCTTAAATTAAAGTCGTGATCCTAACTGACCTAAGACAGGTAATTTTTACTCTGAATAATTGTCAAGAATTGTGAAAAACTGAGTTTAAATGTATTTGGCTAAGGTCTATGTAAACTTCTCACTTCAACTGTATATATGCATGCATGCACACACTACCGTTCAAAAGTTTGAGGTCACTTAGACATGTCTTTGTTTTTTAAAGAAATTTTATTTTTTGGTCATTTAAGATAACATCAAATTTATCAGAAATTCAGTGTACTGTAGACATTAATATTGTAAATGACTATTGTAGCTGGAAATGGCAGATTTTTTATGGAATATCTACATAGGAGTACAGAGGCCCATTATCAGCAACCGTCACTCCTGTGATCCAATGGCACGTTGTGTTAGCTAATCCAACTCAACAGTGAAGAGGTGACTCCGGGGTGCTGGCCTTCTAGGCAGAGTTGCAAATAATAAGCCATATCACTGTCCAGTGTCTGTGTTCTTTTGCCCATCTTAATCTTTTCTTTTTATTGGCCAGTCTGAGATATGGATTTTTCTTTGCAACTCTTCCTGGAAGGCCAGCATCCCGGGGTTTCCTCTTCACTGTTGATGTTGAGACTGATGTTTTGTGGGTACTCTTTAATGAAGCTGCCAGTTGAGGACTTGTGAGGTGTCTGTTTCTCAAACTAGACACTCTAATGTACTTGTCCTCTTGTTCAGTTGTGCACCGGGACCTCCTACTCCTCTTTCTATTCTGGTTAGAGCCAGTTTGCTCTGTTCTGTGAAGGGAGTAGTACACAGCGTTGTATGAGATCTTCAGTTTCTTGGCAGTTTCTTGCATGGAATATCCTTCATTTCTCAGAACAAGAATAGACTGACGAGTTTCTGAAGAAAGTTCTTTATTTCTGGCTATTTTGAGCCTGTAATCTAAACCACAAATGCTGATGCTCCAGATACTCAACCAGTCTAATGAAGGCCAGTTTTATTGCTTCTTTAATCAGAACAGTTTTCAGCTGTGCTACCATAATTGCAAAGGGAGTTCTAATGATCAATTAGCCTTTTAAAATTATAAACTTGTAGATGGTCCATAAAACAGTCAGCTGTTTCCAGCTACAATAGTAATTTACAACATTAACAATGTCTACACTGTATTTCTGATCAATTTGATGTTATTTTAATGGACAAGAAATTTGCTTTTCTTTCAAAACAAGGACATTTCTAAGTGACCCCAAACCTTTGAACGGTAGTGTACATGCATACACACACACACACACACACACACACACACACACACACACACACACACACACACACACACACACACACACACACACACACACACACACACACACACAGAAAGTATTCAGACCCCTTCCCTTTTTACACCTTTTGTTACGTTACAGCCTTATTCTAAAATGGATTAAAAAGAACAATTCTCAATCTACACACAATACCCCATAATGACAAAGCGAAAACAGGTTTTTAGAAATGTTTAGAAATGTATTAAGAAAAATCAGTAATACCTTATTAACATAAGTATTCAAACCCTTTGCTATGTGACTTCGAAATTGAGCTCAGGGTAATCCTGTTTCCATTGATCATCCTTGATGTTTCTACAACTTGATTGGAGTCCGTCTGTGGTAAATTCAATTGATTGGACATGATTATGAAAGGCACACACCTGTCTATATAAGGTCCCACAGTTGACAGTGCATGTCAGAGCAAAAACCAAGCCATGAGGTTGAAGGAATTGTTCGTAGAGGATTGTGTTGCCACAGGTCTGTGGGAGGGTACCAAAACATTTCTGCAGCATTGAAGGTCCCCAAGAACACAGTGGCCTCCATCATTCTTAAGTGGAGGAGTTTGGAACCACCAAGACACTTCCTAGAGCTGTCCGCCCGGCCAAACTACCATCCCTACGGTGATGCATGGTGGTGGCAGTATTATGCTGTGAGGATGTTTTTCAGCGGCAGGGACTGGGAGACTAGTCAGGATCGGGGGAAAGATGAACGGAGCAAAGTACAGAGAGATCCTTGATGAAAACCTGCTCCAGAGAGCTCAGGACCTCAGACTGGGGCGAAGGTTCACCTTCCAACAGGACAACAACCCTAAGCACACAGCCAAGACAATGCAGGAGTGGTTTCAGGACAAGTCACAATGTCCTTGACTGGCCCAGCCAGAGCCCGGATTTGAAACTGATCGAACATCTCTGGAGAGACCTGAAAATAGCTGTGCAGCGACACTCCCCATCCAACCTGACAGAGCTTGAAAGGATTTGCAGAGAAGAATGGGAGAAACTCCCCAAATACAGGTGTGCCAAGCTTGTAGCGTCATACCCAGGAAGACTTGAGGCTGTAATCGCTGCCAAAGGTGCTTCAACAAAGTACTGAGTAAAGGGTCTGAATAATTATGTAAATGTTATATTTCAGGGGGGGTTTTGCACAATAATCTAAACCTGTTTTTGGTTTGTCATTTTGGGGTATTGTGCGTAGGTTGATGAGGAAATGAAACTATTTAATCAATTTTAGAATAAGGCTGTAACGTAACAAAATGTGGAAAAGGTCAAGGGGTCCTTATGCACTGTACAGTAAGCTCCAAAAGTGTAGGGACAGTGACACATTTATTGTGTTGACTCTGTACTCCCGCTCTTTGGATTTGAAATGATACAATGATTATGTGAAAACTTTAATTTGAAGGTATTTTCATCCATATTGGGTGAACTGTTTATTACAGCACTTTTTGTACATACATTTTACTCGGATCAATTCATGTATTTATTTATTATGTATTTATTGAATTATTGGCCTGATGTTGATGTGGCACTCTGGGACTGTAACTGAATAGCCCTACTCTCTATTGCCTAGGAGAGGTTATTCTCTAGATTAGAGATGTGCGTCTCCAAGACATTGATTTTGGGTCAGTGTGGCATTAATGGTCGAGGTTACGATTGGGGGAGGGGAAGCTGATCCTAGATCTGTTCCTATGGGAGACTTCACCCTGGAGTGCTCCAAAGCAGGTGAACAGAAGTCAAAGGTTGGTGCTCAGCCTCTCACTTTTATTTGTTTTCCTCTTTAGGGGAGGAGCTTCAGGGACGGATCAACGTAGGCAAAAACAAAAAGAACCCCCGCTCGCTGTTCATTACATTTGACCTCCATGACAGGAAGCAGACCTACAGCCTGCTGTGAGTTCACTGATCACATGACGACGATGACATATCAATAGTGTGGCTGAACTGAAATATTTCCCAGACTTTGCCAAAACAAATAGTAGTATTATGGTTGTTATTATGAAATGTTTAACGCTTATGGAATCAGAAACAACTTATCTTCATATGGAGCATTAAATGTAGATAATATAAGTGTGTGGGATTAATCTAAAAAAAAAATCAAAAAACAGGTAGACTGACTGAGTGCTGAGACAGGGAGAGTATGAAGTAGGCTTGAACAACAAGCTGTGTAGTTCACTGCATTTAATGCCATACCTATTAATAAACACATTCCCTCCTACAAAAATCTGAATTGATTTCTTGGAAAGTGCCATTTCTTAAAAATGTTTATACTTCGCTGTGGAAACTTAAATGTGGAAACTTTTTAAATCAGTTATGCACAGGGTCAACATTTTCCTGTGACATTCCCACTTTGTCCTTGTTCCCCCCCCCCCCCCCCCCCTGTTTGTACATTATTCTTGCAATTTTGCCGTACTTTTCATAACGTTGCCATCTGTTTTCCTATTGTAGACCAGCCAACCTGGAAATGTTTTATGTATTTTTTGCTTGTTAAAGGCTGTCATCTATGCTAGATCAAACAATGATGGGGTGATACAAAGTTAGGCTGGATAACATGTTAATTTTCGATTTATAAGGCAATTTTCAATGGGTTACACGTAAAATCTGGTGAAAATGGGCATAATTCTGTTCTTGTCTGTATGCCTAAAACTGTACATGTCAACATGTTTACACAAGGCACAGCCGTAAAAGAGATCCAGGTCTCAGTCTGTTTTCCCTGTTAAAATAAAGATTTAAAAAAAATAATAATAATGGAAATAGTAATAGATTTAGGTTAAATATCCTGAAATTCTCAACAAAAACTGAGTGGCTTATCAAACAAACACATGGACTATGGAATGGATGCATTAATAGTTACTTTTCATAAATGTCTATGCTTTAAGAAAATTCTGATGTTTTCAGCTACAGTTGTGGTCTGTAGCATCACCAAGTACCCTTTTCAGATGATGTAGCCCGGGGTGCTCCAACCCTGTTCTTGGGGAACTACCCTCCTGTAGGGTTTCATTCCAACCGCAGTTGTAACGAACCTGATTAATCTTATAAACCAGCTAATTAGAATTTGGTGCGCTAGATTAGGGTTGGAATGAAAACCTACATGATGGTAGCTCTCCAGGAATAGGGTTGCAGAGCCCTGATGTAGACCCCTTCGGAAAACTGCAGGAGACCCCAATCAACCAGAAGAACGTTACCTCGTAAGAATCTGACTTTCTGGGCCAGAGATATTGAAACTGTAATGTCAATTTTAAAGGATAAAATATTCAAGCAGTCAAATAGGATAGTTACAAATACTGACAATTCACTGAACATACTATATTAATATAAACAGACTATTTACATGCATACATACAGTGCATTTGGAAAATATTCAGACACGTTGACTTTTTCCTCATTTTGTTACATTACAGCCTTATTCTAAAATGAATGAAATTGTTTTTTCTCTCATCAATCTACACACAATACCCCATCATGACAAAGCAAAAACAGGTTTTCATTTTTTTTTTTGCAAATGTATTAAAAATGAAAAACTATCACACAAGTATTCAGACCCTTTACTCAGCACTTTGTTGAAGCACCTTTGGCAGCGATTACAGCCTCGAGTCTTCTTGGGTATGACGCTAAACGCTTGGCACACCTGTATTTGGGGAATTTCTCCTATTCTTCTCTGCAGATCCTCTCAGGTTGTCAGGTTGGATGGGGAGCATCGCTGCACAGCTATTTTCAGGTCTCTCCAGAGTTCAGGTTCAAGTCCCGGCTCTTGTTGGGCCAGTCAAGGACATTGAGACTTGTCCCAAAGATACTCCTGCGTTGTCTTAGCTGTGTGCTTAGAGTTGTTGTCCTGTTGGAAGGTGAACCTTCGCCCCACCCCCCGTCTGAGGTCCTGAGCGTTCTGGAGCAGGTTTACATCAAGAATCTCTCTTTACTTTGCTCCGTTCATCTTTCCGTTGATCCTGACTAGTCTCACTGTCCCTGCCGCTGAAAAGCATCCTCACAGCATAATGCTGCATCCACCATGCTTCGCCTTAGGGATGGTGCCAGGTTTTCTCCTGACGTGACGCTTGGCATTCAGGCCAAAGAGTTCAATCTTGGTTTCATCAGAACAGAGAATCTTTTTTCTCATGGCCTGAGAGTTCTTTAGGTGCCTGTTGGCAAACTCCAAGTGGGCTGTCATGTACCTTTTACTCAGGAGTGGTATTTTTACCCATCCCTATCACATACAGGTGATTAAACTAATTGCATTCTAAACTGAAGATCATGAGTTAGTTGACTATTGGAGTCAGGTGTTGGGGCAAAAGTGTGACACCAACTAGGTCCCCGAGGACTGGAGTTGCCCATCCCTGGTTAATATTGATATGTTCAGTAAATTTGGTCACAATCTGTGACTATCCTGTTTGGCTGCATGCATGTACATTTCAACCCTTAAAAATGACATTACAGTTTCAGTATCTCTGGCCCAGAAAGTCGGATTCTTACGGGATAAAGTTCTCCTGGTTCAGTGGGGTCTCCTGCAGTTTTCTCACAGGGTTTATGTCAGGGGTCTCCAACCCTGTTCCTACAGAGTTACTCTCTTGTAGGTTTTCACTCTAACCCCAACTGTAACTAAGCTGGTTCAGTTTATAAACCAGCTAATTATTAGAATCAGGTGTGCTAGATTAGGACCTACAGGACGGTGTCTCTCCAGGAACAGAGTTGGAGAGCCCTGGTCTAGGTCATCTGAAAAGGGTACTTGGTGGTGCTATATACGAAAACTGTAGCTGAAAAAATCTGAATGTTCATCCTTTCTGTGTACTTGCATGTCTTAAAGCATAATAACTGTATGAAAAGTAACTTAACGTATCCATTCCATAGTTTACGTTTGTTTGATAATCGACTCAAATCTATTACAATTTCCATTATGCCCATTTTCACCAGATTTGAAAACGGCATTAAACTAAATTTAACATATCCGGCCGAACTTTGTCACCGATCACTATTTGATCTAGCATAGATGACAGCCTTTAACAAGCAAAAGAAAAAACAAGCACTTTTTCCCAGATTGACTGGTCTACTACTAGCATCATAAAGTGTGCATCCCAAATGGCACCCTTTCCCCTATATAGTGTACTACTTTAGACCAGGGCCCATAGAGCTCTGTAGGGAATAGGGTGCCATTTGGGACACATCCATAGTAAGTTTTATTTTGTCGTAAAAAAAATCTAACAAACCTCCCGCTCTGCATACTCCATTGAGCAGCTCTGCTGACAACAGAATGCTTATCCACTTCTTCCCCTCAGAACATGAATCATAAGTTCTGAAAAAGAAAGGATTGCTGGTTTGTGATCAGGTGGCGACTGTCGCCTCGGATTTGGTTTTGCTTAATAAAGCTATTTTTCCACTTCTGTGTGTCCCGCGTCTTTCAATACGTGTGATATGAATAAATTGTCTTATTGGGGTTCACAGAAAAGCTGTGAAGACCTATTGTTATTGTCAGAATTTATTTGTTTCTTTTTTTTGACATAGTCAAATAACTCAAGCATAGATTGGTAACTTTTTTCTAATTTGAAAGCTTAGGGATTGGTCAAAAGATGTCAGAGTTATTGACAAATCAATACTCAGATTTTACATGTACATTTTAAACCACTGTAAATCCACTCCAGTGGCCTATCAACTATCATGGACATCCTTAAGATGAACCACAATGAATTTGGTATTGATATCTCAAAAAACAAAAACTTTTAACTCATTCTTTGCATATGTAACGCTAAGGCTAAAAAACAGCTGCAATCATCTTCTCATGAACCATACGTCAGATTCACTCCAGATGTATTTAAACTCATTACTAAAGTCTTTAATGGTTCTAATAAAAAATAGTTGCTGCATTTAAATATGGCAGCACTGTACCTGTAGATGCACGTTAGCACATATGCTAATCTTCTCAAAACGTCCACAGATTGTGCAGTGCCTTCAGAAAGTATTCATACCCCTCGACTTAGTCCACATTTTGTTGTTACAACCTGAATTCAAAATTGACAAAATAGATTTTCTCTACACACAATACCCCATAATGACAAAGTGAAAACATGTTTTTAGAAATGTTTGAAAATGTATTGAAAATGAAATACAGAAATATCTAATTTACATAAGTATTCACACCCCTGACTCAATATTTTGTAGAAGCACCTTTGGCGGCAATTACAGCAGTGACTCTTTGTGGGTAATTCTAAGAGCTTTGCACACCTGTATTGTACAATATGTGCCCATTATTATTATTTAAAATTCTTCAAGTTGCCAGACTTCAAGTCTTGCCATAGATTGTTAAGATGATTAAAGTCAAAACTGTAACTAGGAACATTCAATGTCATCTTGGTAAGCAACATTCAAGGAACATTCAATGTCATCTTGGTAAGCAACTCCAATGTAGATTTGGCCTTGTGTTTTGGGTTATTGTCCTGCTGAAAGGTGCATTTGTCTCCCAGTGTCACGCCCTGACCTTAGAGAGCCTTTTTATTCTCTATTTTGGTTAGGTCAGGGTGTGACTAGGGTGGGTACTCTAGTTTTTTGTATTTCTATGTTGGCCTGGTATGGTTCCCAATCAGAGGCAGCTGTCTATCGTTGTCTCTGATTGGGGATCATATTTAGGCAGCCTTTTCCCAACTGTTGTTTGTGGGATCTTGTTTTTTGTATTGTTGCCGGTGAGCCCTACAAGGCTGTACGTTCCGTTGGTTTCTCTTTCTTGTTTTGTTGCTGTTTATCATTAATAAATATGATTAACCTACCCCATGCTGCATCTTGGTCTGACCATCATTACAACGACGTTCGTTACACCCAGTGTCTGTTGGAAAGCAGACAACCAGTTTTTCCTTTAGTATTTTGCCTGTGCTTATAGATGTATGCTGTTTCTTTTTATCCTAAAATATCCCTAGTCCTAGATGATGACAAGCATACTGATAACATGATGCAGCCACCACCATGCTTGAAAATATGATGTGATGTGTTGGATTTGCCCCAAACATGACGCTTTGTATTCAGGACAAAAAGTTAATTTCTTTCATACATTTTTTTTGCAGTGTTACTTAAGTGCCTTGTTGCAAACAAGATGCTTGTTTATTTTGATTCTGTCATTTAAGTTAGTATTGTGGAGTAACTACAGTGTTGTTGAGCCGTCCTCAGTTTTCTCATATCACAACAATTAAACTCTATAACTGTTTTAAAATCATCATTGGCGTCATGGTGAAATCCCTGAGCTGTTTCCTTCCTTTCTGGCAACTGAGTAAGGAAGGACACCTGTATCTGTGTAGTGACTGGGTGTATTGATACACCATCCAAAGTCTAATAACTTCATGTTCAAAGGGATATTTTTCAGCGTTAGCTTTTTAATTATTTTTACACATCTAACAATTGGTGCCCCTCTTTGCGAGGCATTGAAAAACCTCCCTGGTCTTTGTGGTTGAATCTGTGCTTGAAATTCACTACTTGATTGAGGGACCTTACAGATAATTGTACGTGTAGGCTACAGAGATGGGATAGTCATAAACAATTATGTAACCACTATTATTGAAAATGGAACGAGACCATGCAACTTATTAGGCAATTTATTAAGCACAAACGGGTTGAATACTTATTGACTCAAGACATTTCAGGTTTACATTTTTAATAATTTCAAAAATGTTCTAGAAACAAAATTCCACTTTGACATTATGGGGTATTGTGTGGAGATCAGTGACACAACAGCTCAACTTCATCAATTGTAAATGCAAGCTGTAACACAACAAATTGTGGAAAAAGTAAAGGTGTGAATACTTTCTGAAGGCGCTGTATGTTGCATTATAGAATTATATCTCTGCTCAGGGATTTCTGCATACCAGGTCACCAACAAAACTTTAACAATGGTGCAAATACATGCCAACGGCACTTGATTTCTATGACATGTCTTGCTTACAGATTATCTGAAATATCACTACATCAAACAATGTTTTCTGCCTGAGGAAAATATAAGGCAAGAAAGAGTGCCTGGCCTGGCCTTCAGAGGACAGAAATGAGCCCGTTCTCCTATAGCTCCTCCCACCAGCCACCGCTGATCTCATCATCTCCAAATCCAACCTCCACTGTTTTGGCAATAGGGCGTTCTCCAGGGCATCACCCAGACTATGCAACTCCATGCCTTCATCTGTCTGTGGTGGTTTGTAACCAATGGTTATGTAATTGGTTTAAATCAGAATTTGGATTATAGCATACTTTGCTGTCACACCTCCTGTGCAAATGTATGTGTCTTCTTGTGTGCTGTAGGGTGAATTTTGGATTAGCACTAATCTTTCCATGTGTGAGGAGTTGCATTAAAGTGATGCCATACCCACTTCAAGATCTTAAACTTTCCAAATATAATATCTATGGAATATATGGATAATATCAACTCATTAAAAAAAAGTGTTTGCTCCAAAGTATGGGCTTGTTGTTTTGTTTTGGATTTATTGTTTTCATTTTTATTATTGTTGTTTCATGTTTAATAGATCTAATTAAAATGTCAACATTGGTATATACTTTTGACAAATCTTAAATTACACAAGGATGTTTTGTGTCATTAGATTATATTTATTATTAGGCTATTATTTATTATTATTGCTAAATGTCGTTAATAATAAAAGGTTTAAAAACGTAAGGTTTTTAAACCATTTTTATTTTCAATAAGGTTCCTCGAGGAACCCTACATTTCAAAAAGGTTCCCTCACAGTGGGAACTCAAAGTACGTCTCCTGCCGTCTCCATTCCGTGTCTTGGGGAAGGTGTGAGAAGTACAAGGAAAGAGGGGCAAAAATCAATTACAATTATTCCCTGTTGACAAAGTAATTAAACCTTGGAGCAGCCAGCTAATTTTGCAGTGCGAGGCCCTTATCTGTTATGGCCCAGATTTACGAGGTGCGCTCGCCACACGGGCGCAGCTTTGCGTGCAGGTGATTATCGCACATTTAATAAGGCACGCGGACTACAGTGGCGCGCTCGTTTAAAGACACTGCGAGGTCGGTGGACCGTTTCTGCCGGGTTGGGTGTTATTCGGATTATTTCTTTATCTTTCTCAAGGGTTTGGGTTGGTTGCATAACAGTTGTCTGAATAACAACACAATAGGATGCTCATCGGATATTTTGCGCACGAGAATGAACCAATTTTGAATGAGGGCTACATTTCGTTAACAAAGAAGAAAAAGATGAACAATGCCGTGCGCAATGCAGTATTTTAGGGCAGGCTATTTGTGGTGCTGGGAAAGTTCCAAAGCCTCCAGTGTAGCGCGATACCTCAATGACCACGTGTTTAAAAAAAAAAGCGTCCTTCTTGCGTAAGAGATTAACAAATGAGTAGCTTCAGTCGTTTCATGAAGACCTCGCCCACTTTTTTTTTCGACACTTGATCAGTGCTTGTCTCGGTGACGCACACAGAAACGTATAACCCTATACCGCATGTGTGCTTAAATTCCTTGAAGCATAGTAAAGCCTATATATAGCCTGGAGGCTTTAAAAAAAAAAATACTTTGCAGCAGTCTGCAGTTTTTGTCATCACACACTTCAGAAATATTTGTACAAGGATAATGGTGTAAATAATTGTTATGGTGGATGTTTAGAATCTTTGATAAATATACAGTATAGCCCAAACTGTATAGCCTGTAAAAAAAAACATTTACTAACACAGGCTTTATGGAAACAAAAAAATCATATTTTAATATTGATAATCATATGTCGTAGCCTATATAATTATGTGTTCCTAATATTAAAATATAGGCTAAAGAAGTAAAATTTGATACTAGATGTTAAGCTACATGTTCAGTGTTTTCAACATATTACTTTCATATGAAATGTCCAATAGCATAAACGCAAAGTAGGCATATTTACAACACAATAAACCCCATAATTTAGCAAAAATAGAAACCATTTAACGAAATAGTTTCCCCGTCAGTGTCGTCGTATCTCCCACGAATGGTACATTTTCGCTCACGAATTGCAGTGCTGCATGCATTCTCCTTCCCCAAAATGTATGTAGTCCTACATGCAAATCCTCCCTAGCGCGTGTGTACGTACACATGCCCTCGAGAAAAGTGTATTATTAATCAGCTGGTGAATGAGTCAGTCCAAACACGCACACACTGAGCGGCATGTGCGTGGACAACATGGGCACGATCCTGCGCGTCTTCGCCCGGTGTCGCTTTAAAAATCAGAATCCAAGGCCAATGATTTATCAAACTCTTATTATCAAGAAAATGTCAAGCGAAGGGCACCTTGCTCCACACTGACGCAAACCCAATCTTTCCCACTGAGGTATAGAAAGCTTTACACTAAGCACGGCCAAATCCACTCCTACTTCTTCCAGTTCTCTTTACAGCTGTTTTTCAACGTCAGCACGTCTTAAGCGTCTTCACAAATGGTGAGTAGGCTAAATACTTTGTTTATTTTTTTAAATTCTAGATTACATTTGTCATTCAAGTTATCTTATTTATCTACATGGTTGAAGCAGCCTAAGTTCGTTTTGTGGAAATATTTTCATTTATTCAAACTGCATGCTGGATAATGGGTTATATTTTGTAGCCGCGTTGTGCGTTGTCCATGGTGCAAAAACTTTTCACAACTTGCATTCACTTTGCAATCTCTGAGCAGAAGATCCATTAAATTCAATCGAAAACACTTGTATTTCGTTCGATATTTTCCATTCAAGGACTTCAAGTAGGGCTATTTGTCTTGAATGTATTTGTTTTCAATTTAAGAGAAACGAAATCAGAGCGTGTCCCTTTTATAGCCTATATGCAAGGTGCTAGATAAAACACGCAGAAACGTTATCTCTTTTTCCCTTTTTTAACTTCAATTTAAATGTAGCATGTTTGTGAAAAGAAATCCCGCGCTCTCTTACATTGCTTTGTTTCCTCTTGGTTAGGCTATATATGCGGAGATAGTAATTTGTATTTCTGCACGCCCGGGTCCTCTCAGAGCTGTAGCCCGGTGCCAGTGATCACACATGCCTGCCAGGGAGAGGGGAGCTGTCAAGAGCCCGGCAGCTTGTCTATTGCCCATAAAAATCAGTAGCTGTGTGGAGCTGAATGACATGGGGGGAAATGGGGCGTAAAATTAAAGATTCTTGCGAACAGGAGAAGCAAACCCCCGCAGACCGTGATCTGAAGCCCAGAGCAGCGGAGCCAAAACATGCGACAAAGGGCTTTTAAAATACTGCAGAAACAACCACCACTGCTGCATTCGTTTTTATTGTAGGTGATTAGCCTATAGGTTTGATCTGAACATTATAGTGCTAAAATAATCTCATTCTCAATTCATAGCCTACTAACACCGACCTGGTAAATGCATCTTAAAGTGTTTCTGTTTGTAAAGCCTTTGTATATATTTGTTTTATCCCTTGTCTTGTGTGCTGAGCCTCATCTGTAAATTACATGTTGCAGGATTTCTCCGACCAGAGAGAGATGACCAAACAGCCGGCCAATGCTCCTACCGGTTTTAAACCGTTGCACCAGCCGGAGGGAGCGGTGGGAGTTTCAGCAAACAAACCGTATAATGCCCTTAACCAAACGTCCGCCGCTTACCCGGCCCCTCAGCCAGCACCATCCAACGAGAGCAAAACTTTCTGTCCCACGGAAAATAAACCGGGAGAAGTCAGTAAAGTCTATGGAACATTTAAAAATGCCGCTCTGCCGGTGCCTGGATCCGTGGCTGCGAACTCGGCCTTCCGTGAGGATTCCACCAGCTCAGTTGGTGGTTCTGCTGCCCGGGTTGTCCCTGTCCAGTGCGGGGACCCGCTTAGGGCTACCGGGGATCAAAACAATGCATCGGGCAACTGGACCACCATGAGTCAGACCACCATCATTCTGGGCGCAGATGGCAACACGTCTGTTCAGCCCGGCGCCGTGACGGGGGTAAGTGGGCTCAAACGAATTGTTTCGATACGGGAGGATAGCCCAACCAGGGTCAGGAGAGCTTAGAGGGGGGTTTCTACTACAAGACGAACCGCGGTTTGGAGTGAATGGTGATCTAGCTGACATGCAACCTGTATTGCCTATTAAGATAGAGAATTGGCTGTGGTGTTATCGGGTCTTTCATGGATAAGGAAGCCGAGGTGGGGGTGACATGCTGCGGCTGAGAAGTTGTAATTACGGTCCCATGGGACTCCTTCTGAGATAGTCCAGCTCTGGAGACTGACGCTGAGGGGTGATTTGAGAGAATATGATCTATATAGCCTATTCAAGTGAGTTTCCATTTGCGATGGCCAGATGCAGTAACCATAGGTTGCAATTGTCTATAAATCGGGTAGAATTCACCAATATAATAGTTTAGAATAATTCCCAGTTATTGTAGGAAATTATCAAAATACAGAACGAAAACGGTAGGCTATCGATTTCGATGTTCTGACCCTCTGCCTTTGGCTAGAATAGACTATCTATTTGATAAAATTCTGTCAACAAAAGTTGGTCTAAAACGTCATCCTGAATGTGCTGAATGAAAGAATCTTCCCACTGCAGTAAGATAAAGGAATATGCCTACTGTAAAATGGTTGTTTGTGTATCAGCATACGGTAATGGTATATCCCCGCACTGCGCTGCTCCGTGTGTCAGGTATAGATAGAAAGAGGGATAGAAACCCCGCATCATGCTCTCTCGGGATTGGTCTCAGTAACACATGACAGCGCTTGGCAATGGGTTACATAAGGCTGCGCATTCTGCCCATTGTTCCAATCCCCGAGAGGGCATTCCTCGCCTCTCCCCTCCTCTCACTCTAGTCTCCCGCCCGCGCGCCTTTCTGACAGTACTCCATTGATAAGCTTGGTCCCGGTCTCCCTCTACCCCTCTTGGCACGGAATCAGAAATGAGGAAATTTGAATTATCTGTATTTATGAATATTCATATGAATTTGTCCTGTCATGTTTCGAAATGCTCGCATCAATCAAATAGTGGTATTCCCGCGATTGTTGTGTGCGTTGAGGCGGAGTGCATTTGTATTTTCTGACTGTTGCAAATAGCCTATACTTGTGTCCAATTTAATAGATCGAATAACGAAACGGATCGTTCGCCCAGAAAAGGAAGGGGTTTGGGATCTGAGACGTTTTAATGATAGGCTCTACTAAATTGAAGTCCAATATGGTTACTTAATGTACATGAAATCACTAAAATCCACTGTTTTTCCCAGGAGGACGAGAGTGGAGATGAGAATAAGGCCAGGGGAAACTGGACTAATAAATTGGATTTCATCCTGTCCATGGTTGGTTATGCCGTGGGACTGGGAAACGTGTGGAGGTTTCCATACCTTGCCTTCCAAAATGGTGGAGGTAAGGAGAGTGCTGAGTTGAGAATGTACCTGCACTGCAAATGTCACTAAAGTTGTAAATGCACAAGCACCTAAATGCGGAAAATAAATAAAACGTATCCCAAAACTGATCAGTGTTATTTGACTTAGATATTCCATTGCTCCACAATGATAGATTTAGATGTTTGACATCACGCATAATTGATATGAACGAAATTGACGATTTAATTCAATTCGAGGAACACAATGGGAGTAAGTCGACTTAATTGTGTTCATATCCTGGATGATTTGTATTGTTGTTTTGCCATTGTTTAAACAACATTATGCTTAATGTATTTTAACATTGTCAAACGAAAATACATTACTTTAATTAATTCACTTGCTAGGCTATATCATTGGAGTTGAAATTAGTGTCGAAAAACATATTATTGACTTTCCTTTTTGTTTGCTTTTTGTTCTCAAAATGAATAGGCGACTTTTTATTATGACAAGTTTTCTAAACAGTTCTAGAAAGCGTCTAGCTAACATTATTTTTCAGCTTCTAGGAGACTCTTTTTCGTGGATTTTAGTTCATTTATTTAGGCTTTATGATTGATAATCAGATCTGTAAATAAAATATTATTTATATTATTATAATAATAATAATTATTATTATTACTAGGCCTATCTTCATTTCAATTTAGTTTGGTCTACACTCATGATGGTGTGAATTAATTACCTTATAGAACTAATTAGGCTACATGCAAATAAGTATAACACATCATTTTTTTTAATGAGCTTGGCCTTTTTTTCTATTACAGCATGTTGGATGACTGTCATTCATATTGGACATTGGACATACATGATACTCACATTTTCCCTATACCCATCATGAGGTTGCTACAACCTAGCCTATGAATGAAAGTTTACAATGTAGGTGTTATACTTATTTGCTTCCCTTGCATGTAGCCTAATTAGATATGGCACATTTATTTCATTATTATCCTCTATACATAATCTCTTTATTTCATGAGAAAGGCAGTCGTATTAAGTCTGTTATAGCCTTCTTTTTAAATCATGTGAGCCAAGTTTGAGTAATCTCTTTTCAGTTCTACCTGTGCGCTACTTTGAAATGCTTCCCCGTTTCCCTGTGTATATAGGTGCTTTTTTGATCCCCTACCTGATAATGTTGTGCCTCGCCGGGATCCCTATCTTTTTATTGGAGGTTTCCCTGGGTCAGTTTGCCAGCCAGGGCCCCGTGTCCGTGTGGAAAGCCATCCCGGCTCTGCAAGGTAAACTGCGCATATACAGGCTGCGATCCAAACTCATAAAGTCACGTATTTAAAACATGTAACATACGCTAATTTCAGAAAAAATGATAACTACTTATTATGATATAATAACTTTTGATCAAGCTCCTCTGCCTGCTTAAGAGTAATTTATATATTTCGTCTCATTTATTTATTTTAGGTTGCGGGATTGCCATGTTGATAATATCTGTCTTGATAGCCATATACTATAACATTATTATGTGCTGGACACTGTACTACCTGTTCGCTTCGTTGAAGGGCTCACTGCCATGGGCTAACTGTAAGAACGAGTGGAACACGTTGGACTGTAAGGACAAAGACATGCTTCTCTTAGGTAAGACTACAATGCGTCAGAACGCACACACACTATCATGCATGCGCACACACACATACACATAGGCACCCCATCGCCATTGCGCAATGCGCAACGCACCCCTCAGCTGTCTCTTTCTGTAACCTGACATATAGTGTAGAGTGGCCAGTTATTTTAAGCATTGTTTTCTAGTTTCATATACATCCAAAAGTGCTACATTTGCTTACTAGGTTTATTATATTGATTTGTATATTTCTTCTGTGGGTCTCAAGTTCTTTTTTCAACTGTGTGTAGGTTACAAGTGTGTGATATTTTTTTATCCTGATTATATCTGTATTCTACTCTAAACATGTCATGAGCACAAAGCAGTTATACAAAATGTGTATTTTCAATATTAAGGTGAAGGCTAAGTAGACCAAATTAGTTTTGCACTGGTGCAATTATGAGTAACTGTTTTTATGTTACATTGGGCTACAATTAATTTAAAAAAAAGAAGATAAATTGATAAAAGAAAGGCTCCCAGTATGACCGGATAATTTTTTCCCAGTTGCATTGGGGGAAAAAAATCGAAATTTGATTAAGAAAATGCCTGTTTTGTCTATTGCATTTTAGTGAATTCAGCACAAAAGTTGCTTGCTTGACACATTTACTGTAGTGGAGTTGCTGCAGTGCCGCAGTGTGCGCCAGACTGCCCTCTCTTGGTCAATTACAGTAACTGTACTCTCCCTGGTCTCTCTGTATCCGTGAATAGCATTGATCAGTGGCGGTCAGTGCCGTTTCAGATTTCTTTTTTTATGAGCTTGGCCTTATTTCTATTACAGCATATTGGATGACTGTCATTCATATTCCATTCATCCAGTTAAATGTAACAGCGATAGGTTAAGGCTACTACATGATACTCAAATTGTCCCTATACTCATCATGAGGTTGCTACAACCTAGCCTATGAATGAAAGTTTACAATGTAGGTGCACACAGTTCGAGAGAATAATTTGATGTGACACATGGACAGACAGTGACATTCAATACCGCCTTGCACACTCTTGCCTGCATCTAGCTGAAAGTGGGTGTGATCATTAATCCAACAGTTGCAAACAAGAGTTTCTTTTGGACAAATTCAGTTATGTTTATCCCCGTTTTGTTCCGCTTGCTTCTGTTTAAGAAATGCTTTTCAACAGAATCGGCTGAATTAATACACCCCTTGTAGTGGCGATTCCCTATGAACTGCCTCTGGCACAGGAGAGAGCGGTCCATAACGTGTCCTTAAAAATCAGCTTTCCAAACGTTACTCTTTTGTGGTGACGTTCCCATTTATTGCGTATATAAATAGCTCCAAAACCCATATTCCTATACAAAAGGTGCAGAGAGATGCATTCTATAAGCCATATATGTTATACGGTAAGAACTGTATGTGCTCTCCTCTTACCTGTGCTAAACCTTCCTGGTCACCTGTGCTACCTATATGCACACACGACCAATGACCCATGACCCCAACATATAGTGCTCTCTAGTATACAAAACAAGTAAAAATAACCCTTGTCAGACAACATATACAGTGAAGGAAAAAAAGTATTTGATCCCCTGCTGATTTTGTACGTTTGCCCACTGACAAAGAAATGATCAGTCTATAATTTTAATGGTAGGTTTATTTGAACAGTGAGAGACAGAATAACAACAAAAAAATCCTGAAAAACGCATGTCAAAAATGTTATAAATTGATTTGCATTTTAATGAGGGAAATAAGTATTTGACCCCCTCTCAATCAGAAAGATTTCTGGCTCCCAGGTGTCTTTTATACGAGCTGAGATTAGGAGCAAACTCTTAAAGGGAGTGCTCCTAATCTCAGCTTGTTACCTGTATAAAAGACACATGTCCACAGAAGCAATCAATCAATCAGATTCCAAACTCTCCACCATGGCCACCATGGCCAAGACCAAAGAGCTCTCCAAGGATGTCAGGGACAAGATTGTAGACCTACACAAGGCTGGAATGGGATACAAGACCATCGCCAAGCAGCTTGGTGAGAAGGTGACAACAGTTGGTGCGATTATTCGCAAATGGAAGAAACACAAAAGAACTTGTCAATCTCCCTCGGCCTGGGGCTCCATGCAAGATCTCACCTCGTGGAGTTGCTATGATCATGAGATCGGTGAGGAATCAGCCCAGAACTACACGGGAGGATCTTGTCAATGATCTCAAGGCAGCTGGGACCATAGTCACCAAGAAAACAATTGGTAACACACTACGCCGTGAAGGACGGAAATCCTGCAGCGCCCGCAAGGTACCCTGCTCAAGAAAGCACATATACATGCCCGTCTGAAGTTTGCCAATGAACATCTGAATGATTCAGAGGACAACTGGGTGAAAGTGTTGTGGTCAGATGAGACCAAATTGGAGCTCTTTGGCATCAACTCAACTCGCCGTGTTTGGAGGAGGAGGAATGCTGCCTGTGACCCCAAGAACACCATCCCCACCGTCAAACATGGAGGTGGAAACATTATGCTATGGGGGTGTTTTTCTGCTAAGGGGCCAGGACAACTTCACGTCATCAAAGGGACAATGGACGGGGCCATGTACCATCAAATCTTGAGTGAAAACCTCCATCCCTCAGCCAGGGCATTGAAAATGGGTCGTGGATGGGTATTCCAGCATGACAATGACCCAAAACACATGGCCAAGGCAACAAAGGAGTGGCTCAAGAAGAAGCACATTAAAGTCCTGGAGTGGCCTAGCCAGTCTCCAGACCTTAATCCCAGAGAAAATCTGTGGAGGGAGCTGAAGGTTCGAGCTGCCAAACGTCAGCCTCGAAACCTTAATGACTTGGAGAAGATCTGCAAAGAGGAGTGGGACAAAATCCCTCCTGAGATGTGTGCAAACCTGGTGGCCAACTTCAAGAAACGTCTGACCTCTGTGATTGCCAACAAGGGTTTTGCCACCAAGTACTGTCATGTTTTGCAGAGGGGTGAAATACTTATTTCCCTCATTAAAATGCAAATCAGTTTATACCATTTTTGACATGCGTTTTTCTGGATTTTTTTGTTGTTATTTTGTCTCTCACTGTTCAAATAAACCTACCATTAAAATTATAGACTGATCATTTCTTTGTCAGTGGGCAAACGTACAAAATCAGCAGGGGATCAAATACTTTTTTCCCTCACTGTACACAACTCATAAACAGGCCAAAATCACTCCTACACCCCTGATCATGGGTAAATACAGTTCTCAGTTTCATAGCAGCCACATTGTATTCCTTCTCGCATCTACGTTATGCTCTCTCCTCCTTTCACCTCTTCCCTTCGCTTGTGGACTTCAATGCACAAGACATCAGCTGTATAACCAGGCAAAAAAACCTTTCCAAGCCAAACCGCTACACACAGCCTACATCGTTGTCACCATATTAGCTAAATTAACATCATAGTCAGCATAGGTAATAGAACTAAATCTAAATCTAAATCTCTATTTCTCTCTTGCTTCTCCTTCATGTAGGAAGAAATTAATTTGTTGAAAACTGTTCAACTATTTTCTTTCTCTCTCTGAGTCAACTACTCATCACATTTTATGCACTGCAGTGCTAGCTAGCTGTAGCTTATGCTTTCAGTACTAGATTCATTCTCCCATCCTTTGATTGGGTTGACAACATGTCAGTTCATGCTACAAGAGCTCTGATAGGTTGGAGGATGTCCTCCGGAAGTTGTCATAATTACTGTGTAAGTCTATGGAAGGGGGTGAGAACCATGAGTCTCCTAGGTTTTGTATTGTAGTCAATGTACTCATAGGAGGATGGAAGCTAGCTGTCCTCCAGCTACACCATGCTACCCCACAGAGTGCTATTGAGGCTACTGTAGACCTTCTTTGCAAAATATTGTGTTTTAATCAATTATTTGGTGACATGTGATTTATATTTAGTATAGTTTTATCTAAAAAGGATACATTTTTAAATGTTTACTTTTTTAAATGAAATTCACTGAGGAGGATGGTCCTCCCTTTCCTCCTCTGAGGAGCATGCACTGGCATTGATGCTGTGTCAACCCGTAGGTTTCATTGGTAATACAACAAACTTATGATGATTATACATAGGGAAATTAGATCTACTCTGTCAAACATGATTAACGTTTCTACATTTATTCTAAGTGTAGGCTACATTTGGGAAAACGCTTATTTCCTAATAAGCACAACTTGTATTTACAGTTCTGTTACAAGAAAAATAACCATTACATATATAAAACATGCTGGGCAAGTATCTATTATACATTCTACACTACCACCTGAGAAAGTTGTGAGAGTTTATACAGTTTTTAAACCAGATTATAAAGATGTCTGTCAGTTTGTCACTGTTGAGATATTTATTTTCTCTGATTCGATACAGTGTATGTAAACCTGTCTGTCTGTTCTGGTTGTGACAGACACGTGTATCCTCCACGATAAAAACATCACCTCTGTAAAGAACAGCTCGTTCTGTCTGTCAGCTCAAGCCATTGGAAACCTGACCAAACTGGTTAACATGACCTATCCAGATAACAAAACTTACGTCAGCCCCAGCGAGGAGTACTTCAAGTAAGTCAAATCAAAGTTTATTTGTCATATGCACAGGATACAGTGTAGTGTACACAGTATAATGAAATGCATACTTGCAAGTTCTCCTTGCAAACAATACAACATCTAAAAAAGTATTCAATAAAAATATAGTAATTAAAAAAAAATTTCAATAAAAACTTTTATCATATTTACATAGAGGTTCTATGTTTGAAGTAGGCCTGCCTACTGATGATACTTGTGATTTCTCATACTATATCCTTTCTTACATAATTAGGCCACAGTTATTGGGCTGTATAGACACTATTATTTCCCGCTATTGATTGATATGTAGAAATAATAAATGTCAGATTTGAAAAAGCTGTTTTAGTGATTGGGAAACAACCTCCTCTCTCTCTCTCTCTCTCTCTCTCTCTCTCTCTCTCTCTCTCTCTCTCTCTCGCTCTCTCTCTAGGTACAATGTCTTGCACATCTCCAAAGGGATAGAGTACCCTGGAGACATCCGCTGGCCCCTCGCAGGCTGCTTGTTGCTGGCCTGGTTGATAGTCTACCTCTCCCTGGCCAAAGGAATCAAGTCATCAGGGAAAGTAAGATAAATATCTCACTCTCTGCTCATGTGGTACCTCCTTTAACCTCCTTTGGATTTGAATAATTTCCCCCTGTGAAATCCCAGAATTATAAAAGAAAGTGTTTAGTTCTGTGAATTAATATGTAATGTTGCCCTCTAGTGGGTTTGTTTTTAAACTAAAAGTGTTGAATCAGTGCATTATCACACAACCTGCGAACTCTCCCTTCGTTTTGTTCTTCCTCTCCCATCTCCTAGGTGGTGTATTTCACAGCTACGTTCCCCTATGTGGTTCTGGTCATTCTGTTGTTCAGAGGAGTGACCCTCCCAGGGGCTGGTGACGGCATCCTCTACTTCATCACACCCAAGTGGGAGAAACTCAATGATGCTAAGGTATACATACACACACGTAAGTGCGCACAGGCACACAAATAGACTCACACACACATGCGTTCACACACATTTCTCTGCCCATCCCTCTGTGTCTAACAGTGAGTGTGAATTTGTGTGTGTCACTCTAGGTGTGGAAGGATGCTGCCACCCAGATCTTCTTCTCTCTGTCAGCAGCCTGGGGAGGCCTCATCACACTGTCTTCTTACAACAAGTTCCACAACAACTGCTACAGGTAAGCACTTCTCACTGTGCTGCTTAACAGCTTCGCTTCCTTCCATATACAACCGCCACTGGGAGTGATCTCGAATCCTCTGTCTCGCAATCACACGTGACCGCCCTCTTGAGAACATCTTAGCCAGCTGCGCCACCGTCAAGCTAGCAACTCAATGGTGCGGGTAGAGACATTTCAAACTGAGGAGTGAGGTTACCAATCAACACGACGCAGACACAAACTGCTGTCGTCACAGCAACCTGCTTTATGTAACATACTGTGTTATGTAGCTTTGAAGGTAAACACGTGACTCTATGACGACATACGGTTGTTTTAGCAAGGGTCGTCAAAATGTATAAAAAGGTCAAAAATACAATTCTTATAAATGTAACAGCTGTATAATGGAGCAAGATATTCAACACTTTTTGGATTTTGAAAATCTATCAAATGTTGACTGCACATAAACCATTATATAATTACATCAGAATGATAATATACATATATAATGTATAAATATATACAATTTTGCAGATGCTGTTATCCAAAGTGACTTACAGTCATGCGTGCATACATTTCACGTATGGGTGGTTCCAGGAATCAAACCCACTATCCTGGCATTCCAAGCGCCTTGCTCTACCAACTAAACTACAGGGCACTTTGAATGAGAGACATGAAATCAATAATATCCAGGAATTTTGGTGGGAATTCAGGAATTCAGGTAATTTCAAATATTTAAAAAAGGTATTTTTTGAAACAACACATGCCACATTTCTTTTACCATACAGGCCAATTGCAATCAACAGGCAGAATTTAACACGACGCTGTGTGTTGGAATTAGATTTCTTAAAACATTACTAACGGGAGATTACATGCACCAGTGTGTTAAAACACACACACACACACACACACACACACACACACACACACACACACACACACACACACACACACACACACACACACACACACTTTAAACCCCCTATGCTCCTTTGGGATCCCTCTTTCAAAGCCACTGAGATCTCTTCTAGCCATGGTAGCCAAAAGTAATGGGCAACTGGACATTTTTATGCATAACCCTAAGCATCATGGGATGTTAAATGCTTAATTAACTCAGGAACCACACCTGTGTGGAACCACCTGGTTTCAATATACTTTGTATTCAGTGCTTTACATTTTTTTTTATAATCACTGATAACACTGGTGCTCCCAACTTAAAAAAGTTAGGAGAACAACATCAAATCCCACAGCACCTGACGATATAAACTCGGGAAAAAAAGAAACGTCCCTTTTTCAGGACCATGTCTTTCAAAAAATAATTCGTAAAAATTCAAATAACTTCACAGATCTTCATTGTGAAGGGTTTAAACACTGTTTTCCATGCTTGTTCAATGAACCATAAACAATGAATGAACATGCACCTGTGGAACGGTCGTTAAGACACTAACAGCTTACAGACGGTAGGAAATTAAGGTCACAGTTATGAAAACTTAGGACACTAAAGAGGCCTTTCTACTGACTCTGAAAAACACCAAAAGAAAGATGCCCAGGGTCCCTGCTCATCTGCGTGAATGTGCCTTAGGCATGCTGCAAGGAGGCATGGGGACTGCAGATGTGGCCAGGGCAATAAATTGCAATGTCCGTACTGTGAGACGCCTAAGACAGCGCTACAGGGAGACAGAATGGACAGCTGATCGTCCTCGCAGTGGCAGACCACGTGTAACAACACCTGCACAGGATCGGTACATCCGAACATCACACCTGTGGGACAGGTACAGGATGGCAACAACAACTGCCCGAGTTACACCATGAACGCACAATCTCTCCATCAGTGCTCAGACTGTCCGCAATAGCCTGAGAGAGGCTGAACTGAGGGCTTGTAGGCCTGTTGTAAGGTAGGTCCTCACCAGACATCACCGGCAACAATGTTGCCTATGGGCACAAACCCACCGTCGCTGGACCAGACAGGACTGGCAAAAAAGTGCTCTTCACTGACGAGTCACGGTTTTGTCTCACCAGGGGTGATGGTCGGATTCGCGTTTATCGTAGAAGGAATGAGCGTTACACCGAGGCCTGTACTCTGGAGCGGGATCGCTTTGGAGGTGGAGGGTCCGTCATGGTTTGGGGTGGTGTGTCACAGCATCATCAGACTGAGCTTGTTGTCATTGCAGGCAATCTCAATGCTGTGCGTTACAGGGAAGACATCCTCCTCCCTCATGTGGTACCCTTCCTGCAGGCTCATCCTGACATGATCCTCCAGCATGACAATGCCACCAGCCATACTGCTTGTTCTGTGTGTGATTTCCTGCAAAACAGGAATATCAGTGTTCTACCATGGCCAACGAAGAGCCTGGAACTCAATCCCATTCAACACGTCTGGGACCTGTTGGATCGGAGGGTGAGGGCCAGGGCCATTCCCCCTAGAAATGTCAGTTTCCAGCTACAATAGTCATTTACAACATTAACAATGTCTACACTGTATTTCTGGTCAATTTGATGTTATTTTAATGGACAAAAAAATGCTTTTCTCTCAAAAACAAGGACATTTCTAAGTGACCCCAAACTTTTGAATGGTAGTACCATTCAAAAGTTTAACCCAAGTTTAACCCAAGTTAAACAATTTAAAGGCAATGCTACCAAATACTAATTGAGTGTATGTAAACTTCTGACCCACTGGGAATGTGATGAAAGAAATAAAAGCTGAAATAAATAATTCTCTCCACTATTATTCTGACATTTCACATTCTTAAAATAAAGACGTGATCCTAACTGACTTTAGACAGGGAGTTTTTACTAGGATTAAATGTCAGGAATTGTGAAAAACTGAGTTTAAATGTATTTGGCTAAGGTGAATGTAAACTTCTGACTTCAACTGTGTAAATATATGTATAGTCGGAAGTTTACATTCACCTTAATGTAAACTTACATTAAGTGAACACGAACCCTCCAAGATTCCCCCCCACAGTTCCCCAATAGCTGTCCCTCAACCATCTGAGACCCCTCCCACAGCCCCCTCCCCAACAAGAAACATATATTTTAAAAATGAATTCCATTCCTCACCCCCAAGAACCCCCCAATGCACCAACATCCAAGAGAACGAACTAAAGAGAAAAAAGGAAGACAGAAGAAAACAGCAAACAACAATGCAAAAAAACTAAAAACAAACAAAGGACATCTAAAATCATAACAGCAATGCCAGCTGTATATGTTTGTGTGCATCTCTGGCACTATTACATGTATGTGTGTGTTCTTGTATGCATTTATTTGCATGAGAGTGTGTGTGTATATGCATGTGTACAAACACCTGCACGGCATCAGCCTCAGGCAAACCGGCGTTGGTTGTAAAAACACTGCCCCTCAAGTGTCATTCAAACGTACTTTTTATTATGTTTTATTTGTACCTTTTTAAAAACTTTTATCTTTAACCATCATTCTATCTCCCGCACAGAAACTCCACTCCCACTTGTCTCCAATTCCACATCCCAAACCTCCGCTTCCCTCAGCCCATCCCATCTATCTCTGTTGGCCTCCCTCGTTGGGTTTCTACACAACACATATCTTTCAACTATGCTCTGATGTTTAACGTACAATTTCTATCTAATCGAATAGAATCCACAGATTGCGAGTTGAAGATAAATACTTTTACTAAGAGTATTAGTATATTAGTAATTGACTGACCCGGTCTCTCCAGATCTCCTAACAGTACTATTTCTAGGGTCAATTTTAGATCAATGCTATGCATTTTCAGCCATTCCTGAACCTGTGACCAGAAACAGGCTGCCTTAGGGCAATACCAAAATAAATGGTTTATTGATTCTGTATCCTGACAACAAAATCTGCAGAGCTTTGATGATTTTATGCCCCAAATATTCAACATTTTGTTGGTGGCAAGAATTCTATATAATAATTTTAGCTGAAAAGCACGAAGTCTTGAATCTTGTACATACATCGGTACATCAAATATCTCTTCCAACTATTTTGCAATCTGTATGGCACAGTTGTCAACATCCTGGTCCTCAAATGAAATTGGTATACTTTCCTATTTATGCTATTTTTATTCCTCTGCCAGTTTTGATCCTTTATATTGGGCAGACAGACCGGTTCCCTACCTCCTCCCGCTGCCACCTGCCTCCTCCATTTTTGGGGTAATGCTATAATCAATTGGTTGTACTCTTGGATTGAGCAGACCTTCCCGTACAATTCTGATAACTCCATGAAGGACATAACTCTACCATTCCAATTTACAATATCATTTAAGAACAAAATATTGTATTTCCCATAAATACAGGTATTTTATCAACCAGCACATTTGACTTCAGCCATAATATTTGTTGTAATATTTGTTCTATCTTTTCAGGGGGATGAAATTGAAATTGTAGCCAGCTCTGCAATGCTTGTATGAAAATGAGAGATACTTTGAAAAAAAGTATCATTTTCAATTAATTGAAAATGAGACATGGCAATCTTCACAAAGGCAAAAAGGTAATTTTTAAACAATAGATGAGATTTTCTTAGTAATCTACTTGAGAACCATTTAGTTTAATTTGGCCTTTGGTAATTTCAAAAAATATATATTATTTGGAAAGAATTCCTTACCGTAATCTTCATTCAGTAGGAGAGGAAGAGACGGAAAAACATTTGCCTAAAATAATTAGCTTCCTCTTTTAAAATATAATTTGGAGAATCATAGATGACTCCGTCTTCAGTAACGAGTTTCTGCAAATTATTTTTGTTAGCATTCCTGTATTGGAGATTCAGGAAGAATTTTGTGCATTTTTCAGTTTGCTTTATTTTTGTAATAAAGTACATTAGATCGTTCTTGAATAAGTTCCTCAAGTTCTTTTTGTTTTTCCTCTAACTTATTTTGTATCTCTGTAGTATCATTTTTATTGCTATCTACCAGTACTATTAGTTCATGGATTTCCCTTGTTAGTCTTGTTTCTTTAGCCAGAGACTGCTTTTTAAAATTATTGATGAATATTGAATTGAATGACCTCTGAAAGTACATTTAAAGGTATCCCAAACAATAAGGGGATTTGCTGAACCTATATTATACTGGAAAAATTAAGTTATAAATTATTTTGTCTTAGTTAAAAATAAGTTGGCCTCCAGTAAACTTTGATTAAATTTCCAATATCCCTGTCCACGTGAAAAATCTATAAGAGTTATGTGAATGCCAATTAGATGATGATCCGATCGCATTCTGTCTCCTATTAAAACTGTTTTAAGCTTTGATGCAAGAGAGGAGAGAAGAAGATACAAGAAAGTAGTTAAGACAAATAGCTTGATTAAGTCTCCTCCATGTATATGTCACTAAGTCGGGGTTTTTTAGTCTCCAAATATCCACTATTTGTAATGTGTCCATAATATTTGTGATTTCCTTAAGGGCACGGTGATGATAGTTTGTAGAGTGATTACCTTTACTGTCCATTGAGGTACTTAAGGTGTCCATTGAGGTGTTATAGTCTCCTACCATAATGATTTGATCATTTGTTGCCTGTAAGTTCAATAAATTGGTATAAATGTTTTCAAAGAAGTATGGATCATCCTGATTTGGACCATATAGATTAATGAGCCAAATCTCTTTTTCGTCCACTTTCATATTCAACAAGATCCACCTTCCTTGCGAATCATTCCTGACTATTTGCACATTCAGATCTACATTTTTGTTAATTAATGTCATCACACCTTTTGAGTTCCTTTGTCCATGACAGAACATTATTTCACCACCCCATTCCTTTTCCACACATCTTCATCTAAGGATGTAGAGTGAGTTTCCTGTAAACAGTATATGTTATATTCCTTTTCTTTTAGCTATGACTGATCTTCTTTTTTTATAATCTGCTGAACCGTTACAATTATAACTGGCTATACTTATTTCACCCCTTACCATAACTAGATACTATTCTCAGGCTAAATTGACCATAATTAGTGCTTGTAAAGTTACTGCCATCAAAGGTATTATGACGGTCAAAATGAGAGATTTCAAATGTCTGATATTTTGAATTCAAGACATAGGTTCTAGCAATATTTGTTTTATTCCTTTGCCTGTGAGCCAATGCCACAGATGTTAGAAAATTGAGACAAGATATTATGTGTGTAGTAAATCTGAGTAGGTTGATATGTATGACATTGGATGTGATTTAGTGAGAGTGTGTACAATGTCTGTATAAGAGTAAGACTATAATGCGTGATGTCCAAATAAATAATAACTCCGCCAATTTGCATGGTTGAGTGTCTGTGTGTAACATGTAGTGCGTATAGCCTTAATATTCATGATGATAATTGTAATCCATATCGTATCACCGTCATCGTTGCATCATAATTATCTTTAACATCATTGAAAAACACATCCCGGCATTTCCATAGCAATTGACGTTTCACATGATCATGAAAGAGACCTTGCATTACTCTAGAGACGGCTTCACTACAGTACAAATGTATTCCATACAATATGTTATTATTCCCCAATGCCCCTATTCTGATATCTTCCCCTTGCTTGTTGTAAACATATATAAACTTGTAGACAAATACATAAAAAAGATAGACAAACAATAAACATATTAAATTATATGTACTTGGACTTTTACCAAATATGGCTATCTTCTGTATACCAACCCTACCTTGTCATAACACAACTGATTGGCTCAAACACATTAAGAAGGAAATAAATTCCACAAATTCACTTTTAACAAGGCACACCTGTTAATTGAAATGCATTCCAGGTGACTACCTCACAAAACTGTTTGAGAGAATGCAAAGAGTGTGCAAAGCTGTCATCAAGGCAAAGGATGGCTACTTTGAAGAATATCAAATATAACATGTATTTGTTTAACGCTTTTTTGGTTACTACATGTTTCCATATGTGCTATTTCATAGTGTTGATGTCTTCACTAATATCCTACAATGTAGAAAATAGTAAAAATAAAGAAAAACCCTTGAATGAGTAGGTGTGTCAAAACTTTTGACTGGTACTATACAGTGGGAAGAACAAGTATTTGATACACTGCTGATTTAGCAGGTTTTCCTACTTACAAAGCATGTAGAGGTCTGTCATTTTTATCATAGGTACACTTCAACTGTGAGAGATGGAATCTAAAACAAAAATCCAGAAAATCACATTGTATGATTTTTAAGTAATAAATTGGCATTTTATTGCATGACATAAGTATTTGATCACCTACCAACCAGTAAGAATTCAGGCTCTCACAGACCTGTTAGTTTTTCTTTAAAACCTCTATGGGCTAGGCGGGACGAATTCGTCCCACCTACGTAACAGCCACTTGAAGCCTGTGGCGCGATTTTCAAAACCTTAAAAATCCTATTACTTCAATTTCTCAAACATATGACTATTTTACAGCTATTTAAAGACAAGACTCTCGTTAATCTAACCACACTGTCCGATTTCAAAAAGGCTTTACAACGAAAGCAAAACATTAGATTATGTCAGCAGAGTACCAAGCCAGAAATAATCAGACACCCATTTTTCAAGCTAGCATATAATGTCACATAAACCCAGAAGACAGCTAAATGCAGTACTAACCTTTGATGATCTTCATCAGATGACAACCCTAGGACATTATGTTATACAATACATGCATGTTTTGTTCAATCAAGTTCATATTTATATCAAAAACCAGCTTTTTACATTAGCATGTGACGTTCAGAACTAGCATAGGGGGGCGGGGGGCAAACTTCCGGAGGAATTCGCTAACATTTTACTAAATTACTCACGATAAACGTTCACAAAAAGCATAACAATTATTTTAAGAATTATAGATACAGACCTCCTCTATGCACGCGATATGTCCGATTTTAAAATAGCTTTTTGGTGAAAGCACATTTTGCAATATTCTAAGTACATAGCCCAGGCATCACGGGCTAGCTATTTAGACACCCGGCAAGTTTAGCACTCACCATAATCATATTTACTATTATAAAAGTTTGATTACCTTTTGTTGTCTTCGTCAGAATGCACTCCCAGGACTGCTACTTCAATAACAAATGTTGGTTTGGTCCAAAATAATCCATCGTTATATCCGAATAGCGGCGTTTTGTTCGTGCGTCCCAGACACTATCTGAAATGGTAAATCAGGGTCGTGCGCATGGCGCAATTCGTGACAAAAAAAATATTCCATTACCGTACTTCGAGGCATGTCAACCGCTGTTTAAAATCCATTTTTATGCCATTTTTCTCGTAAAAAAACGATAATATTCCGACCGGGAATGTCCATTTAGCTAAACTGAGGAAAGTAAACAAAGCTTTCGGTCGACGCGGGCACGAGCCTGAGTCTCACAGTACTGTAACCAGCCACTACCCAAACGCGCTACTTTGTTTCAGCCAGAGCCTGCAAAGCCACGATTAAGCTTTTTGCCGCCTTCTGAGACCCTATGGCAGCCGTAGGAAGTGTCACGGGACAGCTAAGATCCTCACTCTTCAATAAACAGAGACAAGAAGAACGACACCTTGTCAGACAGGCCACTTCCTGCCTGAAACCTTGTCAGGTTTTTGCCTGCCAAATGAGTTCTGTTATACTCACAGACACCATTCAAACAGTTTTAGAAACTTTAGGGTCTTTTCTATCCATATGTAATAAGTATATGCATATTCTAGTTACTGGGTAGGAGTAGTAACCAGATTAAATCGGGTACGTTTTTTATCCAGCCGTGTCAATACTGCCCCCTATCCTAAACAGGTTAAGAAGCCCTCCTGTTCTCCACTCATTACCTGTATTAACTGCACCTGTTTAAACTCGTCACCTGTCCACACACTCAATCAAACAGACTCCAACCTCTCCACAATGGCCAAGACCAGAGAGCTGTGTAAGGACATCAGGGATGAAATTGTAGACCTGCACAAGGCTGGGATGGGCTACAGGACAATAGGCAAGAAGCTTGGTGAGAAGGCAACAACTGTTGGCACAATTATTAGAAAATGGAAGAAGTTCAAGATGACGGTCAATCACCCTCGGTCTGGGGCTCCATGCAAGATCTCACCTCGTGGGGCATAAGTGATCATGGGGAAGGTGAGGGATCAGCCCAGAACTACACGGCAGGACCTTGTCAATGACCTGAAGAGAGCTGGGACCACAGTCTCAAAGAAAACCATTAGTAACACACTACGCCGTCATGGATTAAAATCCTGCAGCGCACGCAAGGTCCCCCTGCCCAAGCCAGCGCATGTCCAGGCCCGTCTGAAGTTTGCCAATGACCATCTGGATGATCCAGAGGAGGAATGGGAGAAGGTCATGTGGTCTGATGAGACAAAAATAAAGCTTTTTGGTCTAAACTCCACTCGCCGTGTTTGGAGGAAGAAGAAGGATGAGTACAACCCCAAGAACACCATCCCAACCGTGAAGCATGGAGGTGGAAACATCATTCTTTGGGGATGCTTTTCTGCAAAGGGGACAGGACGACTGCACCGTATTGAGGGGAGGATGGATGGGGCCATGTATCGCGAGATCTTGGCCAACAACCTCCTTCCCTCAGTAAGAGCATTGAAGATGGGTCGTGGCTGGGTCTTCCAGCATGACAACGACCTGAAACACACAGCCATGGCAACTAAGGAGTGGCTCCGTAAGAAGCATCTCAAGGTCCTGGAGTTAGCCTAGCCAGTCTCCAGACCTGAACCCAATAGAAAATCTTTGGAGGGAGCTGAAAGTCCGTATTGCCCAGCGACAGCCCTGAAACCTGATGGATCTGGAGAAGGTCTGTATGGAGGAGTGGGCTAAAATCCCTGCTGCAGTGTGTGCAAACCTGGACAAGAACTACAGGAAACGTATGATATCTGTAATTGCAAACAAAAGTTTCTGTACCAAATATTAAGTTCTGCTTTTCTGATGTATCAAATACTTATGTCATGCAATAAAAATGCAAATTATTTACTTAAAAATCATACAATGTGATTTTCTGGATTTTTGATTCCGTCTCTCACAGTTGAAGTGTACCTATGATAAAAATTACAGACCTCTACATGCTTTGTAAGTAGGAAAACCTGCAAAATCGGCAGTGTATCAAATACTTGTTCTCCCCACTGTATATACAGTACCAGTCAAAAGTTTCGACACACCTATACATTCAAGGGTTTTTCTTTATTTTTTTACTATTTACTAGACATACATTTTCTTAATAGGGAGTTGGATCACCATGAGCCAGAACAACTTCAGTGCACCTTGGCATAGATTCTACAAGTGTCTGGAACTCCATCGGAGGGATTTTTCATGAGACATTTCCATAATTTGGGATTTTGTTGATGGTGCTGGAAAACGCTGTCTTAGGCACCGCTCCAGAATCTCCCACAAGTGTTCAATTTGTTTCAGATAATGGTGACTGAGACCGCCATGGCATGTTTTCATGTTCATCAAGCCATTCAGTGACCACTCGTGCCCTATGGATGGAGCAATTTGTCATTCTATGGGGGCATAGCTGTGGTAGTCAAAATAATGGCCTGCCAAGCATTTTTATACATGACCCTAAGCATGATGGGATGTTATTTGCGTAATTAACTCAGGAACCATGTGTGGAAGCACCTGCTTTCAATATACTTTGTATCCTTAATTTACTCAAGTGTTTTCATTATTTTGGCAGTTACCTGTGTCTTATCCTGCTGGAAAGGTTGGTAGACTTTAGAAAAGCAAGGAATAACTAAACGTACTGAATAAGACTCATTCCTTTCAATCTTTTCCCCAGATTTTAGCAGAGAAGCATATGACATTTATAAAAAAAAATAACCACCTGTCAGGAGGATACAGACAGCTCAAGAGGTATGCTTAGATATGCAGAAAAATATACATATTTTTGACATAGAATTAAGCATACTGATTATGGCTCTAGATTGCAGGAAAAAGCTGTTTCATGTGTTTGAAAATACAAAATTCTCTATGCCCCCTTAGATTTTTGGGGTGCAAGATATCCCTGATTGTACACCTCAAGAGTCTGGAGGTGTTTCTGTACTGCTTGCGCAATAGCAGAGTTTGCTAAATAAAAGACCCCCTGAGTGATACAAATCATCATGATTTTATTACTCCTACTTTGTGCAGTTATTTAATATTTCATTTGGAAGGTTTTATGGGAACGACTGTTTCAGCATCGCTAACTGGCTACACAAAGTGGTAGACACAGGCATTTCCATGCCGTTATGTCTTCAGAACTTTTCAAGAAATGCAAATCTCTGATGCATTCTTTAATATTCTTTACATGTAGGCTTTGGATTGAACGAATCTGCACACGCTTTTTTCTCTAGGGCACTCGGAAACAACTGCACAGTGAAGCCTATCATTACAATAATTATTATCAGATAAATTATTATCTAATAAATTGTCAGGTCGCACAGCAAAATATGTAGGAGCATATGCACTTTAGAGCCCTGTTTGCATCTTTTATTTACGTAAGTGTTTCCTTTATTTTGGCAGTTACCTGTAAATGATCACAATAGTAAACGTGAAAATACTTTAAAAAATGATTGTGAAGTAGATAACTTGTCCATAATCTGTTCAAAGAATAGATTTTATTATTACTGATGATAGTACTTCAAGGGAAAAAATAACTTGAGAAATGTTGGCAGCAACCAGGACTCAAATTGAACATCACCAAAAAGACATTGAAAGTACATATTTTAAGGATGTTGAAAATACATATTTTACGGACGTTGAACGACGTCTTTCAGGTCTAAGTGAAAGTTGAAAATACATTTTACAGACATTGAAAATACCTCTTTCTTTGGTCATTGTTCCTATGGACAAATTTTAACTGTACATAATTTCACTTACACTTCCTTCAAAAGTTTGTGGTCACTTAGAAATGTCCTTGTTTTTGAAAGAAAAGCACATTTTTTGTCCATTAAAATAACATCAAATTTATCAGAGATACAGTGTAGACATTGTTAATGTTGTAAATGACTATTGTAGCTGGAAATGGCAGATCTTTTATGGAATATCTACATAGGTGTACAGAGGCCCATTATCAGCAACCATCACTCCTGTGTTCCAATGGCACATTGTGTTAGCTAATCCAAGTTTATCGTTTTAAAAGGCTAATTGATCATTAGAAAACCCTTTTGCAATTATATTAGCACAGCTGAAAACTGTTGTGCTGATTAAAGAAGCAATAAACCTGGCCTTTAGACTAGTTGAGTATCTGGAGCATCAGCATTTGTGGTTTCGAATACAGGCTCAAAATGGCCAGAAACAAATAACTTTCTTCTAGAGATGCACGATATATCAGTGAACATATCGGAATCAGACGATATTAGTTAAAAATGCCAACATTGGTATCGGCCCGATGTCTAGTTTAACGCCGATGTGAAAAACCGATGTCAAAGCTGACGTGCATACCTATATAACGCACAGTAGGTACATGACGTAATGACCCCATGTAAAATGTTGCGCTACACCTGCAACACAGCATTCCTAACCTAGCCCACAATGTCTGCTGTGTGGATCGAGCAGTCATTTGAAAGAGTAAGACAATTTCAGCGTGACAACTTAAAGGCGAAATCCATTAACGCCAAGATAATGGAATTCATTGCCCTTGACAATCAACCGTTCTCTGTCTTGGGTGATGTTGGCATTCGCGACTGGTCGAGCACTAGTACACACTAACGTTAAAAAGTGCGCTATTGATCAGATGTTGCCCTACTGGAATTACACAGTAATAGCGTCACTGTTATTAGCTTCACGACATACTATGGAACGCCGTTTGGGTCTTTGTGTGTCCAAAAAGATACACGTCAAATAACACTATTTGACAATAACACAATTTGAAGCGTTAATTAAGCTTTTAATTTGACACGTCAAATAACACAGTTCTATTATAGAATGTTGTGTCTTCTGAATTTGCCAAGCGCCACCGCTACTGTCAGTAGCACTGTCAAAGCTGTACAAAAAAGTCTGCAAACAAGCAAACACTGGCCACAAACGATGTGTTTACAATACCGTGTTGGTAATAAAGCATTATTTGTTCGACCGCAACTTCTGGGGTAGCTAGCTAGCTAGCTTTAGCTTGGTACCTAACTAGCACCAATACAACCAGCCTGAAAACAATGACGAGTAGAAATTGCAGTCATTTTCACTATTCTTAGCAATGATTTAGGAACCCTTGTGAGTAAGTATTAGCTAGGTAGCCACTTGTTGTTCGCCTATTGAAATTGAACTTCAGTTCATGAAAACAAATAGCTAGCCAGCTACTTAACCATGTTGCCTGAAGCTAACGTTATAAGCAGCCAGCGAGCTTCATCTGGCTAGTGAGGCTCGACCTGACCAGGTTATGTGTTGTGAAGCTAGCCACAATAATGATTAGGCACAATAGTGGAACTTGAGGTTTGCCTTCAAAATAAAAAAGTACCTCTGAAAGTGATGCAGAAGGTTACAATTGGTGGAATCATGCCACATTTAGACTAGATAATGTTAAACAAGGTTGGAATGTGAAGCAATGAAATGGGGTATCAGTCTACTCGGTGACACCCACAGAACACAACTGTGAAGAGTTTACGCAAATATTAGCATTGTAGCTCTTATCGTGGGACTGTAACTGTGTGGAATCACCTCCCTAATCAGCCTATTGTGTGTATTGACATTCACATTGCACTGTACAGCTTTACCTAAGGATTGGGGATCAATGAAATGGGGTAACAGTCTATTCAATACCCAATATATATTTTTTCCCAACGTCCTCCTCAGACTCAAGAACATCCACGCAGTATTGTTTATCCTCGGGAATAGTGTTCAATACACATAGGTTGACAATAAATGTGGCTCAATTCACAGTTGTTTTGGAGTCCCGCAATAAGAGCTACAATGCTAAAATTCTCTGAGTGTCACTGAGTAGACTGATACCCTATGTCATTGATCTACAATCCATAGGTAAGACTGTACAGTGAAATAAGTATGCCCCCAATGCAATTCTAAAGTATAATACATCCAGTGTGATTTCAACAGATTTTTGTCAAATTAACAAATTATTGTCTTTTGTTGATTTTATATAACAACCTTCCAACCTCGTTTATCATGATCTATTCAATTATGGCATAATTCTATTATTTGTGTGCATTAGCATTACTGTCAATTACATACTTTTATTTTGAAGGCTAACCACAAAGTCCACTATTGTGGCTAATCCTTATTGTGGCTAGCTTCACATAGATGGGTCCGACCACCATTAAGGGGGCAGTATTGAGAATTTTGAAAACAATATGTGCCCATTTTTAACTGCCTCTTACACCAACTCAGAAGCTAGGATATGCATATTATTAACAGATTTGGATAGAAAACACTCTGAATTTTCTAAAACTGTTTGAATGGTGTCTGTAAGTATAACAAAACTCATATGGCAGGCAAAAACCTGAGAAAAATACAACCAGGAAATGAGAATTTTGTGGCTGTACTATTTTCGAGTCATTGCTAATAGATCACACAGTGACAAAGGATTCATTTCGCACTTCCTACGGCTTCCACTAGATGTCAACGATCTTTATAAAGTTGTTTGAAGCGTCTATGATGAACAGAGACCGGATGACAAGGAAGAGAAGTTGACGTCCCTGGGATGTCGTCACTTCATTATTGCACGCACCTGCGCATTCATGTGAGTTCATGTGAGGCGAGACATTTTTCAAAAACCTTTTTCAAGACACAGGAGAGGTCGGGTTGAAACATTACTGATGTTTCACGTTAAAAATGGCCCTAAAGATTGATGCTAAACAACGTTTGAATGAACGTAAATAGATTTTTTTTCAAACTTTTCGTCGGGACTTCCCCCCCCCCGCCCTACTTTTGAGTAGCCTACCGAAGCGCTAACAACATGGAACAACTTGGAGTTATTTGGACATAAATTATGAACTTTGTCGAAAGAAACCACATTTGTTGTGGACCTGGGATTCCTGGAAGTGCCAATGGATGAAGACAATCAAAGGTAAGGGATTATTGACAATAGTATTATTGATATTGGATGGTTACAAGATGGTGCTAACCTGTATATCCTAGCCTATTGTTCTTAGCACAGCACCCTGTTTATTGCAAAGTGTGATTTCCCAGTAAAGTTATTTTGAAATCTGACAATGCAGTAGCATTTACGAAATCTTAAACTATAATTCTTTGAATGACAATATTATAATTTACCAATGTTTTCGAATAGTAATTTTGTAAATTGTAACGATGATTCACCGGAAGCATTTGAGGGGAAAAAAATTCTGAATTTCACCGCTACTGTAAAATGCTGTTTTTGGATATAAATATGAACTTGATGGAACAAAAAATGCATGTATTGTATAACATAATGTCCTAGGAGTGTCATCTGAGGAAGATTGTCAAAGGTTAGTGCATAATTTTAGCTGGTTATCTGCTTTTGGTGACGCCTGTCTTTGAATTGACAAAACATTACACACAGCTATTTTCAATGTACTCTCCTAACATAACCTAACTTTATGTTTTCGCCGTAAAGCCTCTTTGAAATCGGACAATGTGGTTGGATTTAGGAGATGTTTATCTTTCAAATGGTGAAAAATAGTTGATTGTTTGAGAAATTGAAATTATTAGATTCTTGCAGTTTTGAATTTCCCGCCATGGTCTCTTGACAATAAATCCCAATACCGGGATCAGGTCCCCAAATGTGTTAAATTATTATTCAGGTCCTGATTGGTCAACAAGCTTATTTGATACTTCAAATAGTGTTATTTGACACTATTTGACGTGCATTTCTAACACTATTTGACGTGTATCTTTTTTGAGATGCAAAGACCCAAACAGCGTTCCATAGAAATCCTAGTTGAGAATAAAATGACTGAAAAATGAACAACGAAACTGCACAGCAAGTAAGTGAAAGAAATAGGTTTTGATTATGTTTTACTGGTAATGGGGACATAGGTAAATGCCAACAAAATAATTTTTTGGTCAGTGTGTTGTCAAATCAAATCAAATTTTATTAGTCACATGCACCGAATACAACAGGTGTAGACTTACAGTGAAATGCTTACTTACGAGCCCCTAACCGACAGTGCAGTTTAAAAAAATACGGATAAGAATAAGAGATAAAAGTAACAAGTAATTAAAGAGCAGCAGTAAAAATCAACAATATATACATGGGGGTGCTGGTACAGAGTCAATGTGTGGAGGCACTGGTTATTGAGGTAGTATGTACATGAAGGTAGAGTTAATTAAAGTGACTATGCATAGATGACTACAGAGAGTGGCAGTGGTGTGGAGGGAGGGGGCGGGGCAATGCGAATAGTCTGGGTATCCATTTGACTAGATGATCAGGAGTCTTATGACTTGGGGGTAGAAGCTGTTAAGAAGCCTCCTGGAGCTAGATTTGGCACTCAGGTACCACTTGCCGTGTGGTACCAGGGAGAACAGTCTATGACTAGGGTGGCTAGAGTCTTTGACAATTTTTAGGGCCTTCCTCTGACACCGCCTGGTATAGAGGTCCTGGATGGCAGGAAGCTTGGCCCCAGTGATGTACTGGGCCGTTCGCACTACACTCTGTAGTGCCTTACGTTTAGAGGCAGAGCAGTTGCCATACCAGGCGGGGATGCAACCAGTCAGGATGCTCTCGATGGTGCAGCTGTAGAACTTTTTGAGGAGCCATGCCAGATCTTTTCAGTCTCCTGAGGGGGAGTAGGTTTTGTCATGCCCTCTTCACGACTATCTTGGTGTGCTTGTACCATGTTAGTTTGTTGGTGATGTGGACACCAAGGAACTTGAAACTCTCAACCTGCTCCACTGCAGCCCCGTCGATGAGAATGGGGGCGTGCTCAGTCCTCTTTCTCCTGTAGTCCACAATCATCTCCTTTGTCTTGATCACGTTGAGGGAGAGGTTGTTATCTTTGTACCACACGGCCAGGTCTCTGACCTCCCTATAGGCTGTCACATTGTTGTCGGTCATCAGGCCTACCACTGTTGTGTCATCTGCAAATTTAATGATGGTGTTGGAGTCATGCCTGGCCGTGCAGTCATGAGTGAACAGGGAGTACAGGAGGGGGCTGAGCACGCACCCTTGAGGGGCCCCAGTGTTGAGAATCAGCGTGGTGGATGTGTTGTTACCTACCCTTACCACCTAGGGGCGGCCCATCAGGAAGTCCAGGATCCAGTTGCAGAGGGAGGTGTTTAGTCCTAGGGTCCTTAGCTTATTGATGAGCTTTGAGGGCACTATGGTGTTGAACGCTGAGCTGATGTCAATTAATAGAATGCTACGGGTCGGTAGTCATTTAGGCAGGTTACGTGTTCTTGGGCACAGGCACTATGGTGGTCTGCTTAAAACATGTTGGTATTACATACACAGGGAGAGGTTGAAAATGTCAATGAAGACACTTGCTAGTTGGTCAGCGCATGCTCGCAGTACACGTCCTGGTAATCCGTCTGGCCCTGCGGCCTTGTGAATGTTGACCTGTCTAAAGGTCTTACTCACATCGGCTGCGGAGAGCAGGATCACACAGTCTTCCTGTACAGCTGGTGCTCGCATGCCTGTTTTAGTGTTATTTGCCTCGAAGCGAGCATAGAAGTAGTTTAGCTGATCCGGTAGGCTCGTGTCACTGGGCAGCTCTCGGCTGTGCTTCCCTTTGGTGTGTGTGTGTGTGTGTGTGTGTGTGTGTGTGTGTGTGTGTGTGTGTGTGTGTGTGTGTGTGTGTAACCTTCATTTAACTAGGTAAGTCAGTTAAGAACAAATTCTTATTTACAATGACGGCCAAACCCGGATGACGCTGGGCCAATTGCACTGAGATGCAGTGCCTTAGACCGCTGCGTCCATGTGTGTGTGTTAACTATTTAACTGTACTAGAATGCTTAAAAGGCCGCAAAAAAGTTAAATATTGGTTATTGGTATCGGGTTTTTCTTTTTGGCAAGGAAAATATCGGATATCGGTATCGGCCAAAAATGTCATATTGGTGCATCACATTTTCTTCTGAAACTCGTCAGTCTATTCTTGTTCTGAGAAATAAAGGCTATTCCATGCGAGAAATTGCCAAGAAACTGAAGATCTCGTACAACGCTCTGTGTACTACTCCCTCACATAACAGCTCTAACAGTCTCTAACCAGAATAGAAAGGAGGTCCCGGTGCACAACTGAGCAAGAGGACAAGTACATTAGAGTATCTAGTTTGAGTTAAATGTTCATGAAATAATTTCCTGATTAATTGATCTAATTTATTACATTAATTTGGTCATCCTATACAAATTAATCTTACAGGGGCACCAATAAGGGGTTTGATATAGAGATACCCCTTGAATTAACTCTATCAGTAGGTATCATTAAGCGTTACACAATTAATCCAAAATTAACAATAGTCTTAATTAACAGTCAGTTTACTATGTTCTCATTCTGAATGGTTGTCGAGCCTGGGAACTTCAAGAACCCAAATCGTTTGCAAATGAACTCAATGCCACAAATAATTAATTAAATGTTTTATTTACTAGACTAAGAAAGTTGGAAATTGAAGTAGTTAACAGATACAATATAGAGGCAGGGTATAATGGGATACAGCACAGTTATTGAGGTGAGAATCTTCTCAGGTCAGTGTAAATTAACTTCCGTTCTCAACTCAGCAAATACAACAGTACATACATTTACAAGACTTTTGAGAACGAGATGGTCTTATCAATTCAGAGGGAAAGGCTGAGAGGCTCCACCAACACATGCTTTCACAACCGTGAAATTATAGAGTTTCATCAACCAGGAATCACCAGGGGGCTAGGCTACCAGTTTGCATCCGAATGTGGACAATGCATAACACAAAAAGTAAGTATGCATACTATATACAGGGTCAGTTCCAATACCATATTTACAATGTGCAGGGATACTGTAGTGATGGAGGTAGATATCTATAGGGGTAAGGTGACTAGGCAACAGGATATAAGATAAACAGAGTAGCAGCGGGCACATTTCTTGAAAATAAATGACTAAATAATCACAAAATAGCAAAGTTGGGTCGGAGCTTGCAAAATGGCGGCCATCCGGTACGGCACCATCTACAATGCCACTTTCTTAGAATCCTTAGAATCAACAGGGCGGTCCCCATGACACTGTCCGGCCATCAGAGCCTGCCTTCTGTGAGTATTTCTATAAAAGTACAGGACTTACAAATACCAGGATATCAAGTTCCGCAAAGTGAGGCCACGCCCGTCGGACGAATGATTCCATCTCCGTGGGAACCAAAACACAGATTGAGGAAGCCTTATCCTACTCAGATAGAAGAATCACCTGAGAGGCCTCTGTGGCACACACTGTTGCTCATTCAGGACCGACGGACTGAGTTTGCAATATATCCCGTAGGATCAGAGAAAGAACTAAATCAACTAAAATAGACTTTACTTTCCTGGACTGAGAACAAAGCGAGTAAGACGTGGATATCACTCCTTCAGCTGTGCGCTATTTCCGGCCTGCTGGCCTCAGCTCCACTGGCGATAGAGAGAGAGAGACTGAGACCACCATCCTCCAACCACTGAGGGAATCCCACTGAGAGGCAACATGGACACACAAGTCATTCTCCTGCTGTCTAACAACTACTCAATAACTTCCATCTGTGTTACACACACAAAGCCACTTTCATAGAATAGGAACAATGTAACAGGAAAATGACTTGTGTGTCGATATTGCCTGTCAGGGATTCCTAGGAGTGGTGGTTGGAGTCAGGCGCAGAGAGCAGAGGGTAAGTATAACGTCTTTACTTCTCCAGCACAAAACGGTCACGCCAAAAACAGAGGGCGCGTCACAAAGTAGACCAGCCCAAAAACACAGGGCAAAACAGTCTGGAGAGAAATAAGGCGCCAGCCAGCACATCCAACAACAAACAGAGAAATAATCCCGCACAAACCTGGGCGGGCCTAACAGGCTTAAATAAACACAAATCAAGAAACAAAACAGGGAACAGGTGCAACCAATAAGACCGAACAAACAGAAAGGGAAAAAGGGATCAGCGGCGGCTAGTAGACCGGCGACGACGACCACCGAGCGCCGCCCGAACAGGCAGGGGAGCCACCTTCGGTGGGATTCGTGACATTGCCTCTCAGTGGGATTCCATCAGGATGGGATGACTTGTTGTAGGCCTGATAACCAACAATGACAAGTCAGCCTATAGGGAGGAGGTAAGTGAACCGGCATTGTGGTGCCAGGACAACAACCTCTCCCTCAACATCAGCGAAACAAAGGAGTTGATTGTTAACTTCAGGAAGCAGAGGGACATGCCCCAATCCACATCAACGGGACTGCAGTAGAGAGAGTCAGCAGTTTTAAGTTCCTCAGCGTCCACATCACCAAGGACTTGACATGGGCCAACACCCCACTCTTGTCAAGAGGGCGCAACAGAGACTCTACTTCCTAAGGCGGCTGAAGAAATTTGACATGCCACCCAGAGTCCTCTCCAAATACTACCGCTGCACCATCAAGTGTGTCCTGACCTGTTGCATCGCAGCCTGGTACGGGAATTGCTCCGTCCACGACCATTTCCTAAGTCAATTAAGGTTTACTGATATCCATTGAGGCAACTGGAGGCTGTATGTGGGAAGAACAGTCAACTGACTGGCCAAGACCAGTATGACCATAATTTCTTTAACCTCTATGGGCTAGGTACTCAACAGCCAGTGTAATCCCGTGGCGCGTTATTCAAATTCCTCAAAAATGCAAAAACTTCAATTTTTCAAACATATGACTATTTTACACCATTTTAAAGATAAGACTCTCGTTAATCTAACCACACTGTCCGATTTCAAAAAGGCTTTACAACGAAAGCAAAACATTAGATTATGTCAGCACAGTACCCAGCCAGAAATAATCAGACACCCATTTTTCAAGCTAGCATATAATGTCACATAAACCCAAACCACAGCTAAATGTAGCACTAACCTTTGATGATCTTCATCAGATGACAACCCTAGGACATTATGTTATACAATACATGCATGTTTTGTTCAATCAAGATCATATTTATATCAAAAACCAGCTTTTTACATTAGCATGTGACTAGCATGTGACTAGCATTCCCACCGAACACTGCCGGTGAATTTACTAAATTACTCACGATAAACGTTCACAAAAAGCATAACAATTATTTTAAGAATTATAGATACAGAACTCCTCTATGCACTCGATATGTCCGATTTTAAAATAGCTTTTCGGTGAAAGCACATTTTGCAATATTCTCAGTAGATAGCCCGGCATCACAGGGCTAGCTATTTAGACACCCAGCAAGTTTAGCACTCATCAAAGTCAGATTTACTATAAGAAAAATGTTATTACCTTTGCTGTCTTTGTCAGAATGCACTCCCAGGACTTCTACTTCAATAACAAATGTTGGTTTGGTTCAAAATAATCCATAGTTATATCCAAACAGCGGCGTTTTGTTTGTGCGTTCAAGACACTATCCGAAAGGGTAAATAAGGGTGACGAGCATGGCGCAATTCGTGACCAAAAAATTCTAAATATTCCATTACCGTACTTCGAAGCATGTCAACCGCTGTTTAAAATCTATTTTTATGCCATTTTTCTCATAAAAAAGCGATAAAATTCCGACCGGGAATCTGCGTTTAGGTAAACAGACGAAAGAAAATAAAGCATTCGGTCGACTCGGGCACGCGCCTAAGCCCATAGTACTCTGATCGGCCACTTGCCAAAAGCGATAATGTGTTTCAGCCAGAGCCTGCCTCGATATCGTTCAGCTTTTTCCCGGGCTCTGAGAGCCTATGGGAGCCGTAGGAAGTGTCACGTTATTGCAAAGATCCTCAGTCTTCAATAAAAAGAGCCAAGATGAAACACAATTTGTCAGACAGGCCACTTCCTGCATGGAATCTTCTCAGGTTTTGGCCTGCCATATGAGTTCTGTTATACTCACAGACACCATTCAAACAGTTTTAGAAACTTTAGGGTGTTTTCTATCCAAAGCCAATAATTATATGCATATTCTAGTTACTGGGCAGGAGTAGTAACCAGATTAAATCGGGTACGTTTTTTATCCGGCCGTGTCAATACTGCCCCTTAGCCCTAACAGGTTAAAATCGGAGACCAGCTGAGATAAAATGCTGATTAGAAGCATCACAAAACTTTCTCAGTAATGATGAGTCTAAAACTACTTGCTTAGGCAGGGAAGTAGAGGAATTACCCTGCATTAGTAAATTAACAGTTTTCCAGAATTTAGAGGGATCATAGTGCTAAGGAAGTAGTTTGATCTGGCCTGTTTAACAGAGGCAGTGCACCTATTTCTCAATTGCCTAAGTAGCTGCCAATCAGCTAACGAGCCAGTTTGTCTAGCCTTGGCCCAGGCTTGATTTCTTATCAAGAGGCCTGAGAGTACAGGAGAGTACCATGGGTTAGTTTGCTTTTTGACTGAGTCGCTTGAAAGGGGCATGTTTATCAGCCAGAGAGCTAAAAATGGATGACAAAAATGTAAGTGCCACAACAGGATCTGGTATGCAACTAGTAGAAAAAATCTCTGAATAATATACTGTAGATCATGAACAAACAACTAGGGTGAGATTTGTTTTAAATTTCTCTCCACAATTATATGATGGTCAGACTTTTTCAATTTGGTATATCTAATGCAGTGGTTCCCAAACTTTTTATAGTCCCGTACCCCTTCAAACATTCAAACTCCAGCTGCATACCCCCTCTAGCACCAGGGTCAGTGCACACTCAAATATTGTTTTTTGCAATCATTGTAAGCCTGTCACACACACACTATATGATACATTTATTGAACATAAGAATGAGTGTGAGTTGTCGTCACAACTCTGCTCGTGGGGAGTGACAAAGAACTCTTATAGGACCAGGCCACAAATAATAATATAATAATAATCAATAATTTTGCTCTTTATTTAACCATCTTACATATAAAACCTTATTTGTTCAATAGCTCTCCACAGGTTAATGAGAAGGGTGTGCTTGAAAGGATGCACATAACTCTGCAATGTTGGGTTGTATTGGAGAGAGTCTCAGTCTTAAATAATTTTCAGAGAATCCACTCTTTTCCGAGAATCTACTCTTACGTAGGTAAGTGGTTGCAAAGGGCAACAGTGTCTTAACAGCTCGATTTGCCAAGGCAGGATACCCTGAGCGCAACCCAATCCAGAAATCTGGCAGTGGCTTCTGATTAAATACATTTTTCACAAAACCACTTGTTGCAATTTCGGCGAGGCTCTCTTGTTCCAATATCGGTCAGTGGACTGGAGGCAGGGCATGAAAGGGATAATGAATTCACTTCTTTGTTTCACCCATTTCGGGAAAGTACCTGCGTAATTGCGTACCCAACTCACTCAGGTGCTTTGCTATATCACATTTGACATTGTCCGTAAGCTTGAGTTCATTTGCACACAAAAACAGTGTACAATGATAGAAAGACCTGTGTGTTGTCCTTGTTAATGCAGACAGAGAAGAGCTCCAACTTCTTAATCATAGCCTCAATTTTGTCCCGCATATTGAATATAGTTGCAGAGAGTCTCTGTAATCCTAGATTCAGATCATTCAGGCAAGAAAAAAACATAGCCCAGATAGGCCAGTCATGTGAGAAACTCGTCATCATGCAAGCGGTCAGACAAGTGAAAATTATGGTCAGTAAAGAACTTTAAGCTCGTCTCTCAATTAAAAAAAAACGTGTCAATACTTTGCCCCTTGATAATCAGTGCACTTCTGTATGTTGTAAAAGCGTTACATGGTCACTCCCCATATCATTGCATAGTGCAGATAATACACGAGAGTTCAGGGGCCTTGCTTTAACAAAGTTAACCATTTTTACTGTAGTGTCCAAAATGTCTTTCAAGCTGTCAGGCATTCCCTTGGCAGCAAGAGCCTCTCGGTAGATGCTGCAGTGTACCCAAGTGGCATCGGAGCAACTGCTTGCACGCGCGTTACCACTCCACTATGTCTCCCTGTCTTGGCTTTTGCGCCATCTGTACAGATACCAACATGAGCAGCAGCTACTTTGGCTACATACGGACCGTTAGTGGAATTCCCGCGAGAGAGTAACGGTTTATGGGATTGGATGTTAATTATTTGACTAGTCTACCTGTATTTGACATTGTGTTGTTATTTAGCTGAACACTAGATGGTTTCATTTTATTTTTGGCAGTGAAACAAGCATACTCAGGTGAGAAAAAACCCTCACCCAAATGTATAGCCCCGTTGGAAAATATAAATGGACTGTTTGAAAACGTGAAGAAGAAGAAGAAAAAAAAAGGTGAATCATATATTTTTATTTGGCGTAACCCCGACGGCATTGGGAATACCTGCTCTAATGCAAGCAATAGGGCAGTGGTCGCTGATACCATTTGCAAAAACGCCACTAGCCAAATACTTATGGGGACGGTTAGTCAGGATAAGGTTTGCTCGGTTTTTTATATTAATCCAAGTGGGTTTCATTATCAGCTGAGTCAAGTTGAACTCATGACAGATATTCTTAAACTGATCTGAGGCATGTGTAAGCCAATCAAGATTTAGATCTCCTAACACAACCAGTTCAGATACCAGAAAGGATAATCAAAAATAGATCATCAAAAATAATACCAACAGCCTCTGCCGGGGCAATAGACCGCAGCAATAAAAATATGCATATTTTGGCTTATGGCCACTTTATAACCAACAGCTCTCACATTTTGAGGACAGAGATGCTTAAAGCATGATGCCATAAAAGATCTTACATAAATAGCCACCTCTGCCCCCTTTTTCAGTCTATCACATCTGAACATGTTGTGGTCCGCAATGGCAACATCCTTATCCATTATCGAATCATTCAGCCAGGTCTCTGAGATAACCAGAACATGCACCCGGACATCCAGAAAGTCCAGTTTAGACATCAGGCTTCGAACAGTCCAAGCTCTTTACGAGATTTTGAAAACAGCTGGAGTATCCATGGTGACACAATAGTCAATAGAACTGGATGATCTAGCCACAAAAGGCTACCAAGGTAACCTGCCTAAATGACTGTAGCACTCACATCTACAGTCATGTAATGCTTTGAAAACCTGGTCTTGGCTCACATCAGCACCATCATCCCAGACACCTTGGACCCACTCCAATTTGCATACCACATCAACAGATCCACAGATGACGGAATCTGTATTGCACTCCAATATTTTTCTAAATTCTTCAAGCTCTGTCAAAAAAGACAACCATTTTCAGGTCTTGCCATAGCTTTTCATGTAGATTTCAGTGAAAACTGTAACTGGGCCACTCAGGAACATTCACTGTCTTCTTGGTAAGCAAGTGTAGATTATTGCAAACAAGGTGTAGATTATTCCAGTGTAGATTATTGCAAACAAGGATGCATGAAAGGTGAATTCATCTCCTAGTGTCTGGTGGAAAGCAGACTGAATCTGGTTTCCCCTAGGATTTTGCCTGTGCTAAGCTCCATTCCATTTCTTTTTTAACCTGAAAAACTCCCCAGTCCTTAACAATTACAAGCATACCCATAACATGATGCAGCCACCACTATGTTTGAAAATATGGAGAGTGGTACTCAGTAATGTGTTGTATTGGATTGGATTTGCCCCAAACATAACACTTTGTATTCAGGACAAAAAAGTCAATTGTTTTACAATTTTTTTTTGCAGTATTACTTTAGTGCCTTGTTGCAAATAAGATGCATGTTTTGGAATGGTTTAATTCTGTACAGGCTTCTTCCTTTTCACTTTGTCAATAGTAACTACAATTTTTAAAATATTTGTATTTATTTAACTAGGCAAGTCAGTTATGAACAAATTCTTATTTACAATGATGGCCTACACCGGCCAAACCCGGACGACGCTGAGCCAATTGTGCGCTACCCTATGGGACTCCATATCATGGCCGGTTGTGATATTACCTGGATTCGAACCAGGGTGTCTGTAGTGACACCTCTAGCACTGAGATGCAGTGCCTTAGACCGCTGCGTCACTCGGGAGTCCGAGCCCAATGTTGCTGATCCATCCTCAGTTTTCTCCTATCACAGCCATTAAACTCTGTAACTGTTTTAAAGTCACCAAAACCTGATCGGGTTTCTTCCTCTCCAGCAACTGAGTTAGGAAGGACATCTGAATCTTTGTAGTGACTGGGTGTATTGATAGTGTAATTAAGAACTTCACCATGCTCAAAGGGATGTTCATATCTGCACTTTTTTTTTTTAACAATCTACCAATAGGTGCCTTTCTTTGCGATGCATTGGAAAACCTCCCTGGTCTTTGTGGTTGAATCTGTGTTTGAAATTCACTGCTTGACTGAGGGACCTAACAGATAATTGTATGTGTGGTGGGGTAAAGAGATGTGTTAACCACTTTTATTGCATAAAGAGTGGAACATAATTCCACTTTGACATTATGGGGTATTTTGTGTAGGCCAGTGCCAACAAAATCTCTATTTAATCTATTTTAAATTCAGACTGCAACACAACAAAATGTGGAATAAGTCAAGGGGTGTGAATACTTACTGAAGGCGTTGTACATGTTGTTTTTACTCGTTATTGTTATTCCTTATTCACTCTGTATTTATGTCTTTATCTTTAATTCTGCATGGTTGGAAAAGGACCCTGTTAGTCTACACCTGTTTTTTACGAAGCATGTGACAAATGCAATTTTATTTGAGCATCATCAAGGATCCCACACACCCCAGCCATGAACTGTTGACTCCCTTACTGTCGGGGAGATGGTATCGGAGCATGAGGTCTGATACCAACAAGCTCAGAGACCCTTTCTATTTACAAGCCTGTTGAACAAGACTCTTGAACACTTGAACTGGACCGACCACCTGCACCTTAGCACACATCCACACAGATAAACACAAACACACACACACACACACACACGCACACGCACACGCACACATTCTAACCTTAATCCTAGTATACCATGTCTATCCCTTACATATGACACTTTACTTGAAACTAGTTTCAGCGGTCAGAACAGACGTTTGCACGATTGTAAAATCAGCGATTGTACAAGCAAGTGTTGAAATGTACATTGATTTTCTTTTGAAATAAATCTACCCAGCAACAATTCTGTGACAAGTGAATTTACACCTCACAAAAACAGTTGAAATAATGGCAGGAAAAGGGGGAATCCTGAGGTGGGCGGGGCATGCACTTTGCTACGTGTTTGTTTATTTCCAACATACGATTGTCATCATGAAAATCTGTCTGCTTCATGTTTTGTTTTTGCCATGATAATTTAAGTGTTGTGATACTGAGTACCGTGATAATACCACCACATAGAAACAAGAAGTAAAACTGCTACAAGCAGAGACTGGCACAGTATACTCTCTCCCTTGGTATGAGGCCATAGTATTCTCACTAGAGGGAACTGTTGAACCTCTCCACAAATGGTGTGCATTTGGATAAGACTGCACAGAAGATAGTTCATTTATTTGTTCATTAATTTATTCAATATCACACATGACGATGGTCGATAGATATGTAAAAGAAGACATTATTTTAACAAAACCAGGTATCAACTCCTGTAAAACACTTGGAACATCCTTAGGTTCTGTTTTTCAAATGTTTTGACATTTTTACACATAATAACAATTACCAACACCTAGTCACTCACTTGTGTGTGATAACACTCCAAAAACATTCCAAGTTCTCCAATACTGTATGTGTTACAGCCCTGTAACATTTACATCCCTTTCTCGTCCCTCTCCTCTTGTTTAGGGACACCATCATAGTGTGCATAGTTAACAGTGCCACCAGTATATTCGCTGGGTTCGTCATCTTCTCCGTCATTGGATTCATGGCCCATGAACTGAAGGTGCCCATTGAGAAGGTGGCAGATGAAGGTAAATTACACATTTAAATAGGTAAAATCCTTGAAAAATCCCAATACAGATAAAGTATTTGAAATCATTTGGCACCAGAGGAGATGGCTGCCGTTTTATGGTCTCATAACCAATTATGTTATTGTGTGTGTTTTTTTTCGTGTTATTTGTAACTTATTTTGTACATAATGTTTCTGCCACCGTCTCTTATGACCAAAAAGAGCTTCTAGATATCTGGACAGCGATTACTCACCTCGTACTGGATGAAGATTTTTTTCTTTAACGGGTTGGACGCAAAGGATTTACTTCAGATACCTGACAAGGCCCAAATCCCATGATTTGCATGAGAAAGAGACAGAGATATCGGGGCCGTAGGTCGGGGTGCCTTGTAAGGATCCGACAGCGAGTGGGTAATCTGCCTCTACCATCAGTCCTATTAGCCAATGTACAATTATTGGATGAGAAAAATAGACGAGCTATGATCATGAATATCCAACCAACGGGACATTAAAACTGTAATATCTTATGTTTCACCGAGTCGTGGATGAACGACGACATAGACAACATACAGCTGGTCGGCAAGATAGAACAGCCGCCTCCGCTAAGACAAGGGGTAGCAGTCTGTGTATGTTTGTAAACAACAGCTGGTGCACAAAATCTAATATTAAGGAAGTCTCAAGGTTTTTCTCGCCTGAGGTAGAGTATCTCATGATAAGCTGTAGAACACACTATTTACCAAGAGAGTTTTCATCTATATTTTTCGTAGCTGTCTATTTACCACCACAAACCGATGCTGGTACTAAGACCGCACTCAATGAGCTGCCACATCCACCACTCTCTCCTAGCTCCAGCCCCAGATGACGCAGATGGTAAGCTACAGGACTGTTTTGCTAGCACAGACTGGAATATGTTCCGGGATTCTTCCGATGGCATTGAGGAGTACACCACATCAGTCACTGGCTTTGTCAATAAGCGCATCGATGACGTCTTCCCCACAGTGACCGTACGTACATACCCCAACCAGAAGCCATGTATTACAGGCAACATCCGCACTGAGCTAAAGAGTAGAGCTGCCACTTTCAAAGAGCGGGACTCTAACCCGGACGCTTATAAGAAATCCCACTCTGCCCTCTGACAAACCATCAAACAGGCAAAGCATCAATACAGCATTAGGATTGAATCGTACTACACCGGCGGGGCTTGATAACTATTACAGACTACAAAGGGAAGACCAGGCGTGAGCTGCCCGGTGACACGAGCCAGACAAGCTAAATTACTTCTATGCTTGCTTTGAGGCAAGCAACGCTGAAGCATGCATGAGAGCATCAGCTGTTCAGGACGACTGTGTGAACACGCTCTACGTAGCCAATGTGAGTAAGACCTTTAAAAATGTCAACATTCACAAGGCCGCAGGGCCAGACGGATTACCAGGACGTGTACTCCGAGCATGCGCTGACCAACTGGTAAGTGTCTTCACTGACATTTTCAACCTGTCCCTAACTGAGTCTGTAATAACGACATGTTTCAAGCAGACCACTATAGTCCTGTGCCCAATAACACTAAGGTAACCTGCCTAAATGACTACTGACCCATAGCACTGACGTCTGTAGCCATGGAGTGCTTTGAAAGGCTGGTCTTGGCTCACATCAACACCATTATTCCAGAAACCCTAGACCCACTCCAATTTGCTTACCGCCTCAACAGATTCACAGATGATGCAATCTCTATTGCACTCCACACAGCCCTTTCCCACCTGGACAAAAGGAACACCTACCTGAGAATGCTATTCATTAACTACAGCTCATCATTCAACACCATAGTGCCCTCAAAGCTCATCCCTAACCTAAGAACCCTGGGGCCAAACACCTCCCTCTGCAACTGGATGCTGGACTTCCTGACGGGCCGCCCTCAGGTGGTAAGGGTAGGTAACAACACATCTGCCATGCTGATCCTCAACACAAGGGCCCCTCAGGGGTGCATGCTCAGTCCCCTCCTGTACTCCCTGATCACTCATGACTGCATGTCCAGGCACAACTCCAACACCATTATTAAGTTTGCCGACGACACAACAGTGATAGCCCTGATCACCGACAACGATGAGACAGCCTATAGGGAGGAGGTCAGATACATGGCCATGTGGTGACAGGATAGCAACCTCTCCCTCAATGTGATCAAGACAAAGGAGATGATTGTGGACTACAGGAAACGGGGCTGTAGTGGAGCAGGTTGAGAGCTTCAAGTTCTTTGGTGTCCACATCACCAACAAATTATCATGGTCCAAACACACCAAGATAGTCGTGAAGAGGGCAAAGCGTATTACCCCTTGGGAGACTGAAAAAATTTGGCATGGGTCCTCAGATCCTCAAAAGTTCTACAGCTGCACCATCGAGAGCATCCTGACTGGTTGCATCACTGCCTGGTATTGCAACTGCTCGGCCTCCTGCCGCAAGACGCTACAGAGGGTAGTGCGTATGGCCCAGTACATCACTGGGGCCAAGCATCCTGCCATCCAGGACCTCTATACCAGGCGGAGTCAGAGGAAGGGCCTAAAAATGGTCAAAGACTCCAACCACCCTAGTGGCAAGCGATACCGGAGCACCTTGTCTAGGTCCAAAAGGCTTCTTAACAGCTTCTACCCCAAGCCATAAGACTCCTGAACAGGTAATCAAATGGCTACCCAGACTATTTGCATTGTCCCCCTCTTTTATGCTGCTGCTACTCTCTGTTAATTATCTATGTGTAGTCACTTTAACTCTACCTTCATGTACGTATTACCTTAATTACCTCGACAAACCTGTGCTCCCGCACATTGACTCTCTACCGGTACCCCCTGTATATATCCTTGCTACTGTTATTTTACTGCTGCTCTTTAATTAATTGTTAATTATTTTTTATCTATCTATTTTTTACCTAACACTTATTTTTCTTAAAACTGCATTGTTGGTTAAGGGCCTGTAAGTAAGCATTTCACTGTAAGGTCTAAACCTGTTGTATTTGGCGAATGTTACAAATACAATTAGAACCCTTGTCTGGTAGGATCAGATAGTGTATGACCATAGACAGATAGACAGATAGAAAGATATCTACAGAGATAGAGATTGGCTTGGCCAATTAATAGTACTCTTCGATACGCACACAACCCAAGTCAGAGCAGATAGTTGCTTTTGTTCAGTATTCATTGTCATTTTTGCCTCTGATTATCAATCTGATTTAACACTCTCAGGTCCAGGCATAGCATTTGTGGTGTACCCTGAGGCTCTGACCAGACTTCCACTCTCTCCGTTCTGGGCCATCATATTCTTCCTCATGCTGCTGACCCTCGGCTTGGATACCATGGTAACCAACCCTCACTGTGTGTGTGTTTTTGTGTGTGTAGGGCCCTTTCAAATCTGTTGTATTTTGTTGCCTAATTCTGTTAATTTTTTTCCCCCAAAATTTAGTTTTCTCTGTTTTGTTTTTGAAGGTTTCAGTTTTTTCCTCATTTTTTCCTATATTTTTTCATAGAAAAACAACAACATTTGCATTTTTTGATCCAAAAGAATGCTTAAACCACATCAGGCGACCACTTTTGAGGTCTGGAATAAATCTAAGAAATTTTCATTTTTGGGTGTAGATACAAGTGTGCAAAGCAAGAGGCTTGTTTGGTTAGCAGTGTTTCTGTAGCACACGTGATTGCAGAGTTTGCTAAACAAATCGCCACTGGATTGATACAAATAATCATGATATCATTCTGCCAGGTAGGCATAGGCTCCTTTGTAGTTAACATTTAATTGAGAAGGTTTTTGGGAAAGCCTTTCCATCTACCCAGAAGACGATTATCATTATTAACATCATCGCTAACGGCTACACAAAGTGTTAGATAAACGCGCACACACAGACAGGGGCATTCCAGCGTTGCCTCTTCAGAAAGTTGAAGGAAAATACGAATCACTGATGCATTTTGTTCATGGCTTATGATAATCTTGGGCAAATTAATTTATTTTCAAATAAGTTCAATACATTTAGTTGATTTCCTCCTAAGTTGAAGATTTTTCTATTTATTGTTGAATTCCGTTTTAATGTCTGGATTCCATGATTCCGTCTGCGTTCTCCGCATCGCGGACTTTATAGCACCTTGTGTGTGTAGTTGTGTTTGTCAGTCTTCTCCCAAGTTTGATTTCCACATGGGCCACAAAGGTCCACAAAGCAACATCCAGGCCGCTGTGGCACCAACATGGTCAATTGAAACCAATAGAAGACAAACTTTTTTGGGTGGAGGGGCAACAGAGCTAGGTGGGGGACTGCCCCACCTCTACAATGGTAGGGGAAACATGGTACTGTAGGTGTGCGTGTGTGTGGCAAAAAAAATGGATTCCATGTTTCGCTGAGACCTTTTCTTTATAGCATTAAAGTCTCTCAAGACCTTTTAAGACAATGGAAAACACTGGAGGTAAAAATCTAAGTCAAACAAATCCAGTCAATCTGTGATGTTTACACCATAAACAACCTTCGGTCGGGGTGTATTAAAAGTTATCTATTAAGACGACAGTAAACAGTAAATGAGGATGTTGGTTTGCCTTCGCAGCTGTGGGTCTGTTGAAGCAGGGAGGAGGCTTTGTTGTATTGTTTGTGTGTGTGTGCGTGTTAGCGCTTGGCGGTAAGAGGCTGGGGATACTGTATTGATGAAATTTTTTGGGGGGGAGCACGGGTGGATGTAGAGAAGCAGTAAAGTGGCAGATAGCTCAGTCCCATTGGGCTCCATTCTCTCTCTTTCTTTGCTCGATCTGTGTGTTCATCCTTCTTTCCTCTGCACTTGTCCTCTGGCCCCTCGGCCGCTCTTGTCATTTTCTTCTGCTCCCCTCCTCTCTCGTCTGTGTCTCTTTTATGCAGGTGTTCATTCTCTATCTCTGCTATCTTTTTCCTCTCTCTGCTCCCTTTGTCCATAGTTATCTGTTGTGTGATTGGAATGAATCTCTCTCCCTCACTGTCATTGACTTTTACTGTTGTCTCGCCTCTCTTCCTTGACTTTCCTCTCTTATCGGCCCTCTCATTTCTCTTTCCCCTATCGCTCCTCTGCCCTCATCCTTTTTTCTTCCCTCCATCTCGCGTCCCTCCCCTGCTGTCTCCATACTGTCTCCCCCGTTTGCCTGGTCTCTTCTCTCTTCCATATCTCCCCTCCTTTCTCTTATGTCCCAGTTTGCCACCATTGAGACCATAGTGACGTCGGTGTCAGATGAGTTCCCCCAGTATCTGAGAAAGAACAAGCCTCTGTTCACGCTCATCTGCTGTGCCTGTTTCTTCTTCCTGGGATTCCCTATGGTCACAGAGGTACAGAGCACCACGCACACAAACACACACACATACATTCTACCACACACACAGGGGGGCACACGCATCCATACATGCACCTATAGTGCCTTGTGAAAGTCTACACACCCCTTGCACAGTTTTCACATTTGCTGCCTTAAAATTGCATTTAAAAAAGGGATAATATTGGATTTTTTCCCCCTACTTAACTACACAACCTGGTCGACATGTTTAAAGTGAAAGAAACATACAGTATGATTTGTTTCTTAATTATTCTTTTATTTTAACAAAGATTTCTTGATGGCTTATGTCTTCACACCACAGAGTTAATACTTGGTGGAGGCACCTTTGGCAACAAAGTTTGTTATATTGCTGTCCATCAATGATTCCTAACCGAATGTATTGACTTTGAGCAATTCTTAGAAAAATAATGGATACACAGTGCGTTCGGAAAGTATTCAAAAACGTTACAGCCTTATTCTAATATTGATTAAATCGTTTTTTTCCCCTCATCAATCTACACACAATATGACAAGACAAACATTTTTTTTTACAGAAGTATTCAAACCTTTTACTCAGTATTTTGTTGAAGCACCTTTGGCAGCAATTACAGCCTCGAGTCTTCTTGGGTATGACGCTACAAGCTTGGCACACTTGATCCTCTCAAGCTCTGTCAGGTTGGATGGGGAGCGTTGCTGCACAGCTATTTTCAGGTCTCTCCAGATATGTTCGATCGGGTTCAAGTCCGGGCTCTGGCTGAGCCACTCAAAGACATTCAGAGACTTGTCCCGAAGCCAGTCCTGCTTTGCTTTGGCTGTGTGCTAAGGGTCATTGTCCTGTTAGAAGGTGAAACTTCGGCCCAGTCTAAGATCCTGAGCGCTCTGGAGCAGGTTTTATCAATGATCTCTCTGTACTTTGCTCCGTTCATTTTTGCCTCAATCCTGACTAGTCTCCCAGTCCCTGCCGCTGAAAAACATCCCCACAGCATGATGCTGCCACCACCATGCTTCACCGTAGGGATGGTGCCAGGTTTCCTCCAGACATGACGCTTGGCATTCAGGCCAAATGGTTTCATCAGACTAGAGAATCTTGTTTCTCATGGTCTGAGAGTCCTTTAAGTGCCTTTTGGCAAACAACAAGCAGGCTGTCATCAGTGGCAAGGAAGGGCGATTTCTTTTTCATGAGCATGGCCTTATTTCTATTGCAGGATGTTGGATGACTGTCATTCATATTCCATTCACCCAGTTAAATGTAACAGTGATAGGTTTAGGCTACTACATGATACTCAAATTGTCCCTATGTAATGTTCTTAGCTAGCTCAGAGGAGGATGGAAGCTAGCTGTCCTCCAGCTGTCCCTATGAATGCAAATTTACAACGTAGTTGCATACAGGTCGAGAGAAGAATTTGATGTGACACATGGACAGACAGTGACATTCAATACCGCCTTGCACACTCTTGCCTGCATCTAGCTGAAAGTGGGTGTGATCATTAATCCAACAGTTGCAAACAAGAGTTTCTTTTGGACAGATTCAGGTATGTTTATCCCCGTTTTGTTCCGTTTGCTTCTGTTTAAGAAACATTTTTCAACAGAATCGGCTGAATTAATACACCCTTGATCATGGGTAAATACAGTTCACAGTTTCATAGCAGCCACATTGTATTCCTTCTCGCTTCTACGTTATGCTCTCTCCTCCTTTCACCTCTTCCCTTCGCTTGTGGACTTCAATGCACAACACATCAGCTGTATGTGACCAGGCGAAAAAAGCTTTCCAAGCCAAACTGCTACACACAGCCTACATTGTTGTCACCATATTAGCTAATGTAACATCATAGTCAGCATACCTAATATAACTAATGCGTTAGTAAACCCGCTACAATCAAGCAGTAACATTTCAGTAAGCAGTTACACCGGCGGGCCCCCGGTGGCAATAAATTAGTAAAGCTAAAAGCTTACCTTGACTTGGAAGAGTTCCAGTGTTGTGTTGGATAGTCATAGCCAGCTAGCTAACATAGCATCCCTCTGTTTGAGCAGGGTGTTTCAGTAGGCTAAAATAGCTAACGTTAGCTGCATTTGTTAGCTAAAAAATATCTAAATCTCTCTCTCTCTCTATTTCTCCCCTGCTTCTCCTTCATTTAGGAAGAAATTAATTTGCTGAGAATTGTTCAACTATTTTCTTTCTCTCTCTGAGTCAACTACTCATCACATTTTATGCACTGCAGTGCTTGCTAGCTGTAGCTTATGCTTTCAGTACTAGATTCATTCTCCCATCCTTTGATTGGATGGACAACATGTCAATTCAGTTCATGCTACAAGAGCTCTGATAGGTTGGAGGACATCCTCCGGAAGTTGGCATAATTACTGTGTAAGTCTATGGAAGTGGGTGAGAACCATGAGCCTCCTAGGTTTTGTATTGAAGTCAATGTACTCAGAGGAGGATGGAAGCTAGCTGTCCTGCAGCTACACCATGGTGCTACCTTACAGAGTGCTGTTGAGGCTACTGTAGGCCTTCTTTGCAAAATAGTGTGTTTTAATCAATTATTTGGTGACGTGATTATATTTAGTATAGTTTTATCTAATAAGGATAACTTTTTAAACATTACTTTTTTAAAATGAAATTCACTGAGGAGGATGGTCCTCCCCTTCCTTCTCTGAGGAGCCTCCACTGGCTGTCATGTGCATTTTACTGAGGAGTGGCTTCCGTCTGGCAACTCTACCATAAAGGCCTAATTGGTGGAGTGCTAAAGAGATGGTTGTCTTTCTGGAAGGTTCTCCCATCTCCACAGAGAAACTCTGGATCTCTGTCAGAGTGACCATTGGGTTCTTGGTCACCTCCCTGACTAAGGCCTTTCTTCCCCGATTGCTCAGTTTAGCCTGGCGGCCAGCTCTAGGAAGAGTCTTGGTAGTTCCAAACTTCTTTCATTTAAGAATGATGGAGGCCACTGTGTCCTCGGGGACCTTCAATGCTGCAGACATTTTTTGCTACCCTTCCCCAGATCTGTGCCTCAACACAATCCTGTCTCGGAGCTCTACAGACAATTACTTCGACCTCATGCTTGGTTTTTGCTCTGACATGCACTGTCAACTGTGGTACCTTACATAGACAGGTGTGTGCCATTCCAAATCATGTCCAATCAATTGCATTTACCACAGGTGGACTCCAATCAAGTTGTAGAAACATCTCGATGATGATCAATGGAAGCAGGATGCACCTGAGCTCAACGTGTTTTTGCCTTTTCATTGTGGGATATTGTGTGTAGATTGATGATAATTTAAAAAAAATCCATTTTAGAATAAGGCTGTAACGTAACAAAATATGGAAAAAGTCAAGGGGTCTGAATACTTTCCGAATGCACTGTATGTTGCCCTAAGAGTTGGTTCAATCTTATTCAAAATTATTCACTGTTGTTATTGCTGCCAAAGCCGCTTCCACTAAGGGGGTGTGAAGATATACACAATCAAGATATGTTAAAAAAAAACATTATTAATTGAGTATATGTTTTATCATTTGAGGAATTCTAGAAAATATGGAGCAGATTGCGTAGCTAGATAAGTTGGATAAAAATTCAAATGTAATTTTAGGGCAGCAGAAGGTGAAAACTGCAAGGGGTGTGTAAACTTTGACTAGGCACTGTATGTGCGGCCACACACACATTGTATTTTACCTTTATTTAACTAGGCAAGTCAGTTAAGAACAAATTCTTATTTTCAATGACGGCCTACAAACAGTGGGTTAACTGCCTTGTTCAGGGGCAGAACAACAGATTTTTACCTTGTCAGCTCGGGGACTCGACCTTGCAACCTTTTGGTTACAAATCCAACGCTCTAACCGCTAGGCTACCTGTCGCCCCATAACTGATCATGCGTCCCAAATAGCACCCTATTCCCTATATAATGCAGTACTTTTGACCTGGTTAAAAGTAGTGCACTATTTAAGGAATAGGGTGCTATTACAGATGCACCTGAGAGACCCATCCCCCCCCCCCCCCCCCCCCATACACTAGCTCTGCATCACTGGCTTACGTTTTGTGTGTGTGTGTGTGTACGATTTGTGTGTGTGTACGATTTGTGCGTGTGTGTTTAACAGAATGGGATGTACATGCTCCAGTTGGTGGACACGTATGCTGCCTCTTACTCTCTGGTCATCATTGCGATCTGTGAGCTAATCGGAATATCCTACTTCTATGGTGAGTAGTGGAATAATTATAAGAAAATTACTTTTGACCTTTCGTTTACCTGACCATAATAAACTTGCTCTCTGGTAGCTCCGGTAGAAGTTGCTCTTCGGTGCAGATCTACGATCAGCTTACCCTCCCTAAATCCTAACTGTGGTCCTGTGTGGCTCAGTCGGTATAGCATGGCACTTGCAACGCCAAGTGATGTGGGTTTGATTCCTGCAGGGGCCACCCATACGAAAAATGGATGCACTCATGACTAAGTCGCTTTAGATAAAAGTGTCTGCTAAATGGCATATATTATTATTATTATTTTTATAAACATTGGGAAAAATATTGCAAAACTTCAGATCGTTTTCTGCAAATTCATTCGACTCTTACCTCACTTTGTCAACATCAGAATCAGAAAAGCCTCAAAGCCATTCATCAATATTGATTGCCATTTTGTCTTGGCTAAACAACATAAACACAGAAAGCACATGTACAAGAATGAAACAGGACTTCTAGTGTGTGGTGCTTAGGTTGTTAAACCATGGTGGCTGTTTACAATTCAAATGAGGGAGGTGTTAATAAACAATGGAAGTTGTAATGTATTTATCTGCAAATAAACATGTCTCCATTCTCACAGATCTGATTCCCTGTTTTTTAGTTATATGGTCTATGAAAAAACAGGATTCATGAGTAGGTCTCGAGCTGTTTTTTTAATGGTGAAAATGTACAGTGTTTTTACCCACTATCCATCTCACATATAAAAAGAGAGAGAAAAAATAAAGGTTTTGTCTCAGTGTAAATGAGAGGCTCCAGACCCGGTGCCTAGGTTGCCCTTAAGCACAGATCTAGGTTCAGCTTAAGCCTTAAATCCTTGTCCTATCTGTTATGAGTAAAAACACCAAGCAGACCTTAGATCAGTGTCTAGGGGCAACTTTATCCCTCTTTGACAGGGGGCTCGAGCACTTCTCATTCTGACCACTAGATGTCTTTGTTATACCATTCTAGTAGACCAATGATCAGGTCTGAAGCAGACCTGTACATACTGTTCTCCAATTCGTCACAGCATCAGCAGAGGTGGTTCCAGTGAAATGATTGTGTGGCTTGTGACTCATCTCTCGCCAAGTTTGTCGGTCAATACACTGACAACAATTGTGACAATTGTCAAGCCACATTGTTTTGGAGGATAATAAATGTCCCAGGTTCTCCCTGGGAAGGGATTTGCCTTGTAGGGGGCCTGTGTGGAGCTCCATTGTCTGGAGCTCTGGATGAAACTGGTTCACTCTCTGGGCACGTCCCAAATGGCACCCTATTCCCTATATAGTGCACTACTTTTGACCAGAGGCTTATACAGATAGGGAATAGGGTGCCATTTTGGATGGAGGTTCTGTGTGTCAGATTGACTCTACTTCCCTCAACCCCCCAATTGAGCAGTCGATTTGACTGACTCTCCCTCTTTTCCCTCCTCCTCCTTCTCCTCCTCTTTCTGTCTTTATTCCCCTTTTCCTAGGCCTGCAGAGGTTCTGCGAGGACATTGAAATGATGATTGGCTTCCAACCAAACCGCTTCTGGAGAATCTGCTGGGCCTTTGTGACTCCAACCATTCTGACTGTATGTGTTTGTGTCCGATCTATACGGAATAGGGTTTAGATATTCACAGGTGCGCTAGCACGCTCACTCACTCACTCACTCACTCACTCACTCACTCACTCACTCACTCACTCACTCACTCACTCACTCACTCACTCACTCACTCACTCACTCACTCACTCACTCACTCACTCACTCACTCACTCACTCACTCACTCACTCACTCACTCGTACAGACACACAGATGCGTGCATACACAACACACCTACTAAAGTGTTTCCCTTTTCACTGCAGCCTTTTCAAATTTAGGGGGCAACATCAATTTGCAGCAGCGAGAGTTTTCCAAGAAAGAGAATGAAGCGAAAATAATTTTCCCCAACTGAAACGGAAATTGTTTTCCTCACTATTCACCGTTATAACAAAGGTTGTTTGTGCTACTCGAAATGCTCCACTCCTATAGCCTACATAATGTTGTCCTAACTGTGACATAACAGATGCAGTGAAGGTTGGTGACTTGAAAAGTTGAGGAGGATGGGAAACCCATGGTGTAGGCACGTACTTCACAGAGACGACAAAGCGTGTTTCAAAAATCGTCAAAGACTAATTATTTTAACCTCAAATGTTTAATAAAGACATTTATAGTAAAATATTATGGGGAATGGGAATGAGAGGGCTACTTGAACAGTGTTTGGAAGGGATCACAGCAGTGATTGAATCAGGGTATGAGGCATGAGTTGAGGTGTTCAGAGGCTTCAGTGTAGGACAGGCTCATCATGGATGCATGTTGGAGAAGAGCTCAACTCATCCACTGAGGGCAGGATAGGGTTTGACTGGGAAGACAAAAAAACAATAACACAACACATTTAGACAAAAGAGCTAAGAATGAGTTAGTCCAAGCAGGGAGTAAAATCATTCTACTATGGTATTTATCCAAACATGAGGGCTACTTACACAGTGTTGGGAAGGGATCACAGCAGTTATAAAATAAGGATATGAGGCCAAAAGAAATCCCTGGTGCCCGGAGTTTTTACTTATTTGGTAACCTAACCAGGTAAAACTCCTGACCCTATAGGGTATGAGAGTGATGAATCACTGCCATACCCTATATATGGGCTATGATGGGTACAGTTTTTCTAATCAGGTCACATGGTTTTAAAAAAACTCCTGAAAAAACTCCTGGCCCTGGATTAAAACCCTGTCAAACAGCAGGAACCTTGTCCTTGTTCATATGAATTATATTTAGACTAGACTAACAGGGCCACACAGAGACAACAACTGATGGACAATAGAACTCACAGGGCTGAGCTTGCATTATGCTTGTTTGCATCGTGTAGGGCCTATGCAACTGTAGGCCAAATTAAAAATGTACTCACAGCCTGTCATCACTATTGTGTTAATTGATTAATTCCAGTTAATACTGTTGTATTGAAAAGGTCTAGGCAACCTAGCCAGCCCAACTTGGAATATAAACCAAAATTGATCACATTCAGATTTTCTCTTGACACCAAAATATTGACTATAACATAGTATACATAACTTTACCAATTTGTTTGCCCTGAACAGATAGACAAGGTGCACAGGCTGTATGCACTTTCTTTTTAAAAATTAGCCTACTGAAAAATCATCTTGTTTTTTCCTAGGCTGCTGCAACATTTATATAAAGACATTTTGCTTGTGTCTGTCGGGAGTTATGTATTATCACGGTTGCTAATTAAATACCGGAGGAAAGTGGAAAGCACAATTGCGAGTGAGTTGTAATCTCACTTTTCATGGATGATGCGATGGAAGTTTATTCAGACAGAAGAAACTTCCATATGCTCAGCAAATAAAGCAACGTAACGTGCAATTATCTCTGCAAGCTCCTTGTAGTTGCCCTTTTTAGTGGAACTTTCACTCTCATCGTGCCCCTAAGTTAAAGCCAAGTCTTGCATGCCCAAAAATGCAGTAGTGTTGATAAGCTACTTGAGAACATCCCTGTTTCTTATTACCTTCTCGTTGTGTTGTGCAGTTTGTATATGCAGACCTTTGTCCATTACATTACGTTGCAGCTTTTTCCAAGAAGCTTGAATCTGATGTGTCAATAAAAAATCCACTATATTGTTGTTAGCGTTAGTCATCCTGGTGGAGAAAACTGCACTCTGGTAGCTAGCTATTTTCTATTGAAATTAGCAATGCAAATTTAAATACACTAGAGTTGTGGCCATAAGTTTTGAGAATGACACAAATATTAATTTTCACAAAGTCTGCTGCCTCAGTTTGTATGATGGCAATTTGATTATACTCCAGAATGTTATGAAGAGTGATCAGATTAATTGCAATTAATTGCAAAGTCCCTCTTTGCCATGCAAATGAACTGAATCCCCAAAAACATTTCCACTGCATTTCAGCCCTGCCACAAAAGGACCAGCTGAAATCATGTCAGTGATTCTCTCGTTAACACAGGTGTGAGTGTTGACGAGGACAAGGCTGGAGATCACTCTGTCATGCTGATTGAGTTCGAATAACAGACTGGAAGCTTCAAAAGGAGGGTGATGCTTGGAATAGTTGTTCTTTCTCTGTCAATCATGGTTACCTGCAAGGAAACATGTGCCGTCATCATTGCTTTGCACAAAAAGGGCTTCACAGGCAAGGATATTGCTGCCAGTAAGATTGCACCTAAATCAACCATTTATCGGATCATCAAGAACTTCAAGGAGAGCGGTTGAATTGTTGTGAAGAAGGCTTCAGGGCACCCAAGAAAGTCCAGCAAGCGCCAGGACCGTCTCCTAAAGTTGATTCAGCTGCGGGATCGGGGCACCACCAGTACAGAGCTTGCTCAGGAATGGCAGGAGGCAGGTGTGAGTGCATCTGCACGCACAGTGAGGCGAAGACTTTTGGAGGATGGCCTAGTGTCAAGAAGGGCAGCAAAGAAGCCACTTTTCTCCAAGAAAAACATCAGGGACAGACTGATATTCTGCAAAAGGTACAGGGATTGGACTGCTGAGGACTGGGGTAAAGTCATTTTCTCTGATGAATCCCCTTTCCAATTGTTTGGGGCATCCGGAAAAAGCTTGTCCGGAGAAGGCAAGGTGAGCGCTACCGTCAGTCCTGTGTCATGCCAACAGTAAAGCATCTCAAGACCATTCATGTGTGGGGTTGCTTCTCAGCCAAGGGAGTGGGCTCACTCATAATTTTGCCGAAGAACACAGCCATGAATAAAGAATGGTACCAACACATCCTCAGAGAGCAACTTCTCCCAACCATCCAGGAACAGTTTGGTGACGAACAATGCCTTTTCCAGCATGATGGAGCACCTTGCCATAAGGCAAAAGTGATAACTAAGTGGCTCGGGGAACAAAACATCGATATTTTGGGTCCATGGCCAGGAAACTCCCCAGACCTTAATCCCATTGAGAACTTGTGGTCAATCCTCAAGAGGCAGGTGGACAAACATAAACCCACAAATTCTGACAAACTCTAAGCATTGATTATGCAAGAATGGGCTGCCATCAGTCAGAATGTGGCCCAGAAGTTAATTGACAGCATGCCAGGGCGGATTGCAGAGGTCTTGAAAAAGAAGGGTCAACACTGCAAATATTGACTCTTTGCATCAACTTTATGTAATTGTCAATAATAGCCTTTGACACTTATGAAATGCTTGTAATTATACTTCAGTATTCCATAGTAACATCTGAAAAAAATATCTAAAGACACTGAAGCAGCAAACTCAGCAAAACGCACATGACAGCATGCTTGGGGTTTCCCGAAAGGCACCTAAAGGACTCTTGGACCATGAGAAACAAGATTCTCTGGTTTGATGAAACCAAGTTTGAAATATTTGGCCTGAATGCCAAGCATCACGTCTGGAGAAAACGTGGCACCAAAACCTGGCACCACGGTGAAGCATGGTGGTGGCAGCATCATGCTGTGGAGATTTTTTTCAGCAGCAGGGACTAAGACACTCATCAGGATCGAGTGAAAGATGAACAGAGCAAAGTACAAATCAAATCAAATCAAATTTATTTATATAGCCCTTCGTACATCAGCTGATATCTCAAAGTGCTGTACAGAAACCCAGCCTAAAACCCCAAACAGCAAGCAAAGCATGTGAAAGAAGCACGGTGGCTAGGAAAAACTCCCTAGGAAAAACTCCCTAGAAAGGCCAAAAACCTAGGAAGAAACCTAGAGAGGAACCAGGCTATGAGGGGTGGCCAGTCCTCTTCTGGCTGTGCAGGGTGGATATTATAACAGAACATGGTCAAGATGTTAAAATGTTCATAAATGACCAGCATGGTCAAATAATAATAATCATGGTAGTTGTCGAGGGTGCAACAAGCACGTCCGGTGAACAGGTCAGGGTTCCATAGCCGCAGGCAGAACAGTTGAAACTGGAGCAGCAGCACGGCCAGGTGGACTGGGGACAGCAAGGAGTCATCATACCAGGTAGTCCTGAAGCATGGTCCTAGGGCTCAGGTCCTCCGAGAGAAAGACAGAAAGAGAGAAAGAGAGAATTAGAGAGAGCATATTTAAATTCACACAGGACACCGGATAAGACAAGAGAAATACTCCAGATGTAACACACTGACCCTAGCCCCCCGACACATAAACTACTGCAGCATAAATACTGGAGGCTGAGACAGGAGGGTTCAGAAGACACTGTGGCCCCATCCGATGATACCCCCGGACAGGGCCAAACAGGCAGGATATAACCCCACCCACTTTGCCAAAGCACAGCCCCCACACCACTAGAGGGATGTCTCCAACCACCAACTTACCGTCCTAAGACAAGGCCGAGTATAGCCCACAACGATCTCCGCCATGGCACAACCCAAGGGGGGGCGCCAACCCAGACAGGAAGACCACGTCAGTGACTCAACCCACTCAAGTGACGCACCCCTCCCATGGACGGCATGGAAGAACACCAGTAAGCCAGTGACTCAGCCCCTGTAAAAGGGTTAGAGGCAGAGAATCCCAGTGGAAAGAGGGGAACCGGCAAGGCAGAGACAGCAAGGGCGGTTCGTTGCTCCAGCCTTTCCGTTCACCTTCACACTCCTGGGCCAGACTATACTTAATCATAGGACCTACTGAAGAGATAAGTCTTCAGTAAAGACTTAAAGGGTGAGACTGAGTCTGCGTCTCTCACATTGGTAGGCAGACCATTCCATAAAAATGGAGCTCTATAGGAGAAAGCCCTACCTCCAGCCGTTTGCTTAGAAATTCTAGGGACAATTAGGAGGCCTGCATCTTGTGACCGTAGCGTACGTGTAGGTATGTACGGCAGGACCAAATCGGAAAGATAGGTAGGAGCAAGCCCATGTAATGCTTTGTAGGTTAGCAGTAAAACCTTGAAATCAGCCCTTGCCTTAACAGGAAGCCAGTGTAGGGAGGCTAGCACTGGAGTAATATGATAAAATTTTGGGGTTCTAGTCAGGATTCTAGCAGCCGTATTTAGCACTAACTGAAGTTTGTTTAGTGCTTTATCCGGGTAGCCGGAAAGTAGAGCATTGCAGTAGTCCAGCCTAGAAGTAACAAAAGCATGGATTAATTTTTCTGCGTCATTTTTGGACAGAAAGTTTCTGATTTTTGCAATGTTACGTAGATGGAAAAAAGCTGTCCTTGAAACAGTCTTGATATGTTCTTCAAAAGAGAGATCAGGGTCCAGAGTAACTGTCACGTCCTGACCAGTATAAGGTTAATTGGTATTGTAGTTTGGTCAGGACGTGGCAGAGGGTATTCGTTTTGTGGTTCGGGGTGGTGTGTTTTGTTGAAGGGGCATTTGGTTTAAGTATTCCGGGGTTTTTGGGCACTGTTTGGTTTTCAGGTATTCTATGATTTTGTCTAGTATGTCTGTTTCTATGTTTGGTTAATTGGGGTTGGGACTCTCAGTTGAAGGCAGGTGTTGTCTATCTGCCTTTGATTGAGAGTCCCATATATGAGGGTGTGTTTGTGTTTGTTATTTGTGGGTGATTGTTCTGTGTTGAGCCTATGCTTTGCCAGACTGTTGGTTGTTCGTGCATTCTCGTGGTTTGTTATTTTGGCATTCATTTTGAAAATAAATAAACATCAAGATGAGGCTGCACATACCTGCTGCGTTTTGGTCCTCCATTTCCAACGACAAGCGTGACAGTAACGCCGAGGTCCTTCACAGTTTTATTTGAGACGACTGTACAACCATCCAGATTAATTGTCAGATTCAACAGAAGATCTCTTTGTTTCTTGGGACCTAGAACAAGCATCTCTGTTTTGTCCGAGTTTAAAAGTAGAAAGTTTGCAGCCATCCACTTCTTTATGTCTGAAACACAGGCTTCTAGCGAGGGCAATTTTGGGGCTTCACCATGTTTCATTGAAATGTACAGCTGTGTGTCGTCCGCATAGTATTGAAATTTAACATTATGTTTCGAATGACATCCCCAAGAGGTAAAATATATAGTGAAACAAATAGTGGTCCTAAAACGGAACCTTGAGGAACACCGAAATTTACAATTGATTTGTCAGAGGACAAACCATTCATAGAGACAAACTGATATCTTTCCGACAGATAAGATCTAAACCAGGCCAGAACTTGTCCATGTAGACCAATTTGGGTTTCCAATCTCTCCAAAAGAATGTGGTGATCGATGGTATCCAAAGCGGCACTAAGATCTAAGATCCGGGGAAGGACTGCCCGTTCCATGATCTCGCCATCACGGTTGACAACTCCCTTGTGTCCTCCTCCCAGAGTGCTAAGAACCTTGGCGTGATCCTGGACAACACCCTGTCGTTCTCCACTAACATCAAGGCGGTGACCCGATCCTGTAGGTTCATGCTCTACAACATTCGCAGAGTACGACCCTGCCTCACACAGGAAGCGGCGCAGGTCCTAATCCAGGCACTTGTCATCTCCCGTCTGGATTACTGCAACTCGCTGTTGGCTGGGCTCCCTGCCTGTGCCATTAAACCCCTACAACTCATCCAGAACGCCGCAGCCCGTCTGGTGTTCAACCTTCCCAAGTTCTCTCACGTCACCCCGCTCCTCCGCTCTCTCCACTGGCTTCCAGTTGAAGCTCGCATCCGCTACAAGACCATGGTGATTTCCTACGGAGCTGTGAAGGGAACGGCACCTCCATACCTTCAGGCTCTGATCAGGCCCTACACCCAAACAAGGGCACTGCGTTCATCCACCTCTGGCCTGCTGGCCCCCCTACCTCTGAGGAAGCACAGTTCCCGCTCAGCCCAGTCAAAACTGTTCGCTGCTCTGACACCCCAATGGTGGAACAAGCTCCCTCACGACGCCAGGACAGCGGAGTCAATCACCACCTTCCGGAGACACCTGAAACCCCACCTCTTTAACCTAGGATAGGATAAAGTAATCCTTCTAACCCCCCCCCCCCCCTTAAAAGATTTAGATGCACTATTGTAAAGTGGTTGTTCCACTGGATATCATAAGGTGAATGCACCAATTTGTAAGTCGCTCTGGATAAGAGCGTCTGCTAAATGACTTAAATGTAAATGTAAAATCTAGGAGCACGAGGACAGATGCAGAGCCTCGGTCTGACATCATTAAAAGGTAATTTACCACCTTCACAAGTGCAGTCTCAGTGCTATGATGGGGTCTAAAACCAGACTGAAGCGTTTCGTATACATTGTTTGTCTTCAGGAAGGCAGTGAGTTGCTGTGCAACAGCTTTTTCTAAAATTTTTGAGAGGAATGGAAGATTAGATATAGGCCGATAATTTTTTATAATTTCTGGATCAAGATTCGGCTTTTTCAAGAAAGGCTTTATTACTGCCACTTTTAGTGAGCTTAGTACACATCCGGTGGATAGAGAGCCGTTTATTATGTTCAACATAGGAGGGCCAAGCACAGGAAGCAGCTCTTTCAGTAGTTTAGTTGGAATAGGGTCCAGTATGCAGCTTGAGGGTTTGGAGGCCATGATTATTTTCATCATTGTGTCAAGAGATATAGTACTAAAACACTTTAGTATCTCCCTTGATCCTAGGTCCTGGCAGAGTTGTGTAGACTCAGGACAATGGAGCTTTGGAGGAATACCCAGATTTAAAGAGGAGTCTGTAATTTGCTTTCTAATGATCATGATCTTTTCCTCAAAGAAGTTCATAAATGTATTACTGCTGAAGTGAAAGCCATCCTCCATTTGCGAAGGCTGCTTTTTAGTTAGCTTTGCAACAGTATCAAAAAGAAATTTCGGATTGTTCTTATTTTCCTCAATTAAATTGGAAAAATAGGATGATCGAGCAGCAGTGAGGGCTCTTCGATACTGCACGGTACTGTCTTTCCAAGCTAGTCGGAAGACTTCCAGTTTGGTGTGGCGCCATTTCCGTTCCAATTTTCTGGAAGCTTGCTTCAGAGCTCGTGTATTTTCTGTATACCAGGGAGCTAGTTTCTTATGACAGATGTTTTTAGTTTTTAGGGGTGCAACTGCATCTAGGGTATTGCGCAAGGTTAAATTGAGTTCCTCGGTTAGGTGGTTAACTGATTTTTGTCCTCTGACGTCCTTGGGTAGGCAGAGGCAGTCTGGAAGGGCATCAAGGAATCTTTGGGTTGTCTGAGAATTTATAGCACGACTTTGAATGCTCCTTGGTTGGGGTCTGAGCAGATTATTTGTTGCGATTGCAAACGTAATAAAATGGTGGTCCGATAGTCCAGGATTATGAGGAAAAACATTAAGATCCACAACATTTATTCCATGGGACAAAACTAGGTCCAGAGTATGACTGTGGCAGTGAGTAGGTCCAGAGACATGTTGGACAAAACCCACTTAGTCGATGATGATCACTCCGAAAGCCTTTTGGAGTGGGTCTGTGGACTTTTCCATGTGAATGTTAAAGTCACCAAAAATTAGAATATTATCTGCTATGACTACAAGATCCGATAGGAATTCAGGGAACTCAGTGAGGAACACTGCATATGGCCCAGGAGGCCTGTAAACAGTAGCTATAAAAAGTGAGTGAGTAGGCTGCATAGATTTCATGACTAGAAGCTCAAAAGACGAAAACGTCATTGTTTTGTTTTTTGTAAATTGAAATTTGCTATCGTAAATGTTAGCAACACCTCCGCCTTTGCCGGATGCACGGGGGGTATGGTCACTAGTGTAACCAGGGGGTGAGGCCTCATTTAACACAGTAAATTCATCAGGCTTAAGCCATGTTTCAGTCAGGCCAATCACATCAAGATTATGATCAGTAATTAGTTCATTGACTATAACTGCCTTGGAAGTGAGGGATCTAACATTAAGTAACCCAATTTTGAGATGTGAGGTATCACAATCTCTTTCAATAATGGCAGGAATGGAGGAGGTCTTTATGCTAGTGAGATTGCTAAAGCGAACACCGCCATTTTTAATTTTGCCCAACCTAGATCGAGGCACAGACACGGTCTCAATGGGGAAAGCTGAGCTGACTACTCTGACTGTGCTAGTGGCAGACTCCACGAAGCTGGCAGGCTGGCTAACAGCCTGCTGCCTGGCCTGCACCCTATTTCATTGTGGAGCTAGAGGAGTTAGAGCCATGTCTATGTTCGTAGATAAGATGAGAGCACCCCTCCAGCTAGGATGGAGTCCGTCACTCCTCAACAGGCCAGGCTTGGTCCTGTTTGTGGGTGAGTCCCAGAAAGAGGGCCAATTATCTACAAATTCTATCTTTTGGGAGGGGCAGAAAAGTTTTCAACCAGCGATTGAGTTGTGAGACTCTGCTGTAGAGCTCATCACTCCCCCTAACTGGGAGGGGGCCAGAGACAATTATTTGATGCCGACATCTTTCTAGCTGATTTACACGCTGAAGCTATGTTGCGCTTGGTGACCTCTGACTGTTTCATCCTAACATCGTTGGTGCCGACGTGGATAACAATATCTCTATACTCTCTACACTCGCCAGTTTTAGCCTTAGCCAGCACCGTCTTTAGATTAGCCTTAACGTCGGTAGCCCTGCCCCCTGGTAAACAGTGTATGATCGCTGGATGATTGGTTTTAAGTCTAATACTGCGGGTAATGGAGTCACCAATGACTAGGGTTTTCAATTTGTCAGAGCTAATGGTGGGAGCCGTCGGCGTCTCAGACCCCACAACGGGAGGAGTAGAGACCAGAGAAGTCTCGGCCTCCGACTCCGACTCGCTTAACCTCTTACATCTAGACGTTCCGCTAGCGGAACACCTGCTCCAATATCCAATGATAGGCGTGGCGCGAATTACAAATTCCTCAAAAATACAAAAACTTCAATTTTTCAAACATATGACTATTTCACAGCATTTTAAAGACAAGACTCTCCTTTATCTAACCACACTGTCCGATTTCAAAAAGGCTTTACAGCGAAAGCAAAACATTAGATTATGTCAGCAGAGTACCAAGCCAGAAATAATCAGACACCCATTTTTCGAGCTAGCATATAATGTCACAAAAACCCAGAAGACAGCTAAATGCAGCACTAACCTTTGATGATCTTCATCAGATGACACACCTAGGACATTATGTTATACAATACATGCATGTTTTGTTCAATCAAGTTCATATTTATATCAAAAAACAGCTTTTTACATTAACATGTGACGTTCAGAACTAGCATACCCACCGCAAACTTCCGGGGAATTTGCTAACAATTTACTAAATTACTCACGATAAACGTTCACAAAAAGCATAACAATTATTTTAAGAATTATAGATACAGAACTCCTCTATGCACTCAATATGTCCGATTTTAAAATAGCTTTTTGGTGAAATCACATTTTGCAATATTCTAAGTACATAGCCCAGCCATCACGGGCTAGCTATTTAGACACCCGGCAAGTTTAGCACTCACCAATATCAGATTTACTATTATAAAAGTTTGATTACCTTTTGTTGTCTTCGTCAGAATGCACTCCCAGGACTGCTACTTCAATAACAAATGTTGGTTTGGTCCAAAATAATCCATCGTTATATCCGAATAGCGGCATTTTGTTCGTGCGTCCCAGACACTATCCGAAATGGTAAATCAGGGTCGCGCGCATGGCGCAATTCGTGACAAAAAAAATCTAAATATTCCATTACCGTACTTCGAAGCATGTCAACCGCTGTTTAAAATCCATTTTTATGCCATTTTTCTCGTAAAAAAGCGATAATATTCCGACCGGGAATGTCCATTTAGCTAAACAGAGGAAAGAAAACAAAGCTTTCGGTCGACGCGGGCACGAGCCTGAGTCTCACAGTACTGTAACCAGCCACTACCCAAACGCGCTACTTTGTTTCAGCCAGAGCCTGCAAAGCCACGATTCAGCGTTTTGCCGCCTTCTGAGAGCCTATGGCAGCCGTAGGAAGTGTCACGGGACAGCTAAGATCCTCACTCTTCAATAAACAGAGACAAGAAGAACGACACCTTGTCAGACAGGCCACTTCCTGCATGAAATCTTGTCAGGTTTTTGCCTGCCATATGAGTTCTGTTATACTCACAGACACCATTCAAACAGTTTTAGAAACTTGAGGGTGTTTTCTATCCAAAGCCAATAATTCTATGCATATTCTAGTTACTGGGCAGGAGTAGTAACCAGATTAAATCGGGTACGTTTTTTATCCAGCCGTGAAAATACTGCCCCCTAGCCATAACAGGTTAATGGGGAGAACCGGTTGAAAGTTTCTGTCGGCTGAATAAGCGACACCGGTTGAGCATTCCTACAGCGTTTCCCGCCAGAAGCCATGAGAAAGTTGTCCGGCTGCGGGGACCGTGCGAGGGGGTTTATACTAACGTTACTATCTGTACTTACTGGTGGCACAGTCGCTGTTTCATCCTTTCCTACACTGAAATTGCCCTTGCCTAACGATTGCGTCTGAAGCTGGGCTTGCAGCACAGCTATCCTTGCCGTAAGGCGATCGTTCTCCTGTATATTATAAGTACAACGACTGCAATTAGAAGGCATCATGTTAATGTTACTTAGCTTCGGCTGTTTGAAGTCCTGACGAACCATGTCCAGATAAAACCTCCGGGGTGAAAAAGTTGAAAGAAAAAAGTTGAGTGAGGGAAAAAGTAAAAATATACGGTAATGAAAAAGTAAAAACCGTCAGGTAGCAAAGTAAGATCGGCAACAAAACGCACAGCAGCGTAAACAAGTCTGCAAGTTGTGACCGGAAACAGGAAACCTAGTCAAACCCAGTACAGAGAGATCCTTGATGAAAACCTGCTCCAGAGTGCTCAGGACCTCAGACTGGGGCGAAGGTTTACCTTCCAACAGGACAACGACCCTTAGCACACAGCCAAGACAATGCAGGAGTGGCTGAATGTCTGAATGTCCTTGAGTTGCCCAGCCAGAGTCCAGACTTGAACCCAATCGATCATCTCTGGAGAGACCTGAAAAAAGCTGTACACTGATGCTCCCCATTCAACCTGACAGAGCTTGAGAGAATCTGTCAAGAATAATGGAAGAAACTCCCCAAATTCAGGTGTGCCAAGCTTGTAGCATCATACCCAAGAAGACTCAAGGCTGTAATCGCTGCCAAAGGTGCTTCAACAAAGTACTGCGTAAAGTGTCTGAATACTGGCTTAAATGTATTAATTCAGTTTTTTTCTCATAAATATGCAAACATTTCTAAAAACGTGTTTTTGCTTTGTCATTACGGGGTATTTTGTGTAGATTGATGAGGGAAAAACAAACAATTTAATCAATTTTAGAATAAGGCTGTAACGTAACAAAATGTGGAAAAAGTCAAGGGTTCTGAACACTTTCCGAATGCACTGTATGTCCATGGTACAGTATATGTAGTCACCTGAGCTGAGCCTTAAGGGAGACTAGTGGGCATCTACCACCCCACTATCAGACCAATTTTGATATGAAATCACCATCTCCCGCTTGTCATTTTACCAGATTAAAAGAGTTTGAGCTAGTAATGTATCAATATTTATCTTAAAAAAGTAGCTATGACATAGCCAATGAATAAATAGCACAATTTTAGATTTCAAAATTGAATGATTTAGACCATTTTGACATTTTTACAGAGTCCTTCTCCTCCCACTTCGACCATGTAGTGATTCCTGTCCTCGTTATGAAATGATCAACTTGACCCTGTATATCTAAACACTGGTTGTTTAAAGCACAACTACTACAACTATTTCTGATAGTGAAACTGAAAAATCGAAATAAAATAAAATGTAAGCCCTGATCTGCAGGTAGGCTATAGCCAGATGAGTTAGGCTACTTTTATTCTGGTAAAACACAATTTTCAACAGCGCATATGTTAACAATCACTTATCAATTTACATTGGTTGTCACTCGACTAATAAAGCCTTATATTGCACAAGCCATTTTCACAAGCATTTGAATGCTGAAGGTGCCGCGCAGATGTGCAAGATCAGGAATAGGCCGCATAGAGATTGTTCGGCATGCAAAATGACTTGTAGATTAATTGCTGTCTACATGCTTAGTTCAACACTGAAGGAGAGGACAGTTGTCACAAAAGATGAGAGGTATTTTCGGAAAGGTATAAAGAAAATTATATGAGCAACAAAAAAAATGGTGAACTGACGATTCATATGTTTGAATCGATTTTCTGACCGATGCATGCTACATTTGGATCGGTTTGGGTTCCTGCGGACCAATGCACTCATATCTTAAACATTTGAACTGGGGCCGATGCATATTGGTGAATCGCTCAACCAGGTCACCCCTGATACAAGTAAGTATTCGACGTCCATCCATGGCTGAGGACGTCGGGAGATAACGTGAAAACCGGCCACTAGGGGCAACAGTGAGAGCTGCTACCTTTTGCTAGGGCGTTGTGGATGGATGGCGGATGAGCAGAAGCCTCTGCCTCTGTTTCCGAAGGTTGCAAGTTCGAATTCAGTGATAGGAAGTTGTTTTTGCGATTTTTGTTTTAAGCCTATCCCACAGAGTTAATGCCTAACCTTAAGATTTTGGAGTTAATGCCTCAACTTAACCTTAAACACTTTGAACTTTGACGTTTGTAACAACTTCAAAATTGTAAGTTTGATAAACATGGATGAACGTTTAATTCTGACGTGAGACTGTGAGAGGTAGTTGGAATTGCTACATCCCTAATAATATCAGAAAAATGCTCAACTATTACAATCTCAATCTCAATCTATCCACCGATGTCATCAACTCACCAATCTTCTAAATCACACATGCGTAGTACTAAGTTCATTCTCTGATCCTTTGATTGGATGGACAACAAGTTAGTTCATACTGCAAAAGCTTTGATTGGTTAGAGGACGTCCTCTGGAAGTCGTCATAATTACCATGTAGGTCTATGGATGGGGCTGAGGAGCCTCCTAGGTTTTGTATTGAAGTCAATGTAACCAGAGGAGGGATGATGGCCCATGTTGACTCCAAGGCTTCGCACAGTTGTGTCAAGTTTGCTGGATGTCCTTTGGGTGCTGGACCATTCTTGATACACACAGGAAACTGTTGAGTGTGAAAAACCCAGCAGCGTTGCCGTTGTTGACACAAACCGTCTGGCACCTACTAGCTATACCCTGTTCAAAGGCAGTTAAATATTTTGTCTTGCCCATTCTCCATCTGAATCGCACAGATACACAATCGATGTCTCAATTGTCTCAAGGCTTAAAATTCCTTCTTTAACCTGTCCCCTCCCCTTCATCTACACTGATTTGAAGTGGATTTAACAAGTGACATCAATAAGGGATCATAGCTAACCCTCCTCTCTTCTCCTTTTTCTCCTCTCTCTCCCTGCAGGGTATCCTGGGGCTGAGTCTGTACCAGTGGAAGGTGATGACCTATGAGGACTACACCTACCCCCCCTGGTCCATGGTGATGGGATGGCTGATGGTGGTGTGTTCTGTCATCTGGATCCCAATCATGTTTGTCATCAAAATGTACTTGGCCCCAGGCAGCTTCATGGAGGTATGTATGGGACACAATACCACACACATGCACACATGTACTGTAAGCTTGCTTGTATGTCCCATAAATACACTTCAGATCTATGCGGATCGGCTCCTTTTTCTTTATTTTCCTGGATAGTCACCCATTTAAATGTCCTGGGGTAAGAAATGTTTTTTGGACTGTAAAAACGTATGTGTTTTTTGCAGATGTAAGCAACTTTTACATTTTGTCTGTAGCATACAGAAGTTAGTTTTTTGGTATTTAATACACGTCCCAGTTTGATATTGCCTGTTCTGTTGACAACTCTGAGGTTCGTATCTGGGTTCTACTGTAGTATAATAATATTTCTTTGCACATCTCATACAGGTTACATAAACAAACAGTCCACACAATCCCTCTACAATCGTGACTATGAACTCACTATGACCTTCCTGTCTCCCTATGGGCCCTTGTCAAAAGTAGTGCACTAAATAGGGAATAGGGTGGCATTTGGCATGCACACAGAAGTGTTTGATGTCAGAGATCCATTTTCTAACATGCAGTAAAGTGAAATATCAGCCCTGGTCCTCTGATAACTGGTGGCGGATCGGCACAGGAAACACAGACACTTAGCAGTCCCATGCTGTGCTTGTTGAAGTTCCCTACATCACACAATCAAAGTGTTTCAGCTGTGTGTGCGTGCATGTGTACGCAACTGTACTCACATACAGTAAGTTTGAGCAAAATCTCCTTAATCAGTGCCTTAACAGATTTACAGTATCTGGCAAAAGATTATAAAGCACATATACTGTATGTTCAATCAATATTTTCTATAAAGGTTTGATGCGTTTTTTAAGTGAATTTCAAAGTTAGACATTTCAGTGTTCCGAACATCTGCCATTCCCAATATTTTCATATCTCTCAGGAGGATCCTACTGTAATTTATTCTACCCAACTCTACCCTTGACCTCCCCACTCCCCTCCACAGCGTCTGAAGCTGGTGTGCTCCCCTCAGCCCGACTGGGGTCCCTTCCTGGCAAAGCACAGAGGGGAGCGCTACAAGAACATGATGGATCCCCATGGATCCAACTCCCTGGGCCTCAAACTGCCCCCCAAAGATTTCCAGCTGGGCACCTACCAGTAGCAGCCTCCACTACTACCACCACCACCACTTCAGCAGGGGCACCGGGGGGGAGAGAGAGAGCAGCAGCCTACTACTGCCCTCTCCTCCACCTATTCCTTGTCGTTTTCCTGTTCTCCACTTCACTTCATCTCTCCTTTCCTTCCTCTTTCCATTCAATGTGGGTGCGAGAAAAGCAAGCCAACACATCCTCCACTTTTTCCCCCCAGTTCTACTGTCCACCTCTCCTGCTCCCTGCTTCTTTTTCCTCCACTCTATAGCAAAGTGGGGTTGCGCTCCTCTCCAACATTGCTTTCTCTGGCAGGCACCCATACTATACCCTTCCCTTTCTCTCCCTAACCCCTGACCTGAGAATGGTCTGTCCTCTGCCTCCTGCCCATGCACAGCCATTACTCCAGAACCCTTTCTTTCTGAGGGGATCTTTATTCCAATAGAAAAATGTGTACTGTGTCACAATGTTGCAATGGCAATATTCGACTGCACATGACAAAAAAATATAATCAAATTGTATGTGTCACATGCTTCATAGACAACAGGTGTAGACAAACAGTGAAATGCTTACTTACGGGTCCTTTTCCAACAATGCAGAATTAAAGATAAAGATAAAAAAAATGTAATAGAAATAGTGACAAGGAATAAATACACAGGGATTAACGTGTAAAAGTATTATGGCTATGTATAGGGAGTTCCAGTACCGAGTCGATGGGTACGAGGTAATTGAGGTAGCTTTGTATATATAGGTAGGGGTAAAGTGACTGTGGCGTTAGTATGCATGTGTGTGTGCATATGTAGTGTGTGTGTGTCTGTGTGTGTTGGGGTGCCAGTGTAAGTATGTGTGTGTGTGTGGGTAGAGTCCAGTGTGTGTGCATAGTCAGTGCAAGAGTCAGTGCAAGAGAGTTAGTGCAAAAAAGGGTCAATGCAAGCCATTTAATTGAGATATTTAGCAGTCTTGTTCATCAGTCTTATGGCTTGGGGGTAGAAGCTGTCCAGGGCTTGTTGATTCCAGACTTGATTGATTCCAGACGGTAACAGTGCACTGTTACTGCTTTCCGTGTGGAAGCAGAGAGAACAGTCTATGGCTTGTGTAGAGTCTTTGACAATTTTTTTATCCTTCCACTGACTCCGCCTGGTGTAATGGTCCTGGATGGCAGAGAGCTCGGCCCCAGTGATGTACTGGGCAATACTCACCACCCTCTGTAGCGCCTTGCGGTCGGGCGCCTTGCAGTGGCCGTACGAAGCAGTGATGCAGCCAGTCGAGGTGCAGCTGTTGAACTTTTTGAGGATCTGAGGGCCCATACCAAATCTTTTCATCCCCCTGATGGGGAAGAGGCGTTGTCATACCCTCTTCACAACTGTGTGGGTGTGTGTGGACCGTGTTAATTCCTTAGTGATGTGTACACAGAGGAACTTGAAGCTCTCGACATCTCCACTACATCTGGACTACTCCCTATGGAGGTGTTTGTGCGTGTGTGTGCATGCATGTGTGTGTGATTGTTTTATTCTTCTATCTTTGTGTATAGTGATAATGGAAACTCCTCCACAAACAAAAAGGCACAAAAAATAACATTGACAGACTGAGAAACATTGGTATTCATCAGACTCTGACCTATGGCACATTATGATATATATTATTTTTTAGCTTTTCTAAAATAGGCATTACAAGTAAATTTAACTGCCTAGAAATTATGTAGTATGTACTGACATTATGGTTCATTTTCATAGATGATATTTGTTACTGTTTCTTTATTTTTAAATTGGGTCAAAATCTGTAGAATTGCAGCAAACTTACTTTAAAACTGCAACATTTTCTCTACGCCCAATTGCAAAATGTGTAGAATTGCAGGAAATTAACTATAAAACAAATGAAAGTTATCCCCATCATCAACATGGGGGCCACTAAAATGTTTTGCCTGTCAGGTGGGGGTCCCCCAACAAAAATTCAGCTTAGGGACCCCCTAAAGACTAGGGACGGTTCTGTTGCAGGTGAGAAAAAAAAAACAGTACCAACAATGTGTTTGTTTGACAGTCACTCACTTGAAGGCAAGGATGACTTAACAAGCAAGTCAGGTTTTTTTTAAATTATTTATGTCTCAGAGTGCATCCTTGTGTGCATCACGACTATGTACACTCCTGTATACACATTATCCATTATCTTCCAATGACAGAGAGAGAGAAAGAGAACATTTTTGCACGCTGTGATAGATTGTAACGTTTGCGCTGGGCCAACAACTAACAATTCATGTAGGGGCGACAGATAGCCTAGCGGTTAAGAGTGTTGGGCCAGTAACCGAAAGGTCGCTGCTTCGAATCCCCGGGCTAGGTAAAAAAATCTGTTGATGTGCCCTTAAGCAAGGCACTTAACCCCGAATTGCTCCTATAAGTCGCTCTGGATAAAAGCGTCTGCTAAGTGGCTAAAATGTCAAATGTAAATGTAAGCGCTGCTTGGAATAGCTCTGTCCTTGTGTAGCCAATTTGATGCTTTCGTTGAGGGAATATTTAGCTTTCTGTTTTCAACAGGATTGAACAGGAAATGAAACGTTAGAAAGCTAGCTTGTGCTGTTTGTGTTCCTGTGCTTCCGTGTCCATGTATGCTCTCTCCCTTCTGCTTCTTCCTCTCCTCCCTTCTCCCCCTCTCGCCCTTGCATGTCTCCTTTAGCGTGCTTTTATGTTCCTCAAAGCACTGACAAACCAGGGTTATAGTTTACCCCGGGATTTTCCTTCACAAAGAACAATACAAAATAATAAACTTTACATTGCTATACCTGTGGGTCAACTTTGGGCAGTAGGTAACCAAAGAAGGAGAACAACTTTTTTTTATCAGAACATAGGGTTCTGAAAAAATACAACAACAAAAAATACAAAAAACTTGCTATTTGCGTTTAGGAGATTGAGATACTGCCATTCATATCCCACCTAGTGATCCTTAATGTTTGCGAATATGTTACAAAACATCTTCAGGTAACCATTGACCTTATAGGTGTCCTCTAATAGTAAAATATTGTATGTAACTCAAGACGTATTGTCTGTCTCATATGGTACCGGTATATCCCTATTGTTATGTATGTTGTGTCTTTTTGGCACTTTATTGTGGACCTATGAATGCATAGGTTAAATGTCTAATTACTTGGGTAATGTCATTTATTTCTGTGTGCTATGTGAGGTACTGCTGCCTATGGATATAGATATGTGCCTCCAACAACCCATGCCATCCAATAGATATATAATATAAATATATGTTTTGAATTCTGTGACAGATAGAAAAAGATATTTAGCATATACAAATATATGTGAAATTAATTCTTTATTTTGAAAATCATCAATCATTGAGGCCCTACCTCACATTTTGTATTTATGTATAGAAATGCAGTTGGAGTACAGTATCTTTGCCAATAATAATAATATATCGCTATTATATCATGAAATGTATAACCTATAAATCTATAAATGTCATTGTTTTGAACTTGAAGTCTTGTGTGGATTTTTTTGGGAGACATGACATTCACCAGTATCCAAAAATCGTTATGTTTAATTGCTCAAATTCACTTTTATAACTGCCAACATCTGTTGTTTAAAATCCACAGACAAGAACAGCCATGAATTTTAATTTGTATTTCAAGTGAAACTATCAATGAAGCTGGCATGCAGATTTCAGTAATGGAACTCGAGCTACCTGCGTTCACCTGCTGTATGTACTGCTGGCCACATGGTGGCGCTATAAACAGTGGACAAGTTTGTATCTCTTTCTCTGTCCTTCTTCCTCTCCACAGCTATCTCTCCAACTTTTACACTTAAAAATTCTAAATATCTAATTTGAGCGTGACTGTGCCAAGGCATGGCATGTATATCTAAAGAAATATAAATACATGATCAAAGGTGAGAATATTAGGGGCTCTCTTCAATCCGCATCACTGAAGTTAAGCTTTACAACGTGCTTTATAATTGAAGGGCAATGTTTCCGCTTTAGTGGAGACTGCATTCACGGTAAACCCTGCATATCAGCTCAATCGGAAATTACCTTCACATTTCTATTGCAGAATCTGTAACGCTTCAGCTTCAGTCAGCAGCAAAGAAGTGACTTGTTTTGAAAAGCAGGGAAGCAGAAATGCTGCAGATGTCTATTGAGCTATTTTTATCCTCAATGCCACTGTCAAGGAATCAGCAAAGCTTAAGGAGTTGTTTGTATTCAAAAGCAAGGAAAACATCTGTGGTGATGTTACTGATTTTAATACTACATTCTCCAAATTGCAGAGAATATGGATCACTGAAATCATCATGTCTTCTTAATGGGGCAATCTGGGATTCAACAACAGCAAAGCAGCACCCCGCCACTTTTTTTGGCTGAGAGATCGGGCTGGAGAAATATAACCTCTCAAATTTATAGATTGAGTAATGGATGTAAAGCTGCACAGTTTCAAACAATGGCGTAAAACAAGCTTGTATTTTGGGTTCTGTTGGGGTAAAACAGTTGGGCCTAGATTAGGGGCTCTATTCAATCTGTAAAGCTGAAGTGTTACAGATTTCGTAATAGAAAATGTGAACGTAATTTCAGGTTGAAATATGCAGCATTTACTGTGAATGCAGTCTCCACTAAAGCGGATTGAATAGACCTCTCAATCAGGTCAAATGTTAACCGGCGATGGCTGACATCTGCATAGCTGATGTTTTGGTTGTGTCTGAGGTGTAACTGTGTTGAAGCTGTCAAATCGGTGAGCAGCTGCTCTTGATCATTGTCATGAAGGCACACCCGTCCCACTTACGTTAGAAGTTCAGAACGAGAAAGTGTAGGCTATATAGAAATAATTACCCTCAAATTGAAATCATTAAACAAAATAATAAGAACTTCTATCAGCCTAATCGAGGTGTAGATTACATCTCACATTCTAGTGTTCGATTTTGTAAACAATCCCAGATTGCAATCCCAGATTGCCCCTTTAATATGTGGATTAGTCATTTATGAACACGTGCACAGGTAATAACCTTTTTTCTACCTATACCACAGGTCTCTTAGGTAGTGTTATCTAAATACTCCATTAAGTTTAGTACTGTCTCATGGCAAACCAAGTGTATGGGCTGCAAGAGTAATTCAGGATATCTTACAAGTGGAATCATAATTATCCCACCTTCTAGAGTCAATGACAGGCAGTCATTGAGATGGCAGCTTTGAAATGTACAGGGTGTGACAATGGGGTACGTTGTGGCTGTACTAAACTCATGCAACATTTATCAATTATATTCTTCAAGAATCAATGGTAAGAGGCCTATTATTATTTGAAAAGGATCACCTGTTAATATTGCATATTGTACTATAACTACTTCAGCATGTATCCTTACTTCCTTGTAGCAATCACCAGTCTCACAAGCCTGGATGGATGAAAGCCCAATATCCACCCATTTGCTTTCACCAAACTCATAATGTCGGATCTCATCAAGGGGACGGTCAAGAAGGATTGACTCTTTGATGTTTCTGAACAGGACTTGTATCCTCTATGCTTTCAGTGTCATTCTAGCTTCAACATTCTGACCACAGCAGCCTACCCTGCTCTCTTGCCCTGACTGTCTGCCTGTTTGTTTTACCATCAGTTAAGTTCTCTGGGACGTCAGTGAGTGAAGACACGTGGGCCATACTGGGCACGTTGCTGCCAGTAGGCCTACACTTTTGACAAGGAAATCCTTCATTCTTAATCTTATGAGTTTAGAAGGTAAACAGACCTTGAAGAACATCCAACTTCGCACACAAAACTTATATAGCCGGCCCAATAGCGATATTGATGAATTTAGCATATTGTGAATTCTCTCCCTACATTTTACTTCCTGATAGGAATACATTTAAATGCATTTTATATTGAATATCATATTTCTTATCAGGCCCAATTGGAATATGAGGTGGTTTATATTGAAGTTCATCATTCTGTTCATTTGCATTAAAGGGCCAATCATCAGTTGGACTAAATTAATGATATGTACCCATTGATTCATGAGCTTAGTTCACCTGTCTTACCCCATCAGATCCCGACATATAAGCCTGTTTTACTCCCATGTTTGTAAACAATAAACAAACACTGTATACCCTTAGGGCCCAATTCAATCCTATCCGCATTAGCCGACATCCGCATAGCTGATGTTTTGATGGTGTCGGAGGTGGAACTGCGTTAGAGCTGTCAAATCCACAAGCGGCTCCTGGCATTGTACCTAAAGCAGAGAGAGTGAAGGAAAAGCAGCCAAAAGCATTCCAGGTGAAGCTGGTTGAGAGAATGCCAAGAGTGTGCAAAAATGTCATCAAGGCAAAGGGTGGCTATTTTGAAAAAGCTCAAATATAAACTATATTTGGATTTGTTTAACACTTTTTTGTTTACTACATGAGTCCATATGTGTTATTTCATAGTTCTGATGTCTTCACTATTATTCTACAATGTAGAAAATAGTGAAAATAAAGAAAAACCCTTGAATGAGTAGGTGTGTCCAAACTTTTGACTGGTACTGTACTGTAATGATTTTTCAATTTGAGAGTAATCATTTCTACATAATTAGAAAGTGCTTGATGGATAACTCACATAAGAGGACAAAACAGAAAAACATTCTGATAAAACTGCAGTTATTCACAATAAACTGATAGCTCTTAATAAAGATTGTAAAATACTTGTTCATTCTGAACTTCTCATTCTGAACACAATATATTTTGATATTGTGAATGCATATTGTGAATGTGCCTCGCACATAGGCAACGATGCATCTGTTTTGGTAAACAGCTGAGGGATGGCTGGAGAAATGTAACCATTATCAACTTCAACGTTGGAGCTATAGATAAAAGGACTGACCCAATGCGAGAACATTGCCTTTAAAGGTGCATAGCTGAAAAGGGGCGATCCGATTGAATCCCGGTCTTAATCCGAGAAATTACTTTTAAATGGAGGCGCATTGTTGACCAAGAGTTTGGTATATACACTCCCCACCCCTCCATATGTGTTTGGACAGTGAGGCATTTTTGTTTTACAATTTGGCTATATACTCCAGCATTTTAGATTTGAGATTAAGGGCTCTGTTTTGCCAAACAAACATTAATTAGAAATTGCTTCATGTAAACATTTCCATACTGACATTTTCTACCCCGTGCAAGTTTCGGCAATTTACCATTCCAGCTCGTTGCGTTGAGGTGGGAGGAATGGCAATATTTAAGGTGTGTCCTTAAAAACAAGCACAAAAGGGAACATTTCATGCAGAGCTAATGGGAAATTTGAAGACCCACCAAAAGGAGGTCTTAGCAGTAACAGATTTGGTAATTGCATGGATTTTGAGAGCGAAAGCTCAGCCTATCTAGCTGTGACGCAAAGTGCCCATGGAACGAGAGATGTTCCTTTTGTGCCAGTGGATCTCGTATTTTAAAACATAAAAGAACGATTGCTTTCCCCCTACTTTGTTTAATTTGATTAAAAAAACAAGCATAGCCTACCCTCCCCTCAATCAAGGCTGGTTTAGCAGCTTTGCATAGGTGCATCTTTTTATCCTGGCCATGCATTAGCCAATCAATAAAGGGGTTGTAAATGGTCTAAATGGTGCCTTGAAATATTTTGGATAGATACTTTTTCATGATTCACCTGCATAAATCATTTAGCTTATTCAGTTAGGATATCCATCCCCATTTTCAAGAGCGCCCCTCGTCCTAAGACATTCAGTCCTCCTATAATGCCCTATCAACGATGGCTCATTGTGTCTTCTTCGGGTTTAATGGCGAATTACACGCAAAATATGTATTGTCGCCACCAAATGAACAGGGGTGCATAGCATCCCAAACGTTGATCCAGAGCATCCCAAACATGCGCAATGGGTGACATGTCTAGTGAGTATGCAGGCCATGGAAGAACTGGGACATTTTCAGCTTTCGGGAATTGTGTACTGATCCTTGCGACATGGGGCCATGCATTATCATGCTGAAACACGAGGTGATGGCGGCGGATGAATGGCACGACAACGGAACTCAGGATCTCATCACGATACCCCAGTGCATTCAAATTGCCATCGATAAAATGCAATTGAGTTTGTTGTCTGTAGGTTATGCCTGCCCATACCATAACCCCACCGCCACCATGGGGCACTCCGTTGACAATGTTGACATCAGAAAGTTGCCCGTTACAGTTGAAACCGAGATTCATCTGTGAAGAGCACACTTCTCCAGCATGCGGCCATCAAAGGTGAGCATTTTCTCACTGAAGTAGGTTACGACGCCAAACAATGGTGCCGGAGGGGATGGCTGACGTTTTACGTGCTCCTAACCAACTGTGCTATTTTGTTTGTTTTTTCACGTTGTTTGTAACTTCTTTTTTTACTTATTTTGTAAATAATGTTGCTGCTACCGTATTGTTGCTCCTTAATTATTTGATATTTTGATATTTTTATTTAGTTGTTGTTACAAGCCCTTAAACAACAATGTAAGTAACATTTCACAGTAAGGTCTACACCTGTTGTATTCGGTGCATGGAGTTTGCCAAAAGGCACCTGAAGATTCTCAGACCATGAGAAACAAGATTCTCTGGTCTGATGAAACCAAGATTGAACTCTTTGGCCTGAGTACGACCCTGCCTCACACAGGAAGCGGCGCAGGTCCTAATCCAGGCACTTGTCATCGCCCGTCTGGATTACTGCTACTCGCTGTTGGCTGGGCTCCCTGCCTGTGCCATTAAACCCCTACAACTCATCCAGAACGCCGCAGCCCGTCTGGTGTTCAACCTTCCCAAGTTCTCTCACGTCACCCCGCTCCTCCGCTCTCTCCACTGGCTTTCTGTTGAAGCTCGCATCCGCTACAAGAACATGGTTCTTGCCTACGGATCTGTGAGGGGAACGGCACCTCCGTACCTTCAGGCTCTGATCAGGCCCTACACCCAAACAAGGGCACTGCGCTCATCCACCTCTGGCCTGCTCGCCTCCCTACCTCTGAGGAAGCACAGTTCCCGCTCAGCCCAGTCAAAACTGTTCGCTGCTCTGGCACCCCAATGGTGGAACAAGCTCCCTCACGACGCCAGGACAGCGGAGTCAATCACCACCTTCCGGAGACACCTGAAACCCCACCTCTTTAAGGAATACCTAGGATAGGATAAAGTAATCCTTCTAATCCCCCCCCCCCCCTTAAAAGATTTAGATGCACTATTGTAAAGTGGTTGTTCCACTGGATATCATAAGGTGAATCCACCAATTTGTAAGTCGCTCTGGATAAGAGCGTCTGCTAAATGACTTAAATGTAAATGTAAATTTGAGGTCAAGACCCTGGTGAGGACGACGAGCACACAGATTACCGGGTCTCCTGATGGCAGCCGGCACGGGTATCAAACCTAGCAACGCATTTTGAACTGCTATTGTTTCAAATTCTATTGCTTCTAACTTCAATATGCTCTTTAAATAAATAAGACCTACACCACTTTTGGAATCCTCTACATGTAATTATTGGCGGAGAGTCACGTCATATTTTTCAATATACTGTAGGCCTACCCTATGCGACAATGGGCTATTATAATACTGTATATGGTGTCCAGGTCAGGATAACCAAAGCATTTCTTTTTTAAAGACTATCAGAAAGAATATTGGTACTTATTTATTTTGATCCAAAGCCATGAATGAGTGAGTCACTCAGCTTTATGTAGGTGCCGGGCTATATGACTGTGCCATCAACTTGATAATATATAACAATATTTCAGAGGTTATTTTGTTTTCAAAAAAACTAAAGTGAGCGATTGTAATCTGAATAAAGGCCAAAATAATATTTGTAAAGGCCAAAACATTTATTTCTGTTTTTAGAGGGAGAGAAACGCTGGGCCAACTGTGCGCCGCCCTATGCAACCAAACACAGCCAACTTAACTAAGAAATACATTTGATGAAAGAAGTCTCCCCCTACCCTCCTTTTAGGAAAGTCTATTGTCCATCTACCTACTAATAGCCATAATGGCGCTGTACAACGTGACTATGTGTGTTTGAAAGAGTATTTTCCAGTAAGCAACAATTTGTTTACCTTCATTAGATAACTTTGTTCCAGTATTTCTGTAACTCAGTGAAATTTATTCCCAAAATAATTTGTTAAGGATCCATAACTAAATAAACATCGGCATTTTGAAAGAGTATTTTTATCATTATTTTATTAACGAAAGCATAAAGATGCTGATGAAGAAATACAGTACTATACTGTATATGCTTTAACATTTGGATAATAAAGCATTTAAGCATTTTGAAGATATAAGCCACCTGCATTTGTTTATTAGGCTATAGCAGAATAGCAGAACAGCAGAACGGTCTGGGCGGCCCTTGCTGTGCCTGGTGAGCAGTTGGTCAAGTTCTGTTGTCAGAAGAGGAATGGAAATGTCAGGGTGAACCTGATGAACCCGCCAGGTATGTTGACTCTGCCTGTCAGAGGTGAAGTTCCAGAGCTCACAGGTGTGCCTGGCATGGATTGTGACTCAATCTCATTCCTTGCCCTCTTCAATGCGTCATTCTTCGCCTGACTCTCCACCAATGCCGCCTGGCTCTGGACCAATGCATCAGCTGTCGCCCGTATCTCTGCCCTCTCCCTGAACGTGATCTAGACAAAGGAGATTATTGTGGACTACAAGAAAAGGAGGACCGAGCATGCCCCCATTCTCATCGGTGGGGTTGTAGTAGCTGTGGTGGTGCAGGTTGAGAGCTTCAGGGTTCCTCGGCATCCACATCACCAACAAACTAACGTAGTCCAAGCACACCAAGAGAGTAATGAAGAGGGCACGACAAAACCCATTCCACCTCAGGAGACTGAAAAGATTTGTCATGGGTCCTCAGGTCCTCAATAGGTTCTACAGCTGCACCATCGAGAGTATTCTGACAGGTTGCCTGGTATGGCAACTGCTCGGCTTCCGACCGCAAGACACTACAGAGGGTAGTGCGTACGGCCCAGTCCATCACCGGGGCCAAGCTTCCTGCCATCCAGGACCTCTATATCAGGCGGTGTCAGAGAAAGGCCCCCACCCTAGTCATAGATTGTTCTCTCTGCTACCGCACGGCAAGTGGTACCGGAGCTCCAAGTCTAGGTCCAAGAGGCTTCTAAAATGCTTCTACCCCCAAGCCATAAGACTCCTGAGCATCTAATCAAATGGCTACCCAGGCTATTTGCATTGCCCCCCTCCCTCTTCTACGCTGCTGCTACTCTGTTATCTATGCATAGTCACTATAATAACTCTACCTAAATGTACATCAATTACCTCGACTAACCGGTGCCCCTGCACATTGACTCATTGACTCCCTGTATATAGCCCCGCTATTGTTATTTTACTGCTGCTCTTGAATTATTTGTTACTTTTATTTCTTACTTTTTTAGGTATTTTCTTAAAACTGCATTGTTGGTTAACCTGTTGGGTCTAGGGGGCAGCATTTGCACGTCTGGATAAATTTTTTTTACCCGATTTAATCTGGTTACTAATCCTACCCAGTAACTAGAATATGCATATACTTATTATATATGGATAGAAAACACTCTAAAGTTTCCAAAACTGTTTGAATGGTGTCTGTGAGTATAACAGAACTCATTTGGCAGGCAAAACCCTGAGACATTTTCTGACAGGAAGTGGATACCTGATGTGTTGTATTGACTTTAAACCTATCCCATTGAAAAACACAGGGGTTTAGGAATATTTTGGCACTTCCTATTGCTTCCACTAGATGTCACCAGCCTTTACAAAGTGTTTTGAGTCTTCTGGAGGGAGATCTGACCGAACAAGAGCCATGGAACGATGATGGCCCATTAGACACCTTGCGCGCGAGTTGATGTTGGGTACCCTCGTTCCAATACGTTATAAAAGAGTATGCATTCGTCCACCTTGAATATTATTCATGTTCTGGTTAAAAAAGGCCCTAATGATTTATGCTATACAACGTTTGACATGTTTGAACGAACTGAAATATTTTTTTCCCCTCGTTCATGACGAGAAGTCCGGCTGGCTTACATCATGTGCTAACGAGACGGAGATTTTTGGACATAAATTATGAGCTTTTTTGAACAAAACTACATTCGTTATGGACCTGTGATACCTGGAAGTGACATCTGATGAAGAGAATCAAAGGTAATGGATTATTTACATAGTATTTTCGATTTTAGATCTCCCCAACATGACGTCTAGTCTGTATCGCAACGCGTATTTTTCTGGGCGCAGTGCTCAGATTATTGCAAAGTGTGATTTCCCAGTAAGGTTATTTTTAAATCTGGCAAGTTGATTGAGTTCAAGAGATGTAAATCTATAATTCTTTAAATGACAATATAATATTTTACCAATGTTTTCTAATTTTAATTATTTAATTTGTGACGCTGACTTGACTGCCGGTTATTGGAGGGAAACGATTTCCTCAACATCAATGCCATAGTAAAACGCTGTTTTTGGATATAAATATGAACTTGATAGAACTAAAAATGCATGCATTGTCTAACATAATGTCCTAGGAGTGTCATCTGATGGAGATTGTAAAAGGTTAGTGCATCATTCTAGCTGGTTTTATGGTTTTGGTGACCCTGTCTTTGACTTGACAAAACATTACACACAACTCTTGTAAATGTACTGTCCTAACATACTCTAAATTTATGCTTTCGCCGTAAAACCTTTTTGAAATCGTAAAACGTGGTTAGATTAAGGAGATGTTTATCTTTCAAATGGTGTAACATAGTTGTATTTTTGAAAAATTTGAATTTTGACATTTATTTGGATTCAAATTTGCCGCTCTTGAAATGCACCTGCTGTTGATGGAGTGCACCACGGGTGGCACGCTAGCGTCCCACCTAGCCCCAAGAGGTTAAAGGCTTCTAAGTAAGCATTTCACTGTAAGGCCTACACCTGTTGTATTCGGTGCATGTGACAAATAACATTTGATTTGAAATTTGATAAGATTTGCATTGAAAAATGTTGTGGTTGAGAGGGATGAGGCAAAAGGAAGGCAAGTAATTCTGGCTGCACAACCGATTGGCAAACGTACAGTACTGCAAATTGAGAGATCATGTGACTAAACTGAATAAAAAGAAGATACTACACTGTGAAACAAATATAAATGACATAAAGAATTACATTAAAAAGCTTTGGAGCACCTTCAATTACATTTTTGGAAAAAAGGCATCATTCATTGAATCAGATTGCTCATTCATTATGTCATGACGTTGCCCTCTGGGTTTTCTATGCACCATCTCCCGACCTCTATACTTCTGACACAAGGCTGTGTGAAGGCGGTCATAAATTCCAAAGGGAATGTCCTGCCAAACAGGCCACTGTCTATTTACTGAGTGTTTTCATGGAGAGAACAAAGGATTCTTCCACCTCACAGAATTGGAGAACCGAATGACATTTATGTTCTGGAGAAGGTATAAAAGATCGGTGAAGAATCCAGCTACGAACTGGTCCGCTTGGTACAATTTTGTGAGGCTCATTAGAGACAATATGACCATATTACCATAATAAGGTTTATATACTAGCCTCAGCGATGAGACTTACATCTAATGGTTGTATGAAATGATTTAATAAGATTAAAGCTATTTGAAATATTATGAGATGCAAATGTTGAGATGCAAATGATGTTAATGTGAGAGAATTGTATTTCTGTTCAAAACCTTAACTAAATCATCGGCACGCCCCCAGGGACACAGACAGGACAAGGCGTCATGTGACAGCCTGTTATATGTTCAGTATAAAACCCCCACCTAGAATTTCTTTCTTCAGACCAGCTTACCTCAGAAGAGAGAGCCAAGGTTTAAACATGCATTCCTCTACTGAACTTTGACCATACCACGTGGTTAACCTCTCTGGGCTAGGCGGGACGAATTCGTCCCACCTACGCAACAGCCAGTTGAATCCCGTGGCGCGATTTTCAAATACATTAGAAATGCTATTACTTCAATTTCTCAAACATATGACTATTTTACAGCCATTTAAAGACAAGACTCTCGTTAATCTAACCACACTGTCCGATTTCAAAAAGGCTTTACAACGAAAGCAGAACATTAGATTATGTCAGCAGAGTACCAAGCCAGAAATAATCAGACACCCATTTTTCAAGCCAGCATATAATGTCACCAAAACCCAGAAGACAGCTAAATGCAGCACTCACCTTTGATGATCTTCATCAGATGACAACCCTAGGACATTATGTTATACAATACATGCATGTTTTGTTCAATCAAGTTCAAACTTCCGGGGAATTCGCTAACATTTTACTAAATTACTCACGATAAACGTTCACAAAAAGCATAACAATTATTTTAAGAATTATAGATACAGACCTCCTCTATGCACTCGATATGTCCGATTTTAAAATAGCTTTTTGGTGAAAGCACATTTTGCAATATTCTAAGTACATAGCCCAGGCATCACGGGCTCGCTATTTAGACACCCGGCAAGTTTAGCACTCACCATAATCATATTTACTATTATAAAAGTTTGATTACCTTTTGTTGTCTTCGTCAGAATGCACACCCAGGACTGCTACTTCAATAACAAATGTTGGTTTGGTCCAAAATAATCCATCGTTATATCCGAATAGCGGCGTTTTGTTCGTGCGTTCCAGACACTATCCGAAATAGTAAAGAAGTGTCGCGCGCATGGCGCAATTCGTGACAATAAAATTCTAAATATTCCATTACCGTACTTCGAAGCATGTCAACCGCTGTTTAAAATCAATTTTTACGACATTTTTCTCGTAGAAAAGCGATAATATTCCGACAGGGAATCTCCTTTTCGGCAAACAGAGGAAAAAATTCCAAAGGCGGGGGCGGTCGGGGTCACGCGCATAAGCCCAGTGTCCCTTGATCGGCCACTTGAGAAAGGCGATAATGTGTTTCAGCCTGGGGCTGGAATGACGACATTCTGTTTTTTCCCGGGCTCTGAGCGCCTATGGACGACGTGGGAAGTGTCACGTTAGAGCAGAGATCCTTAGTAAATGATAGAGATGGAAAAGAAGTTCAAGAAATGGTCAGACAGGCCACTTCCTGTAAAGGAATCTCTCAGGTTTTGACCTGCCATTTGAGTTCTGTTATACTCACAGACACCATTCAAACAGTTTTAGAAAATGTAGGGTGTTTTCTATCCATATGTAATAAGTATATGCATATTCTAGTTACTGGGTAGGAGTGGTAACCAGATTAAATCGGGTATGTTTTTTATCCAGCCGTGTCAATACTGCCCCCTAGCCCTAACAGGTTAACAAGCCGCCATGCCGGTTTAGTCCACTAGGGCACATTACTCTACCATTTCTTTGTGACGATAACTACTGTTTGTATGCTTTCTGTGAATTACTTAGTTTAGTAAATAAATGATTTTAAGACAATTGATGTATGGATGACTTAGTGAAGACTGGGTTTGTGCAGATAACAACAATTTACGACATTTGGAATGAGACTGGACGAGGTAAAGAATACACCATTTAAACCAGAAGATAATCGGTCAGATACTATAATATAATAATATAGGAAAGTTATATTAGGAAAATTATAACTTTGTAATCTGAATATTTTCCTTGGTGCCCCGATCTCCTAGTTAATTACAGTTAACCGATTAATCAGTTTAATCGCGTAATAATAATTACAGGGAGTTATTTGATAAACATGTCTTCAGTTTAATGGTGCCCAAAGACACGACAATTACAAAACCGGCTGATATTGCCAACTACTTTAATGATTTAGATTAGCAACAAGCCCTGACACTACACATCCAAGTATATCTGACCAAATTATGAAAGACAACAATTGCAATTTTAAATTCCGTAAAGTGAGTGTGGAAGAGGTGAAAAAATAGTTGTCTATCAACAATGACAAGCCACCTGGGTCTGACAACTTGGATGGAAAATTACTGAGGATAATAACAGACAATATTACTATCATTTTCCATATCTTCAATTTAAGCCAATATGTTTTGAACCGAGAAAGTTTCCAATCCAGGGTTACTCCATGCAGTTTAGTCACCTCAAAAATGCTTTTAGGTTTTGAAATATTTAAGACTAACTTATTCCTTGCTACCTATTCTGAAACTACCTGCAGCTCTTTGTTAAGTGTTGCAGTCATTTCAGTTGCTGTAGTTGCTAACGTGTGTGGTGTTGAGTCATCCGCATACAGAGACACACTGGCTTACTGTTCAGTCAAGTGGTCAGGTGCCACAAATTGCATTTTTCTCAGAACAGGACAGCACAGCTGGCCCTTGGATGTACACAGAAAGCAAGCAGTAATAATATGCATGTCAATCTCCCCTGGCTCAAAGAGATTGAATTCATCACTAGTTGCATTTGTGAGAGGTAATGACATGTTGAAAGCACCAAGCTGTCTGTTTTAACGACTAGCACACAGCTCTGACACCCATACATACCCCACAAGACATCCCACTAGAGGTCTCTTCACAGTCCCCAAGTCCAGAACAGACTATGGGAGGCGCACAGTACTACATAGAGCCATGACAACATGGAACTCTATTCCACATCAGGTAACTGATGCAAGCACTAGAATCAGATTAAAAAATCAGATAAAAATACACCTCATGGAACAGCAGGGACTGTGAAGCAACACAAACATAGTGTGTTTTGAATTCTGTAATGAATGTATTGTAATGTTTTTAAAATTGCATAACTGCCTTCATTTTGCCGGACCCCAGGAAGAGTAGCGGCGTATGAGCCTGTAATGAATGTATTGTACTTTTAAAAAAAAATTTATCACTGCCTTCTCATCATTGGGGAAGCATAATAAATACAAATATGTGCTTGGGTCTTTAAAACACAAAATAAGTAATTCTCAAGTGAGGGACATCAAGGAGATTAACCTCCAACGTTCATAAGCTTGTTCAGTACATGAGGGCATATTTTGTCATGACCACCACAATTGTTTTATACACAGGACAGGAGTTTACAAGTTTTTGTTCGAGCCCTATACTAACACCTCATTTCAATTAATTGTGGTCTAAATTGAAGACTTGTCCACAGTGCAATCCCCTGGGACAGAAAATATTGTCTGTATTTTAGAATGAGCTTCATAAGTTACAATGTCCAGACACATCTGCATGATAAAAAATAGAATGGGTGAATCTATTTACAGTTGTCACGTCCTGACCAGTAGAGGGTGTAGTTGGGTCAGGACGTGGCAGAAGAGAAGTGTGTAGGTTGGTTTGTTTCGTTTATTTTGGCCGTGTGGCTTCCAATCAGGCACAGCTGTAGAGGGTTATTGCTGATTGGGAGTCACACATAAGTAGCCTACTTTTCCTTTGGGGTTTGTGGGTAATTGTTCTTGTTACTGTGTTAAACGTGACAGGACTGTTTTGGTTGTCTGTTTATTGTTTTGTATTGTATAGTGTCCGTTTGATTATTAAATATACGATGAACACTAACTCCGCTGCATTTTGGTCCACTCTCTCTAAAGACAGCCGTTACAGTATTACCCACCAACAACGGACCAAGCAGCGGAGGAAGGAGAAGCAACAGGAGAACAGCTTGATGGACTCTTGGACATGGGAACAGATACTGGACGGAGAGGGACCATGGACTCAGGCTGGGGAGTATCGCCTCCCACAGTGGGAGATTGAAGCGGCGAGAGCGGAGAGGCGATATTATGATGAGAGAGAGTGCAACAAGCACGAGAGGCAGCCCCAATAATTTTTTGGGGGGGGCACACGGGACAGTCGGCGGAGCCGAGGTCGGAACCAGAGCCAGTCGGGTTGACATTGGAGGTGAGCGGGGGTACGAGGCAGAGACTGTGAAGGAGTTAACCTGTTAGGGCTAGGGGGCAGTATTGACATAGCCGGATAAAAAACGTACCCGATTTAATCTGGTTACTACTCCTGCCCAGTAACTAGAATATGCATATAATTATTGGCTTTGGATAGAAAACACCCTAAAGTTTCTAAAACTGTTTGAATGGTGTCTGTGAGTATAACAGAACTCAAATGGCAGGCCAAAACCTGAGAAGATTCCATGCAGGAAGTGGCCTGTCTGAGAAGTTGTGTTTCATCTTGGCTCTTTTTATTGAAGACTGAGGATCTTTGCTCTAACTTGACACTTCCTACGGCTCCCATAGGCTCTCAGAGCCCGGGAAAAAGCTGAACGATATCGAGGCAGCCTCTGGCTGAAACACATTATCGCTTTTGGCAAGTGGCCGATCAGAGTACTATGGGCTTAGGCGCGTGCCCGAGTCGACCAAATGCTTTATTTTCTTTCGTCTGTTTACCTAAACGCAGATTCCCGGTCGGAATATTATCGCTTTTTTATGAGAAAAATGGCATAAAAATTGATTTTAAACAGCGGTTGACATGCTTCGAAGTACGGTAATGGAATATTTAGAATTTTTTTGTCACGAATTGCTTCATGCTCGTCACCCTTATTTACCCTTTCGGATAGTGTCTTGAACGCACGAACAAAACGCCGCTGTTTGGATATAACTATGGATTATTTTGAACCAAACCAACATTTGTTATTGAAGTAGAAGTCCTGGGAGTGCATTCTGACGAAGACAGCAAAGGTAATAACATTTTTCTTATAGTAAATCTGACTTTGGTGAGTGCTAAATTTGCTGGGTGTCTAAATAGCTAGCCCTGTGATGCCGGGCTATCTACTGAGAATATTGCAAAATGTGCTTTCACCAAAAAGCTATTTTAAAATCGGACATATCGAGTGCATAGAGGAGTTCTGTATCTATAATTCTTAAAATAATTGTTCTGCTTTTTGTGAACGTTTATCGTGAGTAATTTAGTAAATTCACCGGCAGTGTTCGGTGGGAATGCTAGTCACATGCTAGTCACATGCTAATGTAAAAAGCTGGTTTTTGATATAAATATGAACTTGATTGAACAAAACATGCATGTATTGTATAACATAATGTCCTAGGGTTGTCATCTGATGAAGATCATCAAAGGTTAGTGCTGCATTTAGCTGTGGTTTGGGTTTATGTGACATTATATGCTAGCTTGAAAAATGGCTGTCTGATTATTTCTGGCTGGGTACTCTGCTGACATAATCTAATGTTTTGCTTTCGTTGTAAAGCCTTTTTGAAATCGGACAGTGTGGTTAGATTAACGAGAGTCTTGTCTTTAAAATGGTGTAAAATAGTCATATGTTTGAAAAATTGAAGTTTTTGCATTTTTGAGGTATTTGAATAACGTGCCACGGGATTACACTGGCTGTTACGTAGGTGGGACGATTTGGTGCCACCTACCCTAGAGAGGTTAATGGGGAAATTAAAGGAGAGCGAGATGAGAGAGCTGCTAGTTTGGTGCATAAGGCACGGCATTCGCCCTACGGAGCGTGTCGTGGAAATTATGTCACCTGAGGCAGCTCTCCATACTCGTCCAGAGGTGCTTGCTGGTTGTTTGGTGAAGACTCTGCCTGCGCCCAGAAACAGGCCTCCTGCATGTCTTCCCAGCCCTGCACGTCCTGTGCCTACGCCCAGAACCAGGCCTCCTGCATGTCTTCCCATCCTGGTCACGCCCGTGCCTCCTCCACGGACCAGTCCTCCAGTGGGTCTCCCTATCCTGGTCAAGCCCGTGCCTCCTCCACGGACCAGTCCTCCAGTGGGTCTCCCCATCCTGGTCAAGCCCGTGCCTCCTCCTCGGACCAGTCCTCCAGTGGGTCTCCCGATCCTGGTTCGTCCTGTGCCTCCTCCAAGGACCAGTCCTCCGGTGGATCCCTCCACCCTGGTCTCTCCTGTGCCGCCTCCTCAGACCAGGCCTCCAGCGGGTCTCCCCAGCCTGGTGAGTCCAGGGCCTGCACCCAGAGCCAGGCCTCCTTCATGTCTCCCCAGCCTGGTGAATCCTGAGCCGGATCTGCCAGAGTGGCCCGCCGTGCCGGATCTGCCGGAGTGGCCCGCCGTGCCGGATCTGCCGGAGTGGCCCGCCGTGCCGGAGCTGCCGGAGTGGCCCGCCTGTGTCCTCCGGCGTCCTCCGGCGCAGCCAGAGTGGCCCGCCTGTCCTCCGGCGCAGCCAGAGTGGCCCGCCAGCCGAGGGCGCAACCAGAGTCGCCCACCAGCCGGGCGCAACCAGGGTCGCCCACCAGTCCTCCGGCGCGGCCAGGGGTGCAACCTAAGTGGGCGACGCCAAGGGTGCAGCGGAGGCCACGTCCCGCACCTGATCCACCTCCAGGTTAGGTGGATTGGGGAGGGGGGGTGTAGCACAGTGCCGTCGTTGACGGCAGCCACCCTCCCTTCCCTCACTTATTGTTTAGGGGGGGATCATTTTTTGGGGGGGGATTTTTTGTTGTTTCGGTGTAGGTGCATTCGGTGTATGCACCTTTGAGGGGGGGTACTGTCACGTCCTGACCAGTAGAGGATGTAGTTGGGTCAGGACGTGGCAGAAGAGAAGTGTGTAGGTTGGTTTGTTTCGTTTATTTTGGCCGTGTGGCTTCCAATCAGGCACAGCTGTAGAGGATTATTGCTGATTGGGAGTCACACATAAGTAGCCTACTTTCCCTTTGGGGTTTGTTTGTAAATGTTCTTGTTACTGTGTTAAACGTGACAGGGCTGTTTTGGTTGTCTGTTTATTGTTTTGTATTGTATAGTGTCCGTTTGATTATTAAATATACGATGAACACTAACTCCGCTGCATTTTGGTCCACTCTCTCTAAAGACAGCCGTTACAACAGTGCATTCAGAAAGTATTCAGACCACTTGACGTTTGCCACAGTGTTACGTTACAGACTTATTCTAAAATGTATTAAAAAAACTGAAATATCACATTTACATAAGTTTTCAGACGCTTTACTTATTACTTTGTTGAAGCACCTTTGGCAGTAAGTTTCTCCCATTATTCTCGACAGATTCTCTCAAGCTCTATCAGGTTGAATGGGGAGCATCACTGCACGGCTATTTTCAGGTCTCTCCAGAGATGATCGATTGGGTTCAAGTCTGGGCTCTGGCTGGGCCACTCAAGGACCTACAGAGCCTTGTCCTGAAGCCACTCCTGTGTTGTCTTGTGCTTAGGGCTATTGTCCTGTTGGAAGGTGAACCTTGGCCCCAATCTGAGGTCCTGAGCAATCTGGAGCTGGTTTTCATCAAGGATCTCTCCGTACTTTGCTCCATTCATCTTTCCCTTGATTCTGACACGTCTCCCAGTCCCTGCCGCTGAAAAACATGCTGCCACCACCATGCTTCACCATACTGATGGTGCCAGGAATCCTCCAGACATGACGCTTGGCATTCAGGCATGACACTTGGCATTGTTTCTCATGGTCTGAGAGTCTTAAGGTGCCTTTTGACATTTCCAAGTGGGTTGTCATGTGCCTGATACTGAGGAGTGGATTCCATCTGGCCACCCTACCATAAAGGCCTGAATGGTGGAGTACTGCAGAGATGGTTGTCCTTCTGGAAGCTTCTCCCATCTCCACAGACAAGTTCTAGAGCCCTGTCAGAGTGACCATCGGGTTCTTGGTCACGTCCCTGACAAAGGCCCTTCTCCCCTGATTGCTCAGTTTGGCCAGGTGGCCAGCTCTAGGAAGAGTCTTGGTGGTTCCAAACTTCTTTCATTTAAGAATGATGGACGTCACTGTGTTCTTTTGTGACCTTCAATGCTGCAGACATTTTTTGGTACACTTCCCCAGATCTGTGCCTCAACACAATCCTGTCTTGGGGGCACTACGGACAATTCCTTCGACCTCATGGCTTGGTTTATGCTCTGACATGCACTGTCAACTTTGGGAACTTATATAGACAGGTGTGTGCCTTTCCAAATCATGTCCAATCAATTGAATTTACCACCGGTGGACTCCAAATCAAGTTGTCGAAACATTTCAAGGATGATCAATGGAAACATGATGCACCTGAGCTCAATTTTGAGTCTCATAGCAAAGGCTCTGAATAATTATGTAAATAAGGAATCTGTTTTTTATTTATAATCAATTTTAACAAAATTCTAAAAACCTGTTTTCGATTTGTCATTATGGGGTTTTTGTGGGTAGATTGCTGAGGAAAACATTTTTTAAATACATTTTAGAATAAGGGTTTAATGTTACAAAATGCAGAAAAAGTCAAGCGGTCTGAATACTTTCCAAAGGCACTGTACATGATATATGCTTCACTTTGCTGCCAAATGCCTGGTTTTAAATTTGTCTCCAATGATTATAAGGTAAAATAGATCTAAAGCAAGTGTATTTATACTTACAATTCCCTTATCCAAACGGATTACTAGCTCTTATCAAGCTGTAAATTATAGTGCATGGAGAATGGTGTTATTTCTATTGAAGTATATGTTTTTTCCACTTGGAACCGATAGGTTTGCTAGGCCTTATTCATGGTTTCCTTATGCGTGAAGGCAATGGAATTAAGTCAAGGTCAGAATATGGCGTATCTGTAGACACACCTCCACCACACCTTAATTTATTTGATCTCCACCCTGAACGAATAGCAGATGAATAGGATACTTCATGGTCATTCTTCATGGTCATTCTATTTCAGGTCAGAATTCACAGAGAGGAAAGTGCATAAAAGGGGAATTGCGGTCCAATTATGCTTGCTCTGGTCGGAATCGGCCCCTAAGGGAATGACTGCTGTAAAACCAATTCTGAGACTGTACACCGTGATTGTGAAACAAACATGCTTTTCTTCACACACCTGTTTGCATTATGAAATCACACCGGGCACTATCTTCTCTGGCCCATCCTCACTGGCAAAATCGATTGTCAGAAGGGGTCAAACCCCTGTGCCAGAAAAGCCTCTCCTCATCAGCTTGAAGAAGAGGAGAGGGGCTTTAAATAAATGCTTAGCCATTCTGTTTCCCCAGCAGCGGCTCGATAGAGAGGGCATCACTGGCCCTGTCACTGGCTCAGACTCACCGTTTAATTACACTCACATCGATTGGCCAGGATGTCAATAAGGCATTTAAGCAGCATAATCTGCCTTGTATTAACATGAGGGACAACCATGAACAATATGCACAAGGTTTATGCATTTATTTATTCGCATTCTGTTTTTGGATAAGATGCTGCATGCATCACCCCTGGCATTTCTACTCTGCTGCCTGGCTACTCAAGAGATATCAATAGAGAGAGAAAGGGGATTGATCAATAAGGGCAGGGCGTTGGGAAAAAACAACAGCAAATGTAATACTCTAATCAAATCAAATGTTATTGGTCACATACACATGGTTAGCAGATGTTGCGAGTGGAGCGAAATGCTTGTGTTTCTAGTTCCGACAGTGCAGCAATATCAACAAGTAATCTAACAATTCCACAACATCTACCTAATACACACAAATCTAAGTAAAGGCAAGACGGGGCTGCAGTGGAGCAGGTTGAGAGCTTCAAGTTCCTTGGTGTCCACATCACCAACAAACTAACCTGGTCCAAGCACACCAAGACAGTCGTGAAGAGGGCATGACAAAACCTATTCCCCCTCAGCAGACTGAAAAGATTTGGCATGGGTCCTCAGATCCTCAAAAGATTCTACAGCTGCACCATCAAGAGCATCCTGACAGGTTGCATCACTGCCTGGTATGGCAACTGCTCAGCCTCTAACCGTAAGGCACTACAGAGGGTAGTGCGAACGGCCCAGTACATCACTGGGGCCAAGCTTCCTGCCATCCAGGACCTCTATACCAGGCGGTGTCAGAGGCAGGCCCTAAAAATTGTCAAAGACTCCAGCCACCTAGTCATAGACTGTTCTCTCTGCTACCGCACGGCAAGCGGTACCGGAGCTCCAAGTCTAGGTCCAAGAGGCTTCTAAACAGCTTCTACCCCCAAGTCATAAGACTCCTGAACACCTAATCAAATGGCTACCCAGACAATTTGCATTGCCCCCCCTCCCTCTGTTTTACACCGCTGCTACTCTCTGTTGCTATCATCTATGCATAGTCACTTTAATAACTCTACCTACATGTACATTTTACCTCAACTAACCGGTGCCCCCGCACATTGACTCTGTACCAGTACCCCCTGTATATACAGTTGAAGTTGGAAGTTTACATACACCTAGTTTGGAGTCATTAAAACACATTTTCAACCACTCCACAAATTCCTTGTTAACAAACTATAGTTTTGGCAAGTCGGTTAGGACATCTATTTTGTGCATGCGCAAGTAATTTTTCCAACAATTGTTTACAGACAGATTATTTTACTTATAATTCACTGTATCACAATTCCAGTGAGTCAAACGTTTACATACACTAAGTAGACTGTGCCTTTAACCTGTTATGGCTAGGGGGCAGTATTTTCACAGCCGGATAAAAAACGTACCCGATTTAATCTGATTATTACTCCTGCCCAGAAACTAGAATATGCATATAATTATTAGCTTTGGATAGAAAACACTCCAAAGAGGATCTCTGCTGTTATGTGACACTTCCTACGGCTCCCATGGGCTCTCAGAAGGCGGCAAAAAGCTGAATTGTGGCTTTGCAGGCTCTGGCTGAAAAAAAGTAGCGCGTTTGGATAGTGGCTGGTCACAGTACTGTGAGACTCAGGCGCGTGCCCGAGTCGACCCCATGCTTTGTTTTCTTTCGTCTTTTTACCTAAACGCAGATTCCCGGTCGGAATATTATCGCTTTTGTATGAGAAAAATGGCATAAAAATTGATTTTAAACAGCGGTTGACATGCTTCGAAGTACGATAATGGAATATTTAGAAATCTTTTGTCACGAAATGCGCCATGCTCGTGACCCTTATTTACACTTCGGATAGTGTCTTGAACGCACGAACAAAACGCCGCTGTTTGGATATAACTATGGATTATTTTGAACCAAACCAACATTTGTTATTGAAGTAGCAGACCTGGGAGTGCATTCTGACGAAGAACAGCAAAGGTAATCAAACTTAGTAGTATACTCCTAAATTTCATCAGCTGTCCAGGTGGCTGGTCTCAGATGATCCCGGAGAAGAAGAAGCCAGATGTGGAGCTACTGGGCTGGTGTGGTTACACGTGGACTGCGGTTGTGAGGCCGGTTGGATGAACTGCCAAATTCTCTAAAATGACGTTTGGTCAGGGCTAAACTTGGTGGGTGTCTAAATAGCAAGCCGTGATATCTACTCAGAATATTGCAAAATGTGCTTTCACCGAAAAGCTATTTTAAAATCGGACACCTCGATTGCACAAAGGAGTTCTGTATCTATAATTCTTAAAATAATTGTTATGTTTTTTGTGAACGTTTATCGTGAGTAATTTAATAAATTCACCCGAGGTTTGCGGGGGGTATGCTAGTTCTGAACGTCACATGCTAATGTAAAAAGCTGGTTTTTGATATAAATATGAACTTGATTGAACAAAACATGCATGTATTGTATAACATAATGTCCTAGGTGTGTCATCTGATGAAGATCATCAAAGGTTAGTGCTGCATTTAGCTGTCTTCTGGGTTTTTGTGACATTATATGCTAGCTTGAAAAATGGGTGTCTGATTATTTCTGGCTGGGTAATCTGCTGACATAATCTAATGTTTTGCTTTCGCTGTAAAGCCTTTTTGAAATCAGACAGTGCGGTTAGATAAAGGAGAGTCTTGTCTTTAAAATGCTGTGAAATAGTCATATGTTTGAAAAATTGAAGTTTTTGTATTTTTGAGGAATTTGTAATTCGCGCCACGCCTATCATTGGATATTGGAGCAGGTGTTCCGCAAGCGGAACGTCTAGATGTAAGAGGTTTTAAACAGCTTGGAAATTCCAGAAAATTATGTCATGACTTTAGAAGCTTCTGACAGGCTAATTGTGTCACGTCCTGACCAGCAGAGGGAGTAATTGTATTAGTTTTGGTCAGGACGTGGCAGAGGGTTTGTGTTTTGTATGTATTTCTAGTTCTGTCTAGTTTAGTTTTTCTATGTTTAGGATTGGGTATTGGACTCTCAATTGGAGGCAGGTGTTTCTAGTTGCCTCTGATTGAGAGTCCTATATATAGGTGTGTGTTTGGTTTGGTATTTTGTGGGTAGTTGTCTTTAGCACTGCTGTTATGTGTATAGCCTGTTAAACTGTCGGTATGTCGTTCTTCGTTTTGTTGTTTTGGTGTTCACTTTATTTAAAATAAATATTCAAGATGTGCATCCACATTCCTGCTGCGTTTTGGTCCTCTCTACCCGAAGACAGCCGTTACAAATTGACAGTAAAACGAGTCCTATAGCGACATAACCTGAAAGGCCACTCAGCAAGGAAGAAGACACTGCTCCAAAACAGCCATAAAAAAGCGAGACTACAGTTTGCAACTGCACATGGGGCCAAAGATCGTTCTTTTTGGAGAAATGTCCTCTGGTCTGATGAAACAAAAATCTTTTGTCCATAATGACCATCGTTATGTTTGGAAGAATAAGGGGGAGGCTTGTGTAGCATGGTTCGTTCTGCATTGTATAATGTAATAAGGACACTGCCACAACTGAAGGTCTGCTTTTTTGATTTTTATTTGCCCTGCACACGAAGAGACAATGCACAATATGTTAGCCCTTGGCGCAGTCACAGCTCGCAGGCACCTCGCTAGCTGAAGGTCAGGCAAGAGAGAACCAAAAAGAAATAACAGGTGCTGTGTGCACACATTCACTGCACAACAGCACACAATACAAGTAAAATGATATACAACATAATTCGGACAAAATAAAAGACATACCTGCGCACGAATATACAACGCACAATACGTTAGCACTTGGCGCAGTCACAGCTCTCAGGCACCTGTGCGAGCACATGGAAACTCCCTCAAACACTGTCCCAAGTACCCACAAGTTACAATAGGTACCCTAGTTAGCGAGCTCGGTAAAACTTGTTAACATAAATATTTATATTGTCCACATTGTAACAAAACTTATGGTTTTATATTGAAAAACTGCAGAGCCAAGGACAACATACCTCACTAGCTGACGGTCAGGCAAGAGAGAACAATAGGGGGGTACAGAAATAAAGATAACCCACAATTGACCAAACCAAAATCTACAAAAGTTTTACAATCAAGTGTATTTACAATATAGATGTGAAAAAGTGTTTCTACACAAAAAAGTAACATTAGCTATGCAGCTGTAATTACATTAAAAAAAAAATCACTATTATTATTATTATCAAATTATTAACATCCCCTCTTGACCTGGCCTATTTGAACTGGTCATTGTGTGCAACTTGGTGAATAATTAACAACATCACACTGCTACACTTGCAAGCCGAAGAACACCATCCTAACCGTGAAGCACGGGGGTGGCAGCATCATGTTGTGGGGGTGCTTTGCTGCAGGAGGGGCTGGTGCACTTCACAAAATAGATAGCATCATGAGGTAGGAAAATTATGTGGATATATTGAAGCAACATCTCAAGACATCAGTCAGGAAGATAAAGCTTGGTCGCAAATGGGTCTTCCAAATGGACAATGACCCCAAGCATACTTCCAAAGTTGTGGCAAAATGGCTTAAGGACAACAAAGTCAAGGTATTGGAGTGGCCATCACAAAACCCCTGACCTCAATCCTATAGAACATTTGTGGGAAAAAGCATGTGCGAGCAAGGAGGCCTACATACCTGACTCAATTACACCAGCTCTGTCAGGAGGAATGGGCCACAATTCACCCAACTTATTGTGGGAAGCTTGTGGAATGGTACCTGAAACGTTTGACACAAGTTAAACAATTTAAAGGCAGTGCTACCAAATACTAATTGAGTGTATGTAAACTTCTGACCCACTGGGAATGTGATGAAAGAAATAAAAGCTGAAATTAATCTTTCTCTCTACTATTATTCTTTTCACATTTTTAAAATAAAGTGCCGATCCTAACTGACCTAAGACAAGGAATTTTTACTAGGATTGAATGTCAGGAATTGTGAAAAACTGAGTTTAAATGTATTTGGCTAAGGTGTATGTAAACTTCCGACTTCAACTGTAGTCTCGCTATTGTTATTTTACTGCTGCTCTTTAATTACTTGTTACTTTTATTTCTTATTCTTTTCCGTATTTTTTAAACTGCATTGTTGGTTAGGGGCTCGTTAGTAAGCATTTTACTGTAAGGTCTACACCTGTCGTATTCGACGCATGTGACTAATAAAATTTGATTTTGATTTGATTCTAAGGGGATGGAATAAGAATATGTACATATAAATCTATGGATAAGTGATGACCGAGCGGCAATCATCTCACTCTTGCCTTTCATTTTTTCACTCTCTGTTTCCCTTGTCTTTGGTGTATTTTTGCCACCACTTCATCCATACCAGTCCTCAGTTTTCATTCCAAACATTCCAATCCCCAGGCCCTTCCCAGACCCAGAAATAGGCCCAAAATCAGAACTGCAAAGAGGTCCACCCCTACTGTCACACTGGGTCCAGCCCATGAACGGCAAGCATATCTGGGTGCCTCTAGGAGCGCGTTGAGAGGGACCTGCCTTGGGCCTGAGAGCTGAAAGGTCCTTCCCCACCAGGGAGCCCCAGACTACGTCAATGACAGCAGGTTAATTGACTGAACCTCTCTGTTGTGGGAGCCTACTTTGGGCTCTATTGTCTGTTCAATCCGTATCGTGGAAGTTCAGCTTTACAGCGTGATAGAAATATAAAGGCATTGTTCCCATGTTGACCTCTGCTGTATTCACTGTAAACGCTGCATATGTCAGCTCAATCAGAAATTACTTTACAATTCCTATAGCGCTTCAGCAAAACAGATCGAATAGAGCCCTTACAGTAAACTTCAGTCAAAATAATAAAACAAGTTTTATAAAGATAAAAGGCACATACCTGTAGGTCCCATGTTTCATGAACTGAAATAAAAGTCCCAGAAATTTTCAAAACTCACAAAAAAGCAGATTTCTCTCACATTAGTGCACAAATTCTTTCCATCCCTGATAGTGTGCATTTCTACTTTGCCAAGATAATTCATTCACCTGACAGGTGTGGCATATCAAAAAGTTGACAGCATGATCCTGTGCACCTTGTGCTGGGGACAATAAAAGGCCACTCTAAAATGTGCAGTTTTGTCACACAACACAATGCCACAGATGTCTCAAGTTTTGAGGAAGCGTGCAATGGGCATGCTGACTGCAGGAACGTCCACCAGAGCTGTTGGCAGAGGATTGAATGTAATTTCTCTACCAGAAGCCGTCTCAAACGTCATTTTAGAGAATTTGGCAGTTCGTCCAACCGGCCTCACAACCGCACTCCACGTGTAACCACACCAGCCCAGTAGCTCCACATCTGGCTTCTTCTTCTCCGGGATCATCTGAGACCAGCCACCTGGACAGCTGTTGAAATTTAGGAGTATATCTGTCGGTAATAAAGCCCTTTTGTAGGGAAAAACCCATTCTGAATGTCCCTCCCAGGACCATAGGCCCACCCACTTGGGAGCCAGGCCCACCAATGGTTGTGCCCCTGCCCAGTCATGTGAAATCCATAGATTAGGGCCAAATATATTTCTTTCAATTGACTGATTTCCTTATATGAACTGTAACTCAGTAAAATTGCTGAAATTGTTGCATGTGTGTGTGCTTGCTTGTGTTGATTCGCAAACTTAGGTGCTGGATTTTAGGCCAGTAGCAACCAGCACAGGGTGTCCGTTCAGAACACGAGGAAGCAGTAGTTACAGTTCAAGGATTTGATGAAGATCCACAAACACTCATACAACACCACTCTTGTTGATACTAATTGTGGTTCTGTAAAGAAAAGAGGCTATGGCACAGTATGGGAAAATATATGCCTATTTGCATGTCAACAACTAAACAGGCTATGTGGACCCAAACACATGCTAGATGCACAAAGAACAATAGAGCAATTCAGAAATATCTACACATTATAAAACATGATAAGCATGAGCGATCTACAACCGAAAATACCCTAGCACCACAGACAAACACTAACAAATGCTAATCGCTAATAAGCATGCTAAATAGTAATGCATTCTGGATGACAATGCTAATTCTAATACTAACGCTAGCGGGAGTACGCAAGCTAGCTAGCTAGCAAGTTTAACACAAAGGGTACATATTTACAGACACTATTTAGCTCCAAACAACAAGACATCAAGATTTTGGCACTTACATTTAGCTGCACGTACAATAACATCAGAAAGAAAAGCAATTTCCTCTAAGGAGGTAAAATTAGCAGGAGAGAAAAACAGGTTGATCATCAGAATGGAAACTACAGACTGCCTGAGGCCCTGCCTGGTCGGGTATTACCCTAAGTCCTGGGAAAGAAGGCTTCTGATTGGCTAATACAATTGATGATTGGCGTTACCTTATTCCTATAGGAAAACTGAAAGAAAGTTGGTGTCTTGGAAAGGAGATGAGCTGGCCGTTTTTACAGCCGCCCCCAAATGTGTTGTACATATTTGCTTCAACAGACAAGCCAGCTAAGGGTCAGTTGCTTCTTGAGGAAGGGCAGGCACCTGGATAAGTCGAGCAACAAACCTGACGTAGGTTCTGTCCTTGACTTGGATTTCTGCTGTCCTCACTTTCCTGTCTGCTCCAGGGATAATTGACTTGACAGTTCCAACTTGCCAGAGTGCCCTAGGAGACTGATCATCCATGATAATCACAACGGTCCCCACTACAAGGTCTTCCTTATCCTTGTGCCACTTATGGCGGCCTAGAAGTGCAGGTAAGTAGTTCCATGTGAAGCAGTGCAAGAAATGTTCGGCTAGATCCTGGCTGTCTCTCCATCTTTTGCGACTGAGAAGTTCAGACTCTGGGTAGACCACCTGTGGAAGTGACGAGTCTGGCCACCTCATGAGAAGAGAGTTAGGAGTGATTGGATCCAGATGTGCAATGTCTGACGGCACATATCCCATGGGCTTGGAGTTCAAGAACCCTTCTTTTTCGATTAGGACAGTCCTCAGCACCTCTTCGGAGATGGTCTGCGCACCAAGGGTGGTTTGCAGGGCAGTCTTGACGGATCTGATCTCCCTCTCCCAGCATCCTCCAAAGTGTGGTGCACCTGGTGGGTTGAAGACAAAGCGAATCTTCTGACTGGCTAACTGTTCCTGGAGCTGTTCCTCGATCGGACAGGATTTCAAAGGGCTTTCCTCTTCAAGCGACAAAGCGTCTCAACGCTATTAGGAATGAATTGGAATCCATATTCATCAGCAGATCCATATGTACAGGCCGGGTGGTCATGCACTTAAAGATGATGTCCCATCTCTTTTCATTTCTTTGGCCAATCTTGATGATATACGGTCCAAAGCAATCCATGCCTGTAGAATAAAATGTGGGCTTGTGGAGCCGCAGTCGGGCTGGAGGCAGGTCAGCCATCCTAGGCACATCTGGCTGGCCTCTCCACTTCCTGCATTCGGTGCAGCCAAGCTGAAAACGGCAAATGGCTGCCCTATTCTAAGAATCCAGAACCTTTGACGTAGCTCAGCAAACACCCTCTCTGGGCCCGGGTGCCTCAGCTGCTCATCATATTCCCTGATCAGCAACCTGGTGAGCGGATGACCTTGGTCCAGAACCACAGGGTAAAGAACGTCAGGGCCCAGCTGATCACACCTCCGAAGGTGACCTCCAACACGAATCAGTCTGGTGTCATTGTCATACTCCGGGGCCAGCGTCACCAGACGGCTGCTCGGAGGGATTGGCTTGCCTGCCTCTAGTAGCAAGAGGTCTTCTGGGAATCTCTCAGACTGAGCATGTCTGAGTACTTTGAGTTCTGCTTGCTTGAAATCATTGGCTGAAGGGTTGTTGGCACTACTGGTCGCGCTGTGTAGCAACTGCACTGTGGCTTCCACCAGCTCATGGAAAGTGTTGAGCTGGGCAACATCAGGGAGAGACGACTTGGTGTCCGCTGACAGGAGTCCACAGAAGGTAGGCTTCCGCAGCTCCTCTGCTGCGTCAAGAGGTACTTGGTCTGGTATTCTCGGCCAGGATGACTGGGCCTGCCACAGGAATGGAGGACCTTGACTCCAACGGTTATGTTCTGAAAGCTGAGACGGCGTCTTGCCGCGTGTGATATTGTCAGCTGGATTTCTCTCTGTGTCCATGTAACACCAGGCCCGGGGGTCCGTGAGTTCCTGTATTTCTGTTACTCAAGTGCCTACAAATACTTTGTACCTGCAGGAGTCTGACTGGAGCCAGGTTAAGACTGTTGTAGAATCCGACCAGTACGTGACCTCATGGATTTCCAGGGTTCTTTTCTGATGACCACGGCCAGCTGGGCACAGGTGAGTGCAGTGCAGAGATCGAGTCTTGGCATCGACTGTTGTCGTTTTGGGGCGATTCTTGATCTTGCTGCAAAGGATTTCACTTGGATCCGTCCATTGGTGTCTTCAGTATAGAGGTACGCGACGGCACCATACATACGTCCTGAGGCATCACTGAAGACGTGAACACTTCTTGTGCAGGTTGGGAGATCTACAGTGGGGGAAAAAAGTATTTGATCCCCTGCTGATTTTGTACATTTGCCCACTTACAAAGAAATGATCAGTCTATAATTTTAATGTAAGGTTTATTTGAACAGTGAGAGACAGAATAACAACAAAAAATCCAGAAAAACGCATGTCAAAAATGTTATAAAATGATTTGCATTTTAATGAGGGAAATAACTATTTGACCCCTCTGCAAAACATGACTAAGTACTTGGTGGCAAAAACCCTTGTTGGCAATCACAGAGGTCAGACGTTTCTTGTAGATGGCCACCAGGTTTGCACACATCTCAGGAGGGATTTTGTCCCACTCCTCTTTGCAGATCTTCTCCAAGTCATTAAGGTTTCGAGGCTGACGTTTGGCAACTCGAACCTTCAGCTCCCTCCACAGATTTTCTATGGGATGAAGGTCTGGAGACTGGCTAGGCCACTCCAGGACCTTAATGTGGTTCTTCTTGAGCCACTCCTTTGTTGCCTTGGCCGTGTGTTTTGGGTCATTGTCATGCTGGAATACCCTTCCACGACCCATTTTCAATGCCCTGGCTGAGGGAGGGATGGTCTCACCCAAGATTTGACGGTACATGGCCCCACCCATCGTCCCTTTGATGTGGTGAAGTTGTCCTGTCCCCTTAGCAGAAAAACACCCCCAAAGCATAATGTTTCCACCTCCATGTTTGACGGTGGAGATGGTGTTCTTGGGTTCATAGGCAGCATCCCTCCTCCTCCAAACACGGCGAGTTGAGTTGATGCCAAAGAGCTCCATTTTGGTCTCATCTGACCACAACACTTTCACCCAGTTGTCCTCTGAATCATTCAGATGTTCATTGGCAAACTTCAGACGGGCATGTATATGTATTCTTGAGCAGGGGGACCTTGCGGGCGCTGCAGGATTTCAGTCCTTCACGGCGTAGTGTGTTACCAATTGTTTTGTTGGTGACTATGCTCCCAGCTGCCTTGAGATCATTGACAAGATCCTCCCGTGTAGTTCTGGGCTGATTCCTCACCGTTCTCATGATCATTGCAACCCCACGAGGTGAGATCTTGCATGGAGCCCCAGTCCGAGGGATATTGACAGTTCTTTTGTGTTTCTTCCATTTGCGAATAATCGCACCAAATGTTGTCACCTTCTCACCAAGCTGCTTGGCGATGGTCTTGTAGCCCATTCCAGCCTTGTGTAGGTCTACAATCTTGTCCCTGACATCCTTGGAGAGCTCTTTGGTCTTGGCCATGGTGGAGAGTTTGGAATCTGATTGATTGATTGCTTCTGTGGACAGGTGTCTTTTTTTACAGGTAACAAGCTGCGGTTAGGAGCACTCCCTTTAAGAGTGTGCTCCTATTCTCAGCTCATTACCTGTATAAAAGACACTTGGGAGCCAGAAATCTTTCTGATTGAGAGGGGGTCAAATACTTATTTCCCTCATTAAAATGCAAATCAATTTATAACATTCTTGACGTGCATTTTTCTGGATATTTTTGTTGTTATTCTGTCTCTCACTGTTCAAATAAACCTACCATTAAAGTTATAGACTGATCCTTTCTTCATCAGTGGGCAAACGTACAAAATCAGCAGGGGATCAAATACTTTTTTCCCCCACTGTATGTCGGGGCTGACGTAACACCTTGGGAGTGTGACCTGAGACAGCTGTGGAAGTTACTCCAAGCAGTTTAGTCATCTCAACTTGCTCAATTTCCACATGATTTATTACAAGATTTAATTGCGGTTTAGGGTTTAGTGAGTGTTTGTTTTCAAATACAATGCTTTAAGTTTTAGAAATATTTAGGACTAACTTATTCCTCACCATCCATTCTGAAACTAGCTGCAGCTCTATGTTGAGTGTTGCAGTTATTTCAGTTGCTGTAGTAGCTGACGCGTATAGTGTTAAGTTATCCACATACATAGACACTCTGGCTTTACTCAAAGTCAGTGGCATGTCGTCAGTAAACATTTTTAAAAGCACGGGGCCTATACAGCTACCCTTGGAAATTCCTGATTCTAACTGGATTATATTTGAGAGGCTTACATTAAAGAACACCCTCTGTGTTCTGTTAGACAAGTAACTCTTTATCCACATTATAGCAGGTGGTGTAAAGCCATAACACATACGTTTTTCCAGCAGCAGACTATGATCGATAATGTCAAAAGCAGCAACGACGTCTAACAAGACAACCCCCACAATCATTTTATCATCAATTTCTCTCAGCCAATCATCAGTCATTTGTGTAAGTGCTGTGCTTGTTGAGTGTCCTTCCCTATAAGCATGCTGAAATTCTGTTGTCAATTTGTTTACTGTGAAATATGACTGTCTTGTCAAACACCATTTTTTCCACAAGTTTACTAAGGGTTGGTAACAGGCTGATTGGTCGGCTATTTGAGCCAGTAAAGGGAGCTTTACTATTTTTGTGTAGCGGAATGACTTTGGCTTCTCTCCAGGCCTGAGGGCACACGCTCTCTAGTAGGCTTAAATTGAAGATGTGACAAATAGGAGTGGCAATATCATCTGCTATTACCCTCAGTAATTTTCCATCCAGATTGTCAGACCCCGGTGGCTTGTCATTGTTGATAGACAACAATAATTTTTTCACCTCTTCCACATTGACTTTACGGAATTCAAAAGTACAATTCTTGTCTTTCATAATTTGGTCTGATATGCTTGGATGTGTAGTGTCAGCATTTGTTGGGATGCTTAAGTTTGCTTATCTTGCCAATGAAAAAGTAATTCAAGTAGTTTGCAATCTTAGTGGGCTTTGTGATGAATGAGCCATCTGATTCAATGAATGAAGGAGCCGAGCTTGAACTTGTAACCCAGCTGCAATGAACTTCTAACACGGCTGCATGGGATGTCAGATATTCGGGTGTGGTTTATTGCATCCACTGACAGTGAAACACAAGTGACTACTTGTGGATTTAACAGCTCTAATGCAGTTCCATCTCCGACACCGACAAAACAAGAGCTATGCGGATGTCAGCTAGCGTGTATCTAATAGAATTTAGCCCTTCACTCTGAAACAATATTATATTTTCTACACGACCTACTCCACACTTGCAAAGCGAAAATACTATCTTCGCATCTATATTAGGTTTTGATTGGCCAATGTATGTTAAAGTTTGTTTTTCCCCTCCTCTTTTCTCTGGCAATACTCCATATTCCTGAACAACATTTGGGACCCCAGCTGAGAACTCCATTCTGTAAATGTTCACTAGAAGGCGCCGCAATCTGTTAGCTAGTTTTCTTGTAAAAAGGGTGTTTAATTTATTAGCATCATCCAACTGCCACTTTTTGAAATTTCCTCCAAGAAATTCCACAAAGTTGTCAACAGTGACACTCAAATCACAGAGAACAATTAATTATGACCAGTTCCTTCCGTTTGAATATTCGAGAAAGGAACAGATCATAGTCTTTTTAAAATATATTTAAAAAAAAGATGTATTTATTATTTGAATATTTATTTATTGCAGAAAAAAACTGTATACATACAATAAGTATACAAACAGACAATGATAACATATGCTAGGGGGTACAACAAATTACAGATTATACAAAGAACTTAAAAGATGCACACATATTGATTGTTTTAACAGCTTTCTTTATTAGAATGTAGAATGGTCTTAATGTACTTCTCGAATTCCTTATAGAAAACACGGAAGTGTGTTTTTTTCTTAGTGAATTTACAATTAGGAATATGACATTTTGCCATAAGCACAATTAGATATGAGGTAAAATTGTTTTCTTTATCCTTATTACAGTTAAGGAAACCGAGCAGCACATTCTCCCATAAAAAACAAAAGTCCTCAAGAATATTAACAATTATTAAACTATGAATATCTTTCCGTAATTTCTTTACAGGTAGACAATGCCAAAATAATTTACATGCAAAACTGTTTCTGGATGCTCAACACAAAAAGTACAGTTAATGTTAATGTATTTTTGAGTTTCTTCAGGTAATGATTCGCAGGGTAATACTTATTGATCATTCTGAAAGAGACCTCTTGACCTTGTTAACAAGCAGGTATTTTTGTGTGGTAATAACCAGACTTCTTTCCAACAGATATTATTGACAAATGTATTCCAGTAAATTGTGACATAAGGAATGGATACAATATCCCTTTGAAATAAAGCACGTATAGGTCTGTTGTTCTGAGGGAGCAAGGAGAAACACTTTTTTCCAATTGGAGAGTCAACTGGATTAAGTGAGGATAGGTCAAGAAGGTGAGGTCTGGTTACATCTATAAACAACATGAGAGTTCCAGATGGAATAGCGTCAAAGACTATTGCGAACTCTCTAGGTATAACAGGAATATTATAACAAGATAAGAATTGGCAATCTATCTGTCCTAGGTACCGAGTTCTGATGCCAAACTGAAACTTAGCCACTTTCTCATATCTTAGCAACAGTAGCTCACTCGCTACACAAGTTTTTATCTAGCTAGCTAACGTTATATCCCGACAACATTGATGCTCAATATGTTTTTGATCTCAGCCATATCTAAGCCAGGTAGCCTTTATTGCAATTGTATCCGATTCGTTAGTTGATGTTGTAACGTTAGCTAGAATTCGGGTTTGCAGCATCTCATTAGTGGGAACCAAGACTGTTCCTCAGGGCAGGCCTGTCTTTTTAATTTAATTTATTTAAGTAGGCAAGTCAGTTAAGAACAAATTTGTATTTACAATGACAGCCTACCCCGGCCAAACCAGAGCATTTGGGACTCCCAATCATGGCTGGTTGTGATACAGCCTGGAATCAAACCAGGGTCTGTAGTGACACATCTAGCACTGAGATGCAGTGCCTTACACCGCTGTGCCACCCAGGAGCTAGATATGTTTGAGATGTGTCGGAAGCAATTGTACCATTTTAGCTAACCCTAAAACTTTTCATAACCTTAACCTAATTCTCTTAACCAGCCACCTTAATCATCCTAAACTGCTAAATTAAATTCTCCTAACCTGTGGTACGAAAAGTCACTTCTGCTAGTCAAAACCGGCAAACCTGCACTGAAAACAGTCTCACAGTCACTAATGCGATTCAGCCCTGGGTTCACGTCTCATATGAGCAGACCAGCTATAGCACAACTTGGCTAGCTGGCTAGCTAACTACTTTTACCTTGACAACAGATTAACTATCTAACACGCAGGAGCTCAGATTGGCTACAAACGTTAATTTTGTTGCATCAAATCTACCTCTCCACCGTAGCTATCTACGTTTGCTAGTTAGCTATGTTAGCTAATCAAAACCAATACTCAAATTACCTACAATAGCGTAATGCCATGACAGTTCCATCAAACAGAAGTAACGTTAGAACGTTATAGCTATGTCTATCCTTATGTTGATCATCAGTATTAGCATCTCTTTGCCCATATCTCCAATATTATTTTGACTCTCACCCCTAATAATATGTGTCCAGGCAATGTTGTTCTGCACTAAGACGGCTGTTGACTGATGTTGCAACATGTTAGCCTGACAATTGTGTAATTCATACACAACTTAACTATTGAAAGGCAAGCAGCAGATGATGAGACGAGTTACAGAAAGTATTACAATAACAAAACATAAAAAACATAACATTTCACTCAAGTCAACCTTACCAACATGATTGTAATACAGTCATCAGTACTATTCATATTAACCTACTGGACCTCCTTAGCACAAACAAGAACATAAAACAAAAACTATTCACGTTTAAATGATGTAATGGTGAATAAATCATACATTGTTAAATGTGGTAGCTGCAAACTGTCTGTGTTTACATCCCTCTCAGTCCAATCAAAAATCAACAAATACGGCTATAGTAGAGGGAGAGCGGTTACAAGAGAAAAGGGTGGGGGTTCAGATCTCTTGGAGAGGTACCCTCCTGTAGCTTATCAACCAGCTAGTTATTAGAATCCAGTGCACTAGCTTAGGCTTGGAGAAAACCTACAAGACGGTTACTCTCCAGGAAAGCCCTTTATCAGATCATGCTGGATCTTGTGGTGAGTCTGTTGATTCCTTCTCGATCTAGTCATCCTCATTGTGGTACTCCAGCCTTCTGGGGCCTGATTGCTGTCACACTTATCCCCCAGCACCAGCTACCACAGCTGATTAACCTGTTGGGGCTACAGGTTAGCAATGAACCCTGAGACGGGATTGCTAGCAAGGCTGGAAATTCAAAACATCAAAAATCTAATAATTTCAATTTCTCAAACAATCAACTATTTTACACAATTTAAAAGATAAACATCTCCTTAAACTAATTGCATTCCGATGACCGGAATGCAATTATGATAAGACTGTTATGATAAGACCATGATCACCTGAAAAACATAAATAGTGGCACAATTACTTTGTTTGCAAACTGTCGCAACACTGACACTTCTTAAAAACGAAGCAATGCTCTCATATCTAAACTACATGCTTGTGGTCAGCAAAGCAATCAAACGGGTACACGTAACAAAAATGGATTGAAGAATAGTTAATGCATTCAAAAAGTTGGATCATGTCTCAGTGAGAGATGAGATGGGGAATGTGGCTAGTCTAGATAGAACAGGATTTCTTAATCCTGGTCCTGGGGACCCAAAGGGGTGAACATTTTTGTTTTTGCCCTACACAGCCGATCCAAATTACCAACTTGACAAGTGATGATGATTTGAATCAGGTGTGTAGTGCTAATGCAAAAACAATATATCTTCCTCCACTGGCCCTGGCTCCCGAGTGGCGCATTGGTCTAAGGCACTGCATCTCAGTGCTAGGGGCATCACTACAGACCATGGTTAGATTCCAGGCTGTATCACAACCGGCCATGATTGGGTGTCCCATAAGGTGGCGCACAATTGGCCCAGCGTCGTCCGGGTTAAGGTTTGGCTGGGTTAGGCAGTCATTGTAAATTAGAATTTGTTCTTATTAACTGACTTGCCTAGTTAAATAAAGGTTAAATGAAAAATAAAAAAAGTCGTCCTTGACAATGTACCAACGGTTTGAGCCACCCAAAAGGTACCAATTGGATGGCTCCATTTGGAGACATTTCAAGCTAGCTGTGGAGTAAGTTTATGGCATGTTCTTAAAGAAGTTATGTTTAACAAAATCAAAACACTTTTTTGGTGATTTCACATGTTTTTGAAAAACGCACCCCGAACAGCAAATCACTTCCTCATCCTCGTTGTGTAGTATGGCCCCCCTGAAAAAACAGGAACAAATGTTCCAAAAACACCCAAATAATTCCTTTTAGAAACAGCAAAGCGCTCAGGTCTTTATGAAATTGTGTGATTCCAAACTTTATTCGCAACGTTATATGGTCGCATGTTGTGTTTGTTCATTAGCCCAGAGCTATGGGAAAATACAAGTGTGAATCCTTATCCCAGGGCAAAGCTTAGCCCATGGTTAACAAATGCTTGTGTGAACACAGACTAAGCCTGGGGCTAAGAACAATGCAGTGTGAAAAGGTCTATAGAGTGCAAACTAAGGGAAAAATTGCAACTTGTTGTTGTTAGGGATATGTTGAGAATGACATGATGTATTTATGAGAAGGTAATAATTAATACCATTTTAATGTCACTTCTACTCCCGCTCCTCCCCTCTTGCGTTCAACTTCGCAGGGAACTAACCACCGGTCCTGGGATCAATTAGTATGCGCACCTGCACGTCATCATGAGGCACACCTGGACTCCATTACCTCACTTATTACCTCCCCTATATCTGGCACTCTCCTGCGGAGTGCATACAATTTCATCCGCATCCGGGAGGGGGATGAATGGAAGACAGCATTTAGCACGATTTCTGGCCACTACGAATACAGCCCGCAGAGAGTGAGGATGGATGACAAGAAGGTAGATGCAGTCAGATCATGGCCAGCCCCAAGCACCATAAAAGGGGTTACAATGGTTTTTGGAGTTTGCCAACTTCTACTGCCGTTTCATCAGGAACTTCAGCTCTTTTGCCACCCCTCACACCTCTCGGGTGGTTGGTGTGGAGCCCAGCAGCCAACGAGGCCTTCCATCTACTCAAGGGACTTTTCACCTGTGCCCCATTGCTCAAACACCCAGATGCCACAATATCCTTTGTGGTGGTGGTGAATGCTTCAGAGGTGGGCATGGGGACAGATCTGTCTCAACGACAGGGTAATCCACAAAAATTGTACCATTTGCATATTACTCTAAGAAACTGTCCCCTGCAGAGACAAATTACGATGTCGGTGATCGAGAGCTCCTGGTGGTGAAGTTGGCATTAGAGCAGTGGAGACACTGGCTGAGGGCGCCAAGGAACCATTCGTCATCCTCAGCCGACCATTGGAACCCAGAGTACATACAGATAGCGAGGTTGAATCTGCGCCAAGCAAGGTGGACCCTTTTCTTGACAAGGTTCGACTTCACGCTGACCTATCGTCCAGGTTAAAAAAACACCAAGGCCGATGCCCTGTCCCGCCTCTACGATTCCTGAGAGGGTCCTGTCCAGAATGCAACTATAATCCCATCCTCCCGCGTCATAACTCCTGTGGTCTGAGACATAGATGTAGGCATTTGCCAGGCTCTGGAGAGGGAGCCCGCACACACTAACTGTCCTCACGAGCGCATCTACGTTTCGACAGAGATAAGGGTTCGGCTGCTGACCTGGACACACATAGCTCTTGTCGCTGGACATTCAGGTATTTCTCGCACTACCCAATCCATCTCTGAGAGGTACTGGTGGCCCACCTTGGCGCAGGACATCACTCGCTATGTCAACTCCTATTCCGTTTGTGCTCAAACCAAATCCCCTCCCTGAACACCCCAGCAGGGAAACTCCTTCCCCTTCCCTTGCCTCAGCGTCCTTGGTCCCATCTATCCATTGACTTTGTTAATGATCTTCCATCTGCCGGTTTCACCACCATTTTGGTGGACGTGGATACGTTTTCAAAATCCTGTCGTTTAACCTGTTGGGTCTAGGGGGCAGCATTTGCACGTCTGGATAAAAAAAATGTACCCGATTTAATCTGGTTACTAATCCTACCCAGTAACTAGAATATGCATATACTTATTATATATGGATAGAAAACACTCTAAAGTTTCCAAAACTGTTTGAATGGTGTCTGTGAGTATAACAGAACTCATTTGGCAGGCAAAACCCTGAGACATTTTCTGACAGGAAGTGGATACCTGATGTGTTGTATTGACTTTAAACCTATCCCATTGAAAAACACAGGGGTTTAGGAATATTTTGGCACTTCCTATTGCTTCCACTAGATGTCACCAGCCTTTACAAAGTGTTTTGAGTCTTCTGGAGGGAGATCTGACCGAACAAGAGCCATGGAACGATGATGGCCCATTAGACACCTTGCGCGCGAGTTCATCTTGGGTACCCTCGTTCCAATACGTTATAAAAGAGTATGCATTCGTCCACCTTGAATATTATTCATGTTCTGGTTAAAAAAGGCCCTAATGATTTATGCTATACAACGTTTGACATGTTTGAACGAACGGAAATATATTTTTTCCCCTCGTTCATGACGAGAAGTCCGGCTGGCTTACATCATGTGCTAACGAGACGGAGATTTTTGGACATAAATGATGAGCTTTTTTGAACAAAACTACATTCGTTATGGACCTGTGATACCTGGAAGTGACATCTGATGAAGAGAATCAAAGGTAATGGATTATTTACATAGTATTTTCGATTTTAGATCTCCCCAACATGACGTCTAGTCTGTATCGCAACGCGTATTTTTCTGGGCGCAGTGCTCAGATTATTGCAAAGTGTGATTTCCCAGTAAGGTTATTTTTAAATCTGGCAAGTTGATTGCGTTCAAGAGATGTAAATCTATAATTCTTTAAATGACAATATAATATTTTACCAATGTTTTCTAATTTTAATTATTTAATTTCTGACGCTGACTTGACTGCCGGTTATTGGAGGGAAACGATTTCCTCAACATCAATGCCATAGTAAAACGCTGTTTTTGGATATAAATATGAACTTGATAGAACTAAAAATGCATGCATTGTCTAACATAATGTCCTAGGAGTGTCATCTGATGGAGATTGTAAAAGGTTAGTGCATCATTTTAGCTGGTTTTATGGTTTTGGTGACCCTGTCTTTGACTTGACAAAACATTACACACAACTCTTGTAAATGTACTGTCCTAACATACTCTAAATTTATGCTTTCGCCGTAAAACCTTTTTGAAATCGTAAAACGTGGTTAGATTAAGGAGATGTTTATCTTTCAAATGGTGTAACATAGTTGTATGTTTGAAAAATTTGAATTTTGACATTTATTTGGATTCAAATTTGCCGCTCTTGAAATGCACCTGCTGTTGATGGAGTGCACCACGGGTGGCACGCTAGCGTCCCACCTAGCCCCAAGAGGTTAACTTGTTATGGATAGGGGGCAGTATTTTCACGGCCGGATAAAAAACGTACCATATTTAATCTGATTACTCCTGCCCAGAAACTAGAATATGCATATAATTATTAGCTTTGGATAGAAAACACTCAAGTTTCTAAAACTGTTTGAATGGTGTCTGTTAGTACAACAGAACTCATTTGGCAGGCCAAAACCTGAGAAGATTCCAAACAGGAAGCGCCCTCTCTGACTATTTCTTGGCCTTCTTGATCATCTCTATCCAAAACAGGGGATCTCTGCTGTAACGTGACATTTTCTAACGCTCCCATAGGCTCTCAGAAGGTGCCAGAACGTTGAATGATGACTTTGCAGGCCATGGCTGAAAAACAGTAGCGTATTTGGTAAGTGGTCGATCTGAGAACAATGAGACTGGCGCGTGCGTGCACGAGACGACTCCATGTTTTTATATTCAGTCTTTGAACGAAAACAACAACTCCCGGTCGGAATATTATCGCTTTTTCACGAGAAAAATCGCATAAAATTGATTTTAAACAGCGTTTGACATGCTTCGAAGTACAGTAATGGAATATTTTGTATTTTTTTGTCACGAAACGCGCCGGGCGCGTCACCCTTCTTTACCCTTCGGATAGTGTCTTGAACGCACAACAAAACGCCGCTATTTGGATATAACTATGGATTATTTTGAACCAAACCAACATTTGTTATTGAAGTAGAAGTCCTGGGAGTGCATTCTGACGAAGAACAGCAAAGGTAATCCAATTTTTCTTACAGTAAATCTGAGTTTGGTGAGGGCCAAACTTGGTGGGTGTCAAATTAGCTAGCCATGATGGCCGGGCTATGTACTCAGAATATTGCAAAATGTGCTTTTACCGGAATGCTATTTTAAAATCTGACACCACGATTGCATAAAGGAGTTCTGTATCTATAATTCTTAAAATAATTGTTATGTTTTTTGTGAACTTTTGAGTAATTTAGTAAATTCACCGGAGGTTTGCGGTGGGTATGCTAGTTCTGAACATCACATGCTAATGTAAAAAGCTGTTTTTTTTATATAAATATGAACTTGATTGAACAAAATATGCATGTATTGTATAACATAATGTCCTAGGAGTGTCATCTGATGAAGATCATCAAAGGTTAGCGCTGCATTTAGCTGTGGTTTTGGTTTTTGTGACATATGCTTGCTTTGAAAATTGGTCTACATGGACAAGTTCTGGCCTGGTTTAGATCTTATCTGTCGGAATTTCTGTGTGAATGGTTTGTCCTCTGACAAATCAATTGTAAATTTCGGTGTTCCTCAAGGTTCCGTTTTAGGACCACTATTGTTTTCACTATATATTTTACCTCTTGGGGATGTTATTCGAAAACATAATGTTAAATTTCACTGCTATGCGGACGACACACAGCTGTACATTTCAATATAACATGGTGAAGCCCCAAAATTGCCCTCGCTAGAAGCCTGTGTTTCAGACATAAAGAAGTGGATGGCTGCAAACTTTCTACTTTTAAACTCGGACAAAACAGATGCTTGTTCTAGGTCCCAAGAAACAAAGATCTTCTGTTGAATCTGACAATTAATCTGGATGGTTGTACAGTTGTCTCAAATAAAACTGTGAAGGACCTCGGCGTTACTCTGGACCCTGATCTCTCTTTTGAAGAACATATCAAGACTGTTTCAAGGACAGCTTTTTTCCATCTACGTAACATTGCAAAAATCAGAAATTTTCTGTCCAAAAATGACGCAGAAAAATTAATCCATGCTTTTGTTACTTCTAGGCTGGACTACTGCAATGCTCTACTTTCCGGCTACCCGGATAAAGCACTAAATAAACTTCAGTTAGTGCTAAATACGGCTGCTAGAATCCTGACTAGAACCAAAAAATGTTATCATATTACTCCAGTGCTAGCCTCTCTACACTGGCTTCCTTTTAAGGCAAGGGCTGATTTCAAGGTTTTACTGCTAACCTACAAAGCATTACATGGGCTTGCTCCTACCTATCTTTCCGATTTGGTCCTGCCGTACATACCTACACGTACGCTACGGTCACAAGACGCAGGCCTCCTAATTGTCCCTAGAATTTCTAAGCAAACGGCTGGAGGTAGGGCTTTCTCCTATAGAGCTCAATTTTTATGGAATGGTCTGCCTACCAATGTGAGAGACGCAGACTCAGTCTCAACCTTTAAGTCTTTACTGAAGACTTATCTCTTCAGTAGGTCCTATGATTAAGTATAGTCTGGCCCAGGAGTGTGAAGGTGAACGGAAAGGCTGGAGCAACGAACCGCCCTTGCTGTCTCTGCCTTGCCGGTTCCCCTCTTTCCACTGGGATTCTCTGCCTCTAACCCTTTTACAGGGGCTGAGTCACTGGCCTACTGGTGTTCTTCCATGCCGTCCATAGGAGGGGTGCGTCACTTGAGTGGGTTGAGTCACTGACGTGGTCTTCCTGTCTGGGTTGGCGCCCCCCCTTGGGTTGTGCCATGGCGGAGATCGTTGTGGGCTATACTCGGCCTTGTCTTAGGACGGTAAGTTGGTGGTTGGAGACATCCCTCTAGTGGTGTGGGGGCTGTGCTTTGGCAAAGTGGGTGGGGTTATATCCTGCCTGTTTGGCCCTGTCCGGGGGTATCATCTGATGGGGCCACAGTGTCTTCTGATCCCTCCTGTCTCAGCCTCCAGTATTTATGCTGCAGTAGTTTATGTGTCGGGGGGCTAGGGTCAGTCTGTTACATCTGGAGTATTTATCTTGTCTTATCCGGTGTCCTGTGTGTATTTAAACATGCTCTCTCTAATTCTCTCTTTCCCTCTTTCTGTCTTTCTCTCGGAGGACCTGAGCCCTAGGACCATGCCTCAGGACTACCTGGTATGATGACTCCTTGCTGTCCCCAGTCCACCTGGCCGTGCTGCTGCTCCAGTTTCAACTGTTCTGCCTGCGGCTATGGAACCCTGACCTGTTCACCGGACGTGCTTGTTGCACCCTCGACAACTACTATGATTATTATTATTTCACCATGCTGGTCATTTATGAACATTTTAACATTTTAACATCTTGACCATGTTCTGTTATAATATCCACCCTGCACAGCCAGAAGAGGACTGGCCACCCCTCATAGCCTGGTTCCTCTCTAGGTTTCTTCCTAGGTTTTTGGCCTTTCTAGGGAGTTTTTCCTAGGGAGTTTTTCCTAGCCACCGTGCTTCTTTCACATGCTTTGCTTGCTGTTTGGGGTTTTAGGCTGGGTTTCTGTACAGCACTTTGAGAATATCAGCTGATGTACGAAGGGCTATATAAAAATTGATTTGATTTGAAAATGGCTGTGTGATTATTTTTGGGAGGGTACTCTCCTGACATAATCTAATGTTTTGCTTTCGTTGTAAAGCCTTTTTGAAATCAGACAATGTGGTTAGATAAAGGAGAGTCTTGTCTTTAAAATGGTGTAAAATAGTCATATGTTTGAGAAATTGAAGTTTTTGCATTTTTTAGATATTTGTATTTCGCGCTGTGCGATACCATTGGATATTGGTGAGGCGTTCCGCTAGCGGAACGTCTGTCCCTAACATGTGAGTCTGGAAGGAGAGTTTACAGTCTAACCAGACACCTAGGTATTTGTACTTGTCCACATATTCTAAGTCAGAACCGTCCAGAGTAGTGATGCTAGTCGGGCGGCAAGCGGTTGAAGAGTATGCATTTAATTTTATTAGCATTTAAAAGCAGTTGGAGGCCACAAAAGGAGTGTTGTATGGCAGTGAATGCAAAGATGACTGGAAAGTACTTACCAGAAGTTGAGAGATTTACCAGACGGCTGAAGATCTGACACCTTAAACATAACGTTTCAAATAATTAGTTAATCTGATGCTTCGCTCTTCAATACAGTTTTAAGTTGTCTCTCACTCTCATTCAAACAGACTTGGCTTCTCTTATACAATTCTAAATAGCCAACATACTAAAACTATTTGTAAATGTAACAGAGGCGCTGAGAGTCGAGAAGCAGGTGAAACATTTAATAAAACATGGAACGAGACAACATGACAGTAGCGTCTACGCATAAACACAGGAACAATACTGACTGGGGAAAGAACCTAAGGGAGTGGCAGATATAGGGGAGGTAATGGAGTCAGGTTTTGGCCTGCCATATGAGTTCTGTTATACTCACAGACACCATTCAAACAGTTTTAGAAACTTTAGAGTTTTCTATCCAAATCTACTAATTATATGCATATTCTAGTTTCTGGGCAGGAGTAGTAACCAGATTAAATCGGGTACGTTTTTTATCCGGCCGTGAAAATACTGGTTCGATTAAGGAGATGTTTATCTTTTAAATGGTGTAAAATAGTTGATCGTTTGAGAAATTGAAATTATTAGATTTTTGCTGTTTTGAATTTCCCGCCGTGCTAGCAATCCCATCAGTGGGATTCTATCCCCAAGAGGTCCCCAAGAGGTTTTAACAACAGGTATTTACACATGTTATATTTTGTATTGTATTTTGTTAACCCAGTATGAAAATGTGATGCTGGGGATTTTACCATCGACAGCCATCAACATCGTTAAGCCCTACACAACTAACGTGCTGTTTCCTATTTAACAACATAAATAAATAATGCTCAACTGGGACCACCGGCTGGGGTGATTTATTTGGACAAAACACAACGCAAGGAGAGTACGATTTACATCTGTTACATATGACACTTGAAATGTGCATGTCACGTGACTGGATCGAAACCAGTCATATCTAACATCCATAAAGCAACATTCAGGGAATTTCATTAATTTGGACATTTGCTCAGTACTTGAAGGGTGAATAGAAAAACTCCCACAAGAGACCTCTTGAAAGTGATAGCACATTACTGCCATCGAGTGGCTAGCGTCCCACATAGCCCATAAGTTAACAAGTGTCAATAAGCAATCATAGCTTTCACCTGGTCAGTCTATTTTATGTAAAGAGCAAGTGTTCCTAATGTTTTTTTGCACTCATAGAAGGGTTTTTGAACCTTTAACCCTGCCACATTGACTGTTAAACTCATGGGTACACTAGCAATAGCTGCCAGCCTTGACGTGAATGGGAACTGCCGTCTATGAATTATGTCTATGGTTGGTTGCGGCTGTCAGTTTGCCTTTGGCAAATTTCTAAATACAATTGCACAAAAAATGTACAGTTTGGAAAGGAAATGCTGTAATGTGTAAATATAGAGCCATGGCTACATAGAACTCTATTCAACATCAGGTAACTGATGCAAGCAGTAAAATCAGAAGAGACACACACAAAGGGACAGACACGCAGACATGTACACATGATAAGACACGCACTCCGTTCAAAAGTTTGGGGTCGCTTAGAAATGTCCTTGTTTTTGAAAGAAAAACACTTTTTTGGTCCATTAAAATAACATCCAATGATCAGAAATACAGTGTAGACATTGTTAACCTCTATGGGACCGGGGGGACGAATTCGTCCCACCTACGTAACAGCCAGTGTAATCCTGTGGTGCGATTTTCAAAATGTTTGAAATGCTATTACTTCAATTTCTCAAACATATGACTATTTTACAGCTATTTAAAGACAAGACTCTCGTTAATCTAACCACACTGTCCGATTTCAAAAAGGCTTTACAACGAAAGCAAAACATTAGATTATGTCAGCAGAGTACCCAGCCAGAAATAATCAGACACCCATTTTTCAAGCTAGCATATAATGTCACAAAAACCCAGAAGACAGCTAAATGCAGCACTAACCTTTGATCTTCATCAGATGACACGCCTAGGACATTATGTTATACAATACATGCATGTCTGTTCAATCAAGTTCATATTTATATCAAAAACCAGCTTTTTACATTAGCATGTGACGTTCAGAAAAAGCATACCCCCCGCAAACTTCCGGGGAATTTACTAACAATTTACTAAATTACTCACGATAAACTTTCACAAAAAGCATAACAATTATTTTAAGAATTATAGATACATCACTCCTCTATGCACTCGATATGTCCGATTTTAAAATAGCTTTTCGGATGAAGCACATTTTGCAATATTCTGAGTAGATAGCCCGGCATCACGGGCTAGCTATTTAGACACCCACCCAGTTTAGCCTTCACCAAAATCACATTTCCTATAAGAAAAATGGTCTTACCTTTCCTGTTCTTCATCAGAATGCACTCCCAGGACTTCTACTTCAATAACAAATGTAGGTTTGGTCCCAAATAATCCATAGTTATGTTCCATCAGCGACGTTTTGTTCGTGCGTTCTAGACACTATCAGAATGGTAAATCACGGTCGTGCGCATGGCGCATATCGTGACAAAAAAATTCTAAATATTCCATTACCGTACTTCGAAGCATGTCAACCGCTGTTTAAAATCAATTTTTATGCCATTATTCTCGTAAAAAAGCGATAATATTCCGACCGGGAATCTGCAATTAGCTAAACAGCCGAAGGAAAATACTCCACGGGGTCGAATCGGGCACGCGCCTAATTCCATTGTCCTCTGATGGGCCACTTGGAAAAGGCGATAATGTGTTTCAGCCTGAGGCTGCCTCGTCATCGTTCAGGTTTTTCCCGGGCTCTGAGAGCCTATTGGAGCCGTAGGAATTGTCACGTTACAGCTAAGATCCTGACTCTTCAATAAACAGAAGCAAGAACAACAACACCTTGTCAGACAGGCCACTTCCTGCATGAAACCTTCTCAGGTTTTTGCCTGCCATAGGAGTTCTGTTATACTCACAGACACCATTCAAACAGTTTTAGAAACTTTAGGGTGTTTTCTATCCAAAGCCAATAATTATATGCATATTCTAGTTACTGGGTAGGATTAGTAACCAGATTAAATCGGGTACGTTTTTTATCAGGCCGTGTAAATACTGCCCCCTAGCCCCAACAAGTTAATGTTGTAAATTACTATTGTAGCTGGAAACAGATTTTTTATGGAATATCTACATAGACGTACAGTGGCCCATTATCAGCAACCATCACTCCTGTGTTCCAATGGCACGCTGTGTTAGCTAATCCAAGTTTATCATTTTAAAAGGCTAAATGATCATTAGAAACGCATTTTGCAATAATTTTAGCATAGCTGTTCTGATTAAAGAAGCAATAAAACTGGCGTTCTTTAGACTAGTTGAGTATCTGGGGAATCAGCATTTGTGGGTTCAATTACAGGCTCAAAATGGCCAGAAACAAAGACCTTTCTTTCTGAAACTCGTCAGTCTATTCTTGTTCTGAGAAATGAAGGCTATTCCATGTGAGAAATTGGCAAGAAACTGAAGATCTCGTACAACGCTGTGTACTACTCCCTTCACAAACCAGCGCAAATTGTCTCTAACCAGAATAGAAAGAGTGGGAGGCCCCGGTGCACAACTGAGCAAGAAGACAAGTACATTAGTGTCTAGTTTGAGAAACCGGCAGCATCATTAAACAGTACCCGCAAAACACCAGTCTCAATGTCAACAGTGAAGAGGCGACTCTAGGATGCTGTCCTTCTAGGCAGAGTTCCTCTGTCCAGTGTCTGTTCTTTTGACCATCTTAATCTTTTATTTTTATTGGCCAGTCTGAGATATTGCTTTTTCTTTGCAACTGTCTGGAAGGCCAGCATCCCAGAATTGCCTCTTCACTGTTGATGTTGAGACTCGTGTTAGCCAGGGGCACACTACAACACTCTGACATTAATTTACAAACAAAGCGTTTGTGTTTAGTAAGTCCGCCAGATCAGAGGCATTAGGGATGACCAGGGATGTTCTCTTGATAAGTGCTTGAATTGGACCATTTCCCTGTCAATGTAACAAGTGCTTTTTGTTGTCAGAGAAATTGTATGGAATAAAAAGTACATTTATTTTCTTTAGGAATGTAGTAAAGTAGAACTTGTCAAAAATATAAATAGTAACGTACAGATAACCCCAAGTAGTACTTTAAATGATTTTTACTTCAGTACTACACCACTGGGTTTTTGAAATTTCTGATGACTTACATGTTCACCCATGAATGGTTTTCCAATTGAACATGTTCCCACATAAATACTTGTTTTTGGATTGATATGGATTTTACATTTAAAAAAACCTGTAGATGAGCTGGATGATAAGCTAAGAAATAAAGTTGGCTTTTTCGAGAGAAACATGTCATGCCTTTCTCTAATCAGTAGGAGGCAGATTATTCAGTCAACCATTATCTGTTCTTGATTATGGTGATACAGTATTTATCAAAGTGCAGCTGCTACTACTCTTAAACCTTTGGATGCCCTTTGCTTTGATCAAATCAAATTTGTCACATGCGCCGAATACAAGTGTAGACGTTATTATGAAATGCTTACTTACAAGCCCTTAACCAACAATGCAGTTCAAGAAAAAGAGTTAAGAAAATGTTTGCTAAATAAACAAAATTATAGTGTAACGTTACACGATAACGAGGCTATATACAGTGGGTACCGGGTTAGTCAAGTTAATTTGTACATACGTAGGTAGGGGTAAAGTGACAATGCATAGATAATAAACATTGAGTAAAAACAAAGGGGGGTGGGGGGGGTGTCAATGTAAATAGCCCGGCTGACCATTTGATTAATTATTCAGCAGTTTTATGGCTTGGGGGTAGAAGCTGTTAAAGAGCCGTGCGGTAGCGGAGAGGACAGACTATGACTTTTTTCGGCCTTCCTCTGACACTGCCTACTATATAGGTCCTGGATGGCGGGAAGCTTGGCCCCAGTGATGTACTGGGCCGTACGCACTACCCTCTGTAGCGCCTTACGGTCGGATGCCGAACAGTTGCCATACCAGGCGGTGATGCAACCAGTCAGGATGCTCTCGATGGTGCAGCTGTAGAACTTTTGAAGGATCTGGGCACCCATGCCAAATCTGAGGGGGAAAAGGTGTTGTCGTGCCCTCTTCACAACTGTCTTGGTGTGTGTTGGTGATGTGGACACCAAGGAACTTAACTCTCAACCCGCTCCGCTTCAGTCCCGTTGATGTGAATGGCGGCATGTTCGGCCCTCCTTTCCTCTAGTCCACGATCAGCTCCTTTGTCTTACAGGTGATGGTTTTGATACTCATCCCTGTATCATGTATAAAAAGGTTGGCTGGACTTCGCTAAAGACCCATAGATCTCTACATTACTCCCTTTTTGTTAACAAGGCTCTACTTCATAAACTTCCGTCTCATCTAACTTTGCTGTTGAAGTATACACACCTGAGTTGCCTGTTGCCTGTTCACAGGATTGGTTAACGCTTGAGGTTCCTAGGGTCTCCACTGAGCTAGGTAAATATCCTTTTTAGTTTTAATGCACCATATTGCTGGAACAACATTTTAAATACATTTCATCTTGATGTTCTGGTGCCATTCAGGCAACTTAAAATATTGATTGAGGATTTATTTGAGGATCAATGTAACTGCTTTTCTGGGTGATTTGTGATGTTCTTGTGCTTACCATGACTGTTTTTGTATTCTAATGTATGTATATACAGTACCTGTCAAAACTTTTAGAACACCTACTCATTTTCTATTTTTACAATTTTCTACAATGTAGAATAATAGTGAAGACATCAAAACTATGAAATAACACATATGGAATCAGCTAATAACCAAAAAAGTGTTAAACAAATCAAATTATATTTGTGATTCTTCAAAGTAGCCACCCTTTGCCTTGATGACAGCTTTGCACGCACACTCTTGGCATTCTCTCAACCAGCATCATGAGGTAATCACCTGGTATGCATTTCAATTAACAGGTGTGCCTTGTTAAAAGTACATTTGTGGAATTGCTTTCCTTCTTAATGCATTTGAGCCAATCAGTTGTGTTTCGACAAGGTAGGGGGTGGTACACAGAAGATAGCGCTGCTTGGTAAAAGACCAAGTCCATATTATGGTAAGAACAGCTCAAATAAGCAAAGAGAAACAACAGTCCATCATTACTTTAAGACATGAAGGTCAGTCAATCCAGAAAATGTCAAGATCTTTAAACGTTTCTTCAAGTGCAGTCGAAAAACCATCAAGCACTATGATGAAACGAGCTTTCATGAGGATCGCCACAGGACAGGAAGACCCAGAGTTACCTCTGCTGCAGAGGATAAGTTCATTAGAGTTAATTGCAGCCCAAATAAATTCTTCACAGAGTTCAAGTAACAGACACATCTCAACATCAACTGTTCAGAAGAGACTGTGTGAATCAGGCCTTCATGGTTGAATTACTGCAAAGAAACCACTACAAAAGGACACCAATAAGAAGAGACTTGCTTGGGCCAAGAAACATGAGCAATGGACATTAGACCGGTGGAAATCTGTCCTTTGGTATGATGAGTCCAAATGTGAGATTTTTGGTTACAACCGCCATGTCTTTGTGAGACGCAGAGTAGGTGAACCGATGATCTCCGCATGTGTGATTCCCACTGTGAAGCACGGAGGAGGAGGTGTGATGGTGTGGAGTTGCTTGTTGGTGACACTGTCGGTGATTTATTTCGAATTCATGGCACACTTAAACTGCATGGCTACCACAGCATTCTGCAGCAATACGCAATCCCATCTGATTTGTATAAATACACACACACACACACACACACACACACACACACACACACACACACACACACACACACACACACACACACACACACACACACACACACACACACACACACACACACACATACACAGTGCATTCAGAAAGTATGGTGCACTTCACAAAATAAATGGCATCATGAGGGAGGAAATTTATGCGGAGATATTGAAGCAACATATGACTGGTTTCACATTTGTCTCCAGCATCATAAAGAATAATAGATCTAAAACAATTGTATTTACAATCAAAATGGATTACTAATTTACCTAGCTCTTTTTCAATAGCTCTTTTCAATTTGTAAATTACAGTGCATGGAGAAAAGTGTTATTTCTATCCAAAAAATAAAGTAGATGTTGTTCCACTTGAAACCAACAGGTTGCTCAAACTTATTCATTGTGCGTAAAGGTGGTGGAATTATGAGGGGAATTAAGTCAAGGTTAGAATACAGAATATCTTTATACACATCTGCCACACTTACATTTCTCTGATCTCCACCCCAAACTAATAGCTGGCTGAAACATCTGTTACCTCATGCCAGCCTAGTGGTTAGAGCGTTGGGCTAGTAACCGAAAGGTTGCAAGTATGAATCCCTGAGCTGACAAGGTACAAATCTGTCGTTCTGCTCCTGAACAAGGCAGTTAACCCACTGTTCCTAGGCCGTAATTGAAAATAAGAATTTGTTCTTAACTGATTTAACTGCCTAGTTAAATAAAGGTAAAAAAAAATATTTAAAAAATGCCTAAGTTCAAGGTCAGAACACGTGTAGAAATAAAAGGGAATTAACTTCCATTTATGTGCCCATAACTTGGGTCTGAATCGGGCCCATATGGAGTAGGTAATTTATGCTTAGGCCGACATGCACAGCATTTACCATGAATTGTCAGCTGTCTTGTGGCTACTCATAGAGATAGAAAGAGGACTAATCTTTGTATCTGTGCTGTTATAGCATATTTGAAAGCATGGAGAGTGCCAGTGAGGCTATCTCCATCCTTAAGTAGTCCATTTTATTATTTTGATTTAGAAGAAGTGTTTACTGCCACCTGAGGTGCTGGAGTCCTGAACCAAATATGTGTGTCAATTCATTTTTTGTGGCCACTAGACGGCTGTGAAGGAAAATCCACTCAATGTTTTTCAAGTCAGCACTCAAGTTTTCAAGATATTGGACTTTCCAGATGCAAAATGTCACCGGACACATCATGCGTTTTGCATCATGATGCGTTTTCAACTTTTCTGGTTTCAGCCTATGAAAACAACCTTACTTTGTTACCTGCCAACTTTACGTTTTTTACTATTTAATTATCGTTTTATATTTTTATTTTTTCCCTCGCTCTACTTTTTTCATTCAACTTTTTCACCCCGGGCGCTTTATCTTGGAGGTGGTTCATCAGGACCTCCACCATCCAAAGCTAAGTAGTAACATTAACTAGTGATGGGCATTAAGACTCTTTTCAGTGAGCCGGCTCGTTCGGCTCAGCTCACCAAAAAGAGCTGGCTCCTTTGGCTCCCAAACGGCTCTTTAAAAAATATATGTTTTGTATTTTTCCAAGTCAAACAGTTTGCAATAATTTGACTATTGGTGTTAAAACAATACTAATTAAATTATTAAATGAAATCATACTCTACCTTAACCACAATGTATTTAAACATGCATTGGTTTGTTATGAAGAAAAATGCTATTAAGCATTTGCATTTAAAGTATAACTTTTTAATAGATATAAACAAAATGCACATAAATCTAACCATTCAAAACGAATACAATCTGAACAGCATAATAGAATATTGCATCATATCAAAGAAAAATATATAACAATTTGCAAAACTGCAGCATCCCACAAATTGAAATAAATGTAAAAAAGAAGGATGCTATTACACATGTGCATTTGAAGTATAACTTTTTTATGTATATAAACAAAGTGTATATAAATCTAACAATTCAAAATAAATACAATCTGAACAACATAATAATAGAATATTGCACCATATCAAAGAAAAATAAATAACAATGTGCAAACTGCAGCATCCACTTAAAACAAACTGGTCCCTCTTTTCTCTCTCTTCTTTATTGCCATGTTATAACCAGCAGCACACAGCAATGCTGGCCATATTTTGCTTTTATGAGAGATTTGCATTCAGAAATGCAAGCTGCCTCACTTTCGAGGGGCTGATGCGGTTTCTTCTCTCAGTAATTATTTGTCCAATTTTCGAGAAGTCCCTCACAGAGGGAAAAGATGTGGTCACTTGCCACGCCCTGACCTGAGAGAGACGTTTTTCTCTGTTTGGTTAGGTCAGGGTGTGACATGGGGTGGGCATTCTATGTGTTATATTTCTATGTTTTTTTTTTCCTTTGATTGGCCTAGTATGGTTGTCTCTGATTGGAAATCATACTTAGGCAGCCCTTTTTCCCACTTTCAGTTGTGGGATCTTGTCTTTGTGTTGCATGTGTTTGCACGCCTAACCTTTCGTTCATTGTATTGTTTATTGTTTTTGCTGGTTCTCATTTAAAATAAAGTATGATGAACCCAACTCACGCTGCGCCTTGGTCTACCTTTAACGACGAACGTGACAGAAGATCCCACCACCAAAGGACCAAGCAGCGTGGTATGGACCAGTGGACTATTGAGGATATAAGGAGGAGTATATCCAGGGCTTTGGAGGATTTAGGAGCAGGAGAAAAGTGCCTCCCATGGGAACAGGTGGAGGCAGCGAGAGCATGGCAACGAGGGAAACACGAGAGGCAGCCCCCAAAAAATGTTGGGGGGGGGGGGGGGGGGCACACGGGGAGATTGGCAGAGTCAGGTTGGAGACCTGAGCCAACTCCTCGTGCTTACCGTGGGGAGCGAGTGACTGAGCAAGCACCATGTTATGCGGTGATGCACACTGTGTCGCCAGTGAGCATTCACAGTTTTGTCTACTGATACTACATTCTCATCTACTGCATCTACTGCTTAATATACAATACTGGATTAAATAATGATGTAGTAATAACTGCTTACTGTACCTCTCTCCACTGATCTCCACAGTGACCTGCTCAAAGGGTTCCAGGACTCTGCACACCTCCTCTGCACACCTCCCATTCCTCTTGGGTCAGAGCATCAACAGGTGCATTGACAATGGCCAGGGTAGAGATGATGGCATCCTTTAACTCAAGAAACTGCTTCAACATATAAAATGTTGAATTCCACCTTGTAGTGCAGTCTTGTTTAGTCCTCAGCTCAGGCATCCCCATCTGGCGTTGTGTAGACTTTAGTTTTTCAGCACTTACTGTGCTCCTGTGGAAGTATTCCACAGCTACTTTCACTTTGTCCACAGTGGGCTTCATGACCTTCAGAGCGTCTCTTACAATCAGGTTGATTGTGTGGGTAAGACATAGATGATGGGTCCATTTTAAGATTTTCATTGCTTTGGTTATGTTAGCTGCATTGTCGCTAACACAACAGACCTCTTTTCCATCTACTTGTCATTCTCTGGCCACTCTCAACAGTTTCTCTGCCAAGTTCTCTGAGGTGTGTCTGTCGCTGAACTCAAAACAGTCCAGAAGACAGCTAGACATCGAAAAATCTTTAATGAAGTGACATGTAACCGACATGTTACCCTTGATGTCAAGCAGTCAGTGGTAAGGCAAACTGCAGTAGCTTTTTGGACTCTTTCCCACACTGAAGCCTGTGTGCTCTTGTACAGTTGTGGAATAAGTGAATTTGAAAAGGTTTTCCTGCTTAGAATTGTATACATTGGATTTAGATTATTGCTATAATTTCTAAAACCTCTGTCCTCCACGATCGAATATGGCTGGAAATTGGTGGCAATCATTTTAGCCAATGCAATATAAATGTGGCCTTGTTTTGCTACAGACATAGACTTTGGCATAAACTGGTCCATAGAAGACTGCGTTGCTATGGGTTGCAGAGTAGGTCTACTTGACTGAGTGGATACATCTCCACGTGTGGAGGTGCTGCTCCACCACTATCACTAGCAGGCCCGCTAGTTTCTCAAAGCTCCGCTACAGCTAGCTTCACAGTTGGGTGCCCAGTTCGCATATGCCAGTGTAGGTTGTGCGTAGAACCCTCTTTACATGAGATGTTGTTTTGGCAAATGATTCACTGTACTCTAACATTGTCTGTATTATTAAAATGCATCCAAATGCTACTGTGCTTCCGACTCATTTTCCAGCTGCTGTTTTCCCAGCTGTCCTTCCGCTCTCTCCTCGGCTGCTAAGTGTGTGACTGTGAGTGAGTTGGCTCGGCCCTCCCTCATGCATCTTTGGTTCATTGGTTGACACTGCATGTCTGATTGACAGGAACAACAGGTGAGGCTGTTAGTCTGAGCAGACAGTTAGATCGAATGTATGTGCGTGTAAGGGGTGCGTAACTGGTGGCAAGGAAGTCAAACGCAGGAGAGCAGAACTTGGTGAATAGCCAGAGCAGTTTAATATATAAAACTAACGGCATACAAAACAACAAACACATGGGTACAAAAACCCGTAGCGCACAAGTAACACATAGCACAAGTACTTACAAAATAAACAATTCCCGACAAGGACATGGGGGAAACAGAGGGAAAATATACAACATGTAATTAGGGAATTGAAACCAGGTGTGTGTGAAAACAAGACAAAACAAATGGAACATGATAAATGGATCGGCGATGGCTAGAAGACCGGTGACATCGACCGCCGAACACCGCCCGAACAAGGAGAGGAACCGACTTCGGCAGAAGTCGTGACAGTGCGCTTGAGCATTTAGGCCTATATTATTATTATTATTATTATTATTATTATTATTATATATTATTTTTTAGTTATTTGAATTCATTAATTCTATTCATTTAAATATTTTGATTATTCATATCTTATTTTATTTTTTTTGCTCCCAACGTTCACCTACAAGAGCCGGCTCTTAAAGCCGACTCGTTCGCGAACGACCGATCACTAACATTAACATTATGCCTTCTATTTGCAGTCGCTGAACTCATAATATACAGGAGAATGATCGCCTTATACTGAGGATAGCTGTGCTGCAAGCCCAGCTTCAGACGCAATCGTTAGGCAAGGGTAATTTAAGTGTTGGAAAGGATGAAACTGCGCCTGTGCCACCAATAAATACAGATAGTAGTTTAAATCCCCTCACACAGTCCCCGCAGCCAGACAATTTTCTCATGGTTTCTGGAGGGAAATGCTGTAGGAATGCTCAACCGGTGTCTCTCACTCAGCCGACAGAAACTTTCAAACGGTTCTCCCCATTAAGCAACGGGTCGGAGTCAGAGGCCGAGCCTTCTCTGGTCTCTCCTCCTCCCTTTACAGGGTCTGAGACGCCGAATCCTCCCACCATTAGCTCTGACAAAGTGAAAACTCTAGTCATTGGCGACTCCATTACCTGCAGTATTAGACTTAAAATGAATCATCCAGCGATCATACACTGATTACCAGGGTGCAGGGCTAACAAAGTTAAGGCTAATCTGAAGATGGTGCTGTGCTGGCTAAGGCTAAAACTGGCAATTATAGGGATATTGTTATCCTCGTCGGCACCAAAGATGTTAGGATGAAACAGTCAGGTCACCTAGCGCAACATAGCTTCAGCGTGTAAATCAGCTAGAAAGATGTGTCGGCATCGAGTAATTGTCTCTGGCCCCCTCCCAGTTAGGGGGAGTGATGAGTGATGAGTGATGAGTCTCACAACTCAATCGCTGGTTGAAAACTGTTTTCTGCCCCTCCCAAAAGATAGAATTTGTAGATAATTGGCCCTCTTTCTGGGACACCCACAAACAGGACCAAGCCTGGCCTGCTGAGGAGTGACGGACTCCATCCTAGCTGGAAGGGTGCTCTCATCTTAACTGCGAATATAGACAGGGCTCTAACTCCCCTAGCTCCTCAATGAGATAGGGTGCAGGCCAGGCAGCAGGCTGTTAGCCAGCCTGCCAGTTTAGTGGAGTCTGCCACTAGCACAGTCAGTGTAGTCAGCTCAGCTATCCCCATTGAGACCTAGTCTGTGCCTCAATCTAGGTTGGGCAAAACTAAACATGGCGGTGTTCGCCTTAGCAATCTCACTGGAATAAAGACCTCCTCCATTCCTGTCATTATTGAAAGAGATTGTGATATCTCACATCTTAAAATAGGGCTACTTAATAGTAGATCCCTCACTTCCAAGGCAGTTGTAGTCAATGAACTAATCACTGATCATAATCTTGATGTGATTGGACTGACTGAAACATGGCTTAAGCCTGATGAATTTACTGTGTTAAATGAGGCCTCCCCTCCTGGTTACACTAGTGACCATATCCCCCTCGCATCCCGCAAAGGCGGAGGTGTTGCTAATATTCACGATAGCAAATTTCAATTTACAAAACAAAAACGACTGTGTTTTCATCTTTTGAGCTTCTAGTCATGAAATCTATGCAGCCTCCTGGACCATATACAGCGTTCCTCACTGAGTTCCCTGAATTCCTATTGGACCTTGTAGTCATGGCAGATAATATTCACATTTTTGGTGACTTTAATATTCACATGGAAAAGTCCACAGACCCACTCCAAAAGGCTTTCGGAGTCATCATCGACTCAATGGTTTTGTCCAACATGTCTCAGGACCTATTCACTGCCAGTCATACTCTGGACCTAGTTTTGTCCCGTGGAATAAATGTTGTGGATCTTAATGTTTTTCCTCATAATCCTGGACTATCGCAACAAATAATCTGCTCAGACCCCAACCAAGGATCATCAAAAGAAGTGCTATAAATTCTCGGACAACGCAAAGAGTCCTAGATGCCCTTCCAGACTCCCTCCACCTACCCAAGGACATCAGAGAACAAAAATCAGTTAACCACCTAACTGAGGAACACAATTTAACCTTTCGTAATACCCTAGATGCAGTCGCACACCTAAAAACAAAAAACATTTGTCACAAGAAACTAGCTCCCTGATATACAGAAAATACCCAAGGTCTGACGCAACCTTCCAGAAAATTGGAACTGAAATGGTGCTACACCAAACTGGAAGTCTTCCGACTAGCTTGGAAAGACAGTACCGTGCAGTATCGAATAGCCCTCACTGGATGGCTTTCACTTCAGCAGTGATAAATTCATTAACAACTTTGACGAAAAGATCATGATCATTAGAAAGCAAATTACGGACTCCTCTTTAAATCTGCGTATTCCTCCAAAGCTCAGTTGTCCTGAGTCTGCACAACACTGCCAGGACCTAGGATCAAGGGAGACAGTCAAGTTTTTTAGTACAATATCTCTTGACACATTGATGAAAATAGTCATGGCCTCTAAACCTTCAAGCTGCATACTGGACCCTATTCCAATTAAACTACTGAAAGAGCTGCTTCCTGTGCTTTGCCCTCCTATGTTGAACATAATAAAAGGCTCTCTATCCATCGGATGTGTACTAAACTCACTAAAAGTGGCAGTAATAAAGCCTCTCTTGAAAAAGCCAAACCTTGACTCAGAAAATATAAAAAACTATCGGCCTATATTGAATCTCCCATTCCCCTCAAACAAATTGAAAAAATTGTTGCGCAGCAACTCACTGCTTTCCTGAAGACAAACAATGCATACCAAATGCTTCAGTCTGGTTTTAGACCCCATCATAGCACTGAGACTGCACTTGTGAAGGTGGTATATTACCTTTTTAATGGTGTCAGACCGAGGCTCTGCATCTGTCCTCGTGCTCCTCGACCTTTATGCTGCTTTCGATACCATCGATCATCACATTCTTTTGGAGAGATTGGAAACCCAAATTGGTCTACACGGACAAGCTCTGGCCTGGTTTAGATCTTATCTGTCGGAAAGATATCAGTTTGTCTCTGTAGATGGTTTGTCCTCTGACAAATCAACTGTAAATGTCAGTGTTCCTCAAGGCTCCGTTTTGGGACCACTATTGTTTTCACTATATATTCTACCTCTTGGTGATGTCATTTGGAAACATAATGTTAACTTTCACTGCTATGTGGATGACACACAGCTGTACATTTCTATGAAACGTGGTGAAGCCCAAAATTGCTCTCCCTGGAAGCCTGTGTGTCAGACATAAGGAAGTGGATGGCGGCAAATGTTGTACTTTTAAACTTGGACAAAACAGAGGTTCTAGGTTGCAAGAAACAAAGAGAATCTCTTGAATCTGACAATTAATCTTGATGATGGTACAGTTGTCTCAAATAAAACTGTGAAGGACCTCGGCGTTACTCTGGACCCTGATCTCTCTTTTGACAAACATATCAAGACTGTTTCAAGGACAGCTTTTTTCCATCTATGTAACATTGCAAAAATCTGAAACCTTCTGTCCAAAAATGATGCAAAGAAATTCATCCATGCTTTTGTCCCTTCTAGGTTAGAATACTGCAATGCTCTACTTTCCGACTACCCGGATAAAGCACTAAATAAACTTCAGTTAGTGCTAAACACGGCTGCTAGAATCTTGACTAGAACCAAAAAATTTGATCATATTACTCCAGTGCTAGCCTCTCTACACTGGCTCTACACTGGCTAGGGCTGATTTCAAGGTTTTACTGCTAACCTACAAAGAATTACATAGGCTTGCTCCTACCTATCTTTCCGATTTGGTCCTGCCATACATACCTACTACACGTACGCTACGGTCACAAGACACAGGCCTCCTTACTGTCACTATAATTTCTAAGCAAACAGCTGGAGGCAGGGCTTTCTCCTATGGAGCTACATTTTTATGGAATGGTCTGTCGATCCATGTGAGAGACGCAGACTTGGTCTTGGTTCCTCTCTAGGTTTCTTCCTAGGTTCTGGCCTTTCTGGGGAGTTTTTCCTAGACACCGTGCTTCTACACCTGCATTGCTTGCTGTTTGGGGTTTTAGGCTGGGTTTCTGTACAGCACTTTGTGACATCTGCTGATGTAAGAAGGGCTTTATAAATACATTTGATTGATTGATTGATGTGGCATTGGTTTCAAATACTTAAAACCTCAAATCACTATAAATTGTAAAAATTCATATACAACATTGATTTATTGGGAAAACTAAAATATTGACCTATGTACATTGTGTAATTTATTGACGGTCCCTTATTAGCCCCATAGAGAGATCGAACATCGAACCATCATTGCCACGGTCACACTCTGGCTGTTGCTTATTCAACAAAGTTGGCTAGCTTGCTAGCTACTTCCAGACACATGAGAGAATTCAAAATTGTATATTTTTAAAAAGTGAGACATTAAAAGAATAACACGAGGTTGGCTTTTAATATAATTTCTCTAGTAGGAATTTAATCAAGAACAACATTGTTTACAAGTTTACACTTAATTTTTCTTTATTCGATCTCTTGGGTTTAAATAAGTTCACTTGGAGTAATTCAGTCCATGGAAACATCGTGCGGACATGAATGTTCCGTTTGCATGGTGGTTTAGCGTTGTGACTTTTTTATCACTGCAGAGCCTCCTGCAGTTGGATGAAGTTGCACCTTGAAGCTGATCTATGTTCAGTTTTGTGTTTTCCACTTTTAATGATTAAGAGCAGCTTCTCCCAGGAGCAAGTTTCTCTCCTGTTGAGGTGATGGGACATGTGACAACTGTTAAAACGGTTAATGCAATAATACATAAAGAAACAATAGAAATGTATAGCTTTCTCACACCGTTGACTAAAAATGCTCAGGTCTTAAGAAGGTGTGGAAGGGAGAATTATTATTTACATAGTCTTACTCTTTTTACAGAATCCTCACCTTACACAATATTTACAGCAAAATGGAACACACCCAAACGAAACAGTAGTAGTCATGAAAACATGGCTAATGAAGATTATAATGATGATAAAAAATACGAATCTCATCATAATTTCAGTATGTAACAACATTTACACACCGAAATAGTTTTACAGTAGTCATTCAATAACTAACCAATCAAAAGGACAATCTTACAATCTTGGGGGCCTTACTTGAACATAAGCAACCATTTAAATTTAAACAGTTTCTCCGGCTTAAAATGCATATCAACAAATTAAAATCGTAGATTTACTTGCACGTGACATAACGCTAAAATGTAGCTTGTCCCATTAGATGACATGGCACATGTTAGCCCTATGTTAACCTCACCAGTTGGCAGTGATTATACCCTGGAACTAATTTTTCATCTGCCTATCAAAGATCTTAAACGTTATATCCACCAACTCAACGGCATTTCTTAAAATAGGTCAACCCTGCCACTAGAGGGATATTTTAAACCTACAAACTTTTACTCCGTAACAAAATGTAATGTGCCAATATTGCATTGATGCATCCTTGACTAGGCTACTAGCTACTACTAACATTTAGATGACTTTGTCAAATAAAATCTAGCTATTTAAAAATGACTGAAGACAGAAGCAGATCATTTGGTTCCATTTCAACATATTTATAATTGAAACCAAAGTACTGTAACATATATAAATTAAAGCAAATAGCTTAGTACACACAAACTTTTCATATGTTCAAATCAAAAGGCTAATGCACAGAACAAGTCAGGTGCTTCACAAATTCAGAACCGCTGGACAGCAACATAATAAACTAAAGCACTGATCATTGGGAATGCGATAAGAATGACTGCTAAGGCTTGATCCATTAATTTAAATAGGTAGCCTAGCCTACAAAACAAAAACCAATCAAAAGGCCTGATTAACATGAAATCAATAACCCAGCTACATCTTGAGTCCCCGATGCCGACACATACAGAAATCAAAAGATGATTTAGTATTTCGTTTAGAAGCTCTGACAAAGGCCAAGAGGTCGAGAAACACTTTTCAGTGAGAAAACAGAACCACTTTTTTTTCAAAGCTGTATCCTACGATGCAATACTCGTGATAATTTAAAGGAGAACAAAAACTACTTAGCCTACATTTGAACACCACCTCAGAAGCTTTGGGCATCTTCCCAATTAAGTCGCCTAGTATTGGTACTTGAAGGGAACTAGGGACTATCACTCGAAGCCCACCTCTTCCAATGCATTATGGAAAAGTGTGCATCGAATTTTACTACAGTAGATAAAGAGCCACAATGAGTATAACCTCCTGGAATTTAGAACAATTTTTGAAATCTCTCATATTAAACATTCTATTTTCACATACTGAGAATGTGTTGTTTCCTGCTATTTGTTCATTTCGGTAGCGCATCCCCATATCTAATTGATCAGCTCTTGTCAAAGCTGGAATAAGACATCTGTGCATTTAAAGTAATCTAGATAGTTTTAAATGACGCTTACTATTAAATGTAATTTTTCCGTAAACACTCAAACGGCCTACTAAACTCAGCAAAAAAATAAACGTCCTCCTAGCCACCTTGCTTCTACACCTGCATTGCTTGCTGTTTGGGGGTTTAGGCTGGGTTTCTGTACAGCACTTTGAGATATCAGCTGATGTAAGAAGGGCTATATAAATAAATTTGATTTGATTTGATCTCACTGTCAACTGCATTTATTTTCAGCAAACTTAACATGTGTAAATATTTGTATGAACGTAAGATTCAACAACTGAGACATAAACTGAACAAGTTCCACAGACATGTGACTAACAGAAATTGAATAATGTGTCTCTGAACAAAGGGGGGGTCAAAAGTAACAGTCAGTATCTGGTGTGGCCACCAGCCTCATTAAGTACTGCAGTGCGTCTCCTCCTCATGGACTGCACCAGATTTGCCAGTTCTTTCTGTGAGATGTTACCCCACTCTTCCACCAAGGCACCCTGCAAGTTCCCAGACATTTCTGGGGGGAATGGCCCTAACCCTCACCCTCCGATCCAACAGGTCCCAGACGTGCACAATGGAATTGAGATCTTCAATGGCCATGGCAGAACACTGACATTCCTGTCTTGCAGGAAATCATGCACAGAACGAGCAGTATGGCTGGTGGCATTGTCATGCTGGAGGGTCATGTCAGGATGAGCCTGCAGGAAGGGTACCACATGAGGGAAGAAGGATGTCTTCCCTGTAACGCACAGCGTTGAGATTGCCTGCAATCACAACAAGCTCAGTGCGATGATACTGTGACACACCGCTTCAGACCATGACGGACCCTCCACCTCCAAATCGACAGACCCTCCACCTCCCGCTCCAGAGTACAGGCCTCGGTATAATGCTCATTACTTCGACGATACACGAATCCGACCATCAACCCTGGTGAGACAAAACCGCGACTCGTCAGTGAAGAGCACTTTTTGTCAGTCCTGTCTGGTCCAGCGATGGTGGGTTTGTGCCCATAGGCGACATTGTTACCAGTGATGTCTGGTGAGGACCTGCCTAACAACAACAGGCCTACAAGCTCTCAGTCCAGCCTCTCTCAGCCTATTGCGGACAGTCTGAACACTGATGGAGGGATTGTACGTTCCTGGTGTAACTCGGGCAGTTGTTGTTGCCATCCTGTACCAGTCCTGCAGGTGTGATGTTCGGATGTACCGATCCTGTGCAGGTGTTGTTACACGTGGTCTGCCACTGCGAGGATGATCACCTGTCCACCCTGTCTCCCTGTAGTGCTGTCTTAGGCGTGTCACAGTACGGACATTGCAATTTATTGCCCTGGCCACATCTGCAGTCCTCATGCCTCCTTGCAGCATGACTAAGGCACGTTCACACAGATGAGCAGGGACCCTGGGCATCTTTCTTTTGGTGTTTTTCAGAGTCAGTAGAAAGGCCTCTTTAGTGTCCTACGTTTTCATAACTGTGACTTTAATTGCCTACCGTCTGTAAGCTGTTAGTGTCTTAATGACCGTTCCACAGGTGCATGTTCATTAGTTGTTTATGGTTCATTAAACATGCATGGGAAACAGTGAAGATCTGTGATGTTATTTGGATTTTTACTAATTATCTTTGGAAGACAGGGTCCTGAAAAAGGGACATTTCTTTTTTTGCTGAGTTTATTTAGGATGCAAGTATGGGTATTCGGACACGGCCAGTGTGTTTGTGTGCAAGGCTGAAAGAGGTAGCTCTTTATTAAAGTAGTTCTTAATCTTATTTTTCAAGCTGTTGGCTACGGCCCTTTTCAACATTCATGTGTTGGGGGGGAAAACTCATGTGAGACTCGAACCCTTGTCACAATCTGCAACAATTACGTAGACTAGGCACTTTACACAGAGACTAATTTGACCAGTCACTCAAATACACATTGCTTTAATGATGCTGTTGAACTGAGGTATGTTAAGGACTCTTCTATGAAGTGTTGGAACAGGTCCAACTATGTCAATGATTTTAATTGGCTGATGCAGAACTTGTTTCAAGATATAATCACTGCCACCTGGTGAGGTTAGCATAAGGCTAACGTGTGCCATTTTATGATGGGACCAGCTACAATTTAGCGATCAGTCACGTGCTAGTAAAACAATTGACATTTTTAGCCTGAGAAACTTTTAAAATTGAAATGGTTGCTTATGTTCGTAAGTATTGCCCCTTGGTTTTGAGTGGCAATTTGTTATTATTATTTACTTATTTTACAAATGTTCACTTTCCAAGTTTCCACATTTCTTTGTGTATTCCTTTCGCAGATGACATTTTAATTTGTACCAGAGGCCAGGACTGGTCTGATTGGGATTATGAGGTGGTTTATAATATTCACAAAGCTTTATATCACAAACAAGACACCCAGTGCAAATTAAGACCAACAACAAAATAAAAAAAACATAGAAATCGTGGTTGATACAAAGGGTACCATTTTGCAAACGTCAAACAACGATCAAGTTAGCGTCAAAGTGTGACTGTGACATTGTCATCAAATGTATTTTAAAACCCTTGTTCTGCAACGATTGTGGTGATAGTTCGTTCATCATGTAGATGCAATGGCGCACACAGTATCTGTGAGGCGGGCACCATTTTGACAATAGCACTGTTTTTTTACTCTGCTAAAATGTCACCCATAAATGTGCATCTCGTTATAGCGCAAATACAAGCGTAAGTCCACATCCATGACAAATATAGCTTCATGTGTACTCCTTGTAGAACCTAAAAGACATCAGGGAGATCAGTGCCCATATGTAATGCTATAGATTGGATCTCAAGGATAAGACAACACATCCATTGCACCGCTATACAGCAGGGCTGACCTCAGATCAGATGGGACAAACACATTGTGTGCTCAATCAGGATCAGTATTTCACAATAACACATGATGATGACAATAATGATATTGGATAGCAACTTTTATGGCTCTTTTCAACGAGCTCAAAAAGGTTTCTATTATGGAGATGGTAAATGGGAGAGAAAGGGACCGAGAATGGGCAGATGTATGAAAAATGTGGTTGTGAAGAAGAGAGGAAGAGTGACAGTGTTGGAGGGTAGGTAAGAAAGAGAAAGACGGGGGGGGGGGGGGGGGGGGGGGGGGTGAGAGGAAAGAGTGAGACACTGTTACAGAAGGTGAATAGTAGGGATGGGGGAAAAATCTATACGGTAGAGCAAGGCTATCCAACCTCATTCCTGGAGAGCAACCCTCCTGTAGGTTTTCGCTCCAACGCTAGTTGTAACTAACCTTATTCAGTTTATCAACCAGCAAATTATTAGAATTAGGTGTGCTAGATTAGGTTTGGAGTGAAAACCTACAGGATGGCAGCTCTCCAGGAACAGGGTTGGAGAGCCCTGCAGTACAGTATTGCAGTATTAATTTTGACGATATTATATAGTTTCTATGTATTGATTCTCTTGCTAAGTAGTTAACGTTAGCTAGCAATAGTCGGCTGTACCTGCCACAAAGCTCTGGTATATCTAATTTCTTTTTAAATGGTTATCCAAAATGTTTTCAGCACTTTAGTTTCCATGACTGATCAAAACTTGTTTTCTCATGGCTCTTTCTTGCCCCTCTGCAAAAGACAACGTCAGCAATAAGCCTATGTTTGCAATAAAATCACAGTACCAAATTGCAATACATACAGAATCATGATACATCGTGATACATATAGAATCACAATTCTGATACATATGGAATCACAATACATATCGAATTGGCACTTAAGCATCGTGATAATATCGTATCGTGAGGTCCGAGGCAATTCACAGCCCTAGTGAATATATAGAAAGAGAGAGGGAGGGGGGATGAGAAGAGGGAGAGAGCTGCTGACTAGCACCTCTCTCTCGCCTGATCGGCATAACTCACCATCAAATACCGACTGCATTACCTCTCAAGAGAATTTTCTTCGATCATTGTCATGACCATCTATACTCCCCCCAAGCCAACACCGCGACAGCTCTCAATGAACTTCACTGGAATTTTTGCCAAATGGAAACATATCCTGAGGCCGCATTTATTGTAGCTGGGGACTTTAATAAAGAAAATCTGAAGAAAGCGCTACCGAAGTTCTTGCAACACATCTTCTGTGCTACTTGCTCATCGAGCACGCTTGGAAATTGTTACTCCCTAATCTGAGATGGCTACAAGGCCCTCCCCCACCCTCCCTTTGGCAAATGAGATCACGCCTCAATTTTGCTCCTCCCCTCCTATAGGCAGAAACTTAAACTGTAACGACTGTTCAACATTGGTCTGACCAATCAGAATATATGCTTCAGTATTGTTTTGATCATGCAGACTGGGAAATGTTCCTGGTTGCCTCCGAGAATAGTAAAATTGTGACTGAGTTCATCAGGAAGTACATAGAGGATGTTGTTCCCACTATTAGAACTTATCCAAACCAAAAACGTGGATAGATGGCAGCATTCATGCAAAACCATCGCATTTAAGGTGACTGGGAACATGGACATGTACAAACAGACCAGCTATGCCCTCCGTAAGATTATCAAAGAGGCAAAACGTCAGTACAGGGACAAAGTGGAGTCGCTATTCAACGGCTCAGACATGAGACAAATGTGAGAGGGATTCCAGACAATTATGGATTACAAAGGGAATGCCAATACACGTCACAGACACAGACGCCTCGCCCCCGGACAAGCTAAACACCTTCTTTGCACGCTTCGTGGAAAACACGAGGACCGTGAGTTCTCGTTCTTTGTGGCCGACATGAGTAAGACATTTAAGCATGTTAACCCTCGCAAGGCTACTGGCCCAGATGGCATCCCTAGCCACGTCCTCAGCCGCGTGTGCAGACCAGCTGGCTAGACTGTTTGCGGACATATTCAATCCCAGTCTGTTGTCCCCACTTGCTTCACCAACAATAATAAGACAGTCTACAGGGAGAAGGTGAGGGCCCTGGCGTTGTGGTGCCAGGAAAATAACCTCTCCCTCAACGTCAACAAAATGAAATTAAAGAGCTGATCGTGGACTTCAGGAGACAGCAGAGAGTATGCCCCCATCCACATCGATGGTTCTGTAGTAGAGAGGGTGAAAAGCTTCAAGTTCCTCATTGAGCACATCACTGACAACCTGAAATGGTCCATTCACAGACAATGTGGTGAAGAACCTCAGGAGACTGAAGAAATTAGGCTTGGCCCCTAAGATCCTCACAAACATCTACAGATGCACCATTGAGAACATGTCGGGCTGTATTACCACCTGGTATGGAAGTTGCACCGTCCGCAATCGCAGGTCTCTCCAGAGGGTGGTTCGTTCAGCCCAACGCATCACTGGGGGTACACTGCCTGCCCTCCAGGACATCTACAGCACCCGGTGTCACAGGAAGGCCAATTTAATCATCAAGGACTTCAGGCACCCAAGCCACGCCCTGTTCACCCCGCTACCATCTAGAAGGTAGGGACAGTATAGGTGCAACAAAGCTGCGACTGAGAGACTTAAAAACAGCTTCTATCTCCAGGCCATCAGACTGTTAAATAGTCACCACAAGCCGCCCAGTACCCTGCCCTGAACCTTAGTCACTGTTACGAGCCAGCTACCACCTGGTACTCTACCCTGCAACTTAGATATTGCTGTCCTATGTACATAGTCATTGAACACTGGTCAATTGAACAATGTTTACATACCATTTTGTCCACCAGTACCAGTCAAATGTTTGGACACACCTACTAAAAGGGTTTATCTGTATTTTTGTTTTTCCACATTGTAGAATAATAGTGAAGACATCAAAACTATGAAATAACACATGGAACCAATAAAGTGTGAAACATATCAAAGAGATTTGAGATTCTTCAAAGTAGACACCCTTTGCCCTGATGACAGCTTTGCACACTCTTAGCATTCTCTCAACCAGCTTCATGAGGAATGCTTTTTCAACAGCCTTGAAGGAGTTCTCACATATGCTGAGCACTTGTTGGCTGCTTTTCCATCACTCTGCAGTCCAACTCATCCCAAACCATCTCAATTGGGTTGAGGTCGGGTGATTGTGGAAGCCAGGTCATCTGATGCAGCACTCCATCACTCTCCTTTTTGGTCAAATAGCCCTTACACAGTCTGGAGGTGTGTTGGGTCATTGTCCTGTTGAAAAACAAATGATAGTCCCACTAAGCGCAAAAAAGATGGGATGGCGTATCGCTGTAGAATGCTCTGGTAGCTGTGCTGGTTAAGTGTGCCTTGAATTCTAAATTAATCACAGACTGCGTCACTAGCAAAGCACCCCCACACCATCACACCTCCTCCTCCGTGCTTCACGGGGGGAACCAAACGTGCGGAGATCATCTGTTCACCTACTCTGCGTCTCACAAAGACACGGCGGTTGGAACCACAAATCTCAAATTTGGACTCATCATACCAAAGGACAGATTTCCACAGGTCTAATGTCCATTGCTCGTGTTTCTTGGCCCAAGCAAGTCTCTTCTTCTTATTGGTGTCCTTTTGTAGTGGTTTCTTTGTGTCAATTCGACCATGAAGGCCTGATTTACGCAGTCTCCTCTGAACAGTTGATGTTGAGATGTGTCTGTTACTTATTTGGGCTGCAATTTCTGAGGCTGGTAACTCTAATGCATTTTTCCTCTGCAGCAGAGGTAACTCTGGATCTTCCTTTCTTGTGGCGGTCCTCATAAGAGCCAGATTCGTCATATCGCATATAGCTTCAAAGTTCTTGAAATTTTGCAGATTGACTGACCTCCATTTCTTAAAGTAATGATGGACTGTCATTTCTCTTTGCTTATTTGAGCTGTTTTTGCCATAATATGTACTTGGTCTTTTACCAAATAGGGCTATCTTCTGTATACCCCCCTACCTTGTCACAACACAACTGATTGGCTCAAACAAGGCACATCTGTTAATTGAAATGCATTCCAGATAATTACCTCATGAAGCTGGTTGAGAGAATGGGAAGAGTGTGCAAAGCTGTCATCAAGGCAAATGTTGGCTACTTTGAAGAATCTGAAGTATAAAATATATTTTTTGGTTTAACACTTTTTTGGTTACTATATGATTCCATGTGTTATTTCATAGTTTTGATATTCTCACTATTATTCTACAATGTAGAAAATAGTAAAAATAAAGAAAAAACTTTGAATGAGTAGGTGTGTCCAAACTTTTGACTGGTACTGTACATTTATATACTGCATTAGAGACAAGGCTCATCCTATATAACTACTTCTGTACACATCTTTTCTATTAATATACTGTCCACACTGTCTATACACAAGGTCCTCAATGATTTCACCATTGCCCTTGATTCTAAGCAATGTTGTCCTGCTATTTTTATTGACTTTACCAAAGCTTTTGATATGGTAGACCAGGTATTCCCAAACAGTGTTACGCACAATGCCGTCGGGGGTACAGCAAATAAAAATGTGATTCACATTTTATATTTTTTTAAATATTTTTGGGGGGTTTTGACTTTTTGTCTTCACATTTTCAAACAGTCCATTTATATTTTCCAACGGGGCTATACATTTGAGCTAGTTTTTTTTTCTCGCCTGAGTAGCCTCATTTCACTGCCAAAACCATTAAACCATCTAGTGTTCAGCGAAATAACAACACAATGTCAAATACAGGTAGCCTAGTCAAATAATTAACATGCAATCACATTAACCATTACTCACTCGCGGGAATTCCACTAATGGTCCATATGTAGCCAAACGTAGCTGCTGCTCATGTTGGTATCTGTACTGATGGCGCAAAAGCCATGACAGGGAGACATAGTGGAGTGGTAAGGCGCATGCAAGCAGTTGCTCCCGACGCCACTTGGGTACACTGCAGCATCCACCAAGAGGCTCTTGCTGCCAAGGGAATGCCTGACAGCTTGAAAGACGTTTTGGACAATACAGTGAAAATGGTTAACTTTGTTAAAGCAAGGCCCCTGAAATCTCGTGTATTTTCTGCACTATGCAATGATATGGGCAGCGTCCATGTAACGCTTTTACAACATACATAACTGCACTGGTTATCAAGGGGCAAAGTATTGAAACGTTTTTTTTTTTTAATTGAGACGAGCTTAAAGTTTTATTTACTGACCATCATTTTCATTTGTCTGACCGCTTGCATGATGACGAGTTTCTCACACAACTGGCCTATCTGGGTGATGTTTTTTCTCACCTGAATGATCTAAATCTAGGATTACAGGAACTCTCCTCAACAATATTCGATGTGAGGGACAAAATTGAGGCTGTGATTAAGAAGTTGGAGCTCTTTTCTGTCTGCATTAACAAGGACAACACACAGGTCTTTCCATCATTGTATGATATTTTTGTGTGCAAATGAACTCGAGCTTACGGCCAATGTCAAATGTGATATAGCGAAGCACCTGAGTGAGTTGGGTGCGCAATTACTTTCCCCAAATCGATTTTTTATTTAACCTTTATTTAACTAGGCAAGTCAGTTAAGAACAAATTCTTATTTACAATGATGGCCTACTAAAAGGCAAAAGCATGCGTGGACGGGAACTGGGACTAAAAATGACAATTAAATAAAAATATAGGACAAAACACACATCACGACAAGAGAGACACCACAACACTACATAAAGAGAGACCTAAGACAACAACATAGCATGGCAACAACACATGACAATACAGCATGGGAGCAACACAACATGACAACAACATGGTAGCAGCACAAAACCTGGTACAAACATTATTGGGCACAGACAACAGCACAAAGGGCAAGAAGGTAGAGACAACAATACAACACACAAAGCAACCACAACTGTCAGTAAGAGTGTCCATGATTGAGTCTTTGAATGAAGACATGGAGATAAAACTGTCCAGTTTGAGTGTTTGTTGCAGCTCGTTCAACTTGCTAGCTGCAGCGAACTGAAAAGAGGAGCGACCCAGGGATGTGTGTGCTTTGGGGACCTTTAACAGAATTTGACTGGCAGAAATGGTGTTGTATGTGGAGGATGAGGGCTTCAGTAGGTATCTTAGATAGGAGCGGAGTGAGGTTTAAGAGGGTTTTATAAATATGCATCAACCAGTGGGTCTTGCGACAGGTATACAGAGATGACCAGTTTACAGAGGAGTATAGAGTGCAGTGATGTGTCCTATAAGGAGCATTGGTGGAAAATATGATGGCCGAATGGTAAAGAACATCTAGCCACTCGAGAGCACCCTTACCGGCCAATCTATAAATGACATTTTCCGTAATCTAGCATGGGTTGGATAGTCATCTGAATCAGGGTTAGTTTGGCAGTTATGGTGAAAGAGGAGCATTTACAATAGAGCAAACTAAGTCTAGATTTAACCTTAGCCTGCAGCTTTGATATGTGTTGAGAGAAGGACAGTGCACTGTCTAGCCAGACTCTCAAGTACTTGTATGAGGTGACTACTAAGAAAGTTTTGTTGTAGAGCGTTTAATACAACATCCGTGGAAGGGCCAGCTGAGTACAAGACTGTATTATCTGCATATAAATGGATGAGGGAGCTTCCTACTGCCTGAGCTATGTTGTTGATGTAAATTGAGAAGAGCGTGGGGCCTAGGATCGAGCGTTGGGGTACTACTTTGGTGACAGGCAGTGGCTGAGAAAGCAGATGTTCGGACTTTATACACTGCACTCTTTGAGAGAGATAGTTAGCAAAACCAGGTCAAAGTCCCTCAGAGACACCAATACTCCTTAGCCGGCCCACAAGAATGGAATGGTCTACCACAGTTGGCAGTGGCTTCTGATTAAATTACATTTTCACAGAACCGTTTGTTGCAATTTCGATGAGGCTCTCTTGTTCAGATATCGGTAAGTGGACTGGAGGCAGGGCATGAAAGGGATAACGAATCCAGTTGTTTGTGTCATCTGGGGGGCAGGTAGCCAAGTGGTTACAGCGTTGGGCCAGTAACCGAAAGCTGACAAGGTAAAAAATCTGTCGTTCTGCCCCTGAAAAAGGCAGTTAACCCACTGTTCCCCAGTAGGCTGTCATTGTAAATTAGAATTTGTTCTTAACTGACTTGCCTAGTTAAATAAAGGTTAAATAACATTAAAAAAAAGATTTATTTTCCAGACTCTGACATTGCATGTTCTGATATTTCTTAATTTCTTTATTTTAATATTGGGGAATTTGTCTGTGTTATCATGTATTGTGAGGTATTACTGCACTGTTGGAGCTAGAAACATAAGCAATTCACTGCACCTGCGATAACATCTGCAAAATATGTGTATGCGACCAATAACATTTTATTTGAGAGAATCTCTGGGGGAAAAATTGCACTGGTAGCCTCTAGATGCAGTTGTAATAAACAGAGAAGTTTATGCTTTCTTCCTACAAATGCTATGACCCCATGAAACATACGATTCTCATGTGTCTTCTGTTTCCCTCCGCAATGCCCATGTCACACAGGACTCATCAGAACAGATTGGACAGGACCAGGCAGTAAATCAGACTGGGGGAAAAAGAACATTAACAATGTTTTCTACACAGAAGATCATACAAAATTATGAACTTCTCAACACATATCTGATGCATTTCAGTCACTTCAAACCATACTTCCTTCACATTGAAATACCTTCAAAAGTACTGTCAGACTGATTTCTAATAGACTGTCATAGCGACAATTAAAAAACACTGTCCCTTGATTACATAACTTTCTTACATTGCGGGGTTGCAATTAATTTTTAATCAAAATGGGGTTGTGGGCCAAAAAAGTTTGGGAACCCCTGGTATACCCACACGCACGCACACAAACATACAGTACACACTGAGAAGGGTGCAAGTAGGGGGTGAGTGAGGAAACGGTTATATGTGGGTTGGTCTCCTGTAGTTGTGTAGCAGACAGACACTCCATCTCTCAATTTGTCAGCGATACAGTGTTGCTTGAAGAACCAGTATGGACACACAGCTCTAGCCACTGCCCTAACCCAGGCAGAGTGTGTGCGTGCGTATGTGCGTGTATGTGAGCATGTGTGGTAAAAGGTCCAAAGGTAGGGTCTTCAAACAGTGTGGCCAGTCTAGGATCTGAAGAAAGGAGCTATTGGAGAGGAGAAGAGTACGGCTACCGAAAGAGGAGTGTTTAGTTGTTCTGAAGACAATCCAGCTCCACCGAGCAGCACACACTTCCATTCTGACCACGGCAGCGATAAAAAAGGGGGAATATGAAGAAAAAAAAGAGAAACAGGTAGTTAGTTCCATTCTTTTTCTGCATGTTTGCGTATGCTACCATGTGTGAGTGATGCAAGGTGAGGTCAGGGCCGGGATTCAACAAACGTTAAAAGGGCACTTACACTATAGAACTGACATGTGCAGCAGTTACCATGTGCATTATCGGCTGTATAGTATGCTGCCCTATAATGCGCCTTGCATTGAATCCCGGCCTAGGTTAGGGTTGCGTGCTTTGTTCTTGCAGGTGACACAGCTGTGTGTGTTAGTGTTCCTGTAAATACTGCACTTGCAGGAGGTGCAGGAAAAGCTTGCCATTCACTGTGTGTGTGTGTATGTACGTATGTATGTGTTTTTGCGTGCTCCTGTGTATGTATGTGTGTCTGTGTCAGGTAAGAGATGAGTTGTTGTTGTTGTCACCTTGCATTTGCAGGTGGTGCAGGGTGACCCTGGCATGGGCCACTTGGCACTGCTGAGGCGGGTGATCCCAGCGGGGTCCTGGCAGGTCTGCATGATGTCGTAGGCAATATTGTCTGCCAGACAGGGGTCAGTGACGCAGCTCGGGCAACATTCGCCCTCCGCCAAGGCAGAGTACTTGCACGCCAACACTGGACACGCCAGGGGCCAGCAGTCCACCTCTCCCTCCTAGACAGACAGACAGACAGACAGACAGACAGACAGACAGACAGACAGACAGACAGACAGACAGACAGACAGACAGACAGACAGACAGACAGACAGACAGACAGACAGACAGACAGACAGACAGACAGACAGACAGACAGACAGACAGACAGACAGACAGACAGACAGACAGACAGAGATTGGAGGAGAATGGAAGAAAAACAAGGGACAATTGTTTGGAACAGTCCTTATAACCGCTGGACCCTGAGATGACTACTATGGGGTATTGTAAGACCATATTGGAAGGATAAAGCTAGGAGTACAGAGACAAGTGTCTAAGCAGCTCTCTGATGTGAATCACCTGATGGCTGACATAGTGGGATCAGTACTATGGCTTTGTGTGTGTCTGTATACAGTGTCTGTATACAGCCCTTAGCCATGGTATATTGGCCATATAGCACAAACTTCTGAGCTGCCTTATTGCTATTATAAACTGCTTACCAATGTAATTAGAGCAGAAAAAAGTTAATGTTGTCATACCCGTGGTATATGATCTGATATACCACGGGTGTCAGCCAATCAGCATTCAGGGCTCGAATCACCCAGTTTATAATATCAGTTTAATATCACAGGTTCACACTGTAGGTTTGGCCATAGGCTACAGTAGTGATACCTGTGTCTAAGTACTTAGAATGTCTTTCTTCCTTTCTGATGACACTTGAAGGCTGGCTGGGCAAATTAGAGTGGTTGTTGGTGCCATGCTGATTCTGGGATCTGTTTTTCCACGGCAGCATTGCTTAGCTAATTGCACAGCTGCCAGAGCCCGCTAATTATCAGGTCCACCAGAGTAAGGTAATGCACATGCACACACACAAAGACGTCACACACACACACACACACACACACACACACACACACACACACACACACACACACACACACACACACACACACACACACACACACACACACACACCACACACACACACACACACACACACACACAAAGCCTAGGCCACCAAAAATATAATTGTATTTCATATCAAGATGGTAACATCTGCTTTTTCTTCGGTTATCAGGCTTCTTCACAGCCTATCTCATTAGCATCTGCTTTAGCATGCAATCAAGATCAGAGGAGACAGGGTGTATTAGCTGATACATAAAACGACGCAAGATTTAAGACTTTGTGCTTTTCAGCTAAAATGATTGTACAGAATTCTTGCCACCACCTAAATGTTGAATATTTGGGGCATACCGTAATTTCCAGACTATTAAGCGCACCTGAATATAAGCCGCACCCACTGAATTTAAAAAATATATATTATTTTGAACATAAATAAGCCGCACATGTCTATAAGCCGCAGGTGCCTACCAGTACATTGAAACAAATGAACTTTACACAGGCTTTAACGAAACACGGCTTGTAACAAAAATAAATAGGCTTTAACGAAACACGGCTTGTAACAAAAATAAATAGGCTTTAACGAAACACGGCTTGTAACAAAAAATAAAAAATTAGCAGTAAGCTTTAGTTGTCTTTTGGAACTGAGTCAATTCCTCACACTGCTGTTTCCAACGTCTTATCATCGGCTCATTAAGACCAAGCTCCCGTGCAGCAGCTCTATTTCCTTTTCCAACAGCCAGATCAATCGACTTCAACTTGAAAGCTGCATCATATGCATTTCTCCGTGTCTTTGCCATGATGAGGGTGACAAAATGACTACCGTAATCAGAATGATGGGAAGTTTGAGAGCGCTCGATTTAATCTAAACAGTAAACAAAAAAGTTTTTTGACCTTAACCCGTTTGGCAATTTCATTGGTCTAATGAAAGCTTCATGCCGCCAAAAAACTGAGCACGTCACAGAATGTGTTTTTTTGGAAGAAAAAAAATTGAAAGCGGGAAAAATACATATATTAGCCACGTCACTGTTTAAGCCGCGAGGTTCAAAGCGTGGGAAAAAAGTTGCGGCTTATAGTCCGGAATTTACGATACAATCATCGCAGCTCTGCAGATTTTGGTGTGAGGATACAGAATCAATTGACCATTTGTTTTGGTATTGCCCTCCGGTAGCTTGGTTCTGGTCTCAGGTTCAGGAATGGCTGAAAAAGCATAACATTAATCTAAAATTTGCCCCTAGAAATAGCATTGTTGGGAGATCTGGAGAGACCTGGTCAGTCAATTACTAACATACTAATACTCTTAGTAAAAGTACTTATCTTCAACTCACAATCTGTGGATTCTATTCAAATCGAATCAAATCTTATGCGCCGAATACAACAGACCTTACAGTGAAATGCTTACTTACGAGCTTACTTATTTGATTAGATAGATAAATTGTATGTTAAATATCACAGCATAGTTGAAAGACATATGGTGTGTAGAAATCCGAAGGGGGTGGCTAGCAGAGATAGGTGGGATGGGCTGAGGGAAGCTGAGGGTTTGGATGTGGAATTGGAGACAAGTGGGAGTGGAGTTGATGGGCTGGAATAGAATGACGGTCAAAGATAAAATTGAAAAAAAAATGAAGTCAAAATAAAACAAAACCAAAAGTAAGTTTGAATGACTGAGGGACAGCGTTGTTACAGCTAATGCCTGTTTGCCTGAGGCTGATGCAGCGCAGGTGTTTGTACACATGCATATACACACAGTCTCATTCAAACGCACACATGTGCACATAAACGGGGACACACACACACACACACATGTAAATAGTGTCACTCAAATATATTCAGTTGGCCTTGCTGTTATGATTTTTGTTGTCCCCGATGTCTTTTGTTTTTTGCATTGTTGTTTTCTGTTTTCCTTTGTTTTTCTCTTTTGTTTATTTTGTTGGTTGCATTGTGGGACGGGGCATTGGGGGACGGGGCTTTGGGGACGGGGTTGGGGGTCTTGGGGGTGGAAAATTGAATTATTTTTGTTTGGGGGGATGGGGGCCTATGGGGGGGGTCTCGGATGGTTGAGGGGCAGCTCTCAGGGAACTTGGGGGTGGGGGGGGGGGGGGGGGGGGGGGGGGGGGGTGGAGGGCTGGTGGCCTGGCGTTTGGGAGCTTGGGAGATTGGGCCGGTGGATGATAGTTCGCTGGTTTTTGACCTTGTGGAAGATCTGTCTCCGTATCCTTGAGCAGGGCATTGACCCTGGTTGCTTCTGTTGGCCGCTCTGGATGGGAGTCTGTTAGATGACTTAATGTAATGTAAATGTGGAGCTTCTTCACTGCAAGTAGATTGTATGTTTTAATATGAAAAAAAAGATTAGAGGAGACATACACATCCTCTTCATCCAAGTTGCACAAGTGTAAAACGTGCGTGTGTGAACAAGAGTGTTTGTGTACAACAAAGTATACAAGAAGCATACCAATGTGTGCGTGTGTGTGCATGTCTGTGTGTCTGTATGTGAATTCAAGCATGTGTATATGGATGCAAATGCCTGTGTGTGTGTGTGTGTGTTGATACCAGGCAGCGGCACTGCTGGCAGCCGTAGATCCAGGAGTCTCTGCTGTTGTACAGTGTGTGTCCACTCTGGTGCAGACATTGGCTGGACTTTCTGGAGTCACACTCAGGACAGCAGAACAGGTCTGCCTCAGGGTCCACACAGTCACACTCTCTCCTCCTGCAGAAGGTGCGCCCGTCCTGGAGACAAAGTAAAGGCATAGGAATACAAAGGAATGTCAAGGCCATGGCCTGGGTCGGCAGTCTATGCCGATGACTTTGGATCACGTACTATGTACGCTGTGAGAATGGGTTTAAATCTGACCCCAAATTTTAAAAAAATCAAAATAGTTCTATAAGCAAATAATCCTAATTCCCAGCAGGTCTGGAACTTTGAGGCCTTTCTTCCAAATGTCTAATGAACTACTATAATCAGGCCAGTTACATCCATCCACCCACAAAGTTTGTAAGACTGCAGTTATGTTGTACAAATCGTAATCTTGGCTGGTTTTGCTTGTAAATACTTTTACAGTTGTATTACTGACATTTTAATATTTTTTCTAGTGATTGCTTAAATGCACATACAGACACACAGACATGCACACACATTGGTATGCCTCCTACCCTACCTAACTGCCTACAGTCTAATTTAAATAGTTACACTCACTCCTCCTACAGAAGGTATAACCATTATAGAGGAAAATACACTTCATTGAGCAAGGCCATTTCCAACAATACTGACTACAATTTGTCATTGACGTTTTAAGAGGAGTGTTTTTCGGAGGTTAGTGTTTTGTATTGGATATCTGATCAAGGCCATGGATGCAAATCTTTCTACAGAGATTCCAGGCTCTTTATCAGTGAATGTTTTATGATCCATTTTACTGGCCATACTGAGCCCTTGCCAGCTTGGTAATGAGCTCAACAACCCCATACAATTTAAAAAGGCAAGTCAGTTAATAAGAACAAATTCTTATTTACAATGACAGCCTACCACAGCCAAACCCCAACAACACTGGGCCAATTGTGCACCACCCTATGTGACTCCCAATCACTGCCAGATGTGCTACAGCCAGGATTTGAACCAGGGACTGTACTGACGCCTCTTGCACTGAGTTGCAGTGCATTAGACCGCTGCGCCACTCAGGAGCCCTCCTGAAAAGGCTGTTGCAAAATGTATAAATGTACTTGCATAATGAGTAGCCAATATTTTATCGGCACGTATTGTCTCGCTACAGTAGCTAATAACTCTCATGGTGCTAATATCCAAGAGCTTTATTAGCATTAGCCTTTTAATGTTACTGCTACGGATATGAGTAGCTCTGGCAAATTTTACTTGGGTGGCTGACTAATGCCATGCAATATCATTCCCATTGTGTGCATTGTAACAATGTTTTGGAATAGCCTTGAAATTAGGCATTTTACAGCAAATGCTGCATTGTTTTATTTACCAAATAAATGCCAAGTTTGTAATATTAAAACTGCATAGCTTTCAATAATGCAAACAACCTCCAATTCAATACAGAATAATACATTTTGGGGCAACCACCCTAAAAATCAGCCTTTCTAGGAGTTGAAATTGTCCTAGTCTTTATCTGAGAAACCGCTTAAACCTGTTAGGGCTAGGGGCCAGCATTGACACGGCTGGATAAAAAACATACCCGATTTAATCTGGTTACCACTCCTACTCAGTAACTAGAATATGCATATACTTATTACATATGGATAGAAAACACCCTAAATTTTCTAAAACTGTTTGAATGGTGTCTGTGAGTATAACAGAACTCAAATGGCAGGTCAAAACCTGAGAGATTCCTTTACAGGAAGTGGCCTGTCTGACCATTTCTGGAACTTCTTTGCCATCTCTATCATTTACTAAGGATCTCTGCTCTAACGTGACACTTCCCACGTCGTCCATAGGCTCTCAGAGCCCGGGAAAAAAGAGAATGTCGTCATTCCAGCCCCAGGCTGAAACACATTATCGCCTTTCTCAAGTGGCCCATCAAGAGACACTAGCTTATGCGCGTGACCCCGACCGCCCCCGCCTTTGGGATTTTTTCCTCTGTTTGCCGAAAAGGAGATTCCCTGTCGGAATATTATCGCTTTTCTACGAGAAAAATGACGTAAAAATTGATTTTAAACAGCGGTTGACATGCTTCGACGTACGGCAATGGAACACTTTGAATTTTATTGTCAGGAATTGCGCCAAGCGCGCGACACTTCTTTACTATTTCGGATAGTGTCTGGAACGCACGAACAAAACGCCGCTATTCGGATATAACGATGGATTATTTTGGACCAAACCAACATTTGTTATTGAAGTAGACGTCCTGGGTGTGCATTCTGACGAAGACAACAAAAGGTAATGACATTTTTATAATAGTAAATATGATTATGGTGAGTGCTAAACTTGCCGGGTGTCTAAATAGCGAGCCCGTGATGCCTGGGCTATGTACTTAGAATATTGCAAAATGTGCTTTCACCAAAAAGCTATTTTAAAATCGGACATATCGAGTGCATAGAGGAGGTCTGTATCTATAATTCTTAAAATAATTGTTATGCTTTTTGTGAACGTTTATCGTGAGTAATTTAGTAAAATGTTAGCGAATTCCCCGTAAGTTTGCGGGGGGTATGCTAGTTCTGAACGTCACATGCTAATGTAAAAAGCTGGTTTTTGATATAAATATGAACTTGATTGAACAAAACATGCATGTATTGTATAACATAATGTCCTAGGGTTGTCATCTGATGAAGATCATCAAAGGTGAGTGCTGCATTTAGCTGTCTTCTGGGTTTTGGTGACATTATATGCTGGCTTGAAAAATGGGTGTCTGATTATTTCTGGCTTGGTACTCTGCTGACATAATCTAATGTTTTGCTTTCGTTGTAAAGCCTTTTTGAAATCGGACAGTGTGGTTAGATTAACGAGAGTCGTATCTTTAAATGGCTGTAAAATAGTCATATGTTTGAGAAATTGAAGTAATAGGATTTTGAAGATTTTGAAAATCGCGCCACAGGCTGGCAGTGGCTGTTACGTAGGTGGGACGAATTCGTCCCGCCGGTCCCATAGAGGTTAAGGTTGACTGGAATACCTCTGTGTGTAGCCCTAAGGTTATATTGCATAATCTTTAAATTTAATGTAGTTTTATTCAGCTTGACATTATTCTCACTGCCTTAGACAATTCCAATCAATATCTGAGATTTTTACCGGCCGGGTTTCCAATGCAAGGTTTACATGCTCATGCCGATAGCGATTGACAGCTAAGCTGCAAAAATGTTCACCTTTTTCCCAATGAGATTGATAACAATGTACAATTGTAAACAATGGAAGGTACAAATATATACTTTGATTAGCCAGTGGTAGGCCTATACTTAATACTAAAGCCTGGCAAGCGTCATGAAAAGTGTATAATTAGCATTAGCTTGCACTATTCTGATAAAATCTCAATAGTTCATGTTTACTTGATTAGTTACCCAGTGAGCAAAATTATCTTGGAAAGACTATCTAAAATACATATTTTCCAGATGTTGAAAACAGGTTAATTTTTGTTTCTTAATGTTTCTTAATGTTTTTTTTCTCCCAAATTGTTATTCTGATTTAAATAAAATAGGGCTAACTGAAGATTGCTTTGTACAATATTTATTATTACTCCCAACTGTCATATGCACTTAAGTTAGCTTTTTCAAAAGCTTTAGAACTGGTAGTAATCATGTTCAAAGGTTTTGGACCAACAGAAAAAATGACAGTAACAGTTACAGAAGTGTGTGATATGTGGTTGTTTATCTACCTTAGTTGAATGCTAATATGACTGTAAGTTGCTCTGGATAAGAGCGTCTGCATAAAGGCCAAACTGTAAATGTAGAAGTCAACACTTGCAAAGCACACTGGTTATTATTCTAATGAGTTGGTAAAGCTCTTAGTTCTGGTACCGATCCTCATTCTTTCTTCTCTTAACACGTATAATTTACCCAGAATTGGTCAGAATTCACCCAGAATTGAGCATCTGACCAATTAAACAAGACTTAAGTTCTGGTTTAACCAAGATTACGTATCAGCTATATAGAAATCTGGTGCCTGATAGCACACGAAACCATTGGTTGATTTAAAAAAAAAACATTTTTATTTATTTTTTGTCATTTAGCAGACGCACTTATCCAGAGCGACTTACAGTAGTTGATGAATGCAACCTCTGAGCAGGGGGACACGACCCACATGTGGTTGGTCCAGACCAAGTCTGAACTAATCATAGACGTCTATGTTTCACAAGTTTGTACAGCACAGTAGAGTACAGAACAATAGAGTTTAGTTCAGTACAGTAAAGTAGAGTATAGTACAACAGAGTACATTATACTGTACTGTACTCTACTTTTCTTTACTGTACTGTACTGCATTGTGCTGTACTCTCCTGTGCTCAACTGTATTGTACTGCACTGTACTGTGTTGTACTGTGCTGCCCAAACTTGTGAAACATTAACGTCTATGATTGGTTCAGATTTGGTCCGGATCAGATCTGAACCAATTATAGACGTCTGTGTTTGGGCCAAATCAATCAGTCTGTGGGCGTTGAAATCAAAGCCGGTCCGGACCAAATCTAAACCAAACATAGACGCCTATGATTGGTTCAGATTTGGTCCGGTCCGGACGTCTGTGGACATTTTAAATCAAGGCCAGGGCGCACAGACCAAATTTCACACAAAAAATAACATTCATGGATGTCCGTGTCGGACTGTGGTCACTGGGTAGTTAGCATATCAGTAGCATATCAGTTGCATGTCACAGGCTGTAGTGAGATCTTTGTGTTGGAGACCATTTTCAGATCAGGTGTTGGAGCCTTATAGAGAAAGCCAGGCTGTGAGACCCACTACACAAATCAGGTATTGAAGTCGTGCAGAGAGCTGGGCTTTGGCTACTAGACCTACTGCAGATTCACAGAACCTGATGAAAGCTGAGGCTAAACAAAGACAGCAGCCGAGGTACATAGACCTCAATCACAGTCCTCCCTTCCTCCCTCTCTTTTCCTCTCTTTGTTGCCTGTACTTTTGTCTCGAGTTATATAATATAAATTATTATTATTATGTCAAACTGTGCACTCCTCCTCTCTCTCCGTTCTACTGTGTCTCTCTTCGCATCTTTCAGTGTTACGCCATCTTTTACTCCCTCTGTATTTCTCGGTGTCATATAACTTCTCCCCCCTCCTTCTATCTCATGCTCAGTTGTAGCTCTATCTCACTGTCACTCCTACTCCTTGCTCTCTCCATAGCAGTAGCAGAAGGATGAATCCTTCAGTCACAATACTGCAGGTGTTTTTGATCTGAGCTGTGACATCCTCATCCACAATCAGATAGTACATCTCAGGCCGGATTCAATCCAAGGCTTGTTATGGAACTGCGCACTGGACAGCAGTTGGTCCCGTGTGGCTCAGTTGGTAGAGCATGGTGTTTGCAACGCCAGAGTTGTGGGTTTGATTCCCATGGGGGACAAGTATGAAATGTATGCAATCACTACTGTAAGTCGCTCTGGATAAGAGCTTCTGCAAAATGTACATTTACATTTAAGTCATTTAGCAGACGCTCTTATCCAGAGCGACTTACAAATTGGTGCATTCACCTTATGATATCCAGTGGAACAACCACTTTACAATAGTGCATCTAAATCTTTTAAGGGGGGGGGGGTTAGAAGGATTACTTTATCCTATCCTAGGTATTCCTTAAAGAGGTGGGGTTTCAGGTGTCTCCGGAAGGTGGTGATTGACTCCGCTGTCCTGGCGTCGTGAGGGAGCTTGTTCCAACATTGGGGTGCCAGAGCAGCGAACAGTTTTGACTGGGCTGAGCGGGAACTGTGCTTCCTCAGAGGTAGGGGGGCCAGCAGGCCAGAGGTGGATGAACGCAGTGCCCTTGTTTGGGTGTAGGGCCTGATCAGAGCCTGAAGGTATGGAGGTGCCGTTCCCTTCACAGCTCCGTAGGCAATCACCATGGTATTGTAGCGGATGCGAGCTTCAACTGGAAGCCAGTGGAGAGAGCGGAGGAGCGGGGTGACGTGAGAGAACTTGGGAAGGTTGAACACCAGACGGGCTGCGGCGTTCTGGATGAGTTGTAGGGGTTTAATGGCACAGGCAGGGAGCCCAGCCAACAGCGAGTTGCAGTAATCCAGACGGGAGATGACAAGTGCCTGGATTAGGACCTGCGCCGCTTCCTGTGTGAGGCAGGGTCGTACTCTGCGAATGTTGTAGAGCATGAACCTACAGGATCGGGTCACCGCCTTGATGTTAGTGGAGAACGACAGGGTGTTGTCCAGGATCACGCCAAGGTTCTTAGCACTCTGTAAAAAGGAATTTACACTTGAGCCGATGCAGTGTTTACCATGTGATCTCTGCAAACTCTGGAAATTGTCGGCTGTCCAGTGTGCTGCTATACAATGCACCTTGGAATGAATCCTGGCCTCAGGGCAGGTGACATAGACTTACATGATGACTACCACTAGCCCACACACAGCTACCTAGCTAGTGATCCCACATCGGCTACTCAAAGTTGAACATTTATGCCAATCATTTGGCTTTGGGTTGGTCTCTTTCCATTGAAAACAACTTATTCAAAGTAGTATCAAAGGGTGAACAGTCAAACAGAGAGCAGCACATTAGAGGTCTTCATGGGTCCAAAAAGTTGTACCCGTTCCAAAATGGACCTGGGGCTTTCCCACCTGAACCCGATATGCATCAATACATTCTTAAAATATAGGCAACTAGACCCGTTCCGTATAGACTTGGTCGAAACCGATCCGAGTGAAGGAAACAGCAGAAAAGTACTTTTTTAAGCCACTTTATTAAACAGAGATGATAAACATGAGAGCACGGAGAGAGAGGTGCCTCTAGCAGGTGGGGGAGGGGCCATACTGTGAGCGACACAGGGAGAGAGAGATGAGAGACAACCAACCAACCAACAAGCCAACTTGCGCTATAGTAGACTAATAGCTGCCATATCTAGGTTATTTATCATCCAATCTTATTACGTAGTACCTATCTTCACTGCATTACACTGGGAGAAGATAGTTAACCTGTTTAGGATAGGGGGCAGTATTTTCACTGCCGGATAAAAAACGTACCCGATTTAATCCGGTTATTACTCCTGCCCAGAAACTAGAATATGCATATAATTGCTTGATTTGGATAGAGAACACCCTAAAGTTTCTAAAACTGTTTGAATGGTGTCTGTGAGTATAACAGAACTCATATGGCAGGCCAAAACCTGAGAAGATTCTAAACAGGAAGTGCCCTCTCTGACCATTTCTTGGCCTTCTATAGCCTCTTTATCAAAAACAGTAGTGCATTTGGATAGTGGTCGATCTGAGAACAATGAAACGGGCGCACGCGTGCACGTGAAGAGTCCATTTTACATTTTCAGTCTTTGAACGAAAACGTCATCTCCCGGTCGGAATATTAATGCTATTTTACGCATAAACATTTATTTTAAACAGCGTTTGACATGCTTCGAAGTACAGTAATGGAATATTTTGAAATTTTTTGTCACGATATGCGCCGGCGCGTCACCCTTCGGATAGAGTCTTGAACGCAAGAACAAAACGCCGCTATTTGGATATAACTATGGATTATTTGGAACAAAAACAACATTGGTGTGGAAGTAAAAGTCCTGGGAGTGCATTCTGACAAAGAACAGCAATGTTAATCCAATTTTTCTTATAGTAAATCTGAGTTTGGTGAGGGCCAAACTTGGTGGGTGTCAAAATAGCTAGCCTGTGATGGCCGGGCTATCTACTCAGAATATTGCAAAATGTGCTTTCACCGAAAAGCTATTTTAAAATCGGACACCGCGATTGCATAAAGGAGTTCTGTATCTATAATTCTTAAAATAATTGTTATGTTTTTTGTGAACATTTATCGTGAGTAATTTAGTAAATTCACCGGAAGTGTTCGGTGGGTATGCTAATTCTGAACGTCACATGCTAATGTAAAAAGCTGTTTTTTGATATAAATATGAACTTGATTGAACAAAACATGCATGTATTGTATAACCTAATGTCCTAGGAGTGTCATCTGATGAAGATCATCAAAGGTTAGTGCTGCATTTAGCTGTGGTTTTGGTTTTTGTGACATTATATGCTAGCTTGAAAAATGGGTGTGTGATTATTTCTGGCTGGGTACTCTCCTGACATAATCTAATGTTTTTCTTTCGTTGTAAAGCCTTTTTGAAATCGGACAATGTGGTTAGATAAAGGAGAGTCTTGTCTTTAAAATGGTGTAAAATAGTCATATGTTTGAAAAATGGAAGTTTTGGGATTTTTGAGGAATTTGTCATTCGTGCCATGCCCTATCATTGGTTATTGGAGCGGTGGGCAGGAGTAATAACCAGATTAAATCGGGTACGTTTTTTATCCGGCCGTGAAAATACTGCCCCCTATCCATAACAAGTTAACTTATGGTAAACATAAATAATTGACTTCCATGTGCACAAACATACATAGCCTTGTCCTGCATCACATCCTATTCTCTTCCTAACAGCAGAAATATGACAAACATATATAAGAATGATATTATACAAGACTTATCTGGCCATTGTTTTCCAAAAGTAGAATGGGAGCTGATGACTTTGAATGGGAGCTAATGATTGTTCTGCCCATTGATGTGGTCGAATCACTAAACCTCGAATCCGAATCGAGTCCCAAGCCCCCTGTCCTCGAGTCCAAGTCAAGTCACACATCCCTATGGCTGAAGTCCAAGTCCCAGTGCTCGAGTCCTGGTCCAAGTGCTCATGTCTGAGTCACTGGCTCCACATTAACTCAGAATAAAGTTATTTACCCAGTCAGTGGCAAGAGAAATTGAGTCAATTAATTGTTTGCTATGCCTTTTCCTTTTTTATGTGCATATTAGCATATGTTAGCATATTACTAGGGTCACATTCAGTTGAAAAACGTTCTTGAACATTGCAGATAGAAATTCCATGAATAGAGACAACGTTATTCCTTATTCAACATGTCAGAGGCATGTTTGTTCTACATAGCATATTTCTATCTGAACGTTCCAAGCTGTGCCTCCCGCTGAACGTGCTCCACGTTGTTAGCTATAGCCAGCTAATGAGGTAACATGACTGAACAGTGTAGCCTAAACAAATGATTAATGGTCCGGTCTGCAAGTAGCCAAGTTTTAGAACAGCCCACGATGTGTTTTATGAAAGCACAATACAATAAAATAAACTTAGAGCATATAATACAGGTCATAACTTTTGAACGGTAGCCAAAGGGCTAGAATCCAGCCATTTTCTGTGAGGAAAAAAAGAGGGCTACGGTGGCTACATAGTCTGTATATGAAATGCAGTGTGAAAAGTGGGAGGGTTGAGCGTGACTACAAATTCAAAGGCAGACTACTTTTCTATAGCCTACTCTAAGGAGAGAAAAACATAGCTAGACTGTTGTTTTATTATTAAACTCAATTCTGATATTGTTTTTTATTTCGTAATGCAGCTTGTGTTTCTTAACCAGGCAAAGGTAGGCAAACTAGAAAGCTGGTGGTGACTGGTTAGCTAAGGTGAAGCAAGGACCGCCTGAGCGATGTGTATAATCAGAGGCGGAGCCAAGCCTGTCAGCCCACACTCCTTGTATCAATCCAATTTATTCATAAAGCCCTTTTTACATCAGCAGATGTCACAAAGTGTTATTTAAACAGAAACACTCCCGGTTGATGTACAGTGGTTGCTCCACTATTACTTACTAAAAGTGTTGTTACAGTAAGGTTTTCATTATTTTATTTTATTAGGATTATTTTGCTATTGCTGTAGTACTGTAGCCCACTCCTGACGAGTTATGTTGTACAGTGCCTGAGTGGTGCAACGGTCTAAGACACTGCATAGAAGTGCCAGCTGTGTTGCTACAGATGCTAGTTCAATACCCGTGCCGGCCTCGACTGGGAGACCCATGAGATGACAGTAAGTTTTTTATTTCCCTCCATCTAAAACCAGAAATAAATCATTCTTAATAACAAACCAGCTTTATTTACAAATTAGTAACAATGTCTCACCCCATGTTCAAGAATGGCCTTTATCTCGCTCATTTTACATTATCTGAAAACAAAATCATCTACAAAATAGTTATTTTTTAAACAAAGCGGTTATTATTAATTTAGAATTATATAAAAACCCCTTGGATATTCTCACAGATATATTATTAACCCTGTTATTAGCAGGACAATATATATTGGTCTTATTGGTCATGCTCCCGAGTGGTGCACAATGGGATTGCCTTGCAGTTCTCCAGCTGTATCCACTGAAAGCACGCGAGGTTCAAGGCACGAGGGCAGGAGACACAGGATGGGCCACATACTATAAATATACATGTACATAGGCCTAAACATAGGGTCCACCATATCTCTTGATGACTTCTTCCTCAAAGAAATCTCAAGCCATGATACCTGAAAAAGGAGGCAACAGTGAATTATTGTGGAACACATACTGTAGCAGTCCGTGCGGTGTAAGGCTACAATATTTTAAGTACCTTTTGATTTGTAAATAGCCAAACTTACCATCAAAAATCAAATATGGGCCTGGTCCCTGGTGACAAATTGACCCCCACACATGAAGTTTGAGCGAATGCTTGGGACTTGGCTTGCTTGACCTTCCATTTTTTTCTGTGGCAATTTTGACAAATTGCTCAAGGGCCACGGTTGATTGGTCTGTGAAGTTGACATCAATGAATGTCTCGCGAGCTTTGATCCATGCTTGGGCCTGCAGGACGCAAAGTTCTTTGTTTGTCAGACGAATTATCGGCTCGAAAACTACAGAACAGCACAAAACAAGCGAACACATGGCTAATGTTCTATTCTGTTAGAGACAGTTTGCGTTGTTCTGTGAAGGTAGTAGTACAGAGCGTTGTACGAGATCTTCAGTTTCTGGGCAATTTCTTGCATGGAATATCCTTCATTTCTCAGAACAAAAATTGACTGACGAGTTTCAGAAGAAAGATCTTTGTTTCTGGCCATTTTGAGCCTGTAATCGAACCCACATATGCTGATGCTCCAGATACTCAACTAGTCTAAAGAAGGCCAGTTTTATTGCTTCTTTATACAAACAACAGTTTTCAGCTGAGCTAACATAATTGCAAAAGAGTTTGCTAATGATCACTTAGCCTTTTAAAATGATAAACTTGGATTAGCTAACACAGTGTGCCATTGGAACAGAGGAGTGATGGTTGCTGATAATGGGCCTCTGTACGCCTATGTACAGTTGAAGTCAGAAGTTTACATACACTTAGGTTGGAGTCATTAAAACTCGTTTTTCAACCACTCCACAAATTTCTTGTTTAGCAAACTATAGTTTTGGCATCACTTTTGTGCATGACAAAAGTAATTTTTCCAACAATTATTTACAGACAGATTATTTCACTTATATTTCACTGTATCACAATTCCAGTGGGTCAGAAGTTCACGTACACTAAGTTGACTGTGCCTTTAAACAGCTTGGAAAATTCCATAAAATGATATCATGCCTTTAGAAGCTTCTGATAGGCTAATTGACATAATTTGAGTCAATTGGAGGTGTACTTGTGGATGTATTTCAAGGCCTACCTTCAAACTCTGTGCCTCTTTGCTTGACATCATGGGAAAGTCAAAAGAAATCAGCCAAGACCCCAGAAAATTTATTATAGACCTCCACAAGTCTGGTTCATCGTTGGGAACAATTTCCCAATGCCTGAAGGTATCACGTTCATCTGTACAAACAATAGTACGCAAGTATAAACACCATGGGACCACGCAGCATCATACCGTTCAGGAAAGAGACGCGTTCTGTCTCCTAGAGATGAACGTACTTTGGTGCGAAAAGTGCAAATCAATCCCAGAACAACAGCAAAGGACCTTGTGAAGATGCTGGAGGAAACAGGTACAAAAGTATCTATATCCACAGTAAAACGAGTCCTATATCGACATGACCTGAAAGGCCGCTCAGCAAGGAAGAAGCCACTGCTCCAAAACCGCCATAAAAAAGCCAGACTACGGTTTGCAACTGCACATGGGGACAAAGATCTGGTCTGATGAAACAAAAATAGAACTGTTTGGCCATAATGACCATTGTCATGTTTGGAGGAAAAAGGGGGAGGCTTGCAAGCCAAAGAACACCATCCCAACCATGAAGCATGGGGGTGGCAGCATCATGTTGTGGGGTTGCTTTGCTGCAGGAGGGACTGGTGCACTTCACAAAATAGATGGCATCATGAGGGAGGGAAATTATGTGGATATATTGAAGCAACATCTCAAGACATCAGTCAGGAAGTTAAACCTTGGTCGCAAATGGGTCTTCCAAATGGACAATGACCCCAAGCATACTTCCAAAGTTGTGGCAAAATAGCTTAAGGACAACAAAGTCAAGGTATTGGAGTGGCCATCACAAAGCCCTGATCTCAATCCCATAGAAAATGTGTGGGCAGAACTGAAAAAGCGTGTGCGAGCAAGGAGGCCTACAAACCTGACTCAGTTACACCAGCTCTGTCAGGATGAATGGGCCAAAATTCACCCAACTAATTGTGGGAAGCTTGTGGAAGGCTACCCGAAAAGTTTGACCCAAGTTAAACAATTTAAAGGCAATGCTACCAAATACTAATTGACTGTATGTAAAGTTCTGACCCACTGGGAATGTGATGAAAGAAATTAAAGCTGAAATAAATAACTCTCTCTACTATTATTCTGACATTTCACATTCTTAAAATAAACTGGTGATCCTAACTGACCTAAGACAGGGAATTTTTACTAGGATTAAATGTCAGGAATTGTGAAAAACGAAGTTTAAATGTATTTGGCTAAGGTGTATGTAAACTTCTGACTTCAACTGTAGACATTCCATAAAAAAATCAGCCGTTTCCTCATACAACAGTCATTTACAACATTAACTGTATTTCTGATCAATTTTATGTTATTTTAATTGACAAAAAATTAGCTTTTATTTAAAAAAACAAGGACGTTTCTTAGTGACCCCAAACTTTTGAACGGTAGTTTATAAATATATATATAAAACATGTCTTTCCATAAGTCCACGCAAGTTTCTTCAACTGTCTTCTGACAGATTAGAGCGATGTTGTGCTGTGATGCCAGCAGATTACAGATGGCCTTTGCCGATCGTTCACCATCTTCATTCATCAGTGAGTGGATGGCTTGAATAGTCTCGCTGGAAATGGAATACAATGTAAAAATGTGCAGCATACAGTAAAGACCAGCAGTCATTTGATTTAATCATTATTTTTAGCATTATTAGGCATACTTTACAGTATTGTCTCCTACTGTACCTGTTCGTAGGCCACTGTAATCGATGGGGGCTCAGGGCGATACCATTCTGCTCATCTAATGAAGGTGCACATTGCTCAGATTCAAACTTTGAAGACCGAGATCGAGTCATTGAAGGCAGACCAGCAGAAAGAGAAACATTATCTGAGGGCAGAGATATTGGCGACAGCTGATGCATTGGTCCAGAGCCAGGCAGCATTGGCGGGGAGTCAGGCAGAGAATGACGTGTTGAAGAGGGCGAGGAACGAGATGAAGTCACAATCCAAGCCAGGCACACCTGTGAGCTCTGGAACTCCACCTCTGACAGGCAGAGTCAACATACCTGGCGGGTTCATCAGGTCGTCGGTTCACCCTGACATTTACATTCCTCTTCTGACAACAAAACTTGACCAACTACTCACCAGGCACAACAAGGGCTGTCTGGACCGTTATGCTATTCTGCTTTAGCCTAATAAACAAATGCAGGTGGCTTATATCTTCAAAATGCTTTAAATACTATATTATCCAAACTTAAAAGCATATACTGTACAGTACTGTATTTCATCGTCAGCATCTTTATGCTTTCATTAATAAAATATTGATAAAAATACTCTTTCAAAATGCCGATGTTTATTTAGTTATGGATCCATAACGAATTACTATGGGAATAAATATCACTGATTTACATAAATATTGGAACAAAGTTGTCTAATGAAGGTAAACAAATTGTTGCTTACTGGAAAATACTCTTGCAACCACAGATGGTCATGTTGTACAGCGCCATTATGGCTATTAGCAGGTAGCTGGACAATAGACTTGCCTAGAAGGAGGGTAGGGGGAGAATTCTAGCGTCAAATGTATTTCTTAGTTAGGTTGGCCGTGGTTGGTTGCAATTTCAGTTTAATCCACCAGAAAATACAAAACAAATAATACATCAAACAGTATTATTATTATGTATCACATCCGACCGTAGGGTTGGAGTCCCATAGGGCGGCGCACAATTGCCCCAGGGTCTCTCCCTCTAAAAACAGAAATAAAATGCTTTGGCCTTTACAAATATTAATTAGGCCTTTATTCAGATTACAATCACTCACTTCAGTTTTTTGGAAAACGAAATAACCCTCAAAATATCGTTATATATTATCAAGTTGATGGCACAGTCATATAGCCCAGCACCTACATAAAGCTGTGACACACTCATTCATGGCTTTGGATCAAAATAAATAAGTACCAACATTCTTTCTGATAATCTAAATAAATGTTTTGGTTATCCTGACCTGGACACCATGTACAGTATTATAATAGCCCATTATGGGCTATTAGCAGGACAATATACAGTGGGCTCCAAAATTACTGGCACCCCTGACTGGCAATGCACAAACAATACTTAAAAAAAATAAACAATATCATAATAGAGAAACTTAAAATACCAACATTTGAGAAATACTGAACTTTATTAATGTTTCAATGGAACCAACCAAAATCATACAATTATTTAATACAAAATACATTTGACCAAAATCAAGGTTTCATAATTATTGGCACTCCTCATTTAGTTCTTAGTGCAACCAACTCTGGCAAGTATAACAGCATGGAGTCTTTTCCTGTGATGTTTAACAAGGTTAACCTGTCTGGGCTAGGGGGCAGTATTTTCACTTTTGGATGAAAAGCGTGCCCAGAGTAAACGGCCTAATACTCGGGCTCAGAGTCAAATATTTGCAAATTATTAGTATATTTGGATAGAAAACACTCTAACGTTTCCAAAAACCTGAGAAAAATACAAACAGGAAATGAAAATCTGGTACCTGTAGTTTTTTTCAAGTCCTTGCCTTTCTGACACACAGTTCATTTTGCAATTCCTAAGGCTTCCACTAGATGTCAACAGTCTTTAGAAAGTTGTTTGAGGCTTTTGCGGTAAACACAGACCGAACGAGAAGAAAATCACATCAGTTCATTGCGCGCGTTAAGTGAGAAGGGACCTGTGTTCCAAAACGTTTTTCAAGACATAGCAATGGTCCAGTTGGAATATTACTGTTATAAAGGCCCTAAAGATTGATGCTATACAACGTTTGACATGTTTGAACGAACGTAAATATAACTTTTTTTTTTACTTTTCGTCGTGAGATTTTCCTCGCGCGTCCTACATTTTGAGTAGCTTACTGAACGCGCAAACAACATGGAGTTATTTGGACATAAATTATGAACTTTATCGAACAAAACAACATTTATTGTGGAACAGGGATTCCTGGAAGTGTCTTCTGATGAAGATTATTAAAGGTAAGTGAATATTTCTAATGCTATTTATGCATTTAGATGACTCTAAAATGGCGGGTATCTGTAATTGCCTGATGTTTTTTTCTGAGAGCAGTACTCAGATTATTGCAAAGTGTGCTTTCCCAGTAAAGTTATTTTGAAATCTGTCAATGCGGTTGCATTAAGGAGATGTTAATCTATAATTCTTTGAATAACAGTTTAATATTTTATCAACGTTTATAATGAGTATTTTTGTAAATGTAAAATGGATTTTTTAGATATAAATATGAACTTGATAGAACAAAAAATGCATGTATTGTCTAACATAATGTCCTAGGAGTGTCTCTGATGAAGATTGTCAAAGGTTAGTGTATAATTTTAGCTGGTTTTCTGCTTTTGGTGACGCTTGTCCTTGCATTGAAAATGGCTGTGTGTACTTTTTTGTCTATGTACTGTCCTAACATAATCTAACTTTATGCTTTCGCCGTAAAGCCTTTTTGAAATCGGACAACGTGGTTGGATTAACCTCTATGGGCAAGGTGGGACGCTATTTTACACCATTTTAAAGATAAACTTCTCGTTAAGGAGATGTTTATCTATAAAATGGTGTAAAATAGTTGTATGTTTGAGAAATTTGAATTATGACATTTTGTTGTTTTCGAATTTGGCGCTCTGATTTTTCACTGGCTGTTGAATAGTGTGCACGGTGGGTGGGACGCTAGCCTCAAAAGGTTAAATAAATAAGACCTACACCACTGAGTCTCAATAGCACATTACTCAACACTATTGAGACTCATGTCGCCTACGGTAGCCCTACAGTATATCGAAAAATATGACGTGACTCTACCGCCAATAATTACATATAGAGGATTGAAGGATTCTAAATTAAAACCAAAAGCCGCCTCATCGGTCTCCCGGTGGCGGCCGGCAAGGGTATCAAACTGCACGGGGAGCCTACTCCCGACTGTCACGTTGTACAGCGTCATATTTTCCATTCCATCCTATTGGAAACCCAGAGGGTTTTTCATTTTTCTTGGAATAGAAACACCATAATATTAATCTAATTAATTAAGCTAAATTTCTTAAAATCAGTTCCATATAGTATGTTCTTACAAAAAGGTTTTAAATTCTCTAGTACAGCCACTATTGAAGGCTATCAAATGCTTCTCAAAGATGCCCTCTGGTGTTCAAACTAGCAATAACTAGCATTAATTGTACCAGTGGTTGGCACTTAAATAATGTGCCATAGAATTCTGCGGCACCACGCAAGCTGTGCTGCAGTACACTGCAACTTTTAAAGGACAAACCACTTTGGGCTGTGTTTGCTGGGTGTGAGGTGCCCTTTCCACTGATCAACATAACTGCGCTGTGCATCTGTGCTGCTAATATTAATTGTGCTTATCACTGAAAGCTCCAAATGTCTCCAAAAATGATTGTCCAGTCCATTTAGTAGTCAGATTTTAGTTGCATGGTACATTTTGTCTCATTTTAGTCAACTGAAATTAATGTATTATTTGTTGTTGTTTAGTTATAGTTTTTTCTGGGTCTATTTAGTCAGTTATAGTCTCGTCAATTGCCACTGAAAAATAGGTGTTTGCCGAATATTTTTGTCACTATTTTTGTTGACGAAATTAACACTGTAAATGAGGCTGCAGTGCATGCACTTTCTAATCCTACAGTTACAAATAACAACAACTCCATTCAGAATATTTAGGAGCAGCCTATCTGTTGGCTGTTGGTCGTTGTAGCCTATCCTTCTCCTTTACCTTTTCATTCCGTCATTTTAATTCCATCTTCAATTGATTAGATATTTCCTAACTATTGCCACACACAGAGGCTCTATGACTATAGCCTATTGCCTGATTTACGACTGGCCAACAATGACAACAAGCCACATGTGCCACTCTTGTGAAAAGCAAGAGCATCAGCATAAATAGTAAAATACCTCACTCTCTACTGCAGTAGTCCCGTTCAGATCTGTATGGGTCCTTCCAGACAAGTCAGTTACAATTACGCATACCCGAGACTCATGACAACCATATCAGATCCAACCCAGACCCGTGACATTATTTAGAATTATGGATCCGGACTCGCTCGTGAACTCCTCTACAGTACACACCTCCCAACTGTACTGGGACCTGATAAACCCAGAGGGTGTCAAACTAATTTAGCTAACAATAGACCTCGATCCATCACTTTTGGAATTGTTTATGCTTCCTGACTGTCTAGCTGTCGTTTTTAGCTGACTGTTAGCAAGTTGGACAGAGTGAAGACACTATAAATGTAGGTCTATCTTCATTTCTTCTCAGTTCCGATTTTGTTTTAGTCATTTTAATGTTGATTAAGATTGTCGTCGTCCCCCACCCAAAAAAACAACAGCAAAGAGTTTGATTGTATGTGTGTGTGTGACAGAGTAGAAGTGTGTGTCGTTCTCTGTGTTCTTTCCCTGTCTTGACTTTATGAGGTAAGTGTGTGTGATGTTACAGTGGGAACCCAGATGTGAGTTTGTATGGAGATGGTTGTTTCATCTATGTGACTGTGGATGTCTTTCTGTATTTTCTTGCTTTGATTCTGTTTACTAGGTAGTAACCACTAACAAAGTAGGTGTGAGGTGGAGATGGGTGTATGTAAGAAAAGCTATATATTGTATGTGTGTGTACACATGCATGCATGTGTTTGTGTAAACACAGCGATGTGTTAATGTGAGTGCATTCTTGGATGAGCGTTGGCTCACATGTAGATGTGTGTGTTAGTCTTACACTGCAGGAGCAGAGGGAACAGTGTGTGTGTGTGGGTGTGTGAGATCGAGTGTGTGTGTGTTAGCCCTATAGCTTGCAGAAGCAGAGGGAGCAGAATGTGTTTTGGGAAAGGGGAAAGGGGGATACCTAGATCAGTTGTACAACTGAATGCCCTCAACTGAAATGTGTCTTCCGCATTCAACCCAATCCCTCTGAATCAGAGAGGTGTGGGGAGCTGCCTTAATGTGTGTGTGTGTGTGTGTGTGTGTGTGTGTGTGTGTGTGTGTGTGTGTGTGTGTGTGTGTGTGTGTGTGTGTGTGTGTGTGTGTGTGTGTGTGTGTGTGTTAGCCCTACCTTGCAGGAGCAGAGGGAGCAGCGGTCCAGGCTGAGGTTCCACTCCTGTCCGTTGTGTTTGAGGCCCTCCTCGTGAAGACAGTCTCCACTGCAGGCCGGTCCAGATGTGCACATACAGTCAAAACCACCCGGAAGGTTCACACACACACTGTTGTTCCAGCAGGTGTGTGTCTGTGTTGCGCACTCATCAACGTCTGAAACAGAGAATAGCTGTTTAACCTATCAAAAACAAGAATGTGTGACTTTTTTCGCTACACCATTTTCCCCTATACTTTATCTCCTACCTGTTCTTCCAGTGTTTAGTTTAGCTGTTGCAAATGCAACACAGGAGTGTGCCCAGAGATGGAGCATATCAACATGAATAAAACCCTGCAACAATGTTACAATATACGGAATGCACCTGAAATCTTTTTTTACCACCTTAACTATTAATTGCATTTTACCCAGTGACACCAGCGGCAGAGGGAAGAGAGAAAAAGGGTACGCTCTTACCGGAATTTATTGTAAGTGGGACACATTATTTGCATAAACTAAATTAGAGAGACACATACTGTAAAACATTTCATGGTGTTTCAACTAATTATTATTAAATAACTGGTTCCACGGCCTTTTTTTTGTTTACTACATTTTTCTGTCAAAGTGTCAAACGTGAATTTAAATGTTTTTATTGGTCCAAACTTAGCTCTAATTTAAAATGGCATGTTTGCTCAATTTATCTCATATGTTTATTCAACTAGAAATTATTATTATTTCTTAACGAAAAAAGCCTGTTGAACTAGTTACTAAATAAATGCTTAATTAGACAAAAAATCAAAAGATAGCAGACAAATGACAACACAAATTAAATACTTTTTTCCTCAACCTGTATTTTGCAACATGTCATTACCAAAGTAATTCTCAGCCAACACTATAAGAAAAATACTCTCAGGATGAAAAAAGTCAAGTGCTTAAAACCTCTTAGGGCTAGGGGGCAGTATTTTCACGGCCGGATGAAAAACTTACCCAATTTAAACAGGTTACTACTCTGTCCCAGAAACGAGAATATGCATATTATTAGTAGATTTGGATAGAAAACACTCTGAAGTTTCTAAAACTGTTTGAATGGTGTCTGTGAGTATAACAGAACTCATATGGCAGGCAAAAACTGGAGGAAAAGTCAAGCAGGAAGTGGGAAGTCTGGTGCTTGTAGTCCTTTCAAGTGATTGCCTTGACTGTATACAGTGACTTAGGGTTCATTTTGCACTTCCTAAAGCTTCCACTAGATGTCAGCAGTCTTTAGAACGGTGTTTGAAGATTCTATGGTGAATTTGAAGGGAATACCAGCTGTGGTAAACTGGTGTCCCATTATAAGGCAGGGGCTCAAGTCACGTGCAATGACTTGGGAGCGAGCTGAGTTCATATTCACTCCTAAATAGAACGGATAGGTCCGGTTGGAATTTTATTCAAGGTATATGATAAAAACAACCTAAAGATTGATTCTATACATCGTTTGACATGTTTCTACAAACTGTAGTATAACTTTTTTGACTTTTCGTCTGGACTAAGTAAGCACGCTCGTAGTGGATTTGGATAGTGAACCTAACGCGCGAACAAAATTGATTATTTGGAAATAAATATGAACTTTATCGAACATTTATTGTGGAGCTGGGATTCCTGGGAGTGCCTTCTGATGAAGATAATCAAAGGTAAGTGAATATTTATAATGTAATTTCTTAGTTTTATTGACTCCAAGAAGGCTAATTTCTGTTTGCTAGTTGTTAGTGTCATCTGGGCTGTACTCAGATTATTGCAAATTGTGCTTTCGCCATGAACCTTTTTTGAAATCTGACAAAGCGATTACATTTAGGAGAAGTGTATCTATCATTCTGTGCATAATACTTCTATATTGATCAATGTTTACGATGAGAATTTACGTACTATGTGTGCTCATTGTGCTCATTCACCGGAGGGTTTGGAGGGAAAACATATCTCAACATTACGCGCCAATGTAAAATGCTGTTTTTGGATCTAAATATGAACTTTATCGAGCAAAACATACATGTATTATGTAACATAATGTCCTAGGAGTGTCATCTGATGAAGATCGTTAAAGGTTAGTGCTTCATTTAGCTGTGTTTTGTTTTTTTGTGATGCATCTAGTTGCTTAATCTAACCACACTGTCCGATTTCAAAAAGGCTTTACAACGAAAGCAAAACATTAGATTATGTCAGCAGAGTACCCAGCCAGAAATAATCAGACACCCATTTTTCAAGCTAGCATATAATGTCACAAAAACACAGAAGACAGCTAAATGCAGCACTAACCTTTTATGATCTTCATCAGATGACACACCTAGGACATTGTTATACAAAACATGCATTTTTTGTTCAATCAAGTTCATATTTATATCAAAAACCAGCTTTTTACATTAGCATGTGACGTTCAGAAAAAGCATACCCCCGCAAACTTCCGGGGAATTTACTAACAATTTACTAAATTACTCACGATAAACGTTCACAAAAAGCATAACAATTATTTTAAGAATTATAGATACATTACTCCTCTATGCACTCGATATGTACGATTTTAAAATAGCTTTTCGGATGAAGCACATTTTTGCAATATTCTGAGTAGATAGCCCGGCATCACAGGGCTAGCTATTTAGACACCCGGCAAGTTTAGCCTTCACCAAAATCACATTTACTATAAGAAAAATGGTCTTACCTTTCCTGTTCTTCGTCAGAATGCACTCCCAGGACTTCTACTTCAATAACAAATGTTGGTTTGGTCCCAAATAATCCATCGTTATATCCGAATAGCGTCGTTTTGTTTGTGCGTTCTAGACACTATCCGAAATGGTAAATAACGGTCGCACGCATGGCGCATTTCGTGACAAAAAAATTCTAAATATTCCATTACCGTACTTCGAAGCATGTCAACCGCTGTTTAAAATCAATTTTTATGCCATTATTCTCGTAAAAAAGCGATAATATTCCGACCGGGAATCTGCAATTAGCTAAACAGCCGAAGGAAAATACTGCACGGGGTCGAATCGGGCACGCGCCTAATTCCATTGTCCTCTGATGGGCCACTTAGAAAAGGCAATAATATGTTTCAGCCTGAGGCTGCCTCGTCATCGTTCAGGTTTTTCCAGGGCTCTGAGAGCCTATTGGAGCCCTAGGAAATGTCACGTTACAGCTAAGATCCTGACTCTTCAATACACAGAAGCAAGAACAACAACACCTTGTCAGACAGGCCACTTCCTGAATGAAACCTTCTCAGGTTTTTGCCTGCCATAGGAGTTCTGTTATACTCACAGACACCATTCAAACAGTTTTAGAAACTTTAGGGTGTTTTCTATCCAAAGCCAATAATTATATGCATATTCTAGTTACTGGGCAGGAGTCGTAACCAGATTAAATCGGGTACGTTTTTTATCCGGATGTGAAAATACTGCCCCCTAGCCCAAAGAAATTAAAATGGTGTAAAATAGTCATATGTTTGAGAAATTGAAGTAATAGCATTTCTAAGGTATTTGAAAATCCCGCCACGGGATTACACTGGCTGTTGCGTAGGTGGGACGATTTAGCCCAGAGAGGTTAACCAGAAGTTTATCTTTAAAATGGTGTAAAATAGTTGATTGTTTGAGAAAATGTTATGAGATTTTAGCTGTTTAAAATTTGGCACTCTGATTTTCCACTGGCTGTTGTCAAAATCAATCCCGTTAACGGGATGAGAACGGGAAGGGGTCCCATAGAGGTTAAATCTAGACGTTCCGCTAGCGGAACACCTGCTCCAATATCCAATGATAGGCGTGGTGCGAAATACAAACTCCTCGAATGTTAAAAGCTGGTTTTTGATATAAATATGAACTTGATTGAACAAAACATGCATGTATTGTATAACATAATGTCCTAGGGTTGTCATCTGATGAAGATCATCAAAGGTTAGTGCTACATTTAGCTGTGGTTTGGGTTTATGTGACATTATATGCTAGCTTGAAAAATGGGTGTCTGATTATTTCTGGCTGGGTACTCTGCTGACATAATCTAATGTTTTGCTTTCGTTGTAAAGCCTTTCTGAAATCGGACAGTGTGGTTAGATTAACGAGAGTCTTGTCTTTAAAATGGTGTAAAATAGTCATATGTTTGAAAAATTGAAGTTTTTGCATTTTTGAGGAATTTGAATAACGCGCCAAGCGTCCCACCAAGTGTCCCACCTAGCCCATAGAGGTTAAGAGGTGGGGTTTCAGGTGTCTACGGAAGGTGGTGATTGACTCCGCTGTCCTGGCGTCGTAAGGGAGCTTATTCCACCATTGGGGTGCCAGAGCAGCGAACAGTTTTGACTGGGCCTAGCGGGAACTGTGCTTCCGCAAAGGTAGGGGAGCCAGCAGGCCAGAGGTGGATGAACGCAGTGCCCTTGTTTGGGTGTAGGGCCTGATCAGAGCATGAAGGTACGGAGGTGCCGTTCCCCTCACAGCTCCGTAGGCAAGCACCATGGTCTTGTAGCAGATGCGAGCTTCAACTGGAAGCCAGTGGAGTTTGCGGAGGAGCGGGGTGACGTGAGAGAACTTGGGAAGGTTGAACACCAGACGGGCTGCGGCGTTCTGGATGAGTTGTAGGGGTTTAATGGCACAGGCAGGGAGCCCCGCCAACAGGGAGTTGCAGTAATCCAGACGGGAGATGACAAGTGCCTGGATTAGGACCTGCGCCGCTTCCTGTGTAAGGCAGGGTCGTACTCTGCGAATGTTGTATAGCATGAACCTACAGGATCGAGTCACCGCCTTGATGTTAGCGGCAAATGACAGGGTGTTGTCCAGGGTCACGCCGAGGCTCTTAGCACTCTGGGAGGAGGACACAATGGAGTTGTCCATCGTGATTGCGAGATCATGGAAAGCGCAGTCCTTCCCCGGGAGGAAGAGCAGCTCCGTCTTGCCGAGGTTCAGCTTGAGGTGGTGATCCGTCATCCACACTGATATGTCTGCCAGACATGCAGAGATGCGATTTGCCACCTGGTTATCAGAAGGGGGAAAGGAGAAGATTAATTGTGTGTCGTCTTCGTAGCAATGATAGGAGAGACCATGTGAGGATATGACAGAGCCAAGTGACTTGGTGTATAGCGAGAATAGGAGAGGGCCTTGAACTGAGGCCTGGGGGAAACCAGTGGTGAGAGCACGTGGTGTGGAGGATTCTCGCCATGCCGCCTGGTAGGAGCGACCTGTCAGGTAGGACGCAATCCAAGAGTGAGCCGCGCCGGAGATACCCAACTCGGAGATGGTGGAGAGGAGGATCTGATGGTTCACAGTATCAAAGGCAGCAGATAGGTCTAGAAGGATGAGAGCAGAGGAGAGAGAGTTAGCTTTAGCAGTGCGGAGAGCCTCCGTGACACAGAGAAGAGCAGTCTCAGTTGAATGACCAGCAATGAAACCTGACTGATTTGGATCAAGAAGGTCATTCTGAGAGAGATAGCAGGAGAGCTGGCCAAGGACGGCATGTTCAAGAGTTTTGGAGAGAAAAGAAAGAAGGGATACTGGTCTGTAGTTGTTGACATCGGAGGGATCGAGTGTAGGTTTTTTGAGAAGGGGTGCAACTCTCGCTCTTTTGAAGACGGAAGGGACATAGCCAGCGGTCAAGGATGAGTTGATGAGCGAGGTGAGTTAAGGGAGAAAGTCTCCGGAAATGGTCTGGAGAAGAGAGGAGGGGATAGGGTCATCTTCAAATAATATTTTTGCAGGAATCTCCTTGCGAATGATTTTGCCGAAGATTGTATTTCCGCCGGCCTGGGCAACCTGAGCTTTTGCTATCTCATCCGACATGTTGCTAGACTTTGGTCTTTGTTGTTAGGCGGCCGGCCGTCACAAGACGCAAGATTTAATCTGGAGAGAGAGGGGAGAAAGAGGTCAAAGCATAGGGTAGGGCAATGTGAGCAGGACCAGCGGTGTCGTTTGACTTAACAAACGAGGATCGGATGTCGTCGACCTTCTTTTCAAAATGGTTGACGAAGTCAGCCGCAGAGAGGGAGGAGGGGGGGGAGGGGGAGGGGGAGGAGGATTCAGGAGGGAGGAGAAGGTGGCAAAGAGCTTCCTAGGGTTAGAGGCAGATGCTTGGAAGTTAGAGTGGTAGAAAGTGGCTTTAGCAGCAGAAACAGAGGAGGAAAATGTAGAGAGGAGGGAGTGAAAAGATGGCAGGTCCGCAGGGAGGCAAATTTTCATCCATTTCCGCTCGGCTGCCCGGAGCCCTGTTCTGTGAGCTCGCAATGAGTCGTAAAGCCACGGAGCAGGAGGGGAGGACCGAGCCGGCCGGGAGGATAGGGGACATAGAGAGTCAAAGGATGCAGAAAGGGAGGAGAGGAGGGTTGAGGAGGCAGAATCAGGAGATTGGTTGGAGAAAGATTGAGCAGAGGGAAGAGATGATAGAATGGAAGAGGAGAGAGTAGCAGGAGAGAGAGGGTTGCGATGGAGCAATATCATCTGAGTAGGGGCAGAGTGAGTAGTGTTGGAGGAGAGCGAGAGGGAAAAGGATACAAGGTAGTGATCGGAGACTTGGAGGGGAGTTGCAGTGAGATTAGTAGAAGAACATTGTCTAGTGAAGATGAGGTCAAGCGTATTGCCTGCCTTGTGAGTAGCTGGGGACAGTGAGAGGGTGATGAGTTGGGATTATGGTTAATTGTTTGGCTTGCTAGCTAAAGTTACGTGTATGATCTTATTATTCGTATCTCAGAGCCATTTACTTGGCTAGCTATAGACTAATGTTAGCTAGCTAACATTGAACCTGGTTGGTTAGCTACCTGCAGATTCATGCAGGGTAGTAACGTCATGAGTTGGGATTATGGATCATTGTTTACCTAGCTAGCTAGCTAGCTACATGTCTTAATAAAATACTCCACTATGCAAGTAACCATTTCGGGTGCGTTCATAAATTAGCTTTACGAATGCTCAACACCTGTTGAATATGGCCATTGTCGGCAAAAAAAGCATAATTAAATTGTTGCCAGCAACACAGTTACAGTCACCAATGCTCTAGATAACACGAAAACAGCCTAACCAACTCTGCTAGGGCGAGTAAAATGGTCAGAGTTGGTTGTTCTCTCATTATGTGTCTGGACGTAGCTAGCAAGCTAGCCAATGTTAGCTTGGGTGCTTGACTCCGTTGTGAGGTCAAAACGTTTGAATCAAACCTACTCATCGGCCAGAGCGAATTTACAATGTGCACTCTGAATGCGGTGTGCGCTCTGAATGCGAAACGCTCTGAATTTACAACTTACAATCTGACAGCACAGTTACAGTCACCAACACTGGATAACTTAACAGCCTAACCTGCTCTGCTAGGGCGAGTAATGTTCAGTGAGCTGTACTCTCTCACTTAGATGTCTAGAAGTAGCTAGCAAGTTAGCTTGGGTGCTTGATTACTGTTGTTAGTACAGAACGCTCTGATCAACCCTTAAAGTGATGGGTGTGGTACATTGTGTATTTGATCTTTTTGTACCTCAGGTAAAAATACTGTAGCCTAACCGACACATACACACACAAGACAATATTGTTCATAATTAGGGGGCATCAGCCAGTACTGCATTTGTTTATTGGTCAATTTCAACTGTACTTCATTTGTGTAGTCCATACAGAAAGGTCATGGACGTCAGTGCAATAGATAGAGAGAGCGAATAGAGAAAGAAGGGGGAGGAGAGAGAGAGAGAAAAAGAGACACACAGACACGCATACACACACTCACATACACAGTGGAGAAAATTTTCTCCGTATTATCATAATCTTCATGCACAATCTGTTTATTAAAACCACCCCTCCCTGAAGCATATGGTTAGTAAATGTCTATTCAGATCCAGCTTGGCCAGGCTCCCAGTGTATAATTAAACCACACGCACGCCCACATACAAATGTACTGTAGGCCTGCGTCCTAAATAGCACCCTATTCCCTATATAATACACTACTTTTGAGAATAGAGTGCCATTTAGGACGCATCCTGACCTAGGAGGAAATGTTATACACTCACTCTGGGAGAAGAGAGGTGATAAGAGAAGTGGTGTACAGTAAGCAGATCCATACATACAGAATTTGGCAGACCCAGATGAGGACTTTATTATGTGGTATGTTGTGGTTTAGCTGGTAGAGCATGGCACTTGCAACATCAGGATTGTAAATTCAAGTCCCGTTGTGGTTGCCACCTATATATGCACACACTGTAAGTCACATTGGATAAAAGGCATATAACATTATTTATTTATTCACATATATTTGTTTGAACTTTTAATTATTCAGGGAAACCAAATTGAGACCAGTGTCTCATTTACAATGGTGCCCTGAGGACAAAAATGTAATCAATACAGCAACAACAAAAAGGTAAACAAAAACTACAAGACAGTTCTAAATACATTACAACAAGTTATAATAATCAAAAAACTCATTTAACAACAGAGTTGTAAACTGCCCTATCGGTACGTGGGAACCCAGATGTAATTTGTTTTGTAAGGTATTCCATAACTGTGGTGCATTAAAACCAAAGGGGATTTACCAAACTTTGTGGAGACAAGCGGTCCTCAAGAGTTAACCAACCCTGCGAACGGGTTTGGTATCTCATATTTTGATATTTCAACAGGGAAGTGAGGTATGTTGGAAGCTTGTGGAGCAGAGCTTTGTAAACAAGAAGGGAGTAATGAAGTGATCTACGGGACTTTAGCGAGGTCCAGCCGACCTTCCGATACAGGATGCAGTGATGAGTATTAAAACTGTCACCTGTAATAAAGTGAAGACGCTATGGTAGATGACATCCAAAGGTTAAAGAGTAGAGGCTGCTGCATTCTGGTAAATTGCGTCACCTTAGTCAAGAACTGGCAGGAAAGTTGACTATACAATCTGCATCCTGCTGTTCATGGAGAGGCAAGATCTATTTCTAAAAAAGAAACCCACTTTAAATCTTAGCTTTTAAGTAGCTCATCAGTATGTTTTTTATATGTTAGATCTTTATCAATTTGAACACCCAGATATTATCAGCTTGAACCTGCTCAATGAGAGAACCATCCATTGAGTGAATATGTAGCCCATCAGACATTTTTCTATGAATTAAAGAACATCTCGTTTTTAGTTTTACCAGCATTATGTACAAGTTTTAAATCAACAAGGGCTTTTTTTGTAATGTAACAAAATCAGATTGCAGTTCTATCATAGCTTGATCGACAGTCGGTGCAATGATATACATAACTGTATCGTATGCATACACATGAATATTACAGGATTTAACCCATCAGAGTCTAAACCCTGTCTAAGCCGAGGGTGGGGGAGTTCTAATAAGCTATAGTTGTCACGTGTGCTCCCTCTTCTGCCTCTAGGCCACCAGGCTGCTCGTTAGGGCACACACCTGTCACCAGTGTCAGGCACATAATGACATTTAAAAAAAATGTTTTACCTTTATTTAATTAGGCAAGTCAGTTAAGAACAAATTCTTATTTTCAATGATGGCCTAGGAACAGTGGGTTACTGCCTTGTTCAGGGGCAGAATGACAGATTTTTACCTTGTCAGCTCGGGGATTCGATCTTGCAACCTTTCACCTGCTGCCATTCACCTGGACTCCATCACCTCCTTGATAACCTGCCCTATTTATGTCACTCCCTTTGGTTTCTTCCCCAGTCATCATTGTTTCTGTTCATGTTCCATGTCGGTGCGCTGTTTGTGTTACGTGTTTGTTTCATTTATTTATTAAATGTATTCACTCCCTGAACTTGCTTCCCGACTCTCAGCGTACATTGATACAGAATGACGACTCACCAAAGGGAAGCACCAGGGGGTGTTTTTATTGTTAGTTTTTGTGTTGGGGGTGATGTCGGGTCCGGGTGTTGGAGCCGGAGCTACCTGGGAGGCCTCAGCTGGTTCGTCAGGTTTCTGCGCCTCAGCAGAGGCGACCAGTCCACTCCCGATCCCCGTGATCATTCCTGTGTTTGGTGTCCTGCGTCTGGAGCCGAACGCGTTGGGGAGGTGGTACAGTCACGTATTCTCTCTCTCTGGTGCTCTAAGTCGTCATGCACTCGCACCTAAGCCGGATCAACAGGTCTACGCGCCTTAGCAGAGGTGACTGGTCCGCTCCTGATCCCCGGGATCGTCATCTTGGTCGGCGTCCTGCGGCTGGAGCCACGCGTCGGGGAGGGGGTACTGTCACGTATGCTCCCTCTCTGGCCTCTAGGTCAACAGGCTGCTCGTTAGGGTGCACACCTGTCACCAGCGTTAGGTGCATAATGACATTCACCAGGACTCCATCACCTCCTTGATTACCTGCCCTATATATGACACTCCCTATGGTTTCTTCCCCATTCATTAATGTTTCTGTTCATGTTCCATGTTGGTGTGCTGTTTGTGTTACGTGTTTGATTCATTTATTTATTAAATGTATTCACTCCCTGAACTTGCTTCCCGACTCTCAGCGTACATCGTTACAATTGTTTTAAAAAGGTCATACCAAGGATAATTTTGCTATTTGATTTAGAATTTTAAGACTCATTGAAGTATCCAAAAAATATATAAAAAATGTATTTGCAGAATTTCTTGGGGGGGCCTTACTGCTATTAGCTCATACAAACGCACTGAATAACAGATTCACTTCATGGAACAACAGATAGTCCCCAAAAATATATCTGAGAGATTCAAGAAAGATCAGTTAACATGTTATATTATGTATTTAACCCCTTATTTTTGGCACTAGATAGTCTAAGCCCCCCCACAGGTTTAGACTATCTAGTGGAATTGTTCTAAGGTCATACCAAGGATCATTTAGCGATTTGATTTTGATCAGGAAACATGTTTATATATCTTTTTTATGTTCGAGCATGCTACCTCCACATGGGCAATGGGTACAGTACATTCTCAGAGAGTATAATATGACTCAACAGTCACTGTCCTCTGCTATTCATTTCAGAAATAGAGAATGGACATTGGGATATTTACGCTGCCTATCATAGAGTATACCCTACTCCCTACTGTATCTATATGGGTGACGCATACATCTCAAACAGTAAGAAACAAAGTTCCCCTCTCAGGAAAAATAAAGTTATTCTAATATAAACTAAAGAGATATTCTGCACTAATTAACAGCATTCCGTAGTACATTTTAGAGATAGTGATGTTCTCCTGTGTATTCCTGACCATTGTATAGGGAGAGGTATAGGCAGAAATCATGCTCTTCTCATTGTAACAGAGATTGTGATTCACTATGTCAGCTGCTGTTATGCACTAAACACTATTTTACATTGATTTCTATAGACATGAATATTGTACAGTATGTTGTACTGTCATTGATTGTTACTCTGTGTCTACTATTTGTTTATGACTGCTGTGCTCATGATGTGCAAATCAATTTCCATTTGTTCACTAATTAATTCAGACTACACTTCAAAAAGCTGCAACATGCAGCAGATAAAATGCTGCATAGCCATGTTATCAGACCCCTCCCCTGTAATATGTGACAATTAGCTTTTATCCAAAGCGACTTACAGCTTTACCAACTGAGCTACAGAAGACCAAGATGGACAGGAGCAGTAGCGATGGAGACGATCAACAGAAGTGGAATATAATGACTGCACACTAACCGATGCAGGAGCTCCCGTGAATCAGGTAGGAGCCATTGTCATGGAAACCGTTCCTGCACTCACAGTGGTACCAGCCCGGCAGGTTGACACAGCGGGAGTGATTGTGGCACTGGATCAGGCCCTCCGCACACTCGTCAATGTCTGGGGGAAACACACAGTATATCTGATGCCATCAACATTATTTTTCACAAAGAGCCTATGAATTCCTTAATCTATATGCAATTCTATAACATGTGCACTCAAGGCAATCCTAACTGTCTCCTGATTGTTACAATCAGTGTTGACCCGTCATTCAGGGCAGGTGGGGCAGAGCCTGTTTTGAGCCCCACCTTTTTAGCTACAGAAAATATATTGTTGGGTTGCCTGTTTTGCATGTTATTTTGGCAATAATACGTGTCACAAATCAGTTTCGCAAACAATGTAAAAAAATAAATAAAATGTATTTCTTGAATAAGGCAGCTCCAAAATGCAGGTATTTCATTCTAGCTCAGTGCTTTCTGTGGTGGTGGGGCAGCCAGTGGAAAATATGGAGCGTTGGGGTTGGTAATGTTCTCTAGTTACGCCGTAATTGGCTCAGTGTTCTGTCACTCGCGGGGACACTACATCACCGCATAATCAAATTTTATTTGTCACATGCGCTGAATACAAGAGGTGAACCTTACAACCTTACACTGACATGCTTACTTACAAGCCTTTAACCAACAATGCAGTTAAGAAAAGGCCTAAAAAAAGTAAGAGATAAGAATAACAAATAATTAAAGAGCAGCAGTAAATAACAATTGAGGTAATATCTACAGGGAGAGTTCGAAAATTCAAGCCCCTTGGGCGCTGCCATGGATTTACATTAGAAATGCCCATCCAAGAAGGCTCAAGGTCATTGGCCAAAGATAAAATTATGTTAAATCCCGTTATATCTACCGTAGCTTTGATCTACCGTAGCTTTGATTGGACTGTCAACATCATACTTTCAAAATCTTAGCTAGCAAGCAAGACAAATAGTTATCATTATGAATCAAGTCGACAATCTACTGGCAAATCCTTTTCAATCCTCGTCATATCAAGAGAAATGATAGCTAAAACGTATTGATGCTGCTCGGTCATTGGACTTAACCTGTTATGGCTAGGGGGCAGTATTTTCACGGCTGGATAAAAAACGTACCCGATTTAATCTGGTTACTACTCCTGCCCAGTAACTAGAATATGCATATAATTATTGGCTTTGGATAGAAAACACTCCAAAGTTTCTAAAACTGTTTGAATGGTGTCTGTGAGTATAACAGAACTCAAATGGCAGGTCAAAACCTGAGAGATTCCTTTACAGGAAGTGGCCTGTCTGACAATTTCTTGAACTTCTTTGCCATCTCATTCAATTACAAAGGATCTCTGCTCTAACGTGACACTTCCTACGTCTTCCATAGGCTCTCAGAGCCCGGGAAAAAACAGAATGTCGTCATCCCAGCCCCAGGCTGAAACACATTATCGCCTTTCTCAAGTGGCCGATCAAGGGACTGTGGGCTTAGGCGCTTGCCCTGGCCGCCCCCGTCTTTGTGATTTTTCCTCTGTTTGCCGAAAAGGAGATTCCCGGTCGGAATATTATCGCTTTTTTACGAGATAAATTGCATAAAAATTGATTTTAAACAGCGGTTGACATGCTTCGAAGTACGGTAATGGAATATTTAGCAATTTTTTGTCACGAATTGCGCCATGCGCACGACCCTGATATACCATTTCGGATAGTTTCTGGAACGCACGAACAAAACGCCGCTATTCGGATATAACGATGGATTATTTGGGACCAAACCAACATTTGTTATTGAAGTAGCAGTCCTGGGAGTGCATTCTGACGAAGACAACAAAGGTAATAACATTTTTGTAATAGTAAATCTGATTTTGGTGAAGGCTAAACTTGCCAGGTGTCTAAATAGCTAGCCCGTGATGGCTGGGCTATGTACTTAGAATATTGCAAAATGTGCTTTCACCAAAAAGCTATTTTAAAATCGGACATATCGAGTGCATAGAGGAGTTCTGTATCTATAATTCTTAAAATAATTGTTATGCTTTTTGTGAACGTTTATCGTGAGTAATTTAGTAAATTGTTAGTAAATTCCCCAGAAGTTTGCGGGAGGTATGCTAGTTCTGAACGTCACATGCTAATGTAAAAAGCTGTTTTTTGATATAAATATGAACTTGATTGAACAAAACATGCATGTATTGTATAACATAATGTCCTAGGTGTGTCATCTGATGAAGATCATCAAAGGTTAGTGCTGCATTTAGCTGTCTTCTGGGTTTTTGTGACATTATATGCTAGCTTGAAAAATGGGTGTCTGATTATTTCTGGCTGGGTACTCTGCTGACATAATCTAATGTTTTGCTTTCGCTGTAAAGCCTTTTTGAAATCGGACAGTGTGGTTAGATAAAGGAGAGTCTTGTCTTTAAAATGCTGTGAAATAGTCATATGTTTGAAAAATTGAAGTTTTTGTATTTTTGAGGAATTTGTAATTCGCGCCACGCCTATCATTGGAAATTGGAGCAGGTGTTCCGCTAGCGGAACGTCTAGATGTAAGAGGTTAACGGTCTCTTTTCCAAGCTTAAAATAATAAACATTCACATGCAACACCATGGGCCAGAAAAGGTTGAATACATTGGCCATGCGGTCAATCCAGCATGACTTCAAAACAACTGTAAACTTGAAACTGAGAAATCTCAGACTTTGGAAGATGTTTTGCTCTGACTGGGAAAATACGTGTGGAACGGTCATCTAACTCGGAATTCCAAGTCAGGAATTCAGTCCTCTTTCTAGTGCTCTGACCTGAAGATCACTGATGTCATGATCTCCTTCCTAGCATACGTCATCGCTGCAGGGAATATTCAGATGGATCCTGACAAGGTGAGAGAGGTGGTGGATTGGCCTCAACCCACATCCAGAGTGCAGTTGGGGTTTTCTTGGGGTTTGCTAACTTCTACCGTCGTTTCGTCCGGGGTTACAGCACCCTTTCCTCCCCTCTTTCTGCACTCACCTCTTCAAAGGTTCCGTTCATATGGTCTCCAGCAGCTGATCTGGTGTTCTCAGAACTCAAGCAGCGATTCACTACAGCTCCCAACTTAATCCATCCATACCTGTCCCGTCAGTTTGTGGTGGAGGTCGACGCCTTGGACGTCGGAGTGGGGGCTGTCCTGTCCCAGCGTCCTGCCCAGGACCAAAAGCTGCATCCCTGCTGAGAGAAACTATTACGTGGGAAATCGAGAATTACTCGCAGTTAAGATGGAGCTGGAGGAGTGGAGGCACTGGTTAGAAGGGGCGGAACATCCGTTCTTGGTGTGGACGGACCATAGGAAACTCAAGCGCCTCAACTCCAGGCAGGCGAGATGGGCCCTGTTATTCACTCATTTCCATTTCACTATCTCCTACCGCCCGGGGTCCAAGAATGTGAAGCCTGATGCACTCTCACGTCTGTACAGTCTCACTACTACACCATCGGACCCCGAGATCATCCTCCCTACTTTCTGTCTAGCGGCTGATATCATCTGGGGAATAGAGTCTGGTCTGCAAGGCGCAGTGTTTCCAGCCGGACCCTGGGGGGGCTAACCAGATGTTTGTCTCGGACTCTGACCATGCTCCGGTCCTGAAATGGGCACATTCCTCGAGGCTCACCTGTCATCCTGGCTCCCGTCGGAACTTGGATTTTGTCCAACAACGCTTGGTGGCCCACCATGGTTCCTGATGTTTCCGCGTTCGTTGCCCCCTGCACTGTGTGCGCAGAACAAGACTCCGCGGCAAGCTTTGGCTGGCCTCCTTTAACCACTCCCTGTTTCTCACTGCCACTCGTCCCATATATCCTTGGACTTCATCACGGGTCTCCCTCTGTCAGATGGCAACACCACCATCCTTACGGTGGTGGATAGGTTTTCCAAAGCTGTCCATTTTATCCCCCTTCCTAAGTTGCCCTCAGCTAAGAAGACGGCCCAACTTATGATGCAGCATGTCTTCCGGATCCATGGACTTCCGGTCAACATGGTCTCCGATCATGGCCTCAGTTCTCATCCCGGTTTTGGAAGGCGTTCTGCATCCTCACTGGGTTGTCGGCTAGCCTGTCCTCTGGTTTTCAACCCCAGTCTAACGGCCAGTCGGAGCGAGCAAATCAGGACCTGGAGACGACTCTACATTGCCTCGTCTCCACCAATCCCACCATCTGGATCCTGCAACTTGTGTGGGTGGAATATGCCCACAACACCCTTCCCTGTTCTGCTACTGGTCTCTCGCCTTTTGAGTGTTCCCTGCGATATCAGACCCCACTCTTCCCGGAGGAAGAGGTCAGCGTTCCTTCTGCCCAGATGTTCATCCGTCACTGTCGCCATACCTGGAAGAGAGCCCGGGCCACTCTTCTCAAGACCACCTCCAGGTATCAACGACAGGCGGACCGCCACCGGACCCTTTTTTCCCACTACCGTGTTGGGCAGAGGGTATGGCTTTCCACTCGGGATCTGCCCCTCCAGGTGGAGTCCTGCAAACTTTCCCCCCATTTAATCAGCCCTTTCCCCATCTCTAAGGTCCTTAGCCCCTTTGCTGTTCGCCTTCTGTTGCCATGCATCCTCCGTATACGTACATCCCACTTTCCATGTATCTAGAATTAAACTCCTGTCTCACAGCCCTTTTTCTCCTGTTTCCAGGCCCATCCCTCTCTCCCGTCTCATTGACGGCCATTTGCGTACACAGTGAGGTGCCTCCTGTGTGTTCAACCTCAAGTCAGGGGATTCCAGTACCTCGTTGACTAGAGGAGAGGTGTTGGGTCCCCGCCAGGAATATCCTGGATCCAGCCCTCATCGTAGAAAATTGTAAAAATAAAAAAACTCTTGAATGAGTAGGTGTCCAAACTTTTGACTGGTACTGTATATTTAAAAAAAAGGCAGTAAATAAGGTTGAATGAACTGTTTCTCTGGCAGACAAGGCTCCACTGATAGCCAGGTGTAGCGGTGGTAAGGATTCACTACATGATGCTGAAAAGAAAGCTCTGCTTTTGGGACAGCTTTATCTTAGTTTTTTTCCCCACCTAGATTTACATTCTAAAATCACGATTGGTTACAATAGATGTGTACTACTGGATTGTCAATGTCTGTATAGGCCTGTTATCACCAAATAATTCTCTAAAATAAAAAATAGCATTTAAAAAAATAATCTGCTAAAGTTTCTGTAGGAACTACACAGTGTTTATGCTAGCTACACCCAGCTCTGCTGTGAGGGTGTATGGGGCTTTTGTAGGAATCACACAGTGCTTATGCTAGCTAGACCCATCTCTGCTGTGAGTGTGTACGGGGCTGAGAATGACTGGCTGGCAACAAGCATATCTCCTGTCCCATTTGAGCTACAGTCATGACATTTTGTATATATATGCATCTCTTCACGTGTAATCTAATGTAGCAGGTGTAAAAGAAACTGAAACTAGATCCCCTACATGCTGGTCTTGATGAGAAGAAAAATAACTGTCAGGGGAGGTTCTCATCTGCACTGTTTAACCAATCCAGTAAATGTGGAGGAGGAGTTAAGATGGAGTGTCGCCTTGTTAACATCCAAAAGCAGAAGTCACATCACAGGCTCTCTTTCCATTTCCCCTGAAAACCGGAACAGAGGCTACCTCATGAGCAACAAGTTTCCCATAAGAACCTATAAGCTCGGCCCATTACATGTTCCGCAAATTATACATTTTGTCCCCCACCAAACTGTGGACAATAATATCTCCTGTCCCTTTGGAGCTAGTCATTAAATATTTTCTCTGTCATTAATCCAGGCAACATAAATTTGAAAAGTTGTAACTAATTTGCCCAAGGGTGGGCACTGGATCATTTGTGGAAGACAATTATTTCCACAACACTGCGATCATGTCATCTCAAGAGCTTCATTAAGGGTATGAATAGACCGGTAACATACACGTTGGCACTTTATCACACAATCTCTCTCTCTCCATTTTAATAGCCTCACAGGGAAAAATTATCTCTACATTACCGTGTTATGATGAGTGTTATGAGAAAAAAATGCTACATACTACACAGACAGCACCGTCATGGTACAATATGTGTGCTGGGTGTGTGCACATAGGAGTACGCATAGGGAAATCACTTTGCTACACAGCTTTCATTGATTCTGATCCAAACTTTGACTGAATATAAACAAATCAAACAGGAGGTAGATGTAGCCGTACAACACTGGGCATGATTATTTAAATGTTATGGTCGCAAAGGCTATTGCAAGACAGAACAAGTTATTAGAACAGAAAGGATATCATATTTCATGATTTTAAAGCAGTTGTCAAAGGGCAACTATGAGTATCTGGGATTCAAAATATACAATATTGTTACACGTGTAATGAATGTGTCCATTTTAATTTTTTCAACAGAATGTTACAATAGGTTTTATATGCATTTACTGTAAAAGTCTAATGCTTTCGATTTAAGTGATATGCTATCTTTTTTTAAGAAGCATGGATAAGTTCTACAGCATAACATAAGTTATTATTTTCTTTTTTTCATTAAACTTTTATTTAATCAGGAGAGCCCATTGAGATAAGGGTCTCATTTTCAATGGTGCCCTATGGACAACAAATTCAACACAAACATTCAAAAAAAAAATTAAAACATAACAATAATAATACAGGATAAAACATTTTTTTACTTCAATTGTTGACCACAATCCATTTTTAAATTGAATCAAAACAATGCAATTCTCATTTAAGAAATTCAACAGACTCCTAAACTGCACTAGCGACACCAGGGAATCAAGACGCAGGTTATTAAAAAAATGAGGGTCATTAAAACTGAAGGCAGATTTACCTAATTCGTCAAGACCCGAGGAACCTTGAGAGTTAATCAACCCTGTGAACGGGTTTGGTAACTCATGTTTTTATATTTCAACAAACAACAAAGTTAGGTAAGTCGGAAGCTTGTTTAGTAGAGCTTTGTAAACAAAAAGGGAATATGGAATTGATCTACGGGGCTTTAATGAGGACCAGCCAACCTTTTGATACAGGATGCAGTTATTCATATTAAAACTAATCACCTGTGATAAAGCAAAGGGCACTATGGTAGACGGCATCCAAAGGTTTAAGAGTAGTGGCTGGTGCATTCTAGTAAATAGTGTTACCATTGTACAGTCAACTTTCCTGCGAGTTTTTGACCATCTGCTTCCTGCTGTTTAGAGTGAGGCAATATCTATAAAAAGAAGTCGACGTTAACCATTTACACTGGTGGGAATAGATCTATATGGATAGGGATACATTTAAATGTTTCTTACAGAAAATTATGAAAAACATAAGCATAACCATGGTAGCAAATGAAAGGGAAAAGTTTGAAGATAATGGAGATCATTCACCAAAAGGTGAATACACAACAGTTCACCTGAAAAGACTGAATCTAACCATAAAACACTTGATTTTATGTGCGTTTTATATTTACTGTACTTCTCGCCACATTTGTTGATAAGGAAATCTGACAATACTCTGGATACATTCAGTAACATATGAGTATTCCGGGAAAATGTAGGGTAGGTGTAGCATAAGACAAGAAAATTACAAAGGTTTGAGTGAGAGGACTAACTGGTGTCTCCAAGTTGCCACACACCTCTCCAAAATGTGCACAGTTCCTGAACAATTTTAATGCACTTTTATGACTCAAAGAAGAGTCTTCAACTATAAGGGATGGATCGACATTTCCAGAATGGGTATTTGAGATTAAACGGAGCTGGTAAAAATATGTTGAAAATGAATTCAGAAAAATTCAAAATAAATGATATTTAATTACCATAAAAATTCCATGAAAACTGAATAAATATGTAGGCTATAGCAGCCTATAGGTAAATAGTGGTTTCTTCCTTGTCTTCTCTCTCTCTGGCGGTGGTGTGAATGATGAATAACTGTAGTTGTGTGTACAGAGGCCTGTCGGTCAGAGGCTTGACCACTTTGAGCAAGTCAAATCCAACGTAACAAGAACAGCCACAGAGAGAACTCTACCAGGGGTTGCTAAAATTATTGTCCTCAAAACAGTTTTATCGACTTGGGGCTCATGTAGGCCTATGACACACTTGAACTCGTCCTATTCTCTGATTGCTTAACTTACAGAAATGTACTACCTCTATTGCGTATGCAAACAAACTGATCCAACACATGAACCTTATCATCACACCAACAAGATCTAGGATCTAAATTCACTGCATGTCTGCCTTGATGTTTATAAAACTCCACGGGATCCCTCTTGCGCAGTGGAACCCAGAACGATGTGACCACATGGTTACTGTGCTCTCCTTTCACCAACACGAATCGAAGGGCGTTCAAATCACTTAAAATAATCCTCATCATGAACTGTTGCCTAGTCCTACTCATTACTTATTATTACAAATAGAAGATTATCACTTCTCACAATGGTGCTCGTTAGTGAAGTTAGATCAAAGCAGAATCAATATCTAGCAACATCACAATTATGAATTACTATTTTACATAACTGAAATGGATATAAAAGCATAAAGGCTAGCCTACTGTAACAACACCTCAGTCATTTAACGGTGTGTGCAACTAAGCAGGATATATGCTTTGATTAAAACAAAATAGGCTGACAAGAAAGGCTAATAGTTTAACAACATCTCCTTTAATTTGCCCATGAAACAGTAATGCAGGAAGATCTAAATGCATATTCACATGAAACTGATTGAGGTCAAATGATTGGTATGCAGTTTGGACATTTCACCGGTAACACATGAAGAATTCACAATTGACAGTGATGATGGCCTATTTTGAAATTAGGTATGTCAGACTTGGTGTTTGAGGGTGTTAAAAATATACATTTTTCTTCTGACAATATGTGTGGGCTTAGGAAGACGTTTCAATTGGAGGATGCATTTTATGCATATGCCTATTCTACAATGATATTCAATAGGCTACACCTGTCGGTATAAACTTAAATAAGGACATAATTTAAATGTGTTGCACTCCCTCACCTAAAAAAATAGCACTACCCCACTGCACATTGCAATTGATATTCCAACCCTGAGCCCCAGCCTGCTCTGCTCACGATGATTAAAATGTGTTTTATTCTGCCTAACCAATGCTGTGCTGTGTAGGCCTACAATGGCAGTTCAGGAAGAGAATCAAATATTTGTTGTTGATTAAGGACTAGTCTAAAAAAAATGCAATATCTTGCATGCGGACTAGCCTATAGCCTATGTTCTGTTCAGTTTGAGAGGGTGAGCAGGTAGATGAGAAGGAGAGAAGGACCGAAGGTCAACTTTGATAGCTTGCTACTACTATACTAAACAAAAATATAAACGCAACATGTAAAGTCTTGGTCCCATGTTTCAAGAACTGAAATAAAAGATCCCAGAAATGTCCAATACACACAAAAAGCTTTATTTATCTAAAATTTTGTGCACACATTTGTTTACATCCCTGTTCGTGAGCATTTTTCCTTTGCCAAGATAAACCATCCACCTGACAGTTGTGGCATATCAAGAAGCTGATTAAACAGCATGCTCATTACACAGGTGCACATTGTGCTGGGGACAATAAAAGGCCACTCTAAAATGTGCAGTTTTGTCATAGTGCAACTTTCAGCACCATCAGCTGTCCATTTCTGATTGATTGTGCCGCGACTGGTGCTTCAAGTTTCAGCACCACAATGTAAGTTACTCAAATCTGTCTCATTGTTAGGTCTGTCTCATTGTTAGGTCCACCAGAGCTGAAGCCAGAGAATTTCATGTTAATTTCTCTACCATAAGCTGCCTCCAACGTAATTTTAGAGAATTTACATCCAACCAGTCTCACAACCACAAACCACATGTAACCATGCCAGCCCAGGACCTCCACATCCGGTTACTTCAACTGCGGGATTGTCTGAGACCAGCCACCCGGACAACTGATGAAGCTGAGGAGTATTTCTCTCTGTAATAAAGCCCTTTCGTGGGGAAAAACGAATTCTGATTGGCTGGGCCTGGCTCCCAAGTGGGTGGGCCTATGCCTTCCCAGGCCCATCCATTGTTGCGTCGCTGCCCAGTATTGTGAAATCCATTGATTAGAGCCTAATTTATTTATTTGATTTGACTGATTTCCTTATATGAGTAAAATCTTTGAAATTGTTGCATGTTGCATTTATATTTTTGATCAGTATATAATTTATTTTAATAAAAACAATATTTTTCTTGTCCATGATGCATTTATCAGTTATTGACCTAACAGTGAGACAGATTTGAGTAACTTGTGGTGCTGAAACTTGAAGCAGCAGTCGCGGCACAATCAATTGGAAATGGACAGCTGATGGTGCTGAAAGTAGGCAAATTTTAAGTAGGCATAATTCATTTCAACATCTTCATTTTAATTAGACTCTACTAACAACAAGAGGGATTGGTTGTGAAGAAAAATAAATTGTGTCATTTCTTTGACATTCAGTGGCTGAGCTACAACTTTCTATAGCCGAGTAGGGAAAAAAATGACTTTCACTACCAATTGATTAAGCTATTCACTTTCTGTAAAATAAATGTTTAAACCCAGACAGATTTTAGGGAAACACTTAAAACCTTCTCTCATTGGGTTAAGGAAGAAGAGTAGACAGCAGTTAAAGCTTACATTTTTCTGTGTCGGTAGGTATACTGTCTAACTTTTGGAAGTACCATGCACAGATTCCTAATGACGTCTCAGATTTAATTATTTGCAAACAGGGACAGTTTCGTTGCAAACAAGACACTGATTTTGCATTGGATAAATATAAGATGAACACGTAGGCCTCTCTCTCTGTCCATTACTCTGTAATTTTGGTGATTTGTGTTGTATTAAAACAGATTCTGCCTATATGTAAAATGATGTAGAATCACATGAAATGTTTATATAAGGCTTTTTTCTCTGACCTGCAAATACGACGATAGATTAATTCAAAGCTTTTATTATAAAATAGATCTTTCCACCCCTACTTTTGTCCACAGTGGTCTGTGATCCCACAACCTTCTTGCACGCAGCCCTGTGTGCAATCAAAATTCCTGTAAGCATACCATGTAATGCTCACAGGCAGTGGCGGATTTAGGTATAGGCGACATGGGCAGATGCCCAAGGTAGCATCTTGCCGGGGGCGGCACAGGGCGCCCGCACAAAAACGAGCGCCCTGCACTTCACGTCAATGATATTAACCTTGTTGGTGTGGGCGCCCTGATTCTAGTTTGTGAGCTAGGCAGGCTACTGCCTGGGAAGATCTCCCTCTCAGAAGTACGAGATGGGGAGGGGGGCAGGGGTAGGTTGACCTCAGGTCTCCCACTAGAAGCCCCAGGTAGGGGGGGAGGGGGAATCTATCAAATAGCGTACCTCTAACTTTGTACAATACTAATGCAATTAGTTGTGCAATTTAGTTTGTGTGTTCTTGTTTGAAGCGCAATCATGTAATAATCAGGTTCTCTTCTTTATAAGTGTGTTTGTGTATTTGTGTGAAATAGGATTTGTGCAGTTTAGTTTTATTTGTGTGTTTTTTATTGGCAATAGGGTGATAGTGTAATAATTGTTATTTTTTTATTTTATTTATATACTATAATTTGTTTCTATTTGTCTTTCTAACATATTTTTTACATTTATGAGTCTTATTTAAAAAAATATTTATATAGTTTTAAATGTTATGATTATTTATTTGTGTTGTTCCAAATGTCTGAATAAAAATTCCAGTTAGTGCAGGATTGTGCTTTTTTTTGTTGGCGGGGGGGCGCTGAAGGGGGGGTTCGCCCAGGGAGCCACAAAGGCTAGAACCGCCGCTGCATACAGAATGAAATACAGTTCCTAAAATGGCATATCTAAGAATCTGGTTTGTCCAAGAAGTGACGCTAAAACGCTAAGGATGTTCTCTGCTATCCATTTTATATTTTAATTATTCTCTTGGGTATAGTCTCTTGGGTATAGTCATTGTTTTTTTTCTCAAGCATTCAGGGAGGGTTTAGGTAAAATACATTTTGTTGAAGAGTGGGCCATCCATTTTCATTTCAGAGGTCCAATTTTCTCCATGTAACCCTAATTATAAATAACTTTCACTAAGGTACTTTTTTTAGCTCTCCTAGCTGTGCCATTGAGTAACTAGAGGAAGCCCACTTACAGTTGTTTCATTTGGAACACAACCCTGCATCCCGCTATTACCCAATTACTACTGTTTACTCAATCCAAAAATGGTCCATTAAAAATCGCAATCTGGCCATGTTGGTGTAACGCGGGTCGTATAAAGGGGACCAAGGCGCAGCGTGTAGAGTGCTCATACTTTACTTTAATGAAAACACTTAAACAAAAAACAACAAAACGACAGCCAAGAGTTCCGTCAGGTATACTAACAAAACGGAAAACAACTACCCACACCAACACAGGAAAAACAGGCTGCCTAAGTATGGCTTCCAATCAGAGACAACGATAGACAGCTGTCCCTGATTGGAAACCATACCTGGCCAAAACATAGAAAACAAAAACATAGAATGCCCACCCACCTATCACACCCTGACCTAACTAAACAGAGAAAAAACAGCTCTCCTAGGTCAGAGCGTGACAGTTGGCATGATTTGAAAGCCTGTTCTATTTCTTACATGACTAGCTAATCTTACAGTGTTTGGCTTTGACAAGGCAATTCAGAGAAACAGACCGTAATTTTGGTGCGCATAGAAAGGAGTGATGAGCGCAAGTTTTTTAACAATAAACATAGGTTCATTCTGTTCAAAACAACCCAGGGTATGACGACATGTAATCCTGTAACTGTACATCAAACATAGTGATCTTAAACGTTGACAATGTATATGCGTTTTATGATTCGGGGATGTGAAGTGCACGTGGATTGCTTGTATGACATCAAAGTGGTATTTTTTATAATCCTGAACATCTTTCAAAAATACATTTGGTCATCTTAATTTACAGTGACAATGATCAGACAACAAAAAATATGCAAAAGTTACCCAATTAGCGGAAGGGATGGGGCCAACTTCTTGTCGCGATTGGTGCTCAAGCTCAGAACGACTGTCAGTCAAAAACCATACAGTGCAAAGCCAGAACTCTAATGCATGTCTGGTATGTTACTGTACAGCCACTACGTTCCAATTTAGGTGCTTAATAGTGCCCAAATTGGCCATTTTTAACCTGTATACTGGTATGAGTGGAAAGGGTTGAATCTTAGCTTTTTAACAAGCTCACCAGTAAGTTTTTGTAAACGTTAAATCCTTGTCAATTCAAATGCTCAGATATTTATAGGCGGGAACCCAATCAATGAGAGCACCCTTCAAATAATAAATATGTAGTCCATCTAAAACATTTTTGCAAGAATTATAGAACATATATTTAGTTTTCACCACATTAAATACATGTTTTAAACCAACCAGGGCTTTTTGTAAGGCAACCAAGTCAGATTGCAGCTCTAACAATGGCTGGTCTACAGTTGGGGCAATGGTATAGATTACAGTATTGTCAGCATACAGACTAATTACTAGTTAACAGATATATAAATAATATTGGTCTAACATAGTAAAGAGAAAAGGTCCCAATAACAACCCCTGTGTTACACCTTTCATAATATCCAGGAAACTAAACTAAACACCATCTGAAATCAGTGTCCTGACTGACAGATAATTCTCAAACCACTTACAAGAAACCTGATCCTGGCCTATATCAGTCAACCTTTGAATGGTAATGTGATGGTCAACAGTGTTGAAGGCCTTGGAAAGGTCTATAAATAAGACAGCACAATTATTTTTATTATCTAAGCAATTTAACACATCTGAAACAAGCCTACCAGCTGAAATGGTGATATGTCCAGGCCTATAACCTAATTAAGAATAGAGTTTGAGGTAAAAAAAAGTTATTGGCAAGATCATTTGGAAATTGTATGGTAGTTATCTACAGCGCCTTCAGAAACTATTCAGACCTCTTGACTTTTTCCACATTTTGTTGTGTTACAAGTTGGGATTAAAATGTATTTAATTGTATTTTTTTCCTCACGATCTACACCAAATACTCTGTTAAAGTGGAAGAAAAAAATAAAAGTTCAGATTAATGACAAATAAAACACTAATTCACAGTATCTTGATTAGATAAGTATTCAAACCCCTGAGTCAATACGTGTTAGAATCACCTTTGGCAGCAATTACAGCTGTGAGTCTTTTTAGGTAAGTCTCTAAGAGCTTTGCACACCTGGATTGTACAATATTTTCCCATTATTCTTTTTAAAACTTATCAAGCTATGTTAAGTTGGTTGTTGATCATTGCTAGACAGCCGTTTTCAAGTCTTGCCATAGATTTTCAAGACAGTTTAAGTTAAAACTGTATCTAGGCCACTCAGGAACATTCAATGTTGTCTTGGTAAGCAACTCCAGTGTATATTTGGCCTTGTGTTTTAGGTTATTGTCCTGCTGAAAGGTGAATTTGTCACCCAGTGTCTGTTGGAAAGCAGAATGAACCAGGTTTTCCTCTAGGATCTTGCCTGTGCTTAGCTTCCAAAATTAATCCCTAGTCCTTGCCGATCATTAGCATATCCACAACATGATTGGGGCGACAGGTGGTTAGAGTGTTGGACTAGTAAGATCGAATCCCTGAGCTGAAAAGGTAAAAATCTGTCATTCTGCCCCTGAACAAGGCAGTTAACCCACTGTCATTGAAAATAATAATTTGTTCTTAACTGACTTGCCTAGTTAAATAAAGATAAAATAAATGATGCAGCCACAACCATGCTTTAAAATATGAAGAGTGGTGCTCAGTGATGTGTTAGATTTTGCTTCACAGATCTTCATTGTAAAGGGTTAAACACTGTTTCCCATGCTTGTTCAATGAACCATAAACAATTCACGAACATGTGGAAAACCTGTGGAACGGTCATTAAGACACTAACAGCTTACAGACGGTATGCAATTAACCTGTTAGGGCTAGGGGGCAGTATTTGCACGGCTGGATAAAAAAATGTACCCGATTTAATCTGGTTACTAATCCTACCCAGTAACTAGAATATGCATATACTTATTATATATGGATAGAAAACACCCTAAAGTTTCTAAAACTGTTTGAATGGTGTCTGTGAGTATAACAGAACTCATTTGGCAGGCAAAACCCTGAGACATTTTCTGACAGGAAGTGGATACCTGATGTGTTGTATTACCTTTAAACCTATGCCATTGAAAAACACAGGGGCTGAGGAATATTTTGGCACTTCCTATTGCTTCCACTAGATGTCACCAGCCTTTACAAAGTGTTTTGAGTCTTCTGGAGGGAGATCTGACCGAACAAGAGCCATGGAACGATGATGGCCCATTAGACACCTGGCGCGCGAGTTCATGTTGGGTACCCTCGTTCCAATACGTTATAAAAGAGAATGCATTCGTCCACCTTGAATATTATTCATGTTCTGGTTAAAAAAGGCCCTAATGATTTATGCTATACAACGTTTGACATGTTTGAACGAACGTAAATATATTTTTTCCCCTCGTTCATGAAGTGAAGTCCGGCGGGCTTAGATCATGTGCTAACAAGACGGAGATTTTTGGACATAAATGATGAGCTTTTTTGAACAAAACTACATTCGTTATGGACCTGTGATACCTGGAAGTGACATCTGATGAAGAGAATCAAAGGTAATGGATTATTTACATAGTATTTTCGATTTTAGATCTCCCCAACATGACGGCTAGTCTGTATCGCAACGCGTATTTTTCTGGGCGCAGTGCTCAGATTATTGCAAAGTGTGATTTCCCAGTAAGGTTATTTTTAAATCTGGCAAGTTGATTGCGTTCAAGAGATGTAAATCTAAAATTCTTTAAATGACAATATAATATTTTACCAATGTTTTCTAATTTTAATTATTTAATTTGTGGTGCTGACTTGACTTCCGGTTATTGGAGGGAAACGATTTCCTCAACATCAATGCCATAGTAAAACGCTGTTTTTGGATATAAATATGAACTTGATAGAACTAAAAATGCATGCATTGTCTAACATAATGTCCTAGGAGTGTCATCTGATGGAGATTGTAAAAGGTTAGTGCATCATTTTAGCTGGTTTTATGGTTTTGGTGACCCTGTCTTTGAATTGACAAAACATTACACACAACTCTTGTAAATGTACTGTCCTAACATACTCTAAATTTATGCTTTCGCCGTAAAACCTTTTTGAAATCGTAAAACGTGGTTAGATTAAGGAGATGTTTATCTTTCAAAGGGTGTAAAATAGTTGTATGTTTGAAAAATTTGAATTTTGACATTTATTTGGATTCAAATTTGCCGCTCTTGAAATGCACCTGCTGTTGATGGAGTGCACCACGGGTGGGACGCTTGCGTCCCACCTAGCCCATAGAGGTTAAGGTCACAGTTATGAAAACTTAGGACACTACTGAGGCCTTTCTACTGACTCTGAAAAACACCAAAAGAAAGATGCCCAGGGTCCTTGTTCATCTGTGTGAACGTGCCTTAGGCATGCTGCAAGGAGGCATGAGGACTGCAGATGTGGCCAGGGCAATAAATTGCAATGTCCATACTGTGAGATGCCTAAGACAGCGCTACAGGGAGACAGGACGGACAGCTGATCATCCTCACAGTGGCAGACCACGTGTGTAACAACACCTGCACAGGATTGGTACATCCGAACATCACACCTGCGGGACAGGTACAGGATGGCAACAACAACTGCCCGAGTTACACCAGGAATGCACAATCCCTCCATCAGTGCTCAGACTGTCCTCAATAGGCTGAAAGAGGCTGGACTGAGGGCTTGTAGGCCTGTTGTAAGGCAGGTCCTCACCAGACATCACCGGCAACAATGTCGCCTATGGGCACAACCCCACCGTCGCTGGACCAGACAGGACTGGCAAAAAGTGCTCTTCACTGATGAGTCACGGTTTTGTCTCATCAGGGGTGATGGTCGGATTTGCATTTATCGTCGAAGGAATGAGCGTTACACCGAGGCCTGTACTCTGGAGCGGGATCGATTTGGAGGTGGAGGGTCCGTCATGGTCTGGGGCGGTGTGTCACAGCATCATCGGACAGAGCTTGTTGTCATTGCAGGCAATCTCATCGCTGAGCGTTACAGGGACGACATCCTCCTCCCTCATGTGGTATCCTTCCTGCAGGTTCATCCTGACATGACCCTCCAGCATGAAAATGCCACCAGTCATACTGCTCGTTCTGTTCGTGATTTCCTGTAAGACAGGAATGTCAGTGTTCTGCCATGGCCAGCGAAGAGCCCGGATCTCAATCCCGTTGAGCACATCTGGGACCTGTTGGATGGGAGGGTGAGGGCTAGGGCCATTCCCTCCCAGAAATGTCTGGGAACTTGCAGGGTGCCTTGGTGGAAGAGTGGGGTAACATCTCACAGCAATAACTGGCAAATCTGGTGCAGTCCATGAGGAGGTGCACTGCAGCACTTAATGCAGCTGGTGGCCACACCAGATACTGACTGTTACTTTTGATTTTGACCCCCTGTTGTTCAGGGACACATTATTCAATTTCTGTTAGTCACATGTCTGTGGAACTTGTTCAGTTTATGTGTCAGTTGTTGAATCTTATGTTCATACACATATGTACACATGTTACATTTGCTGAAAATAAATGCAGTTGACGTGAGAGGACATTTCTTTTTTGCTGAATTTAGTTGGTTTTCAGTTCAACATCTGTTTAGAATCTGGGAATGTCAGTCCTGGACTCATAGCTACGTGTTCCACGTTTTCATTGAGTCTGAAATAGGGTACTTGTTATTTGGTCATTGGCCCAATTTTACTGCAAGGAATTCTAATTGGTCAACCACAGGCAAGGGCTGGGGGTTATAAATTACACCCTTTCACTTTGTTCTGTGGAGAGAATCACTGAGGACAGGGAAGAAATTACCATCTATTTCCAAGCATGATTTGTCCTCTTTGAATAAACCTATTTTCCTCCCCCTGATTTGCCTTGGGGTCTGTGTTATTGAAGAGTATCATCAACTGCTGACACAATCATCGATCAAGCAAGAAGATTCACCTCTTATGTTCAAACACACATGGATGAAGAAGATGTAGATGCCAATGACACTGCCATGGTGGAAGGTCTTGGACCTGGAGAAAGAGCCATCCCGTTGGATTTTGAATAACCACAAGAGTGGCCAGGTCAACCCTTCTTGCCTGGGTTAAGAGCAACAGACTGGTATAAGCTTCAGCAGGAAGACCCACATCTCTCAGTGGTAATAGCTGTTTTGAAGACGATGAGAAGACTAGTGAGAAACAAAGGATGGAAGAGCCAACGGAAGTCAGGTTAATGCTCAGAGAATGGGATAAGTTTGTTCTCAGAGAAGGCTTGATAATTTCAAGACCAGCATGGAGAACATTTCTTCCAAATGGTAATACCCATAAATCACAGGCAATGCGCTCTAGAAGGTATCCATGAGGAAAGGGGACACTTCTGTACTGAGAACTCAGGATCTTACAAGGGTCTGCTTCTTCTGGCCTAGAATGGATTTTGAAGAGGACAAGAAGTGTATGTCTGAGGTCCATGATGCGCAAGGGTAGAGTGCAAAAAGCTGCAAGCCTAGTGAATATCAAAACATCTATGCCCCTAGAACTAGTCTGTATAGATTTTCTCTCACTTGAACCTGACAATTCAGACACCAGAAACATCTTAGTAAAGTTAGATAATTTTACAAAAAACTATCCCTACTATAGACCAAACCCACCAGACAGTAGCCAGAGATTTTGGGACAATTTGATTTTAAATTATGGATTTTCTCAGACGATTCACTGTGACGAGGGTGCCAATTTTGAGTCTGAGTTGATAGCAGAATTATGCTCCATTGCTGGCGTCAAATCACAAAACAACCCTTTATCACCCTTGTGGTAATACTGTTGAGCGCTTTGTGGTAAACCGTGGGGTGTTGGGTTGAGCATGCAAAGATTGACACAGAGAGAGGGAGGCTTTAGTCCGCAAAAACAACTTTACTAAGACAGAAAATAAACATAAAGAAAATCACTGAGGTTTGGCTCGGTCCGTCTTTTCTCCTTTCGCTTGGTGTCGGTCTCTCCCCCTTCTCTCTCGCGGTGTGCCACCGTGCTCCTTTTATTTGGCCTCCACGGCCGGTTGGCAATTTCCTTTAAATACCTCCACTTAGAGCTGTCGGTGTCGGGGTGCCCAGCTCCGGTATTCCCAGCAGAGGGAGTCAACATCGCCTCACGTACCTCCCCTCTATTACTAGACCTTCTGGGATACCACAGCTTCAAAATGACTTTATTGGACATGTTAGGCACACTGAGTGACAAGAGAAAAGGAGAGTGGAGGCATTATGTGAAACCCCTATTGCATGCATACAATTGCACTCGCAATGACACAACAGGTGAGACTCCATTCTTTCTCATGTTTGGGCGACAAGCTTGGTTATCCATTGACCTTTGTTTTGGACTGAATCCAGCTGGCAACAATGCAACCACACACCAGAACTACACTAAACAGCTAAGAAGACAATTGAAGTACGCTTACGAGTTGGCTGTGAAATCTACAAAGAGTCAGAGGGCCAGCAAATGCAGTTGGGACTCAAAAGTGATAGCATCGACAATCACTGAAGGTGACAGAATGCTCATCAGGAAGAAGTGCATTTGAGGGAAACAAGTTATCTGAAGTTCTAAGCTGACATATGGAATTTTTTCAAGATGGTCATACATCTTAACATACATATTTTTAAAACTAATCTAATCTGTTGGTAGTTGGATTTATTGCACCTATTACTTAGTTGTTGAGTTTATATGATACAGTGCATTCAGAATGTATTCAGACCTCCTGACTTTTTCCACATTTTGTTACGTTATAGCCTTAATCTAAAATGGATTAAATATATTTTTTCTCTAATTAATCTACGCACAATACCCCATAATGACAAAGCAAAAACAGGTTTAGCATTATTAGCAAATTTGTTACAAATAAAAAACAGAAATACCTTATTTACATAAGTATTCAGACGCTTTGCAATGGGATTCAAAATTGAGCTCAGGTGAATCCTGTTTCCATTGATCATCCTTGAGATGTTTCTACAACTTCATTCGAGTCCACCTGTGGTAAATTCAGTTGATTGGAAATGATTTGGAAAGGCACACAGCTGTCTATATACGGTCCTACAGTTGACAGTGCACCTTTATTTAACCATGTAGGCCAGTTGAGAACAAGTTCTCATTTACAACTGCGACCTGGCCATGATAAAGCAAAGCAGTGCGACACAAACAACAACACAGAGTTACACACGGAATAAACAAACGTACAGTCAATAACACAATAGGAAAAAATCTATATACAGGGTGTGTAAATTAGGTAAGATTATGGAGGTAAGGCAATAAATAGGCCGTAGTGGCGAAGTAATTACAATTTAGCAATTAAACACTGGAGTGATAGATGTGCAGAAGATGAATGTGCAAGTAGAGATACTGGGGTGCAAAGGAGCAAAAAAAATGAAATAAATAATATGGGGATGAGGTAGTTGGATGGGCTATTTAGAGATGTGTTATGTACAGGTGCAGTGATCTGTGAGCTGCTCTGACAGCTGATGCTTAATTAAGCTAGGGGGCAGTATTTGCACGGCCGGATAAAAAACGTACCCGATTTAATCTGGTTACTACTCGTGCCCAGTAACTAAAGTATGCATATAATTAGTAGATTTGGATAGAAAACACTCTAAAGTTTCTAAACTGTTTGAATGGTGTCTGTGAGTATAACAGAACTCATATGGCAGGCCAAAACCTGAGAAGATTCCATGCAGGAAGTGGAAATCTGATTTGTGGAATCACCTTCAACACTTTGCCTATGAAACACACCGTGAGTTAGGATTCATTTAGCACTTCCTAAGGCTTCCACTAGATGTCAACAGTCTTTACAAAGTGGTTTGAGTCTTCTATGGTAGAAACTGACCGAAAGAGAGGCTTGGAAAGTTGGTCATAGAGGGAGGGCCATTACTACTATGACGCGGGCGCACATGGGTACCCTTTTGTTCCGAAACGTTTAGTAAGACAATGCAATCGTCCGCCTTGAATATTACTGAAGCTCTGATTGAAAAAGGCCCTAAAGATTTATGTTATACAACGTTTGACATGTTTGAACGAACGTAAATATATATTTTTTGCACATTCGTGACGACAAGTCCGGCGCGCCTCGTACGTTATGAGTAGCCTTCGGAACGTGCTAACAAGAAGGAGCTATTGGGACATAAATTATTAACTTTTTCAAACCAAACTACATTTGTTGTGGACCTGGGATGCCTGGAAGTGCCTTCTGATGAAGATAATCAAAGGTAAGGGAATATTTACAATAGTATATTTGATTTTAGATGGTTCCAAGATGGCGCTAACCTGTTTCGCCTAGCCTATTTTTCTGAGCATAGCATGTTGTTTATTGCATAGTGTGATTTCCCAGTAAAGTTATTTTTAAATCTGGCAATGCGGTTGCATTCACGAGATGTTAAGCTATAATTCTTTGAATGACAATATTAAATAAAAAATTTAAAATTGAATTGTAATTTTGTAAATTGTAGCGCTGATTCACCGGAAGCATTTGAGGGAAGATATTTTCTGAATGTCACGCGCCGATGTAAATTGCTGTTTTTATATATAAATATGAACTTTATCGAACAAAAAATGCATGTATTGTGTAACATGGTGTCCTAGGAGTGTCATCTGATGAAGATTGTCAAAGGTTAGTGCTGCATTTAGCTGTGTTTTGGGTATTTGTGATGCATTCTAGTTGCTTTGAAAATGGCAGTGTGATTACTTTTGGCTGGGTACTCTCCTAACATAATCTAATGTTTTGCTTTTGCAGTAAAGCCTTTTTGAAATCGGACAACGTGGTTCGATTCAGGAGAGGTGTATCTATAAAATGGTGTAAAATAGTCATATGTTTGAGAAATTGAAGTTATAGCATTTATGAGGTATTTGTTTTTCGCGCGACGTGATTCCACTGGCTGTTGACTAGGGTGGGACGCAAGCGTCCCAGTTTCACAGACAGGTTAAAGTTAGTGAGGGAGATATGATTCTCCACCTTCAGTGATTTTTGCAGTGCGTTCCAGTCATTGGCAGCAGAAAACTGGAAGGAAAGGCAGCCAAAGGAAGTGTTGGCTTTGGGGATGACCAGTGAAATTTTCCTGCTGGAGCGCGTGCTACGGGTGGATACTGCTATGGTGACCAGTGAGCTGAGATAAGGCGGGGTTTTACCTAGCAAAGACTTATAGTTGACCTGGAGCCAGTGGGTTTGGTGACAAATATGAAGCAAGGGCCAGCAACGAGAGCATACAGGTCGCAGTGGTGGGTAGTATATGGGGCTTTGGTGACAAAACGGATGGCACTGTGATAGACTACATCCAGTTTGCTGAGTAGAGTGTTGAAGGCTACTTTATAAATGACATCGCCAAAGTCAAGGATCGGTAGGATAGTCAGTCTTGCGAGGGTATGTTTGGCAGCATGAGTGAATGATGCTTTATTGTGAAATAGGAAGCCAATTCTGGATTTAATTTTTGGATTGGAGATGCTTAATGTGAGTCTAGAAGGAGAGTTTACAGTCTAACCAGACGGAAGTAGTCTGTTGTAGCCCCCTCGGATGGTTACGTTGGCAACATATTTCCATGACAGACTGACCAAGTAAATCCAGGTAAAAGCTATGCTCCCTTATTGATATCACCTGTTAAATCCTCTCCAATCAGTGTAGATGAATGGGAGGAGACAGGTTAAAGACGCATTTTTAAGGCTTTAGACAATTGATACATTGTTATGTGTGTCATTCAGAGGGTAAACGGGCAAGACAAAAGATTTAAGTGCCTTTGAAAGGGATATGGTAGTAGGTGCCAGGTGCACAAGTTTGAGAGTATGTCAAGAACAGCACCACTACTGTTTTTTTTATGCTCAACCGTCTCCCATGTGTATCAAGAATGTTCCATTCAAAGGACAACCAGTCAACTGCCGAAAGCATTGGAGTCAACATGGGCCAGCATCCCTGTGGAACGCTTTCGACACCTTGTAGAGTCCAAATTGAAGCTGTTCTGATGGCAAAATGGGGTACAACTCAGTATTAGGAAGGTGTTTTGTACACTCAGTGTATGAAATGCATTGTTATACAGAGTTTAAAGATAACATATAAACCATACAAAAACCATGTCTCTGTTGCTAACAAACAGTCATGGGTGGTAACTACAATTCACCAGAAAAGGCAAGGAGCTCTGGGAAATATGAAAATGAGGTAGACTCAATTCTCAAGTTGAATTGCATGTTCACTCAACCTAAAATTCAAAGTTGAATGAACATACAATTCAACTTGAGAATGTACAGTTGAAGTCGGAAGTTTACATACACTTAGGTTGGAGTCATTAAAACTTGTTTTTCAACCACTCCACAAATTTCTTGTTAACAAACTATAGTTTTGGCAAGTCGGTTAGGACATCTACTTTGTGCATGACACAAGTAATTTTTCCAACAATTGTTTACAGACAGGTTATTTCACTTATAATTCACTGTATCACAATTCCAGTGGGTCAGAAGTTTACATACACTAAGTTGACTGTGCCTTTAAACAGCTTGGAAAATTCCAGAAAATGATGTCATGCTTTAGAAGCTTCTGATAGGCTAATTGACATAATTTGAGTCAATTGGAGGTGTACCTGTAGATGTATTTCAAGGCCTACCTTCAAACTCAGTGCCTCTTTGCTTGACATCATGGGAAAATCAAAAGAAATCAGCCAAGACCTCAGAAAAAAATTGTAGGACTCCACAAGTCTGGTTATAATCATTGGGAGCAATTTCCAAACGCCTGAAGGTATTACGTTCATCTGTACAAACAATAGTATGCAAGTATAAACATCTTGGGACCACACAGCCATCATACCGCTCAAGAAAGAAACGCATTCTGTCTCCTAGAGATGAACGTACTTTGGTGCAAAAAGTGCAAATCAATCTCAGAACAACAGCAAAGGACCTTGTGAAGATGCTGGTGGAAACAGGTACAAAAGTATCTACATCCACAGTAAAACGAGTCCTATATCGACATAACTTGAAAGGCTGCTCAGCAAGGAAGAAGCCACTGCTCCAAAACCGCCATAAAAGAAGCCAGACTACAGTTTGCAACTGCACATGGGGACAAAGATCTGGCCTGATGAAACAAAAATAGAACTGTTTGGCCATAATGACCATTGTTATGTTTGGAGGAAAAAGGGGCAGGGTTGCAAGCCGAAGAACACCATCCCAATCGTGAAGCACGGGGGTGGCAGCATCATGTTGTGGGGGGGCTTTGCTGCAGGAGGGACTGGTGCACTTCACAAAATAGATGGCATCATGAGGAATTGAAAATTATGTGGATAATTGAAGCAACATCTCAAGACATCAGTGAGGAAGTTAAAACTTGGTCGCAAATGGGTCTTCCAAATGGACAATGACCCAAAGCATACTTCCAAAGTTGTTGGAAAATGGCTTAAGGACAACAAAGTTAAGGTATTGGAGTGGCCATCACAAAGCCCTGACCTCAAGCTTATATAAAATTTGTGGGCAGAACTGAAAAAGCGTGTGCGAGCAAGGATGCCTACAAACCTGACTTAGTTACACCAGCTCTGTCAGGATGAATGGGCCAGAATTCACCCAACTTATTGTGGGAAGCTTGTGGAAGTCTACCCGAAACGTTTGACCCAAGTTAAACAATTTAAAGGCAATGCTACCCAATTCTAATTGAGTGTATGTAAACTGCTGACCCACTGGGAATGTGATGAAAGAAATAAAAGATGAAAAAAATCATTATCTCTTCTAGTATTCTGACATTTCTCATTCTTAAAACAAAAAGTGGTGATCCTAACTGACCTAAGACAGGGAATTTTTACTCTGATTAAATGTCAGGAATTGTGAAAAACTGAGTTTAAATGTATTTGGCTGAGGTGTATGTAAACTTCCAACTTTAACTGTATGTAAGTTCAGCTATAAGCCCTAATGTTGAGCAAACTCACAAACCTATTGCAGCTGGTTGCCATACAATTGTACATTATATCAACATATATTTTTTAACAGTGTGGTACTACAGTCATACCTGTCTCACAGTGACGTCCCGTAAAGCCTGAGGGGCAGATGCAGGTGTTGGGTGACACACAGGTACCTCCGCTCCTACACCCCTCCTCACAGAATGCTGGAAAGAGAGAGATACAGACAAAGTAGAGAGAGAGAGACAGAAAGAGAAACAGAGAGAAGCAGTGTGAGAAATTGAGAGAGAAAAGGGAGAAAAACAGAAAGAAACAGCCAGTGCAAGAGTTTAATTCTCACACATATATATCACAAACACAATCCTACTGTGAACACCATTTTGTTCTGTTCTATTTAGCAGCATTGGTTTTTGTGGCTCAAATGACCAGTCCCTCACTGTGCATTACCTCCACCACACACAACCCTATTCTCAAACTTTAAATGGGTAAGAAGCCCGGCTTGCCGGCTTGGCCCTGGGCATGGAATGTGAGCCGCCTAGCGGGCCATTTTTGCTAAGCAGAACGCACGCACAGGTGTAAACCCATTCTAAAAATAATGCCCTCCAGCATTTTCCAAGGTCACCATTACTCTCCATGGGGAGGAATAGTTTTAGTTTCTATGCATTCTCAGTAGGGGGTGAGATGGGGCTTTGTGGGTCCCACTTTCTGTGTGTGTGTGTTTTGTCATGTATGTGTGTGAGAGAAAACGTGTCTGTGTGGATGTGATCTTCACAACCCCCCAGTTGATGGATTGCAAAGCACAATGTGAAACTCACTGTGACTTGTGCTGTGAATGTACAAGACGTGATCGCTCGCTCTCATTTTTCGTATGGTTGGCCTTAGTGGGAATCTGCAAGCCCCATGCTCTACCAACTGAGCCACAGCGAGCTAGCTAGCTAGCTAGCTAGCTAGCTAGCTAGATAGAAAAAAGGGCATGGTAGTGTTGTGTGTGTTTTACTGTGTGTGTGTGTGTGTGTGTGTGTGTGTGTGTGTGTGTGTGTGTGTGTGTGTGTGTGTGTGTGTGTGTGTGTGAGAGAGAGAGAGAGAGAGGGAGAGAGTCGGAGGCCAACACACACTGCACAAACACATAGGTCCCCTCGCTTTGGTTTATGAGTCCAATAAACATCCATTTGCTCACATAATGATCACACCTGTCTCGTTATAAAAGCGTGCTAAATATACAAACTGATACATAAGTGCAATAAATAACCACGCAGCACTGTGCCAAAACCCATTAGTGATGTTCATTTGACTGGATCCCCTGATAAAGAAGTTATTTCAGGCACCTCATTAAGAGCCTGATTGTACTAATACACCTCACAATTAAGAATGAATTAGACTGAGTCAATATAAGTGTATCTACTTCTCTAATTATCATTTTACTGCAATCAGCATAAAGGGGGTGTAAGGTAGAGATTCTCTCCTCCACAGCAGCTCCAGTGACCTTCAGCTCAACCATCCCACTGCCTAACTGAGCCTGTTGCTGATTCACTACTTTTGGAGACATGCTTATAATCACAAATTTGCTATTTGACTTTCGATTAGAGTCCTAGTTTGCCTTCCAGCACCGGGTAGTATAGGAATCATCCCGGCTCCTTGAGATCCTTGAGCTTCCAAGGATCCATTTGGGATGCGGAAACATCAAAGATGGTGTGCTAAAGGAAATTCCTGTAATTCCAGGTTCCTCCAAATCCACCAAATGAATAACAGCATTACGATTCCACGCTAGGAAATTGAATTGACTTAATTAGTGCTGGGATGACTGTTGTACATCCCTTTAATGTGCTGTATTAAGAGATCATCAGCCCTCTTCATAACGATCCTTCTCTAATTGGGAGCACAAATCTCATTAGGGGGACGAACGGAGAGAGCAAAGCCAAGCCCGACCGACTCGCTCTGTTCAAAAAAAATATCTCAGAATAGTGCAGGGAGAGCATGGTCACATGTTATAGAGTGGTCCTGGATACATTATCAGAAATACAGTCATCAGTACTAATGGAGGCGCATCAGCAGTCATTTAGATAATGGAAGTCAAGCTCCTTACTCTTAGCCTACATGCTTTGGCGGGTGACACCTCAGTAGTGGTCCGGTCAGGAGGAGACCTACATGGTCTGAATACCTACAGTACCAGTCAAAAGTATGGAAACACCTACTCATTTAAGGGTTTTTGTTTATTTTTACTATTTTCTGCATTGTATAATAACTACAAAACTATGAAATAACACAAAGGTAATCATGAGGTAAGCCAAAAAGTGTTAAACAAATCAAAATATATTTTCTATTTGAGATTCTTCAAAGTAGCCACCATCTGCCTTGATGACAGCTTTGCAAACTGTGTGCATTCTCTCAACCAGTCACCTGGAATGCATTTCAATTAACAGATGTGCCTTGTTAAAAGTTAATTTGTGGAATTTCTTAATGCATTTGAGCCAATCAGTTGTGTTGTTACAAGGTAGGGGTGGTATACAGAAGATAGCCCTATTTGGTAAAAGACCAAGTCCATATTATGACAAGAACAGCTCATATAACATACAGCTCATATAACACCTCCGATAAATCCACTATAATTGAGAATTTCAACAAGCATTTTTCTACGGCTGGCCATGCTTTCCACCTGGCTACCCCTACAGTGGTCAACAGCACTGCACCCCCCACAGCTACTCGCCCAAGCCTTCCCCATTTCTCCTTCTCCCAAATCCAGTCAGCTGATGTTCTGAAAGAGCGGCAACATCTGGACCCCTACAAATCAGCCGGGCTAGACAATCTGGACCCTTTCTTTCTAAAATGATCTGCCGAAATTGTTGCAACCCCTATTGCTAGCCTGATCAACCTCTCATGTCATCTGAGATTCCAAAAGATTGGAAAGCAGCTGCTGTCATCCCTCTCTTCAAAGGAGGGGACACTCTTGACCCAAACTGCTACAGACCTATATCTATCCTACCCTGTCTTTCTAAGATCTTCGAAAGCCAAGTCAACAAACAGATTACCGACCATTTTGAATCCCACCGCACCTTCTCCGCAATGCAATCTGATTTCAGAGCTTGTCATAGGTGCACCTCAAACACGCTCAAGGTCCAAAACGATATCGTAACTGCCATCGATAAGAAACAATACTGTGCTGCAATATTCATTGACCTGGCCAAGGCTTTCGACTCTGTCAATCACCACATCCTCATCGGCAGACTCAATAGCATTGGTTTCTCAAATGATTGATTCGCCTGGTTCACCAACTACTTCTCTGATAGAGTTCAATGTGTCAAATCAGATGGCCTATTGTCCGGGCCTCTGGTAGTCTCTATGGGGGTGCCACAGGGTTCAATTCTTGGGCCAACTCTTTTCTCTGTATACATCAATGATGTCGCTCTTGCTGCTGGTGAGTCTCTGATCCACCTCTACGCAGACGACACCTTTCTGTATACTTCTGGCCCTTCCTTGGACACTGTGTTAACAACCCTCCAGACGAGCTTCAATGCCTTCAATAAGAGGAAGGGACTTACTTGGGCCAAGAAACACGAGCAATGGACATTAGACTGGTGGAAATCTGTCCTTTGGTTAAATGAGTCCAAATTTTAGATTTTTGGTTCCAACCGCCGTGTCTTTAAGAGATGCAGAGTAGGTGAATGGATGATCTCCACATGTGTGGTTCCCACTGTGAAGCATGGAGGAGGAGGTATGATGGTGTTTTGCTGGTGACACTGTCTATGATTTATTTAGAATTCAAGGCACACTTAACCAGCATGGCTACCACAGCATTTCTGCAGTAATGCGCCATGCCATCTGGTTTGCGCTTAATGGGGCTATCATATGTTTTTCAACAGTACAATGACCCAAAACACACCTCCAGGCTGTGTAAGGGCTATTTGACCAAGCAGGAGAATGATGGAGTGCTGCATCAGATGACCTGGCCTCTACAATCACCCGATAGTCACAGTGAAGCATACAAAGACATTCTAGACGATTCTGTGCTTCAAACTTTGTGGCAACACTTTGGGGAAGGCCTTTTAATGTTTCAGCATGATAATGCCCCCGTGCACAAAGCGAGGTCCATACAGAAATGGTTTGTCGAGATCAGTGTGGAAGACCTTCACTGGCCTGCACAGAGCCCTGACCTCAACCCCACCGAATACCTTTGGAATGAATTGGAACGCCAACTGTGGGCCTATTTCCCCAGCATAAGTGCCCGACCTCACCGATGCTCTTGTGGCTAAATGGAAGTAAGTCCCCGCAGCAATGTTCCAACATCTAGTGTAAAGCCCTCCCAGAAGAGTGGAGGCTGTTATGGCAGCAACGGGGCAACTAACTCCATGTTAATGCACATGATTTTGGAATGAGATTTTCGACGAGCAGGTGTCCCACATACTTTTGGTCATGTAGTGTATTTGATTTAGAATTTTAAGACCCCTTGAAGTATCAAAAGAAAATACTGTATGTAAAAACTATATTTGGCCTTACTGCTATTAGCCCATACAAACGTATAGAACAACAGACTCACTACATGGAACAACAGAGTCCCCCACCCCAAAAAAACTAAAGGAAGTTTATTCTGAAGTGTCTGTCCTATATCTGAGAGACAAAAGAAAGATCAGGAAACATTTATGTATTTAACCTATTTTTTATTTTTTACTTCCATACATTTCTTCAACTGCTAACGGGGTACCTTCAGATGAGTCTTGTGAGGCCTGTCGGCGTCCTAGAGCAAAACAACTGACATGTATGTGTTCGTGAGAGTCTCATCTTTCCATAGAGAGAACATAATATGTCAAACCGTTTGGACGCTAAAGACAATTCTGTGAGAAGACCGATTTTCGGGTTGTCTCATGGTGTGACAAACACAGCTCTACCTCTGTCACCTGTCACTGCAGACGCAGAAGTGCGACTTAAGCAGATATCTCTAGCTTAAACTGACGGCATTATATGAGACGACCGGGTCAAATCGGTCTATTGTAGCAAAATATGAAAGTGTTTTTTGCATTGGATAAAAGTAGAGACTCAGAGCTACAAAATGGTATATCATACACTACAGTTGAGGAACAATGAGAAAGTAACTTTGCTTTGAAAGTTGATAAACTTGTAAACTCACTTTTGAGAAAATGGCCTTTGAATGTTTTGGTACTACTACTGGAGAGCTCTTCTTTGTCTACACCCATTCAGCATCGTTCATACCCTCTTAAGCTTTAGCCCCGCCCATCTCTTTAAGGGTTGATCTGAGCGTTCTGTACTAACAACAGCAGTCAAGCACCCAAGCTAACTTGCTAGCTACTTCCAGACATAAATGAGGTGACAGCTCACTGAACATTAGTCGCCCTATGAGAGCTGGTTAGGCTGTTATGTTATCCAGAGCATTGGTGACTGCAACTGTGAGGTCAGATTGTCCGTTAGTATATTCATAGCGTTTCGCTCTCGGCGCGTTCAGAGCGCACAATGGACGCTCTGGCCGATGAGTAGGGTTAATCCGAACGCTCTGACCTCACAATGGAAGTCAAGCACCTAAGTTAACTGGCTAACATTGGCTAGCTTGCTATCTATTTCCAGTCACATAATGAGAGAACACCCCACTCTGACCATTTTACTCGCCCTAGCAGAGCTGTTTAGGCTGTTTTAATTGTTATCCAGAGTGTTGGGGACTGTAACTGTGCTGCTGGCAACAATTAAATTACGCTTTTTGCCGACGTTTGCTGACACCAGCCATATTCAACGGGTGTTGAGCGTTTGATGAATTTACAGTTATTCTGCGCTATGGCACACTTTTTGTTAACCTGTTAGGGCTAGGGGGCAGTATTGAAACGGGTGGATAAAAAACGTACCCGATTTAATCTGGTTACTACTCCTGCCCAGTAACTAGAATATGCATATAATTATTGGCTTTGGATATAAAACACTCCAAAGTTTCTAAAACTGTTTGAATGGTGTCTGTGAGTATAACAGAACTCAAATGGCAGGTCAAAACCTGAGAGATTCCTTTACAGGAAGTGGCCTGTCTGACCATTTATTGTCTTTCTTTGACATCTCATTCCATTACAAAGGATCTCTGTGGTAACGTGACACTTCCCACGGCTCCAATAGGCTCTCAGAGCCCGGGGAAAAACCTGAATGTCGTCATTCCAGCCCCAGGCTGAAACACATTATCGCCTTTCTCAAGTGGCCGATCAAGGGACTGTGGGCTTAGGCACGTGCACTGGCCGCCCCCGTCTTTGTGATTTTTCCTTTGTTTACCGAAAAGGAGATTCCCGGTCAGAATATTATCGCTTTTTTACGAGATAAATTGCATAAAAATTGATTTTAAACAGCGGTTGACATGCTTCGAAGTACGGTAATGGAATATTTAGAATTTTTTTGTCACGAAATGCGCCATGCGCGCGACCCTGATTTACCATTTCGGATAGTTTCTGGAACGCACGAACAAAACGCCGCTATTCGGATATAACGATGGATTATTTTGGACCAAACCAACATTTGTTATTGAAGTAGCAGTCCTGGGAGTGCATTCTGACGAAGACAACAAAAGGTAATCAAACTTTTGTAATAGTAAATCTGATTTTGGTGAAGGCTAAACTTGCCGGGTGTCTAAATAGCTAGCCCGTGATGGCTGGGCTATGTACTTAGAATATTGCGAAATGTGCTTTCACCAAAAAGCTATTTTAAGACATGTAGCTAGCTAGCTAGGTAAACAATGAACCATAATCCCAACTCATGATGTTACTACCCTGCATTAATCTGCAGGTAGCTAAGCAACCAGGTCCAATATTAGCTAGCTGACATTAGGCTATAACTAGTCAAGCAAATGCCTCTGAGATAAATGTAACGTTAGCTAGTGAGCCAGCCAGCTAACATTAGCTAGCTAACAGTACACTAAGTTGAAATGAAACCACTTTGTCAAAATTAGAAATGTAAACTTTGAATCCAAATCAAGAAGCCTATTGTGGCTAGCTCATCAAGTTATATAGATTGTGTTACCATGGATACTCAAATCAAAAAATCTAATTTTGTCTGTCACATACCCCGAATACAACAGGTGTAGACCTTACAGTGAAATGCTTACTTATAAGCCCTTAACCAACAACACAGTTTTAATAAAAATAAGTGTTAAGAAAGTGTTTACTAAAATAACCTGAAGTAAAAAATAAAATGGAAAATAACAATTAAAGAGCAGCAATATAATAACAGTAACAAGGCTATATAAAAATGGGGTACCGGTACAGAGTCAATGTGCAGGGGCACAGGTTAATCGAGGTACTATGTACATGTAGGTAAAGTGACAATGCATAGATAATAAACAGAGAGTACCAGCAATGTAAAAATGTGTGAGTGTGTGCGTGTGTGTGTGGGGGGGGGGGGGGGGGGGGGTCAATGCAAATAGTACAGGTAGCCATTTGATTAGTCTTATGGCTTGGGGGTAGAAGCTGTTAAGAAGCCTTTTGGACCTAGACTTGGTCGCTCCGGTACCGCTTATCGTGCACTCCTGCTGTTTTCAAATGTCGCAAAGGGACTTTCTGGATGTATGACACTAGCCCAGATGTTCTGGTTATCTCAGAGACCTGGTTGAATAATTTGATTATGGATAAGGATGTTGCTATTGCGGAATACAAAATGTTCAAATGTGATAGTAAAAAAAAAAAGATTGAGGGTGACGTTCTATGTAAGATCATCTCTTATGGCATCATGCTCTCTTAGCACTTCTGTCCCCAAAACGTGTGAGTTGTTGGTTATAAAAGTGTCCATAAGTCAAAATATGTGTCCATTTATTGCTGCGGTCTACCGCACCCCAGCCGTTTCAGTGAAGACTGTTGGTATTATTTCTGACTATTTAAAACCCTTTCTGGTATCTTAACTGGTTGTGTCAGGAGATCTAAATCTTGATTGACTTACACAGATCAGTTTAAGAATATCTTTCTTGAGCTCTACTTGACTGGGCTGATAAGGAAACCCACTTGGATTCATGTAAAAGCCCAGCCAGAGCCCAGACTTGAACCTGATAGAACATCTCTGGAGAGGCTTGAAAATAGCTGTGCAGTAACGCTCCCCATCCAACCTGAGCTTGAGAGAATCTGCAGAGAAAAATTGGAGAAACTCCCCAAATGCAAGTGTGCCAAGCTTGTAGCGTCATTCCCAAGAAGACTCAAGGCTGTAGTCACTGCCAAATGTGCTTCAACAAAATACTGAGTAAAGGGTCTGAATACTTATGTAAATGTAATTTATCAGTTTTTTTAAATTATAAATTAGCAAAAAAACTCTAAAAAGCTGTTTCTGTTTTGTCATTATGGGGTATTGTGTGTAGATAATCATGCCTCTTTCAAGGGACTGAGTCCCTACTTTTTGTATATAAAGTGGCTCTTCAGAGATTCCCCCACTACCTCAGCTCACGTATTAACTGGAGACCCTCCCTCTGGACTGGTTGGGTCTCTACTTAGCTGCGGAAAAATGCTTATAGATTTTATGCCCTTAGATCACGCGATAGCCTTTAGGCCACCTTGAAACTAAACTCGATGGTCTCCATTGGACAGTTTAGATCGAGTTTAAGGGAGTTGATATGTGAGAGTTGTATTTGTTTAGATTAATATTTACTGTATGTTCATAGGGCTCCCTTGCAAATGAGTTGGGTGTTGTATGTCTGGTGGGTTAAGTGTGTGTGTCAGAGCTGTGTGTAAGTTGACTATGCAAACAATTAGGAATTTTCAACACGTTTCTTGTAAAAAGAAGAAGTGATGCAGTCAGTCTCTCCTCAACTGTTATCCAAGAGAGACTGTTATGTATAGTATTTATATCAGCCCTCTGATTACAATGAAGAGCAAGATGTGCTGCAATGTTCTGGGCTAGCTGCAGCTTAACTAGAGCTTTCCTTGCAGCACTGGACCACACGACTGGACAATAATCAAGATTAGACAAAACTAGAGTCTGTAGAACTTGCTTTTTGGAGTGTGGTGTCAAAAAAGCAGAGCATCTCTTTATTATGGACAGACCTCCCCATCTTTACAACCATTGAGTCTATATGTTTTGACCATGACAGTTTCTAATCTAAGGTAACGCCAAGTAATTTAGTCTCCTCAACTTGTTCAACAGCCATACCGTTCATTACCAGATTCAGATGATGTCTAGAACTTAGGGAATGATTTATACCAAATACAATGCACTTAGTTTTAGAGATGTTCAGGACCAGCTTATTACTGGCCACCCATTCCAAAACAGACTACCACTCTTTGTTAAGGGTTTCAGTGACTGCTGATGAGTATATTGTTGAATCATCAGCATACATGGATACAATGCCAGTGGCAAGTCGTTGGTAAAAATAGAAAAGAGTAGAGAGCCTAGAGAGCTGCCCTGCTGTACACCAGACTACATGTTTGACAGAGAAGCTTCCATCAAAATAAAAAATAAATTGAGTTCTATTAGATAGCTCTGAATACACGATACGGCTTGGTTGAAAAGACATTCGTTTTTTCAACTTGTGTTGAAATCTAACAGTACAGCTCCCACAACCTTCCTATTATCAATTTCTTTCAACCAATCATCAGCCATTTGTGTCAGTGCAGTACATGTTGAGTGCCCTTTTCTATAAGCATGCTGAAAGTCAGTTGTTAATTTGTTTACAGAGAAATAGCATGGTATTTGGTCAAACACCTTTTTTTTTCAACAGTTTGCTAAGAACTGGCAGCAAGATTATAGGTCTGCTGTTAAAAGCAATAAAGGCTGATCTACCACTCTTGGGTAGCGGAATAATTTTGGCTTCCATCCAGGCTCAGATTAAATATATGACAGATAGGAGTGGCTATGGAGTCAGCTACCATCCTCAGTAGCTTTCCATCTAAGCTGTCAAAGCCAGGAGGTTTGTCATTATTGATCGTTAACAATCGTTTTTCCACCTCTCCCACACTAACTTTACAGAATTCAAACACCTGTAGAATATGGCCAATCAGTGAAAAAATTTAATTAAATTGTTGCCAGAAGCACAGTTACAGTCACCAACACTTTGGATAACATGACAACAGCCTAACCAGCTCTGCTAGGGCAAGTAAAATTGACAGAGTGTGGGTGGGGGCTAAAGCTTAAGATGTTTCTTATGGCGTTGCACACGGTCAGTGTGAACCAGAGTGACTTGACACAACAACAATGTGCCAAGCAAGCTGTACATTCAAAACAGAAAGGACACAGGACATTATTTAATGAAAAGGGTTGCAGTCTGCCTGAAGCTTTCATTAATGTACAGTGAGGGAAAAAAGTATTTGATCCCCTGTTAATTTTGTACGTTTGCCCACTGACAAAGAAATTATCAGTCTATAATTTTAATGGTAGGTTTATTTGAACAGTGAGAGACAGAACAACAAAAAAATCCAGCAAAACGCATGTCAAAAATGTTATGAATTGATTTGCATTTTAATGAAGGAAATAAGTATTTGACCACCTCTCAATCAGAAAGATTTCTGGCTCCCAGGTGTCTTTTATACAGGTAACGAGCTGAGATTAGGAGCACACTCTTAATAACCTGTTGGGGCTAGGGGGCAGTATTGAGAATTTTGAAAAAATATGTGCCCATTTTTAACCTGTTAGGGCTAGGGGGCAGCATTTGCACGTCTGGATAAAAAAATGTACCCGATTTAATCTGGTTACTAATCCTACCCAGTAACTAGAATATGCATATACTTATTATATATGGATAGAAAACACTCTAAAGTTTCTAAAACTGTTTGAATGGTGTCTGTGAGTATAACAGAACTCATTTGGCAGGCAAAACCCTGAGACATTTTCTGACAGGAAGTGGATACCTGATGTGTTGTATTGCCTTTAAACCTATCCCATTGAAAAACACAGGGGCTGAGGAATATTTTGGCACTTCCTATTGCTTCCACTAGATGTCACCAGCCTTTACAAAGTGTTTTGAGTCTTCTGGAGGGAGATCTGACCGAACAAGAGCCATGGAACGATGATGTCCCATTAGACACCTGGCGCGCGAGTTCATGTTGGGTACCCTCGTTCCAATACGTTATAAAAGAGTATGCATTCGTCCACCTTGAATATTATTCATGTTCTGGTTAAAAAAGGCCCTAATGATTTATGCTATACAACGTTTGAACGAACGGAAATATATTTTTTCCCCTCGTTCATGACGAGAAGTCCGGCTGGCTTAGATCATGTGCTAACAAGATGGAGATTTTTGGACATAAATGAGCTTTTTTGAACAAAACTACATTCGTTATGGACCTGTGATACCTGGAAGTGACATCTGATGAAGAGAATCAAAGGTAATGGATTATTTACATAGTATTTTCGATTTTAGATCTCCCCAACATGACGTCTAGTCTGTATCGCAACGCCTATTTTTCTGGGCGCAGTGCTCAGATTATTGCAAAGTGTGATTTCCCAGTAAGGTTATTTTTAAATCTGGCAAGTTGATTGCGTTCAAGAGATGTAAATCTATAATTCTTTAAATGACAATATAATATTTTACCAATGTTTTCTAATTTTAATTATTTAATTTGTGACGCTGACTTGACTGCCGGTTATTGGAGGGAAACGATTTCCTCAACATCAATGCCATAGTAAAACGCTGTTTTTGGATATAAATATGAACTTGATAGAACTAAAAATGCATGCATTGTCTAACATAATGTCCTAGGAGTGTCATCTGATGGAGATTGTAAAAGGTTAGTGCATCATTTTAGCTGGTTTTATGGTTTTGGTGACCCTGTCTTTGACTTGACAAAACATTACACACAACTCTTGTAAATGTACTGTCCTAACATACTCTAAATTTATGCTTTCGCCGTAAAACCTTTTTGAAATCGTAAAACGTGGTTAGATTAAGGAGATGTTTATCTTTCAAATGGTGTAAAATAGTTGTATTTTTGAAAAATTTGAATTTTGACATTTATTTGGATTCAAATTTGCCGCTCTTGAAATGCACCTGCTGTTGATGGAGTGCACCACGGGTGGCACGCTAGCGTCCCACCTAGCCCATAGAGGTTAAACAGCATTTGACATGCTTCGAAGTACGGTAACTAAGGTAACTCAGTTAGCTCAGTGCATAAGTTGCCTATAATCCACGGCTTCTGGTTGGGGCATGTACTGTACATACAGTCACTGTGGAGACGACAACATTGATGCATTTATTGATGAAGCCAGTGACTGATGTGGTGTACTCCTCAATGCCACCGGAAGAATCCCAGAACATATTCTAGTCTCTGCTAGCAAAACAGTCCTGTAGATTAGGATCTGAGTCGTCTGACCACTTCCTTATTGAGCGAGTCACTGGTACTTCCTGCTTTAGTTTTTGTTTGTAAGCAGGAATCAGGAGGATAAAGTTATGGTCAGATTTTCCAAATGGAGGGAGAGCTTTGTATGCGTCTCTGTGTGTGGAGTAAAGGTGGTATAGAGTTTTTTCCCCTTTTGGTTGCACATTTAACATGCTGGTAGAAGGTTAAATGGATTTAAGTTTCCCTACATTAAAGTCCCAGGCCACTAGGAGCGCCACCTCTCGATGAGTATTTTCCTGTTTCCTTATGGCTCTATATAGCTCGTTGAGTGCCATCTTAGTGCCAGCATTGGTATGTGGTGGTAAATAGACAGCTACTAAAAATATAGATGAAAACTCTCTTCGTAAATAGTGTGATCTACAGCTTATCATGAGATACAACCTCAGGCGAGCACAACCTTGAGACTTAATATTAGATTTTGTTCACCAGCTGTTACTTACAAATAGACAGACTGCCACCCCTTGTCTTACCGGAGGCAGCTGTTCTATCTTGCCGATGTACCGAAAACCCCGCCAGCTGTATGTTCCAGAGAAAGCAGTATATCCTTTGCATCGTACTTGTTAAAGAAAAAAACCTTTGTCTAGTTCGAGGTGAGAAGTTATTTCCCGTCATAAGAGATGGTAGCAGCAACATTATGTACAAAATAAGTTAAAAGCAATGCAAAAAAAAAGAACAAAATAGCACAGTTGGTTAGGAGCACATAAAACGGCAGCCATCCCCTCCGGCCCCATTCTTTGACCAGCCACCCGGACAGCTGATGAAACTGAGGAGTATTGCGGTCTGTAATAAAGCCATTTTGTGGGGGGAAAAAACTATTTCTGATTGGCTGGGCGTGGCTCCCCAGTGGGTGTGCCCCTGCCCAGTCATGTGAAACCCATAGATTAGGGCCTAATTTCAACTGATTGATTTCCTAATATTAACTATAACTCAGTAAAATCTTTAAAATTGTTGCATGTTGCATTTATATTTTTGTTCAGTATAAAACAATTCCATAGCACCCCCCAACATCTTACTCTCAAGATTCAGGCAATGACACACATGCACACGCACACACACACACACACACACGCGTGCACAAAAGCACACACACACACAAACACACGAAGCTCCTCTGATGCCGACTGAGTCCCAAATATCACCGTATTCCCTATATAGTGCACTATTTTTGACCAAAGCCCGATGGGCCCTGGTCCAAAGTAGTGCACTATATATGGAATATGATCCCATTTGGGACGCAACTGCCATTCTGTAAGGAATTGGATCTGAGACGATGACTGCAGACACTTCCTTCTTTGCTCCACCGCAGCTAAATCCAACAGCAGGATGAGGCTAAAAATAATTGCTTTGATAATTAGTACCACCTACAAAAACATGTTTTGTTTTTGTATTTTACATTTTCCAATTAATCATGCATGCTTTTTCCTCCTATGACCTTAAATGTTGAGAAAATACCAATATGGCCTCCAGCACGGATCTGAACAGCACAACTTAGTGTTTTCCTATCGTCCTGCCAAATTTTGAAAAAAGAAAATTTTAGCAGAATCTAGCACTTGCAGGGACACGAGAACAGCATCATCTCCTATTCCGACACTCCACCTTCCTCCCTCCTCCTCCTCCCTCACTCCATTTCCCCCAATGCAGCAAACATCATTACACTCAGTATCACACCACTACGGTACGCAGTTAGACTATTCTAACAGAGTCGCATGTTGTTAGCACAAATAGATGAGAAAAGAGCAGGCATCTCCCATTGTTCTCAAAGCCAGTGTTTAGGCCCCGCTGAAATCCTCTATTTTTAAAAACCTTGTGTGTATAACAAACCGGTCCTAAAGAAAGAGAAAAAGACCATTAACAAGATTAGGGAGCTCATTTTGCAGCTGACAAGAGGATTTACAATGCACATCTGTTCATTAAGTGGGAAGCGGGTAACAATACTGAACTATAATCTTTAGCTGGGCTCTGACTGAACTTCAGTGGCCCGTCTATTGTTGTGTGCTGGGGTTTTAAACAATGGTACACTTGCTGCTCCTCTGAGGATAACATGATGATGGAGAGAAGGAAGAAGAGAGAGTAAGGGAGAGATAGACAGACGGAGGGATAGAGAGACAGACGGAGGGATAGAGAGACAGTAAGAGGAAGGACATAAAGAAAGGGTGATAGAGAGGAGTTTAACATTTATATTTGAGGAAATTATATTTTCCAGAGACATACAGTAATGAATGCATGCATTTATTTTACTTTTTCACCGTGGGAATCAAACCCACAACCCTCACATTGCAAGCACCATGCTCTACCAACTGAGCCACACAGTACCAGTTGAAATTCTAATTTCCATACATGTGGTGTCCTCTTGACCCTTTCAGGATCAATAACAGTAAACTGTCTCCTGTGGTGGAGACCAAGCTTTATGTGAACCAGCAATCATCTCAGTGACAGTGGGTATGAGGGGGAGGAGCAATTTGTGTTCATGCGCAGACCAGCTGGCTGGTGTGTTTACGGGCATATTCAATCTCTCCCTATCCCAGTCTGCTGTCCCCACATGCTTCAAGAGGGCCACCATTGTTCTTGTATCCAAGAAGGCAAAGGTAACTGAACTTAATGACTATCGCCCCGTAGCACTCACCTCTGTCATCATGAAGTGCTTTGAGAGACTAGTCAAGGATCATATCACCGCTACACTTACCTGCAACCCTGGAACCACTTCAATTTGCTTTCAGCCCCAATAGATCCACAGACCATGCAATCGCCATCACTCTGCACACTGCCCTATCCCATCTGGACAAGAGGAATACCTATGTAAGAATGCTGTTTATTGACTATAGCTCAGCATTCAACACCATAGTAACCTACAAACTCATCATTAAGCTTGAGGCCCTGGGTCTGAACCCCACCCTGTGCAACTGGGTCCTGGACTTCCTGACAGGCCTCCCCCAGGTGGTGAAGGTAGGAAACATCACCTCCACTCTGCTGATCCTCAACACTGGGGCTCCACAAGGGTGCGTGCTCAGACTTCTCCTGTACTCACTTTCTGTGTGAGAGTAGCAGGTGTAAGTATGAGGGGGTCATCTGGATCTGTAGAGACTGGAACTAGAGGTCTGGCATTGATGATGGCAGCCACTTCTGCCATCAGGGTAATGAGTGTTTCGTGACTTTCGTGACTTGAATGACCCTGTTGGAGGAACATGGAATCCAGGATTCTCCTTGCTATGCCAATCATTCTCTCCCAGGCACCACCCATGTGAGAGGCATGCGGTGGGTTGAATATCCAGGTGCAGCCCTGTTCTGTCAGGTAGGTATCCACGGAGTCGTCATTGATGTTCGAGGGGATCTTAACCTGTTGGGGGTAGGGGGCAGTATTGACACGGCCGGATAAAAAAAAACGTACCCGATTTAACCTGTTAGGGCTAGGGGGCAGTATTGACACGGCTGGATAAAAAACGTACCCGATTTAATCTGGTTACTACTCCTGCCCAGTAACTAGAATATGCATATAATTATTGGCTTTGGATAGAAAACACCCCAAAGTTTCTAAAACTGTTTGAATGGTGTCTGTGAGTATAACAGAACTCCTATGGCAGGCCAAAACCTGAGAAGATTTCAAGCAGGAAGTGGCCTGTCTGAGAAGTAGTGTTTCATCTTGGCTCTTTTTATTGAAGACTCAGGATCTGTGCAATAACGTGACACTTCCTACGTCTTCCATAGGGTCTCAGAGCCCGGGAAAAAGTTGAACGATATCGAGGCAGGCTCTGGCTGAAACACATTATCGCTTTTGGCAAGTGGCCACTCAGAGTACTATGGCGCGCTTAGGCACGTGCCCGCTTCGACCGAATGCTTTCTTTTCCTTTGTCTGTTTATCTAAACGCAGATTCCCGGTCAGAATATTATCGCTTTTTTATGAGAAAAATGGCATAAAAATTGATTTTAAACAGCGGTTGACATGCTTCGAAGTACGGTAATGGAATATTTAGAATTCTTTTGTCACGAATTGCGCCATGCTCGTCACCCTTATTTAGCCTTTAGGATAGTGTCTGGAACGCACGAACAAAACGCCGCTGTTTGGATATAACAATGGATTATTTTGGACCAAACCAACATTTGCTTTGGAAGTAGAAGTCCTGTGAGTGCATTCTGACGAAGACAACAAAGGTAATAACAGTTTTCTTATAGTAAATCTGACTTTGATGAGTGCTAAACCTGCTGGGTGTCTTAATAGCTAGCCCTGTGATGCCGGGCTATCTACTGAGAATATTGCAAAATGTGCTTTCACCGAAAAGCTATTTTAAAATCGAACATATCGAGTGCATAGAGGAGTTCTGTATCTATAATTCTTAAAATAATTGTTATCCTTTTTGTGAACGTTTATCGTGAGTAATTTAGTAAATTCACTGGCAGTGTTCGGTGGGAATGCTAGTCACATGCTAGTCACATGCTAATGTAAAAAGCTGGTTTTTGATATAAATATGAACTTGATTGAACAAAACATGCATGTATTGTATAACATAATGTCCTAGGGTTGTCATCTGATGAAGATCAAAGGTTAGTGCTACATTTAGCTGTGGTTTGGGTTTATGTGACATTATATGCTAGCTTGAAAAATGGGTGTCTGATTATTTCTGGCTGGGTATTCTGCTGACATAATCTAATGTTTTGCTTTCGTTGTAAAGCCTTTTTGAAATCGGACAGTGTGGTTAGATTAGCGAGAGTCTTATCTTTAAAATGGTGTAAAATAGTCATATTTTTAAAAAATTGAAGTAATAGCATATCTAAGGATTTGAATAACGCGCCACAGGATTCAACTGGCTGTTGAGTAGGTGGGACGCAAGCGTCCCACCTAGCCCATAGAGGTTAATCTGGTTACTACTCCTGCCCAGTAACTAGAATATGCATATAATTATTGGCTTTGGATAGAAAACACCCTAAAGTTTCTAAAACTGTTTGAATGGTGTCTGTGAGTATAACAGAGCTCATATGGCAGGCAAAAACCTGAGAAGATTCCTTACAGGAAGTGCCCTCTCTGACAAGATCTTGTTCTTCTTGGCTCTGTTTATTGAAGACTGAGGATCTTTGCTGTAAATTGACACTTCCTACGGCTCCCATAGGCTCTCAGAGCCCGGGAAAAAGCTGAATGATATCGAGGCAGCCCCAGGCTGAAACACATTATCGCTTTTGGCAAGTGGCCGATCAGAGGACAATGGGCTTAGGCGCGTGCACGAGTCGACCCCGTGCTTTATTTTCTTTCGTCTTTTTACCTAAACGCAGATTCCGGTCTGAATATTATCGTTTTTTTACGAGAAAAATGGCATAAAAATCGATTTTAAACAGTAGTTGACATGCTTCGAAGTACGGTAATGGAATATTTAGATTTTTTTTGTCACGAAATGCACCGTGCTCGTCACCCTTCTTTACCCTTTCGGATAGTGTCTTGAACGCACGAACAAAACGCCGCTGTTTGGATATAACAATGGATTATTTGGGACCAAACCAACATTTGTTATTGATGTAGAAGTCCTGGGAGTGCATTCTAACGAAGAACACCAAAGGTAATCAAACTTTTCTAATAGTAAATCGGAGTTTGGTGAAGGCTAAACTTGCTGGGTGTCTAAATAGCTAGCCCTGTGATGCCGGGCTATCTACTTAGAATATTGCAAAATGTGCTTTCACCGAAAAGCTATTTTAAAATCGGACATATCGAGTGCATAGAGGAGTTCTGGGATGGTTTTTCCCTGGCTCTGAGCGCCCATGGAAGACGTAGGAAGTGTCACGTTAGAGCAGAGATCCTTTTTAAAAGATAGAGATGGCAAAGAAGTTCAAGAAATGGTCAGACAGGCCACTTCCTGTAAAGGAATCTCTCTGGTTTTGACCTGCCATTTGAGTTCTGTTATACTCACAGACACCATTCAAACAGTTTTAGAAACTTGAGTGTTTTCTATCCAAAGCCAATAATTATATGCATATTCTAGTTACTGGGCAGGAGTAGTAACCAGATTAAATCGGGTACGTTTTTTATCCAGCCGTGAAAATACTGACCCCTAGCCATAACAGGTTAAGGACATTACATCAAAGTTGGATCAGCCTGTAGTGTGGTTTTCCACTTTAATTTTGAGTGTGACTCCAAATCCAGACCTCCATGGGTTGATAAATTGGATTTTCATTGATTATTTTGTGTGATTTTGTTGTCAGCACATTCAACTATGTAAAGAAAAATGTATTTAATAAGATTATTTATTTCATTCAGATCTAGGATGTGTTGTTTAAGTGTTCCCTTTATTTTTTTGAGCAGTATATTTTCTGAACGTCATATATAAATATGTATGAACTTTATCGAACAACAAATGCATGTATTGTGTAACATGATGTCCTAGAAGTGTCATCTGATGAAGATTGTCAAAGGTTAGTGCTGCATTTAGCTGTGTTTTGGGTATTTGTGATGCATGCTAGTTGCTTTGGAAATGGCAGTGTGATTTTTTTTGCATGGTACTCTCCGAACATAATCTAATGTTTTGCTTTTGCTGTAAAGCCTTTTTGAAATCGGACAACGTGGTTCGATTCAGGAGAGGTGTATCTATAAAATGGTGTAAAATAGTAATATGTTTGAGAAATTGAAGTTATAGCATTTATGAGGCATTTGTATTTCGCGCGACGCGATTCCACTGGCTGTTGACTCGGGTGGGGTTCCCAGAGAGGTTAAGACCCAAGCTGCGCTGCATAGGCAGGTTCAGACACTCTGTCGAGATCTTTGAGGTCGTTTGTGTGATCTTGAGATAGAAATGCTTCCATTACCTCCTTGTTCAATGCAATCTTGTGTAACCTCAGATTAGAGATGGCAAGAATCTCTTGTGTTCTCTAGAGCAGGGTGACTGCATCTTGGACTGTAGGAAATTACTTTATGCCATCTTCGACATAGAAGTCACGTTCCACAAACTGTCTGACATCAGGATCGTAGTCTGGTTCTCCTTTTTGAACTGACTGTTTGAGGCTGTAGATATCCACTGCTGGAGAAGGACTGTTACCGAAGACATGGACCTTCACGCGGTAGTCGATGATGTCTTTGGACAAGTCGTTGTCCTGGAACCACAGGAATCTCATGAAGTTACAGTCTTCTTTCACCAGAAAACAGTGGAACATTTGTTGGATATCCACTGTCACAGCAACAGAGTCCCTACGGAAGAGGAGTAAGCACCCCAAGGAGTTTGTTGTTGAGGTCAGACCCAGTCATGAGAACATCATTGAGGGATACTCCATCGTATTTGGCACTAGAGTCAAAAACCACACGGATTTCTTTGGGTGATAGACACCAATATAGGTAGGTACCACTGTTATTCTTCTTCTTTCAGGGGCGGAGCCAGTTCAGCATGACCATACTCAAAAATCTTCTCCATAAAAGAGACAAAATGTTCTTTCATCTCAGGCTTCCTAAGGAAGTTGCATCTGAGGGAGGAGAAGCGTTTCAGCGCTAGATGTCGATTGTGGGTGAGACGACATCTTGGTGTCTGGAATGGTAATGGTGCCACCCAGCTGTTGCTGTCATCCTTCCTGATCCCTTCCTTCATGATTTTCAGAAAAGAGCTGTCTTCGATGGAGAAGGCCACTTTGTCGTATCTAGTTTGCTGGAACACATTGCAGCCCAAGTGACCTTCCTCTTTGTCGCAAGGAAGACTTTTGTAGCAGCATAATGCAGGCTGATCGCGAGCTTGGGCATTCCAGAATCTTTCTTTCACCAAGAAGAGGTTGGGACATGGCTCGAAGAGAGTAGGTCGTCCTTTCTCCAAAGTGTTTGTGTAAAAGGTACTCACTGAGAGAGGCTTGTGAACGCTCCCAGGCAGACATTGCCTATTATGACCTATCCGATGTCAAGCTTCTGGGCGTATGGTGAGTCATGGGGCCCATTAACTTGCTTGTGGAGCTTATGGACGTATAATATATCTCTTCCAAAAAGGAGCATGATGGGAGCCTTGGGTTCGAGTTCTGGGATGAGGTGAGCAAGGGGTTTCAGGTGAGCATGGTGGAGCGCTGCGTCTGGAGTTGGGATCTCGGATCGGTTGTTTGGGATCTCATTAGACTCGATGAGAGTTTTCAGCGGAAGACTGACTTGCCCATCCATAGAATCTACCTTGTAGCCGTTGGCTCTTCTTCCTACTGTCTCCATCACTCCGGTGCAGGTCTTAAGGGAGTAGGGAGAGCTGGGGCCTTGTACCCTGAAGATATCGAAGAACTCAGAATGAACCAATCTGTTGCTTTACTCGTCGAGGATGGCATAGAATTTCACTGCTCTATCTCAGTAGCCTGTTGGGTAGATTTTGACGAGGCAGATCTTAGAGCAAGACCTGTCGGTGAGGTTCCCACTGCAGACTTGGGTACACTGAGACTTTTCATCAGAAGGAGGTGTGAGCTCTTCGTCCCCACTGTGCTCTGTAGGAGGTCTGCTTTTTTGACCCAGGGGGGCGGTCCTGGATGAATGGTGGTATTATGACTCTCGCTCTCACATTCTGCGCAGCTAACGCTTGACTTGCAGTTCTTGGCAATGTGAAAAGAGGATGAACAACATCTAAAGCATAGGCCATTCTCTATCAGGAAAACCTTGTGTTGGCCCAGTGGTTTCTCACAGAAGGCGCGGCACTTCCGTTAGGGGTGAGGTTTCTTGTGGATAAGGCACTGACATTTGGAATTCTCAGCTTACTTGATAGGCTTGTCTGAGCCAGAGGTGGTAGTGGGGGATACCTCTGTTTTATGAACTGAGAATTCTATCTGACTGCTTTGCTTCCAGGGAACTTTGTCTGCTTTAGCAACATTGGCAACAAGGCTGAAACTGGGGTCGTTCCTGATTCTGGCTTGCTGGATTACGGAGTCAACAAAGAAGGCAAAAGGAGGGAACGAAACATGATACTGTTGCTTGTAGTTGGAACCAATGGAGATCAATTTCTCTTGTAACCTGAAGGGCAGTTTCTATAGGGTTAACACCTCGACTATAGGGTTTACACCTTGAGCTGTATCGAGAAAAGCTAGGCCAGGGAGGTCTCCTTCGGCCTTGGCGGATCGAAGCTCCATACGCAGGTCGCCCAACTCCCTCAGCTTTGGGTAATTCTTGTTGGAGATCTTGGGGAGACTATCACCTCTGGGGAACCGTAGCATTCCACAAGTTTATCCCAAACCATCCTCAGACCTTGTTCTGGATGGTTTACATGAATGGGTCGGATTCGTTTTATATCTTCAGCAGACTCTTCCAAGCCACTTAACTAGAAGATCACTTTTGTCACTGTAGTTTAAGTCTAAGCCCTGTAGCTATCCAGTTGGTCATAACATTGGAGTAGACCCATGGTGATGAGCTCGCGACGAGCGAAGTAACCCACAAAGTTGGAAATGTATGGGTTCCCACTTTGGGGGTCTTCCCATGTGCGCTTGTAATGTGGAGCAGGTGGATGACTTCCGTCATTGTGCATACTTCTTTGGGTCCAGCTGCTGTTCTGGCCTTCTTGAAGGGAACCGTGAGGTGAAACTGCTGGGCTGGGGGTGAGGTGAAACTGCTGGGCTGGCCTTGACTCCAGATTAGGGAAATGGCGGTCTACAGCGGTAGTGGTGTCAACAGGTGAAGAACTGATCTCAGGCTTGAGACGTTGCAATAGGGTGTTACGTGCGGGCTCTGGCCTGGTATATCCCTGTCTTGTCTCGCCATCAGAGGACGCTCTACTCCTGTCATTGGCTTGGGAGTGTCGTAGGATTTAGCTTGCTCTATGAGATACTCCTTAGTTCACTGTGTGGGGTCGAGTTGGGTGGAGTTGAGCTTGAGTCTGCAACTACTTTTCTGACTGCCGAAATCAGCAGCAGCTTCTAGAGCCTCAGCTTCAGCCACTTCCTTTTCCTCTTTCAGCACATTCATAGATGCTTCTAATTGTGCTTTTTCTATTTTCATTGTCCTTTCTTTCTCCACAAAGGAGAGGTGAACTTTTTCAGCTTCTGCTTTTGCCCTTGCTATGGCGGCTGCAGCTCCTGTAGGTGAGCTGCTTGAATGGTAGGATGAGGCTGAAGCACGAGACCTGGTCTTGAAGGTGGATGCCTTCTCCTCGGCCACAGTGTGTTGGAGGATGTCTGTGCTCTGCCGCAATTGTTATAGGCTTCTCTTGGTGTTGTGATGGGTTAGCAGTGTCTGTTGCTTGATCCAACTTGTGGTCCTGCCCGCTAGAGAGCTGTCATTTCCCTATACTGTCCTCCATATGCGTTACAGTGCATATTTTGACAGCAAGATAAATGCCTTCACATCAATAATCCTCAAAGCATGATCCATGTTCACAAGATATATTGATTTGAAACAGCGTGAAACTGAAACAAAGGCAATAGTGTCTTCGTAAGACAATGTCATCTGTCCTAAAATACAAACTAGATATGAACGTAACCTGATATTTTGTTCACACTAACAACAAGCAAAAGCTAGGGTAACATACTGCAGCAATTAAGCTAGTGCTGTCCATCTATTCCACAAAGTAAACATACACTTCCAAATTCCACAAATAATGCTCTGAAAGGAAATATATATACTCACTGACTAAGCTTCCTAAGGCATACAATGTAAAGGATGGATGAAGATTGTAAGCAGACAACTGAAACAGAGCACTCTGAGCTCTACATGAGGCAACGATGAACAACTTCCTCCTAACAGGTCACATGACGGGTCAATTTTCTAGGTAAAGGAAAATACTCCAGATCATCACTAGGGGAAGCCAAATACAAGGTAAGTAAAGGCTGCAGCTGTAAGAGCTGCAGAAAAGTATAAGAATGAGATGGAACTGAGTGTGCTTTTTACCAATGAAATGGAGGGACATCATTATGTCATATAGTGCAAATATGTTATTTGAATGAGATACAGTACGCATACACATTATAGGTGAATGTAAAATGTAGTATTGCACAGTAGAAAATTGAATGGAATCATGGATACAGAATGACACCTCTGGCTCCCATAATATGTCCACGTCTCCTCTATGACATTCATTGCTGTTCAAGATCGTACTCATAGAAATTGAATCTAGCTTCTCAACAGCGTGTGCCACTACGCAAAATATGTGCTTTGTTTGTAACAAAACACAGGCAGGCCACAGTTTGTTAAGATCATCTGCTCAAACATTTGCCCACGAAACACTGTACATAATTCAAGAAGATCTAAATGCATATTCCCATGAACTGCTTGGTATGCAGTGGGTTAAGTTGGTATATGCGCAGAATGTTATACGGTTTGGGAAAAGCATCATGGAGAGGTTTGATCCGGTCGCGCAGCCTCTGCCTTCTAAAATAGACTTCCATTGTCCTCCAAAAGAGGATGAGTATTCTCTCTTTAGTTAACCACTTTACTTCCTCTATTCATACACCTCTATCGTTAGACACAGGGAAGGTGGCATCACAGCACAATGCTTAGCAAGCTACAGTACTACCAGCTTACCTCTTTGTTAGCGTTAGCAAGGATGTTATGTTAACTGCATTACTACCAGTTTACCTCTATTGCATTAACATTAACAGGGGCTGCAGGTAGCCTAGCAGTTAAGAGCATCAGGCCAGTAACCAAAAGGTTGCTGGTTCAAATCCCTGAGCTCGCAAGGTCGGAATAAATCTGCCGTTCTGCCCTTGAGCAAGGCAGTTAACCCCCAACAACTGCTCCCTGGGCGCCAATGACGTAAAATACGGAATACACATTTTGGTTGAATGTATTTAGTTGTGCAACTGACTAGGTGCTCCCTTTCCCTAGTTACATGCTTACCTCCTCTATATTAGCAGGGACATTATGCTAGCTACATTCCTACCAGCTTAAATCTTCTGTCCCTCACTGGTCTCGAACCAGGGAAACTCTGAATACACATTGACATGTCACCATCAAGAAGCGTTACCAGTAATGCCACAAATGCTGCGGCTCTTGCAGTGCAAGGGAAAAAACTACTTCTAGGTCTTAAGATATGTCTACTAACACTCCGATAACCATTTCACATTGGCTACACAGTGACAGACAGTATTAGCAGGGACAGACTCGGGACCTAGCCCAGATCTGTGACTAATTTCTTAATTTCTAAGAGCACAGTGATGATGTATGTTCAGCCTGAGGAGAGACACTCCAGGTCGATAGGCCAACGATAGGGGCATCACACATTAATGAATTCCCGGAGGGACAGAGAAAATGGGGAATAATTCCTACAAGTCTGTCTCCATAGAATATGAATAGTCTGGGGAATTAATTGAGATGCAGCAATAGTTACATAATAATACAATACGGGGCCATTTGAAGAATATTTGACTTGATTTATCGTGAATACGAACATAGATATGATCAGTTAGTGTGTGGTTGGAACGCTCTTTCTCTGAGCTGGTTGGAGTGCATTTCATATTCAAGTCATTGTTTAATGCGTTTTTCTCTGAGCAACAAACCATTTTTCCCCAGTTGGATCATTCGCATATTACTCATGACTTCCAGAGTGAAAAATGTGGAGGTGGCTGTAAAGTTTAGGAGAGGAGTTTAGGAGAGGAGTACAGAAAAAGGGAAAAGGATGAGAAGGGGAGAGGAGAGGTGTTTTCCTTGCCTGAGACTCATGGTCGCCAGTTTATAAAAACACGTGCATTCAGAAAGTATACAGAACCCTTCCCCGTTTCCGCATTTTGTTACATTAAAATTGATTTAATAAAAAATTCTCATACACACAATACCCAATAATGACAAAGCAAAAACAGGTTTATAGACAATTTAAAAACATAAATACCTTATTCAGAACCTTTGCCATGAGACTCAATTTATTTTTATTTAACTAGGCAAGTCAGTTAAGAACAAATTCTTATTTACAATGACAGCCTACCAGGGAAAAGTGGGTTAACTGCCTTGTTCAGAGGCAGAAAGACAAATATTTACCTTGTCAGCTCTGGGATTCGATCCAGCAACCTTCCAGTTACTGGCCCAACGCTCTCACCACTAGGTTATCTGCCAACCCAAAATGTTTGAGATGTTTCTACAACTTGATTGGATGAGACGAGGTCAGTACGTGTGAATCAAAGCTGGGACCGAGAGACTGAAAAACAGCTTCTATCTCAAGGTCATTAGACTGTTAAATCACTATCACTAGCCGGCCTCCTCCCAGTACACTGCTCTGAACTTAGTCACTGTCACTAGCCCGCTACCTTAGAGGCTGCTGCTCTATGTACATACACATGGAACACTGGTCACTTTAATAATGTTTACATACTGTTTTACTCATTTCACATGTATATTCTGTATTCTAGATTAGGCCATCCTATTCAAATATTATTGTACAATACATAGGATAGAATAGCATATGCACAATAATCGTTGAATAGGATGGCCTTCTCTAGAATACAGTATATACATATGAAATGGGTAAAACAGTATGTAAACATTATTAAAGTGACCAGTGTTCCATGTGTATGTACATATACTACATATTCTATCCACATACTGTCCATAATGTCTATACATCCGATCACATATATAGTCATGGCCAAAGGTTTTGAGAATGACACAAATATTAATTTTCACAAAGTCTGCTGCCTTAGTTTGTATGATGGCAATTTGCATATACTCCAGAATGTTATGAAGAGTGATCAGATGAATTGCAATTAATTGCAAAGTCCCTCTTTGCCATGCAAATGAACTGAATCCCCCAAAACATTTCCACTGCATTTCAGCCCTGCCACAAAAGACCAGCTGTCGTCATGTTAGTGATTCTCTCGTTAACACAGGTGTGAGTGTTGACGAGGACAAGGCTGGAGATCACTCTGTCATGCCGATTGAGTTCGAATAACAGACTGGAAGCTTCAAAAGGAGGGTGGTGCTTGGAATCATTGTTCTTCCTCTGTCAACCATGGTTACCTGCAAAGAAACAGGTGCCATCATCATTGCTTTGCACAAAAAGTGCTTCACAGGCAAGGATATTGCTGCCAGTAAGATTGCACCTAAATCAACCATTTATCGGATCATCAAGAAGTTCAAGGATTGCGGTTCAATTGTTGTGAAGAAGGCTTCAGGGCGCCCAAGAAAGTCCAGCAAGTGCCAGGATGGTCTCCTAAAGTTGATTCAGCTGCGGGATCGGGGCATCACCAGTACAGAGCTTGCTCAGGAATGGCAGCAGGCAGGAGTGAGTGCATCTGCACGCACAGTGAGGCAAAGACTTTTGAAGGATGGCCTGGTGTCAAGAAGGGCAGCAAAGAAGCCACTTCTCTCCAGGAAAATATCAGGGACAGACTGATATTCTGCAAAAGGTACAGGGATTGGACTGCTGAGGACTGGGGTAAAGTAATTTTCTCTGATGAATCACCTTTCCGATTGTTTGGGGCATCCGGAAAAAAAGCTTGTCCGGAGAAGACAAGGTGAGCGCTACCATCAGTCCTGTGTCATGCCAACAGTAAAGCATCCTGAGAGCAACTTCTCCCAACCATCCAGGAACAGTTTGGTGACAAACAATGCCTTTTCCAGCATGATGGAGCACCATGTAGAATAGTAGTGAAGACATCAAAATTATGAAATAACACATATGGAATAATGTAGAAAGCAACAAAAACAAATCAAAATATATTTTAGATTTGAGATTCTTCAAAGTAGCATCACTTTGCCTTGATGACAACTTCGCACACTCTTGGCATTCTCTCAACCAGCTTCAAGAGGTAGTCACCTGGAATGTATTTCAATTAACAGGTGTGCCATGTTAAAAGTTCATTTGTGTAATTTCTTTCCTTCTTAATGCGTTTGAGCCAATCAGTTATTTTGTGACAATGACTAAATGACAAAAAAAATGTAGGAGTGCTATACAGAAGATAGCCCTATTTGGTAAAAGACCAAGTCCATATTATGACAAGAACCGTTCAAATAAGCAAAGAGAAACGACAGTCCATCATTAATTTAAGACGTGAAGGTCAATCAATCCGGAATGTTGTTTTAAATTCAAGTGCAGACGCAAAAACCATAAAGCGCTATGATGAAACTGTCTCTCATGAGGACCGCCACAGGAAAAGAAGATCCAGAGTTACCTCTGCTGCAGAGGATAAGTTCATTAGCCTACAGGCCATAAATAGCAAGTAGAAGATCAAAACTTGTAATGGTCTCAAGAACTGAAGTTGATAAAAAGATCTAACTCAACATTAGGTGATAATATACAGTTGAAGTCCGAAGTTTACATACACTTATGTTGGAGTCATTAAAACATATGAACATATTTCTTGTTAACAAACTATAGTTTTAGCAAGTCGGTTAGGACATCTACTTTGTGCATGACACAAGTAATTTTTCCAACAATTGTTTACAGACAGATTATTTCACTTTATCACAACTCCAGTGGGTCAGAAGTTTACATACACTAAGTTGACTGTGCCTTTAAAACAGCTTGGAAAATTCCAGAAAATGATGTCATGGCTTTAGAAGCTTCTGATAGGCTAATTGACATCATTTGAGTCAATTGGAGGTGTACCTGTCAATGTATTTCAAGGCCTACCTTCAAACTCAGTGCCTCTTTGCTTGACATCATGGGAAAGTCAAAATACATCAGTCAAGACCTCCACAATTGTAGACCCCCACAAGTCTGATTCATCATTGAGAGCAATTTCCAAATGCCTGAAGGTACCACGTTCATCTGTACAAACAATAGTACGCAAGTATAAACACCATGGGACCACACAGCCGTCATACCGCTCAGGAAGGAGATGCGTTCTGTCTCCTAGAGATGAACGTACTTTGGTGCGAAAAGTGCAAATCAATCCCAGAACAACAGCAAAGGACCTTGTGAAGATGCTGGAGAAAACAGGTACAAAAGTATCTATAGCCACAGTAAAATGAGTCCTATATCGACATAACCTGAAAGGCCGCGTCGCAAGGAAGGAGCCACTGCTCCAAAACCACCATAAAAAAGCCAGACTACGGTTTGCAACTGCACATGGGAACAAAGATCGTACTTTTTGGAGAAATGTCCTCTGGTCTGATGAAACTAAAATAGAACAGTTTGGCCATAATGACCATCATTATGTTTGGAGGAAAAAGGGGGAGGCTTGCAAGCCAAAGAACACCATCCCAACCATGTAGCACGGGGGTGGCAGCATCATGTTGTGGGGGTGCTTTGCTGCAGGAGGGACTGTTGCACTTCACAAAATAGATGGCATCATGAGGTAGGGAAATTAGGTGGATATATTGAAGCAACCTCTCAAGACATCAGTCAGGAAGTTAAAGCTTGGTTGCAAATGTGTCTTCCAAATGGACAATGACCCCAAGCATACTTCCAAAGTTGTGGCACAATGGCTTAAGGACAACAATGTCAAGGTATAGGAGTGGCCATCACAAAGCCCTGACCTCAATCCTATAGAAAATGTGTGGGCAGAACTGAAAAAGCATGTGCGAGCAAGGAGGCCTACAAACCTGACTTAGTTACACCAGCTCTGTCAGAAGGAATGGGACAGAATTCAACCAACTTATTGTGGGAAGCTTGTGGAAGGCTACCAGAAACGTTTGACCAAAGTTAAACAATTTAAAGGCAATGCTATCAAATACTAATTGAATGTATGTAAACTTCTGACCCACTGGGAATGTGATGAAAGAAATTAAAGCTGAAATAAATCATTCTCTCTACTAATATTCTGACATTTCACATTCTTAAAATAATGTGGTGATCCTAACTGGCCTAAAACAGGTCATTTTTACTTGGACTAAATGTCAGGAATTGTGAAAAACTGAGTTTAAATGTATTTGGCTAAGGTGTATGTAAACTTCCGACTTCTACTCTATGTATTATAATGGATTCATAATCAGCTATAATGGGGCGGTCATTTGGGACCGGGAACACAGAATTAATTAACATGAAACGAACTCAACAGGAGGGTTTAAGGACGGTCTACCTCAGAACTGTAACATGCAATAAATTAACTTTTGGACATTATATTTCATCAACCAAAATGATTGTAACAATGATAGATGGAATATGAAAATGAATTTCAAATTTGTGATGTCATAAAAAGTTAAATGTGGATGTTATGATGATAACATTGTAACTTGAAGAGTTTTCATAACGTGAGCATGATGTTTACATACTTTGCATTGTGTAGAAAATATCCAGATCAAAGAGAATTTTTTGTGACTATGAGGCTGTGGTTTTTGTTGTCTAACGAGATCATAGTAAATTGTGATACTTTGCCTCGTAACTAGCTACGCCCCAGGGAACCCAGAGAGCGTGTCATGAAGACAGAAACGCCCCTTTCTACTCTAGGGTATAAAACATGTGAGTTAAGAATTTACAAATCAGACTAAGTTGACCACGTGCTGCAGCTGAAGTCTACGACTTGTCGTGAAATGCAACACGAGGTTGTTGAAGACAAAGGAAACCTCTTAACAATCAATGCTACAGTTGAGTACTGTATCTAAGCAGGTGAATTCAAGCAGGACCACCCGGTTATTCTTCTCAAGTCACTGGATGTCTGCACGGCCTTCTGACCCACGCTAGGAGCGTCGTCATGGCTGATTAGCCTCCTCAGAAGCACACTCACAGAACGAGTGCAAGGAAACAGACAACTAAGAGAAAGGACATTGTGACCTCTTGTGGACAATCAGAGACTTACACCTGATAACGAAGGAGACGGCCATCGAAAGAACAAGGCGTCGGCCGAACCTATCCCACTAAGCTGAACTCGGCCCATGAAGAGATACCCAATGGAGACCTTCAAAACGTAATAACAGGCATTACAATTCTTACCCATAATAGCGGCAGTTCGGGGCAAGGTGTTAGGGCTAAAACTAAGCATAGTTTACAAATGTATCTAAGTGTTGCTTTTCCCTCTTGCTCTTTCCCTCTCTCTCTTTAAATCTCCATCTTGTGTAACACGTGTCATATTGTGTTTGTCCGCTAGGGACTTTCTGTCATTGTATTAAGTTCTAACCAATAACCTGGACTGTTTGTGTATCTGTATCTTATGTTATCATTTAGCTTGTTAGTAAACAAATAATCAACTCAATTTGTGTGGTACGGAATGACTAGTGAAACCCGGGATTGTGCAGATTTACAACATGCGACGTTCAGAATGAGACTGATGAGGAAATTAATTCATTAGTGACTGCTTTGAAATTGATATATTCTCATACTCTTTGAGTTAGTTTGGGAAATGGTAACTCATTAAACAAACTTTTCCCGTGGTGCCCCAGGTTACTGAGTTAATTGTTACATGATTCATTTAATTATGTAAAAGTAAACATAGTTAGTTATTTGATAAATAGCATGTCATCACATTAACGATAGCAACGTCATGACACTTCTTTGAAGAATCTGAAATATAAAATGTATTTTGAGTTGTGTAACACTTTTTTGGTTACTACATGATACCATATGTGCTATTTCATAGTTTTGATGTCTGCACCATTACTCTACAATGTAGAAAATAGTACAAATAAAGAAAAACCCTTGAATGAGTAGGTATGTCCAAACTTTTGACTGGTACTGTATATATAAAACAAAAGCTAGACAATCAGGGAGCATCGAAATTCCAAAAGCGATGGATAGAGGAAATTTTCTTGCACGTTTTGACGGTGAGGAAATATAATACATTTTAAGTGTGGCCCTCCAAACCTCGGTCGAAGACTGAATCTGTCCTGCTGGGCAAAATGAGTTTGACACCCCTGGTGTAGAGGGTTAAAAGGGGGCAAGGAGGTGAAGATGTTTCCTCTGCAGATGAGAAGAGGAAAAAGGGAGGGAGCTGTGGATGTCCAGAGTAGGGGGTAGGGGTACCTATGGAGCTCAAGAGGGTTAGAGAGAGGTATAAGAGGTAGAGAGGCATGGAGGGTGAGGTCTTACCTGTGCAGATGGAGCCGTTCCCTACATAGCCAGGCTTACAGGTGCACAGGTGGCCTCTGATGGTGTTGGTACAGATGGCATTGTCGTCACAGGAGCTCTGCCCACTTGCACACTCATCATGTTCTGAGGGAGAGATGCAGCAGGGTCAGACTGTGTGGTAGTGTCTGTCTGTCTGTCTGTCTGTCTGTCTGTCTTTGAGCGTATAGACTACTTGGCAGTGTGAGAGTATATTTGTATCATGAATGCATGTTTGTGTCTTTGAATATGTGTTTGTTTGTGTCTGTGTTTGCATGCCGAGTGTGCACGTGCATCCCTCCTGTAGGTCAACGTCACATGTTTTCATTCAACAGTGTACTTTATATCTGAGCTGCTGTACCGAGGGGCTGGTCTGAGCATTCAGCTTCACAGAATAGGGAGTGGATTTGCACCACAGGCAGTGTATGATCAAACACCATCTGTAGCCGCTCATCGCTGCAAAAAAACAGCATCTCATTTACTCGCCTACTTCTGGTTATCCATAACAGGTTGTGTAACACAAACACAGCCAAAATATATATTGAATGCAGTTAATGATTCCAACTTCGCCACACACTTGATCTTATGCTGTGTACAAACCAACCGTGGTAAACTGTATGCGTTCCGGTGGAAGTTCATTAAATTCAATGGGAGGCAATCCATAACGCTGCTTCTCATCTGCCGGACTAGGCTCTGGTAAGTGCAGTGTGTTGCATGCATTAGATTTTTTCAATTTGTATGTTGCTTTGCCTTGTGGTCTCAAACGGAAGTGGATAACCAACGGAGACGGTGCAAATGTGTAGTTTAACCTGTTGAGGGTAGGGGGCAGTATTTGCACGGCCGGATAAAAAACGTACCCGATTTAATCTGGTTATTACTACTGCCCAGAAACTAGAATATGCATATAATTATTGGCTTTGGATAGAAAACACCCTAAAGTTTCTAAAACTGTTTGAATGGTGTCTGTGAGTATAACAGAACTCATATGGCAGGCAAAAACCTGAGAAGATTCTGTACAGGAAGTGCCCTCTCTGACCATTCATTGGGCATCTTGACTCTTTCTATTGAAAACTTAGGATCTTTGCTGTAACGTGACACTTCCTAGGGCTCCCATAGGCTCTCAGAACCCGGGAAAAAGCTGAATGATGTCGAGGCAGCCCCTGGCTGAAAAACATTAGCGCCTTTGGTAAGTGGTCTATCAGAGGACAATGAGACTGAGGCGCGTGCACGAGGTGACCCCATGTTTTTATTTTCTCTCTCTTTGTACTAAAACACGGTTTCCCGGTCGGAATATTATCGCTTTTTTACGAGAAAAATGGCATAAAAATTGATTTTAAACAGCGGTTGACATGCTTCGAAGTACGGTAATGGAATATTTAGAATTTTTTTGTCACGAAACGCGTCGGGCACGTCACCCTTCTTTACCCTTTCGGATAGTGTCTTGAACACACAAACAAAACGCCGCTATTTGGATATAACTATGGATTATTTTGAACCAAACCAACATTTGTTATTGAAGAAGAAATCCTGGGAGTGCATTCTGACGAAGAACAGCAAAGGTAATAACATTTTTCTTATAGTAAATCTGACTTTGATGAGTGCTAAACTTGGTGGGTGTCTAAATAGCTAGCCCTGTGATGCTGGGCTATCTACTCAGAATATTGCAAAATGTGCTTTCACCGAAAAGCTATTTTAAAATCGGACATAGCGAGTGCATAAAGGAGTTCTGTATCTATAATACTTTAAATAATTGTTATGTTTTTTGTGAACGTTTATCGTGAGTAATTTAGTAAATTCACTGGAAGTTTGCTAGTTCTGAATGTCACATGCTAATGTAAAAAGCTGGTTTTTGATATAAATATGAACTTGATTGAACAAAACATACATGTATTGTATAATATAATATCCTAGGATTGTCATCTGATGAAGATCATCAAAGGTTAGTGCTGCATTTAGCTGTGGTTTGGGTTTATGTGACATTATATGCTAGCTTGAAAAATAGGTGTCTGATTATTTCTGGCTGGGTACTCTGCTGACATAATCTAATGTTTTGCTTTCGTTGTAAAGCCTTTTTGAAATCAGACAGTGTGGTTAGATTAACGAGAGTCTTGTCTTTAAAATGGTGTAAAATAGTCATATGTTTGAGAAATTGAAGTAATAGCATTTCTAAGGTATTTGAATATCGCGCCACGGGATTACACTGGCTGTTGCGTAGGTGGGACGATTTCGTCCCACCTAGCAAAGAGAGGTTAACTACATTATGTGTTGTCTTGACTCTCCTGTGAAGATCTGAAGGATCAGGTTACAGTGGGTCCGCTCTACAGCGCTCTTTCTCTCCCGCAGAGGGGGAGAGGGGTGAAGTTGGCCATTTTATGATGGTTGTAAATACATGCAGGAACTCTCTCTCTCTCCCACTCTGCAGAAATGGAAGTAAAAAATATATTTTTACAACAGAGAGAGATTTTGTAGTACTGTGACATCCAAGATTGAATAATGAAACAATATTTCAGTTATCCAAACCGTTGGAATGGTCCGTGGGTACTTAATTAAAGAACAATTATATCAGATCAGTTGTTGTTTTGAGATCTCACCAACCTCACCTCGACAACATCCGGTGAAATTGCAGAGTGCGAAATTCAAACTACAGTATTATAAATATTTAACTTTCATAAAATCACAAGTGTAATACATCAAAATAAAGCTTAATTTCTTGTTAATCCAGCCGCTGTGTCAGATTTCAAAAAGGCTTTACGGCGAAAGCAAACCATGCGATTATCTGAGGACAGCGCCCCGCATACAAAACCATTGAAAACATATTAAAACCAGGCAGGTGCGACACGAATGTCAGAAATAGTGATATAATAAAAGCCTTACCTTTGATGATCTTCTTCTGTTGGCACTCCAAAAGGTCCCAGTTACATCACAAATGGTCCTTTTGTTCGATAATGTCCTTCTTTATATCCATAAAAACTCAGTTTAGCTGGTGCGCTTCAGTCAATAATCCACCCAGTTTCCCTCCATCAAAATGCATACAAAATGAATCCCAAACGTTACTAATAAACTTTTACAAACAAGTCAAACAACGTTTATAATCAAACCTTAGGTACCCTAATACGTAAATAAACGATACAATTTAAGACAGAGAATCGTTATTGTCTTTACCGGAGAAAAATACCAAAGAAAGCGCTCTCTTCCACAGCGCTCTCTTGGAAACACTACAGCCAAAATGGGAGCCACCTAGAAAAACGACAATTTCTGGGTCATTTTTCAAAAGAAACAGCCTGAAACTCTTTTTAAAGACTGTTGACATCTAGTGGAAGCCCTAGGAACTGCAATCTGGGAGGACTTTGCCTTATAATGAAAGTGATAGCCATTGAAAATAGTGGTAAGCTGAGTTTTTTGGCGGGGGATGGTTTGTCCTCGGGTTTTCACCTGCCATATCAGTTCTGTTATACTCACAGACATAATTTTAAGTGTTAGAAACTTTAGACAATTATATGCATATCCTAGCTTCTGGGCCTGAGTAACAGGCAGTTTACTTTGGGCACACTTTTCATCCGGACGTCAAAATACTGCCCCCTATCCCAAACAATTTTTAAGAGCTTGTAAGTAAGCATTTCACGGTAAGGTCTACACCTGTAGTATTTGGTGCATGTGACAAATAAAATCAGATTTGATTTGTATGTACATTGAACAAATGAGACAGACAAATTGCACAAAGTTATCTGTGTGAATGGGGAGACTTGGGGCAGACGGACTCTCTAGTGTGCTCTCCCTCTTTCTCTTTCTCCTCCTCTCTATGTTCCTCTCCCTCCACTCTCCTCTCCTTCCTCTTCATTCTCCTCTTCCTCTCTCCACACCTCCTTGCTCTTCCTCCTTGCTCCACATCTCTATCCCTCAAAGCATCTATAACTCTCACTCACACACACGCTCACTCTCCCTTCCTTTTTCTCAGCCATACACCTACTCTGTAATAATCACCTCTTAGGGGTTTCCATAATAGATTGTGTTACAGTTACAACACGTCTTCCTTTACACACACACACACACACACACACACATATATATACAGTATCATCATAAAGCTACACAGCACTTGCATTCAATCAACTGATCATCAATCAAAATGATTTTATAAAGTCCTTAGTGGACAGATTGTTTCTCATTGTGTGTTTGTTAGACTGATTGCAGCATTGCGAGCAAAGCATTATGTTGCTCAACTCACCATTTCTTGCCTGATAGACATCTACAGAGTTAGTCAATGTTAGCTGATTAGTTAAAGATGGGACAGTTTCCAAATGAATAGCACTGGTAGAAACAGGAACAAACAATGAACTTCTTAGCTGGCTATGTAAAAAGATATTACTGCAACTCAATATAATTTGAGCTCCACTGCACTGGCTTCTAGCATAACACGACAGCTAAGCAAGCTGTCAAATAATAGGACACATGACAAACCATAACCTAAGTCCAACAAATAAACTGCGCCACTTGGGAGCCATGACGAATATGATCAACATATAATAGCCCATCCTAGAAACGTTGTTTGCAGAAATCACAGCCTGCCACGCTTGTGTGAAAAACAGGGTTAATAATAATAATAACTATTTTCCCGCTTCCACATGGTAAAGGTTCCAATTCATAAAGTTGTTTTTATCAATTGGTATATTTGAGTTTAACCACAATATTTGTTGTATTATTTATTCTGTCTTTTCTGTTGGATTAAACTAAAATTGCAACCAATCACGGCCGGTTGTGATACAGCCAACCTAACTAAGAAATACATGTGATGAGAGAATTCACATAGGAACACCTATGTGAGAATGCTATTCATTGACTACAGCTCAGCATTCAACACCATAGTGCCCTCAAAGGACAAAACACCTCCCTCTGCAACTACATTCTGGACTTCCTGTCGGGCCGCCCCCAGGTCGGAAGAGTAGGTATCAGCCCCTCAGGGGTGCGTGCTCAGTCCTCTCCTGTACTCCCTGTTCACAAGACAGCCTATAGGGAGGAGGTTAGAGACCTGGCCATGTGGTGCCAGGACAACAACCTCTCCCTCAATGTGATCAAGACAAAGGAGATGATTGTGGACTACAGGAAAAAGAGGACCGAGCACGCCCCCATTCTCATCGGCTGGGCTGCAGTGGAGCAGGTTGAGAGATTCAAGTTCCTTGGTGTCCACATCACCAACAAGCTAACATGGTCACAGTACACCAAGACAGTCATGAATAGTGCACGACAAAACCTATTCCCCCTCAGGAGACTGAAAAGATTTGGCATGGGTCCTCAGATCCTCAAAAGGTTCTACAGCTGCACCATCGAGAGCATCCTGACTGGTTGCATCACTGCCTGGTATGGCAACTGCTCGGCCTCCGATCGCAAGGCACAACAGAGGGCAGTGCAAATGGCCCAGTACATCATTGGGGCCAAGCTTCCTGCCATCCAGGACCTCTATACCAGGCGGTGTCAGAGGAAGGCCCTAAAAATTGTCAAAGACTCCAGCCACCCTAGTCATAGACTGTTTTCTCTGCTACCGCACGGCAAGTGGTACCAGAGCGTCAAGTCCAGGTCCAAGAGGCTTCTAAACAGCTTTTACCCCCAAGCCATAAGACTCCTAAACAAATGGCTACCACTTTACACCACTTATCATCTATGCATAGTCACTTTAATAACTCTACCTACATGTACATATTACCTCAACTAACCGGTGCCCCCGCACATTGACTCTGTACCGGTACCCCCCTGCATATAGTCTCGCTATTGTTATTTTACTGCTGCTCTTTAATTACTTGTTACAGTACATACTGTAGTAAACATGCCAATACCGCCTGGCTCTTGACCAATGCATCAGCTGTCGCCTGTATTTCCAGTGAGACTATTCAAGCCAACGACTCACTGATGAGTGAAGATGATGAGCTATCGGCAAAGGCCATCTGTAATCTGCTGGCTTCACGGCACATGAACATCGCTCTAATCACAGTCAGTAGACAGAAACATGCATGGACTTATGGAAAGGCTCGGTAAGACATATATATATACATACACTACCGTTCAAAAGTTTGGGGTCACGTCGAAATGTCCTTGTTGTCATGGTTGTCGTCGTCGTCAGACGATATAGCGAAATCATCATCGGAAAAAGAGGACCAAAATGCAGCAGGACTGTGTTTGTTCATCTTGAACATTCATTAAACTCAAGATGAACACCAAAATAACAAAACAAACTCACGATCACCGAACAGTCTTCTCAGGCTCATACACGTTAGACAAGAAACAATCTCCCACAAAACCTACACCAAACAATTACCCATATATAGGACTCTCAATCAGAGGCAACGAGGAAGCACCTGCCTCCAATTGAGAGTCCCAAACCCCAATCAACCTAACATAGAAATACATTAACCAGACTACACATAGAACTACATAAACATAGACCATAAACCAAAAACCCGGAAATAATCAATCAAACGCCCTTCTACCAAAACACCACCCCGAACCACATAAAATAAATACCCTCTGCCACGTCCTGACCAAACTACAATAACAATTAACCCTTATACTGGCCAGGACGTGACAGAGGGTATTTATTTTATGTGGTTCGGGGTGGTGTTTTGGTAGAAGGGCGTTTGATTGATTATTTCCGGGTTTTTGGTTTATGGTCTATGTTTATGTAGTTCTATGTGTAGTCTGGTTAATGTATTTCTATGTTAGGTTGACCAAACTACCAAACTACAATAACAATTAACCCTTATACTGGCCAGGACGTGACACTTGTTTTTTAAAGAAAAACACATTTTTATCCATTAAAATAACATCCAATTGATCAGAAATACAGTGCAGACATTGTTAATGTTGTAAATAATTATTGTACCTGGAAACGGTTGATTTTTTATGGAATATCTACATAGGCGTACAGAAGCCCATTATCAGCAACCATCACCCTGTGTTCCAATGGCACGTTGTGTTTGCTAATACAAGTTTATCATTTTAAAAGGCTAATTGATCATTAGAAAACTATTTTGCAATTATGTTAACACAGCTGAAAACTGTTGTTATGATTTTAAAGAAGCAATAAAACTGGCCTTCTTTAGACAAGTTGAGTATCTGGAGCATCAGCAGTTGTGGGTTCGAGTACAGCCTCAAAATGGCCAGAAACAAAGTATTTTCTTCAGAAACGCGTCAGTCTATTCTTGTTCTGAGAAATGAAGGCTATTCCATGTGAGAAATTGCCAAGAAACTGAAGATCTCGTACAACGCTGTGTACTATTCCCTTCACAGAACAGCGCAAACTGTCTCTAACCAGAATAGAAAGAGGAGTGGGAGGCCCCGGTGCACAACTGAGCAAGAGGACAAATACATTAGAGTGTCTAGTTTGAGAAACCGACGCCTCACAAGTCCTCAACTGGCATCTTCATTAAATAGTACCCGCAAAACACCAACAGTGAAGAGGCGACTCTGGGATGCTGGACTTTTAAGCAGAGTTGCAAAGAAAAAGCCATATCTCAGACTGGCCAATAAAAATAAAATATTAAGATGGACAAATAAACACAGACACTGGACAGAGGAACTCTGCCTAGAAGGCCAGCATACTATACTATTTAATGAAGCTGCCAGTTGATAATAAAGATATTTTGGAGATTAATTCATTTTAAAATTACGTAAAATGAGTGCGAAATAGGCCATTCTTCAACATGGGGTGAGACATTGTTACTAATTTGTAAATAAAGCCAGTTTGTTATTTAGAATTATTTATTTCTGTTTTTAGGGGGAGAGAAACCAAAAGCCTTCAGACATCTCATGTGTCTCTCAGTCGAGGCCAGCACGGGTATTGAACCAGCATCTGTAGCAACACAGTTTGCACTGCAATGCAGCACCTTAGACTGCTGCACCACATGACCGGTCGGGAGTAGGCTACAGTACTACAGTAAGAGCAAAATAATGCTAACATTTCCACACCCTAATTGTAGACTAATTTTCTCCTAGAATAAAAACCTTAGTGTAATAACAGTTTTAGTTGTGCATAATTATCAGTTTCTATTTGGTTTATGTCGTACATTCATTGTCAGTTAGAGACACAGTAGCGCCATGGGACCCAAAAGCATAATCAGTGCTTTAACTCCCCCTTGCACTGGTCTGGAGCAATGAAGTAGTGATGCAGGGTACCATACTAAACAACAAATTACCTCTAAGTCCCGCAGCATAATCGCAAAACTTTCAGACGAGAAACCACTGTATTTAGCAACTGTAGTTAGCAATGTCATGTTTGGGATAGATTAACACACAGTTTGCTGATATCAGTTTAAATGTGTCAGTGCCACTGCCTTACTGTCTAGTGCTTAGCTAGCTAACGTTAACTATCATATACTGAACAAAACGTGCAACAAATTTAAAGATTTGACTGAGTTACATTTGATATAATTCAATTGAAAATAAATAATTAGGCCATCATCTATGGATTTCACATGACTGGCAGGGGCGCAGCCAGGGGCGCAGCCAGTGGCGCAGCCAGGGGCGCAGCCAGGGGCGCAGCCAGGGGCGCAGCCAGGGGCGCAGGGGTGCAGCCAGTGAGTTAATTCTCCCGCCACCAGAACGTGAGCAAGTGTCGAGACGTGCAAGTCTTCTAGTTCTAGTGGGACTGAGTGAGTGGAAAATGGCTAGTGTTTTTTCAACAGACTAAGGGTATTTTGGATGACTGAAAACCATGAAAACGGTAAGTAACAAATGTTACGATTTATGAATTTAGGTAATAATTAGGTAGCTAGCTAATGTTATATTGAGTGTTAGCTAACAACCGTTAGCTAGCTAACCTTTTTCTGTACTAATATCTCTGGCTCTGGTAACGTTAGTTAGCTAACATTAGCATTGCAACCATGCTCGCGACTCTAGCTGACTGAAGTTTTGTTACGGAATAGCTAACTATTTCAGTGTCTGTAATGGTAAAGCTAAAGTTAGCTAGCTAAGTCTGACACTTGTTCTGGACTGTCTCGGATACTGTTTTACTCACTAGCTAACATTAACTAACTTCACATCGCTAGATTAAATTTATTCTCCTTCTGGGATAATACAACCAAGCTATTTGGCACAGTCTTATTGCATGCTTGCATGGTGATTTATTTAGTTTGCTGTCGTTACTGTGCTGGTTTTCAATGGTTCCTGACAATGGCAGCTTTAGTTGGACTTGTGAAGTTGAGGAGGATGGATGCAAATTCTGTTAGCACCTTTTTTCTAAGAGTGTAGCTATCTAGAACCTTTAAATCACAGAGGTAAGTAAGACATAGGTGTCACGTCCTGACCAGTATAATGGTTATTTGTTATTGTAGTTTGGTCAGGACGTGGCAGAGGGTATTTTTTTTATGTGGTTCGGGGTGGTTGTTTATATAGTAGGGCGTTTGATTTATTATTTCCGGGTTTTTGGTTAATGTTCTATGTTTGTATTTCTATGTGGTCTCTGGTCTTTTGTATTTCTATGTCTGGTTTATTGGGAGTCCTATATATGGGTATGTGTTTGGTTTAGTGTTTGTGGGAGATTGTTTCTTGTTTTGCGTGTGTGAGCCTGACAAGACTGTTTGGTTGTTCGTGAGTTCTTCGCTGTTTTGTTATTTTGGTGTTCACTTTATTTTCAAATAAATATCAAGATGAGCATCCACATTCCTGCTGCGTTTTGGTCCTCCATTCCCGACGACAACCGTTACAGAATCTCCCAACACAAATGGACCAAGCAGCGGAGTAAGGAGCAAAGGGATTTCGACATGGACTGGCGGGAGAAATGGACGTGGGAGCAGATTCTGGCCGGAGAGGGCCCATGGAGGAAGTAGGGTAAGGACCGGGAACGCTACCGAGGAACACGACTGGCGTTTAAGCCCGAGAGGCAGCCCCAAGATTTTTTTTGGCTGGGGGGTGTCGCTGGAGAATCCGGGCTGGGGAGGGTCGCTGGAGAATCCGGGCTAGGGAGCGTCGCTGGAGGCTCCGGGCTGGGGAGCGTCGCTGGAGGCTCCTGACTGGGGAGCGTCGCTGGAGGCTCCGGGCTGAGGAGCGTCGCTGGAGGCTCCGGGCTGAGGAGCGTCGCTGGAGGCTCCTGACTGGGGAGCGTCGCTGGAGGCTCCGGACTGAGGAGCGTCTCTGTAGGTTCCGGACCGGGGACCTTCGCTGCAGGCTCTGTGCCATGGACCATCAGCACTGGTTCCGCATCATGGATAATCACTGGACGCTTTGTGCCATGGATCATCACTGGAGGCTCCGGGCCATGGGTTATCACTCGAGGCTTTGTGCCATGGATCATCCCTACAAGCTCCGGGCCATGGATCATCACTGGAGGCTTCATGCCAAGGATTATCGCTGGAGACGTCAGACCATTGACCATCACTAGAGGCTTCCTACGGGGCGCTGGAACTGATCTCACCAGACTGGGGAGACGCGCTGCGGACCGCGTGCTCAAAGCAGGCACTGGCCTTACTGGGCTATGGAGGCGTACTGGAGAAAGAGAGCGCGGAGCAGGCACAGGGAACACTGGGCCTTGTAGGCGCACTGGAGGTCTGCTACGTGGGACTGGCATAGGAGGCGCCAGGCTCGTAACACGCACCTTCGGGCTAGTGCGGGGAGCAGGAACACGACGTACTGGGCTATGGTGGCGCACTGGAGGGAGAGTGCGCGGAGCAAGCACAGGGTACATTGGGTCTTGGCGGTGCACTGGAGGTCTGGAGCGCATGGCCTGCACAACCCGCCCTGGCTGGATGCTCAACTCCGCTCGATAACTGCGGGGTGCGGGCACAGTTTGCTGTGCCCTGATGACACAATGCGCATCACCGCAAAATACGGTGTCTGCTCCATCACTTGCTCCCCACAGTAAGCACGGGAAGTTGTCTCAGGACTCCCTACTGACTCTGCCCAACTCCCCTTGTGCCCCCCCCCTAAACATTTTTTGGGGCTGCCTCTCAGCCTTGCCTTTCGGTGGATATCGAGCCTCCTCTCGTCGCCGCTCTGCTCTTGCTGCCTCCACTTGTTCCCATGGACGGCGATTCCATCCCGCCTTGATCTCCTCCCATGTCCAGGACCCTTGCCATCCAATATCTGCTCCCATGTCCATTTCTCCTGCTGCTCCTTACCACGCTGCTTGGTCCTTCTCGGGTGGGTGGTTCTGTTATATGCATCGTAAGGGACAGACCAAGGCGCAGCGGGTATAGTGCTCATCTTCTTTCTTTTTATTAAGAGAGAACACTCAAACAAAATAAACAAATGACCAAAACAGTTCCGTAAGGCACACGGCTATACAGAAAACAACCACCCACAAACCCAAAGGAAAAAAGGGTTGCCTAAGTATGGCTTCCAATCAGAGACAACGAAAGACACCTACCTCTGATTGGAAACCATACTCGGCCACACATAGAAAACGAACATGGAAAATGAAAACTAGAACAAATCCCCTCTAAAAAAAACAACCCCAAAACACACAAAAACAACACCCCCTGCCACGCCCTGACCATACTACAATGACAAATTAAACACAAGCTTGGCTTGTTTGAATCAGATGAGTCCCAGCCAATGTCAACAGACAGTAGGTGTACACATTTCCATACTTCAAAGGCCCAATCTGTGATATGGAAACAAAGTATAGCCTTAAAATATGGTTTCACCTCACAGACTGTCAATCCTTGCATCTATAGCTCGGTCTATCTCATTTATAGAGATTACATTTCTCCAGCCCCATTCCTCAGATGTACAGCAAACCAAGTGGTGTGGTGGCTTCCATTTTGTTGTTTTTCGAAATTCAGGATTGTGCCTTAAACTTAATTTGCTAGTTTATCTGATACAAGCACTGTATCTCCAACACTCAGCAGCATTGTGATAAAAGCCCCCCCCCTTCCTCTCGTGTATTTCCCACCTTTGTAAAACGGTTTCTTGAAATCTCTTGACCTGACAGCCCATGTTTAACTGCAGTGTATAGCCACGTCCTGACCCCAGCTTGACTACAGTGTGGAGCCGTGTCCTGACCCCTCTCCAGCTGAAGGAGAGTGTGTGTTGCTCCAGAGTACACAGATCTACCTGGGGTCAAATTCTCAGAATGTTGATATAGGTTCAGCTCCCCGGGTCCATGTAATCTTAATCCTTGTGATCTAAAAGTCTAAACTGATCCTAAATCAACACTCTTTCTCTGAGAAACATTGTACTACCCCTGTTCTGTAGTTTTGTACAAAACTCAGATTAAAACAAACTGACAACCCGTGAGAAGTGAGTGCACTCTGTTTACCAGACACAATACTTGCCAACCTTGAGATGTCAAAATGACCAATAATTCTCAGGAAGTTAGGTACGAGGTGGTATGGAAAAACAGGAAGTGTTTGTGTGGCTATGTGTGTGTGTGCTTGTGTTGGCCTACCCACATGTTCAAGTATGCGTGTGTGCATATTTGACCTACCTGTGCAGGAGTAGTCATCCACTCTGATGAAGGCAGGTAGACAGTCACAGCGATGGCTGCCGGGGACATTCACACACACCGTGTTAGCCTGGCAGTAGTGACTCTGAACAGCACACTCATCGATATCTGAGAGAGGAGAACCCACACAGAGGAATTGTCAATATATTGTTGAATTGTGTATATATATATTGTTTAGTGACCGTTGGAGGGTAGAGAGGGGACAGAGAGTAGGGGCCAAGGAGGAATATAGAAGTCTGTCACCAGTGGGTATGTGTGGTTTGGAGCCTGCAGCACTACAGTACCACTATACCAGACTCCGGCACAGGAGTTGTCAATATCTGAGGGAACACACACAGAGCTTTATGGCAGAAATTAAGCGCTGTGCCATGGGTGGTCTAGTGCAGGGTTTCCCAAACTCGGACTTAGGGTCTCCCCTGAGTGCACGTTTTGGTTTTTGCCCTAGCACTACATGGCTAATTCAAATAATCAACTCACCATCAAGCCTGGATTATTTGAATCAGCTGTGTAATGCTATGGCAAAAAACAAAATGTGCACCCAGGGGGAATGCCACGACAGTGTTTAGGAAACCCTGGTCTAGTGGTTAGTGCCGCAGACCCCATGCCACATGTACCTGTATTGACGTGGGTTCAAATCTGTCACACTACCTTTTGACACTCTCACCTCTTATTTTTCACACTATCCCTCTATGACTGTTCAATAAAAATACCAAAAAAACGTAAAAAAGAAGTGGAATTCCATCCCTGGGAGAGAAAGCGGCAGAGTCCCAAATGACACCATCTTCCCTTTATAGTGCACTTCTTTAGAGCAGGGAGGTAGGCAATAACTAAGCCAGAGGCGAAATAATTACAATTTAGCATTGATACTGGAGTGATAGATGTGCAGATGATGATGTGCAAGTAGAGATACTGGGGTGCAAAAGAGCAAGAGGGTAAGTAATAATATGGGGATGAGGTAGTTGGGTGTGCTATTTACAGATTGGCTGTGTACAGATACAGTGATTGGTAAGCTGCTCTGACAGCTGATGCTTAAAGTTAGAGAGGAAGATATAAGACTCCAGCTTCAGAGATTTTTGCAATTCGTTCCAGTCATTGGCAGCAGAAAACTGGAAGGAAAGGCAGCCAAAGGAAGTGTTGGCTTTGGGGATGACCAGTGCAATATACCTGCTGGAGCGCGTGCTACGGGTGGGTGTTGCTATGGTGACCAGTGAGCTGAGATAAGGCGGGGCTTTGATGCAGGGGGTGCTGAAATGTTGGCCGGGGTAGGGGTGGCCAGGTGGAAAGCAAGGCCAGTCGTGGAAAAATGCATATTGAAATTATCGATTATCGTAGATTTATCGGTGGTGACAGTGTTTCGTATCCTCAGTGCAGTGGGCAGCTGGGAGGCGGTGCTCTTATTCTCCATGGACTTTACAGTCTCCCAAAGCTTTTTGGAATCAGTGCTACAGGAAGCAAATTTCTGTTTGAAAATGCTTGCCTTAGTTTTCATAACTGACTGAGTATATTGGTTGGAGTTGCTCTCCCCCCTTCCCTTTTGCCCTCAGAACAGACTCAATTCGTCGGGCAATGGACTCTACAATGTGTCAAAAGCGTTTCAGAGGAATGTTGGCCCATGTTCACTCCATTGCTTCCCACAGTTGTGTCAAGTTGGCTGGATATCCTTTGGGTGGTGGACCATTCTTGATACACACAGGAAACTGTTGAGCATGAAAAACCCATCAGCGTTGCAGTTCTTGACGCAAACCTGTGCGCCTGGCACCTACTACCATACCCCGTTCAAAGGCACTTAAGTATTTTGTCTTGCCTATTCATCTCCTGAATGACACAAATCCATGTCTCAATTGTCTCAAGGCTTTAAAATAATTATTTAACCTTTCTCCTCCCCTTCATCTACAATGATTGAAGTGTATCTAACAAGTGACATCAATAAGAGATCATAGCTTTCACCTGAATTCACCTGGTCAGTCTGTCGCCCCTTTTTTCTTTAAATGTTGCCTAAAATGACATACCCAAATCCAACTGCCTGTAGCTCAGGCCCTGAAGCAAGGATATGCATATTCTTGGTACCATTTGTAAGGAAACACTTTGAACTTTGTGGAAATGTGAAAGGAATGTAGGAGAATATAACAGAATAGATCTGGTAAAAGATTATACGAAGAAAAAACCAACCGTTCTTTTCTATTTTTTGTACCATCATCTTTAAAATGTATTATGTATTATTCCAGCCCAGGTGCAATTTAGATTTTGTCCACTAGATGGCAGCAGTGTATGTGCAAAGTGTTATACTGAGCCAATGAACCATGGTAGTTCTGTAAAAAATGTTGTATCAAGACAGCTCAAATGTGCCTAATATATTTATTAATAACTTTTCATATTCAAAATTATGCACTCTCCTCAAACAATAGCATGGTATTCTTTCATTGTAATAGCTACTGTAAATTGGACAGTGCAGTTAGATTAACAATAATTTAATCTTTCTGCCAGTATCAGATATGTCTATGTCCTGGGAAATGTTCTTGTTACTTACAACTTCATGCTAATCGCATTAGCCTACGTTAGCTCAACCGTCCCGTGGAAGGGACACCAATCCCGAAAAAGTTTTAAGGTTTTGTACACAGTGTATATCCTGATTGCCTAGTCACTTTTACCCCTACCAATATCTACTGTAAATTACGTAAATTATCTCAACTACCTCGTACCCCTGCAAACTGACTCAGTACTGGTACTCCTTATTTTTTTATTGTGTAATTATTTCCATTTTTATTCAGCAAATATTTGTCTTCCTTTTTAACTCTGTATTGTTGGGAATGGGCTTGTATATAAGCCTTTCACTGTAAAGTCTACACCTCTTGTATTTGGTGCATGTGACCAATACTATTTGATTTGTTTAGTTGGTGCTAATTTCAATATTCTTCTTGACACTTGTTACTTTCCCATTCTAGGATGACTGTAACTCCTCCTTCAGATGTCGACCACTCCAATAATAAGAATTTTATATAGAATAGTGCCTTTCTACGTGCTCTGCGTGTTTATAAATAATAACTCTCTAACCTCGAGGCTACCTGCCGCCCTTTACATTGTATAGAGGTAAAATAAACCCAACTGGGTAATGCCACAGCACCCTTTATAGTGCACTACTTTTGATAATGGCCCATAGAGCTCTGGTCTTCTACATTTGCACACACTGTATATAGATTTTTCTATTTTTCTTTTATTTTGTGTTATTGACTGTACGTTTGTTTATGTGTAACTCTGTGTTGTTGATTTTGTCGCACTGCTTTGCTTTATCTTGGCCAGGTCGCAGTTGTAAATGAGAGCTTGTTCTCAACTGGCCTACCTGGTTAAATAAGGTGAAATATTATAATTTTTTTAACTCAATATTAGGAAGGTGTACTTAATGTTTTGTACACTCAGTGTAGTATAAACATAGTAGCAGCAGCGTATATGAAGCTTGAAAGCGTGTCTGTGTGTGTGTGTGTGTGTGTGTGTGTGTGTGTGTGTGTGTGTGTGTGTGTGTGTGTGTGTGTGTGTGTGTGTGTGTGTGTGTGTGTGTGTGTGTCGTCAATATTCATCTGTTTCGATATGTTCACGTGTGTGAGCATATGTAGTGTGTGTGTGTGTGTGTGTGTTTTGGAGTGTCCTTTTAGTATGTGTGAGTGTGCATAGAGCCAATGCAAGGGAATCGCTGCAAAACTATTAAGATATATAAATAATATAGGGGATCAATGTAAATTGTCCTGGTAGCCATTTGATTAACTGTTCAGCAGTCTTATGGGTTGGGCGTAGAAGCTTTTCAGCAGTTTTTTGGTCCCAGACATGGCTCTCCGGTACTGCTTCCCATGCGGTAGCAAAGAGAACAGTCTATGACTTGGGTGGCTGGAGTCTTTGACCATTTTTAGGGCCTTCCTCTGACACCGCCTGATAAAGAGGTCCTGGATGGCAGAGAGTTTGTCCCCAGTGATGTACTGGCCCGTACGCATTACCCTCTGTAGAGCCTTGCTGTCGGATCCTGAGCAGTTGCCATACCAAGCGATGGAACCAGTCAAGATGCTCTCAATGATGCAGCCAACTAGCAGCGAGGTGAATCATTGCAACCAACAGGGGCTAACAACTCCATCCAATTGAATTTGAAAACTCAGCACGATGCAAACATCTCCGATGAGTCGAGCAAATGCCTGTTTGCGACCATCGTTCAGGAACACACGAAGAAGCCTAGACACAAAATGACATAGAGGCGAAACACGTTGAGAGCAGGCAATTAAGTGCTCACCAATTACTCTGCACTTGACTGTCACCAGCAACTTGGTGCTGGGAAGTGTCCTTGACATGTTGCGAGGTAGTAAGTCATCATTAATTTAAAAAATAAAAAGCAGTCTGCTTACAAGGGCCAATAAATTATTCCATCAAGTGATTATATTGGCTGTAGGAGTTGGGTAGAATGTGCGTGTATCTGTCTTTGTGTGTTTGTGTGTGTCTGTATGTGTATGTGTGTATGTGTGTGCAAAAAATAAAGTTAAGTGTGTGTGTGTGTGTATCTGTGTGTGCATATCTGTGTGTGCATGTATGTACAGTGCATTCAGAAAGTATTCACACCCCTTGACTTTTAACACATTTTGTTGTGTTACAGCCTGAATTTAAAATGGATTCAATTGAGATTTGTCACTGGCCGACACACAATACCCCATAATGTGAAAGTAGAAATATGTTTTTTATTTTTTTGAAATTAATTAACAAAGAAAAGCTGAAATGTCTTCAGTCAATAAGTATTCAACCCCTTGGTTATGGCAAGCCTAAATAAGTTCCGGAGTGAAAATGTGCTAACCTTTGATGATCTTCATCAGATGACAACCCTAGGACATTATGTTATACAATACATGCATGTTTTGTTCAATCAAGTTCATATTTATATCAAAAAACAGCTTTTTACATTAGCATGTGACGTTCAGAACTAGCATACCCCCCGCAAACTTCCAGGGAATTTGCTAACAATTTACTAAATTACTCACGATAAACGTTCACAAAAAGCATAACAATTATTTTAAGAATTATAGATACAGAACTCCTCTATGCACGCGATATGTCCGATTTTAAAATAGCTTTTTGGTGAAAGCACATTTTGCAATATTCTAAGTACATAGCCCAGCCATCACGGGCTAGCTATTTAGACACCCGGCAAGTTAAGCACTCACCAATATCAGATTTACTATTATAAAAGTTTGATTACCTTTTCTTGTCTTCGTCAGAATGCACTCCCAGGACTGCTACTTCAATAACAAATGTTGGTTTGGTCCAAAATAATCCATCGTTATATCCGAATAGCGGCGTTTTGTTCGTGCGTCCCAGACACTATCCGAAATGGTAAATCAGGGTCGCGCGCAGCAGTTAATTTCAAACACATATCCAACCACAAAAACCAGGAAGGTTTAACAATGTCTCGCAAAAAAGGGCACCTATTGGTAGATGGGTAAAAAAAAGCAGACATTGAATATCCCTTTGAGCATGGTAAAGTTATTAATTACCCTTTGGATGGTGTATCAATACACCAACTCACTACAAAGACACAGGTGTCCTTCCTAACTCAGTTGACGTAGAGGAGGGAAACGACTCAGGGATTTCACCATGGGGTGACTTTAAAACAGCTACAGACTTGAATGGTTGGAGAAAACGGAGGATGGAACAACAACATTGTAGTTACTCCACAATACTAACCTAATTGACAAAGTAAAAATAAGGAAGCATGTACAGAATAAAAATATTCCACAACATTCATCAAACTTGCAACAAGGCACTAAAGTAATATTGCAAAAAATGTGGCAAAGAACTTTCCTGAATACAAAGTGTTATGTTTGGGGAATATACAGTACAACACATTACAGAGTAGCATTTTCCATATTTTCAAGCATAGAGGTGGCTGTATCATGTTATGGGTATGCTTGTAATTGTTCAGGACCGCAGAGTTTTTCATGAAAAAACCCCAGAATTGAGCTAAGCACAGGCAAAATCCTAGAGAAAATCTGGTTCAGTCTGCTTTCCACCAGACACTGGGTGAGGAATTCACCTCTCAGCAAGACAATTTTGAAAAGAATAATGGTCAAATGTTGCACAATCCAGGTGTGGAAAGCTCTTAGAGAATTACCCAGAAAGACTCACAGCTGTAATTGCTGGCAAAGGTGCTTCTGCAAAGTATTGACTCAGTGGTGTGAATACTTATGTAAAATAAATATTTCTGTATTTTATTATCAATAAATTAGCAAACATTTCTAAAAACATATTTTCACTTTGTCACTATGGGGTTTTGTGTGTAGAACGGTGAGAGAAAAAATCTATTTAATCAATTTTGAATGCAGTCTAACATAACAAAATGTGGAATGAGTCAAATAGTATCAATACTTTCTTAAGGCACTGTATGTACCAATGTTTAAGCTAAAGGTGGGCTGTACTGTACAATCTGTACTGTATGGGGGCCCTATACAGTAGTCAGTAATGGTACAATACTGTATTAAGTAAGTAGCCTTCCACAAACCTTGTCTTGTGCGAGCCGAAATGGTTAATGAGAGCAGGATCTCGTTTCTGTAGCCTGAGGCAGCTTGATGTACAAGTGCACCCCCTAGATAGGATGCTAGTCTCCCTCTCTCACTTTGTCAATCTTCTCTCTTACTTTGACTCTCTTTCTCTCTTACTTTGACTCTCTTTCTCCCTTACTTTGACTCTCTTTCTCCCTTACTTTGACTCTCTTTCTCCCTTACTTTGACTCTCTTTCTCCCTTACTTTGACTCTCTCACTTTGTCAATCTCCCTCTCTCACCTTGTCTCTGTCTCTCATTTTGTCTTTGTCTTTGTCCCTCTCACTTTGTGCCTCTCACTTTGTCAATCTCTGTCTCTCTCTCTCACCTTGTCTCTGTCTCTCTCTTACATTGTCTTTGTCTCTGTTCCTTTCACTTTGTCCCTCTCTCTCTCTTTCTGTCTCTCTCACTTTGTCTCTCTCACTCTGTCTCTCACTTTGTCTCTCTCACTCTGTCTCTCACTTTGTCTCTCTCACTCTGTCTCTCACTCTGTCTCTCACTTTGTCTCTCTCACTCTGTCTCTCACTTTGTCTCTCTCACTTCGTCAATCTCTCTCTCACTGCGTCAATCTCTCTCTCACTGTCTCTCTCACTGTGTCTCTCTCTCTCTCTCTCTCTCTCTCACTTTGTCTCTCTCACTGTGTGTCTCTCTCTCTCTCTCTCTCTCTCTCTCTCTCTCTCTCTCTCTCTCTCTCTCTCTCACTTTGTCTCTCTCACTGTGTCTCTCTCTCTCTCTCACTCACTTTGTCTCTCTCTCTCTCCCTTTGTCTCTCTCACTTTGTCTCTCTCTCTCTCACTTTGTCTCTCTCACTTTCTCTCTCTCTCTCTCTCTCTCTCTCTCTCTCTCTCTCTCACCTTGTCTTTGTCTCTGTCCCTCTCACTTTGTCAATTAAATTCAATTTAATTTGCTTTATTGGCATGACAACAGTAACAACAATAACCATACATTGAACAATAGCAATAAGCATATAGTAGAGGACATGTGCAGGTTGATTGGTCTGTCAGACACTGTCCCTCATTTTATGGCAGGCAGCAATGTAGAGCGTTGCCAACCCACAGCTCTCTGCGTCCTCCCCCAACAGGATGGGTAGCCTAATCTCATCAGAGAGGTCTTTGAAACCTTGAATATGGGTTTCAAATTTGGGGAAATGACACTCTAATTGTTTAATATTTTTGACATTTTGTCAGGAAATGCAGCTGTCTCAGGTTCTGCTGTTGTGCAGTGGTTGCACAGCCTTTCCTCTACAGGGAGCCAGGTTTTCCTGTGTCTACCCTTCCCAATGGCAAGGCTGTGCTCACTGAGCCTGTACTTTGCCAAGGTTTTTCAAAGGTTTTGATCAGTATCCGTGGTGAAATATTTAGCCACGGCGTACTGTCGATATAGGGCCAGATAGAACTGCATTTTGCATTGTGCATTGTGCTTGTGATTGTGTTTCCCAAAAAGCAATGTAGTTTTGTTTTGACTGTGTTGTAATTTGGTTATTTCTGATTGATTGGATGTTCTGGTCCTGAGGCACACCTCGCTGCCATAAAGTGCAATTGGTTCAATGACACATTCAATTAGTTTCAGCCAAATTTTAATTGTTATTTCAATTTGAAATCATTTTTTTTTACTATCGTAGAATGCCCTGCGTGCTTTCTCTCTCAGTTCATTCACTGCCTCATTAAGGTGTCCAGTTGAGCTTATTTTTAAACCTAAGTAATTGTAGTATGTGCAGTACTCTATATATTTTGTACCAATTGAGAACGTTGGTATATTTCCCTGAGATCTGGATCTTCTCTGGAAAATCTTTATTCTTGTCTTTTTGGGGTATACTGCCAGGGCCCAGGTCTGGCAGTACTGCTCTAACAGGTCCAGGCTCTGCTGTAGGACATGTGCTGTGGGTGACAGCAGGCATAGGTCATCTGCAAAGAGTAGGCATTTAACCTCTGAATTGTGGAGACTAACACCAGGGGCTGAGGATTTTTCTAGAATAGTGGCCAATTCGTTGATGTAAATATTGAAGAGTGCAGGGCTCTCTCTCTCTGTCTCTCTCTCTCTCTCTCTCTTGCCTCTGCTTGTGATGTAGGTCAGAAATAGGGGAGTATGTAGGCGTCTCTCTCTCTGTCTCTCTGTCCCTCTCACTTTGTCCTTCTCTCTCTGTCCGTCCGTCCCTCTCTCTCTATCCATCCTTCTCCGTCTGTCCGTCCCTCTCCGTCCATCCCTTTCCGACCGTCCCATCTGTCCCCCTCCATCTGTCCCTCTCTGTCCTTCTCCGTCCATCCCTCTCCATCCGTCCCCTCGCTCTCTCTCTCTCTCTCTCTCTCTCTCTCTCTCTGTTTCTCTCTGTCTGTCTGTCTATTTCTGTCTGTTTGTCTCTCGCTGTCTGTCTCACTTTGTCCCTCTGTCTCTGTCTCTGTCTCACTTTGTCTTTGTCTCTGTCTCTGTCTCTCTCACTTTGTCTTTGTCTCTGTCTCTCTTACTTTGTCCCTCTCACTTTGTCCCCCGTCTCCGTTTGTCTGCCTGTCTCTCTCTCTCTGTCTGTTTCTCTCTGTCCGTTTCTCTCTCTCAATCTGTCTGTCTGTCTCACTTTGTCTCTCTCCATCTTTCTCGCTACCTCTCTCTCTCTGTATCTCTCTCTCTGTCTGTCTGTCTCCGTCGCTCTCTCTCATGCCTCTGCTTGTGATGTAGGTCAGAAATAGGGGGTAGGTAGGACTCTCTCTCTCTCTCTCTCTCTCTCTCTCTCTCTCTCTCTGCATGCTGGGAATGTTTGGTGCATGCTGGGAATTGTTTGAGCAAGGGAGTGCGTGTGTTGTGTAGAGTTTCTTTAGGTTTTCTCTTTCTTGGTGGCATTCTTTGTTTTCTTCTGTGCATGATTAAGGTTATTATTTTTATTTGTTTGTTGTGGTAGAATTAAGTATTTTGTTTTCGTATCGAAATTACCCTGTTTTTGGCGGGGATGGCAGCCTGAATAGGGATGCCGCCCCTGTCACTTCGGCACGGCTTTAGGAGTGTTACTGAAGCTACTGTCACGGTGGAGGAGTTTCTGGTCGCCGTGGGAGAGGAGGTAGGATATGAGAATGCTGCTTATGCGTCACAGATGAATAAAGCGGTGGTGGTTTTTCTTAAAGAAGAGTGTCTTGTTAATCGTATGGTTGAGCAAGGTGTACTTCTTAAAGGAATGTTTATTCAAGTTACTCCGCTTTTTTCTCCGTCAACAAGGGTAACGATTTCAAATGTACCGCCGTTTATTCCAAATGAGCTATTGGAGCGCGAGTTATTGCACTTTGGGAAGTTTGCAAGTTCAATTAAGGTTGTCCCGTTGGGTTGCAAACACCCGGCGTTGAAACAGGTTATGTCTTTTCTGCGACAGGTGTTTATGTTTTTGGACTCACCGGAGCAGACTTTGGAGTTAGCGTTTAAAGTCAAGTATGACAATAGATTGTATATGGCTTATGCTAGTACGGGTAGTCAACGGTGTTTTGAGTGTGGGGATGTTGGTCATAAGCGACATGCTTGCCCGAAAAGGGAGAAGGCAGAGGGAGGGGCACAGGTGGTCCTCATAACGCCTGGGCCCACTGATGTAGGGAGAGGTGGGCCGACAGTGGTTGAGCAGCCTGCTGCTGAGGAACAAGTTATCCATGTTGAGGACACGGAGTTGCAACTTGTGTTAGAGGGAAATGTTATGCAGCAGAAAAAAATTGTTGTAGAAAGCAAGGATAGATCTGAAGAGCCAGTTCCTCAGACTGGTGAGGAGGTGCCCAGTACGAGTGCTGGGGTACAGGAGGGGGTTCATGTGGAGCTAGTCTCCCAGGTAGTGGAGGAGATGCCCACTATGAGTAACGGGGTACAGGAGGGGGTTCATGTGGAGCTAGACTCCCAGGTAGTGGAGGAGATGCCCACTACGAGTAATAGGGTTCAGGTGGGGCTAGTCTCCCAGGTAGTGGAGGAGATGCCCACTACGAGTAATAGGGTTCAGGTGGGGTTAGTTTCCCAGGTAGTGGAGGAGATGCCCACTACGAGTAATAGGTTTCAGGTGGAGCTAGTCTCCCAGGTAGAGGAGGAGATGCCCACTATGAGTAATAGGGTTCAGGTGGGGTTAGTTTCCCAGGTAGTGGAGGAGATGCCCACTACGAGTAATAGGGTTCAGGTGGGGCTAGTTTCCCAGGTAGTGGAGGAGATGTCCACTACGACTAATAGGGTTCAGGTGGGGCTAGTTTCCCAGGTAGTGGAGGAGATGCCTGGTACGAGTGATGGGCTGCAAGTGGGGAGTGATGAAAGGGATGTGTTAGAAGCAAGTCAGGGGTCTGTGGCCTCAGTTGAGGAGGAGCAGGATATGGATATCTCTATTGGTATGATAGCAGCTGGTGACGACTCAATTTATGATCTAGAGGAGGTAAATAGGTTTTTGGATCAGACTTTTGGGAAATCTGTCAAATTGGCAGAATATTTTGATGTTGATAAGTTTGTGAGGTCAGCTGTGATGTTACAGAAGACGGTGGGGTTAGACCAGTTAAGTGAGAAGAAGCGGTTTCGCTTGAGGAAATTTGTTACTGCTGTCACGGCAGCAAAAGGTGGTGGGAAACGTGGTCAGGGTAAGAGAAGATTTAAACAATGATGTTGATCATGCTTCATAGGGTGTCTTCTTTTTTCTCTTTGGTTTCTCTGTGGTTTCTTCTGCTTTTCCTTTCTCTTTTCTATATGGAGGTACTAAGGGTAGGTTCTCTCAATATTAATGGTGGAAGGGACAGGAATAAGAGGGCTTGGGTATTAGAAGTAATAAAACAGAAAAGGCTTAATGTAGTTTTTCTACAGGAGACACATAGTGATGAGGAAAATAAGGTTGACTGGGGTATGTGGTGGGAGGGGCAGCATATACTCAGTCATGGTACAAATTTCAATGCTGGGGTGGCAATCTTGTTTTCTTCAGGCTTAGGGGTGACTGTGGTATCTACAACAGAGATTGTCAAGGGTCGGGTTTTATTGGTCAAGGCGGAGGTTAAGGGGTTTTTGTTAGTTTTTTTGAATGTTTATGCTCCTAATGAGGGTACAGAGCGTATTGCTGTATTTGACAAAATAAAGGAAACTTTAAGACATTGTGACCAAGAGGGTTGTATGGTTTTAGGGGGGGACTGGAACTGTACAGTGGATTTTACTGTTGATCGCACCGCTGAAGAACCTCACCTGCGGTCAGCCACTTGCCTGTCTGGTCTACTAACTGAGTTTGAGCTTTCTGATGTGTGGAGAGTCAGGAATGCAAAAGTTAGGCAGTATACACGGCTAAAAGTTAATGAAGGTCGTGTCAGTGCAGCAAGGTTAGACAGGTTGTATGTATCTCATCAATACTGTAGTAGGGTTGGAAGGTGTGATATTACTCCTGTGGGTTTCTCTGATCACCATTTTGTTACTGTTGATATTCATTTGTCCTGTCCACGAAGGTCATCATCGTACTGGTATTTTAATGTTAAATTGTTACATGATGTCATGTTTTGTGAAAGGTTTTTGTTGTTTTGGGAAAAATGGAGGGTTACAAAAGGACATTTTGAGTCCTTGAGACAATGGTGGGAGGTTGGGAAGGCCCAAATACGATTATTTTGTCAACAGTATACTGCTCTGTCTCGAATTGAAGTCAAAGAGACTATCAAGGCCCTTGAACAGGACATCAAATCTATTGAATTGAAGCTGCTCACTCAGAACGACCCTGGATTAGTCATGAATTTACAGGACAAGAGACATGAACTGAGATTGTTTCTGCATGAAAGAGTGAAGGGTGCCTTGATTAGGTCTCGTTTCGCTTCCCTCAAGGATATGGATGCTCCTAGCGCTTTCTTTTTTAACCTAGGACAATCGACACTGCAACGTAAACAGATGGTCTGCCTTTGTCTCCCTGATGGGAAGGTGACCACAGATGACAGTGAAATGCGTCAACATGCCGTAGATTTCTACTCTGCCCTCTATAAGGCGGAGGATTGTGACTCTCTGTGTACTGAACAGTTGCTACACGGTCTTCCTCAATTGGGACCTGAACAGAGAGTCGCATTGGACTCTGACATTACACTGCAAGAGCTGTCCACAGCAGTTATGCAGCTCTCAACAGGCCGAGCCCCTGGCATTGATGGTTTACCATCTGAGTTTTATAAACACTTTTGGGGGTCTATTGGAGAGGATTTTTATGAGGTGATGTGTGAATCTTTTCATGAGGGTTCCCTTCCTGTATCCTGTCAACGTGCGGTGCTTTCATTATTGCCAAAAAAGGGGGATTTGGCTCTCATAAAAAATTGGAGACCTGTTGCGTTGCTGTGCGCAGAATATAAAATTGTTTCTAAATGTCTCTCAAACAGGTTGAAAGAGTATCTGGGATTGTTGGTCCACAAGGACCAGTCTTACTGTGTACCTGATCGCTCTATTGTTGACAATTTGTTTCTGATAAGAGATGTTTTAGACATTTGTAAACTGTCTGATGTAAATGTGGGTTTACTTTCGTTGGATCAGGAGAAGGCTTTTGACCGTGTGGACCACCAGTACTTGTTTAAAACAATGAAATCCTTTGGGTTTGGGGATGTTTTTTTGTCGTGGATGAATTTACTGTATGCTGGGGCCTTGTGTATGGTGAAGGTGGGGGGTGGTTTGAGCTGCCCCATCCCTGTCCAAAGGGGCATCAGGCAGGGATGCCCAATTTCAGGGCAGTTATACAGTCTGGTGATTGAACCAATGCTTTGTTTTTTAAGAGCGAGGCTTACTGGTTTCTCTGTGCCAGGTATAATGAAGGGTCCCACGATAGCACTGTCTGCATATGCAGATGACGTGACAGTTTTTATTACAGGGGCTGAGGATGTTAAGGTTCTCTCAAACGCTCTAAAGGTGTATGAGGGGGCCTCCTCAGCTAGTCAATTGGGGAAAGAGTGAAGCGCTGTGGGCAGGTCAGCTTCAGATGGGGTCTGCTCCACGGTTACCAGGGGGGCTTCAGTGGGGCAGAGATGGGATGAAGACTTTGGGGGTTTTTCTAGGCTCCGATGTCTATCAGAAAAATAACTGGGAGGGTGTAGTGGAGAAAGTGTGTGCCAGACTGTCAAGATGGAAATGGGTGCTGCGCCAGCTGTCTTATAGGGGAATGGTATTGGTAGCTAATAATCTTGCTGCCTCTACCCTGTGGCACAGACTAATGATTTTACAGCCACCAAAGGGTCTGATTCAAGAGCTTCAGAGGACCCTTGTCAATTTCTTCTGGTCTGGACAACACTGGATAAAAGCTGCAGCCCTGTACCTGCCACTACACGAGGGTGGGCAAGGCTTGGTGGATATTTCCTCTAGGATCGTGGCTTTCCGGCTTCATGCAGCCCAGAGGCTGTTGTACAGAAACGGTTCTAGCTGGGTCGACACAGCCTATATATTGATGAGGAGAGCGGGCTTTTTGGGCTTAGATAAGCAACTTTTCCTCTTAAAGCTGGAGGGGGGTGATTTGCCTGGCCTGACTCTATGAGTCTGTTATGCAGGCTTGGAGAGTTTTTGTGAAGTCTCGTAAGGCCGGCACGCCACCAGGGATGTGGCTTTTTGAAGAGCCTCTTTTTCACAACACTGCCATCCAGTCCTGTGTTCTGGGTTCAGCTAGCCTACGTTCATGCCTGTTAGGCGTGGGGTGTACTAAACTGGGTCATCTGATGCGGAACAGGAATAGATCGTTGGAGGAGCTGGGAGAAAGAGCGGGGATCCGATCATCTCGCCTACTGAGGAAGGTCGTCGATGAGGTCTGTGACTCCCTGCCAGTGCTTCATCTGCAGTATGTGACTGACATTTCCAATTGTGATCGGTGGAAGGAGGGTCTGGATTATGTGTTCCCTGCACTGATTGTTAGTGCTGCAGCGGGGGCATTCGTGGAGGACGTGGGGATGCTGCTTTCTTTCGATACCCCGGAGCTGGGGGAGTTCAAGGAGGTGGGAAAGAAGGCCATGTACAGAGTTTGTGTAAAGGTGTCCCATGCATCTTCCCTGGAAGGGGTAAAATCGACGAGGTGGGCGGGTGTGCTTGGTCCAGGTGCCTCCCCAAAAGGCTGTTGGCGATCACTGTACAAACTGCCTATTGATAAGAGGACAGCTGACCTCCAATGGAGCATAGTACACGGAGCTATAGCCACTAACATGCATCTGGTACACCTGGACCCTACTGTTGGGGAGGGGTGTCCATTTTGTGATGAGTCTGAAACTCTGGCACATCTGTTTTTACAGTGTCCCAGGTTGGTCGGGATGATTGACCTGATCACAAATTGGTTCTCAACGTTGGGAGAGGTTTTTTCTTCCCAACTGTATATATTTGGGGCAAAGTACAGGTTCAGTCGAAAGGGTGTAGTTGTGTTGCTTAATTTTGTGTTAGGGGCAGCAAAATTTGCGATATGGAAGACCCGAAAGAACAGTATTCGGGGACAGGGGTCTGTTGATGTGGTGGGAATGCTGGAGGGAATGTTGGCAGCGAGACTGAGGGTTGAGTTTGCCTAGTATAAACTGGTCAACAATATTGATCTGTTTATGAGGTATATGGGGTATTGTGTATAGTTAGTGTGGAGGAGGGTTGTGTTTGTTAATTGATGTGTAACTGTGTTTTTGTATGAGTATTTATTGTATGGTGGGCTCCCAGACACTCTCTCTCTCTCTCTCTCTCTCTCTCTCTCTCTCTCTCTCTCTCTCTCTCTCTCTCTCTCTCTCTCTCTCTCTCTCTCTCTCTCTCTCTCTCTCTCTCTCTCTCTCTCTCTCTCTCTCTCTCTCTCTCTCTCTCTCTCTCTCTCTCTCTCTCTCTCTCTCTCTCTCTCTCTCTCTCTCTCTCTCTCTCTCTCTCTCTCTCTCTCTCTCTCTCTCTCTCTCTCTCTCTCTCTCTCTCTCTCTCTCTCTCTCTCTCTCTCTCTCTCTCTCTCTCTCCTGTGATGTAGGTCAGAAATAGGGGAGTAGGTGGCTAAAAATAATTTTGTGCTCCACTGCCGAGATCTGCCTGGGCTCTGGGAAGGCGAATATGTGCCTGTGTGTGTAGATGTCTAGGTGTGTGCTAACTTTTACGGCGCTGAGGTTATTGGAAATCTACCTTTATCTAACAGAATCATTGTTCCCTTTGGTTAACTGAGGCAGAGAAGACTGACAGTTATTTGCTTTAATGAATTATGGTTGTCTGGTTGTTTGTGCTGTGGATGGTAATATTTGCCTCACAGGGTCTGGGAAAAAGTGATGAACATAAATGAGCTATATTGTACGCAAAAATGTTTTTACATTGTATGCAAAAAATGTTTTTACATTGTGTTATTATATACACAATGTCTTCTCAACTCAAAAAACATTTGAGAAAAAGGCTCAGTGCCATGATCCTTACAAGGTGAGGTATTAAAAGTTATTGAAAACAGGACTGTCAACCTAGTTTGTTAGCTTTAGCTATCTGAAGATTCAAACTACAGCCTTTCATGCTGGGTGGATAGCTATGACAATCCGTTGTACTGTAGCTATGGGTTGAGATTATGGTACATTGTTTAGCTAGCTAGCTAGCTACATGTCTAAACAAAATACTGCACTTTGCCAGATGATTACATGATAAAGCAAGTTAGCCAGGTGTGTCTGGGGGTGATTACGGCCATCTATTGTATTTCATGAACATGTGTACATGTCAGTAGTGATGCATTCACTTAGCTAGATGTGGCTGGGGAGTGGTTATATAATGTATTTCACATGACCCAATTTAGACAAGTGTGTCTGGGTAAGCATATTCTAATAATTATAAAATATTTGTACAATATTTTTATCTGGACACTTTGTCACGTCCTGACCATAGTAAGATGTTTGTTTTCGTGTGGTAGAGTAGGTCAGGCCGTGACAGGGGGTGTTTTTCTATGTTTTTGTATTTCTATGTTCATGTTCTAATTTTTATTTCTATGTTGGTTTTGTTTGGGATGATCTCCAATTAGAGGCAGCTGGTCCTCGTTGTCTCTAATTGGAGATCATACTTAACCTGTTATGGCTAGGGGGCAGTATTTTCACGGCTGGATAAAAAACGTACCCGATTTAATCTGGTTACTACTCCTGCCCAGTAACGAGAATATGCATATAATTATTGGCTTTGGATAGAAAACACTCCAAAGTTTCTAAAACTGTTTGAATGGTGTCTGTGAGTATAACAGAACTCATACGGCAGGCAAAAACGTGAGAAGATTTCATGCAGGAAGTGGCCTGTCTGACAAGGTGTCGTTCTTCTTGTCTCTGTTTATTGAAGAGTGAGGATCTTAGCTGTCCCGTGACACTTCCTACGGCTGCCATAGGCTCTCAGAAGGCGGCAAAATGCTGAATCGTGGCTTTGCAGGCTCTGGCTGAAAAAAAGTAGCGCGTTTGGGTAGTGGCTGGTTACAGTACTGTGAGACTCAGGCTCGTGCCCGCGTCGACCGAAAGCTTTGTTTTCTTTCCTCTGTTTAGCTAAATGGACATTCCCGGTCGGAATATTATCGCTTTTTTACGAGAAAAATGGCATAAAAATGGATTTTAAACAGCGGTTGACATGCTTCGAAGTACGGTAATGGAATATTTAGATTTTTTTTTGTCACGAATTCCGCCATGCGCGCGACCCTGATTTACCATTTCGGATAGTGTCTGGGACGCACGAACAAAACGCCGCTATTCGGATATAACGATGGATTATTTTGGACCAAATCAACATTTGTTATTGAAGTAGCAGTCCTGGGAGTGCATTCTGACGAAGACAACAAAAGGTAATCAAACTTTTATAATAGTAAATCTGATATTGGTGAGTGCTAAACTTGCCGGGTGTCTAAATAGCTAGCCCGTGATGGCTGGGCTATGTACTTAGAATATTGCAAAATGTGCTTTCACCAAAAAGCTATTTTAAAATCGGACATATCGCGTGCATAGAGGAGTTCTGTATCTATAATTCTTAAAATAATTGTTATGCTTTTTGTGAACGTTTATCGTGAGTAATTTAGTAAATTGTTAGCAAATTCCCCGGAAGTTTGCGGGGGGTATGCTATAGTTCTGAACGTCACATGCTAATGTAAAAAGCTGTTTTTTGATATAAATATGAACTTGATTGAACAAAAAATGCATGTATTGTATAACATAATGTCCTAGGGTTGTCATCTGATGAAGATCATCAAAGGTGAGTGCTGCATTTAGCTGTCTTCTGGGTTTTGGTGACATTATATGCTTGCTTGAAAAATGGGTGTCTGATTATTTCTGGCTTGGTACTCTGCTGACATAATCTAATGTTTTGCTTTCGTTGTAAAGCCTTTTTGAAATCGGACAGTGTGGTTAGATTAACGAGAGTCTTATCTTTAAATGGCTGTAAAATAGTCATATGTTTGAGAAATTGAAGTAATAGGATTTTTAAGGTTTTGAAAATTGCGCCACAGGATAGCCGTGGCTGTTACGTAGGTGGGACGAATTCGTCCCGCCTAGCCTAGAGAGGTTAATTGTGAGGCACTATACAAATTTGACAGTCACAAGATGGGGACTGCAGCGTACTGTTCAGATGGAAACTGAAATGTGGACACTGACTGTAGGTCTATAACCTCTCACATAGCCTAATATTATTGTGACAATGGCGCCAGAGGAGATGGCTACCGTTTTAGGGTCTCCTAACCAATTGTGCTGTTGTGTGTGTTTTTTCAAGTTATTTCTAACTTATTTTGTACATAATGTTTCGGACGCAAAGGATTTACTTCAGACACCTGACAAGGCACTCAACCCTGTCATTCGCAGGAGAAAGAGATATCGGGGACGCAGGTCGGGGTGCCTTGTAAGGATCCGACGGCGAGTGGGTAATCTGCCTATTAGTCCTATTAGCCAACGTACAATCATTGGATAACAAAATAGACAAACTACAATCACGTATATCCTACCAACAGGTTAAAAACTATAATATCTTACGTTACACCGAGTCGTGGCTGAACGACGACATGAATAACATACAGCTGGCGGGTTTTATGCTGCATCGGCAAGATAGAACAGTCTGTGTATATTTGTGTATATTGTGTATATTTTGCACGCCTGAGGCAAAGTATACGATGATAAGCTTTAGACCACACTAGATACCAAGAGTTTTCATCTATATTCTTTGGAGCTGTCTATTTACCACCACAAACCGATGCTGGCACTAAGACCGCACTCAATGAGCTGAATACGGCCATTAGCAAACAGGAATACCCTCATCAGGAGGCAGTGGCTGGGGACTTTAATGCAGGGAAACATATCTATTTTACCTAATTTCTACCAGCATGTTAAATGTGCAACCAGAGGGAAAAAACTCTAGACCACCTTTACTCCACACACAAAGACATGTACAACCCTCTCCCTCGACCTCTATTTGGCAAATCTGACCATAATTCTATCTTCCTGACTCCTGCTTTCAAGCAAAAACTAAAGCAGGAAGCACCAGTGACTCGGTCAACAAAGAAGTGGTTAGTTGACGCAGATGCTAAGCTACAGGAATGTTTTGCTAACACAGACTGGAATAAGTTCCGGGATTCTTCCAATGACACCACCTCAGTCACTGGCTTCATCAATAAGTGTATTGATGATGTCATCCCCACAGTGACTGTATGTACATACCCCAGATTACAGGCAACATCCGCACTGTGCTTAAGGGTAGAGCTGCGGCTTTCAAGGAACAGGACTCTAACCCGGAAACATATAAGAAATCCCACTCTGCCCTCCGTGAACCATCAAATAGGCAAAGCATCAATACAGGACTAAGATTGAATCATACTACACTGGCTCTGATGCTCGTTGGATGAGGCAGGGCTTGCAAACTATTACAGACTACAAAGGGAAGAACAGCGGCGAGCTACCCAGTAACACGAGACTACCAGACGGACTAAATTACTTCTACGCTTGCTTCGAGGCATGCAACACTGAAGCATGCATGAGAGCAACAGCTGTTCCGGACGACTCCCTCCGTAGCCGATATGAGTAAGACCTTTAAACAGGTCAACATTCAAAAGGCCACAGGGCTATATGGATTACCAGGACGTGTACTCTGAGCATGCGCTGACCAATTGGCAAGTGTCTTCACTGACATTTTCAACCTGTCCCTGACTGAGTCTGTAATACCTACATGTTTCAAGCAGACCACCTGTGCCCAAGAACATTAAGATAACCTACTCACGTCTGTAGCCATGAAGTGCTTTGAAAGGCTGGTCATGGCTCACATCAACACCATTATTCCAGAAACCCTAGACCCACTCCAATGTGCATACCGTCCCAACAGATCCACAGATGATGCAATCTCCATTGGACTCCACACTGCCCTTTCCCACCCACCTGGACAAAAATAACACTTATGTGAGAATGCTATTCATTGACTACAGCTCAGCGTACCACACCATAGCGCCCTCAAAACTCATCACTAAGCTAAGGACCCTGGGACTAAACACTTCCCTCTGCAACTGGATCCTGGACTTCCTGATGGGTCGCCCCCAGGTGGTAAGGGTAGGTAACAACACATCTGCCACGCTGATCCTCAACACAGGGGCCCCTCAGGGGTGCCTGCTCGATCCTCTCCTGTTCTCCCTGTTCATTCATGACTGCATGGTTAGGCACAACTCCAACACCATCATTAAGTTTGCCGATGACACAACAGTTCTAGGCCTGATCACCGACAATGATGAAACAGCCTATAGGGGGGAGGTCAGAGACCTGGCCATGTGGTGCCAGGATAACAACCTCTCCCTCAACGTGATCAAGACAAAGGAGATGATTGTGGACTACAGGAAAAGGAGGACCGAGCATGCCCCCATTCTCATCGATGGGGCTGTAGTGGAGCAGGTTGAGAGCTTCAAGTTCCTTGGTGTCCACATCCCCAACACACTATCATGGTCCAAACACACCAAGACAGTCGTGAAGAGGGCACAACAAAGCCTATCCCCCCTCAGGAGACTGAAAAGATTTGGTATGGGTCCTCAGATCCCCAAAAAGTTATACAGCTGCACCATTGAGAGCATCCTGACTGGTTGCTTCACCGCCTGGTATAGCAACTGCTCGGCCTCCAACTGCAAGGCACTAAAGAGAGTAGTGAGTATGGCCCAGTACATCACTGTGGCCAAGCTTCCTGCCATCCAGGACCTCTATACCAGGCAGTGTCAAAGGAAGGCCCTAAACATTGTCAAAGACTCCAGCCACCCTAGTCATAGACAGTTCTGTTCTCTCTACTACCGCACGGCAAGCGGTACCGGAGCGCCATGTCTATGTCCAAAAGGCTTCTTAACAGTTTCTACCTCCAAGCCAAAAGACTCCTGAACAGCTAATCAAAGGGCTATCCAGACACCTATTTTATGCTAATTCTACCCTCTGTTCATTATCTATGCATAGTCACTTTAACTCTACCTACAAGTACATAGTACCTCAATTAACCTTGACTAACCAATGCCCCCGCACATTGACTCTGTATATAGCCTCTCTACTGGTATTTTACTGCTGCTCTTTAATTATCAGTAAAAACATTTTTTACTTATCTATTATCAATTTTATCTACTTCAATTTTATCTACGCTTGTGAAGTAACACAAACATAGGAACATGCATACATACTGTACACACACGATAGCATACGCACTATACACACACGCAGGGACGTCACTAGAGATTCATGGATAGAGGGGTTAAGCCTCTTTTAGGGGGTCAAGGCATAGCCCCCCAGGATTTTTCAAGCCCCCAAAATGTATTTTCATCATGTATTTTTAGATTAACCTGTTAGGGCTAGGGGGCAGTATTGACACGGCTGGATAAAAAACATACCCGATTTAATCTGGTTACCACTCCTACCCAGTAACTAGAATATGCATATACTTATTACATATGGATAGAAAACACCCTAAATTTTCTAAAACTGTTTGAATGGTGTCTGTGAGTATAACAGAACTCAAATGGCAGGTCAAAACCTGAGAGATTCCTTTACAGGAAGTGGCCTGTCTGACCATTTCTTGAACTTCTTTTCCATCTCTATCATTTACTAAGGATCTCTGCTCTAACGTGACACTTCCCACGTCGTCCATAGGCGCTCAGAGCCCGGGAAAAAACAGAATGTCGTCATTCCAGCCCCAGGCTGAAACACATTATCGCCTTTCTCAAGTGGCCGATCAAGGGACACTGGGCTTATGCTCGTGACCCGACCGCCCCCGCCTTTGGGATTTTTTCCTCTGATAGCCGAAAAGGAGATTCCCTGTCGGAATATTATCGCTTTTCTACGAGAAAAATGGCGTAAAAATTGATTTTAAACAGCGGTTGACGTGCTTCGAAGTACGGTAATGGAATATTTAGAATTTTATTGTCACGAATTGCGCCATGCGCGCTACACTTCTTTAATATTTCGGATAGTGTCTGGAACGCACGAACAAAACGCCGCTATTCGGATATAACGATGGATTATTTTGGACCAAACCAACATTTGTTATTGAAGTAGCAGTCCTGGGTGTGCATTCTGATGAAGACAACAAAAGGTAATCAAACTTTTATAATAGTAAATATGATTATGGTGAGTGCTAAACTTGCCGGGTGTCTAAATAGCGAGCCCGTGATGCCTGGGCTATGTACTTAGAATATTGCAAAATGTGCTTTCACCAAAAAGCTATTTTAAAATCGGACATATCGAGTGCATAGAGGAGGTCTGTATCTATAATTCTTAAAATAATTGTTATGCTTTTTGTGAACGTTTATCGTGAGTAATTTAGTAAAATGTTAGCGAATTCCCCGGAAGTTTGCGGGGGGGTATGCTAGTTCTGAACGTCACATGCTAATGTAAAAAGCTGGTTTTTGATATAAATATGAACTTGATGGAACAAAAAATGCATGTATTGTATAACATAATGTCCTAGGAGTGTCATCTGATGGAGATTGACAAAGGTTAGTACATAATTCTAGCTGGTTTCTGCTTTTGGTGACGCCTGACCTTGAATTAAAAATGGATGTTTGTACTTTTGTGGCTATGTACTGTCCTAACATAATCTAACTTTATGCTTTTGCCGTAAAGCCTCTTTGAAAATCGAACAATGTGTTTAGATTAAGGAGATGTTTATCTTTTAAATTGTGTAAAATAGTTGATTGTTTGAGAAATTGAAATTATTAGATTTTTGATGTTTTGAATTTCCAGCCTTGTTAGCAATCCCGACTCGGGGTTCATTGCTAACCTGTAGCCCCAACAGGTTCAAAGCCATTACCCACAGTGAAATAAACTTGGAGAAGAGCCCCCTAAGCAAGCTGGTCCTGGGGCTCTGTTCACAAATACAAACAGACCCCACAGAGCCCCAGGACAGCAACACAATTAGACCCAACCAAATCATAAGAAAACAAAAACATAATTACTTGACACATTGGAAAGAATTAACAAAAAAACTGCGCAAACTAGAATGCTATTTGGCCCTAAACAGAGAGTATAGTGGCAGAATACTTGACCACTGTGCCTGACCCAAACTTAAGGAAAGCTTTGACTATGTACAGACTCAGTGAGCATAGCCTTGCTATTGAGAAAGGCTTCCATAGGCAGACCTGGCTCTCAAGAGAAGACAGGCTATGTGCACACTGCCCACAAAATGAGGTGGAAACTGAGCTGCACTTCCTAACCTCCTGCCCAATGTATGACCATATTAGAGACACATATTTCCCTCAGATTACACAGATCCACAAAGAATTCAAAAACAAACCCAACTTTGATAAACTCCCATATCTACTGGGTGAAATACCACAGTGTGCCATCACAGCAGCAAGAGTTGTGACCTGTTCCCAGAAGAAAAGGTCAACCAGTGAAGAACAAACACGATTGTAAATACAACCCATATTTGTGCTTATTTATTTTCCCTTTTGTACTTTTATATCGTTACAACACTGTATATATATATATATATATAATATGACATTTGTAGTGTCTTTATTATTTTGGAACTTCTGTGAGTGTAATGTTTACTGTTAATTTTTATTGTTTATTTCACATTTGTATATTATCTACTTCACTTGCTTTGGCAATGTTAACATAAATCAGACACATGGAACATCTTAAACAGTTTATTTGGGGCAAAACTAAATTCAACTAATGAGCTAAATAAAAAATAAAAAAAACTGTAAAATAATTAGGAATAAAATCTGATAAAAAAGTAAGATCCCAAACAAATATTACAACCTATACTACAGAACTACTCCTCCTGCTTCTCTCTTATGAGAAAATGCTTATTTTGTGGGTGGATGCATCAAAGTGTACCTCCTATTTGTAAAGGAGGCAAAGCGGTCAATGACACTATTGTGGCTTAGTGGCCCAAGCACTTCACCCTCAATGGACATGGCTGCAAGACTTGCAAGCTTTTTCTGACCCATTGTCTTATGCAACCAGGAGTGCAGACGATGCAGTGCACTAAAGGACCTTTCACAAGAGCTGCTGCTCCCAGGAATTGTGAGGGCAACCCGAAGGAAACATATCATCATCCAGGAGGTTATGCAAAGCAAACATATCTTTGGGAGGACATCCAGGCTCTCTTTTCCGGACAAGAAAGTTTCTGGCCACCAACATCTCTTCTGTTTTAACATCAATACCGTAGTGCTTGGCAAACTCAGTTTAGCATGATGTATCTAGTAAGTTTTTTGAGTTGGGGCTGCATGCCTGTATGCCTTTGAGCAGACCTGTATCTACAGTCGAGAATCGCGGGTCAAGCTCACAAACCATCCTGTCCAAGCAGGAGAGCAACAACTCTCTTTTCATTGTTTGGGAACATGACAATTCTGTGCCTAAACCCAAGGAGGTCTCCACCACAAAGTCTCCCATTTTCCTTTGTTTGCGCTTTTTTGTTGCATCTGCCTCTGAAATTCTGTGAATTTCACAGAGTGCTTTGGTTCTGTCATAAAGTTCTGTGGCAAATGGATCTGTGGGTTTGCCTATCAGTGTGTCACATACAGCTTGTTTGCTGAAACAAGCTTCTGCCAGGTCTACAGTCTCTTTCTGGAGGAACTTGTGTAGTCCCTCAGTTATAGAAAGAAGGGACTGAAACATCAGTAGCAAATACACAGTGGAGAACTTATGAAGCTTTGCTCTCAGACCAACAGCCATGGGGGATCCAATGGCAGACAGACAATAAAAATAGCAGTTAAAGTGTCCAGGACTCCATTTATGGACCGCAGCTGGCATGCCCTGTGAGTGTTTGAGAGCTGTACAAGTTCAGCTGATGCTAAGTTTGGACTGAGCTTTTTTGAACTTGTGGTGGTTAACTAGGGATGTACTGAAAAATGAATACACATTCTCCAATAAACTGAAAAACTCAGCAGCCTCCGGAATAGCCCTGCAAGTATGACACAACACCAAATTAAGCTCATGAGCATAGCAATGTACATAAATTGCCTCCGGATGCAGCACACTGAAATCTGCTTACACACCTCCTTTGGACCCACTCATGACAGCTGCACTATCATAGGTCTGTGCAACGCACTTTAGGCCTGCCTCCCCTCCTATTTGGAGCTGCTGTTGCAACTCATTTGCTATCGATTGGGCATCTAATGACTTGATTTCTGCTAGTGCTGGTAAACGCTCATTAACTGTCCCCTCTGTCACAAACCTAACACACAGAGGCAACTGTTCAGACTGCCCATCCCTGGCCTCATCCACACTGCCCACAAAATGAGGTGGAAACTGAGCTGCACTTCCTAACCTCCTGCCAAATCTATGACCATAGCAGAGGCACATATTTCCCTCAGATGACACAGAGCCCAAAATAATTCAAAACAAATCCAATTTTGATAACTTCCCATCTATTGGGTGAACTACCACAGTTTGCAATCACAGCAGCAAGATTTGTGACCTGTTGCCACAAGAAAAGGGCAACCAGTGAAGAACAAACACCATTGTAAATGCAACCTATATTTATGTTTGTTTTCCCTTTTGTACTTTAACTATTTGCACATCATTACAACACTGAAAAATATAAATAATATGACACTTGAAATGTCTTAATTCTTCTGGAACTTTTGTAAGTGTAATGTTTACAGTAAATGTTGTATTGTTTATTATCTACTTTACTTGCTTTGGCAATGTAAACATGTGTTTCCCGTGCCAATAAAGCCCTTAAATTGGAATTGAATTGATATAACTAGAGAGAGAGAAGGAAAGAGGGGCAGGGAGAGAGTGAGAATGGAGAGAGAGAGAGAGAGAGAGAGAGCAAACAATCAGTGGGGCAAAAACACCAAGTAAATGTAACCTATATTTATCTGTTTATACATTTTTCCGTGCCATTCTTACTTCTACTGTTTTCACACTGTTACAACATTAATAATATATAATTTGAATATAGACATTTCAAATCGAACCCAAGCACTATGCATGGGACAATATGTAATAATTATTTAGTCAACATGAGTCATAGGAAAAGTTAATCTTGTGAAGTTTTTGTAAAAAAGTAAAGCTTCAACCAATTGATGCTTATGTCAAGTGCTGTCCGATTTCAAAAAGGCTTTACAACGAAAGCAAAACATTAGATTATGTCAGCAGAGTACACAGCCAGAAATAATCAGACACCCATTTTTCAAGCTAGCATATAATGTCACAAAAACCCAAACCACAGCTAAATGCAGCACTAACCTTTGATGATCTTCATCAGATGACAACCCTAGGACATTATGTTATACAATACATGCATGTTTTGTTCAATCAAGTTCATATTTATATCAAAAACCAGCTTTTAACATTAGCATGTGACTAGCATGTGACTAGCATTCCGACCGAACACTGCCGGTGAATTTACTAAATTACTCACGATAAACGTTCACAAAAAACATAACAATTATTTTAAGAATTATAGATACAGAACTCCTCTATGCACTCGATATGTCCGATTTTAAAATAGCTTTTCGGTGAAAGCACATTTTGCAATATTCTAAGTAGATAGCCCGGCATCACAGGGCTAGCTATTTAGACACCCAGCAAGTTTAGCACTCACCAAAGTCAGATTTACTATAAGAAAAATGTTATTACCTTTGCTGTTCTTCGTCAGAATGCACTCCCAGGACTTCTACTTCAATAACAAATGTTGGTTTGGTCCCAAATAATCCATTGTTATATCCAAATAGCGGCGTTTTGTTCGTGCGTTCAAGACACTATCCGAAAGGGTAAATAAGGGTGACGAGCATGGCGCATTTTGTGACAAAACATTTCTAAATATTCCATTACCGTACTTCGAAGCATGCCAACCGCTGTTTAAAATCAATTTTTATGCCATTTTTCTCGTAAAAAAGCGATAATATTCCGACCGGGAAATCGTTTTTTATTACAAAGAGAGTGAAAGTAAAAGCATGCTATCCCCTCATGCACGAGCCTCAGTCTAATGGCCCTCTGATAAAGCACTTGCCAAACGCGCTAATGTGTTTCAGCCTGGGGATGGAATTACATCGTTCAGCTTTTTCCCGCCTTCTGAGAGCCCATGGGAGCCGTAGGAAGTGTCATGTCATGCCAGAGATCCCCTGTATTTGTTAGAGATGATCAAGGAGGGCAAGAAATGGTCAGACAGGCCACTTCCTGTAAGGAATCTTCTCAGGTTTTGGCCTGCCAAATGAGTTCTGTTATACTCACAGACACCATTCAAACAGTTTTAGAAACTTTAGGGTGTTTTCTATCCAAAGCCAATAATTATATGCATATTCTAGTTACTGGGCAGGAGTAGTAACCAGATTAAATCGGGTACGTTTTTTATCCGGCCGTGGAAATACTGCCCCCTAGCCCCAACAGGTTAAAATAGATTTTTGGGGGGTTTGTATCATTTGATTTACACAACATGCCTAACAGTTTGAAGATGCAAAATATTTTTGTTGTGAAACAAACAAGAAATTAGACAAAGAAATTGAAAAGTTGAGCATGCATATCTATTCACCCCCCCAAAGTCAATACTTTGTAGAGCCACCTTTTGCAGCAATTACAGCTGCAAGTCTCTATAAGCTTGGCACATCTAGCCACTGGGATTTCTGCCCATTCTTCAAGCCAAAACTGCTCCAGCTCCTTCAAGTTGGATGGGTTCCGCTAGTGTACAGCAATTTTTAAGTCATACAACAGATTCTCAACTAGATTGAGGTCTGGGCTTTGATTAGGCCATTCCAAGACATTTAAATGTTTCCCCTTAAACCACTGAAGAGTTGCTTTAGCAGCATGCTTAGGGTTATTGTCCTGCTGGAAGGTGAACCTCCGTCCCAGTCTCAAATCTCTGGAAAACTGAAACAGGTTTCCCTCAAGAATTTCCCTCCATTTAGCAACATCCATCATCCCTTCAATTCTGACCAGTTTCCCATTCCCTGCCAATGAAAAACATCCCTACAGCATGATGCTGCCACCACCATGCTTCACTGTGCATGGCAGTCAATGGCAGTCAATGGGAAATGATTAGTGCCAACCGAATGTGTTTATATCAATACATTGTATTCAATGGGAAAAGATGAGTGTCACAGGGTTGATGCTTATGTCAATACAGTGCAATCAATGGAGAAAAATGAGTGCCAGCCATTTGATGATTATGTCAACACATTGCATTCAATGGGAAAAGAAGTGTTACAAAAGTTGATGCTTATGTCAATACATTTGCTGTTAGTGTGAAAAGATGAAAGTCAACCAATTGAAGAATATTTCAACACATTTCAAGTCAATGAAAAAATGTGACTTTTACCAGGTATTGTTCATCCTGATCAGACAGGTTTTTTACATGGACGATACGTTGGAGATAATATACAACAACGAATAGAAATAATAGAACATCATGAAACATCTAAGAAGCCAGGCCAGGTATTTATAGTGGATTTTGAAAAGGCATTTGATAAAGTAAGACTGGATTTTTTAAATAAATGCCTGTATTTTTTTTATTTTCAATTTCGGTAATTCTCTTATAAAATGGGTAAAATAATGTATAGCAACCCCAGGTGTAAAATAGTAAATAACGGCTACTTCTCAGAGAGTTTTGAATTGTCAAGAGGAGTTAAACAAGGGTGTCCGCTGTCACCTTATCTATTCGTTATTGCCATCGAAATCCTAGCTATTAAAATCAGATCCAATAACAACATTAGAGGATTAGAAATCCAAGGCTTAAAAACAAAGGTGTCCATGTTTGCCGATGACTCAAGTTTTATATTAAGTCCACAAGCTAGATCCCTGCAATGTCTCATTGAAGAGCTAGATAACTTTTCTGTAATCTCTGGACTAAAATCTAATTATGAAAAGTGTACAATATTATTTATTTAACCAGGTAGGCCAGTTGAGAACAAGTTCTCATTTACAACTGCGACCTGGCCAAGATAAAGCAAAGCAGTGCGACACAAACAACACAGAGTTAAACATGGAGGTAATGCAATAAATAGGCCATTGTGCCGAAATAATTACAATTTAGCAATTAAACACTGGAGTGATAGATGTGCAGAAGATGAATGTGCAAGTAGAGATACTGGGGTGCAAAGGAGAGAAAAAAATGAGGATGAGGTAGTTGGGTAGGCTATTTACAGATGGGCTATGTACAGGTGCAGTGATTGGTAAGCTGCTCTGACAGCTCTGAGACCTGGAGACATATGAGTCTCCAGCTTCAGTGATTTTTTAAAATTTGTTTCAGTCATTGGCAGCAGAGAACTGGAAGGAAAGGCAGCCAAAGTAGGAGTTGGCTAGAGGGGTGACCAGTGAAATATATCAGCTAGGGTGCGTGCTATGGGTGGGTGTTGCTATGGTGACCAGTGAGCTGAGATAAGGTGGGGCTTTACCTAGCAAAGACTTATAGATGACCTGGAGCCAGTGGGTTTGGCGACGAATATGAAGCGAGGGCCAGCCAATGAGAGCATGCAAGTCACAGTGGTGGGTTGTATATGTGACTTTGGTGACAAAAATGATGGCACTGTGTTAGACTGCATCCAATTTGCTGAGTAGAGTGTTGGAGGCTATTTTGTAAATGACATCGCCGAAGTCAAGGATCGATAGGATAGTCAGTTTTACGAAGGTATGTTAAATACCGTGGGGGAAAAAAGTATTTGATCCCCTGCTGATTTTGTACGTTTGCCCACTGATAAAGAAAGGTTCAGTCTATAATTGTAATGGTAGGTTTATTTGAACAGTGAGAGACAGAACAACAATAAAAATATCCAGAAAACGCATGTCAAAAATGTTATAAATTGATTAGCATTTTAATGAGGGAAATAAGTATTTGACCCCTCTGCAAAACATGACTTAGTACTTGATGGCAAAACCCTTGTTGCAATCACAGAGGTCAGACGTTTCTTGTAGTTGGCCACCAGGTTTGCACCCATCTCAGAAGGGATTTTGTCCCACTCCTCTTTGCAGATCTTCTCCAAGTCATTAAGGTTTCGAGGCTGACGTTTGGCAACACGAACCTTCAGCTCCCTCCACAGAACTTTTTTCCCACACTGTAGAAAACGTGTAGATCCTGAACCATGGAGAGGTAAATACCTGTCTATTTATGGAAAGATTGCCCTGATTAACTCCTTAGTCATATCTCTGTTTACTCAGTTACTTATGGCGCTGCTTACTCCAGATGATTCGTTTTTCAAATCATATGAGCAAAAAATATTTATCATCACCCGGGATGCTAAACCAGACAAAATAATGCATGCCTATTTATATAATGAATATTAATTGGGTGGGTTGAGATTATTAAATATAAAAGCACTAATCCTCTCTCTAAAAGCTTCACTTTTTGAAAAGTTTTACTTGAATCCTAAATGGTTCTCAAGTAGATTACTAAGAAAAGCTCATCCATTGTTTAAGCCTTTTTGCCTTTGTGCAGATTGCCATCTCATTTTCGCTTAATTGCACTAAAACTCTCTTTTTCAAACAAGCATTGCAGAGCTGGCTACAATTTTAAATTTCATTTAATCAAAAGGGTATTTTGTTCTTAAATTATATTGTAAACTGGAATTGTAGAGTTATGTCCTTCAGAATTGTATGGGAAGGTCTGCTCAATCCAAGAGTACAACCAATTGATTATATCATTACCCCAAAAATAGAGGAGGCAGGTGGCAGTGGGAGGAGGTCGGGAACTGGTCTGTCTGCCCAATGAAAAAAATCCTCAAAGCTCTGCAGATTTTGTTGAGTATACAGAATCAATAGACCATATATTTTGGTATTGCCCTCAGGTATCCTGTTTCTGGTCTCAGGTTCAGGAATGGCTAAAAATGCATAACATTGATCTAAAATTGACCATATAAATAGTACTGTTAGGAGATCTGGAGAGACCGGGTCAGTCAATTACTAACATACTAATACTCTTAGTAAAAGTATTCATCTTCAACTCGCAATCTGTGGACTCTATTCGATTAGATAGATTGAAATTGTACGTTAAACATCACAGTATAGTTGAAAGATATGTGTTGTGTAGAAACCCAACGAGGGAGGCCAGCAGAGATAGATGGTATGGGCTGAGGGAAGCGGAGGTTTGGGATGTGGAATTGGAGACAAGTGGGAGTGGAGTTACTATGCGGGAGATAGATTGATATTAAAGATAAAAGTTTAAAAAAAAGTATAAATAAAATATAATAAAACGTATGTTTGAATGACACTGAGGGGCAGTGTTTTTACAACTATTGCCGGTTTGCCTCTTACACACTCTTATTCAAATAAACGCATAAAAGAACACACATTTAAAAAATAAACCTTTCTTTGAACCAATTTCATTAGCTGGCTGTCCCTTTGTGTTGTTTCCACAGCTCTAGTGGACTCCGGAGTTGCAGGGAATTCAATTGACCAGGCCCTCCTTGAACATAACATCATACCCCCTCTCCGTGTCCGGTTCAAGCACTGTATACCCGACCACTGGGTTCTGGCACAGTCACACACATCACAGCAACACTCACCATCACCTTGGGACGCCCGCACCAAGAAAGCTTCCCCTTCCTCATCATCCAGGCACCCGTACACAGTCCTCCTCGGCCTTCCGTGGCTCCAAAGTCACGACCCCACCATTTCCTGGCCAAGGATGGAGAGTACGGCCAGAAGACCTGCTTTCCATTACATTGCGGTTTGACGTCGGTTGAGAGTCCTGTTTCCCTCCTGGCAGACATCCCGGAGGTTTACCAGGATCTACCCACCATCAGTGGCAGAAACCAAGGCAATAGAGCAGTACATCCAGGAGGCTCTCCAACAGGGTTTCATCTGCCCATCCACCTCCCCTGCGTTGGCTGTTTTTTTCTTTGTGGCCAAGAAGGAGGGGGGTGTCTTCGTTCGTGTATTGACTACAGAGGTCTCAATGCCATCACCACCAAGTACCGCTACCCCCTCCCGTTGGTGCCGGCCGCCAATTAACAGCTCCTCGGGGCCCAGTTTTTACCAAGCTGGACCTGCAGAGTGCCTACAATTTGATCTGCCATAGGGAAAGGGATGAATGGAAGACGGTCTTCAGCACAGTGTCTGGGCACTACGAGTACTTGGTGATGCCTTATAGTTTTGCCAATGCTCCGTCGGTGTTCCAGGCATTCATGAACTAAGTGTTTCGGGACATGCTTGGGCGCCAGGTGGACATGTATATCCGCAACATCCTGATCTACTCAGCCACCTTGGAGGAGCACATTGCCCACGTCCGGGTAGTGCCCAAAATATCCATCACCTCTCCTCTCACCTCGCTTCTCTAAGGTGGTCCCCGTAAGTTGGTTTGGAATCATGCAGCTGATTAGGCCTTCCGCCTGCTGAAGGGGCGTTTTATCTCCGCCCCATTGCTGAAACACCTGAAACACACTGAAACACGAAGGGCAGCATAGAGTCTCTACGCTGCCCTTCGTGGTGGAGGTGGATGCCTCATCCTGTCACAACGTCAAGGTAATTCACAAAAACTGTATCCATGTGCATACTATCCTATAAAACTGTCCCCTGCAGAGAGGAACTATGACATCGGTGATCGGGAGCTCCTGGTGGTGAAGTGGGCATTAGAGGAGTGGAGACACTGGCTGGAGGGTGCCACGGACCTGTTTCTCATCCTCACCGACCATTGGAACTTGGAGTACATACGGACAGCGAAGCAGCAGAACCCGTGCCAAGCAAGGTGGGCCCTTTTCTTTACTATATTCAACTTCAACTTGTCATACCGTCCAGGTTCAAAGAACATCAACGCCGATGCCCTGTCCCAACTCCACGATTCGGTAGAGGTTCTTGTCCTGAGTGGTCCCATCATACCGCCCTCCAGACTCGTTGCTCAGGACATCTCCCGCTACGTCAAGTCCTGCTCCGCATCTGCCCAAACCAAGTTTTCCCAGAACGTACCAGCTGGAAAAATCCCTCACCTCCCCATGCCTCAGTGGCCTTGGACCGATCTGTCGATAGATTTTGTCACTGATCTTCCCCTGTCTGATGGTTTCACCATGTTATGGTTGTTGTTGACAGATTCTCCAAATCCTGCTGTTTTATCCCTCTCTCTGGTCTCCCTACTGATCTCCAGGTGCTATGGCCATCCGCGGGATATTGTCTCCGACCGTGGTCCCCAATTCACGTCACGTGACTGGAGAGACTTCATGGAGAAGCTGGGGCTCACGGTCAGTCTCACATCCGGGTACTGGCCTCAGTCCAACAGGCAGGTGGAGAGGACCAATCAGGAGCTGGAGAAGTTCCTGAGGAGTCACTGTCAGGACTGGCAAAGGGAGTGGTCCCGGTTTCTGCCCAGAGAGGAGTTCCCCCAGAACTCTCGTCCACCCGGTTGTCTCCCTCCCAGTGCACCCTGGAGTACCCTGGCTCTGTGGACCCCGAGCCAGTCCGAAGCCCCTGTGGTGGATGAGTAGTTCCGGCGCGCAGAGGAAATTTGGGACTCCAACGTCTGGCGGCAGAAGGAGCAGGCGGACCGCCACCGCAGTGAGTCACCCATTTTCCATCCTGGTGATCACGTCCGGCTATCCACCAGGAACTTCCCACTCTGCCTGCCCTCCCGGCAGCTGAGCAATCGGCTTGTGGGGCCATTCAAAGTCCTCCGGAGGACTCAATGAGGTAACTTACCGATTACAGCTTCCCAATGACTACGAGATCTCACCCTCTTTTCACCTTTCCTTCCTCAGGCCGGTGGTTCCTGGTCCCCTGGCTGATGCCGTCCCCCATGACAACCCTCCGCCTCCCCTGGACATTGAGGGTAGTCCCGCCTATGCCGTCAGATCCCTCTTGAGCTCCTGACGTCACGGGGGTCGACTCCAGTACCTGGTGGACAGAGAGGGGTGCGGTCCAGAGGACCGGTGTTGGGTTCCAACGGACAACATTTAGATCCCAACATCATCTGAGATTTCAACCTTCGCCATCCGGACTGGCCCACTCTTCGTCGATCCTGGCCGGTGTCGTTCTGTGGCTGGAGAAGCACGTCATGGGGGGGTTATTGTCTCTCCATTGTTCTTCGTCGTCTACTAACCGTCCTGGCAACCCATCCTTACGCACACCTGTGCCTCATTAAGCACATCTGGACTTCATCACTTCCCTGACTACTTCCCCCTTTATATATTGCTCCGTTGTTATCACCAATATTGTTTGGCAATATTGTTTGTTTCCATGTTTAGGCACTTTCTTGTTTTGTATTGTTCATCATTAAACTCACTAACTGCACTTGCTTCCTGACTCCCTGTCATCTACATTACAGTCACAGGGTTGATGCTTTTTAGGTCAATGGGAAAAGATGAGCTTCAACCAATTGAAGCTTGTTTCAATACATTATATATTCAATGGGAAAAGAAGTGTTCGATCCTTGATGCTTATGTCAATACATTTGCCGTCAATGGGAAAAGACGGGTGTCAACCAAAGCATGCTTATGTCAATCTATTGCATTCAATGGGAAAAGATGAGCATCACAGGGTTGCATTCAATGGAGTAAAATTTTACTCACACTATTGATGCCTAGAGAAAGGCTTCACAGACATGAAGCCTAAGTGAATGCATTGCATTCAATGGGGAGAGATTAGCATCTCCATATGGATGCCTATGGTACTTGACACCGTCCTTCTCCCTCCCTTTCTCCCTTCCCTCTTCTCTTTCCCACTCCCTTTACCTTGTCACTCTTTCTCCCTCCTCTCTCACTCCTCACTTCTTTCTCTCTCTCCCTTCCCCCTCCATTCTTTCCCCCTTATTTACCGTCTCCCCTTCCCCCTCATCTCTAGCTCTCCTACCTCCACAGACAAGATAATGACTCGTGAGTATGGCTGTTGTGGTGAACGTATTACCGCCACAACGGAGGTCATGAACTCAGTCACCGTTTAGTAATGGTTTCTCGAAGCGCTGATGCTGCTGATGGTCATTAGCCTGGTACTCAGCACTCTATTGTCTCTCTAATCACTCTGACATCAAAGCAAATGTAATGAAAAATCTAATCAAACACTTCATGAGAGCCCGTGTTGCGCAAAATTTATATAGGCTTTGCAATTGCACAAGAAAAGTGATGACCTCTATAAAAAAGGGATGATCCAATCAGCTTTCTATAGGCTAGGCCTATATTTATTTATCATCTTTCCTAATATTAAGCACATTGCTAATCTTTACAACAGGAGTGTAGCCTACCTGGCTGGCATGAAAAGGAACCACGGGAACGGATACTCCATTTGCTATTTAAGTGCATAGATGACTTGTATTTTTTCCCCTGCCCCTGTTTCAAGACAGGTGCATGATAATGGTCCATTTTACATCAAAACAAATGTGAAACATACAGTATCAGTCAAAAGTTTGGACAAACCTACTCATTCAATGGTTTTTCTTTATTTTTACTATTTTCTACATTGTAGATTAATAGTGAAGACATCAAAACTATGAAATAACACATTTGGAATCATGTATTAACCAAAAAAGTGTTAAACAAATCTTAATATATTTTATATTTGAGATTCTTCAAAGTAGTCAAACTGCATTGATCACAGCTTTGCACACTCTTGGCATTATCTCAACCAGTTTCACCTGGAATGCTTTTCCAACAGTCTTAAAGGAGTTCCCAGATATGCTGAGCACTTGTTGGCTGCTTTTCCTCACTCTGCGGTCCAACTCATCCCAAACCATCTCAATTGGTTTGAGGTCGGGTGATTGTGGATGCCAGGTCGTCTGATGCAGCACTTCATCACTCTCCTTCTTGGTCAAATAGCCCTTTCACAGCCTGGAGGTCTGTTGGGTCATTGTCCTGTTGAAAAACAAATGATAGTTCCACTAACCGCAATCCAGATGGGATGGCGTATCGCTGCAGAATGCTGTGAGCCTTGAATTCTAAGTTAATCACCGACAGGGTCACCAGCAAAGCACCCCCAGACCATCACTTCTCTTCCTCCATGCTTCACGGTGGGAACCACACATTCAGAGATCATACATTCACCTACTCTCACAAAGAAACGGCGGTTGGAACCAAAAATCTACAAATTGGACTCATCAGACCAAAGGACAGCTCTTTAATGTCCATTGCTTGTGTAGCTTGGCCCAAGCAAGTCTCTTCTTATTATTGGTGTCCTTTAGTAGTGGTATCTTTGCAGCAATTTGACCATGAAGGTGTGATTCACGCAGTCTCCTCTGAAAAGTTGATGTTGAAATGTGTCTGTTACTTGAACTCCATGAAGCATTCATTTGGGTTGCAATTTCTGAGGCTGGTAACTCTAATAAACTTTGCCTCTGCAGCTGGGTCTTCCTTTCCAGTGGCGATCCTCATAAGAGCCAGTTTCATCAAAGCGCGTCATGGTTTTTGCAACTGCACTTGAAGAAACTTTCAAAGTTCTTTTTATTCTTTTTTTTTAAATTAAACCTTTATTTAACCTCTATGGGCTAGGTGGGACGCAAGCGTCCCACCCGTGGTGCACTCCATCAACAGCAGGTGCATTTCAAGAGCGGCAAATTTGAATCCAAATAAATGTCAAAATTCAAATTTTTCAAACATACAACTATTTTACACCCTTTGAAAGATAAACATCTCCTTAATCTAACCACGTTTTACGATTTCAAAAAGGTTTTACGGCGAAAGCATAAATTTAGAGTATGTTAGGACAGTACATTTACAAGAGTTGTGTGTAATGTTGTGCCAATTCAAAGACAGGCGTCACCAAAACCATAAAATCAGCTAAAATTATGCACTAACCTTTTACAATCTCCAACAGATGACACTCCTAGGACATTGTGTTAGACAATGCATGCATTTTTAGTTCTATCAAGTTCATATTTATATCCAAAAACAGCGTTTTACTGTGGCGTTGATGTTCAGGAAATCGTTTCCCTCCAATAACCGGCATTCAAGTCAGCACCACAAATTAAATAATTAAAATTAGAAAACATTGGTAAAATATTATATTGTCATTTAAAGAATTATAGATTTACATCTCTTGAACGCAATCAACTTGCCAGATTTAAAAATAACCTTACTGGGAAATCACACTTTGCAATAATCTGAGCACTGCGCCCAGAAAAATACGCGTTGCGATACAGACTAGCCGCCATGTTGGGGAGATCTAAAATCGAAAATACTATGTAAATAATCCATTACCTTTGATTCTCTTCATCAGATGTCACTTCCAGGTATCACAGGTCCATAACGAATGTAGTTTTGTTCAAAAAAGCTCATCATTTATGTCCAAAAATCTCCGTCTTGTTAGCACATGATCTAAGCCCGCCGGACTTCACTTCATGAACGAGGGGAAAAAATATATTTACGTTCGTTCAAACATGTCAAACGTTGTATAGCATAAATCATTAGGGCCTTTTTTAACCAGAACATGAATAATATTCAAGGTGGACGAATGCATTCTCTTTTATAACGTATTGGAACGAGGGTACCCAACATGAACTCGCGCGCCAGGTGTCTAATGGGCCATCATCGTTCCATGGCTCTTGTTCGGTCAGATCTCCCTCCAGAAGACTCAAAACACTTTGTAAAGGCTGGTGACATCTAGTGGAAGCAATAGGAAGTGCCAAAATATTCCTCAGCCCCTGTGTTTTTCAATGGCATAGGTTTAAAGGTAATACAACACATCAGGTATCCACTTCCTGTCAGAATCTGTCTCAGGGTTTTGCCTGTCAAATGAGTTCTGTTATACTCACAGACACCATTCAAACAGTTTTAGAAACTTTAGGGTGTTTTCTATCCATATATAATAAGTATATGCATATTCTAGTTACTGGGTAGGATTAGTAACCAGATTAAATCGGGTACATTTTTTTATCCAGCCGTGCAAATACTGCCCCCTAGCCCTAACAGGTTAAGAACAAATTCTTATTTACTATGACTGCCTACCAGGGAACAGTGGGTTAACTGCCTTGTTCAGGGGCAGAACAACATATGTTTACCTTGTCAGCTTAGGGATTCGACCCAGCAAACTTTCAGTTACTGGCCCAATGCTCTAACCACTAGGCTACCTAGTGGCAATAAATAATAAAGTGGCAATATTTCGAGAATAAAGTTGAAATTACATTTCATTAATAAAGTGGTAATATTTCATTTTGTGAATAAATTGGCAATACTTCAAGAATAAAGTGGCAATATTTTGAGAATAAAGTTTTTTGTTGGGTGTGCTCACATAGCCTACTAGCCTATAGTCGTTAGAAGAATAGTTGCCATAAGGAAGAAATACCACTGTTAGTAGAACACCATCGATAAGATAGGTAATAGTTGCCATTAAGCACATTTTTTTTGCAAGGTGTTCGTCTAGGCTACGCAGCAGAAAGTTGTAGCAAATTAGGAGAACAGACTGACAGGGACTCTTTTACATGAATGTATGACTGTAGTCTGAAATTGCCAGGGGGGAAATTTGGTTTGTGTGAGTGTGCAAGTTATTTGAACATTAGATTAACCTCTATGGGACCGGCGGGACGAATTCGTCCCACCTACGTAACAGCCACTGCCAGCCTGTGGCGCGATTTTCAAAATCTTCAAAATCCTATTACTTCAATTTCTCAAACATATGACTATTTTACAGCCATTTAAAGATAAGACTCTCGTTAATCTAACCACACTGTCCGATTTCAAAAAGGCTTTACAACGAAAGCAAAACATTAGATTATGTCAGCAGAGTACCAAGCCAGAAATAATCAGACACCCATTTTTCAAGCCAGCATATAATGTCACCAAAACCCAGAAGACAGCTAAATGCAGCACTCACCTTTGATGATCTTCATCAGATGACAACCCTAGGACATTATGTTATACAATACATGCATGTTTTGTTCAATCAAGTTCATATTTATATCAAAAACCAGCTTTTTACATTAGCATGTGACGTTCAGAACTAGCATACCCCCCGCAAACTTACGGGGAATTCGCTAACATTTTACTAAATTACTCACGATAAACGTTCACAAAAAGCATAACAATTATTTTAAGAATTATAGATACAGACCTCCTCTATGCACTCGATATGTCCGATTTTAAAATAGCTTTTTGGTGAAAGCACATTTTGCAATATTCTAAGTACATAGCCCAGGCATCACGGGCTCGCTATTTAGACACCCGGCAAGTTTAGCACTCACCATAATCATATTTACTATTATAAAAATGTCATTACCTTTTGTTGTCTTCGTCAGAATGCACACCCAGGACGTCTACTTCAATAACAAATGTTGGTTTGGTCCAAAATAATCCATCGTTATATATCCGAATAGCGGCGTTTTGTTCGTGCGTTCCAGACACTATCCGAAATAGTAAAGAAGTGTCGCGCGCTTGGCGCAATTCCTGACAATAAAATTCAAAGTATTCCATTGCCGTACGTCGAAGCATGTCAACCGCTGTTTAAAATCAATTTTTACGTCATTTTTCTCGTAGAAAAGCGATAATATTCCGACAGGGAATCTCCTTTTCGGCAAACAGAGGAAAAAATCCCAAAGGCGGGGGCGGTCGGGGTCACGCGCATCAGCTAGTGTCTCTTGATGGGCCACTTGAGAAAGGCGATAATGTGTTTCAGCCTGGGGCTGGAATGACGACATTCTCTTTTTTCCCGGGCTATGAGAGCCTATGGAAGACGTGGGAAGTGTCACGTTAGAGCAGAGATCCTTAGTAAATGATAGAGATGGCAAAGAAGTTCCAGAAATGGTCAGACAGGCCACTTCCTGTAAAGGAATCTCTCAGGTTTTGACCTGCCATTTGAGTTCTGTTATACTCACAGACACCATTCAAACAGTTTTAGAAAATTTAGGGTGTTTTCTATCCATATGTAATAAGTATATGCATATTCTAGTTACTGAGTAGGAGTGGTAACCAGATTAAATCGGGTATGTTTTTTATCCAGCCGTGTCAATGCTGCCCCCTAGCCCTAACAGGTTAATAACCGTAAGTGTGCAGTGACGCCTGTTTGAATGAGTATATTCGATCATTAGATTGATGTCCATTTGTTTGTTTTTCCCCTACTTTTTACCGCCCACATACATACACACACACTTGCATACACACACAACCCACCCGTCTCTACCTATGTATGTAACCACTGTTCCTCCTTCTGAAAATAATCTGTGGCACTGTCTTTTTCCAGGTCCTAATACTTATAATAATATGGTTATTATCTGCTAAAAGAGAAAGGATTTCCTTGTTACTAAAGCCAATTCTAAAGTATAGTTTCACCATGTCATCTACCTGCAGGCATTTCAACAGTGGCACACACAGCAAAAGGGAGCCAGGTAGACATGCACTTAAAACCTCTTGAGGATACCCTAGGATAGGGGGCGCCACAGCGCATTTTGAAAAAAATTTGTTCCCATTTTCAACGGCCTACTAATCAAACTCAGAAGCTAGGACATGCATATACTTATTATATATGGATAGAAAACACCCTAACGTTTCTAAAACTGTTTGAATGGTGTCTGTGAGTATAACAGAACTCATATGGCAGTCAAAACCCCGAGACCGATTGAAACAGGAAGTGGAATTCTGAATTGTGGACTCGACTACATCACTTTGCCTATTAATCACACCGTGAGCAATGGTTCATTGAGCACTTCCTATTGCTTCCACTAGATGTCCCCAGTCTTTTCACAGTGGTTTGAGCCTTCTACAGTCGAAACTCAGTGAATGAGACGCATTGGAAATTGGTCACAGGGGATGGGCCATCACCATTATGACGTCGGCGGCCCAGTCTACCCCCACCTTTTGAAACGTTTTAAAACACTCTGCAACTGTCCCCATCGAATCTTATTGGCTCTCTTGGTGTTACAGGCCCTGAAGATTAATGTTTTACAACGTTTGACATGTTTGAACGAACCTAAAGGAGGGGAAAATCTCATTTTCCGAAACTGCTGTCCCGCGCACGTCGGAGCATTTGGAGACAGCCCTAGGACACGCTACCAACAGCAGGCTAATGGAACATGAAGGATGGACTTTTTCGACCGACAATACATCTGTTGTGGACCTGGGATCCCTGGAAGTGCTTTCTGATGAAGACAACTAAAGGTAGGCGATTATTGACAATATTATACAAGATCAGATGTGACTTGCGATTGTTCCAAGATGGCGCGGCGTTAGTTTTCCTGGCTCATTTTCTGAGTATCGCATCTCCTTTTATCGCAAAGTGTGATTACCCAGTAAAGTTAATTTAAAATCTGGTATGACAGGTGTTCTCAAGAGATATTCATCTATAAATGTTAGATTGACAATATAAATTTAAAAAATTGTTTTCGAATAGTAATTTAGGGAATTATGCACTGTTTCCCGGGACGCATTTGAGGGGAAAATAGTTAGTCAACGTCAGACGCCGATGTAAAATGCTGTTTTTATATCTAAATATGACCTTTATTGAACAAAAGAATGCATGCTGTGTGTAACATGATGTCCTAGGTGTGTCATCTGATGAAGTTTGTAAAAGGTTAGTGCTGCATTTAGCTGTCTTCTGGGTTTTTGTGACATTATATGCTAGCTTGAAAAATGGGTGTCTGATTATTTCTGGCTTGGTACTCTGCTGACATAATCTAATGTTTTGCTTTCGCTGTAAAGCCTTTTTGAAATCGGACAGTGTGGTTAGATAAAGGAGAGTCTTGTCTTTAAAATGCTGTGAAATAGTCATATGTTTGAAAAATGGAAGTTTTCGGATTTTAGAGGAATTTGTATTTCGCGCCACGCCCATCATTGGATATTGGAGCAGGTGTTCCGCTAGCGGAACGTCTAGATTTAACCAAATCCCCTATGTTAATCTCGAAATATAACTGAGACTTTATTCTCAAAATTAAATGTAGAATTTATTCTTGAAATTTTGGCACTTTATTCTTGAAATATAACCACTTTATTCTCAGAAAATTGCACATTATTCTCAAAACATTGCCACATTCTCTAAATATTGCCACATTATTCACAAAATTAAATTTCTACTTTATTCTCAAAATATTTCAATTATATTCTTGAAATATTGCCACTTCGTTAAGTACCATTGTGCCAAAAAATTATAGTCCAAGTACCACCACCCGTCACCATTTATTTAAAAAAAAATGACTTGTCCCTTCTGTACTACTCTTCCATAAGCAGCAGCATGTGTGAGTAGTCAAACAAAATGAGTGCAAAAAAGGGTCAATGCAGATAGTTTGTGAAGCTATTCAATTAACTATTTAGCAGTCTTATAGCTTGAGTGTAGAAGCTGTTCAGGGTCCTGTTGGTTCCAGACTTGGTGCATCGGTAACACTTGCCGTGCGGTAGCAGAGAGAACAGTCTATGGCTTGGGTGGCTGGAGTCTTTAACAATTTTTAGGGCCTTCCTCTAACATCGCCTGGTATAGAGGTCCCTGATGGCAGCAAGCTTGGCCCCAGTGATGTATTGGACCCTACGCACTAACCTCTGTAGAGCCTTATGGTCAGATGCCAAGCAGTTGCCATACCAAGCGGTGATGCAGTCAGTCAATATGCTCTCAATGGTGCAGCTGTCTAACTTTTTGAGAATACAAATCTTTTCAGCCTCCTGAGGGGGAAGAGGTGATGTCTTGCCATCTTCACGACTGTGTTGGTGTGTTTGGACCATTTGAAGCTCTCGATCCCCTCCACTACAGCCCCATTGATGTGAATGGAGGCATGCTCGGCCCTCCATTTCCTGTAATCCACGATCAGCTCCTTTGTCTTGCTGACGTTGAGGGAGAGGTTATTGACCTGGCACCACAAAGCCAGGTCTCTGACCTCCTCCCTATAGGCTGTCTCATCGTCATTGCTGATCAGGCCTACCACCGTTGTGTCATCAGCATACTTAATGATGGTGTTGCAGTCGTGGGTGAACAAGGAGTACAGGAGGGGACTAAGCAAGCAATGTATTGACATAAGCATCAACTGGCTGACACTCATCTTTTCCCATTGACTGCACATTTACTGACATAAGCACCAATTGGTTGACACATTTATTTTCCCATTGAATGCAATGTATTGACATAAGCATCAATTGGTTGATGGTCATCTTTTCCCATTTGCACTGCAAAGCCTGCTGGGAGCATGGCCAATTGACATAATTGATTTCAATTGGTTGAACCTTTTTGCAAAAACATCACAAGATGATGCTTTGATTCTGAAAATGGGCTGATTGAGCCGAGAACAGTGTAAGAATGCTTCATTATTTCCCATTGTTATTTCTCTCAAGCGAGGAGCTTGCCTGCCCAAGCACATGTTCACTGAGTGTGTGTGTGTGTGTGTGTGTGTGTGTGTGTGTGTGTGTGTGTGTGTGTGTGTGTGTGTGTGTGTGTGTGTGTGTGTGTGTGTGTGTGTAAATGCTCATTTTAAATATACTGTAGGTGCCTAATGAGGGTGGGGGCTTACAGAAAGCACTTAGGTCTAAATCCTCTAACAGGTAGATATTATAACTGTTAGAGGATTTAGACCTGAGTGCTCTCTCTAAACCCCCGCCCTCATTAGGCACCTACAGTATATTTAAAATTAGCATTTACACACACACACAGACACACACACTCAGTAGTCCAGCAGGATGGATCAATAGAGAGATGAGAGAGAATGAGAGGGGGAGGGAAAGAGGAAAGAAATTGAGGAGGAGAGGTGAGGAGGACAAAGCCAATGGGAAGAGAAGAGAGTTGAATGAATCATGTTCTTTTCTCTTCTATGTCGTGTGGACACGCGTATGCATGTGTGTGTGTCTGTGTATGTGTGTGTGTCCTGGGCCTTTGATAGGGAAGCAGCAGCAGATGGTTGGCCTAACTAAGGGTACTCTGGTTTCTTGAAAGGGGGATCCCTTTCCAAACCTACACTAGAGAGGGACCTTCTCGGGGTGGTGAGTGTACATCCTGATTCACACTGAACCTCTTCCCCTAATTTTCTTTCTTTCTTTCTTTTATTTCACCTTTATTTAACCAGGTAGGCTAGTTGAGAACAAGTTCTCATTTGCAACTGCGACCTGGCCAAGATAAAGCATAGCAATTCGACACATACAACAACACAGAGTTACACATGGAATAAACAAAACATACAGTCAACAATACAGTAGAACAAATGAAAACTAAAAGTCTACATACAGTGAGTGCAAATGAGGTCAGTTAAGGCAATAAATAGGCCATGGTGGTGAAGTAACTACAATATAGCAATTAAACACTGGAATGGTAGATGTGCAGAAGATGAATGTGCAAGTAGAGATACTGGGGTGCAAAGGAGCAAGATAAATAAATAAATACAGTATGGGGATGAGGTAGGTAGATAGACTGGCTGTTTACAGATGGGCTATGTACAGGTGCAGTGATCTGTGAGCTGCTCCGACAGCTGGTGCTTAAAGCTAGTGAGGGAGATATTAGTCTCCAGCTTCAGAGATTTTTGCAGTTCGTTCCAGTCATTGGCAGCAGAGAACTGGAAGGAAAGACGACCAAAGGAGGAATTGGCTTTGGGGGTGACCAGTGAGATATAACTGCTGGAGCGTGTGTTACGAGTGGGTGGTGCTATGGTGACCAGTGAGCTGAGATAAGGCGGGGCTTTACCTAGCAGAGACTTGTAGATAACCTGTAGTCAGTGGGTTTGGCGACGAGTATGAAGCGAGGGCCAACCAACGAGAGCGTACAGGTCGCAATGGTGGGTAGTGTATGGGGCTTTAGTGACAAAACGGATGGCACTGTGATAGACTGCATCCAGTTTGTTGAGTAGAGTGTTGGAGGCTATTTTATAGATGAGAGTTTACAGTCTAACCAGAGACCCAGGTATTTGTAGTTATCCACGTATTCTAAGTCAGAGCCGTCAAGAGTAGTGATGCTGGACGGGCGAGCAGGTGCGGGCAGTGATAAATTGAATAGCATGCATCTAGTTTTACTTGCGTTTAAGAGCAGTTGGAGGCCACGGGAGGAAAGTTGTATGGCATTGAAGCTCGTCTGGAGGTTAGTTAACCTGTTGGGGCTAGGGGGCAGTATTTTCACGGCTGGATAAAAAAACTTACCCGATTTAATCTGGTTACTAATCCTACCCAGTAACTAGAATATGCATATACTTATTATATATGGATAGAAAACACCCTAAAGTTTCTAAAACTGTTTGAATGGTGTCTGTGAGTATAACAGAACTCATTTGGCAGGCAAAACCCTGAGACAGATTCTGACAGGAAGTGGATACCTGATGTGTTGAATTACCTTTAAGCCTATGCCATTGAAACACACAGGGGCTTATTAATGTTTTGGCACTTCCTATTGCTTCCACTAGATGTCACCAGCCTTTACAAAGTGTTTTGAGTCTTCTACTGTGAGATCTGACCGAACAAGAGCCTTGGAACGGTGATGGCCGATTAGACTCTGGCGCGCGAGTTCATGTTGGGTACCCTCGTTCCAATACGTTTTAAAAGAGAATGCATTCGTCCACCTTGAATATTATTCATGTTCTGGTTAAAAAAGGAACTAATGATTTATGCTATACAACGTTTGACATGTTTGAACGAACGTAAATATATTTTTTCCCCTCGTTCATGAAGTGAAGTCCGGCGGGCTTAGATCATGTGCTAACAACACGGAGCTTTTTGGACATAAATGATGAGCTTTTTTGAAAAAAACTACATTCGTTATGGACCTGTGATACCTGGAAGTGACATCTGATGAAGAGAATCAAAGGTAATGGATTATTTACATAGTATTTTCGATTTTAGATCTCTCCAACATGGCGGTCAGTCTGTATCGCAAAGCGTATTTTTCTGGGGGCAGTGCTCAGATTATTGCAAAGTGTGATTTCCCAGTAAGGTTATTTTTAAATCTGGCAAGTCGATTGCGTTCAAGAGATGTAAATCTATAATTCTTTAAATGACAATATAATATTTTACCAATGTTTTCTAATATTAATTATTTAATTTGTTGTGCTGACTTGACTGCCGGTTATTGGAGGGAAACGATTTCCTGAACATCAACGCCATAGTATAATGCTGTTTTTGGATATAAATATGAACTTGATAGAACTAAAAATGCATGTAATGTCTAACATAATGTCCTAGGAGTGTCATCTGATGGAGATTGTCAAAGGTTAGTGCATCATTTTAGCTGGTTTTATGGTTTTGGTGACGCCTGTCTTTGAATTGACAAAACATTACACACAGCTATTGTCAATGTACTCTCCTAACATAATCTAACTTTATGCTTTCGCCGTAAAACCTTTTTAAAATCGGACAACGTGGTTAGATTAAGGAGATGTTTATCTTTCAAAGGGTGTAAGATAGTTATATGTTTGAAAAATTTGAATTTTGACATTTATTTGGTTTCAAATTTGCCGCTCTTGAAATGCACCTGCTGTTGATAGGGTGCACCACGGGTGGCACGCTAGCGTCCCACATAGCCCCAAGAGGTTAACACAGTGTCCAAAGAGGGGCCAGAAGTATACAGAAGGGTGTCGTCTGCGTAGAGGTGGATCAGAGAATCACCAGCAGCAAGAGCAACATCATTGATGTATACAGAGAAGAGAGTCGGCCCGAGAATTGAACCCTGTAGCACACCCATAGAGACTGCCAGAGGTCCGGACAACAGGCCCTCCGATTTGACACATTGAACTTTATCAGAGAAGTAGTTGGTAAACCAGGCGAGGCAATCATTTGAAAAACCAAGGCTGTCGAGTCTGCCAATAAGAATGTGGTGATTGACAGAGTCGAAAGCCTTGGCCAGGTCGATGAATTCGGCTGCATAGTAATGTCTCTTATCGATGGCGGTTACGATGTCGTTTAGGACCTTGAGCGTGGCTGAGGTGCACCCATGACCAGCTCTGAAACCAGATTGCATAGAGGAGAAGGTACGGTGGGATTCGAAATGGTCGGTAATCTGTTTGTTAAATTGGCTTTCGAAGACCTTAGAAAGACAGGGTAGGATAGATATAGGTCTGTAGCAGTTTGGGTCTAGAGTGTCACCCCCTTTGAAGAGGGGGATGACCGCGGCAGCTTTCCAATCTTTGGAAATCTCAGACGATACGAAAGAGAGGTTGAACAGGCTAGTAATAAGGGTTGCAACAATTTCGGCAGATAATTTTAGAAAGAGAGGGTCCAGATTGTCTAGCCCGGCTGATTTGTATGGGTCCAGATTTTGCAGCTCTTTCAGAACATCAGCTATCTGGATTTGGGTGAAGGAGAAATGTTGGGGGCTTTGGCGGGTTGCTATGGAGGGTGCCGGGCAGTTGACCGGGGTAGGGGTAGCCAGGTGGAAAGCATGGCCAGCCGTAGAGAAATGCTTGTTGAAATTCTCAATTATAGTGGATTTATCGGTGGTAACAGTGTTTCCTAGCCTCAGAGCAGTGGGCAGCTGGGAGGAGGTGCTCTTATTCTCCATGGACTTTACAGTGTCCCAGAACTTTTTTGAGTTAGTACTACAGGATGCAAATTTCTGTTTGAAAAAGCTAGCCCTAGCTTTTCTAACTGCCTGTGTGTATTTGTTCCTAACTTCTCTGAAAAGTTGCATATCACGGGGGCTGTTCGATGCTAATGCAGAATGCCACAGGATGTTTTTGTGCTGGTCAAGGGCAGACAGGTCTGGAGTGAACCAAGGACTATATCTATTCCTAGTTCAAAATTTTTTGAGTGGGGCATGCTTATTTAAGATGGTGAGGAAGACACTTTTAAAGAATAGCCAGGCATCATCTACTGACAGGATGAGGTCAATGTCATTCCAGGATACCCCGGCCAGGTTGATTAGAAAGGCCTGCTTGCAGAAGTGTTTTAGGGAGCGTTTGACAGTGATGAGGGGTGGTTGTTTGGTCGCAGACCCATTACGGATGCAGGCAATGATCGCTGAGATCTTGATTGAAAACAGCAGAGGTGTATTTGGAGTGCGAGTTAGTTAGGATGACATCTATGAGGGTGCCCGTGTTTACGGATTTGGGGTTGTACCTGGTAGGTTCATTGATAATTTGTGTGAGATTGAGGGCATCAAGCTTAGATTGTAAGATTGACGGGGTGTTAAGCATGTCCCAGGTTAGGTCACCTAGTAGCACGAGTTCAGAAGATAGATGGGGGGCAATCAATTCACATATGGCATCGAGGGCACAGCTGGGGGCAGAGGGAGGTCTATAGCAAGCGGCAACAGTGAGAGACTTGTTTCTGGAAAGGTACATTTTTAGAAGTAGAAGCTTGAATTGTTTGGGTACAGACTTGGATAGTAATACAGAACTCTGCAGGCTATCTTTGCAGTAGATTGCAACACCGCCCCCTTTGGCAGTTCTATCTTGGTGGAAAATGTTATAGTTAGCGATGGAGATTTTAGGGTTTTTGGTGGTTTTCCTAAGCCAGGATTCAGACACAACTAAGACATCCGGGTTGGCAGAGTGTGCTAAAGCAGTGAGTAAAACAAACTTAGGGAGTAGGCTTCTAATGTTAACATGCATGAAACCAAGGCTTTACCGATTTACAGAAGTCAACAAATGAGAGAACCTGGGGAGTGGGAGTGGAGCTAGGCACTGCAGGACCTGGATTAAACTCCACATCACCAGAGGAGAAGTAGGATAAGGGTACGGATAAAGACTATACGAACTGGCCATCTAGCACGTTTGGAACAGAGAGTAAAAGGAGCATGTTTCTGGGCACGATAGCATAGATTCAAGGCATAGTGTACAGGCAAAGGTAAGGTAGGATGTGAGTACATTGGAGGTAAACCTAGACATTGAGTAATGATGAGAGAGATATTGTCTCTAGAGACGTTTAAACCAGGTGATGTCATCGCATATGTAGGAGGTGGAACAACATGGTTGGTTAAGGCAAATTGAGCAGGGCTAGAGGCTCTATAGTAAAATAAGACAGTAATCACTAACCAGGACATTAATGGACGAGGCATATTGATATTAGAGAGGCATGCGTAGCCAAGTGAACATATGGGTCCAGTGACAAGCTAGCAGTTAGCAGACCGGGGCTGGCAAGCTAGCAGTTAGCAGACCGGGTTAGCAAGCAAGCAGTTGGCAGACCGGGGCAGGCAAGCTAGCAGTTAGCAGACCGGGGCAAGCAAGCTAGCAGTTAACAGACCTGGGCTAGCAAGTTAGCCTTTGGGGGATGTCGCGATGGGGGTTAGTCTGTTTTTGCCTCTTAGTGCGGTGACGTCGATAGACCAGACGTGGAATTAGTAGGGTTCCAAGTAGCTCTAGGTAGCAAGTAGGCCGCGGTTAGCAGAATGGGCCTTCAGCAAGCTTCGCGCCTGAGGGGCCTGTTGGAATCCTTGGGCAGATTATGTCGGTATTCCAGTCGTAGAGGATCGGCGGGGTTCCGTGCCGCGTACCGGCAGTAGAAGGGGTCCAGATATTGTAGCCCAGGAGTGGGCTTCGGTGGTAGCACAGGAGCCCTGGCCGGGCTAGCTTCAGGCTAATTGGTGCTTGCTCCGGGATGGAAACGCTAGCCAGGAGTAGTCACCCGGGATTGCGGTTAGCTAGTTGCGAAGATCCAGATGAAAATGTTCAGAGTTTGCGGTAGGAATCCGGGGATATGGGGGAAAAAAAAGTATAATAATAATAGGTCCGTTATGCTCTAGTTTGAGTCACGTTGTTTGAACTGGCGAGAGCTTTCCGAGCTAAAGGTTAGCTGATGACCGCTAGCAATGGTTTTCTGACTGATAGCTGGTTAGTTGTTAGCTGGCTAGCTTCAGTTGAGGGATTCCAGATCCGAAGTAAATAGAAATACTTTAGAAAAAAAACAGATCCACACCACATTGGGTGAGGCGGGTTGCAGGAGAGTACTTAGAAGTTGAGGTTTAGGAAAATATTTTTAAAAGATATGGGAAGAAAAATGTGTAAAAAGATATATACAAGGGACACGACAGGACAAAGACAAAGACGTCTGACTGCTACGCCATCTTGGAGTGAGGCTGGCCCTCTATGGTTCCACCTGAGCTGAGAGCAGCAATAAGATGAGAGAATGAGGCGAGAGGAGAGAAGCAAGTTGCCTAAATGTAAAATTTTCAGGGTTCTTGCGTCATTGAAGTATTCATTTTGACGAATTATATGTCATAATTATAACGAGCCTGAAGTCATAATTAGGCATTTCTGCCAGAATCAGTCAAATTCGACGTCTGAGGTAAGTAGGACAGACACTAAATAAGGCAGTGACATAATGATGTCATTCACACATTTCACATTTTCCTTATGACACACACTTCTGTAGGAAATTAAATACACCCACACACCGCATCTCAACTGCACACTCATTCCCAAGACAGCCATCATTGTTAAGTAATCATTTACAGCCACAAATAATGAATTTAGCACAACATGACAAAAGATAAATTGACACCACTTAGCGCTGTTACCAGGTATCCAAAAAGATCACACGATACTAGCAGGAACATCTCCTGCTGTCAAAATTTGCCAATAAGATGGCAACAGAAATGGTGACAGATATTCAGTCGTCTCACATCAGTCAGTCAGACGAAAGCCCTAACTTGGGTGCTAAGTGCTAATGGTACGATTGACGGCGAACCTGCACTCTGTCAGCTGCTATTTACACACCCCAAAAGCACTTCCTGGAAAATTCCAGGCCTCGTAATTCATATCATCATCAGTTCCGAGCTGGTACATCTACTTTTCCAGGGGACCTGGGGGTGTGGAGTGAGCGTGGTTTAAGTCTAGATAGAGAGCAGGGTTAGATTTATCTGCATTTGAAAACAGGTGCTAGGGTGAAAATATTGTGGTATAACCACATAAATGTACAGTATAGGGCCCTATAAAATCTGTTGAATTTTATGCCAAATTCTGAATAGTTTTTTAGCCAAATCCCATTTTATCGGTTTTATTTTCCCAGGTTTGGTATTTTTCCCAGATTTTATAGTTTTTATATTTAAAAAAAATATAAAAACAACACAGTTGGATGTTCAAAGTCCACAACACTGCTTAATTCACATCTCTAGTTTTCATTCCAGTCTCCACATGTATCTCCTCACATTCCCTCTCCAAACTCTAATTCACTCCATATGCATTTTCTGCTCCAGGTATCTCCATAGTTTATTCCTCAGTTTAATATTCAAGGTATTTTAACCATTGTATTTTATAATATATCCACTGTACAAACTATGTAACTTTTACACACATTTTTGTTCCCTTTAGTTTCTCTCCACCGTCTCTCCTCTCTCCACATCTACTCCAACATTGCTGTAGTCTCTCTGTCTCTTTCAAAAAACTTTCCTCAAACATTTACATAGTTTTCCGCTCTAATATCAGTTCCTCCAAGGTTCCTCCAGTCTCTCTTCCCAGTTTCCACATCTATTATACCTCCATAGTATCTCTTACATACTATTTTCCATACTGTCTGATTCCAACAGTGTCCTTTATCTCTGCGTGTTCTAGTCTCAGCCTCTCTGCCCTCATCTCTCTCTCATCACATCCACATATCAGCATATCAGCGAGCGCCTGACATTCAGAGCAGTTTGAAGGACAGCTGAGGAAATGAGAAGGATATAATGGAACATGCCAGAAGCCTAAACAGCAGTCAGAGGCACTCTTTTAATGTGATCTGCTTGAGCGCTTCAATATTAAGAGCAATTAAAGAAAAATGGCAGTGACTGCATGAGGTGTCACATGCCTGATAGCATCAAAATAGCTGAACATCCACAGCCTACACAAACAGCAAAAGGGAACTGACAATCGCAGATAAGCTCTTTTTCCAGAAATCCTGGTAGGAAAATTCCCAGTTCCTGCTCATATCAGCCCCAGCATCTTTCCACAGCCCTGCTCCTGCCTTGTGCCATGCTCTGCTCTCCCAGGCCCTTCTCCCCAGCCCTGTTCCAGTGTAAGAAACCTAACAACCATCGAAGAGATGCCAAATACTGGACTGAGCAGAGTACTGTGTAAGCTTCCTCCGGTATGGTCTGGCGGCTGAGATCAAGATACACCCAAAACACAACCACGGCATAAGCAAAAATAGATACAGACTTGTGCCCTAGCCCCTCTCCAAACCTCAGAGGTGAGCCCAAGTTTTCCCCTGTGAGACAGCTTTATATGGAAAAGGATGGGAGGAGACGTGGGAGTGTATCCAGTGGAGCACTGGGTCAGCCATTCATCTCATATTTTTTCCATGTACCACTTGGCACAATCTCAGCTGCAGGAGAGAGTGTGGGAGTGTGCACAGGATCCATTGTGAGCAGGTGTGTGTGAATGTAAAGCAGGTGTTAGTGTGAGAGAGAAAGACGGAGGCCGAGAGAGAGAGTGCATGTCTGTGTGTGTGTCATATGTCATCACTGCCAAGTACCCTTCTATACCTTGGTGTAAGGATACAGAGCTCAAGGGAGGGACAACAACTCACATTTACAATGGGGGAAAGGAGAGAGAGAGAAAGAAATAGAGAGGGAGAGAGAGTGTTTGAGAATGGAGAGACAGAGCGGGAGAGAGAGAATGGAAAGCGAGAAAGAGGGAGATAAAGAGAGAGAGTGTGAGAATGGAGACACAGAGAGAGCAGAGCCATGCACATACCTTTCAGGGGGCAGATGCTCAAAATCCCCCCCTCCCCTCCCAAATAAAACAAGAAAAAGAAAATAGACTTTCGTAATTTATAACTAGAGCTCTAGAGATTCATAACATACCAACTGACTGTGTACCCAAAATCTCAACATTTATAGTTAGATTTATTTATTTTCTGCAAAAACAACACATTCACTCATTACACATGGTAGTGCCAGTGATTCCTAGGCCTACTAAAAGACGACGAGCAATGATTGTTGATGATTGATTAACTAACTGCAAGCCGCTCTGGATAATCTGCTAAATGACAACAACAATTTTCTGAGATTCAAGAAAAGTTTGATGTGCAATTTGTCACATTTACATTTTCTAAATAAAATGACAAAGGAATTCATAAAAATAACGAAATCCACCGATCTGCAGTGGGCACTTTTTCATAAGAGCGCAAAAGTGCCTGAAAGTGAGAATGGAGAGACAGAGGGAGTGAGAGAGAGAGCACGAGACAGAAACAGAGACACAGAAACAGTGAGAAATTAGTGATAGAGTTGATATCTAAGCAAGAACCTCCAGGAGAATACTCCTTCCCTGTGTGGATCAAACTCCTAGTGAGAGAGACACTGCCTAGTGAGAGAGACACTGTGATTAAGTGAAAGTATGATGCCACTTTAATTCTCAAGCCATTATCTATTAGAATAACTTTCTGATGCTGAAAATGTTTAATCATGTTAAAAGACTGATTCTAAATTGTGCATGGGGCAGGATTAATTTGATGCTATTTTCTATTCACTGATCTAATTTGGTTCCCCTCCCTCCTTTCTCCACTCGCCGATGTTTCCAAGGGAAAGAAGTGGCACTTAAAAAACATCTTTATCACTCTGTCCCAACAACGGCGGAGCGAGAAAAAAACAAAAACTCTCTTTCTGTTAAAAAACATAACAACTATCCAAACAATAAAATGGTTACTTTTAGCCTCTATCACTAACCCGCATTTGAACAGAGAGAGAGTGAGAGAGAGATAGAGAAATCATAACTCAGGACAGGGCTACTGTCTGACTTTTGACAGGAGATATGCCTTTTTGACTTCGAAACTAGAATAGTCCCAGTGACAGTTTCACCGCTCTGAATAGCAGTTTTAAAGGGCGACAACACATCCTGATTTGGCCTCATTTTAGATTTGGTTCATTAAGAAATGCTAGCAGCCATGACTGAATTCAAACGTGAGTAGGTTTCGGGGTGTGGTTTGATGTGGATGTCTCAGGTGGGAAGAGTTATCCAAGTAATTTTGCCAATTAGCTTAGTAACTGTGGCAAAGTGGGTTTGGCTTTGAATAGCCTATGTCTGGGGATAGTTAGTGACCGTCAATAAAAAACACAATGTAAATGGGACAATATTTTCATGTTGCACATATTTTAGTTGTCCCATTAAATAATTGCAATATTTGTATATGAATTTCTACAATGTATAGTTGGTTTGAGGTTTTTAAGTCATAGGAATTTGGAGCTATTGATCTTTTAAAGGAGAATGGAAACACTTTAGGAAGTAAATCTAAGCAAAGAGATGTATCCAATCCATTAATGCTAAACATGTGCATTTAACATAAAAACATCTTTATATTTAGTATTTTGATCGTCAACTAGGTTTATTTGAGCTATAGTCAGTGCCATTTTAAATTGCCATAGGAACGACTGATGCCAGTACGTCACTGGCAGAACTCAGCAAATTATCTGTGGTATTGAGTTTTCGCGCGGAGAGTGAATCGAAGACAGTGAGGCTAGGTGTGGACAACGAAGATGGGAATTCAAACATGAACTGTATAGCGCCAGGCTGTATGAATTGGCAACAAAAAAATCCGTCTGCCCGAGGATCCACAACTTTTGAAGAAGTGGCTCTTTGTCCCGAAGAGGAAGGACGTTCCAGCTCGAGCTAGCAGGATCTGCAGACAGCATTTCGCGGTGGCAGACGTCGCAATAAAAGGCACTTTCGATGCGGCAACCGGGAGTTTCCGAATGGAAACGAGTCATATGCCTACGTTGAAGCCCTCTGCTTGCACCTCTATTTTGAATTTTGAGGGTTATGGAGTAGGGGTTACCGACCGACCATCATCAACATCGCTGACTTCGGAGTCAAGCAAAAGCCAGACTGAACGGAGGAGGCAACACGAGTGAATGGAGCGTGGGGTAACGTTTACCGGTCATGAGTCATGACTGTTGTTGACTAGGCTAGCGTTAGACACTGGACAACGTTGTTGCAACTCTAGTTGAAGGTAACTAGCTAATTTTGTCTGATATGTTTTGTGTAACAACCCCCAGCAAATAACGTTAACAAGCAAATCAACTGCAACTAAAATTGCAACACAGTTTCTCTGTGTAGCCCTGTTATTAGGTAGTTACCGTAGCTAGCTTCCACCTCAGATAGTCAAGCACTGTAATACATTTTGTTGACAGATTTGTTTTTGGAATGTTTTGATAGCTCCACCTCATTCAGCAAGACTGACGTTGACATAGCTAATATTTGCTGAAAAATAAATGTCCCTGTATTTGCTGTGTGTGTGTGTGTGTGTGTGTGTGTGTGTGTGTGTGTGTGTGTGTGTGTGTGTGTGTGTGTGTGTGTGTGTGTGTGTGTGTGTGTGTGTGTGTTGCCAAAGCGTACAAGACAGGTTGCTTGTTAATGCCAAGTAATATATTTGGGTTCAGTTGTCTTAACAAAACGTTTGTTTGTTTTAAGGATGAAATCTTCATCCCTGAAAAGGTTGTCATCCTGGAGGAGGCAGAGGAGGTACATGCAAATTCATGTTATTTCTAAGGATATTGTTTATTACAAGACACAATCTGTCATTCCTGAGGCCATTTTGGATATTTTTTATTTTTTTAACCTTTTATTTAACTAGGCAAGTCAGTTAAGAACAAATTCTTAATTGTCCTCTTAGGGCTAGGGGGCAGTATTTTCATGGCCGGATGAAAAATGTACCCAATTTAAACAGGTTACTACTCTGTCCCAGAAACTAGAATATGCATATTATTAGTGGATTTGGATAGAAAACACTCTGAAGTTTCTAAAACTGTTTGAATGGTGTCTGTGAGTATAAGAGAACTCATATGGCAGGCAAAAACCTGAGAAAAATCCAAGCAGGAAGTGGGAAGTCTGGTGCTTGTAGTCCTTTCAAGTGATTGCCTTGACTGTATACAGTGACTTAGGGTTCATTTTGCACTTCCTAAAGCTTCCACTAGATGTCAGCAGTCTTTACAACAGTGTTTGAAGATTCTATGGTGAATTTGAAGGGAATACCAGCTGTGGTAAACTGGTGTCCCATTATAAGGCATGGGCTCAAGTCACGCCCAATGACTTGGGAGCGAGCTGAGTTCATATTCACTCCTAAATAGAATGGATAGGTCTAGTTGGAATTTTATTCAAGGTATATGATAAAAACAACCTAAAGATTGATTCTATACATCTTTTGACATGTTTCTACAAACTGTAGTATAACTTTTTTGAATTTTCGTCTGGACTAAGTAAGCACGTGCATAGTGGATTTGGATAGTGAACCTAACGCGCGAACAAAATTGATTATTTGGAAATAAATATAAACTTTATCGAACATTTATTGTGGAGCTGGGATTCCTGGGAGTTTCTTCTGATGAAGATAATCAAAGGTAAGTGAATATTTATAATGTAATTTCTTAGTTTTATTGACTCCAAGATGGCGGGTTTCTGTTTGCTAGTTGTTAGTTTCATCTGGGCTGTACTCAGATTATTGCAAATTGTGCTTTCGCCGTGAACCCTTTTTGAAATCTGACAAAGCGATTACATTTAGGAGAAGTGTATCTATAATTCTGTGCATAACACTTCTATATTGATCAATGTTTACGATGAGAATTTACATACTATGTGTGCTCATTGTGCTGATTCACCGGAAGGTTTGGAGGGAAAACATTTCTCAACATTAGGCGCCAATGTAAAATGCTGTTTTTGGATATAAATATGACCTTTATCGAGCAAAACATACATGTATTGTGTAAAATAATGTCCTAGGAGTGTTATCTGATGAAGATCGTCAAAGGTTAGGGCTTCATTTAGCTGTGTTTTGGGTTTTTGTGATGCATCTAGTTGCTTGGAAAATGGCTGTGTGGTGTTTCTTGTGAAGTTTATGTCCTAACATAATCTAATTTTATGCTTTCGCCGTAAAGCCTTCTTGAAATTGGACAATGTGGTTAGATTAACGAGAAGTTTATCTTTAAAATGGTGTAAAATAGTTGATTGTTTGAGAAAATGGAATGAAATGGAATGAAAATGGAAAGGAATGGAATCAAAATCAATCCCGTTAACAGGATGAGAACGGGAAGGGGTCACCAACAGGTTAACTGGCTTCCCTAGTTAAATAAAGGTTAAATAAAAAAATATGCAGTGATTCTTGAATCTGACTATAGCCTAATAGATGCCTTAATTGTTTTCTACCAACAGCAGATAACAGTTAGTCAGTGGTGTAAAGTACTTAAGTAAAAATACTTTAACCTGTTAGGGCTAGGGGGCAGTATTTGCACGGCTGGATATTTTTTTTTACCCGATTTAATCTGGTTACTAATCCTACCCAGTAACTAGAATATGCATATACTTATTATATATGGATAGAAAACACTCTAAAGTTTCTAAAACTGTTTGAATGGTGTCTGTGAGTATAACAGAACTCATTTGGCAGGCAAAACCCTGAGACATTTTCTGACAGGAAGTGGATACCTGATGTGTTGTATTACCTTTAAACCTATGCCATTGAAAAACACAGGGGCTGAGGAATATTTTGGCACTTCCTATTGCTTCCACTAGATGTCACCAGCCTTTACAAAGTGTTTTGAGACTTCTGGAGGGAGATCTGACCGAACAAGAGCCATGGAACGATGATGGCCCATTAGACACCTGGCGCGCGAGTTCATGTTGGGTACCCTCGTTCCAATACGTTATAAAAGAGAATGCATTCGTCCACCTTGAATATTATTCATGTTCTGGTTAAAAAAGGCCCTAATGATTTATGCTATACAACGTTTGACATGTTTGAACGAACGGAAATATATTTTTTCCCCTCGTTCATGAAGTGAAGTCCGGCGGGCTTAGATCATGTGCTAACAAGACGGAGATTTTTGGACATAAATGATGAGCTTTTTTGAACAAAACTACATTCGTTATGGACCTGTGATACCTGGAAGTGACATCTGATGAAGAGAATCAAAGGTAATGGATTATTTACATAGTATTTTCGATTTTAGATCTCCCCAACATGGCGGCTAGTCTGTATCGCAACGCGTATTTTTCTGGGCGCAGTGCTCAGATTATTGCAAAGTGTGATTTCCCAGTAAGGTTATTTTTAAATCTGGCAAGTTGATTGCGTTCAAGAGATGTAAATCTATAATTCTTTAAATGACAATATAATAATATTTTACCAATGTTTTCCAATTTTAATTATTTAATTTGTGGTGCTGACTTGACTGCCGGTTATTGGAGGGAAACGATTTCCTCAACATCAATGCCATAGTAAAACGCTGTTTTTGGATATAAATATGAACTTGATAGAACTAAAAATGCATGCATTGTCTAACATAATGTCCTAGGAGTGTCATCTGATGGAGATTGTAAAAGGTTAGTGCATCATTTTAGCTGGTTTTATGGTTTTGGTGACCCTGTCTTTGAATTGACAAAACATTACACACAGCTATTGTCAATGTACTCTCCTAACATAATCTAACTTTATGCTTTCGCCGTAAAACCTTTTTGAAATCGGACAACGTGGTTAGATTAAGGAGATGTTTATCTTTCAAAGGGTGTAAGATAGTTGTATGTTTGAAAAATTTGAATTTTGACATTTATTTGGTTTCAAATTTGCCGCTCTTGAAATGCACCTGCTGTTGATGGAGTGCACCACGGGGGAGACGCTAGCGTCCCACCTAGCCCATAGAGGTTAAATAAACTTTTTATGTGGTGCCCCAAGATTGCTAATGTGTTTACTGTTACAGGATTAATTGAATCATCGTAATAATTCAGAAAATGGTAACTCGTTAAATAAACTTGTTATGTGGCGCCCCAAGATTGCTAATGTGTTTACTGTTACAAGATTAATTGAATCATCATAATAATTAAACATAGTTAATTGATTTTATAAAACAATCGTCATAACATTAATGACACGACAGGGGTACAGGTTAGTCGAAGTAATTTGTAAAGTGACTATGCATAGATAATAAACAGTAATTAGCAGCAGTGTAAAAACAAAGGGTGGGGGGTCAATGTAAATAGTCAAGGTGGCCATTTGATTAATTGTACAGCAGTCTTATGACTTGGGGGTAGAAAATGTTAAGGAGCCTTTGGTCCTAGACTTGTGCGGTAGCAGAGAGAACAGTCTACGATTTGGGTGATTGTAGTGATTGTAGTCCTTGGCAATTTTTTAGGCCTTCCACTGACACCGACTAGCATATACGTTCTGGATGGCAGGAAGCTTGGCCCCAGTGATGTACTGGGCCGTACGCACTACCCTCTATAGCGCCTTATGGTCAGATGCAGAGCCGTTGCCATACCAGGTGGTAATGCAAATGGTCAGGATGCTCTCGATGGTGCAGCTGTAGAACTTTTTCAGGATTTGGGGACCCATGCCAAATCTTTTCAGTCTTCTGAGGGGGAAAAGGTATTGTCGTGCCCTCTTCACAACTATCTTGGTGTATTTGGACCATCATACTTCATTGGTGAAGTGGACACCAAGGAACTTGACACTCTCAACCCGCTCCACTTCAGCCCCGTCGATGTTAATGGGGGCCTGGCCTGTTCGGCCCTCATTTTCCTATTGTCCACGATCAGTCTTGCTCACATTGAGGGAGAGGTTGTTGTCCTGGTACCACACTGCCAGGTCTCTGACCTCCTCCCTATAGGCTGTCTCATTGTTGTTATCAGAACTCAGGTTAAGACCCAGATGCAGACAGCTAGAGTCACAGATGTTTATTGACCAAAACAGGGGGCAGGCAAAAGACAGGTCAAAGGTAGGCAGAGGTCCGTAATCCAGGCCAGAGTCAATAAGGTACACAACAGCAGGCAGGCTCGGGGGTCAGGACAGGCAGAGGTTCGTAAACGGGTCAGAGTCAAGGCAGGTACAGAACGGCTGGCAGGCCGAATGATCAGAACTGGGGAAAATAGGAAACAGAACTTAAGAAAGCAGGGAGACAGGAAATCACGATGATAAGACCTGACAAGACAAGACGAACTGGAAACAGAGAAACAGAGAACACGGGTATAAATAATGAGGAAGAAGGGCAACACCTGGAGGGCAGTGGAGACAAGCACAAAGACAGGTGAAGCAGATTAGGGTGTGACAGTTGTTGGTGATCAGGCCTACCACTGTTGTGTTGTCAGTGTTGAAGCTTGAGGATGGTGGTGACTCATTCGTTTTTAGCTCAAATGGTTTGGGTTTTATAGATGATTTTGTGACGATTTTCTTTTCCGGAACCATTCATGTGTAGAGAAAGACTGCTTTCACGAGCACCATGTTATGGAATAGGCTCAAACTTTATATTGGCGGAAAGATCTACAAAATAAACGGTAAGTCTCTAGCATAAACACATGGGGAGCTATTCGATATACAAAATGACATCAACATATGATGCACGGGTGTGTCAATAGACTTATTTAAAAATATTGTCCCATGTACATTATGTAATTTACTGATGGTCCCTAACTAGCCTCATAGGGATATTGAATTTCAAACCAAATTGACCATCATGGGCATTACGATCAGGCAGCTGAGTTCCAAATGAATGATTACTTGGGTGCTGTCAGCTGTGGGAATGTGGTCAGGAGACTGACTTTATGACCAGAATTATCCTATTTACACTTTGCAGTACATTTTTACAAGGGAAGAAATGTTTCTGACCCATATTGATGCCACATACGCCATTTTCAAAATGAGAAGTTGCTTTTTAGGTGCTGTCGCTCTATAAATCTTCTTCAGGATTGGTATCCCTTCCATGAGACGGTTGAGCTAACGTAGGCTAATGCGATTAGTAAGTAACAAGACAATTTCCCAGGACATAGACATATCTGATATTGGCAGAAAGCTTAAATGCTTGTTAATCTAACTGCACTGTCCAATTTACAGTAGCTAATACAGTGAAAGAATACCATGCTATTATTTGAGGAGAGTGCACAATTTTGAACATGAAAAGTTATTAATAAACAAATTAGGCACATTTAAGCAGTATTGATACAACATTTTGAACATAAATGCAATGGTTCATTGGATCAGTCTAAAACGTTGAACATACACTGATGCCATCTAGTGGCCAAAATCTAAATTGCAGCTGGGCTGGAATAATACATTATGGCCTTTCTCTTGCATTTCAAAGATGGTACAAAAAAATACAAAAAAACGTTGTTTTTTTTCTTTTACCAGATTTATTGTGTTATATTCTACTACATTCCTTTCACATTTCCATAAACTTCAAAGTGTTTACTTTCAAATGGTACCAAGAATATGCATATCCTTGCTTCAGGGCCTGCGCAGTTAGACTTGGGTATGTCATTTTAGGCGAAAATTGAAAAAAAGAGGCTAATCCTTTAAGAGGTTTTAAGCTTATTCAGCCTTTGTGTTAGTTCTCGAAACGGAGCCATTTAAGTTATTAGATGTGAGTTACTGTCTAGTATATTTCTGGCCATGGGGTTTTATTTATTCTCTCTCTCTCTCACACACACACACACACACACACACACACACACACACACACACACACACACACACACACACACACACACACACACACACACACACACACACACACACACACACACACCCCCGTGTACTCATCACACCCGTGATGAATAGGAGACAGAGAGACGAAGAGAAAGATCTCTCCTCTGCCTTTTTGTCGCTCTATTTTATCATGGGAATCACCTCATTTAGACTGAGCACTGCTCCATTCATCTGTTATTGTTGTTGGCAAAATCCATTTCCTCCCGGCACCATGTGTGCATATGCGTCATACAGCTACTCACTATTGTGCATGTGCAGGCACACATGCATGCAAGAATACATGCACACACAAACCTTCAAACAAACACACACACAAACCCTATTCAGAATTGTTTGTTGTTGTGAACACTTCAGTATTCTCCCTTTTAAAAAAATATCTACATTGGCCATGCAAATTATAATGTAAAGTGTAATTTGTCAAAGTAACATCCTCACCACAAAGCATAGAAATACTGGGAACAACTCCTCTACTCCCGTATGCATTCATGTGTTGTGTTGTGTTCCCTTCCATGTCAGGAGAGCGAAAGTCCTTGACAGGGGAGGTTGTACTGGAAGCTTAAGGATATAACACATGATAACACACACACACACACACACACACACCACACACACACACACACACACACACACACACACACACACACACACACACACACACACACACACACACACACACACACACACACACACACACACACACACACACACACACACACACACACACACACGTGCAGGGAAACACACACACACCTAATGACATGATGACATTTCATAATTGAGCCGGATCACTAACAATATACACAGAGATGATTCCCTACGTAGAGCACTACTTTTGACCAGAGCCTTATGGTCCCTGGTCATAAGTAGTAAATAAGTAGGTCATAAGTAGTAAATAGGGAATAGGAAACCATTTGAGACGCAGCGACCTGCCAGTGTATGGGAATCTTTGGAGGATGGTATGAAAGCCATGGCAGGCATCTCACGGTAATACGACATGACAGCCTTCACCTTGGATGATAGAGACGGGAAGAAAACTATAAAAATGCTTATAAATATCTTATAAAGCCACTATGGGGATGGGGAATAGGAGAAGGCAGGATGCGGGGAGGGTGTGTGTGTATATTTGTACCACTGTGTGAGGTTTACCTGTATTTTTACTGGTTGTATATTGCCTGTGTGTTCTGCGTGTGTGTGTTTGTGTGTGTGTGTGTTGTCAACGGTTGAATGCTGTTGGGTGTGTTAGAGTTCTGTTGCAGGGGCTAATATCACACTACTCAAATGGAATAGAGGATTGTGTGTGTGTATGTGTGCGTGTGTGTTTGTGAGAGTGTGGCACTGTGTGACGTTTATCTGTGTTTTTACTGGTTGTTTTTGAATGTGTGTGCGTGTGTTTGTGTGTGTGTATGTTGTCAACGGTTGAATGCGGTTGGGAGTGTTATCACTCTACTGGAGTATAGGCATGTGTGTGTGTGTGTGCGTGTGTGCCACTATGTGAGGTTTACATTGCCTTGCAAATGTATTCACCCCCCTTGGTGTTTTTCCTATTTGTTGCATTACAACCTGTAATTTAAATGTCTTTTTCTTTGAATTTCATAAAATGGACATACATAAAATAGTCCAAATTGGTGAAGTAAAATGAAAAAAATATATATCTAAAAAAAAAAAACGGAAAAGTGGTGCGTGCATATGTATTCACCCCTTTGTTATGAAGCCCCTAAATAAGATCTGGTGTAACCAATTACCTTCAGAAGTCACATAATTAGTTAAATAAAGCCCACCTGTGTGCAATCTAAGTGTCACATGACCTGTAACATGATCTCAGTATATATACACCTGTCCTGAAAGGTCCATAGTCTGCAACACCACCTAGCAAGGGGCACCACCACCAAGCAAGACCAAGGAGCTCTCCAAACAGGTCAGGGACAAAGATGTGGAGAAATACAGATCAGGGTTGGGTTATAAAAAAACATCTGAAACTTTGAACATCCCACAGAGCACCATTAAATCCATTATTAAAAAATGTAAAGAATATCGCATCACAACAAACCTGCCAAGACAGGGCCGCCAACCAAAACTCATGAAACAGGCAAGGAGGGCATTAATCAGAGAGGAAACAAAGAGACCAAAGATAGCCCTGAAGGAGCTGCAAAGCTCCATAGCAGAGATCGGAGTATCTGTCCATAGGACCACTTTAAGGCGTACACTCCACGGGCGCAGCCAGAGCCGCTCGCCAGCCGGGCGCAGCCAGGGTCGCCCACCAGCCGGGCGCAGCCAGGGTTACCCGCCAGTCCTCCGGCGCAGCCAGGGATGCCACCTAAGTGGGCTAAGCCGAGGGTGGAGCGGGGTCCACGTCCTGCACCAGAGCCGCCGCCGTAGGAAGGCCCACCCGGACCCTCCCCTTTAGAGTCAGGTTTTGCAGCCGGAGTACGCACCTTTGGGGGGGGTACTGTAACGCCCTGGCCATAGAGAAGGTTTTTTGTTCTCTATTTTTGGTTAGGCCAGGGTGTGACATGGGTGGGCGTTCTAGGTTTCTTTTTCTATGTTGGTGGTTTTCTTTGTTTCGGCCGTGTATGGCTCTCAATCAGGAACAGGTGTAGATCGTTGTTGCTGATTGAGAGTCATACATAGGCAGCCTGTTTTTCCTTTGGGGTTTGTGGGTGAATATTTTTCTGTTTAGTGTTTGGTTATACCTGACAGAACTGTTGCTGGTCGTTTTTTGGTTTATTTTTGTATAGTGTTCATTTGATCCATTAAAATCATTCACAATTAACACATCCTCCGCTGCACCTTGGTCTCATTTTGACGACGGCCGTTACATTATTTTATGGTTCATACGGCCTCCAGGCAAAAAGCTGTCATATCGTAATAGCAATGTCCATTTTTGGTTGAGTTGTCAACAAATGTGAATTCTACTTAAAATAAAACAAACCCTTGAAATCCTGGCATTGATTTGTGGCTGAAATCTGTTTAAAGTGTATGTATTGTTGACAATTTTTGCGGCATTGGCCGCTGATTGGCTGAATACCCGGGACATGAGGTGGTTGGCATTGTCAACAAAGCAGCATGACAGAAATACAATTCCAAGTTTCCGGTAGTTTTGTTAAGAAGATATATAAAGTGATCTGTGCATTTGAACAACAGCATAAATACACCTATTTCATGTTTGCATGTCAAAAACCAAATGACAACTGCTGCACACGCTGCCACTGTTTTGAACAGATTAGATTATACTATTTAGAACGAGAAGCCAGCTCACGAATGAACGAGTACCAAGACAAGAGCAGAACCAGAAGTTCTGACTGAACGGACGCACATTTGAGCGCCCCAGGACGGTCCATTTACTTTGTGCTGTTATAATTTATGCTATTGGGTAGTTCAATCAAAGCAATGTTCACATTCCTATGCACCCACGGACACGGAGCTGGCAATCACTGAGGGGTAGAGCAGGAAGTAATTGAACAGCTTGTTTTGAAAAATATATTTTTCAAACAGGAAAATGAACACATTTACTGCACTTACAGTTTTTAAACATAATCCATGAATTCTATAATATACATTACCAGTCAAAAGTTTGGACACACCTACTCATTAAAGGGTTTTTCTTTATTTTTACTATTTTCTACATTGTAGAATAATAGTGAAGACATCAAAACTATGAAATAACACATATGGAATCATGTAGTAAACCAAAAAGTGTTAAACAAATCAAAATATACTTTACAAGTGGTGAAGTGGCACTGCATCTCAGTGCAAGCGGCATCACTACAGTCCCTGGTTTTAATCCAGCCTGTATCATATCCGGCCGTGATTGGGAGCCCCATAGGGTGGCACACAATTGTACCAGCATCGCCCGAGAATGCCAAGAGTGTGCAAAGCTGTCATCAAAGAAAAGGGTAGCTACTTTGAAGAATCTAATATATATTTTGATTTGTTTAACACTTTTTTGCTTGCTACATGAATCCATATGTGACCTGTTCCAGGAAACTAGACGTATGTCGCGGGTCACTACTTCACAGGAGAGCGGTTTGAACACTTTTTTTTTATCAAAATGCATTTTTGGCAGAAATGCCTTCTCGAACATGTGAACTTTCATGTGCCTTAATAACAAACTTGTATGCCATCTGTAAATACAAATAAAATAGTTAAATTACGAGCCTAGTTGGTTTAGCCACAGAAAAAGCAGGCAACCTTCCCGCTAGCTACAATGGTTATTCCTTTAAAAGTTGCATCATACTGCAGCAAAGCTTGCAGGGTGCCGCAGAATTCTTTGGCACGTTATTTAAGTGTCAGCCATTGTTGCCATTAATGCTAGTTTGACCCCCAGAGGGAATCTTTGAGAAGTTATTGAAATGACATGGAGCTGTAGACATAAGAGTTCTGTTTACTGTAGCTGTTTTAGAGTAACTTACTTGTTGGCATACAGGCCTACTTCAATATACAGTATATCAATCAATCAATCATTCATTCAATTGTACATGTCATCACAAAGCATCCATGTCTTTAAATACATTCAAGCATTGTAGTTATAAAATGAAATAACAAAGGGAGCTTTGAATATTTAAACAATGAATAAACCTCAACATGTCGGCTAAAGCGATTTAATTCAGGAATGCAATTGAATGTTTTTAATATTAGGAAAATATGGTGCTGTACAACATGACCGGTCGGAGGTAGGCCTAGGCTACTAAGTGTGTAAGGGCTGTCTTCAGGAATGGACCAAAATGCGGCGGAGTTAGTGTTCAACATGATTTAACCTCTATGGGACCGGCGGGACGAATTCGTCCCACCTACGTAACAGCCACTGCCATCCTGTGGCGCGATTTTCAAAATCTTCAAAATCATATTACTTCAATTTCTCAAACATATGACTATTTTACAGCCATTTAAAGATAAGACTCTCGTTAATCTAACCACACTGTCCGATTTCAAAAAGGCTTTACAACGAAAGCAAAACATTAGATTATGTCAGCAGAGTACCAAGCCAGAAATAATCAGACACCCATTTTTCAAGCCAGCATATAATGTCACCAAAACCCAGAAGACAGCTAAATGCAGCACTCACCTTTGATGATCTTCATCAGATGACAACCCTAGGACATTATGTTATACAATACATGCATGTTTTGTTCAATCAAGTTCATATTTATATCAAAAACCAGCTTTTTACATTAGCATGTGACGTTCAGAACTAGCATACCCCCCGCAAACTTACGGGGAATTCGCTAACATTTTACTAAATTACTCACGATAAACGTTCACAAAAAGCATAACAATTATTTTAAGAATTATAGATACAGACCTCCTCTATGCACTCGATATGTCCGATTTTAAAATAGCTTTTTGGTGAAAGCACATTTTGCAATATTCTAAGTACATAGCCCAGGCATCACGGGCTCGCTATTTAGACACCCGGCAAGTTTAGCACTCACCATAATCATATTTACTATTATAAAAATGTCATTACCTTTTGTTGTCTTCGTCAGAATGCACACCCAGGACGTCTACTTCAATAACAAATGTTGGTTTGGTCCAAAATAATCCATCGTTATATCCGAATAGCGGCGTTTTGTTCGTGCGTTCCAGACACTATCCGAAATAGTAAAGAAGTGTCGCGCGCTTGGCGCAATTCCTGACAATAAAATTCAAAGTATTCAATTGCCGTACGTCGAAGCATGTCAACCGCTGTTTAAAATCAATTTTTACGTCATTTTTCTCGTAGAAAAGCGATAAAATTCCGACAGGGAATCTCCTTTTCGGCAAACAGAGGAAAAAATCCCAAAGGCGGGGGCGGTCGGGGTCACGCGCATAAGCTAGTGTCTCTTGATGGGCCACTTGAGAAAGGCGATAATGTGTTTCAGCCTGGGGCTGGAATGACGACATTCTCTTTTTTCCCGGGCTCTGAGAGCCTATGGACGACGTGGGAAGTGTCACGTTAGAGCAGAGATCCTTAGTAAATGATAGAGATGGCAAAGAAGTTCCAGAAATGGTCAGACAGGCCACTTCCTGTAAAGGAATCTCTCAGGTTTTGACCTGCCATTTGAGTTCTGTTATACTCACAGACACCATTCAAACAGTTTTAGAAAATTTAGGGTGTTTTCTATCCATATGTAATAAGTATATGCATATTCTAGTTACTGAGTAGGAGTGGTAACCAGATTAAATCGGGTATGTTTTTTATCCAGCCGTGTCAATGCTGCCCCCTAGCCCTAACAGGTTAAGTAAACGGAACACTATGCAATTTACAAAAAGAAGAAAACTGACAGCCAACACAGTCCTGTCAGGTGCAACCACTGTGACAAGAACAATTACCCACAAAACACAAAGGAAACGTAGGCAACTTATGTGTGACTCCCAATCAGCCACAACCCTCTACAGCTGTGCCTGATTGGAAGTCACACGGCCAAAATCAACGAACAATCAAAAACACACACTCTCTTCTGCCACGTCCTGACCCAACTACACCCTCTACTGGTCAGGACGTGACAAAGTGATTGCGAGTGAAGAGCAAAATAATCCTAACATTTGCACACCTTAATGCTAGGCTAACCAATACCCAAACGGAGATTCAGTGAAAATAAAAATGTATTGATTTTTCAAGACCAGTCCCCATGCTTGTCTCAGAGGTGCACAAAACAGTGCTGAAATAGTTGACCACAAGCGGGTATGCTATTGCTTCAAATCCTATTATAACAATTGGATGACTTTGAAAGTTTCAGTAAGCAACAATTTGTTGCCTTCATTAGCCTACTTTATTAAAATGTTTATGTTATTCAGTGATATTTATTCCCATAGTAATTCATTATGGATCCATCCAGATGTGATTAGAAAACAGTGCATTTGGTGGGCTATTAAGACATGGGAGAAGTGACATGCCTCGCAACCACCCATGAATACATTTAAAGTCCCTAAACTCGGCAAGAGTCTATTATCCTGCTGATAGCCATTCAAGGGTGGAAGGTTTCTTTTGTATTCTTAAAATAACTCCAGCACAGAGAAGAGAAAGGAGCCTTAAATAATTAAACAATGAATAAACCGCATCATGTCAGCTAAAGCGATTGAATTCACGAATGCATTTGACTGTTTTTAATATTGTCCATCAACCAAAAACACAGAAGCTGGCTTGATGAATACTATGGCCATTTCATCTGTTGTCTTTGGGTCGCAATGTCATTTTTTCTCAGATCAACAGCTCGTTTTTGAATGGTAACTGTGTTAAGGTTGGAGTTTGGGGTGGGATGAGGAAACCTCCTCTCTAGGTTTCTTCCTAGGTTTTGGCCTTTCTAGGGAGTTTTTCCTAGCCACCGTGCTTCTACACCTGCATTGCTTGCTGTTTGGGGTTTTAGGCTGGGTTTCTGTACAGCACTTTGAGATATCAGCTGATGTAAGAAGGGCTATATAAATAAATTTGATTTGATTTGATGAGGAGTACTGGAAAGGTGTGACTCCAGGTTACAATAGGCCGTAAGTATACAGCAGATGTAGCACCATGACCAGGATCTCTATTCATCATTTAAGTGAGCAGATTAGGGCTTTCAGGGGGAATGGAACATCTACTGGAGACATTTCAAAAATACTGTTAGACTTGGGGGTTATGTTGCTGAGTAGTTGAAATAAAAATTATTTTTATCATTGTTTTATTAACAAAAGCATAAAGAAGTTTGTACATTATATTCTTTATCCAACATTTTGCAGTTGCATGAGGTTTGGAGTTAGAAATGTTAAACTTTAGAGTACTTCATTAATACACTACTGTAAATAAAACACGTGGACAAATATATTATTGAATTTGCTAAAAAAATACAAACATACATTTTCATTGTTATACTAAGAAGTGGTTGCTATGGTGAATAATCCAATAATAATTGGTATGACACGGCTCTCAGAATTCATTAAGAGGCTTCATTCTTCAATATGTTTTAAATGCTCCAGGACCACTGACAGTTTCTTTTTTGACTGACGTAGGACTCTAGTGCCAGAGAAGAGAGACTCTCAGACTGAAAACACCTCCATTAACACCTCCACCGATAGATCAGCATTCTTACTCCACCTTGTGATAGTGTGGTGCAATTACATAATGCCACCATCTACCACTAACAGTCACGGCATAAGCTCAAAACTTTTAAAGGAAGAAAAACTGTATGATTGGCTGAGATAACGAGTGGCCTGGACATGCCAAGAGATGAGTTTGGATTGGTCTGCCATATAGCATGATTCTGTCTATTTGAGCTGGTCAGTATGTCTAGGTAATCCTGTCTGAACGTGGCTTTTTTTTAAATGTATCGCATAATAAAACTGCCTAAGCCTAATGTCAAGTTAAAGTGTACTGTTACCTTGCTAAAGTTAGCTGGCTGGCTCGCAAGCTAACATTACGTATATGGTCTCCACTTTCTGGAGGACCGAGTTGTGAAATCAGTGGAATTCGAGTATGATAGCTAAGGAGACGGAGAAAACACCTGTCTCCGGATTACAACTTCAAACTAAGGGCAACCACGACATCTGACAGGAGACGCATCCATCCATAATGTATACGAGTAAGAGAGTCTAAATAGCTAATTTTCAGATATTACATGTTTCTTATTTTGACAGAAAGTGGTTTTATTTCAAGTTAAAGTGTACTGCTAGCTAGCTAGCTAACGTTAGCTGGCTGGCTCGCAAGCAAACGTTATGTGTATGATCTTATTATTCATATCTCAGAGCTATTTGCTTGACTAGTTATTGCCTAATGTTAGCTAGCTAATATTGAACCTGGTTGGTTAGCTACCTGCAGATTCATGCAGGGTAGTAATGTCATGAGTTGGGATTATGGTTAATTGTTTAGCTAGCTAGCTACATGTCTTTATAAAAGACACTCAGTGTGCCAGAGTGCAGAATAACTGATGAATTTACGAACGCTCAACATCCGTTGAATATGGCCGGGGTCAGCAAACGTCAGCAAAAAAGCATACATTAGTTATTGCCAGCAGCACAGTTACAGTCAACAACACTCTGGATAACATGAAAACAGCCTAACCAGCTCTGCTAGGGTGAGTAAAATGGTCAGAGTGGGGTGTTCTCTCATTATGTGTCTGGAAGTAGCTAGCAAGCTAGCCAATGTTAGCCAGTTAGCTTGGGTGCTTGACTGCTGTTGTGAGATCAGAACGTTCAGATTAACCCTACTCATCGGCCAGAACATCCAGTGTGCACTCTGAACGCTCCGAGAACGAAATGCTCAGAATTTACGAACGGTAAATTTGACAGCACCGTTGCAGTCACCAACACTCTGGATAACATAAAAGCCTAACCAGCTCTGCTAGGGTGAGTAATGTTCAGTGAGCTGTTCTCTCATTTGTGTCTGGAAGTAGCTAGCAAGTAAGCTTGGGTGCTTGACTGCTGTTAGTATAGAATGCTCGGAACCCTTAAAGAGATGGGTGGGGCTAAAGCTTAAGATGGTGTGAACGGTGCTGAACGGGTGTAGACAAAGAAGGGCTCTCCAGAAGTAGCACCAAAAAATTCAAAGGTCATTTTCTCAAAAGTGAGTTTACAAGTTTATTAACTTTCAAAGCAAAATTACTTTCCCATTGTTCCTCAACTGTAGTGTATGATATACCATTTTGTAGCTTTGAGTCTCTACTTGTATCCAATGTAAAAACACAATTTCAAATTTTGCTACGTAAGACCGTAAATAAAGAAAAACCATTGAATGAGTAGGTGTGTCCAAACTTTTGACTGGTACTGTATATATTTTTTAAATATATATATTTTGGACCAATCACAAGTGGGGTGCCGCCCCTAATTCCTTTGTGGGCGAGCCCCCGCTGATTTCAACCCAAGATTCCAATGACTTTCAAAGCTACAGTAGTATGTTGACAGATGACATTGATAGAATATTAGTTCAACATATTTTTGCCCGGGGGGAATTTTACTGAGATATTTCTGTGTCTGTGTAGTTGTGTGTTAGTTTAGTGACATATTTTAGGTGAGGCTTTTTATGCCCCCTAAAAACAAAGCAAACAAATGAAAGACAAGGCCCTCTCCATCAAGTTGCCATGTTCAGTCAGTATTAATCCTATTGCTTTCCTAACCTTTATGCTGCGTATCCTAGACAAATATAATGGCCTTTCTTCCTTTGATGGAACGTTTCACCCGATTAAACATCTCTCAGAGGATTTGGGAGGGCTCCTCTGCATTTAATTCACTAGCAGGCCACATTATTGATCACAGGAGGTTCCCACCTTAGCTTGGTGCCTCATTTAGGCCCCTTTCATTGTTTTCAAATAAAAAGCATGACACCTACCTGGATTGAACAACGTGGGTTGAATCTGGGGCATGTTCAGTTTTTACAAACTCTCTCACACAAATAGTCATGCAGGCAGGCAAGTACACACACACACACACACACACACACACACACACACACACACACACACACACACACACACACACACACACACACACACACACACACACACACACACACACACACACACATAGACACTCTCACACATACAGGCACAGGCACAGGCACAGGCACAGGCACACACACACACACACACACTGGATACTCTCTCTCAATCCCCCCATATCGTCATTGACTCGCCCCCCTCACCCCCTTTCCTTCAATCTCAGCACAATAGCTACAGAGACAGTAGTCCAAATGTGTGTGACAGGCCCGAGGAGAGCCCATTGTTTGAGCATTAATACAGACACTGTAAGCAGAGGCAGAGGCAGAGGCCATCAGCCCCTCATTAACGTCATCAATAAACCTGACAATCACGCAGACACGGCTAAAGAAGCTGAGAAGTCACTGTTCAAAATGGAGGCCAGCCATTGACTATGACACCGCAGATTGTCAGACTACTCCTTCCTAATATGCTTTGTTTGTTCGTTTATTCGTCCTTCCTTCCTTCCTTCCTTCCTTCCTTCCTTCCTTCCTTCCTTCCTTGCTTCCTTGCTTCCTTGCTTCCTTAAATTAATCACTGATCTGACATGGCTTAACTGGTGGACACAAAGCGGTGGACACCTTGCTATGACCTAACCAATCATGTTAGATCACTAATTACTTCAAGGCAAGCTGTAAAGAAGGATGTATTTCTAAAGTCTTACATTTTACATTTCATGAAATGAAATGTAAAGTCTTTGAACAGGTCCCTTGTCTCTGTCTCCATCCTACTTATCTTAAATGCAGGTGGACGTTTTAATCCTAAACATGACCCTAATTAGTGTCTTGAGACAAAAGTCCAAGTTCAAAACTTGTTTTGGGGATAAATATTCCAACTTGGGATTTACATATGCTCTTGAGGACCTCATACATCTCTGTTAGCCTCATTGAAGCAACAAAACTATCAGTGTTCAACTTTAACTTTGGCGCAGGCGTGCCGCTAGTGACCTACCTCGACAACATCCGGTGAAATTGCAGAGCGCCAAATTCAAATTACAGAAATAGTAATAATAAACATTCATGAAAATACAAGTGTTAAACATCGGTTAAAAGATGAACTTCTTTTTAAGCCAGCCGCTTTGTCAGATTTCAAAAGCATAACATGCGATTATCTAAGGACAGCACCCCGCACACAAAAGCATACAAACATTTTCCAACCAAGCAGACGAGTCACGAAAGTCAGAAATAGCAATAAAATAAATCACTTACCTTTGAAGATCTTCATCTGGTTGCAATCACAAGGGTCCCAGGAACACAATAAATGGTCGTTTTGTTTGTAAAGTCCTTCTTTATATCCCAAAAACTCAGTTTTGTTGGCACGTTTTGTTCAGTAATCCACTGGCTCAAAGGCGGTCAAAACATGCAGACGAATACATCCTAATAGTACCGCTAAAGTTTGTCAAAACATGTCAAACGATGTTTATAACTAATCCTCAGGGTGTCAATTATCTAAATAATCAATAATATTTCACACACACAGTCACGCGTGCAAACCAGTACTGCATGCTTCCCCAGTCCCCTAACCAAAAGGTATTTTTCTTTGTCGTTTTTCAGAAAACAAGACTGAAACCATGTCTAAAGACTGTTGACATCTAGTGGAAGCCATAGGAAAAGCAATCTGGGCCCTAACCAATTACATAGTCAATAGGTATTCAATGGAAAACCACTCACATCAAAAAAAATCCCACTTCCTTGATGGATTTTCCTCGGGTTATCGCCTGCCATATCAGTTCTGTTATACTCACAGACATTATTTTATTTGAAGTTTTAGAAACTTCAGAGTGTTTTCTATCCAATGCTACCAAGTATATGCATATCCTAGCTTCTGGGGCTGAGTAACAGGCAGTTTACTTTGGGCACGTCATTCATCTGAATTTCCGAATTCTGCCCCCTGTCACTAAAAAGTTAACATGTGATGATATTACAACAGAACAGATGAACAGGAATGGCATTTACCTAACTGGTGTCCAAAAAAAGATTGATATTAAAGCTACGCCCCTACTAAGCCATGCCTCCACACCAGGGTTCCTCCAGGTACCCTTTGTTACATTGAACCAGTAGAGGTTCCTCCAAGAACCCTCAACTAACCAAAGGTGCAAATATGAACCATTGACTAGCAATGGTTCCTTGAGGATCTCCGGGGTTTCTCGCGTCACCACTAATTCTAAGAGTGTACAAGCATCCTACTCCACTCTGCAATTCTCCAGAAAACACACAATGCATCACACATAGTCATTATGAGGCAATGAGTATAACAAGGTACCGGCAACACCCTGTATGAACTGTTTAAACGAACAACACAACAGCACTTAAAATAGAAAGTGAGCAGTCCAACGAACGCAGCCCGACAGCGCATGATGCATCGTAATGAGTGGGGCCTTGGATACAGATTTGTTCTCTTGCCGGTTAGAAACCGGCACGCAAAAGGAAAATGACAGTGATTAGTGCATGCGTTTTGAAAACAAAGCAGCCAAATGTGCGGTAAACAAAAAAACGACAACTAAATATAACCACCCTTTGATAGTTGATAGCCATTTAGCTGCGTCTCGGATGCCTCTGACTCTCTGAACTACACGTGTCCCTATGACTCTCTGAACTATGTTTCCATTAACTTCAACTTTACTTTGCCCCGAGGGGGAATTGTTGCTGGGCTGACAATATGTAGCAACATATGGACAACATTATGAATACGTAACCTTAGGCTACTTAGGCTACGTGGATTCACAGGGGATTCACAGGGAGGAGGTGGGAGAGAAAGGGATTGGAGTGAGAGAGGAAGGGATGGGAGAGAGGGAAAGATGGATTATATAGAGGGAGGCAAGAGAGGGGATGGGAGTGAGGGATAAGCAAGGACAAGGTATGGGAGAGAGGGACGGCGGAGAGAGAGGGACATGGGACAGGTAGGATCGAAGAGAGGGATGGCATCCTCCTCACTTACACAGAGATACAGTACATAACAGAAAAAGGGGTTTGGCGGGACAGTTCTGGGCATGAAAAGATTAACCTGTACTGCAAACATGTAGACCTACAGTAGCTCCAGTATACTGTAGATGTGGGTGTAGCTCAGGGGTCTGGAAGCTGTTCAGTCAGCTCAAAGGCCCTGTGCTTGTTTTCAGTCCTATTGTTAGCCCTCCTTACCTCCACGAAAGTACCAGAGGGGGAAAGAAAGAGAGAAAGAGAGAGAGGAGGGGTGAGACAGGGTGAGAAGAAAAGTGGAATGACAGAGAGAGTAAAAAAGAAAGAGAGACAGAAAAAAATACGTTTTTGATGAGGAGAGATGCTGAGGAAGTGGAGCAGTAGAGATATTTTGCTGCTACCACTGTGAGTGAATCATACATTTTCCTTTAGATTTAATTGAATCTCAGTAACAAGTAGCTGTTTGCCCTGTGTGCAAATATGAGCTCTCTGTCAGAGGCCTTACTGTTCCAAGTACACTGTGTAATAGGGATCCCCCTAATAAATAAATAGCACTAAGGCACACGAGCCCACACATGCACACATTCACACACACACAGACATAAACAGACACATACTGTACACACACACATACATGCACGTATGCACACACACATGCTCACACAAACACGCATGCACGCAAGCACACACACCCCTCCGTACTTGAACGTCTGAGGGCATCACATTTTCAGGAGCTCAGTAGGAAGTGCTCACACTCCCCTGAATATGTGTGAAGTTTGAAGTTCCCTATCAGACAAAGCAGTTGAAAACCACACAGACAAGGCATCCCAAATTATGAAATATGCATCAAACAGGATATACATTTTTCATCCAAGGAAAAAAGTCAAAATTGCTTTTGAGGACTATTCTACTTATTTTGGCAAGGTTCAAATCTACTCTGTGGAGCTCAAATCATTCTCGAATTTTGCACTGCATTTCTATCTCTCTCTCTTTATGTATCCATACGTACAGTCCCTCTCTTTCGCTCTCTTTCTCTATGTATCCCTAAGTAGCTCTCTCTCTCTCTGTGTCTTATACATTAACTACATGACCAAAAGTATGTGGACACCTGCTCGTCAAACATCTCATTCCAAAATCATAGGCATTAATATGGAGTTGGTCCCCCCTTTGCTGTACTAACAGCTTCCACTCTTCTGGGAAGGCTTCCCAAAAGATGTTGGAACATTGCTGCGGGGACTTGCTTCCATTCAGCCACAAGAGCATTAGTGAAGTCAGGCACTGATATTGGCCGACTAGACCTTGGTCGCAGTCGCCATTCAAATTCATCCCAAAGGTGTTCGATGGGGTTGAGGTCAGTGCTCTGTGCAGGCCAGTCAAGTTCTTGTACACCGATCTCAACAAACCCTTTCTGTATGGACCTGGCTTTGTGCACGGGGGCATTGTCATGCTGAAACAGGAAATGGCATTCCCCAAACTGTTCCACAAAGTTGGAAGCACGGAATCGCCTAAAATGTAATTGTATGCTGTAGCATTAAGATTTCCCTTCACTAGAACTAAGGGGCCTTGCCCGAACCTTGAAAAACAGCCCCAGACCATTATTCCTCCTCCACCAAATGTTACAGTTGGCGCTATGCATTGGAGCAGGTAGCATTCTCCTGGCATCCGCCGAAACACAGATTTGTCCGTCGGACTGGGTGATTCATCACTCCAGAGAACGCGTTTCCACTGCTCCAGAGTCCAATGGCTGCAAGCTTTACACCACTCCAGCTGACGCTTCGCATTGCACATGGTGTTTTTAGGCTTGTGTGCGGCGGTTTGGCCATGGAAACCCATTTCATGAAGCTCCCAACGAACAGTACTTGTGCTGACTTTGCTTCCAGAGGCAGTTTGGAACTTGGTAGTTAGTGTTGCAACCGAGGACATATGCTTTTTATGCACAACGAGCTTCAGCACTTGGCGGTCCTGTTCTATGAGCTTGTGTGGCCTACCACTTTGTGGCTGAGAAGTTATAGCTCCTAGATATTTCAAATTCACTTACAGTTGACCAGGGCAGCTCTAGCAGGGCAGAAATTTGACGAACTGACTTGTTAGAAAGGTGGCATCCAATGACGGTGCCACATTGAAAGTCACTGAGCTCTTCAGTAAGGCCATTCTGGTGCCAATGTTTGTCTATGGAGATTGCATGGCTGTGTGCTCAATTTTATACACCTGTCAGCAACGGGGGTGGTTGAAATAGCTAAATCCATTCATTTGAAGGGGTGTCCACATACTTTTGTATATATAGTGTTTCTCTCTTCTATGTCTATCTCGCTTTCTCTCTATTTTTCAATTCAATTCAATCCAATTTGCATTATTGGCGTGACGTAACAATGTACATATTTCCAAAGCGTACTTTGGACATTAAGTGACTTACTTACAATATTAACATAATTTAAAAAATAACAATAATAATTTAAATAATAATAATCAAGATTGTCAACGGGACAATCAGTAACAACAATATTCAAGGGTAAAAATAACCATACAATGAAAAACAATAGCATATAGGACATGTGCAGATAGGTCTGTCATACACTGTCCCTCATCTTATTGCAGGCAGCAATTTAAAGCACTGCCAACCTACAGCTCTCTGCGGCTTCCCCCAACAGGATGGGTAGTCTATTCTCATCAGAGAGGTCTTTGAAACATTGAATAAAGGTTTCAAATAGCTTGCCATGGTGTACTGTCGATTTAGGGTCAGATAGCAGTGCATTTTGCTTTGTTCTTGTGCTTGTCCAATAGGTAATGTAGTTTTGGTTTGACTGTGTTGTAATTTAGTTTACATTGATTGATTGGATGTTCTCGTCCTGAGGCTTCAGTGTGTTAGTAAAACAGGTTTGTGAACTCAGCCCCAGGACCAGCTGGATGAGGGGACTCTTTTCTTTGCTCAGCTCTCGACATGCAGGGCTTGGTAATGATATGAGAGGGGATACATGTATTTTAGATGTTTCCAAAACTTAATTGCTATTTTTGGAGTTTGTATTATTAGTGGATATTGGCCTAATTCTTCCCTGCATGTATTGTTTGTAGTTTTCCTCTGGACATGTAGGAGAATCTTACAGGACTCAATTGGGTGTTTGTCCCATTGGGTGAAATCTTGTTTTGCAAGTGGATCCCGACCCCTCACTGCGATTGGTTCAATGAGACATTCAATTAGTTTTAGCCAGGTATTTGAATCTTAATTCGTTTTTTAATGGCTTAGAATGAATGCCCTGTGTGCTTTCTCAGTTCATTCCCTGCCTCACTGAGGTGTCCAGTTGAGCACATTTTTTACATAAGTCATTTGATTTATTAGGATCCCCATTAGCCGACGGCAATGGCGACAGCTAGTCTTACTGGGGTCCGACACATAATGAAAAAGACATTACAGACAGAAGACAATTTACATACATTTAAAAACATTAACACGTAGTGTGTGTGTGTGTGTGTATCTATCAGTTACACATAAATGTCAGTACATACACACAACAAGTAGGTCACATGGGGAGAGGCGTTGTGCCATGAGCAGGGTTGGGGAGTAAACGACTACATGTAATCGATTACAAAAACATTTTAACTGTAATCTGTTACATAACCAGCAAAAATATTGTAATCAGATTACAGATACTTTTGAAAAACTAGATGACTACCTCGAGGACTACTTTTAAATTCAGAAAGGATGTTTGCGTGACACTTCTCTGTTTTCTCAATGAAGTTCAAATCAGCATTGAAAAAAGGCTCAAGTTTAAGTTTGTTCCACCTGAGCGAGTCTGACCACAAGTCAGAGAACACTATGATAACACACCAAATGTGTTTGATGGATCACGGGAAAAGAGCAAGAATAGGCTTTCGTAGACTACAGTCCAAGCTATGTCTTCCAATGGTGTGACTGCTGTTGGCATTCAAAGATTATCCAACTTGAATAAACGCTTAGAGGTAAGGATGACAGCAGTGGTGTAGTCTACGGCTATACGGATATCACTTATTATTGATATCTACATAGTGCATTGATGTGAATTGCACTACGGCTCTCTCATTTAGCTATTTGCACCTTACGGATTGTAGTTGCTGGGGAGGCTCCCAAAGGATTCCTAACTGTTATAGGCCAATTTCTATTTGGCCCTGTTTATCAAAAGTGTTGTAAAAACTTGCCAACAATCAACTGACTGGCTTTCTTGATGTTTATAGTATTCTCTCTGGTATGCAATCTGGTTTCCACTCAGGTTATGGATGTGTCACTGCAACTTTAAAGGTCCTAAATTATGTCACCATTGCCCTTGATTCTAAGCAATGTTGTGCTGCTATTTTTATTGACTTGGCCAAAGCTTTTGATACAGTAGACCATTCCATTCTTGTGGGCCGGCTAAGGAGCCAAGGGGTCTTTGGCCTGATTTGGTAACTACCTCTCTCAAAGAGTGCAGTATACAAAGTCAGAACATCTGCTGTCTCAGCCACTGCCTGTCACCAAGGATGTACCCCAAGGCTCCATCTTAAGCCCTAGACTCTTCTCAATTTACATCAATGACATAGCTCAAGCAGTAGGGAGCTCTCTCATCCATTTATATGCAGATGATACAGTCTCATACTCAGCTGGCCCCTCCCCAGATGTTGTGTTAAATGTTCTACAACAAAGCTTTCTTAGTGTCCAACAAGCTTTCTCTGTCCTTAACCTTGTTCTGAACACCTCCAAAACAAAGGCCATGTGATTTGGTAAGAAGAATGCCCCTTTCCCCACCGGTGTGATTACTACCTCTGAGGGTTTAGAGCTTGAGGTAGTCACCTCATACAAGTACTTGAGAGTATGGCAAGATGGTACACTGTCCTTCTCTCAGCACATATCAAAGCTGCAGGCTAAGGTTAAATCTAGACTTTGTTTCCTCTATCATAATCGCTCCTCTTTCACCACAGCTGCCAAAGTAACCCTGATTCCAATGACCATCCTACCCATGCTAGATTACGGAGACGTAATTTATAGAACGGCAGGTAAGGGTGCTCTCAAGCGGCTAGATGTTCTTTACCAATCGGCCATCAGATTTGCCACCAATGCTCCTTATAGGACACATCACTGCACTCTATACTCCTCTTTAAACTGGTCATCTCTGTATACCCGTCGCAAGACCCACTGGTTGATGCTTATTTATAAAACCCTCTTAAGCCTCACTCCCCCCTATCTGAGATACCTACTGCAGCCCTCATCCTCCACATACAATACCCATTCTGCCAGTCACATTCTGTTAAAGGTTCCCAAATCACACACATCCCTGAGTCGCTCCTTTTTTCAGTTCGCTGCAGCTATCGACTGGAACGAGCTGCAAAAAACATTCAAACTGGACCATTCTAACTCTTCATTCAAAGACTCAATCATGGACACTCTTACTGACAATTGTGGCTGCTTTGCGTGATGTATTGTTGTCTCTACCTTCTTGCCCTTTATACTGTTGTCTGTGCACTATAACGTTTGTTCTATATTTCTATTAAATTTTTACATTTTAATCCCAGCCTCCGTTCCCGCAGAAGGCCTTTTGCCTTCTGGTAGGCCATCATTGTAAATCAGAATGTTATCTTAACTGACTTGCCAAGTTAAATAAAAATAAATAAAAACAATGATATATATAGCATTAGTCAAAATGTTGGACACACCTATTCAAGGGTTTTTCTATACTTTTTACTATTTTCTACATTGTATTATCAAAAAAAAAGTTTAACCCTTATTTTACCATGTAAGTTCACTGAGAACACATTCTCATTTACAGCAATGACCTGAGGAACAGTTACAGGAGGGGGTGAGGAATGAGCCAACTATGCATTGGGGATGATTAGGTGACCATGATGGTATGAGAGCCAGATTGGGAATTTAGCCAGGACACCGGGGTTAACACCACTACTCTTACGATAATTACCATGGGATCTTTAGTGACCACAGGGAGTCAGGACACCCATTTAACATCCCATCCGAATGATAGCACCCTACCCAGGGCAATGTCTCTGCCTTTTGGCATTGGGATATTTTTTAGACCAGAGGAAAGGGTGTCTCCTACTGGCCCTCCAACACCACTTTGAGCAGCATATCGTCTCCCATCAAGGGACCGACCAGAAGCAACCCTGCTTAGCTTCAGAAGCAAGCCAGCAGTGGGATGCATTAAGTAATAGTGAACACACCACAACTATGAAATAACACATATGAAATCAGTAACCAAAAAAGTGTTCAACAAATATATTTGGTATTTTAGATTCTTCAAAGAAGCAAACATTTGCCTTGATGACAGCTTTGCACACTCTTGGCATTCTCTCAATCAGCTTCACCTGGAATGCTTTTCCAACAGAAGGAGTCCCCACATATGCTGAGCATTTGTTGACTGCTTTTCCTTCACTCTGAGGTCCAACTCATCCCAAACCATCTCAATTGGGTTGAGATTGGGTGATTGTGGAGGCCAGGTCATCTGATGCAGCGCTCCATCACTCTCCTTCTTGGTCAAATAGCCCTTACACAGCTTGAAGGTGTGTTGGGTCATTGTCCTGTTGAAAAACAAATGATAGTCATACTAAGCGCACACCAGATGTGATGGTGTATCACTGCAGAATGCTGTGGTATCCATGCTGGTTAAGTGTGCCTTGAATTCTAAATAAATCACCAAAACTGTCACCAGCAAAGCATCCCCACACCATCACAACTCCTCTTCCATAATTCACAGTGGGAACCACACATGCGGAGGTCATCTGTTCACCTACTCCGCGTCTTTGTGAATTCTAAATAAATCACCAAAACTGTCACCAGCAAAGCATCCCCACACCATCACAACTCCTCTTCCATAATTCACAGTGGAAACCACACATGCGGAGGTCATCTGTTCACCTACTCCGCATCTCACAAAGACGCGGCGGTTGGAACCAAAAATCTCAGATTTTGACTCATCAAACCAAAGGAAGGATTTCCACCGGTCTAATGTCCATTGCTCGTGTTTCTTGGCCCAAGTAAGTCTCTTCTTATTGATGTCCTTTTGTAGTGGTTTCTTCGAAGTGATTCGCCCATGAAGGCCTTTTTCACGCAGTCTCCTCTGATGAGTTGATGTTGAGATGTGTCTGTTACTTGAACTCTGTGAAGCATTTATTTGGGCTGCAATCTGAGGTGCAGTTAACTCTAATGAAGTTATCCTCTGCAGCAGAGTTAACTCTGGGTCTTCCTTTCCTGTGGCGGTCCTCATGAGAGACAGTTTCATTATAGTGCTTGATGGTTTTCGCGACTGCATTTGAAGGAACGTTTAAAGTTCTTGAAGTTTTCCGGACTGACTAACCTTCATTTCTTAAAGTAATGATGGACTGTCGTTTCTCTTTGCTTATTTGAGCTGTTCTTGACATAATAGGGCTATCTTCTGTATACCCCCTACCTTGTCACAACACAACTGATTGGCTCAAACGCAATAAGGAAATAAATTCCACAAATTAACTTTCAACAAGGCACACCTGTTAATTATTATTTATTGTTTTATTTAACTATGCAAGTAAGTTAAGAACAAATTCTTATTTACAATGACGGCCTACCCCAGCAGAAACCCGGCCAATTGTGTGCCACCCTATGGGGCTCCCAATCACGGTCGGATGTGATACAGCCTGGATTCAAACAAGGGACTGTAGTGACGCCGCTTGCACTGAGATGCAGTGCCTTAGACCACTTCGCCACTTGAAATGTATATTTTGATTTGTTTAACACTTTTTTGCTTAATACATGATTCCATATGTGTTATTTCATAGTTTTGATGTCTTCACTACTATTCTGAAATGTAGAAAATAGTAAAAATAAAGAAAAACCCTTTAATGAGTAGGTGTGTCCAAACTTTTGACTGGTACTGTATGTCTATTGATTCTTGAAAACATTTAAATGCCTCATGAGCTTAGTTCAACAGTCACACTCCTTGAGAACCCAAAATATAAGCTTTTTTTCCTCCAATGTTTGTAAACATTGTACATGTAAACAAACACTGTATAGCCTCAAAACATGGTTAAAACAATAATTTGATATCATGGATTGTCAGTCCTTGCATCCATAGCTCTCTCGTTTCATCTGAGAGTGGTTACATTTCTCCTGGCCCATCACTCAGCATTTTACAAAAACAGAGGTGGGGTGGCTGTTTTATCTGTGGATTTGCCCAGCTGCATATTATCAAGATATCAAAGTGTCACCAACAAAAAGGTAAACAATAGGCCTATAGCAAATGCAGCATTTGGGATTCATTTTTCACATGTAAATAGCACTTTTCAGTAGTGCGAAAGCAGGCCATTCCATGAGCGCAGCATTTCTTTTTCAAATCGAATCAATGAGACCAATCAGTCCTCCATAACAACAAAATCATAACCAATAGAGTAGGGCTGGCTAATAAGTTCTTGGTTTTTGGGTTATGCAATTTTGCTAATCTATACTTCCATATTTCCAAGGCCTATTCCTGAAGAGGGGTATAACATTTATTGGAATTACTGGAGTTCTGATACACCTTGGTTTTTAAAGATATAACTTAATCGTATTATTATATGCAGTAGAAGGCGATGGATTAGAAGAAGCCTACATAACCAACCCATAAAGTAAAATGTGACATCCATATATGGCCAGCTATGTAAACATTAACATTGATTTATCCTCCAATAGATGTTGTTCAATTGGTAACATACATTTTTGTGTTCATCTAATGCCTCTTAAGGGGAAAGTAATCTACAAGTAAGTGAATGTAATCAGATTGCGTCACTGAGTTTGGGTTATCCAAAAGTTACATTACTGATTACAGTTTTGGACAGGTAACTAGTGATAACATTTAGAAAGTAACTTACCCAACCCTGGCCGTGAGGTGTTACTTTATTTGTTTTTTGAAACCAGGTTTGCTGTTTGACTTGCGCTATATAAGACGCACTCATGACTCTGTATAATACTATACGTTTCCTTGAATTTGTTCTGACCTGGCGACTATGAAAAGATCCCCTTTGGCAGTGTGTGGAATTTCCAACACATTAATGTATGCAGTTTAACTAGGTATTTCTTTGCAGCACTTGACAATAATCAAGGTACAATTAAACTAGAGGCTGCAGGACCTGTTTGTGGAGTGTGGTGTCAAAACAGCAGAGCATCTCTTTATTACGAACAGATCTCACCCAGGGGCGGAAATCCTGGGGGGGGCGGGGGGGACACGACCCCCCATCCTGGGAAAAATATGATTTGTCCCCCCCAATATATCACTGAAACATAACTATGTAATTTAAATAATATTAATAATACGCAATGAAAGCAATTGTGCTGATTATAGACACTTAATAGTGCATTTTTAAGTTTCAAAAGATTGCGACCCCCCCACCCTTTGCCTCACAATGGTTTGATCCACTGCCAGTTCCTTAGTTGGCAAGGTAACAGAGGGGTGGAATCCACTGTCTGAAAGGCACTCAATGAACGTAACTGACGTGAGGTTAATCCAGTCAATCGCGCACACACACTAGCTGAATATGCAGAGCTAGAGGGCAAATATTAACTATTAAGCTAGCTAGTAATTATTCCATTTATGTGGCCTTGTCAAAGATGGAATTTTTGCTATCGTCAATTTATTCCAAGATCAGCATGCAGATGATGTAAGTTAGTGCTTCAAAGTCCCTGTGATAAGGTTAGCGATAAACTGAAGTCCAAACTGAACAGAACTACACTCTCTTCTACCATTGTCTTAAATATATTTAATGGTCTCGTTGCAAAAGGTAAATTGTCGCAAGGGAACTTTTATTTATTTATTTTATTTCACCTTTATTTAACCCGGGTAGCAAAAATTATGGCAAACACCACTGAAACGGAATTGGTGCTCGCTAGCTTTGCAAATTCAGCTATTGTTGGAAGCCAGCCAATATGAAACAAACTATTAAAATTACGCAAGGTTGCAGCATATGTTGTGTAAATGGTGAACTCATACAGCTGTCAACTCTTGTAATTTTAATCCGTTTCACATTTGCTAGCTACCTTTTAGATCGAAGCCCAAATAGAATGATAAAAGATAAGATGATAGAAGCCCATCTCCTACTGTAAATAACCTACACACTGTGTGTGTGTAGCCAGCTAGCCAGCCAGGTAGAAAAATGGCAGAAAAATAAAAGACGGACATCAGAGTATTTTTCAGTACACCAAAACGCAAAGTAAGAACCCTAGTAGCCTAATATCTCAAAGACTAGTTGATAAAATGTTCATAAGAAAGAAATGAAATTCTAATGGAAATGTTTCACAATGATGTCATTAGGCAGAGCAGGCAACAGATGGCACACAGACAGCAGAGTTGGGGACAGATATGCAGGGACAGACTGGCAGAGACAGGGAGTCTCAGGTAAGTTTGTTGAGTCTTTGTTTGGCAACATTATGAAAGGTTCTCAATTTTTTGGACTTGTAAAATAGGAACACAATTGGAAAATGCCATGGATACCCCCACTCTCAACTTAAACTGGTGACTGAACTAAGATTTGTTAAAGGCAATGGTATTGCTGTTGTGATTAGTTGTGTAGTTTTGGGTACCGGTAGTTAGGAGTACGGCAAACACCTTATTTCTTTGGTTCCTCAATATACATTTACCATATTACAATGTAGGCTATGTGTTACAGCACTACTTTTGGTGTCCCCCTCAGGAATTGCTCTTGAGAAAATGTCATGTAATTGTCCCCTCCAAAGTTGATATCAGATTTTCTCCCCTGATCTCACCCCATCTTTACAACCATTTAATCTATATGTTTGACCATGACAGTTTACAATCTGAAGTAACATCAAGTAATCTAGTCTCCTCAACTTGTTCAACAGCCACACCATTCATTACCAGATTGAGGTGAGGTCTAGAATTTAGGGAATGATTTGTACCAAATAATATGTTTATTACTGGTCACCCATTCCAAAACAGTAATTGTAGCAGTACTCTACATATTTTGTACCAATTGAGAACTTTGGTCTAATTCCCTGATATCTGGATCTTCTTTGGAAAAGCATTATTATTGTATTTTGGGGGTTTACTGCCAGGGCCCAGGTCTGGCAGTACTGCTCTAGCAGGTCCAGGCTCTGCTATAGGCCATGTGCTGTGAGTGACAGCAAGCACAGGTCATCTGCGAAAAGCAGTCATTTAACCTCTGAATTGTGGAGACTAACGTCAGGGGCTAAGGATTTTTCTAGAATAGTGGCCGATTCCTTGATGTAAATATTGAAGAGCACAGGACTCAGATTGCAACCCTAGCGAAGGCTTTGCCCTGGGTAAAGAATTCTTGCCAATTTCGATGCTGCACGTATTGCCAGTATACTGTAAATGTATTTAGTTATGTCACATCTTTTACCCCCACACCACTTTCAATTACTTTGTAGAACAGTCCTGTATGCCAAATAGAATCAAATGCTTTTTGGAAGTTAATAACGCAAGCGTAAATGTTGATATTATTTTGGTGGACATGTTTATCAATCAGAGTGTGTATGGTGTAAATATGATTGATTGTGCAATATTTTGGTGTAAATCCAATTGGGCTTTAACTCATGACATTGTGCTTATTATGAAAATGTAGAACTCTTACATTTCTAATATTACAGGAAACCTTCACACAACTGCCTCTGTAATTGTTAGAGTCAAATGTTTCTCTGTTCTTAAAGATTGGGGTTATGAGTCCTTGATTCCAGATGTCAAGTAAATAACCTACACTCAGGATAAAATTAAACAGTTTTAATATTCCTAATCCATTGAACTTCTCATGACTCTGGCAATGTTCTACATTTGCATCAATTTGAATGGTGTTATTGACCGTTTAAAAATGGTTTGTCCATATCACCATTATGGACTCTTAAATTAGTGTCAGTTGATTGCTGTTGTAAAGGTGATTTCTTTGGTTCTGAGTGTACATTTATAGAGTTTTAAAGTCTCACTGTAATGAAGGTTAAATTCACCTCTCTCTCTCTCTCTCTCTCTCTCTCTCTCTCTCTCTCTCTCTCTCTCTCTCTCTCTCTCTCTCTCTCTCTCTCTCCTCTCTCTCTCTCTCTCTCTCTCTCTCTCTCTCTCTCTCTCTCTCTCTCTCTCTCTCTCTCTCTCTCTCTCTCTCTCTCTCTCTACTCTACTCTACTCTACTCTACTCTACTCTTAAAAAAAGGGTTCTTTGCAGAGGGATAGGTTTCTACCAATAACCATTTTAATCTGAAGAACAATTTTTGGAATACAAGGGTTCTTTGTAAGGGAAAGCGTTCTACCTAGAACCTAGAGGGATTCTTTGTAAGGCAAGAAGGGTTCTGCATAGATGTCACGCCCTGACCATAGAGAGCCCTCGGGGTTCTCTATGGTGTTTTAGGTCAGGGCGTGACTAGGGGGGTTCCTAGGTATTATATTTATATGTTGGTGTGTGTATGGTTCCCAATTAGAGGCAGCTGAAAATCGTGACCTCTAATTGGGGATCATACTTAGTGTGTCCTTTTTCCCACCTGCTAGGTGGGATATTGTTTTGAATGAGTTCCTATGTGCGCTACGTATTTCACAATCGTTATATCTTTGTTGTTTTGGAAGTTTCACTATCATTAAAATGTGGAACTCTACTCACGCTGCGCCTTGGTCCAATTATTCATACGACGGTCGTGACAATAGAACCCTTCTTAATCTGAATAATCTTTTTTAATTGTATTATTTGTTTGTTTATAAAAAATGTAAATAGTGCCTGAGCATTAGTGTTTAACTCAGTGTTGAAACTTTAACATTGGGAGTTTGAGTAAACTGATACATTTAAAGGTGTTAGAATGTTTTTTTGCATTACAACCTGTAATTGAAATGGATTTTTATTTGGATTTCATGTAATGGACATCCAGAAAATAGTCAAAATTACTTGAAGTGAAATGTAAAAAATAACTGGTTTCAAAAAATTCAAAAAAATGTAAAATGGAAAAGTGGTGAGTACATATGTATTTACCCCATTTGCTGTGAAGCCCCTAAATAAGATCTGGTGCAACCAATTACCTTCTGAAGTCACATAATTAGTTAAATAAAGTCCACCTGTGTGCAATCTAAGTGTCACATGATCTGTCACATGATCTCAGTATATATACACCTGTTCTGAAAGGCCCCAGAGTCTGCAACACCACTAATCAAGGGGCACCACCAAGCAAGCGGCACCATGAAGACCAAGGAGCTCTCCAAACAGGTCAGGGACAAAGTTGTGGAGAAGTACAGATCAGGGTTGGGTTAAAAAAAAAATCTGAAACTTTGAACATTCCATGGAGCACCATTAAATCCCTTATTAAAAATTGAAAGAATATGGCACCACAACAAACCTGCCAAGAGAGGGCCGCCCACCAAAACTCACGGGCCAGGCAAGGAAGGCATTAATCAGAGAGGTAACAAAGAGACCAAAGATAACCCTGAAGGAGCCGCAAAACTCCACAGCTGAGATTAGAGTATCTGTTCATAGGACCACTTTAAGCCTTATACTCCACAGAGCTGGGCTTTACAGAAGAGTGGGCAGAAAAAAGCCATTGCTTAAAGAAAAAAAATAAGCAAACACGTTTGGTGTTTGCCAAAAGGCATGAGGGAGACTCCTCAAACATATGGAAGAAGGTACTCTGGTCAGATGAGACTAAAATTGAGCTTTTTGGTCATCAAGGAAAACGCTATGTCTGGCACAAACCCAACACCTCTCATCACCCTGAGAAAACTGTCCTCACAGTGAAGCATGTTGGTGGCAGCATCATGCTGTGGGGATGTTTTTCATCGGCAGGGACTTGGAAACTGGTCAGAATTTAAGGAATGATGGATGGTCTTGTATATAGGGAAATTCTTGACGGAAACCTGTTTCAATCTTCCAGAGATTTGAGACTGGGATGGAGGTTCACTTTCCAGCAGGACAATGATGCTAAGCATACTGCTAAAGCAAGATTTGAGTGGATGCTGCAATAGTTGGATCTACAAAGTATTGACTTCGGGGTGGGGAATAGTTATGCACGCTCAGGTTTTCTATTTTTTTGTCTTGTTTCTTGTTTGCTTCACAAGAAAAAATATTTTGCATCTTCAAAGTGGTAGGCATGTTGTGTAAATGAAATTCTACAACCCCCCCCAAAATCTATTTCAATTCCAGGTTGTAAGGCAACAAAATAGGAACAATGACAAGGAGGTGAATACCTTCGCAAGGCACTGTATCTGGTATTCCCTTAATCATTTTACATACATTATACAGTGCTGACATAGTTGATCAATACCATGATTTTTCAGTTTAACATGTCTTATGTTCAATCAGGAGTTAAATTAATCTAACACTCAATGAAGTAAAAGAACAACAGTTAATAATCAGAGTTAAGTGTGTGTCATTGTTGTCTTGTCTTTGGCATCATTAAAACGGAAGACATATTTATCAAATAACTCTCTGTAATTATTATTATGCGATTAAACTGATTAATCGTATAACTGTAATTAACTAGGAAGTCGGGGCACCAAGGAAAATATTCAGATTACAAAGTTATAATTTTCCTAATATAACATTCAGATATCATAATATCTGATCTATTAGTCTTCTGATTAATGATGTATTCTTTACCTCGTCAGTCTCATTCCAAACGTCGTAAATTGTTGGTTATCTGCACGAACCCAGTCTTCACTATGAGTCATCCATATATCAATTGTCTTAAAATCATTTATTTACTAACAAAGTAATTCACAGAATTTCATAACAAACAGTAGATATCGTTACAAGAAATGATAGGGGAATGTGCCCTAGTGGGCTAAACCGGCATGGCGGCTTGTTAGACAAAAGGGTTGATAAGAGTTGATAATTATAACAATTGAAATGCTAAGCCTTTGCACATGAACGCTCACTCATTCGGGAACAATTGCAATCAATATATATATTTACGCTCAGTGTGTCGTCGGGATCTTTGTTGAAAAGTTTGTTCTGTTGGATAGTTTGTCCTCGCATTCTCTCTCTCTCTCTCGCTCTCTCTCTCTCTCGGTTAGAATGGATATTTCAAAGTGACATTCATTAACGTTATTATAGGACAGATGTTTCGTCGGTCTTCGCGTTGAATGCTACCGAATTCCTAGCTGCAGACTAGTAATTAATATCAAAGACTTGTTCTTATTCTGTCGGTATCAATATTCTAAGAGTTTAACCACGTGGTATGGTTAACCTGTTAGGGCTAGGGGGCAGCATTGACACGGCTGGATAAAAAACATACCCGATTTAATCTGGTTACCACTCCTACTCAGTAACTAGAATATGCATATACTTATTACATATGGATAGAAAACACCCTAAATTTTCTAAAACTGTTTGAATGGTGTCTGTGAGTATAACAGAACTCAAATGGCAGGTCAAAACCTGAGAGATTCCTTTACAGGAAGTGGCCTGTCTGACCATTTGTTGAACTTCTTTTCCATCTCTATCATTTACTAAGGATCTCTGCTCTAACGTGACACTTCCCACGTCGTCCATAGGCGCTCAGAGCCCGGGAAAAAACAGAATGTCGCCACTCCAGCCCCAGGCTGAAACACATTATCGCCTTTCTCAAGTGGCCCATCAAGAGACACTAGCTTATGCGCGTGACCCCGACCGCCCCCGCCTTTGGGATTTTTTCCTCTGTTTGCCGAAAAGGAGATTCCCTGTCGGAATATTATCGCTTTTCTACGAGAAAAATGTTGTAAAAATTGATTTTAAACAGCGGTTGACATGCTTCGAAGTACGGTAATGGAATACTTAGAATTTTATTGTCACGAATTGCGCCAAGCGCGTGACACTTCTTTACTATTTCGGATAGTGTCTGGAACGCACGAACAAAACGCCGCTATTCGGATATAACGATGGATTATTTTGGACCAAACCAACATTTGTTATTGAAGTAGCTGTCCTGGGTGTGTATTCTGACAAAGACAACAAAAGGTAATGACATTTTTATAATAGTAAATATGATTATGGTGAGTGCTAAACTTGCCGGGTGTCTAAATAGCGAGCCCGTGATGCCTGGGCTATGTACTTAGAATATTGCAAAATGTGCTTTCACCAAAAAGCTATTTTAAAATCGGACATATCGAGTGCATAGAGGAGGTCTGTATCTATAATTCTTAAAATAATTGTTATGCTTTTTGTGAACGTTTATCGTGAGTAATTTAGTAAAATGTTAGCGAATTCCCCGGAAGTTTGCGGGGGGTATGCTAGTTCTGAACGTCACATGCTAATGTAAAAAGCTGGTTTTTGATATAAATATGAACTTGATTGAACAAAACATGCATGTATTGTATAACATAATGTCCTAGGGTTGTCATCTGATGAAGATCATCAAAGGTGAGTGCTGCATTTAGCTGTCTTCTGGGTTTTGGTGACATTATATGCTGGCTTGAAAAATGGGTGTCTGATTATTTCTGGCTTGGTACTCTGCTGACATAATCTAATGTTTTGCTTTCGTTGTAAAGCCTTTTTGAAATCGGACAGTGTGGTTAGATTAACGAGAGTCTTATCTTTAAATGGCTGTAAAATAGTCATATGTTTGAGAAATTGAAGTAATAGGATTTTTAAGGTTTTGAAAATCGCGCCACAGGATAGCCGTGGCTGTTACGTAGGTGGGACGAATTCGTCCCGCCTAGCCTAGAGAGGTTAATGTTCAGAAATAGGAATGCATGGTCAAACCTTGGCCCTCTCGTTATCGAGGTAAGCTTTCTGGTGATAGAAACCCTGGGTGGGGGTTATATTCAGAATAACAGAAAAAGGCTGTCTCATGACGCCAGGTCCCGTCTGTTCATGGGGGCGTGCCGATGACTTGGTGAAACTTTAAACAGAAATACAATTCTCTCACATTAACATCTTACAAGCATCCCAACATATTCCAAATAGCTTTATCCTTATTCATTAATTTTATACAACCATTATATGTAAGTCTCACAACTGAGGCTATTATATAAACAGCGCCATGGTAATGTGGCCGTATTGTCTCTTATGAGCTTCACAAAATTGTACCAAACGGACCAGTTCGTAGCTGGATTCTTCACTGATCTTTTATACCTTCTCCAGAAGATAAATGTTGTTCGGTTCTCCAATTCTGTGAGGTGGAAGAATCCCTTGGTTCTTTCTATGAAACCCACTCTGTCTCAAAACTGTGGCCATGAGGCAGGACATTGTTTTAGGAATTTACAACCGCTCTCACAGAGCCTGGGTGTGGGAGACAGAGGTAGGGGGATGGTGCATAGAAAACCCAAAGAGGGCAACGTCATGACACTGTGTTGAGTAAAACACTCAAAACTATGCCCATCGTTATCATATTTCCCAGCATGCTCTATTGTAGGTTGATTTTCAGAATTTGTTGTTTCAATATCTGTGTTTTGATTGGTTGATTAATCTTATGTTACATAAAAATAAATAACAAATGTTTCTAATCTAATCCAATCTGTTATTAGTTGGACTTATTGCACCCATTACTGAGATATTTGTTCCAGTTCACATGATTTAGATGCATGCTATTCAATTGATCACTGCCCGCGCCTGCTCGCCCATTAGAAAATCTGGCAGTCATTTTGAATGCAGGTTCCAGGTTTTAATTGTTGGATATCCTCACTCTGGCTGGATTCCAATAGAAATTATGCATCACTTTGCAGCCAGCGTAATGTGACTTGCAGGCCTGATGTGCCCTGTAAACACAGGCTTTCCTAACATCACTGTGTTTGGGTATAACTAGGCCATCAAAAAAGGCCTTACGATATAAAGAGTTTAATTTTAAAGGCTAGTAAGGCTGATGGAACCATTCATAGAGGGTTCTAGGAAGAACCCTTCAAAGATAGAAGGGTTGTTGGTATAACACTTCATAGAAGTTTCTAGGAAGAACCTTTAGTATGAAAAGGTTATTAGTAGAACTCTTCATAGAGGGTTTTATAAAGAACCTTTGGAGGATAAAGGGTTATAGGCATAACCCTTCATGGGTTCTACGTAGAACCATTAACAGGGGGTTCTATGGAGAACCCTGCATAGAAGGGTTCTAGGTAAAAACCTTCTGCAAAGGGTTCTACCTAGCACCAAAAAGGGTTCCCCTATCGGGACAAACCGAAGAACCCTGTATGGTTGTATATAGCAACTTGTTTTTAAGTAAGTAAGTATCTCTCTCTCTGTGTCCCTACATATACTGTATCTCACCTTCTCTCTCTCTCTCTCCCCCACTCTCTCTCTCCCGCTCTCTCTGTGACTCTCAAGGTGACTCTCAAGAGGAAATGAAACATTAAGAGAGATTTTCAATTCACAGCAGCTAAAAACAGCCGAGATTCCTTGGCTTCTCACAGAGTGCATGTGACAAGTGATATTCCCCATCTCACCTTGTCCCATTTGAACAAGTTTACTGCCTGTCATTTCTCTCTCTTCTGTCTTTCTTTCTCTATTTCTCTCTCTCTCTTTCCCTCTCTGTCTCTCTCTCTCTCTCTGAGAGATTGGGTATAAATATAGAGGGGAATAGAGAGATGAGGAGGGGGTAGAAAGAGAGAGACGAGGTAGGGATAGAGCAGGGAAAAGAGAGGAAGAAAGAGAGGGGAATATAGAGGGAGAGAGATAGTGAAAGATGCAGTACAAAATCGGATAATTATTTTCCACGAATGGTGGGATCGTGAGAGAGAGGGTAGAGTGAAAGAAAACCACTACATCCATCTTTCACAAGCCTGGTTACACGCTACATACATTTTAGAGAAAAATAATAGTAATACATTTTAGAGGAACCTTCACAGTATACCCTACAGTAAATAAGACAGTTAAGTCAAGAAGAACAACTAATATGTCCAATTTAAAGTAGCTTACCGTCTCAGATAAGGACAATACTACATACATTGTCTATTATGGACGGTAGGTGGCCTAGTGGGCCAGTAGCTGAAAGGTTGCTGGTTTGAATCCCAGAGCCGACTTCATGAAAAATCTGCCGATGTCTTGACCAAGGCACTTAAACTTTTTTTTATTTGAATTTATTTCACCTTTATTTAACCAGGTAGGCTAGTTGAGAACAAGTTCTCATTTGCAACTGTGACTTGGCCAAGATAAAGCATAGCAATTCGACACATACAGAGTTATACATGGAATAAACAAAACATACAGTCAAAAATACAGTAGAACAAAAGAAAACAAAAAGTCTATATACAGTGAGTGCAAATGAGGTAAGTTAAGGCAATAAATAGGCCATGGTGGCGAAGTAATTACAATATAGCAATTAAACACTGGAATGGTAGATGTGCAGAAGATGAATGTGCAAGTTGAGATACTGGGGTGCAAAGGAGCAAGATAAATAAATAAATACAGTATGGGGATGAGGTAGGTAGATAGGCTGTTTACAGATGGGCTATGTACAGGTGCAGTGATCTGTGAGCTGCTCTGACAGCTGGTGCCTAAAGCTAGAGAGGGAGATATTAGTCTCCAGCTTCAGAGATTTTTGCAGTTCGTTCCATTCATTGGCAGCAGAGAACTGGAAGGAAAGATGACCAAAGGAGGAATTGGCTTTGGGGGTGACCAGTGAGATATACCTGCTGGAGCGCGTGCTACGAGTGGGTACTGCTATGGTGACCAGTGAGCTGAGATAAGGCGGGGCTTTACCTAGCAGAGACTTGTAGATAACCTGTAGCCAGTCGGTTTGGCGATGAGTATGAAACGAGGGACAACCAACGAGAGCATACAGGTCGCAATGGTGGGTAGTGTATGGGGCTTTGGTGACAAAACAGATGGCACTGTGATAGACTGCATCCAGTTTGTTGAGTAGAGTGATGGAGGCTATTTTATAGATGAGAGTTTACAGTCTAACCAGACACCCAGGTATTTGTAGTTATCCACGTATTCTAAGTCAGAGCCATTCAGAGTAGTGATGCTGGACGGGCGAGCAGGCGCGGGCTGTGATCAATTGAATAGCATGCATCTAGTTTTACTTGCGTTTAAGAGCAGTTGGAGGCCACGGGAGGAAAGTTGTATGGCATTGAAGCTCGTCTGGAGGTTAGTTAACACAGTGTCCAAAGAGGGGCCAGAAGTATACAGAATGGTGTCGGATCAGAGAATCACCAGCAGCAAGAGCAACATCATTGATGTATACAGAGAGAGAGTCAGCCCGAGAATTGAACCCTGTGGCACACCCATAGAGACTGCCAGAGGTCCGGACAACAGGCCCTCCGATTTGACACACTGAACTTTATAAGAGAAGTAGTTGGTAAACCAGGCGAGGCAATCATTTGCAAACCAAGGCTGTCGAGTCTGCCAATAAGAATGTGGTGATTGACAGAGTCGAAAGCCTTGGCCAGGTCGATGAATACGGCTACACAGTAATGTCTCTTATTGATGGCGGTTACGATGTCGTTTAGGACCTTGAGCGTGGCTGAGGTGCACCCATGACCAGCTCTGAAACCAGATTGCATAGAGGAGAAGGTACGGTGGGATTCAAAATGGTCGGTAATCTGTTTGTTAACTTGGCTTTCGAAGACCTTAGAAAGACAGGGTAGGATAGATATAGGTCTGTAGCAGTTTGGGTCTAGAGTGTCACCCCCTTTGAAGAGGGGGATGACCGCGGCAGCTTTCCAATCTTTGGTGAATCTCAGATGATACAAAAGAGAGGTTGAACAGGCTAGTAATAAGGGTTGCAACAATTTCGGCAGATAATTTTAGAAAGAGAGGCTCCAGATTGTCTAGCCCGGCTGACTTGTATGGGTCCAGATTTTGCAGCTCTTTCAGAACATCAGCTATCTGGATTTGGGTGAAGGAGAAATGGTGGGGGCTTTGGCGGGTTGCTATGGAGGGTGCCGGGCAGTTGACCGGGGTAGGGGTAGCCAGGTGGAGAGCATGGCCAGCCGTAGAGAAATGCTTATTGAAATTCTCAATTATAGTGGATTTATTGGTGGTAACAGTGTTTCCTAGCCTCAGAGCAGTGGGCAGCTGGGAAGAGGTGCTCTTATTCTCCATGGACTTTACAGTGTCCCAGAACTTTTTTGAGTTAGTACTACAGGATGCAAATTTCTGTTTGAAAAAGCTAGCCCTAGCTTTTATAACTGCCTTTGTATATTTGTTCCTAACTTCCCTGAAAAGTTGCATATCACGGGGGCTATTCAATGCTAATGCAGAACGCCACAGGATGTTTTTGTGCTGGTCAAGGGCAGACAGGTCTGGAGTGAACCAAGGACTATATCTATTCCTAGTTCTACATTTTTTGAGTGGGGCATGCTTATTTAAGATGGTGAGGAAGACACTTTTAAAGAATAGCCAGGCATCATCTACTGACAGGATGAGGTCAATGTCATTCCAGGATACCCCGGCCAGGTCGATTAGAAAGGCCTGCTCGCAGAAGTGTTTTAGGGAGCGTTTGACAGTGATGAGGGGTGGTTGTTTGGTCGCAGACCCATTACGGATGCAGGCAATGAGGCAGTCATCGCTGAGATCTTGATTGAAAACAGCAGAGGTGTATTTGGAGTGCGAGTTAGTTAGGATGACATCTATGAGGGTGCCCGTGTTTACAGATTTGGGGTTGAACCTGGTAGGTTCATTGATAATTTGTGTGAGATTGAGGGCATCAAGCTTAGATTTTAGGATGGCCGGGGTGTTAAGCATGTCCTAGGTTAGGTCACCTAGTAGCACGAGCTCAGAAGATAGATGGGGGAAATCAATTCACATATGGTATCGAGGGCACAGCTAGGGGCAGAGGGAGGTCTATAGCAAGCGGCAACAGTGAGAGACTTGTTTCTGGAAAGGTGAAGTTTTAGAAGGAGAAGCTCGAATTGTTTGGGTACAGACTTGGAAAGTAATACAGAACTCTGTAGGCTATCTTAGCGGTAGATTGCAACACCGCCCCCTATGGCAGTTCTATCTTGGCAGAAAATGTTATAGTTAGTGATGGAGATTTCAGGGTTTTTGGTGGTTTTCCTAAGCCAGGATTCAGACACGACTAAGACATCTGGGTTGGCAGAGTTTGCTAAAGCAGTGAGTAAAACAAACTTAGGGAGTAGGCTTCTAATGTTAACCTGTTGGGGGTAGGGGGCAGTATTTGCACAGCCGGATTAAAAACGTACCCGATTTAATCTGGTTATTACTACTGCCCAGAAACTAGAATATGCATATAATTATTGGCTTTGGATAGAAAACACCCTAAAGTTTCTAAAACTGTTTGAATGGTGTCTGTGAGTATAACAGAACTCATTTGGCAGGCAAAAACCTGAGAAGATTCTTTACAGGAAGTGACCTGTCTGACAAGTTCTTGTTCTTCTTGGCTCTCTTTAATGAAAACTGAGGATCTTTGCTGTAACGTGACACTTCCTACGGCTCCCATAGGCTCTCAGAAGGCGGTAAAAAGCTGAATGATGTAACTCCAGCCACTGGCTGAAAAACATTAGCGCTTTATCAGAGGACAATGGGACGGAGGCGCGTGCACGAGTCGACCCCATGTTTTTATTTTCTCTCTCTTTGAACCTAAACACGCTTTCCCGGTCGGAATATTATCGCTTTTTTACGAGAAAAATGGCATAAAAATTTATTTTAAACAGCGATTGACATGCTTCGAAGTACGGTAATGGAATATTTAGAATTTTTTTGTCACGAAATGCGTCGTGCGCGTCACCCTTCTTTACCATTCGGATAGTGTCTTTGAACGCACGAACAAAACAGAGGATATTTGAACATAACTATGGATTATTTTGAACCAACCAACATTTGTTATTGAAGAAGAAGTCCTGGGAGTGCATTCTGATGAAGGACAGCAAAGGTAATAACATTTTTCTTATAGTAAATCTGACTTTGGTCAGGGCTAAACTTGGTGGGTGCCTAAATAGCTAGCCCTGTGATGCCGGGCTATCTACTTAGAATATTGCAAAATGTGCTTTCACCGAAAAGCTATTTTAAAATCGGACATAGCAAGTGTATAGAGGAGTTCTGTATCTATAATTCTTTAAATAATTGTTATGTTTTTTGTGAACGTTTATCGTGAGTAATTTAGTAAATTCACCGGAAGTTTGCGGAGGGTATGCTAGTTCTGAACGTCACATGCTAATGTAAAAAGCTGTTTTTTGATATAAATATGAACTTGATTGAACAAAACATGCATGTATTGTTTAACATAATGTCAAAGGGTTGTCATCTGATGAAGATCATCAAAGGTTAGTGCTGCATTTAGCTGTGGTTTGGGTTTATGTGACATTATATGCTAGCTTGAAAAATTGGTGTCTGATTATTTCTGGCTGGGTACTCTGCTGACATAATCTAATGTTTGGCTTTCGTTGTAAAGCCTTTTTGAAATCGGACAGTGTGGTTAGATTAATGAGAGTCTTGTCTTTAAAATGGTGTAAAATAGTCATATGTTTGAGAAATTGAAGTAATAGCATTTCTAAGGTATTTGAATAACGCGCCACGGGATTCAACTGGCTGTTGAGTAGGTGGGACGATTTCGTCCCGCCGACCCTAGAGAGGTTAACATGCATGAAACCAAGGCTTTTACGGTTACAGAAGTCAACAAATGAGAGCACCTGAAGAGTGGGAGTGGAGCTAGGCACTGCAGGACCTGGATTAACCTCCACATCATCAGAGGAACAGAGGAGAAGTAGGATAAGGGTACGGCTAAAGGCTATACGAACTTGCCGTCTAGCATGTTTGTAACATAGAGTAAAAGGAGCAGGTTTCTGGGCACGATAGCATAGATTCAAGGCATAGTGTACAGACAAAGGTAAGGTAGGATATGAGTACATTGGAGGTAAACCTAGGCATTGAGTAATGATGAGAGAGATATTGTCTCTAGAGACGTTTAAACCAGGTGATGTCATCACATATGTAAGAGGTGGAACAACATGGTTGGTTAAGGCATATTGAGCAGGGCTAGAAGCTCTACAGTGAAATAAGACAGTAATCGCTAACCAGGACAGTAATGGACGAGGCATATTGATATTAGAGAGAGGCATGCGTAGCCAAGTGAACATATGGGTCCAGTGAGTGGTTGGGCTGACTGGGGACAAGGCGATTCAGACAGTTTGCAGGCCGATGCTAACAAGCTAACAGTTAGTAGGCCGGGGCTAAACAAGCTATCAATTAGCAGACCGGGCTGGCAAGCTAGCAGTTAGCAGACACTTCGTGCGGTGACGTCGATAGACCAGTCGTGGAATTAGAAGGGTTCCAAGTAGCTCTAGTTAGCTAGCAGGCCGGTAAGCAGAATGGGCCTTCAGCGGACGTCACGCCTGAGGGGCCTGTTGGAATCCTCGGGCAGATGATGTCGGTATTCCAGTCGTAGAGCATCGGCGGGGGTTCCATGCCCCGTACCGGCAGTAGGAGGGGTCCGGATATTGTAGCCCAGGAGTGGGCTTCGGTGGTAGCACAGGAGCCCTGGCCGGGCTAGCTTCAGGCTAATTGGTGCTCTCTCCGGGATGGAAACGCTAGCCAGGAGTAGTCACCCGTGATTGCGGTTAGCTAGTTGCGAAGATCCAGATGAAAATGTTCAGAGTTTGCAGTAGGAATCCGGGGATATGGGGGGGGGGGGGGAATAATTATAGGTCCGTTATGCTCTGGTTTGAGTCACATTGTTCGAGCTGGCGAGAGCTTTCCGAGCTAAAGGTTAGCTGATGACCGCTAGCAATGGTTTGCTGACTGATAGCTGGTAGGTAGTTAGCTGGCTAGCTTCAGTTGAGGGATTCCAGATCCGAAGTAAATAGAAATACTTTAGAAGAAAAAAAACGGATCCATGCCACATTGGATGAGGCAGGTTGCAGGAGAGTATTTAGAAGTTGAGGTTTAGGGAAATATTTTTAAAAGATATGCGAAGTAAAAGATGTAAAAAGATATATACAAGGGACACGACAGGACAAAGATGTCTGACTGCTACGCCATCTTGGAAATCGAAACCTTAATTGCTCTTGTAATTCCCTCTGGATAAGTGTCTGCTAAATGTAAATATCCTTGCTACTTGTTACAGCAGGCTAACAGAAAAATACATATCAAATTGTAATACTACATTCTAGAGCTATGTCACTACACCTCTCTATCTCATACTAAATGTGTGTATTACAAACTGCAGCACCCTAACCTATATAAGCACTAAATAAGCACTAAATACACTTCAGTCAGTGATAAAAACGGCTGCAAGAATCTCGACTAGAACCAAAAAATGTGATCATATCACTCCAGTGCTCTGGCTTCCTGTTATGGCTACGGCTGATTTCAAGGTCTTAGTTCTAACCTACTGTACCAGTCAAAAGTTTGGACACACCTACTCATTCATCGGTTTTTCTTTATTTGTACTATTTTCTACATTGTAGTATAGACATAAAAACTATGAAATAAAACATATGGAATCAAAAAAAGTGTTAAACAAATCAAAATATATTTTAGATTCTTCAAAGTAGCCACACTTTGTGGGAGAGATCTTCGTGGGCTATACTCAGCCTTGTCTCAGGGTAGTAAGATGGTGGTCTGTTGATATCCCTCTAGTGGTGTGGGGGCTGTGCATTGGCAAAGTGGGTGGGGTTATATCCTGCCTGGTTGGCCCTGTCCGAGGGTATCGTCGGATGGCGCCACAGTGTCCCCCGACCCCCCCCCCCCCCCCTCAGCCTCCAGTATCTATGCTACTCCAGTTTCAACTGTTCTGCCTGCGACAATGGAACGTTCTACCTTGTCCCGGACCTGCTGTTTTTGACTCTCCCTCTCTCACTCTCTCCCTCTCTCTCTTTCTCTTTTTACCGCACCTGCTGTCCCGACATCTGAAAGCTTGGCTATGAAAAGCCAACTGACATTTACTCCTGAGGTTCTGACCTGCACCGTCTACAACCACTGTCGTTATTATTTGACCCTCCCTGCTGGTCATCTATGAGCGTTTGAACATCTTGAAGAACAATCTGGCCTTAATGGCCATATACTCTTATAATCTCTACCGAACACAGCCAGAAGAGGTCTGGCTACCCCTCAGAGCCTGGTTCCTCTCTTCCTACAGTAGGTTGCCGCCTTTCTTTTGAGTTTTTCCTAACCACTGTGCTTCTACATCTGCATTGCTTGCTGTTTGGGGTTTTGTTTTAGGGTGGGTTTCTGTATAAGCACTTTGTGACATCTGCTGATATAAAAAGGGCCTTATAAATACATTTTTTTTGATTGAGTATAGTGTATACTGTTACAAATGAATGATAGCTGAACTTATCTTAACAAAACAATTCTAGTAGCCAGAAATGGCTCAGAACTCCCAAGGCTTTTGAGGAGGCTTTGCAAAGAGAAGTCTGGAACTACAGATTGTGGAGAGCGAGAGATGTTCAGATACCAAACAACATCTCATGATGAGTAGAATATCTTGTTTATGTCTTTTAGATGAGGTGTTTATGTATGTAGGCTTCTCAGAGTTAAGAGAGCATCTGGCAGGTAGAGGTGTGTGTCTGTGTGTGTGAGTGTGTGAGAGCCTCCCCGATTCCCTCTCTAATTAGAACAGAAGCAATAGAGCAGACACAGAGCAGGTGAAGGACTGGAAAAGAGATGGCAGCGCTCCTTTTCACTCATCCTCTCATCTCTAGAATCCTCTACTCCACAGCATCCCCCAATCAAAGAGTCAAACAGCATCGGTGAACACATTGTCTGCTTCCCAAATGTCACCCTATGGGCCCAAGTCAAAAGTAGTGCACTAAATAGGGAATAGGGTGTCATTTGGGCTCAGCCGTCTACTCCCCTCTCTCAACACTCTGATAGGCTTGAAAGTGGATTAAAACCGACATCAAATATGTTTATGTAAATCATGCATTCACTGAAGAATGGTGTGGCATGTTCTCAACAGAAAACGTTCCAATACTGTCTGAGACAAACAAACCAACATCCACTTAAGCTGGATCAATGAGTAAGCCAGCTAACTGTCCTAAATATTCTGAAATAACTGCATCTTTTCAATAAATATTAGCATTACAATTGACATGCTAAAAACCAATATACAAATGTAGATTTCCTAATCAACCAGATAATCAAGAGTTATTAGTGGCTGTTTTATCAAAGTTAGCTGGCTAAATTATTATGCCTTCTGGAACATCCCACAGGGGTGTAACTAGAAAACAAATCAATCAGGCATTCGGCTTAAAGAATGCTCAAATATCATAGAGCATACTGTATCAAGACAGTATGATCATATTAGGGCATATTGTATCAAGACAAAACTGAAAGATATGATCTGAGGCTTTTAAAAAATGGGTGTGTTTTATTATGAAAGCTAAAATATAACCACAACCCACATGCTCAGCTGACAGAACAAATTATAAGGAAAGGTGTATCCTAACAGTGATACATCACTTTTACTCCAATCACAGTTAATAAAATCACTTTTGCGAGCAACTGTGGACAATATAGGTAACATTTTCCTCTCGCAAAGAGGCCTGCGCTCTGAGCTAATGCACAGTAAGTGTTTTCTTTTCTGCAATACAACTTATGTTGTAACTTTTCTTTAACAAGTTCTGTGAAGAGAGAGATAGTGCTTCGGTGAACTGTGAAGATCGAGGGGTGATAGAAAACCCTGAGCTGGCCTCTCTAGGTCTTCGCTCCCACTGAAGATAAGCCAGGTCTGCGTCCCTTATAGCACCCTATTCCCCTTATAGTGCACTACTTGATTACAAGCCAGGTGACAGGTAAAGCACTGTTTTGCTAGTGATTAACAGTGTGATAGCTCTCTTTGCTGTGGTTTAGTGGACTCGTCAGACTCCCTGGAGGCAAGGTGTGAAAACCCCATAGAATTTCTGTTCCGTGTCTCTGCAGATAATAAACTGTTAAACCTGTCTGGGCTAGGGGGCAGTATTTTCACGGCCGGATGAAAAACGTACCTTTTTGAAACCGGACAGTGTGGTTAGATTAACGAGAGTCTTGTCTTTAAATAGCTGTAAAATAGTCATATGTTTGAGAAATTGAAGTAATAGGATTTTTAAGGTTTTGAAAATCGCGCCACAGGCTTCAAGTGGCTGTTACGTAGGTGGGACGAATTCGTCCCGCCTAGCCCATAGAGGTTAAAAATCCTATTACTTCAATTTCTCAAACATATGACTATTTTACAGCTATTTAAAGACAAGACTCTCGTTAATCTAACCACACTGTCCGATTTCAAAAAGGCTTTACAACGAAAGCAAAACATTAGACTATGTCAGCAGAGTACCCAGGCAGAAATAATCAGACACCCATTTTTCAAGCTAGCATATAATGTCACAAAAACCCAGAAGACAGCTAAATGCAGCACTAACCTTTGATGATCTTCATCAGATGACAACCCTAGGACATTATGTTATACAATACATGCATGTTTTGTTCAATCAAGTTCATATTTATATCAAAAAACAGCTTTTTACATTAGCATGTGACGTTCAGAACTAGCATACTTCCGGGGAATTTACTAACAATTTACTAAATTACTCACGATAAACGTTCACAAAAAGCATAACAATTATTTTAAGAATTATAGATACAGAACTCCTCTATGCACTCGATATGTCCGATTTTAAAATAGCTTTTTGGTGAAAGCACATTTTGCAATATTCTAAGTACATAGCCCAGCCATCACGGGCTAGCTATTTAGACACCCGGCAAGTTTAGCCTTCACCAAAATCAGATTTACTATAACAAAAATGTTATTACCTTTGTTGTCTTCGTCAGAATGCACTCCCAGGACTTCTACTTCAATAACAAATGTTGGTTTGGTCCCAAATAATCCATCGTTATATCCAAATAGCGGCGTTTTGTTCGTGCGTTCCAGACACTATCCTAAAGGGTAAATCAGGGTTACGAGCATGGCGCAATTCGTGACAAAAAAATTCTAAATATTCCATTACCGTACTTCGAAGCATGTCAACCGCTGTTTAAAATCTATTTTTATGCAATTTATCTCGTAAAAAAGCGATAATATGCCGACCGGGAATCTCCTTTTCGGTAGACAGAGGAAAAAAGACAAAGACGGGGGCGGCCAGTGCACGCGCCTAAGCCCACTGTCCCTTGATCGGCCACTTGAGAAAGGCGGTAATGTGTTTCAGCCTGGGGCTGGAATGACGACATTCAGGTTTTTCCCGGGCTCTGAGAGCCTATTGGAGCCGTGGGAAGTGTCACGTTACCGTAGAGATCCTAAGTTTTGGAAAGAGATGTCAAAGAAAGACAATAAATGGTCAGACAGGCCACTTCCTGTAAAGGAATCTCTCAGGTTTTGACCTGCCATTTGAGTTCTGTTATACCCACAGACACCATTCAAACAGTTTTAGAAACTTTGGAGTGTTTTCTATCCAAAGCCAATAATTATATGCATATTCTAGTTACTGGGCAGGAGTAGTAACCAGATTAAATCGGGTACGTTTTTTATCCAGCCGTGTCAATACTGCCCCCTACCCTCAACAGGTTAAGTTACTATCTCCCGACTAAACTCTAAAGATATAAAGATCTCATATCAGTCACAGTCAATGCATTAATTCTCATTTACCTTCAGTCTCATTCTGAATGTCGCAAAATCCTTGTATATCTGCACAAACCCTAGCACAAATGATAAATCAGCGATATACAAATTGGCTTAATTATTTATTTACTAACTAAATAATCACACAGAATTACATAAACACACAAACAGAATAGCTTACACATTGATTACTACGTAATGCAATGAAAAGTCCCTAGCGGACTAAACATGATATGACGGCTTGGTAGACAATGGAAAGGGGTGGGGACAGATAAAGAGCGGGAAAGACAGCATGGACTCACTACATAGAGTTGAGAACTGTGCTTATGGAAATGCTAATATTTTGCACATGAACGGTCGCTCATTTGAAAGAGTTGCAATGTACATATTTACCTGTGCATGTCTTTGCTGTCTATCCATTGAAAACTGTCAATCCGTCGAGGAGTAATTCAACAGAAAGTCTCTGGTTTGTCCACCAGAGATCAAAGTCTTTTGTTGTTGTGGCTCTGCTATAATGGACACATTAGACACTAATTAACCCTGTAACACTGGATCTTAATATCAGATGCAAGTATAGACATTACTATATTCTGCACTTCAGCAGGAAAAAGATGACAGATAAAATAGAGAATCAAATACCTTGTGGTCCATGATATGCACTATCATAAAACAAATATTTGTGCTATATCATGCGAAAAATTATTTGTCTTAAGGGTTAAGATGCAGTGTTACAGGGTTAATTAGTGTTGCAGGGTAAATTTCTGTTCCAAGGTTAAGATGTAGACGACTTCTACATCATTACTTGGACACACTATTATTAATGTCATTATTCAAATGCATTCAATAGCACTTGATCAAGCTTGCACTCACACACACACTGTTTTTCTCCACTAAAATACTGTCACGATTCTCTAAGACAGAACCCAGAAGCAGACCAGGACAAGGTGAGTAAAATGAAAGTGAGTATTTATTGGTAGTCTTGATGTGTATATTGAGTAATCCAGCTAATAATTATATGCATATTCTAGTTACTGGGCAGGAGTAGTAACCAGATTAAATCGGGTACGTTTTTTATCCAGCCGTGTCAATACTGCCCCCTACCCTCAACAGGTTAACCTGTTGGGTCTAGGGGGCAGCATTTGCACGTCTGGATAAAAAAAATGTACCCGATTTAATCTGGTTACTAATCCTACCCAGTAACTAGAATATGCATATACTTATTATATATGGATAGAAAACACTCTAAAGTTTCCAAAACTGTTTGAATGGTGTCTGTGAGTATAACAGAACTCATTTGGCAGGCAAAACCCTGAGACATTTTCTGACAGGAAGTGGATACCTGATGTGTTGTATTGAGTTTAAACCTATCCCATTGAAAAACACAGGGGTTTAGGAATATTTTGGCACTTCCTATTGCTTCCACTAGATGTCACCAGCCTTTACAAAGTGTTTTGAGTCTTCTGGAGGGAGATCTGACCGAACAAGAGCCATGGAACGGTGATGTCCCATTAGACACCTGGCGCGCTACTTCATGTTGGGTACCCTCGTTCCAATACGTTATAAAAGGCTATGCATTCGTCCACCTTGAATATTATTCATGTTCTGGTTAAAAAAGGCCCTAATGATTTATGCTATACAACGTTTGACATGTTTGAACGAACGGAAATATATTTTTTCCCCTCGTTCATGACGAGAAGTCCGGCTGGCTTACATCATGTGCTAACGAGACGGAGATTTTTGGACATAAATGATGAGCTTTTTTGAACAAAACTACATTCGTTATGGACCTGTGATACCTGGAAGTGACATCTGATGAAGAGAATCAAAGGTAATGGATTATTTACATAGTATTTTCGATTTTAGATCTCCCCAACATGACGTCTAGTCTGTATCGCAACGCGTATTTTTCTGGGCACAGTGCTCAGATTATTGCAAAGTGTGATTTCCCAGTAAGGTTATTTTTAAATCTGGCAAGTTGATTGCGTTCAAAAGATGTAAATCTATAATTCTTTAAATGACAATATAATATTTTACCAATGTTTTCTAATTTTAATTATTTAATTTGTGACGCTGACTTGACTGCCGGTTATTGGAGGGAAACGATTTCCTCAACATCAATGCCATAGTAAAACGCTGTTTTTGTATATAAATATGAACTTGATAGAACTAAAAATGCATGCATTGTCTAACATAATGTCCTAGGAGTGTCATCTGATGGAGATTGTAAAAGGTTAGTGTATCATTTTAGCTGGTTTTATGGTTTTGGTGACCCTGTCTTTGACTTGACAAAACATTACACACAACTCTTGTAAATGTACTGTCCTAACATACTCTAAATTTATGCTTTCGCCGTAAAACCTTTTTGAAATCGTAAAACGTGGTTAGATTAAGGAGATGTTTATCTTTCAAATGGTGTAACATAGTTGTATTTTTGAAAAATTTGAATTTTGACATTTATTTGGATTCAAATTTGCCGCTCTTGAAATGCACCTGCTGTTGATGGAGTGCACCACGGGTGGCACGCTAGCGTCCCACCTAGCCCCAAGAGGTTAAGTTACTATCTCCCGACTAAACTCTAAAGATATAAAGATCTCATATCAGTCACAGTCAATGCATTAATTCTCATTTACCTTCAGTCTCATTCTGAATGTCGCAAAATCCTAGTAATAGTAGTAATAGTAAGTAGTAATAACCAGATTAAATCGGGTACGTTTTTTATCCGGCCGTGTAAATACTGCCCCCTAGCCCTAACAGGTTAACTGCTCTGACTTCTAGCACCAAGACCTTCAGTTGGAATCCGGAGGCAGATCGAGCATTTATGGAATTGAAGAGTCGATTCACCAAGGCCCCGATTCTCTCTCAACCTGACGCTGCCCGACAGTTTTCTGTGGAAGTGGATGCGTCTGATGTGGGGGTTGGCGCCATCCTGTCCCAGCGAGGCTCCACTAACGGCAAACTCCATCCCTGCGCTTTCTACTCTCGTCGTCTGTCGGCGGAGAGGAATTACGATGTGGGTAACCGGGAGCTTCTTGCGGTGAAACTGGCCTTGGAGGAGTGGCGCCACTGATTGGAGGGAGCGGAGCAACCGTTTATTGTCTGGACTGACCACAAGAATCTAGCGTATGTGCAATCGGCTAGACGTCTCAACTCACGTCAGGCCAGGTGGGCTTTGTTTTTTGGACGTTTAAATTTTTCCCTGACATTCCGACCTGGATCTAAGAACGGCAAGGCGGATGCCTTGTCCCGGATGTTCTGCAAGACGGAGGAGAGTGGGGCCAAGACCGAGACGATTCTTCCCCAGAACTTCGTCGTGGGAGCTGTCACATTGAGGAGGAGGTTCTGGCAGCACTTCGGACGCAGCCCGATCCCGGTAACGGTCCACCCGGTCGGTTGTTTGTGCCTGAGTTTGTCCGGTCTGCTGTCCTCCAATGGTCCCATGCCAGTAAGATGGCTTCTCACCCTGGCGTGGCTCGGACGATGGCATTACTACGCAGATGATTTTGGTGGCCTGCCATGGGAGAAGATATCCGGGGGTTTGTTGCTGCATGCCCAGTAAGTGCACAGAATAAGAGTGCCAATCGGGCCAGTTCTGGACTTCTTCACCCCCTACCTATTCCCTGGCGACCATGGTCGCATCTGGCTCTGGACTTTGTTACGGGATTGCCCTCTTCTGAAGGGAACACGGTCATTCTGACTATTGTGGACCGATTCAGCAAGTTCGCCCACTTTGTACCCATCTCCAAGCTTCCCTCTGCCTCTGAGACGTCCGAGATCCTGGTTAGGGAGGTTTTCAGGGTCCACGCGTTGCCCAGTGACATTGTTTCCGACCGTGGTCCTCAGTTTACCTCTGTCTGGAAATCCTTCTGTTTGGCCATTGGAGCTACAGTCAGTCTGACATCTGGATTTCACCCCCAATCTAATGGTCAGGCGGAGAGAGCCAACCAGAAGATGGAATCCACGCTGCGCTGCCCTGTCTCCTCCAACCCGGCCTCTTGGGCCTCTCAGTTGCCATGGGTCGAGTATGCCCATAATACTCTCCCTACATCTTGTACTGGGATGTCTCCTTTCCAGTGCCTGTACGGTTACCAACCTCCCTTGTTTCCTTCTCAGGAGAAGGATCTCGCGGTACCCTCGGTCCAGGCCCACATTCATCGTTGCCACTGGACCTGGCATCGGGCCAGAAAGGCTCTCCTTAGAGTTTCTGACCGTTATCAGCTCCAGGCAAATCGTCGCCGGATTCCAGCTCCAGTTTATGCCATTGGAGATAAGGTATGGTTGGCTACACGGGATCTTCCTCTGCGGACGGAATCAAGGAAACTGTCCCCTAAGTTCATTGGTCCGTTTGTGGTGAAGGTGATTAATCCCGTTGTGGTTCGTCTTAAGTTGCCTAGAACTCTGAGTCCACCCCACCTTTCATATCTCCTGCCTCAAGCCTGTGCACCTCAGTCCTCTGATACCCCCTCCGCCTCCTCCTCCTCTGCCTCGGATGATCGGAGGTGGTCCAGTCTACACGGTGCGCCGCATTATGGATTCCAGACGGCGGGGTCAGGGTTCAGTATCTCGTGGACTGGGAGGGGTATGGTCCTGAGGAGAGGAGTTGGATTCCTCGGTGTCAAATCCTTGACAATACCCTCCTTACTGACTTCTACCGCCTCCATCCTGGCGCTCCGGGTTGTCCGCCCGGTGGCGTTCGTCGGAGGGGGGGTACTGTCACGAATCCCGCTTCCTGAGTCTGTTTCTGCCTGAGCTGACTGTTTTTTGTTTGGAGTGTTGTCTAAAGTTCCTGAACGCACCCTGTCTGGTTGCTAGGCAATGAAGTTAGGCGGGAGATCTAGTAATTACCCGCACCTGCATCTCATCAACCTTCTGCACACCTGGTCCTGATCATCACCTCTTCTTAACCTGTTTGGGCTAGGGGGCAGTATTGAGAATTTTGGAAAAAATATGTGCCCATTTTTAACTGCCTCCTACACCAACTCAGAAGCTAGAATATGCATATTATTGTTCAGGTTTGGATAGAAAACACCCTGAAGTTTCTAAAACTGTTTGAATGGTGTCTGTGAGTATAACAGAACTCCTATGGCAGGCAAAAACCTGACAAGGTTTCATGCAGGAAGTGGCCTGTCTGACAAGGAGTCGTGCGTCTTGCATCTGTTTATTGAAAAGTAAGGATCTTAGCTGTAACGTGACAATTCCCAGGGCTCCAATAGGCTCTCAGGACGCGGGAAAATCATGAAGGTTGACGAGGCAGCCTCAGGCTGAAACAGATTATCATCTTATTCAAGTGTCCCATTAGGTGACAATGGAGTGAGGCGCGTGCGCGATTAGCCCCCGTGGAGTATTTTAATTCGGCTGTTTAGTTTATTGCAGATTCCCGGTCGGAATATTATCGCTTTTCTACGAGATAAATGGCATAAAAATTGGTTTTAAACAGCGGTTGACATGCTTCGAAGTACGGTAATGGAATATTTAGAATTTTATTGTCACGAATTGCGCCATGCGCGCGACACTTCTTTACTATTTCGGATAGTGTCTGGAACGCACGAACAAAACGCCGCTATTCGGATATAACGATGGATTATTTTGGACCAAACCAACATTTGTTATTGAAGTAGCAGTCCTGGGTGTGCATTCTGACGAAGACAACAAAGGTAATCAAACTTTTGTAATAGTAAATCGGAGTTTGGTCAGGGCTAAACTTGGTCGGTGTCTAAATGGCTAGCCGTGATGGCTGGGCTATGTACTTAGAATATTGCAAAATGTGCTTTCACCAAAAAGCTATTTTAAAATCGGACACGTCGATTGCACAAAGGAGTGCTGTATCTATAATTCTTTAAAAAATGGTTGTGTTTTTTGTGAAGTTTATCGTGAGTAATTTAGTAAATTCACCGGAGGTTTGCGGGGGGTATGCTAGTTCTGAACGTCACATGCTAATGTAAAAAGCTGGTTTTTGATATAAATATGAACTTGATTGAACAAAACATGCATGTATTGTATAACATTATGTCCTAGGTGTGTCATCTGATGAAGATCATCAAAGGTTAGTGCTGCATTTAGCTGTCTTCTGGGTTTTTGTGACATTATATGCTAGCTTGAAAAATGGGTGTCTGATTATTTCTGGCTGGGTACTCTGCTGACATAATCTAATGTTTTGCTTTCGTTGTAAAGCCTTTTTGAAATCGGACAGTGTGGTTAGATTAACGAGAGTCTTGTCTTTAAAATGGTGTAAAATAGTCATATGTTTGAGAAATTGAAGTAATAGCATTTCTTAGGTATTTGAAAATCGCGCCACTGGATTACACTGGCTGTTGAGTAGGTGGGACGAATTCGTCCCGCCTAGCCCAGAGAGGTTAACTTGTTGGGGATAGGGGGCAGTATTTGCACGGCCGTATAAAAAAACGTACCCGATTTAATCTGGTTACTACTCCTGCCCAGTAACTAGAATATGCATATAATTGTTTGATTTGGATAGAAAACACCCTAAAGTTTCTAAAACTGTTTGAATGGTGTCTGTGAATATAACAGAACTCATATGGCAGTCAAAACCCTGAGACAAATCCTGACAGGAAACTGAAATCTGATGTGTTGATATCACTTCAAACATTTGCCATTGAAACACACAGGGGCTTTTTGGTTACTATGTGATTCCATATGTGTTATTTCATTGTTTTGATGTCTTCACTATTATTCTACAATGTAGAAAATAGTAAAAATAAAGAAAAACCCTTGAATGAGTAGGTGTGTCCAAACTTTTGACTGGTACTGTAGGTCTTGATTGATGTCCTTGCATGCCTCAACCATGGCCTGAAGGAGGGTTTGTACGATCATGGGGATGGCAATCATACATCATGGCAATCATAAATCACCCACACATGCCATTTCGCACACACGATCTTAAAGATCACTTATGATTGAAAAGAGTCGTAAGTATTGGCAATGCGGTGCACCATGATTTAATGACACCATACTTTGTTGTAATGCCACAATTTTTCTTGGTTCATGTGGAGCATTAAATTACACCTACACCAGTCAGCATGAAAGGTCATTGGAAGGTCAACAGTAAAATATGGCATGAATGTATGGAAGTGCTTGGGGAGCGTCCCATCATAAAGCATTCTGTCCTTTTGGGCCTTTAGCAGAAGAACTGTTGGGATGAGACTGGGCATGGGCACAGGCATCTCAAATCAATCCCCGGTCAGAAGAACTGACAATAGGAATCGGTGGTGAGATAAAACCGTTCAGAGGGGAAAAAAAGAAAGTCAACGTTTTTGCCTTATACATTGTCAGTTAGATGGAATGGTGGGTAATAATTTTTCATCCATATTCATCCATATTCTCACACTGTATGCTAATTCCTTCTTTTCCTCCAAAATGCCCCCTTTTTCTTCACTTCTGTAACTTTCTGTGATGGAAAAATTCGGTTCAGCTGAGTGGTTATTGCTTCACCATTCTGCTGAGTGTGTGTGTACTTAAGTGTGCCTGTGCATGTGTGTGTGTCTGCATGTGTACGTACGTACTTACGTGGGCCTGCCTGTGTGTGTGTGTGTGTGTGTGTGTGTGTGTGTGTGTGTGTGTGTGTGTGTGTTTGCCTGCGTATGTGTATACGTATGTGAGCCTATGTGAGCCTGCGCGCTCGCATTTGTGTGTGTGTGTTCGTTCGGGCCAAGCCAAGGGTAGTGGATGACTAAGTGAAGATGACTGATGTCCCTAATTGCTCTCTCAGCCTGTGGAACAAGATAATTATTCCCTCAAATTGTCTGAGTAGTTAACAGTTTGGAGAAGAGGCCAGAGAGAAAGCCAATGGCTGCCTCCCAAATGGCACCATATTCCCTATATAGTGCTCTACTTTTGACGAAAAGTAGGGCACTACATAGAGAATAGGTTGCCATTTGGGATAAGATGTTCTTGGAACCCTTGTGGTGTGGTCTATGTTCAGCTACAGTGCCTTGCGAAAGTATTCGCCCCCCTTGAACTTTTCGACCTTTTGCCACATTTCAGGCTTCAAACATAAAGATATAAAACTGTAATTTTTTGTGAAGAATCAACAACAAGTGGGACACAATTATGAAGTGGAACGAAATTTATTGGATATTTCAAACTTTTTTAACAAATAAAAAACTGAAAAATTGGCAGTGCAAAATTATTCAGCCCCCTTAAGTTAATACTTTGTAGCGCCACCTTTTGCTGCGATTACAGCTGTAAGTCGCTTGGGGTATGTCTCTATCAGTTTTGCACATCGAGAGACTGAAATCTTTTCCCATTCCTCCTTGCAAAACAGCTCGAGCTCAATGAGGTTGGATCGAGAGCGTTTGTGAACAGCAGTTTTCAGTTCTTTCCACAGATTCTCGATTGGATTCAGGTCTTGACTTTGACTTGGCCATTCTAACACCTGGATATCTTTATTTGTGAACCATTCCATTGTAGATTTTGCTTTATGTTTTGGATCATTGTCTTGTTGGAAGACAAATCTCCGTCCCAGTCTCAGGTCTTTTGCAGACTCCATCAGGTTTTCTTCCAGAATGGTCCTGTATTTGGCTCCATCCATCTTCCCATCAATTTTAACTATCTTCCCTGCCCCTGCTGAAGAAAAGCAGGCCCAAACCATGATGCTGCCACCACCATGTTTGACAGTGGGGATGGTGTGTTCAGGGTGATGAGCTGTGTTGCTTTTACGCCAAACATAACGTTTTGCATTGTTGCCAAAAAGTTCGATTTTGGTTTCATCTGACCAGAGCACCTTCTTCCACATGTTTGGTGTGTCTCCCAGGTGGCTAGTGGCAAACTTTAAACAACACTTTTTATGGATATCTTTAAGAAATGGCTTTCTTCTTGCCACTCTTCCATAAAGGCCAGATTTGTGCAGTATACGACTGATTGTTGTCCTATGGACAGAGTCTCCCACCTCAGCTGTAGATCTCTGCAGTTCATCCAGAGTGATCATGGGCCTCTTGGCTGCATCTCTGATCAGTCTTCTCCTTGTATGAGCTGAAAGTTTAGAGGGACGGCCGGGTCTTCGTAGATTTGCAGTGGTCTGATACTCCTTCCATTTCAATATTATCGCTTATCGCACAGTGCTCCTTGGGATGTTTAAAGCTTGGGAAATCTTTTTGTATCCAAATCCGGCTTTAAACTTCTCCACAACAGTATCTCGGACCTGCCTGGTGTGTTCCTTGTTCTTCATGATGCTCTCTGCGCTTTAAACGGACCTCTGAGACTATCACAGAGCAGGTGCATTTATACGAGACTTGATTACACACAGGTGGAATCTATTTATCATCATTAGTCATTTAGGTCAACATTGGATCATTCAGAGATCCTCACTGAACTTCTGGAGAGAGTTTGCTGCACTGAAAGTAAAGGGGCTGAATCATTTTGCACGGCCAATTTTTCCGTTTTTTATTTGTTAAAAAAGTTTGAAATATCCAATAAATTTCGTTCCACTTCATAATTGTGTCCCACTTGTTGTTGATTCTTCACAAAAAAATACAGTTTTATATCTTTATGTTTGAAGCCTGAAATGTGGCAAAAGGTCGAAAAGTTCAAGGGGGCCGAATACTTTCGCAAGGCGCTGTATGTCCCATTCTAGCTCTAAAGTGTTACAATATCTGAGGAGAGGACAGAGGAACAGGAATCAGGGGGACAGATGGACAGGACACAGGGGAACAAGACATCAGATAGTGCAGGACTATTTAGGACAGAGTGACAGGACACGGAGATAGGGTACCAGGTGTCTAGTACTGGGGGAGTGCCTTTTTCAACTTGAGAATATACAGAGCTGGTCAAATTATTTCTGAAAAAATGTATTTAATTACCACAAAAATTCCATGAAAAAACAATAGAAAGACAAACTAAATAAATATGTTTAGCAGCCTAGAGGTAGGTAAATGGTGGTTTCTTCCCAGTCTTCTCTCTGGTGGCGGCGAGAATGATGAAGAACTGTAAACTAAGTGTGCAATGCGGAAACCCATCAGAGGCTTGGCCACTTAGGCTAATCAGAAAATTGAAAATAAGTCCTTAGATCTGTGTCATCATTAGCCTGCATGTTTAGCAGAGGCAAAACATTTTTACAGCTGGTTAGCTGTCATAGAAATCATGGCAACAAAAAACAAATAAGTATCAGTGCATTCATTTTTTATGCAAAAGCTACAGCAACTACCACCACCAAAACGCCTAACAAAAACAAACAACAGCCAGCAAGTTGACATAGATGCAGATCCTTATCGTAATCCTGATCCAGCTCCTACCTCATCTGATCTGGCTACTAGCATGGCCTACCAGCTCTCACAGTCTCTAGTCAGAATTAGATGTTCATTCATGTTTCTCAAATGTCAAATTTAGAAGTTGTTCCCAATGTCAAATTTAAAAAGTGTTTAACCCCTGGTCGGGCTCCGTCCCGTATGTGGGACGGACATCCAGCGAAAAATCCTATCGCCATTAGCATAACGAAATTGAATATATTTTTTCTTCAAATATAGGACTATGTTATATCGTTTTATAGATACACCTCTCCTGAATCGAACCACGTTGTCCGATTTCAAAAAGGCTTTACAGCAAAAGCAAAACATTAGATTATGTTAGAGGAGTATATCGTAAAAGTAGCCACATAGCCATTTTCTGACCAACCACATGTATCACAAATAACCAAAAAACAGCTAAATGCAGCACTAACCTTTGACAATCTTCATCAGATGACACCCCTAGGACATCATGTTACACAATACATGCATTCTTTTGTTCGATAAAGTTCATATTTATATATAAAACAGCATTTTACATCGGCGCGTAACATTGACTAACTATTTTCCCTCAAATGCATCCGGTGAAACAGCGCTACAATTTACTAAATTACTATTCGAAAACATTTTTTAAATGTAATATTGTCATTCTAAGATTTATAGATGAATATCTCTTGAAAGCACCTGTAATGCCAGATTTAAAAATAACTTTACTGGGTAATCACACTTTGCGATAAAAGGGGATGCGATACTCAGAAAATAGACTACCGTTACAGGTCAGCGCCATCTTGGAACAATCGCATATCAAATCTAGTCTTGTATACTATTGTCAATAATCCCTTACTTTTGATTATCTTCATCAGAAAGCACTTCTAGGAATCCCAGGTCCACAAGAAATGTATTTTTGTTTGAAAAAGTTAATCCTATATGTTCCAATAGCTTGTTCTTGTTAGCGCGTGCTGAAGGCTGCACCAAAAAATCTAATGTTTTGCTTTCGTAGTAAAGCCTTTTTGAAATCGGACAGTGTGGTTAGATTAACGAGATTCTTGTCTTTAAAATGGTGTAAAATAGTCATATGTTTGAAAAATTGAAGTTTTTGCATTTTTGAGGAATTTGAATAACGCGCCACGGGATTACACTGGCTGTTGAGTAGGTGGGACGCAAGCCTAGCCCATAGAGGTTGAAGTGGCATTGTTTAAAGTGACTAGTGATACATTTATTATTAAACTGTTAGGGCTAGGGGGCAGTATTGACACAGCCGGATAAAAAACGTACCCGATTTAACCTCTCTGGGCTAGGCGGGACGAATTCGTCCCACCTACGTAACAGACAGTGTAATCCAGTGGCGCGATTTTCATATGACTATTTTACAGCAATTTAAAGACAAGACTCTCGTTAATCTAAACACACTGTCCGATTTCAAAAAGGCTTTACAACGAAAGCGAGTCGACCGAATGCTTTCTTTTCTTTTGTCTGTTTACCTAAACGCAGATTCCCGGTCGGAATATTATCGCTTTTTTATGAGAAAAATGGCATAAAAATTGATTTTAAACAGCGGTTGACATGCTTCGAAGTACGGTAATGGAATATTTAGAATTTTATTGTCACGAATTGCGCCATGCTCGCCACCCTTATTTACCCTTTCGGATAGTGTCTTGAACGCACGAACAAAACGCCGCTGTTTGGATATAACGATGGATTATTTTGGACCAAACCAACATTTGTTATTGAAGTAGAAGTCCTGGGAGTGCATTCTGACGAAGACAGCAAAGGTAATAACATTTTTCTTATAGTAAATCTGACTTTGATGAGTGCTAAACTTGCTGGGTGTCTAAATAGCTAGCCCTGTGATGCCGGGCTATCTACTGAGAATATTGCAAAATGTGCTTTCACCGAAAAGCTATTTTAAAATCGGACATATCGAGTGCATAGAGGAGTTCTGTATCTATAATTCTTAAAATAATTGTTATGCTTTTTGTGAACGTTTATCGTGAGTAATTTAGTAAATTCACCGGCAGTGTTCGGTGGGAATGCTAGTCACATGCTAATGTAAAAAGCTGGTTTTTGATATAAATATGAACTTGATTGAACAAAACATGCATGTATTGTATAACATAATGTCCTAGGGTTGTCATCTGATGAAGATCATCAAAGGTTAGTGCTACATTTAGCTGTGGTTTGGGTTTATGTGACATTATATGCTAGCTTGAAAAATGGGTGTCTGATTATTTCTGGCTGGGTACTCTGCTGACATAATCTAATGTTTTGCTTTCGTTGTAAAGCCTTTTTGAAATCGGACAGTGTGGTTAGATTAACCTCTTACATCTAGACGTTCCGCTAGCGGAACACCTGCTCCAATATCCAATGATAGGCGTGGCGCGAATTACAAATTCCTCAAAAATACAAAAACTTCAATTTTTCAAACATATGACTATTTCACAGCATTTTAAAGACAAGACTCTCCTTTATCTAAAGAGGTTAAAGTGGCCAGTGATTGGGTCTCAATGTAGGCAGCAGCCTCTCTGAGTTAGTGATTGCTGTTTAGCAGTCTGGTGGTCTTGAGATAGAAGCTGCTTTTCAATCTCTCTGTCCCAGCTTTGATGCACCTGTTCTGACCTCGCCTTCTGGATGGTAATGGTGTGAACAGGCAGTGGCTCAGGTGGTTGTTGTCCTTGATGATCTTTTTGGCCTTCCTGTGACATCGGGTGCTGTAGGTGTCAAGGAGGGCATGTAGTTTGCCCCCGGTTATGCGTTGTGTAGACCACACCACCCTCTGGAGAGCCTTGTGGTTGAGGGTGGTGCAGATGCCGTACCAGGCAGTGATACAGCCCGACACGATGCTCTCGACTGTGCATCTGTAAAAGTTTGTCAGGGATTTGGGTGACAAGCTAAATTTCTTTAGCCTCAAGAGGTTGAAGAGGCGCTGTTGCGCTTTCTTCACCACACTGTCTGTGTGGGAGGACCATTACTGTTTGTCTGTGATGTGTACGCAGATGAACTTAAAACTTTCCACCTTCTCCACTGCTGTCCCTTCCATGTGGATAGGGGGGTGCTCCCTCTGCTGTTTCCTGAAGTCCACGATCATCTCCTTTGCTTTGTTGACATTGAGTAAGAGGTTATTTTCCTGACACTATGCTCCGAGTGCCCTCACCTCCCCCCTGTAAGCTGTCTTGTTGTTGTTGGTAATCAAGCCCACTACTGTTGTGTCGTCTGCAAACTTGATGATTGAGTTGCATGGCCACACAGTGGTGGGTGAAAAGGGAGTACAGGTGATGGGAGAATGCACCCTTGTGGGGCCCCAGTGTTGAGGGTTAGCGAAATGGAGATGTTGTTTCCTGCCTTCACCACCTTGGGGTGGCCCGTCAGAAAGTCCAAGACCCAATTGCACAGGGCGGGGTTGAGACCCAGGGCCTCCAGCTTGATGATGAGCTTAGAGGGTACTATGGTGTTGAATGCTGAGCTGTAGTCAATGAACAGCATTCTTATATAGGTATTATTTTTGTCCAGATGGGATAGGGCAGTGTGCAGTGTGATGGCGATTGTGTCATCTGTGGACCTGTTGGGGCGGTATGCAAACTAAAGTGGGTCTAGAGTGGCTGGTAATGTGGAGGAGATATGATCCTTGACTAGCCTCTCAAAGCACTTCATGATGACAGTTCAGTTATCTTTACCTTCTTGGGTACAGGAACAATGGTAGCCATCTTGAAGCATGTGGGGAAAACAGACAGGGATAGGGAGTGATTGAATATGTCCGTAAACACACCAGCCAGCTGGTCTGCCCATGCTCTGAGGGATGCTGTCTGGGCCAGCAGCCTTGCGAGGGTTAACACGTTTAAATGTTTTACTCACGTCAGCCACTGAGGAGAGGAGGGGGCGCAGCCGCGAGGGTGGCACTGTATCATCCTCAAAGCGGGCAAAGAAGGTGTTTAGTTTGTCTGGAAGCGTGACGTCGGTATCCGTGATGTGGCTGATTTTCTTTTTGTAGTCCGTGATTTGCTGTAGAGCCTGTCACATACGTCTCATGACTGAGCTGTTCAATTGCGACTCCACCTTGTCCCTGTAACCGGCAATTTGCTTGTTTGATTGCCTTGCGGAGGGAATAACTAGACTGTTTATATTCAGCCATATTTCCAGACCTCTTTCTATGGTTAAATGCGGTGGTTTGCGCTTTCAGTTTTCACAGTGGGTACAACATCTCCACTTCTTTATAAATTCACTCACCAAGTCAGCGTATAGGTCGATGTTGTTCTCTGAGGCTGACCGGAACATATTCCAGTCTGCATGATCAAAACAATCTTGAAGCATGGCTTCCAGTCAGACCAGCGTGGAATGGTTCTCGTCACTGGTACATCCTGTTTGAGTTTCTGCCTATAAGATGGAGGGAGCAAGATGACATTGTGGTCGGATTTGCCGAAGGGAGGGCGGTCGAGAGCTTTGTATGCATCACGGAAGTTAGAGTAGCAGTGGTCGAGAGTATTACCCCAGTGCAATCAATATGCTGATAGAATATATACATATATATATACACACACTACCGTTCAAAAGTTTGGGGTCACTTAGAAATGTCCTTGTTTTTGAAAGAAAAAAAAAAGAATTGTCCATTAAAATAACATAAAATTGATCAGAAATACAGTATAGACATTGTTAACCTGTTGGGGACTCTTTCGCGATAGGATCCCGGTAACGGGATTGCTTGACAAGATAGCATGGCGCGAATTTCAAAAATGAAAAAATCTAATAATTTCAATTACTCAAACAATCAACTATTTTACACCATTTGAAAGATAAACATCTCCTTAATCCAACCACATTGTCCGATTTCAAAGAGACTTTACGGCGAAAGCATAAAGTTAGATTATGTTAGGACAGTACTAAGACAAAATATTACACACAGCCATTTTCAATGCAAGGACAGGCGTCACCAAAAGCAGAAAACCAGCTAAAATTATGCACTAACCTTTGACAATCTTCATCAGATGACACTACTAGGACATTATGTTAGACAATACATGCATTTTTTGTTCTATCAAATTCATATTTATATCCAAAAACAGCATTTTAAATTGGCGCGTGATGTTCAGAAAATGTATTTCCCCCAAAACATCCGGTGAATCAGCACAACAATTTCCAAAAATACTCATTATAAATGTTGATAAAATATTCAACTGTTATTCAAAGAATTATAGATTAACCTGTTAGGGCTAGGGGGCAGCATTTGCACGTCTGGATAAAAAAAATGTACCCGATTTAATCTGGTTACTAATCCTACCCAGTAACTAGAATATGCATATACTTATTATATATGGATAGAAAACACTCTAAAGTTTCTAAAACTGTTTGAATGGTGTCTGTGAGTATAACAGAACTCATTTGGCAGGCAAAACCCTAAGACATTTTCTGACAGGAAGTGGATACCTGATGTGTTGTATTACCTTTAAACCTATCCCATTGAAAAACACAGGGGCTGAGGAATATTTTGGCACTTCCTATTGCTTCCACTAGATGTCACCAGCCTTTACAAAGTGTTTTGAGTCTTCTGGAGGGAGATCTGACCGAACAAGAGCCATGGAACGATGATGTCCCATTAGACACCTGGCGCGCGAGTTCATGTTGGGTACCCTCGTTCCAATACGTTATAAAAGAGTATGTATTCGTCCACCTTGAATATTATTCATGTTCTGGTTAAAAAAGGCCCTAATGATTTATGCTATACAACGTTTGACATGTTTGAACGAACGTAAATATATTTTTTCCCCTCGTTCATGACGAGAAGTCCGGCTGGCTTAGATCATGTGCTAACAAGACGGAGATTTTTGGACATAAATGATGAGCTTTTTTGAACAAAACTACATTCGTTATGGACCTGTGATACCTGGAAGTGACATCTGATGAAGAGAATCAAAGGTAATGGATTATTTACATAGTATTTTCGATTTTAGATCTCCCCAACATGACGTCTAGTCTGTATCGCAACGCGTATTTTTCTGGGCGCAGTGCTCAGATTATTGCAAAGTGTGATTTCCCAGTAAGGTTATTTTTAAATCTGGCAAGTTGATTGCGTTCAAGAGATGTAAATCTATAATTCTTTAAATGACAATATAATATTTTACCAATGTTTTCTAATTTTAATTATTTAATTTTTGACGCTGACTTGACTGCCGGTTATTGGAGGGAAACGATTTCCTCAACATCAATGCCATAGTAAAACGCTGTTTTTGGATATAAATATGAACTTGATAGAACTAAAAATGCATGCATTGTCTAACATAATGTCCTAGGAGTGTCATCTGATGGAGATTGTAAAAGGTTAGTGCATCATTTTAGCTGGTTTTATGGTTTTGGTGACCCTGTCTTTGAATTGACAAAACATTACACACAACTCTTGTAAATGTACTGTCCTAACATACTCTAAATTTATGCTTTCGCCGTAAAACCTTTTTGAAATCGTAAAACGTGGTTAGATTAAGGAGATGTTTATCTTTCAAAGGGTGTAAAATAGTTGTATGTTTGAAAAATTTGAATTTTGACATTTATTTGGATTCAAATTTGCCGCTCTTAAAATGCACCTGCTGTTGATGGAGTGCACCACGGGTGGCACGCTAGCGTCCCACCTAGCCCATAGAGGTTAAGAAGGAGGGAGTGGGGTAAATGGAAATGGCATCACAGGGACCCAATACAGAAGGAAGGAGGGTGGCAAAGGGAAATGTAACCACAGTACACAGAAACATGAATTAGGGAGGGGGGGGGGGGTTAATGGGAAATGCCATCACAGAACACAGTACAGAAGGAGGGAGGGAATTGGGGTGAAGGGAAATAGTACCACAGGAGACAATGCGTTAGGAAGGCTGGTGGCAAAGGGAAATGGCACAACAGGAAACAATACAGAATGATGGAGGGAAGTGGGGAAAGGGAATGGCACCATGGGTTCATAACATAGAAGGAGGGTGGGATTGGGGTAAAGGGAAATGGTACCACAGGACACAATACAGAAGGAGGGAGAGGGTAAAAGGGAATGGCAACACAGGAAACAGTTTAAATGCAGGGAGGGAGAGGGTAAAGGGACATGGCACCACTGGACACAATACAGAATGAGGGAGGGAGGTGTGTGAAGGGAAATGGCACTACAGGACACAATACATAAGTATTAAGGGAGGGGGGGAAAGGGAAATGGCAACACAGGGACACAATACAGAAGGAGAAAGGGATGGGGTAAAGGAAGATGGCTCCACATTAAACAATACAAAAGTAGGGAGGGAGGGGTAAAGGGTAATGGCAACACATGACACAATACAGAAGGAGGGAGGGAGGTGAGAAAAAGGAAATGGCACCACAGGGTCACAATAAAGAAGGACGCAGTGGGGTAAAGGGAAATAGCAACACAGGGGCACAATACAGAAGAAAGGAATGAGGGTGGCAAATGGAAATGGCATCACAGGACACAATACAGAAGAAGGGAAGGAAGAGGGTAAAGGGAAATTGTACCACAGGACACAATACAGAAGGAGGAAGGGTGGTAAAGGGAAATGGCATCCCAGGACACAATACAGAAGGGGGGAGAGAGGGGGGTAAAGAGAAATGGCATCACAGGACACAATACAGAAGGAGAAAGGGAAGGGGGAAGAGGGAAATGGTACAACGGCTCTTACGACTATCTATATGGCTTAAAGACTACTGCCACTTCATTCGCATAACTTTTATTGACAATTTTGACACTTTTTGGAAACAAAAAAACTAAATATGCTCTATGGGAAATGCCAACGGGGGCGGTGTTGCGGTCTGTATTCAGAACTACATTGGGGGGAAAAAGTATTTGATCCCCTGCTGATTTTGTACGTTTGCCCACTGACAAAGAAAGGATCAGTCTATAATTTTAATGGTAGGTTTATTTGAACAGTGAGAGACAGAATAACAACAAAAATATCCTGAAAAACGCATGTCAGAAATGTTATAAATTGATTTGCATTTTAATGAGGGAAATAAGTATTTGACCCCCTCTCAATCAGAACGATTTCTGGCTCCCAGGTGTCTTTTATACAAGTAACGAGCTGAGATTAGGAGCACACTCTTAAAGGGAGTGCTCCTAACCACAGCTTGTTACCTGTAAAAAAGACACCTGTCCACAGAAGCAATCAATCAATCGATTTCAAGCTCTTCACCATGGCCAAGACCAAAGAGCTCTCCAAGGATGTCAGGGACAAGATTGTAGACCTACACAAGGCTGGAATGGGCTACAAGACCATCGCCAAGCAGCTTGGTGAGAAGGTGACAACAGTTGGTGCAATTATTCGCAAATGGAAGAAACACAAAAGAACTGTCAATATCCCTCGGCCTGCGGCTCCATGCAAGATCTCACCTCGTGGAGTTGCAATGATCATGAGAACGGTGAGGAATCAGCCCAGAACTACACAGGAGGATCTTGTCAATGATCTGAAGGCAGCTGGGACCATAGTCACCAAGAAAACAATTGGTAACACACTACGCCGTGAAGGACTGAAATCCTGCAGCGCCCGCAAGGTCCCCCTGCTCAAGAATACATATATATGCCCGTCTGAAGTTTGCCAATGAACGTCTGAATGACTCAGAGGACAACTGGTGAAAGTGTTGTGGTCAGATGAGACCAAAATGGAGCTCTTTGACATCAACTCAACTCGCCGTGTTTGGAGGAGGAGGAATGCTGCCTATGAACCCAAGAACACCATCTCCACCGGCAAACATGGAGGTGGAAACAGTATGCTTTGGGGGTGTTTTTCTGCTAAGGGGACAGGACAACTTCACAGCATCAAAGGACGGGGCCATGTGCCGTCAAATCTTGGGTGAGAACCTCCTTCCCTCAGCCAGGGCATTGAAAATGGGTCGTGGATGGGTATTCCAGCATGACAATGACCCAAAACACACGGCCAAGGCAACAAAGTAGTGGCTCAAGAAGAAGCACATTAAGGTCCTGGAGTGGCCTAGCCAGTCTCCAGACCTTAATCCCATAGAAAATCTGTGGAGGGAGCTGAAGGTTTGAGTTGCCAAACGTTAGCCTCGAAACCTTAATTACTTGGAGAAGATCTGCAAAGAGGAGTGGGACAAAATCCCTCCTGAGATGTGTGCAAACCTGGTGACCAACTACAAGAAACGTCTGACCTCTGTGATTGCCAACAAGGGTTTTGCCACCAAGTACTAAGTCATGTTTTGCAGAGGGGTCAAATAATTATTTCCCTCATTAAAATGCAAATCATTTTATAACATTTTTGACATACGGTTTTCTGGATTGTTTTGTTGTTATTCTGTCTCTCACTGTTCAAATAAACCTACTATTAAAATTATAGACTGATCATTTCTTTGTCAGTGGGCAAACGTACAAAATCAGCAGGGAATGAAATACTTTTTTCCCCCACTGTACATTCCTGTAAAGCTTAGAGACGATCTCATGTTAAATACTGTTGACATAATATTGCTGTAGGTTCATCTTCCTTACCTTAAGCCCATTCTTGTGGGAAGCTTCTATAGACCACCAAGTGCTAACAGTCACTATCTGGACAACATGCGTGCAATGCTTGATAATGTGTGTGATATCAACAGAGAGGTACAGTATATTTTCTGGGTGATTTAAATATTGACTGGCTCTCATCAAGCTGCCCACTCAAGAAAAAAACTGTAACCAGTGCCTGCAACCTGATTGTCAGTCAACCTACCAGAGTATGTACAAACAGCACAGGATCGAAATCATCAACATGTATTGATCACATCTTTACTTGTTATTTAACTAGGCAAGTCAGTTAAGAACAAATTCTTATTTACAATGACGGCCTACCCCAGCCAAACCCTAACCAGGACGACTCTGGGCCAATTGTGCACCGCCCAATAGGACTCCCAATCACGGTCAGATGTGATACAGCCTGGATTCAAACCAGGGACTGCAGTGATGCCTTTTGCACTGAGATGCAGTACCTTAGACCACTGCGCCACTTGGGAGCCATGACCAATATGACCAATATATATTGTCCTGCTAACAGCCCATCCTAGATTTGAAGAATTCACAGCCTGCTACGCTTTCCCCCTTCCACTTGTTAAAGGTAAAAATGTATATATATATTTTTTATCAATTAGTATATTTGAATTTAACTACAATATTTGTTGTACTATTTGTTCTGTCTTTTCTGATGGATTAAACTGAAATTGCAACCAACTTTCTATGGCTTGTTTAAAAAATGACAATATTTTGGAGATGACTTAATTTTCAAATAGCTAAAAGTCAGCGAGAAAAAGGCCATTCTTGAACATGAGGTGAGACATTCTTAATAATTCATCGAATACATTACAAATTGGGGGATTTTCACACCTACAGTATCCAAGCTGTAAAGAGTCTATTGTCCTGCCAAAACAAAACATTGTACAACAGTACTACAGTGAAAAACAAGTGTTTGAAAACCTGTTTTCAAAATGCCTCCAGCTGTCCATCACTAAAAACACAGCATCTTGTTTACATCTTGTTTACATTCTTTATTGTAAACACAATGTCACAAATGAATTGTATCTACCTTTCTAATTACTTTTAGAGTTTACAAATGTGCGCTTATCATGTCATTTTTAGTAAGTAATATGCTACAGTCCAGTTACAGCTTGTTCTGATCAAGTAGAAACAAAAAAATAAATACATTTTTTGGGAGTATGTGTGCAACACAGAGGAATAGCAATGATCACGGAAAATGTCAATTCATAAACCATGTGCCATCAAAAATCTCTTCCCAACTATTTTGCAATCTATATGGCTCTCCGCCAATAATTACATTTAGAGGATTGGAGGATTCTAAATTGTTTGGGGACATACCCTATGTTGACTGTCTTGAGGACCCCTTCGAGATAAAATCCCGTTAACGGATTGGTTGGACAACAACCAGTGAGATAGCACGGCGCGAAATTAAAAAAAAAAAAATCTCAAAATTTAAATGAAGTATTATACGGTATTTTAAAGATACTCTACTCGTTAATCCAACCACATTGTCCGATTTCAAAAAGGCTTTATGGTGAAAGCAAAACATTCGATTATTTTAGGATAGCACCTTAGCAAAAAAAAAAAAAGCAATTTTCCAAGCACGGATAGCCGTCAGAAAAAACAGATATACAGCTAAAATTAACAAAGAACTGAAGTTTTTCAGAATGGATGGCAAGGAATAAAATAAAAAGCATTGTATTTGGGACAAATCATTCACTAAACCCTAAACCTCAACTAAATATTGTAATGTATAACATGGAAATTGAGCATGTTGAGTTGACTAAACTTCTTAGAGTAACCCTGGACTGTAAACTGTCATAGTCAAAACATATTGATACAACAGTAGCTAAGATGGGGAGAAGTCTGTGTATAATAAAGCGCTGATCTGCCTTCTTAACAACACTATCAACAAGGCAGGTCCTACAGGCCTTGTTTTGTCACATCTGGACTATTGTTCAGTAGTGTGCTCAGGTTCCACAAAGAGGGACTTATGAAAATTACAATTGGCTCAGAACAGGGCAGCACAGCTGGCCCTTAAAAGTACACGGGGAGCTAACATTAATGACATGCATGTCAATCTCTCATGTCTCAAAGTGGAAGGGAGATTGACTTAATCACCTCTTGTTTTTGTAAGAAGTGTTGTATGTTTTTGTAACAAGCTGAATGTACCGAGCTGTCTGTTAAAAGTACTAGTACACAGCCATGCATACCCCACAAGACATAATACCAGAGGTCTCTTCAAAATCCCCAAGTCCAGAACAGACTAATGGAGGTCCACACTACTACATAGAGCCATGACTACACGGAACTCTATTACACATCAGGTACGTAAGTGATGAAATCAGTAGAATCAGATTTGAAAAAACAGGTAAAAATAAACCTCATGGAATAGTGGGGACTGTGAAGAAACAGAAACAAAGGTACAGACACAGACATACACACACAAGCGCTAGCACACACACTCTACACACACATATATTTTAATATTTTTGTATGGTGGTATTATACATTTTGTATTGTAGATATGTAGTGGCGTAATAATGTTATATGATGTACTGTTTTATATTTTGTTTTATATGTATTGTAAGTGTTTTAATGTGTTTGGACCCCAGGAAGAGCTAATGGGGATCCCTAATAAATTGAAATAAATACAAATACTGAACAAATACATTTGGCTTCTGAAATGTCCTGCTAAACACAGAGGTAGTTGAAACTCTCATGATCCAAGCTCTGTTTCAGGCATCTACTGTATGGAATGGGCCAGGCATCTCACATATCCACATGTCCACTCAACCATAGAGATCATATAATTCCCTATAATTCAGGAATCTAGGTGCAGATCTAGGATGAGCTTCCCCTCCTCCAATCCTAACCTTAACTATATTGGGATAAAATGCTAAACTTACCCAAGATCAGCATGTAGGGGCAACTTCACTCTACTCCTAGTCCTCTTTGCAATAAAGAAATACATCTTCTACATACACAAAACAAGCTCTAAGTCCACCCATTATATACCCATCCAGAGTCTTCTACCCAAAGACCCAGTCAAATAGTTCACAGCCGCCTACCTTCACAGTATGTTGAGTCCCCGTGGATGGAGGAAAAGCCGCTCTTGCACTCACACTCTGCTCTGGTATTCCGGTTTTTACACTCCGAATTTTCCCCACAAATGAGTCCCTCTGCACAGAAATCGTAGCCTGGGAGAGAGGGGGACAAAGTTCTGACTCAACAGTCTGGCTTTGACTGAGATCACACAGGGTGCTGACAGTGGGGTAGAAAATGAGCCGTACAGTAGATGACTCAGTTGTTTCCTCTCTCTCGATCTGAACCCATCTATCCCTTCATTCCCAGTAATGAATAGTGCCAGTCCCACTCTCTGACATTTATTTGGTTTCAAATTTGCCGCTCTTGAAATGCACCTGCTGTTGATAGGGTGCACCACGGGTGGCACGCTAGCGTCCCACATAGCCCCAAGAGGTTAATAAGCATGTTGCTTCATTCCGGAGGCAAGTGTTCATGTTTCTGAATAACAATGAACAACAGTTTAATGTGCATTATAAATTGAGGCATTGGGAGGTGCTCTACGCAAAGGTTTGCCAGCACAGAGTCTACGGTGCTTTGAGTGTGGGGATTTGGGGCATAAGAGCTTTGTGTGCCACATAAACCTGTGGGGGAAATTGAGGTCAATGTGCAGGGGTCATGAGGCGCAGGCAGCTGAGGCTGGGCCTAGTCATGCTAGAGATGGTGGTGTGGATGAAGCTGGGTCTAGTCAGGCTATGGGCGGTGGTGTAGCTGAGGCTGGGTCTAGTCATGTTATGGATTATGGTGTAGCTGAGACTGGTCTAGTCATGTCATGGATGGTGGTGTAGATAAGGCTGGGCCTAGTCAGGTTATGCTAGTGGATGATGAGAGTACAATGGGGAGAAGGGGAGAAGCTGGTGTGGTCAAAGGCACTAAGGAAACTTTGCCTGGTGCTGGGGGGAGGCCCTGACAAGAGAGAAAGGACAGGTGGTCAGGATGGGAGATGGAGATGAGGAGGAGGAAGGTGAGTCTGAGGATGATGAGGAGGCTTTCTTTTCATACTCCTCCTCAATGGGTCTAGAGCTTACAGCATGTCACACAGAAGGGTCAAATTACACAGTGAGGAAACTGTCAAGGTTCCTGAATGAGACTAAAGGGAAAAAGGTTCATCTTGAAGTTTCTTTTGCGATCTGGGAATGTTCGTAAGATCAGTACAACACGCTATGAAAAAGGAGGGGCAGGGTATCCTCTCACCCAGGAAACGTTTTAGGTTGAGGCACTCTGGTTTTTGAGCTTTGCAATTGGTCTCTTTCTTTGCTGGCTTTTCTCTCACTTCTAATGGAGACTTTTCAGATAGGCTCCCTTAATATAAATGGCATTAGAGATGCGGGAAAGAGAGTCTGTTGGGTAAATATACAAAACAAAAAAAGCACAGGTGTTGTTTCTGCAGGAGACACAGTGATGTGGTGAAGGAAGTTGATTCGGGGCTCTGATGAAAAGGGGCAAGTGTGCTGAGCCATGGAACAAATGTTAGTGCAGTGGTGGCAGTCCTTTTTGCACCGGGTCTGGCAGTAAAGGTTTGCTCCTCAAAGAAGGTGTGTAGGGGTAGACTGCTTGTGGTAAAAGCGGAATTTAACAACAGGGTGTTTGTCCTTTGAATGTTTGTACGCACCTAACACAGGGAAAGAGAGGGGGCGTCTGTTTGGGTGTCTTAGACAGGAACTCTCACAGGTAGTGCCTGAGGAGACGCTGGTGCTAGGCAGGGACTGGAACTGTACGATGTATTTTACTAAATATATAAAGCGTTATTCAGGCTCAGTGGGGGTGTTAAGGGACATCATTGAGCAGATTGGCCTAGTGGATGTTTGGAGAACTAGACATCCCAAGACAAGACAGTATACACGGATGAAGGTCTTTGGGGCTAGGGTCAGTGCAGCCCGACAAGATCGGTTTTACATGTCCAGGAATCAGATCAATAGGTTGTTGGGCGCTACCATTCTCCCGGTGGGTTTTTCGGATCACCACATAACCATGGCTCTGCAGTCTATTTCACCAGGGCCTTGGCAGCCATCCTATTGGAAGTTTAATGTAAAGTTCTTACAAGATGCAACTTTTTGCTCAGGTTTCCAGACTTTTTTGGAAAGGTGTGGGCAGTGAAGAGAGGAGTATGAGTATTTGAATCAATGGTGGGATATGGGAAAAGTCCAAATGTGGCTTTTCTGTCAACAGTATAGAGCTCTCTCATCCTCAGAGGCTAGGAGAGTATTAGGGGAACTTCTGCGTAGTATCAATGAAGTGGAGGTAGAGCTGGTGTGGGTGGCAAGGCAATGTAGGCTTCCAGGCTAATTTAGCTGAATTACATAGGGACCTGGGCAGTTTTTTCCAGGTTAAAGCAAAGGGAGAACTTGCAAGTTCTCCCTTTAACCTGGCACCCCAATGGTGGAACAAGCTCCCTCACGACGTCAGGACAGCGGAGTCAATCACCACCTTCCGGAGACACCTGAAACCCCACCTCTTTAAGGAATACCTAGGATAGGATAAAGTAATCCTTCTAACCCCCCCCCCCCCCTTAAAAGATTTAGAAGCACTATTGTAAAGTGGTTGTTCCACTGCATATCATAAGGTGAATGCACCAATTTGTAAGTCGCTCTGGATAAGAGCGTCTGCTAAATGACTTAAATGTAATGGAAATGTAAATGTTTTGTATTGTGGGGTAGAGGGCAAGGTGAGTGTGCAGCACAGGGGATATTTGTTTTTTAAAGGGGGGTGGGTGGTGAGGTTTTAATAAAAAGATGATGTATCATTAAAGAAAGACAAAAAGTCTCTCTCTGACATGTTTTTCTTTCTTTATCCCTCTCTCTTTCTTTCTCTGTCATATTCTCTCTTTCTCTCCCTCGTTCTCAGAAGAGGTGTTACATGTATAAAGAATCAGAACTTGAGAGGTGGAAGTTTGGCTGACACCATGAGGGAGACAGAAAAGGAAATGCACCAGAGCCGTATGGGCCCTGATAAAAAGTTATGTACTATACAGTATAAGTGTGCTACATAGGGAATATGGAGCCATTTGGGACAGAGAAATTGGCTCCCCTCAAACAAGCAGCAGGCAGGGATTGGCTCTGTTAGCTTCTCCATGCTCCCTTACAAGTTGTAAAGGTTGGAACCAATGATAGACGGCTATTAGGAATGATTCAGACTCATTAAATGTTGGGCAGCGGAATATGATAGCTCGGCCAATGAGATACTGCAAGGGGAGAGGGACTGAGGACTGAAACAATAGCAAGCGACTTTATAGGTGAAGGACCAACCTTTGCAGACATTGCAGCACCTGTTGTCAGGTAGGATCTGTTCCTTGAGGGTGCAGTTGATCTCCGGACAGTTCTCTGTCACTCTCACCATCAGCCCATTCTGCAAACACAACCCAAATACACACATTCAAGCAATTCAAATCAATACAACTTTATTTAACCCCTCAGGGGCAAATAACATTTGATTAGAATTAGCATGTTAGCGATAGGTTGTTTCCAATAATTACATGATGTCAATAAATTATTGACTTTCGTAGCATATAGAAAAGCACAAATGCAAAAGATAAACACAGAACCTTTTTGAATATGACCTGGAAGAGTTAGGGTGCAATGCAAATTGTTTAATATTAAATGTACAGTATGTTAGTAGGTTGTTTGAGTAAATTAGTGTGCTTGCATCCTTGTAGCAGAAGGATAATTATATTTTAGACTGATCCTCGACACTTGCAAAAAGAGAAACACACTACTACAGAATAAAGGCACATTACCCACAACATGAATGTAAATGCATAGAGACAGGGATATACACAGATTCACAAAGAAAGGGAGAGAACTCAGGCTCTCCTCTCTAAAAAACAGTCCTTAGACACCTCTCTATTTCAAATTTACTTCAAAGTCACCCCCTTCCAGGCATTACACCAACTGGGTTTGTTTCCTACATAGTGCACTACTTTTGACCATGGTGAAAAGTAGTGCACTATGCTTTATATTTTATTTATTCCGGATACCGGCAGCAGCAGCTACTCTTTCTGTGGTCCAATCGCAATTACATACAATAATACATAACACAACATACTATGATGTACTACTCTACCATAACATATCTACAATTCAAAATCAATAATACAGCAGAAAAACAACATTAAAATGTATGTCTATGTGTGTGTGTTAGCATGTGTTTGAGAATGCAATGTGTGTGCCTGTGTGTGTGTGTGTCTCTTCACACTACTGTAAGGACCGACGCAGGAGATGAGAAACAAGTACGGGGAGTCAACATTTAATCAGGAAACAGACAAAAAGACCAGGAGAAGAACAGCGTCAGCACATGGGTACAAAATGACAACTAATGCTGCAGCAGGGAATAGATCGGGGAACAGACAGATATAGGGAAGGTAATGACAGAGGTGATTGAGTCCAGGTGAGTCCAGTAATCGCTGATGCACTTGATGGGGAAAGGCATGTGTGCGTACTGATGGTGGCAGGAGTGTGCAATGCTGGGGAGCCTGGCGCGCGAAGGGAGAGCGGGAGCAGGCGTGACAACTCCGTGCTGTTCTGATTTTACTACTTGACTGAGTTACGTGATGTGGGCACTGATGTTGGGCGATTAGGCCTGGCTCGGAGTCGGCGTTCCAATTCATCCCAAAGGTGTTCAACGGGGTTGAGGTCAGAGCTCTGTGCAGGCCAGTCAAGTTATTCCACACCGATCTGGACAAAACATTTCTGTATGGACCTCACATTGTGCACGGGGGCATTGTCATGCTGAAACAAGAAAGGGCCCTTCCCCAAACTGTTGCCACAAAGTTGAAAGCGGCCGAAAATCCAGTGTTTCTATGTCAAACGGTTTTGTTATATTTCAGTCTTCTGTGATATATATAAAGTGTAATAATGGGATGCAAACACAAACTGTAATACATTTCAACTCTATATTTGACATGGAACTGGTGTCGCCTTTTTTTAAGCCCATAACCATGTGTGTGAGGTGTATACTTTTGTTTCAAAGTAGATTTGTTTAAGACTACCAAGAAACACTCTGTGGAACCCTGTTTTAGCCCAATGCAGTATAAGGTTAAACAGCCATTACAAGCTCCAGCTAACTCACACGACTAATAGTTAAAAATAAAGAGGAGTGATAAGGGCAACTTCCTAAATGTTATGTCCAAATTTCCCCTTTAAGCTCTCTGTTTGCTGTATTTTGATGAAGGGAAGTGTATACACCTACAGTACCAGTCAAAAGTTTGGACACACCTACTCATTCCAGGGTTTTTCTTTATTTTTACTATTTTCAACATTGTAGAATAATAGTGAAGACATCAAAACTATGAAATAACACATATGGAATCATGTAGCAACCAAAAAAGAGTTAAACAAATCAAAATATAATTTATATTTTATATTATTCAAAGTAAACACCCTTTACCTTGATAACTGCTTTGCACAATCAAAGCATTCTCTCAACCAGCTTCATGAGGTAGTCAACTAGAATGCAATAGTTAAAAGTTAATATGTGAAATGTGTTTGAGCCAATCAATTGTGTAGTGACAAGGTTCGGATGGTACACAGAAGATAGCCCTATTTGGTAAAAGACCAATTCCAAATTATGTCAAGAACAGCTCGAATAAGCAAAGAGAAAGGACAGTCCATCATTACTTTTAGACATGAAGATCAGTCAATTCAGAAAATTTTACGAACTTTGAAAGTTTCTTCAAGTGCAGACGCAAAAACCATCAACTACTATCATGAAACTGGCTCTCATGGGGACCGCCACAGGAAAGGAAGACCCAGAGTTAACTCTGCTGCAGAGGATATGTTCATTAGTGTTAACTGCACCTTAGATTGCAGCCCAAATAAGTGCTTCACAGAGTTCAAGCAACAGACACATCTCAACATCAACTCCTCAGTGGAGACTGCGTGAATAAGGCCTTCATGGTCGAATAGCTTCAAAGAAATCACTACGAAAGGACACCAATTAGAAGAAGAGACTTGTTTGGGCCAAGAAACTTGAGCAATGGGAATTAGACCATTGGAAATCTGTCCTTTAGTCTGAAGAGTCCAAATTTAAGATTTTTGGTTCCAACCACTGTGTCTTTGTGAGACGCGGAGTAGGTGAATGGATGATCTCCGCATGTGTGGTTTCCAACGTGAAGCATGGAGGAGGAGGTATGATGGTGTGGGGGTGCTTTGCTGTTAACACTGTCAGTGATTTATTTAGAATTCAAGGCACAATTAACCAGCATGGCTATCACGGCATTCTGCAGCTATACGCCATCCCATCTGGTTTGCGCTTAGTGGGACTATCATTTATTTTTCAACAGGAAAATGACCCAAAACACACCTCCAGGCTTTGTAAGGGCTATTTTCTCCAAGAAGAAGAGTGATGGAGTGCAACATCAGATGACCTGGCCTCCACAATCACCCGACCTCAAACCAATTGAGATGGTTCGGGATGCTCAGCGTAGTTGGGAACTCCGTCAAGGCTTTTGGAAACGCATTGATCATGAAGCTGGCTGAGAAAATGCCAAGAGTGTGCAAAGCTGTCATCAAGGCAAAGGGTGGCTACTTTGAAGAACGAAAACGTTAAACATATTTTGATTTGTTTAACCTGTTAGGGCTAGGGGGCAGTATTGACACGGCCGGATAAAAAACGTACCCGATTTAATCTGGTTACTACTCCTGCCCAGTAACTAGAATATGCATATAATTATTGGCTTTGGATAGAAAACACCCTAAAGTTTCTAAAACTGTTTGGATGGTGTCTGTGAGTATGACAGAACTCATATGCCAGGCCAAAACCTGAGAAGATTCCATGCAGGAAGTGGCCTGTCTGACAAGTTGTGTTTCATCTTGGCTCTTTTTATTGAAGACTCAGGATCTTTGCTATAACGTGATACTTCCTACGGCTCCCATAGGCTCTCAGAGCCCGGGAAAAAGCTGAACGATATCGAGGCAGCCTCTGGCTGAAACACTTTATCGCGTTTGGCAAGTGGCCGATCAGAGTACTATGGGCTTAGGCGCGTGCCCGAGTCGACCCCATGCTTTATTTTCTTTCGTCTGTTTACCTAAACGCAGATTCCCGGTCGGAATATTATCGCTTTTTTATGAGAAAAATGGCATAAAAATAGATTTTAAACAGCGGTTGACATGCTTCGAAGTACGGTAATGGAATATTTAGACATTTTTTGTCACGAATTGCACCATGCTCGTCACCCTTATTTACCCTTTCGGATAGTGTCTTGAACGCACGAACAAAACGCCACTATTTGGATATTACAATGGATTATTTTGAACCAAACCAACATTTGTTATTGAAGTAGAAGTCCTGGGAGTGCATCTGACGAAGACAGCAAAGGTAATAACATTTTTCTTATAGTAAATCTGATTTTGATGAGTGCTAAACTTGCTGGGTGTCTAAATAGCTAGCCCTGTGATGTCGGGCTATCTACTGAGAATATTGCAAAATGTGCTTTCACCGAAAAGCTATTTTAAAATCGGACATATCGAGTGCATAGAGGAGTTCTGTATCTATAATTCTTAAAATAATTGTTATGCTTTTTGTGAACATTTATCGTGAGTAATTTAGTAAATTCACCGGCAGTGTTCGGTGGGAATGCTAGTCACATGCTAGTCACATGCTAATGTCAAAAGCTGTTTTTTGATATAAATATGAACTTGATTGAATAAAACATGCATGTATTGTATAACATAATGTCCTAGGGTTGTCATCTGATGAAGATCATCAGAGTTTAGTGCTACATTTAGCTGTGGTTTGGGTTTATGTGACATTATATGCTAGCTTGAAAAATGGGTGTCTGATTATTTCTGGCTGGGTACTCTGCTGACATAATCTAATGTTTTGCTTTTGTTGTAAAGCCTTTTTGAAATCGGACAGTGTGGTTAGATTAACGAGAGTCTTGTCTTTAAAATGGTGTAAAATAGTCATATGTTTGAAAAATTAAAGTTTTTGCATTTTTGAGGAATTTGAATAACGCGCCACGGGATTACACTGGCTGTTGAGTAGGTGGGACGCAAGCGTCCCACCTAGCCCATAGAGGTTAACCTCTATGGGCTAGGCGGGACGAATTCGTCCCACCTACGTAACAGCCAGTCTAATCCAGTGGCGCGATTTTTGAATCGTTTGAAATACTATTACTTCAATTTCTCAAACATATGACTATTTTACAGCTATTTAAAGACAAGACTCTCGTTTATCTAACCACACTGTCCGATTTCAAAAAGGCTTTACACCGAAAGCAAAACATTAGATTATGTCAGGAGAGTGCCCAGCCAGAAATAATCAGACACCCATTTTTCAAGCTAGCATATAATGTCACCAAAAACCCAAACCACAGCTAAATGCAGCACTAACCTTTTATGATCTTCATCAGATGACACACCTAGGACATTATGTTATACAATACATGCATGTCTGTTCAATCAAGTTCATATTTATATCAAAAAACAGCTTTTTACATTAGCATGTGACGTTCAGAAAAAGCATACCCCCCGCAAACTTCCGGGGAATTTACTAACAGTTTGCTAAATTACTCACGATAAACGTTCACAAAAAGCATAACAATTATTTTAAGAATTATAGATACATTACTCCTGACAAAAAATGTCTAAATATTCCATTACCGTACTTAGAAGCATGTCAACCGCTGTTTAAAACCAATTTTTATGCCATTTATCTCGTAGAAAAGCGATAATATTCCGACCGGGAATCTGCAATAAACTAAACAGCCGAATTAAAATACTCCACGGGGGCTAATCGCGCACGCGCCTCATTCCATTGTCACCTAATGGGACACTTGGATAAGGTGATAATCTGTTTCATCCTGATGCTGCCTCGTCAACCTTCATGATTTTCCCGGGTCCTGAGAGCCTATTGGAGCCCTGGGAATTGTCACGTTACAGCTAAGATCCTTACTCTTCAATAAACAGATGCAAGACGCACGACTCCTTGTCAAACAGGCCACTTCCTGCATGAAACCTTGTCAGGTTTTTGCCTGCCATAGGAGTTCTGTTATACTCACAGACACCATTCAAACAGTTTTAGAAACTTTAGGGTGTTTTCTATCCAAACCTGAACAATAATATGCATATTCTAGCTTCTGAGTTGGTGTAGGAGGCAGTTAAAAATGGGCACATATTTTTTCCAAAATTCTCAATACTGCCCCCTAGCCCAAACAGGTTAACGCTTTTTTGGTTACTACATGATTCCATATGTGTTATTTCATAGTTTTGATGTCTTCACAATTATTCTACAATGTAGAAAATAGTAAATTGACTGGTACTGTATACTATTGAACTGGCTAGTTCTCCACTTTAACAACCATGGTGGCAGATGATGAAGACTGTAATCACTGTCTGAAGGAAGGCTAGCTACACAGCACAGATTACCACTTTACAGTCTAAAGGGGGCCTTAAAACCTTTTTCCTCTCTGGCTGGCTAGTCTCATTGTAACCAATGACAAAAGTAAAACACACATTTTATCTCTGAAAAATGCCTTTTAAGATAAATGGCAGCTCATAGAGAAGAGAGTACTCTTTTCCCTTAGTGGAATAATGACTTTAATTATAGTCTACTGCACTGCAATACAGTCCCTGTGCTGCCTGCTCCTTAAATTTAATCTGCGACCCAAATTGCAATCTATTCCCAATAATATATTACTTTTGACCACGCCTCATAGGGTCCTGTAGAGGGATCGTTTTGGGACGCAGCCCTGCTCCTTAGATTTACCCCTCAAACGCTTCAAACAGCCCTTTGTTTGTATGTTCATACATTACGCTCAAATACCCTCATATCTCACCCATGGAAGAGAAAGAAAAAAAGAAAATTTAACAGTGTCGTGACTTTACATTCATTAATCTGACTTATTTATTTAATCCACTAACTGTGTTTAATTGTTACCCGATTAAATGAATCATGTAACATTAGGAATTTGTGGAACAATGGAAGAGGCTGTTTAAAGATTTACCATCTCCCAAATTAAACTCTATAAGGTATATATCTATTTCATCGATAAACAGTCATCTTGTTAATCATATCATCATTCTGAACAGTCGTAACCTCATGCATCTGCAAAAACCCCAGCCTTCCTCATGATTCAGTACTACACAAATTGCTTTAATTATTTATTTACTAGTTAACCTGTTAGGGCTAGGGGGCAGCATTTGCACGTCTGGATAAAAAAAATGTACCCGATTTAATCTGGTTACTAATCCTACCCAGTAACTAGAATATGCATATACTTATTATATATGGATAGAAAACACTCTAAAGTTTCTAAAACTGTTTGAATGGTGTCTGTGAGTATAACAGAACTCATTTGGCAGGCAAAACCCTGAGACATTTTCTGACAGGAAGTGGATACCTGATGTGTTGTATTACCTTTAAACCTATCCCATTGAAAAACACAGGGGCTGAGGAATATTTTGGCACTTCCTATTGCTTCCACTAGATGTCACCAGCCTTTACAAAGTGTTTTGAGTCTTCTGGAGGGAGATCTGACCGAACAAGAGCCATGGAACGATGATGTCCCATTAGACACCTGGCGCGCGAGTTCATGTTGGGTACCCTCGTTCCAATACGTTATAAAAGAGTATGCATTCGTCCACCTTGAATATTATTCATGTTCTGGTTAAAAAAGGCCCTAATGATTTATGCTATACAACGTTTGACATGTTTGAACGAACGGAAATATATTTTTTCCCCTCGTTCATGACGAGAAGTCCGGCTGGCTTAGATCATGTGCTATCAAGACGGAGATTTTTGGACATAAATGATGAGCTTTTTTGAACAAAACTACATTCGTTATGGACCTGTGATACCTGGAAGTGACATCTGATGAAGAGAATCAAAGGTAATGGATTATTTACATAGTATTTTCGATTTTAGATCTCCCCAACATGACGTCTAGTCTGTATCGCAACGCGTATTTTTCTGGGCGCAGTGCTCAGATTATTGCAAAGTGTGTTTTCCCAGTAAGGTTATTTTTAAATCTGGCAAGTTGATTGCGTTCAAGAGATGTAAATATATAATTCTTTAAATGACAATATAATATTTTACCAATGTTTTCTAATTTTAATTATTTAATTTGTGACGCTGACTTGACTGCCGGTTATTGGAGGGAAACGATTTCCTCAACATCAATGCCATAGTAAAACGCTGTTTTTGGATATAAATATGAACTTGATAGAACTAAAAATGCATGCATTGTCTAACATAATGTCCTAGGAGTGTCATCTGATGGAGATTGTAAAAGGTTAGTGCATCATTTTAGCTGGTTTTATGGTTTTGGTGACCCTGTCTTTGACTTGACAAAACATTACACACAACTCTTGTAAATGTACTGTCCTAACATACTCTAAATTTATGCTTTCGCCGTAAAACCTTTTTGAAATCGTAAAACGTGGTTAGATTAAGGAGATGTTTATCTTTCAAAGGGTGTAAAATAGTTGTATGTTTGAAAAATTTGAATTTTGACATTTATTTGGATTCAAATTTGCCGCTCTTGAAATGCACCTGCTGTTGATGGAGTGCACCACGGGTGGCACGCTAGCGTCCCACCTAGCCCATAGAGGTTAACTTATTAATAACACCGAATCAACTTACACCCTTTGCATTAGACAAAGGTCCCTAGTGGACTGACAAAATATGACGGCTTGTTACAACTTAGATGGAGGGGGGTTGAAAAAGTTACATTTATCGTCGAGACATTTCAGAACTATTCTCACAGTAGCATTAATCATATAGTTTGCTCACGAACTTCCACCCGTTTGGAATAAGAAATCATGAATGTATTTACATGTGATTTCCTTTGTTCGGATGGATCCAGCACTCTTTAGGAAGATTGTGGCCTTTCAGCGGCAAGCTGTATGGCTCTGATTGTCTGAAAGGGGTCTCACCTTTCCAGTCTTCTACTGTTGTTCACTCTGGAAGATAGCCAGCCATGTCGCCACTTCCCATTGGTGATGAGAGTAAAATAGTACGGTGATTTGACAAGGGTAGAAGGATGTTTTGAAGAGTTCAAGATATTTTACTCAGGACAGCTAATCAGCTGTACCAGTTGACTGAGAAGGGAGTTTGTCGCCTCTTCCTCCTCGTGTTGATTACTCAGTGTTCAGGATTCAGACCACTATGGACATGAGCTGCAGCTCGCCGTCTCTCTGGTCTAACAGAAAATTAGCTTATTTCTTCACCTTGTGTTGAGGTGTCTAGCTATCACCTGTAGCTACCACCTCATGTTTCCTGGTCAAATTGTAATTTCATTACCAAGGCTTTTTATGCACTCAGGCCGAAGGGGACGGCGCCGTCCATCTGACAGTCACTCCGACCTCACTCGGGGCATGGCTACTTACTTATGCACAGTTTTCAAGAGATAGATTCTCTTATACCTCCTAAAATCACATTCATACCTTAACTGAAATACATTCATAATTTTTCATATTATATGCACAATGTATTCGATGGGAACTTGACAGATAAAGGGTATATACTTTCCGAGGAACAGTATTTTGTCCATATAGTTAATGACATCACAAAATGAAAAGCAATATTACATTAGTTTTCCATAGCTACCCACTGACCATTCCCCACATTGTTATGTTAGAAATATTGTTCCATTATCCACATAACTGTGTAGAGTTTCAGCGGGGAAAGTCTGTGAAACAAAGACATTCCTTTTGTTGATATTAAAGGGGGAGAAAGATCACCCCCATCTCCTGTGATTTACAACAGGGTGTGAACTGTCAAACCAGCTCCCTCCTCCCCTTGTTTGTGGGTGAGAGGAGGTCTGGTTATTGTCAATCATTGCCAAGCTAATCTGACCCATTGTGATCCTCACAGTACAGGCATGACAACATATTGTGTCTTGTCTCTGAGCACTAATAAAGCCAGTTGGATAATTAAATAACACAGAGATCAATCTACAGAACCGAGTTGTACAACTTGCTTGTCACAATACCAGTATCACAATAATATGATACTCGATTTTCCATGGCAAGAAGGAAAACACGAAGCACACTCAGCTCTTTGAAAACCTGCTTTATGTAAAATATAGTGTGCTATAGTTTCGAATATACACAAATGTGACTCTGGGTGACACGTAATGCTGTTTGTTTCTTTGTTTCCAACATTAGGACCGTTTTCCTCAAGAAATGAAGTCTGCTTCATGTTTTGTTTCCTTGCCATGACTATCATGATACTTCACCATACTTCACAGTACTTCTGAGTATCACAATACTTCACAATAGTTCTGAGTATCACGATAATGGTATCGTTACAACCCAAATGCTGTTAGTAAGGGAGGGATGGATCCGTTGTTACCTTGCATTCTGTGCACATTTTCGTTAGCAGACGCTGGCCCTCTGACAGAGTTTGGGCCATGTAGGTGCATTTTGCTGTGGGGACAAAGGAAAATGACATTATCGTTGGTGATATGTGAGTATATATACAGTAAAGTAATTCTGATATTAGGGTTGCCACTTTTCTAAAATTCCCAGATTTTCTATAAATTTATTCAGAGTGTGCAATGTAGCCACACCTGAAGAGTGCATTATGCAAATGAATAAAGTCTGTACACAAAATACTGAGAAGTGCATAGGAAAGGTGTGTGTAGGAAAGTCATACTTTCTGAAGTCGGGATCTGGCCCTAAGAGCTTTGCACACCTGGATTGTACAATATTTGTCCATTTTAAAATTCTTCAAGCTCTGTCATCTTAATTGTTGATCATTGCTAGACAGCCATTTTCAAGTCATGCCATAGATTTTCAAAACAATTTAATTCAAAACTGTAGCCCACTCGGGAACATTCAATGTCATCTTGGTAAGCAACTCCAGTGAAGATTTGGCCTTTTCCTGCTGAAAGGTGAATTCGTCTCCCAGTGTCTGTTGGAAAACAGACTGAACCAGGTTTGCCTCTAGGATTTTGCTTGTGCTTATAGCTGTATTACGTTAATTTTGATAAAAAACATCCCTAGTTCTTGCCGATGACAAGCATATCCATAACATGATGAAGCCACAACCATGATTGAAAAGGTGAAGAGCGGTACTCAGTGATGTGTTGGATTTGCCCCAAACATAAAGCTTTGTATTCAGGACAAAGAGTACATTTCTTTGCCACATTTTTTGCAGTATTACTTACAGTGCCTTGCAAAAGTATTCATCCCTTTGGCGTCTTTCCTATTTTGTTGCATTACAACCTGTAATTTAAATGGATTTTTATTAGGATTTCATGTAATGAACATAAACGAAATTGTCCAAATTGGTGAAGTGAAATGAAAAAAATGAAAAGGAAAAGTGGTGCGTGCATATGTATTCACCCCCTTTGCTATGAAGCCCCTAAATAAGATATGGTGTAACCAATTACCTTCAGAAGTCACATCATTAGTTAAATAAAGTCCACCTGTGTGCAATCTGTGTCACATGATCTGTCACATGATCTCAGTATAGATACACCTGTTCTGAAAGGCCCCAGAGTCTGCAACACCACTAAGCAAGGGGCACCACCAAGCAAGCGGCACCATGAAGACCAAGGAGCTGTCCAAACAGGTCAGGGACAAAGTTGTGGAGAGGTACTGATCAGGGTTGGGTTATAAGAAAATATCAGAAACTTTGAACATCCCATGGAGCACCATTAAAGCCATTATTCAAAAATGGAAAGAATATGGTGCCACAACAAACCTGCCAAGAGAGGGCCGCCCACCAAAACTCACGGACCAGGCAAGGAGGGCATTAATCAGAGAGGCAACAAAGAGACCAAAGATAACCCTGAAGGAGCTGCAAAACTCAACAGCGGAGATTGGAGTATCTGTCCATAGGACCACTATAAGCCGTACACTCCACAGAGCTGGGCTCTACGGAAGAGTGGCCAGAAAAAAAGCCATTGCTTAAAGAAAAAAATAAGCAAACACGTTTGGTGTACGCCAAAAGGCATGTGGGAGACTCCCCAAACATATGGAAGAAGGTACTCTGGTCAGATGAGACTAAAATTGAGCTTTTTTGCAATCAAGGAAAACACTATGTTGGCGCAAACCCAACACCTCACCCCGAGACTACCATCCCCACAGTGAAGCATGGTGGTGGCAGCATCATGCGGTGGGGATGTTTTTCATTGGCAGGAACTGAGAAACTGGTCAGAATTGAAGGATTGATGGATGGCGCTAAATACAGGGAGATTCTTGAGGGAAACCTGTTTCAGTCTTCCAGAGATGTGAGACTGGGATGGAGGTTCACCTTCCAGCAGGACAATGGCCCTAAGCATACTGCTAAAGCAACACTCGGGTGGTTTAAGGGGAAACATTAAAATGTCTTGGAATGGCCTAGTCAAAGGCCAGACCTCAATCCAATTGAGAATATGTGGTATGACTTAAAGATTGCTGTACACCAGCGGGTCCCATCCAACTTGAAGGAGCTGGAGCAGTTTTGCCTTGAAGAATGGGCAACAATCCCAGTGGCTAGATGTGCCAAGCTTATGGAAACATACTCCAAGAGACTTGCAGCTGTAATTGCTGCAAAAGGTGGCTCTACAAATGATTGACTTTGGGAGTGAATAGTTATGCAAGCTCAAGTTCTGTTTTTTTGTCTTATTTCTTGTTTGTTTCACAATAAAAAATATTTTGCATCTTCAAAGTGGTTGGCATGTTGTGTAAATCAAATGATACAAATCCCCCAGAAATCCATTTTAATTCCAGGTTGTAAGGCAACAAAATAGTAAAAATGCCAAGGGGGGTGAATACTTCCCACAAGCCACTGTAAAGCTGCAATATGTATCTTTTTGGGCGATCCAACAATTCTCATTGAAAGCAAGTGTAAGAAGAGTCTGTTTTATTTGCGCTATTTCTATGTTTCCATTTTAAAGTTGAGTTTTTGTCTTTTACTTTCGATTTTGTACACCAGCTTCAAACAGCTGAAAATACAATGTTTGTGGTTATTGAAAATATATTTCACAACGGTTTGGATGGTACAATGATTCTCTACACTATACTTCCTTGTTTAGTCAAAAAAATTAAATTAGGCAAACTATTAGAATTTTAGAAACCAGGAAATGGCAGAGGGATTTCTGCATAGTGCATCTTTAAGTGCCTGGTTGAAAATAGGATGTATGTTATAGAATATTTTTATTCTGTACAAGCTTCCTTCTTTTCACTCTGTCATTTAGGTTAGTGTTGTGGAGTAACTTTAATGTTGTTGATCCATCCTCAGTGTCACGCCCTGACCATAGAGAGCCCTTGTTTCTCTATGGTGTAGTAGGTCAGGGCGTGACTAGGGGGTAGTCTAGTTTATATTTCTATGTTGTGTTCTAGTTTATATTTTCTATGTTGGTGTTTTGTATGACTCCCAATTAGAGGCAGCTGGTAATCGTTGTCTCTAACTGGGGATCATATTTAAGTAGCTATTTTTCCCACCTGTGGTTGTGGGATATTGTTTTGTGATTGTGCCTGTGCACCACGTAGTCACGTTTAGTTGTTCATTTATTTGATTTATTTGTTTTTGCTTGAAGTTTCACTTTGGAATAAAGATGTGGATCTCTACACACGCTGCGCCTTGGTCCCGTTCTTATGACAACCGTGACACTCAGTTCTCTCATATCACAGCCATTAAACTCTGTAACTGTTTTAAAATCACCATTGGCCTCATGGAATCTCTGAGCAGTTTCCTTTCTCTCGAGCAACTGAGTTAGGAAGGACACCTGAATCTGTGTAGTGACTGGGTGTATTGATACAATATCCAAAGTGTAATTAATAATTTTACCATGCTCAAAGGGATATTCAGTGTTCTGCCTATTTTTACACATCTACCAATCTGTGCCCTTCTTTTTGAGGCATTGAAAAATCTCCCTGGTCTTTGTGGTTGAATGTGCTTGAAACGCAATACTCGATTGAGGGTCCTTACAGGGGGTCCTGCATGTGTGGGGTACAGAGATGGGGTAGCCATTAAAAAAAATCGTGTTAACCACTATTATTGAACACGAAATGAGTCCATGCAACTTATTATGAGACCGGACAACTGGTCCCTATGGCCAGGCTGTGCTCACTGTGTCTGTACATAGTTAGCGTTTTCCTCAGTTTTCTATCCATTACAGTGGTTAGATAGTCTGCCACCGTGTACTGTCTGTTTAGAGCCAAATAGCATTGAAGTTTACTTTAATGGTTTACTGGTTTCTCCAATAGGTGATGCATTTTAATTTTGCTTTGTGATCATTTGGTTGGGTCAGATTTTCTGAGTGCTGTCCTGAGGCTTTGTTTGGTTGGACCAGCTTCTGAGGGGACTCTTCTCTATGGTCACCTCTTGCAGTCAAGGGCTTTGTATGTAGGGGGTCACTTGTTTTTAAATGATTATAGCATTTTTTGGCTCTTTTTTGGATATTGAGCAGAAGAGGGAATTGGCCTAATTCTGCTCTGCATGCATTGTTTGGAGTTTTTCTCTGTACTCTGAGGATGCTCTTACACAATTCCATATGCAGAGTTTCAATTGGGTGTTTGTCCCATTTGTTCAATTCTTGTTTTGTAAGCAGACCCCACACTTCGCTGCCATATAGTGCAATTGGTTGTATTATTGATTTGAATATTTTTAGCCAGATCCTAATTGGTATGTCTAATTTAATATAGATTTTAATGGCATAGAAAGCCCTCCTTGCTTTATCTTTCAGTTCATTCATGGCCAGGTGGAAGTTCAAAGTGGAGCTGATTTTTAGTCCCAACTATGTGTAGGTGTGTGTGTGTTCTATGAGTAGAGTCTAGTAAAAATGGGTATTGATTGAGGGACCTTACAGATAATTGTATGTATGAGGTACAGAGATGGGGTAGCCATTAATCAAATCATGTTAACTACTATTATTGAACACCAAATGAGTCCATCCAACTTATTATGTGATTTGTTAAGCACATTTTTACTCCTGAACTTACTTGCCATAACAAAGATGTTGAATACTTATTGACTCAAGACATTAAAGCTTTAAAAAGTTTTATTTAAAACAATTCCACTTTGACATTAATGGGGTACTGTGTGTAGATCAGTGACACAAAATCTAAATCTAATCAATTTAAAATTCAGGCTGTAACACAACAAAATGTGAAATAAGTCAAGGGGTATAAATGCTTTCTGAAGGCCTTGTACATATAACTAAAGGTACAAAGGAAGTACCGTACAGGGTACCACCCCAGTTACAGTTTTGACTTAAATCGGCTTGAAATTCTATGGCAAAACTTGAAAATGGCTGGTTGAATGATCAACAACCTACTTGACAGATCTTGAAGATTTTTTAAAGATTAATGTACAAATATTATACAATCCAGGTGTGCAAAGCTCTTAGACTTACCCAGAAAGACTCACATCTGTAATCGCTGCCAAAGGGGATTCTAACATGTATTGACTCAGGGGTGTGAATATTTATGTAAATTAGATATTTCTGTATTTAATTTTCATTTTTTTCTCAAAAAGTTATAAAAACATGTTTCACTTTGTCATTATGGGATATTGTGTGTAGATGGTTGAGAAAAACTAGTTTAATCAATTTTGACTTCAGGCTGTAACACAACAAAATGTGAAATAAGTCAAGGGGTATGGATGCTTTCTGAAGGCACTGTACCTCGCCTAAAGGTACAAAGGAAGTACCGTACAGGGTACTACCCCTGTGACAGGCGTTTATACCCCTTTAGGAACAAATCTAAAAGTTTTTTTCTAAGAGTATGCCACACTCTAAAACAATAACAACTCCACTGGATACACTGTCCCTATTCTCAAACCATACACAGCCTAGCCCTTGACCCATGTGAGTGCCGTGCTCCAGCACATTGTCTCCTCACTCAGTGGTCGAGGCATGATGACAGTACTCACGTCGGCATTTCTTGCAGCAGGTGCCCACCACATGCACGGGGAGAGAGTCCTCTGAGCAGTTGGCAGGGGGACAGAATATCCTGCGACACTCCACCACTCCATTCTGAAGAGACAAAAGATTACCCTAAAACAAACAGATAGCATTACAGAGCTCTAACATCCCAGTGTGTGTCTGTGGCACTACCAACAAGATGAGTGTAAAACAGACAGAAAAAACATACTGCATTCAAAAATCATGTCCTTATTTATCAGTCCTCATCTGTTACTTGTGCAAATCACATAATCAAACTCTATCATAAAAACCGGACTCTGTAATAGGCTCATAGCAGGAAGTCATGGTGGTTCTCTCTCTCTCTCTCTCTCTCTCTCTCTCTCTCTCTCTCTCTCTCTCTCTCAATGATGGTCAAAGACAGGAATATACTAGACTGTTTGTAATTAAGCAATAATAATTATAATAATACTCATATTAACAGCAATTATAACAAATAATAAGGAAAAGGCAAACATGAATAATCACACCATATTTCTCACTGGCTGTCCCTCTGTTTGTGGTGGGAGGCCACAAATTTGGCTGCTAAAACACAGCATTCAGTTTTTTCACCAAGTATGTATTTAAGTTTGTGTTCATCATTTTAAGTTATCTAATTCTTCGTATTGTTGTATAATTTGGGGAAATAATTAATTTATGTCAATATCTGTCACAGATTCAAAGAAAATTCAGCTCTGTCTCTATCTCATCTTGGGGGCTGTCACGTTTGCTCCCTCTCCGGCCTCTAGGTCACCAGGCTGCTCGTTAAGGTGCACACCTGTCACCATCGTTACGCTCAATAACGCAATATGACACTCACCTGGACTCTATCACCTCCTTGATTACCTGCCCTATATATGTCACTCCTCTTGGTTCCTTCCCCGGGCGTCATTGTTTCTGTTTCTTGTTTGTGTTACTTGTTTTGGATTATGTTGCGTTTTTTTCATTAAAACACTCACTCCCTGAACTTGCTTCCCGACTCTCAGCGCATGTCGTTAAAGGGGCAGAATGAGCACAGCCTATCCTCTCTGGGCAGCCAGGTTTGCCTGGGACAACTGGTCTCTATGGCCAGGCTGTGCTCACTGAGTCTGTACATAGTTAGTGTTTTCCTCAGTTTTCAATCCGTTACAGTGGTCAGATAGTACACGGTGACTGACTGTCTGTTTAGAGCCAAATAGAATTGAAGTTTACTTAGATTTCTTGTGGTTTCTCCAATAGGTGATACATTTTGCTTTGTGATCATTTGGTTGGGTCAGATTTTCTGAGTGCTGTCCTGAGGCTTTGGTTGGACCAGCTGCTGAGCGGACTCTTCTCTATGGTCACCCCTTAGCAGTTGAGGGCTTAGTATGTAGGGGGTCACTTGTTTTTAAATGATTATAGCATTTGTTAGCTCTTTTTGGGATATTGAGCAGAAGAGGGAATTGGCCTAATTCTGCTCTGCATGTGGTGTTTTTCTCTGTACTCTGAGGATGCTCTTACAAAATTCCATATGCAGAGTTTCAATTGGGTGTTTGTCCAATTTGTCAAATTCTTGTTTTGTAAGTGGACAAAGGTTCACTGCCATATAGTGCAATTGGTTCCATTGATTTAAATATTTTGAGCCAAATCCTAATTTGTATATCTAATTTAATATATATTTTAATGGCATAGGATGCCCTCCTTGCTTTGTCTTTCAGTTCATTTCACAGCCAGATTGAAGTTTCATGTGGAGCTGATGTCAAATATGTCCCAAATATGTGTAGGTGTGTGTTCTATATTAATAGAGCCCAGTAAAAATGCATATCGGTTTCCCTGACATCTGGATCTGTTACGATTGTGTGGAGAGACGGAGCAAGGCGCAGCGTGCTCTGAGTTCCACATCTTTATTTAATGAAACTCACAAAACAAAAAGGAAATAAACAACTAATCGTAATGAAAGAGGTGCTACATGCACTAACTCAAAATAAGATCCCACAAAACACAGTGGGGAAATGGATGCCTAAATATGATCCCCAATCAGAGACAACGATAAACAGCTGCCTCTGATTGGGAACCATACCAGGCCAACATAGAAAAAACAACCTAGATAACCCACCCTAGTCACACCCTGACCTAACCAACATAAAGATTAAAAGGCTCTCTATGGTCAGGGTGTGACAGGATCATTTATGGAATATCATCATTTTTGTATTTTTAAGATTGACTGTCATGGTCCTGATCTGACAGAACGGTTGCAGATGATCTAATTGTTGTTGTAACCCTTTTTTTTGTGGGGGACCGCAGCACCAGGTCATCTGCATACAGGATGCATTTTATTTCTGTGTTGTTAAGAGTGAGACAGGGGGCTGTTGATTGTTGTAGTGTTTTTATTCATCAATGTTTTGTTTTGGTTCACTTGTTAAGGTGTGTAGGGTATAAATTATCGGTAATTCGAAAATTTAGTAGGAATCCAATTTGACTTTTGTTTAGGACATTGTTTTCACTGAGAAAGTGCAGTAATGTGATTTTCATGATGGCACAGAATATTTTCCCTAGGATGCTCCTCTCTCGCTCTTTCTCCTCTCTCTCGCTCTCTCGCTCTCTCCCCATATCTCTCTCTCACTCTCATCCTGTCTCTGCATCCATCTGTCTATCTCAATCTCGCTCCACACCCTCTCTCTCTCCATCTCTCCTTCTCTCAAATGGCACTCACAAAACTCCATCCTGGGCTGACATGGGGTCTGAGATTGGCCTGATTCTACACATTTTCTGAGTTTAACATGCTCCTGAGGAGGCAGGAACTCTTATTACTGGAAGTCTTATTTGGTTGGGAATGCTTGATTGATAGAGAGAGAGAGTGAGAGAGAGAGAGAGCATGAACTACAAGAACAAATACAAACGATTCAACCCAAAAAGGCCTGTGGTGTTCATACATTTTACATTTTAGTCATTTAGCAGACACTCTTATCCAGAGCGACTTACAGTAGTGAATGCATACATTTCATTTCATACATTTTTTTTTTTCTGTGCTGGCCCCCCGTGGGAATCAAACCCACAACCCTGGCGTTGCAAACACCATGCTCTACCAACTGAGCTACAGGGAATATCCTAAATTAAATATCCTAAATTAAATAAATGATACAATATACAGACCACAAATTCCAATTGGCTATACTTAAACTCTAACATTATCCTCAACTCTTCCCCAATATTTGGAACCAAGGTCTGATCTCCCCCCAATCCACAAAAGTGGAGACAAATTTATATCAATGAACTGGCGAGGACACAAGAACAGTCTGCAGCACCCGGCCTCACCTTACTAGAGTCTAAAGTTAAATGTTTACTGTTTGCACATGGTCTGGTGCTTCTGTCCCCAACCAATGAGGGCCTGCAGCATTAATTAAATCTTCTGCCAGACTTGGGCCCAGACAGTTAATCTCAGTAAGACAAAAATAATGGTGTCCCAAAAAAGATCCAGATGCCAGGACCATGAAAGAAAATTCCACCTAAACACTGTTGCCCTAGAGCACACAACAATTATACATACCTCAGCCTAAACATCAGCACCACAGATAACTTCCAAAAAGCTGTGAACGATCTGAGAGACAAGGCAAGAAGGGCCTTCTACGCCATCAAAAGGAAGATCAAATTTGAGCCTTCTACGCCAATGAAAAAGAACATAACAGTTGACATCCCAATTAGGATCTTGCTAAAAATATTAAAATACCAAGAATTCACTAAATGGGACAAACACTGAAAAGAAGTGATTCTCAAACCTAAAAAGCTAAAGCCCTCTGCCAGCTACTACGGGGACTCTGCTCACAAACTGGCCCCAAAGAGCCCCAGGACAGCAACACAATTAGACCCAACCAAATCATGAGAAAACAAAAATAGAATTACTTGGTACATTGGACAGCATCAACAAAAAAACTGAGCAAACTGGAATATTATTTAGCCCTAAACAGTGTACACAGTCCTTTTGTTTCATCTCTATTTCACTTGCTTTGGCAATGTAAACATATGTTTGCCATTCAAATTAAGCAGAGAGAGAGAGTGAGAGAGAGTTTAGTTAGAGTTTTAAATAATCTTTATTTGGTCTGGGAACCCACAACACAATAAAAATTCATACAAAACCAGTTACACATCAATTAAAAACAACACCAAATCCTCCTCCACAGTAACTAAACAACACAACAGACTCTGAATACCCCATATACTCATAAACAGATCAATATTGTTAACCAGTTTGTAATAACCCTCAGTCTCGCTCCCAACATTCCCTCCAGCATTCCCACCACATCCACAGACCCCTGTCCCCGAATAACGTTCTTTCGGGTCTTCCATATTGCTAATTTAGCTGCCCCTAACACAAAATTAAGCAAAATAACTACACCTCTTCAACTAAACCTGTACTTTAACCCAAATATAAAAAGTTGGGAAGAGAAAACCTCTCCCAAAGCTGAGAACCAAGAAAGTGATCAGGTCAATCATCCCGACCAACCTGGGACACTGTAAAAACAGATGTGCCAGAGTTTCAGACTCTGCACAGAATGGACACCCTTCCCCAACTGTCGGATCCAGGTGTACCAGATGCATATTGGTGAATATGGCTCCATGTATTATCCTCCATTGGAGGTCAGCTGTCCTCTTTTCAATAGACAGTTTGTATAAAGACCGCCAACAGCCTTTTGGGGATGCACCTGGATCCAACACACCCACCCACCTTGTCGATTTTACCCCTTCCAGGGAAGAGGCATGGGACACTTTTACACACATTTTGTACATGGCCTTCTTTCCCACCTCCTTGAACTCCCCCAGCTCTGGGGTATCGAATGAAAGCAGCATCCCCACGTCCTCCTGGAATGACCCCGCCGCAGCACTAACAATCAGTGCAGGGAACACATAATCCAGACACTCCTTCCAACAATCAGAATTGGAAGTGCCAGTCACATTCTGCAGATCAAGTACTGGCAAGGAATCACAGACCTCAGTGACGACCTTTCTCAGTAGGCGAGATGATCGGATCCCCGCTCTTTCTCCCAGCTCCTCCAACGATCTGCTCCTGCTACGCATCAGATGACCCAGCTTAGTACACCCCACACCTAACAGGCATAAACGTAGGTTGGCTGAACCCAGAGCATGGGACTGGATGGCAGTGTTGTAAAAAAGAGGCTCTTCAAAAAGCCACATCCCTGGCGGTGTGCCGGCCTTACGGGACTTGACAAGAACTCTCCAAGCCTGCATAACAAACTTATAACAGATAAAATGGAGTCAGGCCAGACAAATCACCCCCTCCAGCTTTAAGAGAAAAAGGTGCTTGTCTAAGCCCAAACAGCCCGCTTTCCTCATCAATGTGTAGGCTGTGTCGACCGAGCTAGAACCGTCACTGTGCAACAGTCTCTGGGCTGCTTGAAGCCGGAAAGCCATGATCCTGGAAGAAATGTCCACCAGGCCTTGCCCACCCTCATGCAGTGGCAGGTACAGGGCTGCAGCTTTAACCTCTATGGGACCGGCGGGACGAATTCGTCCCACCTACGTAACAGCCACTGCCAGCCTGTGGCGCGATTTTCAAAATCTTCAAAATCCTATTACTTCAATTTCTCAAACATATGACTATTTTACAGCCATTTAAAGATAAGACTCTCGTTAATCTAACCACACTGTCCGATTTCAAAAAGGCTTTACAACGAAAGCAAAACATTAGATTATGTCAGCAGAGTACCAAGCCAGAAATAATCAGACACCCATTTTTCAAGCCAGCATATAATGTCACCAAAACCCAGAAGACAGCTAAATGCAGCACTCACCTTTGATGATCTTCATCAGATGACAACCCTAGGACATTATGTTATACAATACATGCATGTTTTGTTCAATCAAGTTCATATTTATATCAAAAACCAGCTTTTTACATTAGCATGTGACGTTCAGAACTAGCATACCCCCCGCAAACTTACGGGGAATTCGCTAACATTTTACTAAATTACTCACGATAAACGTTCACAAAAAGCATAACAATTATTTTAAGAATTATAGATACAGACCTCCTCTATGCACTCGATATGTCCGATTTTAAAATAGCTTTTTGGTGAAAGCACATTTTGCAATATTCTAAGTACATAGCCCAGGCATCACGGGCTCGCTATTTAGACACCCGGCAAGTTTAGCACTCACCATAATCATATTTACTATTATAAAAATGTCATTACCTTTTGTTGTCTTCGTCAGAATGCACACCCAGGACGTCTACTTCAATAACAAATGTTGGTTTGGTCCAAAATAATCCATCGTTATATCCGAATAGCGGCGTTTTGTTCGTGCGTTCCAGACACTATCCGAAATAGTAAAGAAGTGTCGCGCGCTTGGCGCAATTCCTGACAATAAAATTCAAAGTATTCCATTGCCGTACGTCGAAGCATGTCAACCGCTGTTTAAAATCAATTTTTACGTCATTTTTCTCGTAGAAAAGCGATAATATTCCGACAGGGAATCTCCTTTTCGGCAAACAGAGGAAAAAATCCCAAAGGCGGGGGCGGTCGGGGTCACGCGCATAAGCTAGTGTCTCTTGATGGGCCACTTGAGAAAGGCGATAATGTGTTTCAGCCTGGGGCTGGAATGACGACATTCTCTTTTTTCCCGGGCTCTGAGAGCCTATGGACGACGTGGGAAGTGTCACGTTAGAGCAGAGATCCTTAGTAAATGATAGAGATGGCAAAGAAGTTCCAGAAATGGTCAGACAGGCCACTTCCTGTAAAGGAATCTCTCAGGTTTTGACCTGCCATTTGAGTTCTGTTATACTCACAGACACCATTCAAACAGTTTTAGAAAATTTAGGGTGTTTTCTATCCATATGTAATAAGTATATGCATATTCTAGTTACTGAGTAGGAGTGGTAACCAGATTAAATCGGGTATGTTTTTTATCCAGCCGTGTCAATGCTGCCCCCTAGCCCTAACAGGTTAATCCAGTGTTGTCCAGACCAGAAGAAATTGAAAAGGGTCCTCTGAAGCTCTTGTATCAGACCCCCCGGTGGCTGTAAAATCATTAGTCTATGCCACAGGGTAGAGGCAGCAAGATTATTAGCTACCAGTACCCTTCACCTATAAGACACCTGGGGTAGCACCCATTTCCACCTTGACAGTCTGGCACACACTTTCTCCACTACACCCTCCCAGTTCTTTTTCTGAAATACATCAGAGCCATGAAAAAACCCTAAAGTCTTCATCCCATCTCTGCCCCACTGAAGCCCCCCTGGTAACCGTGGAGCGGATCCCATCTGAAGCTGACCTGCCCACAGCGATTCACTCTTTTCCCAATTGACTCTAGCTGAGGAGGCCCCCTCATACACCTTTAAAGTGTTTTAGAGAACCTTAACATCCTCAGCCCCTGTAATAAAAACTGTCACGTCATCTGCATACGCAGACAGTGCTATCATGGGACCCTTCATTACTCCTGGCACAGAGAAACCAGTAAGCCTTGTTCTTAAAAAACAAAGCATTGGTTCAATTGCCAGACAATATAACTGCCCTGAAATTGGGCATCCCTGCCTGATGCCCCTTTGGACAGGGATGGGGCAACTCAAACCACCCCCCACCTTCACCATACACGAGGCCCCAGCATACAGTAATCTCATCCAAGACAAAAAAACATTCCCAAACCCAAAGGCTTACATTGTCTTGAACAAGTACTGGTGGTCCACACAGTCAAAGGCCAAAGAAAGTAAACCCACATTCACATCAAACAGTTTACAAATGTCTAAAACATCTCTTATTAGAAATAAGTCATCAACAATAGACTGGTCAGGTATACAGTAAGACTGGTTCTTGTGGACCACTCCCATGCCCTCATTTTTGCTTGTAAGCAGGAATCAGGAGGATAGAATTATGGTCAGATTTGCCAAATGGAGGGCATGGGAGAGCTTTGTATGCGTCTCTGTGTATGGAGTAAAGGTGGTATAGAGTTTTTTCCCCCTTGGTTGCACATGTGCATGCTGGTAGAAATGAGGTAAAACTGATTTAAGTTTGCCTGCATTAACTTCTCTAGGGTAGGGGGCAGTATTTTGACGTCCGGATGAAAGGCGTGCCCAAATTAACCTGTTAGGGCTAGGGGGCAGTATTGACATGGCCGGATAAAAAAACGTACCCGATTTAATCTGGTTACTACTCCTGCCCAGTAACTAGAATACGCATGTCATTATTGGCTTTGGATAGAAAACACCCTAAAGTTTCTAAAACTGTTTGAATGGTGTCTGTGAGTATAACAGAACTCATATGGCAGGCAAAAACCTGAGAAGATTCTGAACAGGAAGTGGCCTGTCTGACAAGTTGTTGTTCATCTTGGCTCTTTTTATTGAAGACTGAGGATCTTTGCTGTAACGTGACACTTCCTACGGCTCCCATAGGCTCTCAGAGCCCGGGAAAAAGCTGAATGATATCGAGGCAGCCTCTGGCTGAAACACATTATCGCGTTTGGCAAGTGGCCGATCAGAGGCTTAGGCGCGTGCACGAGTCGACCCCGTGCTTTATTTTCTTTCCTCTTTTTACCTAAACGCAGATTCCCGGTCGGAATATTATCGCTTTTTTACGAGAAGTACGGTAATGGAATATTTAGAATTTTTTTGTCACGAAATGCGCCATGCTCGTCACCCTTATTTACCCTTTCGGATAGTGTCTTGAACGCACGAACAAAACGCCGCTATTTGGATATAACAATGGATTATTTGGGACCAAACCAACATTTGTTATTGAAGTAGAAGTCCTGGGAGTGCATTCTGACGAAGAACAGCAAAGGTAATAACATTTTTCTTATAGTAAATCTGACTTTGGTGAGTGCTAAACTTGCTGGGTGTCTAAATAGCTAGCCCTGTGATGCCGGGCTATCTACTGAGAATATTGCAAAATGTGCTTTCACCAAAAAGCTATTTTAAAATCGGACATATCGAGTGCATAGACGAGTTCTGTATCTATAATTCTTAAAATAATTGTTATGTTTTTTGTGAACGTTTATCGTGAGTAATTTAGTAAATTCACCGGCAGTGTTCGGTGGGAATGCTAGTCACATGCTAGTCACATGCTAATGTTAAAAGCTGGTTTTTGATATAAATATGAACTTGATTGAACAAAACATGCATGTATTGTATAACATAATGTCCTAGGGTTGTCATCTGATGAAGATCATCAAAGGTTAGTGCTGCATTTAGCTGTCTTCTGGGTTTTTGTGACATTATATGCTAGCTTGAAAAATGGGTGTCTGATTATTTCTGGCTGGGTACTCTGCTGACATAATCTAATGTTTTGCTTTCGTTGTAAAGCCTTTTTGAAATCGGACAAACTTCAAACTACAGTGACTTAGGGATCATTTTGCACTTCCTAAGGCTTCCACTAGATGTCAACAGTGTTTAGAACGTTGTTTCATGCTTCTACTGTGAATTTGAAGCGAACAAGAGGGCCTGGAGTCAGATGAGTGAGGAAATGACATGAGGTTAGAGGCGCCGCTCACGTGAGTGTGAGCTGTGTTCCTTTTCTTTTCTGAAGACATTGGAATTGTCCTGTTGGAATATTACTGAAGATTTATGTTAAAAACATCCTAAAGATTGATGCTATACATCGTTTGACATATTTCTACGAACGTAAATATAACTTTTTTTGACTTTGTCGTGACATTTTCGCGCGCTTCCTGCATTTGGAGTAGTGGACTGAATGCGCAAACAAAAAGGAGGTATTGATCGAACAAAACAAACATTATTGTGGACCTGGGATTCCTGGGAGTGCATTCTGATGAAGATCATCAAAGGTAAGGGAATATTTATAGTATTATTAGTTTTATTGACTCCACAAAATGGCGGGTTTGGTTTCGTGTCTGAACGCTGTACTCAGATTATTGTAAAGTGTGCTTTCACTGTAAAGTTTTTTGGAAATTTGACACAGCGGTTGCATTAAGGAGAAGTGTATCTATAATTCTTTGAATTACAGTTTATTACTTTATCAATGTTTATGATGAGTATTTCTGTAAATTGATGTGCTCATTCACTGGAAGTTTTGGGAGGCAAAATATTTCTGAACATTACACGCCAATGTAAAATGGGGTTTTTGGATATAAATATGAACTTTATCGAGCAAAACATACATGTATTGTGTAACATGAAGTCCTATGAGTGCCATCTGATGACGATCATCAAAGGTTAGTGATTCATTTTAGCTGTATTTCTGATTTTTGTGACGTCTCTCCTTGCTTGGAAAATGGCTGTGTGTTTTTTTTTTGTCAAGGTGATGTCCTAACATAATCTAATGCTATGCTTTCGCCATAAAGCCTTTTTGAAATCGGACATTGTGGTTAGATTAACTTCTCTAGGGTAGGGGGCAGTATTTTCACGGCCGGATAAAAAACGTACCCAAATTAAACGGCCTACTACTCGGGCCCAGGAACTAGAATATGCATATAATTAGTCGATTTGGATAGAAAAAACTCTGAAGTTTCTAAAACTGTTTGAATGACGACTGTGAGTATAACAGAACTCATACCGCAGGCAAAAAGCTGAGAAAAATCTAACCAGGAAGTGAGAATTCTGGTGTTTGTAGTCCTTTCAAGTCATTGCCAATCGAACACACAGTGAGTTAGGGTTCATTTTACGCCTACGGCTTCCACTAGATGTCAACAGTCTTTAGAAAGTTGTTTGAGGCGTCTATGATGAACAGAGACCGAACAAGAAGGCTGGGAAGTTGGTGACCCATGGAAGGATATCAGTTCATTGGCGCGCATTCATGCGAGAGGTAGCTCTGTTCCTAAACGTTTTTCAAGACACTGGAATCGTCCAGTTGGAATATTACTGAATTTTCACGTTCTAAAGGCCCTAAAGATTGATGCTTTACAACGTTTGACATGTTTGAATGAACGTAAATAGTAACTTTTTAAAACTTTTCTTCGTGACATTTTCGGCGCACTTCCTACATTTGGAGTAGCTGAACTGAACGTGCGAACAACAAGGAGCTATTTGGACATAAATTATGGAGTTTATCGAACAAAACAACATTTATTGTGTACCTGGGATTCCTGGAAGTGCCTTCTGATGAAGATCATCAAAGGTAAGTGACTATTTCTAATGCTATTTAATATTTTAGATGACTCCAAAATGGCGGGTATCTGTATTGCCTAGTGTATTTTTTCTGAGCGCAGTACTCAGATTATTGCAAAGTGTGCCTTCCCAGTAAAGTTATTTTGAAATCTTTCACAGCATTAGTATAAAGGAGATGTTCATCTATAATTCTTTGAATGACAGTTTAATATTTTATCAACGTTTATGACGAGTATTTTTGTAAATTGTAGTGCTGATCCACCGGCAGTATTGGAGGCAAAATATTTTCTGAACATCACGCGCCAATGTAAAATGCTGTTTTTAGATATAAATATGAACTTGATCGAACAAAAAATGCATGTATTCTGTAACATGCTGTCCTAGGAGTGTCATCTGATGAAGATCGTCAAAGGTTAGTGCTTCATTTAGCTGTGTTTTGGGTATTTATGATGCATCTAGTTGTTAGGAAAATGGCTGTGTGGTTATTTGTGTCTGTGTACTCTCCTAACATAATCTAATGTTTTGCTTTCGCTGTAAAGCCTTTTTGAAATCGGACAACGTGGTTTGATTCAGGAGAAGTATATCTATAAAATGGTGTAAAATAGTCCTATGTTTGAGAACTTTGAATTATGACATTTTGTAGTTTTGAATTTGGCACTCAGATTTTTCACTGGCTGTTGAATAGTGTGAACCGTGGGTGGGACGATTGCATCCCACCTGCCCGAGAGAGGGTAAGGAGAATCTTATCTTTAAAATGGTGTAAAATACTTGTATGTGTGAGAAATTTGGATTATGAGATTTTTGTTGTTTTGAATAAGGCGCCCTGCTATTTCACAGGCTGTTGAATAGTGTGTCCCGCAGGTGGAACGGTCACGTCCCACATACCCCAGAGAGATTAACCTCTTATGGACAGGCCAATATCCAGTGGTGGCGCCTGCCGCGAAATACAAAAAACCTTAAAATGCTATAATTTCAAACATATGACTATTTTACACCATTTGAAAGAGAAGACTCTCCTTTATCTAACCACCTTGTCCGATTTCAAAAAGGCTTTACAGTGAAAGCAAAACATTAGATTATGTCAGGAGAGTACCCAGCCAGAAATAATCACACACCCATTTTTCAAGCTAGTATATATGTCACAAAAACCAAAACCACAGCTAAATGCAGCACTAACCTTTGATGATCTTCATCAGATGACACTCCTAGGACATAATGTTATACAATACATGCATGTTTTGTTCAATCAAGTTCATATTTATATCAAAAACCAGCTTTTTACATTAGCATGTTTTGTTCAGAACTAGCATACCCACCGAAAACTTCCGGTGAATTTCCTAAATTACTCACGATAAACGTTGACAAAAAACAAAACAATTATTTTAAGAATTATAGATACAGAACTCCTTTATGCAATCGCGGTGTCCGATTTTAAAATAGCTTTTCGGTGAAAGCACATTTTGCAATATTCTAAGTAGATAACCCGGCCATCACGGCTAGCTATTTTGACACCCACCAAGTTTGGCACTCACCAAACTCAGATTTACTATAAGAAAAATTGGATTACCTTTGCTGTTCTTCGTCAGAATGCACTCCCAGGACTTCTACTTCAACAACCAATGTTGTTTTGGTTCCAAATAATCCATAGTTACCCTGTTGAAGCTAGGGGGTAGCCTTAATCCCCCAGTTGGGATTGCTAGCAAGGCGGGAAATTCAAAACATCAAAGATCTAATCATTTCAATTTCTCAAACAATCAACTATTTTACACCATTTAAAAGATAAACATTTCCTTAATCTAACCACATTGTTCGATTTTCAAAGAGGCTTTACGGCGAAAGCATAAAGTTAGACTATGTTAGGACAGTACATAGCCAAAAAAGTACAAACATCCATTTTCAATTCAAGGACAGGCGTCACCAAAAGCAGAAAACCAGCAAAAATTATGCACTAACCTTTGACAATCTTCATCAGATGACACTCCTAGTACATTATGTTATACAATACATGCATTTTTGTTCCATCAAGTTCACATTTATATCCAAAAACAGCATTTTACAGTGGCAGAATTTTTTTCTCCCTCAAATGCTTCCGGCGTTTCAATTTACAAAATTACTATTCGAAAACATTGGTAAATTATAATATTGTCATTCAAAGAATTATAGATTAACATCTCGTAAATGCTACCGCATTGCCAGATTTCAAAATAACTTTACTGGGAAATCACACTTTGCAGTAAACGGGGTCCTATGCTAAGAACATGCTAAGAACAATAGGCTAGGATATACAGGTTAGCACCATCTAATATCAATAATACTATTGTTAATAATCCCTTACCTTTGATTATCTTAATCAGAAGGCACTTCCAGGTATCCCAGGTCCACAACAAATGTGGTTTCTTTTGACAAAGTTCCTAATTTATGTCCAAATAACTCCAAATTGTTCCATGTTGTTAGGCGTTTGGTAGGCTCCTCAAAATGTAGGGGGGGGAAGGTCACGACGAAAAGTAAAAAAAAAATCTATTTACGTTCGTTCAAACATGTCAAACGTTGTTTAGCATCAATCTTTAGGGCCACTTTTAACGTGAAATATCAGTAATATTTCAACCCGACCTCTCCTGTGTCTTGAAAACCATTTTTGAAAAATGTCTCGCCTCACATGCACGCGCAGGTGCACACAATAATGAAGTGACGACAAATATTCCATTACCATACTTCGAAGCATGTCAAACGCTGTTTGAAATCAATTTTTATGCAATTTTTCTCGTAAAATAGCGATAATATTCCAACCGGGAGACGTTGTATCCATTCAAACACTGAAAGAAAAACATGGAGTCATCACATGCACGCGCGCACCAGTGCCATTGTTCTCAGAAGGACCACTCTCCAAAACCCCTGCTGTTTTTCGCCCAGAGAATGCAGAGCTATCAATCCACGTTCTGGCGCCTTCCTAGAGCCAATTAAAGTCTTAGAAAATGTCACGTTACAGCAGAGATGCTGTATTTTCGATAAAGAGGCTATAGAAGGACAAGAAATGGTCAGACAGGGCACTTCCCATATAGAATCTTCTCAGGTTCTGGCCTGCCATATGAGTTCTGTTATACTCACAGACACCATTCAAACAGTTTTAGAAACTGTAGGGTGTTTTCTATCCAAATCTACTAATTATATGCATATTCTAGTTTCTGGGCAGCAGTAATAACCAGATGAAATCAGGTACGTTTTTTTATCCGGCCGTGAAAATACTGCCCCCTATCCCATACAGGTTAAAGTCCCCGACCACTAGGAGCGCCGCTTCTGGATGAGCATTTACTTGTTTGCTTATGGCCTTATTCAGCTCGTTGAGAGCGGCCTTAGTTCCAGCTTCGGTTTGTGGTGGTAAATAGACGGCTACGAATAATATAGATGATAACTCTCTAGGTAGATAGTGTGGTCTACAGCTTATCATGCGTTATTCTACCTCAGGCGAGCAATACCGCGCGACTTCTTCAATATTAGACATCGCACACCAGCAGTTATTGACAAATAGACACACACCCCCGCCCCTCGTCTTGCCAGGCGTAGCTGCTCTGTTCTGTCGATGCACTGAGAAGCCAGCCAGCTCTATATCCTTTGCGTCGGACTCATTAAATAAATTATTATTGTCCAGTTTGAGGTGAATAATCACTGTTCTGATATCCAGAAGCTCTTTTTGGTCATAAGAGATAGTAGCAGCAACATCATGTAGAAAATGAGTTACAAACATTACGAAATAACAAACCAAATAGCACAGTTGGTTATTAGCCTGTAAAACGGAGCCCGTCAAATGGCATCCATCCTCGCCGGCGCCATTCTATGTTTTATATTGTTATTTATTGTTTATTGCCCCTCATTATCATTATTTTATGTTTTTTATCTTGTGAATTGAACTGACTTGAATATCCCAAAAAGACACAAATTGACTAGTGTGAGGTGAAAGTATTGACTTTTTTGAGGAGAAAGATAAAAAGTAATTGTATCTGTGTGATGGGGTGGGATACCCACCATACAGATGCAGTTCCTGCAGTTCTCTGGCTCCACCCACAGGTCTTTGTCTCTGTAGTCCACACCGTTGGCACTGCACGTCCTGTCACAGCGGCAGCCCTCCAGCTGGGTCAGCCTGGACTCTGCGTAGTTCAGCTGGAGACACACACAAGCACACACAAAGAGATACATACACATCATCATCCATTTCAATATTGCATCACTATAGCAAAGAGGACAAAAAATGCAAAAGCAAATGGCTACACATAGAAATGGACATTGGTGTGTGTTTAGCCCCCAGTGTTTCAGAATTAAATCCATTATTCATTTCTAGTTGTCCTACCTTCATTCTACACTCTACAAAATTCTGGGATGTTTGGATGACCCAATTTCTGGGTTGCAGCCATTATGTCACTTAGTTGGGTTGTTTTCTTTAAAAATAGTAAGGTTGGGTTGTTGATGCTGGGTTATTCATTCTGGTTTGTTGAGATATAACACTTTTGTAACTTTAATGAGGCTTACATGTGTATGAGGTCTTTAAGAGCTTTTGCATATCCCAATGTTGGGATAGCTACCATTTTGTTACATTATGTAAATATGAATGTTATTAATTTTATATTAAAAGATGTAATGTGCAAAAATATTGAAGGGAAATATTCATTTGCAGTGTACAAACGTAACACACATTTTCTCTCACGGGTGGCCAAAAATAACTATCTGAAAGCCACGCCCATAATAGGTCATGCCTCCTGAAAATAACCTATGGAATACCTTAAAAAAGACACAGCTGCTAGGGGAACCTAGCATGAAAGTGAATACAAATCCAGCTGATAGTTAAATTAACCAATTTTTGGGTAATACAAACAACCAAATATGTTGGGTTATTCACGCAAACCAACTGGTTTGGTTAAAATAACCCACTGTGTGCTCTGTCCAATATTTCCCCAGGGCCAGCATTTTTTGGAGTGTACCCTCAGCATATAACTAACTAACGTACTAACTAACTAACAAACTAATAAACTAACACACACACAGTGCTTATGAAAGAATGTGCTCCAATGATTTAGGCTGAGTCCCAAAAATGGGCCCTGGTCAAAGTAGTGAACTAAAAATGGAATATGGTATCATTTGGGACAGAAGCACATCTTTTGTATTTATTTATTAGGGATGCCCATTAGATGCGGCCAATGCAGCAGCTACTCCTCCTGGTTCCCAAACACATCAAGGCACTTACATTACACATTAAACAAAATCTAAAACAGCACATCATATAACATTATTACACCATATACCACAATACAACAATATTACATTGCACGTGTCTGTAGAGTGTGTGTGCTACCGTGTCTGTGCGTATGCGTGTCTGTACCTGTGTGTGTGTTTTTTCACAGTCCCCGTTGTTCCATAAGGTGTATTTTTATCTGTTTTTAAAAAATCTGATTATACTACTTGTATCAGTTACCTGATGTGGAATAGAGTCCCATGTAGTCATGGCTGTATGTAGTACAGTCCGCATGTATTTTGGGGTATGCATGGGTGTCTGAGCTGTGTGCTAGTAGTTTAAACAGACAGCTTGGTACATTCAGCTTGTCAACATTTCTTACAAAACCAAGTATTGATGATGTCAATCTCTCTTCCACTTTGAGCCATGAGAGATTGACATAGATATTATTAACGTTAGCTCTCCATGTACACATATAGGCTAGCCGTGCTGCCCTGTTCTGAGCCAATTGTAATTTTCCTAAGTCCCTGTTAGTGTCACCTGACCACACAACTAGACAGTAGTCCAGGTGCAGCAAAACTAGGGCCTATAGGACCTGCCATGTTGATAGTGTTCTTAAGAAGGCATAGCAGTGCTTTATTATGGACAGACTTCTTCCCATCTTAGCTACTTCATGTTTTGACCTTGACAGTTTACAATCCAGGGTCACTCCAAGCAGTTAAGTCACTTGCTACATTTCCACATTATTCATTACAAGACTTAGTTGAGGTTTATGGTTTTAGGGTTTCCCAAGTACAATGATTTTAGTTTTGGAAATATTTAGGACTAACTAATTCCTTGCCCCCATTCTGAAACTAACTGCAGCTCTTTATAAAGTGTTGCAGTCATTAATGTATAGTGTTGAGTCATCCGCATACATAGACACACATAGACACATAGATTTTGGTCAAATCCAGTGGCATGTCATTAGTAAAGATTGAACAAAGCAAGGGGCCTTGACAGCTACCCTTGGGGAAATATTGATTCTACCTTGAATATGTTGTTGGCTTCCATTAAAGAACACTCTCTGCTTTCTGTTAAACATGTAACTCTTTATTCACAGTATAGCACAGGTGTAAATTCATGACACATAAATTTTTTCAGCAGCAGACCAACAACAAAAAAACGCGCTGAAGTCTAACAGAACGGCCCCCACAATCTTTTTATTATCAGTTTCTCTCAGCCAATAATCATTTGTGTAAGTGCTGTGCTTGTTGAAAGTCTTTCCCTATTAGGGTGCTGGAAGTGTGTTGTCTATTTTGTTTACAGTAAAATAGGATTGTATCTAGTCAAATGTATCTAGTCATTTTTAAATGTACTAAGGGTTGGTAACAGGCTGTTTGGTCAGCTATTTGAGCCAGTAAAGGGGGCTTTACTGTTCTTGGGTAGTGGAATTACTTTTGCTTCCCTCCAGGCCTGACGGCACACACTTTCTGGTAAGCTTAGATTGAAGATATGGCAAATAGGAGTGGCAATATCATCTGCTATTATCCTCAGTCATTTTCCATCCAAGATGTCAGACCCCGGTGGCTTTTCATTGTTGATAGACAACAATAATTGTTTCACCTCTTCCACACTCACTTTACTGAAATCAAAATTACATTGCTTGTCTTTTATAATTTGGTAAGTTATACTTGGGTTGTGTAGTGTCAGCGTTTGTTGCTGGCATGTCATGCTTAAGTTTTCTAATCTTGCCAATGAAAAAATCATTAAAGTAGTTGGCAATATCAGTGGGTTGTATGATGAATGAGTCATCTGATTCAATGAGTGATTGGAGATGAGTTTGCCTTTTTGCCTAAAATTTCCTTTAAGGAGCTCCAAAGCTTTTTACTATCATTCTTTATATCATGTATCTTTGTTTCATAGAATAGTTTCTTCTTCTTTTTATTAAGTTTAGTCACATGATCTCTCAATTTGCAGTACGGTTGTGCAGCCAGAATGATTTGACATTCCTTTTGCCTCATCTCTCTCAACCATATAATTTTTTAATTCCTCATCACTCCAAGGGGTCTGAACAGTTTTTAGTCATTTTCTTCATGGGTGCATGCTTATTAGTAACTGGAATAAGCAATTCATAAATGTGTCAAGTGCAGCATCAGTTTAGAACAAATTCTTATTTACAATGATGGCCTACCCCAGCCAAACCTGGACGATGCTGGGCCAATTGTGTGCCACTCTATGGAACTCCCAATCTCGGCCGGATGTGATACAGCCTGGATTATTACGTTATTGATTTTGTGAACCTTGTTTCTTAGGCTACATATGTTAATGTGGGATATTTATACCACTTTTTGGGATGCTTTACTGGGTAGCTTATCAGAAATAGACATTATAAATTATTTTAAGTTTGAATTTATAGTGCAGGGTGAGCTGCACACGGTGGACTTCCTACCAGGGCACACTTCCTCAGTGCTAACAGTATAACTCTGGTTCATAAGCACATGATTATTGCATACAATAGCTGTAGGATCAACAGAGGCATTCAGAGCAGTTAAGGGTACATAAATTAAAGGATCCGCCCCATTTTTTTCAATTTTCACCTAAAATGACATACCCAAATCTAACTGCCTGTAGCTCAGGCCCTGAAGCAAGGACATGTATTTCTTGGTACCATTTGAAAGGAAACACTTTGAAGTTTGTGAACATGTGAAAGGAATGTAGGAGAATATAACACATGAGATCTGGTAAAATATAATACATTATCTTTGAAATGCAAGAGCAAAGCCATAATGTATTATTCCAACCCAGGTGCAATTTAGATTTTGTCCACTAGATGGCAGCAGCGCATGTGCAATGTTTTAAACTGTTCCAATGAACCAATGCATTTCTGTTCAAAATGTTGTATCAAGACCGCCCAAATGTGCCTAATTTGTTTATTATTAACTTTTCAGGTTCAAAACTGTGCACTCTCCTCAAACAATAGCATGATATTCTTTCACTGTAATAGCTACTGTAAATTGGGCAGTGCAGTTAGATTAACAAGCATTTAACCCCTGTGCGGCCTCCGTCCCGTATGCGGGACGGACATCCAGCGAAAAATCCTATCGCCATTAGCATAACAAAATTTAATAAAAAAAATGTTTCCATTTTTTTTTTTTTATTATATCGTTTTATAGATACACCTCTCCTGAATCGAACCACGTTGTCCGATTTCAAAAAGGCTTTACAGCAAAAGCAAAACATTAGATTATGTTAGAGGAGTATATCGTAAAAGTAGCCACATAGCCATTTCCGACCAACCACATGCATCACAAATAACCAAAAAACAGCTAAATGCAGCACTAACCTTTGACAATCTTCATCAGATGACACACCTAGGACATCATGTTACACAATACATGCATTCTTTTGTTCGATAAAGTTCATATTTATATATAAAAACAGCATTTTACATCGGTGCGTAACGTTGACTAACTATTTTCCCTCAAATGCATCCGATGAAACAGCGCTACAATTTACTAAATTACTATTCGAAAACATTTTTTAAATGTAATATTGTCATTCTAAGATTTATAGATGAATATCTCTTGAAAGCACCTGTAATGCCAGATTTAAAAATAACTTTACTGGGTAATCACACTTTGCGATAAAAGGGGATGCGATACTCAGAACAATAGGCTAGCAATAGCAATAGGCTAGCCATCTTGGAACAATCGCATATCAAATCTAGTCTTGTATACTATTGTCAATAATCCCTTACCTTTGATTATCTTCATCCTTAGGCACTTCCAGGAATCCCAGGTCCACAACAAATGTATTTTCGTTCGAAAAAGTTCATCCTTTATGTTCCATTAGCTTGTTGTTGTTAGCACGTTCTGAAGGCTGCACCAAAAGTTCCGACGTGCGCGGGGCTACTCTTTCAACAAAATGCATTTTTTTCTTATTTAGGTTCGTTCAAACATGTCAAACGTTGTATGACATAAATCTATAGCGCCTTTTTCAACTAGAGCTCCAATAAGATTCGAGGGGGACGATTGCATTGTGTTTCAAAACGTTTCGAAAGGGGAGGGTAACCAGGGGCGCCGGCGTCATAATGGTGATGGCCCTCTCCGTGTGACCACGTTCCACAGCGTGTCATTCTGTCAGTTTTCACAGTAGGAGACTCAAATCACTTTGTAAAGACTGGGGACATCTAGTGGAAGCAATAGGAAGTGCTCAATGAACCATAGCTCACGGTGTGATTAATAGGCAACGTGATGAAGTTGAGTTCGCAATTCAGAATTCCACTTCCTGTTTCGTTCTGTCTCGGGGTTTTGACTGCCATATGAATTCTGTTATACTCACAGACACCATTCAAACAGTTTTAGAAACTTTAGGGTGTTTTCTATCCACAAGTATTAATTATATGCATATCCTAGCTTCTGAGTTTGAGTAGTAGGCCGTTTAAAATGGGCACGAATGTTTTTCAAAATGCGCTGTGGCGCCCCCTATCCTAGGCGACCGTCAAGAGGTTAAGCTTTCTGCCAATATCCGATATGTCTTTGTCCTGGGAAATTTTGTTGTTACTTACAACCTCATGCAAATCACATTAGCCTGAGTTAGCTCAACCAACGCAGGGATAATGTACATTTGCTGCGGCATTATGACAACTAAGCAACACAATGGTAGGGATTAACTGAGCTGGTCTTGGTCATTGATGTCATTGTCTCAACGCAGTCTTGAAATGCGTGGATAGAGTCCAGGGGCCAAAATTATTTGGATGGACTCCGTCATTCTTGTAGAGCATCTTCTGTTCCAGAAGGTGTCAAAGTTATCTTTAAAAGTGAATCCAACTGAGCTACAGTAATCTCTTAGCCAGGTGTAAAATGCCAGTATCCTGCTGAGTCTTTCACACCCGCAGCCTAACAATGGTAAATAATATTTGACAGATTTTTGGCAATCTTTCAGTGCTAAAATCAGTTCTTTAAAATACATTTTCAGAAGTTCCGAGCTAGCCCTCCTAATGTTTTTGACCCTACACTGACGACGACAGCATCAGTTCCCGGCATCTGTTATAGAACGGTCGGAAACAGCCTTGAAATGTCCTGTACTCGTGCTCCAGGATAGTACATGGTTTTTGCCGAGGGAACAATGATGTTTCTAACCATAGAACAGCCGATGACGACAGCTGGTGCAATGGCTGAGGAGGTCCGGCCATTCTTTTGCCTCGAGTGTTTTCGCAAACCCCTTCAGGACCAAAGGGCGGTGGGGCCCGATGGACCCAAGCCATTTGTAGTATCCATCGTGGATGATGAATGGGCAGGAGCCTCAGACATCCTCATGGTCAGATGAGGGTGGGAGCTCTGAGGATCGCAGGTACCTCCGGATCCGATCTCGAATCTGAAGCCTCCAGGGAAGAAAGCGAAGCTGTTTCTGGTCTGTGTCTGGTCTGGGAGGCCCCCAATGCCAGAGGACGCTGTTCGACTTCCATATCTCCATGGCTGGTTGGTTGGATTGAGAACCGGAACATCCACCAAGTCATTCAAGAGCATCCTTCTAGCTCCATTCTCCAGGGAAGGGGGAGACCCCTTCAAGGAGGGATCCCTGCAGAGTACCGGCCAGTCGGCTGTGGAGAGCCGACATGGCAGTGACACTTCCACCAGGTCAGAGCGGGCATCCGTCTACTGGGGTAGAAGAGAAAGTAGGAGGATGTGGATTCCCCAGTAGCTTATGTAGGTTCACTACTTGTTTGCTAAGAGTAGCCAATTCATCCCTGTAGTCCTTTGCAAGCAAAGAGTTGCTACATTGAAAGTTTGGGCAGTCCACATTGTCCCGGAATAAAGCAAAATAATCACAGCTCCTGCAGTGTTGTAAATGTTTGTTAGCATCCTCCATTTGAGGCTCCAGGCTAGCTAAGCCAGCTTTGTCTCCATGTCTCTCCTCCGTCTCCGAGATAGAATCACACGGCTATCAATAATGTCATGCCAAGGTAAGCCTACATCAATCACACAATTAATTGTCATTTTTGTCAAATTTGAGCCATGAGCTTTGGATACATTTCAAAATAATATGGTGATGCTTAGAGTCCAAGTTCAGTATTTTGCATCTTGATGTTAGATAGTTCCTCCATAGACTGAGGGGACTCCAGGGTGAGGAAGTATCTAACATTACGTTTTTCAAATTCTGATCTTCCTGTTTTACGGGACAGGAAGTGTGTGGTGTGTGTGTGTGTGTGTGTGTGTGTGTGTGTGTGTGTGTGTGCGTGTGCGTGCGTGCATGAGTAGCATACGTGCATGACTTCGTACTCAGGGAAAATATATTGAAGACGTAATAAAATAGACTACACTTGCAGTATACTCAAGCCAAGATATGACATGCTACAAGATTGTCGAAAAGTGTGTGTGTCATCCATTTCATGTCATCAACAGCACAAAACATGCATATAGGCTCTGACTAAGCTCATTTGCAACCCCTTCTATCTCTCTCACACACACACACACACACACACACACACACACACACACACACACACACACACACACACACACAGCCACTGCTAATTCATGCATGGAACTTCTATTCTCAGCTCACTCTCCCTGACACTGCATATTATACAGCTAGTCGGGCACCAAGAGGTTAGCAATTATTCATCCACCACCTCCAACACCCTCTTCCCTTTCATCCCTCTATCCCACCCTCCCTCGTTCACAGCCACGAGGGTAGGAAAGTGCCATTTCTACACGCTGCGTTGCTGTGTAAGCAGGGAAGTCAGACAGGTTGTGCCCCAAAAGCCACCGTATTCCCTATATAGTGCAGTACTTTTGACCAGAACCCTATGGGCCCTAGTCAAAATAGGGAGTTGGGTGCCAATTGGGATATTGACAAAGTGAGAGCTTTGGGTCTATTATAATGAAGGAGGAGGTAGTTATTTACAGTGGGATGACTCCAAGCCTAGGTCTGGCTGGTGGGCTGTCCTTGCTTCACACACACACACACACACACACACACACACACACACACACACACACACACACACACACACACACACACACACACACACACACACACACACACACACACACACACACACACACACACACCGCACATGCTTGAGTGTCGTGCTGAGAGGAACATCATGTTCAGCCCCTGTTAGTTTCCCACAGGGCCGAGACGGCTGCCATTTAATGACACCAATGTGACCTCCGATCATACCTACCCTCTGTGTGTGTGTGTGTGTGTGTGTGTGTGTGTGTGTGTGTGTGTGTGTGTGTGTGTGTGTGTGTGTGTGTGTGTGTGTGTGTGTGTGTGTGTGTGTGTGTGTGTGTGTGTGTGTGTGTGTGTGTGTCTGTTGAATGACCTCTGATCATACCTACCTGCCCTTTGGAGAAGGAAGAGAGGGCTTTGATTCAAGGCTTTGTGTGTGTATGTGTGTGTGTCTGTGTGTGTGTGTATGCACGTGGGTGTGTGTGTGTTTCCGCGTGTGGGCGCATGGGTGAGCGTGTTCATGTTCCCAGACTAAGGTCTCTCATGTAGAACTTTGGGACATAAAGCATCACACCACATCACTTGTTTGAGGTTAAAGTTCAAAATGCAATTTTTTTGAATGGGTGGTCACTCTCACCTTCAAGGTCATCTTGGCCAGCAACTCCTGAAGGTCCATGATGCCTTGCACCAGGCTCAAGAAATCACTGCATGTCGGACAGGCTCAACAGGAGAAAAGGATGGACAAAGAAAGACAGGAGTGGGAGAGGGGATAAAAGAGTGAAGGACAAGAGAATAGGAAGGAGGTAGAGAGGAGGCAAAAGAAGAGAAAAAGAAAAGAGGTACATTTATACAAATTTTACTAAAACATTGTTGCTCAAAATATAAGACGATAACCAAAGCTATAGAAAATTGAGTGATCGAACTCATCTCCTTGCACGTCCTATCTTGCCACGTGGCTCTTTTTTTAGAGGATTGTGGGTAATTTTCTTTTTTTTGTCTTTTACACAATGTTTTATGCATGTTTGAAGAAAGAAAAGTTGACTTCTATAATAATATTAAGCAGCTTGTTGTCCTGTATCTAATAGAGCTGTATTGGCTTCTCGGGTGCGGCGCGAGTACTGGTTCACACAAGTATCGATGAGCAGAGTGACAGACTATGATTGCATGCCTTATTGATCAGCGACAGAGACAGTAGCATCGCCACAAGTGCACAACACAAGCTCTGCATCTTCATTTGTTTGACAATAAAAAGGAGGGAGGGAGAGAAAGAGAGAGAGGGAGGGAGGTTTGAAAATGTAATTTAAATGACAGAGATCAGGTCTTCCCTGTCCATACAATTGTATTCATTACTATCTAAAAAGCTCAACTGATCCTAGAGTAGGACTCTTACTTTTATAAATACCTGCTCAGAGCTAAGGGTAATAACAGTTACTATACTTACTGCGATTAAGGTTGGGACATTGTGTGATGTAGCCGTTTGGAGCAAAAATTAATTTGACATCCTGAATGGTACCCTGTGGGGAAGGTGAGAAAGAAAAAGGGGGAGAAAGAGGGGGACAGAGAGAGAACGAGAGAGAGAGAGAGAGAGAAGAGATAGAAATATAAAAAATTGAAGGGCTGATATTGACTAATAAGAAACTGCATGGGTCTAACTGGTGGTGACAGTGGTGGTCACCACCAGTTAGACCCTGGTGGTGACACTTTATTATTTAATTCCAAGTCATCATCTCATCTCTTAAGAGCTGCTGTCTGAGTAAATAAGGCATACTTTTATGACTTCTGAATAGCAACTATAAATCATTTAGATCATGTATTTTCAGGCTCTCGAAACAACTGCTTTCAATCCATCTCGATCGCGCGTTCTCTCTTCTCTGCTCCCTAGTGTTCACAGGTGGTCGGTCTCCATGTCTGCTCCGCACAGCACGGACAAATTTAAGCGGTTGTGCAATGGATTATGGTCATTGTAGTTAATTACCACATTTTCTGCACTAAACTATGTAGAATAATGTCCTACTACTCCCTACTACATGGCACAGTTCAAGCTTGATCTGATTTATCTCTACAGAAACTGCACATTGAGGTCACAGAAAAAAACATAATTAAATTAAATTCAAATAATTGAACCAACTTCGGTCAATTATTTGTTTAAAAAACTAAAAATAGCAGAAATGTTGGTTAATCACTCAGCACTAGTTTATGTATTTGTGTGTGTTTGCAGGGGCGGGCGGCAGTTTGTCTGTGTGTCAGTCATTGTGATGGTCCAACGTGGTCTCAGAGCAGTTCGTATTATTCTGTATATAAATCCGAGACACTCCAATTATAATGAACAAAAATATAAACACAACATGCAACAATTTCAATTATTTTACTGAGTTACAGTTCATAAAAGGAAATCAGTCAATTGAAATAAATGCATTAGGTCCTGACCTATGGATTTCACATGACTGGGCAGGGGTGCAGCCATGGATTAGCCTGGGAGGGCATAGGCCCACCCAATTGGGAGCCAGATCCAGCCAAACAAAATTAGTTTTTCCCCACAAAAGGGCTTTATTACAGACAGAAATACTCCTGTCCGGGTGATTTATCGCAGACAATCCCACAGGTGAAGAAGCCAGATGTGGAGGTCCTGGGCTGGCGTGGTTACACCTGGTCTGCGGTTGTGAAGCCAGTTGGACGTACTGCCAAATTCTCTAACACAACGTTGGAGGCGGCTTATGGTAGAGAAATTAACATTCAATTCTCTGGCAACAGCTCTGGCGGACACTCCTGCAGTCAGCATGCCAATTGCACGCTCCCTCAAAACTTCTGTGGCATTGTGTTGTGTGACAAAACTTCTAATTTTAGAGTGGCCTTTATTTGTCCCCACCACAAGGTGCACCTTTGTAATGATCAAGTTGTTTAATCAACTTCTTAAAATGCCACACCTGTCAGGTAGATTGATTATCTTGGCAAAAGATAAATGCTCACTAACAGGGATGTAAGCAAATTTGTGCACACAATTTGAGAGAAATAAGCTATTTCTGCATCTGGAAAATGTCTGGCCTCTTTTATTTCAGCTCATGAATACTTTACATGTTGTGTTCAAATTTTTGTTCAGCATAGTATGATACATGTATGTTACGTTTCGTATGGAATGTATTAATTTGTGGATGTCCATCATCCATTTAGTATGATATTTTACTAATTACAATTCGTATGATATGTTACAAATTGCAATTCTTTCAATATGTTACAAATTCCAATTCGTACAATATGTTACGAATTTTCAAAATGTATGATATGCTACGAATTTCAATTTGTTGTGGCTAAGGTTGGCTAAGGTTAGCTAGGTGGGTAGGTGGCTAACGCTAACGTTATATAGCTCTATGGGTTAGGGGTTAAGGTTAGGGTTAAAGTTAGGAGTTAGTTTAAATTGTCATGGTTAGGATTAGGGGAAGGGTTAGCAAAAGTGCTAAGTAGTTAAAAGTATCTTAAAAGTAGTAACTAAGTAGTTGCAAAGTTGTTAATTAGCTGAAATGCTGAAGTTGTCCATGATGAGATTCAAACTTGCAGCCTTTGGGTTGCTAGACATTCAAATTATGCGCTCACCCATCCACCCCGACCAACCACCCTCCCTTTGTTTTTGCCTTAACCTGTCTGGGCTAGGAGGCAGTATTTTCACTTTTGGATGAAAAGCGTGCCCAGAGTAAACGTCCTAATACTCGGGCCCAGAGTCAAATATTTGCAAATTATTAGTAGATTTGGATAGAAAACACTCTAACATTTCCAAAACTGTTTGATTGATGTCTATGAGTATAACAGAACTCATATGGCAGGCAAAAACCTGAGAAAAATACAACCAGGAAATGAAAATCTAGTGCCTGTAGTTTTTGCAAGTCCTTGCCTTTCTGACACACAGTGAGTTAGGGTTCATCTTCCTAAGGCTTCCACTAGATGTCAACAGTCTTTAGAAAGTTGTTTGAGGCTTTTGCGGTAAACACAGACCGAACGAGAAGGCTGGGAAGTTGCGCGCATTCACGTGACAAGGGACCTGTGTTCCAAAATGTTTTTCAAGACATAGCAATGGTCCGGTTGGAATATTACTGAAGTTTCACGTTATAAAGGCCCTAAAGATTGATGCTATACAACGTTTGACATGTTTGAACGAACGTAAATATAACTTTTTTTAAACTTTTCGTCGTGACATTTTCCTCGCATTTTGAGCTACATTTTGAGTAGCTTACTGAACGCGCAAACAACATGGAGTTATTTGGACATAAATTATGAACTTTATCGAACAAAACATTTATTGTGGACCTGGGATCCCTGGAAGTGTCTTCTGATGAAGATTATTAAAGGGAAGTGAATATTTCTAATGCTATTTATGTATTTAGATGACTCCAAAATGGCGGGTATCTGTAATTGCCTGATGTTTTTTTTTCTGAGCGCAGTACTCAGATTATTGCAAAGTGTGCTTTCCCAGTAAAGTTATTTTGAAATCTGTCAATGCGGTTGCATTCAGGAGATGTTAATAAATAATTCTTTGAATAACAGTTTAATATTTTATCAACGTTTATAATGAGTATTTTTGTAAATTGTTGTGCTGATCACCGTCATTTTTGGGGGAAATACATTTTCTGAACATCACGTGCCAATGTAAAATGCTGTTTTTGGATATAAATATGAACTTGATAGAACAAAAAATGCATGTATTGTCTAACATAATGTCCTAGGAGTGTCATCTGATGAAGATCATCAAAGGTTAGTGCTGCATTTAGCTGTGTTTTGGGTATTTGTGATGCATGCTAGTTGCTTGGAAATGGCTGTGTGGTTTTTTGTGTCAATTTACTCTCCTAACATAATCTAATGTTTTGCTTTCGCTGTAAAGCCTTTTGGAAATCGGACAACGTGGTTCGGTTCAGGAGTAGTGTATCTATAAAATGTTGTAAAATAGTCCTATGTTTGAGAACTTTGAATTATGACATTTTGTGGTTTTAAATTTGGCGCTCTGATTTGTCACTGGCTGTTGAATAGTGTGGGACGATTTCGTCCCACCTCCCCTAGAGAGGTTAATAATATTGACATATTTTGCATTTCTCATCTCATATGTATATACTGTGTTCTGTCCTATTCTACTGTATTTTAGTCTATGCCGTTCTGACATTGCTCGTCCAAAAATGTATATATTCTTAATTCCATTCTTTTACTTTAGATTGTGTGTATTGTTAGATATTACTTGTTAGATATTATTTCACTTGTCACACCCTGATCTGTTTCACCTTTCTTTGTGCTTGTCTCCACCCACTCCAGGTGTCGCCCATCTTCCCCATTATCCCCGGTGTATTTATACCTGTGTTCTCTGTTTGTCTGTTGCCAGTTCATTTTGTTCGTCAAGCCTAGCAGCTTTTTTCCCCTTGCACCTGTCTTTTTTTAGTTCCTGTTTTCTAGTTTTCCCGATTATTGACCTCTGCCTGCCCTGACCCCGAGACTGCCTGCAGTTCTGTACCTTATGGACTCTAATCTGGATTACTGACCTCTGCCTGCCTATGACCTGTCATTTTGCCTGCCACCTGTTCCAGTAGTAAACTTTTGTTACTTCGACACTGTCTGCATCTGAGTCTTCTGCTGAAACGTGGTGGTACGAACTGCAAGAAGCCACCATCGGAAGACATGAGGAGTTACTTCAATGTCTTATGGTGGGACTCCATACCCTGACAGAATGCGTTTGATACATTGCTGGAGCAATTCCGCAGATTCCTCACTGGGCAGAGGGTCAGACCCGTTATCTCCCAGCCTACCCACTGTCACAAGAACCCCGCTTACCTCATCTGGAGCGCTACGCTGGAGATTACGGAATCTTCTGAGCTTTTCTCTACAAGTGCTCCCTCATTATCGAGTTGCAGCCTTCTTCGTTCCCCTTGGACCGCATGAGGATAGCTTACATCCTAACGCTGATGTCTGGGAGGGGGCCCGCCAGGGCTACGGCGGCGTGGGAACAACAGTCCGCCATCTGCCTCAGTCTGGAGGAGTTTGTGGAGGAAGTTCGGAAGGTGTTTGATTCTCCTTTGTCCGGGAAAGAGGGTGCTCATAAGCTGCTCCAGCTACGTAAAGACTCCCGTAGTGTGGCGGCCTGCGCGGTGGATTTTCACACATTGTCGGCTGAGAGTGCCTGGAACCCAGGAAGCATTGTTCGACATGTTCCTGCACGAAGGTAGGAGAGGAGATTGATTCGATTTCACTCGCCCGCCCAAGGCTTCCACCTCGCCTCCGAGACAACCCGAGACTAACCGAGTTTCACCGAGAGTCTCTGAAGTCTACCAATTCATCTCTTCCTGAGCCGATGCAACTAGGCAGAGCTAGGCTGTCCCCTGCCAAACGGCTATACAGGCATCACACAAAGACTTGCCTGTATTGTGGGACTGCTGGTCATTTCATGGCCACCTGTCCACTAAAAGACCAGGCACACCGGTAGGAGCGAGTACTCTGGTTGGCCAGACTGAGAACTTTTCCTCTCCCCTTACTCACACCTATTTTCCTGCCATCTTTCTGAGGGGAACCAGTCGAAATATCTCCGGGTACTCATCGACTCTGGGGCCAATGAGAGCTTTATGGACGCTACCCTGGCGTCCAAGCTGGGCATTCCCACTCACCTCCTCTCCATTCCCATGGACGTTAGAGTGCTGGATGGGCGCTCTATAGGCCGGGTCACCCACAATACCACTCCCATCAACCTACATGTGTCAAGGAACCACAGCCAGACAATCCAATTCCTGCTTATTAAGTCTCCTCAGGTTCCCATAGTATTGGGATTCTCTTGGCTTCAGCGACACAATCCCCTTATTGACTGGTCTGCTGGTGCCACCACGGGCTGGTGCCCGTTCTGCTATGCTCATTGTCTGAAGTCAGTGCAGCCTGCCCCGGGACGACTTCTTGGGGCTCGGAAGTTGCCCGGACCTCGCCTCCATTCCCGCGGAGTACCAGGACCTCCGGGAGGTGTTCAGTAAGGCCCGGGACACATCTCCTCCGCTGCACTGACCCTATGACTGCGAGATTGACCTTCTCCCAGGCACCACTCCACCCTGGGGATGACTGTACTCTCTGTCGGGTCCGGAGACCAAGGCCATGGAGATCTACATTGAGGACTCCCTAGCTGCAGGGTTCATCCGTCCTTTTGCTTCCCACGCCAGCACAGGGTTCTTATTTGTGGAGAAGAAGGACAAAACCCTGCGCCCGTGCATCGACTCCCGGGGCCTCAATGACATCACGGTGAAGCACCGCTACCCATTACCACTCATCTCCTTGGCCTTCGAGCCGCTCCAGGGGGCAACTGTTATCCAAGCTGGACCTAAGGAACGCCTGGTGTGGATATGGGAATGGGACGAGTGGAAGACTGCCTTCAGCATGGCCAGCAGTCACTACGTATATTTGGTCATCGCATTTGGCCTTACCAATGCCTGTGTTCCAGGCTCTGGTGAATGATGTTCTCTGCGACATGTTGAACCAGTTCATCTTTGTCTACCCCGACGACATCCTTGTTTTCTCCCACTCCACCAAGAACACGTGCTCCACATCCGACAGGTTCTCCAACGCCTCCTGGAGAACCAGCTTTTTGTGAAAGCAGAGACGTTCGAATTCCATCGCTCCACCATCCCCTTCCTGGGTTACATCATCGCTGCAGGAAGTTTACAGATGGATCCCGGTAAGGTGAGAGCGGTGGTGGATTGAAACCAGCCTACATCTAGAGTGCAACTGCAAAAGTCCTGGGATTCGCCAACTTTTATTGTCTCTTTATCCGGGGTTACAGCACCTTGGCTTCCCCCCTTTCTACACTCACCTCTCTCAAGGTTCCATTCACGTCTCCAGCTGCTGACCGAGTGTACCGGGATCTCAAACACCATTTCACTGCAGCTTCCATCTTTGTACCATCCTGACCTGTCCTGCCAATTCGTGGTAGAGGCCGATGCTTCGGATGTCGGAGTGGGGGCTGTCCTTTCCCAGTGTTCTGCCCTGAACCTCAAGTTACATTCCAGCACCTTCTTCTCCCATCGCCTCAATGCCACGGAGAGGAACTACAATGTGGGGAATCTTGAGCTTCTCGCAGTGAAGATGGCATTAGAGGAGTGGAGGCACTGGCTGGAAGGGGCGGAACATCCGTTCATTGTGTTGACAGACCACAAGAACCTGGAATATCTACACGCCGCCAAGCGTCTCAATTCCAGGCAAGCTAGGTGGTCCCTGCTTTTCACCCGGTTCAACTTCTCCCTCTCATACTGACCAGGATCCAAGAATGTCAAGCCTGTATGCACTGTCACGCCGCTATAGCCCTGCGGCTACACCCCCGGAAGCCGAGACCATCCTTCCCATCTTGTGCCTGGCGACGGCACTCAGCTGGGGAAAAGGGAAGCAGGTTCATGAGACACAGCGTTCCAGATAACCGGATGTTTCTTCGTGACGCTGTCGGCTCCTCAGTCCTGGCTGCTCGGTCGTTGCTTGCCACGCGGGCTCCCATTGGACCCTGGTCTTTGTGCGACAACGCTTCTGGTGGCCTACCATGGTTCTTGACATCTCCACGTTCGTCGCTGCATGCACAATCTGTTCGCAGAACAAGACCCCTTGGCAAGCTCCGGCTGGTCTCCTTCAACCTCTGCCTGTTCCTCACCGTCCCTGGTCTCACATATCCCTGGACTTTGTCATGGGTCTCCCCCTGTCTGATGGCAACACAGCCATCCTGACAGTAGTGGACCAGTTTTCCAAAGCCGCCCACTTCATTCCACTCCCCAAGCTACCCTCTGCCAAAAAGACGGCCCAGCTCATGCTGCAGCACTTCTTCCGGATCCATGGACTCCCAGTGGACATGGTCTCCAACCAGGGTCCTCACTTCTCGTCCCGGTTCTGGAAGGACCCATTGGTTCATCGGCCAGCCTGTCCTCCGGGTTCCACCCCCAGTCCAACGGCCAGTCAGAGCGAGCCAAGCAAGACTTTGAGACGACTCTTCGCTGCCTGGTCTTCGCCAACCCCACCACCTGGAGGCAGCAACTAGTGTGGGTCGAATATGCCTGCAACATCCTTCCTTTCCTCTGCCACGGGTCTCTCGCCCTTTGAGTGTTCCCTGGGTTATCAGCCCCCGCTCTTCTCGGAGCAAGAGGAAGAGGTTGGCGAACCCTCTGCCCAGATGTTTGTCTGCCACTGACAAACGGACCGCCACTGGACCCCGGCTCTCCGGTATCGTCTCGGGCAGAAGGTATGGCTGTCCACCCGAGATCTGCCCCTCCGGGTTGAGTCCCGCAAACTTCCCCCCCCCCATTTATCGGCCCTTTCCCCATCTCCTTTGCCACTCTGCTGTTCGTCTTCTTTTGCCCCGTAACCTCCGTATACATCCCACTTTTCATGTGTCTAGGATCAAACCCATGTTTCACAGCCCTTTGTCTCCTGTTTCCAGGCCCACCCCTCTCTCCCGTTACATCGACGACCAAACCAGCATACACGGTGAGGCCTTTCCTGAAGGTTCAACCTCGTGGCAGGGGATTCCAGTACCTGGTTGACTGGGAGGGTTATGGCCCGGAGGAGAGCTGCTGGGTCCCCCTAGGGACATCCTGGATCCAGGCCTCATTGCTGATTTCCAACACCGTCACCCTAGTCAAGCAGGTATGTGCCCAGGTAGGATGCCAGGTGGTGCCCCTAGAGGAGGGGGGTGTAATGTCACCTTGATCTGTTTCACCTGTCTTTGTGCTTGTCTCCACCCCCTCCAGGTGTTGCACATTGTCCCCATTTTACCCAGTGTATTTATACCTGTGTTCTCTGTTTATCTGTTGCCAGTTCGTTTTGTCTACCAGTATTTTCCTGAGATGGAAGTATTCTGTTTCGGATATGCTTCTTATGTGGTTGTCAAAAGTTAGACCTGGGTCAAAGGTAACACCAAGGTTTAAAAAAAAAAAAAAGCAGAGCCTCACATTCTAGCAGCTCAGATGCAATAATTTAACTTCTTAAAGTATAGGGGGCAGTATTTTCACAGCCGGATGAAAAACGTACCCAAATTAAACTGGTTACTACTCTGGCCCAGAAACTAGAATATGCATATTATTAGTAGATTTGGATAGAAAACACTCTGAAGTTTCTAAAACTGTTTGAATGATGTCTGTGAGTATAACATAACTCATATGGCAGGCAAAAACCTGAGAAAAACCTAACCAGGAAGTGGAAAGTCTGAGAATTGTAGTTCTTCTTTTGAATCTCTAACGAAACTACAGTGTCTGTGGGGTCACGTTGCACTTCCTAAGGCTTCCATTGGCTGTCAACAGCCTTCAGAAAGTTCTTTCAGCATTCTCCTGTCACTGGGCAGAGAATAGTAGCTCAGTCAATCAGTGGACTGCCTGGGGACAAAGAGATTGGATATGCGCAATCCCACGAGCGCACCGTTCCTTCTTTTTCTTCTTGAATGAATATGCTATTGTCCGGTTGGAATATTATCGCATTTTTATGTTAAAGATACCATAAAGATTGATTTTAAACAACTTTCGACATGTTTCTAAGAATGGTAATGGAACATTTTGACTTTGTCTCTGGTACCGCGCTCGCACGTTATGCCTTTGGATAGTGCTCTGTAGGCACGAACAAAACGGAGGTATTTGGACATAAATATGGATTATTTCGAACAAAAACAACGTTTCTTGTGGAAGTAGCAGTCCTGGGAGTGCATTCTGACGAAGACCAGCAAAGGTAAGAGAATATTTATAATACTAATTCTGAGTTTAGGTGACCCCGAACTTGGCGGGTGTCTGTATAGCTTGCTGTGATGGCGAGCTATGTCCTCAGAATATTAAAAAATGTGCTTTCTCCGTAAAGCTATTTTAAAATCTGACACAGCGGTTGCATCCAGGAGTAGTCTAGCTATAATTATTTAAATAATTGTTATATATTTTGTCAACGTTTATGATGAGTATTTTTGTAAATTGATGTGCACATCACGCGCCAATGTAAAATACTGTTTTTGGAAATAAATATGAACTTTATCGAACAAAACATACATGTATTGTGTAACATGATGTCCTAGGAGTGTCATCTGATGAAGATCGTCAAAGGTTAGTGCTTCATTTAGCTGTGTTTTGGGTTTTTGTGACATATATCCTTGCTTGGAAAATGGCTGTGTGGCTATTTTTGTCTATGTACTCTAATAACATAAACTAATGTTTTCCTTTCGCTGTAAAGCCTTTTTGAAATCGGACAATGTGGTTACATTAAGTAGAGGTGTATCTTTAAAATGGTGTAAAATAGTCGAATGTTTGAGAAATTGAAATTATGATATTTTTGCTGTTTTTTATTTCGTGCCATGCTATTTCACTGGCTGTTGAATAGTGTTGGACGGTCACGTCCCACCTAGGCCAGAGAAGTTAATAACCAACGTTTTGTATTGAAAATACAACACAGGGACACTCAAAGTAGATACTAAATTAATGATCCTTTATCGTCAGCACACTGGAGAGGTTCCAACAAACTTGATGCACCATAGTCTGTCAGTAGCTTTGATGGGCAGTCCCTTAGTTCCCTTATATACTGGTTAAAGATGCTTTACATAGGCATAGTTCATTGGGTTGGTTCCGTGATATGTCTGGCACCGTCTCCTAAACACGTGTACAGTTGAAGTCGGAAGTTTACATACACTTAGGTTGGAGTCATTAAAACTCGTTTTTCAACCACTCCACAAATTTCTTGTTAACAAACTATAGTTTTGGCAAGTCCGTTGGGACATCTACTTTGTGCATGACACAAGTAATTTTTCCAACAATTGTTTACAGACAGATTATTTCACTTATAATTCACTGTATCACAATTCCAGTGGGTCAGAAGTTTACATACACTAAGATGACTGTTCCTTTTAGCAGCTTGGAAAATTCCATAAAATTATGTCATGGCTTTAGAAGCTTCTGATAGGCTAATTGACATCATTTGAGTCAATTGGAGGTGTACCTGTAGATGTATTTCAAGGCCTACCTTCCAACTCAGTGCCTCTTTGCTTGACATCATTGGAAAATCAAAAGAAATCAGCCAAGACCTCAGAAAATAAATTGTAGACCTCCACAAGTTTGGTTCATCATTGGGAGTAATTTCCAAATGCCTGAAGGTACCACATTCATCTGTACAAACAATAGTATGCAAGTATAAACACCATGGAACCACGCAGCCGCCATACCGCTCAGCATGGAGACACGTTCTGTCTCTTAGAGATGAACGTACTTTGGTGCGAAAAGTGCAAATCAATCCCAGAACAACAGCAAAGGACCATGTGAAGATGCTGGAGGAAACAGGTACAAAATAATCTATATCCACAGCAAAACGAATCCTATATCGACATAACCTGAAAGGCCACTCAGTAAGGAAGAAGCAACTGCTCCTAAACCGCCATAAAAAAGCCAGACTACGGTTTGCAACTGCACATGGGGACAAAGATCGTACTTTTTGGAGAAGTGTTCTCTGGTCTCATGAAACAAAAATATATATTTTTGGCCATTATGAACATCGTTATGTTTGGAGGAAAAAGGGGGAGGCTTGCCGAAAAACACCATCCCAACCGTGAAGCACGGGGTGGCAGCATCGTGGTGTGGGGGTGCTTTGCTGCAGAAGGGACTGGTGTACTTCACAAACTAGATGGCATCATGATGGAGGAAATGTATGTGGATATATTGAAGCAATATCTCAAGACATCAGTCAGAAAGTTAAAGATTGGTCACAAATGGGTCTTCCAAATGGACAATGACCCCAAGCATACTTCCAAAGTAGTGTCAAAATGGTTTTAGGACAACAAAGTCAAGGTATTAGAGTGGCCATCACAAAGCCCTGACCTCAATCCTATAGAAAATGTGTGGGCAGAACTGAAAAAGCATGTGCGAGCAAGGAGGCCTTACAAACCTGATATTATTCTGACATTTCACCTTCTTAAAATAAAGTGGTGATCCTAACTGACCTAAGACAGGGTTAAATGTCAGGAATTGTGAAAAACTGAGTTTAAATGTATTTGGCTAAGGTGTATGTAAACTTCCGACTTCAACTGTATGTGACAAATACAATTTGATTCGAATTGTATTTGTTATATACATTTACAATGCATTCATTAAGCTTGAATGAGAGCAACACCTGTGTCACTTTAGAGAAAGACCTCGGCAAGAGGAGAGATAAACAACAGAGTAGATCACAAACGTGCCCACGCACACAAACACACTATGCTCATACTCAACTCTGGCTTTGTTGCTGGCACACACACAGAAACACACACACATGCCACAGCGAATAATCAGCCGACATCAGTGATGAGTGTGGAATGGAAGTGAAAGTGTTTGGTCAGTGATGTGGCTGCCTCTTGGGAGTTTATGGGAGTCCTGATGATATGGGAGTCCTGACCATACATTGCCTCTATTGATCAGCAGGTAATACAGCCTGAAGCGAGAGAGGGAGGGGTGGAGGGGAAAGGGGAGGATGAATGTAAGAGAGAGCAAGAAATAGAGAGGGGGGGTGGGGGGTGGGGGTTTGTACGGAAGAGAGAGAGAGGTAGAGAAAAGGAGAGCTAAAGGCCACACAGTGACTCGACAACCAAGACACCTCAGGCAAAGGGGACATTCCCTCGCCAATGTGATGCATCTATTTCAATTAGCTCTATATATGTGGAGATTATTAGATCACAATGCCTCTTCGGAGTAATAGTGTAGCCCTACCGTAGACAATATGTGCTTCATACAAGATGATTGTGTCACGTCCGTCTGAAGGAGGAGACCAAGGCGCAGCGTGCGTATCGTTCCACATCTTTATTATATTGTGAAACTAGCCAAACAAACTATAAACAAACAACAAACCGTGACGACAGAGGTGCAACATGCACTAACTCAAAATAATCTCCCACAAACACAGGTGGGAAAATTAAATATGATCCCCAATTAGAGACAACGATGACCAGCTGCCTCTAATTGGGAATCATACAAAAACCCCAACATAGAAAAACTAGAAACTAGAACACAACATAGAAAGTTTAAACTAGATTAAAAAAACAGTCACGCCCTGACCTACTCTACCATAGAAAATAAGAGCACTCTATGGTCAGGACGTGACAGATTGATTTATGTAGAATGGAGAAGTGAATGCAGTCCTTCTGGCAAATGATGAATGTAAAGTCTCTGCGTGAGTGTGTGCCTGTATGCTTGAGTGCATGTGTGTTCGTGCAAATATGTGTGTCCAACTCGCGGAAATTCCACTCTTGACCACTGGGGGTATAAGGCCCTCTCCCTTCCTTGATTCAAGCAAATCTGACCACAACTCCATTTTGCTCCTCCCCGCCTACAAAAAAATATTCAAGAGAGAAATTCCTGTGGTCAGGTCTGTAATGCTCGTCTGACCAATCATACTCCATGCTCTGTTTTGATCATGTGGACTGCAATATGTTCCGGGGCATCTCTGGGAATAACATCAATGAATACACCAACTCAGTCACTGGTTTCATAAAAAAATGCATAGATGATCTGATACCGATGGTGTCTTCCAAAACTCACCCGAATCAACAATCTGAACAACCCGAATCAACAATCCTGACTTGTCGGGAAACTGAAGGAGAGATATGCTGCTTATTGTAAGGTTCTGCTTTTCTTTTCTTAGTCAAACTTGTGTTTTTTTTCTTTGTGTCCTTGAACGTAGACCTGTTTCATTGTGTTCTGGAACGTAGCCCTGTCTTTCATTTCTGTTCATTGATTTCACCTGTGTTCCTTTCTCATCAGCTCCCCATTTAGTTCAGTTCTTTCTGTTTGAATGGTTGTGAGGTATTGTTTGTTTTTGACTGCCTACCTGTGGTTGACCATTGCCTGCCTGAGACCACGATTCCTGCCTTCTGTGAAGGCGTAATAAACATCTGCCGCGCACTGCGTGTGAATCTACACTTTTTTCTCCCTGAGTATTCATTACACTTATAAACAAGGCAAGATGACCGGGTATTATATGATTAAACAGTTCAAATACAACCTACGCAGATCGATCAAGATTGCGATAAGAAAGTATAGGGACAAAGTGGAGGAGCAATTCAGAGGAGCGAATGTGGCAGGTGCTTCTATAAATCATGGATTACAATAAGAAAACCTGTCACGTCGCGGACACCAACGCCGCATTCATTACCTTACGAGCTAAACACCTTTTTCTCACGCTTCGAGCATAACATTTCTGAGCTACCGAGGAGAGCACCTGAGGACAACGAGGTCTACAAGGTTACGGTCTCCACGGAGGATGTATGCAAGTCATTCAAGCGTGTTAACCCTTACAAGGCTTCCGGCCCAGACGTCATCCCTTGCCGCACCCTCAGAGCATGTGCTGACCAGCTAGCTGTTGTACTGCACACTGCCCTCACCCACCTGGACAAAAGGAAAGTATACGTGTGGATGCTGTTCATTGACTATGGTTCGGTCTTCAATAACATAGTGTCCTCAAAGGTCAACACAAAGCTCATGGCCATGAGACTCAACTCCTCCCTATGCAACTGGGTCCTTGACTTGCTGACGGTAGGAAACATTACCTCCTCCACACTGATCCTCAACAAGAAGGCCCGACAAGGATGCGTCCTCAGTCCCCTCCTGCACTCCCTGTATACCCACGACTGCGTGGCCTCACACAGTTCCAACTCCATCATCAAGTTTGCTGACAACATGAAGGTAGTAGGCCTAGTTGCCTATAGAAAGGTAGGCACTCTGACAGTGTGGTGCCAGGTAAACAACCTCTTCCTCAACATCAGCAAAACAAAGGAGCTAACTGTGGACTTCAGGAAGAACTAGGCTGGGCACTCCCCTATCCTCATTAACGGGGCCACCGTTGATGAACTTAATGTTCATCGGCGTACACATTGCTGAGGAGCCAAAATGGTCAAACCATATGGTCTACGTGGTAAAGAAGGCACGACATTGACTCTTGAACCTCAGGAGACTGAAGAAATGTAGCCTGTCCCTGGGGGCCCTCACAGTGTTCTACACAAGCACCATTGAGAGCATACTGTTGGGCAGCATCACAGCCTAGTACGGGAACTCCACCACCGCTGACTGCAAGGCTCTACAGAGGGTGGTACGCTCAGCCGAACGCACCATTGGGTGCACACTGCCTGCTGTCCAGGACACCTACAACACCAGGTGTTGCAGGTGTTGCAGGAAGGTGTTGCAGGAAGGCCAAGAACATCATCAAGGCCTCCCAAGCCTCCTGAGCCATGGCCTGTTCTCCCCGCTTCCATCACTCAGACACAGGCAGTATAGGAGCATCATGGCAAAAACTGTCAGACTGGCCAATAACTTCTACCCCCATACCATCAGGTTGCTGAATAGCCAACACTACACACCTGCTCCCCCTGTCCCCCTCCTGCCCCAGGACTCCCAACCCGCCTGTTGCCCTCCTAATGACATTCCCTCTGGGACACACTACTCCACCCCCATGGACATTTACCCTGCCCCCACCCCACAATGGACATGTATCATTGTCACAGTTGTAAATATGTATATATTATTGTTTCATTCAGTTCTCTTATTGACCTGCATTGTTGGAGCTTAATTACCCTGCAATTAAATCTGTGACCCTGTGCATGTGACTAATAAACTCATCTAATCTAATCTCTCTCTCCTCAACAGTCTTTACTCTGCCTCCACCCCAATGGACATTTATTTATTCATCACTGCCACAGTTATGTACATATTGTGGCATACAGCAGGTCAGCCACCAGGAGGAGACTCATCGAGGCCTGGTGACAGACGGAGTATACATCACGAGGCGATGGCTCCATCTGTTGGACGTGCCAGGTCTCGATGGGCTCTCCGGCCAGGACTAATTGGGGCTGATTGTGAGTTGGTGAGTAATCAAGGGGAGAGAGTGGGGGAAGAAAGGACTCCTGTATAGTTGGGGACGGTTGCAGAGGTAATAGGAGTGAGTTCAGTTTTTGATCCCCACAGGATACAGCAAGACCCAGAGCCAAGAAGACGATATCCCAGAGAGGGTCTCATGGGGGAGATCTAATCTTTTCTTTTGATTCTTCTGATGAACTATTATTTTAATAAACACAGTTGAAACTGAGCTAATCCTACTCTGTCCTTGTCTGATCTGTGTAAACGTTTTGACCCAATCCCCTGGTCTGCCACAATATATAGTGGTAAACTCAGCAAAAATAAGAAATATCCCTTTTTCAGGACCCTGTCTTTCAAAGATAATTCATAAAAATCCAAATAACTTCACATATCTTCATTGTAAAGCGTTTAAGGACTGTTTCCAATGCTTGTTCAATGAACCATAAACAATTAATGAACATGCACCTGTGGAATGGTCGTTAAGCTCTTACATCTAGACGTTCCGCTAGCGGAACACCTGCTCCAATATCCAATGATAGGCGTGGCGCGAATGACAAATTCCTCTAAAATACAAAAACTTCAATTTTTCAAACATATGACTATTTCACAGCATTTTAAAGACAAGACTCTCCTTTATCTAACCACACTGTCCGATTTCAAAAAGGCTTTACAGCGAAAGCAAAACATTAGATTATGTCAGCAGAGTACCCAGCCAGAAATAATCAGACACCCATTTTTCAAGCTAGCATATAATGTCACAAAAAACAAAACCACAGCTAAATGCAGCACTAACCTTTGATGATCTTCATCAGATGACACACCTAGGACATTATGTTATACAATACATGCATGTTTTGTTCAATCAAGTTCATATTTATATCAAAAACCAGCTTTTTACATTAGCATGTGACGTTCAGAACTAGCATACCCCCCGCAAACCTCCGGTGAATTTACTAAATTACTCACGATAAACGTTCACAAAAAGCATAACAATTATTTTAAGAATTATAGATACAGAACTCCTTTGTGCAATCGAGGTGTCCGATTTTAAAATAGCTTTTCGGTGAAAGCACATTTTGCAATATTCTGAGTAGATAGCCCAGCCATAACGGCTAGCTATTTAGACACCCACCAAGTTTAGCCCTGACCAAAGTCAGATTTACTATTAGAAAAGTTTGATTACCTTTGGTGTTCTTCGTCAGAATGCACTCCCAGGACTGCTACTTCAATAACAAATGTTGGTTTGGTTCAAAATAATCCATAGTTATATCCAAACAGCGACATTTTGTTCGTGCGTTCAAGACACTATCCGAAGTGTAAATAAGGGTCACGAGCATGGCGCATTTCGTGACAAAAGATTTCTAAATATTCCATTACCGTACTTCGAAGCATGTCAACCGCTGTTTAAAATCAATTTTTATGCCATTTTTCTCATAAAAAAGCGATAATATTCTGACCGGGAATCTGCGTTTAGGTAAACAGACGAAAGAAAATAAAGCATGGGGGTCGACGCGGGCACGCGCCTGAGTCTCACAGTACTGTAACCAGCCACTACCCAAAACGCGCTACTTTTTTTCAGCCAGAGCCTGCAAAGCCACGATTCAGCTTTTTGACGCCTTCTGAGAGCCCATGGGAGCCGTAGGAAGTGTCACGTAACAGCAGAGATCCTCTGTAATGGATAGAGATAGTCAAGAAGGGCAAGAAATTGTCAGACAGGGCACTTGGAATCTTCTCAGGTTTTGGCCTGCCAAATGAGTTCTGTTATACTCACAGACACCATTCAAACAGTTTTAGAAACTTTGGAGTGTTTTCTATCCAAAGCTAATACTTATATGCATATTCTAGTTTCTGGGCAGGAGTAATAATCAGATTAAATCGGGTATGTTTTTTATCCGGCTGTGAAACTACTGCCCCCTAGCCATAACAGGTTATGACACTAACAGCGTACAGACGGTAGGCAATTAAGGTCACAGTTATGGAAACTTAGGGCACTAAAGAGGCCTATCTACTGACTCTGAAAACACCAAAAGAAAGATGCCCAGGGTCCCTGCTCATCTGCGTGAATGTGCCTTTGGCATGCTCCAAGGAGGCATGAGGACTGCAGATGTGGCCAGGGCAAAAAATTGCAATGTCCGTATTGTGAGACGCCTAAGACAGCGCGACAGGGTGGACAACTGATCGTCCTCGCAGTGGCAGACCACGTGTAACAACACCTGCACAGGATTGGTACATCCGAACACCACACCTGCGGGACATGTACAGGATGGCAACAACAAATGCCCGAGTTACACCAGGAACGCACAATCCCTCCATCAGTGCTCAGACTGTCCGCAATAGGCTGAGAGAGGCTGGACTGAGGGCTTGTAGGCCTGATGTAAGGCAGGTCCTCACCAGACATCACCGGCAACAACGTCACCTATGGGCACAAACCCACCGTCGCTGGACCAGACAGGACTGGCAAAAAGTGCTCTTCACTGACTAGTTGCGGTTTTGTCTCACCTGGGGTGATGGTCGGATTCACGTTTATCGCCGGTGGAATGAGCATTACACCGAGGCCTGTACTCTGGAGCGGGATCGATTTGAAGGTGGAGGGTCCGTCATGGTCTGGGGCGGTGTGTCACAGCATCATCAGACTGAGCTTGTTGTCATTGCAGGCAATCTCAATGCTATGCGTTACAGGGAAGACATCATTCTCCCTCATGTGGTACCCTTCCTGCAGGCTCATCCTGACCTAACCCTCCAGCATGACAATGCCACCAGTCATACTGCTCGTTCTGTGAGTGATTTCCTGCAAGACAGGAATGTCAGTGTTCTGCCATGGCCAGCGAAGAGCCCGGATCTCAATCCCATTGAGCACATCTGGGAGCTGTTGGATGGGAGGGTGAGGGCTAGGGCCATTCCCGTCCGGGAACTTGCAGGTGCCTTGGTGGAAGAGTGGGGTAACATCTCACAGCAATAACTGGCAAATCTGGTGCAGTCCATGAGGAGGAGATGCACTGCAGTACTTAATGCACACCCCCCCCCCCCCCCCCCTTTGTTCAGGGACCCATTATTCAATTTATGTTAGTCACATGTCTGTGGAACTTCTTCAGTTTATGTCTCAGTTGTTGAATCTTGTTATGTTAATACAAATATTTACATGTTAAGTTTGCTGAAAATAAACATAGTTGACAGTGAGAGGGACGTTTCTTTTTTTGCTGAGTTTATTTCTGTTGTTTTTTGTTACCATTTTCATTATATTATTTCACTTAGTCCAGTATGTTGGAGCTTGAAGCGTAAGATTTTCACTTTTTTTACGTGAATATTAAACACTAAACACTAAATATTACATCTAAATCTGAATCTCTCTCTCTCAGCTAGTGAGAATGATGTGGAAAAGCACAGCCTCTGGATGCATATGCCTAATGGAATCCTATTCCCTACATAGTGCACTATGCAGGGAATAGGATGCCATTTGGGATGCATCCTCTGAGAGGGCTCAACATGTTTTATTTAAAGTCATTATCTCACCCTCACCGAGCCACTCTACTCCACTTGATGGAAGAAACTACCACTAGTCTATTCACCTGCTATCGTCTTTCTCTGTCACACCCGTTCTGTATTTATTCACCTTGATCTCTCTCAATTTCTCTTGCTCTCCCAATTTTTATCTGTCTCTCTCACCCTCTAGCGCTCTCTAAAATATTTTCTCTCTTTGTAAATCTTTCTCCCTCTCTCAATTTGTATCTTGCTCTCTCTACATGTCTTACCATCTCTCCTGCTGGAGGAGACTATAGGGTCTATTTTCCCCATTTTCTATCTGAGGAAGCAGAGGAGAGAATGGCAGCAGAGAAGAACATGTAGGGAATGGCAGCACAGGAGAGGAGAGAATGGAGAGAACGGCAGGGGAACAACTGGAGAAGTGTCACAGCTCCCCAGGCTACCTGAGGATTCAGCCAACCTTAACAACTACAACAATAACAGCCTCGTTTCATCTCCCAGATAAACATTTGGAATGTTTTAATAAGCACTTAATGCAGGGACGGACAGGGACTAGACATCGTTCTGGGCACTAATTAACACAACGGCAAATGTTCTATTTCTTGAGGCAGGCCCCCATTATTAGTCAAATAATGATAATTCTGTGGTCAAACCGCAATTTAGACAGTCCCAATGGGCTAAAAATCAGCCAACCTGGCATTTGCCGGAACTGCCTTATGGCTATGGTTTAGATACAGTATCTGATCATATAGAGAACTACTGTACGCTACTCCAAGAGAACCTTATTGTAACCCTCTCTACACTGCAAATGCTGACAAGTGTTCTAACCTAAATATGTTTTGTACACTGTGCAAAATGTAGACATTGTAGAAATCGTTGTTGTTACTTTTTTAAAGTAAAGCCAACTTATTTGATTATAGAGATTTGGCCTTTATGCTTTAAAAAAAGCTATAGCATAAGCTGTGAATAAGTGGTTGTAATAAATATATACAGTACCAATCAAAAGATTGGACACACCTACTCATTCAAGGGTTTTTCTTTATGTTTTAATATTTTCTACATTGTATAATAATAGTGAAGACATCAAAACGATGAAATAACACATATGGAATCATGTAGTAACCAAAAAAGTGTTAAACAAATACAAATATATTTTAGAATTTGATTCTTCAAAGTAGCCACCCTTTGCCTTGATGACAGCTTTGCACACTCTTGGCATTCTCTCAACCAGCTTCATGAGGAATGCTTTTCCAACAGTCTTGAAGGAGTTCCCACATATGCTGAGCACTTGTTGGCTGCTTTTCCTTCACTCTGCGGTCCAAATCCCAAACCATCTCAATTGGGTTGAGGTTGGGTGATTGTGGAGGCCAGGTCATCTGATGCAGCAATCCATCACTCTCCTTCTTGGTCAAATAGCCCTTACACAGCCTGGAGGTGTGTTGGGTCCTATTGAAAAACAAATTATAGTCCCATTAAGCGCAAACGAGATGGGATGGCATATCATTGCAGAATGCTGTGGTAGCCATGCTGTTTAAGTTTGCCTTGAATTCTAAATAAATCACTGAAGTGTCACCAGCAAAGCACTCCCACACCATCACACCTCCTACTCCATGCTTCACGGTGGGAATCACACAGAGATCATCCGTTCACCTACTCTGCATCTCACAAAGCGGTTGGAACCAAACATTTCAAATTTGTAATCATCAGACCAAAGGATAGAATTCCACGGGTCTAATGTCCATTGCTCGTCTTTCTTGTCCCAAGCAAGTCTTTTCTTCTTATTGGTGTCCTTTAGTAGTGGTTTCTTTGCAGCAATTCGACCATGAAGGCCTCTAAACAGTCGATGTTGATATGTGTCTGTCACTTGAACTCTGAAGCATTTATTTGGGCTGCAATTTCTTCCTTTCCTGTGGTGGTCCTCATGAGAGGTAGTTTAATCATAGCGCTTGATGGTTTTTGCAACTGCACTTGAAGAAACTTTCAAAGTTCTTGAAATTTTCCTGATTGACTGATCTTCATGTCTTAAAGTAATGATCGACTGTCGTTTCTCTTTGAGCTATTCTTGCCATAATATGGACTTGGTCTTTTAATAAATAGAGCTTTTCTTCTGTATACCCCCCTACCATGTCATAACACAACACAACTGGCTCAAATGCATTAAAAAGGAAAGCAATTCCACAAATTAACAAGGCACACTTGTTAATTGAAATACATTCCAGGTGACAACCTCAGGAAGCTGGTTGAGAGAAAGCCAAGAGTGTGCAAAGCTGTCATCAAGGCAAAGGGTGACTACTTTGAAGAATCTCAAATATAAAATAATTTGTTTAACACTTTTTTAGTTACTACATGATTCCATATGTGTTTTTTCATCGTTTTGATATCTTCACTATTAATCTACAATGTAGAAAATAGTAAAAATAAAGAAAAACCACTATAATGGGTAGGTGTGTCCAAACTTTTAACTGGTACAGTAGGTATGATTGAATTTCCAGCACATTTCCTGAACCAAATCAATCTCTGAACACAGCAAATCAAATCCCCTCCTCCCTCATCCACAGTCACACCTTGAATGCTTCTAGTTTTCTAGGCCATCTGTCTCTGCTCTTTCTTCCCATCAACTCTAACTTAAACACTGCTGCACCTTAGACTGGAGCTAGACAGCTACTGCTTCAACTGCCTGAATATATTTTCAGGCAGACTGCCTGAAACCAAGATGATATAGAGCAGTCTTTAACCCCTGTGCGGCCGGACATCCAGCGAAAAATCATATCGCCATTAGCATAACAAAATGTAATAATTTAAAAAAGTAAAACAAATATTCAAATTATATCGTTTTATAGATACACCTCTCCTGAATCGAACCACGTTGTCCGATTTCAAAAATGCTTTACAGCAAAAGCAAAACATTAGATTATGTTAGAGGAGTATATCGTAAAAGTAGCCACATAGCCATTTTCCGACCAACCACATGCATCACAAATAACCAAAAAACAGCTAAATGCAGAACTAACCTTTGACAATCTTCATCAGATGACACACCTAGGACATCATGTTACACAATACATGCATTCTTTAGTTCGATAAAGGTCATATTTATATATAAAAACAGCATTTTACATCGGTGCGTAACGTTGACTAACTATTTTCCCTCAAATTTACTAAATTACTATTCGAAAACATTTTTAAAATGTAATATTGTCATTCTAAGATTTATAGATGAATATCTCTTGAAAGCACCTGTAATGCCAGATTTAAAAATAACTTTACTGGGTAATCACACTTTGCGATAAAAGGGGATGCGATACTCAGAACAACAGGCTAGCAATAGCAATAGGCTAGCCATCTTGGAACAATCGCATATTACATCTAGTCTTGTATACTATTGTCAATAATCCCTTACCTTTGGTTGTCTTCATCAGAAAGCACTTCCAGGAATCCCAAGTCCACAACAAATGTATTTTCGTTCGAAAAAATGACTCCTTTATGTTCCAAGAGCTTGTTCTTGTTAGCGCGTCTGAAGGCTGATCCAAATGCTTCGTCGGCCACGGGACAGCCATTTCGAGAAAATGCATTTTTTCCCCATTTAGGTTCGTTCAAACATGTCAAACGTTGTATAACATAAATCTTCAGGGCGTTTTTCAACAAGAGAGCCAATAAGATTCGAGGGGGACGATTGCATTGTGTTTCAAAACGTTTCGAAAGGGGAGGGTAACCAGGGGCGCCGGCGTCATAATGGTGATGGCCCTCTCCGTGTGACCACGTTCCACAGCGTCTCATTCATTCAATTTTAACAGTAGAAGGCTCAAACCAATTTGTGAAGACTGGGGACATCTAGTGGAAGCAATAGGAAGTGCTCAATGAACCATAGCTCACGGTGTGATTAATAGGCAACGTGATGAAGTTGAGTTCACAATTCAGAATTCCACTTCCTGTTTCCATCTGTCTCGGGGTTTTGACTGCCATATGAGTTCTGTTATACTCACATACACCATTCAAACAGTTTTAGAAACTTTAGGGTGTTTTCTATCCAAAGCCTATAATGATATGCATATTCTAGTTACTGGGCAGGAGTAGTAACCAGATTAAATCGGGTACGTTTTTTATCCGGCCGTGTCAATACTGCCCCCTACCCCCAACAGGTTAACATTAGATAGTTCATCCAGAGATTCTTACCTTTGCCTCGATTTGGCAGTCTCGTCCAGATCAGCATGGCATTTGTAGTTTTTTATGGTAGCCACATTAGAAGCTAATTAGCAGTTCATTTGGGGGGGTACAAACATGTGAATATATTGATAAAACTGTACTTTGTGCTTGAGAGACTTAAACAGTTATCAAAGTGTCATGCCAGGGTAAGCCTACACGCAACACAGCCCCAAAATCATTGTTTCTAAAATCTCTTATGAGATAAATGAATTGGAACAATTTCCCTGTTTGACCTCTAGGTTTTATGGGTATTATGACTCATACTGTGGTACTCTATAGTGTACAAACACTTTGACCTTGACAGAGATGTTTTACGAGTATAGATGTGTAGTAACGGTAGGGAAGTTTTACCTGATAATCACTAGATGACCATAATACAAAGGACACATTTGGCTAGTGAGCAAGTACTATTTGTTCTTAATTCAGGGTAAGTCTAGTAAAATCATATTTTCGGAGAGAAAGCATGGTACTGCCATCCATAGAATGACAAGATAGTGAAGACTGTGTTATCTTGAAGAAGCCATGCATGGTTATTATATGGTTATATGGTTACAGTGATCGTGTATATGGTGATGAAAGTTTTTTTTTACCTTGAAGAAGCCGTGCTTGTGGCTATGCTGACCCAGCCACACTCCACTGCCCAGGGTCAGATCCATCTGAGGTGGATCTATCACTCGCTCGTAAATCCTGCCAGCAACAAACAATCAACAGAGAGACTGTCAGATTCTGAAATCTCACACACACACAGACTTCAACGCTGAGGAGTGAATGTGTCTTGCAGGTTCCTGCTCGACTGCTTTTTTATGGATATTTTTGTGTTAATAATGACTGTTTGCTCAGAATGTTTGTGCAATAATTACGCCAACGATGAAGAAGAGGAATGAAAGGGGGACTTTAAGCTAGGCTGAAAAGACGAGCTACACGGCCTCCTCTTCCTTGTGTCCTGGTGGCTAATGTCCAATCACTGGAAAATAAACTTTGAACTGAGAACAAGGCTTCAATCTCAGAGGTCTATCAAGGTGATTGAAGCCTTGCTCTGAGATCACAAAGTGTATTTTACTGTGTGTTTTTCATACAGAGACATGGCTTACGGACTAAACACTCAACTCTGCTATTCAACCAGACAGCTTTTACATTTTCTGTATGGAAGAAAGGTGGTTTCTGGTCAGAATAGGGGGAAGGGGTATGTTTCCTCATCAACAAATCCTGGTGTATCGTAGTTGAAAACATCTCGAGCTCCTGTTCATCCGACCTGTACGCAACAGTGCCTCAGCAACCTGGAGAGTGGTGGGAAGACCAGAGAGAGGGATAAAACGACAAGATTTAGAGAATCTGTCCACGACAACCATAATAGTGGTGAAACCATCAAATGGAGGGAGATCAGTGACGCTTCCCTGCTGGAGCATGTCGGGGAGATTTGGTTTGGGCACATATTGAACAGGAGTTGGCATAGCAGGTGACATCCTGCGCCAAGGTGGGACCCTATTACTTATCGGAGATTGATTGAATTGTGCGGGTGATACCTGGGAGTCCAGCGGTGAGGGATGTGTGTGCCCAGGTCAACAGCCAATCTCTTACCCCCTTGGGGACGTAGATGCGTTCAGGAGGGCAGGTAGCAGAAGCGGGTTCCCTCTCCAGAGCCTGCCGGATGTATACATCTATGTCCCAAAAAACGGGGCCAACGATACAGGAGGACAACATGATGGGTTGGAGGGCTCTTACCGGACACTCGATAGATGTGGAACCACAGGGTACGGGAAAGCAGGTCTTTCGGCATCCTGGTGCCCAGGCGGTGATTTCCATCCTTGACCAGGAGTTGATGTGGTTATGACGTTGGAGCCAAGGGAGGCCGAGGATTACTTTTTGTACGGGTGTGGTGTTGATGAGGAAGGGAAGGCTTTCCTGGTGCATGGGTCCCACGGTTGAAGGTGAGTGGTGCTGTGATGTGCATGATTGTGCCAGATCCCAATGGTCGATTATTCAGGGCTTGGACCGTAAAAGGAGAGGAGAGGAGAGTGGGTACAAGGTTATGTTCAGGGTGGAGGCCAGGGCCTGGTTGATGAAATTCCCTGTGGCACCTGAGTCCACTACAGCTGAAGAGACAACACCTGAGTGCCAGCTAGCCAGTGAAATGGAAACCAGAAAGGGTTTGGTGGAAAACAATGATGATGGAATATTCACGCCTACCCTGGGAGACGGAAGATCACGGGCCCACTCCTCTGCCCTAGTGGAACTCAGGTTGGGACTCACCGGACACCGCTGAAGCCGGTGCCCCTCCTGGCCACCATAGGGACAGAGCCCCAGCTGTCTCTGGCTACTCCGCTCTACCGTGAAGATGTGTGTGACTCCTACCTACTTGGCTTTAGGCTCTGGCTCAGGACAGCCAAAGGAGGAGGGTGAAAAGAGAGGTAGGTGCCGGCGCTCCTGAAGAAGGTTGTCCAGACATATGGCCATCGCGATGAGCGCATCCATGGAAAGGTTGTTGTCCCGGCACGCCAACTCCGTGTGGACTTCCTCGCACAGTCCTCTACAGAATAGAGTGCAGAGTGTTGGTTTATTCCATCCGCTGGTGGCTGCCACGGTCCGGAAGGTGAGGGCCTACTTAGCAGCAGTCTGGGCACCCTTGGAATAGTCACTCACCTCCCTCTCTGCCCTTTGGTAGATGGTCAAAAACTGCCCTGAACAGAGTCATGAACCTCTCGTAGGAACCCAGCTCCAACACCTTTCCGGTCAGCAGGGAAATGGCTGTGGCAACCTTAGACTTCTCGGTGGTGGGGACTCTCGTCTGATGGGCAAAATAGAGGGAGCACTGGAGTAGGAAGCGACGGCATTTTGACGGGGTCCAATCATACTTGTCCGGGGGGGGGACAATCGGGCATCGCCTCCCTGGGCAGACTGCTGGGTAGACTTTTGGGACTGCTGAAACGGCTGAAACACGCGTCGAGACGGTGGAGGATGCGGAGGACTTCTGTAGCCGCACACAGTTGAACCAGCTGATTGTGATGTTGGCGGAGTAGGTATCCCTTGTGGCAAATAAGGGGGTCGAGTGATAAATGGCAGATATGTGAGGACAGAACTAATAAACGGGCTCTGCCGATCACTAAAATGGCCACCCCGATCAGAACTACAGATCACAAAATGGCCGACTGCCAAAACTACAATTCCCAAAAGCAAGGGGAACCCTCAGAAGGTGGAGCCAACCCACAGATAAAGGGTCAAGAAAAACCAGGAAGAGAGAGAGAGGGTCGGAAGGATCTATGAACCATAGAGAAAGAGACAATCTACATTGGCTGGATTTACCGTGTACGAGCTGGACTGTTTTGGACGTTTAGACCTGGACCTACCGAGAACCAGATTTGTGTACCGAACCCTGCTATCCTTGACCTTACCTGTGGCCTGGGTGGACCAGGACAGAGAAACAAACATACAGGTACTGTCATGTTCGAAATAACTTTCATTCTGGGCTGACTTTGGTGACAGTTTCCCACTTAATTTGTGACAAACGCTCCTAGCTTTGAAGAGGTTTGCCACACCCTGTTCACCAACAGTCAGAGACTTTTTCTTCTGCAAATTCCATAATTATTGAGGCAGTATTCTATGAAGTATACGCAGTGAGTCAGAAGGCAGATGCAGAAAGAGAGTTTAATTATGAAACAAATCAGATGAACAAAACAGGCATAGCGTACTGAATGTGAAAACAAACCAATACTGCCTGATGACTGAGGCTACTGAGGGCTAAATAAAGGGAAGCTAATCAAGGCGTTGATGAAGTCCAGGTGTGCATAATTATGGGTAACAGGTGTGCATAATGATAGGAGCAGGTGTCCGTAATGATGGTTGCCAGGACCGGTGGTTAGTAGACCAGCGACGTTTAGCGCTAAAGAGGGGGAGCAGGAGTAGGCGTGACACAAATACAATGCTTTTAGCTTTTTTATATTTAAGACTAACTTATTCCTTGCCACCCATTCTGAAACTAACTTCAGCAGTGATTTCACACGCTGTAGTAGCTGACATGTTGAGTCATCTGCAAACATAGTCATTAGTAAAGATTGAAAAAAGTAAGAGGCTGATACAGCTGCCTTGTGGAATTCCTGATTTTTCCTGGATTATGTTCAAATAAAATTAAATGAAATGTTATTGGTCACATATACATGGTTAGCAGATGTTATTGCGAGTGTAGCAAAATGCTTGTGCTTCCAGATCCGACAGTGCAGCAATATCTAACATGAAATCTAACAATTCCACAACTACCTAATACACACAAATCTAAGTAAAGGAATGGAATAAGAATATGTGCATATACATATATGGATGAGCAATGACAGAGAGGCATAGGCAAGATGCAATAGATGGTATAAAATACAGTATATACGTACATATGAATTCAGTAAGGCAAGATATGTAAACATTATTAAAGTGGCATTATTAATGTGACTGGTGATCCATTTTTTTGAAGTGGCCAATGATTTCAAGTCTGTATGTAGGCAGCAGACTCAATGTGTTAGTGATGGCTGTTTAACAGTCTGATGGCCTTCAGATAGAAGCTGTTTTTCAATCTCTCTGTCCCAGGTTTGATGCACCTGTACCGACCTCACCTTCTGGATGGTAGCGGGGTGAACAGGCAGTAGCTCCGGTGGTTGTTGTCCTTGATGATCTTTTTGGCCTTCCTGTGACATTGGGTGCTGTAGTTGTCATGGAGGGCAGGTAGTTTGCCCCCGGTGATGCATTGTGCAGACCGCACCACCCTCTGGAGAGCCTTGCAGTTGTGGGCTGTGCAGTTGCCGTAATAGGCGGTGACACAGCCCGACAGGATGCTCTCAATTGTGCATCTGTAAAAGTTTGTGATGGGTTTAGGTGACAAGCCACGTTTCTTCAGCCTCCTGAGGGTGGACCATTTCAGTTTGTCCATGGTTTGTACGCCAAAGAACTTAGAACTTTCCACCTTCTCCACTGCTGTCCCGTCGATGTGGATAGGGGGGTGCTCCCTCTACTGTTTCTTGAAGTCCACAATCATCTCCTTTGTTTTATTAATGTTGAGTGTTTACCCGACACCACACTCCGAGTGCCCTCACGTCTTCCCTGTAAGCTGTCTCGTTGTTGTTGGTAATCAAGTCTACTACTGTTGTGTTGTCTGCAAACTTGATGATTGAGTTGGAGGCGTTCATGGCCATGCAGTCATGGGTGAACAGGGAGTACAGGAGGGAGCTGAGCATGCTCCCTTGTGGGGCCCCAGTGTTGAGGATCAGCGAAGTGGAGTTGTTGTTTCCTACCCTCACCACCTGGGGGGCCCGTCAGGAAGTCCAGGACCCAAATGCACAGGGCGCGTTTGAGACTCAGGGCCTCAAGCTTTTGATGAGCTCGGAGGGTACTATAGTGTTGATTGCTGAGCTTTAGTCAATGAACAGCATTCGTACACAGGTATTCCTCTTGTCCAGATGGGATAGGGCAGTGTGCAGTGTGATGGCCTAGTGAAGTGGGTCAAGGGTGACATGTAAGGTGAAGGTGATATGATCCTTGATTAATCTCTCAAAGCACTTCATGATGACAGAAGTGAGTGCTACGGGGTGATAGTAATTTAGTTCAGTTATCTTTGCCTTCTTGGATACCTGAACAATGGTGGCCATCTTGAAGCATGTGGGGACAGCAATAGGGAGAGATTGAATATGTCCGTCAACACACCAGCTAGCTGGTCTGCTCATGCTCTGAGGATGCAGCTAGGAATGCCGTCTGGGCCAGCAGCCTTGCGAGGGTTAACACGTTTAAATGTCTTACTCATTTCGGCCACGGAGAAGGAGAGCTCACAGTCCTTGGTAGCGGGCCGCTTCGGTGGCACTGTATTATCCTCAAAGCGGGCAAAGAAGATGTTCAGTTTGTCTGGAAGCAAGACGTCGGTGTCCGTGACGTGGCTGGTTTTCCTGTTGTAGTCTGTGATTGTCTCTTAGACCCTGCCACATACGTCTTGTGTCTGTTGAATTGTGACTCCACTTTGTCTCTATACGGATGTTTAGATTGTTTTATTGCCTTGCGGAGGGAATAACTACACAGTTTGTATTTGGCCATATTCCCAGTCACCTTTCCATGGTTAAATGCGGTGGTTTGCGCTTTCAATTTTGAGTAAATGCCGCTATCTATCCACAGTTTCTGGTTAGGGTAGGTTTTAATAGTCACAGTAGGTACAACGTCTCCAATACACTTCCTTATAAACTCACTCACCGAATCAGCGTTTTCGTCGATATTATTCTCTGTCCCAGTCCGCGTGATCAAAACAATCTTGAAGCATGGATTCCAATTGGTCAGACCAGCATCGAATAGTCCTTAGCACGGGTACATCCTGTTTGAGTTTCTGCCTATAGGAATGGAGGAGCAAAATGGCGTCGTGGTCAGATTTGCCGAAAAGAGGGCAGGGGATGGCCTTGTATGTATCGTGGAAGTTAGAGTAGCAGTGATCCAGTTTTTTCCAGCACGAGTGCTACAGTCAATACGCTGATAGAATTTAGGAAGCCTTGGTCTCAAATTTGCTTTGTTAAAATCCCCAGCTACAGTAAGTGCAGCCTCAGGATATATGTTTTCCAGTTTGCAGAAAGTCCAGTGAAGTTCCTTGAGGACCGTCATGATATCAGCTTGAGGGTGTATATAAATGGCTGTGACAATAACCGAGGAGAATTCCCTTGGGAGATAATACGGTCAACATTTGATTGTGAGGAATTCTAGGTCATGTGAACCAAAGGACTTGAGTTCCTGTATGTTACAATTACACCTTGAGTCGTTAATCATGAAACATACCCCTTCTTCCCGGAGAGATGTTTATTCCTGTTGGCGCGACACACAAAGAGAGGCTTCCATTAAAAAACACCCTCTGTGTTCTGTTAGACAGGCAACTCTGTAGCCACATTATAGCAGGGAGAGTAAAGACATAACACATACCGTTTCCATCAGCAGACTATGATCAATAATGTCATAAGCCCCACCAAAGTCTAACAAAACAGCTAGCACAATCGTTTTATCATCAATTTCTCTAAGTCAAACATCAGTCATTTGTGTGAGCATGGCGCTTGTTGAATATCCTTCCCTATAAGCGTGCTGAAAGTCTGTCAGTTTGTTTACTGTAAAATAGCATTGTATCTGGTCAAACACATTTTTTTCCAAATGTTTACTGAGGGTTGGTAACGGGCTGATTACTCAGCTATTTGAACCACAAAAGGGGGCTTCCCACAAAAATGGGCTTTAGGTGAGGGAAATGAACCTGTAGCCATATTACTTCAACAGTATTTGACATGAGATCCTCTCTAATATTTACAAGAATGTGGTTCTTAATATAAACAGCAACACCTTCAAATTTTGCTACATAAGACTGAATCAAGGCGGTCGGTCACATATTACTACAACAGTATTTAGCAGTATTTAACATGAGATCCTCTCTAAGCTTTACAGGAATGTGCTTCTATATATAAACAGCAATGTTATAACCATGTATTGCTACCACTGTATTATCTAAGTGAGTTTCAGAATAAGAATGTTATCTGTTACTTTGATGAACCTTGTTTCTTAAGCTACATATGTTAAAGTGGGCTATTTTTAGCACTTTCCGGGATGCTTGATTGTTTTCATTGCTTTACTGGGAAGCTTAGCAGAAGTAGACATGCTTGTGTTATTAATGTTAGTGCAGGGTGAGCTGCACACAGTGAACTTTCCTATTAAGGCACACCGCTTCAGTGCTAACAGTATAACTTTGGTTTATAGTCACATGATTACTGCACACAAATTAGGTTACTTACATTGTCTTCAACACCCCTGGGATAATGTACATTTACTCAAGCATTATGACAACTCAGCGACATAATGGTAGGGATTAACTGAGCTGGGCTTGGGTCATTGATAAGTCATTGTTTCAACGCAGCCTTATAATGCTGTGAAATGATCCAGCAACCCAAATTATAAAACAAGCTTTGTTTCCAGAAGGTATCAAAATTGTCAATAAATATTTCACCAACAGAGCTGCAATAGTCTCGTGTTCAGTTATGGTAGGCTAAAAATTAAATTTAGGGATCGCCCAGGGCCATATATTATGGAGCGTTTGGTGGTGACAAGCAGAGACCCAATCAGTTCTTTAAAATCCATCCATGCACAACTCCAGCACCGTCATTAAGTTTGCAGACGACACGACGATGAAGCAGCCTATAGGGAGGAGGTCAGAGATCTGGCAGTGTGGTGCCAGGTGAACAACCTCTCCCTCAACATCAGCAAGACAAATAAACTGATTGTGGATTACAGGAAACGGAGGGCCAAGGACGCACCCATCCACATCGATGGGACTGTAGTGGAATGGGTCGAGATCTTCAAGTTCTTCTGTGTCCACATCACTAAGGAGTTAATATGGTCCACACACACAGTTGTGAAAGGGGCACGTCAGCATCTCTTCCCTCTCAGGAGGCTGACATTATTTTGGTATGTGCCCTCAGATCTTCAAAAATGTCTACAGCTGCACCACTGAGAGCATCTTGACTGGTTGCATCACCGCTTGGTACTGTAACTGCAAAGCACCCGACCACAAGGCTCTACATAGGGTGGTGAGTACAGCACCATACATCACTGGGGCCGAGCTCCCTGCTTGCCAGGACCTCTACACCAGGCAGTGTCAGAGGAAGGCACAAAAATGTTTCTAAGCCACCCAAGCCATATACTGTTCTCTCTGCTACCGCATGGCAAACAGTACCAGTGCACCAAATCTGGAACCAACAGTACCCTGATCAACTTCTACCCCCAAGCCATAAGACTGCTAAAAAAGACTGCTAAATAGCTAAGCAAATGGCTACCCGGACTACCTGCATTGACCCTTTTTTTGCACTAACTCTCTTGTACTGACTCTATGCACACACACACACATAACGTAGTGGCATCCCCCCACACACATACACACACACTACATACACCCACACACACATAGCATGCTCACATATTCATAATGATGCCACACACCCGCACACTTACACTCCCACACACATTCACACTCACCACATATGCTGCTGTTACTGTCTATTATCTATCCTGTTGCCTAGTCACTTTACCCCTCCCTATATGTACCTAGCTACCTCAATTACCACGTACCCCTGCACATCGACTCGGTACTGGTACTCCCTGTATATAGTCATGTTACCTTTACTCGTTATTGTCATTTGTTATTTGATGTGTATTTATTCCTCATGCCACTATTTCAATGTTTTTATCTTAAACTCTTCATTGTTGTAAAAGGGCCTGTAAGTAGGCTTGGGCGGTATCCAGATTGTCATACCTTTATACCGACCTTGTGCCATACGGGTATATTCGGTAATACTGGCACTGAACACAAGGGCCGCTATTGTAATCCGAAGGATAGCAATGCTAACAAGTACATGTAAAATACCATACAGATTATTAACTAAATGCTAACCAGCGCATTGCAAACCTTTTATAGTCTACTACCTAAAGTATTTGTAGCTCATAAAGTTATATAAGTAACAAAAAAATTCAACTCATCTGATGCAGCACTCCATCACTATCCTTCTTGGTCAAATACAGTGGCTTGCGAAAGTATTCACCCCCTTGGCATTTTAGTATTTTGTTGCCTTACAACCTGGAATTAAAATGTATTTTTGGGAGGTTTGTATCATTTGATTTACACAACATGCCTAACACTTTGAAGATATGTTTTATTGTGAAACAAACAAGAAATAAGACAAAAAAACAGAACTTGAGTGGGCATAACTATTCACCCCCCAAAGGCAATACTTTGTAGAGCCACCTTTTGCAGCAAATACAGCTGCAAGTCTCTTGGGGTATGTCTCTATAAGCTTGGCACATCTAGTCACTGGGATTTTTGCCCATTCTTCAAGGCAAAACTGCTTCAGCTCCTTCAAGTTGGATGGGTTCTGCTGGTGTACAGCAATCTTTAAGTCATACCACAGATTCTCAATTGGATTGAGGTCTACGCAGTGACTAGGCCATTCCAACACATTTAAATGTTTCCCCTTAACCTCTCTTGGGTAGGGGGCAGTATTTTGAATTTTGGATGAAATGAGGTGCCCAATGTAAACTGCCCGTTACTCAGGCCCAGAAGCTAGGATATGCATGGTAGTAGTGGATAGAAAACACTCTAAAGTTTCCAAAACTGTTTAAAAGAATGTCTGTGAATATAACAGAACTGATATGGTAGGCGAAAACCTGAGGAAAATCGATCCAGGAAGTGGGATATTTTTGATATGTGTAGTTTTCAATTGAATGCCTATACAGTTTCTGTTGGGTTAGGACCTAGATTGCAGTTCCTATGGCTTCTACTAGATGTCAACAGTCTTTAGACATTGTTTCAGGCTTGTATTCTGAAAAACGAGGAAGAATGAGACCTTTTTTTCAGTGGACTATAGAATGAAGCAGAGCTCCTTTGCGCGCATGACCGATAGCACACCCTTCGTTCTTTTTCCTTTCTATTGAAGATGCTATTGTCCAGTTGAAATATGATCAATTATTTAGACAATAGACAACCTGAGGATTAATTATAAACATCGTTTGACATGTTTCGACAAACTTTACCGGTACTATTAGGATGTATTCATCTGCCTGTTGTGACCGCCATTGAGCCAGTGGATTACTGAACAAAACGTGCCAACAAAACTGAGTTTTTGGGACATAAAGAGGAACTTTATCGAACAAAACTAACATTTATTGTGTAACATGGACTCTTGTGACTGCAAACATATGAAGATCATCAAAGGTAAGTGATACATTTTAGCGCTATTTCTGACTTTTGTAATTCCTTTTCTTGGTTGTAAAATGTTTGTATGCTTTTGTAAGCGGGGCGCTGTCCTCAGATAATCGCATGGTATGCTTTCGCCGTAAAGCCTTTTTGAAATCTGACACAGTGGCTGGATTAACAAGAAGTTAATCTTTAAGCTGATGTATAACACTTGTATCTTTTATGAATGTTTATTATGAGTATTTCAGAATTTTGAATTTGGCGCTCTGAAATTTCACCGAATGTTGGCCAGGTGGGACGCATTCCATCATTCCTTCAATTGACCAGTTTCCCAGTCCCTGCCGATGAAAAATATCCCCACAGCATGATGCTGCCACCACCATGCTTCACTGTGGGGATGGTGTTCTCGGGGTGGTGAGAGGTGTTGGGTTTGCACCAGACATAGCGTTTTCCTTGATGGCAAAAAAGCTCAATTTTAGTCTCATCTGACCAGAGTTCTTTCTTCCATATGTTTGGGGAGTCTCCCACATGCCTTTTGGCGAACACCAAACATCTTTGCTTATATTCTTCTTGCCACTCTTCCGTAAAGCCCAGCTCTGTGGAGTGCACTCCTTAAGTGGTCCTATGGAGAGATACTCCAATCTCCGCTGTGGAGCTTTGCAGCTCCTTCAAGGTTATATTTGGTCACTTTGTTGCCTCTCTGATTAATGCCCTCCTTGCCTGTTTTGTGAGTTTTGGTGGGCGACCCTCTCTTGGCAGGTTTGTTGTGGTGCCATATTCTTTCCATTTTTTAATAATGGATTTATTGGTGCTCCGTGCGATGTTCAAAGTTTTGGATATTTTTTTATAACTCAACCCTGATCTGTACTTCTCCACAACTTTGTCCCTGACCTGTTTAGACAGCTCCTTGGTCTTCATAGTGTCGCTTGCTTGGTGGTGCCACTTGCTTAGTGGTGTTGCAGACTCTGAGGCCTTTCAGAACATGTGTATATATACTGAGATCATGTGACAGATCAGGTGACAATTAGATTGCACACAGGTGGACTTTATTTAACTAATGATGTGACTTCAGAAGGGAATTGTTTACACCAGATCTTATTTAGGGGCTTCATAGCAAAGGGGGTGAATACATATGCATGCACCACTTTTCCGGTTAAAATTTTGTACTTTTTTGGAAATAAGTAATTTTTTTCATTTCACTTCACCAATTTGGACTGTTTTATGTATATCTATTATATGAAATCGAAATAAAAATCTATTGAAATTACAGGTTGTAATGCAACAAAATAGGAAAAACGCCAAGGAGGTGAATACCTTTGCAAGGCACACAGTCTAGAGGTGTTTTGGGTCATTGTCCTGTTGAAAAACAAATGATAGTCCCACTAAGCCCAAACCAGATGGAATGGCGTATTGCTGCAGAATGCTGTGGTGCTGGTTAAGTGGTTTAGTGTGCCTTGAATTCTACATAAATCACAGACAGTTTCACCAGTAAAGCACCCCCACACCATAACACTTCCTCTCCATGCTTTACGGTGAGAAATACACATGCGGAGATCATCCGTTCACCCACACCACATCTCACAAAGACATAACGGTTGGAACCAAAAATCTCAAATTTGTACTCTAGACCAAAGGAGACATTTTCACTGGTGTAATGTCCATTGCTCGTGTTTCTTGGCTCTCTCGTGTTTCAAGTCTCTTATTGTTTGTGTCCTTTAGTGGTTTCTTTGCAGCAATTTGTCCATGAAGGCCTGATTCGCACAGTCTCCTCTGAACAGTTGATGTTGAGATGTGTCTGTTACTTGAACTCTGTGAAGCATTTATTTGGGCTGCAATTTCTGAGGCTGGTAACTCTAATGAACTTACCCTCTGCAGCAGAGGTAAGTATGGGTCTTCCATTCCTGTGGCAGCCCTCATGAGAGCCAGTTTCATCATAGCTCTTTATGATTTTTGCGACTGCACTTGAAGAAACCTTCAAAGTTCTTAAAATTTTCCTGATTGACTGACCTTCATGTCTTAAAGTAATGATGGACTGTCATTTCGCTTTGCTTATTTGAGCTGTTCTTGCCATAATATGGACTTGGTCTTTTAACCAAATAGGGCTATCTTCTGTATCCCCCCCTCACCTTGTCACAACACAACTGATTGGCTGAAATGCATTAGGAAGGAAAGAAATTCCATACATTAACTTTTAAGAAGGCACACCAGTTAATTGAAATGCATTCCAGGTGACTACCTTATGAAGCTGGTTGAGAGAATGCCAAGAGTTTGCAAAGCTGTCATCAAGGCAATGGGTGGCTATTTGTAGAATCTCAAATATAAAATATTTTTGATTTGTTTAAACCCTTTCTTGGTTACTACAGGATTCCATAAATGTATTTTCAAAATTTATGTTTTCACCATTATTCTTCAATATAGAACATTTTCTAAATAAATAAAAACCTCTGAATGAGGAGGTGTTCTAAAACATTTGATTGGTATTGTATTGGTATTGTAGCTAGCTAGCTAGATGTCTTAACAAAAGACTCCACAATGCAATTAACCATTTTGGGTGCGTTCATAAATTCAGTCTGGCCATCTACTCTGATTTCAGAGCACTCTCGTCTGGGTGTTCCAGAGTGCAGAATAACTGATTAATTTACGAATGCTCAACACCGTTGAATATGGCCGGTGTCAGTAAACGTTGGCAAAAAAAGCGTAATTACAGTAAATCTGCTAAGGCGAGTAAAATGGTCAGAGTGGGGTGTTCTCTCATTTGTGTCTGGAAGTAACTTGCAAGCTGGCCAATGTTAACAATTTACCTTGGATGCTTGACTGCCATTGTGAGGTCAGAATGTTGGGATCAACTCTACTCATCCGCCAAAGTGGCCAGTGTGTGCTTTGAATGCTTCGAGAGCGAAACGCTCTGAATTTACGAACCGACAATCTGACAGCACAGTTACAGTCACCAACGCTCTGGAAAACATACCAGCCTAACCAGCTCTGCTAGGGCATGTAATGTTCAGTGAGCTCTTCTCTCAATTGTGTCTGGAAGTAGCTAGCAAGTAAGCTTGGGTGCTTGACTGCTGTTGCTATTACAGAATGCTCAGATCAACCCTTAAAGAGATGGGTGGGGCTAAAGCTTAAGAGGGTGTGAACAATCCTGTATGGGTGTAGACAAAAGTGCTCTCGAGTAGTAGTACCAAAACATTCAAAGGCCATTTCCTCAAAGTGAGTTTTAAAAGTTTATCAATTTTCAAAGCAGAATTACTTTCCCATTGTTCCTCAACTGTAGTGTATGATATACCATTTTTTACTTTCTATGATATACCAGTCTCTACGTTTATCCAATGAAAAAAAAAAAATTCAAATGTTGCTACATAAGACCGATTTGAGCCGGTCGGTCACATGGTAGACCGCCCAAGCCTACCTGTAAGTAAACATTTCACTGTTGATTTGGCCCACATGAAGGCCAGCATGCCAAGCACACTGGACCCACTCCAATTTGCCTATCGCTCCAACACATCCACAGAAGATGCCATTTCCATTGCTATTCACAGAGACGTAACATCTGCAGACAAGGAACACCTACATTGCCTTCAGAAAGTATTCATACCCCTCGAAGCACCACCGCAAAGCATAATATTTTACTGCAAACACTGCAGCAGAAGCAAATACCTTTCTCTGCTACTCTTTCATCTGCATGTGGCTACAATACATAGAGTTTCCCAGTGAAGCGTGGGGGAAGCTGTGATACCAGCTGTAGCCTATTGTGTGATTGTGTTTATGAGTCTGTTATTAAAGAATGTGAAACTATGTTGTGTATGTAAACTATTGCTAACTATGTGATTGTGTTCATAAGTCTGTCATTAAATGTGTATGTTTACTGCTTTTGATTAATAATGTATAGCCATAAAAATATATACATTTGTTCATATGGGCAGAATATCATATATTCAGTTATGGCCTAAAATCAATGTTGTTCATATAGGCAGAATATTGTAGCCTAGGACTATTTAAATGTGTTTATCAGGGCTGAAGGCTAAAAACAGCCTATATTATGTATTGTTGTTTAAAAATATTTTTTCGTTTGATCTAGTTTTACACCATCCATTAACACCAAACATTGACTATAGGTAGAGTATCTCATGGTAGAGTATCTAATGATAAGCTGTAGACCACACTACCTACCGAGAGAGTTTAATCTGTATTCTTTGTATGTCAGGAGTGCTATCTTCAAATTTCCTGTCATAGATTAGCCAAGGTGCAGCGTGCCGGTAGTTCCACATCTTTTATTTGTGAACTCAAACAAAACAAGAAAACAGGTGAAAACTGAAACAAACGTGATGTTCTGGGGCTGCTCACACACAGCTGCACAATAACAAGATCCCACGAAAACACAGGGGAAAAACAGGCTGCCTAAGTATGGCTTCCAATCAGAGACAACGATAGACAGCTGCCTCTGATTGGAAACCATACCCGGTCAAAACATAGAAACAAAAACATAGAATGCCCACCTATCACACCCTGGCCTAGCTAAACAGAGAAAACACAGCTCTCCTAGGTCAGAGCGTGACATTGTAACTGTTTACATACCACCACAGTCACAGGCTGGCACTAAGACAGCATTGAATGAGCTGTATTCCGCCATAAGCAAACAAGAAAATGCTCACCCAGAGGCGGTGCTCCTAGTAGCCGTGGACTTTAATGCAGGGAAACGTAAATCCATTTGACCAAATTACTATCAGCATGTTAAATGTGCAACCAGAGGAAAAAGAACTCTGGACCACCTATACTCCACACACAAAGATGCATACAAAGCTCTCCCTCGCCCCCCATTTGGCAAATCTGACCATAATTCTATCCTCCTGATTCCTGCTTACAAGCAAAAATTAAAACAGGAAGCACCAGTGAGTAGATCAATAAAAAAGTGGTCAGATGAAGCAGATGCTAAGCTACAGGACTGTTTTGCTAGCACAGACTGGAATATGTTCCGGGGTTCCTCCAATGGCATTGAGGAGTAAACCACATCCGTCATTGGCTTCATCAATAAGTGCATCGATGACGTCATCCCAACAGTGACCGTACGTACATACCCCAACCAGAAGCCATGGATTACAGGCAGCATCCGCACTGAGCTAAAGGCTAGAGCTCCCACTTTCAAGAAGCGGGACTCTAACCCAGGAAGCTGGCCGTGTGGTGCCAGGACAACAACCTCTCCCTCAACGTGATCAAGACAAAGGAGATGGCTGTGGACTACAGGAAAAAGAGGACCGAGCACGCCCCCATTCTCATCGACGGGGCTGCAGTGAAGCAGGTTGAGAGCTTCAAGATCCTTGGTGTCCACATCACCAACAAACTAACATGGTCCAAGCACAGTCGTGAAGAGGGCACGACAAAACCTATTCCCCCTCAGGAGACCAAAAAGCATAAATACCAGTTCAAGAACAAATGTCCAAGTGTTCTGGTGTCATTGAAAGGGTTGAAAAGTGTCACAAAGAAGTGTCCAAGTAGGCTAGGTGCTCATTTTTCTCAGATGGATTTTGGAGTGTTCATAACAGCAACTTGAAAGTGTAAGACTCCAGCCGTTCAGTCGTGATGTACTTCTGAATTCTGTCTGGCCTGGTTCCACAGTCATGCTGGAGGAACAGCTCTTCTTCGTAGCCCTTATACAGTACCTGTCAGGGATGTTCAGAGAGGGATGTAATTGTAGGTACAGAGGGTGTTGTGGTGTTCTTTTGTTGGTGCCTCTGCATCAACTTATTCATATTCATATTTATACATGTCTCCCCAAATAGATGCAGGCAAGCCATGGGTACCACGGTCCACAACTTGGTCAGTTTCTTCCTGGGTCTCCAGGCTTCTCTTCTTCATGCCATTCATCAGCTTTCGGATCCGAATACGAGCATTGTCTGGGTTATGGCTGTGTTCTCCAGATAACTTGGAGATAACCCAGTCAGTGAGGGTTGTGCGACCTCGGCATTCAAAGGTATCATATTCGGTGCACTTAGGGAAGGACTTATTTGCGGTCTGTAGTTCCTGTCTGTAGGTGTAACTTTCATACGCCAGGATATTTTTTCCACACACAGAGAAAATAAATTCGGCTTCCATTGCTTGTTCTGCTCCTCTGAGAATAATGAATGCTGAGGGGAACATATATTTTTAAGCAGAATATTTGGAATATTAGCATATGAATGACTTGCAATTCGATTGCTGGGCTATCGAAGCTACCCATCCAACCCATTTATTCAGATACGGCAGTTCAAAGAGGATAGTTTCAAAGGTAATACATTTGGCCTAGTTATTGTTCATCAGCGGCATAAATTTGCATTCATTAAACCTCTTAAAATAGCCTATACTCTTCTTTTGTAATGTACAGCCTACTGTACTGTTTGTCTGACTGCCTGTCTTGGTGAGAATCTTAAGTTAATAAATACTAAAATTGTCTTCTTCAGTTTGTGTGCATAACCTAAAACTGGCTTTTGAGATTCATGGGAATGTAACATTTTACTACTTCAAAATTGTGTGATATCAAACACTTTTCATGGCAGTATATAATAATACAAAAAAAAATTGACATTGAATTTGAACCCCGTTTTAAATCTCATCAGCTGATTCAGAAAATAATTTTTAGAATGACCGTAAAGTGAACAGCTGTTGTGATAGCAGTTTTTCTGGAATGTTTTGATGTTTCATTTGTTACGAAAAGGATAGTCCAAACTATACAGGGTAAAAATGTTAGCCTATAGAATGTTTTAAATAGGTTCAAAAGCAAATAAGCTTAATTTCCTTGTAATTAATATTATTCAATGGCTTCACCTACGTGTCCTCGCCAGCCAGGGTTGGGCAGCACTTTACAACGTTCCAATGTTATAGTCTTGTGAATGTCTCATGCATATTTTTTTATTGAAATTGGGAACAATGGGATCGATGAGAGGTGAAAATTACTTGAATGTGAGTGTCCAAACATGGCAAGGAAGCATTTTACTACATTCCAATGTTATAGTCTTGTGAATCTCTCATGCATATATTTTTTTATTGACACATACTGATTTCAAAACAAAATGGACTACATTCTCCTTCATATTATAAAGACATGAGGTGAGCATCAAAATAGTTTTAAAAGATGCCCTTGCCTTAAAGTTGAACCTTGGATAGATAATAATAGCCTATACAGTCAACTTAAAATATGGTATTCTGTTGTCCTATATTAAATATACTTTTTAGTCTGTTAAATTGTAGGGGAAAAGGCAGACATTTGTTTATATAAAAGGATTTATGTGGTCCATATTTCATAATCATTTAAGTTTTCAGTTGGTAGGCCTATCCATGTGTCTCTCATTCACTCGGAAAGCATCCTCACTAATGTCAATACCAAAACTGATAATTTTTACTTTATTGAATGGAATGTTGTGAATAATAATGACAGTGAGAGCCCAGTGTAGCCTAACCCTTTAATCATGAACTATTGTTATTTTGTGTCTTTTAAAATCACAATGTTTCCATTTCTATAGTCATGTGAGAATCTTTTTTAATTGAAATGTCAGCCTTTTACCAGATCAATTTTTTTCTGCATTAAATATTTTCTTTTCATAACTGATCAAAATTCAGTATGCTATAACCTATAGATAATATTCTGCCCATATGAACACATTTATTTTAGGCCAAATAAAGAAAAGCTATGCATGACATAATGAAAAGGATCAAACAGAAACAACATTGTTTAAAATTCTTTAATAAAAGACTCATAAACAGAAATAGGCTATGCAGCTGGCTTCAGTTTCTCCGCCAGATAGACCTACAAGGAAACTCATCATATCTCGATGAATTTTGCTAATTTATTGAAAATGAAATACAGAAATATCTAATTTACATAAGCACTCATACCCAGGCCAATACTTTGTAGAAGCACCTTTGGCGACGATTACAGCTGTGACTCATCTTGGGTATGTCTGTATCAGTTTTTCACATCTGGTTTCCTTCCTTGTAGATTTTCTCAAGCTCTGTTAAGTTAGATGGGGAGCGGCGGTGAACAGTAATCTTCAAGTCTTTTCTCAGATTTTCAATGGGATTCAAGTCTGGACTTTGGCTGGGCCACTCAAGGACTTTCACATTCTTGTTCTGAAGCCATTCCAGTGTTGCATCTGCTGTCTACTTGAGGTCATTGTCCTGTGGGAACGTAAATCTTCACCCCAATTCTAAGGTAGTTTGTAATCTGAAGTTGGTTCTCAAGGACTTGCATGTATTTGACACTATTCAATGTTCCCTCTATCCTTACCAGTCTCCTAGTTCCTGCCGCTGAAAAGAATCCCCATAGCATGATTCTGCCACCACCTTGCTTCACGGTAGGGATGGTGTTAGATGGATGAAGAGCTGTGTCTGGTTTTCTCCAGACATTTCTCATCAGATCATAGAGTCGTTCACGTGTCTATTTGCAAAATACCATAAAGCTCAGATTGTCAATGTAAATAGTCTGTGTGGCCACTTGATTAATTGTTCATCAGTCTTACATGCTGACCACACCACACATGTTGTGTGTTATTCAATCATTGCAACCACAAATTTGGCATGCCACCCCAGGTCCTCTGCAAATACTACCACTGCACCATCGAGAGCATCCTGACCTGCAGCATCACGGACTGGTACGGGAATTGCTCTGTCCACGACTGCAAGGCCCTCCAGCGGGTGTTGAAGATGGCCTAATACATCAGTGGAACCACGCTCCCACCCATCCAGTACATCTACTCGAAACGGTGCTTAAAGAAGGCCCACAGCATCATTAAGGAACCTACACACCCCAGCCACGAGCTGTTCATGTTCACTCCCTTACCTTCGGGCAGACGGTATAAGAGCATGAGGTCTGATACCAACAGGCTCAGAGACTGTTTCTATCGACAAGCCATCAGACTGCTGAACACTTGAACTGGACTGACCACCTGCCCTGATTCTCCTAACCTTGGCACACATTCACTCACTCATGTACAGACCCACACAGACATATCACATTTTATGTTTGTATTCTTTTATTATTTCTTATTGTTGTTGCATTGTTGAGAAAGAACCTGAACGTAAGCATTTCGTTGGACGGTGAATACCACGTGTATCCCGTATATACAACTAATAAAACTTGAAACTTGAAAAAAACACACACAAGCGTGAGGCTGGTCTGGGCATGAACACTGATCCAATAAGGGTGAATAACACTGATCTAATCTAATAGTTGAGAGGAGAGGGTGTATACATGTCTGGTCCCTTCTCTCTCTCCAGGGGAAATCGGAGAGTAGAAATGTGGAGCAGAGCAGCTCTCCTCAAGCATGACAGCCAGTCTCACCCCACAGCTTCCTAACACACTCTATTGATATCTGTACCCTGGCTCTGTGCTGGATTACTGCTTTGTCTGCTGACTGGAGACACAAACTGAGTTTGGCATTATCAAGCCAAACGTCCAGAGCCATTCAGCTCCACATCTCCTTACCAGTCACCTGGAGGTTGTTAACTAGAGCTGTGAGCTCCCTGACAGAAGCCGGTCTCTTCTGGGCTTAAAGGAGCAGTCCATCAGTTTTCACCTTTAAAACAGACCACCGGGGACACATGGCCAAATAATGATTTGTAGGGAAGACTTGGAAGTCCATTCCATTTTGACAGTGAACTGTCAGCAAAATGATACATTTTGAATGTGGATACCATAAAAGATCTTGAACAAATATGGCTTGTCAGTCTGAGCTAGTTCCTTTCCTTTCATATGCACATAATCCAGGAGTAAGAATGACCAGCTCTATAAACGGTTGAAAATTAGGTTTAGGAACTCTTTCACCTTTAATGCACAGTGAAAACCTTTTAATTTGTGTGTGTGTGTGTGCATGCTCACGTGCGTGTGTGTCGCAGCAGTAGCTCGATGCTGCTAATTGCTGCTTCATGTTTAGGACTCCTATGAGCCCAATCGCTGTGGTAGAGAATGTACAGTATGTAGGGAATAGTTGTATCGAAAGTAGTGGACTAAATAGGGAATAGAGTATCATTTGGGATGCGCACCTACTGGATATCGCCTGCTACCTGCCCCTCATCCAGTGAAAAATAATTGTTTACTCTATTTGTCACCTATTTGTATGCTATAAATGTGGAAGTAAAAGCCCTGTGCTCTCTGTCTTTATCTCTTTCTCTCATTAAATGCAGATGGCAGGTAAAAAATATTTTGTCATGAATCTTCCGGAGGGAGCTCTGCAGAGTGGTCACTAGCTGGGACAGCCACGATTATAGGCTGATTAGAACCTAGTACTGTTTCCTTAGGCAAACCAATTCAATAATAATCCTAATGGTAAAACTTTACTTGACACCCTGTGTCATAACACATTATGACATGGGTGGGTCTAATCCTGAATGCTGATTGGTTAAAACCGCATTCCAGCCGGTGTCTATTCCACAAGTTACCACGGGCTAAATCTATGATGATAATTAAAATGCCTATTTACTCTGTTCCATCTGACTATGCAGTCCACTGTCTCATCAGCCAAGCCAGGCAATTTATAAACATGATCTCCACTATAAAAAGCCTTTAGACGTTATCTCACATTTCTTTTAGACTAACATTAAGTTTTCAACAGGGGAGATTTGTATAAACCTTGCTGTATGTCTCTGATATTTGTATGTCTCAACCTTATTTCAATATTCAATTTCGATCTCCGCTGTCCCATAGTAATGAACGTGTCGGGAGTCTTGATGACAGACAGGCATGCGGCTTTTCTCAGCCAGTCAAAATCATGAATCAGCATAATTTTTATGAATATATATACAAGGAAATATCAATAGAAAACAGGTTAAACTAAACGAAATGCAGATAGTTTGCAGTCTTTCCAGCTTCAGTTTGAAGTGATTGTGTTAGCTGTGTTGTTGGCTAGCTCCTCTGGACAACAGTGTTCTGACGAGAGAGCACATTTTCTATGCCAGGTGAAATTGGGCATCATTAACTCATTTTTATGGATGTATCGAAATAATAAATGTCACTAGAAAACAGCTTAAACAAATGCAACTACTTTGTTGTTATTCTGGCTGCACTGTTTGATGTGACTGTAAATTAGCCATAGTTGGCTAGCTAGCAAGCAAGGGATAAAAACGTTGCCAGCCAGTATGGCAATAGAACATTTAGAATGAACGACTGGTTATCCATAGATGCAGAACAAAAATACTTAACAACTGGGGCACATCTCTGGCAACCTAACCGATATAACAAAAGACTGACTAGCTGGCTTGGGCATCAACACTAGATTTGTGAAAGGATGAAACAGTATGAATAAATTCATATTTTTTTAATGAACATACGTAAATCATTATTTGAATATGTTGTTAACCCATTGTATAAAAGTGATAATGCCCTCAAAGCTGGTGTTTGGAGGATACAGTGAGGGAAAAAAGTATTTGACAGGTTATACGGTCATGAGTTGGGATTATGGTTCATTGTTTAGCTACATGTTTTAACAAAAGACTCCACTATGCAAGTAACCATTTCAATAAAATGTCACTGCGACAACTGTTGATAGACGTAGCTGTTAAATTCACCCTTTTTTAAATATTTTTTATTAAAACCTCTTAGGGCGATCAGTTAGCTGCTCAGATAGCTGATGTTTAAAGTTAGTGAGGGAAATGTAAGTCTCTAGCTTCAGCAATTTTTGCAATTCGTTCCAGTCACTGGCAGCAGAGAACTGGAAGGAAAGGCGGCCAAAGGAGGTGTTGGCTTTGGGGATGACCAGTGAGATATACCTGCTGGAGCGCTTGCTATGGGTGGGTGTTGTATGCCGCATATATACGTAAAGCATTCTGTTGGTTGCAATAATTTTATATAATAATTTAAATTGAAAAATTCTAAGTGGTGAATCAAGTGTTGTTTTTTTATACTAGTTCATAAACCATGTGCCATGGATTCGGTACATCGAAAATGTCTTCCCATTTATTTTGCAACCTGTATTGCGCAGCTGTCAACATTTTTGTCCTCAAATGAAACTGGTATATTTTTCTATTTATGCCAGTTCCTTTCAGCCAATTTGCATCTTTAATATATGGCAGGCAAACAAGTTCCGTATCTTCTCACTCTCACTTTTCTACTTGCCTCCTCCATTTTTGTGGTAATGCTGCAATCAGCTGGTTCTAAATTTGTATTGAGTAGATATTCCCATATATTTCCAATAGCAGTATATATTACAAATCTCTGTTTCTTTTCATAATATCATTAATATAATACACATTTTACCCAGTTTCCATAAAGAATGTTTTTTATTTATCAGTACATTTGTTGTAATATTTGTTCTATCTTTTCTGGAGGATAAAACTGAAATTGTAACCAGCTTTGTATGGTTTGTATAAGAAAGAGTGATACTTTAAACAACATTTAATTTTCATTTTAGTCGGAAATTAGAATTTGTAATCTGTATAAATGCAAAAAAGGCAATTTATGAACAAAGCATGAGCCTTTCTTAATAATCTACTGGAGAACCATTTTGGATTTAGGTATAACTTATGTATGAGTGAAGCTTTTAGTGAGAGGTTTACATATTTTATATTAGTCATTTTATCCCCCCAAACTCATATTCATTATATAAATAGGCACTTTTAATTTTGTATGGCTTTGCATTCCAAATAAAATAAAATGTTTTTTACTCATATGATTTAAAAAAAATGAGTTGTCTGGAGCAGACAGTGCTATTAGTAAGTAAGTAAGTAAACTGTGATAGGACCAAATAGTTAATAAATGTGATGTTAACATAAATAGACAAGTATTTACCTCTCCATGTTTGCAGAATCTTATCTATTTTTGCTAACTTTCTATTGAAATTGATTGTGGAAAGTTCATTTATATTTATAAATTGGCATAGGTCAGAGGGAAAGATGGGGAGTCCCATGAAAACATAAATATCTATGAGGGTGCTTTTTAAGAGAACTAACCAAATAACTGTCAGATAGTATAGATAGATAATAGATAATATTAATAGAAATAATAACAGCACAATCTTAAAAATGCATGCTCTTATTTAGAAAGTCCTAGCAAGGCTATAAGCATGTCAGCCCAAAATTGAAAATATGAAAAGAAAACCTATATATGCAAAGCCCAGTTCTTTATGTCCATTACATATCTTTTTATTTTGTTTAACCCAGTGTCACGTCCTGACCAGTAAAAGGGGTTGTTTGTTATTGTAGTTTGGTCAGGGCGTGGCAGGGGGTGTTTGTTTTATGTGTTTCGGGGTTTTTGGGGTAATGTTCTATGTTAGTCTATTTCTAGTATTCTATTTCTACGCTTAGTTTATTGGGTTGACCTTCAATTGGAGGCAGCTGTTCCTCGTTGCCTCTAATTGAAGGTCCTATTTAGTAGGGGTGTTTTTTTTCATGGGTTTTTGTGGGTAGTTGTTCCATGTGTAGCTGTGTGCATCACAGGACTGTTTTTTCATTGTTGTTTTGATAAAGTGTTTGTTTTGGTTTTCTTCTCATTAAATAAGAGGATGAGTTTACACCTTCCCGCTGCGCCTTGGTCCCATCAGTACGACGAATGTGACACCCAGTAAGTTGACTGAGAACACATTCTCATTTACTGAAACGACCTGGGGAATAATTATAAGGGAGATGAATGAGCCAATTGTAAACTGGGGATGATAAGGCAGCCATAATGGTATGAATGCCAGATTGGGAATTTAGCCAGGATAGCGTGGTTAACACACCAGTGCTATGGGATCTTTAGTGACCACAGAGAGTCAGGAAACCTGTTTAACATCCCATCTGAAAGACGGCACCCTACACAGAGCAATGTCCCCAATTACTGCCCTGGAGCATTGGGATATATTTTTAGACCAGAAGAAAGGGTACCTCCTACTGACCCTCCAACACCACCTGGTCTCCCATCCAGGGACTGACCAGGACAAACACTGCTTAGCTTCAGAAGCAAGCCAGCAGTGGTATACAGGGTGGTATGCTGCTGGCAAAACTTAATGTAGTCCTCATTATATCCTGTTTTATTCCGACAAAGAAAGGAAGGAAAAAGGAACAGTCTAACGGCCGCTAATGACTGCAAGTAAAAATGTGTCTTCGGTATCACACTACCCATAAAGGAATACCGAAGTTTAACTTATAATCGAATGACACAGCCATGGCACGATAGCCAAGAATACATGCAGTACTGATAATACAGAGCTAGTAAACCTGTAAAACCAACCCTCTCTCCACCCATACATATTTTTATTTCAGGGTCGTTGCTCTATCACCTCGGCTGTTTTACACCTAGGCCTATGTCATTAGGATCAAGAACATAAAAGGTAGCGTAAATAGTTATATAGAAATATATAATACAACTCTTGCTTAGAGAAGCGCTTCCATATTAAGTCTATATAGTCCAAAGGTGCAAATTGCCTAAATAAAAAAACATACTTAATGAGTATATACTACATACTATTAGTTAATATTAGTATACTGTAAACGAATGGTATCATTTCAGTTGAGCATACTAGAGCTTCGCCTGTCTACCGGAAGTTGATGCTGTTGCTATGCAACCTCTTGCTAGCTTGTTACCATAACAAATGACTAGCTAAACATCTAAGATTTTGATTGTGTTCATTAATTCAGTCTGGAGTGCCAGAGTGCACTCTGGGTGTTAGTAAATTCAGAGTCTTGTCAGATTGTCTGTTCATAAATCCGGGGCATTCAGCACGCACACTGCACGCTCTGCCCGAGGAGTAGGGTTGATCCAAGCGTTCAATGGCAGTCAAGCACCCAAGCTAACCTGGCTAACACTGGCAAGCTACTTCCAGACACAAATGAGACTCAGAGAACACCTCACTCTGACAATTTTACTCATCCTAGCAGAGCTGGTTAGGTTGTTTTCATGTTATCTAGAGCGTTGGTGACTGTAACTGTGCTGCTGTCAACATGTTAATTACGCTTTTTTTGCTGACATTTACTGACACCGGCCATATTCAACAGGTGTTGAGCATTCATCAGTTATTCTGCACATCAGTTATTAAGCACCAGAGTGATTTGAATTCGGAGTACATAGCCAGAATGAACAATATCCATTGAAACGCACAATGACTATACCACTTACAGTTGAAGTCTGAAGTTTACATACACCTTACCCAAATACATTTAAACTCAGTTTTTCACAATTCCTGACATATAATCAGAGTAAAAATTCCCTATCTTAGGTCAGTCAGGATCACCACTTTATTTTAAGGATGTGAAATGTCAGAATAATAGAATAATGATGTCAATTAGCCTATCAGAAGCTTCTAAAGCCATGACATAATTTTCAGGAATTTTCCAAGCTGTTTAAAGGCACAGACAACTTAGTGTATGTAAACTTCTGACCCACTGGAATTGTGATACAGTGAATTATAAGTGGAAATAATCTGTCTGAAAATAATTGTTGGAAAAATTACTTGTGTCATGCACAAAGTAGATGTCCTAACCGACTTACCAAACCTATAGTTTGTTAACAAGAAATTTGTGGAGGGGTTGAAAAATGAGTATTAATGACTCCAACCTTAGTGTATGTAAACTTCCGACTTCAACTGTAGCTAAGAATGATGTGAATAATCAAGTCAATAAACGTTGGGTAGTTAGTTAATAATACTGCCTGGCAAGTTTGATGTATTAGTAGCCAACTAACGTTAGGTAGCGAGCTAACACACCAGTACCTACTGCTGTAATGCTATGCGGTTTATAAGGATAGCGTAGCTAACAAATTGTCAGCTAAAATGACATTTAACTTATTTGAAAAGTCATTACTTTATTACATTGCTCAACATTTTCTTAAAATTGTTCATAATTAGTTAAAGCAATGAATTTGTATCTGCTTTCGTCGGACTTCGGCTGCATATTTTCTGCCATTTTCTTCAAATCTGAAAATGTTGTGAAGCCACGACCATTTTCGGAAGAATTACATTATGGTCCATAAAAGCACATAGTGTCCACTGCATGTATACTTCGTATTTTTGTGAATTTAGTTTGCCAAATGTTCCCAGATGTCGTACTAAATATATCCATACTATGAACAATAAGCATACTATATACTCAATTCAAGTCACAAATAGTATGGTTAGTGCGGTTACTATGACTATTCAAACACAGTTCTTGACGTTTTCCTCCGTTGACTGATAGTTTTCGTTTTCATCCTCCTTTATAACAGTATTATTCTTCATACTTCTGCACTTTCGATCAAGTAATTCGGCTTTCATTGTTTTATTATCAAACCGCTGCCTATCTGTAGTGTCTTATAGGGAGTCCACAGTAGTTTTCTGTATCCTATTTTCCGCTCATAATTCGTCCATTTTATTACTATAATCCATTCCTGTTTTTAAGGCCTTAACCTCCCCCAGTAGCCCAGGCAATAGATACATTTTTTTTAACTGCTCGCTCATGCTTCTTCTGGAGACATAGTTATAAAAACATCTCCCTCCAATGTTCCATTTCTAAATTTAGACAGAGGCTTCCCTTCAGTTTTGCTCGCAGAGCTTGAGGAAAGGTCTTCTCTTGTTCGCTTTGGTGTATCTGATTCTTTTTCGAACACATAAAAATGCAGATCAATAAATAGTTCAAGATTCTCTATATTATCCAGAATGTTTGTTTCACAGTGATCAGCTAATCCTCCATTTTTTGTGATTAATTCATGGGACAAGCTGTGCCTGCCACCTGCCACGTCATCAATGAACACACCCGTATTGTTACTTGAGTAAAGCGTAAGTTCTCTCTTGCTATCTACTCTGATTTCAGAGCACGGGTAAGATAGTCTAGCTAGCTACATTTCCAGATATGACACATTTCAAATTTTGACAGAAAGTATTTTTCATTTTAACCTGTCTGGGCCAGTGGGACGCTTGCGTCCCACCCTAATCAACAGCCAGTGGAATCGCGTTGCGCGAAATGCAAAACCTCATAAATGCTATAACTTAAATTTCTCAAACATATGACTATTTTACACCGTTTTATAGATACACCTCTCCTGAATCGAACCGCGTTGTCCGATTTCAAAAAGGCTTTACAGCAAAAGCAAAACATTAGATTATGTTAGGAGAGAACCCAGCCAGAAATAATCACACAGCCATTTTCATAGCAACTAGATGCATCACAAATACCCAAAACACAGCTAAATGCAGCACTAACCTTTGACAATCTTCATCAGATGACAATCCTAGGACATCATGTTACACAATACATGCATTTTTTGTTCGATAAAGTTCATATTTATATATAAAAACAGCATTTTACATCGGCGCGTGACATTCAGAAAATCTTTTCCCTCAAATGCTTCCGATGAATCAGCGCTACAATTTACAAAATTACTATTCAAAAACATTGTTAAAATTTAATATTGTCCTTCAAAGACTTATAGATTAACATGTCTTGAATGCCACTGCTTTGCCAGATTTAAAAATAACTTTACTGGGAAATCACACTTTGCAATAAACGACGTGGTATACCCAGCAAAATAGGCTAGGCTATACATGTTGGAGCCATCTTGGAACGATCAACCATCAAAAATACTATTGTAAATAAAACCTTACCTTTGATTATCTTTATCAGAAAGCACTTCCAGGAATCCCAGGTCCATAACAAATGTAGTTTTGTTCGAAAAAGTTAATCATTTATGTCCCAATTGTTAGCGCGCTCCGAAGGCTACTGAAAATGTACCGTGCTGAGTAGGACTTGTCGTCACGAATGTACAAAAAAAAAATATTTAAGTTCGTTCGAACATGTCAAACATAAATCTTTAGGGCCTTTTTCAACCAGAGCTTCAATAATATTCAATGGGGACGTTTGCATTGTCTTTCAAAACGTTTCGAAAGGGGAGGGTAGCCATGGGTAAATGGCCCTCATAATGGTAAATGGCCCTCCACCTGTGACCACTTTCCACAGCCTCTCTTTCAGTCAGTTTTGATAGTAGGAGACTCAAACCACTTTGTAAAGACTGGGGACATCTAGTGGAAGCCTTAGGAAGTGCTAAATGATTCATAAGCCCCTGTGTGTTTCAATGGCAAATGTTTGAAGTGATATCCACACATCAGATTTCAGTTTCCTGTCAGGATTTGTCTCAGGGTTTTGACTGCCATATGAGTTCTGTTATACTCACAGACACCATTCAAACAGTTTTAGAAACTTTAGGGTGTTTTCTATCCAAATCAAACAATTATATGCATATTCTAGTTACTGGGCAGGAATAGTAACCAGATTAAATCGGGTACGTTTTTTATCCGGCCGTGCAAATACTGCCCCCTATCCCCAACAGGTTATTAAGTTAGTTTACTGTTATCTAGCTAGCTAATGTTAGCTGTATGATCTTATTATTCGTATCTCAGAGCAATTTGCTTTGATAGTTATAGCCTAATGTTAGCTAATTAACATTGAACCTAGTTGGTTAGCTATCTACATATTCATGAAGGGTAGTAACGTCATGAGTTGGGATTATGGTTCATTGTTTACCTAGCTAGCTAGCTACATGTATTAACCTGTTAGGGCTAGGGGGCAGTATTGACACGGCTGGATAAAAAACATACCCGATTTAATCTGGTTACCACTCCTACCCAGTAACTAGAATATGCATATACTTATTACATATGGATAGAAAACACCCTAAATTTTCTAAAACTGTTTGAATGGTGTCTGTGAGTATAACAGAACTCAAATGGCAGGTCAAAACCTGAGAGATTCCTTTACAGGAAGTGGCCTGTCTGACCATTTCTTGAACTTCTTTTCCATCTCTATCATTTACTAAGGATCTCTGCTCTAACGTGACACTTCCCACGTCGTCCATAGGCGCTCAGAGCCCGGGAAAAAACAGAATGTCGTCATTCCAGCCCCAGGCTGAAACACATTATCGCCTTTCTCAAGTGGCCGATCAAGGGACACGGGCTTATGCGCGTGACCCCGACCGCCCCCGCCTTTGGGATTTTTTCCTCTGTTTGCCGAAAAGGAGATTCCCTGTCGGAATATTATCGCTTTTCTACGAGAAAAGTGTCGTAAAAATTGATTTTAAACAGCGGTTGACATGCTTCGAAGTACGGTAATGGAATATTTAGAATTTTATTGTCACGAATTGCGCCATGCGCGTGACACTTCTTTACTATTTCGGATAGTGTCTGGAACGCACGAACAAAACGCCGCTATTCGGATATAACGATGGATTATTTTGGACCAAACCAACATTTGTTATTGAAATAGCAGTCCTGGGTGTGCATTCTGACGAAGACAACAAAAGGTAATCAAACTTTTATAATAGTAAATATGATTATGGTGAGTGCTAAACTTGCCGGGTGTCTAAATAGCGAGCCCGTGAAGCCTGGGCTATGTACTTAGAATATTGCAAAATGTGCTTTCACCAAAAAGCTATTTTAAAATCGGACATATCGAGTGCATAGAGGAGGTCTGTATCTATAATTCTTAAAATAATTGTTATGCTTTTTGTGAACGTTTATCGTGAGTAATTTAGTAAAATGTTAGCGAATTCCCCGGAAGTTTGCGGGGGGTATGCTAGTTCTGAACGTCACATGCTAATGTAAAAAGCTGGTTTTTGATATAAATATGAACTTGATTGAACAAAACATGCATGTATTGTATAACATAATGTCCTAGGGTTGTCATCTGATGAAGATCATCAAAGGTGAGTGCTGCATTTAGCTGTCTTCTGGGTTTTGGTGACATTATATGCTGGCTTGAAAAATGGGTGTCTGATTATTTCTGGCTTGGTACTCTGCTGACATAATCTAATGTTTTGCTTTCGTTGTAAAGCCTTTTTGAAATCGGACAGTGTGGTTAGATTAACGAGAGTCTTGTCTTTAAATGGCTGTAAAATAGTCATATGTTTGAGAAATTGAAGTAATAGGATTTTTAAGGTTTTGAAAATCGCGCCACAGGCTGGCAGTGGCTGTTACGTAGGTGGGACGCAAGCGTCCCACCTAGCCCATAGAGGTTAACAAAAGACTCCACAATGCAAGTAACCATTTCGGGTGCATTCAGTCAGGCCATCTACTCTGATTTCAGAGCACTCTCGTCTGAGTGTGCCAGAGCGCAGAATAGCTGATGAATGCTCAATACCCGTTGAATATGGCCGGTGTCAGTAAACATTGGCAAAAAAGAGTAATTAAATTGTTGCCAGCAGCATCAACGCTCTGGATAACATGAAAATATCCTAACCAGCTCTGCTAGGGCAAGTAAAATGGTCAGTGGGGTGTTCTCTCATTTGCTTCTGGAAATAGCTAGCCAATGTTAACCAGTTAGCTTGGGTGCTTCACTGCCGTTGTGAGGTCAGAATGCTCGGATCAACCCAACTCATCGGCCAGAGCGTCCAGTGTGCGCTCTGAACACTCCGAGAGCAAAACGCTCTGAATTTACTAACAGACAATCTGACAACGCTCTGAATTTATGAATGCACAGAGGGCACTCTGGCACTTCAGATTGAATTCACGAACACACCCTTCAATAGAATGTCACTGCGACAACTGTTGATAGACGTAACGTTAGCTGGTAAATTCGCTCTGGCTTCGTACTCCAATTTCAGAGCACTGAGTGTGCCAGAGTGCAGAATAATTGAGGAATATACGAATGCTCAACACCCATTGAATATGCAAAAAAATTGATGCCAGCAGCACAGTTGCAGTCAACAAAGCTCTGGATAACATAAAAACAGCCTAACCAGCTCTTCTAGCTTCTTAGGGCTAGGCCCCTTTTTTCTCAATTTCCACCTGAATGACGTGCCCAAAGTAAACTGCCTGTTGCTCAGGCCCTGAAGCCAGGATATGCATATAATTGGTACCATTGGAAAGAAAACACTTTGAAGTTTGTAGAAATGTTAAAATAATGTAGGAGAATATAACAATAGATCTGGTAGGAGAAAATCCAAAGAAAATAGAGAGACCATCCTCTTACAATGGAAAGTATAGGGGCATACTGAATTCTAGCTCCAAGGATGCAATTCCTATGGCTTCCACAGGGTGTCAGCAGTCTATGTTCAAGGTTTCAGACTTGTAACATCCAAAACGAATAAGAAATATGAGTTTTAGTACAGGGACACAGTCTTGGAAATTCGTGTTTGGGCGCGTCATGAAGACAAGCCCCACCTGCTAAAATCAGTTTCCTACTGAACATACTTCTTTCCGTAAGAAATATTATGGTTTGATTACATTTCAGGGTCTCTGAGGAGTAAATAGAAATGTATTTTGACTTGTTAGATTTTCGGATTCCTTTCTCTATATGTTGAACGAGTGGATTACTCAAATCGATGGCGCCAACTAAACATACTTTTTGGGATATAAAGAAGGATTTTATCTAACAAAACAACACTACATGTTATAGCTGGGACCCTTTGGATGACAAATCAGAGGAAGATTTTCAAAAAGTAAGTGAATATTTAATCGCTATTTGTGAATTTATGAAACCTGTGCCGGTGGAAATATATTTTGATGTGGGGCGCTGTCCTCAAACAATCGCATGGCATGCTTTTGCTGTAATAGCTACTGTAAATGGGACGGTGCCGTTAGATTAACAAGAATTGAAGCTTTCAACCAATATAAGACACTTGTATGTACCTAAATGTTTAATATCCATAATTTTACGATTATTTATTTGAATTGCGCACCCTCCAGTTTCACCGGAAGTTGTCCCGCTAGGCTCTAGGGTGAGTAATGGTCAGTGAGCTGTTCTCTGATTTGTGTCTGGAAGTAGCTAGCAAGTGGTCACATGTATTGTATCGCATATCTGATGATCTGCAGACTATGCCACCTTTTTCTTTCATGCTTGGCTAGTACTCTAGTTCCATCAAAGTATGCATTTAGGTTAGTGGCACAATCAATAGAACAACACAACTGTGATTAAATATCAGACAACCCACCTTCATGAACACAAGGAAGAATTTCCTGATATTACACAACACTGACAACTAAGTTATGGGGGTTGAGTGCTTTCTCTGCAGAGGTGCCGGTGTGCGAAGATTGAGGAATGGTGTACCTGTACTTTGCCTCTCAGTGCCTGGTCAGCATCCCAAATTGCACCCTTTTCCCAATTTAGTGCACTACTTTTGACCAGGACCCATAGGGTTTGGGATGCAGCCCTAGTCTCTCTGTCAAAGTGCTCTGTGTATTGAGGAGGGTGCAGCGCTCCCAGACATTTTAGCTGGTGCAGCAATCTCACAAGCAGCCACTTCTCTCAAAAACGGAATCTGTCAGCCTAATGCCTAGAGGACTGGCAAAGTGGTGCACTATGAGAACGCTTTGCCTCTGCTCTGCCAGTCATTCAAATCAAAAGGGGATGACAACACTGAAAGATAGTTATGGATAGTGGTTGGGAAGGAGGCAGTCATGAATTCACTAAATGGAATGTTGCTTTACCCCAGGTAGTATTTTACTTGAACTTTTATGTGTGGTAAACAATGATAACAATAATGTTTATCGCAGAAACCTGGGAAACAGGACTGATGGGATTCAATAGAGGTGTTTACTTTGGCAAAACAATCACTTTCCCTTTAACTCGTCATGACTGAAATGTTCACAACTTTTACCTCTCCCTGTGCGACTGTATTGTACAGAACAAACATGTTCCGTAGATCTCTGAGCACATAATTAATATCATATTGTTGGACGGTGCAATTGAACTCCAGTCCTGGAGGGCCGAATGAAGTACTGCTGGATGTCTTTTCTACCCAGTAGTAAATTGATAGATTAATGTCAATGATTGGCCAGAGAGTTCACTCAGTTGGTGTGCCAGATCTGAATCAGTCCCTGATTAGGAGAGAAATAAAAACAAAAAACTGGATGAACTCCAAAACTGTTTTGGCCCTGGAATTGAATATCCCTGCTTCGGCCATGGAACTATTTTCTATTTCTGACACACTGGTGGGATCAGGGTTCTGTACTAGATCCCAATGAGAAAATAGTAACAAAAAAATGGCCATCTGAGGACCAACACATCTTCATTGAAGATGTGAAGGAGAAAACTAGAGCACATCCTCTAAGATGTCAGATGTATCACATTTAATTCCCCCCCACACTCCTTCTTCTCCGTATCTATCTCTGTACAACCACATCTTTAATAATTTCACCTGAAAAATTTCTGTTCTGTGCTAGCCACTGTAGCCGCAGGTAAATGCTGTGAATTTGGGGACAATGGAGGGGCTGTTGTGTGTGCGTGCGTAGGCATAAACAGAAATTACAAAATACAATTACAAATACAATTACAAAATAACCTAAAGACCAACGTATCAAAATAAATTTCAACATACATTTGCAAAGTATTGTATTTAATTAAAATACATTAGCAAGCAGCCCTTAACAACCACAACATTCTCAGTAATGGTTATAGAAACATTTTACTTGCTATGACTGTGATGTGTTTTTTTATCTACCTTAGTTGAATTCACTGCCTGTAAGTTGCTCTGCACAAGAACATTTGCTGAATGACCAAAAGGTAAATGTGAAAATGAACAACTGCAAAGCACACTGTTTTTTTGGGGCCTTGTTTCAGGCATGTAGTTCATTAGACTAATACTCAGCATGGTTTGCAAGTGTCCATTTTTACATTTACATTTTGGTCATTTAATTGTGCCATCAGACTTCTGATACCAGTACAGGCTGAAAGGGGGCCACAAAATTGTGAACCGCTATGAACCAATTGGGTCCTGCTTTATAGACATGCTGCCTATAAATGCTTCATAAAGTCTTAATAAATCCTTCATAAACACTACAAAAATGCATTACAAATAATCTATAACTGTATGTCATGCTTTATAAAGGGTTCATAAATTTGCCATAACTGTGTGATATAAGGGTGGCATAAGTACCGCTTAATAAAGGGCTTATAAATAATATTAAATCGAGGCTTCACAAAGCATGTATAACCTTGTCATGCATCTTAGAAGAAAATTGAAATTCCAGGATATTGGGTTTGATTCCCAGACCACCTATACGTAGAAAAGCATTTACGCATGACTAAGTGTACGCAGCATTTGTGTATTGGAGTCAATTATAATTCTTAATTGATCTACCATTTCTATCATAGGCCACTGTAATCGATGGGGGCTCTGGGCGGTACCATTCGTGCTCATCTAATGAAGGTGCACATGGATCAGATTTAAACTTTGAAGACCGAGATCAAGTCATTGAAGGCAGACCAGCAGAAAGAGAAACATTATCTAAGGGCAGAGATACGGGCGAAAGCTGATGTATTGGTCCAGAGCCAGGCGGCATTGGTGGAGAGTCAGGCGGAGAATGGCGCGTTAAAGAGGGTGAGGAACGAGATGGAGTCCCAATCCAGGCACACACACCTGTGAGCTCTGGAACTCCACCTCCGACAGGCAGAGTCAACATATCTGGCAGGTTCATCAGGTCGTCGGTTCACCCTGACATTTCCATTCCTCTTCTGACAACAGAACTTCACCAACTGCTCACCAGGCACAGCAAGCGCCGTCCGGACCGTTATGCTGTTCTGCTATTCCAAGGATGTGTAACCGAAGAGAGATACCATGAGTGGACACAAAATACCAACTGGTATGGATCCTGAGGCAAATGTGGCTTACCAGTGAACCTCTGGGTGTTCATCATTAATACTGTTTCAGAAGTTTCTGTCCATGACTGATGCAACCCGAAAAAGCATTAAAGACAGAGTTAATGAGTACTTGAGGTCACGAGAAAGTCTGGACATGGCCTGCTCTCCCTTATGTAAGGTATAAGGCACTTTACCATGTTTATTACAGTATGTACTGTATGCTATGTTTACTTGTCAGATTGCACAGTATCCTAATAAACAAAATGCTTTAAATGCTTTATTATCCAAATGTTTAAAGTGCGTGTGGGCGACCTCATGCAACCATAAAATGTTGGATAAAGCATATACTGTACAGTACTGTATTTCTTCATCGGCATCTTTAACCTGTTATGGCTAGTGGGCAGTGTTTTCACAGCCGGATAAAAAACGTACCCGATTTAATCTGATTATTACTCCTGCCCAGAAACTAGAATATGCATATAATTATTAGCTTTGGATAGAAAACACTCCAAAGTTTCTAAAACTGAGAAGATTCCATGCAGGAAGTGCCCTGTCTGACAATTTCTTGCCCTTCTTGATTATCTCTATCGAATACAGGGGATCTCTGCTGTTACGTGACACTTCCTACGGCTCCCATGGGCTCTCAGAAGGCGGCAAAAAGCTGAATCGTGGCTTTGCAGGCTCTGGCTGAAAAAAAGTAGCGCGTTTGGATAGTGGCTGGTCACAGTACTGTGAGACTCAGGCTCATGCCCGAGTCAACCCCATGGTTTATTTTCTTTCATCTTTTTACCTAAACGCAGATTCCCGGTTGGAATATTATCACTTTTTTTACGAGAAAAATTGCATAAAAATTGATTTTAAACAGCGGTTGACATGCTTAGAAGTACGGTAATGGAATATTTAGAAATCTTTTGTGACGAAATGCGCCATGCTCGTGACCCTTATTTACACTTCGGATAGTGTCTTGAACGCACGAACAAAACGCCGCTATTTGGATATAACAATGGATTATTTTGAACCAAACCAACATTTGTTATTGAAGTAGCAGTCCTGGGAGTGCATTCTGATGAAGAACACCAAAGGTAATCAAACTTTTCTAATAGTAAATCGGAGTTTGGTCAGGGCTAAACTTGGTGGGTGTCTAAATAGGTAGCCGTGATGGCTGGGCTATCTACTCAGAATATTGCAAAATGTGCTTTCACCGAAAAGCTATTTTAAAATCGGACACCTCGATTGCACAAAGGAGTTCTGTATCTATAATTCTTAAAATAATTTATGTTTTTTGTGAACGTTTATCGTGAGTAATTTAGTAAATTCACCGGAGGTATGCTAGTTCTGAACGTCACATGCTAATATAAAAAGCTGGTTTTTGATATAAATATGAACTTGATTGAACAAAACATGCATGTATTGTATAACATAGGTGTGTCATCTGATGAAGATCATCAAAGGTTAGTGCTGCATTTAGCTGTGGTTTTGTTTTTTGTGACATTATATGCTAGCTTGAAAAATGGGTGTCTGATTATTTCTGGCTGGGTACTCTGCTGACATAATCTAATGTTATGCTATCGCTGTAAAGCCTTTTTGAAATCGGACAGTGTGGTTAGATAAAGGAGAGTCTTGTCTTTAAAATGCTGTAAAATAGGCATATGTTTGAAAAATTCAAGTTTTTGTATTTTTGAGGAATTTGTAATTCGCGCCACGCCTATCATTGGATATTGGAGCAGGTGTTCCGCTGCGGAACGTCTAGATGTAAGAGGTTAATGCTTTCGTTAATAAAATAATGATAAAAATAGTCTTTCAAAATGCAGATGTATATTTCGTTATGAATCCATAATGAATTTCTATGGGAATAAATATCACTGAATGAGAAATATTGGAATAAAGTAGGTTAATGAAGGTAAACAAATTGTTGCTTAATGGAAAATACTCTTTCAAAATTAATGGAAGATACAGAATTCAGAGGTAAAGACAGCACTGCTCTGAGACAAGCATGGGGACTGGTCTTGATAAATCAACAAGATTTTTATTTTCACTGAATCTCCGTTTGGGCATTGGTTACACTACAATTAGGGTGTGGAAATGTCAGGATTATTTTGCTCTTACTGTAGTACTGTAGCCTACTCCCGACCGGTTATATTGTACAGTGCCATTATGGGCTATTAGTAGGACAATAGACTATTGCCAAGAAGGAGGGTTGTAGGAGAATTGTATCATAAAACGTATTTCTTTTTTAGGTTGGCTGTATCACAAGCGGCCGGGATTGGGAGTCCCATAGGGCGGCGTACAATTGGCCCAGCGTCATCCGGGTTAGGGGACAGTGTCAAGGATGTCGTAAGGTTTGGACCAAAAAGCAGCGGGAACATGTATATTCATCTTCTTTATTGAGAAAAGAAGGAAAAAACTAACAAAACACACATACAAAACACAACGAACGACACTAACAGTCCTGTCAGGTGCTCAGACACTAAACAGGAAACAACTACCTACAAATCCCAATACAAAAACACCCCTATATATAGGACCTTCAATCAGAGGCAATGAGGAACAGCTGCCTCCAATTGAAGGTCCATCAAAACCCTAAACATAGAACTAGAAGGACTAGATTAGAACATAGAAATAACTAACATAGAACATAAACCAAAGAACCCCGGAACACATAAAACAAACACCCCTCTACCTAAATACATACCCCAACAAACCCCGAACCACACAATACAAACACCCCCTGCCACGTCCTGACCAAACTACAATAACAAATAACCCCTTTACTGGTCAGGACGTGACAGACAGTTTGGCCGGCCAGGATGTCCTTGTCCAAAAAATAGGCACAGTGGTTTCTCTCCCTCTAAAAACAGAAGTAAATATTTTGACCTTTATAAATATTATTTTGCCTTTTATTTGGATTACAATCGCTCACTTTAGGTTATTTGAAAAGAAAATCATCTCCAAAATATAAATATTTTTTAAACAAAGCGATTATTTGTATTATTAGTAATTTCGAATTACATAAAAGTCCCTTAGATATTCTCCCAGATCAGATTTTCCGTAACGAAAAATGCCCCTTAGACATTAACCTCTCTAGGGTCGGTGGGACGAAATCGTCCCACCTACGCAACAGCCAGTGTAATCATGTTGCGCGTTATTCAAATACCTTAGAAATGCTATTACTTCAATTTCTCAAACATATTACTATTTTACACCATTTTAAAGACAAGACTCGTTAATCTAACCACACTGTCTGATTTCAAAAAGGCTTTACAACGAAAGCAAAACATTAGATTATGTCAGCAGAGTACCCAGCCAGAAATAATCAGACACCCATTTTTCAAGCTAGCATATAATGTCACATAAACCCAAACCACAGCTAAATGCAGCACTAACCTTTGATCTTCATCAGATGACAATCCTAGGACATTATGTTATACAATACATGCATGTTTTGTTCAATCAAGTTCATATTTATATCAAAAACCAGCTTTTTACATTAGCATGTGACGTTCAGAACTAGCATACCCCCCGCAAACTTCCGGTGAATTTACTAAATTACTCACGATAAACGTTCACAAAAAAACATACCAATTATTTTAAGAATTATAGATACAGAACTCCTTTATGCACTCGCTATGTCCAATTTTAAAATAGCTTTTCGGTGAAAGCACATTTTGCAATATTCTGAGTAGATAGCCCGGCATCACAGGGCTAGCTATTTAGACACCCACCAAGTTTAGCCCTCACCAAAGTCAGATTTACTATAAGAAAAATGTTATTACCTTTGCTGTTCTTCGTTCTTCGTCAGAATGCACTCCCAGGACTTCTACTTCAATAACAAATGTTGGTTTGGTTCAAAATAATCCATAGTTATATCCAAATAGCGGCGTTTTGTTCGTGCGTTCAAGACACTATCCGAAAGGGTAAAGAAGGGTGACGCGTTTTGTGAAAAAAACATCTAAATATTCCATTACCGTACTTCGAAGCATGTCAACCGCTGTTTAAAATCAATTTTTATGCCATTTTTCTCGTAAAAAAGCGATAATATTCCGACCGGGAGTCTGTGTTTTAGTACAAAGAGAGAGAAAATAAAAACATGGGATCGCCTTGTGCACACGCCTCAGTCTCATTGTCCTCTGATAGACCACTTACCAAAGGCGCTAATGTTTTTCAGCTAGGGGCTGCCTCGACATCATTCAGCTTTTTCCCGGGTTCTGAGAGCCTATGGGAGCCGCAGGAAGTGTCACGTTACAGCAAAGATCCTAAGTTTTCAATAAAAAGAGTCAAGAAGCCCAAGGAATGGTCAGAGAGGGCACTTCCTGTACAGAATCTTCTCAGGTTTTTGCCTGCCATATGAGTTCTGTTATACTCACAGACACCATTCAAACAGTTTTAGAAACTTTAGGGTGTTTTCTATCCAACGCCAATAATTATATGCATATTCTAGTTTCTGGGCAGTAGTAATAACCAGATTAAATCGGGTACATTTTTTATCCGGCCGTGCAAATACTGCCCCCTACCCTCAACAGGTTAATTTAGAATCCCCAATCCTCTAAATCTAATTATTGGCGGAGAGTCACGTCATTGATTTTTTTGTGTCGATATACTGTAGGCATACCGTAGAGCGACTTGAGTCTCACTATTGTTGAGTAATGTGCTGTAGGTCTTATTTATTTATAAAACATATTGAAGTTAGAAGCAATAGGATTTGTTGCAATAGCCTAACCGCATCTGGTCAGCTATTTCACCACTGTTTCGCACTGCTCTGAGACAAGCATGGGGACTGGTCTTGATAAATCAATGAGATTTTTGTTTTCTGAATCTCCTTTTTGGTATTGGTTAGACTACAATTAGGGTGTGGAAATGTTATGCTCGTATTACTGTAGCCTACTCCCAAACGTCACGTTCTACAGCGGCACATTTTCCTAATGGAAACCCTGAGGGTTTCATTTTTTCATTTTTCTTGGAATAGAAACGCTATAATATTAATCAAATTAATTAAGCTAAATTTCTTAAAATCCATCCCATATACTATGTTCTTACAAAAAAAGATTTTACATTCTCTAGTCCAGCCGATATTGAAGGTTATCAAATGCTTCTCAAAGATGCCCTCTGATGGTCAAACTAGCACTAACTAGCATTAATGGTAACAACGGCTGACAATTAAATAACGTGGCATAGAATTATGTGGCATCCCGCAAGGTGTGCTGCAGTATGACACAACTTTTACAGGAAGAACCACTGTACATGCTTCAAGCAGACCACCATAGTCCCTGTGCCCAAGGAAGCGAAGGTAACGTGCCTAAATGATTACCGACCCCGTAGCACTCATGTCGGTAGCCATGAAGTGCTTTGAAAGCCTGGCCATGGCTCACATCAACAGCATCCTACCGGACCTCTTAGACCCACTCTAATTTGCATGATGCAATCTCAATCGCACTCCACACTGCCCTTTCCCACCAGGACAAAAGGAACACCTACAGTGGGGAGAACAAGTATTTGATACACTGCCGATTTTGCAGGTTTTCCTACTTACAAAGCATGTAGAGGTCTGTAATTTTTATCATAGGTACACTTCAACTGTGAGAGACGGAATTTAAAACAAAAATCCAGAAAATCACATTGTATGATTTAAGTAATTATTTTGCTCATCACTAAGCTAAGGACCCAGGGACTAAACACCTCCCTCTGCAACTGGATCCTGGACTTCCTGACGGGCCATCTTCAGGTGGTAAGAGTAGGCAACAACACGCCTGTCACACTGATCCTCAACACTGGGGCCCCTCAGGGGTGTGTACTTATTCCCCTAATGTCTGGGCTGATAATGTAAGAAATAACACATAAAATAACGAAATACTGCAAAGTTGCCTAGGAGCTAGAAGCACGGCTACCCTATCTGTCGGCTCCATTTTGAAGTGACCAAAGGTGACTGACTTTATAGTAAGTACAGAGTCATATATGTAGGTGTTATAAATGACCAAATGGGTCTGACTTCATAGTAAGTACAGCGTCATATGATATAAGGCATTTATGCATGTGTTATGAATGACCAAAAGGGTCTGACTTTATAATAAGATATAGAGTACAGCGTCATATGATATAAGGAATTTATGGATGTGTTATGAATGACTGAAGGTGTCTCACTTCAAACTAAGTATTACAGGACACTACATAAAGTGTCAATTAATAGGTTATTAACGTTCTGCCGATTTATGAAGGTTCTCTCATGATCCACAGGTTACTGTAGGGTGTGAGAGGTATTTAAATGGGTTGATGGACCTGCAAAGCTTGCGTTTCTGTGTGTTTGCATCAGAAACAAGATCATTTAGAGTAGTCCAACCTGAGACTACCACACCAGGTATTCCTCTTCGGTTCCCATGCTGGAGACCAGGGCTTGATTACAACCTGCTACAATGGTGCCAACATTTTGTGGCTGATCTTTCAGCGGGGGAGTGGGTGATGGTGTCAAAGACCTGACTGGGCCCAGCATCGCTCATTTTTGGCTCATTTTTGTTGTGTGTGTGTGTTTGTGTACTGAGGAACAGTTTGGCTTCAGAGCGAAACACTCCACAAATACAGCCAACTACTTTCTTCTGGAAAATGTGAAGTCCAAGAAGGACAAAGGGGGCGTTGTTGGGGCTGTGTTTCTGGACCTAAGGGAGGCTTTTGATACTGTTAACCATGAAATTCTCATCACAAAATTGTCCAAGTTCAACTTTTCCCCCGATGCCTTGAGATGGATGAAATCATACCTTGAAGGCAGAACTCAGTGTGTCAGAGTGAGCAATGAGCTGTCGCCCACTCTTAGCTATGATGTGGCGTGCCCCAAGGGTCAATACTGGGACCCCTGCTGTTCAGCCTGTACATTAATGATCTGCCTTATGTCTGTACTGGGTCTGAAGTTCAAATGTATGCAGCTGATACGGTGATATATGTGCATGGAAAGAGTAAACAACAAACTGCACAAGAACTCACTACTGTAATGGTCCAGGTTACAAAGTGTCTCAGTGACTCGTGTTTGCGTCTCAAGGTGAAAAAAACTGTCTGCATGTTCTTCACAAAGAGGGCAACAGATGCTACTGAGCCAGGTGTCTATGTGTCAGGGGAGAAGCTCCAGTTGGTATCTGATTTTAAGTACCTTGGCATCATATATGATTCCAACCTCTTTTAAAAAGCAGCTGAAAAAGGTAATTAAAATAACCAAATTCAACCTAGCTAATTTCCGATTGATATGAAATTGTTTGACTACAGAGGTAGCAAAACTGTACTTCAAATCTATGACTTATTAACATACTGCTTGACTAGTTGGGTCCAAGCTTGCTGTACAACATTAAAACCCATTCAGTCTGTCTACAAACAGGCTCTCAAAGTGCTTGATAGGAAGCCCAATAGCCATCATCACTGTTACATCCTCAGAAGGCATGAGCTCGGAAAATCTTGTGCAATACATATTCAAGATCCTAAATGGCCTGGCTCCCCCTCCACTCAGTATTTTTGTTAAAAAGAAAACCCAAACCTATGGCAGCAGATCCACAAGGTCCGCCATGAGAGGTGACTGTATAGCTCCCTTAAGGAAAAGCACCTTTAGTAAATCCGCTTTCTCTGTGTGTGTGTGTGTGTGTGTGTGTGTGTGTGTGTGTGTGTGTGTGTGTGTGTGTGTGTGTGTGTGTGTGTGTGTGTGTGCATGCATGTGAAACCGACGTCACTCCCAGAACTCATCCCTCTCTGCTCTCCTCCTCCAGGACCTCATCCCTCTCTACTCTCCTCCTCCAAAACATTATCCCTCTCTTCCTCACCAGGGAGCCAGGCTGGCTGGGGCTGCAGGATGTGGGGTGGTTTTGTGTTAACTTCTTGCGGATCATTGGGACGCTAGCATCCCATCAGGCCAAAATCCGGTGAAATCGCAGAGCGCAAATTTCAAATTAAATTACTATAAATATTTGTTAACCCCGCCGCCGTGTCAGATTTCAAAAAGGCTTTACGGTGAAAGTAAACCATACGATTATCTGAGGACAGCGCCCAGCACACAAATGCATAACAAATCATTTTCAACCAGGGAGTTAAGACACGAAAGTCAGAAATAGCGATATAATATATGCCTTACCTTTGAAGATCTTCTTCTGTTGGCACTTCAAAAGGTCCCAGTTACATTACAAATCGTCCTTTTGTTTGATAAAGTCCTTTATATCCATAAAAACTCAGTTTAGCTGGCGCGCTTCAGTCAATAATCCACTCGGTTTCCTTCCTTCAAAATGCATACAAAATGAATCCCAAACGTTACCAATAAACTTATCCAAACAAGTCAATCAACATTTATAATCAAACCTTAGGTACCCTAATATGCAAATAAAATATACAATTTAAGACGGAGAATCGTTATTGTCTTTACCAGAGATAAACAAAAAGAACGCGCTCTCTCGGCCATGCGATTGGAAACACTACAGCCAAAATGGGAGCCACTTAGAAAAGCTACAACTTCTCCCTCATTTTTACAAAAACCAGCCTGAAACTCTTTCTAAAGACTGTTGATATCTAGTGGAAGCCCTAGGAACTGCAATCGGGGCCGATTTCGCCCTATTATAAAAGTGCCAGCCATTGAAATCAGTGGTATGCTGAATTTTTCGGTTGTTGATGGTTTGTCCTCAGGGTTTCGCCTGCCATTTCAGTTATGTTATACTCACAGACATTATTTTAACAATTGTAGAAACTTTAGAGTGTTTTCTATCCAAATCTACCAATTATATGCATATCCTAGCTTCTGGGCCTGAGGAGCAGGCAGTTTACTTTGGGCACGCTTTTCATCCTGATGTCAAAATACCGCCCCCATCCCAAAGAAGTTAACTCAGTTCGTCAAGGCAAGCAAGAGGCCAGCAGTGTCCTTCTGACCTGGCATGTGGCGCACAAACGCAAAATCAATGGAAGAAAAAGGGTTTTAAACTCAAAAGTCATTGACATTTAAAGTTTTCCTGCATTAGGCTCTGCATAAGGCCCCCTGTCATTTTCAGGAGAGATTGCTAGTGTAGGAGGAGCTTGATCTTGTTGAAGTTGTTCTACTGAAGTTGCCCATTGGTTGCGGACCTGAGGCAACCACATGTAATTTGTTATTTCAGTGCTCAGTATTGTGCTCTCTGTCAAACGAGAGCTTCACATTGGAGCCTGTGTACAATGGAGCATGAGTACCAGTTTGGAAAATACTGGGCATTTCTTAATATAGTAAGCAAAGAATTGTTCCCTGAAGAACTCCTGTCCTTGGGTTCCCGAGGACAACTGGTGCCAATGTTATGGATGAAATCACATGTTGTAATTAATCATGTTTGATCTCATTATTATTCTTCATAGTTGCACCTATATTTTGTGACCCAGCTAGTGCATCAGTGCTGTAGAAATGAAGTAATTGTAGTGAACATGATGCAAGCGCAGGGCGCAGCAGGTGTTTATTGTAAAGGACCACAGGAGGAGGCAGGTAGCTGGGTCCAGGGCAAGGCAGAAGGTCATACACAGGGGGTCCAAAAAGGCAACAGTACAGGGAGGGAAAAGGCTAGTAACGTCGTCTGGGAGATCAGGCAATAGGTTGATAACAGGAAATCCGATAGGCTAAAGTACAGGCAGGGAATAGGCAAAAGGCTTCATTAGTGAGGCAGGCCAAAACTATCATACACGGGAGGATTAAATTACGAGAAAAACAGCGCTTCGACTAGAAGTGTGTCACAAAACAAACAATACCTCACAATGAAGGGGTGCAAAGAACTGAACTAAATAGTGTGTGATAATGACATACAGGTGTGTGAACAGGTGATCAGAATTCAGGTGATTGGGATCTGGAGAGTGAGCTGCATTCAGGGGATCTATGTGTTTGAGAGTGTGAGCTGGAAAGTGTGCTGCGTTCAAGGGATCTACGTGTTTGAAAGTGTGAATTGGAAGCAGACGTTACTGTAATGAAGTGTGCTTGCTGCTGTAAAGAACATAACTGTGACTATAAATCCCTACACCTGGTCCACCAACAGTCACACAGAAATCACAGATCACATTACAGGAACATTTGTGCCCAGTATGAGCACACACACACACACACACACACACACACCCTTAAGTGTCACAGATTGAGGTTTTCATTTATCCAACGCCCCATTATCCTGGCATTATGCCTCCTCTCTCATCCTAATAGTAGTTTTGTCCAGGCAGAGCTGTGTCCTGTTCCTCTCAGACGAGCTGGTTAGCAGGTGAAGATAAAGCACCACATAGACACATACACCCCACTGATTTCTTTAATGAACAAAGCCCAATGTTATTCTGTGCTTGCTCGAGACAAAAGCAGACAATCGTATTACCACCATTAGGGGAGCTTTCAGGTGGTGAATGTTCCAATGTCTCCTCCAATGTCTGCTATACCTCGTTACCTTAATGCTTGTAAAAAGCAGATAATATTTTACCACCTAAGTAGAATAGTATACAAATATGCAGATGGGGATAAGACTCACTTAGTGCCTTGCTGGTATTACCTCAGCACAGCATAACCTGGTAGCTACCTCAGTCAACCAACTGAGTAAGCTATACCTCAGATCAGTCAAGCTGCTTCAGTTTGGCAAAGTATACTCCAACCCAGTCTAGTTTAGTCAAGCCTACCCCAATCGAAAACCATCCCAGAGCATCTCAGCAAGCCAGGCTGAGTTTAGCCCAACCATGCATGGCATGGTTCAGTGCAGATCACAGCAGCCTAGCATACTGATACTGATCTGATGCCGTCTGCATCACTGAACAGTGGTGGTGGTGGTGGTGTGTGTAATGAATGGTAATTCACTGTAATAAAAGACTGACCTGGTCATGCAACAGGGCCTGCAGGCATACAACTCTACCACCCACTACAGAGAGAGAGGCTGATATCACAAATCACAGAGAGATTCAAGTTTGGAAGACAGTGATTAAAAGACAGATTAAGAGAGAGAGAGAGAGAGAGAGAGAGAGAGAGAGAGGAAAGGAGAGACATAGCAGCTACACTATAATTCCATCCATTCATTCATTAAAATGTATTCCAATTCCGGTACGTCTTCATGTACTGTACCTACAAATGATTATAATAAACTTGACCGCCTGACTTACTCAATATTTTCCACAATGCCTATCTATAGCCTTTGAGTGTCAATATGTGTCACACCCTGATCTGGTTCACCTGTCCGTGTGATTGTCTCCACCCCCTCCAGGTGTCACTTATTATCCCCGGTGTTTATATCCCTGTGTTTCCTGTCTTTCTGTGCCAGTTCGTCAACCAGTGTTTTTCCTTGTTCCTATTTTTCCCAGTCTCTGTTTGTTTCTAGTCCTCCTGATTTCGACCCTTGCCTGTCCTGACTCCGAACCCGCCTGCCTGACCACTCTGCCTGTTCTGAGTACCAGCCTGCCTATCCCCTTGTACTGTTTTTGGACTCAGATCTGGTTTCTGACCCATGCCTGGCCTGACCTCGAGACTGCCTATCGTCTGGTACTGTTTGGACTGACCTGGTTTATGAACTCTTGCCTATCCCCGACCTGCCTTTGCCTACTCCTTTTGTTTTAATAAATATCGGAGCGCTACCATATGTCTCCTGTGTCTGCATTTGGGTCTCACCTTGTGCCCTTATAATATGAAGATTAATGGCACCTGTCGTGGAAATTCAGTACTGAGAGAGACTTGGTCAATTCTTCAAACGATCATCTTTATTTAATTTCGATTAATTATTGCAATAATTAAACCGTCAGCCCCACAGTCGTTCTGACTGTTAAGCTGAGAGTCTAAATCATACAGACAATGCACAGTTTATGTAGCCAATACCCAGAATGATTGGTTCCACCCCTCCAATATAGATTGAGGGGCAACATAAGCCACTTTGGGCTCATCCTGTCTTTATCTGCCACTGGCATTATTTTAACCCCCGACCCTGGACTAATTTCCCAGGCCAGGATGTCTAAGAACCATTGAGGCCTTTGTTCTACTCCTCTCTATCCCAGTTACAACAACCCCACATCCTGTCACTGGAATGCCAGCTGTAGGTTTTATCACCAGGAATAAAGAGTGGACACCATAAAACTCAGCATTAGCAGGACAGAAATCTCACTGTTTTAAGTAAATAATTGTTACATATCCCTACAACAAATAAGGTGAATACATAATTTTTCTGTCACACACCCTAGCAACATTAATGTAAAGTGCCCATATTCGGGCACCCTATTTGATTTTTTTCATTCAATTCAGTCTGGTATGAGAACGGTAACCCTATCTGCAAAAGGTAACCCCTGTCTGCGGAAAGCTGAGTATCTTGGCTATTGATCGTTGCCTTGAAATCTTTGGTATGACTTACTACCATATATGGGCATACAAATTCATAAGGGCAGGCCGAGCCGATGACCTCATTTCAAGATGGCTGCTACCAACATTCCGGTTAGCGTTGTGAAGCATAAACGAAGAAAAAAACGCAGAATACGTTGATACACATAGAAAGCCGGAACTCCACAGATCATGAGGATATCTTATTTGTTTGCCTGTGCCCTACCGTTATTGATAACCATCACCGGGAGTCAAAATGTTTATTTTACACAATGTTTTCACCAAACATCTTACAAGGTGAGCTTCGATTTGGTCTGTGTTTGAGCTATCCCTACATGGGGGTATCAAATTAATCCTTAGAGTGGTAGGAACACATCTAGCCTATTGCCAATGTTATCTGATGATGGATGACTTAATGGCAACATTGAATGTCCACCGAGTGACTATATCTTTGCGCATCAAAAATATAATGTTGCCTGCATACGCGCTGTAGGCATCCATATCCCCTGTATGTCCCCCAACACCACTACAATGTTTGAGAGAGGTTGGTGTTGTAGAACTTTTGTTTTTATAGTGAACAATAACATTTAGGCACATCCACTGTGCAAAAACAGTCCAATTACCACATTAGGACTTTGGAGAGGTTGAAAGGAAACTTGAATGTACCCTGGATACTCCATAACACCACCACAATGTTTGAGGGAGGTTGATATGGTAGAAATTGTGTTTTTATACAGAACAAATTGCATTTAGGGATTGAAAATATGTACTAGCACTGGAATTTTCAAATTTACAGACATGGAGAGGTTATGGGACACTTGGAAACGTCCCGTGAACACACATGACACCACCTACTAAAACATATTTTTTAAATATTTTTTTTTCACCTTTATTTAACCAGGTAGGCTAGTTGAGAACAAGTTCTCATTTGCAACTTCGACCTGGCCAAGATAAAGCATAGCAATTTGACACATACAACAACACAGAGTTACACATGGAATAAACAAAACATACAATCAATAATACAGTAGAACATAAGAAAACAAAAAGTATATATACAGTGAGTGCAAATGAGGTAAGTTAAGGCAATAAATAGGCCATGGTGGCGAAGTAATTACAATATAGCAATTAAACACTGGAATGGTAGATGTGCAGAAGATGAATGTGCAAGTAGAGATACTGGGGTGCAAAGGAGCAAGATAAATAAATAAATACAGTATGGGGATGAGGTAGGTAGGTAGATAGATGGGCTGTTTACAGATGGGCTATGTACAGGTGCAGTGATCTGTGAGCTGCTCTGACAGCTGGTGCTTAAAGCTAGTGAGGGAGATATGAGTCTTGAGCTTCAGAGATTTTTGCAGTTCGTTCCAGTCATTGGCAGCAGAGAACTGGAAGGAAAGATGACCAAAGGAGGAATTGGCTTTGGGGGTGACCAGTGAGATATACGTGCTGGAGCGTGTGCTACGAGTGTGTGCTGCTATGGTGACCAGTGAGCTGAGATAAGGCGGGGCTTTACCTAGCAGAGACTTGTAGATAACCTGTAGCCAGTGGGTTTGGCGACGAGTATGAAGCGAGGGCCAACCAACGAGAGCGTACAGGTCACTATGGTGGGTAGTGTATGGGGCTCTGCCCATTTCTTGTTGTTAATGTAGGTTTATCAATCCCATTTTTTTCTGATGTTGTTCAGATGTTTTGGAAGCCATCTGATGTGTTTACAGCACTAGCCATATATCCACTTATAGCTTTCAAAATAAAAAAATAAAAACATATTTTTTTTCATTCTAGGTATTGGCTATATTTGTGTGTGCTTGATCTTGTGTTTTCTGAACTATGTAACTCATATCTATCTGCTGATAATTTCCTTCTAATATCCCAGATGTCTTCTTTACAAATATACCACGTTTTTGCGTGTCAGAATCATGTAATTACACATGACTAGCAATTACTTTTGGTTATGTCTATTTAGGGGTGAATCTACATTTTGCCATTACATTTAAGAGATTCATTTCACATACTCAAACCTCAATCGTCTGGATATAGCTGCTGGTGTACTTCAATCTTAAAGCTAGAGATGTTGTCCTACCAACCCATTAGTTAAGACTCTTTATGTCATGCGTATAAAGGCTTTGTTAATGCTTTCTGAATGCTACATAATCACCACTGTAAGTAAAGTGATACCAAACTCAAAAAAAGCATGAAGTATCTATTCAGCATCACAATTGAGAAAACTATGATTCATAGATCAGATATACATGGATTAATAATGTAGAGACATCTGTGTTGCTAGCCAAGCAAATCAAATCAAACTTTTTTTGTCATATGCGCCGAATACAACGAGTGTAGACCTTACCATGAAATGCTTACTTACAAGCCCTTAACCAACAGTGCAGTTCAAGAAGAGTTAAGAAAATATTTACCAAATAAACTAAAGTAAAAGATAATAAAAAGTAACACAAGAAAATAACAATAACAACGCTATATACAGGGGGTACCGGTACCGAGTCAATGCACGGGGGTACAGGTTAGTCGAGGTAATTTGTACATGTAGGTAGGGGTGAAGTGACTATGCATAGATAATAAACAGCGAGTAGCAGCAGTGTACAAAACAAATGGAGGTGGGGGGGGTCAATGTAAATAGTCCAGTGGCCATTGTTCAGCAGTCTTATGGCTTGGGGGTAGAAGCTGTTAAGGGCCTTTTGGTCCTAGACTTGGCGCTCCGTTACCGTTTGCCGTTTTGTAGCAGAGAAAACAGTTTGACTTGGGTGACTGGAGTCTCTGACCATTTTTTGGGCCTTCCTCTGACACCGCCCATTATATTGGTTCTGGATGGCAGGAAGCTTGGCCCCAGTGATGTACTGGGCCGTACGCACTACCCTCTGTAGCGCCTTACGGTCAGATGCCGAGCAGTCGCCATTCCAGGCGGTTATGCCACCGGTCAGGATGCTCTCGATGGTGTAGCTGTAGAACTTTTTGAGGATCTGGGGACCCAATCAGCTACACTGATTGAAGTTGATTTAACAAGTGACATCAATAAGGGATCATAGCTTTCACCTCGATTCACCTGGTCAGTCTATGTCATGGAAAGAGCAGGTTTTCTTCATGTTTTGTATACTTAGTGTACACACACGTACAGATGGATGTTGTGTTGTAGATATATGGTAGTAGAGCAGTGGCTAGAAGGCACAGACTTAATGAGTTGTGAAATATGTTGTGTAATGTAATGTAATATAACTGCCTTAATTTTGCTGGACCCCAGGAAGAGTACCTGCTGCCTTGGCAGCAGCTAATAGGGATCCATAATAAATACAAATTACAAAAAAATGTCCCAACCCAAGTTTTGACAACTGAATGAGAACTTGCCTTCCCTCCCATTTGATCAATGCCAAATGCATGTGATTGACAACTAAGAGATATGGTAACTGTGGATAACAGTCGTACAAATTCAGTACAGCTGGCTAGCAAAGTGATTCACATTTCTTGGTAGCTAATCAAATGACACCTGCATCTCTAGCTGTAGCCACTGAAAAACATCCTCCCGGCAGTTAGCTAGCTAACGTTAGGCTCTGTGTTTTTAGTTAGCTAAATAAATATCTACAAAAATAGATAAGCTACCCTATTAGCCACGTTATGACTGGCATTGGTGCGTTTTTGTCCAACATATTGAGTAATTGAAACTGAAACGAAGGGCTGGAGGCAGCACACAGTATACCAGGCCAGCTGTGCTTTACAACCTGATATGTGTTGGACTACCAAGAAATGTATTGGTGAATTAGCTATATTAATCATGTGTTGAATTGCATCCCTTTATTCTGTCAACAATACCTTATTCTACATCATGGAATTGTGAGTCAAATAGAACCTATTTTTAAAAGCCTTTATAAAGTTGGATTTGTAGCATAAACTGGGAATTCAATATTTTGTCGATATTATGATTTACTGTTTGTTTCTGTCACGGATTCCCCCGGTACTGCTGCTCATTCTGTTCACCAGCTCCGGAGGTCTACTCACCGGCCTTCTAGGCGTCACCGAACTGGATCATTACCACCAACCCCGGACTATCTTGTCTATTTACGCACACCTGGTTCCCATTCCCCCTGATTAGTATGTGTATATATGTGCCCTATGTTTCCCATTGTCCTTGTTGATTATTATTATTGATCAGAAATACAGTGTAGACATTTTTAATGTTGTAAATGACTATTGTAGCTGGATTTTTTATGAAATATCTATATAGGTGTGCAGAGGCCCATTATCAGCAACTATCACTCCTGTGTTCCAATGGCACGTTGTTAGCTAATCCAAGTTTATAATTTTAAAAGGCTAATTGATCATTAGAAAACCCTTTTGCAAGTATGTTAGCACAGCTGAAAACTGTGGTTGTGATTAAAGAAGCAATACAACTGGCCTTCTTTAGTCTAGTTGAGTATCTGGAGAATCAGCATCAACTGGCAGCTTCATTAAATACTACCCGCAAAACATCAGTCTCAACTTCAACAGTGAACAAACGACTCCGGGATGCTGGCCTTTGAGACTGTAATCGAAGCATATTGAAGTTAGAAGCAATAGCCTACAACTATTTTAGCACCGTTTCGCTTTGCTCTGAGACAAGCATGGGGACTGGTCTTGATAAATTCTTATTTACAAGGAAAGCCCACTCCTTCCTCCTCATTGGGGAATTGAAGCCCAGTCTCCCGCGTGCCCGCACGACATGGGGATTCTTTAGCTACATAGCCCAGCACTGTAGCCTACTCCCGACCGTCACGATGTACAAGAAACCCAGAGGGTTATTCGTTTTTTCTTGGAATAGAAACACCATAATATTAATCAAATTAATTAAGCAAAATTTCTTATAATCAGACCCATATACTATGTTCTTACAAAAAAAGGTTTTAAATTTGCTAGTACAGGCACTATTGAAGGCTATCAAAAGCTTCTCAAAGATGCCCTCTGGTGGTCATACTAGCACATATCTAGCATTAATGGTACCAGTGGTTGGCACGTTACAAAATTCTGTGGCACCACGCAAGCTGTGCTGCAGTACGCTGCAACTTTTAAAGGATGAACCACTGTGGTCATACAGCAATCCGTAAAGCCAGCAACTTGCACTGTAAAAAATACATGTAATTTTACAGATTTTTTTTCTTCATAATAATAAACAAATTATTGTACAATTACAGTAATAATATCTAATTGTTTGTTTACCCTGTAAAATAATGGTTTATTTCAACACATTATGGCATTTTCTAAAGGGAAATTATTCTAATTTTACATATGCAAAAGTACTTTTATGTGGATATGAGAGACTTTTACTGTAAAACTGTAATATACAATAATTTAGTTATTTTATTTACAGTTAACTTATTGTATAGAAATACACAAAAATACAGTAATTTCTGATTAAAATAGGTGTTTTAAGATGTAAATCAACTTGACAATTTCGTAAAAATACACCCTAAATCAGGGATCATCAATTAGATTCAGCCACGTGCCGATTTTTTTTCTTGAGCGGATGGTCGGGGGCCAGAACATAATTAAGCAATAAGGCCCAAGGGGGCGTGGTACATGGCAAATACACCACAGCTAAGGGATGTTCTTATGCATGATACAACACGGAATGCCTGGATACAGCCATTAGCCGGGGTATATTGACCATGTACCAGAAAACCCAGAGGTTACTTATTGCTGTTAAAACTGGTTACCAACATAATTAGAACAGTAAAAATAAATGTTTTGGCATACCTGTGGTATACGGTCTGATATGCCACGGCTGTTAGCCAAGCAACATTCAGGCTCAAAGCACCCAGTTTTTAATTACAAATTATTTGTAGACTGCAAATTGACAGCAAAAAGCCCAAACTGATATAATGTTTGACTAAAACACAATCATTTCAAACCTCTCTATTATGTGTGGGAATACTTGGGAAAATAAGTTGTACATTAAAATCCCTTGGAGCTTATTTCCTGGTGTTTTTACAGTATGTTATGTCCAATAAAGAAAGAAAGAAAGAAACACTTGGGAGGGTAAATTGGCCGAATTCATAGTCATTCTGTTTCATCTGTTCTGTTGCATTGTTATCACATGCTAAAGTTGAACACTGACAGTTTTGTAGCTTTAATGAGACTTATGAGACTCTGTGTGTGTGTGTGTGTGTGTGTGTGTGTGTGTGTGTGTGTGTGTGTGTGTGTGTGTGTGTGTGTGTGTGTGTGTGTGTTTCTGTGTGAATGTGCATTTGTGTGTATAAGTATGTGCATGTGTAGATATGTGACACAAATACAGATGCCTAGAGTCTACAGCTTGCCTGTCTTATCCCATACTGTCTGCAGCCTGTCACCAGAGTAACAATTGGTGTTATCAAATATTTACCTTGATGAGCACACAGAGCTTATCAGTTGTGTCACTTCTCGGGGACACTGGTGACACTCGCTGAATGCTCAAAGGGAACGTGGCAATGGGAGAAGGCTGGGAATATCACAGCCTCTCAACGTGTGTGTTGTGTGTGAGAGAGTGTGTTTGTGTGTGTGGTGGAAGCTGTGGTGCTGTGTATACGTGCGTGACTTACTACATGTGCACGAGTGTATTAGTGTACGTGTCTATGCATCCACCTGTGAGTTACTACAGTGTTAGTTCACAGCAGTATCAAGGGTTTCACCTCGGATAATATCTTGATAGCTATGACGCCATTTTAGGCTAAAGGTGACATGAGTGTTGCCAGTTATAGAAACACCAACTTCACCTCTTTTGAGGTTCAAACTAATGCTTCCATTGCCTGACTTTCAGTCTGTATTACTGCTTGTACTTGTAGGTAGTATGGAATGTACTTGTAGCACTCATGGAGATGGCTAGATTGTATGCTACCCAATAGGTGTGTAAGCGTGCGTGCACGTACATGTGTTTATGCCTGTGTGTGTCTTACCTGTTGCAGTCGACATGCAGCAATAGGTGTGTAGCGCTGATGGAGAGGGCTATCTTGTGCCACTGGCCGTCGGCTAGTCGGTAGGGGAAGGACTCTGAGCGAGGCTTGCCTTTGTAGCTGTAGTGGTATCGGATCTCCTCCCTCAGGCCACTGCTTTCCAGCTCAAAGTAACTGCAGTGGAGGAGAGGGCAAAGGTTATAGGTAGAGTTCAGAGATCACTGAAGCGCTTAAAGCCCCTGAGCAATATGGAGAAGGATTTAGCTTGGGGCTATGAGGTGATGCAATGGGGGAATGTGGTGTGTTAATATTCAACATACATACATTCAACTGTATGCAATATATTTGTAAAGGCAACAATAATATATTTAACCTCTTGGCGTTCCCCTAGGATAGGGGGCGCTAAAGTGATTTTTGAAAAGAATTCGTGCCCATTTTAAACGGCCTCCTACTCAAACTCAGAAGCTAGGATATGCATATAATTAATACTTGTGGATAGAAAACACCCTAAACTTTCTAAAACTGTTTGAATGGTGTCTGTGAGTATAACAGAACTCATATGGCAGTCAAAACCCCGAGACAGAACGAAACAGGAAGTGGAATTCTGAATTGCGAACTCAACTTCATCACGTTGCCTATTAATCACACCGTGAGCTATGGTTCATTGAGCTTCATTGACTTCCTATTGCTTCCACTAGATGTCCCCAGTCTTCACAAATTGGTTTGAGCCTTCTACTGTTAAAACTGAATGAATGAGACGCTGTGGAACGTAGTCACACGGAGAGGGCCATCACCATTATGACGCCGGCGCCCCTGGTTACCCTCCCCTTTCGAAACGTTTTGAAACACAATGCAATCGTCCCCCTCGAATCTTATTGGCTCTCTTGTTGAAAAACGCCCTAAAGATTTATGTTATACAACGTATGACATGTTTGAACGAACCTAAATGGGGAAAAAATGCATTTTCTCAAAATGGCTGTCCCGTGGCCGACGGAAGTTTTGGAGCAGCCTTCAGACGCGCTAACAAGAACAAGCTCTTGGAACATAAAGGAGTCATTTTTTCGAACGAAAATACATTTGTTGTGGACCTGGGATTCCTGGAAGTGCTTTCTGATGAAGACAACCAAAGGTAAGGGATTATTGACAATAGTATACAAGACTAGATGTCATATGCGATTGTTCCAAGATGGCTAGCCTATTGCTATTGCTAGCCTATTGTTCTGAGTATCGCATCCCCTTTTATCGCAAAGTGTGATTACCCAGTAAAGTTATTTTTAAATCTGGCATTACAGGTGCTTTCAAGAGATATTCATCTATAAATCTTAGAATGACAATATTACATTTAAAAAAAAATTTGAATAGTAATTTAACCTGTTGGGTCTAGGGGGCAGCATTTGCACGTCTGGATAAAAAAAATGTACCCGATTTAATCTGGTTACTAATCCTACCCAGTAACTAGAATATGCATATACTTATTATATATGGATAGAAAACACTCTAAAGTTTCCAAAACTGTTTGAATGGTGTCTGTGAGTATAACAGAACTCATTTGGCAGGCAAAACCCTGAGACATTTTCTGACAGGAAGTGGATACCTGATGTGTTGTATTGAGTTTAAACCTATCCCATTGAAAAACACAGGGGTTTAGGAATATTTTGGCACTTCCTATTGCTTCCACTAGATGTCACCAGCCTTTACAAAGTGTTTTGAGTCTTCTGGAGGGAGATCTGACCGAACAAGAGCCATGGAACGGTGATGTCCCATTAGACACCTGGCGCGCTACTTCATGTTGGGTACCCTCGTTCCAATACGTTATAAAAGGCTATGCATTCGTCCACCTTGAATATTATTCATGTTCTGGTTAAAAAAGGCCCTAATGATTTATGCTATACAACGTTTGACATGTTTGAACGAACGGAAATATATTTTTTCCCCTCGTTCATGACGAGAAGTCCGGCTGGCTTACATCATGTGCTAACGAGACGGAGATTTTTGGACATAAATGATGAGCTTTTTTGAACAAAACTACATTCGTTATGGACCTGTGATACCTGGAAGTGACATCTGATGAAGAGAATCAAAGGTAATGGATTATTTACATAGTATTTTCGATTTTAGATCTCCCCAACATGACGTCTAGTCTGTATCGCAACGCGTATTTTTCTGGGCACAGTGCTCAGATTATTGCAAAGTGTGATTTCCCAGTAAGGTTATTTTTAAATCTGGCAAGTTGATTGCGTTCAAAAGATGTAAATCTATAATTCTTTAAATGACAATATAATATTTTACCAATGTTTTCTAATTTTAATTATTTAATTTGTGACGCTGACTTGACTGCCGGTTATTGGAGGGAAACGATTTCCTCAACATCAATGCCATAGTAAAACGCTGTTTTTGTATATAAATATGAACTTGATAGAACTAAAAATGCATGCATTGTCTAACATAATGTCCTAGGAGTGTCATCTGATGGAGATTGTAAAAGGTTAGTGTATCATTTTAGCTGGTTTTATGGTTTTGGTGACCCTGTCTTTGACTTGACAAAACATTACACACAACTCTTGTAAATGTACTGTCCTAACATACTCTAAATTTATGCTTTCGCCGTAAAACCTTTTTGAAATCGTAAAACGTGGTTAGATTAAGGAGATGTTTATCTTTCAAATGGTGTAACATAGTTGTATTTTTGAAAAATTTGAATTTTGACATTTATTTGGATTCAAATTTGCCGCTCTTGAAATGCACCTGCTGTTGATGGAGTGCACCACGGGTGGCACGCTAGCGTCCCACCTAGCCCCAAGAGGTTAGTAAATTGTAGCTCTGTTTCATCGGATGCATTTGAGGGAAAATAGTTAGTCAACGTTACGCACCGATGTAAAATGCTGTTTTTATATATAAATATGAACTTTATCGAACAAAAGAATGCATGTATTGTGTAACATGATGTCCTAGGTGTGTCATCTGATGAAGATTGTCAAAGGTTAGTGCTGCATTTAGCTGTTTTTTGGTTATTTGTGATGCATGTGGTTGGTCGGAAAATGGCTATGTGGCTACTTTTACGATATACTCCTCTAACATAATCTAATGTTTTGCTTTTGCTGTAAAGCCTTTTTGAAATCTGACAACGTGGTTCGATTCAGGAGAGGTGTATCTATAAAACGATATAATTTGAGAAAAAAAAAAGAAAAAAAAAAAGTATTACATTTTGTTATGTTAATGGCGATATGATTTTTCGCTGGATGTCCGTCCCAGGCCGCACAGGGTTAACCAAACCACACCATTACAGTCAGGGGTAATTGGCATCTTGGAGCTGTTTGTTATCATAATGCCATTATTAAAACATGTGAATAGTCTTTATCACAAAAAGCAAGAGAAAACCAAGCCAGATAATAACGCACACAGCAAAATAATAATAATAATAATCTAAAAGACATTCAAGGTTCGACTGACAAGAGAAGATGAAAAAAGAGAAAAGAACAGGAGAGAAGAGAAGAGAACCAAAGAAAACAGAAAAGTCTGAAGAGAACTGACGAGAATAGTCTGCTGCCTGTCTGAAGAATAAAATTAAGAGAAATTTAAAAAAGGACAGCAGGAGAGGTGCATAGGTAAAGCAGAAGAGAGAGTGAGCTCCCAGAGGAGAATGATGTGGGAGTGTGTCTCTAAAGCTGTCTGTCTCTAAACCTGTCCAGCATTGCACACACAGGGAGGAGCGGCACCATAAACCTTCAATTGGGCGTAATGACCCAGGCCCAGAAATCTCTTTACCCCCATACAGCCCCTGCCCTCCCCAAACTGTCACTCAGGCACTGATCAGCCACGCTAAATTAAGAGCCAGGCGGCCACAGCCAGCACCCAGGGAACCGTAGCCAGCCAGCCGTGACATTTCTGTTTCCTCAAAAACTGCTGCACACTGGCCCCTTGAAACAACCCCCAGCTTCGTGTTTCCAACCCCCAGACTCCACCACACATGCAAATGCACATATGTACGCACAAACACTACATACGCACATATACACACACACAGTGTCCCAACTCGCACACACACACATCAGCCCAGCCATGTCCCATCCATATTCATGCCCAGTAAGGGTACAACCAACCAGCTCTGTAAAATACCAAGTGAGGCTTCGTTCTGGGAAGCTGGATTTATCCCTTTCCCAATTATCAGTTCGTCAAAAAACTAAGAACAGCTTGTGATAACTCTACCAAACAGCACTGGCATGTGACACGCGGAAATATCATGTATATGGCCATGGTTTCAATGGGCTGTGGATCAAATGAAGGGAGATTAACGGAGTTGAAAACCCTTAGAGCATGTGTCTGCATCACAAATGGAACCTTATTCCCTATATAACACACAACTTTTTACCAAAGCCATGTGGGCTCTGGTCAAAAGGAAGTACACTTAATAGGAAAGACGGTGCCCTTTGGGTATACTGTTCCCACTGCAATGTTCAGGAGCTGTTCGAGAGAAACAGACAGACAAACAGCTACAGACAGACAGTTGACAGCTTCAAAAGCCTTCATTGCCTCTTATTAAATCACACCAGGTGCAACCATGTAAACTGTGACGTAACCCATGTCAGTGGACAACCAACCAACACCCACTCTTCAATGTTTAAGAGCCACCATTAAATCAACACATGTACTCTGTACACAGGCAACTGCCACCTCTAAGTGATCACCAACATTGTTGCTGGGCATTACAACGAACATTCGCTTGCATCCAAGTCTACCTGCATTTTCATTAGCGGCTGGAATCTTTTCATAAAGGGATTAATCAGAACCAGAACCTCCCTAATCCAGGTTTCTGTTGTCCCTTTACAATATGAACTGTTTGTAAATAGAGTATATTCATACACAAGGCCAGTGGGCTAAATTTGAGATGTGATGTCTTAATTACAGGATGTGATGTCTTAATAACCAGATTACAACCAACTGGTCCATTACAACCAGGTATAAACACATTTTTCGCTATCAAGACGTCTTGGGAAAGATATCGTCTTTTGGTTATCTGTTTGCTACACAGACGTTAGCAAAACTTACTACTTCTTAGGGATAGGCGTCCCGTCAACGGGACAATTGTAAATCATGTAGCGCCGTGTGTCATGATCAGAGATTTTAGAGAAACAACAAATGTCGGTGCATATAAGTGTCTTATATCGGTTGAAAGCTTAAATTATTGTTAATATAACTGCACTGTCCAATTTACAGTAGGTATTACTGCAAAAAATGCCATGCTATAGTTTGAGGAGAGCTCAAAACAATAAAACACTTTTTTTTCACCGCGACAGGTTTGATAACCAGTATACAACCTGACTATGATGTCATAAAATATGTTATCTCTGAAACCCAGAATGAAAATCTCGCGGCAGCTACTTGAGTAAATTCTGGGGGAGATGTACGAGAAAAAATACTAGAACGAGGAGCGGAAGCAGGGTGGTAATTGACCCTAGAGATCTTCTCAGGTCCTTTTTTAATATACTTCCATGTCGTCTTAATCAACAAACTATATCTTACCTAAAAACACTTTGTAAACGTAAAATTTTTAGCAAGAACAGATTGTCGCATGAAATGTACGTCATGATTATCTGATTAGCTGATTCCAACTAACTTTCTTCAACTCACCCTACTTTTAAGATGTCGAAAAGCTGTTGCGTAATATTTTGTTTGAACAATAGCAGGAGAAAAGAACACAAAATTAAGTTGTATCAACTGCCCAACGACCAGGTTGACCGTAATCGTTGGTAGTGGAAAGACATAGGAAGAGAGATCATGATACAGAAATCAGTGAAGCATCTAGTAAAGAAAGCAGAAAGAGGACCAAGCTAGGAGGCAAGAGTAATGATGTGTTGGAGTGGAAAGTGGTGATAGTGTTTGATGAGACCACGGTCCTTCACTTACACCCTATCCGGCTAAATAATGCCGTAGAGAAAGAGGTAGGTGAAGTGAAATTAGCTTGGTTCATTGGACATGGTAGACTGTTAATATTGTGTGGTAGCCAGGCTCAGCAAGAAAAGATTCTGAAAATGTAAAGCTTATTGGGAAAATGATTAAAAGCCATGTCCCTGGTGCTTATGCTAGATTGAGGGGAGTCATCACTGGGGTCCCAATATCTATGTCCACAGATGATATTAAAGAAAATCTGAAGGGAGGCAGAGTGATTGAGACCAAAAGGTTGATCAGTAGGAAAGAGGGTCAAAGAAGTGAAAGAGTATCAGTGATGATGTGGATTGAGAAATTCTTGCCTGGAAAAGTACAGATAAGATTCCTTAGTTTCAATGTTAGAGAACTTGTCCCATATGCACTGCGGTGATTTAAATGCTAAATAATGGGAAATGTAGCTGCTCAGTGTATAGGAAAGAAAAGATGTGCCAAGGGTGGAGGGGCACATGATTATGGTGAATGTGAAGGTTAAGAGCTGTAATTGTGGGGTAGAACACAGTGCAGCATTTGGTGGATGCCAGGTACAGAGAGAGGCTAGAGAGGCTCAGAGATATAGGATCACTCATGATGTTTCATATGCAGAGGACAGAAAACAGATTGGTAGAACTACAGTGAGGACTGATGGCGCTTACATGGATGTACCTGTCGTAAGTGGGTGTCGGGTATGGTGTTTCTGATGGTCCTGGCATGGTTTCGAGGCCCGTTCAGAAATCTTGTGCTCATGAATGTGTGGCTTCAAAGGACGCTTTTATTTGTAAGGTTATCAATACGACTTGGGTTGTGGAAAGCAGAAATGACAGGTTGAAGGTTGTTGTGGAGACGTCAAAAGAGATATTGGGGGTAACAGATGTTAATGTTGAAATGGTTGTTAACATGCTGAACAATCCTAAGGGTGGAGTGTTTCAGCATGATATACTGTATATAAAGTTGAATGGGGTTGGGGAGGGTTTTTTTGGGTGGGAGGGTGTGGTAGAATTTAGGGATTTATTTGGTTTTTCATGGTAGTACAAAATTGGCAGGATCATGATTGATCTACATTCTAGCACAGTAGGTGGTGGCATGCACTTTAACCTGTTGGGGATAGGGGGCAGTATTTGCACGGCCGGATAAAAAACGTACCCGAATTAATCTGGTTACTACTCCTGCCCAGTAACTAGAATATGCATATAATTGTTTGATTTGGATGGAAAACACCCTAAAGTTTCTAAAACTGTTTGAATGGTGTCTGTGAGTATAACAGAACTCATTTGGCAGGCCAAAACCTGAGAAGATTCCAAACAGGAAGTGCCCTCTCTGACCATTCCTTGGGCTTCTTGGCTCTGTTTATTGAAAACGTAGGATTTTTGCTGTAACGTGACACTTCCTACGGCTCCCATAGGCTCTCAGAACCCGGGAAAAAGCTGAATGATGTAATTCCAGGCCCTGGCTGAAAAACATTAGCGCCTTTGGTAAGTGGTCTATCAGAGGACCATCAGACTGAGGCGCATAAACAGGGCGACCTCATGTTTTATTTTCTCTCTCTTTGAGCTAAAACACAGATTCCCGGTCGGAATATTATCGCTTTTTTACCCTTCTTTACCCTTTCGGATAGTGTCTTGAACGCACGAACAAAACGCCGCTATTTGGATATACCTATGGATTATTTTGAACCAAACCAACATTTGTTATTGAAGTTGAAGTCCTGGGAGTGCATTCTGACGAAGAACAGCAAAGGTAATAACATTTTTCTTATAGTAAATCTGACTTTGGTGAGGGCTAAACTTGGTGGGTGTCTAAATAGCTAGCCCTGTGATGCCGGGCTATCTACTTAGAATATTGCAAAATGTGCTTTCACCGAAAAGCTATTTTAAAATCGGACATAGCGAGTGCATAGAGGAGTTCTGTATCTATAATTCTTAAAATAATTGTTATGTTTTTTGTGAACGTTTATCGTGAGTAATTTAGTAAATTCACCGGAAGTTTGCGGGGGGTATGCTAGTTCTGAACGTCACATGCTAATGTAAAAAGCTGGTTTTTGATATAAATATGAACTTGATTGAACAAAACATGCATGTATTGTATAACATAATGTCCTAAGATTGTCATCTGATGAAGATCATCAAAGGTTAGTGCTGCATTTAGCTGTGGTTTGGGTTTATGTGACATTATATGCTAGCTTGAAAAATGGGTGTCTGATTATTTCTGGCTGGGTACTCTGCTGACATAATCTAATGTTTTGCTTTCGTTGTAAAGCCTTTTTGAAATCGGACAGTGTGGTTAGATTAACGAGAGTCTTGTCTTTAAAATGGTGTAAAATAGTCATATGTTTGAGAAATTGAAGTAATAGCATTTCTAAGGTATTTGAATAACGCGCCACGGGATTCCACTGGCTGTTACGTAGGTGGGACGAAATCGTCCCACTGGCCCTAGAGAAGTTAACCATTTATTTGCGGACTGCCATGATATTATAGAAGAAAAGAAGAAGAAGAAGTGCCAGGTGAGACGAACCACATGGTTTCAAGCTATATTACGCCGCGATGATGATGGAAAGCTGTGAGCTCCGATTACTCGATACATGTTCTAAGTGGTTCATCACTGGTAAGTCACCAACACTTGTTTGTATCTAACTAGCTATGTGTATTGAATAAAGACTGCTATAGTTAGCTTGTAGTAAGGACCAGTGAGCAGTATCCATCCAAATAACAGCTATAACATTATTCTGAATTTGTATATTTATGCAAACCTGGAGATTCCATCAAATAGGTGTAGATATCGCCATAGCGCTACTTTGGGCCAATTGGTAGGGTTGTCTCCCAAGCTGGTCTCCGGCAAGTTGAAAGGATATAGAAAAGACAAAAATAATCAACTTTGCTAAATACCTAGACAATTCAAGGGCTGGCAAATACTGGAAGTAGTTGTGTGCAGGGGCGAAAATCTGATATCAACTTTGGAGGGGACAATTACATGACATTTTCTCAAGAGCAATTCCTGAGGGGGACACCAAAAGTAGTGCTGTAACACATAGCCTACATTGTAATATGGTAAATGTATATTGAGGAACCAAAGAAATAAGGTGTTTGCCGTACTCCTAACTACCGGTACCCAAAACTACACAACTAATCACAACAGCAATACCATTGCCTTTAACAAATCTTAGTTCAGTCACCAGTTTAAGTTGAGAGTGGGGGTATCCATGGCATTTTCCAATTATGTTCCTATTTTACAAGTAAAAAAAATTGAGAACCTTTCATAATGTTGCCAAACAAAGACTCAACAAACTTACCTGTGACTCCCTGTCTCTGCCAGTCTGTCCCTGCATATCTGTCCCCAACTCTGCTGTCTGTGTGCCATCTGTTGCCTGCTCTGCCTAATGACATCATTGTGAAACATTTCCATTAGAATTTCATTTCTTTCTTATGAACATTTTCTCAACTAGTCTTTGAGATATTAGGCTACTAGGGTTCTTACTTTGCGTTTTGGTGTACTGAAAAATACTCTGATGTCTGTCTTTTATTTTTCTGCCATTTTTCTACCTGGCTGGCTGGCTACACATACACACAGTGTGTAGGTTAATTACAGTAGGAGATGGGCTTCTATCATCTTATCTTTTATCATTCTATTCGGGCTTCGATCTAAAAGGTAGCTAGCAAATGTGAAACGGATTAAAATGACAAGAGTTGACAGCTGTATGAGTTCACCATTTACACAACATATGCTGCAACCTTTTGTAATTTTAATAGTTTGTTTCATATTGGCTGGCTTCCAACAATAGCTGAATTTGCAAAGCTAGCGAGCACCGATTCCGTTTCAGTGGTGTTTGCTATAATCTTTGCTACCCGGGTTAAATAAAGGTGAAATAAAATAAATAAATAAAAGTTCCCTTGTGACAATTTAGCTTTTGCAACGAGACCATTAAATATATTTAAGACAATGGTAGAAGAGAGTGTAGTTCTGTTCAGTTTGGACTTCAGTTTATCGCTAACCTTATCACATGGACTTTGAAGCACTAATTTACATCATCTGCATGCTTTTCTTGGAATAAATTGACGATAGCAAAGATTCCATCTTTGACGAGGCCACATAAATGGAATAGGTACTAGCTAGCTTAATAGTTAATATTTGCGCGCTAGCTCTGCATATTCAGCCTAGTGTGTGTGCGCGATTGACTGGATTAACCTCACGTCAGTTACGTTCATTGAGTGCCTTTCAGACAGTGGATAGACCCCTCTGTTACCTTGCCAACTAATTAACTGGCAGTGGATCAAACCATTGTGAGGCAAAGGGTGGGGGGGGTCGCAATCTTTTGTGGACACGCAATCTTAATCAGCACAATTGCTATCATTGCGTATTATTAATATTATTTAAATTACATAGTTATGTTTCAGTGATATATTGGGGGGGACAAATCATATTTTTCCCAGGATGGGGGGGTCATGTCCCCCCCGTCCCCCCCGGGATTTCCGCCCCTGGTTGTGTGACATATCTAAGACTAGCAAATTACTGTATATCGAGATTAACTTCTCTCGCTATCTAGCCAGCTAACGTCAGCTAACCGGTGGAAAAAGCTAGGGGTAAACAAACAGTGCAATTGTAAAATGCAACAGCTTTACAAGGTTTACTGTTAGTGTTAACAGGTTGGGTAACAAATTAGAGTGGCAGAATAAGTATCATGCAAACAATTTGTTGTTGTGACATCAAGTATGTTAATGGGTGGCAGGGTAGCCTAGTGGTTAGAGCGTTGGACTAGTAATCGAAAGGTTCCAAGTTCGAATCCCCGAGCTGTCGTTCTGCCCCTGAACAAGGCCGTCATTGAAAATAAGAATTTCTTCTTAATTGACCTGCCTAGTTAAATAAAGGTAAAAAGGTTAAAACATTTTTTTTTTAAATAACTACACGTGAGGCAACTGAAAATGTTTGTTGAAACAAAACGAAAGTGTCAGTAGTTTGCTTAGAATGATACCAACGTTCTGTTAATTACATTGGAGTACCCTACGGCTGTACCCTACTCGGGGGCGTGGTCACGTTAAGCCACGCCTCACCTTGTGTATCTATAGGAATACTGATGGAATTTCTCTATGCCGAAAACAGCTGTCAAATATTTTTTATTTATTTTGGCATAGCCCCTCTGTATGTGACAGTGCTCGACTCCCAAATGCTATAGCAAGGAGGCCTACAAACCTGACTCAGTTACACCAGCTCTGTTAGGAGGAATGGGCCAAAATTCAACCAACGTATTGTGGGAAGCTTGTGGATGGCTACCCAAAATGTTTGACCCAAGATAAACCCAAGTTTGACCCAAGATAAACAATTTAAAGGCAATGCTACCAAATACTAATTGAGTGTATGTAAACTTCTGACCCACTGGGAATGTAATGAAAGAAATAAAAGCTGAAATAAATCATTCTCTCTACTATTATTCTGACATTTCACATTCATAAAATAAAGTGGTGATCCTAACTGATCTAAAACAGAGAATTGTTACTCGGATTAAATGTCAGGAATTGTGAAAAACTGAGTTTAAATGTATTTGGCTAAGGTGTATGTAAACTTCCAACTTCAACTGTATTCTCAGTTTACCATTTGGTTTCTATACAATCACAAGGCTGCTTATCCAGTCTGTGCTTTTCTCCACAGGTATAATAATCCTTCTGCTGAGAGGGCTGCTTTGCTCTTCTTTCAATGGTTTCATCATTATTTCAACAATTATTCATCATTCATAAACTCTAGACAGTCCATTTTCTTGTTTCGTGGATTTCTCAGTTTAATCTCTCATTTGCCCAGTGGCTGTAGTGTGCTCTTGTTGAACATCACTAGGACTTGGTTTATTTTCTCAACTGGTTCAGTAGATGTATTGGGATTACATTTCAGATGTCTCCACAATCTAACTGACATCTCACTATTTCTGAATAGGTCTCTTGTCTGTACTCTCCTTTGCTGTGATTACAATCTCTGCAGTAACACTCTCATCTGTCTCAGTCAGGTTATGCACTGATTTTACTTTCCCTTGCTTTGACATGCACTTTGCAGCAAAATGATTGTCCATCCCACACTTTTTACACTGCTTTCCAAAAAGCTTATTTGTATTCCTCTCGTGTTTTCCCACATAATTTGCCTGAGATTGCATATTTTTCATTTTTTTTCTTAGCTCTATATTTCATTGAATGTACTTCCTCAACTGTATTACTGTCACGGACCCCCCGGTACACCAGCTCTAAAGGTCTACATCACCGGCCTTCTAGGCATCACTGAACTGGATTCATTACCACCAACCCTGAACTGTCTTGTCTCATTACACACACCTGGTTCCCATTCCCCCTGATTAGTATGTTATACAGTGGCAAGAAAAAGTATGCGAACCCTTTGGAATTACCTGGATTTATACGTACATTTTACATAAAATTTGATCTGATCTTCATCTGTCACAACAATAGACAAAACACTGTGCTTAAAGTAATAACACACAAATGATTGTATTTTTCTTGTCTATATTGAATACATCATTTAAACATTCACAGTTTAGGTTGGAAAAGGAGGTGAACCCCTAGGCTAATGACTTCTCCAAAAGTGAATTGGAGTCAGGAGTCAACTAACCTGGAGTCGAATCAATGAGACGAGATTGGAGATTTTGGTTATAGTTGCCCTGCCCCATAAAAAACAGTCACAAAATTTGAGTTTGTTATTCACAAGATCCATTGCCTGATGTGAACCATGCCTGGAACAAAAGAGATCTCAGAAGACCTAAGATTAAGAATTGTTGCCTTGCATAAAGCTGGAAAGGGTTACAAAAGTATCTCTAAAAGTCAGTCCACGGTAAGCCAAATTGTCTATCAATGGAGAAATTTCAGCACTGTTGCTACTCTCCCTAGTAGTGGCCATCCTGCAAAGATGACTGCAAGAGCACAGCGCAGAATGCTCAATGAGGTTAAGAAGAATCATAGAGTGTCAGCTGAAGAAATACAGAAATCTCTGGAAGATGCTATCATCTCTGTTGACGAGTCTACAATATGTAAAACACTAAACAAGAATGGCGTTCATGGGAGGACACCATGGAAGAAGCCACTGCTGTCCAAAAAAAACATTGCTGCACGTCTGAAGTTTGCAAAAGAACACCTGGATGTTCTGCAGCGCTATTGGCAAAATATTTTGTGGACAGATGAAAATAAAGTTGTGTTGTTTGGAAGGAACACAACACTATGTGTGGAGGAAAAAAGGCACAGCACAACAACATTAAAAACCTCATCCCAACTGTAAACTATGGTGGAGAGAGCATCATGGTTTGAGGCTGCTTTGCTGCCTCAGGGCCTGGACAGCTTGCTATCATTGACGGAAAACTAAATTCCCAGGTTTATCAAGACATTTTGCAGGAGAATGTAAGGCTATCTGTCCGCCAATTGAAGCTCAACAGAAGTTAGGTGATGCAACAGGACAACAACACAAAAGACAGAAGTAAATCAACAACATAATGGCTTGAACAGATGAAAATACGCCTTCTGGAGTGGCCCAGTCAGTCCTGACCTCAACCCGATTGAGATGCTGTGGCATGACCTCGAGAGCGGTTCACACCAGACATCCCAAGAATATTGTGGAACTGAAACAGTTTGTTAGAGAGGAGTGGTCCATAATTCCTCCTGACCGTTGTGCAGGTCTGATCCGCAACGACAGAAAACATTTGGTTGAGGTTATTGCTGCCAAAGGAGGGTCAACCTATTATTAAATCCAAGGGTTCACATACTTTTTCCAACCTGCAATGTGAATGTTTAAATGTTTACACAGCGAGTGTGTTCAATAAAGACATGAACAATTATAATTGTTTTTGTGTTATTAGTTTAAGCAGACTGTTGTGACTTAGGTGAAGATCAGATAACATTTTATGACACATTTATGCAGAAATCCAGGTAATTACGAAGGGTGCACATACTTTTTCTTGCCACTGTATATGTGCCCTCTGTTCCCCATTGTCCTTGTCGGTTATTGTTACTATGTTCGTTGGTCCTGTGAGTACCTGTGCTGTTGCATCGGCTTCGATGCCACGTGTATTTGTGCACTTGTTTTACGTGTCTAGTCCTGTGTATTATTTAGAGGTTTACACCTCACTCTTTTGTTTGGGTAGAGAAAATAAAAATCCCTATTACGTATTCCTGCGCCTGTCTCCAATCATTAGACAACGTGACAATTACCTTGACTTGTTTTACTGTTCTCACTTGACATCTCTGCAGCTCTACATATCTCCATATATGCATATGTGTCTAATGTCAGGTTATCCAATCTGAGCAGTCTCTCTCTAAGATGGAAGTTGTATGTGAACACACAATTCTATCACAGATCAATGAGTCTTTAATATCACCAAAATTGCATATACTGGCTAGGACTTACATATTTATAATACCTCTCAACAGTCTTGTTAAATTTTTGGTTGCAATGCATGTGTAATGCATCAATACGCTACTTCACTGTCCTCCTCGCTGACGTTAAACACATCATCTCACAGAGCTCCCTACCCCCAGTGGTGGAAAAAGTACCCAATCGCCATACTTGAGTAAATGTAAAGATACCTTCATAGAAAATGACTCAAGTAAAAGTGAAAGTCACCCAGTAAAATACTACTTGAGTAAAAGTCTAAAAGTAATTGGTTTTAAATGTACTTAACAAGTATCAAAAGTAAATGTAATTTCTAAAATATTCTTAAGTATCAAAAGTAAAAGTATAAATAATTTCAAATTTCTCATATTAAGCAAACCAGACGGCACCATTTTCTTGTTTGTTTTTTAATTTACGGATAGCCAGAGTCACACTCCAACACTCATACATAATTTACAAACGAAGTATGTGTGTTTAGTTCATCCACCAGATGGCAGTAGGGATGATTAGGGATGTTCTCTTGATAAGTGCGTGAATTGCACTATTTTCCAGTCCTGCTAACCAATCAAAATGTACCTTTGGGTGTCAGGGAAAACGTATGAGTAAAAAGTATATTATTTTCATTATGAATGTAGTGAAGTAAAAGTAAAAGTTGTCAAAAATATAAATAGTAAAGTACAGATGCCCCCCAAAACTACTTAATTATTACTTTACTCTGGATAGTAGAGAAACTTAACTTTCACGGTCTCCTTTTCGTCTGCTAGTGTAAGATTCAGGTAAAGTGTAAACTCCTCTTTCCACGATTTCCAGCTCTTTACCAGGTTGTTTGTGTCCAAGCAAAATGTTGACGGTGGTTGTCCAAGTGCACTCTCCATGCACTCTCCATCTTGCAACAAGGTTTTTCTCTGCCTTCAGCTGCTTTGGAGGCCTTCTTGCTAGCTAGCTACTTAGCTTACTTAGCTAGTCACTTCCAAGTTTGATACTCGGTCTCTCAATGGCAAAAGTAACTTGTCTCCGCTGTCACCAAGTTTCATATCTGTTTTGTCTCTTATCTTAGACTGTACAGAATGGATGGTTAAAGCAATTCCTCTGCTTAACAATTTTTTATTAATGGTCAACATCTCAGCACCAATACATGCGTGCTGGTCACTGAAGTAGGAACAAGTATTGCACACAGTGTCCCCACTGCAACACATAACAATAATATTGTTACAACCCCGACAGGACTCGGTAATCAATACCCGAGCCGATTTGGATCTAAGGTTGACCAGATCCAACCTGAAACATGTCAGAGATGAGAGAGACCCGGGTACAAGTTGGGTCAGATCTGTATCAGACCCAAATGGATCTGAAACATAAAAAATATTTAAAAAAATCACGCGAAAGCCAGAAAAAATGTCTTGACTTGTCTGGTAGTGACGTTTCACATGTTCATTTTCTGTTCTATCTAAAATAATGGATTTATGGTTTACAGCTTAGTATTTTCATAATGACATCTCTATAGTTAGATTGAGAATATTATTTAGGTATTCAGAAATGTTTTCCTTATTTCTGTTTACCACATATTTGAGAGGGAGGACTTTTTATGTGATGATTGCGTGCCAGACTGACAGCAGCACATAATTCGGTTTTGTCCGTAACTAGGGCTTTAAAGTGCGACCAAACATGCAATCAAATATTTAGTTATGCAACCTAGAGTTTTATTTTGGGAGCACTGTGCAAAAAAATTATTCAATCTATAACAATATTTCGCTTCAACACTCTTCTCTACAATGCTCAAACAAGACAGGCTGAAAAAAATCAACCAGATAATAATTGTTGTGATTAGGCTTTGCTTTACCTCAGCCTCCAATGCAGTCCTCTCTCTTACTCCTGTGGCTGCCTAGGCCATAAACAAAGCCCCGCCGGCCATCGCCTGTCACTGAACAGGCACACCGACAGTTTCTAAACACTGTGCCTGTGTCTCTCAGTATGCAATCAACAGATTCTTCCAAAACAACAACGATGATGGATATGAATCCACATATGTTTTCTCTAATATAATATTAGTTTGTGTGTCTTTATCTCTGCAAAACGTGAGTTAGTTCATCTAAGGAAGCTGGCATGTGCCTAAATAATGCTAATCGCTAATGCTAATCTCTCACTAGCTAGCTAAATGCCTTTTATCTAAATGCACTAGTTATGGCAACGCCAACGTTAGCTCTAATACAGGTTTCTACCAGTGGTTCTGTATATCACCATGTTGTATGTGCAACGGCATGTTCTGAATCAGACAGCCTATTATAAAGCTTTGTCTAAACCTTTTCAAAGTTTAAAACATAGCGATCGGATCGTAAATGGAAGCAGCTGAAGTTTGAATCCTGTGAGGGTGAAATACAGTCAATAGACAGACTTGTCTGGGATTGTTTGGCGAGTAATCTGGCTAGCCTAGCTATAAAGTTACATTTAGCTGGCTATCTAACGTTACCTAGAACAGCAATAACAGAAACACTTAACCGCTAAAACATATTTTCTTTTTAACCTTTATTTAACTAGGCAAGTCAATTAAGAACAAATTCTTATTTATAATGACGGCCTACCCCAGCCAAACCCGGACGATGCTGGGCCAATTTTGCGCCGCCCTATGGGACTCCCAATCACGGCCGGATGTGATACAGCCTGGATTCGAATCAGGGACTGTAGTGACGCCTCTTGCACTGAGATGCAGTGCTTAGATCACTGCACCAGTCGGGAGCTCAACATATGGACTCCAGTAGAAATCTACACAGTGGCGAGAAAAGCATGGAGCCGAATTTATCAAAGAAAGAAGGTGCCAGTAGCATGGCTAAGGGGTCTAGCTAAAATAAAATAAAAATAAAAAAGATGGACAAAATGAAGCTGAGTATTGAAAAAGGAATGAATAGTAACGTTGAGAGCTTACATATATCTTTGGAGAAAGCCATTCAGGATAGTCATACAGCTTTGCTTACTCAACTGGAGAATAATAACAAGCAGCTACAAGACCACATAGCTCTTGAAGCCATAGAAGGAATTATTGGTTTGCACTTTGAACATAGGAAGTCAGATTATTGTTTTGTTGTGATTTCATTCTATTTGCCATCTGAACAGTCCAAATGGGGTAGAACATCCTCCTATAGTCATTTGTTAAGTCAAGTATACCTATATACAGAAGCAGATGCTATTTACATATGTGGGGATCTTAACAGTCGAATTGGGAGGTTAGGTGACTATATAAATGATATTGATGATATTCCATTGAGTGTTGCTTTGGATGACTTTGTCAATCATCATAGGGAAACCCTATTAGAATTCCTTCGTGACTCTAAAATGTGTATCATTAATGGAAGGATATGCCCCTTAAGCGATAACTTTACATCCATATCTGTCAAAGCAAAACCTATAGTTACCCTCCACGACTGTCTAGAAACTTGTTTGGAATTTAAGGCGTTAACTCCTACACAGATGGTTGAAGACTTCCTGATCAATTCTCTTTTATTTATAATATTTTCTGTTGGCCATGAACTTTCTCAACCAGGTATTGTTGTGCATCACACAGGGCAAAATATAAATAAATGTAAGAAAAGAAATGTGCCAAATGACTTTCTATGTTCTGAAAAGGCATGTAGATGGACATCATCGAAACTCTGGAAAGATGTCAAGAAACAACATTTGATGTAGATGTGTGGTATGAAAATGTTTGTAATATTATATATTCTGAAATGGGAAAAAAACGGTGAAAAAAAATACACCCCAACTCCAGGAAAGTTTACAAGCCGAACAAGCCTTATTGGAATGATGAGTTAAGGGATCTATGGTCAATAATGCGCAAAGCTGAGCATTTATTTTACAGTCTAAAGATAGGAATACAAGAGAACAGTGTTGGAAGGAATTTAAGAAAAAACAGCATGTGTTCTCAGGTAATGAAAATGTGGCATACTTTGAGGAAGAATTTTATAAAGACATATGTTCCCTGAGAACTAAACTGGAAAAATACAATGTTAGAACCCTCTTACTTAACTTAACTTAAATGAGGAGTCTGTGGCAGAAGTTAAGAAAGTGATTGATGCTGCAAAAAATGGGAAAGTGTTTGGCATTGGATTAACTGCCTTATGAGGTTTTAAAATCCCCTAAATTAATGGATGTCCTATATGATTTGCTTCAAATCTGTTTTGAGTACAGTATACTGCTATCCATTTGGTATAAGTCTTTAGTGAACCCCATTCCCTAATCTTCAAAAATTGACCTGAGAGTGCCACTGAACTATAGAGGCATAAGTTTATTAAGTACGGTTTATAAATTATATTCATCCATCCTTAACAATAAGCTAATTACATTTTTGGAGTACCAAAACATTCTGGTGGAAGAAGAAAATGGTTTTCGTAAATCCAGAGCCTGTATACATATCTTCTCGGTCTGTACAATAATTAGAAATAGATAACATGAAGAGAAGCCTACTTTTGCATGTTTCATTGATATCCAGAAAGCTTTTGACTTTGTAAATAGGGATCTTTAAGCCTACAGTTTGTTAAAGACAGGGGTTGATGGGAAATTTTCTCACGCAATCTAGTCTCTTTATAAAGCACCAATTACTTGTTAATGTTAATGAATATCGTACAGATTGGTTTCCCACACCCTCGGGTGTAAAACAAGGAGATGCCTTATCCCCGACTTTGTTTGCTTTGTTTGTAAATTATTTGGCAAAAGAAATTAAACAGTTTAAGATATGATGATGAAATGCTGAGTATCCTTTTATATGCTGATGATATTATTTTGATGGCAGAAACTGAACAAGACCTGCAGAACATGTTATTATGTGCAGTCAATTGGTGTAAAAGATGGAGACTCATGATCAACCAGACAAAAACACAGATAATGCATTTTAGAAAACCAGCTACTTAGAGAAGTGTTTTTCAGTTTTGTTTTGGTGAAGAGATTCTTGAGTTTATTAGCATTTATAAATATTTGGGAATTTTTATTGATGAACATATTACCTTTCTATTCAGCAGGAGTGTGGGGTCTCAAAAATGAACATGTCCATAACAGAGCAGTATGTTACTTTTTAGGAGTCCACAAGTTTGCACCTATACTTGCAATAACTGGGGACATGGGCTGGGAACCCTGTGAGGTGAGATGGAAGGCATGTATGGTGAGACTTTGGAATAGATTGTTGGATATGCCAACTGCCAGAATAGCTAGTAAGGTTTTTCAATGGGATCTATCCATAGGGGGAGCATGGACAACTGAAAAGTCTGACATTTTTCAACAGTCTGACTGTCAACATTTGTATGAAAACCAAATCAAGGGAGACATAGATATGATTAAAAAACAAATGTTGATGCAATATGAAAACAAATGGGTGGAGGAGATTAATCATAAACCCAAATTTAGAACCTTTTGTTTGACTAAAGATGAATTTGTGAGTGAGAGATATATTATGTATAACCTACCTAAAAACAAGAGATCGCTATGTGCACAGGTAAGATCAAGGATATTGCCTCTGCGTATTGAAACAGGTCGGTATTGTGGTGAAATGTAAGAGGAAAGACTATGTAATTATTGTGACCTTGAAGAAATAGACAATGAAACTCATTTTATCCTCTATTGCCCTTTCTACCACGATATACGCTTGCTCTTATTCCAGAAAGCATACCAGATATACCCTGGCATTATGTGGCTGAGTGATGAGGAGTAATTTAAATGTTTTTTTGTCCATTGTGTATTTCCATTTGCGGAACATTTAGATGAAGCTTGGAATAAAAGAAAAAGAGCTACCTATAATTAAATAGTAGAAGTATTTAGCTTCTATGTGGTTAATGGTGTGTGTATATAGATTGCGTATAGGCTTGTCTACCATTAGAATCTTCTCTTTGTGTCAGACTGGGTTCAAGTGGCTTCTGTTTCCTTTTCTTTTTTTCTGTATTTATGTGTCTGTATATATATATATATATATATATATATATAATATATATATATATATATATATGCAGTATGTATGTATGTATGTATATATGTATGTATATTATTTTACTGCTCTAGGGATGTAATTATTGTTTGGATAACCTTATTTACTATTATGTAATGATTTGATTTTTATTTAAATGTTTTCACTTTTTATGTGATGCACAATGCAGAGAACGCAGGAAGAAAATTATCATTTGATTACCATAGTGAATTATTGTAATGTTTGTTTATGTGTCATTTAATCCCATAAGGGATGGGTTGCCAATTGGCAATTTGACACAAAAATAAAATTTAATTCATTCACAATATCCCATAATGTCAAAGCAAAAACAGTTTTTGTTGAAATTCTTGCAAATGTATTCAAAATAAAAACTGAATACATAAGTATTCAGACCATTTATTCCGTACTTAGTTGAAGCACATTTGGCAGCGATTAATGCCTCGAGTCTTCTTAGATATAATGGCACACCTGTATTTGGGGAGTTTCTCCCATTCTTCTCTGCAGATCCTCTCAAGCTCTGTCAGTTTGGATAGGGAGCATCACTGCACAGCTATTTTCTGCTCTCTCCAGAGATGTTTGATCTCGTTCAAGTCCGGGCTCCGGCTGGGCCACTCAAGGACATTCAGAGACTTATCTCGAAGCCACACCTGCGTTGCCTTGGCTGTGTGCTTAGGGTCATTGTCTTGTTGGCAGGTGAACCTTCGCCCTAGTCTGAGGTCCTGAGTGCTCTGGAGCAGGTTTTCATCAAGGATCTCTCTGTACTTTGTTCCGTTCATCTTTCCCTCGATCCTGACTAGTCTCCCAGTCCTTGCCACTGAAAAACATCCCCACAGCATGATGCAGCCACCACCATGGTTCACTGTAGAGATGGTGCCATGTTTCCTCCAGATGTCACTCTTGGCATTCAGGCCAAAGTGTTCAATCTTGGTTTCATCAGACCAGTGATTTCTGTTTCTCATGGTCTGAGTCTTTAGGTGCCTTTTGGCAAACTCCAAGCAGGTTGTCATGTGTGTTTTACTGAGGAGTGTCTTCAGTCTGGCCCCTCTAACATAAAGGCCTGATTGATGGAGTGCTGCAGAGATGGTTGTCCTTCTGGAAGTTTCTCCCATCTCTCCAGAGGCACCCTAGAGCGCTGTCAGAGTGAACATTGGGGTCTTGGTGACCTCCATGACCAAGGCCCTTCCCCCCGATTGCTCGGTTTCGCCCGGCGGCAAGGTCTAGGAAGAGTCTTGGTGGTTCCAAACTTGATCCATTTAAGAATGATGGAGGTCACTCTATTCCTGGGGACCTTCAATGCTGCCAAAAAATGTTGGTACCCTTCCCCTGATCCGTGCCTTGACACAATCCTGTTTTGGAGCTCTATGTACAATTCCTTTGACCTCATGGCTTGGTTTTTGCTCTGACATGCAATATCAACTGTGGGACCTTACATAGACAGACGTGTGCCTTTCCAAATCATGTCCAATCAATTGAATTTTCCACAGATGGACTCCAATCAAGCTATAGAAACATCTTAAGGATGATCAGTGAAAACAGGTTGCACCTGAGCTCAATTTCGAGTCTCATAGCAAAGGGTCTGAACACTACAGTACCAGTCAAAAGTTTGGACACCTACTCATTCAAGGGTTTTTCTTCATTTTTACTCTTTTCTACATTGTAGAATAATAGTGAATACATCAAAACTATGAAACAACACTTATGGAATCATGTAGTGACCAAAAAAGTGTTAAACAAATCTAAATGTATTTTATATTCTTCAAAGTAGCCATCCTTTGCCTTGATGACAGCTTTGCACATTCTTGGCATTCTCTCAACCAGCTTCACCTGGAATGCTTTTTCAACAGTCTTGAAGGAGTTCCCACATATGCTGAGCACTTGTGGGCTGCTTTTCCTTTGCTCTGCGGTCCAACTCTTCCCAAACCATCTCAATTGAGTTGAGGTCGGGTGATTGTGGAGGCCAGGTCATCTGATGCAGCACTCCATCATTCCCCTTCTTGGTCAAATAGCCCTATACAGCCTGGAGGTGTGTTAGGTCACTGTCCTGTTGAAAAACAATTGGTAGTCCCACTAAGCGCAAACCAGAAAGGATGGCATATTGCTGCAGAATGCTGTGTTAGCCATGCTGGTTAAGTGTGCCTTGAATTCTAAATAAATCACTGACAGTGTCAACAGCAAAGCACCCCCACACCATCACACCTCCTCCTCCATGCTTCACGGTGGGAACCACACATGCAGAGATCATCCAGTCACCTACTCCGTGTCTCACAAAAATATAAAATGTGGACTCATCAGACCAAAGGAAAAATGTACACTGGTCTAATGTCCATTGCTCGTGTTTCTTGGCCCAAGCAAGTCTTTTCTTCTTATTGGTGTCCTTTAGTAGTAGTTTCTTTGCAGCAATTCAACCATGAAGGCCTGATTCATGCAGTTGATGTTGAGTGTCTGTTACTTGAACTCTTTGAAGCATTTACTTGGGCTGCAATTTCTGAGGCTGGTAACTCTAATGAACAAATTCTGCAGAAGAGGTAAATCTAGGTCTTCTTCCTTTCCTGTGGTGGTCATCATGAGAGCCAGTTTCATCATAGGGCTTGATGATTTTTGCGACTGCACTTGAAGAAACTTTCAACGTTATTGAAATGTTCCGTATTGACTGACCTTCATGTATTAAATGAATGGTGGACTGTCGTTTCTCTTTGCTTAATTGAGCTGTTCTTGACATAATATGGACTTGGTCTTTTTACCAAATAGGGTTGTCTTCTGTATACCAACCATACCTTATCATAACACAACTGATTGACTCAAATGCATTAAGAAGGAAAGAAATTCCACAAATTAACTTTTAACAAGGCACTCCTGTTAATTGAAATGCATTCCAGGTGACTACCTGATGAAGCTGGTTCGAGAATGCCAAGAGCGTGCAAAGCTGTTATCAAGGCAAAGGGTGGCTACTTTGATGAATCTCAATGATAAAATATATTTTGATTTGTGTTCAACACCGTTTTGGTTTCTACATGATTCCATATGTGTTATTCCATAGTTTTGATGTCTTCACTCTTATTCTACAGTGTAGAAAATAGTAAAACTAAAGAAAAACCATGGAATGAGTAGGTTTGTCCAAACTTTTGACTGGTACTGTATGAAATGAAAGTATTTCATTTTTTTTTATTTCTTTATAAATTTGCTAAATGTTCTGAAAACCTGTTTTCACTTAATCATTATGGGGTATTGTGTGTAGATTGATGATGAAAAACATTTATTTAATCCATTTCAGAATAAGGCTGTAAAGTAACAAAATGTGAAAAAAGTTAAGTGGTCTGAATACTTTCCGAATGCACTGTATAGTTGATAATCAGCATCCTCACAAATGTATTCCTTTTGTCCAGGTGGGTGAGGGCAGTGTGCATTGCAATGGTGATTGCATTGTGGATGAATCTGTCAGGGCGGTAGGTGAATTGGAAAGGGTCGAGTGTATCGGGGAGGGAGGAGGTGATGTAGCCTCTCGAAACACTTTATGATGACTGGAGTGCTACGTTTTGGTAGTCATTCAGTTTAGTTACTTTCCCTTTCTTTGGAAAGAGGCATGCTACTGGAAATCTTGAAGCAGGTGGGGATAACGGCCTGAGCAAGAGAGATTGAAAATGTCAGAAAACACATCTGCTAGCTGGTTTACACATACTCTCTGAGGACGTGGCTAGGGAAGCCGTCTGGGCCGGCAGGCTTGCGAGGGTTAACATGTTGAAATGATTTATATGCGTCCTATGTGGAGACCGTAAGCATGTAGTCCTTGTTGTCCTCAGGGGCTCTCCTCAGCGGATCAGTGTCGTTATGCTCGAAGATGGAGACAAAGGTGTTTAGCTCGTCCAGTAGAGTGGCGTTGCTGTCCGCAGCTGGCTTTCTTTTTATAATCCATGATCGTTAGAAGCCCCTGCCACATACACCTCGTGTCCGACCCCCTTAATTGTCCACACTTTGTGTCTCGCCACCTTGATTGATCTGGTAAGTTGTATTTGTTCTGTTTAACCATACGCTTGTCCCCGGTATTCATCTCTTCAGTTTCCTGACAAGGCTGCCGTCAATCCACGTGTTTTATGAGTCCAGTGGCTTAGTCGACGTATTCATTGACCTTATCTCCAGAGGCTACCAGAACATATTCCAGTCCATATGAACAAAACAGTATTGGAGCGTGGATTCTGATTGGTTAGACCAGTGTTGTACAGACCTAACCACCGGAACTTCCTTCTTGAATCTTTGTTTGTAGGTGGGGAGGAGCAAAATGGAGTCATGGCCCGATTTGCCTAAAGGAGGACGGGAGAGGGCTTTATACCCGTGTCGGAAAGGTGTGTAGCAATGGTCAGCAGTGTATTTTCTGTGAGTTGGACAGTCAATGTGTTGATAGTAATTCTGGAGCATGGTCCTCAAATGACTTTTGTTAAGTCCCCTGCAACAATGAACACTGCCTCATGATACACTGTCTCCAGTTTGTTCAGGGTCCAAAGAAGATCCTTGAGAGCATTTTTGGTGTTAGCTTGGGGTGGGATGTACACAGCCATGGCGATAATCACTGAGAACTGTCTCGGAAGGTAAAAAACATTTGGTGACCAAGTATTCCAAGTCAGGAGAGCAGAAGCTCCCAAGTTCCACACATTGCACCTCTTGTTATTGGTCATAAAGCACCGCCTTTGTTCTCGCCGGGGAGAGCCCGCTTCCTATCCGCTCGATGAACTGCAAAACCCGCTGGTTATATATAATCTGTTTGGATGTCAGAAGAAAGCCAAATCTCAGAAAAACAGAGTATGTGGTAGATTCTGATGTCCCTCTGGAAGGAGATCCTCGCTCTGAGATCATCAAGTTAATTGACTAATTACTGAACATAGTGTGCTCCGCAATGGAGGACAGGTCTCAATTGGGCTAAGACCCCGCACGTCTGCCTCTCAATCAGCATCTTCTGTCTTCTCCGGCAGGACTCCCAGGCACCTCACCAAAGAAGGTCGGATGGACGGTGAGTACACAGAGATTCATATTCCAATAGTTCTACCCGGGTGTATGAAATAATACACAAAACAAACTGGATAAGACAATTTAAGAAAAACACTTAAAAAGTAGAAACCTGCAAAGTTGTGTAGGCTAGGCTACCATATTCATCATCGCTATCTTGGGTAGGCTATCATCTGAACATTGATGTAAAAATGTTAGTTAGCTAGCCTGTTAGGGCTAGGGGGCAGTATTGACACGGCTGGATAAAAAACATACCCGATTTAATCTGGTTACCACTCCTACCCAGTAACTACAATATGCATATACTTATTACATATGGATAGAAAACACCCTAAATTTTCTAAAACTGTTTGAATGGTGTCTGTGAGTATAACAGAACTCAAATGGCAGGTCAAAACCTGAGAGATTCCTTTACAGGAAGTGGCCTGTCTGACCATTTCTTGAACTTCTTTTCCATCTCTATCATTTACTAAGGATCTCTGCTCTAACGTGACACTTCCCACGTCGTCCATAGGCGCTCAGAGCCCGGGAAAAAACAGAATGTCGTCATTCCAGCCCCAGGCTGAAACACATTATCGCCTTTCTCAAGTGGCCGATCAAGGGACACTGGGCTTATGCGCGTGACCCGACCGCCCCCGCCTTTGGGATTTTTTCCTCTGTTTGCCGAAAAGGAGATTCCCTGTCGGAATATTATCGCTTTTCTACGAGAAAAATGTCGTAAAAATTGATTTTAAACAGCGGTTGACATGCTTCGAAGTACGGTAATGGAATATTTAGAATTTTATTGTCACGAATTGCGCCATGCGCGCGACACTTCTTTACTATTTCGGATAGTGTCTGGAACGCACGAACAAAACGCCGCTATTCGGATATAACGATGGATTATTTTGGACCAAACCAACATTTGTTATTGAAGTAGCAGTCCTGGGTGTGCATTCTGACGAAGACAACAAAAGGTAATCAAACTTTTATAATAGTAAATATGATTATGGTGAGTGCTAAACTTGCCGGGTGTCTAAATAGCGAGCCCGTGATGCCTGGGCTATGTACTTAGAATATTGCAAAATGTGCTTTCACCAAAAAGCTATTTTAAAATCGGACATATCGAGTGCATAGAGGAGGTCTGTATCTATAATTCTTAAAATAATTGTTATGCTTTTTGTGAACGTTTATCGTGAGTAATTTAGTAAAATGTTAGCGAATTCCCCGGAAGTTTACGGGGGGTATGCTAGTTCTGAACGTCACATGCTAATGTAAAAAGCTGGTTTTTGATATAAATATGAACTTGATTGAACAAAACATGCATGTATTGTATAACATAATGTCCTAGGGTTGTCATCTGATGAAGATCATCAAAGGTGAGTGCTGCATTTAGCTGTCTTCTGGGTTTTGGTGACATTATATGCTGGCTTGAAAAATGGGTGTGTGATTATTTCTGGCTTGGTACTCTGCTGACATAATCTAATGTTTTGCTTTCGTTGTAAAGCCTTTTTGAAATCGGACAGTGTGGTTAGATTAACGAGAGTCTTGTCTTTAAATAGCTGTAAAATAGTCATATGTTTGAGAAATTGAAGTAATAGGATTTTTAAGGTTTTGAAAATCGCGCCACAGGCTGCCAGTGGCTGTTACGTAGCCCATAGAGGCTAGCTCGATAATTTTGTTACTGATGTAGGCTACCGGAATGCATGAGATAATTGTTTAAAACTTTATAATAAAGTATTTTTACATGACTGGATACTTTGGCAGAATCTTTTTTAATACCGCACAAATGATCTAACTGACACGCTACTTTGACACTGACAAACTGAGAATCTCAGATCAATAAAAATAACTTTTTATCTTGAATCCATCCATGGCCTAGGCCTAGGTGTGTGGATACACACATATTATACAATATGAGGAGGATATTATAATCCTAAAAAAGCTTTCCAGTTTCACTAACTCACCTAATGATGCGCAGCTCTCTCGCCATGCGGTCGTGCCAAAAGACTATCTCTCTCTTGTTTTACTTTGTAAAACAATGTTTGCTCAATAAGCCCATTTGAAAGTTGATCATATATTTTGGTAGCCTACAGCAGACAGATTAGAGTCTTGCATGCTGGGTACTGACAGATTTTCTGCGTGTTCCCGACTGTAGCCTATGCCTTAATATTGGGCTACACACAATCCATATAGGGCTACTCATGGTGTAGTAGGTTATTATCTATTTCTGAACAGACAGCAATCATTCTATAACTTTGGCAAATGTATTTCAATTCATCATGGGTGCTGCAGCACCTCTAGCACCCTTCCCGTGGCGATGATTCTATAAGTAAAAATATATGAGGAAGTACTGCTGCGGGTAGGCTATCAGCCAAACAGACCGAATATTTATGATGATGTAAATCAAGTGCTATCAAGTGTTAATCAAATGTTATGCTGCTGTGGCAGTACTGTTAAATGTGGTGGCTTGCTTCACACACCAGACTGGTGACCACATTTCAAGCCATGCATGTTTGGATACCGGTCCCTGTAACCAACGGACAGGTAGGGGTGACTTGATAACTTGGGGGTAGTGGGTTCAGAACAACAATGACAAAAACTGTATTAAAAAAACACCCAAAAGGGCACTTGGAAAGTGTGAGGGCAAAGGGGCAGGTGTTCTGTGCACGTGCCTGCTACAAGGGCAGGCAAGCATAACATGTCTGTTTTACTTTAAGCTTAGGGGCCTTGCTACATTTTCATTATGGGGAAAGTAGTCTTTAAATAATGTGTCAAGCTGGGAAGATAAGGTGCAGTAAGTAAACCATTTTTCCCAACCGACTTTCCATCCATTTATCGCCTAGCCAGGCCCTAAGCCAACCCTATTCATCACGACAGTGAGAGAGCCAAGAGGGCCTTTTTCAAAGAGCCAGTTCGTCTTTTATACCAAACACTCCCTCATCCACCGTTGTACCTTTTCACCAGGAAACACACAGCTACATCAACTCAGCATGTTCCCTTCAAAAGATAAACGTTGCCCAGGCCCAGGAGGGAGGGATGTAGGGAAGGACGGAGGGAGGGGAAGAAAGAAAGTCAGAGACCAAGTTGTAGTCCAAATGGCAGTATTTTTCCTATATAGTGCCCTAATTTGGACCAGAGCCCTAGGGTCCCTAGTGCAATATAAAGGGAATAGTGAAATTTAGGCCCCAGAATTCCACAGATAGACAAAAGGGCCAAGAAGTTGAGAGAGGGAGTGAAAAACCGTGTGTGTGTGCAAATGGCCAGAGAGGCACTGGAGATAGAGATGGCTTTGAGTTAGCTCATCACACACAGACAGACCATCAAATGCCTCCACTGCTTTACAATGAATACTGCTCTGCATGGGGACCTCTGAAAACTGCTTGCCGAGCAGAAATGGCCCCTTTGTTCTATTCTATAGCTTGGTAGAACAGTAATAAAAAATTCATCTCCAAGTCCCGATGTAGAATATAAAGAGAAGCTAGGCACTTACAGTGGTGCACTCAGATAGTGCCAAGGATGCTTTGATTGTGTTATGGCTGACTTAAGAGGGAGATGAGGGAACAGAGGGGGAGAATTTTGGACAGAAAGATGCCCATTTGGCAGTTGAATGCATGGTTATTTTAAATGAAGGGCCGTGGTTACTACTCTGGCCCAGAAACTAGAATATGCATATTATTAGTAGATTTGAATAGAAAACAGTCTGAAGTTTCTAAAACTGTTTGAATGGTGTCTGTGAGTTTATAACAGAACTCATATGGCAGACAAAAACCAGAGAAAAATCCAAGCAGGAAGTGAAAAGTCTGAGAATTGTAGTTCTTCTTTTGATTCTCTATCGAAACTACAGTGTCTGTGGGGTGACGTTGCACTTCCTAAGGCTTTCATTGGCTGTCAACAGCCTTCAGAAAGTGGTTTGAGCATTTTCCTGTCACTGGGCAGATAATATGAGCTCAGTTTCTGAGTGGACTGCCTGGCAACAAAGGGATTGGATATGCGTGGTCACGCGAGCACGCCGTTCCTTCTTTTTCTTCTTGAATGAATATGCTATTGTCCGGTTGGAATATTATGGCAATTTTACGTAAAAAATACCATAAAGATTGATTTTAAACAGTGTTTGACATGCTTCTAAGTACGGTAATGGAACATTTTGACTTTTCGTCTCTCGTTCCACGCTTGCGCGTTATGCCTTTGGATAAGTGATCTGTACGCACGAACAAAACGGAGGTATTTGTACATAAATATGGATTATTTTGAATAAAAACAACATTTCTTGTCGAAGTAGCAGTCCTGGGAGTGCATTCTGATGAAGATCAGCAAAGGTAAGAGAATATTTCTAATACTAATTCTGAGTTTAGGTTCCCCGAACTTGGCGGGTGTCTGAATAGCTCACTGTGATGGCTGAGCTATGTACTAAGAATATTGCAAAATGTGCTTTCTCCGTAAAGCTATTTTAAAATCTGACACAGCGGTTGCATCCAGGGGTAGTCTATATATAATTCTTTAAATAACTGTTATATATTTTGTCAACGTTTATGATGAGTATTTTTGTAAATTGATGTGCACATTCACCGGAAGTTTTGGTGGGAATACATTTTCTGAACATTGCGCGCCAATGTAAAATGCTGTTTTTGGATATAAATATGAACTTTATCGAACAAAAAAACATATATGTATTGTGTAACATAATGTCCTAGGAGTGTCATCTGATGAAGATCGTCAAAGGTTAGTGCTTCATTTAGCTGTGTTTTGGGTTTTATTGATACATGTCCTTGCTTGGAAAATGGCTGTGTGATTATTTTTGTCTATGTACTCTCCTAACATAATCTAATGTTTTGCTTTCGCTGTAAAGCATTTTTGAAATCGGACAATGTGGTTACATCAAAGAGAAGTGTATCTTTAAAATGGTGTAAAATAGTTGGATGTTTGAGAAAGTTGAATTATGACATTTTGTTGTTTTTGAATTTGCCGCCCTGATATTTCACTGGCTGTGTCCCGCAGGTGGGACGCTAGCGTCTCACGTAGCCCATAGACGTTATAATGTTGTGTTTTAAATGTAATTTCCACTCCTAACAAGAAAAAACAGTAAAGTTTTGAACTTGATCTTTGAACTTCTAAGTAAATGTTATGTAAATAGTGGATAGTTTCCATTTGCAATGCATTCGGAAAGTATTCAGACCTCTTGACTTTTTCCAGATTTTGTTACGTTACAGCCTTATTATAAAATTGATTAAATAGTTTTTGTCCCTCATCAATCTACACACAATACCCCAAAATGATAAAATAAAAACAGGTTTTTAGATTTTTTTGCAAATATATTAAACAGAATACTTTACTCAGTACTTTGAAGCACCTTTGGCAGTGATTACAGCCTTGGGTCTTCTTAGGTATGACGCTACAAGCTTGGCACACCTGTATTTGGGGAGTATCTCCCATTCTTCTCTGCAAATCCTCTCAAGCTCTGTCAGGTTGGATGGGGAGTGTCGCAGCACAGCTATTTTCAGGTCTCTCTAGAGATGTTAGATAGGGATAAAGTCCGGGCTCTGGCTTGGCCATTCAAGGATATTCAGAGACTTATCTAGAAGCCACTCCTTCGTTATCTTGGCTGTGTGCTTAGGGTCATTGTCCTGTTAGATGGTGAACCTTCCTCCCAGTCTGAGGTCCTGAGCACTGTGGAGAAAGTTTTCATAGAGGATCTCTCTGTACTTTGCTCCATTCATCATTCCCTAGATCCTGACTAGTCTCCCAGGCCATGCCACTGAAAAACATCCCCACAGCATGATGCTGCCACCACCATGCTTCACCATAAGGATGGGGCCAGGTGTCCTCCAAACGTGAGGCTTGGCATTCAGGCCAAAGTGTCCAATATTGGTTTCATCAGACCAGCTAATCTTGTTTCTCGTGGTCTGAGAGACTTTTGCTGAGGAGTGGCTTCCATCTGGCCACTCTACAATAAAGGCCTGATTGGTGGAATTCTGCAGGAATGGTTGTCCTTCTAGAAGGTTCTCCCATCTCCACAGAGGAACTCTGGAGCTCTGTCAGAGTGACCATCGGGTTCTTGGTCATATCCCTGACCAAGGCCCTTCTCCCCCAATTGCTCAGTTTGGCCAGGCAGCCAGCTCTAGGAAGCATCTTGGTGGTTCCAAACTTCTTCCATTTAAGAATGATGGAGGTCATGGTGTTCTTGGGGACCTTCAGTGCTGCAGACGTTTTTTTGGTACCATTACCCACACACAGGTGCACACACACAGTTGCAAACACTTGCACACACACATCTCAATACTATACTGAACAAAAATATAAACAACATGTAAGGTGTTGGTCCCATGTTTCATAAGCAAAAAATGTCTCTCCAATTTTGTGCACCAATTTCTTTAGATCCATGTTAGTGATCATTTCTCCTTTGACAAGATAATCTGACAGGTGTAACATATCAAGAAGCTGATTTAACAGCATGATCATGCCAGCTCAGGACCTCCACATCTGGCTTCTTCACCTGCGGGATCGTCTGAGACCAGCCACCTGGACAGCTGATGAAACTGAGGAATATTTCTGTCCTTAAAGCCCTTTTTCCCACTTATGTGAAATACATAGATTAGGGCCTAATTAATTAATTTAAATTGACTGATTTTGTTACATGGACTGTAAATCTTTGATATTGTTGCATGTTGTGTATGTACACTGCTCAAAAAAAGAAAGGGAACACTTAAACAGCACAATGTAACTCCAAGTCAATCACACTTCTGTGAAATCAAACTGTCCACTTAGGAAGCAACACTGATTGACAATAAATTTCACATGCTGTTGTGCAAATGGAATAGACAACAGGTGGAAATTATAGGCAATTAGAAAGACACCCCCAATAAAGGAGTGGTTCTGCAGGTGGTGACCACAGACCACTTCTCAGTTCCTATGCTTCCTGGCTGGTGTTTTGGTCACTTTTGAATGCTGGCGGTGCTTTCACTCTAGTGGTAGCATGAGACGGAGTCTACAACCCACACAAGTGGCTCAGGTAGTGCAGCTCATCCAGGATGGCACATCAATGCGAGCTGTGGCAAGGTTTGCTGTGTCTGTCAGCGTAGTGTCCAGAGCATGGAGGCGCTACCAGGAGACAGGCCAGTACATCAGGAGACGTGGAGGAGGCCGTAGGAGGGCAACAACCCAGCAGCAGGACCGCTACCTCCGCCTTTGTGCAAGGAGGAGCAGGAGGAGCACAGCCAGAGCCTTGCAAAATGTCCTCCAGCAGGCCACAAATGTGCATGTGTCTGCTCAAACGGTCAGAAACAGACTCCATGAGGGTGGTATGAGGGCCTGACGTCCACAGGTGGGGGTTGTGCTTACAGCCCAACACCGTGCAGGACGTTTCGCATTTGCCAGAGAACACCAAGATTGGCAAATTCGCCACTGGCGCCCTGTGCTCTTCACAGATGAAGCAGGTTCACACTGAGCACATGTGACAGACGTGACAGAGTCTGGAGACGCCTTGGAGAACGTTCTGCTGCCTGCAACATCCTCCAGCATGACAGGTTTGGCGGTGGGTCAGTCATGGTGTGAGGTGGCATTTCTTTGGGGGGGCCGCACTGCCCTCCATGTGCTTGCCAGAGGTAGCCTGACTGCCATTAGGTACCGAGATGAGATCCTCAGACCCCTTGTGAGACCATATGCTGGTGCGGTTGGCCCTGGGTTCCTCCTAATGCAAGACAATACTAGACCTCATGTGGCTGGAGTGTATCAGCAGTTCCTGCAAGAGGAAGGCATTGATGCTATGGACTGGCCCGCCCGTTCCCCAGATATGAATCCAATTGAGCACATTTGGGACATCATGTCTCGCTCCATCCACCAACGCCACGTTGCACCACAGACTGTCCAGGAGTTGGTGGATGCTTTAGTCCAGGTCTGGGAGGAGATCCCTCAGGAGACCATCCGCCACCTCATCAGGAGCATGCCCAGGCGTTGTAGGGAGGTCATACAGGCACGTGGAGGCCACACACACTCCAGAGCCTCATTTTGACTTGCTTTGATATGTATGTAATGTCCTTAAAGTTGGATCAGCCTGTAGTGTAGTTTTCCACTTTAATTTTGAGTGTGACTGATCATTTTTCTGTGATTTTGTTGTCAGCACATTCAACTATGTAAATAAAAAAGTATTTAATAAGATTAAGCCAATATCAAGACAAAGAAATATCAAAATGTTCCATTACCATACTTAGAAGCATGTCAAACGCTGTTTAAAATCAATTTTTATGGTATTTTTCTTGTAAAATAGCGATAATATTCCAACCGGACAATAGTGTATTCATTCAAAGACGAAAAGAAAAAAACAGCATGGTCTCGTGAACGCGCATCTCCAGTCTCTTAGTCACCAGGCAGACCACTGACAAACTGTGCTACCATACTCTGCCCAGAGACAGGAGACACCTCAATCCGCTTTCTGAACGCTTTAGAGAGCCAATGGAAGCCTTAGAATGTGCAATGTAACCCCACGGATACTGTAGTTTCGATAGAGAACCAAAAGAAGAACTACCAATTTGCAGACAGGCCACTTCTTGCTTGGAATTTTCTCAGGTTTTTGCCTGCCATATGAGTTCTGTTATACTCACAGACACCATTCAAACAGTTTTAGAAACTTCAGAGTGTTTTCTATCCAAATCTACTAATTATAAGTTTAAATCGGGTGCGTTTTTTTATCCGGCCGTGAAAATACTGCCCCCTAGCCCAGACAGGTTAACTTGGGATTCCGAGTTCCCTGTTGTATTTAAACCATCATCGGTTAAGGCTTCATATGAACCAGAAAGGATCATCTGTAGCCGGACCTAGTGACGTTTTGGGTTGTTGTTTTGGGCTAACGTTAGCTAAGTCACTAGCATTTGGAAAATGTACTTGTAGTAAAATTGAGTGTACCGTAGGCCTACACATGTGTCAATTGAAGAATCACCTGAAGCTTGAGAGGACTGGGAGATGCAGTAGAGGAATGCAGTGCTGAGGCACTGTATGTGGTGAACTTTCTGGAGCCCAGAGCTGCTGAGGCATTGTGAAGGAGATCTCTAGTGGCTACATGACTACATGATTCAGTACTACACAAATTGGTTTAATTATTTATTTACTAACCAACTAAATAATAACAGAATATGAAGAGGGGGAAGAGAGAGAGTGAGAAAAAGGGACACATCATTGAAACATTTTATAACTATTCTCACAGTAATCATATACTTTGTACACAAACCACCAAACGTTTGAAGTAAGAAATCATGAATGTATTTAACGCTACGTGTGAATGCCTTCATTCACCGTTTATCTCTGTCGGAAGCAGCCCTCCTTAGGAAGGTTGTTGGCCTTTCAGCGGAAGGCTTGTATGGCTCTGATTGTCCGAAAGGGGTCTCCCCTTTCTCGTCTTCTACTGTTGTTCACGCTGGAAGATAGCTAGCCAGCCATGTCGACAGTTCCCATTGGTGATGAGCATAGTAGGATACGTTGATTTGAAAAGAGTAGTACAGAAGGATGATTTGAAGAGTAGTAGGATGGTCCCACTTAGATTCACTTTTCTAGATATTTGACTCAAGACAGCTAATTAGCCGTACAAGTGATTGTCCGAGAGGGTAGTTTTCTTCTCCCTCCACCTCGTGTAGATAGTCAGAGTTTTAATCACTTTACATGCGCAGCTACAGCCTGGCGATGTTCTGATCTAGTCTGGGAGGTGAGTTTATTTTCTTCACCTCATATTGAGGTTCAAAGTTCCAACCATTTCAAACGTGTAGCTACGCTCCACGCTTTTCTGGTATAATGTTAATCTCAATACCAATCCTTTTATGCACTCTGGCCAAAGTGGACGGTTCTGTCAGTCTGACATGCTCTCTGACCTCACTCGAGGTGTGGCTACTAACTATGCACAGTTTATACCACATTCATATCGTAACAAAAATACTTTCATCATTTGTCATATTTCATATAGATTAAGGATGGAGACTTCATACCTGTGGTGTAAATAGTTTAAGTTACAGTATTTCCTTTATAACCGTTTTAATTACATTACAAAATAAAAACCAATATGACATTAGTTTTATATAGATAATCCCCACATTCTTATTTTAGAAATATTGTTCCAGTATTCACTTTGAATGTGTTAGAGTGTCGGCGGGAAAATACTGGAAGAGAAAGAAAAAGTCGTCTTCTGTAATTTCCGACAGGGTGTGAGCTGTCAAACCGGCAGCAGCTCCCTCCTCCCCTCTTCTGTGGGTGAGAGGTCTGGTTATTCTTATCCATTGCCAAGCTGATCTGACCCATTCAGATCCTCACAGGACAGTCATGCACTCAAAGACTTGGCCTCTATTGGTTGACCTACCCAACTATAGCTACAGTAGGCTACTCATGCGCTTAGAGATTATGAAAGCCGGTGAAGCACAGGAAATTGATGAGGAAGTGTTGTTAAGTGTTGCTAAAGGGGAACTTTATTAGTACAGAAGAACAATTTATTTATATTTTTATTAAACCTTTATTTTGACAAGGAAGTCATACTGAGAGTAGGGTCTGGATAAATACATCAAACATATATACAATACACAAAATTACCAAAAATATTAAGAAAAACACATTTATCAACATAGAGGTCTCTGATTATTTCTCTGAACTGACCAAGGGGTACCAGAACATCTCATTTCTGAGATCTCTGTGAGTTGTTCCACATAAAGCGAGCAAAACAACTAAAAGCAGCTTTACCCATCTCTGTAGAGACTGAAGGGGCCTCCAGTGTTATCCAAGCCTGTGACCGGGTTTGGTAATGTGTAAGTCAAAATTGAATTAATGATGATAGATACATAGGAAGTTTCTGCATGAGTGCTTTGTAAATAAACACAAAAGAGTGCTGCTCTCTCCTTAAACACAAAGAGGTCCAACCCACTTGCTGATACACAACACGTGTGAGTTCTATAACCATCACCAGTAATAAGGGCACAATGGAAAACAGCATCTAGTGGTTTAAGTTTAACCTTTTCATATGTGAGTTCCAAATATCTCTAACAGTTGCCCCAGCGTGAGTTGTTTTAACCACGAGATGTCAGAATATTCCAAAATGCGATTATTATGCAACAGGACAGTTAACACGCGCTGCCTGCTAGTTATCTATAGGCTGTTTCAACTTGTCAATTTCAAATTATTTTCCAACAAGTTGTATTTTCTAACAGTTTGAATTGAGGTGTGTTCCGTCTCCTTATTAATTCACATAATAGTAGCCCATTTCAGCGTTGAAAACAATTTATGTTTGAGGCTTTATTGAGCCGACAAACTTCTCTCTTCGAAGAGAGCCCACACACTTTACTAATGTTAGCACAGATCAAGTATGCAGATATTGCGCAGTCTTGTACGAATTAGAACATTTTCTGGCTGGTGCTCGCATTGCCTTCCTTGTTGTTCTCCTTACAAATTATAACTTTGGACATGTGTGCATTCCTATCAAAGTAAGTTCCTTATTTTCTGTATATCATGTCATTTCTACTGTAGGTGCGTATGTTGTATGGAGCATAATAAATGTACAGTTTTATTCACATGTTTTCAAGTACTGATGACAAATAATGCATTCTGATTATTGCATTATTGTTATGGACACCTATGATGTGTGTAAAATACCTTTATGAAGGTGGAAATTATTATAATGTGCTAATGCAAAGCTGTTTGCCAGCTTTGTGTGGCACTATGTTTGTTGACATTATACAATGCATTCTGGGTGTCAAGTAAACATCTGTCAGACCAAAGATGTTATAATGTGGTGAAGGAATGGTTCACTCATCTTTCAGATAAACTTACAGAAGTGAATGAATGGAAGTGAATGATTGTAGATGACACACCCCCTTCAACATGCATACTATAAACAGACCAAACTCATCTTCTCTCCTCTTATTATCTTTGATGTGAAAAAACAAACATGCTGGCGTGCGCAAAATACCCACCGTCGGATTACTTTTAGATTTTTAGAAAGTGTTTTACTGAATTATTTCAATCAATGGTGATGTGATTAATTATAAATAGTAATTGCTATTAGCTAATTCATATTGTAGTTCCTGTCAGAGAGTTATAAAAATATGACCGCTTGCGCTAGGACAAATGTAGACTACATTTTCCAGTTTGGATGATTGTGTTATGCTGTAGCTACTTCTGTGAATGTCTGAACATTGCATCCAAAAATAAACTGGTAACATTCTGGACATAACTTTGTAAGGACTGTGTTTGTGCAAAATGTTTCTGTGAAAAAAACAGTGTGGCCAGCTCAAATGCTGATTGTTGCGTCAAACGAAACTGGACGTTCTAAATAAGCATTCTAATCACACCAGTTTGAGTGTACGCTGCAGAGACCACTGTAGAATGATCACACCCGCTTGTTGGTACGTGTGAAAAGGTTAAATGCATGCATATAGATAATATCCCTATAATCAAATTAGACATAAGTGTCCTGGACAATTGTATTCCTATAAACAAAAGTCAGACATGGTTTGTTTCTGTAAAAGAAACCCACCCTAAACTTAAACTTATTCACCAGCTCAGTGACATGTTATTTTTTTTGCTTAGGGTTCTCCCACTTCTTTTTCACCCATGCATCTGACAGCTGTCCCTCCAGCTCACACTCTTTCATGTAGATTCTGAAAAGATATAGGATGAAGTACATTACCCAGAACATGAGCAAAGAGTAAAGAGTTGTGTGAACTTTCTGTAGATAGCTAGACTGTGCAGCGAATATACTTGGTGAAATTGGAGGGCCAAGGTGAAAACAGTGACGAGTGCAATTTCCCATTACTTTTACCATAACAGGTTATGTGCAATGAAACTATCTAGACCCATTCAGGCTTTAACCATTCAGGTAGAAACTAATATTGTATAGCATGAACATTATAGTCAGGTCAACACAAATAAACCGAAATGGAAAATCAGTAGAACTAGAAGAAAAGAGAGGTGTTGGGACCAACACCACTGTGGAAATTACTAATTTAGGCTATCACATTATTAACGTTAGCTAGTAGTAGTGCATAGCGCTCTTGCCACAGCACTAACTGTGGCCACGTGACATAATCAAAACCTTTTTTGCAGCATTTCTCCTGTCATGTTTGCCACTGAATTAAATGCCTGGTATTGTCATCAGACCCTGTAACAGTTTAAACACAAGCCCTGGTATTTACAACAAGTAGCTAGCTAGCTAGTTAGATAATTAGGCCAATCTTAAATATGAAGTTGTCGCTCAATAGCAAGCAAGTAACGCTGTAGCTAACGTTAATGTTCGAACAGTTATAACTTCTAGTCCTACTAAAGCACGTAGCTAGCTAAAGGCACGGCAGGCAGTAGGCTGCAGTTCTGTTTGCAAAGAAGTAATCTTATAATGAAATAGTCGTGATCATTTTAAGGAGAACAAAAACTACTTACATTTGAACACTGCAGAAGCTTCGCTATTCGCGATCTTTGAAGATGTTTTGTTGTTTACTTGACGAGATCTAGCTATCAAAATTCACAGCCCTACTCTTCCAATGCACTGTGGCTGTGCAATTCACAAAAAGTATGCAGCGAATTCTACAAGATGAAAAGTCAAAATTAATATAACATCCTGGCATGTAAAGCATAGTATATTTTCAAAAAACCACATTGTTGTATCCCGCTATTCGTTGATTTCAGTAGCACATCCCCATATCTAATTAACACTAGCATCGCAAAAATAATCATTATTGTTTTTGTGAAGGCCTGTAACGGCTGTCTTCATAAATGGACCAAGGCGCAGCAGGTATGTGAATACTCATATTTAATTACAAATAAGGAGTAAAGCATCCACTTAACAATACAATAAAGGTGACAACAGCTACAGTTCTGCAGGCTAGAAACGCAGTGCAAAAAACAACCACCCACAACCCCAAAGAAAAACACACACACCTATATAGGACTTCCAATCAAAGGCAACTATACACACCTGCCTTCAATTGGAAGTCCCAATCAACAATACAAACATTCCCCATACACAAAACTGCCACGTCCTGACCCCAAAACTAAAACAATAGCTCCATCTGCTGGTCAGGACGTGACAAGGCCTTAGGTAGAATTTATTAGAATATAATTTTTTTCAAATAACACAATAGCATTTTCATTAGTTTATGTTACTGTAAGCTATATGTAAAAACAAAAAACACGAAATTCAAGTGTTCAATAAATTTTATTCATGGAGTGTCTTTGTTGGAACACAGTAACAGCTTATTTTTATAAAGATAAATTACAATTTAAATAACGCAACCACCAAGACCCATGGTCAAGACACGTGGTCAAATCATGAAAAAATTTGTAGCCAAGTGGACTTAATAAATAGTGAACCTTAGCACAAAAGCAATAATGGCATTATTGAACATAAGTGTTGATATGACAGCAGTCAAATATAGTCAATTATTGTCAGCTCGTGCTTTTGTGCATCTTCACGCAATGGCATCAGTTGGATTTCATTTAGCTGTTATCCCTTGTCCTAACAGTTGACACAATTTTCGTAACATTCACTTGCTTGACACACTTTGACATATCTTTGTTTGGTTGTAGTGCGTAATAGTCTCCAGTTTTCTCTTTGTGTCTTGTCGTCTTGTCGTTCTTCAGCACCATTGTATTGTTGTGGAGTACAATGGCTGTGCCGGTGTCTTATTTTGCACAGATGGAGAGAGCTCCCTTCTTCCTTTGTTCATGGTGTAGGCCAGACTTGTTTTCTTTGCAAGCAAGTTCTTCGCCAATTACAGTGAAATGAAGAAATTGTCCATGGTGACAGTTCTCCCCTTGCCAACATAAGGTTCCACAAGCCTCATCACCACATTCTTCGACACTAGCTCACCTGCTGTGTTGCCTGATGTGGATATTTTCCCAGATATTGAAAGCCATTCAACATGTACAAATATGCATGCTCTCACTGTGTAGCCTACTCCAAGTAGGCCAGAGTAGACTGATAAGACACCATTTTAAGATAAAAATGTCAATGGATCAATACAATGAATGGCCCGCCCTGTTCTTCATTCACAATTGGTGATCACATAATTATGCATTATTCGCTTCCCCTATCTCAACTCGCCCATTCTCCCCCATTCTCCCCATCACACTTTACTTTATTTCTATTGTCTGTTGTTAATAAGTGTGAAATTAGTTTTGGTATAGTACAGGTTCAAGGCAATTATCGGGGTGATTATCAGCTGGGCCCTGCTCTCCAAATATTCCAAAACATGCATGTTTGCAACAAGGCACTAAAGTAATACTGCAAAGAAATGTGGCTTTTTGTCTTGAATACACATTGCTATGTTTGGGGCAAATCCAACACAACACAGTACCACTCTCCATATTTTAAAGCGTGGTGTATATTATGGGTATGCTTGTCATTGGCAAGGACTGGGAAGATTTACACCACTCTAAATAATGCTGTGTTTGGTTGACCCAACTGCTGGGTTGCAGGCATTGGGGCACTTAGTTGGGTTATTTTCTTTAAAAACTGCTGGGTTATTGATGCTGGGTTATTGGTGCTGGGTTATTAAGATATGACTAAGCGGGTCAGATCAGAGGACTGGAGGCATGGTTTACTAGGGGTGTGGCTTTCAGATATTTTCAGTTATTTTTAGCCACCCATGAGAGTAAATGTAATTTATGTGAATCTGTTCTGTTGTCGGGTTAAGGTCGAACATAAAAATGTTTGTAGCTTCAATGAGGCTTAGAGAAATGTATGAGTTCCCTAAAAGCCTATGTAGCTCCTGTACCGTTTTATCATATCTACTAAATAATCCTGATATTACTGTGTAAAATGCACCAAAAAATGTGAGGAAAATTCAAAGAATGTAAACTTAAAGGGATAGTTAAGGATTTTGGCAATGAACGCAAAGACATAAAAATGGTATCCACAATCTGTCTCTGAGGAAGTATATAAAGGCTACATTGCCCAAATCTCGTACGATCCTTTTATCATGAAGAACAGGAATGACATTTACTCTCATGGTGGCCAATAAGATCTAGTTGAAAGCCACGCCTCCTGAAAATAACCTAAGGATTACATAAAAAGACCCAGCTGCTATGTCAACCCAGCATGAGAGTAAAAAATGCCCAACTGTTTGTGTAATCCCAACTACCAAACTTATTGGGTTATTCACGTAACACAACTGGCTGGGTTAAAACAACCCACTGTGTGTTCTGTCCAGTATTTAACCAGCGCTGGGTTACTAAATAACCGAAATTGGGTTGTTTTTAACACAGCATTTTTTAGAGTGAGGATAAAACTAAATGGAATGGAGCTAAGCACAGGCAAAATCCAAGAGGAAAATCTATCCACCAGACACTGGAAGACAAATTCACCTTTCAGCAGGACAATAACCTAAAACACAAGCCCAATTGTACCCTGGAGTTGTTTACTATGACAGTGAATGTTCCTGATTGTCCGAGTTACAGTTTTGACTTAAATCTGATTGACAGTCTATGGCAACATGTCTGTATAGCAATGAACAACAATTTGGCAGAGCTTGAATAATTTTGGAAAGAATAAAGGGTACATATTGCGCAATCCAGGTGTGCAAAGCTCTTAGAGACTTACCCCCAAAAAACAGACAGCTGTTATTGCTGCCAAAAGGTGTTTCACACGTGCACACTTTCGACACTATTCTTTCTATTTTATTGTGTTATATTCCATTATATACTTCTCACAATAAAATACAGTGCGCTCCAAAAGTGTTGGGACTGTGACATTTTTTAATTGTTGTTTTGGCTCTGTACTCCAGCACTTTGTATTTTAAATGAAAAGTGCAGACTGCCAGCTTTAATTTGAAGGTATTTTCATCTACATTGGGTGAATAATTTAGAAATTACAGCAATTTTTGTACATAGTCTCACCATTTTAGGGGACCAAAAGTATTGGGACAAATTCACTTAAATGTGTATTAAAGTAGTAAAAAGTTAAATATTTGGTGCCATATTCATAGTACACAATGACTACATCAAGCGTGTGACTAATGTGTTTGTTCTGGTTGTGTTTCAGATTATTTTGTGCCCAATATAAATTTATGGTAAGTAATGTAATGTGTCATTTTGGAGTCACTTTTATTTTGGAGTCACTTTTATACACTTCTACACTAAGGTGGATTCTACCATGATAATGAATAATCATGAAATAATCATGAATAATGGTGAGTGTCACGTCCTGACCTTAGAAAGCTGTTATTTTCTATGGTAGAGTAGGTCAGGGCGTGACGGGGGTTTTCTAGTTTAGTTTTTCTATGTTGTCAGGTTCTAGTTTTGTATTTCTATGTTGGGTTTTGTTTGGGATGATCTCCAATTAGAGGCAGCTGGTCCTTGTTGTCTCTAATTGGAGATCATACTTAAGTAGGGTGTTTTTCCACCTGGGTTTGTGGGAGATTGTTTTTGAGTACGTGTATGTTAACTCTGCGTCAGTTTTTTGTTATTCAGTTTATTTATATGTATTGCATAGGTTCACAGTGTAAATAAAATGTGGAACGACACATTTTGCATTTGCATTTCTATGTTGGGTTTGTTTGGGATGATCTCCAATTAGAGGCAGCTGGTCCTCGTTGTCTCTAATTGGAGATCATACTTAAATAGGGATTTTTTCCACCTGGGTTTGTGGGAGATTGTTTTTGAGTATGTGTATATTAACTCTGCGTCATGGTTTGTTGTTGTTGTTATTCAGTTTATTTATATGTATTGCATAGTTTCACAGTGTAAATAAAATGTGGAATGACACACACGCTGCACTTTGGTCCGTTCCTCCTTTCGACAACCGTGACAGTGAGTGAGTAATTTACACACGCATAAATATCACACCCCCAAGACATGCTAACCTCTCACCATTGCAATATGAGGGGAGGTTAACATTTTTGATGGGTATGATATTTATGCTTCTGAAACTTTCTCCATCATTGTATAATTTCAAATCCACAGTTCTGGAGTACAGAATCAAAATAACACCAAATTTGTCACTGTCCCAATACTTTTGGAGCTTACTGTATATGTGTGTTGACTGTGATAAGGGCACAACTCACAGACACACACACACACACACACACACACACACACACACGCGCACAGACACACCCAAAATACAGAGGTAATGTACATTTGTGACTGAAGGTATTTGAAATGGCTGGAGGGGGAGTTAAGGTTAACAAAACATGTCAGTGTGCACTATGTGCAGATGCTGGATGATCAATGACTCTCTGTTCCTCCTTCAAGTATGATTTCCTTGTGTCATTTGCCAGTGTGAGAGATAAAAACAAATAGGGCAACATATTTTTTCTGTCCAAATCATGCAAGTACAAAACCATGCGGTCAGCAAGTTAGACATCTCCCACTCCTTTCCCTACATCATTCACATAAGCAGAATAATCTGATATTGATATTTGATATTTTCAACAGGCTGATCAAATTCGTCTTGCAAATGCTCAAGGAATGAATGCGACAAGAAGTAATCTGTGTGTTCAATTCCAACAGGGCCCATTCAGAGTCACAGCTGGGAAAGTTAGTTGACGATAGTGTTGGCAGATAGAGAAAGTAGCTGCTGAAAAGGCAGTAATAAGAGGATTAAAGATGCATTACCTGTGTTCAGATTCATGGATGGAGAAGATGACTCCTGATGTGGAGGACTTCTGCTTGATGGAGGCCAGGAAGGTAAATTCACTTTTACTCCTGAAGAGCTGCACCACCTTCTCTGTGATGTGGGCCGGCGCGTGGACTGCTCTCCCCACATCTGGGGGATGAGAGAGAAAGAACAGCAATCAGGGAACCGCATGTTTGCTGCTTTCACAGTCGACGAGTCAACATCCTGTCTGCCTGCTAAGGTTCAGGATTCACCAAGTAGGGAAAAAGAAGACAGAAAGGTGATTGCGTCCCAAATGGCAACAAGTTCGCAATGTTGTGCAATACTTTTGACCAGGGCACATAGGGCCATTTGGGACACACACAGAGAAACACAATGTCTGAGGCACGGCCTGAAACACTGCTAACTTTTTGCAAGAGATATGACTGCAGTCTCTGGTTCGAAATCCAGACTGCATCACATCCGGCTGTGATTATGAGTCCCATAGGGCGGCACACAATTGGCCCAGTGTCGTCCGGGTTTGGCTGGGGGAGCCGTCATTGTAAATAAGAATTTGTTAAATAAAACTCATGACACAGAAAAGGCATAGCATCTGTATGCATATTCAACATAAAGAATTTAACAATTAACACTAACACACACACTCAGTAATAAGCAAGAAAAAAAATGACCCATTTACCTGGATGCGGTCCCAACCCAGAAGCGCGTTAAACACAGCAAATATTTGGAACATTAGGATGAAATGTCCACTAACAAGTACAACAGCAAAACCTCCATCTAAACTCAGCAAAAAAAGAAATGTCCCTTCTTCAGGACCCTGTCTTTCAAAGACAATTCGTAAAAATCCAAATATCTTCACAGTTCTTCATTGTAAAGGGGTTAAACACCGTTTCCCATGCTTGTTCAATGAACCATAAATAATTAATGAACATGCACCTCTAGAACGGTCATTAAGACACAAACAGCTTGCAGATGGTAGGCAATTGAGGTCAGAATTATGAAAACTTAGGACCCTAAAGAGGGCTTTATACTGAAAAACACCAAAAGAAAGATGCCCAGGGTCCCTGCTCATCTGCGTGAATGTGCCTTTGGCAGGCTCCAAGGAGGCATGAGGTCTGCAGATGTGGCCAGGGCAATAAATTGCAATGTCCGTACTGTGAGACGCCTAAGACAGCTACAGGACGGACAGCTGATCGTCCTCACAGTGGCAGACCACGTGTAACAACATCTGCACAGGATCGGTACATCCGAACATCACACCTTCGGGACAGGTACAGGATGGCAACAACAAATGCCCGAGTTACACCAGGAACGCGCAATCCCTCTATCAGTGCTCAGACTGGACCAGACAGGACTGGCAAAAAGTGCTCTTCACTGACAAGTTGCGGTTTCGTCTCACCAGGGGTGATGGTCGGATTCGTGTTTATCGTTCGAAGAAATGAGCGTTACACCGAGGCCTGTACTCTGGAGCGGGATCGATTTGAAGGTGGAGGGTCTGTCATGGTCTGGGGCGGTGTGTCACAGCATCATCGGACTGAGCTTGTTGTCATTGCAAGCAATCTCAACGCTGTGCGTTACAGGGAAGACCTCCCTCATGTGGTACCCTTCCTGCAGGCTCATCCTGACATGACCCTCCAGCATGACAATCCACCACCCATACTGCTTGTTATGTGAGTGATTTCCTGCAAGACAGGAATGTCAGTGTTCTGCCATGGCCAGCGAAGAGCCTGGGACCTGGGACATGTTGGATCGGAGGATGAGGGCTAAGGCCATTCCCCCCAGAAATGTCCGGGAACTTGCATGTGCCTTGGTGGAAGAGTGGGGTAACATCTCACAGCAAGAACTGACAAATCTGGTGCAGTCCATGAAGAGGAGATGCACTGCAGCACTGTTGGCCACACCAGATACTGACTGTTACTTTTGATTTTGACTCCCCCTTTGTTCAGGGACACATTATTCAATTTCTGTTAGTCACATGTCTGTGGAACTTGTTCAGTATATTTCTGTTGTTGAATCTTGTTATGTTCATAGAAATATTTACACATGTTAAGTTTCCTGAAAATAAACGCAGTTGACAGTGAGAGGACGTTTCTTTTTTGCGTTAATGAGGCACATGAGACACACAAAACAGGTGAGGGATGTGTTCATTAGGGCACAAAACGTTTCAAAGCGTAGTGCAATGGAACACCAAATTGAGTGTTTCTACACTGAACAAAAACATAAACGCAACATGTAAAGTCCCATGTTTCATGAGCTGAAATAAAAGATCCCAGAAATGTTCCATATGTACACAAAGCTTATTTCTCTCAAATTGTTTTCACACATTTGTTTAAATCCCTGTTAGTGAGCATTTCTCCATTGCCAAGATAATCCATACACTTGACAGGTGTGGCATATGAAGAATCTGATTAAACGGCATGATCATTACACAGGTGCATCTTGTGTTGGGGACATTAAAATGCCACTGTAAAATGTTCAGGGACCAGTCAAACAATACAATGCCACAGATGTCTCAAGTTTTGAGGGAGTGTGCAAATGACATGCTGACTGCAGGAATGTCCACCAGAGCTGTTGCCAGATAATTTAATGTTAACTTCTCTACCACAACATCGCATTAGAGAATTTGGCAGTACGGCCTCACAACTGCAGAACACGTGTATGGTGTCGTGAGGGCTGGCGGTTTGCTGACTTCTACTTTGTGAACAGAGTGCCCCATGGTAGCCGTGGGATTATGGTATAGGCAGGCATAATTGCATTTTATCTATGGCAATTTGAATGCACAGAGTTACCATGACGAGATCTTGAGGCCCATTGTCTTGCGATGCATCTGTCACCTCATCTGTCACCTCAGCCATCACCTCATCTTTCAGAATCATAATGCACAGCCTAATGTTGCAAGGATCTGTACACAATTCCTGAAAGCTGAAAATGTCCCAGTTCTTCCATGGCCTGCATACTCACCACACGTCACTCATTGAGCATGTTTGGGATGACGACAGTGTGTTCCAGTTCCCGTCAATATTCGCACAGCAACTTCGCACAGCCATTGAAGATGTCACAAACTTCGTTGTCTGAAGAGGAGAAATCATTGGACCAATATGCAGCGGTTATATTGCTCGTCTTCTTTTTATTAGAAGGAAAAAAACAACTCATACAAAAACAAATTACGAAAACAGTCCTGTAAGGTGCTATGACTATACAAGGAAACAACCAACCACAAACACAAGAGAAAACTAACCCACTTAAATATGGCCTCCAATTAGAGGCAATGACAACCAGCTGCCTCTAATTGGAGGTCGTTCCAAAACCCCAACATAGAAATAGAAAAACTAGATAAACACATAGAAATAGAAGATATAGAACATAAACCAAAAACCCCGAAACACACAAAACAAACACCCCCTGCCACGCCCTGACCAAACTATAATAACAAACAACCCCTTTTACTGGTCAGGATGTGACAGAAGATGGGTACCGTGTGGCTCAGTTGGTAGAGCATGGTGTTTGCAATGCCAGGGGGGGTTCAATTCCCACGGGGGACCAGTACGGAAGAAAAACATTTATGAAACGTATGCATTCACTACTGTAAGTTGCTCTGGATAAGAGCGTCTGCTAAATGACTAAAATGTAAATGTAATGAGTAGGGCAATATTCCACAGGCAATAATCATCAGCCTGATCTACTCGATGTGAAGGAGATGTGTCGAGCTGCATGGGGTAAATATTGGTCACACCAGATACTGACTGGTTTTCTGATTCACGCCCCCTACCTTTTTTTAAGGTATCTGTGACCAACAGATGCATAACTGTATCTCCCAATCATGTGAAATCCATAGATTAGGGCCTAATGAATGTACGTCAATTGACTGATGTCCTTATATGAACTGTAACTCATGAAAATATTAGAAATTGTAGCGTTTTGCGTTTATATTTTTGTTCAGTATAAAAGTTCAGATAGTGGCTGCCCCCCATGCCAGGCTTTTAAAACTCCCCCGGGTGGTGCCAGACACCTGCCGGTGTGTTTCGCATCCGCCGTGCCCTCTCCACTCAGCCTCACTGGCACAGGACCAGGCACTGACTGACCCACATGAAAAAAATACTACAGTTACATTTACTGTAGTGTTTTTGCAGACTGTAGTATACTGCAGTATTTACTATAGCATTATACAGTATCCTACAGTTTACTACAGAATTCTATTGTAAGTACTGTAGTATTCTATAGTATATTTTTATGTGGGGACTGACTGACTGACTTCCTGGCTGTAGGGCTGGCACGGTAATCGTAATAATCATGTAAGCAGCGATTATGAATGAAGACTGTGAATAAAATAAACATCATAACAAATGTAATACATACATTTTAGAAAAGTAGGTATACTTTACCCAATAGCAGTAGTGTAAATTAATCAATATGAACAATTGTTTTTTGCTATTCAAATGATTCTTTGATGACCGTTCCCCAAAATTCCATGATAGTCACAACCCTAGCTGGCTGACACTGAATGACTGACTGACTGACTGTCTAACCGGCTAAATGGCTGACTAACTGGTTGGGGGGCACGGGGGTGGGAACCACTTCTTTGGGAAATCCTCAAAAGAAAATATTTTCCTTATTCTAAGCTATTCCTTATTCTAAGGCTTAGCAGTGAGCTTTGTTCAAATATCAAATGACATCTTATTCTCTATAGTGCACTTTTTTTAAGGCATTTTTTTAACCAATTAAGCTAAATAGCCTCCTGGTTGGTCAAAGTAGTGCACTATATATAGGGAATAGGCTCATTTGAGACAGTGGCCATGTGTGAATACTAATACTAGTGTTCTAAATAGTAGACATTTAATAATGTATTCAAAAATAGTTTTATAGTATGTGAAATTTTGAAAATTGAGTATGCTTTAAATGCCAGGATGTTATACTCATTTTGGCTTTTAATCTAGTAGAAATCGCTGCACCCTTTCGAGGAAGAGAATCGTCTTTTCAGAGTCACGTGTGTTTGAAACCAGCTTATATTCAGCTGATAATCAGATAAGGAGACTCGCTGTGCCTACATGAACAAATGGTGTGAATCAACACAATTTTGCATTAGATTATGCATTCGAATGATTGGTGAGCCTAGCTAGTATGTTGATATTTGTTGTCTACTGAATTCGTTTTGACTAATGAGTAGGCTATGTTCTAATAGTATGTAGTACAATTACAACATAGTAGGGCTACAGTGCATTCGGAAAGTATTCAGAAAGTATTCATTTAATCAATTTTAGAATAAGGCTGTAACGTAACAAAATGTGGAAAAAGTCAAGGGGTCTGAAAACTTCCGAATGCACTGTGTGTAGTTTTAGTAAGTAGTAGTTAAGATAGATTTTGGATATGGCCAGTGTGTCCCTCTACATAGTGTCTACTGCTATGGTGCCCTGATGGGAGGATGAGTCAAGGAGAAGAGAAGGAATCCTGCCAATATAGTGAAAAACTGGCTGAGACTGATGGATTCCCTCCTTTTTAGGCCACTGTCTGAGTCACCAGCGTCACACACGAATCCAGCTGGCCAGACACTAATGTATCACTAATCTGAGGTGTCGTGCTGATTTAGGATCAGTTAGCCTTGAAGATCACAATAAATAAGAATAAATGGACGATTAAATCCTACCGATTAACGATTAAATCCTACCTCACGAACTGGTCCCACTACGTCTCCCTTAACCCCTTACACTTGTGGGAATCGGCCTATATGGATAGGGCTAAATTGAAATTGTCCCGTCTGCTCCCGCTCCCCTCTCTGTCGCTTGTGGTCGCCAGACTGCTCATCATTACGCACACCTGTCACCATCATTACGCACACCAGCGCTTCATCTGGAATCCATCACATCATTGATTGCCTCCCCTATATCTGTCACTTCCTCAGTTTCATCCCCGGGTCTGCATTGATGTTATTTTGTTTCTCTTGTCCAGAAGTTGGTCTTGTTTAGTTTCATGTCTATTTGTTATTAATTCCTCACGCTGTACTTGCTTCCCACCTCCCAGCGTCTGTGGTTACGGAACCGTTGCAGAAATGTTTGTTACAGAATAAATATTGAAAGCATATGCATATCCATGATAGCAATTAAAAGGGAGCAGTTTAGAGATTTGTGTCATCTTTAATTTTCACAAAGTTCACCTGACACAAGACTGAATCCTGATTTGATGTGCATTTGTTGATAACGAAATAAAAAAATACGCTGAATACATTTAGTAACATGCAAATAATATTTTGGGAAAATGTGGGATATTTTTGTATTTGTATTTATTATGGATCCCCATTAGCCACTCTTCCTGGGGTCCAGCAAAATTAAGTCAGTTTATACAATTTTAAAACATTACAATACATTCACAGATTTCACAACACACTGTGTGCCCTCAGGCCCCTACTCCATCACTACCACATATTTACATTACTAAATCCATGTATATGTATAGTGTGTGTGTGTGTGTGTGTGTGTGTGTGTGTGTGTGTGTGTGTGTGTGTGTGTGTGTGTGTGTGTATGCACCAATGTTTGTGTCACTTCACAGTCCCCGCTTTTCCATAAGTTGTTTTTTCATCTGTTTTTTAAATCTAATTTTACTGCTTGCGTCAGTTACTTGATGTGGAATAGAGTTCCATGTAGTCATGGCTCTATGTAGTACTGTGTGCCTCCCATAGTGTGTTCTGGACTTGGGGACTGTGAAGAGACCCCTTGTGGCATGTCTTGTGGGGTATGCATGGGTGTCTGAGCTGTGTGCCAGTAGTTTAGACAGACAGCTCGTTGCATTCAACATGTCAATCCCTCTCATAAATAAATGTAGTGATGAAGTCAATCTCTCCTCCACTTTCAGCCAGGAGAGACTGACATGCATATTATTAATATTAGCTCTCTGTGTACATCCAAGGGCCAGCCGTGCTACCCTGTTCTGAGCCAATTGCAATTTTCCTAAGTCCTTTTTTGTGGCACCTGACCACACAACTGAACAGTAGTCAATGTGCAACAAAACTAGGGCCTGTAGGACCTGACTTGTTGATAGTGTTGTTAAGAAGGCAGAGCATCGCCTCTCCCCATCTTAGCTACTACTGCATCAATATGTTTTGATCATGACAGTTTACAATCTAGTGTTACTCCAAGCAGTTTAGTCATCTCAACTTGCTTAATTTACACATTATTTATTACAAGATTTAGTTGAGGTTTAGGGTTTAGTGAGTGTTTTGTCCCAAATACAATGCTTTTAGTTTTAGAAATATTTAGGGCTAACTTATTCCTTGCCACCCACTCTGAAACCAACTGCAGCTCTTTGTTGAGTGTTGCAGTCATTTCAGTCAATGTGGTAGCTGACGTGTATAGTGCTGAGTCATCCGCATGCATAGAAACTTTGGATTTACGCAAAGTCAGTGGCATTTCGTTAGTAAAAATTGAAAAAAGCAACGGGCCTAAACAGCTACCCTGGGGAATTCCTGATTCTAACTGGATTATATTTGATAGGCTTCCATTAAAGAACACCCTCTGTGTTCTGTTAGACAAGTAACTCTTTATTCACATTATAGCAGGGGGTGTAAAGCCATACATTTTTCCAGCAGCAGACTATGATCGATAATGTAAAATGCTGCACTGAAGTCTAACAAGACAGCCCCCACAATAATTTTATCATAAATTTCTCTCAGCCAATCATCAGTCATTTGTGTAAGTGCTGTGCTTGTTGAGTGTCCTTCCCTATAAGCATTCTGAAATTCTTTGGTCAATTTGTTTACTGTAAAATGGCATTGTATCTGGTCAAAACAAAACAACTATGTGCAACATAAGACAAAAAAGTGAGAGGCCTAGTTAGTGTTTCCAAGTAGCCACACACCTTCCAATGCACTTTTATGTACTCAAAGAAGAGTCTTCTTCTATAAGTTGGTTTTTTGAGCTCTTCGAGCTGTGCTGTTGAGGAACTAGAGCAAGCACACTTGTAGTTGTTTTGAACACAGCCCTGCTTCCCCGCCTTTACATAATTACTGTTGTTGTTTACACAATCCAAAAACGGTCCATTATAAATCACAATCTGGGTCAGGTGGGCATACTTTAAAAGCTTGTTCTATATCCAACATGTCTAGCTAAAATTTAAATTATGATCTAACAATGTTAGGCTTTTACAAGGCAATTCACAGAAGGAGATCATCATTTTGGTGTGCATAGAATGGAGTCATGAGTGCATTCAGATGCGTGGTCCACTGCAAATTGTATTCACAATACAACAAACATAGGCTCATTCTGTTCAGGACAACCCAGGGTATAACGTCATGTCATCTTGTAACTATACATCAAACATAGTGATCATCAACATTAACACTGTATAGTACATGAGTTTTATGATATGGAAATATGAAGTGCACATTTTAACTCAAGGGTGTTTGGCTAACTTGTATGTTATCAAAGCGATATTTATTATCATCCTCAACGTCTCATCTTTAAAAATACATTGTCCTCTTAATTTACAAGCATTTACCTCAGACAACAAAACATTTGCAAAAGTTGCCCAGTAAGCAGGAGGGACTGGGGGCAACTTCCTGTTGCGCACGGTGTTCAAGTGCATAACATCTGTCAGTCAAGAGCTTTGGACTGCAGAGCTCTGGAGCGGAGACCCTGAGCTATGACGTCAGGTATAGCATGTTACTGTATAGCCACTGCAGTCCAATTTTGGCATTTATCAGTGTCCAAATCTTTTCAACCTGTATACGGGTACGAGTGTAAAGGGCTGTACTTGGCCCCATTATCTACATCCTGCCCCAGATCCTCTGCCACTCCAATCTCCACTTCCACTGTTACGTGTTGCGCATGGAGGGGTCAGTTGGCGGGAAGAAGGCCATATAAAGGGCACATTGTTTATACCAGAACTGTGATTTGTTGCAAAATGTCATTATTCTTAATTAAATTGTTACAAAAGCCACAAAAAATCTAATTAAATCAATGTTCACAACAAAACTGTGTTAGGCCTAATAAAAAAAAAATGTCTAGGATGCAGAATGGTTTTCCAGTAGGTAGGATGCAGAATGGTTTTCTAGTTGGTAGGGCTATGTTTCTCATGTCCATAGAAATACTCAGATACAGAGCATGCTGCTAACGTCTCATGTTCACTAGCAAGCGGTAAATTGCCGCATGCCACTTAGGCCGCCAAGAGTGGCTTGCTTGTGGGCATGCTGGCAGCATATAGCAGCATGTTCGATTGTGCGTCAAGAATTCAGCATAGTATGAAGGTCTGGTTTAAATAGTTAAATAGTAATATGCTCTTAAATGCTCTGGTGACAAACTTTGCTGCCCTGTTTCCAATCGTCCGTATGGCTGGGAGAACCTATTCAAATAAGTAAATACATTTCGAAAATATCCAGAACAAACTCTGGGAAATGCACTGTACCACACAGAGCCATGACTACATGGAACTCTATTCCACATAAAGCAACTCATATAAGAAGTAAAATCAGATTACTTTTATTTTTTAACAACGCGGACTGTGAGGAAACACACACAAAGGCAAACACACACTTATATGCACACACATATACTGTATATTGTAATATTGTTGTACGGTGGTATTATACATTTTGCATTGTAGGTATGTTGTGGTGTATTTGTATTTATTCCGGATCCCCATTAGCTGCTGCCAAGGCAGCGGTTACTCTTCCTGGGGTCCAATCACAATTACATACAATACAACACTACATAACTGAACACATTATTACTGCGTGTCTGTGTGTATGTGTCTTTTCACAGTCCGTGCTGTTCCATAAGGTGTCATTTTATTGGTTTTTGAAATCAGATTTTACTGCTCGACTTAGTTACATGATGTGGAATAGAGTTACATGTAGTCATGGCTTTATGGAGTTCTGTGCGTTTCGCGTAGTCTGTTCTGGACTTGGGGACTGTGAAGAGACCTCTGGTGGCATGTCTTGTGGTGTATGTATGGGAGTCTGAGCTATGAGCTAGCCGCTTAAACAGATAGCTCTGTGATTTCAACATGTCAACACCTCTCAAAAAGACAAGCAATTGCACTCCCAGTGGTGTAATAGTCTTATATAATGGACTGTTTATTTTTTTGTGTGTGTGATGTAAGTGCCTTAAATGTGTTTGGACCCCATGAAGAGTACCTGCTGCCTTGGCAGCAGCTAATGGGGATCCTAATAAAAACAAATACAACATACCTAAAATGCAGCTCTGCTTGAAACAGGTAGTACCACAGTAACTGTTTCTGTAATTCTGGCAAATTGCACTTTATACCTGCAATACGCACATCGCTTCATAATTCTCTGAACTGGAATAAACTGTGCCTTGTCCCAAACCTCAACAGGGGGCTTGAAATATTATTGATTCAGATGTTTCAGGAACCAATTTACACGAGCCATGACATAAGAAATGTGTGTGTTTTCATGTGCTGGATCAACAAGCACATCACAGGAGAACTGTGTTACTAGGCCTGGTGTTAGCTCTACATCTGGTTGAATGCATGGTAGGCCCATCTGTCTGTCAGTGGCCAACCATTTTCTAGTACACAGGAAGAGTGAAAACTTTTACTTTGATCAGTGCTTATAACCTCTCCCTACCTTATAATGCTGTTCTGTCAGCTGTACGATGGTGAGATAATTGTTTGGATACATTAATGTGAAGAAACTACACAGATCATTTCAAACTTCACTTGCCATGAAAAACAGTTGTATGTGGGGGCAGCTAAACAATATCTGAGCTCACTGCGGATTCAACACTTGTCAGATCCTTATTCTAACTCTGATCAATGGCATGTAAGTACTTGCTACCACCAAGACCTACAGTGCCAGTCAAAAGTTTAGACACACCTACTAATTCAAGGGTTTTTCTTTTTTTTATACTATTTCCTATATTGTAGAATAATAGTGAAGACATCAAAACTATGAAATAACACATGGAATCATGTAGTAACCAAAAAAGTATTAAAAGAAATCAAAATATATTGTAGATACTTCAAGGTAGCCACCCTTTGCCTTAACCTGTTTGGGCTAGGGGGCAGTATTGAGAATTTTGGAAAAAATATGTGCCCATTTTTAACTGCCTCCTACACCAACTCAGAAGCTAGAATATGCATATTATTGTTCAGGTTTGGATAGAAAACACCCTAAAGTTTCTAAAACTGTTTGAATGGTGTCTGTGAGTATAACAGAACTCCTATGGCAGGCAAAAACCTGACAAGGTTTCATGCAGGAAGTGGCCTGTTTGACAAGGAGTCGTGCGTCTTGCATCTGTTTATTGAAGAGTAAGGATCTTAGCTGTAACGTGACAATTCCCAGGGCTCCAATAGGCTCTCAGGACCCGGGAAAATCATGAAGGTTGACGAGGCAGCCTCAGGCTGAAACAGATTATCACCTTATCCAAGTGTCCCATTAGGTGACAATGGAATGAGGCGCGTGCGCGATTAGCCCCCGTGGGGGATTTTAATTCGGCTGTTTAGTTTATTGCAGATTCCCGGTCGGAATATTATCGCTTTTCTACGAGATAAATGGCATAAAAATTGGTTTTAAACAGCGGTTGACATGCTTCGAAGTACGGTAATGGAATATTTAGACATTTTTTGTCACGCCATGCGCCATGCGCACGACCGTGGATTACCATTCGTATAGTGTCTAGAACGCACGAACAAAACGACGCTATTTGGATATAACTATGGATTATTTGGGACCAAACCTACATTTGTTATTGAAGTAGAAGTCCTGGGCGTGCATTCTGACGAAGAACAGGAAAGGTAAGAACATTTTTCTTATAGGAAATGTTATTATGGTGAAGGCTAATCTTGCCGGGTGTCTAAATAGCTAGCCGTGATGGCTGGGCTATGTACTTAGAATATTGCAAAATGTGCTTCATCCGAAAAGCTATTTTAAAATCGGACATATCGAGTGCATAGAGGAGTAATGTATCTATAATTCTTAAAATAATTGTTATGCTTTTTGTGAACGTTTATCGTGAGTAATTTAGCAAACTGTTAGTAAATTCCCCGGAAGTTTGCGGGGGGTATGCTTTTTCTGAACGTCACATGCTAATGTAAAAAGCTGTTTTTTGATATAAATATGAACTTGATTGAACAGACATGCATGTATTGTATAACATAATGTCCTAGGTGTGTCATCTGATGAACATCATAAAAGGTTAGTGCTGCATTTAGCTGTGGTTTGGGTTTTGGTGACATTATATGCTAGCTTGAAAAATGGGTGTCTGATTATTTCTGGCTGGGCACACTCCTGACATCATCTAATGTTTTGCTTTCGTTGTAAAGCCTTTTTGAAATCGGACAGTGTGGTTAGATAAACGAGAGTCTTGTCTTTAAATAGCTGTAAAATAGTCATATGTTTGAGAAATTGAAGTAATAGTATTTCAAACGATTCAAAAATCGCGCCACTGGATTAGACTGGCTGTTACGTAGGTGGGACGAATTCGTCCCGCCTAGCCCATAGAGGTTAAAGACAGCTTTGCACACTTTTTAATTCTCTCAACCAGCTTCACCTGGGATGCTTTTCCAACAGTCTGGAAGGAGTTCACAGATGTGACCCGATTCAGGAAACTAGTCGTATGTCGCAAGTCATGACTTCACAGGAGAGACGTTTGAATTAAAAAAATATATAATGTTATCAAAATGTGGTTTTTTTTTGGCAGTAATGCCTTCTCGAACATGTGAACTTTCATGTGCCTTAATATCAAAATTGTATGCCATCTGTAAATATGAATAAAATCCTTAAATTACAAGCCTAGTTGGCTTAGCCACAGAAAAAGTCAGCAACCTTCCCACTGGCCATGATTGGCTGATATAATGAGTGGGCTGGACATGCCAAGAGATGAGTTTGTTGTGATGGACTACTTTCTGGAGGACGATCGTGCCATTCTGAATCTCTCTGACTCTTCTGAATCTCTCTGACTCTCTGAAAATGAATCAGTCTGCCGTGAAGCTTTCATCCATGTATATGGGTAAGAATCTAACATTGAACCTGTTTGGTTAACTTTAGCTAGCTATGGCAATTGGTTTACATGTCTAAACAAAAGACGCCAAGTTAAAGCTTGCTGTTAGCTAGCTAACGTTAGTGGAAGTTAGATGGCTGGCTTGCTAGCTAACATTGAACCTGTTTGGTTAACTTTAGCAAGCTATGACAATCGGTTCGTATTGCTAGTTAACCTCTTATGGCTAGGGGGCAGTATTTTCACGGCTGGATAAAAAACGTACCCGATTTTAATCTGGTTACTAATCCTACCCAGTAACTAGAATATGCATATACTTATTATATATGGATAGAAAACACCCTAAAGTTTCTAAAACTGTTTGAATGGTGTCTGTGAGTATAACAGAACTCAAATGGCAGGTCAAAACCTGAGAGATTCCTTTACAGGAAGTGGCCTGTCTGACCATTTCTGGAACTTCTTTGCCATCTCTATCTTTTACAAAGGATCTCTGCTCTAACGTGACACTTCCTACGTCGTCCATGGGCGCTCAGAGCCCGGGAAAAAACAGAATGTCGTCATTCCAGCCCCAGGCTGAAACACATTATCGCCTTTCTCAAGTGGCCGATCAAGGGACTGTGGGCTTAGGCGCGTGACCTGGCCGCCCCCGTCTTTGTGATTTTTTCCTCTGTTTGCCGAAAAGGAGATTCCCGGTCGGAATATTATCGCTTTTCTACGAGAAAAATGGCATAAAAATTGATTTTAAACAGCGGTTGACATGCTTCGAAGTACGGTAATGGAATATGTAGATTTTTTTTGTCACGAATTGCGCCATGCGCACGACCCTTATTTACCATTTCGGATAGTGTCTGGGACGCACGAACAAAACGCCGCTATTCGGATATAACGATGGATTATTTTGGACCAAACCAACATTTGTTATTGAAGTGGCAGTCCTGGGAGTGCATTCTGACGAAGACAACAAAAGGTAATCAAACTTTTATAATAGTAAATGTGATATTGGTGAGTGCTAAACTTGCCGGGTGTCTAAATAGCTAGCCCGTGATGGCTGGGCTATGTACTTAGAATATTGCAAAATGTGCTTTCACCAAAAAGCTATTTTAAAATCGGACATATCGAGTGCATAGAGGAGTTCTGTATCTATAATTCTTAAAATAATTGTTATGCTTTTTGTGAACGTTTATCGTGAGTAATTTAATAAATTGTTAGCAAATTCCTCCGGAGGTTTGCGGGGGGTATGCTAGTTCTGAACGTCACATGCTAATGTAAAAAGCTGTTTTTTGATATAAATATGAACTTGATTGAATAAAACATGCATGTATTGTATAACATAATGTCCTAGGTGTGTCATCTGATGAAGATCATCAAAGGTTAGTGCTGCATTTAGCTGTCTTCTGGGTTTTTGTGACATTATATGCTAGCTTGAAAAATGGGTGTCTGATTATTTCTGGCTTGGTACTCTGCTGACATAATCTAATGTTTTGCTTTCGCTGTAAAGCCTTTTTGAAATCGGACAGTGTGGTTAGATAAAGGAGAGTCTTGTCTTTAAAATGCTGTGAAATAGTCATATGTTTGAAAAATTGAAGTTTTTGTATTTTTGAGGAATTTGTAATTCGCGCCACGCCTATCATTGGATATTGGAGCAGGTGTTCCGCTAGCGGAACGTCTAGATGTAAGAGGTTAAAGCTTGCTGTTTGCTAGCTAGCTGAAGTTCGATGGCTGGCTTGCTAATGCTACTCTATGGATTGAGATTTTTGTATTTTTCTTTTATCTAGCTAACATTAAATGTCTAAACAAAAGACCCCAAGTTAAAGCTTGCTGTTAACTAGCCAACGTTAGCGGAGGTTAGATGGCTGGCTTGCTCGCTAACATTGAACATATTTTGTTAACTTTAGCTAGCTATGACAATCGGTTTGTATTGCTAGTTAAAGCTTGCTGTTAGCTAGCCAGCTGAAGTTTGATGGCTGGCTTGCTAACGTTACTCGGTGGATTGGGATTTTTGTTCATTTTTTAGCTAGCTGGCTAACGTTACATGTCCAAACAAAAGACCCGAGTTAAACTTGCTGTTAGCAAGCTAACGTTAGCGGAGGTTAGATGGCTGGCTTGCTAGCTAACATTAACTTACGTGTATGAAGTGTGTGTAATGTTAGTATCTGGAATTTGTCTTTCAGTAGAACATGCCTGACTCTCCTCCACCAGTCATGCAAGGAGAATGGTCTAATGCATATGACATATGCTGGCAGACATATGCTGGCAGTGCCAGAGGAACAACTACCAGGTCTTCAGATCTGCCAATCTGCCAGAAGCTGTTAAGTCAGCCAAGCTGAAAAAGCAAGAGCAGCATCCCCTACTTGTTCAGAGTGAGTGGTCTGTCTACCAGAAGATGGTTGCTGACTGCAAGACCACCTGTCAAGACCTGCAGTTGTCTCTGGGGGCCCCTACTGAACCAGCAAGCAAAGACATCATGATGCATTACAGCTTTCATTTTGCTCAACAAGTAAGCAACATTTCCTCTTTTATACTGATGAAGGACAAAGATGGATAGATAGATGTACACTCAAAAAACAATAGGAAAAAATAAATATATATATATATATATATATATATATATATATATATATATATATATATATAGGAGGCAGGTAAATACCTTTCACTGAGCAGTGTAAACACAGATCTACAGGGGTGAGACAATTAATTGTAATGTTATTTTGTTGTTTGCAGGTGCACTATCCTTCTGACCTTATGCAGCCAGGTCCCATCTACTTTTTAACTCCTCACAAGTGTGGCTTGTTTGGCTTCTAATGTGAAGGAATACCACAACAAGTAAACAACTTGATTGATGGCAGACCATGCACAAGCTCCACCACAGTCCAGACCTTCATTTCCTGATCACAGGCCAAACCAAGTTTTCCCCTGTCTGGTGCTTCGGCTTCATCGAGCAGCGCTTCAGAAAGACCAGAGTGAACACTTTGTCTGAGATTGCTGGTGTTGTGAAGGATAGTACTGTGACGGGTCAAAATCCCACAGCTGGTTGGACTGGAGGATGGTATGGTGCTAGTGGAAAGCTATGGCTGGCTACAACACCCGACTCCGTACTTCAGGCCGCTGCCACAGATCAAGAAGTACCAGCACATCAGGTTAATATCATTTTAATTGCATTGTATGAGGTTATTGTTCTTATTTAAACTTGGGAGGTGAATTGATGTTGTGCAAGATTGTAATGTCTTAAGTGTTTTGTTATTTGCTGTTTTACAGCTTCGATGCTCTGGAGCCTGGTATTGTTGTCGGAGTGTTCGGACTCAGTAGGGGCCAGGTTTTAGCTGCTGCGCAATGCTGATATTCCTCCCATAGATGGTCTGCCTGTACAAGCACCACCTGGACTGAACATAGTTAGACAAACGTATCTTTTTGAAAAGATCAGGGAATTTTGCGACAAATAGGCAATGGACATCGCATGCCTTGCACCAAAGTCAAGCGCAGGACAGAAACAGGCTCTCCGAATATAGATTCCGTTGTTCATGTGTGGTTTGGACAGACCAGTCATCAGCCCTATCTGCAGTGCCTCTATTCAAATGACCCTCTCCTAAAACACACACGCCATACGTTGCTGCTACAAAAAATTGTATCTTGCTGCTCAGACACTTTACCCCTGATTGAATACATACAACTACCTCATCTTTCACTATCGTTATTAAAATAGTTTGTGTACATATTGTATATTATTTTATTTATATTGACACTATTTCTGATATTGCTACTATGCAGGCAACCATTTGGCTGTACCGTTTACACATTCTGTAAAGACCCATCCGCTTAGTAAGTCTTGATATGTGTGGTCGTAACATAATTTTGTGAAATACCAAATAGACTCATTAAAAACAAATGCTTTGTTTGTAAATGATGTCTGAGTGTTGGAGTGTGCCCCTGGCTATTCGTCAATAAAACATTTTTATTAAAATTGGGCCGTCTGGTTTAAGGAATTTGAAATGATTTATACTTTTACTTTTGACACTTTTTCAGTTTTTTTTAAACCAAATACTTTTAGACTTTTACTGAGGTAGTATTTTACTGGGTGACTTTTACTTCAGTAATTTTCTATTAAGGTGTCTTTACATCTTTACATTTAGGCTGTCAATGTAAATAAGAATTTCTTGTTAACTGACTTGCCTAGTTAAATAAATAAATAAATAAATAAATACAAAAATCTGGACACTTTCTGTTTACCTGGAATTTTTCCTTATTGTAGACTACAACCACTTTTAATCTTAATCTTTACTACACTACTCACTGTTTAGCCCATGCCCTCACATGTGAATCCTTAAAGAGATGGGTGGGGCTGGCTTAAGAGGACGTGAACAATGAGGAATGGGTGTAGACCAGGTATTCCCAAACTGGGGTATGGGTACGCGCAATGCCGTACGGGGGTACGCAGAATAAAAGTGTGATACACGTTAGTAGCCGCGTTTCACTGTCAAAAATAAAATTCAACCACCTAGTGTTCTGTGAAATCACAACACAATATCCAATACAGGGAGCCTAGTCAAATAATTAACATCCAATCACATTAGCCGTTACTCTCTTGCAGGAAACCTTCACTCTTGCGCAGACATTTAGAAATGAAAAAATGATCATTTGAAAAATATGCCACGGGAGATTTTTGAGCGAGAATAAAGCTGACCTTCGAGTATTAAGACATGTATAAAAGCAACAGATATATTTAATAAGAAGGGGCTAGAAGCATCTTATATGGTGAGCTACCAAGTGGCTAGGACAGGCAAGCCCCATACTATTGTGGAGGACTTATTTCTTCCTGCTGCCAAAGATATGGCTGGGACAATGCTGTGAGAAAAGGCCAAAAACTATACAGACAATTTCTCCATCAAACAACACTGTTTCACAACACGTCAGTGACTTGGCAGGAAATGTTTTGAAACAATTACTGCTTCGCATACAAGTCAGTGAATTATATACAGGTAGATGAGTCAACAGACGTGGTGGGCCTGGCACAGCTCCTGGTATATGTCCGTTATGTTTATGGGGGATCAATTAAGGAAGATATCCTCTTCTGGAAACTAGGACAACATAAGAGGATATTACTGGACAGCTTTGTGACATCAAGTGGACGTTGGTGGTCAAGATGTGTTGGTATCGGTACTGATGGCACAAAAGCCATGACAGGGAGACATTGTGGATTGGTAACGCACATGCAAACAGTTGGTTCCGACGCCACTTGGGTACACTGCAGCATCCACTGAGAGGCTCTCGCAGTCAAGGGAATGCCTGACAGCTTGAAAGACGTTTTGGACACTGCAGTGAAAATGGTTAACTTTGTTAAAGCAAGGCCCCTGAACTATCGTGTATTTTCTGCATTATGCAATGATCTGGGCAGTGACCATGTAACGCTTTTACAACATACAGAAGTGCGCTGGTGTAACGGTTGTCTTCATGAATGGACCAAGGCGCAGCAGGTATGTGAATACTCATGGTTATTTTATTACCAAAAAAAGAGTAAAGCATCCACTTGAAAAAACAATGACGGTGACAACAGTAGCAGTTTTACAGGCTATACACGCAGTGTAAAAACAACTACCCACAAACCCAAGTGACAAACATACTCCTACATATATGACTCCCAATCAGGAACAACGATCCCCAGCTGTTCCTGATCAGGAGTCACAAGACCAACACAGAACACAAGACTGCCACGTCCTGACCCCAAAACTACAACAGCTCCATCTGCTGGTCAGGACGTGACAGTACCCCCCCCTCAAGGTGCAGACCCCGGAATGCACCTAACAACGAAAAAACACCAACAAACAAAATCCCCAACAAAACCCATAAACAATAACCCCTAAACAATAAGGGAGGGAAGGGAGGGTGGCTGCCGTCAACGACGGCACTGTGCTACACCCTCCCTCCCCAACCCACCTATCCTGGAGGTGGCTCCGGTGCAGGACGTGGACCCTGCTCCACCCTCGGCGTCGCCCACTTCGGTGGAGCCGATAGCTGCGCCAGGCAGACGGACCCCTCGAGCCGGGCCGGGGGACAGGAGGGCCCCTCGGGCTGGGCCGGGGAGCAGGAGGGCCCCTCGGGCTGGGCCGGAAGGCAGGAGGGCCCCTCGGGCTGGGCCGGAAGGCATGCGGGCCCCTCGGGCTGGGCCGGAAGGCATGCGGGCCCCTCGGGCTGGGCCGGAAGGCATGCGGGCCCCTCGGGCTGGGCCGGAAGGCATGCGGGCCCCTCGGGCTGGGCCGGAAGGCATGCGGGCCCCTCGGGCTGGGCCGGAAGGCATGCGGGCCCCTCGGGCTGGGCCGGAAGGCATGCGGGCCCCTCGGGCTGGGCCGGAAGGCATGCGGGCCACTCGGGCTGGGCCGGAAGGCATGCGGGCCACTCGGGCTGGGCCGGAAGGCATGCGGGCCACTCGGGCTGGACCGGAAGGCATGCGGACCACTCGGGCTGGACCGGAGGGCAGGAGGACCACTCGGGCTGGACCGGAGGGCAGGAGGACCACTCGGGCTGGACCGAAGGGCAGGAGGACCCCTCGGGCTGATCCTGACAGGCCGGGCACCCTGGCAGATCAGGGCAGGCGGGCACCTCTGGCAGAACCGGGCAGTCCGGCCACTCTGGCAGAACAGGGCAGTCCGGCCACTCCGGCAGAACAGGGCAGTCCGGCCACTCCGGCAGAACAGGGCAGTCCGGCCACTCCGGCAGTTCAGGGCAGTCCGGCCACTCCGGCAGTTCAGGGCAGTCCGGCCACTCCGGCAGTTCAGGGCAGTCCGGCCACTCCGGCAGTTCAGGGCAGTCCGGCCACTCCGGCAGTTCAGGGCAGTCCGGCCACTCCGGCAGTTCAGGGCAGTCCGGCCACTCCGGCAGTTCAGGGCAGTCCGGCCACTCCGGCAGTTCAGGGCAGTCCGGCCACTCCGGCAGTTCAGCGCAGTCCGGCCACTCCGGCAGTTCAGCGCAGTCCGGCCACTCCGGCAGTTCAGCGCAGTCCGACCACTCCGGCAGTTCAGCGCAGTCCGGCCACTCCGGCGACTGTTGACTGGCGGGCAGCTCCGACGACTGTTGACTGGCGGGCAGCTCCGACGACTGTTGACTGGCGGGCAGCTCCGACGACTGTTGACTGGCGGGCAGCTCCGACGATTGTTGACTGGCGGGCAGCTCCGACGACTGTTGACTGGCGGGCAGCTCCGACGACTGTTGACTGGCGGGCAGCTCCGACGACTGTTGACTCCTGATGCGTGGGGCAGGTATTGGACGTACCAGCCTGGAGACACGCACCTCCATGCTAGTGTGTCTAGCGGGAAACACCGGACCGAAAGGGCGCACTGGCGGTCTTGAGTGCAGGGTTGGCATCACCCCTTCCGGCTCGATGCTCCCCTTGCCCTGGCACCTGCGGGGCGCTGGTACTGGGCGCACTGGGCTGTGCGTCCGTATAGGCGAGATGGTGCGCACCTCCCTGTAGTCACGGGTAGCTGGCTTACGGCTCTTCCCTGGCCTGGCCAAACTACCCGTGTGCCCCCCCCAAAAAAAATCTTGGGGCTGCCTCTCGGGTTCCCTTAGCTCCCTTAACTTGTCCGCCCAGAATTTTCTCTCGTCCTGCCAGGTCCATTCTTCCATTTCCTTCTCCTGTGGCTTCCTCCTCTTCTGCTGCTTGGTCCTTTGGTGGTGGGTAGTTCTGTAACGGCTGTCTTCTGTAAAAATGGACCAAGGCGCAGCAGGTATGTGAATACTCATCTTTAATAAAAATAAAGGAGTAGAGCATCCACTTAACAATTCAAACAATATATAAGACAGGAACAGTTTTGCAGGCACACAACACGCAGTGCAAAAACAACTACCCACAAACCCAAGTGACAAACATACTCCTACATATATGACTCCCAATCAGGAACAACGATCCCCAGCTGTTCCTGATCAGGAGTCACAAGACCAACACAGAACACAAGACTGCCACGTCCTGACCCCAAAACTACAACAGCTCCATCTGCTGGTCAGGACGTGACAGCTGGTTATCAAGGGGCAAATTATTGACACGTTTTTTTTAATTGAGAGACAAGCTTAAAGTTTTATTTACTGACCATAATTTTAACTTGTCTGACAGCTTGCATGATGACGAGTTTCTCACACAACTGGCCTATCTGGGTGATGTTTTTTCTCACCTGAATGATCTGAATCTAGGATTACAGGAACTCTCCGCAACAATATTCAATGTGCGGGACAAAATTGAGACTGTGATTAAGAAGTTGGAGCTCTTTTCTGTCTGCATTAACAAGGACAACACACAGGTCTTTCCATCACTGTATGATTTTTTTGTGTGCAAATGAACTCAAGCTTATGGACAATGTCAAATGTGAAGCACCTGAGTGAGCTGGGTGCTCAATTACTTTCCCAAAACGGATGACAAACAACTGCATTCATTATCCTTTTTATGCCCTGTCTCCAGTCCACTTACCAATATCTGAGCAAGAGAGCCTCATCGAAATTGCAACCAGCGGTTCTATGAAAATTTAATTTAATCAGAAGCCACTGCCAGACTTCTGGATTGGGCTGTGCTCAGAGTTTCTTGCCTTGGCAAATTTCTCTGTTAAGGCACTGATGTCCTTTGCAACCACGTACCTATGCGAGAGTGGATTCTCGGCCCTCACTAGCATGAAACCTAAATACAGGCACAGACTGTGTGTGGAAAATTATTTAAGACTGAGACTCTCTCCAATACAACCCAACATTGCAGAGTTATGTGCATCCTATCAGGCACACCCTTCTCATTAACCTGTGGTGAGTTATTCACAATTTTTGATCAACAAATAAGGTTTTATATGTAAGATGGCTAAATAAAAAGCAGAATTATTGATTATTATTATTATTATTATATTATTATTTGTGCCCTGGTCCTACATGAGCTCTTTGTCACTTGTCACGAGCTGGGTTGTGACAAAAACTCACACTCATTCTCAATCTTACGGGGAGGCAGGTAGCCTAGTGGTTAGAGCGTTGGACTAGTACCCGAAAGGTTGCAAGATCGATTCCCCAAGCTGACAAGGTAAAAATATGTTGTTCTTCCCCTGAACAGCGGCCGTCATTGAAAATAAGAGTTTGTTCTTAACTGACTTGCCTTGTTAAATAAAGGTTACAAAATGTATTGTGTCTATGGCAAGGGGTATGCAGCTGGAGGTTGAATGGGTACAGGACTATAAGAAGTTTGGGAACCACTGGTGTAGACAAAGGAGAGCTCTCCAGTAGGTATTCAAAGGCCCTTCCCTCAAAAGTGAGTTTCCAAGTGTAAGAATTCTCAAAGTAGAATTACTTTCCAATTGTGCCTAAAAAATGCAGCATCCATTTTGTAGCTCTGAGTCTCTACTTCTCACCAATATAAAAAAACAATTTCAAATTCAGCTACATAAAACCGAATCCAGGTGATGTCACATATGCTGAGCACTTGTTGGCTGCTTTTCCTTCACTCTGCGGTCCAACTCATCCCAAACCATCTCAATTGGGTTGAGGTCAGATGATTGTGGAGGCTGATGCAGCACTCTATCACCCACCTTCTTGGTAAAATAGCCCCTATACAGCCTGGAGGTGTGTTGGGTCATTGGCCTCTCAAAAAACACACGTTACTCCCACTAAGCACAAACCAGATGGGATGGCATATTGCTGCAGAATGCTATGGAACCATGCTGGTTAAGTGTGCCTTGTATTCTAAATAAATCACGAACAGTGTCACTAGCAAAGCACCCAGACACCATCACACCTCCTCCTCCATGCTTCACAGTGGGAACCACACATGCAGAGCTCATCCGTTCACCTACTCTGCGTCTCACAAAGACACGGCTGATGGAACCAAAAATCTCAAATTTGGATTCATCAGACCAAAGGACAGATTTCTACCAGCCTTATGTCCACTGCTCGTGTTTCTTGGCCCAACAAGTCTCTTCTGCTTATTGTCCTTTAGTAGTGATTTCTTTGCAGCAATTCAACCATGAAGGCCTGATTCACACAGTCTCCTCTGAACAGTTTATATTGAGATGTGTCATCCTCTGCAGAAGAGGTAACTCTGGGTCTTCCTTTCCTGTGCTGGTCCTCATGAGAGCCAGTTTCATCATAGCGCTTGATGGTCTTTTCGACTACACATGAATAAACTTTCAAAGTTCTTGAAATGTTCAGAATGGACTGACCATGTCTTAAAGTAATGATGGTCTGTCGAATTCTCTTTGCTTATTGGAGCTGTTCTTGCCATAATATGGACTTGGTCTTTTATCAAATAGGGCTATCTTCTGTATTCCAACCCTACTTGTCACAACACAACCGATTGGCTCAAACGCATTAAGAAGGAAAGAAATTCCATAAGTTAAATTTTAACAAGGCAAACCTGTTAATTGAAATTCATTCCAGGTGACTACCTCATGAAGCTGGTTCGAGAATGCCAAGAGTGTGCAAAGCTGTCATTAAGGCAAAGGGTGGCTACTTTGAAGAATGTCAAATCTAAAATATATTTCGATTTGTTTAACACTTTTTTGGTTACAACATGATTCCATGTGTTATTTCATAGTTTTGATGTCTTCACTATTATTCTACAATGTAGAAAATAGTAAAAATAAAGAAAAACCCTGGAATGAGTAGGTGTGTCCAAACTTTTGACTGGTACTGTACATGTATGTCATCTTTCATGACTGCCTGCTAACACGGTTCTCATATCATCAAAGTCAGTTGGTCAGACCTTGTGCATAATCTGTTGGTAGAGCATGGTGTTTGCAATGCCAGGGTTGTGGGTTTGATTCCCACGGGGGACCAGTACGGAGAAAAAAATGTATGAAATGTATGCATTCACTACTGTAAGTCGCTCTGGATAAGAGTGTCTGCTAAATGACGTAAATGTAAATGTAAACACCTTTCTCATTAACTGAACTAAAATGCTGTGATTGTTGGTCTTCTATTTACCTATGAATTCTCTGAAATGGAAAGTACCAGAAACCATATACTGGACCATAGTCCAAAAGGCATTTCTTCAAGTGGCTATGGAGGTGCATATTTGGTGTGCAATACTGTTTTCCTTACAACCTTACAAAGCTCTCACATAACTGTTGCAAGTGGTGATGAGCCTCTCCCACTTGCTCCATTGTGATACATGTTGTACATAAGATGGTACAGGCTTTGACAAAATGGGTCCAGCAATCATTATGGGCATCCTCCACAAGTCCCTTAAGAGCGAATAAGGAGTAAAAACATGTCAAATTTTGAAATTAGAAATACCTGATGAGATTTTTTTCGGGTAGTTGGCCCATGTCTGCAGGTGCTTTCAATGCATCAACTTTAACCTGAATATTTCTAAGTATTCAATCATCCAGAACACCAATATTTTTCCAGATTATAAAAAAAATTGTTTTGTGCTCCCCAGTAAAATATTATGCATAGGGTCCACTACAGCCATGTCTATGGGCATGAAATATCGCAATTTAAATAGATTTGAGAATCTGGCCCCAGTTTCAGTCTCTATTATTGTTTTCCTCTTTACCTTGATCTTGTCCACATACTCCCTTGCATTTTGTGAACTTCTGACGTTGCAGTACATGGTTGTCAGTGTAGGCTCCTCAAAGGATGAAGGGGAGGACCATCCTCAATGAATTTCATAAAAAATAAAATGGTAAAACATTTAAAAGGTTATGCTTTTTAGATAAAACTATACAAAATATAATCACGTCACCAAATAATTGATTAAAACACTATATTTTGCATAGAACACTTCTGAACAAATGAACTTATTCCAAAATGAAGGAGAAGCAAGATTTTTTTTAAATCACATTGACTTTCATTTACTTAGCTTGCAAATGCTGCTGGCTAGTTTAGCCTACTGAAACACCCTGCTCAAACAAAGAGATGCTATGTCATCTAGCTGGCTATGACTTTCCAACACAACACTGGAACTCTTCCAAGTCAAGGTAATCTTTTGGTTTTACTAATTTATTGCCACCAGGGCCCACCAGTGTAACTGCTTACTGACTGTACACTAACGTTACTGCATGATTGTAGCGGGTTTACTAACAAGTTAGTTCTAGTAGCTTTGCTGACTATGACGTTACTTTAGCTAATATGGTGAAAACGATGTAGGCTGTGTGTAGTGGTTTGGCTTGGAAAGGTTTTTTCCTCTGGTCACACACAGCTGATGGTTGTGCATTGAAGTCCACAAGCAAAGGGAAGAGATGAGACGAGGAGAGCGCATAGATGCGAGAATGAATACAACCTAGCTGCTATGAAAGTCAACTGTGTTTACGCATGATCAGGGGGTGTAATCATTCCGCCGAGGATAAACATACCTGAATCTGTCCAATAGTTTGCAGCTGTTGGACTAATGATTGCACACTATATCAGGTGGTATTGAATGTCACTGTCTGTCCATGTGTCACCTCCAATTTGTCTCTTGACTTGTGTGCGCCTATGTTGTAAACCTTCATTTAAAGGCTAAGTTTTAGCAACCTCATGATGGGTGTAGGGAAAATTTGAGTATCATGTATTAGCCTAAAAATATTTATGTTACAATGAACTGGAATATGAAAGGAATATGAATGAGAGTCATCCAATATGCTGTAACAAAAATAAGGCCATGCTCATGACAAAAAAATCATCCTCCCTCATCTTAAATGGCACTGGCCGCCACTGATGGTTGTCCATCCAGTGCATGATGGAGTAATCTGCTTTATCACCCCATTTCCATGGAAATGTCTCTTGGTATTTGTTGCAACCTGTGTGAGCTTGACCTGAATTTGTGTTGTTGCACAGCTGAAAAGATGGTGGTGAAATCCCAAATAGGAATTCATTTTAGTCATTAGTTTGACCTGCTGGCCGCAATGAATTCTTCAGCAGGATTAATACGCCCTCCGACCACCAACTGTCTATCATGTGGGCTCAGAAAAATAAATCATCATTCTCCAGGCAGCATAGAGTAGGAAAAAGGTGTTTAGAGCTGTTAACCTGTCAAGGTATAGGGGGCAGTATTTTCGATTTCGGATGAAAAGCATGCCCAGAGTAAACGGCCTAATACCCGGGCCCAGAGTCAAATATTTGCATATTATTAATAGATTTGGATAGAAAGCACACTGACAGTTTGTCAGTGGTCTGCCTGGTGACTAAGAGATTGGAGATGCGCGGTCACGAGACCATGCGGTTTTTTCTTTTCATCTTTGAATGAATACACTATTGTCCGGTTGGAATATTATCGCTATTTTACGAGAAAAATACCATTAAAGATTTATTTTAAACAGTGTTTGACATGCTTCTAAGTATGGTAATGGGACATTTAGATTTTTTTCGTCTTGATATCCGCTCGCGCGTCACCCTTTGGATAGTGACCTGAACGCACGAACAAAATGGAGGTATTTGTACATAACTATGGATTATTTGGAACAAAAACAACATTTCTTGTGGAAGTAGCAGTCCTGGGAGTGCATTCTGACGAAGATCACCAAAGGTAATAACATTTTTCTAATAGTAATTCTGAGTTTAGTGAGCCCCAAACTTGGTGGGTGTCAAAATAGCTAGCCTTGATGGCTGAGCTATGTACTCAGAATATTGCAAAATGTGCTTTCGCCGAAAAGCTATTTTAAAATCTGACATAGCGATTGCATAAAGGAGTTCTGTATCTATAATTCTTAAAATAATTGTTATGTATTTTGTCAACGTTTATGTTGAGTAATTAAGTAAATTCACCGGAAGTTTTCGGTGGGGATACATTTTCTGAACATCACACGCCAATGTAAAAAGCTGGTTTTGGATATAAATATGAACTTGATTGAACAAAACATGCATGTATTGTATAACATAATGTCCTAGGAGTGTCATTTGATGAAGATCATCAAAGGTTAGTGCTTCATTTAGCTGTGTTCTGGGTTTCTGTGGCATATATGCTTGCTTGGAAAATGACTGTGTAATTATTTGTGGCTATGTACTCTCCTAACATAATCTAATGTTTTGCTTTCGCTGTAAAGCCTTTTTGAAATCGGACAATGTGGTTAGATTAACGAGAGTCTTATCTTTCAAATGGTGTAAAATAGTCATATGTTTGAAAAATTTAAATTATTGCATTTTTGAGGTTTTGTATTTCTCGCCACTCGTCAACTGGCTGTTGAATAGAGTGGGACGGTGACGTCCCACTAGCCCAGAGAGGTTAAATGATCGAATGGGTCAATAATGAATGCAAACAAGTGATTGCACTCTGCTCAACACTCAAACTCAAGAACGAATCATTCCGGTGGCTGCTGCAGTTTGCGAACGATAGCTATTGAGCAAATCTCCCTTGCTGCAGCTAAACAATTGCATTCTGGGGCAAGAATTGTTCACAATCTAGTCCGGTTGCGAACGTAACTTGACCTCTTTTTAACACTAGAACTGCCATAGGCCAATGTTACCTAAGACTTTTATGAACACAATTTCATTATTATTCTTCCGATAGCATACATGAAACGTATTTATTAGACTGACACATGCTGACCACACTGCTCACGTTGCATGCGCGAGCGTTGCAAAATAAATGTACACATATACTGTACATGTTATTCAATCATTCCACCCACACTGCTTGCGAGAGGCTGCGTAGCCATGCACTAAAATATAACCTGGTTCTATTTGTGATGCTTAACGCGCTGCAAGTCCCGCCTTTCCCATCTCCTCATTGGTTTTTAGGAGCATATACCCACGTTGGTGACTGAAAGATGAACTGTGGTCCACACTCCAGTCCAGTTGGTAGTGGTAATGAACCTTAAATTTGGTTGCCAACCAAAGTCAAAAGATGAAGAAGAACCCTGAAGGAGGAGAGACTACTAGAAACAAACTCGGTTTACCCTTTTATCTGTGGATTAATTGTGGAGGACCTTGCGCATTTCAGGTAAAATCAATTAATTTCAACCTTTATGTGTCACATACAACAGGTGTAGCCCTTACTGTGAAATGCTGACTTACAAGCCCTTAACCAGCAATACAGTTCAAGAAAGAGTTAAGAAAATATTTACCAAATAAACCCAGGGCCCCAGTGTTGAGGATCAGCGTGGCAGACGTGTTGTTGCCTACCCTTACCACCTGGGGCCGTGACGTCAGGAAGTCCAGGAGCCAGTTGCAGAGGGAGTCGTTTAGTCCCTGGGTCCTTAGCTTAGTGATGAGATTTGTGGGCACTAGGGTGTTGAACATATGTCCAGTGTTTATATCCGACGACTAATTAGCTAGCAACAGCAAGCTAGTTAGCTAAATTGCCAAAAATGTTTAATGCTTTTCGACCTGTCCCCAAATTAATATAGTTGTTTCAGAGTGCATTTTGATATTTCAACCTGTGTGTCCTGATCACGTCTTGTGTAGGTAGACAAAAATCAACATGCGTGCAAACGGTCTGGTCAACATGATTAAAAGTTGAGTTATTGGCTGGAAATTTGCTTTTGGCCTCCATTTTTCTCTAGGACTTTTTGTGGAATTATACAAAACATATCTTTGACTCTAAAAACTACTGTTGTTATATTTTTACATGGATAAATTTCCACAAATATTTATTCATGCTTCACAATTGTTTATGCACTATTTATCAAGCCTTGTTGCTTATGTTTGCGCACTTTGTGGATTGATGCTAAGTGGGATGCCCGGCAACATTCTTAACGTTCTCTAGCAGGTACTTATGGGCTGAAAGGCCAGGCAGTTCTAGTGTTAAAGGTATCATTAAATCATCTTATTTGTATCCCTAGCAATCCCAAATGTACATTGTTTAAAGCACAGTTTTACATGTTTCAGTCACAGATGAAAGTTCCAATAAGCCCCCTATGGTGAATGAGAGGCTTGTAGAGGTTTCATGATTCTTTGAGTTTTTAGTTCATCGTTCGCCAGTAGGGGTCCTGCGTGCTCTGGTCATTACTGACTCAAACAAATGAAATGAGTTGAAAGATTTGGAGAAAAGATCATAGTCATTAAAAAGAGCTAAACTCCCCATCACTAGCACATAGAATCAAAAATGGTGGATAAATGAAGATGTCTTAAACAAGCCGTTTACCATTGAAAAATTGTCACAGTTCCAGTCTACTTAATGGGTGACTCTTCCATAGACACCAATGCGATAGCAGCTCGGTCTGGTCTACTTGGAGATGATCCTGGAGCGATCATATACTTGTATCACAGAGTTTCTGTTCTGATGGGACAGGAAGTGTAGTTAAAAAAAAAACATATATATATATATATATATTCTTATAGCTAACAATGAACAACTCCCGGAATTTCTACTTGTCGCACCAAGCCATGGAAATGGTTACAGATAACGTTTATAACAGTACTCAGAGTCTGCAATACTCTACACCCCACTGCCACAACCTTCCAAATGCGACTCCGAAACAAGGTAAGAAGCTGTCCTATTATTTGTCAGCAAAGCAATCTAGCTAGCTATAATAGCTATCTCTGCTAGCTAGCACTGTAGCAGCTGTAATGTTAGCAAAGGTAGCTGGCTAACTAAGTAAAATTACTACAGCCAATATAGTCAATAACTAACGTTAGTAACTAGTTAACAAATGTAGTTAACATGATCATATTGCATGGATTTTAGTTGTAGGAGAAAGAAATTGCACATTGCTGTTTTGACTAAAACAAGCTAATGTTAGCTGGCAAGCAAAGTTAGCTAGCTAGCTAGACACTAAAGCATAGTTGGCTAACATTAGCTACTCAACATAGGTGGAAGAACGAATAGTATAGTAGCTAGCTAGCTAATGTTAGCTAGTTAACCATGTCTAGTAAAATACAGCAAAGGAGACAAGCGGCTTTTGACTGTTCATTTTTTTTATTGATACAATTAATTTGTGAGAACCGCGGGCCAGCCAGGAGTCTCTTCATGCGAGGGAACGATGCATCACCAAACGAGGGCATAGATTTCCAACAACTCATGTCATGGTCAGGCTGAATCAGATGCTGGACTACAACACGATGGCTGATAAGAACAAAAGACTGATGCCAGAAACCCCAGCTTTTTTTAGCTTTGAGATACCAGCGTTCAAGACTGTTTGTTTATTCAGCAGAATCATTTGTCTCCTGTAATTTCACAGGCTCTGGCCAGTCGGTCTAAAAAAAAATTCTGCTTGAGAGAAGCAGCAATTTGCAGAGAAAACTGAAGACTTGATGTCTGATGTGGAGACAGACCCAGAGGACCCAGACGCATTTTTAATAACCTCCCCACCCTCGCGCTCCCATGAGTTTGAGTACCTGATTACATCAGCAGACCGGAGAAGATGGGCCAAGCACGCTTATAGGGAGAAAAGTGCCATCAGAACAAAAAACAGAACAACCGTCCACTTCCACTGCAGCCCTACCCAGAGCATCTGACAGGGTAATAGACCGTAGACAATCACCTGCACCAGACTATTTTCATTAACTCTTCACACCATCTTCTCAAGAGACTTTACACTGACTCCAACTCACCCTTACATATTCACACAAACAGAACATTACCCTTTTCTTTTTACTAATCTTTATTATTTATAGTAAAAAAGGTGTATTATTGTTATATACAATGGAAAGTATTCAGCCTTATTCTAACATTAATTGTTTTTCCCCCCTCATCAATCTACACACAATACCCCATAATAACAAAGTAAAAACAGGTTTTTATAAATGTTTGCTAATTAAAAAAAAGAAAACTGAAATATCACATTTACATTAGTATTCAGACCCTTTACTCAGTACTTTGTTGAAGAACCTTTGGCAGCGATTACAGCCTTGAGTCTTCTTGCGTATGACATTACACGATTGGGAGAAACTCCTCAAATACAGGTGTGCCAATCTTCTCTGCAGATCCTCTCAAACTCTGTCAGGTTGGATGAGGAGCGTTGCTCTACAGCTATTTCCAGGTCTCTTCAGAGACGTTTGATCGGGTTCAAGTCCAGGCTCTGGCTGGGCCACTCAAGGACATTCAGAGGCTTGTCCTGAAGCCACTCCTGCGCTGTCTTGGCTGTGTGCTTATGGTCGTCGTCCTGTTGGAAGGTAAACCTTCGCCCAGTCTCAGGTCCTGAGCACTCTGGAGCAGGTTTTCATGAAGGACACTTCTGCACTTTGCGCCGTTCATCTTTTCCTCGATCCTGACTAGTCTCCCTGTCCCTGCCACTGAAAAACATCCCCACAGCATGATTCTGCCACCACCATGCTTCACCGTAGGGATGGTGCCTGGTTTCCTCCGGCGTGACGATTGGCATTCAGGCCAAAGAGTTCATCCTTGGTTTCATCCGACCAGAGAATCTTGTTTCTCATGGTCTGGGAGTCTTAAGTTGCCTTTTGGCAAACTCCAAGTGGGCTGTCATGTGCCTTTTACTGAGGAGTTTCTTCTGTCTGGCAACTCTACCATAAAGGCCTTATTGGTGGAGTGCTGCAGAGATGATTGTCCGTCTGTAAGGTTCTCCCATCGCCACAGAGGAACTCTAGAGCTCTGGCAGTGACCATCGAGTTCTTGGTCACCTCCCTGACCAAGGCCCTTCTCCCCCGATTGCTCAGTTTGTCCGGGCGGCCAGCTCCAGGAAGAGACTTGGTGGTTCCAAACTTCTTCCATTTAGGAATGATGGAGGCCACTGTGTTCTTGGGGAACTTCAATGCTGCAGAAATTCCTTCGACCTCGTGGCTTGGTTTTTGCTCTGACATTCAATGTCAACTGTTGGACCTTATATAGACAGGTGTGTGCCTTCCAAATCATGTCCAATCAATTGAATTTCCCACAGGTGTACTCCAATGACGTTGCAGAAACATCTCAAGGATGATCAATGGAAAAGGGTGAGGGAGAGGGAGGGAAAGAGAAAAGGAGAGATTTTCTTGTAGGGCTTATCTTGTACCCACTATCATTTCTTATGATCAACAAAAAGTTGTAAACATCATGTTGGCAATTACTAACCTACATTTGGGATTCAACTTTGACTCATCCACCCTGGGATCTTTATGTACAGTACCTCCGATTCAAAGGGGGGACAAGGGAGGTCCTTGTATGCTTTCTTGTGGGTTGAGTAACAGTATGGGGAAGGAGACATGTTGATAAAGATTGGGCATCATGTGTCTTAGTGAAACAAGTGCATGGTTTCCTGCTTTTATAGCCTCGTACAATTCGTTAAGTGACAGCTTGTTGTTGTTCTGAGGTGGAATATATACAGCAGTCACGATAACAGATGAAAATCCTCTTGGGAGGTAGAAGGGTCGGCATTTGACCATCAGGTATTCCAAGAAGGGTAAACAATGCGTTGAGAATGACACTGTTTTCCCTTCACCTTAGTCTCAACAGGACGCCCATTGTCCTGCCTCTTTTTTGCCTTTGTTTCCGACTTGGGTAGCCCGAAGATTGGATCGGAGAACTACCAACAGTACATTCAAAACTGTAATATCTTAAGCTTCACGGAGTCGTGGCTGAACGACGACATTATTAACATACAGCTGGCTGGTTATACGCTGTATTGGCAGGATAGAACAGCGGAGTCTGGTAAGACATGGGGTGGCGGACTATGTATTTTTGTAAATAACAGCTGGTGCACGATATCTAAGGAAGTCTCAAGGTTTTGCTCGCCTGAGGTAGAGAATCTCATGATAAACTGTAGACCACACTATCTACCTAGAGTTTTCATCTGTATTTTTCATAGCTGTCTACATACCACCACAGACTGAGGCTGGCACTAAGACCGCACTCAATGAGCTATATTCAGCCATAAGCAAACAGGAAAATGCTTACCCAGAGCGGCGCTCCTAGTAGCCATGGATTTAATGCAGGGAAACTTAAATCGATCTTAACACATTTCTATCAAAATGTTAAATGTGGAAGCAGAGGCAAAACAACTCTAGACCACCTTTACTCCACACACAGAGACGCATACAAAGCTCTCCATCTGGCAAATCTGACCATAATCCTATCCTCCTGATTCCTGGTTACAAGCAAAAATGAAAGCAGGAAGCATCAGTGACTCGATCAATAAAAAAGTGGTCAGATTAAGCAGATGCTAAGCTACAGGACTGTTTTTCACAGTGACTATATGTACAAACCCCAACCAAAAGCCATGGATTACAGGCAACATCCGCACTGAGCTAAAGGCTAGAGCTGCCACTTTCAAGGAGTGGGACTCTAACCCTGAAGCTTATAAGAAATCCCACAATGCCCTCCGAGGAACCATCACATTTTTTATCTGAGGTCTTGGCTGATTTCTTTTGATTTTCCCATGATGTCAAGAAAAGAGGCACTGTTTGAAGGTAGGCCTTGAAATACATCAACAGGTACACCTCCAATGGACTCAAATGATGTCAATTAGCCTATCAGAAGCTTCTAAAGCCATGACATAATTTTCTGGAATTTTCCAAGCTGTTTAAAGGCACAGTCAACTTAGGTTATGTAAACTTCTGACCCACTGGAATTCTGATACAGGGAATTATAAGTGAAATAATCTGTCTGTAAACAATTGTTGGAAAAATGAATTGTCATGCACAAAGTAGATGTCCTAACCGACTTGCCAAAACTATAGTTTGTTAACAAGAAATGTGTGGAGTGGTTGAAAACGAGATTTAATGACTCCAACCTAAGTGTATGTAAACTTCCAACTTCAACTGTATGTATGTACCTCGCTTTGTGTACAGGGGAATTGTCATGCTGTAACAGGAAAGGACCTTCACCAAACTGTTGCCACAAAGTTGGAAGCACAAATTCGTCTATTATGTCATTGTATGCTGCATCGTTAAGATTTCCCTTCACTGGAACTAAGGGGCCTAGCCCGAACCATGAAAAATAGCCCCAGACCACTTTACCTTATACACCAAACTTTACATTTGTCACTATGCATTCGGGCAGGTAGCGTTCTCCTGGCATCCACCAAACCCAGATTTGTCCGTCGGACTGCCAGATGGTGAAGCATGATTCATCACTTCAAAAGAAAGCATTACCACTTCTCCAGATTCCAATGGCGGTGAGCATTACACCAGTCCTGCCGGCGCTTGGCATTACACATGGTGATCTTAGGCTTGTGTGCAGCTGCTCAGCCATGGAAACCCATTTCATGAAGCACCTGATGAACAGTTCCTGTGCTGACGTTGCTTCCAGAAGCAGTTTGGAACTCGGTAGTAAGTGTTGCAACCAAGGATAGACTATTTTTTACGCTAAGCCGTTTTTGCTCCTAGATGTTTCCATTTCACAATAGCAGTGTGGTGTGGATGAAATAGCCGAATCCACTAATTTCAAGGGATATCCACACACTTTTGGCTATTTTGTGTATATGAGAGCCCGGGAAGGCACTGGAAGCCACATTTTCCATTCTATCCAAGCACATATCAGCCTCTCCCCTAGGAGCTAACCTATTTTCTACAGCTCCAGGCAAGCCTACTGTGGAGGGAGTGAGAGGGGGACAGCCAAAGACTCCAGCTGGGTCTGGAGCTGCATTGGGGCTGGAGTTAGGGAAGGAAAAGTGGAATTCTGAATTGCGAACTCAACTTCATCACGTTGCCTATTAATCACACCGTGAGCTATGGTTCATTGAGCACTTCCTATTGCTTCCACTAGATGTCCCCAGTCTTCACAAATTGGTTTGAGCCTTCTACTGTTAAAACTGAATGAATGAGACGCTGTGGAACGTGGTCACACGGAGAGGGCCATCACCATTATGACGCCGGCGCCCCTGGTTACCCTCCCCTTTCGAAACGTTTTGAAACACAATGCAATCGTCCCCCTCGAATCTTATTGGCTCTCTTGTTGAAAAACGCCCTGAAGATTTATGTTATCCTCTCTGGGCTAGGCGGGACGAATTCGTCCCACCTACGTAACAGCCAGTTGAAGCCTGTGGCGCGATTTTCAAAACCTTAAAAATCCTATTACTTCAATTTCTCAAACATATGACTATTTTACAGCTATTTAAAGACAAGACTCTCGTTAATCTAACCACACTGTCCGATTTCAAAAAGGCTTTACAACGAAAGCAAAACATTAGATTATGTCAGCAGAGTACCAAGCCAGAAATAATCAGACACCCATTTTTCAAGCTAGCATATAATGTCACAAAAACCCAGAAGACAGCTAAATGCAGCACTAACCTTTGATGATCTTCATCAGATGACAACCCTAGGACATTATGTTATACAAACATGCATGTTTTGTTCAATCAAGTTCATATTTATATCAAAAACCAGCTTTTTACATTAGCATGTGACGTTCAGAACTAGCATACCCCCCGCAAACTTCCGGGGAATTCGCTAACATTTTACTAAATTACTCACGATAAACGTTCACAAAAAGCATAACAATTATTTTAAGAATTATAGATACAGACCTCCTCTATGCACTCGATTTGTGCCGATTTTAAAATAGCTTTTTGGTGAAAGCACATTTTGCAATATTTTAAGTACATAGCCCAGGCATCACGGGCTAGCTATTTAGACACCCGGCAAGTTTAGCACTCACCATAATCATATTTACTATTATAAAAGTTTGATTACCTTTTGTTGTCTTCGTCAGAATGCACTCCCAGGACTGCTACTTCAATAACAAATGTTGGTTTGGTCCAAAATAATCCATCGTTATATCCGAATAGCGGCGTTTTGTTCGTGCGTCCCAGACACTATCCGAAATGTTAAAGAAGGGTCGTGACAAAAAAAATCTAAATATTCCAATTACCGTACATCGAAGCATGTCAACCGCTGTTTAAAACACATTTTTATGCCATTTTTCTAGTAGAAAAGCGATAATATTCCGACCGGGAATCTCCTTTTCGGCAAACAGAGGAAAAAAATCACAAAGACGGGGGCGGCCAGGTCACGCGCCTAAGCCCAGAGTCCCTTGATCGGCCACTTGAGAAAGGCGATAATGTGTTTCAGCCTGGGGCTGGGATGACGACATTCAGGTTTTTCCCGGGCTCTGAGCGCCTATGGACGACGTAGGAAGTGTCACGTTAGAGCAGAGATCCTTAGTAAAAGATAGAGATGGCAAAGAAGTTCCAGAAAAGTTCCAGAAAAGTTCCAGAAATGTCGTTCGCCTAGGATAGGGGGCGCTACAGCGATTTGTGAAAAAAATTTGGGCCCATTTTAAACGGCCTCCTACTCAAACTCAGAAGCTAGGATATGCATATAATTAATACTTGTGGATATAAAACACCCTAAAGTTTCTAAAACTGTTTGAATGGTGTCTGTGAGTATAACAGAACTCATATATATGGCAGTCAAAACCCCGAGACCGATCGTAACAGGAAGTGGAATTCTGAATTGCGGACTCAACTTCACCACTTTGCCTGTAATTCACACAGTGAGCAATGGTTCATTGAGCACTTCCTATTGCTTCCACTAGATGTCCCCAGTCTTTATAAAGTGATTTGAGTCTCCTACTGTGAAAACTGATTGAATGAGACGCTGTTGAAATTGGTCACATGAGGAGGGCCATCACCATTATGACGCAGGCGCCCCAGGCTACCCTCCCCTTTCGAAACGTTTTGAAAGACAATGCAATCATCCGCCTTGAATCTTATTGGAGCTCTGGTTGAAAAAGGCCCTAGAGATTTATGTTATACAACGTTTGACATGTTTGAACGAACCTAAATGAAAAAAAAAAAGAATTTTTCCGAAAGAGCTGTCCCGCGCACGATGGAAGTTTTGGAGCAGCCTTCAGACGCGCTAACAAGAACAAGCTATTGGAACATAAAGGAGTAATTTTTTCGAACGAAAATACATTTGTTGTGGACCTGGAATCCTGGAAGTGCTTTCTGATGAAGACAACCAAAGGTAAGGGATTATTGACAATAGTATACAAGACTAGATTTGATATGTGATTGTTCCAAGATGGCGCTGAGCTGTATTACTAGCCTATTTTCTGAGCGTCGCATCCCCTTTTATCGCAAAGTGTGATTACCCAGTAAAGTTATTTTTAAATCTGGCATTGCAGGTGCTTTCAAGAGATATTCATCTATAAATCTTAGAATGACAATATGACATTTTAAAAATGTTTTCGAATAGTAATTTAGTAAATTGTAGCACTGTTTCACCGGATGCATTTGAGGGAAAATAGTTAGTCAACGTTACGCGCCGATGTAAAATGCTGTTTTTATATATAAATATGAACTTTATCGAACAAAAGAATGCATGTATTGTGTAACATGATGTCCTAGGAGTGTCATCTGATGAAGTTTGTAAAAGGTTAGTGCTGCATTTAGCTGTTTTTTGGTTATTTGTGATGCATGTGGTTGGTCGGAAAATGGCTATGTGGCTACTTTTACGATATACTCCTCTAACATAATCTAATGTTTTGCTTTTGCTGTAAAGCCTTTTTGAAATCGGACAACGTGGTTCGATTCAGGAGAGGTGTATTTATAAAACGATATGACATAGTCCTATATTTGAAAAAATATACATATTACATTTCGTTATGCTAATGGCGATAGGATTTTTTCGCTGGATGTCCGTCCCGCATATGGGACGAGCCCGTCAAGATTAGATAATTCCTTTGATGAAACAGTGGTAGCAATATATGGTTATAAAATCGACAGAAGAGACAGGAATGCCAATATTGCTGTTGATATTCAGAGTCATATTCCTGTAAAGCTTTGAGAGGAGCTCATGTCAGATGCTGTTGATGTAATATGGCTACAGGTTCATTTGCCTCACCTAAAGCCTAATCCTGAGGGAAGTTTCTATAGACCACCAAGTGCTAACAATCAGTATCTGGATAATATTTGAGAAATGCTTGATAATATAATGTATCTTATATCAGAGAGGTATATTTTCTGGGTGACCTTGATATTGTCTGGCTTTCATCAAGCTTTCCACTCAAGAAAAAGCTTCAAACTTTAACCAGTGCCTGCGACTTGGTTCAGGTTATCAGTCAAACTAACAGGTTTTTAAAAACAGAATAAGAACTAAATCATCCACTTGTATTGACCACAGCTTTACTAAATGCTGCAGAAATCTGCTCTAAAGCAGTATTCACACCCATCGGAGGCAGTGATAATAATATAATAGCCATATCTAAGAAAACCAAAAAATTACCTAGAATAATGTATAAGTGATCATAGAAGAGGTTTTGCAATGATTCCTATGTTGAAGATGGGAAAATTATTTGTTGGTCTGACGTGCAATGAGGCACATCCTGAAGCTGCACTTGACGCAATTATGAAATTACTTCTTCCAATTACTGACAGGCATGCGCCCTTAAACTGTGGTTGACCTGACCTAGCTTGAACCCTCCAGGTTTCCCTAATCTCAGAGTACTAAAAACTGTCAGCTGTGTAAGAATTTATGGTGTTGAGAGTTTTGAGGAAGAACAATTAACTCTCCCTAGTGTGTAATGTGTGTGTGTGTAAATGAGGAGCCTGGTATATAATAGATGTTTTGTGTATGTGGGGCAGAACGTTCTCTGAATAAAGCCGAATGAACCTTTTGCAGATGCTGAGTCTTTGCCTAATTATTAACCCATTGTCTTACAAACCTTGGGGATTAGTCAAAGTTTAATGATTGTTAATTATTATCATTAGGATATAAAATTATTTTATCAGATGTACACTGAGGGCAAATGTCAATGACATAAATGTCAATCTCTCCTGGCTCAAAGTTGAGGAGAGATTGACTGCATCGCTATTGGTCTTAGTGTGAGGTGTTGAAGGAAACGAACTGTCTGTTCAAGCAGTTGGCACACAGTTCGGACACTCATCGGTATTGCACAAGACATCAAATCAGAGGTCTCTCCACAGTCCACAGGTCCAGAACAGAGGCTTGGAAACACACATTATTAAATAAAGCTATGACTAAATGGAACTCTCTGCCACCCCAGGTAACTCAAGCTAAAAATAAAAACAGATTTAAAAAACAGATAAAAGAACACCTTATGGCATGACGGGGACTGTGAAGACACACACACACATTTTTATGCATTTTTTTATTGTGTTCTGCATTGTATTATGTATGTGATACATGTTTTGGATACGTCTGTAATATTGTTGTCTTGCCTGGCATTTTCAAGATGAATGCAACATCTTTGGGTCGCTCTGGATGGCAGTGTCTGCTGAATGGCTAAATTGTAATGTAAATGTAGTGCTATGTATGTATATTTATGTATATTATGTATTTTATTTGTTGTGTTGTTTACTGTTTGGACCCCAGGAAGAGTAACCATTGCTTCGGCAGCAGCTAATTGAGGATCCTAATAAATACTAATACTGAAACCGAAAGGTACAGAGCTAACATTGTTAGTGCAGAGGAAAAGTAATACTTGAATAGAAGTGTGTGGGAGTATGGAAGGTCTACGGAAAACACACACACACACAGATAGACTTTTACTGAAAGCCTCTCCTAGGCTAGCTGCATGGTTTTCTGTTTGAAGAAACCCAACTACTTAAAAATTAATAGACAGGAAGAATTGATAAAACATTAATGAAGGACTTTGTTTGAGACTTCCTGCATGGGCTAGATGGAAAATGATGTTCAGATGACAAAACACTTGTAAGTTGCATTTGTTGGGTGGCATCCGTTGACATATATTTAAACCGAGCCTTAAGACATAAAAAATAAAACAGCTGACATCTTTCACTATGTGTGTGGGTGTGTACTGAAAATTGGATTTATATGACACTGTTCCCATCGGGGTTGCGATTTGATTGTACTCTCTATTATATGGGGATCCTGAGTGGGGCAGCGGTCTAAGGCACTGCATCGCAGGGCTAGAGGCGTCACTACAGACCCGGGTTTGATCCAGGGCTGTACCACAACCGGCCATGATCGGGAGTCCCCTAGTGCGGCGCACAATTGGGTTAGGGGAGGGTTGGCCGGGGTAGGCTGTCATTGTAAATAAGTATTTGTTCTTAACTGACATGCCTAGTTAACCTCTATGGGCTAGGCGGGACGAATTCATCCCACCTACGTAACAGCCACTTGAAGCCTGTGGCGCGATTTTCAAAACCTTAAAAATCCTATTACTTCAATTTCTCAAACATATGACTATTTTACAGCTATTTAAAGACAAGACTCTCGTTAATCTAACCACACTGTCCGATTTCAAAAAGGCTTTACAACGAAAGCAAAACATTAGATTATGTCAGCAGAGTACCAAGCCAGAAATAATCAGACACCCATTTTTCAAGCTAGCATATAATGTCACCAAAACCCAGAAGACAGCTAAATGCAGCACTCACCTTTGATGATCTTCATCAGATGACAACCCTAGGACATTATGTTATACAATACATGCATGTTTTGTTCAATCAAGTTCATATTTATATCAAAAACCAGCTTTTTACATTAGCATGTGACGTTCAGAACTAGCATACCCCCCGCAAACTTCCGGGGAATTCGCTAACATTTTACTAAATTACTCACGATAAACGTTCATAAAAAGCATAACAATTATTTTAAGAATTATAGATACAGACCTCCTCTATGCACTCGATATGTCCGATTTTAAAATAGCTTTTTGGTGAAAGCACATTTTGCAATATTCTAAGTACATAGCCCAGGCATCACGGGCTAGCTATTTAGACACCCGGCAAGTTTAGCACTCACCATAATCATATTTACTATTATAAAAGTTTGATTACCTTTTGTTGTCTTGGTCAGAATGCACTCCCAGGACTGCTACTTCAATAACAAATGTTGGTTTGGTCCAAAATAATCCATCGTTATATCCGAATAGCGGCGTTTTGTTCGTGCGTTCCAGACACTATCCGAAATGGTAAATAAGGGTCGCGCGCATGGCGCAATTCGTGACCAAAAAATTCTTAATATTCCATTACCGTACTTCGAAGCATGTCAACCGCTGTTTAAAATCAATTTTTACGCCATTTTTCTCGTAGAAAAGCGATAATATTCCGACAGGGAATCTCCTTTTCGGCAAACAGAGGAAAAAATCACAAAGGCGGGGGCGGTCGGGTCACGCGCCTAAGCCCAGAGTCCCTTGATCGGCCACTTGAGAAAGGCGATAATGTGTTTCAGCCTGGGGCTGGGATGACGACATTCTGTTTTTTCCGGGCTCTGAGCGCCTATGGACGACGTAGGAAGTGTCACGTTAGAGCAGAGATCCTTAGTAAAAGATAGAGATGGAAAAGAAGTTCAAGAAATGGTCAGACAGGCCACTTCCTGTAAAGGAATCTCTCAGGTTTTGACCTGCCATTTGAGTTCTGTTATACTCACAGACACCATTCAAACAGTTTTAGAAACTTTAGGGTGTTTTCTATCCATATGTAATAAGTATATGCATATTCTAGTTACTGGGTAGGAGTGGTAACCAGATTAAATCGGGTATGTTTTTTATCCAGCCGTGTCAATACTGCCCCCTAGCCCTAACAGGTTAAATAAATATGAAATAGATTTTACAGTATCTCGCCTACTCTGCAAATTCACTTTTTCATTGTCGTGCTGATGTGCTGTTTGTTGCGACTTGGCTACCTGCCAAATTTTTTGTTTTTTACTTTTAATAACTGTTTAATCAAAACTCTGCATTTAACACATTTACCAACGTCTTAGTATTTTCAGGCTATAAGCAGCTCAACTAATACAACACTCTCTATAAAACTACTAAAGGAAAGTACTAATTTCCAGCGTAGGAGTCTGACTCCAATTGTTGGCCAGTACATGCTGTAATTGTTTGTTTTGTATTCCCCACGACTACAGACAGGACTACAGACACTGGGGACACGCCCGACACAGCTCTGAGAGGCTACACCGAACACTAACACGCAACCAGGCCGGTGCGTAGCAAGGAACAGAAAGCGATCTGCAACTAGTAGCCGACCAAGACGTCACCCGGCCTCCTGCCCTTTTCTCTCGCGCTCACATTCAATGAGAGACAGACAACAACATAGTTGTGCGGGGGGATGGTGGGGGCATCCAAGGCCATGGGAGCAACTAAGTCCCCGGGGGAGCTGGGAAATGTTTGTTCTCTTGGATTGTCGGCGTGCAGCAGTGAAAACTCAATTGAATCTGCTGGGGACTCGTGCTATTAAATGTGGAATATGTGACATGTTCGTCGTTGTCACTGGGAAATGCCTGATGGATAACTTAATTTGTGAAAAATGTATTGAACTTGTTGCAGCTAAAGAAAGGATTATTACTCTTCATGAAGAAATAAAATGTTTACCAAGTGCCTTGAACTGAATAAGGATTCTGAGACTATAGACATCTTTAAATGCTTCATTTCAAAACACCCAAGATGATCATAATGGAACCTTCATGGACTATGATTAATTTCCGCCACTGCACCCCTCTACTAGCTTGAACGCCTGCCATCTTCCCCCGCATCCAGACTTAAGACTTTCGCTTTGGGCGCCTGTACCAGCTGTGTTCTGTGGGGGCTTGGGTGTTCCCTCCATGGCTGTGGATACCCCTCCAGCTACCTCTCCCAGTCTTAGTCAATCAACTGCCTTGGCACAGCCTGGACCAACGCGGTCCCCCTCCGCTGGGCCGTACTCTTTTGATCAGAGCTCTGTCCCTTTAGTGGTTGTGGCCTGCACACAGCCTGCATCTCAGCAGGCCTCTTCTCAGGTGAGTTCTGTGGCTCTGGCATCTGCTTCGAGACACGGCAGAGGCCGGATCATTCCGGTGATTGTGATAGGGAGTTTGATGGTGAGGCACAAATCTGTACCACAAAGACTTTGTGTTTTCCTGGGACAACATTTCAGGATATCACCAGGTTGCTTCTCGAGGCTGTAAGTCAGTCAACAGGGACTGATACTGTCATGGTTCATGTGGGGTCAAATAAAATTATTAAGGGCAGCTCAGAACAGCTGAAGATGGATTTTAAAGAACTGTTTGGGTCTCTACTTGACACCAACAACACCCCATAATATCTGGCCCTCTGCCGTTGTTACGCTAGTCGTAAAGATGATTGGACCAAGGTGCAGTGTGGTTTGGGTTCATCATCTTTTATTAATGTGAACCAGCAACAAAAACAATAAAGAGTAACAAAACGAACTTACAGCCTTGTAGGGCTCAACAGCAACAATACAAAAACAAGATCCCACAATCACAGGTGGGAAAAAAGGGCTGCCTAAGTATGATCCCCAATCAGAGACAACGATAAACAGCTGCCACTGATTGGAAACCATACTAGGCCATCAAAGAAAATAGAAACATAGAGGAGGGTTCGGGTGGGTATTTCCTCTCGGTGGAGGCTCCGGTGCGGGACGCAGACCCCGCTCCGCTTGAGGATCCCCCCACTTTCGTGGAACCGGACCGTGGACCGTCGCCGGAGGCTCTGGACTGGGAACCCCCGCTGGAGGCTCTGAACTGCCGACCGTCGCTGGAGGTTCTGGACTGCCGACCGTCACTGGAGGCTCTGGACTGCAGACCGTCACTGGAGGCTCTGGACTGCAGACCGTTGCTGGAGGCTCCGGGCCATGGATCACCACTGGAGGCTTCGTGCCATGGATCATCACTGCAGGCTTCGTGCCATGGATCATCACTGGAGGCTTTGGGCCATGGATCATCACTGGAGGCTTTGGGCCATGGATCATCACTGGAGGCTTCGTGCGTGGAGCCGGCACAGGGCATACCAGGCTGGGGAGACGCACTGGAGGCTGGGTGCGTGGAGCAGGCACAGGTCGTACCAGGCTGGGGAGACGCACTGGAGGCTGGGTGCGTGGAGCAGGCACAACACGTCCTGGCTGGATACCCACTTTAGATCGGTAAGTGTGGAGAGCTGGCAGAGGACGCACTGGGCTGTGAAAGCGCACTGGAGGCATAGTGCGTAGAGCCGGCGCAGGATACACTGGGCCGTGGAGGCGGACTGGAGGTCTGGAGAGTAGAGCTGGCACAACGCGTCCTGGCTGAATACCCCCTGTAGCACGGCAAGTGCGGGGAGCTGGCACAGGCCGCACTGGGTTGTGCTGGCAAACTGGGGATACCGTGCGTAGAGCTGGCGCAGGATATCCTGGGCCGAGGAGACGCACTGGAGACCAGGACCACTGAGCCGGAACAATCTACCCTGGACAGATGCTCACCTTGGCATGGCAACTCCTGAGGGTAATATGGCTACATGTTCACCTGCCTCACTAAAAGCCCATTCTGGTGGGAAGCTGCTACAGACCACTAAGTGCTAAGAGTCAGTATCTGGCTAACATGTGTGAAATTATTGATACTGTATGTGATATCAACAGATAGGTATACTTTCTGGGTGATTTAAATATTGACTGGCTTTCATCAGGCTGCCCACTCAAGAGAAAGCTTCAAACTGTAACTAGTGCCTGCAACCTGGTTCAGGTTATCAATCAACCTACCAGGGTAGTTACAAACAGTACAGGAATGAAATCATCAACATGTATTGATCATACCTTTACTAATGCTGCAGTATCCAAATCCATTAGATGTAGTGATCACAATATAGTAACCATATCTAGGAAAACCAAAGTTCCAAAGGCTGGGCCTAATATTGTGTATAAGAGGTCAAAGGACAAGTTTTGTAGTGATTTCCAAGTTGTTGATATGAAGAATAAGACCCCCATGAAATGGACAAAAATGAATGGCATCTTATTGTCATTGGGCGAACCATATACACAATCGCAAATACCACTCAAATGGACGGCAGTTCATCAGAAACATATTGCAAGCGGAATATGTCAAATAAAAAAATCCCAAAGGGGGAAAGCGTGCTCCACCGTAGGATTTCATATGGAAAATGGTCACAAAGTCAGGTCTCAAGGGTGAAATTTTAAAACCTCATAAAAAGTGCGTTTTGGAGCGTTTTTTTAACCTGTTAGGGCTAGGGGGCAGTATTGACACGGCTGGATAAAAAAACATACCCGATTTAATCTGGTTACCACTCCTACCCAGTAACTAGAATATGCATATACTTATTACATATGGATAGAAAACACCCTAAATTTTCTAAAACTGTTTGAATGGTGTCTGTGAGTATAACAGAACTCATTTGGCAGGCAAAACCCTGAGACATTTTCTGACAGGAAGTGGATACCTGATGTGTTGTATTGCCTTTAAACCTATCCCATTGAAAAACACAGGGGCTGAGGAATATTTTGGCACTTCCTATTGCTTCCACTAGATGTCACCAGCCTTTACAAAGTGTTTTGAGTCTTCTGGAGGGAGATCTGACCGAACAAGAGCCATGGAACGATGATGGCCCATTAGACACCTGGCGCGCGAGTTCATGTTGGGTACCCTCGTTCCAATACGTTATAAAAGAGAATGCATTCGTCCACCTTGAATATTATTCATGTTCTGGTTAAAAAAGGCCCTAATGATTTATGCTATACAACGTTTGACATGTTTGAACGAACGTAAATATATTTTTTCCCCTCGTTCATGACGAGAAGTCCGGCTGGCTTAGATCATGTGCTAACAAGACGGAGATTTTTGGACATAAATGATGAGCCTTTCTGAACAAAACTACATTCGTTATGGACCTGTGATACCTGGAAGTGACATCTGATGAAGAGAATCAAAGGTAATGGATTATTTACATAGTATTTTCGATTTTAGATCTCCCCAACATGACGTCTAGTCTGTATCGCAACGCGTATTTTTCTGGGCGCAGTGCTCAGATTATTGCAAAGTGTGATTTCCCAGTAAGGTTATTTTTAAATCTGGCAAGTTGATTGCGTTCAAGAGATGTAAATCTATAATTCTTTAAATGACAATATAATATTTTACCAATGTTTTCTAATTTTAATTATTTAATTTGTGACGCTGACTTGACTGCCGGTTATTGGAGGGAAACGATTTCCTCAACATCAATGCCATAGTAAAACGCTGTTTTTGGATATAAATATGAACTTGATAGAACTAAAAATGCATGCATTGTCTAACATAATGTCCTAGGAGTGTCATCTGATGGAGATTGTAAAAGGTTAGTGCATCATTTTAGCTGGTTTTATGGTTTTGGTGACCCTGTCTTTGAATTGACAAAACATTACACACAACTCTTGTAAATGTACTGTCCTAACATACTCTAAATTTATGCTTTCGCCGTAAAACCTTTTTGAAATCGTAAAACGTGGTTAGATTAAGGAGATGTTTATCTTTCAAAGGGTGTAAAATAGTTGTATGTTTGAAAAATTTGAATTTTGACATTTATTTGGATTCAAATTTGCCGCTCTTGAAATGCACCTGCTGTTGATGGAGTGCACCACGGGTGGCACGCTAGCGTCCCACCTAGCCCATAGAGGTTAAAAATTATTTTTGTCAATTATACATATGTAGTAACCGTATGGACATACATTTGTCTTATGTTATTGAGTTTGTCCATAAGGCCTATGTTTTGTCCATTTGCCATAATTGATAATAGGAAGTCGGCCAGAGCCCAAAAGTCAGTGAACCATGTACAAATGGCATATGAAATATCCAAATGGCATACATAACTATTGAAGTACTAAATCAGGATGTTATGTCCATTTGCCATATATGATCATAAGCTTTCGGCTTCCAAACCCAAAAGTCAGTGAACCATGTCCAAATGGAAAAAATAAGTAATGAAACTACTAAATCAGGATGTTATATCCATTTGCCATATATGATCATAGGAAGTCGGCTTACGAACCCAAAAGTCAGTGAACCATGTGCAAATGGCCTATATACATCACTATGTTAAGCCCTGAATCAACTTAGAAGGTCTGTTTGCAACTTAGAAGGTCTATTTGCATGCTAGTTGCTTTGAAAATGGCTGTGTGATTATTTTTGGCAGGGTACTCTCCTAACATAATCGAATGTTTTGCTTTCTCTGTAAAGCCTTTTTGAAATCAGACAACGTGGTTCGATTCAGGAAAAGTGTATCTATAAAATGGTGTAAAATAGTCATATGTTTGAGAAATTGAAGTTATAGCATTAATGAGGTATCTGTATTTCGCGCGAAGCGATTCCACTGGCTGTTGACTAGGTGGGACGTTAAATATATTGTAAATGTACACTGTCCATTTGCAATATAAAATGTACAATGCCAATATATTATACTGCCATCAAGTCAGCCATCCATCAGTCAATAAGATATCATACTGACACCAAATTCACTTTGTCCAACGCTTTTAGAAGTCAACTATCACATATTTCAGAGCCAGCCCACAATTCATAGCGCCTTCTGTTAAAACCAATTAAAAAAAACTCAACAACATATTGACATTCGATCTAGCATTCTGGCATTATGTGTAGGCCTAGCTGAGGCGACCCCAAATCAATCAACCCGGACATTCAACAAACACAGCACTTACACAAATGACTGATGATTTGCTGAGAGAAATTGATGATAAAAAGATTGTGGGGGCTGTTTTGATAGACATCAGTGTGTTCTTTTGGCCTTATCGATCATATTCTGTTGCTGGAAAAACGTATGTGTTATGGCTTTATACCCCCGTGGATAAAGACTTACATGTCTAACAGAACACAGAGGCTGTTCTTTTTTTATTACATTTTTTTACCCCTCCACCAACCCCCCTCTTCAGAAAACAAATATCTTTTCGTTTTTTTACAGCTTTTCTGCTACATATAGATTTTACATACATGGTACTTGTCACATAAGCTCTTTAATCCCAACCCTCAGCCACTCTCAGCCCATCCCACCTATCACCATAAACCCCCCTCATTTGTTTTCCATGTTCCATATATTTTTCAATTTTGCTGTGATGTTTTACATAATTTTTTTACCTTTCTAATCGTATAGTATCCACAGATTGTGAGCTGAAGAAAACCTTTCCTACAAGTATTATTATATTATTTATTGACTGACTTTGGCTTTCCAAATTGCCCAACACTGCTATTTGTAAGGTTAATTTTAAGTGCATGTTGTGATTTCTTAACCATTCCTGAACCTGTGACCAGAAACAAGCTACATGGGGCAATACCAGAATAATGATCTATTGATTCTATCTCTTCGCAGCAAAATCTACATAGCTGAGATTGTTATATGCCCCATATATATAGCTCTCTGTTGGTGGCAAGAATTTTCTATAATAATTTCAATTGAAAAATTCTAAGTGTTGAATCAAGTGTTGTTTTTTGTACTAGTTCATAAACCATGTGCCATGGAATCGGTACATCAAAAATCTCTTCCCATTTATTTTGCAACCTGAATGGCGCAGCTGTCAACATTTTTGTTATCAAATGAAACTGGTATATTTTTCTATTTATGCAAGTTCCTTTCAGCCAATTTGTATCTTTAATATATGGCAGGCAAGTTCTCTACCTTCTCTCTTTTCCACTTGCCTTCTCCATTTTTTGTGGTAGTGCTGAAATCAGCTGGTTGTAAATTTGGATTGATGTCACGTCCTGACCATAGAGAGCTCGTATTTTTCTATGGTAGAGTAGGTCAGGGCGTGACTGGGGGTTTTGTCTAGTTTATTTATTTCTATGTTTGGTTCTAGTTAAAATGTTCTATGTTGTGTTCTAGGTTCTTTTTTTCTAGGTTGGGGTTTTTGTACGATTCCCAATTAGAGGCAGCCGGTCATCATTGTCTCTAATTGGGGATCATATTTAAGTTGTTGTTTTTCCCACTAGTGTTTGTGGGAGATTATTTTGAGTTTATGCATGTAACACCTCTTCGTCATGGTTTGTTGTTTTTGTTTGTAGTTTATTGTCTGTCTTGCATAGTTTCACATAGAGATGAAGATGTGGGACGATATGCACGCTGTGCCTTGGTCTCTTTCATACGACATCCGTGACAATTGAGCAGATATTCCCATATATTTTCGATAGCTGCATATGTTACACAACTCCTACGTTTCTATTCCTAATATCATTAATAAATATAATACAATTTAAAAAATATATATCATAAAGAATGTTCTTTTATTAATCAGTATATTTGAGTTTAACCATAAAATTTGTTGTAATATTTGTTCTATCTTTTCTGGAGGATAAAACTGAAATTGTAACCAGCTTTGTATGGCTTGTTTACGAAAGGGTGATACTTTAAACAAAATTACATTTTCAATTAGTCCGAAATGAGAAGTTGTAAGCTGTATGAAGGCAAAAAGGCAATTATTGAACAAAGGATGAGCCTTTCTTAATAAACTATTGGAGAACCATTTTGGGTTTAAGTATAACTTATGTATGAGTAAAGCTTTTAGTGAGAGGTTTAAAGCTGTAATATGTAATATTTTCCCCCCCAAACTGATATTCATTATATAAATAGGCATGTTTAATTTTGTCTGGCTTAACATTCCAAATAAAATGAAATATTTTTTGCTCATATGATTTAAAAAATGATTCGTATGGAGTAGGCAGTGCCATTAGTAAGTAAGTAAATTGTGATAGGACCAACGAGTTCATCAATGTGATTTTTCCAAAAATAGACAAGTATTTAATGCTCCATGGTTGCAGAATCTTATCTTTCTATTAATTGTAGTAAGTTCATTTTTATATTTTTAAAATTTGAATACCAAGTATGTCTACTTCACCATCCGCCCATTTTATTGGTAAACTACAAGGTAGTGTATAAACACTGTATTTTTTAACGATCTAATACGTAAAATGGTACACTTGTCATAATTAGGTTTTAATCCAGAGAGGTTAGAAAAGTGATCAAGATCTTCAATGAGACTGTGCAGGGATCCTGATTGAGGACTTAAGAAAAAACTAGAGTCATCGGCATGTATTGACACTTTTGTTTTTATCCCCTGGATTTCTAAACTTGGGTATTGCTTCATGGGCAGTGTGATGCCTAAGATGATTTTTTACTTGCATTAGCAGCCGTTAGAATCTATGTTCCTTTTTCCTTCTTTTTTTTTGTCGGAATACAATAGGATATAATGAGGACTACATGAAATATGTATTGCATGTAATGGACATAAAAAAGGACTGGTCTTGCGATATATTTAGGTGCTTTTCTCTTCATTAAAAAATAAATTGAACAATTTAATCCAATGAACTGAGCAGGCTGGGATGACATGCTTATAGCCTTGCTAAGACTTTCTAAATATGAGTATTCATTTATAAGCTTGCGCTGTTATTTTTTCTATATTATCTATTATTGTTACTTTATTTTTTTCTGACTGTTTTCCATGTTATTTGGTTAGATCTCTTAAGCACCCTCATAGATATTTATGTTATCATGGGACTGCTCATATTTTCCTCTGGCCAACGGCCAAGGGTTTGCCTTAGGACGCAAAGGTGCGTCTTGAGTCAGGGAGATGGTCTGATGGTCTTAGTGACAACAGACCTAAATATGGGAGGAGATTTTAGTGGGTGGAATATTAGGACAATTGGAGGTTTACAAAGTTGCAGCTACAGAATGCTTAACAATGCAAATTATTATGGTACAGCAATATGGACACTTAATAATCATGGTGCTTTTTAATGGTAAGTTTACAAACATTGGTTGTGGTAAGTATAATTGAAACGTGGGTATCATTATGGTGTGGAAATAAGTATAGCCAGTTAAAATTGTAATGGCTTAGCAGATCATAAAAAATATCAATTTTTACATGGCTAAAAGAGAAAGAATATAATATCTATTGTTTACAGGAAACTTATTCTACACATATAGATGAGGTTGGGGGGGAAAAAGGACTGGGAAGGAGAAAGGTATTTCTGTCATGGGCAAAGAAACTCAAAAGGGGGTGATTTAACTAAATAATAAACATTTTGATTTGATTCTGCAAACAGATCCGCAAGGAAGATGGCTTTTTAAAAATATGTGATTGGACTAAAAACAGATCTGGCTAATTCATATATATGGGCCAAATGATGATGATCCACACTTCTTCAAAAATATATATAATAATCTATTGAGCTCACAAGCAACGAATTAATCTATTATTATGGTGGGAGATTATAATACGGTTTTAAGTACCTCAATGGATCATAAAGGAAATCACTCTACAAACTATCACCCTCAAGCACTTAAGGAGATCATGAAGATCATGGATACATTAGAACTAGTGGATATATGGAGGTTGAAAAACCCTGACCTAGTGAGATATACATGGATGAGGCTTAATCAAGCTTGCCATCTTGATTATTTCCTAGTCTCATTCTTGCTGGCATAAAAAGTTTTAAAAAAAAGTATTAATAGGGGACCGAATGCGATCGGATCACCATCTAATTGGCCTCCACCATCTAATACTCTTACAGAATTTCCATGTGGATGGGGAAATTGGAAATTTAATCAAAGCCTATTGGATGACAATTTGTTCTTAACTAAGACAAAATATTTAATTATTTACTTTTTTTTGCACAACATAGGTATAGCAGATCCCCTTATCGTATGGAACACTTTTAAATCTACTTTTAGAGCCCATTCAATACAATACTTATCATTAAAAGAAAAGCAGTTTAGGTCAAAAGAGATTAGACTAATAAAGGAAATAGAGGAAGTAACAGCGCAGGTAGACGGTAATGGAAACTATACAATTGAGGCACAAAATAGGTTAGAGGAGAAAAAACTAAAATAAATGGATGCACTTATTCAAGAAGGATCAAGTGTAATGTATTACAAAAATAAAGCGAATTGTATGGAAAATTGTGAAAAATAAACAAAAATGTTCTTGAATTTGTTAACATAGAAATTCACCCAAAATAATTTACTGAAACTCGTTACAAATGATTGAGTCATCCATGATTCACCAAATTATATTTTCAAAGAGGAAACAAAATATTTTAAACATGTTTTCTTTTCAGTCTCCTCCATTTCCATTGAATGATGTTAACAGTTAGGATTTCTTCCCTAATAATAATGTAAAATTAACAAATTTACACAAAGACCTGTGTGAAGGCCAACTTACGGAAGAGGAACTTTCTGAGGCAATAAAATATTTTCAGTCTGGAAAAACACCAGGGCTTGATGGTATACCAGTAGAGGTATATCAGACCTTTTTTGGTGTACTCAAAGTTCCATTATTAGCATGTTTTAATTACTCCTATACAAATGGTAGAGTTTCAGGTACTCAACAAGAAGGTCTGATTTCATTGCTACTAAAACAGGACCCAGGTGGTAAGTATAAAGTTCCAGTCCATATAAAAAACTGGAGGCATCTAACATGCAAAAATCCTGGCTAAATGCACATAGAATAAAGGTTTTACCAGATATTGTTCATCCTGATCTGACATGGACGATATATTGGAGATAATATACGACAATTACTTGAAACAATTGAACATTATGAAACGTTGAAGATACCAGGCCTGGTCTTCATAGCCGATTTTGAAAAGGCATTTGATAAAATACGACTTGAATTTATATGGAAATGCCTGGGTTACTTTAATTTTGGTGAATCTCTTATACAAGGGGTTAAAGTTATGTACAGCAACCCCAGATGTAAAATAATAAATCATGGTTACTTCTCAAAGTATTGAACTTTTAAGAGGAGTAAAACAAGAGTGCCCATTGTCTCCATATCTATTTATTATGGCCATTGAAATACTAAGTATTAAAATCAGATCCAACAAGAACATCAAGGGGTTAATCTTTACTACACTACTCAATGTTTAGCTGGCACATGACCTGTGAATCCTTAAAGAGATGGGTGGGGCTGGCTTAAGAGGGTGTGAACAATGTTGAATTGTTCCTCAAATGCAGTGTATGATATATAATTTTGTTGCTCTGAGTCTCTACTTTTAGACAATTTAAAATGTTGCTACATAAGACCGATTTGAGCCGGTCGGTTATTTGTGATTTCCTATGCCAACACAGGCAGGCAAAGCCAAACTCCTTGCTCTGGGCAATCTGAGTACCTCCCCAATGACTTCTATAATGGAAATCCATTAAAAAACCATCTGATTGATCCCAGAAACCGATGGGTTGGGTCAGAGCCAGAATACAAGTGGGTAAAGCAGCATTTAGAAAATTCATCATTGGCTTTGACATTCTGATTGGTTAGAGATTATCCAATCGCAGATGACTTTGTTTTGTAGAACACCTCTCGCTCACTCACAAATGCACACTCTCTCATCACTACAGACCCTGGTTCGATTCCAGGCTGAATTACAACCGGCCGTGATTGGGAGATCAAATCATATCTAACTAAAGTTAAACAAATAGGTTCAATGATAGCTAGTTAGGGAGTCCCATAGGGCGGCACACAATTGGCCCAGCTTCGTTAGGGTTTGGCTGGGGTAAGTCGTCATTGTACATGAGAATTTGTTCTTAACCTGTCAAGGTATTCGGGGCAGTATTTTCATTTTCGGATGAAAAGCATGCCCAGAGTAAACGGCCTAATACTCGGGCCTAGAGTCAAATATTTGCATAGAAAACACTCTGAAGTTTCTAAAACTGTTTGAAGGATGTCTGTGAGTATAACAAAACTCATATGGCAGGCAAAAACCTGAGAAAAATCCAACCATGAAGTGTGGAAATCTGAGAATTGTAGTTCTTCTTTTGAATCCCAATCAAAACTACAGTGTCTGCGGGGTCACGTTGCACTTCCTAAGGCTTCCATTGGCAGTCAACAGCCTTCAGAAAGTTTTTCCATCATTCTCCTGTTACTGGGCAGAGAATAGTAGCTCAGTCAATGAGTGGACTGCCTATGGACAAAGGCCTTGGTGATGCGTGAGCCCAACAGCACGCCCATCCTCTTTTTTCTTCTTGAATGAATACGCTATTGTCCGGTTGGAATATTATCAACGTTTTATCTTAAAAGTACCCTAAGGATTGATTGTAAACAACGTTTGACATGTTTCTACGAACGGTAATGGAACTATTTGACTTTTCGTCTCTGGTACTGCGCATGCGCGTTATGCCTTTGGATAGTGATCTGAACGCACAAACAAAACGGAGGGATTTGGACATAAATATGGAATATTTCAAACAAAACAAACATTTCTTGTGGAAGTAGGAGTCCTCGGAGTGCATTTTGACAAATATCAGCAAAGGTAAGAGAATATTTGTAATACTAATTCTGAGTTTTGTTGATGCCAGAACTTGGCGGGTAGCTGAATAGCTTGCTTCGATGGCTGAGCTATGTACTCAGAATATTGAACAATGAGCTTTCTCCATAAAGTTATTTTGAAATCTGACAAAGCGGTTGCGTCAAGGAGTAGTGTATCTATAATTCTTTCAATAACTGTTGTAAATTTTATCAACGTTTATAATGAGTATTTTTGTAAATTGATGTGCACATTCACTGGAAGTTTTGGTGGGAATAAATTTTCTGAACATCACGCGCCAATGTAAAATGCTGTTTTTGGATATAAATATGAACTTTATCGAGCAAAACATACATGTATTGTATAACATGAAGTCCTATGAGTTCCATCTGATGAAAATCATCAAAGGTTAGTGAATATTTTAGCTGCACTTTTGGTTTTTGTGATGGATGTCCTTGCTTGGAAAATGGCTGTGTAGATTTTCTTGTGAAGTTTATGTCCTAACATAATCTAATTTTATGCTTTCGCCATGAAGCCTTTTTGAAATCGGACAATGTGGTTAGATTAACGAGAAGTTTATCTTTAAAATGGTGTAAAATAGTTGATTGTTTGAGAAAATGAAATTGAGATTTTTGCTGTTTTGTATTTTGCGCCATGCTATTTCACTGGCTGTTGAATAGTGTGTGACAGTCACGTCCCACCTAGCCCAAAGAAGTTAACTGACTCACCTAGTTAAATAAAGGTTAAATAAAAAAAAAATATGTGCACACACACAGGGGGAAATAGCTCAATGAAGATGAGACATTAAGTAAATTTGCTGGAGCCCTGAGTGCTTTACACTAGTAGCAGTATCAGTCCGGCCTCTCATAGGTCCACCGGTGGGAGCCTTACCCACTCACTAGGATCCCGCACTTCAACAGAGCTCACACACACACACACACACACACACACACACACACACACACACACACACACACACACACACACACACACACACACACACACACACACACACACACACACACACACACACACACACACACACAGAGAGATCCAACTGAGCCCCAGCCTCCTTGGCAGAGCTCCACCCCGCCTAATTACTTGCTCTCACTCTGCAAGCTCACTCCCAATTCAGTAATACCCCAGAGGCTGTTTCTTAATCAGAGAGTAAGGATGTCTCAATGGTATTAAGTATACCCCTTGTACCCTACTTTTGACCTGGACCCATTACTATGGGCCTCTGGTCAAAAGGAGTGTACTGTGAAGGGAATACAAATAGTCTAAAATGACACATACACACTTATAAGCACAATTTCACCTAATTTCATATTACATGTCTGTTATGGAGGTTCCATGTGTGAGATATTTCCAGCAGCTATTGTTTATCCTGCAAGAGGGATTTACCTATAGCTGTAAATTGTCTGTTAACAAATTTGACTGTGTGTCTGTGTGAAAAGACGGTTTAATTAACATTTCCAGTATTAATAGCACTGAGAAGCTTGGCCACCGAGTCTGGCTTTGGAATAAGCCCTTTAGGTACAGAAAAGGGATATCAGTGCATTTCATGGATTACAATAGCAATCTCCACTGACATGTATACTGCTGCGGGAGCATGAAGAATATCAACTATCCTGCCATTCCCTATGAATACCTAATCCTGAAGAGTCAAAGAAAGGAAAATAATCACAAGGTTTTATCTTCTCTGTGTTGCTTTTTAATGACTGGCTGTGTCCAAAATGGCACCTTATTCCATGCATGACCAGGGCCCATTCTCTATCGGCTAGAGGTCGACCGATTAATCGGAATGGTCGATTAATTAGGGCCGATTTCAAGTTTTCATTTCAATCAGAAATCGGTATTTTTAGATTCTTTTTTTTTTTTTTTTAGACCTTTATTTAACTTGGCAAGTCAGTTAAGAACACATTCTTATTTTCAATGACGGCCTAGGAACGGTGGGTTAACTGCCTTGTTCAGGTGCAGAACAACAGATTTTTACCTTGTTGCCTCGGGGATTCAATCTTGCAACCTTACGGTTAATTAGTCCAACGCTCTACCCACCTGCTTTACATTGCACTCCACGAGGAGCCTGCCTGTTACGCGAATGCAGTAAGAAGCCAAGGTGAGTTGCTAGCTAGCATTAACCTTATCTTATAAAAAACAATCAATCATAATCACTAGTTAACTACACATGGCTGATGATATTACTAGGATATCTAGCCTGTCCTGCGTTGCATATAATCGCTTAGGTACACGTTGCTCCAACCATAAACATCAATGCCTTTCTTAAAATCAATACACAAGTATATATTTTTAAACCTGCATATTTAGTTAATATTGCCTGCTAACATGAATTTCTTTTAACTAGGGAAATGTGTCACTTCTCTTGCAAACAGAGTCAGGGTATATGCAGCAATTTGGGCCGCCTGGCTCGTTGCGAACTGTGAATACTATTTCTTCCTAACAAAGACAGCCGACTTCGCCAAACGGGGGATGATTTAACAAAAGCGCATTTGCGAAAAAAGCACAATCGTTGCACGACTGTACCTAACCATAAACATCAATGCCTTTCTTAAAATCAATACACAGAAGTATATATTTTTTAAACCTGCATATTTAGCTTAAAGAAATCCAGGTTAGCAGGCAATATTAACCAGGTGAAATTGTGTCATTTTGCGTTCATTGCACGCAGAGTCGGGGTATATTCAACAGTTTGGGCCGCCTGGCTCGTTGCAAACTAATTTGCCAGAATTTTACGTAATTATGACATAACATTGAAGGTTGTGCAATATAACAGGAATATTTAGACTTAGAGATGCCACCCGTTAGATAAAATACGGAACGGTTCCGTATTTCACTGACAGGAAAAACGTTTTGATTTCGAGATGATAGGTCATTAATATGGTCAAATCCGGAAACTAAGGCTCTTATTTCTGTGTGTTATTATGTTATAATTAAGTCTATGATTTGATAGAGCAGTCTGTCTGAGCGATGGTAGGCAGCAGCAGGCTCGTAAGCATTCATTCAAAACAGCACTTTCGTGCATTTTGCCAGCAGCCCTTCGCAATGCATTGCGCTGTTTATGACTTCAAGCCTGTCAACTCCCAAGATGAGGCTGGTGTAACCCATGTGAAATGGCTAGCTAGGTAGCCGGGTGCATGCTAATAGCGTTTCAAACGTCACTCACTCTGAGACTTGGAGTAGTTTTTCCCCTTGCTCTACATGGGTAACGCAGTTTCGAGGGTGGCTGTTGTCAATGTGTTCCTGGTTCGAGCCCAGGTAGGAGCGAGGAGAGGGACAGAAGCTATACTGTTACACTGGCAATACTAAAGTGCCTATAAGAACATCCAATAGTCAAAGGTATATGAAATACAAATCGTATAGAGAGAAATTTACATTTTAGTTATTTAGCAGACGCTCTTATCCAGAGCGATTTACAGTAGTGAATGCATACATTTCATTTCATTTTCATTTCATACATTTTTTTTTTCTTTTCGTACTGGCCCCCCGTGGGAAACAAACCCACAACCCTGGCGTTGCAAACACCATGCTCTTCCAACTGAGCTACAGGGAAGGCTAAATAGTCCTACAATTCCTATAATAACTACAACCTAAAACTTCTTACCTTGGAATATTGAAGACTCACGTTAAAAGGAACCACCAGCTTTCATATGTTCTCATATTCTGAGCAAGGAACTTAAATATGAGCTTTTTTACATGGCACATATTGCACTTTTACTTTCTTCTCCAACACTTTGTTTTTGCATTATTTAAACCAAATTGAACATGTTTCATTATTTATTTGAGGCTAAATTGATTTTATTTATGTATTATATTAAGTTAAAATAAGTGTTCATTCAAATATTGTTGTAATTGTCATTATTACAAATAAATAAATGTAAAAAAAAAAAAAAAGAAAACGGCCGATTAATCGGTATCGGCTTTTTGGTCCGACAATAATCGGTATCGGTATCGAAAAATCATAATCGGTCGACCTCTACTATGGGCCCTGGTCAATAAAGGGAATAGGGTGTAAATTGGTACGCAGTTTCCGTCAGCCTAAGATATGGAAAGCCTCTGTAAAGACTCAGAGACACAACAGCCAATCAATAAACACAGTAGGGAGGGAGTTACAGGGCACCAATTAGATGCGCCTTGGTAGCATCGTCACAATAAGAGTAATCAATGATTGAAAATGACTGCCACAGTTACAGTTCCTCTGCAAGTCTATTAGTAGACATGATGGTCATGCATGTCGACCCTTTTCAAAACATTGAGTGAAAAGTGCCAACTGGTCTGAGAGACATCACTGGCGCACATGCTACTCCAACATGGGAACAGGCTTTGGCAGAGTCTTTGAGAGGGGTTGTGCTTGTCTGCTATGTTCATTGAGTCAGTCAGTTCTGATTTGAAGACCTCAGCCCCCAAGAACAACATTTTATTAAACTTCTATTTATTCACAGGAAACCATTGAGACCAGGGTCTTATTTACAATGATGCCCTGAGGACAGCAATAGAACAATTAAAAATAATCAATAAAAAAAAACTACATATGAAAGAATCTACAGCTTCAAACACCACAAATATAATCAATCCAAACAGTTGCAATTCTCATTAAACACATTCAACATTATAGTCCTAAACTGCCCTAGAGGCACCAGAGAGTGAAAATGTAGGGAGTTTTGTAGGTTATTCCAAAAATGGGGGGCACTAAAACTGAAGGCAGATTTATCTATTTTGGTAGAGACTAGTGGAACCTTGGCAGTTACCAAACCCGTTCACAGGGATGGTTGTCTCTATTTTATGTTAACAGTGAAGGTTGGAAACTTTTTCAGCGGAGCTTTGTAAACAAAAAGGGAGTAATGAAATTATGTACGGGACTTTAGTGAGGACGAGCCAGCCTTCTGAGACAGGATGCAGTGGTGAGTATTAAACCTGTCACCTATGATAAAGAAAAGTATGCTATGGTAGACTGCATCCAAAGGTTTTAGAGTGGTGTTTGCTGCATTTTGATAAATGGTGTCAACATAGTCCAAAACTGGCAGGAAATTTGATTGTACAATCTGCTTCCTGCTGCTTAGAGAGAGGCAAGATCTATTTCTAAAAACTTTAAAATATTTTTAACTAGGTCTTCTGTATGTTTTTTAAACATTAGATCTTTATCAATCCAAACGTCCAAATATGTATAGGCAGTAACCTGCTCGATGAGAGAACCATCCAATGATGGTCTTAGATGTAGTCCAACTAAGACATTTTTGAGTGAGTTAGAGAACAACATATATTCTGTTTTGCCCTCATTAAGTAAAAGTTTTATATCAAGGGCTTTCTGTAAAATCAGATTGCAGCTCTAAGACAGTTTGGTCAAGAGTTGGTGCAACGGCAAACGTAACCGCATCGTCTGCATACAGATGAATATTACAGGATTTAATAGATAGACCAACATTATTTATATAAATAGTAAAGAGAACAGGTGCCAAAATTGACCCGTATCTGAAAACCCATTCTTGCGTCCGAAATAGAAGGCTGTTTTAGTATGCGAAAAAATGTATTTATAGCATGTGACATTTCGAAAATGAAGTATACTTTAAATGCCGGATGTCATACTGTACTAATTTCGGCTTTGACAACTGCTGATAATCAGATATAGGGATGTGCTACCGAAATTAACCAATAACGCAAAACAACTCAATCACGCATGACAAACTAATTATGAAAAATAGAACGTCTTATGGTATGTGAAAATCGAGAATGCTTTGAATAAGGCTACTTAATTTGGAAAATGCCGAATAGTAAAGATTTTCTGCGGTGGTGTACAAATGGAGGCTAAGTAGTTTTTGTTCTCCTTAAAATGATCACGAGTATTGCATCGTATGCTGCATCTTTGAAAACCAAAGTTTTTTTTCCCCCGATGTGGATTTCTGTTTTCTCATTGAAAAGTATTTATTGTTCTCTTGGCCTTTGTTGGAGGTTTTAAACTAAACCATCTTTTGATTTCTGAATGTATCGACACCAGAGACTGTGGCTGCGTTATTGATGTCATGTCAACCAGGCCTTTTGATTTGAACATATTCATTGTTTTAGTTTTGTAGGCTAGGCTACCTATTTTATTATTTAATATATGGATCAAGCCTAAGCAGTCATTCTGATCTCATTCCCAATGATGAGTGCTTTAGTTTATTATGTTGGTGTCCAGCGGTTCTGAATTTGCGAAGCACCCATGCAATAGCCTTTTGATTTGAACATTTGAAAAGTTTTGGTGAGTGTACTAGGCTATTTGATTTAATTTATACAGTACCAGTCAAAAGTTTGCACAAACCTACTCATTGCAGGGGTTTTCTTTATTTTTACTATTTTCTACATTGTATAATAATATTGAAGACAACAAAACTATGAAATAACACATATGGAATCATGTAGTAACCAAAAAAGTGTAACACAAATCAAAATATATTTTAGATATTAGATTCTTTAAAGTAGCCACCCTTTGCCTTGATGACAGCTTTGCACACTCGTGGTATTCTCTCAACCAGCTTCATGAGGTAGTCACCTGGAATGCATTTTAATTAACAGGTGTGCCTTGTTAAAACTGAATTTGTAGAATTTCTTTCCTTCTTAATGCATTTGAGCCAATCAGTTGTGTTGTGACAAGGTAGGGGTGGTATACAGAAGATAGCCCTATTTGGTAAAAGACCAAGTCCAAATTATGGCAAGAACAGCTCAAATAAGCAAAGACGAAATGACAGTCCATCATTACTTTAAGACATGAAGGTAAGTCAATGCGGACATTGAAAGTTTCTTAAAGTGCAGCCGCAAAACCCATCAAGCGCTATGATGAAACTGACTCTCAAGAAGACCACCACAGGAAATGAAGACCCAGAGTTACCTCTGTTGCAGAGGCTAAGTTCATTAGAGTTAACTGCACCTCAGATTGCAGCCCAAATAAATGCTTCACAGAGTTCAAGTAACAGACACACCTCAACATCAACTGTTCAGAGGGGACTGCGTGAATCAGGCCTTCATGGTCGAATTGCTGCAAAGAAACCACTACCAAAGTGGTTTTCACTTCAATCAATAAGAAGAAGAGACTTACTTTGGCCAAGATACATGAGCAATGGACATTAGACTGGTGGAAATCTGTCCTTTGGTCTGATGAGTCCAAATGTGTGATTTCTTTTTCTCTTCATGTGTGGTTCCAACCGCGAAGCATGGAGGTGGTGTGATGGTGCTTAGCTGGTGACACTGTCAGTGATGCATTTAGAATTCAAGACACAATAAACCAGCATGGCTACCACAGCATTCTGCAGCGATTCACCATCCCATCTGGTTTGTGCTTAGTGGGACTATCATTTGTTTTTCAACAGGACAATGACCCAACACACCTCCAGGCTGTGTAAGGGCTATTTTACCAAGAAGGAGAGTGATGAAGTGCTGCATCAGATGACCTGGCCTCCACAATCACCCGAACTCAACCCAATTGAGATGGTTTGGGATGAGTTGGACCGCAGAGTGAAGGAAAATAATATATGGGAACACCTTCAAGACTGCTGAAAAAGCATTCCAGGTGAAGCTGTTTGAGAGAATGCTAAGAGTGTGCAAAGCTGTCATCAAGGCAAAGGTTGGCTACTTTGAAGAATCTCAAATATAAAATATATTTTGATTTGTTTAACACTTTTTTGGTTATTACATGATTCCATACGTGTCTTCACTATAATTCTAAAATGTAGAAAATAGTGAAAATAATGAAAATACCTTGAATGAGTCGGTGTGTCCAAACTTTTGACTGGTACTGTATATGTTACAGCACTTTGGTTTCACTAATAAATATGTTGAAATGGAACGAAATTATCTGTCCTCAGTCCTTTTTAAATAGGAAAGATGGACTATATAAATTCTTAGGGATTTTAATACCTTGGCTAGGCAAGATAACTACTGCCCAATCTACAAAGTATCTAAGTCAGAAGGATCTCCGCCCTTATATATAGGGAGGACATGTGCCGCTTTCCAGATCTTAGGGATAACACCAGTAGCAATTGTCAAGTAAAAAATACAGGTCAAAGATTCAACAATGAGTGTGGAAGAGAGCTGTTGCTAGAAGGGGTAATGTGAATCAGCCCCTGTAGATTTGTTTAAGTCAATCTTTAGCATGGCACTAAATATACTGAACAAAAATATAAACGCAACATGTAAAGTGTTGGTCCCATGGTTCATGAGCTGAAATGAAAGATCCCAAAAATGTTCCATAAGCACAAAATATTATTTCACTCAGTTTGTGTACAAACTGTCCCTGTTAGGGATAATTTCTCCTTTGCCAAGATAATCCATCCACCTGACAGGTATGGCATATCAAGAAGCTGATTAAACAGCATGGTCATTACACAGGTACGCCTTGTGCTGGGAACAATAAATGGCCACTCTAAAATGCGCAGTTTTGTCACAAAACACCACAGATGTCTCAAGTTTTGAGGGAGCGTGCAATTGGCATGCTGACTGCGGGAATGTCCATTAGAGCTATTGCCAGAGAATTGAATGTTCATTTGTTTACCATAAGCCGCCTCCAATCGGCCTCACAACCGCAGACCACGTGTAACCACGCCAGCCCAAGACCTCCACATCTAGCATCTTCACCTGCTGGATCGTCTGAGACCAGCCACCCGGACAGCTGATGAAACTGAAGATTATTTCTGTCTGTGATAAAGCCCTTTTGAGGGGAAAAAAAATAAAAATCTGGAAGGGCCTAAGGCCCACCCACTGGGGAGCCAGGCCCACCCATGGCTGTGCCCTGCCCAGTCATGTGAAATCCATAGACTAAGGCCTAATGAATTTATTTCAATTGACTGATTTCCTTGTATGAAATGTAACTCAGCAAAATAGTTGAAATTGTTGCATTTATATTTTAGTTCAGTATACATCATAGACATAAAATGGTTGAAATGAAAATAAAGAACATTTCAAATGCCTTGGCCAGCTACTTGATCAAAGAAATCAAGAAACTGACCAACGCATGTGATATGTGGTTATGGGTTTGGAGATTAACCCACCACCAGAGACAGGAGCACTAGAAAATAAAGCCTGGTTCACTAATGTGGAAAGTCCTCCTGCAACAGGGCTCCTGAGTGGCGCAGCGGTCTAAGGCACTGCATCTCAGTGCTAGAGATGTCACTAAGACACCCTGGTTCAATTCCAGGCTGTTTCACAACCGGCCGTGATTGGGAGTCCCATAGGGCGGTGCACAATTGGCTCAGTGTCGTCCGGGTTTGGCCGGTGTAGGCCGTCATTTTAAATAATGATTTATTCTTAACTGACTTGCCTAGTTAAAGAAAGGTAAAAAAACAACAAAAAAAACAGGGTGGTCAAATTAAGATCCTACATCTATAAGGTTTGAGTCCAAAGAAGAACGGGTTGAAACTCAAGTCCAAGTCGTGCATGGTAAGATATATATATATTTTTTTTACATGCAATGTACTTTGCCTATTTATTGAGGCTAGCAGACAGCCCTTTTCATTATTTTGTAAACAACATATTTGGATGATGTAACAATTAATTTCAACAACAAATTCCAGATGAATGCTTCATGAGAAATTATCATATTCAAGCAATTTTTACATACCAATAGAGTAGTAGGCCTATGCTCGTAATTGTTGCTTGATGACCCATTGATGGTTTACTTGTAAACAGTTTATATTCTTGATCGGCAAACAGTCTTTGGGGCTGCATACGTATTTATAGCAATCCTCTCTCCCTACAATTTGACACTGGTGCTGCACCCGATCCTTCAGCTGTACAGCGGTCTGTTCGCTAGCTTACCCAATCTGTATTGAGTGACAGTTCCATTCACAGGGTCAAGTGCACTTTTTTTCTGCAAGTGCTATGCTGTGGCTACTGTCTCTGGCTGCAGGTAGGGAAATCCACAGAGCATGCATGCCACAAAACAAGTGACAAAAAGTTATAAAAACTCATAATATTGAAACAGGGCTTTAAAGTAATCAGTAGGACTGTTGAGGTGATTTTAATACCGCCACACCGGCAGTCATGAGTCATGACCTCAGTAACATTCCAAGTGACCGTTGAGTCGTGGTTATCTCCTCTTATACACCGTCTTCCGTTGGTAGTACCTGTCGCTAATGGCCTGGTACTCAGGGCTCTATTGTCCCTCTAACCACTCTGACATTTGGTATTTTATTAGCATCTCCATTAGCTGTTGCAAAAGCAGAAGCTACTCTTCCTGGGGTCCACACAAAACATGAAACATGACATAATACAGAATATTAATAGACAAGAACAGCTCAAGGACCGAACTACATCAATGTAAAAAAAAATTGCACACATAGTTTGTGTGTATGTATTGATATGTAGGCTAAGTCAAATAGGGTAGAGGCGTTGTGCTGTTAGGTGTTGCTTATCTGTTTCTTGAAACCAGGTTTGCTGTTCATTTGAGCAATATGAGAAGGAACGGAGTTCCAAGCAATAATGGCTCTATATAATACTATATGCTTTCTTGAATTTGTTCTGGATTTGGGGATTGTTAAAAGACCCCTGGTGACATGTCTGGTGGGGTAAGTGTGTGTGTCAGAGTTGTGTAAGTTGAATAAACAATTTGGGATTTTCAACACATTAATGTTTCTTACAAAACTAAGTGATGCAGTGAGTATCTCCTCAACTCTTAGCCAAGAGAGACTGGCATGCATAGTATTTAAATCAGCCCTCTGATTACAATGAAGAGCAAGATGTACCGCTCTGTTCTGGTCCAGCTGCAGCTTAACTAGGTTTTTCCTTGCAGTACTGGACCACAAGACTGGACAATAATCAAGATAAGAAAAAACTAGAGCCTGCAGTCCTTGCTTTTTGGAGTGTGGTGTCAAAAAAGCAAAGCATCTCTTTATTATGGACATACCTCTCCCCATCTTTATAACTATTGAACCATTGAGTGCATTTGGAAAGTATTGAGACCCCTTGACTTTTTGCACAATTTGTTACAATACAGCCTTGTCCTAAAATGTATTAAATAGTGTTTTCCTCAATCTACAAACAATACCCCATAATGGCGAAGCAAAAACAGGTTAGACATTTTTGCCAATCATTAAAAATAAAAAAATGAAATATCACTTTTACATAAGTATTCAGACCCTTTACTCAGTACCTTGTTTGAAGAACCTTTTGCAGCGATTACAGCCTTGAGTCTTCTTGGAAAACCTGTATTTGGTGAGTTCCTTCCAGTCTTCTCTGCAGATCCTCACAGGCTCTGTCAGGTTGGATAGGAAGCGTTAATGCACAGCTATTTCCAGGTCTCTCCAGAGATGTTCGATCGGGTTCAGGTCCGGGCTCTGGCTGGGCCACTCAAGAACATTCAGAGACTTGCCTGAAAGCCACTCCTGCATTGTCTTGGCTGTGAGTGTAGCATTGTTGTCCTGTTGGAAGGTGAACTGTTCGCGCCAGCCTGAGGTCCTGAGCGCTCTGGAGCAGGGTTTCATCAAGGATCTCTCTGTACTTTGCTCCGTTCATCTTTCCCTCGATCCTGACTAGTCTCTCAGTTCCTGCCGCTGAAAAATATCCCCACAGCATGATGCTGCCACCATCATGCTTCATCGTAGGGATGGTGCCAGGTCTCCTCCAGACGTGATGCTTGGCTTTCAGGCTAAAGAGTTCAATCTTGGTTTCATCAGACCAGACAATCTTGTTTCTCATTGTCTGAGAGTCCTTAAGGTGCCTTTTGGCAAACTCAAAGCGGGCTGTTATGTGCCTTTTACTGAGGAGTGGCTTCCGTCTGGCCACTCTACCATAAAGGCCTGATTGGTGGAGACCTGCAGAGATGGTTGTCCTTTTGGAAGTTTCTCCCATCTCCACAGAGGAACTCTAGAGCTCTGTCAGAGTGAACATCGGGATGTTGGTCACCTCCCTGACCAAGGCCCTTCTCCCTCGATTGCTCAGTTTGGCCGGGCAGCAAGCTCAAGGAAGAGTCTTGGTGGTTCCAAACTTCTTCCATTTAAGAATAATGAAGGGGACCTTCAATGTGGCAGAACTGTTTTGGTAACCTTCACCATATCTGTGCCTCGACACTATCCTGTCTCGGATCTTTACGAACAATTCCTTCGACCTCACGGCTTGGTTTTTACTCTGACATGCACTGTCAACTGTGGGACCTTATGTAAACAGTTGTGTGCCTTTCCAAATAATGTCCAATCAATTTAATATACCACAGGTGGACTCCAATCAAGTTTTAGAGACATCTCAAGGATGATCAATGCAAACAGGATGCACCTGAGCTCAATTTCGAGTCTCACAGCAAAGGGTCTGAATACCTATATAAATAAGGTATCTGTTTTTAATTTTTAATACATTTGCAAACATTTCTAAAAACCTGTTTTTGCTTTGTCATTATGGGGTCTTGTGTCTAGACTGATGAGGATTTTTTATTTTATTTAATCCAGTTTAGAATAAGGCTTTAAGTAACAAAATGTGTAAAAAGTCAAGGGTTCTGAATACGTTCCGAATGCACTGTATATGTTTTGACCATGGCAGTTTACAATCTAAGGTAACACCAATTAATTTAGTGTCCTCAACTTGTTCAACAGCCACACCATTCATTACCAGATTCAGCTGAGGTCTAGAATTTAGTGAATGATTTGTACCAAATAAAATGCTCTTAGTTTTAGAGATGTTCAGGACCAGTTTATTACTGGCCATCCATTCAAAAACAGACTTTAAGGGTTTAACTTACTTCATTAGCTGTTGTTGCTGATGCGTGTATGGTTGAATCATCAGCAAACATGGACATAAATGCTTTGTTTAATGCCAGTTGCAGGCCATTGGTAAAAATCAAAAAGAGTAGAAGGCCTAGAGAGCTGCCTTGCTGTACACCACACTTTACATGTTTGACCTTAGAGAACTTCCATTAACCTCTATGGGCTAGGTGGGACGCTAGCGTGCCACCCGTGGTGCACTCCATCAACAGCAGGTGCATTTCAAGAGCGGCAAATTTGAATCCAAATAAATGTCAAAATTCAAATTTTTCAAACATACAACTATTTTACACCCTTTGAAAGATAAACATCTCCTTAATCTAACCACGTTTTACGATTTCAAAAAGGTTTTACGGCGAAAGCATAAATTTAGAGTATGTTAGGACACTACATTTACAAGAGTTGTGTGTAATGTTTTGTCAATTCAAAGACAGGATCACCAAAACCATAAAACCAGCTAAAATGATGCACTAACCTTTTACAATCTCCATCAGATGACACTCCTAGGACATTATGTTAGACAATGCATGCATTTTTAGTTCTATCAAGTTCATATTTATATCCAAAAACAGCGTTTTACTATGGCATTGATGTTGAGGAAATCGTTTCCCTCCAATAACCGGCAGTCAAGTCAGCGTCACAAATTAAATAATTAAAATTAGAAAACATTGGTAAAATATTATATTGTCATTTAAAGAATTATAGATTTACATCTCTTGAACGCAATCAACTTGCCAGATTTAAAAATAACCTTACTGGGAAATCACACTTTGCAATAATCTGAGCACTGCGCCCAGAAAAATACGCGTTGCGATACAGACTAGACGTCATGTTGGGGAGATCTAAAATCGAAAATACTATGTAAATAATCCATTACCTTTGATTCTCTTCATCAGATGTCACTTCCAGGTATCACAGGTCCATAACGAATGTAGTTTTGTTCAAAAAAGCTCATCATTTATGTCCAAAAATCTCCGTCTTGTTAGCACATGATCTAAGCCAGCCGGACTTCTCGTCATGAACGAGGGGAAAAAATATATTTACGTTCGTTCAAACATGTCAAACGTTGTATAGCATAAATCATTAGGGCCTTTTTTAACCAGAACATGAATAATATTCAAGGTGGACGAATGCATACTCTTTTATAACGTATTGGAACGAGGGTACCCAACATGAACTCGCGCGCCAGGTGTCTAATGGGACATCATCGTTCCATGGCTCTTGTTCGGTCAGATCTCCCTCCAGAAGACTCAAAACACTTTGTAAAGGCTGGTGACATCTAGTGGAAGCAATAGGAAGTGCCAAAATATTCCTCAGCCCCTGTGTTTTTCAATGGGATAGGTTTAAAGGCAATACAACACATCAGGTATCCACTTCCTGTCAGAAAATGTCTCAGGGTTTTGCCTGCCAAATGAGTTCTGTTATACTCACAGACACCATTCAAACAGTTTTAGAAAATTTAGGGTGTTTTCTATCCATATGTAATAAGTATATGCATATTCTAGTTACTGGGTAGGAGTGGTAACCAGATTAAATCGGGTATGTTTTTTTATCCAGCCGTGTCAATACTGCCCCCTAGCCCTAACAGGTTAAAGAAAACCCTCAGTTCTATTAGATAGATAGCTCTGAATCCATGATATGGCAGAGCCATAAGCCATAACACATATATTTTCTCAACAACAGGTTATGGTCAATAATATCAAAGGCTGTACAGCTCCCACAATTTTCTTATTATCAATATTTTTCAACCAATCTACATTTTGAGTGCCCTTCTCTATAAGTATGCTGAACGTCTGACGTTAAAAAAATAATCAGCTAAATAGCATTGTATTTGGTCATAATTTCTCAATTTGCAGTAAGTCAGATGTGCAGCCAGACTTTACTCCTTTTGCCCCATCTCTTTCAACCATACAGTTTTTCAATTCCTCATCAATCCATGGAGCCTTAATAACAGTTCTACCAGAAAGTTTCTTAGCAGGTGCATGTTTATCAATAATGAAAGAAGCAATTGGCACTTCAATACAAATGCAATTGAAAATCACATCAAACACATCATCAAAACAGTATGTGCTTTAAAAAGATGGCTGGATGTCCTTTGGGTGGTGGACCATTCTTTATACACACAGGAAACTGTTGAGCGTGAAAAACCCAGCAGCATTGCATTTCTTGACATAAACTGGTGCGCCTGGCACCTACTACCTTACCCTGTTTAATGGCACTTAAATATTTTTTCTTGCCCATTCACCCTCTGAATGGCACACATACACAATCCATGTCTCAATTGTGTCAAGACTTAAAAGTCACTCTTTAACCTGTCTCCTCCCCTTCATCTACACTGATTGAAGTGGATTTAACAAGTAAGATCAATAAGGGAGCTTAGCTTTCACCTGGATTCACCTGGTCAGTCTATTTCATGGAAAGAGCAGGTGTTCTTGATGTTTTGTATACTCAGTGTATATGAGCCCAAGCCCCCCCCCAAAAAAATCTGAATTCAAATTATGATTGTGCCGTTATACAATACTTAGCTTACCCCATATTAAGCATGGCATAAAAAAACGGATTTAAGATGTCTTTGGTACATAATTGGTCTAGCCTATACTCCAAAATGAAAAAGAATTCTAGTAATCGACTGACTGAACTGTATTATTATGCATACTGGATGGACTGGTTACCTTGTACTATGCTCCAAACGTTTTATCCATGTGTCTGTGAGAGAATGTATAGGCCTGGGTGATGCTGTTGTTTTGTTGATTGTGCAGGGCGGCTTAAATAGTTAGCCTACCATTATAGTGAATTTGTATTTGATTTTGAATATCCTAGTAATAGGGTATTTTTTATATTTTCATAATTTACAGGCTGACACATGACCTTTAGCTACAGAATATCTCACTACCATGTGTTTTCATCTCCTCCCCACTTGCCTTCATTCCTTTCTCAAGCCCACATAGAGAGGGGCTGTCAACAGTTCAATTAAATATGTTTAGTTGTGAAAACATGCCACTATCGATGTTCCCAGACTGATGTCACTTGGTTTCCCGAATTAAGCATTGGGTAGATGCAAGAATAGGGTTGGGGAGCCCATGGCATACAGAGTTTGGACCGAATATCACCTGTTGCGCAGAGAGAGGCTGCATGCTCCTCTAACAATGGTTTATGTGTGGAGTGAGATAACTGGAGTAGCCTACCAGGCATGTAGGGTGACCACATGTCCCGTAATGTACAGGAGAGTCCCACGTCCCGCAACCAAACAATCATATCCCACATTTTATCAACAAATTCAAACCCCACAAATTTAGAAAAAATAAGTTAATTTGTCCTGTATTTCAGTCAGACATTCCAACCTGTCTCTTGCAGTCACGTTGTGTCTATGAAAATATATACATTACCAGTCCAAATGTTGGACACACCTACTCATTACATGGTTTTTCTGTATAATTTTTTTTTCCTACATTGTAGAATAATAGTGACGACATCAAAACTATGAAATAACACATATGTGACCGACCGGCTCAGAATCGGTCTTATGTAGCAACATCTGACATTTTTTACATTAGATAAAAAAACTGACTCAGAGCTACAATATATCATAAACTACAGTTGAGGAACAATGGGAAAGTCATTTTGCTTTGAAAGTTGATAAACTTGTAAACTCACTTTTGAGAAAATGGCCTTTGAATGTTTTGGATAGCCCTTTGTCTACACCCATTCAGCATCGTTCACACCCTCTTAAGCTTTTGCCCCACCCATCTCTTTAAGGGTTGATCCAAATGTACAAACAGCAGTCAAGCACCCAAGCTAACTTGCTAGCTACTTCCAGACATCTAAGTGAGAGAGAACAGCTAACTGAACATTACTCGCCCTAGCAGAGCTGGTTAGGCTGTTATGTATCCAGAGCATTGGTGGCTGCAACAGTGTTGTCGAATTGTCCGTTTGTAAATTCAGAGCGCTTCGCGTTCAGAGCTCACACCGGACGCTCTGGCCGATTAGAAGAATTTATCCAAACGTTCTACTCCAACAACAGCAGCCACGTACCCGAGCTAACTGGCTAACATTGGCTAGCTTGCTCGCTACTTCCAGACATATAATCAGAGAAGACCCCACTCTAACCATTTTACTCCCCCTAGCAGAGCTGGTTAGGCTGTTTTCATGTTATCTAGAGCATTGGTGACTGTAACTGTGCTGCTGGCAACAATTTAATGACACTTTTTTGGCCGACATTTACTGACACCAGCCATATTCAACGAGTGTTGAACGTTTGTAAATTCATCAGTTATTCTGCGCTCTGTGGCACACTCAGATGAGAGTGCTCTGATATCGGAGAAGATGGCCAGACTTAATTTACGAACGCACCCGAAATAGTTACTTGCATAGTGGAGCATTTTGTTAAGACATGTAGCTAGCTAGCTTGGTAAACAATTAACCTAATCATAGCTCATGACATTACTACCATGCATGAATCTGCAGGTAACTTAGCTAACCAACCAGGTTCAATGTTAGCTAGATAACATTAGGCTATAGCTAGCCAAGCAAATGGCTCTTACTGTCAGAATAGAAACGTGTAATAACTGAAAATGTAGCAAGCTAGACTATCTTACCCGTATACATCATTCATGATGTATACACCGTCTCCTGACGGATGCAATGGTTGCCCTTAGTTTGAAGATGTAATCCGGAGACAGGTGTTCTCAAATCTCATTAGCTATCATACTCAAATTCCACTGATTTCAAAACAGTCCTCCAGAAAGTGGATAGCAATACTAATGCAGTTTTAACTTGCTATGGATAGGGGGCAGTATTTTCACGGCCGGATAAAAAACGTACCCGATTTAATCTGATTATTACTCCTGCCCAGAAACTAGAATATGCATATAATTATTAGCTTTGGATAGAAAACACTCCAAAGTTTCAAAAACTGTTTGAATGGTGTCTGTGAGTATAACAGAACTCATTTGGCAGGCCAAAACCTGAGAAGATTCCATACAGGAAGCGCCCTCTCTGACCATTTCTTGGCCTTCTTGATCATCTCTATCCAAAACAGGAGATCTCTGCTGTAACGTGACATTTTCTAACGCTCCCATAGGCTCTCAGAAGGCGCCAGAACATTGAATGATGACTTTCCAGGCCATGGCTGAAAAACAGTAGCGCATTTGGTAAGTGGTCGATCTGAGAACAATGGAATATTATCGCTTTTTTACGCGAAAAATCGCATACAAATTGATTTTAAACAGCGTTTGACATGCTTCGAAGTACGGAAATGGAATATTTAGAATTTTTACACAGCTTTTCACATTAGCATGTGACGTTCAGAACTAGCATTCCCACCGAACACTTCCGGTGAATTTAGTAAATCACTCACGATAAACGTTCACAAAAAACATAACAATTATTTTAAGAATTATAGATACAGAACTCCTTTAAGCAATTGCGGTGTCCGATTTTAAAATAGCTTTTCGGTGAAAGCACATTTTGCAATATTCTGAGTAGATAGCCCGGCCATCATGGCTAGCTATTTTGACACCCACCAAGTTTGGTACTCACCAAAGTCAGATTTACTATAAGAAAAATTGGATTACCTTTGATGTTCTTCGTCAGAATGCACTCCCAGGACTTCTACTTCAATAACAAATGTTGGTTTGGTTCCAAATAATCCATAGTTATATCCAAATAGCGGCGTTTTGTTCGTGCGTTCAAGACACTATCCGAAGGGTAAAGAAGGGTGACGCGCCCGGCGCGTTTCGTGACAAAAAAATTCGAAATATTCCATTACCGTACTTCGAAGCATGTCAAACGCTGTTTAAAATCAATTTTTATGCGATTTTTCTTGTAAAAAAGCGATAATATTCTGACCGGGAAACCCTGTTTTCGCTCAAAGACGAAAAAATAAAAACATGGAGTCATCTCGTGCACGTGCCCCCAGTCTCATTGTTCTCAGATCGACCACTATCCAAATGCGCTACTGTTTTTCAGCCATGGCCTGCAAAGTCATCATTCAACGTTCTGGCGCCTTCTGAGAGCCTATGGGAGCGTTAGAAAATGTCACGTTACAGCAGTGATCCCCTGTTTTGGATAGAGATGATCAAGAAGGCCAAGAAATAGTCAGAGAGGGCGCTTCCTGTTTGGAATCTTCTCAGGTTTTGGCCTGCCAAAAGAGTTATGTTATACTCACAGACACCATTCAAAAAGTTTTAGAAACTTTGGAGTGTTTTCTATCCAAAGCTAATAATTATATGCATATTCTAGTTTCTGGGCAGGAGTAATAATCAGATTAAATCGGGTACATTTTTTATCCGGCTGTGAAAATACTGCCCCCTATCCATAACAAGTTAACCAACATGGCTACCACAGCATTCTGCAGTGATTCGCCATCCCATCTGGTATGCGCTTAGTGGGACTATCATTTGTTTTTCAACTTGACAATGACCCAAAACACACCTCCAGGCTGTGTAAGGGCTGTTGGACCAAGAAGGAGAGCTTTATCAGATGACATGGCCTCCACAATCACCCGACCTCCACCAACATGAGATGGTTTGGGATGAATTGGAACGCAGAGTGAAGGAAAAGCAGCCAACAAGTGCTCAGCATATGTGGGAACTCCAACACTTTTTTGGTTACTACATGATTCCATAAGTGTTATTTCATAGTTTCATTGTCTTCACTATTATCCTACAACTTTTGACTGGTACTGTAGTCTACACTGTTCTGTGAATGGCTTCAATCAGCTATTCTCGTGAATACGGATGACCTGTCTTATTTCCATGCCCTGTTCCTTTCCACTTGGTAATGGGCCATTCTAAATCTAAAATGATTTGACATATTAGAAAAGACAAGATTAAATTGAGAACAGTCTGATGGGTAAAAATATGATCACTTGAGAGAACAGTATATGCAGCCTGAGGCAAGGAACAAAGCTCAAGTTTTTTTTGCTTATTTCTCAATTCATCAATAGCCTATAGTCGCATCATGAAGCCCATATAGGTTTTGATTTCTAAGACATGCTAAGATTTGTGCCATTCATTACTAAAGTAGCCACATAACTCTAAATCAAGCATATAGTACCTGTTTCAAATGATCACTTTTATGCTCAACATAGCCACTTCATTAGCACACACACTCACTCTGGAATGGGAAAAATGTCCTTTACATTTTATTCAGCTAACTTCAATTATATTCTTTTCCTATAAAATCATATAATATGAATAATGGCACAGGACTTACACATCTCTTCTGCTAAATGAACAAGCCCACAGCCTATGGCATGGTGCATAGCCAGATAACATTGTTGGGTTCTGAGAGTATGAAATATACTTATTCATGTCACTGAGGGAGAGAGGGTAATGTATAACATTTACATTATGTCAGAATATGTTATTCTTAGCCATCAGGGATCCTATGGGAGGGATCCGCTGGGAGGAGAAGAGACAAAGTCTGGTACCAGTCACCAAAAAAGCCATGAGTTGGGGAGGAGTGAGCACTTTGGGGTAGAGGTCAGGTGAGATGAGTTGAGGAAGAACAGATATCACTAAGGTTCTGTCTAGCAAAAGAGATGCATTGGCTGTTCAGATGTGTAGGTGGAGACTCAGCATAGGAGAATGGATTAAATATCAGTGCTTGTGTGAATATGTTGTTGTCTAATGCAGCTGTATTGACCCTCTGGGAAGAATACACTTGGTTTAAGCTTTCATAGTGTCCATCAAGTTTTTACTCTGAGAATTAGAACCTAACAACATACAGTAGGCCAACTCATATTCTGTTCTTCTGAAATACATTTTCTTCATACCATAATATTTTTTTAGACCTGCCTAAAATAAATGGATTTATTGTGCTGCTGTATATTAAATTGCTTTATTACACTTTTTTAAATGTATATGTTCCAAAGGCACGCATCAGCGGCTTGTAAGCATGTTGTATGCGTGGAAGCCTGGAAATGCTAAACGTGTTTATGTTAATTAAATGGTCAATTACAGTGAAACCGGCAGGCTTTTGCATAACAATAACCGGCTGACAAAATTTCATGACTGCCACAAAATTGAGTCTTGAGGCTCCAAATCCAAGTCTAAGAAGTATAGTCTCAAATCATCAAATTTGTGACGTGAGTCAGACCAGAGTCAAAGTTGTTACTCAAGTCCACACTTCTGCTAAATGGACCCGTCTTGTCTCAAATCTTTTTGCTAAAATTAGATATGTTGGAGCTTGGAAATTCCAGCTAAACCGTTCAGATCAAGCAAGCTTTGTTTTAAGATTGATAGGAACATCTCATCTCGTCTGTTAGATGTAAACTGGGCTTAACATCCCACCCACCTGTCACGTCCTGACCAGTAATAGGGGTTATTTGTTATTGTAGTTTGGTCAGGACATGGCAGGGGGTATTTGTTTTATGTGGTTCGGGGTGGTTGTGTGTTTAGTGGTGTGTTTGGTTTATTATTCCGGGGTTTTGGGCACTGTTCTATGTTAATGTATTTCTATGTTTAGTCTAGTTCTTTGTATTTCTATGTTTAGTTAATTGGGGATTGGACTCTCAATTGGAGGCAGGTGTTTTCTAGTTGCCTCTGATTGAGGGTCCTATATATAGGTATGTGTTTGTTTTAGTGTTTGGTGGGAGATTGTGCTGTGTATAGCTTTGTGCCTTACCGACCAGTAGTTATAGTCGTTGTCTTTTTTTTGTGTACGTGTTATTTTGGTTCACCTGCTTTTCCATTTAATAAAAGAAGACGAGTGCACATTTCCCCGCTGCATATGGTTCCACTTTACCCTACGACAACCGTGACAGAATCTCCCACCAACCAAGGACCAAGCAGCGGGGTAAGGAGCAAAGGGAGAATCATATGGACTATCGGGGGTTTTGGACGTGGGAGGAGATTTTGGCCGGAGAGGGCCCATGGAGGAAGTCTGGTGTGGACCGGGAATGTTACAGGGGAACACGGTTGGCGGTGAAACCGGAGAGGCACCACCAATAATTTTTTTTGGGGGGGCACACGGACAGATCGGCGGAGCCAAGGATTGAACCAGAGCCAGTCGGGGGAAAATCGGAGGTGAGCGAAGCAGAGACTGTAAAGGAGTTGATGGGAAAAGTGTAGGAGAAAACTATGAGAGAGCTGCTGTGTTGGTGTTTTAGGCACGGCATTCGCCCTACAGAGCGTGTCCGTAAATTGATGACACCTGAGTCAGCTCTACATACGTGTCCTGAGGTGCGTGCTAGCTGGCTGGTGAAGACAGTACCAGCACCACGCACCAGGCCTCCAGTACATCAGCCCAGTCCAGTATGTCCTGTTCCCGCTCCTCGCACTAGCCTTGAAGTGCGTGTCTCCAGTCTGATACCTCCAGTACCAGCACCACGCACTAGGCTTCCAGTGCATCAGCCCAGTCCAGGATGTCCTGTTCCGCTCCTCGCACTAGCCTTAGTGTGTGTGTGCCTAGTCTGATACCTCCAGTACCAGCCCCACGCACTAAGCTTCCAGTGCATCAGCCCAGTCCAGTACGTCCTGTTCCCGCTCCTCGCACTAGCCTTGAAGTGCGTGCCTCCAGTCTGATACGTCCAGTACCAGCCCCACACACTAAGCTTCCAGTGCGTCAGCCCAGTCCAGTACATCCTGTTCCGCTCCTCGCACTAGCCTTAGTGTGTGTGTGCCTAGTCTGATACCTCCAGTACCAGCCCCACGCACTAAGCTTCCAGTGTGTCAGCCCAGTCCAGTATGTCCTGTTCCTGCTCCTCGCACTAGCCTTGGGGTGCGTGTCCCTAGTCTGATACCTCCAGTACCAGCCCCACGCACTAGGCTTCCAGTGCATCAGCCCAGTCCAGTACGTCCTGTTCCTGCTCCCCGCACTAGCCCTGAGGTGCGTGTCCCCAGTCTGGTACCTCCACTACCAGCCCCACGCATCAGGCTTCCAGTGCGTCAGGCCAGTCCCGAGCTTCCGATGACAGTGCCTCGTCCAGAACTTCCGGCGACAGTGCCTCGTCCAGAACTTCCGGCAACAGTGCCTCGTCCAGAACTTCCAGCAACAGTGCCTCGTCCAGAACTTCCGGCAACAGTGCCTCGTCCAGAACCTCCGGCAACAGTGCCTCATCCAGAACTTCCGGCAACAGTGCCTTGTCCAGAACGTCCGGCAACTGTGCCTCGTCCAGAATGTCCGGCAACAGTGCCTCATCCAGAGTATCCGGCAACAGTGCCTCGTCCAGACTGTCCGGAACCAAGAGAGACGGCCCACTGTCCCGAACCAAGAGAGACAGCCCACTGTCCGGAACCAAGAGAGACGGTCCACTGTCCGAAACCAAGAACGGTCTAGGGAAGCTATTTTCATATAGAGGGAGGGGACTCTATATGTTATGCAAAGACAGAATCCTATAAAGATAGGACTCTGTAATATGAGAATTTAGTCTTTTTCATGGAAGTGCTCGGCTCTGTTGCGTGTGTAATAGGGTCCTTCCATGGAAGGGCTTTGCTACTCTGTATTAAAGTCTATATTGAATTCACAAGTTCTCGTAAGAGTGTTATATTTTTGAAGCAATATTCCACGACACTAGCAAGCAAACACTCTAACCCAGAGAGAAACAACAGAGAAAGTGTGTCTCCAAATGTACGTTGCCGCAGTATGTTGCTGCTGTTCTCCCCCGACAGACACAGATACAGAAATAGAAAAAACAACAACACGGCAACACAAACACTTGAGCTTCCCTCCTCCCTTGTCTGAGCAAATGGAGCATCGATTCACCGAAATGAAACCGAAAGAAAGAGCAACGACATCGCACACGGAGGATTGGATATGCAAAACTGTCGCTGTACGTGGGAATTATCTGTGTATGTTCCCTCAACAGAACTCGCCTCCAGAGAACTCACATGTGACTGAATTCCGAGAGGAAGAGCTACAGAGTTTAGTGATTCATATACTCTCCACATCGTTAATTATGAAGTCAGTGGATTAATTATTAAAATCAATGGCACTCCAGATGTTTTTCCCCTTGCTTTAATGACAAATAAAATCAGTTTTTGCTTTGTCATTATGGGGTGTGTAGATTGAGTGAGGTGAAAAAGCAATTTAAATCAAATGTAACGTAACAAAATGTGGAAAAAGTCAAGGGGTCTGAATACTTTCCGAATGAACAGTAGGGTGACATTTGGGATGCAGACTCCGTCTCCTGTAACCTCAACTAAACCCAAATGACAGATTGCCTTGAGGTGCCCTCAAATCTCTGAGAGGCTTTTAATCCAGCTGAGGCGTTTGTTCAATGTTTGCAGACGGTCAACAATACATTCTGTGCACCTTACTGTAGGTATTTACAGATAAAGTACTGTGATGCAGACTTAATGTCCCAAATGGCACCATATTCTCTGTATAATGCACTGCTAGTAGTGTACTATATAGGGAATAAGGTGCCATTTGGGATGTAGAGAGTCACAGTACTGTAAATCCTACAGTAAGGATACTGTTCGAGGCAGTGACTCATCAACTGCCTTAGAGAAGAATGGGAAAGGTAGAGCAATCTTTGTACGCAGTATGAGGCACATGTTTGGGACAGGTTTTTGATACTGGGAAAAGAAAGGAAAGACAATTCAGACTCTGATCCCCATCTCAGAATTAATTTCCCAATGGCATGCTGCTACAGTAACACAACTATTAATTTCCTACCAGGCATGTTGACTGAGAAGTGAAAAGAGGAACACATTCAAATCAAATATAATGTTATTTTTCACATGCTTTGTAAACAACAGGTGTAGACTAACAGTGAAATGCTTACTTACGAGCCCTTCCCAACAATGTAGAGAAAACATAGAAATAATAGAAAAATAATTAAAAATAATAAATAAACAATGAGTAATGATAACTTGGCAATATACGAGGTACCAGTATCGAGTCGATGTGCAGGGGTACGAGGTCACTGAGGTATACAGTTGAAGTCGGAAGTTTACATACACCTTAGCCAAATACATTTCAACTCAGTTTTTCACAATTATTGACATTTAATCCTAGTAAAAATTCCCTGTCTTAGGTCAGTTAGGATCACCACTTTATTTGAAGAATGTGAAATGTCAGAATAATAGTAGAGAGAATGATTTATTTCAGCTTTAATTTCTTTCATCACATTCCACATCACATTCCAAACATTCCAGAAGTTTACATACACTTAATTAGTATTTGTTAGCATTGCCTTTAAATTGTTTAACTTGGGTCAAAGGTTTCGGGTAGCCTTCCACAAGCTTCCCACAATAAATTGGGGGAATTTTGGCCCAATCCTCCTGACAGTGCTAGTGTAACTGAGTCAGGTTTGTAGGCCTCCTTGCTCGCACACGCTATTACAGTTCAGCCCACACATTTTCTATAGGATTGTTGGAATAATTACTTGTGTCATGCACAAAGTAGATGTCCTAACCAACTTGCCAACTATAGTTTGTTAACAAAAAATTTGTGAAGTGGTTGAAAAACGAGTTTTAATGACTCCAGCCTAAGTGTATGAAAAATTCTGACTTCAACTGTACATTGATTTTAGTTTTAGAAATATTTAGGACTAACTTATTCCTTGCCACCCATTCCTTGCCACTCATTCTAAAACTAACTGCTGCTCTTTGTTAAGTGTTGCAATGATTTCACACGCTGTAGAAGATGACGTGTATAGTGTTGAGTCATCCTCATACATACACACTGGCTTTATTCAAAGATGATATATGTCATTAGTACATTTTTACATTTTAGTCATTTAGCAGACGCTCTTATCCAGAGCGACTTACAGTAGTGAATGCATACATTTCATAAAAAAATGTCCCCATACTGGTTAGTAAACGTTAACAAAATTAAGGGGCCTAGACAGCTGCCCTGGTAAACTCCTGATTCTACCTTGATTATGTTGGAGTTGCTTCCATTAAAGAATACCCTCTGTATTCTATAAGAAAGGTAACTCTTTATCAACAATATAGCAGAGGGTGTAAAGCTACCGTTCAAAAGTTTGGGGTCACTTAGAAACGTCCTTGTTTTTGAAATATATATCTTTTTAAATCCAGTTAAAATAACATCAAATTGATCAGAAATACAGTGTAGACATTGTTAATGTTGTAAATGACTATTGTAGCTGGAAACGGCAGATTTCTCATGGAATATCTACATTGGCGTACAGAGGCCTATTATCAGCTACCATCACTTCTGTGTTCCAATGGCACGTTGTGTTAGCTAATCCAAGTTTATCATTTTAAAAGGCTAATTTATCATTATCACCAGTATCAGCATCAAAAGTGAAGAGGTGACTCCGGATGCTGGCCTTCTAGGCAGAGTTGCAAAGAGACCACCGTGTTCTTGGGGACCTTTAATGCAGGATAACTGTTTTGGTACCCTTCCCCAGATCTGTGCCTCGACACAATCCTGTCTCGGAGCTCTACGGACAATTCCTTCGACCTTATGGCTTGGTTTTTGCTCTGACATGCAGTGTCAACTGTGGGACCTTATAAAGACAGGTGTGTGCCTTTCAAAATAATTTTCAATCAAATGAATTTACCACAGGTGGATTACAATCAAGTTCTGGAAACATCTCAAGGACGGTCAATGGAAACAGGATTCACCTGAGCTCAATTTCAAATCTCATAACAAAGGGTCTGAATACTTATGTAAATAAGGTATTTCAGTTTTTAATTTCAGTTAATAATTTCTAAAAACCTGTTTTCGCTTTGTCATTATGGGGTATTGTGTAGAACGCTGAGGACATGTTTTTATTTAATCAAGTTTAGAATAAATCTGTAACGTAACAAAATGTGGAAAAGTCAAGGGGTCTGAATACTTTCCGAAGGCACTGTATATACAAGCAGGTGATGATTTCTTTATTTAGTGGGGCTGGCTGAGACTATGTGCATCCCAAATTTCACTACTTTTGACCAGAGCCCATGGAACGCTTCCTAGTAAGCACAAATTAAATTTCTGAAAGAAAGGATCACAGAAAACCACTCTTGTAACCACTAGGGGTGTGCCAATCTGGCCATACTCATGTTCTTAATTGTATATGCAATCGAATAATATTCAAAACTTTTCAACTGAAGAGTTTCAAAATGCCTAAATAGAGACTGGCAATACATCATTTCCTTGCAGGGTTTAAAAAAAATTATGTTTTTCATTTTGTAGACTCTTATCCAGAGCGACTTACAATTAGTGCATTTTATCTTAAGATAGCTTGGTGAGACAACCAAATCTCAGTCATAGTAAGCACGTTATCCCTCAATAAAGTATTTACCAGCAAAGTCAGTGCTGGTAGCAGAGTATATAAACCAAGGAAGCTGAAGATAAGGAGCAGCGGACGAGTGTCTGTCCGTGTGTGGGTTCTCAAAACTTGCAGTGGACAGAACGCTGTTTTGTCGCTGTTTCCAAAAAACTTCTAAGTTTCCAAAAAACTTCTAACCTCACGTCGCTTGTTGGATATTATGCACATTGATAGAATGCTAGCAAACATCCTCGTCAACTGATTTATCATAGTTGCAGCAGGCAGTAGCAATCAAAAATATCAGAGCAAAACACACAAGGTTATCAAGCAATGAAGAACAAGCGAACAGAGATACTATCCAGTGCAATTTATATAAAACTTAATTTATTTTATTGAGCATGCAGTGTGTCATATCATTGAAAAAACAATTCATAAGCTAAAATACCTTGTTATACCAGACCTGGATTCAAACAGTATTTGTGTTATTGACTTCTGCAATGGAATAGTCCCAAAAATGCAAAAGCTGCTCATCCAGCATTTAGGGCAAGCTCAGTCAAATGCTCAACATATTTGAAAGAAAACAAATCCTACTTGAACCCAGGTCTGCTCGCTACGCTGGCAGCATATTCCTGTCAACAAACCGATGGCACAATCCATCTTCGTCATCCATGTAAATACAGTGAACAGTCATCTGTTGGTTTAATAATCAAACTGTTGTATTGGAAGGGTGTCCATGTGGGTGTTTGAGTGAAAAAGACACAGAGGAGAACCTCTTAGTAAAAAAGCACAGCCCCCTTCATTATCAACACTTCATACCAAAACAACAAGGAGCCTTTCCAGACTCTAAAGTCAGGAAGACTTTGAGTTTGGTGTCAGCCAGAATAGAACCCAGAACTATAGGGTCTGAAATTAAATTATTCATACCATAAGCTGGAAAGGGAACTTGTACCACTTCCATTGTTCAGTGTGGCTACAATTAATTTCCAAACTTTTGAAAGATATTGTCGGTATGAAGAATTCATTATTCAGGTGGTATACTTTACAGATTCTGACGAAGTGCATGGGACCGCTGTCTAGCCCACACCTCCAGGACATGGCACCGGAGGGGATGGCTGCCGTTTTATGGGCTCTTAACCTGTTTAGGATAGGGGGCAGTATTTTCACGGCCGGATAACAAACGTACACGTTTTAATCTGGTTATTACTCCTGCCCAGAAACTAGAATATGCATATAATTGTTTGATTTGGATAGAAAACACCCTAAAGTTCCTAAAACTGTTTGAATGGTGTCTGTGAGTATAACAGAACTCATATGGCAGGCCAAAACCTGAGAAGATTGCATACAGGAAGTGCCCTCTCTGACCATTTCTTGGCCTTCTATAGCTTCTTCATGGAAAATAGAGGATCTCTGCTGTAACGTGACATTTTCTAAGGCTCCCATAGGCTCTCAGAAGGCACCAGAACGGGGAATGATGACTCTGCAGTCCCTGGCTGAAAAACAGTAGCGCATTTGGATAGTGGTCGATCTGAGAACAATGAAACGGGTGCGCACATGCACGTGAAGAGTCCATTTTACATTTTCAGACATTGAACGAAAACGACGTCTCCCGGTCGGAATATTATCGCTATTTTACGAGAAAAATCGCATTAAAAATTGATTTTACACAGGGTTTGACATGCTCCGAAGTACGGTAATGGAATATTTTGATTTTTTTTGTCACGATACGCGTCGGCGCGTCACCCTTCGGATAGTGTCTTGAACGCAAGAACAAATGCAGCTATTTGGATGTAACTATGGATTATTTGGAACCAACCCAACATTTGTTGTTGAAGTAGAAGTCCTGGGAGTGCATTCTGATGAAGAACAGCAAAGGTAATCCAATTTTTCTTATAGTAAATCTGAGTTTGGTGAGTGCCAAACTTGGTGGGTGTCAAAATAGCTAGCCATGATGGCCGGGCTATCTACTCAGAATATTGCAAAATGTGCTTTCACCGAAAAGCTATTTTAAAATCGGACATAGCGATTGCATAAAGGAGTTCTGTATCTATAATTCTTAAAATTATTGTTATGTTTTTTGTGAACGTTTATCGTGAGTAATTTAGTAAATTCAGTTTCGGTGGGTATGCTAGTTCTGAACGTCACATGCTAATGTAAGAAGCTGGGTTTTGATATAAATATGAACTTGATTGAACAAAACATGCAATTATTGTATAACATAATGTCCTAGGAATGTCATCTGATGAAGATCATCAAAGGTTAGTGCTGCATTTAGCTGTGGTTTTGGTTTTTGTGACATTATATGCTAGCTTGAAAAATGGGTGTCTGATTATTTCTGGCTGGGTACTCTCCTGACATAATCTAATGTTTTGCTTTCGTTGTAAAGCCTTTTTGAAATCGGACAATGTGGTTAGATAAAGGAGAGTCTTGTCTTTAAAATGGTGTAATTTGACACCCACCAAGTTTGGCCCTCACCAAACTCAGATTTACTATAAGAAAAATTGGATTACCTTTGCTGTTCTTCGTCAGAATGCACTCCCAGGACTTCTACTTCAACAACAAATGTTGTTTTGGTTCCAAATAATCCATAGTTATATTCAAATAGCTCCGTTTTGTTCATGCGTTCAGGTTACAATCCGAAGGGTGACGCGCGAGCGCATTTCGTGACAAAAAATGTCAAAATATTCCATTACCGTACTTCGAAGCATGTCAAACGCTGTTTAAAATCAATTTTTATGCGATTTTTCTCGTAAAATAGCGATAATATTCCACCCGGGCGACGTTGTATTCATTCAAAGCCTGAAAGAAAAACATGGAGTCGTCTCGTGGACGCGCATCTCCAGTGTCATTGTTCCCTGCCTGACCACTCACAAAAACTCCTGTGGTTTTCGCCCAGAGACTGCAGAGACGTCTTTCCACTTTCTGGCGACTTCTGAGAGCCAATGGAAGCCTTAGAAAATGTCACGTTACAGCAGAGATGCTGTATTTTTGATAGAGATGCCACAGAAGGAGAACAAATTGTCATACAGGGCACTTCCTGTATGGAATCTTCTCAGGTTTTGGCCTGCCATATGAGTTATGTTATACTCACAGACACCATTCAAACAGTTTTAGAAACTTTAGAGTGTTTTCTATCGAAATCTACTAATTATATGCATATTCTCGTTTCTGGTTAAGAGTAGTAACCCGTTTAAATCGGGTACGTTTTTTTATCCGGCCGTGCAAATACTGCCCCCTAGCCCCAACAGGTTAAACAGGAAAACATTCACAAGGCTGCTGGGCCAGACAGATTACCAGGACGTGTACTCTGAGCATGCGCTGACATTTTCAACCTCTCCCTGTCCGAGTCTGTAAAACCAACCTGTTTTAAGCAGACCACCATAGTCCCTGTGCCCAAGAACACTAAGGTAACCTGCTTAAAAGACTACCGACCCGTAGCACTCACGTCTGTAGCCATGAAGTGCTTTGAAAGGCTGGTCATGGCTCACATCAACACCATTATCCCAGAAACCCTAGACCCACTCCAATTTGCATACCGCACTAACAGATCCACAGATGATGCAATCTCTATTGCACTCCGCACTGCCTTTATCCACCTGGACAAAAGGAACACCTATGTGAGAATACTATTCATTGACAACAGCTCAGCGTTCAACACCATAGTGCCTTCAAAGCTCATCACTAAGGTAAGGATCCTGGGACTAAACATCTCACTTTGCAACTGGATCCAGGTGGTAAGGGTAGGTAACAACACATCCGCCACACTGATCCTCAACACGGGCTCCTCAGGGGTGCATGCACAGTCTTCTCCTGTACTCCCTGTTCACTCATGACTGCATGGCCAGGCACGACTCCAACACCATCATTAAGTTTGCCGATGACACAACAGTGGTAGGCCTGATCACCGACAATGACGAGACAGCCTATAGGGAGGAGGTTAACGTCCTGGCCGTGTGGTGCCAGGACAATAACCTCTCCCTCAACATGATCACGACAGAGGAGAGTATTGTGGACAACAGGAAAAGATGACTGAGCAAGCCCCCATTATCTTCGACGGTGCTGTAGTAGAGCAGGTTGAGAGCTTCATGTTCCTTGGTGTCCACATCACCAACAAACTAACATGGTCCAAGCACACCAAGACAGTCGTGAAGAGGGCACAACAAAACCTATTCCCCCTCAGGAGACTGAAAAGATTTGGCAGGAGTCCTCAAATCCTCAAAAGGTTCTAAAGCTGCACCATCGAGAGCATCCTGACTGGTTGCATCACTGCCGGGTATAGCAACTGCTCAGCCTCCGACCGCAAGGCACTACAGAGGGTAGTGCGTACGGCCCAGTACATCACTGGGGCCAAGCTTCCTGCCATCCAGGACCTCTATAACAGGCGGTGTCAGAGGAAGGCCCTAAAGTTGTCAAAGACTCCAGCCACTCTAGTCATAGACTGTTCTCTTTGCTACACCACGGCAAGCGGTAACGGAGCACGAAGTCTAGGTCCAAGAGGCTTCTAAACAGCTTCTACCCTCAAGCCATAAGACTCCTGAACATCTAATCAAATGGCTACCCAGACTATTTGCATTGCCACCCCCTCTTTTACGCTGCTGCTACTGTTTATTATCTATGCATAGCCACTTTAATAACTCTACCTACATGTACACATTACCTCAATTACCTCAACTAACCGGTGCCCCCGCACATTGACTCTGTACCGGTAGCCCCTGTATATAGCCTCGCTATTGTTATTTTACTGCTGCTCTTTAGTTTACTTTTAGTTATTTTGGTATTTTTCTTAAAACTGCATTGTTGGTAAAGGGCTTATAAGTAAGTGTTTCACTGTCAGGTCTACATCTGTTGTATTTAGCGCATGTGACAAATAAAAACGCATTTGACAGCCATGGAGATCTCATACATGAAATAAAGGTTTGATGGCATCCATCAGTTTCAGTGACATGGAGCACACAGCCATAGACTTTAATGTCTTATTGCCTTGTCTTGTCTAGCTTAGCCATGAGATGTCTGCTGACGACCTAGTCTCCATAGTTAGAACGGGCTTCCTCTGTCAAATCTGTGCCAAATGCAGCCCTGGCTTGCTCTACTCTGCAGTCTGAAGGGGTGCGATATAAATAGCACAAACTTGGATGCTAGAGAATGAGACCCCACCGGCACCTCTTGCCTGCTATTCACTACCGGCCAAGAGGATAGTACAGATGGCTTTCGCCGCAGAATCCATATTTAAGATGGATTTTGTAGGTGGTGGAACTGTCATCAAAATTCCCTGTTTCTCCATGACAGTTTGACAGATAGATTTATACATCTGTTCAGTTTCAGGGCTTTAGAGTGCAAACGTTAAGTCACATTTTGTGACTTTGTCTTGGCTGTGCGAGTTCAATGTCAGTACGAGCTGTACGTTCTACCTGGTCACCACACTCAAAAAACATGAATTGGTCAAACAAAGTGCATTATTGATTCCAATAATGAGTATATGCAATGCCCCTCTGCCTGTTTTACTGAGGCATGCTGATGTGATGAGCGAGCCACTGTCACTCCCACTTCCCCCCATGCGCACCCCAAGTAGAGGGAGAGAAAAATGTATAACATTTAATAATGCAATTGTGGGAAAAGCACAGTTTTGGCAGCAACTACTGTTGTCACCGTTGAGAGGAGGGCCTCAGCTTTACGTAGTTAATTTTTAATTTCTCAAATCTCAATATTGAGCAAAAAGCACATTATTTATTCAACCAATGTATCTGTGTCTTTGAGGTACGGAGTGTGCAAAATGCCCACCGGCCATCGCAAGTACATAGGCATCATTGGGTTGTACAGCTACTTTTAGGACATTACATTTACTGTTATATTAATACATGGCTACTAGTAGTATGCCGACAGTGGACGTGCTGCTTTTCTCTGGTAGTTTAGCAAACAACAACAGCTAAAGACAAGTCTGATTTTCGACCATGATAGAACTGATTTTGTTACAAAAAGGTTCTCTGGTGAGCGCCTGCTATTTGAAGTGGGGATAATAGCAGACCGATGTCAGGGCAGCATGGAGGGCTAAATGTGCAGTAGCAGTGCAGCAGTAGCTCAACGCACCGTTACAAAAACTACATTCAAAAGTGTGTTTTATTAAATTAAGAATTTCAGGTGTCATGGTATATCCTTGTAGGTAAAGATGTCACGAAGATAATTGAATTGAGACAAAGCTTTTTCATTGTTAAAATAGGCCCTAAAAAATGTCAAAATACACAAGAAATGTACACTCACTCAAGTAACGTCCATTCGGATATTTGATTAACAGTGCCCATCCCTAGTCTGGGGCCCTGAGTTTGCCCAGGTAGTCTCATTCAAAGCCACATCACAATGATACTAACTGAAGTTGTGAGAAGTGAAGGCAGAATAATTTGCATGGAGCCAAAACCTGTGCCAGTCCCGATTTCCTGACACAAACAAGATAACTTTTCACTGGATTGCGTCAAAAGAACTGCATATATACGAACTAACAAAAATGCACAAGACACAGCTCTTATACGCTTCCAGAAAAATGCCTCAAAGATTAAAAATGTGTCTGGCTTACTTGATACAGCTATCTCATCATGCCCATCGCTGTGACCTGCCCTGTCTGGAAATGCGAGGATCTACCATGAACCTAGTTGAAGTCGGAAGTTTACATACAACTTAGCCAAATACATTTAAACTCAGTTTTTCACAATTCCTGTCATTTAATCCAAGTAAAAACTCCCTGTTTTAGGTCAGTTAGCATCACCACTTTATTTTAAGAATGTGAAATGTCAGAATAATAGTAGAGAGAATGATTTATTTCAGCTTTTATTTCTTTCATCACATTCCTAGTGGGACAGAAGTTTACATACACTCAATTAGTATTTGGTAGCATTGCCTTTAAATTGTTTAACTTGAGTCAAACATTTTGGGTAGCCTTCCACAAGCTTCCCACAATAAGTTGGGTGAATTTTGGCGCATTCCTCCTGACAAAGCTAGTGTAACTGAGTCAGGTTTGTAGGCCTCCTTGCTCGCACATGCTTTTTCAGTTCTGCCCACACATTTTCTATAGGATTGAGGTCAGGGCTTTGTGATAGCCACTCCAATACCTTGACTTTGTTGTCCGTAAGCTATTTTGCCACAACTTTGGAAGTATGCTTGGGGTCATTGTCCATTTGGAAGACCCATTTGCGACCAAGCTTTAACCTCTTGCATCTAGACGTTCCGCTAGCGGAACCCCTCACCAATATCCAATGGTAGACCGTGGCGCGAAATACAAAAACCTTAAAAATGCTATAACTTCAATTTCTCAAACATATGACTATTTTACACCATTTGAAAGATAAGACGCTCGTTAATCCAACCACATTGTCCGACTTCAAAAAGGCTTTACAGCGAAAACAAAACATTAGATTATGTCAGGAGAGTACCCAGCCAAAAATAATCACACAGCTATTTTCAAAGCAAGCATATATGTCACAAAAACCCAAACCACAGCTAAATGCAGCACTAACCTTTGATGATCTTCATCAGATGACACTCCTAGGACATTTTGTTATAAAATACATGCATGTTTTGTTCAATCAAGTTCATATTTATATCAAAAAACAGCTTTTTACATTAGCATGTGATGTTCAGATCTAGCATACCCACCGCAAACTTCCGGTGAATTTACTTAATTACTGACGATTAACGTTCACAAAAAACATAACAATTATTTAAAGAATTATAGATACAGAACTCCTTTATGCAATCGCGGTGTCAGATTTTAAAATAGCTTTTCGGCGAAAGCACATTTTGCAATATTCTGAGTAGATAGCCCTGCTATCACGGCTAGCTAATTTGACACCCACCAAGTTTGGCCCTCACCAAACTCAGATTTACTATAAGAAAAATTGGATTACCTTTGCTGTTCTTCGTCAGAATACACTCCCAGGACTTCAACAACAAATGTTGTTTTGGTTCCAAATAATCCATAGCTATATCCAAATACCTCCGTTTTGTTCATGCGTTCAGGTCACTATCCAAAGGGTAACGCGCGGGCGCATTTCGTGACAAAAAAAATCTAAATGTTCCTTTACCGTACTTAGAAGCATGTCAAACGGTGTTTAAATAATTGACATCCTAACCAGAAAGGTCCAGGATATGAAGAACAGCTTGCAGTTTTCCCAGGGTCAACTTAATGAGTTGAAACAGGAGAACGGCAAGATGACAGCAATCTGTAAGTCATTGAGAGAGGACATCAGTTCTGTATGTGAATCAATGATAACAATGAAGGACAAATCATTGAGGGACAATCAAGGTGGAATAACATGGTTGTGGATGAAATTGCAGAATCTCCACATGAGACCTGGATGGAGTCCGAGGACAAAGTGAGGAAAATCATCTCTGAAGATATTGAACCAAAGGAAGATTGAGGTGGAGAGCGCCCACAGGACTGGAAAACCCACCACCGGCCCAGGTGACAGCCCCAGGCCGATAGTGGTCAAGTTATTGAGGTTCAAGGACAAGGTAGCTGTTCTGGAAAGAGCCAAGAACTTGAGAGGAAGTTACATCTTCCTCAACGAGGACTATCCTGAAGCTGTGCGCCAGAAGAGGAAATAACTGATCCCAGCCAGGAAAGCTGCCAGAGAGATTGTGGACATTGCTTAAATCTGCTATGACAGGCTTACTGTCCACCCTCCCTCCCAGAAGCCTGGAAGGGATGAGAGAGCCAAACCTATGGGTTTGTAGCTTCAACCCCGCAGCACACACACACACACCAATTGATTCATGGACTGCTGAATGTATATTGTTTTCTCTTGCTTTGTTTGCTATTTTCCATATTATGTCAATCTCTGATAAACTACCCAGGAAAGGGCTGAAAATAGCCCATATTAATATATGTAGCCTTAGAAATAAGGTTAATGAAATCAATAACTTGGTAACATCAGCTGACATTAACATATTAGCCATTTCTGAGACTCTGATACAGCAGTAGCAATATAAGGACAACACATCTATTGAAGAGACAGAAATGCTTATGGGGGAGGTGTTGATGTAAATATTCAGAGCCATATCCCTGTAAGGCTTAGAGAAGATCTTATGTCATGTGATATTGAAGTGTTGTGGTTGCAGGTTCACTTGGCACACCTAAAGCCTTTTTCTTTTGGGGTGTTGCTATAGGCCACCAAATGCTAATAGTCAATATTTAAATAATATGTGTGAAATGCTTGAAAATGAATGTGGGGGGGGGGGGGGGGACGTTCAGGGGGACCTGAATATTGACTGGTTTTCATCAAGCTGTCCGCTCAAGAAGAAGCTTCTCTATTTTATTTTTTCCCCCCCTTTTTTCTCCCCAATTTCGTGGTATCCAATTGGTAGTAGTTACAGTTTGGTCTCATCGCTGCAACTCCCGTACAGACTCGGGAGAGGCGAAGGTCGAGAGCCATGTGTCCTCCGAAACACAACCCAACCTAGGCGCACAGCTTCTTGACACAACGCACATCCAACCCGGAAGCCAGCCGCACCAATGTGTCGGAGGAAACACAGTACACCTGGCGACCTGGTCAGCGTGCACTGTGCCCGGCCTGACACAGGAGTCGCTAGTGCACGATGAGACAAGGATATCCCTGCCGGCCAAACCCTCCCTAACTGCCATCCCATCTGGTTTGTGCTTCGTGAGACTATCATTTGTTTGTCAACAGGACAATGACCCAACACACCTCCAGGCTGTGTAAGGGCTATTTGACAAAGGAGAATGATGGAGTGCAGCATCAGATGACCTTCACATCAACCGACCTCAACCCAATTGGGATGGTTTGGGATGAGTTGGACTGCAGAGTGAAGGAAAAACAGCCAACAAGTGCTCAGCATATGTGGGACCTCCAAGACTGTTGGAAAAGCATTCCAGTTGAAGATGGTTGAGAGAATGACAAGCGTGTGTAAAACTGTCATCAAGGCAAAGGGTGGCGACTTTGAAGAATCTCAAATATAAATATCTTTTGATTTAACACTTTTTTGGTTACTACATCATTCCGTGTGTTATTTCATAGTTTTGATGTCTTCACTATTATTCTACAATGTAGAAAATAGTAAAAATAAAGAAAAACCCTTGAATGAGTAGGTGTGTTCAAACTTTTGACTTTTACTGTAGATTCAATGGTTGTAAAGATGGGGAGAGGTCTGTCCATAATAAAGAGTTGCTCTGCCTTGACACCACACTCCAAAAAGTCCTTCTGGCTCTAGTTTTGTCTAATCTTGATTCTTGTCCAGTCGTGTGGTCAAGTGCTGCAAGGAAAGACCTAGTTAAGTTGCAGCTGGCCCAGAACAGAGCGGCACGTCCTGCTTTTCATTGTAATCAGAGGGCTGATATAAAAACTATACATGCCAGTCTCTCTTAGCTAAGAGTTGAGGAGAATGACTGCATCACTTCTTTTCATAAGAAACAATGTGATGAAAATCCCAAATTGTTTGCATAGTCAATTTACACACAGCTCTGACACACACACTTAACCCACCAGACATGCCACCAGGGGTCATTTCACAGTCCACAGATCCAGAACAAATTCAAGAAAGCAGACAGTATTATATAGAGCAATTTTTGCATGGAACTCTGTTCCATCTCATATTGCTCAAATGAACAGCAAACCTGGATTAAAAAAAACATAAAGGAACATGTCACGGCACAACGCCTTCCCCTATTTCACCTAGATAGTTTGTGGGTATGTATTGATATGTAGGCTGTGTGTGCCTTTTTGCATTAGTTCTTTTTACTTCATGCAGTTCTGTCCTTGAGCTGTTCTTGTCTATTAATGTTCTGTATTATGTCATGTTTCATGATTTGTGTGCACCCCAGGAAGAGCAGCTGCTGCTTTGCAACAGCTAATGGGGAGCCTAATAAAATATCAAATAGTGTGGCTGTTGAAGGGAGAACAATAACAAAACCAGCTGATATTGCCAATCAATTTGCAGATTTTTTTTTTTACAAAGAAATCTAATTTATTAAGAGAACGTACAGTAAACACCATTTTTTTCAAACAAGCTATTCTCCAATGGATTAATGATCATATCATGAGCAGCAAAAAAAAAAATTACTATTTTTGTCGACCATTGTTGTCAGTAGAGGTGTTAACCTGTTGGGGAGAGGGGGCAGTATTTGCACGGCCGGATAAAAAACGTACCCGATTTAATCTGGTTACTACTCCTGCCCAGTAACTAGAATATGCATATAATTAGTAGATTTGGATAGAAAACACCCTAAAGTTTCTAAAACTGTTTGAATGGTGTCTGTGAGTATAACAGAACTCATTTGGCAGGCCAAAACCTGAGAAGATTCCAAACAGGAAGCGCTCTCTCTGACTTTTTTTTGGCCTTCTTGATCATCTCTAACCAAAACAGGGGATCTCTGGCATGACGTGACATTTTCTAACGCTCCCATAGGCTCTCAGGAGGCGCCAGAACGATGAATGGTGGCTTTGCAGGCCCTGGCTGAAAAACATTAGCGCATTTGGATAATGGTCGATCTGAGGACAATGAGACTGGGGGCGCGTGCACGAGCCGACACCATGTTTACTTTCTCTCTCTTTGAACGAAAACAACGACTCCCGGTCGGAATATTATCGCTTTTTTACGAGAAAAATAGCATAAAAATTGATTTTAAACAGCGGTTGACATGCTTCGAAGTACGGTAATGGAATATTTTGAATTTTTTTGTCACGAAACGCGTCGGGCGCGTCACCCTTCTTTACCCTTCGGATAGTGTCTTGAACGCACGAACAAAACGCCGCTATTTGGATATAACTATGGATTATTTGGAACCAAACCAACATTTGTTATTGAAGTAGAAGTCCTGGGAGTGCATTCTGACGAAGAACAGCAAAGGTAATCAAACTTTTCTAATAGTAAATCGGAGTTTGGTGAGTACCAAACTTGGTGGGTGTCAAAATAGCTAGCCTGTGATGGCAGGGCTATCTACTCAGAATATTGCAAAATGTGCTTTCACCGAAAAGCTATTTTAATATCGGACATAGCGAGTGCATAAAGGAGTTCTGTATCTATAATTCTTTAAAAAATGGTTATGTTTTTTGTGAACGTTTATCGTGAGTAATTTAGTAAATTCACCGGATGTTTGCGGGGGGTATGCTAGTTCTGAACGTCACATGCTAATGTAAAAAGCTGGTTTTTTGATATAAATATGAACTTCATTGAACAAAACATGCATGCATTGTATAACATAATGTCCTAGGGTTGTCATCTGATGAAGATCATCAAAGGTTAGTGCTGCATTTAGCTGTGGTTTTGTTTTTTGTGACATTATATGCTAGCTTGAAAAATGGGTGTCTGATTATTTCTGGCTTGGTACTCTGCTGACATAATCTAATGTTTTGCTTTCGCTGTAAAGCCTTTTTGAAATCGGACAGTGTGGTTAGATAAAGGAGAGTCTTGTCTTTAAAATGCTGTGAAATAGTCATATGTTTGAAAAATTGAAGTTTTTGTATTTTTGAGAAATTTGTAATTCGCGCCACGCATTTCATTGGATATTGGAGCAGGTGTTCCGCTAGCGGAACGTCTAGATGTAAGAGGTTAACCTCTTGGGGCTAGGTGGGACGCTAGCGTGCCACCCGTGGTGCACTCCATCAACAGCAGGTGCATTTCAAGAGCGGCAAATTTGAATCCAAATAAATGTCAAAATTCAAATTTTTCAAAAATACAACTATTTTACACCATTTGAAAGATAAACATCTCCTTAATCTAACCACGTTTTACGATTTCAAAAAGGTTTTACGGCGAAAGCATAAATTTAGAGTATGTTAGGACAGTACATTTACAAGAGTTGTGTGTAATGTTTTGTCAAGTCAAAGACAGGGTCACCAAAACCATAAAACCAGCTAAAATGATGCACTAACCTTTTACAATCTCCATCAGATGACACTCCTAGGACATTATGTTAGACAATGCATGCATTTTTAGTTCTATCAAGTTCATATTTATATCCAAAAACAGCGTTTTACTATGGCATTGATGTTGAGGAAATCGTTTCCCTCCAATAACCGGCAGTCAAGTCAGCGTCACAAATTAAATAATTAAAATTAGAAAACATTGGTAAAATATTATATTGTCATTTAAAGAATTATAGATTTACATCTCTTGAACTCAATCAACTTGCCAGATTTAAAAATAACCTTACTGGGAAATCACACTTTGCAATAATTTGAGCACTGCGCCCAGAAAAATACGCGTTGCGATACAGACTAGACGTCATGTTGGGGAGATCTAAAATCGAAAATACTATGTAAATAATCCATTACCTTTGATTCTCTTCATCAGATGTCACTTCCAGGTATCACAGGTCCATAACGAATGTAGTTTTGTTCAAAAAAACTCATAATTTATGTCCAAAAATCTCGTTAGCACATGATGTAAGCCAGCCGGACTTCTCGTCATGAACGAGGGGAAAAAATATATTTCCGTTCGTTCAAACATGTCAAACGTTGTATAGCATAAATCATTAGGGCCTTTTTTAACCAGAACATGAATAATATTCAAGGTGGACGAATGCATACTCTTTTATAACGTATTGGAACGAGGGTACCCAACATGAACTCGCGCGCCAGGTGTCTAATGGGACATCATCGTTCCATGGCTCTTGTTCGGTCAGATCTCCCTCCAGAAGACTCAAAACACTTTGTAAAGGCTGGTGACATCTAGTGGAAGCAATAGGAAGTGCCAAAATATTCCTAAGCCCCTGTGTTTTTCAATGGGATAGGTTTAAAGTCAATACAACACATCAGGTATCCACTTCCTGTCAGAAAATGTCTCAGGGTTTTGCCTGCCAAATGAGTTCTGTTATACTCACAGACACCATTCAAACAGTTTTAGAAACTTTAGAGTGTTTTCTATCCATATATAATAAGTATATGCATATTCTAGTTACTGGGTAGGATTAGTAACCAGATTAAATCGGGTACATTTTTTTTATCCAGACGTGCAAATGCTGCCCCCTAGACCCAACAGGTTAAAGATAAGACTCTCGTTAATCTAACCACACTGTCCAATTTCAAAAAGGCTTTACAACGAAAGCAAAACATTAGATTATGTCAGCAGACTACCCAGCCAGAAATAATCAGACACCCATTTTTCAAGCTAGCATATAATGTCACATCAACCCAAACCACAGCTAAATGTAGCACTAACCTTTGATGATCTTCATCAGATGACAACCCTAGGACATTATGTTATACAATACATGCATGTTTTGTTCAATCAAGTTCATATTTATATCAAAAACCAGCTTTTTACATTAGCATGTGACTAGCATGTGACTAGCATTCCCACCGAACACTGCCGGTGAATTTACTAAATTACTCACGATAAACGTTCACAAAAAGCATAACAATTATTTTAAGAATTATAGATACAGAACTCCTCTATGCACTCGATATGTCCGATTTTAAAATAGCTTTTCGGTGAAAGCACATTTTGCAATATTCTCAGTAGATAGCCCGGCATCACAGGGCTAGCTATTTAGACACCCAGCAGGTTTAGCACTCATCAAAGTCAGATTTACTATAAGAAAAATGTTCTTACCTTTGTTGTCTTCGTCAGAATGCACTCCCAGGACTTCTACTTCAATAACAAATGTTGGTTTGGTCCAAAATAATCCATCGTTATATCCAAACAGCGGCGTTTTGTTCGTGCGTTCTAGACACTATCCTAAAGGCTAAATAAGGGTGACGAGCATGGCGCAATTCGTGACAAAATAATTCTAAATATTCCATTACCGTACTTCGAAGCATGTCAACCGCTGTTTAAAATCAATTTTTATGCCATTTTTCTCATAAAAAAGCGATAATATTCCGACCGGGAATCTGCGTTTAGATAAACAGACAAAGGAAAAGAAACCATTCGGTCGAAGCGGGCACGCGCCTAAGCCCATAGTACTCTGAGTGGCCACTTGCCAAAAGCGATAAAGTGTTTCAGCCAGAGCCTGCCTCGATATCGTTCAACGTTTTCCCGGGCTCTGAGACCCTATGGAAGACATAGGAAGTGTCACGTTATTGCACAGATCCTGAGTCTTCAATAAAAAGAGCCAAGATGAAACACTACTTCTCAGACAGGCCACTTCCTGCTTGAAATCTTCTCAGGTTTTGGCCTGCCATAGGAGTTCTGTTATACTCACAGACACCATTCAAACAGTTTTAGAAACTTTAGGGTGTTTTCTATCCAAAGCCAATAATTATATGCATATTCTAGTTACTGGGCAGGTGTAGTAACCAGATTAAATCGGGTACGTTTTTTATCCCGCCGTTTTTTATCCAGCCGTGCAAATACTGCCCCCTATCCCCAACAGGTTAAGTAAATCAGAGGACCGCCCCCAGGGACACAGACAGAACCTGGCGTCATGAGACAGCCTTTTTCTATGTCCCGAAAAAAAAAAAACTTGGTTTTCTATCACCAGACCGAGCTTACCTCAATTACGAGATGGCTAAAGGTTGGAGACCAGCTTACCTCTTGCTGAACTTTTAACCATACCATGTGGTTAAACTCTTAGACAATCGATACCGACAGAATAATAACTAGTCTGCAGCTAGGAATTCGGTATCATTGAACGCAAAGACCGACAACCGCCGAAAACATCTATTCTATAACGACATTAATGAATGTCACTCTGAACTACCCATTCAAACCACGACAGAGAGAGAGAAGGCGGACAGACTCTCCAACAGAAACAAACTTTTCAACAGAGATCCCGACGACACACTGAGTGCAAATATATATATTGATTGCAATTGTTCCCAAATGAGTGAGCGTTCATGCGCAAAGGGTTAGCATTTCAATTGATATAATTATCAACTCTGTAGTGTCTTCTCAGCTGACCCCAACCTCCTTTTGTCTAACAAGCCGCCATGCCGGTTTAGCCCACTAGGGCACATTCTCCTATCATTTCCTTGTAAACATATCTACTGTTTGTTATGCATTTCTGTGAATTACTTAGTTAGTAAATAAATGATTTTAAGACAATTGATGTATGGATGACTCATAGTGAAGACTGGGATCGTGCAGATAACCAACAATTTACGACGTTTGGAATGAGACTGGCGTGAGGTAAATAATAATTCATTCATTCGAAGACTAATTGATCAGATATTAAAAAATCTGAAAGTTATATTAGGAAAATTATAACTTTGTAATCTGAATATTTTCCTTGGTGCCCCGACTTCCTAGTTAATTACAGTTACATGATTAATCGCGTAATAATAATTACAGAGAGTCATTTGATAAATACACTGCTCAAAAAACTAAAGGGAACACTAAAATAAAACATCCTAGATCTGAATGAATGAAATAATCTTATTAAAATACTTTTTTCTTTACATAGTTGAATGTGCTGACAACAAAATCACACAAAAATAATCAATGGAAATCCAATTTAACAACCCATGGAGGTCTGGATTTGGAGTCACACTCAAAATTAAAGTGGAAAACCACACTACAGGCTGATCCAACTTTGATGTAATGTCCTTAAAACAAGTCAAAATGAGGCTCAGTAGTGTGTGTGGCCTCCACGTGCCTGTATGACCTCCCTACAACGCCTGGGCATGCTCCTGATGAGGTGGCGGATGGTCTCCTGAGGGATCTCCTCCCAGACCTGGACTAAAGCATCCGCCAACTCCTGGACAGTCTGTGGTGCAACGTGGCGTTGGTGGATGGAGCGAGACATGATGTCCCAGATGTGCTCAATTGGATTCAGGTCTGGGGAACGGGCGGGCCAGTCCATAGCATCAATGCCTTCCTCTTGCAGGAACTGCTGACACACTCCAGCCACATGAGGTCTAGCATTGTCTTGCATTAGGAGGAACCCAGGGCCAACCGCACCAGCATATGGTCTCACAAGGGGTCTGAGGATCTCATCTCGGTACCTAATGGCAGTCAGGCTACCCCTGGCGAGCACATGGAGGGCTGTGCGGCCCCCCAAAGAAATGCCACCCCACATCATGACTGGCCCACCGCCAAACCGGTCATGCTGGAGGATGTTGCAGGCAGAAGAACATTCTCCACGGCGTCTCCAGACTCTGTCACGTCTGTCACATGTGCTCAGTGTGAACCTGCTTTCATCTGTGAAGAGCACAGGGCGCCAGTGGCGAATTTGCCAATCTTGGTGTTCTCTGGCAAATGCCAAACGTCCTGCACGGTGTTGGGCTGTAAGCACAACCCCCACCTGTGGACGTCGGGCCCTCATACCACCCTCATGGAGTCTGTTTCTGACCGTTTGAGCAGACACATGCACATTTGTAGCCTGCTGGAGGTCATTTTGCAGGGCTCTGGCAGTGCTCCTCCTGCTCCTCCATGCACAAAGGCGGAGGTAGCGGTCTTGCTGCTGGGTTGTTGCCCTCCTACGGCCTCCTCCACGTCTCCTGATGTACTGGCCTGTCTCCTGGTAGCGCCTCCATGCTCTGGACACTACGCTGACAGACCCAGCAAACCTTCTTGCCACAGCTCGCATTGATGTGCCATCCTGGATGAGCTGCACTACCTGAGCCACTTGTGTGGGTTGTAGACTCCGTCTCATGCTACCACTAGAGTGAAAGCACCGCCAGCATTCAAAAGTTACCAAAACATCAGCCAGGAAGCATAGGAACTGAGAAGTGGTCTGTGGTCACCACCTGCAGAACCACTCCTTTATTGGGGGTGTCTTGCTAATTGCCTATAATTTCCACCTGTCTATTCCATTTGCACAACAGCATGTGAAATTTATTGTCAATCAGTGTTGCTTCCTAAGTGGACAGTTTGATTTCACAGAAGTGTGATTGACTTGGAGTTACATTGTGTTGTTTAAGTTTTCCCTTTATTTTTTTGAGCAGTGTATGTCTTCAGTTTTAATGATGCCAAAGACACGACACTGTCATCTGCCAAACTTACCCTCGTAAAACTGACCATCCTACCGATCCTCGACTTTGGCGATGTCATTTATAAAATAGCCTCCAACACTCTACTCAACAAATTGGATGCAGTCTATCACAGTGCCATCCGTTTCGTCACCAAAGCCCCATATACTACCCACCACTGCGACCTGTACGCCCCCTCCTTGGCTGGCCCTCGCTTCATACTCGTCACCAAAACCAACTGGCTCCAGGTCATCTACAAGTCTCTGCTAGGTAAAGCCCCACCTTATCTCAGCTCACTGGTCACCATAACAGCACCCACTCGTAGCACGCGCTCCAGCAGGTATATCTCACTGGTTACCACCAAAGCCAATTCCTACTTTGGCTGCCTTTCCTTCCAGTTCTCTGCTGCCAATGACTGGAACGAACTGCAAAAATCACTGAAGCTGGAGACTCATATCTCCCTCACTAGCTTTAACCTGTTTGGGATAGGGGGCAGTATTTTCACGGCCGGATGAAAAAAATTTACCCGATTTAAACTGGTTTCTACTCTTGCCAAAAATGAGAATATGCATATTATTAGTAGATTTGGATAGAAAACACTCTAACGTTTCTAAAACTGTTTGAATGGTGTCTGTGAGTATAACAGAAATCATATGGCAGGCAAAAACCTGAGAAGATTACAAGCAGGAAGTGGCCTGTCTGCGAATTTGTAGTCCTTCTTTTGCTTCTCTATTGAAACTACAGTATCTGAGCTGTTACGTGGCACTTTCTAAGGCTTCCGTTGGCTCTCTAAAGCGTTCAGAAAGCAGATTGAGGCGTCTCCTGTCTCTGCGCAGAGTACAGGAGCACAGTTTGTCAGTGGACTGCCTGGTGACTAAGAGATTGGAGATGCGCGTTCACGAGACCATGCTGTTTTTTCTTTTCGTCTTTGAATGAATACACGATTGTCCGTTTGGAAAATTATCCCTATTTTACGAGAAAAATACCATAAAAATTGATTTTAAACAGCGTTTGACGTGCTTCTAAGTACCGTAAAGGAACATTTTGACTTTTTTTGTCTCAATATGCGCTGACCTGAACGCACGAACAAAACGGAGGTATTTGGACATAAATATGGATTATTTGGAACAAAAACAACATTTCTTGTGGAAGTAGCAGTCCTGGGAGTGTATTCTGACGAAGGTCAGCAAAGGTAATACAATTTTTCTTATAGTAATTCTGAGTTTAGTGAGCCCCGAAGTTGGTGGGTGTCTGAAAAGCTAGCCGTGATGGCTAAGCTATGTACTCAGAATATTGCAAAATGTGCTTTCGCCGAAAAGCTATTTTAAAATCTGACATAGCGATTGCATAAAGGAGTTCTGTATCTATAATTCTTAAAATAATTGTTATGTATTTTGAAAAGGTTTATGATGAGTAATTTAGTAAATTCACCAGAAGTTTTGGGTGGGAATGCATGTTCTGAACATCACATGCCAAATGTAAAAAGCTGTTTTTGGATATAAATATGAACTTGATTGAACAAAACATGCATGTATTGTATAACATAATGTCCTAGGAGTGTCATCTGATGAAGATCATCAAAGGTTACTGCTTCATTTAGCTGTGTTTTGGGTTTTTGTGACAAATATGCTTGCTTGGAAAATGGCTGTGTGATTATTTGTGTCTATGTACTCTCCTAACATAATCTAATGTTTTACTTTCGCTGTAAAGCCTTTTTGAAATCGGACAATGTGGTTAGATTAACGAGAGTCTTATCTTTAAAATGGTGTAAAATAGTCCTGTTTGAAAAATAGAAATTATTGAATTTTTAGGTTTTTGTATTTCGCGCTATGCGACCCCATTGGCTGTTGGCTAGGGGTTCCGCTATCGGAAGGCCTTGATGTAAGAAGTTAAGCACCAGTTGTCAGAGCAGCTCACAGATCACTGCACCTGTACATAGCCCATCTGTAAACAGCCCATCCAACTACCTCATCCCCATACTGTATTTATTTATTTATCTTGCTCCTTTGCATCCCAGTATCTCTCCTTGCACATTCATCTTCTGCACATCTACCATTCCAGTGTTTAATTGCTATATTGTAATTACTTCGCCACCATGGCCTAGTTATAGTCTTAACACCCTTATCTTACCTCATTTGCACTCACTGTATATATACTTTTTATTTTCTTTTTTTCTACTGTATTATTGACTGTATGTTTTGTTTATTCCATGTGTAACTGTGTTGTTGTATGTGTCGAACTGTTGTGCTTTATATTGGCCAGGTCGCAGTTGCAAATGAGAACTTGTTCTCAACTAGCCCACCTGGTTAAATAAAGGTGAAATAAAAAATATCAGACTGTCAAGAGTATTCATCTGGTCAAGATGTCAGTGTATCATGTCTATTGTGTGTAACAGTGTTATATGTGAAAATGAAAAGGCACCGACTTAACATGAGGATATCTTTAGATTTACTCTGCAACATCCCAATCTTCATAACCTTTTCACACGTACTAACAAATGGGTGTGATGATTCTGCAGTGGTCGCTGCAGCGTACGCTCAAACCGGTTTGATTAGAACTCTTATTTATAACGTCCAGTATCGACTGGCGCAACAGTCAGCATTTGAGCGAGCCACACTGTTTTTTCACAGAAACATTTTGCACAAACACAATCCTTACAAAGTTATGTCCTGAATGTGGCCAGTTTATTTTTGGATTCAATTTTCAGACCAGAGGTCGGCCGATTATGATTTTTCAACGCCAATACCGATTAATGTAGGACCCAAAAAAGCCAATACCTATTAATCAGCCAATGAATTGTTTTATTTATTTGTAATAATGACAATTACAACAATACTGAATGAACACTTTTATTTAACTTAATATAATACGTCCATAAAATCAATTTAGCCTCAAATAAATAATGAAACATGTTCAATTTGGTTTAAATAATGCAAAAACAAAGTGTTTGAGAAGAAAGTAAAAGTGCAGTATGTGCCATGTAAAAAAGCTATTGTTTAAGTTCCTTGCTCAGAACATGAGAACATATGAAAGCTGGTGGTTCCTTTTAACATGAGTCTTCAATATTCCCAGGTAAGACGTTTTAGGTTGAAGTTATTATAGGACTATTTCTCTCTATACCATTTGTATTTCATATACCGTTGAGTATTGGATGTTCTTATAGGCACTATAGTATTGCCAGTGTAACAGTATAGCTTCCGTCCCTCTCCTCACCCCTACCTGGGCTCGAACCAGGGACACATCGACAACAGCCACCCTCGAAACATCGTTACCCATCGCTCCACAAAAGCTGCGGCCCTTGCATTTCAAGGGGAACAACTACTTCAAGGTCTCAAAGCGAGTGACGTCACCGATTGAAACGCTATTAGCACTTACCCTGCTAACTAGCTAGCCATTTCACATCGGTTACACCAGCGTGAGAGCGAGCTGAGTTCCTTTTCATTTCTGAAGACAAAGGAATTGTCCGGTTGGAATATTATTGAAGATGTATGATAAAAACATGCTAAAGATTGATTCTATACATCGTTTGACATGTTTCTACAAACTGTAATGCAACTTTTTTGACTTTTCATCTGGACTTAGTGCATGCGCCTTCTGCATTTGGAATAGTGAACTGAACGCGCAAACAAAAAGGAGGTATTTGGATATAAATATGGACTTTATCTAAACAAAACAAATATTTATTGTAGAACTGGGATTCCTGGGAGTGCATTTCGATGAAGATCATTAAAGGTAAGTGAATATTTATTATGCTATTTCTGACTTTTGTTGACTCCATAACATGGCGGGTATCTGTATGGCTTGTTTTGGTGTTTGAGCACTGTACTAAGACTTTCGCATGGTGTGCTTTTGCCATAAAGCTTTTTTGAAATCTGACACAGCGGTTGCATTAAGGAGAAGTGTATGTAAGACACTTGTGTCTTATATCAACATTTATGATGAGTATTTCTGTAAATTGATGTGGCTCCCTGCAAAATCACTGGATGTTTTGGAAGCAAAACATTACTGAACATAACGTGCCAATGTAAACTGAGATTGTTTGATATAAATATGAACTTTATCGAACAAAACATACATGTATTGTGTAACATGAAGTCCTATGAGTGCCATCGCATGAAGATCATCAAAGGTTAGTGATTCATTTTCTCTATTTCTGCTTTTTGTGACTAGGCGCTGACCCAACATAATCATATGGTATGCTTTCGCCGTAAAGCCTTTTTGAAATCAGACACTGTGGCTGGATTAACAAGAAGTTAAGCTTTAAAATGGTGTATAATACTTGTATGTTTGAGGAATTTGAATTATGAGATTTCTGTTTTTTTTTATTTGCCGCCCAGCAATTTCACTGGCTGTTGTTGAGGTGGGACGCTAGCATATCTCAGAGAGGTTAACGGTTGATTTGAGCATTCTGTACTAACAGCAGTCAAGCACCCAAGCTAACTGGCTAGCTACTTCCACATGAGAATGAGAGAACATCTCACTGAACATTACTCGCCCAAGCAGAGCTGGTTAGGCTGTTATGTTATCCAGGGCGTTGGTGACTGCAACTATCCTGTCAGACTGTCCGTTCGTAAATTCTAAGCGTTTCACTCTCAGAGTGTTCAGAGCGCAAACTGGACGCTCTGGCTCATCAGTAGGGTTGATCCGAGCGTTCTGACCTCACAGTGGCAGTCAAGCAGCCAAGCTAACTGGCTAACATTGTAAACATTGTAAATAAGAATGTGTTCTTAACTGACTTGCCTGTTAACCTCTCTAGGGTATGTGGGACGGAATCGTCCCACCTACTCAACAGCAAGTGGAATCCTGTGGCGCGTTATTCAAATACCTTAGAAATGCTATTACTTCAATTTCTCAAACATATGACTATTTTACACCATTTTAAAGACAAGACTCTCGTTAATCTAACCACACTGTCCGATTTCAAAAAGGCTTATGGAGAGTACCCAGCCAGAAATAATCAGACACCCATTTTTCAAGCTAGCATATAATGTCACATAAACCCAAACCACAGCTAAATGCAGCACTAACCTTTGATGATCTTCATCAGATGACAATCCTAGAACATTATGTTATACAATACATGCATGTTTTGTTCAATCAAGTTCATATTTATATCAAAAACCAGCTTTTTACATTAGCATGTGACGTTCAGAACTAGCATACCCACCGCAAACTTCCGGTGAATTTACTAAATTACTCACGATAAACGTTCACAAAAAACATAACAATTATTTTAAGATTTATAGATACAGAACTCCTTTATGTAATCGCTATGTCCGATTTTAAAATAGCTTTTCGGCAAAAGCACAATTTGCAATATTCTGAGTAGATAGCCCAGCCATCACGGCTAGCTAATTTGACACCCACCAAGTTTGGCCCTCACCAAACTCCGATTTACTATTAGAAAAATGTGATTACCTTTGCTGTTCTTCGTCAGAATGCACTCCCAGGACTTCTACTTCAATAACAAATGTTGGTTTGGTTCAAAATAATCCATAGTTATGTTCAAATATCCTCTGTTTTGTTCGTGCGTTCAAGACACTATCCGAAGGGTGACGAAGGGTGACGCGCCCGACGCGTTTCGTGACAAAAAATGTCTAAATATTCCATTACCGTACTTCGAAGCATGTCAACCGCTGTTTAAAATCAATTTTTATGCGATTTTTCTCGTAAAAAAGCGATAATATTCCGACCGGGAAACCCTGTTTAAGTTCAAAGATGAAAAAATAAAAACATAGCGTCGCCTCGTGCACGCGCCTCAGTCTCATTGTTCTCTGATCGACCATTATCCAAATGCGGTGCTGTTTTTCAGCCAGGGCCTGCAAAGACATCATTCAGCCTTTTGCCGCCTTCTGAGAGCCTATGGGAGCCGTAGGAAGTGTCACGTTACAGCAGAGATCCTCAGTTTTCAATAAAGAGAGTGTAGAAGCCCAAGAAATGGTCAGACAGGCCACTTCCAGTAAGGAATCTTCTCAGGTTTTTGCCTGCCATATGAGTTCTGTTACACTCACAGACACCATTCAAACAGTTTTAGAAACTTTAGGGTGTTTTCTATCCAAAGCCAATAATTATATGCATATTCTAGTTTCTGGGCAGTAGTAATAACCAGATTAAATCAGGTACGTTTTTTATCCGGCTGTGCAAATACTGCCCCCTACCCTAGAGAGGTTAAACAAAGGTTAAATAAAAAAACATTAAAAAACATTGGCTAGCTTGCTAGCTACTTCCAGACAGACATGAGAGAACACCCCACTGACCATTTTACTCACCCTAGCAGAGCTGGATAGGCTATTTTCATGTCCAAAGTGTTGGTGACTGACTGTGCTAATGGCAACAATTTATTTACGCTTTTTTGCTGACGTTTACTGACACTGGCCATATTCAACGGATGCTGAGTGTTCGTAAATTGTTCAGTTATCCTCTAGGGGCTAGGGGGCAGTATTTTCACGGCCGGATGAAAAACGTACCCAATTTAAACAGGTTACTACTCTGGCCCAGAAATATGCATATTATTAGTAGATTTGAATAGAAAACACTCTGACGTTTCTAAAACTGTTTGAATGGTGTCTGTGAGTATAACAGAACTCATATGGCAGGCAGGCTGAAACACATTAGCGCCTTTGGTAAGTGCTCTATCAGAGGACCATCAGACTGAGGCTCGTGCACGAGGGGATCCCATGTTTTTATTTTCTCTCTCTTTGAACATAAACATGCTTTCCCGGTTTGAATATTATCGCTTTTTTACGAGAAAAATTGCATAAAAATTGATTTTAAACAGCGGTTGACATGCTTCGAAGTACGGTAATGGAATATTTAGAATTTTTTTGTCACAAAATGCGTCGTGCGCGTCACCCTTCTTTAACCTTCGGATAGTGTTTAGAACGCACGAACAAAACAGAGGATATTTGAACATAACTATGGATTATTTTGAACCAAACCAACATTTGTTATTGAAGTAGAAGTCCTGGGAGTGCATTCTGACGAAGAACAGCAAAGGTAATAACATTTTTCTTATAGTAAATCTGACTTTGGTCAGGGCTAAACTTGGTGGGTGTCTAAATAGCTAGCCCTGTGATGCCGGGCTATCTACTTAGAATATTGCAAAATGTGCTTTCACCGAAAAGCTATTTTAAAATCGGACATAGCGAGTGCATAGAGGAGTTCTGTATCTATAATTCTTAAAATAATTGTTATCTTTTTTGTGAACGTTTATCGTGAGTAATTTAGTAAATTCACCGGAAGTTTGCGGTGGGTATGCTAGTTCTGAACGTCACATGCTAATGTAAAAAGCTGTTTTTTGATATAAATATCAACTTGATTGAACAAAACATGCATGTATTGTATAACATAATGTCCTAGGTTTGTCATCTGATGAAGATCATCAAAGGTTAGTGCTGCATTTAGCTGTGGTTTGGGTTTATGTGACATTATATGCTAGCTTGAAAAATGGGTGTCTGATTATTTCTGGCTGGGTACTCTGCTGACATAATCTAATGTTTTGCTTTCGTTGTAAAGCCTTTTTGAAATCGGAGAGTGTGGTTAGATTAACGAGACTCTTGTCTTTAAAATGGTGTAAAATAGTCATATGTTTGAGAAATTGAAGTAATAGCATTTCTAAGGTATTTGAATAACGCGCCACAGGATTCCACTGGCTGTTACGTAGGTGGGACGATTTCGTCCCACTTGTCCTAGAGAAGTTAACATTTCTTGTGGAAGTGGGTGCCCATCTGAGTGCATTCCGCCGAAAATCAGCAAAGGTAAGTAAATATTTAGAACATATTGTTAGAGATTTGGCGACGCCGTGGTTGTATGCAAACTGTATAGCTTAGCATTGAAGGCTAAGTTCTGTACTCAGAATATTGAACGATGTGCTTTTTCCGTAACGTTATTTTGAAATCTGACAAAGTGGTTGCATAAAGGAGTAGATTATCTCTAATTCTTTAAATAATTGTTATAAAATTTTTCAACGTTTATGAGTTCTTCCGTAAATTAAATGTGCCTATTCACCGGGGGTTATGGGGAGAAAACATTTTCTGAATGCCACGCGCCAATGTAAAAATTGGGTTTTTGGATATAAATATAAACTTGATCGAACAAAAAATGCATGTATTGTCTAACATGATGTCCTAGGAGTGTCATCTGATGAAGATTGTCAAAGGTTAGTGCTTAATTTTAGCTGTATATCTGGTTTTGTGATGGCTATCGTGCTTGGACATTTTTTTTTTCTTTGCTGAGGTGCTATGCTAAAATAATCAAATGTTTTTCTTTCACCGTAAAGCCTTTTTGAAATAAGACAATGTGATTGGATTAACGAGTTGAGTATCTTTAAAATGCCGTATAATACTTGAATTTTAATTTTGAGATTATTTTGTTCTGAATATCGCGCCATGCTATCTCACTGGTTGTTGTCCAACCAATCCCATTTGCGGGATTGTAGCCTCAAGAGGATTTATTCTGCACTCTCGCACAATTAGACGAGAGTACTCTGAAATCGGAGTAAATGGTTAGACTGAATTTACAAAGGCACCCGAAATGGTGACTTGCATAAAGGAGTATTTTGTTAAAACATGTAGCTAGTTAGCTAGTTAAACAATGAACCATAATCCCAACTCATGACGTTACTACCCTGCATGAATCTGCAGGTAGCTAACCAACCAGGTTCAATGTTAACTCGCTAACATCAGGCTATAACTAGCCAAGCAAATGGCTCTGAGATACAAATAATAAGATCATTCACACAATTTTTACTTGCTAACAGTACACTTTAACTTGAAATGAAAACGATTGTAAAAATTAAAAGCGTGTAATATCTGAAAATGTAGCTGGCGAGACTATCTTACCCGTACACATCAGGGTTGGATGCTTCTCCCTGTCACAGATGCCATGGTTGCCCTTAGTTTGAAAACGTAATCCAGAGACAGGTGTTTTCTCCATCTCCTTAGCTTTGATACTTGAATTCCACTGATTTCAAAACTCGGTCCTCCAGAAAGTAGAGCAAAACACTTGTGCAGTTTAAAAAAAGGAGCATTAGACAGGATTACCTAGAGATTCTGACCAGCTCAAATGGACAGGAAGCATGCTATATGGCAGACCAATCCCAACTCATCTCTCAGCATGTCCAGCCCACTCATTATCTCAGCCAATCATGGCTAGCGGGAAGGTTGCCGGCTTTCTGAGGCTTTCTGAGGCTAAACCAAGTTTGTTCCAGAAGGCATTTCTGCCAAAAAAAACGCATTGATAAAAAAAAAAATTATGTTCAAATGGCTCTCGTGTAAAGTACTGATGTCATGTGTGCTCCCTCTCCGGCCTCAAGGTCACCAGGCTACTCGTTAGGGCGCACACCTGTCACCAGAGTTATGCGCATAATGACACACACTTGGACTCCATCAACTCCTTGATTACCTGCCCTTTATACACTGCTCAAAAAAATAAAGGGAACACTTAAACAACACAATGTAACTCCAAGTCAATCACACTTCTGTGAAATCAAACTGTCCACTTAGGAAGCAACACTGATTGACAATACATTTCACATGCTGTTGTGCAAATGCAATAGACAACAGGTGGAAATTATAGGCAATTAGCAAGGCACCCCCAATAAAGGAGTGGTTCTGCAGGTGGTGACCACAGACCACTTCTCAGTTCCTACGCTTCCTGGCTGATGTTTTGGTCACTTTTGAATGTTGGCGGTGCTTTCACTCTAGTGGTACCATGAGATGGAGTCTACAACCCACACAAGTGGCTAAGGTAGTGCAGCTCATCCAGGATGGCACATCAATACGAGCTGTGGCAAGAAGGTTTGCTGTGTCTGTCAGCGTAGTGTCCAGAGCATGGAGGCGCTACCAGGAGACAGGCCAGTACATCAGGAGACGTGGAGGAGGCCGTAGGAGGCCCAGCAGCAGGACCGCTACCTCCGCCATTGTGCAAGGAGGAGCAGGAGGAGCACTGCCAGAGCCCTGCAAAATGACCTCCAGCAGGCTACAAATGTGTATGTGTCTGCTCAAGCGGTCAGAAACAGACTCCATGAGGGTGGTATGAGGGCCCAACGTCCACAGGTGGGGGTTGTGCTTACAGCCCAACACCGTGCAGGACGTTTGGCATTTGCCAGAGAACACCAAGATTGGCAAATTCGCCACTGGCACCCTGTGCTCTTCACAGATGAAAGCAGGTTCACACTGAGCACATGTGACAGACGTGACAGAGTCTGGAGACGCCGTGGAGAACGTTCTGCTGCCTGCAACATCCTCCAGCGTGACCGGTTTGGCGGTGGGTCAGTAATGGTGTGGGGTGGCATTTCTTTGGGGGGCTGCACAGCCCTCCATGTGCTCGCCAGAGGTAGCCTGACTGCCATTAGGTACCGAGATGAGATCCTCAGACCCCTTGTGAGACCATATGCTGGTGCGGTTGGCCCTGGGTTCCTCCTTATGCAAGACAATGCTAGACCTCATGTGGCTGGAGTGTGTCAGCAGTTCCTGCAAGAGGAAGGCATTAATGCTATGGACTGGCCCGCCCGTTCCCCAGACCTGAATCCAATTGAGCACATCTGGGACATCATGTCTCGCTCCATCCACCAACGCCACGTTGCACCGCAGACTGTCCAGGAGTTGGCGGATGCTTTAGTCCAGGTCTGGGAGGAGATCCCTCAGGAGACCATCCGCCACCTCATCAGGAGCATGCCCAGGCGTTGTAGGGAGGTCATACAGGCACGTGGAGGCCACACACACTACTGAGCCTCATTTTGACTTGTTTTAAGGACATTACATCAAAGTTGGATCAGCCCGTAGTGTGGTTTTCCACTTTAATTTTGAGTGTGACTCCAAATCCAGACCTCCATGGGTTGATAAATTGGATTTCCATTGATTATTTTTGTGTGATTTTGTTTTCAGCACATTCAACTATGTAAAGAAAAAAGTATTTAATAAGATTATTTCATTCATTCAGATCTAGGATGTGTTATTTTAGTGTTCCCTTTATTTGAGCAGCGTATGTCACTCCCTTCGGTTTCTTCCCCAGTCGTCATTGTTCCTGTTTCATGTCGGTTCGCTGTTTGTGTTTATTGTTTTGTTTATTTATTTATTAAATGTATTCACTCCCTGAACTTGCTTCCCGACTCTCAGTGTACATCGTTACAAGTGACCTGCGACATACAGTGCCTTGCAAAAGTATTCACAACCCTTTTTCCAATTTTTTTTTTTGTATTACAACCTGTAATTTAAATGGATTTTAATTTGGATTTCATGTAATGGACATACACAAAATAGTCCAAATTGGTGAAGTGAAATTAAAAAAATAACTTGCTAAAACATTATTTTTTTTTTATTACGGAAAAAGTGGTGCGTGCATACTGTATGTATTCACCCCCTTTGCTATGAAGCCCCTAAATAAGATCTGGTGCAACCAATTACCTTCGGAGCTTCGGTGGTGTGCCCGAGTGCTGAGAGAGCACGGCTCCTGTCCCAGCCTCGGACGCGTCCACCTCCACTATGAACGCCAAAGAGGGATCCGGATGGGCGAGCAAGGGAGCCGAGGTAAACATAGCTCTTAGGTGCCCAAAAGCCCTGTCCGCCTCAACCGACCACTGCAGACGTACAGGACCCCCCTTCAGCAGTGAGGTAATGGGAGCAGCCACCTGGCCAAAACCCCGGATAAATCTCCGGTAGTAAGTGGCAAACCCTAAAAATCGCTGCACCTCCTTTACCGTGGTGGGAGTCGGCCAATTACGCACGGCTGCAATGCGGTCACTCTCCATCTCCACCCCTGATGTAGAAATGCGATACCCTAGGAAGAAGACGTCCTGCTAAAAGAACAGGCATTTCTCTGCCTTGATGTACAGGTCATGCTCCAACAGTCGTCCAAGTACCTTGCACACCAAGGACACATGCTCGGCGCGTGTAGCGGAGTATATCAGAATGTCATCGATATACACCCCTACACCCTGCCCATGCAGGTCCCTGAAAATATCATCTACAAAGGATTGGAAGACTGATGGAGCATTCATCAACCTGTACGGCATGACGAGGTACTCATAATGCTCTGAGGTGGTACTAAACGCAGTCTTCCACTCGTCTCCCTCCCGGATACGCACCAGGTTGTACACACTCCTGAGATCCAGTTTAGTGAAGAAGCGCGCCCCGTGCATTGACCACAGGAATAATGGGGATCCCTAAACTAAGGGCTCACGCTCTGTCGATAAAGTTCCCAGCTGCGCCTGAATCGACAAGTGCCTTATGCTGAGAATGCGAGGAAAACTCAGGAAAACAAACACTCTCTCCCTTCCCGAGGGAGCTGGGTGAACGGTGGCCAGGTATAAGTCCAGTTGTAGGAGGAACCCCTGGAACTGTGCTGCCGTCCCGTCAGAATCCCTGGGAAGGCAGAGACGCATCCCACTGGAACTGGATCCAGACGGGACGGGTGGAGGTAACCCGGTTGCGCTGGTCGAGGCGCTGGAGAGACTTCCTGTCTCTCCCAGCGGTCCATTTTCTGGACAACGCGATCCGTCATGGCACCGAGATGATGCAGTATTGGTGAGTGTTCCTGGACGCGCTCCTCGACTCCTCTGACCAGGGTACCTGCTCCTGCTGACTCCATGGTAGGTGTGTGATTCTGTCAATGGTGTGCGTACTGGGAGCGGAGTCAGGTGCAGGAGAGCAGAGAGTTGTGAACAGGCGCACACTTTATTTAGGCAGGAGAAACCAACAGACGGACGCCACTGTGTCGAAACCTCCATCCAATATGTCAAAGTGCAAAAACGCACAAACAGTCACAATAATAAAGTACAAACAAATAAACATACCTCGTGATATAAAACACAGAATAAACGCACGCCAGAAATAGCCCATCAAAAATGACACGTAACACGAAACAATTACACACAAAGACATGAGGGGAAACAGAGGGATAAATACATGTAGTGTGATTGGGGAATGAAAACCAGGTGTGCAGGGAACAAGACAAAACAAATGGATAAATGAAAAATGGAGCGGCGATGGCTAGAAAGCCGGTGACGTCGACCGCCGAACGCTGCCCGAACAAGTAGAGGAGCCGACTTCGGCGGAAGTCGTGACACAGTCGGCACCATGAAGACCAAGGAGCTCTCCAAACAGGTCAGGGACAAAGTTGTGGAGAAGTACAGATCAGTGTTGGGTTCTAAAAAAGTATCCAAAACTTTGAACATCCCACGGAGCACCATTAAATCCATTAATAAAAAATGGAAAGAAAATGGCACCACAACAAATCTGCCAAGAGAGGGCCGCCCACCAAAACTCACAGACCAGGCAAGGAGGGCATTAATCAGAGAGGCAACAAAGAGACCAAAGATAACCCTGAAGGAGCTGCAAAGCTCCACAGTGGAGATTAGAGTATCTGTCCATAGGACCATTTTAAGCCGTACACTCCACAGAGCTGGGCTTTACGGAAGAGTGGCCAGAAAAAGACATTGCTTAAAAAAAAAATAAGCAAACACATTTGGTGTTTGCCAAAAGGCATGTGGGAGACTCCCCAAACATATGGAAGAAGGTACTGAGTCAGATGAGACTAAAATGTTGCTTTTTGGCCATCAAGGAAAATGCTATGTCTGGCGCAAACCCAACACTTCTCATCACCCCGAGAACACCATCATGTTTTTCATCGGCAGGGACTGGGAAACTGGTCAGAATTGAAGGAATGATGGATGGTGCTAAATACAGGGAAATCCTTGAGGGAAACCTGTTTCTGGCTTCCAGAGATTTGAGACTGGGACGGAGGTTCACCTTCCAGCAGGACAATGACCCTAAGCATACTGCTAAAGCAACACTCGAGTGGTTTAAGGGGAAACATTTAAATGTCTTGGAATGGCCTAGTCAAAACCCAGACCTCAATACAATTGAGAATATGTGGTATGACTTAAAGATTGCTGTACACCAGCATCCAACTTGAAGGAGCTGGAGCAGTTTTTCCTTGAGGAATGGGCAAAAATCCCAGTGGCTAGATGTGCCAAGCTTATAGAGACATACCCCAAGAGACTTGCAGCTGTAATTGCTGCAAAAGGTGACTCTACATAGTAGTTCTGTTTTTTGTCTTATTTTTTGTTTGTTTCACAAAAAAAAAATATTTTTGCATCTTCAAAGTGGTAGGCATGTTGCGTAAATCAAATTACACAAACCCCCCCTAAATCTATTTTAATTCCAGGTTGTAAGGCAGCAAAATAGGAAAAATGCCAAGGGGGGTGAATACATTCGCAAGCCCCTGTACGCCTAAGTTTCCTGAAACGGGTCACATGTATGTATCTAGTGGGCTAAGCTGTAGCATTAGCAATGTCTTTCAAAAAGGAGACAACTCACAAATGCGGAAAAAATGAAATTTTTATAAATTCTGACAATGAGTCTGAATATGAAAGTCAGGAATCAGATTCTGAGGAGCTGCCACTCCGACCTTGTATCCATTGAGAACCCTGAATCTGAGGACACCTTGCCCAATGACGAAGCCCCAGGTCCCTTTGAAGATGCTGGTGGTGATGGAGACAGACCGATAGTGAATGAAGTACAGGAGGTCTGTTGTAGCTGGAAGGCCGCCAGCCATTTCACCCCTCCTGGCCCTGCAGTTTGTTTTGATGAGTCTCAGTCTGGAGTGCAAAGCTCATTGCCATTTCCCTCTGAGGCAGAGTGCCGTTTCTGACAGAGGAACTGGTGGGAGACATAGTAGAGGAGACCAATCTTTACACCTTGGAGCTACAGGAGAAGAGCGAGCCAGGAGTGAGGGGCAAACTCTAAATGGGTGACAACCACAATTAGTGAAATGTATACCATCCTGGTGACAGTCCTAATGGGAATAGTAAAGAAGAACTCCCTAAGAGAATACTGAAGAACAGATCCAATGTCTGCAACGCCGTTCTTTGCCACCTTATTTTCCCAATACCGCTTCCTAGTTCTGCTGCGATGCCTGCATTTCGTCAACAATGCTGCTGCCAACCTAAATGACCCGTTACACAAAATAATTTATGTTCTTACCAACCTGACATCAGCATTTGGTCAGGTCTTTGTGCCATACAATGACTTACGCATTGATGAGTCCCTGATGTTATGGAAGGGTAGGCTGGCTTTCCATCAATATATTCCCTCCAAAAGGCACAGGTTTGGGGTCAAGTTCTTTGTTATGTGCGACGTGAAGACATGATTTGTCCAGGACATTATAGTCTACACAGGGTCCACCCCTGATATCCATTTTTATGAGGGTCTTGGGGTGTCCGGGTCCACGGTGATGACCATGCTGGCAATTGGTACAGCAGTCCCCACACTCTTCCAGCATCTGCTCTCCAACAGCACAGGGGCCTATGGCACACAGTCAGGTTGAACAGAAATGGGATGCCGGCATTCGGATGAAGGAAGATGCAGAGAGGGGAAGTGGAGTTCAAGGAGAATGGTTAACAGCTGGCAGTAAAGTGGCATGACAAACGAGATGTCCATGTGCTCTCCACTGTCCATACAGCAACCATGTTGGCCACAGGGAAGGTGGACCACCTGACGGGAGAGAGAAAGCTCAAACCAGACTGTGTGCTTGACTATAACCTCAAAATGGGAGCAGTGGACAAGGGGGACATGAACAGCTTTGTGGAATGCGCTCCGAAAACTACCAAGTGGTATAAGAAGATATTTTTCCATCTGATTGACACTGCTGCCCTCAATGGCCTCATAGTTCACAGCCAACTAACAGGTGAGATAATTACTGAACAAGGGATTTTTTGTAATTGGATGTACAGTTCACATACAGTTCCATTATATGCCTTTAGAGATGGGGGGTGTAAATGCAGTTGTTCATATTAAATATGGGTTATGCATATTCATAAGTTCTTGCAGTTTTTTTTTCATCTAGTAAAAAATGTTGTTGTTTAACCACCACTTCCATAAAATAGATGACAATTACATATAGGCCAATGTGATTTCTTGCTGTGTTTTCATCCAGTAAAACAGTTAAGGAGTGTACGTTCAAACAATATGTTGCTAGCAAAAGCTGGCCTCAATCATCAGCTTGAAAATGTCCAGCTCCAGTTATGATATTGGCAAATAATGTTCAATACTTTGTGTGTGTGGTTTCTGAAGTACAGAATAAAAAATTATTATTAGTAATTAGAATACAATATCAGGATATGGCAATAAAACAATTAAAGTAACATAACCCTGCTATAAAAAATTATACATTTCACAAAATCACAGATATGAGTTATATAACGTAAGAAACAGTAACTGTTGCGCTCCACAAGGGGGAAGGGCAGAACAGAGCTATGCTAAACAGGCCAAATGAAAACAAACCATGGTCATAAGATCAAGGTATCTTCAGAAGACAACAAGCTAATACTTCTGAAGCAATTAGCATTGTTTTACAGAGCTAGCTACATAAGCACAATTGAGTATCACACCATAAAGGTCAAGCAATAAGTACCTTGCGTGTCCGTGGTTATAAAGAATACACACAAATGTATTATGGTCCAAAGATAGTGAGCTACAGTAGAAACGACATACAGAAACTATAATAACGTAATAAGGTACTTACTTTCATAGAAACGCACACGTCCAAAGTTATCATCATGTAGTAAGGAAAACAACAATGAAGGCAATGTGGGGACCAGACAGAAAATGTGAAACAGTTTGTGCAGATCCTGTTCTGACTGGAGATGTGCAAATGTCTGAATACTTGATCTGCGGAAACAATGGGGAAGTGCTTGGGGAAGTTTGTCTGGCTCAGTAAAGCCAAAAATTATAATTGTCCACAAAAGTGAAATGGCCTACTTTTATGAGGAGGCGGAACACACAATTCAAACTGTTGTTCGAAATCATTTGAAATTGACAAGTTGAAAACGGCTAGAAATTAAAGCAGGCAGCATGTCTTGGTCTGATGGCAGCGAGGATTAACTGTCATGTTGCGTAACAATCACATTTTGGAACAGTGAGCACATTCTGACATCATGTGCATAAAAAAAACTTACACTGGGGCAACCGTTAGAGGTATTTAGAACACACATGTGAAAAGGTTAAAGACCGGAGAGACAGGCGGAAAACATCTTCGCAAACATGTCTCACTTGGCTTAAGTTTATACAGTGCCTTCAGCAAGTATTCATACCCCTTGACTTATTCCACATTTTGTTGTGTTACAGCCTGAATTCAAAATGGATTTAATGTTTTTCTCTCACCCACCAAATACAATACCCTATAATAACAAAGTGAAAACATAATGTTCAGGTCTTGCCAAAGATTTTCAAGTAGATTTAAGTCAAAACTAACTCAGCCACTCAGGAACATTCACTGTTTTCTTGATAAGCAACTCCAGTGTAGATTTGGCCTTGCGTTGTGGGTTAATGTCCTGCTGAAAGGTGAATTCTTCTCCCAGTGTCTGGTGGAAAGCAGATTGAACCAAGTTTTTCTCTAAGATTTTGCTATGCTTATCTCCATTCTGTTTATTTTTTATCCTGAAAAACTCCATCTCTTAACAATTACAAGCATACCCATAACATGATGCAGCCACCACTATGCTTGAAAGTATAGAGAGTGGTACGCAGTAATGTTTTGTATTTGCCCCAAACATAACACTTTCTATTCAGGACATGTTTTGCAGTATTACATTAGTGCCTTGGATGCATGTTTTGGAATATCTTTATTTTGTACAGGCTTTCTTGTTTTCACTCTGTAAAATTAGGTTAGTATTGTGGAGTAACTACAATGTTGTTGATCCATTCTCAGTTAACTAACTAACTGTTTTAAAGTCACCATTGGCCTCATGGTGAAACCCCTAAGCAGTTTCCTTCCTCTGAGTAAGAAAGAAAGGACACCTGTATCTCTGTAGTGACTGGGCGTGTTGATACAGCATCCAAAGTGTAATTAATAACTTCACCATGCTCAAAGGGATATTCAATGTCTGCTTTTTTTACCCATTTTCCAATAGGTTCCCTTCTTTGTGACACATTGGAAATCATGTTAAACACTATTATTACACACAGAATCCATGCTACTTATTATTTGACTTGCCCATTTTTATTTAGGCTTGCCATAACAAGGGGTTGAATACTTATTGACTCAAGACATTTCAGCTTATCATTTTAATGAATTTGTATACATTTAGAAAAACATAATTCCACTTTGACATTATAGGGTATTGTCACGCCCTGACCTTAGACTTCCTTTTATGTCTCGTCTCTATTGTGGTTTGGTCAGTGCGTGAGTTGGGGTGGGCATTCTATGTTCCCTATCTATGTTTTGTATTTCTGTGTTTTGGCCTGGTATGGCTCTCAATCAGGGACATCGTTGTCGCTGATTGGGAGCCATACTAGGTAGCCCTTTTTCCACCTGTCTGTGTGGGAAGTTATTTTTGCATTGCTGGGAGAAGCCTGCGAAACTGTTTGTTCGTTGTGTTACTTCTTGTTTTGGTTTTTTGCTGGTTCACCGTTTATATTAAAATATGATGAACCCAACCCACGCTGAGCCTTTGTCTCATTCCAACAACGGACGTTACAGGTATTGTGAGTTGCCAGTCTCAATTGAATCAATTTTAAATTCAGGCTGCAACACAAAATGTGGAAAAAGTCAAGGGGTGTGAATACTTTCTGAAGGCACTGCACCTGGAAAACTTTACTTGCTTACATGTCCCAGAAGAAAACTACTCAGAACTGCAATAAATACAGTATGCATGACTGACGGTGAACGCTGTATTTCTCCTGATTGTCTAATTTAGTTGTTAAAAAAATAAGCTAATCAAAGCTGTGTTATCTGAGTGATGAGATGTTGACACGCCGGGTCTTTGTCTCCATTTGAGGAAGTAAAAACAAAATCAATTAAACTGTGATGACTCCCACACTCGACTGCAATCTTCTCAATGTTTCTACAAATCTTCAGAATAAATGTGAGGAAATTAGAAGGCAATTCCACATTAAGTGGTCCTGGATATGAAACAATAATAAAGCACCTTATTTCAAATCCGAAATCACCTTTTATTGTTTTGGTTTATTTCATGTTGTAGGCCTAGATATAAACAGATAAAAGCTGACTTGCAGGACCAAAATGTGTTTTTTGTTTTACGATTAAATTGTAAAATGCAATTTGCCATGTTTATGCTGTATGCTTTACTGTAGGTATCGACAAGATTGGAGTGTTAATTATACACAATATATACACACAAAAGCATCCTCGGTATCCTCGGTTGCAACACTCACTACCGAGTTCCAAACTGCCTCTGGAAGCAACGTCAGCACAATAACTGTTTGTCTGGAGCTTCATGAAATGGGTTTCCATGGCAGAGCAACTGCACACAAGCTTAAGATCGCCATGCGCAATGCCAAGCGTCGGCTGGAGTGGTGTAAAGCTCGCCATCATAGGACTCTGTAGCAGTGGAAATGCGTTCTCTGGAGTGATGAATCACGCTTCACCATCTGGCAGTCCGACAGACGAATCTGGGTTTGGGGGATGCCAGGAGAACGCTACCTGCCCGAATGCATAATGCCAACTGTACATTTGGTGGAGGAGGAATAATGGTCTGGAGCTGTTTTTCATGGTTCGGTCTAGGCCCCTTAATTCCAGTGAAATCTTAACACTACAGAATACAATGACAATCTGGACGATTCTGTGCTTCCAACTTAGTGGAAACAGTTTGGTGAAGGCCCTTTCCTGTTTCAGCATGACAATTCCCCTGTGCACAAAGCGAGGTCCATATAGAAATGGTTTGTCAAGATCGGTGTGGAAGAACTTGACTGGCCTGCACAGAGCCCTTACCTCAACCCCATCAAAGACCTTTGGGATGAATTGGACCGCCGACTGCGAGACAGGCCTAACATCAGTATCCGACCTCACTAATGCTTGTGGCTGAATGGAAGCAAGTCCCCGCAGCAATGTTGCAACATCTGGTGGAAAGCCTTTCCAGAAGAGTGGAGGCTGTTATAGCATCAAAGGGGGGACCAACTCTATATTAAAATGGCCATGATTTTGGAATGAGATGTTCGACAAGCCAGTGTCCACATGAGTATAATCAATTTACAAGCGTTAGCTATTGAAAGTATTATTATATTGTTTTAACCTAAATCAAAAACAGTTTTTTTAACAGAAACGGAACTGACATCAAAAAGCACTAATCGCTCAGCACTATTATGGAAGCTTAAGTAATAGCTAACGCCTGTAGATTGATTATACCCATGGGCGGAACATAAAATCAACACTCCAATCCTCCCGATACCTACTATGAACCAAATACTGGTATTTTAAAACTGTTTTCAGCAATACTGTCCCTCTACACTTGAATTAGTATTATATTATTAATTAATACATATTAAACCTTTTCTGTATAATACATCATGCTTTTTGAGGTCGGTTCCGTTTGTTCGGTAAAAAACTAAAAAACCCGGTTTCCGATTTCAGTGATGATACTTAAAATTATTTTAGAGCGTTTTTATTGAAATTCTAAAGCCAAATATTGAGAACATTAAATTGCCAAAACATTGAAAACATTCTATTGTCTTCTAACTTTTTAAATGTGATTTTCTATTATTTTATTCCTTAGTAATCATAACCAAAAATAAATCAACAATTTGGTTAATCGCTCAGTACTATTCCACAATGATGGAATTACCCTACACACAGCCATTTCATTGAGCGCAAGTATTCAGTTAATTGGTGTGGCAAATGTTTACATATCTCGGCAATTAGCTCAGTGTTGACGCTAGTATCAATACAAGCAGTCTCATAGTCCAATGTTCTCATTATTATGCAACCAGCAGCAACGTAAATTGCGCCAAAGAATGAAAAAAAAATATATTTCCACAGAACAGAAGGAAAGAAAAACAGCGAGCGTAAGCATCTCTCGCTCGCTCTTTTCACTTCTCTCCCAAAGGCACCAGGTAAGATTAGACAAAACTAGATGAAGACCTTCATGTGGAGATTCTGTTGATCTGACTAGTTTAAATTGTCTTCTATTATCAGGAGCGCCAGCGGTGACACATTTTTCCTTCACCCGTAGTGTAGGGTCATAAAAGCCTAGCTTCCCATGCCAACACATGACATCTGTTGTTTATGTATCACTGGCTAACGCTAGCGACCAGGGGACAGGGGGTGAGACTAGTCCCGCAGCCATGGAATAGGTCTGCCAACCCAGCAGCAGCCAGATCTGTGCCTCTCTCCCTCTCTATCGTCTCGCTCTCTCAGCCTATCTGTCCCTCTCCCTCCCTCCACCCTGACAGCCTGTTCCTGTCATCCTCATCCAAAACTCCACAGCACTAATATGTAAATAGTGGCCAAAGGACCATATCAGGCTTTGTGCGTTGTAGGCTGACTTGTTGAGATTGCAGAGTAGCTGCTTGATATTGCCTTGTCAGCTGCCTGCTTCAAGCTCTTAATGTTTTTGGAAATGGCCTTCTTCTTGAGTGTCATGCTCTACACTCTTAGAATTAGTGGTAACTCGAGAAACCCTGGAGATCTTCAAGGAACCCCTGGGGTTCCTCAAGGAACCATTGCTAGTCAATGATTCATATTTGCACCTTCTGTTAGTTGAGGGGTTCTTTAAATGGTTCAAGGAAGCAACGGGTTCCTGGAGGATCCCTGGAGTGGAGACGTGGCTTAGTAGGGGCATGGCTTTAAGATATACTGTATTTTTTGATGTTGAGTTTCTGTTCTGTTGTATTGTCATCACATGTTAAGGTTGCACACAGACAGTTTTGTAGCTTCAATGATGCTATCAGAGGCATAGGAGTTCCTCAAGAGCCTACGCAAATCCTAAAGTTGGAATAGTTACCACTTTCTTACTGTATTATATTAGAATATATAATATGCATAAATAGTCAAAGAAAATGTTCATTTGCAGTGTACAAACTGCCTAATGAAGACCTAAGGGTCGAAACGTTGTTAAAAATAAATATCACCTGGAAGCATGAGCAGCAGTGTGCGGCGTTTTCCTTTCTGTTTTCCATGAGTTTGCTTACAACTCCAGCACCTGGTTGAGAGCATTATAGAAAAACCATGAAATAACAAATATGGAATAATTTTTCAAAGTAGCCACGCTTTGCACACTCTCAACCAGCTTAATTAGGTAGTCACTTGAGATGCATTTCAATTAACAGGTGTGCCTTGTTAAAAGTTAATTATATATTTTCTTTCTTAATTAGTTTGAGCCGATCAGTTGTTTTGACAAGGAAAAGGTGGTAAACAGAACTTAGCCCTCTTTGGTAAAAGTCCAAGTTAAAATAAGCAAAGAGAAACGACAGTCCATCATTACTTTAAGCCATGAAGGTCAGTCAATGCGGAACATTTCAAGAACTTTGAAAGTTTCTTCAAGTGCAGTGGCAAAAAACATCAAGCACTATGATGAAACTGGCCCTCATGAGTACCGCCACAGGAAAGGAAAACCCAGAGTTACCTCTGCTGTAGAGGATAAGTTCATTGGAGTTAACTGCACCTCAGATTGCAGCCCAAATAAATGCTTCAGAGTTCAAGTAACAGACACACCTCAACATCAACTGTTCAGAGGAGAATGCATGAATCAGGCCTTCATGGTTGAATTGCTGCAAAGAAACCACTACTAAAAGGACCCTGATAATAATAAAGAAGAGACTTGCTTGGGCCAAGAAACACGAGCATTGGACATCTGAGTCCAAATTTGAGATTTTGGGTTCCAACCGCTGTGTCTTTGTGAGACACAGAGTAGGTGAATGGATGATCTCTGGGTGTGTGGTTCCCACCGTGAAGCATGGAGGAGGTGTGATGGTGTGGGGGTGCTTTGATGATGACACTGTCTGTGATTTATTTAGAATTCAAAGCACACTTAACCAACATGGCTACCACAGCATTCTGGACAATGAACCAAAACACACCTCCAGGCTGTGTAAGAGCAATTTTACTAAGAAGGAGAGTGATGGAGCACTGCATCAGATGACCTGGCCTCCACAATGAGCCGAGCTCAACCCAATTGAGATGGTTTGGGATGAGTTGGACCGCAGAGTGAAGGAAAAGCCGCTAGCAAGTGCTCAGCATGTGTGGGGACTCCTTCAAGATAATTGGAAAAGTATTCTTCATGAAGCTGTTTGAGAGAAAAGGCAAAGGGTGGCGACTTTGAAGAATCTCAAATATATATTTTGATTTGTTGAACACTTTTTTGGTTACTACATCATTCCATATGTGTTATTTCATAGTTTTGATGTCTTCACTATTATTCTACAATGTAGAAAATTGTAAAAAATAAAGAAAAACCCTTGAATGAATAGGTGTTTTCAAACTTTTGACTGGTACCACACACACACACACACACACACACACACACACACACACACACACACACACACACACCACACACACACACACACACACACACACACACACACACACACACACACACACACACGGCCAAAAATATTGATATATAACTTTTTTCAAATAATGCACCATTTCTTCCCTAAAACTGTTGAAATTATAACAGATTTTGGTATCCACATATGTATGTCTTCAGTGTGCAGTTGAACAAAACAAAAATCTGAGTAATTGACTAAATCTTAGCTAATTCCACAAAGAAATCCTGAAATGTCCCAGACAATATTTTTGGCACCTTCTAGAAGTAGTTAGATTTCAAGCAGGTGATTCTCATTTACTTGGAATTGAATTCACCTGTGCTGAGTGGAAGGTGCCTGCAGTATAAAAGTCACGTATTCAACCAGTTTGAATAGAGAAAAGGACACATTATCCTGTTTTGTGTCACTGTGTGTACCACAATGAGCATGGACAAAATAAAGAAAACCAGAGAATTATCTGAGGTCAGACAAGATTGTAGCCAAGCATTGACAATCTCAAGGCTACAAGTCCATCACCAGAGACATTGATGTTCCTGTTGTTTCCACCATACGTAATGTTATCAAGAAGGTTAAGGCCCATGCCACTATAGCCAACCTCACTGGACGTGGCCGCAAGAGAAAGCTTGATGGAAAATTGCAGCGAAGGATTGTTCGAATGGTGGAAAAAGCACCTCGGTCAACTGCCACACAGATTCAAGCTGACCTTCAGACACAAGGTACGACAGTTTCAACTCGCACCACCCGATGACAACTCAATGAAAGGGGGTTATATGGTAGGAGACCCAGGAGGACCCCACTGCTGAGAGAAAGACATAAGAAAGTCCAACTGCAATTTGCCAAAACACACCTGAACATGCCAAAAATCCTTCTGGGAGAATGTCCTGTGGACAGATGAGACCAAATTAGAGATTTTTGGAAAAGCACACCATCTCTGTTTACAGAAAACAAAATTAAGCTTTCAAAGAAAATAACACCTTTCCTACAGTTAAACATGGAGGAGGTTCAGTGATGCATTGGGGTTGCTTTGCTGCCTCTGCCATTGGGTGCCTTGAACGTGTGCATAGCATCATGAAATCAGGTGAATACCAAGGTATTTTGGAGCGCAATGTTGGACCCAATGTCAGAAAGCTGGGTCTACGTCGAAGGAGGACAATGACCCCAAACACACTTCAAAAAGCACCCAGGAATGGTTCAAGACAAAACGCTGGACTGTTCTGAAGTGGCCAGCAATGAGTCCAGATCTAAATCCCATTGAAAACTTGTGGAGAGATCTGAAAACAGCAGTTAGGAGAAGGCACCCGTCTAATCTGGGAGAACTGGAGCAGTTTGCACAAGAGTAGATTTCCAAAACACTATTTGCACCAATATTTCAAATTTGTGTTTTTTCATCAGGAATGATTGCTTATGGGTGCATTCATAGATTTTAGATATTCAAATTAGTTTTGCTATATATCCATTGTTTAGCTGAAATGGAATGTTTGTATCCTGTATATTTGACTCTGAAATTTAGTTGCCCCCCCCCCGGTATCTTAAAATGAATGCACTAACTAAGTTGCTTTGGATAAGAGCGTCTGCTAAATGAGATTTTCACAAATATATACTTTTTACAGTTCTTATATGTAGTTATGTTACATTTGACTGTGTACAACCTAGCAGTTCTACTTATTTGTGAAAGTCAGAGTCAGAGTTGTGCTACAATATTAACAAGATTGCATCTGAAATGGTAACATTGATCATTGAACAACCCAATGCCATGATTAGATAGTGAAAAAGTCAAGTTAATACTGAACCAATCCAACTCTTTGAGCTAGTAATGTTGGTAACACTAAGCAGGAATTCAGTTTACAAAACAGGTTGAAATTACATCATAATGACATCACTTCAACCAGTTTCTGGTTGTAATGACCTTATTTCGCTTGGATGGACCAGTGCCGCACCAATCCTACACTGTTGAGCCACAGACCTGAGATCAAATACTATTTAAAATCATTTCAAATACTTTAGCTGGGCTTGATTAAACTTGCATTGCACAATGGAACCAATAGAATAGTTGTTTATGTGCGAACCCGCCCATCTGGCATTCTCAAGCATTTACGTCATTTACGTCAAGCAAACAGTAGAAGTATATCAACAATTGAAGATAGTATTTGAACCCAGGTCTGCTGAGCCACAGCAAACCAGGTAGGGATACGCATCTGCTGCCGTGGACAAATTAAATGGGGATTAATTATCAGAACGATGCTCCCCGGAGCTTCCTTGTTCAACACCAAGAATAGCACCATGACATACCAGGTGTAACCCTGCTGTCACAGACACACACAGTAATATAAATAACACTATGAAACCAGAAGGTGTGATCTTGCTGCTAGCTCTAGGTGAAGGAGACCGTTTCTGTTTCCATTCTTAACAAACTGAAGTCTGAATAGGAGGCCTGGTTAAATACTATTCCTTCAGGCATCTTATGTCAGCATTGTAAAATTATACTGTATACATGTAATGGACAGGCTTTCTGTGTTTGTTGTGATTGCGGAACAGACCATAGTAAACAAGATGCTGCTGCTACTGCTGCTACTACTAAACGGCGGGCAGGGAAGCGCACCCGGGTCGCTGGCGTGATCACGCCCAGTTCGCCACTGACTGTGTTGTTGTTGACAAATCGTGTTTTACTAGCCTGAGGTATAATACAAAAATGTTAAAAAATTCGAGTTAATTATGTGATTGGTGTAGGCTTATCTTTGCCTGACGTTTTTGATAGTCATGTGGTTCTCTCTCGGACATGGAGCTGTGTTTATTAGCTGCAGGAACTGTTTATTTTGCTTTATTCTGGGACAATGTGGACCACCCAGACTTTCAATGTAGCAACTGGTTGCTTGCAGAGGACTACAGCGGTGAAGTGGCTACTCTTGGCAAACAAGTAGCGAACCTACACAAGCTACTAGGGAATTCACGCCCACCTACTTTTTCCTCTCTTCCTTCCCAGTTGCCAGAAGCCGCTACAGAAAAGACTACAGAAAAGACAAATGCCAATGGGGGTGGTGTTGTGGTCTATTAAGAACATTCCTGTAAAGCTTAAAGAGGATCTCATGTTCTGTTAGGGCTAGGGGGCAGTATTTGCACGGCTGGATAAAAAAAATGTACCCGATTTAATCTGGTTACTAATCCTACCCAGTAACTAGAATATGCATATTCGTATTATATATGGATAGAAAACACTCTAAAGTTTCTAAAACTGTTTGAATGGTGTCTGTGAGTATAACAGAACTCATTTGGCAGGCAAAACCCTGAGACATTTTCTGACAGGAAGTGGATACCTGATGTGTTGTATTACCTTTAAACCTATGCCATTGAAAAACACAGGGGCTGAGGAATATTTTGGCACTTCCTATTGCTTCCACTAGATGTCCCCAGCCTTTACAAAGTGTTTTGAGTCTTCTGGAGGGAGATCTGACCGAACAAGAGCCATGGAACGATGATGGCCCATTAGACACCTGGCGGGCGAGTTCATGTTGGGTACCCTCGTTCCAATACGTTATAAAAGAGTATGCATTCGTCCACCTTGAATATTATTCATGTTCTGGTTAAAAAAGGCCCTAATGATTTATGCTATACAACGTTTGACATGTTTGAACGAACGTAAATATATTTTTTCCCCTCGTTCATGAAGTGAAGTCCGGCGGGCTTAGATCATGTGCTAACAAGACAGAGATTTTTGGACATAAATGATGAGCTTTTTTGAACAAAACTACATTCGTTATGGACCTGTGATACCTGGAAGTGACATCTGATGAAGAGAATCAAAGGTAATGGATTATTTACATAGTATTTTCGATTTTAGATCTCCCCAACATGACGTCTAGTCTGTATCGCAACGCGTATTTTTCTGGGCGCAGTGCTCAGATTATTGCAAAGTGTGATTTCCCAGTAAGGTTATTTTTAAATCTGGCAAGTTGATTACGTTCAAGAGATGTAAATCTATAATTCTTTAAATGACAATATAATATTTGACCAATGTTTTCTAATTTTAATTATTTAATTTTTGGTGCTGACTTGACTGCCGGTTATTGGAGGGAAACGATTTCCTCAACATCAATGCCATAGTAAAACGCTGTTTTTGGATATAAATATGAACTTGATAGAACTAAAAATGCATGCATTGTCTAACATAATGTCCTAGGAGTGTCATCTGATGGAGATTGTAAAAGGTTAGTGCATCATTTTAGCTGGTTTTATGGTTTTGGTGACCCTGTCTTTGAATTGACAAAACATTACACACAACTCTTGTAAATGTACTGTCCTAACATACTCTAAATTTATGCTTTCGCCGTAAAACCTTTTTTAAATCGTAAAACGTGGTTAGATTAAGGAGATGTTTATCTTTCAAAGGGTGTAAAATTCAAATTTGCCGCTCTTGAAATGCACCTGCTGTTGATGGAGTGCACCACGGGTGGGACGCCTGCGTCCCACCTAGCCCATAGAGGTTAAACGTTGTTGAAGTAATATGGCTACTGGTTCATCTGCCTCACCTAAAGCCCATTCTTGTGGGAAGCTGCTATAGACCACCAAGTGCCAACAGTCAGTATCTGGATAATACTCCAAATCCATCGGATGAAGTGATCAGCCATATCTAGGAAAACCAAAGTTCCAAAGGCTGGGCCTAATATAGTGTATGAGAGTCTTGTAGTGATTCCTATGTTGGTGATGTAAAAAATATGTGTTGGTCTGTGGTGTGTAATGAGGAACAACCAGACGCTGCACTTGACACATTTATGAAATTGCGTATTCCACTTACTAATAAGCATGCGCCTATTAAGAAAATGACTTTTAAAAAAATAAAAAAATGAAATAATCCCTGTGGATTTATGAGGAATTGAAAAATGGTATGGTTGAGAGGGATGAGGCAAAAGGAATGGCTAATAAGTCTGGCTGCACAACAGATTGACAAACATACTGCAAATTGAGAAATCATGTGACTAAAGTGAATAAAATAAGAAACTATACTACGACAAAGATAAATGATATAAAGAATGATAGTAATTGTTGGAGCAACTTAAATTATATTATGGCGAAAAATGCAAACTTACAAAACCCACTAATATTGACAACTATTTACATTATTTGTTCATTGGCAAGATTAGCAAATTTAGGCATGACATGCCAGCAACAAACTCTGACGCTACACATCCAAGTATAACTGACCAAATTATCAAAGACACAAGCACTGTGAGTTTGAATTCTGTAAAGTGAGTGTGGAAGAGGGGAGTTTTTTTTGTCTATCAACAAATTCAAACCACCGGGGTCTGACAACTTGGATGACTGAGGATAATTGCGGACGACTTTGCCACTCCTATTTGCCATATCTTCAATCTAAGCCTACTAGAAAGTGTCTGCCCTCAGGCCTGTAGGGAAGCAGAAGTAATTCCACCACCCAAGAATAGTAAAGCCCCTTTACTGGCTCAAATAGCCAACCAATCAGCCTGTTACCAACCATCTCTTCACAATCCCCAAGTCAATAACAGACTATGGGAGGTGTAAAGTATTACATAGAGCCATGGCTACATGGAACTCTATTCCTCATCAGGTAACTGATGCAAGCAGTCGAATCAGATTTTTTTTTTTAAACGGATAAAAATTCACCTTATGGAACAGCAGGGACTGTGAAGACACACACACACACACACACACACACACACACACACCCCCCGACATGCATACGCACACACACGCTAGAACACACACTCACACTGTAATATTGCTGTATTATACATTTTGTATTGTAGATATAACATTATTACACCACAATATGATGTACTGTTTAATATTTTCTTTCATGTGTGATTTAAGTGCCTTAATGTGTTTGGACTGCATGGAGAGCAGCTTCTGCCTTGCCAGCAGCTAATGGGGATCCCTAATAAATACAAATGCAAAATAAAGGCCCTACACATTGCGCCAATAGGGTTAACCCACTTGGTGGGTATTGTAACATGGCTCGTATAGTGAGTATCGCCCGTGGTTTGACTACTCAGCCCCCTCATACGTCCGGCCTGTGCGTTATGATGGCCCCACAGCTGCCATCCCACTTCTGACACCAACGTAGCAACCAGGAGGGGCAGGGAAGTGAACCCGGGTCACTGCATTGCACCAAGAGAGTTTACCCACATGGTTGGAATTGTAACATGGTTCATATAGCCAGGATCGTTACAATACATTGGTTATGTAATGATGATGATTAGTTCAGCATCTGTTACCAACAGTTTACCTAAAATATTCTGGATAATCTTACAACCACAGTCAGAGCTTGGGTAACCTACATCTTACAAATTCAATTAGTTTACCAAACGTTCTCATGATTCCACGCCCAAATAAAATATTTCTGCAATTCACTGATAAATAAAACAATGATCTATCAATCAATTAACAAACAAATAGAGAAAATAAGTATACATTACCTCGAAATAAGAAGGCTTTGCTATTTTTGTGAAGCCCTGCCACTTGGGTAATTCCATATGTTGCATTTCCGAAGTCAAGTTCATTGATGATATCTATCTGGTCATCGGGATCTATTCCAAAACCGAAAACTGTAGGGGGGAAATATTATTTAGCCATTGTCACACATTGGGTGCACAGTTACTGTCACACATCCTCCCACCTATACGATGTGTATAACGTACATAAGCAAGGCACTTCTTTAATGGTTGAGTTTGAGCATCAAACTTCAGCCTCTGCGTGATACAACGAACTGCAACACAGTCAAATACATGGGGATTGAATTCATGCAATTTCAAAGCACCTTCACCTAGGTACAGTGGCAATCACATCAGAGACAAAACGCGTAAATTGCATGGCACTAGACATCAGATAAGTATAATGGCAGATGACTTTAAATGAAAGTCTATATACTCCAAATATTGGACTTATTGTTGCGCGGGAACAAATTGACTGCTGCATCGACCTGTGTGAGACCTGTCATTTGTATAGGGACTTTTGCGCGTTCTACAGATGTGGTTTGACAGAACAACATACCCTACGTTTTAGGAGATGATAACTATGCTATTTATCTGTACTATAAAACGAATTACAAAAATATGATTTATAAATGAGGGGCAAATTGATACAAAAAAAATGGATTAATAAAAACATCTACAAGGGACAAACGAACAAAAATCCGATCGAGGTGCTTATCGGGCTATGGAGAAGGAGAGGGTGCGCAATAAACAACTATGCTGACAGAGCTGATAATGACACCTAAAACAATAGGTAAACTAACTGCATATGTCCCCGTGTGACACTTACCTGGTTTCGCAATGAGCACTACGGATAACAAAGCCACGTAAATATCCATGTGTGTGAAGTTGCACTGTACAGTTTCCTCAGAAATGTCAGACGTCGACCGCTTCGCTGGCAATACACTTGCTCGAGTCTGTCTCGTAAACTGCGCTCGTCTCACCGGTGCTGGGTGCAGAGGCTCGGAGCGTTCCACATCATGGAAATAGGGGTTCTGTCGGTGCGCACGTAAATTCTCTTGAATTTACTCTAATTTACTCTACGGTTGCCATCTATTCAATAAGTGATGTTATTCACAAAGCTGGAATAAATCCACATTAGTGAACCTCCTGAATTGAAATTAATCTGTAGACGATATTTTTGCACGGCGAAAATGAATCTTAATCCTCCCCTTCAGTGACCATAGACACGTCCAATTCTGGAGGTGACAGGTTTTTGAAGAAAGTCAACTGGGGGACCTGTAATAAGAGTTGGGATTATAACAAGTAGGCTACACATGAATCATGTGAATCATCATCTCTTACATAGCCTTTGCTCTTTTTTTGAAGATAATCAGATGCAGCCTTTTGCACAACAGAATAGGCCTATGATAATGAACCTAAAATGAATCGAATCAACCAGATGTATTTAACCAGCTCATAGTCAGGTCCTCATGAATGTGTCTTTTATTCGGGACTTCACGCTGTTAGACTACATTCAATCCATAAATCCCCGACATGTGTCCATCTCCTTTCTCGACCTCCCTCTAACTCGATCAATCTCTCTCACCCCTAGGTTACTGAGGGCTTTTTATAAGCACGGGTACTCCAACCTATCTTCCTCCTGGTAGCTGTCTTTGTTGGATACCATTAATCACGCTCCTTGCTTCTCCATTATGTCTTGTTTTGCACGCTTTGTACAAAATAATAAAATGCAGTACTACAGGATATTTCTTAACGTAGCTCTTTATTAGTTAGCTACAACTTGCATGTTCACGTATCTCCAACCATGATCAACTGACTATGACCTAACCATCTGGGTGGTCTTAACCAATCATAGCACAGTATGATACGGCAGTAAAATGCATCCAATATGTTCACACATATGAATATTACATCCCCCTTCTTTTAAAACAATTTTTTTTTTTTTTACATATTCTAAGCGTTTCATTTGAATACATGCTCTGTAGTTTGAACTCAAGGTAAGTAACCATTTATATTGCATACTACACCAACTGAATCAACATAGACTCTGAAACAATGATCCAACATACTGTTACTTTTCGAACAAGGGATTCTCAGCAACTCAGCTTTCACTGTAGAAATGACATCTTAACATTTCAAACAAATACAATACCAAACATTTCAAGTGAACTGTCAATAACAAGTTTACAGTTTGGAACTCTTTTAGGGCAGCGATCTGCCTACACCCTTTGACATTTCACAGATCTAGCACAGCTCTGGGCTTGACCTCTCTTCCTGACCTTGTGTGATATGATGCTGAGCATGCTTCTGTGTCAGTCAACAGTTCTTGTGGTGTTGCAGGTAAGTATGGTGTATGTTGTGCTGTGTGTGTGTTTAGTCCATCACGTTCTCTTTCAGGGGAACAGTTCATCTCATCAGTGTGTTGTTCTTTTGTGTTCAGTAGGTGACGACGATTGCGGCGGTACACGGCTCCTTCTGGGGTGCGGACGTGACATGAATGTTCAGTTTCAGCTGGCTGGATGACGACTGCTGGCTTCCAGAGGCCATGCTCCTGGATTCTAGCTGACCTGTCGTAGTATCGCTTTTGTTGTCTCTGTGCACATTTTTCATGCATTTCCTTGTAGCTGACGACCTCAGGTTGCAGCTGCTGGTTGGTGCTGGGATGGTTTGAGCAAAGTCTGCGGCTCATCAACAGCTGGGCTGGTGATTTGAAGTTGTCAACTGGAGTGTTGCGGTATTCAAGGAGACTGAGGTAGGGGTCTCTCTTGTCTGCTTTTGCTTTGTCCATGAGTGATTTAGCAATCTGCACAGATTTTTCAGCAAGGCCATTACTTTGAGGGTAATGTGGGCTTGTGGTGACGTGTAAACTCCCATGCTTTTGTGAAGGATTCAAACTCATTTGATTTGTAACAGGGCCCATTGTCAGATATTAAAGTCTCTACAATGCCATGCCTGGCAAAGGCTGCTTTCAGCTTGTGTATCACAGCTGCAGATGTGGTGCTGTGAAGCTTGTCGAGTTCGAAGTATCTGCTGTAGTAGTCCACTGTTACGATGTAGTCCTCGTTGTTCCAGGTGAACAGATCGGTTGCCACGACCTGCCAGGGTCGGTCTGGGATACAGTGAAGTAACATTGGCTCTTTGGTGTTTGAGGGGCATCGTTCAAGACAGATGGCGCATTTACCAACAATGTCCTCTATTTGTTTGCACATTCCGGGCCAAAACAAAATGTCCCGTGCTCTCTGTTTGCACTTTTCCATGCCCATGTGTCCAGCATGGATCTTTGTCAAAATCTCTTCTCTGAGACTGGTAGGAATAATGATTTTCTCTCCTTTGAAAATTATTCCATTGATCTGTGTTAGCTCATCACGATAGTTCCAAAATTCTGAGATGCTCTGATGGCATTTTCTCCTCTCCTCAGGCCATCCATCCTGTATGACTTTCCTCAGGTGTGTGAGTTGTGAGTTCTTTTCTGTTTCTGCTTGCATCTCCTTCAGTTTTGTGTCACTAACTGGCAAGTTGCTGTACACAGTGTGCACTTGCATGTCCATGCCTTCACTGAGGCTGCTGTCCTTGTCGGTAAGCAACTTCCTGGAGAGTGTGTCTGCGACAGGGATTTCTTTGCCTGGACGGTGAGTGATTGTGAAGTCATATTTTTGTAGTTGAAGGATCATTCTCTGTACCCTTGGCGGGGCTGTGGCTAGTGGTTTCCTCATGATTGACTCAAGGGACTTGTGGTCGGATTCCACAATGACTTGTCGTCCATATACGTACTGATGGAAACGTTTGTTGGATACCATTAATCACGCTCCTTGCTTCTCCATTATGTCTTGTTTTGCACGCTTTGTACAAAATAATAAAATGCAGGACTGCAGGATATTTCTTAACGTAGCTCTTTATTAGCTAGCTACAACTTGCATGTTCACGTATCTCCAACCATGATCAACTGACCATGACCTAACCATCTGGGTGGTTTTAACCAATCATAGCACAGTATGATACGGCGGTAAAATGCATCCAATTAAAATTCAGTATGTTTACACATATGAATACTACACATTACAGCTAATATTCGCATCCCAAATGGCACCCTCTTCCCTATATTGTGCGGTACTTTTGCCCAGAGGGCTCTGATCAAAGTAGTGCACTGTATATAGAATAGAGTGCCATTTGGGAGGCACACAATATGTGTAGTGTGTATATTGTGAGGTTACCTGCATCGACAAGCCATGCGCTGACATTGAAACAATTACGTTTAGTCAGCGATTATGGCATTTATCCACGGCGTGGACAGGACCTTCTTTGTGTGCACAGTAATGCTCTCTGAGCGCTAGGGAGAGTAAAGTTCTCGATATGATGTGTGTGACGAGTCTACGTCTACTAATTAGTCACTATAAAGAAAAAATATAGCATCAAACTATCCTGGCAGATTCATCTCTTAAAATCCAATTTTATTGTATTGTGCAGTGCACAAATTTTCAAATACCCAGATAATATTAATTTTGGTGTTTTTGTTACACAGTTTGTGAAAATGAAAGATAACTACCTAGCAAACCAAAATTGGTTCCGTGAAGATTCCCAGAACATTCCCTAGGTTGTGGCAAATGTTCTCATAACACAACAAAATATCCAGTTGTGCTGGTGATTATACAATGTTTGTACAAAACATTCACCTTATGTTGCAAGAATGTTCTCAGAATACATTTCGGCTGTTCTCTACCTGTAAACTTAATGAGAACATTTGGGGAATGTTCTGTGGTGGTTGTTAAAGACATTGTTATCCAAAACATTATTTTAATATTTTTGGGATATTATTATCCTAATGTTAGGGTTTTATATAAGTATACTGAACAAACATTTAACTCAGCATGTAAGAGTTCCATGTTTCATGAGTCAAATAAATGACCCCAGAAATGTTTCTTACAAAAAGCTTATTCCCCTCAAATGTCATGCACAAATTTGTTTACAAACCTGTTAGTGTGCATATCTCCTTTGCCAATATAATTAATCCACCTGACAGGTGTGACATATCAAGAAGCAGATTAAACAGCATTACACAGGTGCACCTTGTGCTGGGGACAATAAAAGGCCACAACACAATGCCACAGATGTCTCTTTTTTTTAGGGAGTGTGCAAATGGCATGCTGACTGCAGGAATGTCCACCAGAGCTGTTGCTAGAGAATTACATGTTTATCTCTCTACCATAAGCCACCTTAAACGTAATTTTAGAGAATTTGGCAGTACTTCCAACCGACCTCAGAACCACTGAGGAGTTTTTCTGTCTGTAATAAAGCCCTTTTGTGGGGAAAAACTAATTCTAATTGGCTGGGTCTGGCTCCCCAGTGGCTGCGCCCCTGCCATCCAAGGCCCCACCCATGGCTGCTCAGTCATGTAAAATCCATATATTAGGGCAGAATGAATTTATTTCAATTGACTGATTTCCTTCTATGAACTGTAACTTAGTAAAATCTTTGAAATTATTGTATTTATATTTGTGTTCAGTATAGAACTTAAATGGGAATCTTAGTTTATTTTCTGGGAATGCCCCTGCTTTGCTGGGTAGATCTTTGATCATTCACAATCTAAGATGGTTTCATGTTATAAAAAACGAAGATTACAACAGTATGTCTAAACTGTAGTAAATAGAGAGTTAGCAAGGAATTCTCTTGACTTTTAACCATTCAACTCTGAGAATGAAAAGCCCACGGCCACATCAATAGCACAACAGTAGTTGTGAAACCGGTTTGGCAATCTCGTTCAGAATATGACTGGGAATTTTACAGGAGTGTAAAAAAGTATATTATTTTAATTGGAGTCACTAACCATGTTACCATCCACAGTTTTTTGGGGAGTAAAGTCATAGCTATAAAAATAAAAAATAATAATGACAGCTGTGATGGAAACAGTAAGTATCGGTAAAATGTTATGGATTCTGATAGATAATTTGTTTGTTGGATATGGTGTGATCTTTTTTATTGTCTGTAAAAATCTATTATTCATCAAATGCCAGTAAAAATGTCTTTATGTGCAAATACCGATATAATAACCACATAAACTCAGAAAAAAAAGAAACGTCCCTTTTTCAGGACCCTGTCTTTCAAAGTTAATTCGTAGAAATCAAAATAACTTCACAGATCTTAATTTTAAAGGGTTTAAACACTGTTTCCCATGCTTGTTCAATGAACTATAAACAATTAATGAACATGCACCTGTGGAACTGTTGTTAAGACACTAACAGCTTACAGACGGTAGGCAATTAAGGTCACAGTTATGAAAACTTAGGACAGTAAAGAGGCCTTCCTACTGACTCTGAAAAACACAAAAAAAAAGATGCCCAGGGTCCCTGCCCATCTGTGTGAACGTGCCTTAAGCATGCTGCAAGGAGGCATGAGGACTGCAGATGAGGCCAGGACAATAAATTGCAATGTCCGTACTGTGAGATGTCTAAGACAGCGCTACAGGGAGACAGGGCGGACAGCTGATCGTTGTCGCAGTGGCAGACCACGTGTAACAGCACCTGCACAGGATCGGTACATCGGAACATCACACCTGTGGGACAGGTACAGGATGGCAACAACAACTGCCTGAGTTACACCAGGAACGCACAATCCCTCCATCAGTGCTCAGACTGTCCACAGTAGGATGAGAGAGGCTGGACTGAGGGATTGTAGGCCTGTTGTAAGGCAGATCTTCACCAGACGTCACCGGCAACAACGTCGCCTATGGGCACAAACCCACCGTCGCTGGACCAGACAGGACTGGCAAAAAGTGCCACTGACGAGTCACGGTTGTCTCACCAGGGGTGATGGTCGGATTCGCGTTTATCGTCAAAGGAATGAGCGTTACACTGAGGCTTGTACTCTGGAGTGGGATCGATTTGGAGGTGGAGAGTCTGTCATGGTCTGGGGCAGTGTGTCACAGCATCATTGGACTGAGCTTGTTGTCATTGCAGGCAATCTCAATGCTGTGCGCTACAGGGATGACATCCTCCTCCCTCATGTGATACACTTCCTGCAGGCTCTTCCTGACATGACCCTCCAGCATGACAATGCCACCTGCAATACTGCTTGTTCTGTGTGTGATTTCCTGCAAGACAGGAATGTCAGTGTTCTGCCATGGCCAGCGAAGAACCCGGATCCCAATGAGCACATCTGGGACCTGTTGGATCAGAGGGTGAGGGCTAGGGCCATTCCCCCCAGAAATGTCCGGGAACTTGCAGGTGCCTTGGTGGAAGAGTGGGGTAACATCTCACAGAAAGAACTGACAAATCTGGTGCAGTCCACGAGGAGGAGATGCACTGCAGTGCTTAATGCAGCTGGTGGCCACACCAGCTACTGACTGTTACTTTTGATTTTGAGCCCCCCTTTGCTCAGGGAGACATCCCATTTCTGTTTGTCACATGTCTGTGGAACTTGTTCAGTTTATGTCTCAGTTGCTACAGTTGTGAAGACAGCATTGTGTTTACATTCTTTGTTGTAACCACAATGTCACACATCATTTGTATCTACCTTTCCAATTACTTTTAGAGTTTGGGATTTACAAATGTGCGCTTTTCATTATTAGTTCATTGTTTTAGTTCGAACGTGCAGACTTTTTTTAATTTCAATTATTTTTTTATGTAGGATGCTACATTTTTGACCAGTTGCAATTGTAAGTAGGCCTAATGAAATAAATCCTACTTCTATTAGGCTGGTAAGCCTCATAGCCAGTTAAGTTATTTTATATAGGTCTAGGCTCCGAAGAAATAGACTCCAATTAAGCCCTCTTGTTGTTTGTAAAGTCAAATTAAAATGAAGATTTCTCCATTTGTTGGTGTGCAACACTTGCATAACAAGTTAGCTATACTTTCAGCACCAGCCACTGTTCACCTCCTATTGATTGCGCTGCTGTTGTTTTTTAAATTGAACCTTTATTTAACTAGGCAAGTCAGGTAAGAACAATTGGGGCTGGGGGCACAATCGGCCCCAGCCCCAATTAATACATTTGGTAACAGTCGATAGCGTGCTGGACTTCGGGGCTAGAATGTTGAGGGTTTGAAACCTGCTCCTTGCTTGTTTCATTACATTACTATGCCGGTCTCAGAGCAAATAGCCTTGATTGTTACTCCCATCTCGTTCCTCACCCTCTTCCATGAGTCATTCTCCGCCTGAGTGGCTGGCTTGTGGGCGTGTTGGCAGGATGTACTGTTTTTTTTTCTGCATATATGAATTACAAATCAGCCTTTACTTAAATCAATGTTTCTCGTCTAATGCATAGTTACAATGTGTAGTCATTGATGTCCCAGGAGCAGGAGTGGTAAACACTGTTGAAGTGTATAATTGTAATACATACATGCAGACACAGCATCATTCAAAGAATGGAGTTTGATACACCTGGTATTGGATATGACTGAGAAAAAAAAAACTTGCTAAATATTGATTTTCCTAAATTAACTTAATGACAAAAAATATGCACAATTGTTTGTCTCTACATTAACATATTCCTCTCAATTGTACATTTTTTGCTTGACTCGTTATGACGTTAAAATTACTTAATTAAATTTGCTTCCACCATAATGTTTTGTCAGCCATCTTTGCTGAAGAAAGTCACTAGGGATGGGTGGCTCGCGTCAAATTTGTCATTGGAACCACCCGATATCATTGGCCATATAAAAACTTTGGGACCCAAATGCATAATGAGTGCTCTAACTGCCTCTTGTGGTGGTCTGGAGCAATGAAGCCATGACGCTGGGTACTTCTAAGTCCCGCAGTGTAAGCTCACAACTTTTAAAGATGGAACCACTGTAGGCAGCAGCCTCTCTGTGTTAGTGATTGCTGTTAAGCAGTTTGATGGCCATGAGATAGAAGCTGTATTTCAATCTCTGTCCCAGCGTTGATGCACCTGTACTGACCTCGCCTTCTGGATGATAGCGATGTGAACAGGCAGTGGCTCAGGTGGTTATTGTCCTTGATGATCTTTTTGGCGTTCCTGTGACATCGGGTGCTGTAGGTGTCAGGGGGGGCAGGTAGTTTGCCCCTGTTGATGCGTTGTGCAGACCACACCACCCTCTGGAGAGCCTTGCGGTTGAGGGAAGTGCAGTTGCCGTACCAGCCGGTGATAAAGCCCGGCAGGATGCTCTTGATTGTGCATCTGCTGTTGCGCCTTCTTCACCACACTGTTTGTGTGGGTGGACCATTTCAGTTTGTCTGTGATGTGTAATGCCCAGGAATTTAACAGTTTCCACTTTCTCCACTGCTGTCCCTTTGATGTGAAAAAATAAAATAAAAAATAAAAAATGCATGAAATTAAATGTATGAAATGTATGCATTCACAACGGTAAGTCAATCTGGATAAGAGCGTCTGCTAAATGACTAAAATGTAAATGTAAAAAAATGGGTGCTCGCTCTGCTGTTTTGTGAATTAGATTTCAAGGCACACATTATCAGCATGGCTACCACAGTATACTGCAGCAATACGCCATCCCATCTTGTTTTGCGCTTAGTGGGACTATCACTATCACTAGGACAATGACTTAAAACACACATCCAGACTGTGTAAGGGCAATTTGACCAAGGAGAGTGATGGAGTGCTGCATCAGATGACCTGGCTTCCACAATCACCCAACCTCAACCCAATTGAGATGGTTTGGGATGAGTTGGATCAAAGAGTGAAGGAAAAGCAGCCAACAAGTGCTTACATGTGTGAACACCTTCAAGACATTTGGAAAAGCATTCCTCATGAAGCTGATTGAGAGAATGCCAACAGTGTGCAAAGCTGTCATCAAAGCAAAGGTTGGCTACTTTGAAGAATCTAAAATATATTTTTATTTAATTAACCGTTATTTGGTTATTTTATTACAATGTAGAAAATAGTACAAATTAAAAAAAAAGTGTAGACGTTAATGTTGTAAATGACTATTGTAGCTGGAATGCCTCACAAGTCCTCAACTGGCAGCTTCATTAAATAGTACCCGCAAAACACCAGTCTCAAGGTCAATAGTGAAGAGGCAACTCCGGGATACTGGCCTTCTAGGCAGAGTTGCAAAGAAAAAGCCATATCTCAGACTGGCCAATAAAAAGAAAAGATTAAGATGGGCAAAAGAACACAGACACTGGACAGAGTAACTCTGTCTAGAAGGCCAGCATCCCAGAGTTGCCTCTTCACTGTTGATGTTGACGTTGAGACTGGTGAGACTGGTGTTTTGTGGGTACTATTTCATGAAGCTGCCAGTTGAAGCCTTGTGAGGCATCTGTTTCTCAAACTAGATGCTCTAATGTACTTGTCCTCTTGCTCAGTTGTGCACTGGGGCCTCCCACTCCTCTTTCTATTCTGGTTAGAGCCAGTTTGCGCTGTTCTCTGAAGGGAATAGTACACAGCATTGTACGAGATCTTCAGTCACTTAGCAATTTCTCGCATGGAATTTCCTTAATTTCTCAGAACAAGAGTAGACTGACGAGTTTCAGAAGAAAGTCTGTTTCTTGCCATTTTGAGCCTGTAATCGAACCCACAAATGCTGATGCTCCAGATACTCAACTAGTCTAAAGAAGGAGCATCCCAGACATGCTGAATGTGTGACATGTCTGGTGAGTATGCATGATCTTTTTAGTTTCTGTGAATTGTGTGCAGATCCTTGCAAAATGGAACTGTGCATTATCATTCTGAAACATGAAGTGATGGCGGCAAATTAATGGCATGTAAATGGGCTTCAGGATCTTGTCACGGTATCTCTGTGCATTCAAAATGCAATCGATAAAATGGAAAGCGTGGTTTATTCTGAATAACTGCATCAAGTCTATGCCTGATTAGGAAAACATTTGGATCAGTTATGGGTCTACTTTCGATAGTTTACAAGGTCCAGCAAGGCACATTAGCAGGGCAGTCATAGAGTTTATTTTGTTAGGATGTATCAGCGTTAACAGGTACCATTGCAATTATGGGCTTCTCCTGATTCTGAGATGCGCTGCCTGTCGTGTTCTCGTGGATCATCAATCTCCCGAGTGCATTTCATCATGGCCACAAATTTCTCTTGCCCAGACAATATTGGAATCCAGGTGCCACTAGTGGCTGCAGCTGCTGCTAACAGTGTGCAGTAGTAAAAGGTGCCCAGACATGCAGTCTTTTTTTTCTTAACACAGCATGGCAAGCCCGAAACCCACCTGACCTGAATCAATTCTCAGAATTTGAGGCTGGACCGGTATAAGACCGTCGGGCCCCGTCGGGTTCGGGCTGAGAATGAGAACTCAACCCTTTAGTAAATATCTAAATGTTTTACAGGGCTTCTCAGTCTTTTGTTCACATTAGCTCAAGCTGTACACTAACGGAAAACATACTGTAAAGTTATGGTGAATTGTGGGAACATTTGGTGGGTGGGGAAATAATTGCTATATTCTGAATGGTACTGTAATTCCATCTCACAGAATACAGTACCGTACTGCATTTTTGAAGCGCCAAAAACCTTTTGACAACTAGTGCATGAATGGTATTGTTGTTGCGGGCTCATTAACATTTAACCTTTATTAATGCAGAGAAGTCCCATTGAGACCAATAGTTTTTTTTTACAAAGGGAGCCCTGCCTCACTGAAAAGCAGCATGAAATATGAAGTACATAATAAGGATTTACTGACAATTACAATAAACAAAGAAATACAATTATAACTAAACATGTACATGAGTCTATAAACAGGTAATTTACCAATACCCTAAAATGCACAAAAATCACTAGTGTGTCCAATTGTAGGGTATTCTAAAATGTGTTCCGTGTATGTGGCACATAGAAACTAAAGTCCGTTTTACTTAAATTGGTAGCGACACAATACATTTCAAGAGTTAGCCATTCCTGTGGGCGAGTAAGCTATTTTGTGCTTCTGTGAGGTAATATGGTAGTTTTTGCATGAGCGCTTTGTAAATGAACAGAAGGCAATGTTGTGTTCTGCATTACCAGAGATGGCCAGCCTTCTTTCTGATACAGATCACAGTGATGTGTGCAAAATTGGTCACCTGTAATAAAGAGCGCTATGATAAACAGCATCCAATGGTTTTAAAGAAGTGGCAGCTGTGTTCATATAGATTGTCACCATAGTTTAAGGCTGACAGGAAAGTCGATTGAACAATGTTTTTCTTACTCTCAAGCGTAAGGCACAATCTATTTCTGTAGAAGAAAGCCAGTTTAATGATCAGTTTCTTCATTAGCTCATGTACATGTGTTTTAAATGGCAACTTGTCATCGATCTAAATGCCAAGGTAATGCTACAGGGTACCAAGACTATCCTCAGGAATAAAAAAAAAGCTTTTCCCCATTGCTATACTCAGGACTATAGAGCAATGTTTCTTGCTGTATGAGGTAGAAATGTCCACATCTTTCCCGAAATTATAAACGATACCAGTTCTTTGATCCTAACTTTGATAATGTAAAGCCGATAAATCAGTGTGTTAGCAAGAGTTAGTACAAAGGTGCTTCTCTTTCAACTACACTCATCTTATCATTAAACTATAAAAGTGTATATATATGGGAGTATAGTTTTCTATATTATTTTTGTGTGTAATGGCCTTCAAAATGAAGATTCCACCTTATTTTAAATGTTCTATCACAAAAAGGTCACAAACATGCAGGCAGTTTAAAATGTAAACTTGTAGACTAACAAATTTTAATGCACCTTGAATTCATTCCACTTAAACTGGGCCAAAATCAGCAGGACAAATTGCTTGTCCGGGATGGGTGTTCACATATTACCTGCTCCCCAAATATTAAGAGAGGGTAATTTTCCCCAAATGTCTATTTCCTGCCATTCAACAGCATTCTGGAACTAAGGGGCAATTTCCTCCCAATACGGTTGGTAAGGCAATAGCTTTCGCATTCCTATCTCTTAACTGAATAGCTGACATATTACTATGCCATAAGCAAACGACCCAGCTCTGCTCAAGTGAAAAAAGAAATACACCAGCATTCTGGCCTCATTTTCATTATAACCGAACAGCAGAGTCTGTGAATTGAACATTTGTAGTTCCACCACTGGCTGTGCCGGCCTACCCCGCGGATGACTAAAGGCAGCTGTGTCTTCCTGATTAGGATAACACATTCAGTGACCTTCACAGGATTCCATTTTACAACTCTGCCATGCAGGCTGGGCTTTAAGCAATGACATTTTCCATCAGCAGAAATGAAAGGGACTTGAAGCATCGGAGGAAAGAGGGCCAACAGTTTGTTCCCTCACAACGTCCCCAGTGTCTAATTCCTCCAAATGGACAAATAAATAATGACTTCCACACACTTGCAGCACACTGGAGAGGGACACCACATTGATGACCGCTAAAATCTAATTTCTGCCCATAACCGTGGCAATCACGGATAAAGGCATCTGATCAGGGCATGTGTGATCTTGAAGCGAAGATTCAGTTAAATCTCAGTGGTAAACACCCATGCTCAACGCTACAGTAATGTATTAGCAGTTGTATTGTGCAGACCCTGTTGTTTATCTGTGGAAGCAGGCTTGTCTACCTTCCCCTCTCTCTGGGGCCCTGCCATTGGCTCCTATTCAGGGGTGTAGTGCTGGGAGCACACACTGGCCTGATTTGAAGCTCCAATCCCAGCCGCTGTGGGAGAAGAGCATCGCCTCCAGCCACAAAATCCCAGAACACACACTGTGACACTGGATTAAACAGCGGCAGAAACATGAGAACAAACACACAGTGCAACACACCAACTGGTGTAAAAAAACTGACGCACACACATACACATATTGAAACATGCATTGAAACACATACACTCACCGACACACGCATGCACACGTACACTGTCAAACACTGCAAAGCAGAGCCTGCTACAGCAAGTACACATTGGCTGTGTAAAAATGGCACCCTATTCCCTATTTGGTGCACTATTTTTTTACCCAAGCCTTATGGGTCCTGGTCAAAACTAGTACACTACATGGAGAATAGGGTGCCATTTTGGATGCAAACTCTGAACGACTGGGATTGAACATCTATATTGCTTATATTGTTTTGTTGAATTACTTTGGGCAGCGATTACAGCCAGGAGTCTTCTTGGGCAAGACCCTACAAGCTTGGCACATCTGTATTTGGGGGTTTGTCCCATTCCTCTCTGCAGATCCTCTCGAGCTCTGTCAGGTTGGATGGGAAGCATTGCTGCACAGCTATTTTCAGCTCTCCCCAGAGATGTTCGATCGGGTTCAAGTCCGGGTTCTGGCTGGGCCACTCAAGGACATTCAGAGACTTGTCCCGAAGCCACTCCTGCGTTGTCTTGGCTGTGTGCTTAGGGTCGTTGTCCTGTTGGAAGGTGAACCTTCCAGTCTGAGGTCCTGAGAGCTCTGGAGCAGGTTTTCATCAAGGATCTTCCTGTACTTTGCGGCATTCATCTTCGCCTCGATGCTGACTAGTCATCCAGTCCATGCCACTGAAAAACATCCCCACAGCATGATGCTGCCACCACCATGCTTCACCGCAGGGATGGTGCCAGGTTTCCTCTAGACGTGACGCTTAGCATTCAAGACAAAGATTTAAATCTTGGTTTCATCAAACCAGAGAATATTGTTTCTGATGGTCTGAGAGTCTTTTGGTGACTTTTGGCAAACTCCAAGTGGAATGTCATGTGCCTTTTAAAGAGGAGTGACTTCCATCTGGCCACTCTACCATAAAGGCCTCATTGGTGGAGTACTGCAGAGATGGTTATCCTTCTGGAAGCTTCTCCATTCTCCACAGAGGAACTCTAGAGCTCTGTCAGAGTGACCATCGGGTTCTTGGTTACCTCCCTGACCAAAGCCGTTCTCCCCCGATTGCTCAGTTTGGCTCTACGGACAATTTCTTCAACCTCATGGTTGGTTTTTGATCTGACATGCACTGACAACTGTATTGACAGGTGTGTGCCTTTCCAAATCATGTCCAATCAATTGAATTTACCACAGGTGGACTCCAATGAAGTTGTAGAATCATCTCAAGGATGATCAATGGAAACCGGATGCACCTGATGTCAATTTCGAGTCTCATAGCAAAGGGTCTGAATACTTATGTAAATAAGGTATTTCTGTTAAGCCTGCTTTGGCTTTGTCATTATTGGGTATTGTGTTTAGATTTCCGAGGAAAAACATTTATTTAACCTGTTGGGGCTAGGGGGCAGTATTTGCACGGCCGGATAAAAAACGTACTCGATTTCATCTGGTTACTACTCCTGCCCAGTAACTAGAATATGCATATAATTAGTAGATTTGGATAGAAAACACTCTAAAGTTTCTAAAACTGTTTGAATGGTGTCTGTGAGTATAACAGAACTCATTTGGCAGGCCAAAACCTGAGAAGATTCCAAACAGGAAGCACCCTCTCTGACCATTTCTTGGCCTTCTTTGTCATCTCTATCCAAAACAAAGGATCTCTGCTGTTACTTGACACTTCCTACGGCTCCCATGGGCTCTCAGAAGGCGGCAAAAAGCTGAATCGTGGCTTTGCAGGCTCTGGCTGAAAAAAAGTAGCGTGTTTGGGTAGTGGCTGGTTACAGTACTGTGAGACTCAGGCGCGTGCCCGCGTCGACCGAATGCTTTGTTTTCTTTCCTCTGTTTACCTAAACGCAGATTCCCGGTCGGAATATTATCGCTTTTTTCCGAGAAAAATGGCATAAAAATGGATGTTAAACAGCGGTTGACATGCTTCGAAGTACGGTAATGGAATATTTAGAAATCTTTTGTCACGAATTGCGCCATGCTCGTGACCCTTATTTACACTTCGGATAGTGTCTTGGAACGCACGAACAAAACGCCGCTATTTGGATATAACGATGGATTATTTTGGACCAAACCAACATTTGTTATTGAAGTAGCAGTCCTGGGAGTGCATTCTGACGAAGAACACCAAAGGTAATCAAACTTTTCTAATAGTAAATCGGAGATTGGTCAGGGCTAAACTTGGTGGGTGTCTAAATAGCTAGCCGTGATGGCTGGGCTATGTACTCAGAATATTGCAAAATGTGCTTTCACCGAAAAGCTATTTTAAAATCGGACACCTCGATTGCACAAAGGAGTTCTGTATCTATAATTTTTAAAATAATTGTTATGTTTTTTGTGAACGTTTATCGTGAGTAATTTAGTAAATTCACCGGAGGTTTGCGGGGGGTATGCTAGTTCTGAACGTCACATGCTAATGTAAAAAGCTGGTTTTTGATATAAATATGAACTTGATTGAACAAAACATGCATGTATTGTATAACATAATGTCCTAGGTGTGTCATCTGATGAAGATCATCAAAGGTTAGTGCTACATTTAGCTGTGGTTTGGGTTTATGTGACATTATATGCTAGCTTGAAAAATGGGTGTCTGATTATTTCTGGCTGGGTACTCTGCTGACATAATCTAATGTTTTGCTTTCGTTGTAAAGCCTTTTTGAAATCGGACAGTGTGGTTAGATTAACGAGAGTCTTGTCTTTAAAATGGTGTAAAATAGTCATATGTTTGAAAAATTGAAGTTTTTGCATTTTTGAGGAATTTGAATAACGCGCCACGGGATTACACTGGATGTTGAGTAATTGGGACGCTTGCGTCCCACCTAGCCCATAGAGGTTAAACCAGGTAGGCTAGTTGAGAACAAGTTCTCATTTACAACTGCAACCTTGCCAAGAATAAAGCAAAGCAGTTCGACACATACAACAACAGAGTTACACATGGAATAAACAAACATACAGTCAATAATACAGTAGAAAAAGTCTATATACAGTGTGTGCAAATGAGGTAAGATAAGGGAGGTAAGGCAATAAATAGGCCATTGTGGCGAAGTAATTACAATATACCAATTAAACACTGGAGTGATTGATGTGCATAACAAGAAATTCGTGGAGGGGTTGAAAAATGAGTTTTAATGACTTCAACTGTATGGGGGAGGCAGGAATATGCATTTCACTGAGTGGTGTGAAGACAGATTGACAGGAGTGAGACAATTAATTGTAATTTATCTTAATGTTCTTTTGTTGTTTGCAGGTGGACTATCCTTTTGACCCTTTGCAGCCAGGTCCAATCTACTTTTTAACTCCTCGCAAGTGTGGCTTGTTTGGTGTCTGCTGTGAAGGAATACCACAACATGTCAACTACTTGATTGATGAAGGCATGTCATCCAGCAAAGGCAGCAGTGCAGTCATCAATTACTTGCACCATTTCTTCACCAACTACGGAGTTGGGAAACACGTGTTGACCTGAATTGTGATAACTGCAATGGCCAAAACAAGAACAAGTTTCTGCTCTGTGAAGCGCTATGATGAAACTGGCTCTTATTTCGACCGCCACAGAAAAAGGAAGACCCAGAGTTACCTCTGCTGCAGAGGATACAATCATTAGCATTACCAGCCTTAGAAATTGCAGCCCCAATGAATGCTTCACAGAGTTCAAGTAACAGACACATCTCAACATCAACTGTTCAGAGGAGACTGCATCAATCAGGCCTTCATGGTCGAATTGCTGCAAAGAAACCACTAGTAAAGGACACCAATAAGAAGAAGAGACTTGCTTGGGCCAAGAAACACGAGCAATAGACATAAGACCGGTGGAAATCTGTCCTTTGATCTGATTAGTCCAAATTGGAGATTTTTGGTTCCAACTGCCATGTCTTTGTGAGACGCAGAGTAGGTGAACGGATGAACTCCACATGTGTGGTTACCACCGTGAGGTGTGATGGTGTGGAGGTGCTTTGCTGGTGACACTGTTGGTGATTTATTTAGAATTCAAGGCACACTTAACCAGCATGGCTACCACAGCATTCTGCAGCGATACGCTATCCCATCTGGTTTGGCGCTTAGTGGGACTATCATTTGTTTTTCGACAGGACAATGACCCAACACACCTCCAGGCCCTGTAAAGGATATTTGACCAAGAAGGTGAGTGATGGAGTGCTGCATCAGATAAACAGGGGCCTCATTTATAAACGTTGCGTAGACACAAAGAAATGCCACTTTCTAAAAAACAAACTTCACAGTAGAATTTACGTTGAAACTGTTTTCGATGCCTCAGTCGGGCAGATACAAATGTACAGTGTCATATATTGTTATCACATGTTTGTTGCGCAGAACTGTCAATGTGATTGTCATTGTCAGTTACAATCAGGGTAATTACCACATCTTTAGGTGTTACTGAATTGGGTAGCTTTGACAATCAAATGTGTGTATAAAAAGGCATGCAAATACAATGCTTAATGATGCAAAAGGGCTGCTTTGGCACCGTTGGAAGATTTGGCGAATGGAAGAATTCGGAGAGAGTGAATTTTCAGAGACCAGCAAGATTTACTGGCCAATGATGATGAGTGGCTTATGAGCCGGTTCCGATTACCAAGAGCTGTTCTCTTGGATTTCTGTGCTGTAGTGGGCCCAGCTTTACAGAGAAGCACACGCAGAAACCAAGACGTGCCTGTCCCACTTCATGTCCTGACAACCCTCGGATTTCTGGAAACCGGCACTTTTCGAAGGGAATTGGCTGACAGGTCAGGGATCTCTCAGCCAACCTTTAGCTGCGTTATGCCAGATGTGTTAAGTGTTATAATTGGATTGACGCATCTCCACATAAAGTTTCCTTACACGGTAGGTGAACAGGCAAATAAAAAAGTGCAATTTGCAGCAATGTCCGGTTTCCCAAATGTAATTGGTGCTATTGACTGCACTCATGTTGCTATAAGGGCACAGAGTGAGAATGAATTTGCTTTCATTAATTGAAAGCATTATCATTCCATTAATGTCCAAATCATATTTCATGTAGACATGATACTGACTAATGTAGTGGCTCGGTGGCCTTGGTCAACCCATGACTCAATCATATGAAGAAACAACAGTGTTGGGAGCAGACTTGAGGCCGTAGCTGTGCGTGATGGCTTGCTTCTAGGTAAGGATGAGCAATGTAGAAATTCTAAATCAATTGAAATTTCTCTCTACTGCAGTGCCTAACCCATTCACTAACCTTACGGTGGCTGCTCACCCCTTTCGCCAACCCACAGAGCGCAGAGAAGAGGAACTACAATGTGCGCCATTGCAAGGTACGCGCTGTTGTGGAGTGCACCATCGGGCTTCTGAAGGGCAGATTCCTCAGGCAGAAATATTTTATACAAGCGTGAAAAGGTCTGCAACATTGTGAGGGTGTGTGCTATGCTACATAATGTGGCACAGCTAAGGAATGTGGCTTTACCCCCTGACGCTGTTGGTTGTGTTGGCCCCGACGCTGACCCCTATCCCCAGGCGTTTGACCAAACGCAGCTGCCGTGCACCAGCGAGTGGATGTGATGCGTAGCTTGTAAGAACACAAGGTATGGAAATAAATAACACTATTTATTGAATAATTCTTTCAATGTACAGCTTATGTCACAAAACATTTCTTATTTCCTTCAACTCCTTGGCAACCTCGTTAATAGTGTCGATGGTGTCTCTTTGCATTTGCAGGACTGCATCTGTGAGGACACGGCCGCTGGAGGGTTGTGACGCACGAGGTGCAGTGGAGACGCCGGGGCTGGGCGCACTCAACTCCTGATCAGCTGCAGCACCATCGACCCCGCTGGAACACGCAGCGACTAAAAACAATTGTTTGTGTAAATAAATGTTTAAAAACAACTTGAATGCATTTGGTTTACTCTTTTCAAACGAGGGAATACTAATTACATACCTGGATCAACCGGTGCATCTTGCATGTCCGTGTCCCCCTCTACCTCCGTCACTACTCCACTCAGGAGGGATTCCTCTATAATACCGGCTAGTCGCTCATCAAGGGGGTTGTCCCCTTTCCCCTGCCCATGGCACAAACATGCCTTTTGGCCTCCACTTTGTCGGACCACTTCTTTTTTATTTCTGAGAGGGTTCAACCTTCTGAGCCAGCAGTGTTCACAGCGTCCGCCACATGCTGCCACTCAAGCCTTTTTGGCATTTGTAATGCCCACACTGTGTCCACCAAACAATATTATATTTTTTGATTAAACCTCCCCTACAAGAACTTCCATTTCACACTGGGGGAAATTAATTTTTTTAGCCTTTCTGCCGGGATTTGCAGTCATTGTCGTCATGCAGTCAGTATGGATGAATATGTTTTAGGGGCGTTTCACTGACGATTTATAGGCAACTATGAGCATTAAAAGGGTGGGACAAGACGCTCGCTCACGTGAATCAAATTTCGAGTTGATTGTGATTTATAAAGGGAAACCGGCGTGGGACGTGCGTGCGCAGTATGTTCTAAAATGAGAATAGTTTGTGCATAAGCACTTTCTGTTTTGTCTGTACACCACCTTTTAACGTGAATCCTCCACACAGTTTTGTAAATGAGGCCCCTGGCCTCCACAATCACCCAACCTCAACCAAATTTAGATGGTTTGGGATGAGTTGGACCGCAGGGTGAAGGAAAAGCAGCCAACAAGTGCACAGCATATGTGGGAACTCCTTCAAGACTGTTGGAAAAGCATTCCAGGTGAAGCTGGTTGAGAGAATGCAAAGCTGTCATCAAGGCAATAATCATTTTATTTTATTAGTATCTTTACTTAACTGGGCAAGTCAGTTAAGAACAAATTCTTATTGGCAATGACAGCCTACCAGGGACATTTTTTTTCAGTTGCCTTGTTCTGGGGCAGAATGACAGATTTTTACCTTATCAGCTCGGAGATTCGATTCAGCAATCGCAAAAGATTCTGTGGTCTGGTGAGACATACATGCTTTCAGAACAATGATGTGAATGTCTGTCAGGTCCACTCCCGCTCCCTGACGCTCGACGTCACTGGTCTACTGACCTGGCAACCCATCTTAACACACACCTGGCAACCATCATCATGCACACCTGCGTCTCCTCGTCAGTCACAACTAGACTTCATTACTCCCTTAATTGCTTACCCTTTATATAGCACTCTTTTGTTATCAGTCATCATGCTTCCTGACTCCCTGCGTCTATGTTACAATGTCATTGAGTGGCTCGGCTAATGTCTAGATTTGAGTCCCATTGAAAATCTGTGGAAAGACTTGAAAATTGCTATTCACCGCTGCTCCCCATATAACTTAACAGAGCTTAAGAAAATCTGCAAGGAACAACGGGAGAAAATCTCCAAATTACAATTGGCATAGAACAGGGCAGCACGACTGGCACTTAAATGTACAAGGAGAGCTAACATTAATGATATGCATGCAAATTTCTCATGGCATGCATATCATTAACCTCTCTGGGCCAGTGGGACGCTTGCGTCCCACCTACTCAACAGCCAGTGTAATCCCGTGGCGCGATTTTCAAATACCTTAGAAATGCTATTACTTCAATTTCTCAAACATATGACTATTTTACACCATTTTAAAGACAAGACTCTCGTTAATCTAACCGCACTGTCCGATTTCAAAAAGGCTTTACAACGAAAGCAAAACATTAGATTATGTCAGCAGAGTACCCAGCCAGAAATAATCAGACACCCATTTTTCAAGCTAGCATATAATGTCACATAAACCCAAACCACAGCTAAATGCAGCACTAACCTTTGATGATCTTCATCAGATGACAATCCTAGGACATTATGTTATAAAATACATGCATGTTTTGTTCAATCAAGTTCATATTTATATCAAAAAACAGCTTTTTACATTAGCATGTGACTAGCATGTGACTAGCATTCCCACCGAACACTTCTGGTGAATTTACTAAATTACTCACGATAAACGTTCACAAAAAACATAACAATTATTTTAAGAATTATAGATACAGAACTCCTTTATGCACTCGCTATGTCCGATTTTAAAATAGATTTTCGGTGAAAGCACATTTTGCAATATTCTAAGTAGATAGCCCGGCCATCACGGCTAGCTATGTTGACACCCACCAAGTGTGGTACTCACCAAACTCCGATTTACTATTAGAAAAGTTTGATTACCTTTACTGTCTTCGTCAGAATGCACTCCCAGGACTTCTACTTCAATAACAAATGTTGGTTTGGTTCCAAATAATCCATAGTTATATCCAAATAGCGGCGTTTTGTTTGCGCGTTCAAGACACTATGCGATGGGTAAAGAAGGGTGACGCGCCCGACGCATTTCGTGACAAAGAATTTCAAAATATTCCATTACCGTACTTCGAAGCATGTCAACCGCTGTTTAAAATCAATTTTTATGCTATTTTTCTCGTAAAAAAGCGATAATATTCCGACCGGGAGTCGTTGTTTTCGTTCAAAGAGAGAGAAAGTAAACATGGTGTCGGCTCGGGCATGCGCCTCCAGTCTCATTGTCCTCAGATCGACCACTTACAAAATGCGCTAATGTTTTTCAGGCAGGGCCTGCAAAGCCACCATTCATCGTTCTGGCGCCTTCTGAGAGCCTATGGGAGCATTAGAAATTGTCACGTCATGCCAGAGATCCCCTGTTTTGGTTAGAGATGATCAAGAAGGCCATGAAATGGTCAGAGAGAGCGCTTCCTGTTTGGAATCTTCTCAGGTTTTGGCCTGCCAAATGAGTTCTGTTATACTCACAGACACCATTCAAATAGTTTTAGAAACTTTAGGGTGTTTTCTATCCAAATCAAACAATTATATGCATATTCTAGTTACTGGGCAGGAGTAGTAACCAGATTAAATCGGGTACGTTTTTTATCCGGCCGTGCAAATACTGCCCCCTATCCCCAACAGGTTAATGGGGAGGAGAGATTGACTTCATCACTACTTGTTTTTGTAAGAAGTGTTGACAAGGTGAATGCGCCGAGCTGTCTGTTTAAATTACTAGCACACAGATCGGACACCGGTGCAACCCCACAAGACATGCCACCAGAGGTCTCTTCACAGTCCCCAAGTCCAGAAAAGACTATGGGAGCTACTTAGTACTACATAGAGCCAAGACTACATGGAACTCTATTCCTCATCATGTAACAGTAGAATCAGATTTTTTTTTTAACTGATAAAAATACACATTATGGACAGCGGTTAATGGGGATCCCTAATGAATACAAATAGGAGCTATGTGCAATTGTCAGGTCACTCTGAGGAAGATGTCAGTTTGACGTAGAAACATCAGTCATCTGTCCTCATCCTGTACAATGGATTAAAGTGAGCTAAAATAAATCACTCTGCTTTTTTGTTGAGTGCTTCAACCCCTTTCTGTCTCGAATTAGTCATTTTATAAAACATTTCTTGGTAAGCCCTACACGTGAGGACATTACTCAATCTGGGGGCACTTCAAATGTCAAGGGAGTACATAACATCCCTTGAAACAACAGCACAAGTCAGGTTTAACATACCCTTGATTGATAGTTACATACAACCAACCACCCATTCAGCAGGCAGTGTATGGGTGTTGACTAATGCTCAAAAGTAGACAATAGCTGTTGAGAGCTCTAAACAAGAGATCAGTCTAGAGAGTGTCCGAGGGCCTTATGGGACCAACCCAATAAATTGAGCCAATAGGTATAATGTAATGATTTACTATTTGCTATGTGTGAAAGGGAATAATACCACATGAATACCTTCTATTGCATTATAAGAACATAATGTGCTTAATGAAAATTGTACAACATTGTTTAGATAAAAAAAATCATCATAAATCCAGTTTATAATTAATATAGTTATACCAATTACACAAAAAATATGAAGGGTTATAAATGTGTATTCAAAATTAGTGTTACTGAAAGGCAAATCCTTCTCCAAGTAGAACGACAAGGAAGTAACATTAAATAGTGGATACAGGTTTCCTAGCATCAATAATTCTTTAGACGAAGTGTGACTAGAAACAGTGGTGCATGAAGTTACACGTTATCTCATATGCATCTAAATACTGAATTTCACAGTTATACTGCATGTAAAAGCTGATAGAAAAATTTACTGAGTGGAAAAGTCAACAATATTTAAGTATCTATCAGATACAATGAATTGTACATCATTTCTTGTGAAAGGAAAGGAAACAGTGTCTTTCACGACCCGATGTTGCTGGTGCATTTTGAAATTCAGCTTGCGTTCTCCACGCAAACAAAATGATGGATGATTACAAACCGGTGTGATCAACATCTCAATTTAAGAGGCTGAGTTTCCTTCTGAAATGAAAACTTACCAGACAAACAAATGGTAAAAAAAACTGTGCTAGACAGTAACTGTGAAGCCTATGTCACTAGGGTGAAAGAACACAGCAAAAACTCCTGGCAGGCCCAAATTGCCATAAAATGTGTGGAGAAACAGCACACACACACACAACCTGCATGATCCCTGGCAGATATTGCCACCCTCCATTGTTTGTGTGACAAGACAATGCTGCTCAGTGGAGGACCCTTCTTCCTGTAAATGGTGTTTATGTGCTTAGGCTCCACAAAGCACAGCAATGCTCCGATGCAAACAAGGGAGACAACGGATGGCAAGCGGGAGCCAAAGTGCCTCAAACTGAATTTCACCAAGTCCCAGGCTTATGAAACTGTAAATGAAAGAAACGTTGTGGCCACTTTTTACTCAAAATCTTTTTTCTGACCATGTTACGAACATATAGCACTGAAAACAACTTCTAATGTGTTATTTTCCAATTTTACCATCAGTTACATATTTGGGGGTAATCATGTGTTTTCTTTTTAACTACAACAAGCTTAGGGAGGAGTGTTAACTGACCTCCAATTGTCCCACCCCCGAACGAGGGGAATTTGAAAAATTCAAAAAAAAAAACTTCACAGGAGAATGTGCGGTCCTCCACGGACACTTTGACCCATACATACTCACATAAACTGGAGAAATGAGAAACTGCGACTCCGATGGCAGAAGGATGAAACTCGAGAAACACTTTGAAATTGATACCATTTTGTAAAATAAATTGAAATATTACCTTTGGTCAATTCTGTGTCCAACTCGGGATAACCATTGACATGAAAGTGGCACACCTTTTAACCAGATACATTTCTATGGCAATGAATGCTTCAGCTCTAACCTTCTCCGGTGCAGGCTAACAACACTTTATCCTAATGCGTTTGAGCCGCGAGTTGAGGTCCAATCAAATTATATTCCCTCACTCTTGCAAAGAGTCCGTCAACACCCATTCTCCGGACCATATTTGAGGAATACCTTTTGTTAATTTAGATTTCTACAACAAAACAAAAAATGGTAACTGACTGCTTCTGCATGGATTGCTGTTTCAGCATTGTCTCAATGAAAAGTTTGACCCAAACCCGCAGTGTAAAGGTTTGGACTTGACTCTTGAGGTTAGTTTTAGTTAGGGGGTGCCAGGAGGTTGTGCCAACCAGAGAAATATGTTGTGACCTTGGCTATGGATATTCAAGATCATGTACTGACTAGTTACTGGAATAATTAATTGATCTAATTTACTGAATGAATTTGGTGCTCCTAACCGCAGCTTGTTACCTGTAAAAATGACACCTGTCCACAGAAGCAATCAATCAATTGCTTCTGTGAACAGGTGTCTTTTTTACAGGTAACAAGCTGCGGTTAGGAGCACTCCCTTTAAGAGTGTGCACCTAATCTCAGCTCATTACCTGTATAAAAGACACCTGGGAGCCAGAAATCTTTTTGATTTAGAGGGGGTCAAATACTTAGTTACCTCATTGAAATGCAAATCAATTTATAACATTTCTGACATGCGTTTTTCTGTCTCTCACTGTTCAAATAAACCTACCATTAAAATTATAGACTGATCCTTTCTTTGTCAGTGGGAAAACGTACAAAATCAGCAAGGGATCAAATACTTTTTTCCCCCACTGCATACAATGCCTTGCGAAAGTATTCAGCCCCCTTGGCATTTTTCCTATTTTGGTGCCTTACAACCTGGAATTCAAATAGATTTTTGGGGGGTTTGTATCATTTCATTTACACTGCCACTTTGAAGATGCAAAATATTTATTATTGTGAAACAAATAAGAAATAAGACAAAAAACATAACTTGAGCGTGCATAACTATTCACCCCCCCAAAGTCAATACTTTGTAGAGCCACCTTTTGCAGCAATTACAGCTGCAAGTCTCTTGGGATATGCCTCTAGAAGCTTGACACATCTAGCCACTGGGATTTTTGCCCATTCTTCAAGGCAAAACTGCTCCAGCTCCTTCAAGTTGGATGGGTTCCTGCTGGTGTACAGCAATCTTTAATTGCCTGGTCCGTGAGTTTTGGTGGGCGGCCCTCTCTTGGCAGGTTTGTTGTGGTGTCATATTCTTTTCATTGTTTAATAATGGATTGAATGGTGTTCTGTGGGATGTGGGATGTTCAAAGTTTCTGCTATTTTTTTTATAACCCAACGCTGATCAGTACTTCTCCACAACTTTGTCCCTGACCTGTTTGGAGAGCTCCTTGGTCTTCATGGTGCCGCTTGCTTGGTGGTGCCGCTTGCTTGGTGGTGCCGCTTGCTTGGTGGTGTTGCTTACTCTGGGGCCTTTCAGAACAGTTGAATATATACTGAGATCATGTGACAGATCATGTGATACTTAGATTGCACACGTGGACTTTATGTAACTAATTATGTGACTTCTGAAGGTAATAGGTTGGACAAGATCTTATTTAGGGGCTTCATAGCAAAGGGGGTGAATATATACGCACGCACCACTTTTCTGTCTAAATTGTTTTTTGAATTTTTTAAACAAGTGATTGTTTTCATTTCACTTCACCAATTTGGAGTATTTTGTGTATGTCCATTACATGAATTCCAAATAAAAATATATTTAAATTACAGGTTGTAATGCAACAAAATAGGAAAAATGCCAAGGGGGATGCATACTTTTGTAAGGCACTGTACGTATATAACACAGGGATGTAACCCAAACAAAAGAGCGAGGTGTAAACCTCTAGATAATATACACGGGATGAGACCTGTAATAACAAGTGCACAATAACACGTAGCACGAAAGTCGAGACCACTAGAGCACAGAACCAATGGACACGGGGACAATAATCGACAAGGACAATGGGGACCAGAGGGTACATATATACACATACTAATCAGAGGGAATGGGAACCAGATGTGCGTAATGAGACAAGACAGTCCGTGGTTGGTGGTAATGAATCCAATTCAGTGACGCCTAGAAGGCAGGTGACGTAGAACGCCGGAGCTGGTGAACGAAATGAGCGCAGCAGTACCGGGGGGATCCGTGACAATATTGTTGTTATCAGTCCCACTCTTCAGCTCCATTCAACTCCTCCCATGTACCTCTTTACAACATCCATATTGGATTTATTTTTGCCATATATTTTTTAACTGTGCTGTGATGCTTCACAAAAGTTCTGAACCTTTCTTTATCATAGTTTTTCCCAATTGTATATTAAACATAAACATTTCTGCTAAAAGTATTATTATATTCTGGTTCGAGTCCAGGCTCTGTCGCAGGCGGCTGCGACTGGGAGATCCTATAAGGCGGCACACAATTAGCTCAGCGTAGTAAGATTAAGGGGAGGGTTTGGCCGGCCGGGATGTCCTTGTCCCATTGCACTCTAGCGACTCCTGTGGCGGGCCGGGCGCATGCACGCTGACACGGTCGCCAGGTGTACGTTGTTTCCTCTGACACATTGGTGCAGCTGGCTTCCGCGTTAAGTGGGCATTGTGTCAAGAAGGAGTGCGGCTTGGCTGGGTCGTGTTTCGGAGGAAGCACTGCTCTAAACCTTCGCCTCTCCTGAGTCCGTAAGAGAGTTGCAGCAATGGGTCAAGACTGTATCTACCAACTGGATACCACGAAATTGGGGAGAAAAAGGGGTAAAACAAAATTACAAAAATGACCCCCAAAAAATATATATATATTATTGATCAATGACTATGACTTTTCAAATCACCCAGTATTGCTATCTGCAGCATTAGCTTCAGGTAAATGTTGCAAATCTTCAGCCATCCCTGGACATGTGACCAAAAACAAGCTACACATGGACAGTACCAAAATAAATGATCTCAGGACTCTGTCTCTTCGCAGCAAAATCTGCAGAGCTGGGACTTTTGAACTACCGTTCAAAAGTTTGTGGTCACTTAGAAATGCCCTTGTTTTTGAAAGAAAATAAAAAAACATTGTCCATTAACTTCTTAAAGAATAGGGGGCAGTATTTTCACGGCCGGATGAAAAACGTACCCAAATGAATAATATGCATATCCTAGCTTCTGAGTTGGTGTAGGAGGCAGTGAAAAATGGGCACATATTTTTTTCAAAATTCTCAATACTGCCCCCTAGCCCCAATAACAATACCATAAAGATTGATTTTAAACAACGTTTGACATGCTTCTAAGATGGTAATGGAACATTTTGACTTTTTGTCTCTGGTACCGCGCTCGCGCGTTATGCCTTTGGATAGTGCTCTGTACGCATGAACAAAACCGAGGAATTTGGACATAAATATGGATTATTTCGATCAAAAACAATGTTTCTTGTGGAAGTAGCAGTCCTGGGAGTGCATTCTGACGAAGATCAGCAAAGGTAAGAGAATATTTATAATACTAATTCTGAGTTTAGGTGACCACGACCTTGGCGGGTGTCTTTATAGCTTGCTGTGATGGCAAGCTATGAACTCAGAATATTGAAAAATGTGCTTTCTCCATAAAGCTATTTTAAAATCTGACACAGCGGTTTCATCCAGGAGTAGTCTATCTATAATTCTTTAAATAATTGTTATATATTTGTCAAAGTTTATGATGAGTATTTTTGTACATTTATGTGCACAATCACCGGGCGTTTTGGTGGGAATACATTTTCTGAACATCACGCGCCAATGTAAAATGCTGTTTTTGGATATAAATATGAACTTTATCGAACAAAACATACAGGTATTGTGGAACGTGATTTCCTAGGAGTGTCATCTGATGAAGATCGTCAAAGGATAGTGCTTCATTTAGCTGTGTTTTGGGTTTTTGTGACATATATCCTTGCTTGGAAAATGGCTGTGTGGTTATTTTTGTCTATGTACTCTCCTAACATTGTCTAATGTTGTGCTTTTGCTGTAAAGCCTTTTTGAAATCGGACACAGTGGTTACATTAACCTGTTTGGGATACTGGGCAGTATTTTCACGGCCGGATAAAAAACGTACACGATTTAATCTGGTTATTACTCCTGCCCAGAAACTACAATATGAATATAATTGTCACAGTTGTTGTCGGTGAATGAGGACCAAAACGCAGCAGGTACGTGAATGCTCATCTTGATTTTTAATTATCTTTCAAAACGAACATACAAAATAACAAAAACACGAACGATCAACAAAAAACAGTCTGGTAAGGCACAAGGCGAAACACAGAACAATCACCCACAAATCACACATACAAACACACCCTAATATATGGAACTCTCAATCAAAGGCAGATAGACAACACCTGCCTTCAACTGAGAGTCCCAACCCCAATCAACCAAACATAGAAACACACAACCTAGACTAACCATAGAATACTAAACATAAACCAAAACCCGGAATTACTAAATCAAACACCCTTTACACAAAACACACCACCCCGAACCACATAAAACAAATACCCCCTGCCACGCCCTGACCAAACTACAAAACAATTAACCTTATATACTGGCCAGGACGTGACAGTACCCCCCCCCTTAAAGGTGCTACCCCAGAAGCACCTTAACAAAAAATAATCCCAAGCAACACCAACAAAAAGTCCCCTTTTCTAAAGGGAGGGAAGGGAGGGTGGCTGCCGTCAACGACGGCACTGTGCTACACCCCCCCTCCCCAACCCACCTATTTCTGGAGGTGGCTCTGGCTCCGGCCGTTCCAGGCTGTCGGGCCACTCTGGCATCGCCGGGGGGCAGTCGGGGCAGTCTGGCAATTCGGGAGAGTCTGGGCAGTCTGGCAATTCGGGACAGTCTGGGCAGTCTGGCAATTCGGGACAGTCTGGGCAGTCTGGCAATTCGGGACAGTCTGGGCAGTCTGGCAATTCGGGACAGTCTGGGCAGTCTGGCAATTCGGGACAGTCTGGGCAGTCTGGCAATTCGGGACAGTCTGGGCAGTCTGGCAATTCGGGACAGTCTGGGCAGTCTGGCAATTCGGGACAGTCAGGGCAGTCTGGCAATTCGGGACAGTCAGGGCAGTCTGGCCACTCCGGCAGTTCAGGGCAGTCTGGCCACTCCGGCAGTTCAGCGCAGTCTGGCCACTCCGGCAGTTCAGCGCAGTCTGGCCACTCCGGCAGTTCAGCGCAGTCTGGCCACTCCGGCAGTTCAGCGCAGTCTGGCCACTCCGGCAGTTCAGCGCAGTCTGGCCACTCCGGCAGTTCAGCGCAGTCTGGCCACTCCGGCAGTTCAGCGCAGTCTGGCCACTCCGGCAGTTCAGCGCAGTCTGGCCACTCCGGCAGTTCAGCGCAGTCTGGCCACTCCGGCAGTTCAGCGCAGTCTGACCACTCCGGCAGTTCAGCGCAGTCTGGCCTCTCCGGCAGTTCAGCTCAGTCTGGCCACTCCGGCAGTTCAGCGCAGCTCTGACGACTCCGTTGCACTGGCGGCGCAGCTCTGACCGATCTGGCGACTGTTGACTGGCGGGCAGCTCTGACGATGACTGTTGACTGGCGGGCAGCTCTGACGATGACTGTTGACTGGCGGGCAGCTCTGACGATGACTGTTGACTGGCGGGCAGCTCTGACGATGACTGTTGACTGGCGGGCAGCTCTGACGATGACTGTTGACTGGCGGGCAGCTCTGACGATGACTGTTGACTGGCGGGCAGCTCTGACGATGACTGTTGACTGGCGGGCAGCTCTGACGATGACTGTTGACTGGCGGGCAGCTCTGACGATGACTGTTGACTGGCGGGCAGCTCTGACGATGACTGTTGACTGGCGGGCAGCTCTGACGATGACTGTTGACTGGCGGGCAGCTCTGATGAAGACTGTTGACTGGCGGGCAGCTCTGATGAAGACTGTTGACTGGCGGGCAGCTCTGATGAAGACTGTTGACTGGCGGGCAGCTCTGATGAAGACTGTTGACTGGCGAGGCTGGGTTGACGCACTTGTAGCCTGGTGCGTGGTGCTGGTACTGGGATTACCAGATTATGTACACGCACCTCCAGGCTAGTGCGGGGAGCGGGAACAGGACGAGTCGGACTGGGTTGACGCACTTCCGGGTCCGCACGAGAGACAGGAGCTGGAAACCCAGGGCTATGGAGGCGCACAGCCGGTCTAGATCTTACCTCCTGCACAACCCGCCTTGGCTGGATGGAACTAGTAGCCCTGTACGAGCGGGGTGCTCGTACAGGGCAGACTGGGCTGTGCAGGGGCCTGATGGTAGCCGTGCGTAGAGCGGGAGTTGGGTAGCCTGGTCCTCGGAGGCGTACCGGCGACCAGATGCGCTGCGCAGGCATCCTCCTACCAGGCTGGATGCCCGCTCTAGCACGGCACCTGCGAGGGGCTGGAATAACGCGCACCGGACTGTGCGTGCGTATGGGTGAGATAGTGCGCTCCTCAGCGAAACATAGCGCTCTCCACCCCATACGCTCCTCCATATAACCACGAGTAGCTGGCTTCCGGCTCTTCTTACGCCTAGCCAAACTACCCGTGTGCCCCCCCAAAAATTTTTCTTGGGGGTGCCTCTCGTGCTTCTCCTTCAGCGCGTACTTGGCCTCGTACCACCGCCTCTCTGCCTTGGCTGCCTCAATTTCCCCCTGCGGGCGTCGATAATCCCCAGCCTGATGCCAGGGTCCGGCCCCGTCCAGAACTTCCTCCCAAGTCCACTTCTCCCGCCAGTCCAACTCGAACTCCGTCTGCTCCTTCCTCTGCTGCTTGGTCCTTTGGTGGTGGGTGATTCTGTCACGGTTGTTGTCGGTGAATGAGGACCAAAACGCAGCAGGTACGTGAATGCTCATCTTGATTTTTAATTATCTTTCAAAACGAACATACAAAATAACAAAAACACGAACGATCAACAAAAAACAGTCTGGTAAGGCACAAGGCGAAACACAGAACAATCACCCACAAATCACACATACAAACACACCCTAATATATGGAACTCTCAATCAAAGGCAGATAGACAACACCTGCCTTCAACTGAGAGTCCCAACCCCAATCAACCAAACATAGAAACACACAACCTAGACTAACCATAGAATACTAAACATAAACCAAAACCCGGAATTACTAAATCAAACACCCTTTACACAAAACACACCACCCCGAACCACATAAAACAAATACCCCCTGCCACGCCCTGACCAAACTACAAAACAATTAACCTTATATACTGGCCAGGACGTGACAATAATTGTTTGATTTGGATAGAAAACACCCTAAAGTTTCTAAAACTGTTTGAATGGTGTCTGTGAGTATAACAGAACTCATATGGCAGGCCAAAACCTGAGAAGATTCTATATGGGAAGTGCCCTGTCTGACCATTTCTTGGCCTTCTGTAGCCTCTTTATCGAAAATACAGGATCTCTGCTGTAACGTGACATTTTCTAAGGCTTTAATTGGCTCTCAGAAGGCGCCAGAACGTGGAATGATAACTCTGCAGTCTCTGGGTGAAAAACAGTAGGGGTTTTGGAGAGTGCTACTAATGAGAACAATGACACTGGCTCGCGCGTGCATGTGACGACTCCATTTTTCTTCTTTCAGTGTTTGAACGGATACAACGTCTCCCGGTTGGAATATTATCGCTATTTTACGAGAAAAATAGCATAAAAATTGATTTTAACCTCTATGACCACTGGTACACCCTATCAACAACAGGTGAAATATCAAGAGCGCCAAATTTGAAAACAATTAAATGTCATAATTCCAATTTCTCAAACATACAACTATCTTACACTCTTTGAAAGATAAACATCTCCTTAATCTAACCACGTTGTCCGATTTCAAAAAGGCTTTACGGTGAAAGCATAAAGTTAGATTATGTTAGGAGAGTACATTGACAATAGCTGTGTGTAATGTTTTGTCAATTCAAAGACAGGCGTCACCAAAAGCAGAAAACCAGCTAAAATTATGCACTAACCTTTGACAATCTCCATCAGATGACACTCCAAGGACATTATGTTAGACAATACATGCATTTTTGTTCTATCAAGTTCATATTTATATCCAAAAACAGCGTTTTACTATGGCGTTGATGTTGAGGAAATCGTTTCCCTCCAATAACCGCCAGTCAATCAGCACAACAAATTAAATAATTACTATTCGAAAACATTGGTAAAATATTATATTGTCATTCAAAGAATTATAGATTTACATCTCTTGAACGCAACCGGATTGCCAGATTTAAAAATAACCTTACTGGGAAATCACACTTTGCAATAATCTGAGCACTGCGCCCAGAAAAATACGCTTTGCGATACAGACTAACCACCATGTTGGAGAGATCTAAAATCGAAAATACTATGTAAATAATCCATTACCTTTGATTCTCTTCATCAGATGTCACTTCCAGGAATCCCAGGTCCATAACAAATGTAGTTTTGTTCGAAAAAGCTCATAATTTATGTCCAAAAAGCTCCGTGTTGTTAGCACATGATCTATGCCCGCCGGACTTCTCTTCATGAAAAAGGGGGAAAAAAATATTTACGTTAGTTCAAACATGTCAAACGTTGTATAGCATAAATCATTAGTGCCTTTTTTAACCAGAACATGAATAATATTCAAGGCGGACGATTGCATTCTCTTTTAAAACGTATTGGAACGAGGGTACCCAACATGAACTCGCGCGCCAGAGTCTAATCGGCCACCACCGTTCCAAGGCTCTTGTTCGGTCAGATCTCACAGTAGAAGACTCAAAACACTTTGTAAAGATTGGTGACATCTAGTGGAAGCCATAGGAAGTGCTCAACGATTAATAAGCCCCTGTGTGTTTCAATGGCATAGGCTTAAAGGTAATTCAACACATCAGGTATCCACTTCCTGTCAGAATTATTCTCAGGGTTTTGACTGCCATATGAGTTCTGTTATACTTACAGACACCATTCAAACAGTTTTAGAAAATTCAGAGTGTTTTCTATCCAAACCTGAACAATAATATGCATATTCTAGCTTCTGAGTTGGTGAAGGAGGCAGTTAAAAATGGGCACATATTTTTTTTCAAAAGTTCTCAATACTGCCCCCTAGCCCCAACAGGTTAAACAGCGTTTGACATGCTTCGAAGTACGGTAATGGAATATTTTGACATTTTTTGTCACGAAACGCGCCGGCAAGTCACCCTTCAGATAGTGATCTGAACGCACGAACAAAATGGAGCCATTTGGATATAACTATGGATTGTTTGGAACCAAAACAACATTGGGTGTTGAAGTAGAAGTCCTGGGAGTGCATTCTGATGAAGAACAGCAAAGGTAATCCAATTTTTCTTATAGTAAATCTGAGTTTGGTGAGTGCCAAACTTGGTGGGTGTCAAAATAGCTAGCCATGATGGCCGGGCTATCTACTCAGAATATTGCACAATGTGCTTTCACCGAAAAGCTATTTTAAGATCGGACACCGCGATTGCATAAAGGAGTTCTGTATCTATAATTCTTAAAATAATTATGTTTTTTGTGAACGTTTATCGTGAGTAATTTAGTAAATTCACTGGAAGTTTTCGGTGGGTATGCTAGTTCTGAACAAAACATGCTAATGTAAAAAGCTGGTTTTTGATATAAATATGAACTTGATTGAACAAAACATGCATGTATTGTATAACATAATGTCCTAGGAATGTCATCTGATGAAGATCATCAAAGGTTAGTGCTGCATTTAGCTGTGGTTTTGGTTCTTGTGACATATAGGCTAGCTTGAAAAATGGGTGTGTGATTATTTCTGGCTGGGTACTCTCCTGACATAATCTAATGTTTTGCTTTCGTTGTAAAGCCTTTTGGAAATTGGACAATGTGGTTAGATAAAGGAGAGTCTTGTCTTTAAAATGGTGTAAAATAGTCATATGTTTGAAAAATTGAAGTTTTTGCATATGTATATAGTTTATGTATATATTTGGGTTGAGTGAGGTGCCACTTACTTGTTAGAAGGAAACCACACCAGTGAATGCAAATTAATTACAGACTTAGATTAAACAGGTGTCTGCTTACCTTGTTCAATTTGGAGCTCTGGCACCATGGTGTAGAATCTCCTCCAACCGGGGTGGACACTCACTCCTGGCAAGCTCGCCAAATGTTGGGGTAGGTTCCTTGTTCCTTGTCAATCATTGGCTTATTGGTGAAATCAGCAATCAGACAAGATCTTCTTTAAGTAAATCAATCAAACCTTTATTAATGCAATTGCAGACAGAAGTTGACAACGGAAACACAGCACGTATGTTTCAGAGTAAGTTCTGCAAAATAAAAAAGGTCAAAGTTGCTTTAACTTCTTACGTCTAGACGTTCCGCTAGCGGAACACCACTCAAATATCCAATGATAGGGCATGGCGCGAAATACAAACTCCTCAAAAATCCGAAAACTTCCATTTTTCAAACATATTACTATTTTACACAATTTTAACCTGTTATGGCTAGGGGGCAGTATTTTCACGGCTGGATAAAAAACGTACCCGATTTAATCTGGTTACCACTCCTACCCAGTAACTAGAATATGCATATACTTATTACATATGGATAGAAAACACCCTAAAGTTTCTAAAACTGTTTGAATGGTGTCTGTGAGTATAACAGAACTCATTTGGCAGGCAAAAAACTGAGAAGGTTTCATGCAGGAAGTGGCCTGTCTGACAAGGTGTCGTTCTTCTTGTCTCTGTTTATTGAAGAGTGAGGATCTTAGCTGTCCCGTGACACTTCCTACGGCTGCCATAGGGTCTCAGAAGGCGGTAAAAAGCTGAATCGTGGCTTTGCAGGCTCTGGCTGAAAAAAAGTAGCGCGTTTGGGTAGTGGCTGGTTACAGTACTGTGAGACTCAGACTCGTGCCCGCGTTGACCGAAAGCTTTGTTTACTTTCCTCTGTTTAGCTAAATGGACATTCCTGGTTGTAATATTATCGCTTTTTTACGAGAAAAATTGCATAAAAATGGATTTTAAACAGCGGTTGACATGCTTCGACGTACGGTAATGGAATATTTAGATTTTTTTTGTCACGAATTGCGCCATGCGCACGACCCTTCTTTACCATTTCGGATAGTGTCTGGAACGCACGAACAAAACGCCGCAATTTGGATATAACGATGGATTATTTTGGACCAAACCAACATTTGTTATTGAAGTAGCAGTCCTGGGAGTGCATTCTGACGAAGACAACAAAAGGTAATCAAACTTTTATAATAGCAAATCTGATTTTGGTGAAGGCTAAACCTGCCGGGTGTCTAAATAGCTAGCCCGTGATGCCTGGGCTATGTACTTAGAATATTGCAAAATGTGCTTTCACCAAAAAGCTATTTTAAAATCGGACATATCGAGTGCATAGAGGAGTTCTGTATCTATAATTCGTAAAAAAATAATTGTTATGCTTTTTGTGAATGTTTATCGTGAGTAATTTAGTAAATTATTAGCAAATTCCTCCGGAAGTTTGCGGGGGGTATGCTAGTTCTGAACGTCACATGCTAATGTAAAAAGCTGTTTTTTGATATAAATATGAACTTGATTGAACAAAACATGCATGTATTGTATAACATAATGTCCTAGGTGTGTCAACTGATGAAGATCATCAAAGGTTAGTGCTGCATTTAGCTGTCTTCTGGGTTTTTGTGACATTATATGCTAGCTTGAAAAATGGGTGTCTGATTATTTCTGGCTTGGTACTCTGCTGACATAATCTAATGTTTTGCTTTCGCTGTAAAGCCTTTTTTAAATCGGACAGTGTGGTTAGATAAAGGAGAGTCTTGTCTTTAAAATGCTGTGAAATAGTAATATGTTTGAAAAATTGAAGTTTTTGTATTTTTGAGGAATTTGTAATTCGCGCCACGCCTATCATTGGATATTGGAGCAGGTGTTCCGCTAGTGGAACGTCTAGATGTAAGAGGTTAAAGACAAGACTCTCCTTTATCTAACCACACTGTCCGATTTCAAAAAGGCTTTTCAACAAAAGCAAAACATTAGATTATGTCAGGAGAGTACCCAGCCAGAAATAATCAGACACCCATTTTTCAAGCAAGCATATAATGTCACAAAAACCAAAACCACAGCACTAACCTTTGATGATCTTCATCAGATGACACTCCTAGGACATTATGTTATACAATACATGCATGTTTTGTTCAATCAAGTTCATATTTATATCAAAAACCAGCTTTTTACATTAGCATGTGACGTTCAGAACTAGCATACCCACCGAACACTTCCGGTGAATTTACTACATTACTCACGATAAACGTTCACAAAAAAACATAACAATTATTTTAAGAATTATAGATACAGAACTCCTTTATGCAATCGCGGTGTCCGATTTTAAAATAGCTTTTCGGTGAAAGCACATTTTGCAATATTCTGAGTAGATAGCCCGGCCATCACAAGCTAGCTATTTTGACACCCACGAAGTTTGGCACTCACCAAACTCAGATTTACTATAAGAAAAATTGGATTACCTTTGCTGTTCTTCGTCAGAATGCACTCCCAGGACTTCTACTTCAACAACAAATGTTTGTTTGGTTCCAAATAATCCCTAGTTATATCCAAATTGCGGCGTTTTGTTCGTGCGTTCAAGACACTATCCGAAGGGTAACGAAGGGTGACGTGCCCGCGCGTATTGTGACAATTTAAAAAAAAATATTCCATTACCGTACTTCGAAGCATGTCAAACGCTGTTTAAAATCTATTTTTATGCAATTTTTCTCGTATGATAGCGATAATAATCCGACCGAGAGTCGTTGTTTTCGTTCAAAGACTGAAAATTTAAAATGGACTCTTCACGTGCATGCGCGCCCCCGTCTCATTGTTCTCAGATCGACCACTATGCAAATGCGCTACTGTTTTTCAGCCATGGACTGCAAAGTCATCATTCAACATTCTGGCGCCTTCTGAGAGCCTATGGGAGCCTTAGAAAGTGTCACTTAACAGCAGAGATCCTCTGTTTTCAATAAAGAGGTTGAAGAAGGCCAAGAAATGGTCAGAGAGGGCACTTCCTGTTTGGAATCTTCTCAGGTTTTGGCCTGCCATATGAGTTCTGTTATACTCACAGACACCATTCAAACAGTTTTAGAAACTTTAGGGTGTTTTCTATCCAAATCAAACAATTATATGCATATTCTAGTTTCTGGGCAGGAGTAATAAACAGATTAAATCGGGTACGTTTTATATCCGGCCGTGAAAATACTGCCCCCTATTCATAACAGGTTAATATGTTTGCAGTCAACCCCAGTGATGTAACTGCCTACGTCAACACCTTCTACTCATGAAACCAAGCCCATGCACATACAGTTATACAAACTTGCAGGAGAAAACAATAGCCCAGTGTTTTCTAAGGGCTCAGCAGTAATTTTCCATTCCCGTGTGGCTTACAGTGGTATGTTTGACTTGTCTCTTATCTATTTACTCCCCTGCAGGTGTCTGCGTCTATGTATTGCTTTTAGCCTTGAAGCGCTTTCTCACAGACACCCTGTTTTGGCTGCAATGGCTCACACATCTGCTCAGACCATTTCTTATAAGAGGCAGAGACTAGAAAAGATTTCTGGAACATTATTAAACCTTATAATGCATATATTGCTTATCTGTGGTCCAGGACCCTATAAATGTAGTGGGGGAGGGTCTTATAGCCCTTCACCTTCTATTAATACAACACAAGCAAAATCAATTATTATAATACATCAATCATTTGGTGCAGCCCCTATCATGACCCCAAGGTGACCCCCATTACTCAACCATACTATTGTCTTTGTGTTAGACCAAAAGAGCTGAATTGCCTAAATATAAAAACAGTTGACGGATACAAGCTAATTTCATACATTTGATATATAACAGGAAGAGTAGTGGCACTCCACAGCTGATTAACTTTGCATCTGATGAGATGCCATTGACATCAACCCTCTGATACATTCCTGGTGGTCTACTGTAATAAAGGCTTTCTTAAGGGCCAGTAACACCATCCCAAAAAATAGTCCATCAATCTCTTTCCTAATATGGTTAGTTAAATACAGTAAACATGAATCAGTTGAATGTGACTTTCTAAAACTGGACTGCAAATCATACATTAGAGTATCATTGGATATGTACATGTCAATTTGCTCATAGACAATCTTCTTCAGGGGCTTAATTTATCAATTATGCGTCGGCACAAATCTATGCGTAAACAATCATTCCCACTCAGTGTGAGATTTATCAATATGAACTTTTGCTTGAGAGTGTGCATAATTCTACGCACAGCCATGACCATGCATATGCAAAGCGCCTAGTGATGGAATAAGTTAACTGCTTGTCAAGCGTACAATGGGGAATATCTATGTTGAAAATGTAGGAAATTGTGAGAGTAATAATTCCATTTTTTTTCTATTTAATTGTATTTACATTGTGAATTCACGCAACATATCTTGACAAGCGATATCATATAATTTTACCACACCAGAGCATTTGTTACAATAATAATCCATATAAAGTACAGCAATTTGTTAAATTAGAGGTACGTGTAAAAATGAAACCATTGATGAAATGCTATAAAAGACTGAGATAATGGGACATCGAATGAGATATGGCTGATCTTGCTTTGTTGGAAGATTTGGCACACGCTGCATTTTGCAGATGTGTCATAGATTTTTCATAGACGCTTGCTAAAAAACTGAGCAAGCCTTCCTTCATGACTTGGCCTCTGTAAATTGCTATAGAATCAGCTTGATCCCATCTGTCAAAGACGCTTGGACCTTCTTTTTTGATATTTTCAGTGATATTGTTGACAACCAGGCCCCCATACAGAAAATGAGAATTAAAAACAGGTTCAGCCCCTGGTTCGACCGTAATCTTGCTTACTCCACCTCAAGAATTGCGTTTGGCGAAATGCTCGGTACACGCATACTCAGGCTGACTGGCTCTCGTTCAGGCAAATGAGAAATGTGTGCACTCAGGCTATCCAGAAGGCCAAAGCTAGTTACTTTAAGGAGCAGTTCTCTCTCTGTGGGGCTAATCCCGAGAAGTTCTGGAAAACGATTAAAGACCTGGAGAAAACCCTCCTCCTCACAGCTGCCCATGTCCCTTAAAGTTGATGATGTGGTTGTTACTGACAAGAAGCACATGGCTGAGCTTTTTAATCAGCACTTCATTAAGTCAGGATTCCTTTTTGACTCAGACATTCCTCCTTGCCCGTCCAACATTTACTCATCTCCCACCCCTTCTAAAGCAACTAGCCCTGATGCTCCTCCCTCTTTTTCCCCTGCCCCGCTACAAAGTGTCTCCCTGCAGGCGGGAACTGAGTCCGAGGTGCTAAAGGAGCTCTTTAAACCTGACCCCCAAAAATCATCTGGGTCAGATGGTTTAGACTCTTTCTTCTTTAAGGATGCTGCCCCTGTAATCGAAGGGTTGCTGCCCCAAGCCTATCACTGACCTTTTTAACCTGTCTCTCCTCTCTGGGGAGGTTCCCATTGCTTGGAAGGCAGCCATGGTTCATCCTTTATTTAAAGGGGGCGATAAAGCTGATCCTAACTGTTATAGGCCTATTTCTATTTTGTCCTGTTCATCAAAAGTGTTGGAAAAACTTGTCAATAATCAACTGACTGGCTTTCGATGTCTAGAGTATTCTCTCTGGTATGCAATCTGGTTTCTGCTCAGGTTATGGATGTGTCACTGCAACCTTAAACGGTCCTCAATGATGTCACCATTGCCCTTGATTCTAAGCAATGTTGTGCTGCTATTTTTATTGACTTGGCCAAAGCTTTTGATATGGTAGACCATTCTATTCCTGTGGGCCGGATAACGAGTATTGGTTTCTCTGAGGGGTCTTTGGCCTGGTTTGCTAACTACCTCTCTCAAAGAGTGCAGTGTATAAAGTCAGAATATTTGCTATCTCAGCCACTGACTGTCACCAAGGGTATACCCCAAGGCTTGATCCTAGGCTCCACGATTTTCTTAATTTACATCAACAACATAGCTCAGGCAGTAGGAAGCTCTCTCATCCATATATACACTGCTCAAAAAACTAAAGGGAACACTTAAACAATACAATGTAACTCCAAGTCAATCACACTTCTGTGAAATCAAACTGTCCACTTAGGAAGCAACACTGATTGACAATACATTTCACATGCTGTTGTGCAAATGGAATAGACAACAGGTGGAAATTATAGGCAATTAGCAAGACACCCCCAATAAAGGAGTGGTTCTGCAGGTGGGGACCACAGACCACTTCTCAGTTCCTATGCTTCCTGGCTGATGTTTTGGTCACTTTTGAATGCTGGCGGTGCTTTCACTCTAGTGGTAGCATGAGACGGAGTCTACAACCCACACAAGTGGCTCAGGTAGTGCAGCTCATCCAGGATGGCACATCAATGCGAGCTGTGGCAAGAAGGTTTGCTGTGTCTGTCAGCGTAGTGTCCAGAGCATGGAGGCGCTACCAGGAGACAGGCCAGTACACCAGGAGACGTGGAGGAGGCCGTAGAAGGGCAACAACCCAGCAGCAGGACCGCTACCTCTGCGTTTGTGCTAGGAGGAGCAGGAGGAGCACTGCCAGAGCCCTGCAAAATGACCTCCAGCAGGCCACAAATATGCATGTATCTGCTCAAATGATCAGAAACAGACTCCATGAGGGTGGTATGAGGGCCTGACGTCCACAGGTGGGGGTTGTGCTTACAGCCCAACACCGTGCAGGACATTTGGAATTTGCCAGAGAACACCAAGATTGGCAAATTCACCACTGGCGCCCTGTGCTCTTCACAGATGAAAGCAGGTTCACACTGAGCACATTTGACAGAAGTGACAGAGTCTGGAGATGCCGTGGAGAACGTTCTGCTGCCTGCAACATCCTCCAGCATGACCGGTTTGGCGGTGGGTCAGTCATGGTGTAGGGTGGCATTTCTTTGGGGGGCCGCACAGTGCTCGCCAGAGTTAGCCTGACTGCCATTAGGTTCCGAGATGAGAACCTCAGGCCCCTTGTGAGACCATATGCTGGTGCGGTTGGCCCTGGGTTCCTCCTAATGCAAGACAATGCTAGACCTCATGTGGCTGGAGTGTGTCATCAGTTCCTGCAAGAGGAAGACATTGATGCTATGGACTGGCCCGCCCGTTCCCCAGACCTGAATCCAATTGAGCACATCTGGGACATCATGTCTCGCTCCATCCACCAACGCCACGTTGCACCACAGACTGTCCAGGAGTTGGCGGATGCTTTAGTCCAGGTCTGGGAGGAGATCCCTCAGGAAACCATCCGCCACCTCATCAGGAGCATGCCCAGGCATTGTAGGGAGGTCATACAGGCACGTGGAGGCCACACACACTCCTGAGCCTCATTTTGACTTGTTTTAAGGACATTACATCAAAGTTGGATCAGCCTGTAGTGTGGTTTTCCACTTTAATTTTGAGTGTGACTCCAAATCCAGACCTCCATGGGTTGATAAATTGGATTTCCATTGATTATTTTTGTGTGATTTTGTTGTCAGCACATTCAACTATGTAAAGAAAAAAGTATTTAATAAGATTATTTCATTCATTCAGATCTAGGATGTGTTATTTTAGTTTTTCCTTTATTTTTTTGAGCAGTGTATATGCAGGTGATACAGTCCTGTTACGGATACAGGTAGTGTGTATCCTGTATTTGTATTTCTTTTCTCTCCTTCTCCTCCTCACAGGTGACAATCATCACTCCCCAATCAGTCATCAATCAGTCCCCAAACAGAAGTCACCTGCTCCTCTTCCCTCACCCAATCACAGTCCCTTTCCCTTGGTTTAAAACCCCAGTCAGTTGCTCTCTCTCTAGCTCATAATCACTCTGTGCTCATTCTCACTCTGAGATCAATCTCTCTGTCCAATCTCTCTGTCCCTAGCTCTACATCTCTGTGTTGATCTCTTTTGTTTTGAAACCTCATGTCACATTTGTCCGGTAATCCTGTGAGTATTGTTTTGTTGTTTGACTGTTTGTTTGGTGGGAAAAGGGGGTACCAAGACAAGTCGCCCATGGGCATACATTACCCCGTAGGAATACTGTGTCTAAGTACCCTAGTTAGAACTGGGCGGACCACCCTCTGTATTTTTGGTTAGTTAGCTAGCTGTTGTGGAAATAGGGTAGTCTACCTTAGGGGTGTTTTTGGATTATAGTTTCTTTGCTTGGGTCCAGCTCAGCCCCTTTTCTCACATCCCTTTACCGTGTGTTTAAAATAAACCTTTTGAGTTTGACGGTAGATTTCAGTTGTTTGTTGGTTCTCACTGTTACTTGTCACGATTTATAATTTGCATGATTTATGTTACGGGTCTCGTATCCATCCCCCCCCCTAGACCGCTGGGCCAAAGGGATTCGTAACAGTCCTATAATCAATTAGCCCCTCCCCGGATGTTGTGTTAAACGCTCTGCAACAAAGTTTTCTTAGTGTCCAACAAGCTTTCTCTGCCCTTAACCCTGTTCTGAACACCTCCAAAACAAAGGTAATGTGGTTTGGTAAGATGAATGCCCTTCTCCCCACAGGTGTGATTGCGACATGAGGGTTTAAAGCTTGAGGTAGTCACCTTATACAAGCACTTGGGGGTATGGCTAGACGGTACTGTCCTTCTCTCAGCACACATCAAAGCTGCAGGCTAAAGTTAAATCTAGACTTGCTTTCCTCTATCTTATTCACTCCTCTTTCACCCCAGCTGCCAAACTAACCCTGATTCAGATGGCCATCCTACTCATGCTAGACTACGGAGAGGTAATTTATAGATCGGCAGGTTAGGGTGCTCTCAAGCGGCTAGATGTTCTTTACCATTCGGCCATCAGATTTGCCAACAATGCTCCTTATAGGACACGTCACTGCACTCTATAATTTTCTGTAAACTGGTCATCTCTGTAAACCCGTCGAAAGACCCACTGGATGATGGTTATTTATAAAACCCTCGTAGGCGTCACTCCCCCCTATCTGTGATATCTACTGCAGCCCTCATACTCCACATACAACACCTGTCCCCAAAGCACACACATCCCTGGGTTGCTAATCTTTTCAGTTTGCTGCAGCTAGTAACTGGAAGAAGCTGCAACAAACACTCAAACTGGACAGTTTTATCTCAATCTCTTCATTCAGACTCAATCGGGAGACAGGTAGCCTAGTGGTGAGAGCGTTGGGCCAGTAACTGAAAGGTTGCATGGTCGAATCCCCAAGCTGACCAGGTAAAAATCTGTCATTCTGCTCCTGAACAAGGCAGCTAACCCACTGTTCCTAGGCTGTCATTGAAAATCAGAATTTGTTCTTAACTGACTTGCCTAGTTAAAGAAAGGTTAACCTAATTGGGATAGGGGGCAGTATTTTCACGGCCGGATAAAAAAACGTACCCGATTTAAATCTGGTTACTACTCCTGCCCAGAAATTATAATATGCATATAATTTGGATAGAAAACACCCTAAAGTTTCTAAAACTGTTTGAATGGTGTCTGTGAGTATAACAGAACTCATATGGCAGGCCAAAACCTGAGAAGATTCCATACAGGAAGTGCCCTGTCTGACAATTTGTTGTCCTTCTGTAGCATCTCTATCGAAAATACAGCATCTGTGCTGTGACATTTTCTAAGGCTTCCATTGGCTCTCAAATGCCGCCAGAAAGTGTAATGGGGTGTCTGCTGTCTCTGGGCGAAGAACAGCAGGATCATTTGTTAGTGGTCAGCCTGGGAACAGTGACACTGGAGATGCGCGTCCACGAGACTACTCCATTTTTTTCTTTCAGCCTTTGAATGAATACAACGTCACCCGGTTGGAATATTATCGCAATTTTACGAGAAAAATAGCATTTGACATGCTTCGAAGTACGGTAATGGAATATTTTGAATTGTTTTGTCACGAAATGCGCCCGCTAGCGGAACGCCTCACAAATATCCAATGGTATAGCGTGGCGCGAAATACAAATACCTCAAATGCAAAAACTTCAATTTCTCAAACATATGACTATTTTACACCATTTTAAAGACAAGACTGTCCTTTATCTAACCACTTTGTCCGATTTCAAAAAGGCTTTACAGCGAAACCAAAACATTAGATTATGTCAGGAGAGTACCCAGCAAAAAATATTTCCACAGCCATTTTCAAAGCAAATATATATGTTACAAAAACCTCAGCTAAATGCAGCACTAACCTTTGATCTTCATCAGATGACACTCCTAGGACATTGTTATACAATACATGCATGTTTTGTTCAATCAAGTTCATATTTATATCAAAAACCAGCTTTTTACATTAGCATGTGATGTTCAGAACTAGCATACCCACCGCAAACTTCCGGTGAATTTACTAAATTACTCACGATAAACGTTGACAAAAAAACATACATTATTTTAAGAATTATAGATACAGAACTCCTTTATGCAATCACGGTGTCAGATTTTAAAATAGCTTTTCGGCGAAAGCACATTTTGCAATATTCTGAGTACATAGCCCGGCCATCATGGCTAGCTAATTTGACACCCACCAAGTTTGGCCCTCACCAAACTCCGATTTACAATAAGAAAAATGGGATTACCTTTGCTGTTCTTCATCAGAATGCACTCCCAGGACTTCTACTTCAATAACAAATGTTTTGGTTCGAAATAATCCATAGTTATATCCAAATAGCTCCATTTTGTTTGTGCGTTCAAGTCACTATCCGAATGGTGACGCGCATTTCGTGACCAAAAAATTCCAAATATTCCATTACCGTACTTCGAAGCATGTCAAACGCTGTTTAAATAAATATTTATGCTATTTTTGATGACCAGGCATTGCGTACAGAGGCCGCTCCCCTCCAGTGTCCCGTTGGGCGTCTGTACGTTCCGTCTGCTCTCCGTGACCAGTTGATCTATTGGGCCAACACGTCACCCTCCTCTGGTCATCCAGGCATCGGACGGACGGTGCGCTGTCTGAGCGGGAAGTACTGGTGGCCCACCTTGGCTAAGGACGTGAGGGTTTGTTTCCCCTTGCTCGGTGTGCGCCCAGTGTAAGGCTCCTAGACACCTGCCAAGGGGTAAGTTACAACCCTTACCCGTTCCACAACGGCCATGGTCTCACCTGTCGGTGGATTTCCTAACTGATCTTCCTCCTTCACAGGGTAACACCACGATCCTGGTCATTGTCAAGTCCTGCCGTCTCCTCCCTCTGCCCGGTCTCCCTACAGCCCTACAGACTGCGGAGGCCTTGTTTACACACGTCTTCCGGCACTACGGGGTGCCTGAGGCCGAGATGGCCCAGAACTCGCTCCGCCACTCATCCACTAACCTCACCCCCTTCCAGTGTGTATTGGGGTATCAGCCGGTTCTGGCTCCTTGGCATCAGAGTCAGACCGAAGCTCCTGCGGTGGACGATTGGTTCAGCGTGCCATGCTGCGCCAGAAAGTGGGTGCAGACCGTCACCGCAGTGAGGCCCCGGTGGCTCTCGGGTCTGGCTCTCGACCCGAAACCTGCCCTGCCGGAAGCTGGGTCCGCGGTTTGTGGGGCCATTTAAAGTCCTGAGGAGAGTGAACGAGGTATATTACAGGTTACAGCTTCCCCCCGGTTACCGCATTAACCCCTCCTTCCATGTGTCTCTCCTCAGGCCGGTGGTTGCTGGTCTGCTCCAGGAGGCTGAGGTGCGGGAGGTTTCTCCGCCCACTCTGGACATCGAGGGGGCCCCGGCGTACTCCGTTCGTTCCATACTGGATTTGAGACGTTGGGCAAGGGGCCTTCAGTACCTCGTGGACTGGGAGGGGTATGGTCCGGAGGAGAGATGCTGGGTTCCGGTAGAGGACGTGTTAGATCCTTCTCTGCTGCAAGAGTTCCACCGTCTCAATCCGGATCGCCCTGCGCCTCGTCCTCCGGGTCGTCCCAAAATATTTCTAAATATTCCATTACCGTACTTCGAAGTATGTCAACCGCTGTTTAAAATCATTTTTTATGCCATTTTTCTCATAAAAAAGCGATAATATTCCGACCGGGAATCTGCGTTTAGGTAAACAGACGAAAGAAAATGAAGCATTCGGTCGACTCGGGCACGCGCCTAAGCCAATAGTACTCTGATCGGCCACTTGCCAAAAGCGATAGTGTTTCAGCCAGAGGCTGCCTCGATATCGTTCAGCTTTTTCCCGGGCTCTGAGAGCCTATGGGAGCCATAGGAAGTGTCACGTTAGAGCAAAGATCCTCAGTCTTCAATAAAAAGAGCCAAGATGAAACAACACTTGTCTGACAGGCCACTTCCTGCATGGAATCTTCTCAGGTTTTGGCCTGCCATTTGAGTTCTGTTATACTCACAGACACCATTCAAACAGTTTTAGAAACTTTAGGGTGTTTTCTATCCAAAGCCAATAATTATATGCATATTCTAGTTACTGGGCAGGAGTAGTAACCAGATTAAATCGGGTATGTTTTTTAATCCGGCCGTATCCGGCCTAGCCCTAACAGGTTAAAATAACACATTTTGCCAAGATTTACTACCACCGTCCATATTCAGCATTTGGAGATTTGTCAGTTATTGGGTTTCTGGGTCTCCAATCTCTCCAAAAGAATGTGGTGATCGATGGCATCAAAAGCAGCACTAAGGTCTAGGAGCACAAAGACAGATGCAGAGCCTCGGTCCGACACCATTAAAAGGTAATTTGCCTCAAAAAGCATTTTGAATTAAAAAATCTTTTACATTCAAACGGCGCTCCTGTGAAGGAGTGACACGCAACATATGCCTAGTTTCCTGAAACGAGTCACATATGGTTAAGTAGAGGCATTTTGAAATGCAAATAGCCAAGTTCGTGCATGAGCACTGAGGCTGAGAACAATTTATATGTATTAATGGTTGTGTATGATGCTCAAAAGGATTGTTTGTCAGACTTTTTCTGTGCGTACGAACATTCTCAATTCCCTATGTAGTATTTTAGAATAGTTTCTCTGCAATATTGATAAATGAGGCCTCGGGACTTTGGACGGTTCACCCAGGATAGATGGAGGCCTGTAGTTACCTTGGTCTGCATACCTACTTTTAGTTTTTGGTCTACCATATTACCATTTATCTGGCTTTCCCAGACACCTTTCCCTCTTTCACTATACTTTAAAACAAACTGATCACTACTGCTCATGTGGAGTAGGATATGGCTGAGGCAGAGCTGGATAGCTCTCCTTGACTGCAGTTTGTGTGTTTCTCTGTGTGCAGAACATCAGCAGTGATGATACTGAATATGAAGGTCAGTGGAGGATTGATGGCGTCTCTCTCCGCAGCAATCGGCCTACAATCTGAGCTCTGAACTACTAACTGTAATCCAGGGGAAGCGAGTTGCCAGTTAGGCAAGTAGTCTAGCTGTGCTGACAATTATGCTTCTCAGCACTGGGCCCCAGTAGCATCAATAGCTCCATTTGGGAGAAACAATTAAAACAGCAATTCAGGAAGTGGACCTGTCATTTTGCACTGATACATTTCTACCTCGTCTTGTACAAGGTATCAAAAATGTGACAAAAATAAAAAAGGTCTAGTGATGAGGATAATAATAATAATAATAATAATACAAGTGCAATGTCCTCCTGTGGCAGCACAATGGAAACCGATTTCTTATTTTTCTTCTTGTTCAATCACTGCACCGGGAGTTTGGTTTTCAGAATTAATTTAGTCTATTACAGTGGGATGAGGGAGAAACAAACAAGGAGGAGCAACATTCCTAAGTGAGAAATAGATTACTTGTTGAGAGGGGGAATCGCAGGGGAAGGCTGGAACAGAGGATTGTGGAGGAAGACAATTGGCGGCAATTCATCATCATTTCGAGTTAATTCATGATTAGACATATGGGGCCATTGTAGGCTACTTCAATGGAGTTTCAATGAACCTTTCTCAAAAGTATAGTAGAGACCCATATTAAGTGGGCGGGGGGAGAGGATTGGGACTAGTTTTGTGGAAATATCACTTAGAATGAAGAGGGAGCACCAGAAAATGCAATGTACTGTACAGTGTGTGATAATGCTGCATTATGAACAAATGGATTCCCAGGGGAAGCAAACTTTTATAGGGAATCATAAATCGCCACAGCACCAGGAAAAACAACTCTCAAAGCAACAAATTAAGGTGTGAAGAATTGTTCCACAAATTCTTGTGGGCATCACTGCAAAGCCGAGTTTAGTATCAGCCACTATATTTGCTGCAGACACGATTAGAAATGGCCGCCCCGTTGCAGCAGTTCAAGTTAAAAAGTCAAATAAGAGGAATTTATGGGTTGCGTTTATAAAGTTTACAACCGTAATTACACATAATAGCCCCGTTTAGTGGGCTATAAATAACACTGTAAAACCTTTCCATGGTGCTAACTAATGCATAGACCTCTGAGTACTGATGAATTACCAAAGTAGTTAATACCTGTGAACTTGTTTTTAAACATGACAGGTGGTTATGTACAATCATGTGTTCAGGAAGTGCTCTAAAGCAAGTGGAAAACAAAAGGGACAGTCATTGGTAAACATAGGAAGACAATTTCAACCAACCGGCAGAATGTAGCACTGTGCTACGCATTACCACTGGATTTCTTAAAAGGGTACAAACGGAAGATTACATGCACCTGTGTGCTAAACCAAGATTGATTGCAATGGAAAAACCAGTAAGGATATGCCAGCAGGTCAATTGATCTGTCGTTGTTACCGTGTCAAGTGATTATGAAATCGGACAACTTATGATACCAGGCAGCTTGGTCTAGATACTCTACTCCTGACCCCAATGAAATATCGCCCTATCAGGAGCATCGGAAACAGAAAGGCTGAGGAATATAAAAATACTTATTCCAGTATAAGAATATAGAAGTAGTAGGCCTATTATTTAATTCAAATGTTTCACCTAAAATGGTAAAATAATGTAATATATGCCATTTGAAATAACTTTATAGACTGCACCTTAATTTGATAAAAATATATAGATTAAGTAACTAACAATTTACTAGATTTAGTTACACATTTCAAATATGGACTGTCGAAAGATATGTTATCTTGACCAGAAATGTTAAATTACACTGTACAAAAATGTAAACGTAACATGGAAAGTGTTGGGCCCATGTTTCATGAGCTGAAATAAAAGATCCCAGACATTCTCCATACACAAAAAAAAGCCTATTTCTTTACATCCCTGTTAGTGAGTTTTTCTCCTTTGCCAAGATAATCCAGCCACCTGATTTTTGTTGCATATCAAGAAGCTGATGAAACAGCATGATCATTACACAGGTGCACCTTGAGCTGGGGACAATAAAAGGCCACACTAAAATGTGCAGTTTTGTCACACAAGACTATGCCACAGATGTCTCAAGGAATGTCCACCGGAACTGTTGCCAGAGAATTACATGTTAATATCTTGTCGTTTTAGAGAATTTGGCAGTACGTCCAACTGGCCTCACAACCGCAGACCACGTGCCCAGGACCTCCACATCCGGCTGTTTCACCTGCGGGATCACTTGAGTGGGAGGGGTCCTGAGGAGTATTTCTGTCTGTAATAAAGCCTTATTGTGGGGAAAAACTCATTCTGATTGTGTCACACCCTGACCTGATTCACATGTCCTTATGCTCGTCTCCACCCCCTCCAGGTGTCACCCATCTTCCCCATTATTCCCTGGGTATGTAAACCTGTGTATTCTGTCTGTCTGTGCCAGTTCATCTTGTATGTACCAAGTCAACCACCGTGTTTTTCCCGTGCTCCTGCCTTTTCTATTCTCTTTTGCTAGTCCTCCTGGTTTTGACCCTTGCCTGTTTTCTGGACTCTATACCTGCCTGCCTAGACCTCAAGCCTGCCTGCCACACTGTTCCTCCTGGACTCTGAACTGGTGTTGACGTTTTGCCTGTCCACGACCATTCTCTTGACTACCCCTTTTGGATTATTAATAAATATCAAACCATCTGCCTCCCGTGTCTGCAACTGGGTCTCGCCTTGTTCCCTTATAGATGGGCTGGGCATGGCTCCCCAGTGGGTGGGGTCTGGCCCTCCCAGACCCACCAATGTCTGCGCCCCTGCCCAGTCATGTGAAATCAATAGATAAGGGCCTATTTAATTTATTTTAATTGACTGATTTCCTTATATGAATTGTAACTCAGGAAAGTCATTGAAATTGTTGCATGTTGTGTTTATGTTTTGTTCAGTATACACTGTATAAACGCTATTGGTCAATCTGTTAAGTTTTACATTTGATCTACAGTGAGGGAAAAAAGTATTTGATCCCGTGCTGATTTTGTATGTTTGCCCACTGACAAAGAAATGATCAGTCTATAATTTCAATGGTAGGTTTATTTGAACAGTGAGTAACAGAGTAACAAAAAAATCCAGAAAAACTCATGTCAAAATTTTTATAAAATGATTAGCATTTTAATGAGGGAAATAAGTATTTGACCCCTCTGCAAAACATGACTCAGTACTTGGTTTGCACACATCTCAGGAGGGATTTTGTCCTACTCCTCTTTGCAGATCTTCTCCAAATCATTAAGGTTTCGAGGCTGACGTTTGGCAACTCAAACCTTCAGCTCCCTCCACAGATTTTCTATGGGATTAAGGTCTGGAGACTGGCTAGACCACTCCAGGACCTTAAATGGAAGAAGTTTGGAACCACGAACACTCTTCCTAGAGCTGGCTGCCTGGCAAAACTGAGCAGTCGGGGGAGAAGGTTCTTTGTCAGGGAGATGACCAAGAACCCGATGGTCACTCTGACAGAGCTAGAGTGCTTCTGTGGAGATGGGAGAACCTTCCAGAAGGACAACCATCTCTGCATCACTCCATCAATCAGGCCTTTATGGTAGAGTGGCCAGATGGACGCCACTCCTCAGTAAAAGGCACATGACAGCCCACTTGGAGTTTGCCAAAAGGCACCTAAAGACTCTCAGACCATGAGAAACAAGATTATCTGGTCTGATGAAACCAAGATTGGTTTTTGGACTCCTTGGCCTGAATGCCAAGCATCACATCTGGAAGAAACCTGGCACCACCCCTATGGTGAAGCATGGTGGAGGCAGCATCATGCTGTGGGGATGTTTTTCAGTGGCAGGGACTGGGAGTCTAGTCAGGATCGAGGCAAAGATTTTAATTAAAAAAATGTTTAACTTTAACTAGGCAAGTCAGTTAAGAACAAATTATTTATTTATAATGATGGCCTACCAGGGAAAAGTGTGTTAACTGCCTTGTTCAGGGGCAGAACAACATATTTTTACCTTGTCAGCTCTAGGATTCGATCCAGCAACCTTTCGGTTACTGGCCCAACGCTCTAACCACTACCTGCCGCCCCAAAGATGAGTGGAACAAAGTACAGAGAGATCCTTGATGAAAACCTGCTCCAAAAGTGCTCAGGGCCTCAGACTGGGGCGAAGGTTCACCTTCCAATAGGATAAGTCTCTGAATATCCATGAGTGGGCCAGCCAGAGCCCAGACTTGAACCAGATTGAACATCTCTGGAGAGATCTGAAAATAGCTGCGCAGCATTGCGCCCCATCCAACCTGACAGAGCTTGGGAGGAACTCTCCAAATACAGGTGTTCCAAGCTTGTAGCATCATACGTAAAAAGACTCAAGGCCGTAATCGCTGCCAAAGGTGTTTCAACAAAGTACTGAGTAAAGGGTCTGAATACTTAAGTAAATTTATTATTTCAGTTTTTTGTATATACATTTTAAAAAATTCATAAAAACCTGTTTTTGCTTTGTCATTATGGTGTATTGTGTGTGGATTGATGAGTAAAAAAAAACATTGAATCCATTTAGAATAACGTTGTAACCTAACAAAATGTGGTAAAAGTCAAGGGGTCTGAATACTTTCCGAAGGCACCCATTGATTCTTGATTCTTGTTTGTGCTTAGTTGAACTGTTATTCCCAATCAGAATATAACATAGGCCAGTTTAACTGAAAATTAACACTGTATAGCCTCAAAACATGGCTAAAACTTAATTTGTATATAACTGATGGCCAGTCCTTGCATACATAGCTTCTATGTTTATGGTCTGGGATCTTTGGGACGTCCTTACTCTAAACCATATCCCTAACATTTAACCCTAGCCTTACACATAAACAAAACTTAAATGGGGTAGGAACGTCCAAAGGATTCTGAATAGCACGCACCATATATTTATCATCTTCTCACAAGGGACAAATTTGCCTCAAGGACACACAAGGTCTGCCATGATGGAGTTTTGAAAAACAATCTCCTCCAGAACCACAGTGCCGATCTAGATGAAACTTGATGCATGTTATCTGTGGACCAAGGTCTTTCAAAGCAATATTTTCCAGACTGTTATGTCAAACAACTGACCAATAAACATTCATGTGGACGTGGTCTGGCACATAAATGCATATAAATCAGACACAGATATTTGTATGGTAATGTTCCAAACCCTGTCAAGACATATGCAAGCACATTCTGATTGGCCACAAGGTGGCGGTACAACATGCACATATTTATATCTCTTGATCTGTTTGACTCAGTGTTGAAATTGAAAATCTCTGTGGTAATTGGATTGTGTTTATGTGCTTCCCATTTGAGGTCTGTATTGTGATTCCTAGGATTTTTGTGTGGTGTCAAAATCTGAATAATTGTTGTAAATACTTTTTTTGCTCTTTTTGTTCTGTTATTCAAAGGCGCTGACAGAGGAAACACTCACATCCAAGGCCACAGATGGAGAGAAGGAGAAGATGAGAAGTCAAAAGGTGGCTGCAGCTTGAACCAGACATAGGCAGAAAGGAAAGGAAAGGGCATATAAACCCAGAGAGACATAATGTACATGTATTTACATACACACATACATACACCTTGGCCAAATACATTTAAACTCAATTTTTCACAATTCTTGACATTTAATCAGAGTAAAAATTCCCTGTCTTAGGTCAGTTAGGATAACCACTTTATTTTAAGAATGTGAAATGTCAGAATAATAGTAGAGAGAATGATTTATTTCAGCTTTTATTTCTTTCATCACATTCCCATTGGGTCAGAGGTTTACATACACAATTAGTATTTGGTAGCATTGCATTTACGTCATTTAGCAGACACTCTTATCCAGAGCGACTTACAAATTGGTGCATTCACCTTAAGATATCCAGTGGAACATCCACTTTACAATAGTACATCTATATCTTTTTTTTTGGGGGGGGGGGTGGGGGGGTTAGAAGGATTACTATATCCTATCCCAGGTATTCCTTAAAGAGGTGGGGTTTCAGGTGTCTACGGAAGGTGGTGATTGACTCTGCTGTCCTGGCGTCGTGAGGGAGCTTGTTCCACCATTGGGGTGCCAGAGCAGCGAACAGTTTTGACTGGGCTGAGCGGGAACTGTGCTTCCGCAGAGGTAGAGGGGCCAGCAGGCCAGAGGTGGATGAACGCAGTGCCCTTGTTTGGGTGTAGGGCATGATCAGAGCCTGAAGGTACGGAGGTGCCGCTCCCCTCACAGCTCCGTAGGCAAGCACCATGGTCTTGTAGCAGATGCGAGCTTCAACTGGAAGCCAGTGGAGTGTGCGGAGGAGCGGGGTGACATGAGAGAACTTGGGAAGGTTGAACACCAGACGAGCTGCAGCGTTCTGGATGAGTTGTAGGGGTTTAATGGCACAAGCAGGGAGCCCGGCCATCAGGGAGTTGCAGTAATCCAGACGGGAGATGACAAGTGCCTGGATTAGGACCTGCGCCGCTTCCTGTGTAAGGCAGGGTCGTACTCTGAGGATGTTGTATAGCATGAACCTACAGGATCGGGTCACCGCCTTGATGTTAGCGGAGAACGACAGGGTGTTGTCCAGGGTCACGCCGAGGCTCTTAGCACTCTGGGAGGAGGACACAATGGAGTTGTGAAGCGTTTGTATGTCCTGTGCAGAGAGGAGAGAACAGGTGATAGGCTACAGAAGAGGCTACGCTAATGCAAAGGAGATTGGCATGAAAAATTAACTAAACAACTGGGGAAGCGAGAGAGCAGGGCCTCCCTCACTAACAATTCACTGAAACACTAAAACGCTAAAATATAACTTTTCTAACTACCACTAGAAATTAAAATTGATGTAAACTACAGTGGTTCAATGTTTCCAGGAATAGGCTCAAACTTAGTTTTTTTCCGCTAGATAAATTGGTACAGTATTCTTCCGTGAAAACCCACCAAGTGCACCGTGTCCTATGACGCCGTAGCTAACTAGCTAACTAGCATCCTATAACACACGGTTAGCACCAATACTTGGAAACAACAAGCTACCAATGGATCATTCGTGTCCTTGTCTAGTTCATAACGCAGAAGTAATTAAACGTTGGCTAGTTAACACAAAGTCAGTCCTGCTAGCTACACATGTGGACTCCACATCTCGAGTGTTCAGAAAATTAAGCTTACGTTGCAAAAATCTTATTGACTGAAAATGATACAGCTAGCTGGTAGGGTTAGCTAGCTAGCAGTGGGCGCGTTGTAGACTGTTAGAAAATGTAGCTGGCCACCTAACCTCGATAGTTACTCTGTACTACGCCTTTATCTTGATACAAAGACAACTATGTAGCTAGCTAACATTACACTAGTCAAATCGTTCCGTTGTAATGTATTTAGTTTCTAAAGTTCTGCTAATTGGTAAAGTTGGCTAGCTAGCAGTGGCTGTGGTATTATGGTGTTGACGCCGTTTCGAAAATGGCACGAATGAACGAATACAGCTGGCTAGCTAACCTTGTTAGTTCCTCAGAGCTACACCTTTATACTTGATACAAAGACAGCAGATACAACTATGTAGCTAGCTAACAATACACTAATCAAATCGTTCCAATGTAATGTAATATTACCCGCAAAGCGAGGTGCAGCACGACCACTCACTCCAGCATCCGGTACTGTACCGGATTGTTTAACTTGGGTCAAACATTTTGGGTAGCCTTCCACAAGCTTCCCACAAAAAGTTGGGTGAATTTTGGCCCATTCCTCCTGACAGAGCTGGTGTTACTGAGTCAGGTTTGTAGGCCTCCTTGCTCGCACACACTTTTTCAGTTCTAGCCACACATTTTCTATAGGATTGAGGTCAGGGCTTTGTGATGGCGACTCCAATATCTTGATTTTGCTGTCCTTAAGCCATTTTGCCACCTTTGGAAGTATGGTTGGGGTCATTGTCCATTTGGAAGACCCATTTGCGACCAAGCTTTAATTTCCTGACTGATGTCTTGAGATGTTGCTTCAATATACAGTGGGGGAAAAAAGTATTTGATCCCCTGCTGATTTTGTACGTTTGCCCACTTACAAAGAAATGATCAGTCTATAATTTTAATGGTAGGTTTATTTGAACAGTGAGAGACAGAATAACAACAAAAAAATCCTTAAAAACGCAAACATTTTATACAATTATTTGCATTTTAATGAGGGAAATAAGTATTTGACCCCTCTGCAAAACATGACTTAGTACTTGGTGGCAAAACCCTTGTTGGCAATCACAAAATGACAAAAACAAACAGAGGTCAGATGTTTCTTGTAGTTAGCGAGTAGGTTTGCACACATCTTAGGAGGGATTTTGTCCCACTCCTCTTTGCAGATCTTCTCCAAGTCATTAAGGTTTCGAGGCTGACGTTTGGCAACTCGAACCTTCAGCTCCCTCCACGGATTTTCTATGGGATTAAGGTCAGGAGACTGGCTAGGCCACTCCAGGACCTTAACCTGTTGGGGCTAGGGGGCAGTATTTTCACGGCCGGATAAAAAACGTACCCGATTTTAATCTGGTTACTACTCCTACCCTATTATTATTTGACCATGCTGGTCATTTATGAACATTTTAACATCTTGACCATGTTCTGTTATAATATCCACCCTGCACAGCCAGAAGAGGACTGGCCACCCCTCATAGCCTGGTTCCTCTCTAGGTTTCTTCCTAGGTTTTTGGCCTTTCTAGGGAGTTTTTCCTAGGGAGTTTTTCCTAGCCACCGTGCTTCTTTCACATGCATTGCTTGCTGTTTGGGGTTTTAGGCTGGGTTTCTGTACAGCACTTTGAGATATCAGCTGATGTACGAAGGGCTATATAAATACATTTGATTTGATTTTGATTTGAATTTCAGTGTAGGAAAGGATGAAACAGCGTCTATGCCACCAGTAAGTACAGATAGTAACGTTAGTATAAACCCCCTCGCACGGTCCCGGCAGCCGGACAACTTTCTCATGGCTTCTGGAGGGAAACGCTGTAGGAATGCTCAACCGGTGTTGCTTATTCAGCTGACAGAAACTTTCAATCGGTTCTCCCCGTTAACCTCTCTGAGCTAGGTGGGACGCTTGCGTCCCACCTACTCAACAGCCAGTTGAATCCTGTGGCGCGTTATTCAAATCCTTAGATATGCTATTACTTCAATTTTTCAAAAATATGACTATTTTACACCATTTTAAAGATAAGACTCTCGTTAATCTAACCACACTGTCCGATTTCAAAAAGGCTTTACAACGAAAGCAAAACATTAGATTATGTCAGCAGAGTACCGAGCTAGAAATAATCAGACACCCATTTTTCAAGCTAGCATATAATGTCACATAAACCCAAACCACAGCTAAATGTAGCACTAACCTTTGATGATCTTCATCAGATGACAACCCTAGGACATTATGTTATACAATACATGCATGTTTTGTTCAATCAAGTTCATATTTATATCAAAAAACTGCTTTTTACATTAGCATGTGACTAGCATGTGACTAGCATTCCCACCGAACACTGCCGGTGAATTTACTAAATTACTCACGATAAACGTTCACAAAAAGCATAACAATTATTTTAAGAATTATAGATACAGCACAGTCAGTGTAGTCAGCTCAGCTATCCCCATTGAGACCGTGTCTGTGCCTCGACCTAGGTTGGGCAAAATTAAAGATGGCGGTGTTCGCCTTAGCAATCTCACTAGTATAAAGACCTCCTCCATCCCTGCCATTATTGAAAGAGATTGTAATACCTCACATCTCAAAATGGGGCTACTTAATGTTAGATCCCTCACTTCAAAGGCAGTTATAGTCAATGAACTAATCACTGATCATAATCTTGATGTGTTTGGCCTGACTGAAACATGGCTTAAGCCTGATGAATTTACTGTGTTAAATGAGGCCTCACCCCCTGGTTACACTAGTGACCATATCCCCCTCGGAGGTGTTGCTAACATTTACGATAGCAAATTTCAATAAAATAAAAAACTAAAAAAAGTTTTTGTCTTTTGAGCTTCTAGTCATGAAATCTATGCAGCCTACTCAATAACTTTTTATAGCTACTGTTTACAGGCCTGCTGGGCCATATGCAGCGTTCCTCACTGAGTTCCCTGAATTCCTAATCGGACCTTGTAGCCATTGGAGATAATATTCTAATTTTTGGTGACTTTAATATTCACATGGAAAAGTCCACAGACCCACTCCAAAAGGCTTTCGGAGCCATCATCGACTCAGTGGGTTTTGTCCAACATGTCTCTGGACCTACTCACTGCCACAGTCATACTCTGGACCAATTGAATAAATGTTGTGTATCTTAATGTTTTTCCTCATAATCCTGGACTATCGGACCACCATTTTAATACGTTTGCAATCGCAACAAATAATCTGCTCAGACACCAACCAAGAAGCATTAAAAGTCGTGCTATAAATTCTCAGACAACCCAAAGATTCCTTGATGACCTTCCAGACTCCCTCTGCCTGCCCAAGGACGTCAGAGGACAAAAATCAGTTAACCACCTAACTGAGGAACTCAATTTAACCTTGCGCAATACCCTAGATGCAGTTGCACCCCTAAAAACTAAAAACATTTGTCATAAGAAACTAGCTCCCTGGTATACAGAAAATACACGAGCTCTGAAGCAAGCTTCCAGAAAATTGGAACGGAAATGGTGCCACACCAAACTGGAAGTCTTCCGACTAGCTTGGAAAGACAGTACCGTGCAGTATCGAAGAGCCCTCAATGCTGCTCGATCATCCTATTTTTCCAACCAAAATAAGAACAATCCAAAATGTATTTTTGATACTGTCGCAAAGCTAACTAAAAAGCACCATTCCCCAAGAGAGGATGGCTTTCACTTCAGCAGTAATGAATTCATGAACTTCTTTGAGGAAAAGATCATGATCATTAGAAAGCAAATTACGGATTCCTCCAAAGCTCCGTAGGACCTGAGCCCTAGGACCATGCCTCAGGACTACCTGGCTTGATGACTCCTTGCTGTCCCCAGTCCACCTGGCCATGCTGCTGCTCCAGTTCCAACTGTTCTGCCTGCGGCTATGGAACCCTGACCTGTTCACCGGACGTGCTACCTGTCCCAGACCTGCTGTCCCAGACCTGCTGGAACCATGACCTGTTCACCAGACGTGCTACCTGTCCCAGACCTGCTGTTTTCAACTCTCTAGAGACAGCAGGAGTGGTAGAGATACTCTCAAAGATCGGCTATGAAAAAGCCAACTGACACTTGTGTTACTGACTTGTTGCACCCTCGACAACTACTATGATTATTATTATTTGACCATGCTGGTCATTTATGAACATTTGAACATCTTGGTGTTGTTATAATCTCCACCCGGTGCAGCCAGAAGAGGACTGGCCACCCCTCATAGCCTGGTTCCTCTCTAGGTTTCTTCCTAGGTTTTGGCCTTTCTAGGGAGTGTTTCCTAGCCACTGTGCTTCTACACCTGCATTGCTTGCTGTTTGGGGTTTTAGGCTGGGTTTCTGTACAGCACTTTGAGATATCAGCTGATGTAAGAAGGGCTATATAAATACATTTGATTTGATTTGGTCATTATGGCCAAACAGTTCTATTTTTGTTTCATCAGACCAGAGGACATTTCTCCAAAAAGTACGATCTTTGTCCCCATGTCCAGTTGCAAACCGCTTTTTTTTATGGCGGTTTTAGTGCAGTGGCTTCTTCCTTGCTGAGTGGCCTTTCAGGTTATGTTCATTTTGGACTTGTTTTACTGTGGATACAGATACTTTTGTACCTGTTTCCTCTAGCATCTTCACAAGGTCCATTGCTGTTCTGGGATTGATTTGCACTTTTCACACCGAAGTACATTCATCTCTATGAGACAGAATGCGTCTCCTTCCTGAGCAGTATGATGGCTACGTGGTCCCATGATGTTTATACTTGTGTACTATTGTTTGTACAAATGAACATGGTACCTTCAGGCATTTGGAAATTGCTCTCAAGGATGAATCAGACTTGTGGTTGTCTACAATTTTTTCTGAGGTCTTGGCTGATTTCTTTTGATTTTCCCATGATGTCAAGCAAAGAGGCACTGAGTTTGAAGGTAGGCCTTTGAAATACATCGACAGGTACACCTTCAACTGTACAGGTAAGGGATAAACACTGACGTTTTGTACATTTTCTGGAAATAATGGACTGCTTGGTACTCCAAGTTTATTAGTTCCAGATAATGTACAGAGCGGAGGTTATAGCACGGTTACCAAAGAAAACAAGCACACATTAACCGGTCAAAATTACATATTTTTATTGAGATTTCCATTTTTGATAAGTAAACTCATAATATTTCATCCTTCCACTAAACCTGGTTGTTAGTTATATCGGTTAGGTTGCTAGAGAAGCGGACTTGTTGTTCATTCTATTTGTTTGATTGCTATGCAGACTGTCAATATTCGTATCCCTTGCTTGCTAGCTAGCCAACTCTGGCTACACAGTCGTGCCAACTCTGCAGATAGAATAACATCAAAGAAGCTGCATTTGCATTTGTTTAAGCTGTTTTATAGTGACATTTATTTGGACACATCCATGATACTGTACATACATAGTGCCTGTTGAGGGATGACACCCACACAGTCAATTTCATCTAAATAAAATAAAAATAAAAGTTATAAAAAATGTAATGTATTTTTTTTATGTTTGTTGTTCATAGTTCGGTTGATAGCTGCAATATTACTACCTACATTTAATGTAAATATTTTTTTTAGTGTGGGAGAGGGGGGTGCAGAATTGAGTGGATTTGGGCCATTGCTGGGCTGATTCTGGCCCTAAAATGGCAGCTTTGGCTCTGTTCAGGCTGCCAGATCTGGCCCGAATGACTCGTGCCTAGTCTGTACTGTCGGGCCTGAATCGGCTGCCAGACCCGGGCCAGCAGTTTTAGATCTGGCATGCCAAAATCAGGCAAGAGGTTTGAGCTACCTGGGTATTTAACTTATGGGGTCAGATAATTAATTTAATGGGCTAATTGCTTAGTCTTATTACGAGTCACATGCGAAGTGTATATAGTATGCATACAGTATATGACAACTATTACCCCACTACACTTCCGCCTTTAACACTTGTACTTGTCTTTTCTCATTAGCACTGATTTAGGTAATAGCTGCTTTATTGGAGAAAGTTTCTGCTTACTATGATGGGACAGTAGTGGAGAAGGTGGAAAGTTAAGTTCCTCGGCGTACACATCACAGACAAACTGAAATGGTCCACCCACACAGACAGCGTGGTGAAGAAGGCACAACAGCGCCTCTTCAACCTCAGAAGGCTGAAGAAATTTGGCTTGTCACCTAGAGCCACTGCCAATTCACCCCGCTATCATCCAGAAGATGATGTCAGTACAGGTGCATCAAAGCTGGGACCGAGAGACTGAAAAAGAGCTTCTATCTCAAAGCCATCAGACTGTTAAACAGCCATCACTAACATGAGAGTGGCTGCTGCCAACATACAGACTCAAATCTCTGGCCACTTTCATAAATGTATTTTATAAAGGTATCACTAGTCACTTTAAGTAACACCACTTTAATAATGTCTACATATCCTACATTACTCATCTCATAAGTATATACTGTATTCTATACCATCTACTGCATCTTGCCATAAACGCACGGCCATAGCTCATCCAAATAGTTATATGTACATATTGTTATTCATCCTTTTACATTTGTGTATAAGGTAGTCTTTGTGAATTTGTTAGATTACTTGTTAGATATTACTGCACTGTCAGAACATGAACCACAAGAATTTCACTACATTCGCATTAACATCTGCCAACCATGTGTATATGACCAATACAATTTGATATGAGGTTGTCGTACTTTAGTGTAATGCACTAACTGTACGTCGCTCTGGATAAGAGCATATGCTAAATGTCTAAAGTATAAAATGTTTGAAATTATCTTTATATGTCTGTGCTAGTTATTTAAATGAATCAGAATGCTCCACATAAATTGCTAGTTGTCACAGCTACAACCTTTGATTCATTGCTCTGAAATAGCGCTCTTTGTCGCTATGCAATTAACCCTCACTGAATAATGAATTTGTCTCGTTTGACATTACATGAAGTCACTTAATTGCGTCCTTGAGTGTTGACTCCTTTTGTTTCAACATTAAAAACGAATTTAACTCCTTTCGAGTTTGCAGCAAATTCACAATTCCAAGCAGCAGACTACATTTTGATTGGTTGGCCTACATGGAGAAGACAACTGTTCTAAAGTATAGACAAAAAAAATGGAATGCTGGGAATACTTACTGAAAATACTGCATTGTCTTGTAAACTCATGCAGTGCTGTGAAACAGTTCATGAACCCCAATGATAATTATGGAAATTCCATAATTTTATGATGATAGCCTTGGGGTCAGGTTGGGGTCAGGCCCAATATAGGCGACACACCCAAGATGGAAAGCGGTTGGGCCATCCTAAAAACTTTTTCACAGCACAGTATAGGTAATCAATTAACCAATCAGTCAGTCATTACAAAAGGCATGTAATTGTCCCAAAATAAATATAAAAAAATGTATTATCGATGTAAAGGGGGAATTTGTGTGGGAGTGTGTAAAGCTGCCTCTTGGGCACTCTAACACAAGAGCATCTTGGGTTTCAAAACAAAACTTTCAAAATGAATACTCAAGCGCCATCTACTGGACTAGCCATACTACCAGACCGAGTAGGATAAAATTGCCCGTAAATGCTGTTCTAAGAGGCACTGAGTTTGAAGGTAGGCCTTGATATACATCCACAGTTACACTTCCAATTGACTCAAATTATGTCAATTAGCCTATCAGAAGCTTCTAAAGCCATGACATCATTTTGTGGAATTTTCCAAGCTGTTTAAAGGCACAGTCAACTTGGTGTATGGAAACTTCTGACCCACTGGAATTGTGGTACAGTGAATTGTAAGTGAAATAATCTGTCTGTAAACAATTGTTGGAAAAATGACTTGTGTCATGCAAAGTAGATGTCCTAACCAACTTGCCAAAACTATAGTTTGTTAACAATAAATTTGTGGAGTGGTTGAAAAACTAGTTTTAATGACTCCAATCTAATTGTATGTAAACTTCCGACTTCAACTGTACATAGAGTAGCCGCCTCTAAGGGGTGCAGGGTTGAGTAAATGGGTGTTAGTTGGTTAGTAAGTTCAGGGCACGGAACTGGGTGGAGGCTGGATAGTAATGGCTATTTAACAGTTTGATGGCCTTGAGATAAAGACTGAAAGACAGCTTCTCGGTCCCCGCTTTGATGCACCTGTACTGTTCTCGCCTTCTGGTTGATAGCGGGATGAACAGGCCATGGCTCGGGTCGTTGATGTCCTTGATGATCTTTTTGGCCTTCCTGTGACATCGGTGTGTAGGTGTGTGTGCTTTAGGTGTCCAGACAGAATTACACTACCCAAAAGCCATTCTATTCATGGAATGACGTGTTATGTTCCCCTACCAGGGAGGATTTCGAATAGTTGACTAATTGATAAGTAAATCGACGGCATTCTTATCGATTTCAAAATATGGAATCGAAGTGTTGGGAAAAAAACATTCATGAAAAGACTGGTTAAGTGGGCTATGCGAAATGGATGCAAGATCCACGTGGAAAATAAAAGCCACCAAATCCAATCTGTAAATAGAATTAACCTGTTATGGCTAGGGGGCAGTATTTTCACGGCCGGATAAAAAACATACGCGATTTAATCTGATTATTACTCCTGCCCAGAAACTAGAATATGCATATAATTATTAGCTTTGGATATAAAACACTCCAAAGTTTCTAAAACTGTTTGAATGGTGTCTGTGAGTATAACAGAACTCATTTGGCAGGCCAAAACCTGAGAAGATTCTGTACAGGAAGTACCCTGTCTGACCATTTCTTGGCCTTCTTGATTATCTCTATCCAAAACAGGGGAACTCTGCTGTTACGTGACACTTCCTACGGCTTCCATGGGCTCTCAGAAGGCGGCAAAAAGCTGAATCGTGGCTTTGCAGGCCCTGGTTGAAAAACATTAGCGCGTTTGGATAGTGGCCGTTCACAGTACTATGAGACTGAGGCTCGTGCACGAGGGGATCCCATGCTTTTATTTTCTCTCTCTTTGTACGTAAACACGCTTTCCCGGTCGGAATATTATGGCTTTTTTACGAGAAAAATGGCATAAAAATTTATTTTAAACAGCGGTTGACATGCTTCGAAGTACGGTAATGGAATTTTTAGAATTTTTTGGTCACGAAATGCGTTGTGCGTGTGACCCTTATTTACACTTCGGATAGTGTCTTGAACGCACGAACAAAATGCCGCTATTTGGATATAACTATGGATTATTTTGAACCAAACCAACATTTGTTATTGAAGTAGCAGTCCTGGGAGTGCATTCTGACGAAGAACACCAAAGGTAATCAAACTTTTCTAATAGTAAATCGGAGTTTGGTCAGGGCTAAACTTGGTGGGTGTCAAAATAGCTAGCCGTGATGGCTGGGCTATCTACTCAGAATATTGCAAAATGTGCTTTCACCGAAAAGCTATTTTAAAATCGGACACCTCGATTGCACAAAGGAGTTTTGTATCTATAATTCTTAAAATAATTGTTATGTTTTTTGTGAACGTTTATCATGAGTAATTTAGTAAATTCACCGGAAGTTTGCGGGGCGTATGCTAGTTCTGAACGTCACATGCTAATGTAAAAAGCTGGTTTTTGATATAAATATGAACTTGATTGAACAAAACATGCATGTATTGTATAACATAATGTCCTAGGCGTGTCATCTGATGAAGATCATCAAAGGTTAGTGTTGCATTTAGCTGTGGTTTTGTTTTTTGTGACATTATATGCTAGCTTGAAAAATGGGTGTCTGATTATTTCTGGCTGGGTACTCTGCTGACATAATCTAATGTTTTGCTTTCGCTGTAAAGCCTTTTTGAAATCGGACAGTGTGGTTAGATAAAGGAGAGTCTTGTCTTTAAAATGGTGTAAAATAGTCATATGTTTGAAAGATTGAAGTTTTTGTATTTTTGAGGAATTTGTAATTCGTGCCACGCCTATCATTGGATATTGGAGCAGGTGTTCCGCTAGCGGAACGTCTAGATGTAAATTAAAAGCAAAACACTCACCAGTCAAAGCTGAACCAGGTCATGCTTCTTTCATTCCAAACCTCAAATGTACAGTATGATCTCTGTTCATTGTTGGTGTTGTGTGCCGATACAGGAGATGCAGTCCCCATAAATGATTGACATAAAGAGATGCTCTGGGGATTTGAACTTGCAAACTCTTTTGATCAGGAATGCGTAGAGTTTTTTGGAGTGCCACAAGGTCTGTAGCAGTGATGGAAAACCACATACTGAGACCAAGGTATATTTTACAGATGAGCACTCCATTACAGAAATACACACGTCAAATACAAAATGCAAAGCAGAATAACACAAAGAAAATATGATTACAAAAAAACACATTCATTAGCAATAAGGTCCTCAATCAGCTTTCTGATTTGCTATGTTCATTAGCTAGCTGGCCAGCCAGTTTTAGAGGAATACTTTTTAAAATTATTAACTGCCAATATGCTCAGTTATTACATTCCAGTCACTGCCACTCCTGTCATTTGCCAAAGAGACTGGACTTTTGGATTATACTTGGATTGTAAGGCACGTATGAATGTCGTACTTAATATGATGTTCTCTTTCAGTCAGTCACTAGGTATAACATACTATGGGGAGTCAACGACCAATTATTTCAAACTGAAATCACGCCCAGAAAATGATGTCATGGCTTTAGAAACTTCTGATAGGCTAATTGACATCATTTGAGCCAATTGGTGGTGTACCTGTGGATGTATTTCAAGGCCTACCTTCAAACTCAGTGCCTCTTTGCTTGACATCATGGGAAAATCAAAAGAAATCAGCCAAGACCTCAGAAAATAAATTGTAGACCTCCACAAGTCTGGTTCAACCTTGGGAGCAATTACCAAATGCCTGAAGGTACCACGTTCATATATACAAACAATAGTATGCAAGTATAAACACCATGGGACCATACAGCCGTCATACCGCTCAGGAAGGAGACGCATTCTGTCTCCTAGAGATGAAGGTACTTTGGTGCGAAAAGTGCAAATCAATCCCAGAACAACAGCAAAGGACCTTGTGAAGATGCTGGAGGAAACAGGTACAAAAGTATCTGTATCCACAGTAACATGAGTCCTATATCAACATAACCTGAAAGGCCGCTCAGCAAGGAAGAAGCCACTGCTCCAAAACCGCCATAAAAAAGCCAGACTACTGTTTGCAACTGCACATGGGGACAAAGATCATACTTTTTGGAGAAATGTCGTCTGATGAAACAAAATAGAACTGTTTGGCCATAATGACCATCGTTATGTTTGGAGGAAAAAGGGGGAGGATTGCAAGCCAAAGAACACCATTCAAAGCATCATGTTGTGGGGGTGCTTTGCTGCAGGAGGTACTGGTGCACTTCACAAAATAGATGGCTGAGATGGATGAAAATTATGTGGATATATTGAAGCAACATCTCAAGACATCAGTCAGGAAGTTAAAGCTTGGTCGCAAATGGGTCTTCCAAATGGACAATGACCCCAAGCATACTTCCAAAGTTGTGGCAAAATGGCTTAAGGACATCAAAGTCAAGGTATTGGAGTGGCCATCACAAAGCTCTGACCTCAATCCTATAGAAAATGTGTGGGCAGAACTATAATAGCGTGTGCGAGCAAGGAGGCCTACAAACCTGACTCAGTTACACTAGGTATGTTAGGAGGATTGGGCCAAGCTTGTGGAAGGCTACCCGAAACATTTGACACAAGTTAAACAATTTAAAGGCAAATACTAATTGAGTGTATGTAAACTTCTGGAATGTGATGAAAGAAATAAAAGCTGAAATAAATCATTCTCTCTACTATTATTCTGACATTTCACATTCTTAAAATAAAGTGGTGATCCTAACTGACCTAAAACAGGGAATTGTTACTAGAATTAAATGTTAGGGATTGTGAAAAACTGATTTGAAATGTATTTGGCTAAGGTGTATGTAAACTTACGACTTCAACTGTACGTCCACCCATCCACCCTGACCAAGCACCCTCCTGCCATCTTTTCCTTAAGTAACCTTTTGAGTTATGTAACCATAGCAAACGTAACATACTGTATCATACTATTTTGAGTGTCCTGGATTTGCATTCACAATGTTATGTCTAGTCTATGAGACCAGGCTGGATGGTGAAGCGGCATTATCGTGCCCTGTTCACAACTGTGTTGGTGTGTTTGGACCATGATGGGTCTTTAGTGATGTGGACTCTGAGGATCTAGAAGCTCTCAGATGTAATTGCTCCCAGTATGGCTCATAGTGTTGTTATTGCTGGGTCGAGAGTGGGTTTTTGGCAGCGCGGAGGTTGAGCATTTACATTTATCCGGGTTACCACAGTTCCCTGCGGGTTTGAGCCTTTGGCTGCCTTGGGGTGCAGCAGAGCATAAAGTGTGCATTATCAGGGTTACCACAGTTTCCTGTGGGTTTGAGCCTTGGGCTGCCTTGGCAGCTCACGAGTACACACTTTCCAGGTTACTGCAGGATTTCTGTGAGTTTGACCCTCGGCTGCCGTGGTTCATTGACTCTGGTCGATGCTATGCAGGCAGGGCTTTCAAGGGCAGGCTCGGTCTCCATTTGCCCATTGGGTGTGATTTGAGTTTTCTTCAGGTGAGTATGACTCCCCATAGTATGTTATACTGAGTGACTGATGAAGGGAACATTCATAACTGTATATTTGTGTCATCGTCGCAAATCCAATGCATTATACTAAATGCATTATCAGCCAGTAAAAATACTCTTTGGCTAGCTTTTGCTACAGCCAATGTCAATGAGTGTTAGCATTCTAGCCAACAACTGCTCCATCCAAAATGTGTACTTTGGAACTATCATAATAACATATAATCTTAGTGAATGTTCAAACAACAATCGTAACAACATTGAAGAGGAGAACAAGAAGCCAAAAATTATTTTTTTCGTTTAGAAGCAAATACAATGTAAATCTAGGCTAACAGTCTTTCCATTTTTTCGCCCATTCAACATAGCGTTGAATGGAAAGACTGTTTTCCACAATTTGTTTGCGTGGTCGAGGGAAATTCCTTATTATGAGGTGAATATTGACTTATAGTATGGCGCCCTTATGGCAGCCTAGGTTGATTGCTCTGCAATAGTTTTAAGTGTTTATTAATGTGAATCTTTCTTGAATAACCTTCTGTTTTTGCGTAGCTAATCAATTACTGATAATTTTATTCTAGTCACTTTGAACCTCAATGTAGAAACCAGATAAGACATTTTTGCCATCAACAAGGAATGTTTTCTTTTGAATTCCTGCATTGAACACCTGCATTCACCTATTATCTCCTGGAGGACTACAAAGGACCACAAAGTCCAGGAATGGGGGACGCTCACATATTTTACTCAGGAGGATTCCTTCGTAGTTTCAAGAGGATTAAACAAATCCTTAATAAGGATCTCAAAAAGGTACTTCTTCAACTTGAAATCCATCTGAAAAAACTCAAACATAATGGACAGCAAGGTGGTACGTATCACCGCCTGGTATGGCAACAGCTCGGTATCTGACCATAAGGCGCTACAGAGGGTAGTGCGTACGGCCCATCACTGGGGCCAAGCTTCCTGCAATCCAGGACTAATATAATAGGCGGTGTCAGAGGAAAGCCCATAAAATTGTCAGAGACTCCAGTCACACAAGTTATAGACGGTTCTCTCTGCTACCACATGGCAAGCGGTACCGGAGCGCCAAGTCTAGGTCCAAAAGGCTCCTTAACAGCTTCTACTCCCAAGCTATGATTGCTGAACAATTAATCGAATGGCCACCCAGACTATTTACATTGAACCCCCCCCTCTTTGTTTTTACACTGCAGCTACTCACTGTTTATCATCTATGCATAGTCACTTTACCCCTACCTTCATGTACAAATGACCTAGACTAACCTGTACTTCCACACATTTACTACATTTTTACATTTTAGTAGACGCTCTTATCCAGAGCGACTTAGAGTAGTGAATGCATACATTTCATGCATTTAAAAAAAATATATATATATAAATTGTACATTTATTATTTTTTTGTACTGGCCCCCCGTGGGAATCGAACCCACAACCCTGGCGTTGCACACACCATGCTGGCATTGCAAACACCATGCTCTACCAACTGAGCCACAGGGAGCAATCTACTAGCTACCGGGCCCCCTGTGTGTAGCCTCTTATTGTTATGTACTGTAATTCTACTGTGTTACTTTTTATTTTATTTATTTAGTAAATATTTTCTTAACTCTTCTTGGTTAAGGGCTTGTAAGTAAGCATTTCATGGTTAGGTCTACACCTGTTGTATCCGGCGCACGTGACAAATACAATTTGATTTGGTAGGAAATCCACTTATAAGCCAAAAGAGTCCAAACAGAACTGTGTCTCCCCCCTCTCGCAGCTGAATATCATGGTGTTAGCCACAGCAATTTAAGAACATTGCCCAAATTCCCAGCCATTCCAGGCCACTTCACTCTCTATTCACCTGGCAATGTTGTTATTTTTAATACTCGTTCCCTGAACAAAGCCCTACTCATCAGTGACATTATTGTGGACAAATGTATCGATGTTCTTTGCCTGACCCGACATCTGCGGTGTTTACCGTAAATGTAGTCACCGCTAACGCGGGAACATTGCCTTTAAATTTCAATCATGATGTAAAGTTCAATTTCCGCGATACGGATTGAATAGAGCCCTTAATTTGTATAGCGCTTTTTATTACAGAGATCTACTGAGGAATAAAAAATATATATTTACACCAAAAACTACATACATTTGTAATTTTTATTTAACCAGGTAGGCAAGTTGAAAACAAGTTCTCATTTACAATTGCGACCTGGCCAAGATAAAGCAAAGCAGTTCGACAACATACAACAACACAGAGTTACACATGGAGTAAAAACAAACATACAGTCAATAATACAGTAGGAAAATAAGTCTATATACAATGTGAGCAAATGAGGTGAGATAAGGGAGGTAAAGGCAAAAAGGCCATGGTGGCAAAGTAAATACAATATAGCAAGTAAAACACTGGAATGGTAGATTTGTAGTGTAAGAAAGTACAAAGTAGAAATAGAAATAATGGGGTGCAAAGGAGCAAAATAAATACAGTAGGGGAAGCGGTAGTTGTTTGGGCTAAATTATCGATGGGCTATGTACAGGTGCAGTGATCTGTGAGCTGCTCTGGTGCTTAAAGCTAGTGAGGGAGATAAGTGATTCCAGTTTCAGAGATTTTTGTAGTTCATTCCAGTCATTGGCAGCAGAGAACTGGAAGGAGAGACGGCCAAAGAGGGAATTGGCTTTGGGGGTGACCAGAGAGATATACCTGCTGGAGCGCGTGCTACAGGTGGGTGCTGCTATGGTGACCAATGAGCGGAGTTAAGCGGGGACTTTACCTAGCAGGGTCTTGTAGATGACCTGGAGCCAGTGGGTTTGGCGATGAGTATGAAGCGAGGGCCAGCCAACGAGAGCGTACAGGTCGCAGTGGCGGGTAGTATATGGGGCTTTGGTGACAAAACGGATGGCACTGTGATAGACTGCATCCAGTTTGTTGAGTTGGGTATTGGAGGCTATTTTGTAAATGACATCACCGAAGTCGAGGATCGGTAGGATGATCAGTTTTACGAGGGTATGTTTGGCAGCATGAGTGAAGGATGCTTTGTTGCGAAATAGGAAGCCAATTCTAGATTTAACTTTGGATTGGAGATGTTTGATATGAGTCTGGAAGGAGAGTTTACAGTCTAACCAGACACCTAGGTATTTGTAGTTGTCCACATATTCTAAGTCAGAACCGTCCAGAGTAGTGATGCTGGACAGGCGGGCAGGTGCAGGCAGCAATCGGTTGAAGAGCATGCATTTGGTTTTACTTTTATTTAAGAGCAGTTGGAGGCCACGGAAGGAGAGTTGTATGGCATTGAAGCTCGTCTGGAGGGTTGTTAACACAGTGTCCAAAGAAGGGCCAGAAGTATACAGAATGGTGTCGTCTGTGTAGAGGTGGATCAGAGACTCACCAGCAGCAAGAGCGACATCATTGATGTATACAGAGAAAAGAGTTGGCCCAAGAATTGAACCCTGTGGCACCCCCATAGAGACTGCCAGAGGTCCGGACAACAGGCCCTCCGATTTGACACACTGAACTCTATCAGAGAAGTAGTTGGTGAACCAGGCGAGGCAATCATTTGAGAAACCAAGGCTATTGAGTCTGCTGATGAGGATGTGGTGATTGACAGAGTCGAAAGCTTTGTCCAGGTCAATGAATATGGCAGCACAGTATTGTTTCTTATCGATGGCGGTTACGATATCGTTTAGGACCTTGAGCATGGCTGAGGTGCACCCATGACCAGCTCTGAAACCAGATTGCATAGTAATCAAGGCAGGTAAAATAGGAATAGTGTGATAGGTGCTAAATACATTTTAGATTGGGACTAGGCCTATGAAAAAGACAGTGGGGGTGTCTGAATATCCATACTTGCGTCCTAAATAGTAGGCTGTTTGAGTATGAGAAAAAATGTTGTTTGTTGTTTAACCTCTATGGGACCGGCGGGACGAATTCGTCCCACCTACGTAACAGCCACTGCCAGCCTGTGGCGCGATTTTCAAAATCTTCAAAATCCTATTACTTCAATTTCTCAAACATATGACTATTTTACAGCCATTTAAAGATAAGACTCTCGTTAATCTAACCACACTGTCCGATTTCAAAAAGGCTTTACAACGAAAGCAAAACATTAGATTATGTCAGCAGAGTACCAAGCCAGAAATAATCAGACACCCATTTTTCAAGCCAGCATATAATGTCACCAAAACCCAGAAGACAGCTAAATGCAGCACTCACCTTTGATGATCTTCATCAGATGACAACCCTAGGACATTATGTTATACAATACATGCATGTTTTGTTCAATCAAGTTCATATTTATATCAAAAACCAGCTTTTTACATTAGCATGTGACGTTCAGAACTAGCATACCCCCCGCAAACTTACGGGGAATTCGCTAACATTTTACTAAATTACTCACGATAAACGTTCACAAAAAGCATAACAATTATTTTAAGAATTATAGATACAGAACTCCTCTATGCACTCGATATGTCCGATTTTAAAATAGCTTTTTGGTGAAAGCACATTTTGCAATATTCTAAGTACATAGCCCAGGCATCACGGGCTCGCTATTTAGACACCCGGCAAGTTTAGCACTCACCATAATCATATTTACTATTATAAAAATGTCATTACCTTTTGTTGTCTTCGTCAGAATGCACACCCAGGACGTCTACTTCAATAACAAATGTTGGTTTGGTCCAAAATAATCCATCGTTATATCCGAATAGCGGCGTTTTGTTCGTGCGTTCCAGACACTATCCGAAATAGTAAAGAAGTGTCGCGCGCTTGGCGCAATTCCTGACAATAAAATTCAAAGTATTCCATTGCCGTACGTCGAAGCATGTCAACCGCTGTTTAAAATCAATTTTTACGTCATTTTTCTCGTAGAAAAGCGATAATATTCCGACAGGGAATCTCCTTTTCGGCAAACAGAGGAAAAAATCCCAAAGGCGGGGGCGGTCGGGGTCACGCGCATAAGCTAGTGTCTCTTGATGGGCCACTTGAGAAAGGCGATAATGTGTTTCAGCCTGGGGCTGGAATGACGACATTCTCTTTTTTCCCGGGCTATGAGAGCCTATGGAAGACGTGGGAAGTGTCACGTTAGAGCAGAGATCCTTAGTAAATGATAGAGATGGCAAAGAAGTTCCAGAAATGGTCAGACAGGCCACTTCCTGTAAAGGAATCTCTCAGGTTTTGACCTGCCATTTGAGTTCTGTTATACTCACAGACACCATTCAAACAGTTTTAGAAAATTTAGGGTGTTTTCTATCCATATGTAATAAGTATATGCATATTCTAGTTACTGAGTAGGAGTGGTAACCAGATTAAATCGGGTATGTTTTTTATCCAGCCGTGTCAATGCTGCCCCCTAGCCCTAACAGGTTAAAACCTGTTTAGGATAGGGGGCAGTATTTTCACTGCCAGATGAAAAACGTACCCGATTTAAACTGGTTACTACTCTTGCCCAGAAACGAGAATATGCATATTGTTAGTAGATTTGGATAGAAAACACTCTGAAATTTCTAAAACTGTTTGAATGGTGTCTGTGAGTATAACAGAACTCATATGGCAGGCAAAAACCTGAGAAAATTCCAAGCAGGAAGTGGAATGTCTGAGAATTGTAGTCTTTTGATTCTCTATCGAAACTACAGTATCTGTGGGGTTACGTTGCACTTTCTAAGGCTTCCATTGGCTGTCTAAAGCCTTCAGAAAGTGGATTGAGCCTTCTCCTGTCTCTGGGCAGAGTATAGTAGCTCAGTTTCTCAGTGGTCAGCCTGGGGACAAAGAGATTGGATATGCGCGTTCCTGCGAGCACGCTGTTTTTTCTTTTCCTCCTTGAATGAATACACTATTGTCCGGTTGGAATATTATCGCTATTTTACGAGGAAAATACCATAAAATTGATTATAAACAGCGTTTGACATACTTCTAAGTACGGTAATGGAACCTTTTGAATTTTTGTGTCTCGAAATGCGCTCGCGCGTTAGCCTTTGGATAGTGACCTGAACACACGAACAAAACGGAGGTATTTGGACATAACTATGGATTATTTGGAACAAAAATAACATTTCTTGTGGAAGTAGCAGTCCTGGGAGTGCATTCTGACGAAGATCAGCAAAGGTAATACAATGTTTCCAATACTAATTCTGAGTTTAGTGAGCCCCGAACTTGGCTGGTGTCAAAATAGCTCGCCGTGATGGCGAGCTATGTACTCAGAATATTGAAAAATGCTCTTTCGCCGAAAAGCTATTTTAAAATCTGACACAGCGGTTGCATCCAGGGGTAGTCTATCTATAATTCTTTACATAATTGTTATATATTTTGTGAACGTTTATGATGAGTATTTTTGTAAATTCACCGGAGGTTTTTGGTGGGAATACATGTTCTGAACATCACACGCCAATGTAAAAAGATGTTTTTGGATATAAATATGAACTTGATTGAACAAAACATACATGTATTGTATAACATAATGTCCTAGGAGTGTCATCTGATGAAGATCATCAAAGGTTAGTGCTTCATTTAGCTGTGTTTTGGGTTTTATTGACATATATGCTTGCTTGGAAAATGGCTGTGTGATTATGTTGGATTATGTACTTTAACATAATCTAATGTTTTGCTTTCGCTGTAAAGCCTTTTTGAAATCGGACAATGTGGTTAGATAAAGGAGAGTCTTGTCTTTAAAATGCTGTGAAATAGTCATATATTTGAAAAATTGAAGTTTTTGTATTTTTGAGGAATTTGTAATTCGCGCCACGCCTATCATTGGATATTGGAGCAGGTGTTCCGCTAGCGGAACGTCTAGATGTAAGAGGTTAAGCCAGATATGAAGTGCTAAGAGCCTGCTGAAACTTTCACAGCTGCTACCCAGCATGGGACCAAAATTAATTGGATGCTTTTCAGAGCCTTTTAGGGTGTTGATCAGCTCAATAAAATCCTGTTTCATTAGCTCTTTTTGATTTCATTTGATCCCACATGCACTACGACATCAGCAGCCCTTGGCAGGATGGATGGAAGAAATCCTGTGATATCCTTCACCGTAGCCCCCCCGTGTAGCACAGGGTCTTTGCTCCAAGATGTGTCTCACCATGTACCAATGATGATGGCTGGAGATAAGTGAGTGGCCGTGGATGTCCGGCCTTTTCTGAGCCTCTTTAAAGACTACTGTAACTCTGTTCTGACAATTTTGTTATTTTTTGGAAACAAAAGATGCTCTACAGGGAAGATGGACTCCACCCAAACCTTTTAGGAGCCTGGACCTTCTCTTCATATTTCAAGGCTGTGTTAGAATATTGACTCAGAGAGCCTCGCTCAGGCAATACCTCCCATCCTCTCTAAGCGTTATCGTCATACTGTTGTCTATACTGCCAGGGGTGTTGACAGTTGTAATCTTGTACGTATTCATTTGAACACTCTTCGATCTGCTATTGTTAGTTCAAAAAGAGAATCCCATGGTGGTCTGCTCACCAAGTGGTTTAAGTTAAAATGTGAATTCCATAAACTTTAATACCCCCTTGGTTTTCAAATCACGTAGAGGGCTTGGGCTGTTGCATGATAGAAACCAAAGCCCATGTAAATCAGTTTATAACATTCCATCATTGGTTACTCTGAGAGTTCCTCATATTGACATTGGCTGCGGCCTCAGGCCATATGGTGCTAACCCTGGAAAATAAATTCCAATTTATTCTCTTCCCTCTATTACTAATAGGGAGAGTTCAAATGGTACAGTTCTATGCAATCATGTAGCCATACCAACTATATCAATATCAACCATCAGACAGGGCCTGCAACCGCTTATTGAACGTAGCTTGTTTGAGTTTCAATGTGACTTTACAAATTGTAAAGGTCTTGGGTTGATGCATCTGAACATGAGGAACTTACTTCCAAAACTGGATTACATCAAGATCTGGGCTATGCAGACAAATCCGGATATTCTGGTATTGACTGAAACTTGGATCTATGGGGACATTCTGGATTCTGAGTCTTATTATCATGTTGTTGTGGAAAATCGATTCAAAAGATTAAGGTAGAGACTATCAAACGATACAATAAAATCTTTAATACAAGCAGCTGCAAGGGAGCTCTACCTCTGATTTCACAGGGAAGAACTCAAGGAAGAAATGGTTACATGTCCCTTACAGAGTGGGAGGTGATCATACAATCATATTGTTTACACAACAGTTCTTTCAATAAAATCAACAGTTCCAGAACACAATAGCCTTGAGTTAGGGTGGAGACAGACCAGGAGTCTTTGAAAGGCATATTATCACAGAACATATCCCTTGAGAAGTTACAACAGCTCACCCCAAATTTTGACACAATTCCCCCTTTGATGCCATGAAAACCATAGGCATCACCATACATGACATATCTGAGCTGTTGTCAGACAGAATCGAAAACCTTCCAGTTTCTGGGAAATTGGCATTTTACACAGAACGGGGTGGTCTGAATGAAACTCTGAAAGGGTCATTTAACAATCCAGGGAAAAGGGAGGTTCGTAGGGATTGGGGTAATTTCCAGGGCAGTAGGCCCTATCATCTCCATTGGGGCAATTTGGATCCCCAATAAATGGTGAAACAGTGGCGCGTTCTGTCAGGTAATTCAAGTTAACCTCGGTGGTCATGATAATCTGGTGGGGAGGAGATACTTCTGTTTCACACAATCTCATCAGCAAGGTCGTCAGGCATGAGAACAGGCAGAATGATAGCACAAGGACTCCAACCAGGCCTAGGAGACCTTGCAACACGAGAGTTCCAATGTTTCCCAGGCTAGTTTTCACCCATGCAAACAAATCCCAAATCCACTCATTATCTCACTTGTTTACAGTAGCTACCACCTGTCTGATAGTGGCCACAGATGCAGCAACCCCAATGCAGGAATCCGGAAAGTGAGTACAACACTGCCAATAGCACCACACAACCCCCCCCCCCCCCCCCCCCCCTTATCTGCTAGGAGAATATCCAAATCCAATCTGTTTTATAAGGCCATGGTATGTGTAGCCACAAGTTCAGCAGTCAGTGCTTCCAAAGCAGTGGCACTCCTCATTCTTTCTACTTCATTGGCTAGTTCTCGAATGGAATCAAGCAGAGTTGTCGTGCCATAATTGATCATGCAGAAAATGCAGAGAAAGTAATGCAGAGAAAAAAAACAGCTACAATGGTTCTCCTACAGAAATGGGGGAAAGGGTGATTTGGGGGTACTGGGGTAGCACGCATAGCAGGAACAACATCAAATCACATTTTATTTGTCACATACACATGTTTTGCAGGTGTAGCAAATGCATAGCAGGATGCTGACCAATTCATAGGCAAATAATAGTATGCTTTCTGCCTGCACACATACATAGTTCCATTTACTGAGGAAGTAGGTTTAGCATACACACTGATATTCTTAAATTTATAACGTATTCCCAACAACATGTCAGGGTGGAATGTTCCATTTTTAATTTTGATGTTATTGTAGACAGAAAGGTTATACTTACAAAGACATTCCCCCAACTGGAGACTAATTCCGTTTGCTATGTAACACAAATAACCAGGGGAAAAGTAGGCCAGGGTGACGGGTTGCTTGGACAGAGAGGTGGGATTATTCAAATCAAATCTTCACACCCTAGCCACCACCCAATCAAGCTTCTTGTCTGTAAGGTTACCTGCTTTGGTCCACATCAATATTTCATAAGCCCTTAGGGGTGTAGCTAAGAATGGCATAGTTTCAGCACTGTGTGGTAACAATCCACAAACCCAACAATCTGATACATTCTGTAGTACAGAGACATTACTAGCTAAATTGTAAGAAAGTGTTTGACCTGGGGAAAACCCCATAATGTTCATCTTCTCTTTTTCTTCTCTTCAGATTGGCGGGGTCAGAGTCCAGATTCAGGTCGGTGGGGTCATCTACCTCTGGGCTTCCCCCTATGAAAGCCAGGCCTCGTTGGAGCAGAGAGGTCGGGGAGAGGTTACTAGCACGTTCACCCATCTCTCTCTCTCGGAGTCTGCTACCATCCAGAGGATGCCCACAGCCACAATGGCTGCAAGTCCCAGGGTAAGCAGAGTGCGCCTACTTGGTTGTAGGAGTAAAAGGAGTAACATCTTCTTCTGGCTCTGCAACCTCCTTACAGTGTGAGGCATGGATCCAGGTGTCTTTACCGCTGTTCAGGTGGTGAGGGTGATGTGATGTGGTCCCTTCCACCTGTGTTTAAAGGTTCCTCCTTACCATTACTCAATCTTTACCATACCATTCCTTACCATTACCCAATCTCCAGGCTAGAGATAGATGTGGGTATGGTCATCTGGGGGAGTTTGGGCAGCAGAGACCTGTGAGTGAACAGCTTGAATACAGTTAGTCAGCGCTATACAGGCATGTGAACAAAATTATTTTTCATATTTGCAAAAGGGACCCAGGGGACTGGTAGGCTAGACAAAGAGGTGGGTATTTGCTTTCCTGCGTTGTGTTCTTGACAAATTAGACATTGGGCACAGCTTTGTGCGGTGATCGTGAGAAATCTGGGAGCGTAACCATTCTTTTCTACAAGCACGTACCATTACAAGCACTTACCAACAAAAAGAACAGCACTGCCGGCTAAATAAACATTTTAGGGATCAGAATAACAAATACAATTTGAATTACAACCCTTGATAACTCCATAAGGAAATAATTTCATCCCATAACGGATTTCAAGGAATAGTAAAATGGACTAGAGACAGGTTTCCCTCATTCAGGGGCAGTGCTCTCTCTCTCTCAACCTTTTCACATTCCGAATCACAATTATGAAATATAGATAAATTATAAACGTCATAATTATCAGTGGTCACATATTACACTTAAATTTAAACCAATGTCCCTAATCTTTCTAGTGAGGGTGATCAGATCTCACCAGAAAATCAGAACAGAGGTCATTCAAAACCATTAAGTGTCACGGCTGTCCTAGGAATGAGCGGACCAAAGTGCAGCGTGTGTGTCATTCCACATTTTATTTATACTGTGAATCTATGCAATACATAAATAAATTGAATGACAAAAAACAACAAACCATGACGCAGAGGTGAAACACACACTACTCAAAATTAATCTCCCACAAACCCAGGTGGGACAAACACCAACTTAAATATGACCTCCAATTAGAGACAACGATTACCAGCTGCCTCTAATTGAAGATCATCTCAAACAAAGCCCAACATAGAAATACAAAAACGAGAACAACCCAACATAGAAATACAAAACTAGAACATAACAACATAGAAAAAAACTAAACTAGACAAGCCCCCTGTCACGCCCTGACCTACTCTACAATAGAAAATAACAGCTTACCATGGTCAGGACGTGACATTAATTGAGTCTGTTATTTCCCTTTACTTCAGACTCATTGTTTTAAAACATTCTCTATACCAGGTTTACATTGGGTTTTTCAGTACATTTCCCATCAGGAGAACTTACATATGTTGAACCAAAATTCAGACAATAGATACTTCCGTAAATGTCATTTGTGTGCCCTTTTAAGGTGTATCCTTCTAAACCCATGAAGAACCTATTAGTATTAGTACTAGTGCTATGCCTATGTGTACCAACCTCCCTTTTTCAATTGAGCTTACTGCATTTTGGGCAGAACGCCTTGATACAACCCTGCGTATACATAATCATAATGGAGACACATCAGATTATACAGGGTCCCTTATGGTCTGTACTTTCTGCCCCTGGGACATCAACTTTCAAAATATGAAACCTGTTGTTTAACAAATCTGCTTAGGCCTTCAAAAGGTTGGTGCTGGCATATCAGCTCAATATTTGGTACTAAAACATTTCCTTGGATGTACATACATTTTAGTATTGAAACGTGATATCACATCATTAGAGTGATATCTGAAATACACTAATAATGTAAACTCAGCAAAAAAAGAAACATCCTCTCACTGTCAACTAAGTTTATTTTCAGCAAACTTAACATGTGTAAATATTTGTATGAACATAACAAGATTCAACAACTGAGACATAAACTGAACAAGTTCTACAGACATGTGACTAACAGAAATTGAATAATGTGTCCCTGAACAAAGGGGGGGGGGGGGTCAAAATCAAAAGTAACAGTCAGTATCTGGTATGGCCACCAGCTGCATTTCTTCAGGCTAGGGTCTGTTTTTCTCCACTTAATGTCTGACTGATGTGCCCAAAGTAAACTGCCTCTTATTCAGGCCCAGAAGCCAGGATATGCATATAATTGGTACCATTGGATAGAAAACACATTGATGTTGTAGAAATGTTACAATAATGCATGAGACTATAACACAATTGATATGGTTGGAAAAATCCAAAGAAAAACCAACCAGATTTTTTTGGGTTGAGCGCCCTTGCTCTTATAACGGAAAGCTATGGGGCATATGCAATTCCAGCTCCCAGATTGCAATTCCTATGGCTTCCACTAGATGCCAACAGTCTTACTTCAAGGTTTCAGGTTTGTTTCTTCCCAAACGAGGAAGAATTTTGAGTTTTAGTACTGGGAGTCAGAGTTGGAAATTAGTCTGTTCACATGCGATGAAGAGGACGCGAACCTGCTAATTTTACTTTCCTATTGAACATACTTCTTTCCGTATGAAATATTATAGTTTAACCTCTTGATGGTCGCCTAGGATAGGGGGCGCCACAGCGCATTTTGAAAAAAAATTGTGCCCATTTTAAACGGCCTACTACTCAAACTCAGAAGCTAGGATATGCATATATTAATACTTGTGGATAGAAAACACCCTACAGTTTCTAAAACTGTTTGAATGGTGTCTGAGTATAACAGAACTCATATGGCAGTCAAAACCCCGAGACAGATCGAAACAGGAAGTGGAATTCTGAATTGCGGACTCAACTTCATCACGTTGCCTATTAATCACACCGTGAGCTATGGTTCATTGAGCACATCCTATTGCTTCCACTAGATGTCCCCAGTCTTTACAAAGTGATTTGAGTCTCCTACTGTGAAAACTGACAGAATGACACGCTGTGGAACGTAGAGGGCCATCACCATTATGACGCCGGCGCCCCTGGCTACCCTCCCCTTTCGAAACGTTTATAAAGACAATGCAATCGTCCCCCTTGAATCTTAATGGAGCTCTGGTTGAAAAAGGCCCTAAAGATTTATGTTATACAACGTTTGACATGTTTGAACGAACCTAAATAAGAACAAAATGCATTTTGTTGAAAGAGTAGCCCCGCGCACGTCGGAACTTTTGGTGCAGCCTTCAGAACGCGCTAACAACAACAAGCTAATTGAACATAAAGGATGAACTTTATCGAACGAAAATACATTTGTTGTGGACCTGGGATACCTGGAAGTGCCTAAGGATGAAGATAATCAAAGGTAAGGGATTATTGACAATAGTATACAAGACTAGATTTGATATGCGATTGTTCCAAGATGGCGCTGACCTGTATTGCTAGCCTATTGTTCTGAGTATCGCATCCCCTTTTATCACAAAGTGTGATTACCCAGTAAAGTTATTTTTAAATCTGGCATTACAGGTGCTTTCAAGAGATATTCATCTATAAATCTTAGAATGACAATATTACATTTTAAAAATGTTTTCGAATAGTAATTTAGTAAATTGTAGCACTGTTTCATCGGATGCATTTGAGGGAAAATAGTTAGTCAACGTTACGCACCGATGTAAAATGCTGTTTTTATATATAAATATGAACTTTATCGAACAAAAGAATGCATGTATTGTGTAACATGATGTCCTAGGTGTGTCATCTGATGAAGATTGTCAAAGGTTAGTGCTGCATTTAGCTGTTTTTTGGTTATTTGTGATGCATGTGGTTGGTCGGAAAATGGCTATGTGACTACTTTTACGATATACTCCTCTAACATAATCTAATGTTTTGCTTTTGCTGTAAAGCCTTTTTGAAATCGGACAACGTGGTTCGATTCAGGAGAGGTGTATCTATAAAACAATATAATTTGAAAAAAAAAGGAAAAAAAAAATATTAAATTTTGTTATGCTAATGGAAATAGGGGTTAATTACATTTTAGGTGACCTGAGGATTAAATAGAAACGTATTTTGACTTGTTTAGCGGAAGCTTTTTGGATTCCTTTCTCGGCATGTTGAACAAGTGGATAACTCTAATCGATGGCGCCAACTAAACATACTTTTTAGGATATAAAGAAGGATTTTCTCTAGCAAAACGACCATACATGTTGTAGCTGGGACACTTTGGATTGCAAATCAGAGGAAGATTTTCAAAAGTAAGTTAATATTTAAATCGCCATTTGTGATTTTACGAAGCCTGTGCTGGTTGAAAAATATTTTGATATGGGTCGCAGTCCTCAAACAATCGCATGGCATGCTTTCGCTGTAAAGCTTATTGTAAATCGGACAATGCAGTTAGATTAACAAGAATTTACGCTTTTAACCAATATAAGACACTTGTATGTACCTAGATGTTTAATATCCATAATTATTATGAATATTTATTTGAATTGCGCGCCCTCCAATTTCATCGGAAGCTGTCGACAGGTGTCCCGCTAGCGCCTAGCTCTAAGAAGCAACTCCTCCTCATGGACTGCACCAGATTTGCCGGTGTTTGCTGTGAGATGTTACCCCACTCTTCCACCAAGGCACTTGCAGGTTCCCGGACATTGCAGGGGGGAAAGGCCCTATCCCTCACCCTCCGATCCAACAGGTCCCAGACGTGCTCAATGGGATTGAGATCCGGGATCTTCACTGGCCATGGCAGAACACTGACATTCTTGTCTTGCAGGAAGTCACTCACAGAACGAGCAGTATGGCTGGTGGCATTGTCATGCTGGAGTGTCATGTCAGGATGAGCCTGCAGGAAGGGTACCACATGAGGGAGGAGGATGTCTTCCCTGTAGCCCACAGCATTGAGCTTGCCTGCAATGACAACAAGTTCAGTCCGATGATGCTGTGACACACTACCCCAGAACATGATGAACCCTCCACCTCCAAAAAGATCCCACTCCAGATTACAGGCCTCGGTGTAACGCTCATTCCTTCGACGATAAATGCAAAACCAACCATCACCCCTGGTGAGACAAAACCGCGACTTGTCAGTGAAGAGCACTTTTTGCCAGTCCTGTCTGGTCCAGCGATGGTGGGTTTGTGCCCATAGGCGACGTTGTTGCCGGTGATATCTGGTGAGGACCTGCCTTACAACAGGCCTATAAGCCCTCAGTCCAGCCTCTCTCAGCCTACTGAGGACAGTATGAGCGCTGAATGAGGGATTATGCGTTCCTGGTCTAACTCGGGCATCTGTTGCCATCCTTTAGCTGTCCCACAGGTGTGATGTTCGGATGTACCGATCCTGTGCAGGTTTTGTTACACGTTGTCTGCCACTGCGAGGACGGTCAGCTGTCAATCCTGTGTCCCTGTAGTGCGGTCTTGGGCGTCTCACAGTACGGACATTGCAATTTATTGCCCTGGCCACATCTGCAGACCTCATGCCTCCTTGTAGCATGCCTAAGGCACATTCACGCAGATGAGCAGGGACCCTGGGCATCTTTCTTTTGGTGTTTTTCAGGGGTCATTTGAAAGGCCCTGTCATGACTTCCACCGAAGGTGGCTCCTCTCCCTGTTCGGGCGGCGCTCGGCAGTCGTCGTCGCTGGTCTACTAGCTGCCACCGATCCCTTTTCCTTTTCGTTTGGTTTTGTCTGGCTTGTGTTTCACCTGTGTCTAGTTTAGTGCGGTATTTAATCTCGCCCTATCAGTTTGGTTTCGTGCGGGATTGTTTGTGTACCTGTTGTTGGTTTGGGTTGCGTTTTATTTTGTTCTGTTAGACAGGTGTATTTTCTGGACTGTGTTCTGGATTATTTGAGTGGGCTGCTGTTGTGGTCCTGTGCCTGTTCTATGGATGGACTCTTTAATAAACGCCTTCTCTATATTATTACTCTCCTGCACCTGACTTCACACCCACCTCTCCTAGGGAGCTGCTGACAGAATCCCGCACCTATATCGTGGAGTCAGCAGGAGCGGACATGCCCTCCCTGTCCATGGAGGAGCGTGTCCTCCAGCATACAGCCGTTCTACATCGTCTGGGGACGGCTATGGATCAAGTGTTGGCGAGAATGGAGAGATGGGAGTGGAGCGGTCTCCCTGCCCCGTCTTCAGCCACTCTCCAGCCTGCACCACCACCCTCTCCGATGGCGTCCAGCCCCAGCGGGATTCTACTCGCTTTCCCGAGGGAGTACGACGGGACGGCTGCAAGGGGTTCCTGGTCCAGTTGGAGCTTTACCTGGAAAACGTTCACCCGACTCCCTCGGGAGAGGAGAGTGTTAACGTCCTTGTCTCCTGCCTTTCAGGTAAAGCCCTGGAGTGGGCTAACACGGTCTGGGTGGGTTCAGACTCGGCGAAGGACCATTACCCAGAGTTCATCTGAGGCAGGAGATGAGGAGCGCACATGCCTTTGCGCTGGAATTCCGGAATTCCGGGGTGGAATGACAGGGCCCTGATGGACCATTATAGGTGCAGCCTACGAGAGGACATCCGCAGGGAGCTAGCTTGTCGAGACAACACCCTCACTCTAGACCAACTATTCCGCTACAAGCTCCGCGCATGTGTCTCTGGTGCGCAGGGTACTTGGGCGACTGTTGGAGCATGACCTGTACATCAAGGCCGAGAAATGTGTGTTCTCCAAACAAGCCGTCTCTTTCCTGGGGTATCGCATTTCCACATCTGGGCTGGTGATGGATTGTGACCGCATTGCGGCCGTGCGTAATTGGCCGACTCCGACCACGGTGAAGGAGGTGCAGCGGTTTTTAGGGTTTGCCAATTACTACCGGAGGTTTATCCGGTGTTTTGGGCAGGTGGCTGCTCCCATTACCTCACTTCTGAAAGGGGGGCCTGTGCGTTTGGGTGGTCGGCGGAGGCGGACAGAGCTTTTGGTCGCCTGAAGGCTCTATTTACCGAAGCTCCCGGGTTGGCGCATGCGGACCCCTCTTTGCCATTCATAGTGGAGGTGGACGCGTCCGAGGCTGGTGTTGGGGCTGGTGTTGCAGCGCTCGGGCACGCCCCTGAAGCTTCGCCCCTGCACTTTCTTTTCAAGGAAGCTCGGTACGGCAGAGCAAAACTGATGTGTGTAACAGGGAGTTGCTGGCTGTGGTAAAAGCTCTGGAGGTGTGGAGACATTGGCTTGAGGGGGCGCAACACCCTTTTCTCATCTGGACTGACCACCGTAATCTGGAGTACATCCGGGCGGCGAGGAGACTGAATCCTCGTCAGGCAAGGTGGGCGATGTTTTTCACCAGATTCCATTTCACCATCTCATATAGACCAGGTTCCCATAACGCTAAGGCCGACGCACTGTCCCGTCTCTATGATACCGAGGAGCGGTCCATCGATCCCAACCCCATACTTCCGGCCTCTTGTCTGGTGGCACCGGTGGTATGGGAGGTGGACGCGGACATCGAGCGGGCGTCACAGTTAGAACCTACTCCACCACAGTGTCCAGCTGGTCGGAGGTATGTCCCACTTGGTGTTCGCGATAGATTGATCAGGTGGGCTCACACACTACTCTCCTCTGGTCATCTGGGTATTGGTACGGGGCTTATTTTGTAAGGTAAAAAAATGTTTTTATAACTTTCTCCTTGTTTGAAGGCATTGTTTGCATTTTAGTCTACCCTAACAATGTTACTCTATATATTTATTATCAATTTCCGTTGGATATTCACTTTCTGTCTCTCACACATGAACTGTATTATTTTGACATTAATAGGCCTATGTAATCCAGCGAAATTATGAATTAAAAAAAATCGGCCAATTCAGAAGCGGATAGATACACTTTGGAGGGAACTCCCTTTTTAAGGTATTGTAGCCCCTGGGTGGAGGAAATCCCATAATCATTTATAGTTTTATCAGTTAGGGGTAGGTCAAGTCCTGTACATTTACCAAAAGTGGATGTAGTAGCACCGGTATCTACCAACATAGGAATTTCCTTCCATTGTATTTTTACCAATGTTGGGCCAGATTGGTTTACATTTACCTGTGGACATTGCTATATCAAAAGGTGTTGTTCCTCCTAAGGGGCCTACCTATTCTGAACTATCCCCTCTCCTCTGTGGTTCCCATCTCCTTGGACACCCATCTCTCCAGTTGCTGGGGTTGTGACAAAGGAACAGCCGTCATCTTTATTATACCTATTCCTATTACCCCTCTCTGCTCTGGTGTCACCACCCCTTCCACACCCGTGCGCACGGCCCCCAGGTTGGGAAACCCCTGTCGTGTAAAACTGCAGCTGAGCTGCCTATAAGCGACAGTCAGTTTTGGTGGATTTATTTTACACCATTTTAACCTCTTACATCTAGACGTTCCGCTAGCGGAACACCTGCTCCAATATCCAATGATGGGCGTGGCGCGAAATACAAAAAATACACATTTTTCAAACATATGACTATTTTACAGCATTTTAAAGACAAGACTCTCGTTAATCTAACCACACTGTCCGATTTCAAAAAGGCTTTACAGCAAAAGCAAAACATTAGATTATGTCAGCAGAGTACCCAGCCAGAAATAATCAGACAACCATTTTTCAAGCTAGCATATAATGTCACAAAAAACAAAACCACAGCTAAATGCAGCACTAACCTTTGATGATCTCTCATCTTATCTACGAACATAGACAGGGCTCTAACTCCTCTAGCTCCACAATGAAATAGGGTGCAGGCCAGGCAGCAGGCAGTTAGCCAGCCTGCCAGCTTAGTGGAGTCTGCCACTAGCACAGTCAGCGTAGTCAGCTCAGGTTTCCCCATTGAGACCGTGTCTGTGCCTCGATCTAGGTTGGGCAAAATTAAAAATGGCGGTGTTCGCTTTAGCAATCTCACTAGTATAAAGACCTCCTCCATTCCTGCCATTATTGAAAGAGATTGTGATACCTCACATCTCAACATTGGGTTACTTAATGTTAGATCCCTCACTTCCAAGGCAGTTATAGTCAATGAACTAATCACTGATAATAATCTTGATGTGATTGGCCTGACTGAAACATGGCTTAAGCCTGATGAATTTACTGTGTTAAATGAGGCCTCACCCCCTGGTTACACTAGTGACCATACCCCCCGTGCATCCGGCAAAGGCGGAGGTGTTGCTAACATTTACGATAGCAAATTTCAATTTACAAAAAAAAAAAACAATGACGTTTTCGTCTTTTGAGCTTCTAGTCATGAAATCTATGCAGCCTACTCACTCACTTTTTATAGCTACTGTTTACAGGTCTCCTGGGCCATATGCAGTGTTCCTCACTGAGTTCCCTGAATTCCTATCGGATCTTGTAGTCATAGCAGATAATATTCAAATTTTTGGTGACTTTAACATTCACATGGAAAAGTCCACAGACCCACTCCAAAAGGCTTTCGGAGCCATCAACGACTCAGTGGGTTTTGTCCAACATGTCTCTGGACCTACTCACTGCCACAGTCATACTCTGGACCTAGTTTTGTCCCATGGAATAAATGTTGTGGATCTTGTGTTTTTCCTCATAATCCTGGACTATCGGACCACCATTTTATTACGTTTGCAATTGCAACAAATAATCTGCTCAGACCACAACCAAGGAGCATTAAAAGTCGTGCTATAAATTCTCAGACAACCCAAAGATTCCTTGATGCCCTTCCAGACTGCCTCTGCCTACCCAAGGACGTCAGAGGACAAAAATCAGTTAACCACCTAACTGAGGAACTCAATTTAACCTTGCGCAATACCCTAGATGCAGTTGCACCCCTAAAAACTAAAAACATCTGTCATAAGAAACTAGCTCCCTGGTATACAGAAAATACACGAGCTCTGAAGCAAGCTTCCAGAAAATTGGAGCGGAAATGGCGCCACACCAAACTGGAAGTCTTCCGACTAGCTTGGAAAGACAGTACCGTGCAGTATCGAAGAGCCCTCACTGCTGCTCGATCATCCTATTTTTCCAACTTAATTGAGGAAAATAAGAACAATCCGAAATTTCTTTTTGATACTGTCGCAAAGCTAACTAAAAAGCAGCCTTCGCAAATGGAGGATGGCTTTCACTTCAGCAGTAATAAATTTATGAACTTCTTTGAGGAAAAGATCATGATCATTAGAAAGCAAATTACAGACTCCTCTTTAAATCTGGGTATTCCTCCAAAGCTCCATTGTCCTGAGTCTACACAACTCTGCCAGGACCTAGGATCAAGGGAGATACTAAAGTGTTTTAGTACTATATCTCTTGACACAATGATGAAAATAATCATGGCCTCCAAACCCTCAAGCTGCATACTGGACCCTATTCCAACTAAACTACTGAAAGAGCTGCTTCCTGTGCTTGGCCCTCCTATGTTGAACATAATAAATGGCTCTCTATCCCCTGGATGTGTACCAAGCTCACTAAAAGTGGCAGTAATAAAGCCTCTCTTGAAAAAGCCGAATCTTGATCCAGAAATTATAAAAAACTATCGGCCTATATCGAATCTTCCATTCCTCTCAAAAATGTTAGAAAAAGCTGTTGCACAGCAACTCACTGCCTTCCTGAAGACAAACAATGTATACGAAACGCTTCAGTCTGGTTTTAGACCCCATCATAGCACTGAGACTGCACTTGTGAAGGTGGTAAATGACCTTTTAATGACGTCAGACTGAGGCTCTGCATCTGTCATCGTGCTCCTAGATCTTAGTGCCGCTTTTGATAACATCGATCACCACATTCTTTTGGAGAGATTGGAAACCCAAATTGGTCTACATGGACAAGATCTGGCCTGGTTTAGATCTTATCTGTCGGAAAGATATCAGTTTGTCTCTGTGAATGGTTTGTCTGACAAATCAATTGTAAATTTCGGTGTTCCTCAAGGTTCCGTTTTAGGACCACTATTGTTTTCACTATATATATTTTACCTCTTGGGGAAGTCATTCGAAAACATAATGTTAAATTTCACTGCTATGCGGACGACACACAGCTGTACATTTCAATGAAACATGGTGAAGCCCCAAAATTGCCCTCGCTAAAAGCCTGTGTTTCAGACATAAAGAAGTGGATGGCTGCAAAATTTCTACTTTTAAACTCGGACAAAACAGAGATGCTTGTTCTAGGTCCCAAGAAACAAAGAGATCTTCTGTTGAATCTGACAATTAATCTGGATGGTTGTACAGTCGTCTCAAATAAAACTGTGAAGGACCTCGGCGTTACTCTGGACCCTGATCTCTCTTTTGAAGAACATATCAAGACTGTTTCAAGGACAGCTTTTTTCCATCTACGTAACATTGCAAAAATCAGAAATTTTCTGTCCAAAAATGACGCAGAAAAATTAATCCATGCTTTTGTTACTTCTAGGCTGGACTACTGCAATGCTCTACTTTCCGGCTACCTGGATAAAGCACTAAATAAACTTCAGTTAGTGCTAAATACGGCTGCTAGAATCCTGACAAGAACCAAAAAATGTGATCATATTACTCCAGTGCTAGCCTCCCTACACTGGCTTCCTGTTAAGGCAAGGGCTGATTTCAAGGTTTTACTGCTAACCTACAAAGCATTACATGGGCTTGCTCCTACCTATCTTTCCGATTTGGTCCTGCGGTACATACCTACACGTACGCTACGGTCACAAGACGCAGGCCTCCTAATTGTCCCTAGAATTTCTAAGCAAACGGCTGGAGGTAGGGCTTTCTCCTATAGAGCTCCATTTTTATGGAATGGTCTGCCTACCAATGTGAGAGACGGAGACTCAGTCTCAACCTTTAAGTCTTTACTGAAGACTTATCTCTTCAGTAGGTCCTATGATTAAGTATAGTCTGGCCCAGGAGTGTGAAGGTGAACGGAAAGGCTGGAGCAACGAACCGCCCTTGCTGTCTCTGCCTTGTCGGTTCCCCTCTTTCCACTGGGATTCTCTGCCTCTAACCCTTTTACAGGGGCTGAGTCACTGGCTTACTGGTGTTCTTCCATGCCGTCCATGGGAGGGGTGCGTCACTTGAGTGGGTTGAGTCACTGACGTGGTCTTCCTGTCTGGGTTGGCGCCCCCCTTGGGTTGTGCCATGGCGGAGATCGTTGTGGGCTATACTCGGCCTTGTCTTAGGACGGTAAGTTGGTGGTTGGAGACATCCCTCTAGTGGTGTGGGGGCTGTGCTTTGGCAAAGTGGGTGGGGTTATATCCTGCCTGTTTTGGCCCTGTCCGGGGGTATCATCGGATGGGGCAACAGTGTCTTCTGATCCCTCCTGTCTCAGCCTCCAGTATTTATGCTGCAGTAGTTTATGTGTCGGGGGGCTAGGGTCAGTCTGTTACATCTGGAGTATTTATCTTGTCTTATCCGGTGTCCTGTGTGAATTTAAATATGCTCTCTCTAATTCTCTCTTTCTGTCTTTCTCTCAGAGGACCTGAGCCCTAGGACCATGCCTCAGGACTACCTGGTATGATGACTCCTTGCTGTCCCCAGTCCACCTGGCCGTGCTGCTGCTCCAGTTTCAGCTGTTCTGCCTGCGGCTATGGAACCCTGACCTGTTCACCGGACGTGCTTGTTGCACCCTCGACAACTACTATGATTATTATTATTTGACCATGCTGGTCATTTATGAACATTTTAACATCTTGACCATGTTCTGTTATAATATCCACCCTGCACAGCCAGAAGAGGACTGGCCACCCCTCATAGCCTGGTTCCTCTCTAGGTTTCTTCCTAGGTTTTTGGCCTTTCTAGGGAGTTTTTCCTAGGGAGTTTTTCCTAGCCACCGTGCTTCTTTCACATGCTTTGCTTGCTGTTTGGGGTTTTAGGCTGGGTTTCTGTACAGCACATTGAGATATCAGCTGATTGATTGATTGATCTTCATCAGATGACAACCTTAGGACATTATGTTATGCAATGCATGCATGTTTTGTTCAATCAAGTTCATATTTATATCAAAAAACAGCTTTTTTACATTAGCATGTGACGTTCAGAACTAGCATGCCCCCCACAAACTTCCGGTGAATTTACTAAATTACTCACGATAAACGTTCACAAAAAACATAACAATTATTTTAAGAATTATAGATACAGAACTCCTCTATGCACTCGATATGTCCGATTTTAAAATAGCTTTTCGGTGAAAGCACATTTTGCAATATTCTCAGTAGATAGCCCAGCCATCACGGCTAGCCATTTAGACACCGACCAAGTTTAGCCCTGACCAAACTCCGATTTACTATTACAAAAGTTGAATTACCTATGTTGTCTTCGTCAGAATGCACTCCCAGGACTGCTACTTCAATAACAAATGTTGGTTTGTTCCAAAATAATCCATCGTTATATCCAAATAGCGGCGTTTTTTTCGTGCGTTCAAGGCACTATCCGAAGTGTAAATAAGGGTCACGAGCATGGCGCAATTTGTGACAAAAGATTTCTAAATATTCCATTACCATTCTTTGAAGCATGTCAACCGCTGTTTAATTAACCTCTTGGGGCTAGGTGGGACGCTAGCGTGCCACCCGTGGTGCACTCTATCAACAGCAGGTGCATTTCAAGAGCGGCAAATTTGAATCCAAATAAATGTCAAAATTCAAATTTTTCAAAAATACAACTATTTTACACCATTTGAAAGATAAACATCTCCTTAATCTAACCACGTTTTACGATTTCAAAAAGGTTTTACGGCGAAAGCATAAATTTAGAGTATGTTAGGACAGTACATTTACAAGAGTTGTGTGTAATGTTTTGTCAAGTCAAAGACAGGGTCACCAAAACCATAAAACCAGCTAAAATGATGCACTAACCTTTTACAATCTCCATCAGATGACACTCCTAGGACATTATGTTAGACAATGCATGCATTTTTAGTTCTATCAAGTTCATATTTATATCCAAAAACAGCGTTTTACTATGGCATTGATGTTGAGGAAATCGTTTCCCTCCAATAACCGGCAGTCAAGTCAGCGTCACAAATTAAATAATTAAAATTAGAAAACATTGGTAAAATATTATATTGTCATTTAAAGAATTATAGATTTACATCTCTTGAACTCAATCAACTTGCCAGATTTAAAAATAACCTTACTGGGAAATCACACTTTGCAATAATCTGAGCACTGCGCCCAGAAAAATACGCGTTGCGATACAGACTAGACGTCATGTTGGGGAGATCTAAAATCGAAAATACTATGTAAATAATCTATTACCTTTGATTCTCTTCATCAGATGTCACTTCCAGGTATCACAGGTCCATAACGAATGTAGTTTTGTTCAAAAAAGCTCATCATTTATGTCCAAAAATCTCCGTCTCGTTAGCACATGATGTAAGCCAGCCGGACTTCTCGTCATGAACGAGGGGAAAAAATATATTTCCGTTCGTTCAAACATGTCAAACGTTGTATAGCATAAATCATTAGGGCCTTTTTTAACCAGAACATGAATAATATTCAAGGTGGACGAATGCATACTCTTTTATAACGTATTGGAACGAGGGTACCCAACATGAACTCGCGCGCCAGGTGTCTAATGGGACATCATCGTTCCATGGCTCTTGTTCGGTCAGATCTCCCTCCAGAAGACTCAAAACACTTTGTAAAGGCTGGTGACATCTAGTGGAAGCAATAGGAAGTGCCAAAATATTCCTAAGCCCCTGTGTTTTTCAATGGGATAGGTTTAAAGTCAATACAACACATCAGGTATCCACTTCCTGTCAGAAAATGTCTCAGGGTTTTGCCTGCCAAATGAGTTCTGTTATACTCACAGACACCATTCAAACAGTTTTAGAAACTTTAGAGTGTTTTCTATCCATATATAATAAGTATATGCATATTCTAGTTACTGGGTAGGATTAGTAACCAGATTAAATCGGGTACATTTTTTTTATCCAGACGTGCAAATGCTGCCCCCTAGACCCAACAGGTTAAAATCAATTTTTATGCCATTTTTCTCGTAAAAAAGCGATAATATTCCGTCCGGGAATCTGCGTTTAGGTAAACAGACGAAAGAAAAGATAGCATGGGGTCGACGCTGGCACGCGCCTGAGTCTCACAGTACTGTAACCAGCCACTACCCAAACGCGCTACTTTTTTTCAACCAGAGCCTGCAAAGCCACGATTCAGCTTTTTGCCGCCTTCTGAGAGCCCATGGGAGCCGTAGGAAGTGTCACGTAACAGCAGAGATCCTCTGTAATGGATAGAGATAATCAAGAAGGGCAAGAAATTGTCAGACAGGCCACTTCCTGCATGGACACTTCTCAGGTTTTGGCCTGCCAAATGAGTTCTGTTATACTCACAGACACCATTCAAACAGTTTTAGAAACTTTGGAGTGTTTTTATCCAAAGCTAATAATTAGATGCATATTCTAGTTTCTGGGCAGGAGTAATAATCAGATTAAATCGGGTATGTTTTTTATCCGGCTGTGAAAATACTGCCCCCTAGCCATAACAGGTTAAAGACAAGACTCTCGTTAATCTAACCACACTGTCCGATTTCAAAAAGGCTTTACAACAAAAGCAAAACATTAGATTATGTCAGCAGAGAACCCAGCCAGAAATAAATCAGACACCCATTTTTCAAGCTAGCATATAATGTCAAATAAATCCAAACCACAGCTAAATGCAGCACTAACCTTTGATGATCTTCATCAGATGACACACCTAGGACATTATGTTATACAATACATGCATGTTTTGTTCAATCAAGTTCATATTTATATCAAAAACCAGCTTTTTACATTAGCATGTGACGTTCAGAACTAGTAAATCCCCCGCAAAAAAATTTACTAAAATTACTCACGATAAACGTTCACAAAAAGCATAACAATTATTTTAAGAATTATACATACAGAACTCCTCTATGCACTCGATATGTCCGATTTTAAAATAGCTTTTCTGTGAAAGCACATTTTGCAATATTCACAGTAGATAGCCCGGCATCACAGGGCTAGCTATTTAGACACCCAGCAAGGTTAGCACTCACCAAAGTCAGATTTACTATAAGAAAAATGTTATTTCCTTTGGTGTTCTTCGTCAGAATGCACTCCCAGGACTTCTACTTCAATAACAAATGTTGGTTTGGTTCAAAATAATCCATACTTATATCCAAATAGCGGCGTTTTGTTTGTGCGTTCAAGACACTATCCGAATGGTAAAGAAGGGTGACGAGCACGACGCATTTCGTGACAAAAAAATTCTAAATATTCCATTACCGTACTTCGAAGCATGTCAACCGCTGTTTAAAATCATTTTTTATGCCATTTTTCTCGTAAAAAAGCGATAATATTCTGACCGGGAATCTGCGTTTAGGTAAAAAGACGAAAGAAAATAAAGCATGGGGTCGACTCGTGCACGCGCCTAAGCCCATTGTCCTCTGATCGGCCACTATCCAAACGCGCTATTGTGTTTCAGCCTGGGGCTGCCTCGATATCATTCAGCTTTTTCCCGGGTTCTGAGAGCCTATGGGAGCCGTAGGAAGTGTCACGTTACAGCAAAGATCCTCAGTCTTCAATAAAAAGAGCCAAGATGAACAAGAACTTGTCAGACAGGTCACTTCCTGTATGGAATCTTCTCAGGTTTTTGCCTGCCATATGAGTTCTGTTATACTCACAGACACCATTCAAACAGTTTTAGAAACTTTAGGGTGTTTTCTATCCAAATTATATGCATATTATAATTTTCTATCCAAAGCCAATAATTATAGGCATATTCTCGTTACTGGGCAGGAGTAGTAACCAGATTAAATCGGGTACGTTTTTTATCCGGCCGTGTAAATACTGCCCCCTATCCCCAACAGGTTAAGTAGCTCAGAAACCTTCTCAGATAAACCACACACATATGGTGATACCAGGGGTCAATTAACCCCCTCCGCATCAGACGCTTGAAAAAGATGCTTGAAAAAGATGTCTCTCATTCTGCTCGAGAAACTGCGGGCATCTTCCCCCCCAATCATAACACAGGATGTTATTTTGGTACAATCTACTCATAGGGTAACGGTGTAACACCAGTACTTTTAGTGCTGCTATTTTCTGTGACAGGTGCTGTGGAGTCTCCCAATCAGCGTCCCTAGCCAATTGAGTCCAGCAACTACATCCTGAACAGTTCTGGAGGAGATTACAACATCTCCAGTGGTGCAGGAATAAACATCTACAATGGGTTCAAGCCATTATAACCACTTATTCCCACCATCTGTCATTCGTGGCATTTTATCTTTAAATTGCAACAGCTCTCCAGGCGAGAAAGGTCTGTGCCCCAGTCTATCAACAATTTCATCTAACCCATTAGCATCGGATTTCACATTGGGGATAATTCTCTGATGGAGGTTGAGCACACGTTTATGCTCAGTTGTAAACTGTTTAGTTGGTTTGGTGTGGGACCAAGTGTTGTGTGCTGGGCTGAAAACTCACTTTGGGGAGGAGAGGTTTGAAAACCCTGAGGCATCTTTCTCCTCCCCCTGTGTTTGTACTTGTTTGTACTTATCCGTTTCCCTTTTCAACCTATCAGTTTCTTTTGCTACGGCTTCTAACGCCCATTTTTCCTCTTCCTCCCTCAGTTCCTGCAATTCATGTTGTTGTTGGAGAATATGCAATTGCTGCTTTCGAATACGTTCCTTCAAAGCATTATAATGACAATGAGCAGCGGCACCCAAACAGGCCAAATCATCATCCTCCTCCTCTCCATTAGCTGAAGGAGGTGGAGGAAAATCGTAGGGACATTGCAATGTTAGGTGTTCCAGTGGAGGATACATTTTTGAAGCTGTGTAGGAGGAGCTGAGGGAGGGGTTGGTTTATCTATGCCTTTTAGACATTTTCTAGCCTGGGTTAACTCTTCACGAAGACTCTGATTAATGTGGTAATGATATTTGTCATGGGAGGCAGTTTTGAACGCATAGAAGATGCGCCAATATTTGTCTGAGACATTATTTCCCAGACCCTTTAGACGGTCATACAATGCTTTGACCTTATCTTCATCAATTGATCCAAAAAGGGACCAATCTGAACATTTCTCAGTTTTTACACCACTTATGTACATCTACGTGTGGGTGCACAAGCTGTATTTTCCCTGCTGGATCAAGCATCTCCAGAGGTACACTTAGTGAGTTCAGCACCCATGCTTTCTAATTGTCTTCTTTAAACCCTTTTTACACAAAGCTCTAATAACCGATTATACACACATACAAATTGGTAACACCCCGGTATGTGCAAAGAGGTATATATATATAGTGGCAGACCAGAGGGTTTGTTAAAAACGTTTTCACAGATCAGACACAGAGCTGGATTAGCTCGGTTTCAAAAGTCTTTATTTAAATTACAAAAGAAAAGAATAGGTCTCCTACAGGAAACCTCCTCCAGGATACCGTCTTCTGGGTCTTGCTGTATCCTGGGGGGAGCAAAACTGAGCTCCCTCCATTATCTCTGGGACTAAGCACGACTATATGGGAGTAACCTCTCTTCCCCCAGTCCCCTCTCCCGTGTGCTGCCCTTCTGGCAGCTTTATGGGACTCATCCAGCTGGTGAGCAATCAGCCCCTTGATTACTCACAAACCACAATCAGCCTCAATTTCTCCTGGCCGGAGAGCCCGTCAAGACCTGGCATGTCCACCAGAGGGAGACATCGCTGCGTGATGTAGACTTTGTCTGTCACCAGGCCTCGACGAGTCTCTTCCTGGTGGTTGACCTGCTATACACCTCTCTCTCTCTCTCTATATATATATATATATATATATATAGTACCAGTCAAATGTTTTTTAATAGGAGCACATTCCAGAGTTTTCTTTATTTTGACTATTTTCTACATTGTAGAGTAATAGTGAAGACATCAAAACTATGAAAAAACACATATGGAATCATGTAGTAACCAAAAAAGTGTAAAGAAAAATCTAAATATATTTTATATTTGAGGTTCTTCGAAGTAGCCACACTTTGCCTTGATGACAGTTTTGCGCACTCTTGGCGTCCTCTCAACCAGCTTCATGAGGGAGTCACCTGGAATGCATTTCAATTCACAGGTGTGCCTTGTTAAAAGTACATTTGTGGAATTTCTTTCTTTCCTTAATGCGTTTGAGCCAGTCAGTTGTGTTGTGACAAAGTAGGGGTGCTATACAGAAGATAGCCGTATTTGGTAAAAGACCAAGTCCATATTATGGCAAGAACAGCTCAAATAAGCAAAGAGAAACGACAGTTCATCATTACTTTAAGGTCCGTCAATGCGGAAAAAGTCAAGAATTTGACAGTTTCTTCAACTGCAGTCGCAAAAACCATCAAACGCTATGATGAAACTAGCTCTCATGAGGACCGCCACAGGAAATAAGACCCAGAGTTACCTCTGCTGCAGAGGATAAGTTAATTAGAGTTAACAGCCTCAAAAATTGCAGTCCAAATAAATGCTTCACAGAGTTCAAGTTACAGACACATCTCCACATCAACTGTTCAGAGGAGACTGCGTGAGTCAGGCGTTGTTCAAATTGCTGCAAAGAAACCACTACTAAAGGACACCAGTAAGAGGAAGAGACTTGCTTGGGCCAAAAAACACGAGCAATGGACATTAGACCGGTGGAAATCTGTCCTTTGGTCTGAGTCAAAATGTGAGATTCTTGGTTCCAACCGCTGTGTCTTTGTGAGATGCAGGGTAGGTGAACGGATCATCTCCGCATGTGTGGTACCCACAATGAAGCATGGAGGAGGTGTGACGGTGTGTTGGTGCTTTGCTGGTGACACTGCCTGTGATTCAAGGCACACTTAACCAGCATTCTGCAGTGATACGCCAAACCATCTGGTTTGCTTCTAGTAGGACTTTTATTTATCTACTTTTATTTATGAGAAGTATTGACATGTTGAACACACCAAGCTGTCTGTCTAAATTGCTGGCACGCAGCTCGGACACCCGTGCATACACCACAAGACATGCCACAAGAGGTCTCTTCACAGACCCGAAGTCCAGAACAGACTATGGGAGGCACACAGTACTACATAGAGCCATGACTACATGGAACTCTATTCCACATCAAGTAACTGACGCAAGCAGAAAAATCTGATTTAAAAAACAGATAAAAAAACATCTTATAGGAAAGCGGGGACTGTGAAGCAACACAAACAATGGCACACACACACACACACACACACACACACACACACACACACACACACACACACACACACACACACACACACACACACACACACACACACACACACACACACACACACACACACACACACACACACACCCGAACATTCGCACTATATATACACATGGATTTAGTATTGTAGATATGTGGTAGTGGTGGAGTACGGGCCTGAGGGCACACAGTGTGTTGTGAAATCTGTGAATCCTTCGGCAGCCGCTGATGGGATCCGTAATAAATACAAATATGACCATGCCATCAACTTTACAATATATAACGATATTCTGGAGGTTATTTCGTTAAAAAAAAATGAAAGTGAGCGATTATAATCTGAATAAAGGTCAAAATAATATTTGTAAAGGCCAAAACATTTATTTCTGTTTTTAGAGGGAGAGATACGCTGGGCCAATTGTGCGCCGCTCTACAGAACTCCCAATCACGCTCGGATGTGATACATAATAATACTTTCTGTGGTATTATTTGTCTTGTCTTTTCTGGTGGATTAAATTTATATTGCAACCAATCACGCACGGGTGGTTGTGATACAGCCAACCTAACTTAGAAATACATTTGATGATAGAATTCTCCCTCTACCCTCCTTCTAGGCAAGTCTATTGTCCAGCTCCCTGCTAATAGCAACAATGGTGCTGTGCAATGTGACCGTGTGTGTTTGTTCCAATATTTCTGTAATTCAGTGATATTTTTTCCCATAGTAATTCATTATGGATCCAAAACTAAATAAACATCCGCATTTTGAAAGACTATTTTTATCATCATTTTATTAATGAAAGCATAAAGATGTTAATGAAGAAATACTGTCATGCTGTTTTGAGTTAGAAATGTAACACTTCAGCGTACTTAAGCATTGAATACATTGCAGGTCTTGAGATGTTCACACCTACAGTCGCCGGGCTGTAAAGAGTCTATTGTCCTGCTAATCGGGCTACAAGTGTTTGAAAACCTGTTTTTAAAATGCCACCAGTTGTCCATCACAACTGTCAATAAAAACACAGCATCTTGTTTACATTCCTTATTGTAACCACGTCACTAAGAATTTGTATCTACCTTTCCAATTTCTTTTAGAGTTTGGGATTAATTTGATTAATAGTATGGTGTTTCTATTCCAAGAAAAGTGAAAAACCCTCGGTTTCCGTTAGGATGGAACTGAAAATATGTCAATATACAACGTGACGTACAGGAGTAGGCTACAATACTGGGCAATTTACAGTGAGGGAAAAAAGTATTTGATCCCCTGCTGATTTTAATACGTTTGCCCACTGACCAAGAAATGATCAGTCTATAATTTTAATGGTAGGTTTATTTGAACAGTGAGAGACAGAATAACAACAAAAAAATCCTGAAAAACGTATGTCAAAAATTTTATACATTTCAATGAGGGAAATAAGTATTTGACCCCTCCGCAAAACATGACTTAGTACTTGGTGGCAAAACCCTTGTTGGCAATCACAGAGGTCAGTCGTTTCTTGTAGTTAGCCACCAGGTTTGCACACATCTCAGGAGGGATTTTGTCCCACTCCTCTTTGCAGATCTTCTCCAAGTCATTAAGGTTTCGAGGCTGACGTTTGGCAACTCGGACCTTCAGCTCCCTCCACAGATTTTCTATGGGATTAAGGTCTGGAGACTGGCTAGGCCACTCCAGGACCTTAATGTGCTTCTTCTTGAACCACTCCTTTGTTGCCTTGGCCGTGTGTTTTGGGTCATTGTCATGCTGGAATACCCATCCACGACCCATTTTCAATGCCCTGGCTGAGGGAAGGAGGTTCTCACCCAAGATTTGATGGTACATGGCCTCGTCCATCGTCCCTTTGATGCGGTGAAATTGTCCTGTCCCCTTAGCAGAAAAACACCTCCAAAGCATAATGTTTCCACCTCCATGTTTGACGGTGGGGATGGTGTTCTTGGGGTCATAGGCAGCATTCCTCCTCCTCCTCCAAACACGGCGAGTTGAGTTGATGCCAAAGATCTCCATTTTGGTCTGATCTGACCACTACAATTTCACCCAGTTGTCCTCTGAATCATTCAGATGTTCATTGGCAAACTTCAGACGGGCATGGATATGTGCTTTCTTGAGCAGGGGGACCTTGCGGGCGCTGCAGGATTTCAGTCCTTCACAGCATAGTGTGTTACCAATTGTTTTCTTGGTGACTATGGTCCCAGCTGCCTTGAGATCATTGACAAGATCCTCCCGTGTAGTTCTGGGCTGATTCCTCACCATTCTCATGATCATTGCAACCCCACGAGGTGAGATCTTGCATGGAGCCCCAGGCCATGGGAGATTGACAGTTCTTTTGTGTTTCTACCATTTGCAAATAATCACACCAACTGTTGTCACCTTCTCACCAAGCTGCTTGGTGATGGTCTTGTAGCCCATTCCAGCCTTGTGTAGGTCAACAATCCTGTCCCTGACATCCTTGGAGAGCTCTTTGGTGTTGGCCATGGTGGAGAGTTTGGAATCTGATTGATTGATTGCTTCTGTGGACAGGTGTCTTTTATACAGGTAACAAGCTGAGATTGGGAGCACTCCCTTTAAGAGTGTGCTCCTAATCTCAGCTCGTTACCTGTATAAAAGACACATGGGAGCCAGAAATCTTTCTGATTGAGAGGGGGTCAAATACTTATTTCCCTCATTAAAATGCAAATCAATTTATAACATTTTTGACATGCGTTTTTCAGGATTTTTTTGTCGTTATTCTGTCTCTCACTGTTCAAATAAACCTACCATTAAAATTATAGACTGATCATTTCTTTGACAGTGGGCAAACATACAAAATCAGCAGGGGATCAAATACTTTTTCCCCTCACTGTAGCTAAAGAATCCGTGTGGGCATGTGGGAGGCCGGTGTTCAATTCCCAGACGGGGAGGAGGCAGTAGGCTATCCTTGAATATAAGAGTTTGTTCTTAATTTAAGATTGATGTTTAAAAATCCACTGGGGTTCATATACTGGAGCTCTCCACCCCCCTGATAGCAGAATCATTGGCTCATATCTATAAGCTGACCATTATATTTGGTACTATCCCCAAGGTTTGAATGTTGGCTCATGTTCCCCTTCACAAATGAGGTGACCCTTGCGACCTAAACAACAACAGCCCTATATTCAAACGTTCTTGCTTAGCAAAAATATAAGAATCTTATATTTTATATACATAATCCTTATATAATCCTTAAAACCAATTCTCAGCTACAATCTTTCTATCTACGAACTGTATTCTGAATGTTCATCAGTGGTTTTAGACCAGGACATAGCACCATCTCTGCTGCATCCTATAATACATTTTGTAGTACAATTTATGGATAGGAAACAGGGGTTGGAACTGAAATTATTTTCCAATCGTTTCGTTCAGAACTGAACATTTTTTTTTTCTTCGTTTAGTTCCACTTTTCCGACCTGCAAAATAAAGTTCTGAACCGGTTCTAGCCCACAAAAAGTACAGGTTTATATAATTCCTTTCTGTTCCTTTTAAACCTCTGAAATTGTTTTTTACATTAGCTCAACATTAAATTACCTCACTAATCAATGAGGATAGAGTCGGTTGCTATGAAGCGGGCAAGCTCTAGTCATTTTAGCCTAGGCAGCAGATAGTGCATAGGTGCTATCGGCTACCTAGGCTATAGTTGTTTACATGCATGGTGGACAAACAAGTGTAAGGCACGAGATGCATCTGAAATGTTGCTGGTGGGAGAGAGTGAGACATGGTGGAGGAGGAGGCTTGGCTTGAAGCACGGATATGCATTATCTGAATTAGGCCCACAGAATTATACCAACGTAGGAATGGTTTCTATGGGGGAACTTCTGAGAGTTGGACTAGAGCTAGCTGGCTTGCTAACAAGCTTCTGTGTGCAGAGGCACCAGAATTTAAAACGTCTTACCTTTTTGCAGTTAATAAATCCAATGTGAAATGTGATAACTATAGTATCCGTATGTAGCATTGAAAAGGTTTATCCATTCTCCTCTAATAAAATAATTTCTGAATTACGTTTGATATCTCCCTGACTACCATGTCCACCTCTCCGACTACCATACTCACCTCCACCACCCGGACTACAATGTCCACCTCCCTGACTACCCTTACCACCTCCCCAATAAACCTTGTATTTCAATAGGTGGAGAGTATCCTCACAATGTCTTTCAGACAGAGAAAGAAAAGGTTCACAATTTTTTAAAGGCAAAAACTTTGATAGCTTATAGTCAAAAGATACATGTATATCAATACTTATCTGTTTGCAATCTTGAACTTTGTTTTACATATAAATAGCGAATAATATAACCTCTTATTATTTCATTGTATTGTTAGAGATACATTAAAGTGTATCTTCTTAACAGAGCTGTTTCTGCCACCCCTTATTCTAACAAGATACGAAGTTACAGGTAGCGAGATAAGGCGATGGGTAGGCGACCCTGAAAGGATGTCAACCAACATCCTCGTCTCTTACTTGTGCAATGATAAGAATAAGAAAGAGGCAGATGCTGGAGGATGCTGGTGTAATGATGGCCCAGGACCAGACACTAAAATTGTGTTGATGTGCTCAAAGCTCACAGAGGGTATATAGTTGAAAGCAGCACAGTTGCACATGCAACTGATTAATTAGATCATGTGTACATTTCAATGTTAGAGAAACAACACTAAGGGTGTTATCACACTTGGTCCCTTTCAGACAATTTTTGTGAACTCAATGCGATTCGCTTATTATTTTGTGCAGTGTGAACACTTCAAAGGAACTCAGACCCCTCAAAAGAGCCACCGAAGTGAACCAAACTGAGACCATCTCTAGAGGTGGTCTGTGTTTAGTTCGTTTGAATTCCACTGTCCGGTTTCCTTTCTTAGGGCAATCTGAACACAAAGCTCCCCAGGTTCAATTGTCATTATTACTGGGGAGCTGTGTGTTCACTAGACTACTGCAACACCATTTCCCCTGCCATAACCCGTCACATTGGTGCCACAAAAGAGAGATAATGATGTGCGAGTTCGCAGAAAAAATGGGTGATGTTTTTGCATATTGATTAGAGATTGTCAAGGATGTACAGAAATTCGTTTTTAGTTCAATGTGAGTTTTTAGTTCAAAATGAGTTTTTAGTTCAATATTATTTGTTTGCATTATGTGATGTATAGGCTAAGAGAGCTTCATAAGCTGTTTATTCGATTGTGGGATTTAAACACTGTGAGAAGACAACAACATATTTGGTGAGAATCACAACATAGGACAGAAAATCAATTATAGCTCTTAAAGGGGCACTAGCCTACATTGGGTGTACAATTTCATTTACAGCATTATTTAACCTCTTGATGCACGGTAAGGATAGGGGGCGCTACAGCGAACTTTGAAAAAAATATGTGCCCATTTTAAACGGCCTCCTACTCAAACTCAGAAGCTAGGATATGCATATAATTAGATTTAGATAGAAAACACTTTAAAGTTTCTAAAACTGTTTGAATGGTGTCTGTGAGTATAACAGAACTCATATGGCAGTCAAAACCCCCATATTTCAACTAAATTCAATCTATTAGCTTCCAAAATGTAAGTAGGTATATCCAGCTGCCCAATAACACATTCTGATGGTATGGCTTGTCCTGCAATTTGTAAAAACCCAGAGTGCATTGAGTGAATGTTGGAAAAAGATCTTGGTTCCTTTCTAAACATAGCAATGTGAATGTGAATATGAAGAGGACTCAGAAAACCAAATAGGTGAAGTGAGATGGCAAAAGAGTTGAGTCCTCATTCAAAGGCAAGGGCAGTGTGAATACAAAGAGAACTGAGTTATTAAACTTTTTTTATTCAGACTTTTTTTACCCCAGAGTTCCTTTAAAGAGGACTGAGATCGATTATTTTAAAGAAGACTACAGTGCCCTCCGTAATGATTGGGACACTGCCATTTTGGCTATGTACTCCAGCACTTTGGATTTGAAAGGATTCAATGACTATGAGGTGTCATTGTCAAGCACAGACTGTCACTTTCATTTGAGGGTATTTTCATCTATATTGTGCGTACCATTTAGAAATTACAGCACTTTTTGTACATAGTACCAAATGGATTTCTATGAGTATTAAACTAGTCAAAAGTTTAGTATTTGGTCCCATATTCCTAGCACGCAATGATTACACCAAGCTTGTGACTCAACTTCAGTGAACACTAAACTTCACAAATCCTGAGGCCGCATTTATTGTGGCTGGGGATTTTAACAAAGGAATTTTGAGAAAAAGGCTGCCAAAGTTCTATCAACACATTGACTGTAGTGCTCGCGCTGCTAAAACACTCAACCACTGCTACTCCAACATCCGGGATGCCTACAAGGCCCTCCCCCTCCTTTCGGCAAATCTTACCATTCCATTTTGCTCCTCCCTTCCTATAAGTACGAAACTCAAACAGGAAGTACCAGTACTAAGGACTATTCAATGCTGGTCTGACCAATCGGAATCCACACTTCAAGATTGTTTTGATCATGCGGACTGGGATACGTTCCGGGTAGCCTCCAATAATAACATTGATGAATATACTGATACAGTGACTGAGTTTATGAGGAAGTGTATAGGAGATGTTGTATCCACTGTGACTATTAAAACCTACCCAAACCTGAAAACGTGGATAGATTGCAGCATTCGCACAAACTGAAAGTGCGAACCATTGCATTTAACCATGGCAAGGTGACTGGGAATATGAAAGAATACAAACAGTGTTTTTGCCCTCCGCAAGGCAATCAAACAGGCAAAACGTCAGTATAGAGACAAGTGTAGCAGGGTCTACAGACAATCATGGCGTACAAAAGGAAAACCAGCCACGTCGCGGGCACCGACGTCTTGCTTCCGGACAAGCTAAACACATTTTTTGCCGGCTTTGAGGATAACACAGTGCCACCGATGCGGCTGCTAGCAAGGACTATGGGCTCCTAGTTCCGCGATTCTTCTTTGGCACACGTCCATCTTTCCCTCCTCCTTTTCGACATGCTTTTCAATGTGGGCGACCTTCTTCTTAACCTCTCTTGGGTAGGGGGCAGTATTATGACGTCTGGATGAAAAGCGTGCCCAAAGTAAACTGCATGTTGCTCAGGCCCAGAAGCTAGAATATGCATATAATTGGTTGATTTCGACATAAAACACTCTAAAGTTTCTAAAACTGTTAAAATTATGTCTGTGAGTATAAGAGAACTGATATGGCAGGCGAAACCCCGAGGACAAACCATCCCAAAAATATAATAATTCAGCCTACCACTGTTTTCAATGGCTATCACTTTTATTATAAGACCAAGTCCTCCCAGATTGCAGTTCCTAGGGCTTCCACTAGATGTCAACAGTTTTTAGAAAGAGTTTCAGGCTGGTTTTTGGAAAAATTTGCCAGAAATGGTAGTTTTTCTAGGTGGCTCCCATTTTGGCTGTAGTGTTTCCAAGCGCGTGGAAGAGAGCGCATTCTTTGGTATTTTTCTCTGGTAAAGACAATAACGATTCTCCGTCTTAACCTGTTGGGGCTAGGGGGCAGTATTTTCACGACTGGATAAAAAAACGTACCCGATTTAATCTGGTTACTAATCCTACCCAGTAACTAGAATATGCATATACTTATTATATATGGATCGAAAACACCCTAAAGTTTCTAAAACTGTTTGAATGGTGTCTGTGAGTATAACAGAACTCATTTGGCAGGCAAAACCCTGAGACAGATTCTGACAGGAAGTGGATATCTGATGTGTTGTATTACCTTTAAACCTATGCCATTGAAAAACACAGGGGCTGAGGAATATTTTGGCACTTCCTATTGCTTCCACTAGATGTCACCAGCCTTTACAAAGTGTTTTGAGTCTTTTACTGTGAGATCTGACCGAACAAGAGCCATGGAACGGTGATGGCCGATTAGACTCTGGCGCGCGAGTTCATGTTGGGTACCCTCGTTCCAATACGTTATAAAAGAGAATGCATTCGTCCACCTTGAATATTATTCATGTTCTGGTTAAAAAAGGCCCTAATGATTTATGCTATACAACGTTTGACATGTTTGAACGAACGTAAATATATTTTTTCCCCTCGTTCATGAAGTGAAGTCCGGCGGGCTTAGATCATGTGCTAACAAGACGGAGATTTTTGGACATAAATGATGAGCTTTTTTGAACAAAACTACATTCGTTATGGACCTGTGATACCTGGAAGTGACATCTGATGAAGAGAATCAAAGGTAATGGATTATTTACATAGTATTTTCGATTTTAGATCTCCCCAACATGGCGGCTAGTCTGTATCGCAACGCGTATTTTTCTGGGCGCAGTGCTCAGATTATTGCAAAGTGTGATTTCCCAGTAAGGTTATTTTTAAATCTGGCAAGTTGATTGCGTTCAAGAGATGTAAATCTATAATTCTTTAAATGACAATATAATATTTTACCAATGTTTTCTAATTTTAATTATTTAATTTGTGGTGCTGACTTGACTGCCGGTTATTGGAGGGAAACGATTTCCTCAACATCAATGCCATAGTAAAACGCTGTTTTTGGATATAAATATGAACTTGATAGAACTAAAAATGCATGCATTGTCTAACATAATGTCCTAGGAGTGTCATCTGATGGAGATTGTAAAAGGTTAGTGCATCATTTTAGCTGGTTTTATGGTTTTGGTGACCCTGTCTTTGAATTGACAAAACATTACACACAGCTATTGTCAATGTACTCTCCTAACATAATCTAACTTTATGCTTTCGCCGTAAAACCTTTTTGAAATCGGACAACGTGGTTAGATTAAGGAGATGTTTATCTTTCAAAGGGTGTAAGATAGTTGTATGTTTGAAAAATTTGAATTTTGACATTTATTTGGTTTCAAATTTGCCGCTCTTGAAATGCACCTGCTGTTGATGGAGTGCACCACGGGGGGGACGCTAGCGTCCCACCTAGCCCATAGAGGTTAACCTGTTGGGGGTAGGGGGCAGTATTTACACGGCCGGATAAAAAACTTACCCGATTTAATCTGGTTATTACTACTGCCCAGAAACTAGAATATGCATATAATTATTGGCTTTGGATAGAAAACACCCTAAAGTTTCTAAAACTGTTTGAATGGTGTCTGTGAGTATAACAGAACTGATATGGCAGGCAAAAACCTGAGAAGATTCTGTACAGGAGGTGCCCTCTCTGACCATTCCTTGAGCTTCTTGACTCTGTTTATTGAAGACTGAGGATCTTTGCTGTAACGTGACACTTCCTACGGCTCCGATAGGCTCTCAGAAGGCGGGAAAAAGCTGAATGATGTAATTCCAGCCACTGGCTGAAAAACATTAGCGCTTTTGGCAAGTGCTCTATCAGAGGACAATGGGCTGAGGCGCGTGCACGAGTCGACCCCATGTTTTATTTTCTTTCGTCTTTGAACCTAAACACGCTTTCCCGGTCGGAATATTTATGCGCATTTTAAGAGAAAATGGCATAAAAATTGATTTTAAACAGCGGTTGACATGCTTCGAAGTACGGTAATGGAAAATTTAGAAATGTTTTGTCACGAAATGCGTCGTGCGCGTCACCCTTCTTTACCATTCGGATAGTGTCTTGAACGTACGAACAAAACAGAGCATATTTGGATATAACTATGGATTATTTTGAACCAAACCAACATTTGTTATTGAAGTAGAAGTCCTGGGAGTGCATTCTGACGAAGAACACCAAAGGTAATAGACAGCAAAGGTAGTAACATTTTTGTTATAGTAAATCTGATTTTGGTGAGTGCTAAACTTGGTGGGTGTCTAAATAGCTAGCCCTGTGATGCCGGGCTATCTACTGAGAATATTGCAAAATGTGCTTTCACCGAAAAGCTATTTTAAAATCGGACATAGCGAGTGCATAGAGGAGTTCTGTATCTATAATTCTTAAAATAATTGTTATGTTTTTTGTGAACGTTTATCGTGAGTAATTTAGTAAATTCACCGGAAGTTTGCGGGGGGTATGCTAGTTCTGAACGTCACATGCTAATGTAAAAAGCTGGTTTTGGATATAAATATGAACTTGATTGAACAAAACATGCATGTATTGTATAACATAATGTCCTAGGGTTGTCATCTGATGAAGATCATCAAAGGTTAGTGCTGCATTTAGCTGTGGTTTGGGTTTATGTGACATTATATGCTATCTTGAAAAATGGGTGTCTGATTATTTCTGGCTGGGTACTCTGCTGACATAATCTAATGTTTTGCTTTCGTTGTAAAGCCTTTTTGAAATCGGACAGTGTGGTTAGATAAGGAGAGTCTTGTCTTTAAATGGTGTAAAATAGTCATATGTTGGAGAAATTGAAGTCATAGCATTTCTAAGGTATTTGAATAACGCGCCACGGGATTCAACTGGCTGTTGAGTAGGTGTGACGATTTCGTCCCGCTGACCCTAGAGAGGTTAAATGTAATTTTTATTTACGTATTAGGGTACCTAAGGTTTGATTATAAATGTTGTTTGACTTGTTTGGAAAAGTCTATTAGTAACGTTTGGGATTAATTTTGTATGTATTTTGATGGAGGGAAACTGGGTGGATTATTGACTGAAGCGAGCCAGCTAAACTGATTTTTTATGGATATAAAGAAGGACATTATCGAACAAAAGGACCATTTGTGATGTAACTGGGATCTTTTGAGTGCCAACAGAAGAAGATCATCAAAGGTAAGGCATTTTTTATATCGCTATTTCTGACTTTCGTGTTGCACCTGCCTGGTTGAAATATGTTTTTCATGTGTTTATATGTGGGCTGCTGTCCGCAGATAATCGCATGGTTTGCTTTCGCTGTAAAGCCTTTTTGAAATCTGACACGGCGGCCAGATTAACAAGAGGTTAAGCTTTATTTTGATGTATTACACTTGTGATTTTATGAAAGTTAAATATTTATAATACTGTAGATTGAATTTCTCGCTCTGCAATTTCACCGGATGTTGGCCAGGTAGGTCGTCACCTGTCCATAAGAATTAAGAGAAGAGATAGAATGAGGATCAGGACCAGACCGAAGAGCTCTCTCTTTGTAAGTTACGGGCAAGTCAATGGGCCAATTGTCCCCTCCCGTTTCGAAATTCAAAAGATGCTAATACCTGCGAAAACGTTAATTGTCAAAAGCACCGGAAATAATGCTGCTTGTTTTCTTACGCATCCTGACAGATCTACAGTACCATTTATGTTCATGTAGTCTGTCCACAATAGTTGAAGGGTCACCTCCAGAGTCAGAGATCACCTTCAGGTCTCCCTGTCAGGCCCTCAGTGTGTGGTACTGAGTAACAACACAACAGCGGGTAAAGAGATGGGGGAGACAGCTTGGACAGAGCGCCAATAATGACAGCTTACCCCCGAGAACCACAACACACAACTCAGCATTTAACACTCAGCAGCAGCCAGCTGTGCCTTTCAGCTGACCTCGGATCAGCCAGGTCCTGTCTGAATGTAGACAGCCTTGCATAATTCATACACCTCCACCATCTGGTTCTATCAGAGCAGGCTGCCATCTCACCATCCCTGCTTTACCTATGTATAAGGCAGACGCTGATGTTTCTTGTCTGAGCGGTGCTGAGAGCAGGCACTTAAATATAGTAGTTCACCCCAAAATCAAGTTTGTCTGATGCATGCATTTAACACAACAGATGGCGTGTAATATAGATCCAAATCAACATATGAAATTATTGAACCTTTATTTAACTAGGCAAGTCAGAACAAATTCTTATTTACAATGATGGCCTTCACCGGCCAAACCCGGACGATGCTTGGCCAATTTTGCACCACCCTATCGGATAACAATCACGGCCTGTCGTGATACAGCCTAGATTTGAACTAGGGTGTCTGTAGTGACACCTCTACCACTGAGATGCAGTGTCTTAGACTGCTGTGCCACTCAGGAGAAACAATGGCCAAAACTTTATTTTTGTACAAATGTGAAAAGAATGTTGGATGAATCTTTTGGGGAGGGGGGGTTATGTATGTGCTCTTCACAAGAAAGAATGTACATATTTTTAAATAGTATATTTTAATAAGTGTGTGCCAAGTTTAAAATCCACACAAGAGGATCACATCCCACTTTCACCACTTGAGGGGACTAGTCCCCTTAGTCCAGTACACAAGCCAGCGTCCCACTGTCGCGCTCTGTCCCCTCAGTCAAAGGTACCCTTAAACAACATATTTATTATATTAATTGAACCTTTATTTGAACAGGCAGTCATATTGAGACCCAGGTCTCTTTTACAAATTGGCCCTGCATGCAAAAATACACATACTAAATATGAAATGCAATCACTCAATAATAATTATATCAAAAGTTTCCCCAATAGTTTCCCCTACAGTTTCCCCATCCCATCAAGACATCAGAAGTTAATTACAAAAACATGTACACTCCATCAATGCCCTGAAGTGCCCGAGAGGCACTATCTCGGAGTATCCTGAAATTCATTCCATGTACTGAACAAAAATAAGTTACAGTTTATAAAAGGAAATCAGTCAATTGAAATAAATTCATTATGCCCTAATCATTGGATTTCACATGACTGGGCAGGGGCACAGCCAGTGCAGCCAGACAATCAGAATTAGTTTTTCCCCACAAAAGGGCTTTAATACAGACAGAAATACTCCTCAGTTTCATCAGCTGTCCAGATGGCTGGTCTCAGGTGATCCCGCAGGTGAAGAAGCCGGATGTGGAAGTCCTGGGCTGGCTTGGTCACACGTGGTCTGCGGTTGTGAGGCCGGTTGGACGTAATGCCAAATTCTCTAAAACAACAATGGAGGCAGCATATGGTAGAGAAATTAACATTCAATTATCTGGCAACAGCTCTGGTGGACATTCCTGCAGTCAGCATGCCAATTGCACGCTCCCTCAAAACTTGAGACATCTGTGGCATTGTGTTGTCTGAGAAAACTGCACATTTTAGAGTATCAGCTTTAGAGTATCAGCTTATTTATATGATAAACCTGTCAGGTGGATGGATTATCTTGGCAAAGGAGAAATGCTCACTAACAGGGATGTGAACAAATTTGTGCACAAAATCTGATTGAAATAAGCTTTTTGTGTGTATGGAACATTTCTGGGATCTTTTATTTCAGCTCATGAAACATGGGACCAACACCTTATATGTAGCGTTTATATTTTTGTTCAGTACATGTGGTGCATAACAACTAAAGGCTGTTTTGCCTAGATCGGTAGCGTCAAAAGGAATTTTAAGAATTAGCACTTCCTGGGAGCCATTGAGGTATTTCGTACTTCTGAATGTCAGTAGTTATGTAAGGTTGCATGGTTGCTTATGCAGGAGTGCTTTGTAAATGAACAGAAGGCAATGGTGTGTTCTCCGCGTTGCCAGTGACGACAAGCCACTTTCTGTTTCGATCCATGTGTGCAAAAACTGTCACCTGTAATAAAGTGGAGCGCGCTACGATAAACTGCATCCAGTGGTTTTACAGTAGTGGCAGCTGCATTCATATAGATTATTTCACATAGTGCCCTCCAGTTTATAACTCCAGCCACCTCAATGTTTTCTCAGTACATTCTAATTTTATTTAAGTCCCTCTTTATCCTGCCATTGCCCCTTCTTTAATTATTTATTTATTTTATCAGGGAGTCGTACTGAGACCAATGTATCTTTTACAGATGAGCCCTGAATTACATACTGTGAATTACAGAAAAAACACATATCAAAATATAAATACAGAATGCAAGTAGAATGAAAAACACATAATAAAAAGCAAACACATTCATCAGTAATAAGGTTCTCAAATGAACAGTCATTTTACGTATACATTTTAGTGACTCAGCAGATGCTCTTATCCAGAGTGACTTACAGTAGCAATTAGGGTTAAGTGCTTTGCTCAAGGGCACATCAATAGATTTTTCACCTTGTCTGCTTTGAATCAGCGACCTTTCGGTTACTGGCACAACGCTCTTAACCAAAAGGCTCCCCATGCAAACATGGACTCTATACTGTTCAGAGCCATCTCCCATATTTATTTTTGCTTAGGACCCCTAGTTACCCCTCCCACGCACTCTCCTGCCTCTAGCCAGTCTCGCCTCTGCTCTGACCTAGGGTATGCTGACAGGTGTGCTTGCATTGGCAGCCCACCTGAGTGTGAAGCAGGTGATGTCACATGCCTGGCCCTCTGCCCTCTGGGTGACACTTAATGATTTCTTCTCTCTCCCAAAACCATACCCATTGGAATTACAATTCATTCTAGTCCTCACGGTTTGTTTTTCTTCAGTGTGGACAGTTTGCAGCAGCATGGTTAATATAAGCAGTGAGTGCATAGTTTTTTTTACAAAATGTATTGGTGCTTGGTCCCGTGTGGCTCAGTTGGTAGAGCATGGTGTTTGCAACGCCAGGGTTGTGGGTTCGATTCCCACGGGGGACCAGTACGGGGAAAAAATGTATGAAATGTATGCATTCACTACTGTAAGTCGCTCTGGATAAGAGCGTCTGCTAAATGACTAAAATGTAAATGTAAATCCTTGGTTTGGTGAACCACACTTGTGTGATGAATAATCTGAGACCTGAGGACTCATTTCAGGTCCTGAGAATATGCACAGCATTCAATGTATGTATGTTTGTTGTTGAATGCTGTTGAACTCCAAAAGCTGAATGAGAGACCTTGGTTTACTGTTTAAGTAAAGCTGACAGGGTTTTTATATACTTTCATTTTATTTTGGATCCTGCGGCTCTGTTGGGCTTAGTTGCTGTGAGCGCCGCTGTCTGTCCCGGGATCCCTCCAGATTCCACAGAGGGGGAGAGACACAGAAGCCCAGCTAGCCTAGCTGGCTCGGTGGTCTCAAATGGAGGTCGCTATTGAACGTTTTCAGCGCTGCAAGAGCTGTGTTTACTTTGCTTTGTCCTGGGACAATGTGGACCGCGCTGACTTTCAATGTAGCAACTGCTTGCTTGCAGAGGACTGCAGGGATGAAGTGCAAGAGATGGTTGCCTTTCTTCGAGTCCTGAGGAAACTATGCAGTATTTTAGTTTTTTTATGTATTTCTTACATTGTTAGCCCAGAAAATCTTAAGTGTCATTACATACAGCCGGGAAGAACTATTGGATATAAGAGTGACATCAATTTACCAACATTACGCCCAGGAATATGACTTTCCCGAAGCGGATCCTTTGTTCAGACTACCACCCAGGACATTGGATCTAATCCCAGAGGCCGACCCAAAACAATGTCGCCGCAGAAGAGGTAGACGGCGCGGCCTCCTGGTCAGGCTTCGAAGGCGTGCACACCGCCCATCGCTTCTGAGTATACTACTCACCAATGTCCAGTCTCTAGACAACAAGGTCGACAAAAATAGGGCAAGGGTTGCCTTCCAGAGAGACTTCATTGAAGTTTGTGAAACTGTTAACCTCTCTAGGGCAGGCGGGACGAATTCGTCCCACCTACGTAACAGCCAGTTGAATCCTGTGGCGCGATTTTCAAATACCTTAAAAATCCTATTACTTCAATTTCTCAAACATATGACTATTTTACAGCTATTTAAAGACAAGACTCTCGTTAATCTAACCACACTGTCCGATTTCAAAAAGGCTTTACAACGAAAGCAAAACATTAGATTATGTCAGCAGAGTAACCAGCCAGAAATAATCAGACACCCATTTTTCAAGATAGCATATAATGTCACAAAAACCCAGAAGACAGCTAAATGCAGCACTAACCTTTGATGATCTTCATCAGATGACAACCCTAGGACATTATGTTATACAATACATGCATGTTTTGTTCAATCAAGTTCATATTTATATCAAAAAACAGCTTTTTACATTAGCATGTGACGTTCAGAACTAGCATACCCCCGCAAACTTCCGGGGAATTCGCTAACAATTTACTAAATTACTCACGATAAACGTTCACAAAAATCATAACAATTATTTTAAGAATTATAGATACAGAACTCCTCTATGCACTCGATATGTCCGATTTTAAAATAGCTTTTTGGTGAAAGCACATTTTGCAATATTCTAAGTACATAGCCCAGGCATCACGGGCTAGCTATTTAGACACCCGGCAAGTTTAGCACTCACCAAAATCAGATTTACTATTATAAAAGTTTGATTACCTTTTGTTGTCTTCGTCAGAATGCACTCCCAGGACTGCTACTTCAATAACAAATGTTGGTTTGGTCCAAAATAATCCATCGTTATATCCGAATAGCGGCGTTTTGTTCGTGCGTTCCAGACACTATCCGAAATGGTAAATCAGTGTCGCGCGCATGGCGCAATTCGTGACAAAAAAATTCTAAATATTCCATTACCGTACTTCGAAGCATGTCAACCGCTGTTTAAAATCAATTTTTATGCACATTTATCTCGTAGAAAAGCGATAATATTCCGACCGGGAATCTCCTTTTCGGCAAACAGAGGAAAAAATCACAAAGGCGGGGGCGGCCGGTGTCACGCGCCTAAGCCCACAGTCCCTTGATCGGCCACTTGAGAAAGGCGATAATGTGTTTCAGCCTGGGGCTGGAATGATGACATTCAGGTTTTTCCCGGGCTCTGAGAGCCTATTGGAGCCGTGGGAAGTGTCACGTTACCGCAGAGATCCTAAGTTTTTGAAAGAGATGTCAAAGAAAGACAATAAATGGTCAGACAGGCCACTTCCTGTAAAGGAATCTCTCAGGTTTTGACCTGCCATTTGAGTTCTGTTATACTCACAGACACCATTCAAACAGTTTTAGAAACTTTGGAGTGTTTTCTATCCAAAGCCAATAATTATATGCATATTCTAGTTACTGGGCAGGAGTAGTAACCAGATTAAATCGGGTACGTTTTTTATCCAGCCGTGTCAATACTGCCCCCTACCCTCAACAGGTTAAGAAAATGGCTAAAGTGTTCCACTCTGAAACTGTATCACTGTGTGAAATGTATTAGAATTATAAAGACTATAATCCAATAATGTGTGTGGAAGAGAAGTTAAGACGAAAAACATTGTGTTACTAAGTAGCAAGGTGAGAAATTTATAATTGAGACAACGAAGGACAACTGAACTACAGATGACCTAGTTATGACTCTGAAAACTGAGAACAGAAAAGAGGCCCCTTCCAAGGCTCCTCTAATCTAGGGAGGAGAGGAACGGCTAGAAACTGCCAGGCTGGTAGAAAAGTGATAAACTAGGAATGTGAACTGTGGAAAAAGATACAGCCCACCTAAAAGAAAGGTGGAGCTTCTACTGATAAGAATTGAGTTGTGGGTGTGTGTGTGTGTGTGTGTGGTATGGGAGTTATACAATGACTGTGTTCTCATTTTTTGACTTCAGAGCTCACTGAATAAAGAACTTACCTTTTGCAGTATCTGAGACTTTGCCTAATTCTTATTTTGAACCCAGGATTTACAACCTCGGGTGAATTGGTCAAAGCTTAAGTGAATGTTGAGTTATCATCATTGGGATTGAAAATTCTCATGACAGGAACCAAGAACTACTCGTGGTGAAGATGGCTTGGAGGAGTGGAGACATTGGTTACAGATGGCGGAACTTCCATTCATAGTGTGGACGAATCACAAGAACCTGGAACATCTCCACACCACCAAGCATCTCAACTCCAGGCAAGCTCGTTGGGCCCTGTTGTTCACCCAGTTCAACTTCACCATCTCCTTCCGCCCAGGGTCTAAGAATGTTAAGCCGGATGCACTTTCACGCCGCTATTGCCCCTCTTCCAAACCCTCGGACCCCGAGACCATTCTCCCTACCTCATGCCTGGTGGATACCCTTGTCTGGGGGGTCCCAGATGCTGCCCGCTCCCCGGTTTTGGAATGGGCTTATTCCTCCAGGCTTGTCTACCACCCTGGCTCCCGTCGGACCCTGGCCTTTGTGCTACAATGCTTTTGGTGGCCCACCATGGTTCCGGACGTCTCCGCGTTCGTTGCCGCCTGCACCATCTGTGCTCAGAACAAGACTCCTTGGCAAGCTCCGGCTGGCCTTCTTCAACCTTTTCCTGTCCCTCACCGTCCCTGGTCACATATATGCTTAGACTTTGTCACTGGTCTCCCTTCGTCTGATGGCAACACCACTATCCTCACGGTGGTGGACAGGTTTTCCAAATCCACCCATTTCATTCCTCTCAACCAAGCTACCTTCTGCCAAGGAGAGGGCCCAGCTCATTGTGCAGCACGTCTTCTTGATCCGTAGACTTCTGGTGGACATGGTTTCCGACTGTGGTCCTCAGTTCTTGTCCCGGTTCTGGAAAGCATTCTGCACACTCATTTGGTTGTCGGCCAGCCTGTCCTCCAGGTTTCATCCCCAATCCAACGGCCAGTCGGAGCGTGCCAATCAGGACCTGGAGACGACTCTTCGGTGCCTCATCTCAGCTAACCCCACCACCTGAAGCCAGTAACTTGTGTGGGTGGAGTACACCTTGAACACCCTTCCCTGCTCGGCCACTGGGCTCTCGCCCTTCCTTGCTCGGCCACTGGGCTCTCGCCCTTCGAGTGCTTTGTGGGTTATCAGCCCCTGCTCTTCCCAGAGGAAGAGGTCAACCCTGCCCTCGTGCCTTGAATCTCGTGCGCTTTCAGTGGAAACAGCAGGAGAACTGTAAGGCAATCCCATTGTGCGCCACTCGGGAGCCATGACCAATATACACTGCTCAAAAAAATAAAGGGAACACTAAAATAACACATCCTAGATCTGAATGAATGAAATAATCTTATTAAATACTTTTTTCTTTACATAGTTGAATGTGCTGACAACAAAATCACACAAAAATAATAAAAGGAAATTCAATTTATCAACCCATGGAGGTCTGGATTTGGAGTCACACTCAAAATTAAAGTGGAAAACCACACTACAGGCTGATCCAACTTTGATGTAATGTCCTTAAAACAAGTCAAAATGAGGCTCAGTAGTGAGTGTGGCCTCCAACTGGACTAAAGCATCCGCCAACTCATGGACAGTCTGTGGTGCAACGTGGCGTTGGTGGATGGAGCGAGACCTGATGTCCCAGATGTGCTCAATTGGATTCAGGTCTGGGGAACGGGCGGGCCAGTCCATAGCATCAATGCCTTCCTCTTGCAGGAACTGCTGACACACTCCAGCCACATGAGGTCTAGCATTGTCTTGCATTAGGAGGAACCCAGGGCCAACCGCACCAGCATATGGTCTCACAAGGGGTCTGAGGATCTCATCTCGGTACCTAATGGCAGTCAGGCTACCTCTGGCAAGCACATGGAGGGCTGTGCGGCCCCCCAAAGAAATGCCACCCCACACCATGACTGACCCACCACCAAACCGGTCATGCTGGAGGATGTTGCAGGCAGCAGAAAGTTCTCCACGGCATCTCCAGACTCTGTCACATCTGTCACATGTGCTCAGTGTGAACCTGCTTTCATCTGTGAAGAGCACAGGGCACCAGTGGCGAATTTGCCAATCTTGGTGTTCTCTGGCAAATGCCAAACGTCCTGCACGGTGTTGGGCTGTAAGCACAACCCCCACCTGTGGACGTCGGGCCCTCATACCACCCTCATGGAGTCTGTTTCTGACCGTTTGAGCAGACACATGCACATTTGTGGCCTGCTAGAGGTCATTTTGCAGGGCTCTGGCAGTGCTCCTCCTGCTCCTCCTTGCACAAAGGCGGAGGTAGTGGTCCTGCTGCTGGGTTGTTGGCATCCTATGACCTCCTCCACGTCTCCTGATGTACTGGCCTGTCTCCTGGTAGCGCCTCCATGCTCTGGACACTACGCTGACAGACACAGCAAACCTTCTTGCCACAGCTCGCATTGATGTGCCATCCTGGATGAGCTGCACTACCTGAGCCACTTGTCTGGGTTGTAGACTCCGTCTCATGCTACCACTAGAGTGAAAGCACCGCCAGCATTCAAAAGTGACCAAAACATCAGCCAGGAAGCATAGGAACTGAGAAGTGGTCTGTGGTCACCACCAGCAGTACCACTCCTTTATTGGTGGTGTCTTGCTAATTGCCTATAATTTCCACCTGTTGTCTATTCCATTTGCACAACAGCATGTGAAATGTATTGTCAATCAGTGTTGCTTCCTTAGTGGACAGTTTGATTTCACAGAAGTGTGATTGACTTGGAGTTACATTGTGTTGTTTAATAAGTGTTCCCTTTATTTTTTTGAGCAGTGTATATTGTCCTGCTAATAACATGGTTAATAATGTATCTGTGAGAATATCCAAAAGGCTTTTATATCATTCTAAATCAATAAAGAATTGCTTTGCTTAAAAAAGATTTCCTTTTTCAAAGAACCTAAAATGAGAGAGAAAAATGATTGAACATGGGATGAGACATTGTTACTAATTTGTAAATAAAGACAGTTTGTTAATGAGAATTATTTATTTCTGTTTTTAGAGGGAGAGAACCAAAAACTTTGTCATTTCAGTACGGTATTGAACCAGCATCTATAGCAACACAGCTTGCACTGCTATGCAGTGTCTTAGACAATTGCACGACTCTGGCACTGTACAACATAACCGGTCCAGAGTGGGCTACAGTACTACAGTAAGAGCAAAATAATCCTAACAAAATAAAATAATAAAAACCTTAGTGTAACAACAGTTTTAGTAAGTAATACTGAAGTCGTACACAATTATCAGTTTCAATTTAGGTTTATGTCGCCCATTCAATGTCAGTTAGAGACACAGTAGGACACAAAAGCATAATCAGTGTTCTAACTCCCCCTTGAGCTGGTCTGGAGTAATGAAGTGGGGATCCAGGGTACCGTACTAAACCACAAATTACCTCTAAATCCGGCAGCATAATCGCAAAACTTTTAGTGGAGCAACCACCGTATGCTGATGATTCAACCATATACGTGTCAGCAACCACAGCTAATAAAGTCACTAAAACCCTTAACAAGGAGTTGCAGTCAGTGTTGGAATGTGTGGCCAGTAATAAACTGGTCCTGAACATCTCTAAAACTAAGAGCATTGTATTTGGTGGAAATCATTCCCTAAGTTCTAGACCTCAGCTGAATCTGGTAATGAATGGTGTGGCTGTTGAACCAGTTGAGGAGACTAAATTACTTGGTGTTACCTTAGATTGTAAACTCTCATGGTCAAAACATATAGATTCAATGGTTGTAAAGATGGGGAGAAATCTGTCCGTAATAAAGAGATTTTCAGCTTGACACTACATAACGCAAAGCAAGTCCTGCAGGCCCTAGTTTTGTCTTATCTTGATTATTGTCCAGTCATGTGGTCAAGTGCTGCTAAGAAAGACCTAGTTAAGCTGCAGCTGGCACAGAATAGAGCGGCACGTCTTGCTCTTCATTGTAATCAGATAGCTAATATAAATACTATGCATGCCAGTCTCTCTTGGCTAAGAGTTGAGGAGAGACTGACTGCATCACTTCTTCTTTTTATAAGAAACAGGAATGTGTTAAATTCCAAATTGTTTGCATTGTTTGCACAGCTCTGACACACACACTTACCCCACCAGACATGCCACCAGGTGTATTTTCATAGTCCCCAAATCCAGAACAAATTCAAGAAAGCTTACAGTATTATATAGAGCCATTATTCCATGGAACTCCCTCCCATCTCATATTGCTCAAATGAACAACAAACCTGCGTTCATAAAACAGATAAAGCAACACCTCAACGCCTCTCCCTATTTGACCTAGATATTTTGTGTGTATGTTATTATAAGTAGGCTATGTGTGTGGTTTTTAAATGTATGAAGTTCTGTCCTTGAGCTGTTCTTGTCTATTAATGTTCTTTATTATGTCATGTTTCATGTTCTGTGTGGATCCCAGGAAGAGTAGTTGTGGCTTTCGCACAGCTAATGGGGACCCCCAACCCCCTAAAACCACCCACCTGGGTTCAGCCACAACGGGGGGTGCCACTGGTCATTTTAGGCCGTTTTTAACCACACCATGAGTCAGTGAGATTGATGAAAAACAATGCAGGCTGTATCGTCGTATCAAGGCCCTCCCCCGTTAGCCAAATCTCAGTAAAAACAGATTGTTACAATCTCTCTGGTAGGAAATCCGTGCTCTAAATTCACATAGTTTATTGTCAAGAGGCTGTACATTAGCAAGTAATATACAAGGGAATGGAATGTGGTTTGCCCTTCTCCTTAGTCTGACTAGAACACCAGCTCCCCTACCCCTTATTACGATGGCATCTTTTTGGGAGGGTTCCCGTGATGAATGGAACCGCTTCTGATAATCCAGACAAAGGATCCAGGACTGGAAAGTCAAATTTGTGGTGAGTAATTGCGGATCTGATGTCCAGAAGTGCTTGTCGGTCATAGGAAATAATACTATAAACTTCTGAACATATAAAGTAAAAAATAACACTAAAATTAACAAAAGACTGTCAAGTTGTCAGCGCCATCTTGTTGTCAGTTAGCTGTCAGTCAAACTGTGAAAAAACTTCCCATTATTAATTCCAAGATTTAAGTTAAAGCATTATGGTTAAATGTTGACATTATTCTGACTGGTTAAGGTTTGTTTTAGGATTACAACTGCAAACAACAAAATGAATGCCTTGCACTGGAACCTGCAATGTTTGGAGCCATAGCTAACGGTTTTAGCTCATGCTCAGCTCCATCCACAACACCCTACCTCATTGCGAGCCTTCTAGATGGTAACAGACCCTCGGTTGTCCCTGGTTGGAAATTGCTGTGGAATTAAAATGCAAAGTCATCCCGTAACTTCACCATTCTAATAACGTGTGGACAGCAGGTAATGCACTGGAGTTAGGGCTCATAAAAGTGTGCAAGTACACATAATCGTGCGCAAGTACACACACACCATGACACAAATAATTTCTCAGAGTTTGCTATTCATAATGTTCCTAGGCTTGGCTGGCCAGAAAGTATCTCCCTGTGCAGTAACATTTACCTACCTATCATCCTGAATCGCTCTAACACCATTAGTGAGCCCAGCAATAAAAACACTCAAACACAGAAACCAGAGACAAACTCAAATTGGAACAACCATCACAACTTTACCAGAGTGTGTTTAATGAGAGAGTGAGAGAGAAGTGAGAGAGCACGAGAGAGAGATGTTGCCATGCTCCATACGGACTGCCTGTGAAAATAAACTCCTGAGCTGACAAACGTGGACCACCATAAACATTGCAAAATATCCATCACATGGGCTAAACACACACACACACACACACACACACACACACACACACACACAAACACACACACACACACACACACACACACACACACACACACACACACACACACACACACACACACACACACACACACACACACACACACACACACACACACACACACCACCCAGATTCAAGGAGATTGTTATTTGCCCTGAGTACCAGAAAGAAATATCCCTGAGGGGGGACACTTCTCTGCTTTGATTGCTGCTGTAAATAGCCAATCTAATTTAATAGACACCCTCAGTCTCTCTGGTCCCGAAGAACACAATCCCTACAATAGGGAATAACAGAGTGCCAAATGAAGACCGCCCAGCCATACAACACACAGTATTGATTTTAGGTCACCAACAGTATCAGAGAATGTGTAACGGGGTGGAGAGAGGGAGAGGGACAGAACAGAGGTGAAGTTGGCTTTAGCTAGCCCAGATAGGTTCCCAACCTCATAACCAGCTATCAAGAAGCCATTTCAGGCTATCAATAAAGTTACAGTAGCTAGCTTGTCCAAATTTCTTAGCTGGCAAACCTTCTGACAAGGTTGGTAGACTTTAGAAAAGCAAGTAACACCTATGCAGATTGACATATACAGTTGAAGTCGGAAGTTTACATAGACTTAGGTTGGAGTCATTAAACTCATTTTTTCAAGCACTCCACAAATGTCTTGTCAACAAACTATAGTTTTGGCAAGTCGGTTAGGACATCTACTTTGAGCATGACAAATGTAATTTTTCCAACAATTGTTTACAGACAGATTGTTTCACTTATATACTGTATCACAATTCCAGTAGGTCAGAAGTTTACATACCGTAATTTCCGTACTATTGAGCGCACCTGAATATAAGCCGCACCCACTGAATTTTAAAAAAAGTATTATTTTGAACATAAATAAGCCGCACATGTCTATAAGCCGCAGGTGCCTACCGGTACATTGAAACAAATGAACTTTACACAGGCTTTAACGAAACACGGCTCGTAACAAAAATAAATAGGCTTTAACCTGTTGGGGATAGGGGGCAGTATTTGCACGGCTGGATAAAAAACGTACCCGATTTAATCTGGTTACTACACCTGCCCAGTAACTAGAATATGCATATAATTATAAGCTTTGGATAGAAAACACCCTAAAGTTTCTAAAACTGTTTGAATGGTGTCTGTGAGTATAACAGAACTCCTATGGCAGGCCAAAACCTGAGAAGATTTCAAGCAGGAAGTGGCCTGTCTGAGAAGTAGTGTTTCATCTTGGCTCTTTTTATTGAAGACTCAGGATCTGTGCAATAACGTGACACTTCCTACGTCTTCCATAGGGTCTCAGAGCCCGGGAAAACGTTGAACGATATCGAGGCAGGACTCTGGCTGAAACACTTTATCGCTTTTGGCAAGTGGCCACTCAGAGTACTATGGGCTTAGGCGCGTGCCCGCTTCGACCGAATGGTTTCTTTTCCTTTGTCTGTTTATCTAAACGCAGATTCCCGGTCGGAATATTATCGCTTTTTTATGAGAAAAATGGCATAAAAATTGATTTTAAACAGATGACAACCCTAGGACATTATGTTATACAATACATGCATGTTTTGTTCAATCAAGTTCATATTTATATCAAAAAACAGATTTTTACATTTGCATGTGACGTTCAGAAATAGCATACCCCCCGCAAACTTCCGGGGAATTTACTAACAATTTACTAAATTACTCACGATAAACGTTCACAAAAAGCATAACAATTATTTTAAGAATTATAGATACAGAACTCCTCTATGCACTCGATATGTCCGATTTTAAAATAGCTTTTTGGTGAAAGCACATTTTGCAATATTCTAAGTACATAGCCCAGCCATCACGGGCTAGCTATTTAGACACCCGGCAAGTTTAGCCTTCACCAAAATCAGATTTACTATAACAAAAATGTTATTACCTTTGTTGTCTTCGTCAGAATGCACTCCCAGGACTTCTACTTCAATAACAAATGTTGGTTTGGTCCCAAATAATCCATCGTTATATCCAAATAGCGGCGTTTTGTTCGTGCGTCCCAGACACTATCCGAAATGGTAAATCAGGGACGCGAGCATGGCGCAATTCGTGACAAAGAATTTCTAAATATTCCATTACCGTACTTCGAAGCATGTCAACCGCTGTTTAAAATCAATTTTTATGCAATTTATCTCGTAAAAAAGCGATAATATTCCGACCGGGAATCTCCTTTTCGGTCAACAGAGGAAAAAACACAAAGACGGGGGCGGCCAGTGCACGCGCCTAAGCCCACAGTCCCTTGATCAGCCACTTGAGAAAGGCGATAATGTGTTTCAGCCTGGGGCTGGAATGACGACATTCAGGTTTTTCCCGGGCTCTGAGAGCCTATTGGAGCCGTGCGAAGTGTCACGTTACCGCAGAGATCCTACGTTTTTGAAAGAGATGTCAAAGAAAGACAATAAATGGTCAGACAGGCCACTTCCTGTAAAGGAATCTCTCAGGTTTTGACCTGCCATTTGAGTTCTGTTATACTCACAGACACCATTCAAACAGTTGTAGAAACTTTGGAGTGTTTTCTATCCAGAGCCAATAATTATATGCATATTCTAGTTACTGGGCAGGAGTAGTAACCAGATTAAATCGGGTACGTTTTTTATCCAGCTGTGTCAATACTGCCCCCTAGCCCTAACAGGTTAAATGTATTTGGCTAAGGTTTACACTGAGGGAAAAAAGTATTTGATCCTCTGCTGATTTTGTATGTTTGCCCACTGACAAAGAAATGATCAGTCTATAATTTTAATGGTCGGCTTATTTGAACAGTGAGAGACAGAAAAACAACAAAAAAATACAGAAAAACGCATGTAAAAATTTTTATAAAATGATTTTCATTTTAATGAGGGAAATAAATATTTGAACCCCTCTCAATCAGAAAGATTTCTGGCTCCCAGGTGTCTTTAATACAGGTAACGAGCTGAGATTAGGAGCACACTCTTAAAGGGAGTTTGTTATCTGTATAAAAGACACCTGTCCACAGAAGCAATCAATCAATCAGATTCCAAACTCTCCACCATGGCCAAGACGGAGAAGTTTCTAAAACTGTTTGAATGGTGTCTGTGAGTATAACAGAACTCATTTGGCAGTCCAAAACCTGAGAAGATTCTGTACAGGAAGTACCCTGTCTGACCATTTCTTGGCCTTCTTGATTATCTCTATCCAAAACAGAGGATCTCTGCTGTTACGTGACACTTCCTACGGCTCCCAGGGGCTCTCAGAAGGCGGCAAAAAGCTGAATCGTGGCTTTGCAGGCCCTGGTTGAATAACATTAGCGCGTTTGGATAGTGGCCGGTCACAGTACTATGAGACTCAGGCTCGTGCACGAGGGGATCCCATGCTTTTATTTTCTCTCTCTTTGTACGTAAACACGCTTTCCCTGGCGGAATATTATCGTTTTTTTACGAGAAAAATGGCATAAAAATTGATTTTAAACAGCGGTTGACATGCTTCGAAGTACGGTAATGGAATATTTAGAATTTTTTTGTCACGAAATGCATCGTGCGCGTGACCCTTATTTACACTTCGGATAGTGTCTTGAACGCACAAACAAAACGCCGCTATTTGGATATAACTATGGATTATTTTGAACCAAACCAAGATTTGTTATTGAAGTAGCAGTCCTGGGAGTGCATTCTGACGAAGAACACCAAAGGTAATCAAACTTTTCTAATAGTAAATCGGAGTTTGGTCAGGGCTAATAGCTAGCCGTGATGGCTGGGCTATCTACTCAGAATATTGCAAAATGTGCTTTCACCAAAAAGCTATTTTAAAATCGGACACCTCGATTGCACAAAGGAGTTCTGTATCTATAATTCTTAAAATAATTGTTATGTTTTTTGTGAACGTTTATCGTGAGTAATTTAGTAAATTCACCGGAAGTGTTCGGTGGGAATGCTAGTTCTGAACGTCACATGCTAATGTAAAAAGCTGGTTTTTGATATAAATATGAACTTGATTGAACAAAACATGCATGTATTGTATAACATAATGTCCTAGGCGTGTCATCTGATGAAGATCATCAAATTTTAGTGCTGCATTTAGCTGTGGTTTTTGTTTTTTGTGACATTATATGCTAGCTTGAAAAATGGGTGTCTGATTATTTCTGGCTGGGTACTCTGCTGACATAATCTAATGTTTTGCTTTCGCTGTAAAGCCTTTTTGAAATCGGACAGTGTGGTTAGATAAAGGAGAGTCTTGTCTTTAAAATGCTGTAAAATAGTCATATGTTTGAAAAATTGAAGTTTTTGTATTTTTGAGGAATTTGTAATTAGCGCCACGCCTATCATTGGATATTGGAGCAGGTGTTCCGCTAGCGGAACGTCTAGATGTAAGAGGTTGTGGCCCAGCCAGAGCCCAGACTTGAATCCGATCGAATATCTCTGGAGAGACCTGAAAATAGCGGTGCAACGACGCTCCCAATCCACCCTGACAGAGCTTGAGAAGATCTGGGAGAGACTCCCCAAATACAGGTGTGCCAAGGTTGTAGCGTCATACCCAAGAACACTCGAGGCTGTAATCGCTGCCAAAAGGTGCTTCAACAAAGTACTGAGTACTCAAATCTAAAAAACTGTTTTTGCTTTGTCATTATTGGGTATTGTGTGTAGATTGATGAGAAAAAACTAACAATTTAATTCATTTCAGAATAAGTCAGTAACGTATGTATGTGTGTATATATAATGTATGTATGTGTATAAACATAATTATTTTAAGAATTATAGATACAGAACTCCTTTGTGCAATCGAGGTGTCCGATTTTAAAATAGCTTTTTGGTGAAAGCACATTTTGCAATATTCTGAGTATATATATACACACATACATACATACATACACACACATACACACTATAATACAAAAACACAGTCATGGGAAGAACAAATAACTATCTACTAACCCTAGCCTTAACTGTGACCTTAACCTAACCCTTATTCTCATCCTTACCCTAATCTTAGCAAACTATCAGGAATCAAGGTAAGACAGGGTCAGGGACAGGCAGGGTTCAGTAATCCAGAGGTGGAGCAAAGGTACAGGACGGCAGGCAGGCTCAGGGTGAGACAGAGAGGTTAGGTGGGCGGGTACAGGGTCAGGACAGGTAAAGGTCAAAACCGTGAGGACTAGCAAAGAGAGGCTGGGCAACGTTAGGAGCTGACAGGAATAATTCTGATAAGCTTGAACGAACAAGACAAACAGACAGAGAACACAGGCATAAATACACAGAGAATAATGGGGAAGATGGGCAACACCTGGAGGGGGGTGGAGACAAGCACAAGGACAAGTAAAACAGATCAGGGCGTGACACAAACAATTGCTTATCAACAGATAGTTTGTTGATGTCTATAGTATTCTCTCTGGTATGCAATCTGGTTTCCACTCAGGTGATGATTGTGTCACTACAACCTTAAAGGTCCTAAATGATGTCACCACTGCCCTTGACTCTAAGCAATGTTGTGCTGCTATTTTTATTGATTTAGCCTAAGCTTAGTTTCAGAGGCAAGCCAGCAGTGGAAAGCAGGGTGGAATGCCGCTGGCCATGTTGTGCTGCTGCCATGTTGTGTTGTTGTCTTAGGTCTCTCATAATGCAGTGTTGTATCTCTTGTAGTGATGTGTGTTTTGCCCTACATTTTTTTAAATCATGGCCCCCGTCCCCACAGGAGGCATTTTGCCTCTTTGTAGGCCGTCATTATAAATAAGAATGCTAGCATCAGTAATTCTACATTTGTTGCTATTTATTTAAAATGTATTTAACTAGGCAAGTTAAGAACAAATTCTTATTTACAATGACAACCTACTGGCAAACAGTGGGTTAACTGCCTTGTTCAGGGGCAGAACAACATATTATAACCTTGTCAGCTCAGGGATTCGATCCAGTAACCTTTCAGTTAGTGGCCCAATGCTCTAACCACTAGGCAACCTGCCGACCCAGCTAGCAAGGACTCTGACAGTCGTGAATCTGATGCAGCCGAAGAGCTACTGCCCACTTACCCGGGAAAACACCGAACAACAGACAGGGACATTGGACCGTCGAAGAGGTGCAAATATGATGACAACTGCATTGATTTGGGGTTCACTTATACGTACACTTATATATCCTTTCAAGCCCACCCTTCTCATTAACCTGTGGTGAGTTATTCACAATTTGGCTAAATAAAGAGCAAATTTATTGATTATTATCATATTATTATTTGTGCCCTTGTCCTATAAGAGATCTTTGTCACTTCCCACGAGCCAGGTTGTGACAAAAACTCACACTCATTCTTATGTTTAATAAAAAGTGTGGCAGGCTTAGAATGGTGCGTACCCCTGGTGCTAGAAGGGGTACGCAGCTGGAGATTGAATGTTTGAAGGGGTACGGGACTAGAAAAGGTTTGGGAACCACTGCTCTAGATAATAGGGATTGTTAATAAAAATAAAAAAATCTCAATTGGTACAAGCGGTTTTTGGAACTGTGGTCAAACGTACTGATCAACAGTGATCAAATGCCTAAATACATTTGCCAAACTTCTGATCACTTTTTATTCTCACAGAATATTGACACAATGTTTTTCATCGGAAGAGAAATGGGTAATTTCACCAATAGCCTTTGGGGTAATGTAATTTGCAAAAAAATTCTAATAATACTATTTCACCTCATGTTTACATTCTGTCATAAAGAGCACATGTTCAATTGAATGAAAAACATGTTTTACCATCTCAAGAGGTTACATTTAAGAATAATTACTGTAGTTAGTGCCAATTAAAGTATCAGGGTGGACATAACAGGGTTGAAGTTTTCATCTTAAATCAGCCATAACTCCCTTGTGACAGGGGTATGGAAGCTTGTTGTGTGCAACAGGGAGGGGCAATTGAATGCAAGCTTCACAAAAACAAAACATTTCTAGTCCATCTATGGGTGACAATTGTGATATTTGTGTAACTGAGGTCCTCACTTTACATGAGGGTTGGGATTACAATCATGCAGCTGACTCAAGGGAGAATTGTCATGCATGGAGAAACAACTCTGCTGGTTGCGCTCTATCCAATTGTATTAGTCAACTTATACTTGATCTGGCTATGTGGTCCGTAGGCTCCATAAGGAGGGTGTGACGCAATTGCTGGTGTAGGCCAAATCGCGATACTGTGCACCTACCAATTGTTTTTACAATGCAGAGAGCTCCATATAGCTCCGTATAGCATCGACATGATTGGTTGACGGTAGGTGGGGGCGGTGCATCCTGTATAAACACAAGCTCACTTCCTTGCAACTTCCTTAACAGCAAACATGAAGAACTTTGACAAAAGGCTATCAGAACTAGTTAAAAAACATGTTGATGATAGCTTGTGTAGGGGTTCCAACTCCTGGAAAGAGATTGGGTAGGTAATGTGGATAGATGTGGTAAAGAGGTCAATGGAATGCAGACCATGGGGGGTGAAAGGACCCTGGATTGGCGCACATTCAACCAATCTGATCTAAAAAATATATATATTTGTCAAATCCGTCATGATTGATGTATTGGAACCGGCCCAAATATGGTTGCTAAAGTCTGATTTGGATATACACCATGGCCAAAAGTATTTTGACACCGCTTCGAATTAGTGGATTCGGCTATTTCAGCCACACGTGTTGCTGACAGGTGTAGAAAATTGAGCACACAGCCAATCTCCATAGAGAAACATTGTCAGTAGAATGGCTCATACTGAAGAGCTCAGTCACTTTTGGTACGGTCAAAGAATGCCTCCTTTCCAACAAGTCAGTTCGTCAAACTTACATTTACATTTACGTCATTTAGCAGACGCTCTTATCCAGAGCGACTTACAAATTGGTGCATTCACCTTAACCTGTTATGGCTAGGGGGCAGTATTTTCACGGCTGGATAAAAAACGTACCCGATTTAATCTGGTTACTACTCCTGCCCAGTAACTAGAATATGCATATCATTATTGGCTTTGTATAGAAAACACTCCAAAGTTTCTAAAACTGTTTGAATGGTGTCTGTGAGTATAACAGAACTCAAATGGCAGGTCAAAACCTGAGAGATTCCTTTACAGGAAGTGGCCTGTCTGACCATTTCTTGAACTTCTTTGCCATCTCTATCTTTTACAAAGGATCTCTGCTCTAACGTGACACTTCCTACGTCTTCCATGGGCGCTCAGAGCCCGGGAAAAACCTGAATGTCGTCATCCCAGCCCCAGGCTGAAACTCATTATCGCCTTTCTCAAGTGGCCGATCAAGGGACTGTGGGCTTAGGCGCGTGCCCTGGCCGCCCCCGTCTTTGTGATTTTTCCTCTGTTTGCCGAAAAGGAGATTCCCGGTCGGAATATTATCGCTTTTTTACGAGATAAATTGCATAAAAATTGATTTTAAACAGCGGTTGACATGCTTCGAAGTACGGTAATGGAATATTTAGAATTTTTTTGTCACGAATTGCGCCATGCGCACGACCCTGATTTACCATTTCGGATAGTGTCTGGGACGCACGAACAAAACGCCGCTTTTCGGATATAACGATGGATTATTTTGGACCAAACCAACATTTGTTATTGAAGTAGCAGTCCTGGGAGTGCATTCTGACGAAGACCACAAAAGGTAATCAAACTTTTATAATAGTAAATCTGATATTGGTGAGTGCTAAACTTGCCGGGTGTCTAAATAGCTAGCCCGTGATGGCTGGGCTATGTACTTAGAATATTGCAAAATGTGCTTTCACCAAAAAGCTATTTTAAAATCGGACATATCGAGTGCATAGAAAAGTTCTGTATCTATAATTCTTAAAATAATTGTTATGCTTTTTGTGAACATTTATTGTGAGTAATTTAGTAAATTGTTAGTAAATTCCCCGGAAGTTTGCGGGGGGTATGCTAGTTCTGAACGTCACATGCTAATGTAAAAAGCTGTTTTTTGATATAAATATGAACTTGATTGAACAAAACATGCATGTATTGTATAACATAATGTCCTAGGGTTGTCATCTGATGAAGATCATCAAAGGTTAGTGCTGCATTTAGCTGTCTTCTGGGTTTTTGTGACATTATATGCTAGCTTGAAAAATGGGTGTCTGATTATTTCTGGCTGGGTACTCTGCTGACATAATCTAATGTTTTGCTTTCGCTGTAAAGCCTTTTTGAAATCGGACAGTGTGGTTAGATAAAGGAGAGTCTTGTCTTTAAAATGCTGTGAAATAGTCATATGTTTGAAAAATTGAAGTTTTTGTATTTTTGAGGAATTTGTAATTCGCGCCACGCCTATCATTGGATATTGGAGCGGTGCCGCAGCGGACCCTGTGAAGAGGATAAAACCTCTATGGGCTAGGTGGGACGCTTGCCCACCTACTCAACAGCCAGTGTAATCCCGTGGCGCGATATTCAAATACCTTAGAAATGCTATTACTTCAATTTCTCAAACATATGACTATTTTACACCTTTTTAAAGACAAGACTCTCGTTAATCTAACCACACTGTCCGATTTCAAAAAGGCTTTACAACGGAAGCAAAACATTAGATTATGTCAGCAGAGTACCCAGCCAGAAATAATCAGACACCCATTTTTCAAGCTAGCATATAATGTCACAAAAACCCAAACCACAGCTAAATTCAGCACTAACCTTTGATGATCTTCATCAGATGACAACCCTCGGACATTATGTTATACAATACATGCATGTTTTGTTCAATCAAGTTCATATTTATATCAAAAACCAGCTTTTTACATTAGCATGTGACTAGCATGTGACTAGCATTCCCACCGAACACTTCCGGTGAATTTACTAAATTACTCACGATAAACGTTCACAAAAAACATAACAATTATTTTAAGAATTATAGATACAGAACTCCTCTATGCACTCGCTATGTCAGATTTTAAAATAGCTTTTCGGTGAAAGCACATTTTGCAATATTCTAAGTAGATAGCCCAGACAACACAGGCTAGCTATTTTGACACCAACCAAGCTTGGCACTCACCAAACTCCGATTTACTATTAGAAAAGTTTGATTACCTTTGGTGTTCTTCGTCAGAATGCACTCCCAGGACTTCTACTTCAATAACAAATGTTGGTTTGGTCCCAAATAATCCATAGTTATATCCAAATAGCGGCGTTTTGTTTGTGCGTTCAAGACACTATCTGAAGGGTAAATAAGGGTCACGCGCCCGACGCGTTTCGTGACAAAAAAATTCTAAATATTCCATTACCGTACTTCGAAGCATGTCAACCGCTGTTTAAAATAAATTTTTATGCCATTTTTCTAGCAAAAAAGCGATAATATTCCGACCGGGAAAGCGTGTTTACGTTCAAAGAGAGAGAAACGCGCTAATGTTTTTCAGCCAGGGGCTGCCTCGATATCATTCAGCTTTTTCCCGGGTTCTGAGAGCCTATGGGAGCCATAGGAAGTGTCACGTTACAGCAAAGATCCTCAGTCTTCAATAAACAGAGCCAAGAAGTACAAGAACTTGTCAGACAGGCCACTTCCTGTAAGGAATCTTCTCAGGTTTTTGCCTGCCATATGAGTTCTGTTATACTCACAGACACCATTCAAACAGTTTTAGAAACTTTAGGGTGTTTTCTATCCAAAGCCAATAATTATATGCATATTCTAGTTACTGGGCAGGAGTAATAACCAGATTAAATCGGGTACGTTTTTTATCCGGCCGTGCAAATACTGCCCCCTATCCCCAACAGGTTAAGATATCCAGTGGAACAACCACTTTACAATAGTACATCTATATATTTTTATTGTGGGGGGGGGGGGGTTTCAGGGGGTTAGAAGGATTACTATATCCTATCCCAGGTATTCCTTAAAGAGGTGGGGTTTCAGGTGTCTACGGAAGGTGGTGATTGACTCCGCTGTCCTGGCGTCGTGAGGGAGCTTGTTCCACCATTGGGGTGCCAGAGCAGCAAATAGTTTTGACTGGGCTGAGCGGGAACTGTGCTTCCGCAGAGGTAGGGGGGCCAGCAGGCCAGAGGTGGATGAACGCAGTGCCCTTGTTTGGGTATAGGGCATGATCAGAGCCTGAAGGTACGGAGGTGCCGTTCCCCTCACAACTCCATATGCAAGCTAGAGTTTCCCCGGTTAACTTTAAGTGCTGTTATTGTGAAGTGGAAACATCTAGGAGCAACAATGGCTCACAGAACGGGACCGCCGAGTGCTGAAGTGTGCAGCGCGTAAAAATCGTCTGTCCACGGTTGCAACACTCACTACCGAGTTCCAAACTGCCTCTGGAAGCAATGTCAGCAGAAGAACTGTTTGTCGGGAGTTTCATGAAATGGGTTTCGATGGCCGAGCAGCCTCACATAAGCCTAAGATCACCATACGCAATGCCAAGCGTCAGCTGGAGTGAGGTAAAGCTGGCCGCCATTGTACTCTGGAGCAATGGAAACTCGTTCTCTCGAGTGCTGAATCACTTCACCATCTTGCAGTCTGGGTTTGGCGGATGCCAGGAGAATCCTACCTGCCCGAATGCATAGTGCCAACTGTAAATTTTGGTGGAGAAGGGATAATGTTCTGGGGTTTTTCATGGTTAGGGCTAGGCCCCTTAGTTCCAGTGAAGGAAAATATTAAGACTACAGCGAACAATTCTGTTTCCAACCTTGTGGCAACTGTTTGGGGCAGGCCCTTTTGTGTTTCAGCAGGACAATTCCCCCGTTCACAAAGTGAGGTCCATTCAGAAATGGTTTGTTGAGATCGGTGTGGAAGAACTTGACTGGCCTACACAGAGCCCTGACCTCAACCCTATCAAACACCTTTGCGATGAATTTGAAACGCCGACTGCGAGCCAGGCCAATTCACCCAACATCAGGGCTCGACCTCACTAATGCGCTTGTGGCTGAATGGAAGAAAGTCCCCGCAGCAATGTTCCAACATCTAGTGGAAAGCCTTCCCAGAAGAGTGGGGGCTGTTATAGCAGCAAAGGGGGGCCACATCCCTATTAAAACCTCTTGGTGCCACCCCTTCCCGTTCTTATCCCGTTAACGGGATTGCTTGACAAGATACATGGCGCGAAATTCAAAACAGCAAAAATCCAATAATTTCAATTTCTCAAACAATCAACTATTTTACACCATTTGAAAGATAAACATCTCCTTAATCCAACCACATTGTCCGATTTCAAAGAGGCTTTACGGCGAAATCATAAAGTTAGATTATGTTAGGACAGTACATAGACAAAAAAATTACACACAGCTATTTTCAATGCAAGGACAGGCGTCACCAAAAGCAGAAAACCAGCTAAAATGATGCACTAACCTTTGACAATCTTCAGCAGATGACACTCCTAGGACATTATGTTAAACAATACATGCATGTTTTGTTCTATCAAGTTCATATTTATATCCAAAAACAGCATTTTACAGTGGCGCGTGACGTTCAGAAAATGTATTTCCCCCAAAACTTCCGGTGAATCAGCACAACAATCTACAAACATACTCGTCATAAACATTGATAAAATATTAAACTGTTAATCAAAGAATAATAGAGGAACATCTCCTTTATGCAACCGCATTGACAGATTTCAAAGTAAATTTACTGTGCTCAGAAAAATACACTACACAATACAGATAGCCGCCATTTTGGAGTCATCTAAATGCATAAATGGCATTGTAAATATAGTTTTGTTCGATAAAGTTCATAATTTATGTCCAAATAGCTCCTTGTTGTTCGCGCGTTCAGTTCAGCTACTCCAAATGTAGGAAGTGCGCCGAAAATGTCACGACAAAAAGTTACAAAAAATATCTATTTACGTTCGTTCAAACATGTCAAACGTTGTATAGCATCAATCTTTAGGGCCTTTAGAACGTGAAGATTCAGTAATATTCTAACCGGACCCATGCATTGTCTTGAAAAACGTTTTGGAACACAGGTATCTTCTCACGTGAATGCGCACAATGAACTGAAGTGGTTTTCTCAGTCACCTGCTTCCCAGCCTTCTTGTTCGGTCTGTGTTTGCCGCAAAAGGCTCAAACAACGTTCTAAAGACTGTTGACATCTAGTGGAAGCCTTAGGAAGTGCAAAATTAATCCTTATTCACTGTGTGTTTGATTGGCAATGACTTGAAAAACCTACAGGCACCAGATTTTCATTTCCTGCTTGGAATCTTCTCAGGTTTTTGCCTGCCATATGAGTTCTGTTATACTCACAGACACCATTCAAACAGTTTTAGAAACTTCAGAGTATTTTCTATCCAAAACTACTAATGATATGCATATTCTAGTTTCTGGGCCAGAGTAGTAACCTGTTGAATTTGGTTACGTTTTTCATCCGGCCATGAAAATACTGCCCCCTAGCTCCAACAGGTTTTAATGCCCATGATTTTGGAATGAGATGTACGATAAGCAGGTGTCCAGATACTTTTGGTCATGTAGTGTATTTGGCTGTTTTTGCTGCATAACATTTAGAAATTGTCCCTTTTCAGATTTAGAAAAGTGACTGCTAAATGCTAAATCCCATTTGTATAAGCTGGTAGCATAGCTAGCATACATAAATCAGTGGTGTAATGCAGTTGATTGATGATGACATGAACATGTATTGGGGTTGACAACTTGACATTCACACAAGCATTTATTAACTTGATTTTTACCTCAACATAGTGTGACATACACATATAAACAATAGCCTGAATGTAGGCAAATTTTGCTGGGCGGCAATGGGGAGATTCGGGATGGAGATGCAGGTGGGAAAACAGTGCAGTCTTTTTACTTCATGCTATCTTGGCTGAGCTCCTATGTCAAGCACAGGGAAACGGTCTCCAACATCTCAGAAGAGAGGTAAGGTCTTCTCTTTTTGCTTAGCCAGTTGCTTGCAATTAGCTGGATGGCTATAGAGATTAGTCCTGAATCAATACGAGTGGTGAGGTGCAGACCAATTTATTGGATGTGTATAACAGCTCCCTGAAGCACAAGCATGAATGCTCTTACTAATGCTGAGGCCACATCACAGTAAACTCTGTACAGCTACTGCACATACCGGATTGACCATGCAGAGCCTTTAACGCAGCTCTGACTCATTTACATAAGACAACACGTCGCCAATGTTATGTTAAAATAACCCTTGGCCCTTAAGTCCTTTATGGAGTGGTCACTTGCTGATGTGTTTGATAGGGATCACTTGAGTCTGCCACTCTTCTAGTCAAAATTTGAATTGAGACAATGTGCACTTTCAGCCCAACTGCCAATCAATATTCCAAAATTCAAAACCCTTGTGTCTCCCGCGACCTGTTTTGTAACATGATTCCCTATGAAACATTGCCAGACAGTCACACTCTGGTAATAGATAGTGAGAAAGTGTACACACAAAACGGCACCGAATCACACACGTTGCCACTCGCCAGACACACGATAAGCTGATTTAGCTAACGTGCTAGCTTCATTGACAAACAGAGTTAGTGATTTATTTACAATAGTTTCATAGCTTGGAGATGATGAAGTTGTAGACATGATCTCAGAATGATCTCAGTCCTCATCTCAGTCCTGAGCGCAGCCAGCAGTAGCTGACAATACTGTTTAACTAGTTATTCATGCACACATTTTAACCTGAGAAATACTGCACCAAACACTTTAGCTATACTGAACAAAAATATAAATTTAACCTCTATGGGCTAGGTGGGACGCTTGCGTCCCACCTACTCAACAGCCAGTTGAATCCTGTGGCGCGTTATTCAAATCCTTAGATATGCTATTACTTCAATTTTTCAAAAATATGACTATTTTACACCATTTTAAAGATAAGACTCGTTAATCTAACCCTGTTTTCAAGCTAGCATATAATGTCACATCAACCCAAACCACAGCTAAATGTAGCACTAACCTTTGATGATCTTCATCAGCTGACAACCCTAGGACATTATGTTATACAATACATGCATGTTTTGTTCAATCAAGTTCATATTTATATCAAAAACCAGCTTTTTACATTAGCATGTGACTAGCATGTGACTAGCATTCCCACCGAACACTGCCGGTGAATTTACTAAATTACTCACGATAAACGTTCACAAAAAGCATAAAAATTATTTTAAGAATTATAGATACAGAACTCCTCTATGCACTCGATATGTCCGATTTTAAAATAGCTTTTCGGTGAAAGCACATTTTGCAATATTCTCAGTAGATAGCCCGGCATCACAGGGCTAGCTATTTAGACACCCAGCAGGTTTAGCACTCATCAAAGTCAGATTTACTATAAGAAAAATGTTCTTACCTTTGTTGTCTTCGTCAGAATGCACTCCCAGGACTTCTACTTCAATAACAAATGTTGGTTTGGTCCAAAATAATCCATCGTTATATCCAAACAGCGGCGTTTTGTTCGTGCGTTCTAGACACTATCCTAAAGACTAAATAAGGGTGACGAGCATGGCGCAATTCGTGACAAAAGAATTCTAAATATTCCATTACCGTACTTCGAAGCATGTCAACCGCTGTTTAAAATCAATTTTTATGCCATTTTTCTAATAAAAAAGCGATAATATTCCGACCGCGAATCTGCGTTTAGATAAACAGACAAAGGAAAAGAAACCATTCGGTCGAAGCGGGCACACGCCTAAGCCCATAGTACTCTGAGTGGCCACTTGCCAAAAGCGATAAAGTGTTTCAGCCAGAGCCTGCCTCGATATCGTTAAACGTTTTCCCGGGCTCTGAGACCCTATGGAAGACGTAGGAAGTGTCACGTTATTGCACAGATCCTGAGTCTTCAATAAAAAGAGCCAAGATGAAACACTACTTCTCAGACAGGCCACTTCCTGCTTGAAATCTTAGGTTTTGGCCTGCCATAGGAGTTCTGTTATACGCACAGACACCATTCAAACAGTTTTAGAAACTTTAGGGTGTTTTCTATCCAAAGCCAATTATTATATGCATATTCTAGTTACTGGGCAGGAGTAGTAACCAGATTAAATCGGGTACGTTTTTTATCCAGCCGTGCAAATACTGCCCCCTATCCCCAACAGGTTAACATGCAACAATTTCAAAGATTTTACTGAGTTACAGTTCATATACGGAAACCAGTCTATTGAAATAAATTCATTAGGCCCTAATCTATGGATTTCACATGACAGGGAATACAGATATGCATTTGCTGGTCACAGATACCTTCATAATAAAGGTAGGGGTGTGGATCAGAAAACCAGTCAATATCTGGTGTGACCACCATTTGCCTCATGCAACGCTACACATCTCCTTCACATAGAGTTGATCAGGCTGTTGATTGTGGCCTGTGAAATGTTGTCCCACTCCTCTTCAATGGCTGTGCAAAGTTTCTGGATACTGGCTGGAACTGAAACACGCTGTCGTACACATCGATCCAGAGAATCCCAAACATGCTCAATGGTTGACGTGTCTGGTGAGTATACAAGCCGTGGAAGAACTGGGACATTTTCAGCTTCCAGGAATTGTGTACAGATCCTTGCGACATGGGGCTGTGCGTTATCATGCTGAAACATGCAGTGATAGCGGTGGATGAATGGCATGACAATGGGCCTCAGGATCTCGTCACAGTATCTTTGTGCATTCAAATTGCCATCGAAAAAACGCAATTGTGTTTGTTGTCCGTCGCTTATGCCTGCCCATACTATAACCCCGCCACCACCATGGGGCACTCTGTTCACAACCTTGACATTAGAAAACCGCTTGCCAACACGGAAACATACACTTTGTCAGGGGTTGTGAGGCTAGTTGGATGTACAGCCAAATTCTCTAAAACAATGTTTAAGGCGGCTTATGGTAGAGAAATTAACATTACTGGCCTGTGTGGCTCAGTTGGTAGAGCATAGTGTTTGCAATGCCAGGGTTGTGGGTTTGATTCCCATGGGGGACCAGTAAGGGGACATTTTTTTTAATTAAATTTATGCATTCACTACTGTAAGTCGCTCTGGATAAGAGCATCTGCTAAATGACTAAAATGTAAATGTAAATTACATTCTCTGGCAACAGCACTGGTGGACATTCCTGCAGTCAGCATTTAAATTGCACGCTCCCTCAAAACGTACAGTAGAAGTCAGAACTTTACATCCACCTTAGCCAGATAGATTTCAACTCAGTTTTTCACAATTCCTGACATTTAATCCTAGTAAAAAATCCCTTTCTTAGGTCAGTTAGGATCACCACTTTATTTTAAGATTGTGAAATGTCATAATAATAGTAGAGAGAATTATTTATTTTTGCTTTTATTTCTTTCATCACATTCCCAGTGGGTCAGAAGTTTACATACACTCAATTGGTATTTGGTAGCATTTCCTTTAAATTGTTTAACTTGGGTCAAACTTTTCGGGTAGCCCTGTTCTTCACGGTTGGAATGGTGTTCTTCGGCTTGCAAGCCTCCCCCTTTTTCCTCCAAAAATGACGATGGTCATTATGGCCAAACAGTTCTATTTTTGTTTCATCAGACCAGAGGACATTTCTCCAAAAGTACGATCTTTGTCCCCATGCGCAGTTGCAAACCGTAGTCTGTCTTTTTTTATGGTGGTTTTGGAGCAGTGGCTTCTTCCTTGCTGAGCGGTGTTTCAGGTTATGTCGATATAGGACTCGTTTTACTGTGGATATACAGTGGGGAAAAAAGTATTTGATCCCCTGCTGATTTTGTACGTTTGCCCACTTACAAAGAAATGATCAGTCTATAATTTTAATGGTAGGTTTATTTAAACAGTGCGAGACAGAATAACAACAAAAAAGTACAGAAAAATGCATGTCAAAAATGTTATAAATTGATTTGCATTTTAATGAGGGAAATAAGCATTTGACCCCTCTGCAAAACATGACTTTGTACTTGGTGGCAAAACCCTTTTTGGCAATCACAGAGGTCAGACGTTTCTTGTAGTTGGCCACCAGGTTTGCACACATCTCAGGAGGGATTTTGTCCCACTCCTCTTTGCAGATCTTCTCGAAGTCATTAAGGTTTCGACGCTGACGTTTGGCAACTCGAACCTTCAGCTCCCTCTACAGATTTTCTATGGGATTAAGGTCTGGAGACTGGCTAGGCCACTCCAGGACCTTAATGTGTTTCTTCTTGAGCCACTCCTTTGTTGCCTTGGCCGTGTGTTTTGGGTCATTGTCATGCTGGAATCATTTTCAATGCCCTGGCTGAGGGAAGGAGGTTCTCACCCAAGATTTGACGATACATGGCCCGTCTATCGTCCCTTTGATGCGGTGAAGTTGTCCTGTCCCCTTAGCAGAAAAACACCCCCAAAACATAATGTTTCCACCTCCATGTTTGACGGTGGAGATGGTGTTCTTGGGGTCATAGGCAGCATTCCTCTCCTCCAAACACGGCGAGTTGAGTTGATGCCAAAGAGCTCCATTTTGGTCTGATCTCACCACAACACTTTCACCAGTTGTCCTCTGAATCATTCAGATATTCACTGGCAAACTGTCAGACGGGCATGTATATGTATTTTTGAGCAGGGGGACCTTGCGGGCGCTGCAGGATTTCAGTCCTTCACGGCGGAGTGTGTTACCAATTGTTTTCTTGGTGACTATGGTCCCAGCTGCCTTGAGATCATTGACAAAATACTCCCGTGTAGTTCTGGGCTGATTCCTCACCATTCTCATGATCATTGCAACCCCACGAGGTGAGATCTTGCATGGAGCCCCAGGCCGAGGGATATTGACAGTTCTTTTGTGTTTCTTCCATTTGCGAATAATCGCACCAAATGTTGTCACCTTCTCACCAAGCTGCTTGGTGATGGTTTTGTAGCCCATTCCAGCCTTGTGTTGGTCTACAATCTTGTCCCTGACATCCTTGGAGAGCTCTTTGGTCTTGGCCATGGTGGAGAGTTTGGAATCTGATTGATTGATTGCTTCTGTGGACAGGTGTCTTTTATACAGGTAACAATCTGAGATTAGCAGCACTCCCTTTAAGAGTGTGCTCCTAATCTCAGCTCGTTACCTATATAAAAGACAACTGGGAGCCAGAAATCTTTCTGATTGAGAGGGGGTCAAATACTTATTTCCCTCATTAAAATGCAAATCAATTTATAACATTTCTGACATGTGTTTTTCTGAATATTTTTGTTGTTATTCTGTCTCTCACTGTTCAAATAAACCTACCATTAAATTTATAGACTGATCATTTCTTTGTCAGTGGGCAAACGTACAAATTCAGCAGGGGATGAAATACTTTTTCCCCTCACTGTAGATACTTTTACATCTGTTTCCTCCAGCATCTTCACAAGGTTCTTTGCTGTTGTTCTGGCATTAACTTGCACTTTTCGCACCAAAGTATGTTCATCTCTAGGAGACAGAACGCGTCTCCTTCCTGAGCGGTATGATGGCTGCGTGGCCCCATGGTGTTTATACTTGCATACTATTGTTTGTACAGATGAACGTGGTACCTTCAGGCGTTTGAAAATTGCTCCAAAGGATGAACCAGACTTTTGGAGGTCTACAAGTTTTTTTTCTGAGGTCTTGGCTGATTTCTTTAGATTTTCCCATGATGTCAAGAAAACAGGCACTGAGTTTGAAGGTAGGCCTTGAAATACATCCACACCTCAAATTGACTCAAATTATGTCAGTTAGCCTATCAGAAGCTTCTAAAGCCATGACATCATTTTCTGGAATTGTCCAAGCTGTTTAAAAACACAGTCAACTTAGTGTATGTAAACTTCTGACCCACTGGAATTGTAATACAGTGAATTATAAGTGAAATAATCTGTCTGTAAACAATTGCTGGAAAAATGACTTGTGTCATGCACTAACTGACTTACCGAAACTATAGTTTTTTTTAACAAGAAATTTGTGGAGTGGTTGAAAAACGAATTTTAATGACTCTAACCCAAGTGTATGTAAACTTCCGACTTCAACTGAAAGACATCTATGGCAAAACTGCACATTTTAGAGTGGCCTTTTATTGCCTCCAGCACAAGGTACACCTGTGTAATGATCATGCCGTTTATTCATCTTGTTGATATGCTACATCTGCTACAACATTTTAAAGAAATACTTTTTTTGTGCATATGGAACATTTCTGGAATATTTTGTTTCAGCTCCTGAAACATGCGACCACCACTACATGTTGCATTCATATTTTTGTTCAGTGTAGATGTAAAATTTTGCAACTAACAGTGTTGGGAAGTTACTCTGAAAATATAGTTTTGTATGGGTTGATACATTTTTAGTAAGGGACAATCAAGTCATTTGAATGTGGAAATTACAAACAAAGTACACTACAAGTTTAAAATGTCATGCATTGCAGGAAAGTTCCTCTACAACAGGATGATTGAATTAAGATCATACATTTGTAATTTAGCCTATTAAACACAAACTATATTTCAAGTGAGACTTTTTGCAGGTCTGAGGTCGTAAAGAAGGGAACTTATTGTCTACTTCAACCATAGTTATTTTCTTTTTGCAAACAACTGTAAGTCGTGTGTAGTTCCAGTAGTTAGCTACACCGCTACATGGTGAAAAAGTATTTAACTACTGAAAACATGACCTAGATTTGAATTGAGTTCAACTACCACCAAGCTACAGCAAAATGTACATACATTATTAGTTGATCTACATGTAGTTCACTATTTCCCAACACTGGCAACTAAGACCTCTTAGAAGAATTCTGATTATTTTGAGGAAGTGGTAGTGGCTATACTGTTGCTACGGCGACTCAAGAGGGACACACAACAGTAACTGGCAGGGTATGATATAGAGAATGTAACACACCCACATCGAACCAACCTCGAACCAGATTCAAATCTTTGTTTTAAATAGGCAGCAGAACAACACATGCAGAATTGGTGAGTTCGACTGCTCTTTATAAAGGAATAGTTTCACCATATTAAGTTAAATTCAAGTAACAAGGTTGACCTTAATTTAAGTTATTCACTAATCACATTAAATAAGTAAACCTTTTCAGAAATTGCTTTCCTAAACCAACAAAATAACTAGGGTTTTATAACGATGACGACAATCTGGGGGTTCAGTAGGTTAAAATCTTCCTAAAAGTTCAAAAACATGATGTGGCACCTACCAAAATTGGGATTTTCACTTATTGTAATGAAAACACACTTTTGGAATTGCTTTTGGAATTGTTAACATGTTTTAGTTTAGTTAAAGCATGTGTCCAACTATTAAATTGAGTGATTTATCAAAATTTACAAACATAATGTTTGAGAGACATTAATATCAACTTCATATTCATCATCTCCAGCACCACCACAACATCAACATAAAGTATGTGAAAATGGCGAGTTTTTATGTTTTGTAGTAAAATAAATAGAGGAAGATAAGTGTTTCCAATGACATCATAAACCAATTAGTAGACAATTAGTAGGCAATTAGTAGGTAATGCACACCAATGATATCATTGAAAACACTCAACTTCTCCTTTTTTCACTACAAAACATAGAAATGCACCATTTTCACATAATTTGATGTTGTGGTGGTGCTGGAGATGATGAATATGAAGTTTAACAATTTAGAAGTTTCCCTTTAAAGGCTCTTTATTCATGTAATGACCCATTGACTGTTTTACAAAGGTTTTACGAAAAGAGTTGTGTCTTGTGTACACTGTTCTGAAAATTGTCAGCATTGTTCCCCAAAAAAGTGGAACAATCATGATAAGTTGTATTTTTAGTAGAACACCCCTCCACTGTGGGTCACATTTGGTTTACAAGACAGCTGTAAGAACTCAGTTATTATATTATATGTAAGGTTTAGTTTATTGTCTACCATGGTGTACAACATTGGCAGCAAATAACTGAATTTCAATGTACAGTCTATATGTAAATATAGCTATACAAACACATGAAGAAATCATCTGATAGGTAATTGTCATTGTGAGGGATGGAGGGAGGGAGTATCATGGTCACAGCCAGGGGCAGGGGGAAGCCTCAGAAGCATTTGTCAGAAAGGTTCTCTCAGAGAAATGATGTAGTTGGAGTGTTGCACAGGGCCCCTTGCAGAAACTAGTAGCTGGCCAGCTACTCCTCGACCACCACAAAGTCGGAGTTTAAACCCACTCCCCCAAAATCGAACATGTCAGCCAAGTCCATGTTTCTGAAATTGTGACGTCTACACGGCTGTCTATCGATAGGCTGATTATGTGGTGTAGGTGCTTGTAGTAGCCTATAGTTTTGCTTTAATGGATACAAGTTTAGTTTTATTTGGTAGTCATTTTCTCATGTTAAAGCTGGAATCGCAGGTCATCGGTGACTGGATGATGAACCACTTCTTGTGTAATGTTTTCACTTTGAACAAAAATAAGGGGCTTGAGCCCTGAGGCACCTTGCGCTGGCCTTCTGGCTAGGTGAGTCTTTGCACTAATCCCGCATTTATTTATTTAACCTTTATTTAAATAGGCAAGTCAGTTAAGAACAAATTCTTATTTACAATGGCGGCCTACCCCGGCCCGATCCCTCCCCTAACCTGGATGATGCTGGGCCAATTGTGCACCGCCCTATGGGACTCCCAATCACGGCCGGTTATGATACAGCCCGGGATCAAACCCAGGTCTGTAGTGATGCCTCTAGCACTGCGATACAGCGCCTTAAACCACTGTGCCACTTGGTCCCCCATTCACCTACTCAAATGACCCTGCTGCCCTGGAGCTGGAGAGGAAGTGAAAGTCACTTGCAACCTAATGTTACAGCGGCCAGAAACAAAAAGAGCATGCGGATGAAGCCAACAAGCATCATTCTCTGTTCATGGATCTGAATCAACTTGACCCCACATCATTACGCTGAGCAGACCTGTCTACAAAAAACTCAAAATTCGGATTTTCTAATGCGGTGTCTCTCAAGTCCATTTTAGGCCTACAGTCAATTTCAATAGCTTATTCACAATAATGGTCTTCACCGGCCTCTGCTGGGATGAAGACCATTATTTGCAGGGTTAATAATTGTACATCGTTTCAGAGTAACATGGGACATGGTCAACAGAATGTTCTGATAGTCTAGCAGTCTTGCAGGAGTCAAATGAGCCGTTCTTGCCTGTGTAATAATTTCGTGCATAGCATGAGGCACATGGACGGTTAGGGGAGTGTTAGGTTCTAATTTCGAAGAATAAAAACTCAACGGACACTATGAAAGCTTAACCAAGTTTATTCTTCCCAGAGGATCAATACAGCTGCATTAGACAACGACATATTCACACAAGCACTGATATTTAACTATGCCAAGTCTCCTCCTACACATCTGAACAGCCAATGCATCTCTGTTACTAAACAGAACCTTAGTGAGATCTGTTCTTCCTCACTGCATCTGACCTGACCTCTGCCCCAAAGTGCTCACTCCTCCCCAACTCACGGCTGTTATGGTGACTGGTACCAGACTGTCTTTTCTCCTCCCAGAGGATCCCTCCCATAGGATCCCTGATGGCTAACAGTAACATATCCTGACATAATGTAAACGTTATACATTACCCTCTCTTCCTCAGTGACATGAGTATGTACATTTCATATTCTCAGAACCCAACAAGAGACATAGCCACAATATCAGAACATGCTAAAACAGCCTCAGTAGCAGCCGCTACAGATCTCAAACAGGAAACCATTCCCCTGATCACACAATACAGTCGTTTAGAATAATAACCCACAGGTCTATATCCCACACCATGATACTGTGCCAAAGCTGCTGACATAAACCCACCCGTCTCAGAAACAAACAGATGAAAAGGTTTCGTATGATCTGGCAGGCCCAGGCAAGGGGCGGATATCAGAGTTTGTTTCAATTTTACCAATGCAGTCTCAGCCTCATCCGTCCAGACCACAGTTTCACTCGCCTCCATCTTTCTCCCATAAATACAATCCTGCAATGGTTGAACTATCTCTGTGTAGTCTTTCAACCACAGATGACAGTAATCAGCCACACCCAGCAAAGACATCATAACAGGTTTAGCGCGCTAACAAATAAAGGATGATTCATTTAAGATTGACTTTGAGTGTCCCTGTGTAAGAATTTCCATGACTGAGGTATTTGAGGTAAATATGTACTGTACATGAAGGCAGGGTAAAGTGACTAGGCATCAGGATAGATAATAATAACAGTAAAATAAATAACAGAGCAGCAGCAGAAAAGGATGAGTGTAAAAGTGTCAGTCTACGTATATGTAGTATACATGAATTTGGTGTGAGAGTGTCAATGTAATGTGTTTGAATATAGTTTGTATACACAGTATAGTCCAGTGAGTGTGCAAAGGGTCAGTACAACTATTTGAGTACCCTTAATTCAGTATGTAGCAGTCTTACGGCTTGGGGGTAGAAGCTGTTTTTATTTTTTTTACATTTATTTAACTAGGCAAGTCAGTTAAGAACAAATTCTTATTTTCAATGACAGCCTAGGAACAGTGGGTTAACTGCCTTGTTCAGGGGAACCATGACAGATTTGTACCTTGTCAGCTTAGGGATTCGAACTTGCAACCTTTCGGTTACTAGCCCAATGCTCTAACCACTAGGCTACCCTGCCGGCCCTGTCTCAAAGCCTGTTGCTCTTAGAGCCAATGTTCTGGTATCGTTTGCCAGATGGTAGCAGAGTGAACAGTTTATGGCTTGGGTGGCTGGAGTCTGTCAAGATGCTCTCAATGGTGCAGCTGTATAACTTTTTGAGGATCCGAGGGCCCATGCCAAATCTTTTCAGCCTCCTGAGTGGGAAGATGTGCTGCTGTGCCGTCTTTATGACTGTGCGGGTGTGTGGACCATGTTAAGCCCTTAGTGATGTGCAAGCCAGGGAACTTGAAGCTATCGACCCGCTCCACAACAGCCCTGTTGATGTGGATGGGGGCATGCTCTCCCTCATTTCTCCTATAGTCCACGATCATATCCTTGCTCTTGCTGACGTTAAGGGAGAGGTTGTTGTCCTGGCACCACCCTGATATGTCTCTGACCTCCTTCCTGTAGGCTGACTCCTCACCATTGGTGATCAGGCCTACCACCATTGTGTCGTCAGAAAACGTGACGATGGTGTTGGAGTCATGCGTGCCAATCAGCAGTTGTGGGTGACAGGGAGTACAGGAGGGGACTAAGCATACACCCCTGAGGAGCCCCAGTGTTAAGGGTCATCATGGCGGAGATGTCGTGGTCTACCTTCACCACCTGGGGCTGGCCCGTCAGGAAGTCCAGGATCCAGTTGTAGAGGGAGGGGTTCAGTCCCAGGGTCCCTAGCTTGGTGATGTGCTTGGAGGGGACTGTGGTGTTGAATGCTGAGCTGTAGTCAATAAACAGCATTCTCACATAGTTATTTCCCCTCTTGTCGAGGTGGGAGAGGGCAGTGTGAAGTGCAATTGAGATTGCCACATCTGTGGATCTGTTGGGGCAGTATGCAAATTGGAGAGGGTCTAGTGTGTCTGGGGTGGTGGTGTTGATGTGTGTCATTACAGATGTGACTGCTAAAAGGGCAATAGTCATAGTATAGCTTACCTTAGCCTCTCTCGCAGCTTGGATATAAAGTTTGTGATGCGTAAAACCAGTATATTAATGTCAAATAACACAGTCAGTCCACCATCAAAATAATAGCTTAATAGGGATTGTTTTATAATCCAGACAATGCAGTCTAGCCTATCTATAGATATATACAGTATTTAGCTGGTAGCCTCTTTACAATATATATTAGAACTTGAACTCCGCACTGTCTGGGCTATCCGTCTCATCACTAGTAGGCTTACCAGTGTTCACAGAAGGGGGGGGGGGGGGGTCGCTCTTTCATCAGCTTGGTTTTCTGGGAGAGGAGGAGGGCTTGCACTTTCACTAGAGGAACTGTTACTATTCTCGAAAAGAGGAAGAAGAGTAGGAGCAAAGCCACTGTCATTGCCAGGGCTGGGCAGTGAGGTCTCTGTCGGGATTGGGAGGCTGCTAGTGATAGCTGCTGCATAAGTAGGCCTCCTAGCTTCCACCTGCGATGGTGTTTGGTCAGTTAAGGACAAGGTGGTAGCTTTGCTGATGTGGCACGAGCTTGATCAGATAAAGCTTTTTTTTGCTACGTTTTTGTGCACCACTTGGTCTTGCCTTTTGTTTATTCATCTTGAAGAATGCAATCACTCTCCATCCGAGTCCAACCAGATTCACCTTGCTTTTTTAAACTTGATAGCCAATTAGGTCAGGAGGCCGGGGCAGGCTGCCACCGGCGCCGCCATGAAATAGGCTAAATAGAAAGATGAAAACTCTCTCTGACTCACCTAGTACCCATGTAGAGATTGGACAACAAACACTTTGCTTGCTACATTTGGAAATGAAAAAGGAAGGTTACAATAAAAATGATTTATAAAATAAATTCACACATTTTAGACATAGGTGTGAAATGACGGGCACATGGCCCACAGAGCTCGTGCCCCCCCCCCCCCCCCCATCTTGCAGGGGCTGTGGGGGGTTTTGCTACGCCAGTGACCAACATGCAGCACCCACCTGGGGTTGATGCCCCTGCAGCCTCTAGAGTTTAGGGTGCCACAAAGACCACTACACATATGCAACAGATCAGAGTGGCCCTGTAGTCCTCCCAACAAGCCTCTGCCATCTCCATACACACCTCTGCTGTCCTGCTTTGGGGCTTGCATGCTTCCTCAACTCAACCTCCAGCGTTCAAAACAAAATGGTTAGCCAGATGGATAACTAGCTACCCAGTCTTGAAACACCACGGTAGTTTTAGACTATTATACATTATTTAAAATCTTTGTTAATTCTCCTAATCGAAAACAACTAAATATGATTCCTATTTACAAAATGTACAGGAGCGATTATACTATGCGGCCTTCACGGCGCCATCGCAACCCAATTTTTGAAATATACACTGTATATACAAAAGTATGTGGACACCCCTTCAAATAAGTGGGTTTGGCCATTTCAGCCACACCGTTTCTGACAGGTGTATAAAATCTACCACACAGCCATACAATCTTCATAGACAAACATTGGCAGTAGAATGGCCTTACTGAAGAGTTTAGTGACTTTCAACTTGGCACCGTCATAGGATGCCATCTTTCCAACAAGTCAGTTCATCAAATTTCTACCCTGCTAGAGCTGCCCCGGTCAACCGTTAGTGCTGAATGGAAACAAGTCCCCGCAGCAATGATTCAACATCTCATGGAAAGCCTTCACAGAAGAGTGGAGGCCGTTATAGCAGCAAAGGGGGGACCGTCAGTACAGCCCAGTGCATCACTGGGGCCGGGCTCCATATTAATGCCCATGATTTTAGAATGAGATGTTCGGCGAGCAGGTGTCCACATGCTTTTGGTAATGTACTGTACACTATTAAAGCAAAGATGAGCTATGAATAACGATGACCATATGTGAGACAGGAGGTTTGGAGGCTTGCATCTGGCTGGATCTGTCTCTGTTACACGTCCCTGTTATCCCTCCTTGCTCCACGTTCCCAAGTCCCACTGGGAGGAAGCGTCCTGATTCTGTCACTGCCGAAGGTACCTGGCTGACAGGAGGATTCAAACAGCCTCAGGAGAGAGTTCAGAAGAAAGAAACATGAGGGAGAGAGGGAGGGAGAGAGGCAGGGAAGGGAAGGAGAGAGAGAGAGGAAGTGGCATAGATAAAGGGAGATGGCGGGGGAGAGAAAGAAAAGGGGAGAATGGAGAGTGAGGGGGGGTGCAGAAAGAAAGAAAGCAACAGAGTTAGACAAAGACAATAGGTAAAGACAATATTATATACAGTGTCAAATGTAAAGTCATCTTCCAGTTATTATTTTAGATGTCCAAAATGACCAATGAAATGGGGTGTATTTAACAACACTGACAGATTTTCTCTGGAATAGTTACTGCATGCCTGATTCTAAAGATGCTACTCCCAGTAAACACGTGTCAGAGAGGGATTCCAATCTCAAACAAATCGCTGTTAGTCTCTTTTGGGTCCAAACACTTATATGTTTAAAGGATAACACTAACTTATAAAGCCATGGCTGTTTGTGTAGTGGGAGCATAGTATCTCCACTGCTTTTTGTAATTTATAGACTTACTAAGTAGCCAGTATTTTTATGGATTACATGACAGAGTGAGAGAACTCAGTAAACAATTCATATAAAAGGGTATTAAAAGAGAGAGAATGAGAGAGAGAGAGTAGGAAATGTGTGTTGGTGGGTGCGTGTGCTTGCGTGTGTGGTGTGTGTGTGTGTGTGTGTGTGTGTGTGTGTGTGTGTGTGTGTGTGTTTGCAGTCTGTCTATCTTTCTGCAAGTCTATCTGGGTGTGAATGTGTCTGTCCACCCTGTCTCCTGCCCTGAAGTAGCAGTCTCCTCCTGACCTTAATAAGCCAGAGTAGATGTAGATATACTATACTGTATATGGTTCTGAAACCAAATCCAGGACTAGGTTGGTCCATACTACAGGAAAGGGTTAAAACAATGGGCTCCAGGTCATTAGTGTGCCACCAGAAAAAAAGTATGTATATCAACATCTCTTACTTACATAAGCATGAACAAGAATTTCCTACTAATAGTTGGGGCTGAGGGTTTACTTTCCTCAATTTGTTTATGAGTGAATCCTTCACCCCCCTATATCTTCTGGCTGGGGTGAACTGATTTCAGACTAAACTAACTGGGCTTCAAAAGGATCGCTTACTTTGCTGAACAGATAGACTAAACATGTAAATATTATACTGAAGATGTATCTGACTGAAGAGTGAAAAAGACACACTACCACAAAAATAATTACTGAAATTCGTAATATTATAACTCCTAATGACAAATGTAATGACCGTATTATAGGCTTCATGACACGTAGAACTTTATTTCACGCTTAGAAATGACCACCCACTGGACACAGAAGTCAGTTCAACATCTCCCAGTGGGCATACGATGTGATAAAGACATCTTTTACTGGTGAAAATCTGGTCGAGACATCTTATAACCAGATCACAAGAAGATTAAGTTGTATTTTTTATAACGTCTATTTGACGTCATTAAAAAATACATCTAATTTTGGTAGATATCTGTTTTTTGCCAGTTTTTTGCCTGAAATGTGATTGAACTACTGACCAGTAATCTAAATGCTACTCAATTAATATACACCAATCTACACTGAGTGTACAAAACATTGAGGACACCTGCTCTTTCCATAACAGATGGACTAGGTAAATCCAGGTGAAAGCTATGATCCCTTATTGGATGTCACTTGTTAAATCCACATCAATCAGTGTAGATGAAGGGGAGGAGACAGGTTTAAGGAGGATTTTAAGCGTTGAGACAATTAAGACATGGATTGTGTATGTGTGCCATTCAGATGGTGAATGGGCAAGACAAACGATTAAGTGCCTTTGAACTGGGTATGGTTGTAGGTGCACCAGTGTGTGTCAAGAACTGCAACGCTGCTGGGTTTTTCACGCTCAACAGTTTCCCGTGTGTATCAAGAATGGTCCACCACCCAAAGGACAACCAGCCAACTTGACACAACTGTGGGAAGCATTGGAGTCAACATGGGCCAGCATCCCTGTGGAACGCTTGACACCTTGTAGAGTCCATGCCTGATGAATTGAGGGGGTGCAACTCAGTATTATGAGGGTGTCCTTAATGTTTTGTGCAGTCAGTGTATATAAACATGTGCATAGGGTTTAATCCATATTATACATGCACCATTGCATATACAGTGCATTCGGAAAGAATTCAGACCCCTTGACTTTTCCACATTCTGTTACGTTACAGCCTTATTCTAAAAATGATTAAATTGTTATTTGTCCTCATCAATACCCCATAAGGACAAAGTAAACAGACGGTTTTTGACATTTTTGCTAATAAAAATAGAAACTACTGAAATATCACATTTACATAAGTTCAGACCCTTTACTCAGTACTTTGTTGAGGCACCTTTGATGAAGCGATTACAGCCTCGAGTATTCTTAGCTCTGTTCATCTTTCCCTCGATCCTGACTTGTCTCCCAGTCCCTGCCGGTGAAAAACATACCAACACCATGATGCTGCCACCACCACAATGCTTCACCGTGGGGATGGTGCCAGGTTTCCTCCAGACGTGACGCTTGGCATTCAGGCCAAACAGTTCAATCTTGGTTTCAACAGACCAGAAAATCTAGTTTCTCATGGTCTGAAAGTCCTTTAGGTACCTTGTGGCAAACTCCAAGAGGGCTGTCATGTACATTTTACTGAGGAGTGGCTTTCATCTGGCCACTCTACCATAACGGCCTGATTGGTGGAGTGCTACAGAGATGGTTGTCCTTTCGGAAGGTTCTCCCATCTCCACAGAGGAACTCTGGATCTCTGTCAGAGTGACCATCGTGTTCTTGGTCACCTCCCTGACCAAGGCGCTTATCCCCTGATTGCTCAGTTTGGCCAGGTGACCAGCTCTAGGAATAGTCTTTGTGGTTCCAAACTTCATCCATTTAAACATGATGGAGGCCACTGTGTTCTTGGGGACCGTCATTGCTGCAGATATTTGTTGGTACCCTTCCCCAGATCTGTGCCATGACACAATCCTGTCTCGGAGCTCTACGGACAATTTATTCAACCTCATGGCTTGATTTTTGCTCTGTATGCACTGTCAACTGGGGGACCTTATATAGTGTCATGACGTTGCCCTGTTGGGTGAGGTTCATGACCCCCATAAATACCTTTCCCCCTTTTCTCTCCAATCTACAGAATGGACTCTTGGAAAGCCTTTGTTAACATAGAGAGAGTATGGTAACATCAAAAGGTTGGGGAATGGAACAATATTCCTTTAATCCAACCAGTTGAAAGTGTCAGTTGGTACTTAAAGAATAGGATGTCAGATCAGTTGGTGTCTGGGACATTATATCTGATGATTGGATGACAAACTGTGTCTTGGAACATCTACACATTCTAGTTATCAGATTCACATGGAATTGTTGTGCAATTTAAATGTTTAAATATGAAACTATTTCTGAAAACATGAAATGTAATTTTAACTTCTGAATGAGATAATTATTTTGATAAATAAACTACGCTCACTCAGTGGCCACGCCCATGTGAACAGACATTGGTTGAGAACTGTGACACATGCCCTTCTCTCCCCCAATACAAAAGCTCGTTGACGAAGTCAGACTCAGTTCCTGACGACATCAGGACTTGTGTTCATACGTTTAAAAGGGCTAATTTCAACGTGGAGGTGACAATCACCACGCTGGAAGGATGAATTTCTACTAGACCAGCCAGAATTTTCTCAGTGTGAGCTGATTAGGGCAAAATGGTATGAACTTTGAACTCTTATTCACTAAAGAAGAAGTGATACATCCTAGAAGTCGAGTTATCAGCTGCAGCTGTAAACGTACATGGCCTAGGAAAGGACAGACAATCTCCTAATAAGAACAACAGGATACAACGTATCCACCCTACAACAATACGACCAGACAGATTCTACAAAGGACAAGGGCGATCTCTGCTGGGCAAACCAGTCTTCCATCCTTGACCCATCTGTCGAAGCGTAGCTCAGTGTAAATATATATCTTGCATTTTCCTTTTCCGAATGGGCGGTTATTGGAATCCATAAGATTCTGTATTTACGGTAGCATAGCTTTTCAAGGTCCAATAAAGACCAAATCTCCTTTGTCCTTCAGTCTTCCCGCTCTTTGATTCAAACCCAACCCCCTTTCTTTCTGTAATCAGCCGTCGTATTGGTTTCATCTGCAAGGGACTTTTTCTTTTATGACATGATTAGTAATCGATGTATGAGCCATCCTGTGTATATACAATTCTGTGTGATTATTTAGTAAATAAATAATTAAGGCAATTTTTGTATTGCTGATTCAACTTGTTAGCCAGGGTTCGTGAAGATTACCAATAATTTTACAATGTTCAGATGAGACTGAATAAGGTGACGATTAATAATTGACTGCTATTGATATGAAAGATCTTAAAGAGTTTATTCAGAAGACAGCAGCTCTATAAACACTATTCCATGGTGGTTATTAACGAGGTTATTAACAAGTTAATTTTTGCATGGTTTAATTCAATCACGTAATCAATCAAACGTTAGGTAATCGATTTGATAAAATAGCCTGTCACATAATTTAATCAATCAGAGACACGATAATAGACAGGCGTGTGCCTTTCCAAATAATTTCCAATCAATTGAATTTACCACAGGTGGACTGCAATTAAGTTGTAGAAACAGCTCAAAGATGATCATTGGAAACAGGATACCCCTGAGCTCAATTTCGAGTCTCATAGCAAAGGGTCTGGATACTTCATACAAATCAAACTAATTCATAAAGCCCTTTTTACATCAGCAGATGTCACAAAGTGCTATACAGAAACCCAGCCTAAAACCCAAAACAGCAAGCAATGCAGATGTAGAAGCACGGTGGCTAGGAAAAACTCCCTAGAAAGGAAGGAACCTAGGAAGAAACTTAGAAAGGAACCAGGCTCTGAGGGGTTGTCCTCTTCTGACTGTACCAGGTGGAGATTATAAGAGTACAATGTCATTAAGGCCAGATTGTTCTTCAAGATGTTCAAACATTCATAGATAACCAGCAGGGCTGTAGAGGGTGCAACAGGTCAGTACCTCAGGAATAAATGTCAGTTGGCTTTTCATAGCCGAGCATTCAGAGGTTGAGACAGCAGGTGTGGTAGAAAGACAGAGAGTGAAAACAGCAGGTCTGGGACAAGCTAGCACGTTCGGTGATCAGGTCCGGGTTCCATAGCCGAAGGCAGAACCGTTGAAACTGGAGCAGCAGCACGAGGAGAAAGCCCTGCCTCTAACTGTTTGCTAAGAAATTCTAGGGACAATAAGGAGGCTTGCATCTTGTGACCGTAGCGTACATGTAGGTATGGATGGCAGGACCAAACCGGAGAGATAGGTAAGAGCAGGTCCATGTAATGCTATGTAGGTTAGCAGTAAAACCTTAAAATTAGGACTAGCCTTAACAGGAAGCCAGTGTAGAGAGGCTAGTACTGGAGTAATATGATCAAAAAATGTTATGTTCTAGTCAAGATTCTAAACTCAGCAAAAAAATAATCGTTCTCTCACTGTCAACTGCGTTTATTTTCAGTAAACATGTGTAAATATTTGTATGAACATAACAAGATTCAACAACTGAGACATAAACTGAACAAGTTCCACAGACATGTGACTAACAGAAATGGATTAATGACTCCCTGAACAAAGGGGGGATCAAAATCAAAAGTAACAGTCAGCATCTGGTGTGGCCACCAGCTGCATTAAGTACTGCAGTGCATCTCCTCCTCATGCACTGCACCAGGTTTGCCAGTTCTTGCTGTGAGATGTTACCCCACTCTTCCACCAAGGCACCTGCAAGTTCCCAGACATTTCTAGGGGGAATGGCCCTAGCACTCACCCTCCGATCCAACAGGTCCCAGACGTGCTCAATGGGATTGAGATCCGGGCTCTTTGCTGGCCATGGCAGAACACTGACATTCCTGACTTGCAGGAAATGATGCACAGAACGAGCAGTATGGCTGGTGGCATTGTCATTCTGGAGGGTCATGTCAGGATGAGCCTGCAGGAAGGGTACCACATGAGGGAGGAGGATGTCTTCCCTGTAACGCACAGCGTTGAGATTGCCTGCAATGACAACAAGCTCAGTCCGATGATGCTGTGACACATTACTCCAGACCACGGCGGACCCTCCACCTCCAAATCGATCCTGCTCCAGAGTACATGCCTCAGTGTGACCCTCATTCCTTCGACAATAAATGCAAATGCAACCATACCCCCTGGTGAGACAAAACTGCGACTCGTCAGTGAAGTGCACTTTTTTTGCCAGTCCTGTCTGGTCCAGCGACGGTGGGTTTGTGCCCATAGGCAATGTTGTTGCCGCTGATGTCTGGTGAGGACCTGCCTTACAACAGGCCTACATACCCTCAATCCAGCCTCTCTCAGCCTATTGAGGACAGTATGAGCACTGATGGAGGGAATGTGCAGTACTGGTGTAACTCGGGCAGTTGTTGTTGCCATCCTGTACCTGTCCAGCAGATGTGATGTTCAGATGTACTGATCCTGTGCAGGTGTTGTTACATGTGGTCTGCCACTGCGAGGTCAATCAGCTGTCCATCCTGTCTCCCTGTAGCGCTGTCTTAGGCATCTCACAGTACAGACATTGCAATGACTAAGGCACGTTCACGCAGATGAGCAGGGACCCTGGGCATCTTTCTTTCGGTGTTTTTCCAGAGTCAGTAGAAAGGCCTCTTTAGTGTCCTAAGTTTTCAGAACTGTGACCTTAATTTCATTCCGTCTGTAAGCTGTTAGTGTCTTAACGACCGTTCCACAGGTGGATGTTCATTCATTGTTTATGGTTCATTGAACAAGCATGGGAAAGTGTTTAACCTGTTGGGGATAGGCGGCAGTATTTGCACGGCCGGATAAAAAACGTACCTGATTTAATCTGGTTACTACTCCTGCCCAGTAACTAGAATATGCATATAATTATTGGCTTTGGATAGAAAACACCCTAAAGTAAACACCCAATCAATCAATCAGATTCCAAACTCTCCACCATGGCCAAGACGGAGAAGTTTCTAAAACTGTTTGAATGGTGTCTGTGAGTATAACAGAACTCATATGGCAGGCAAAAACCTGAGAAGATTCCTTACAGGAAGTGGCCTGTCTGACAAGTTCTTGTTCTTCTTGGCTCTGTTTATTGAAGACTGAGGATCTTTGCTGTAACGTGACACTTCCTACGGCTCCCATAGGCTCTCAGAGCCCGGGAAAAAGCTGAATGATATCGAGGCAGCCCCTGGCTGAAACACATTATCGCCTTTGGCAAGTGGCCGATCAGAGGACCATCAGACTGGGGCTCGTACAAGAGGGCACGAGATGTTTTTATTTTCTCTCTTTGAACGTAAACACGCTTTCCCAGTTTGAATATTATCGCTTTTTTGCTAGAAAAATGGCATAAAAATTGATTTTAAACAGTGGTTGACATGCTTCGAAGTACGATAATGGAATATTTAGAATTTTTTTGTCACGAAACGCGTCGGGCGCGTGACCCTTATTTACCCTTCAGATAGTGTCTTGAACGCACAAACAAAATGCCGTTATTTGGATATAACTATGGATTATTTGGGACCAAACCAACATTTGTTATTGAAGTAGAAGTCCTGGGAGTGCATTCTGACGAAGAACACCAAAGGTAATCAAACTTTTCTAATAGTAAATCGGAGTTTGGTGAGTGCCAAACTTGGTTGGTGTCAAAATAGCTAGCCTATGATGGCTGGGCTATCTACTTAGAATATTGCAAAATGTGCTTTCACCGAAAAGCTATTTTAAAATCTGACATAGCGAGTGCATAGAGGAGTTCTGTATCTATAATTCTTAAAATTATTGTTATGTTTTTTGTGAACGTTTATCGTGAGTAATTTAGTAAATTCACCGGAGGTGTTCGGTGGGAATGCTAGTCACATGCTAGTCACATGCTAATGTAAAAAGCTGTTTTTTGATATAAATATGAACTTGATTGAACAAAACAGGCATGTATTGTATAACATAATGTCCTAGGGGTGTCATCTGATGAAGATCATCAAAGGTTAGTGCTGCATTTAGCTGTGGTTTGGGTTTACGTGACATTATATGCTAGCTTGAAAAATGGGTGTCTGATTGTTTCTGGCTGGGTACTCTGCTGACATAATCTAATGTTTTGCTTTCGTTGTAAAGCCTTTTTGAAATCGGACAGTGTGGTTAGATTAACCTGTTAGGGCTAGGGGGCAGCATTGACACGGCTGGATAAAAAACATACCCGATTTAATCTGGTTACCACTCCTACTCAGTAACTAGAATATGCATATACTTATTACATATGGATAGAAAACACCCTAAATTTTCTAAAACTGTTTGAATGGTGTCTGTGAGTATAACAGAACTCAAATGGCAGGTCAAAACCTGAGAGATTCCTTTACAGGAAGTGGCCTGTCTGACCATTTCTGGAACTTCTTTGCCATCTCTATCATTTACTAAGGATCTCTGCTCTAACGTGACACTTCCCACGTCGTCCATAGGCGCTCAGAGCCCGGGAAAAAACAGAATGTCGTCATTCCAGCCCCAGGCTGAAACACATTATCGCCTTTCTCAAGTGGCCCATCAAGAGACACTAGCTTATGCGCGTGACCCCGACCGCCCCCGCCTTTGGGATTTTTTCCTCTGTTTGCCGAAAAGGAGATTCCCTGTCGGAATATTATCGCGTTTCTACGAGAAAAATGACGTAAAAATTGATTTTAAACAGCGGTTGACATGCTTCGACGTACGGCAATGGAATACTTTGAATTTTATTGTCAGGAATTGCGCCAAGCGCGTGACACTTCTTTACTATTTCGGATAGTGTCTGGAACGCACGAACAAAACGCCGCTATTCGGATATAACGATGGATTATTTTGGACCAAACCAACATTTGTTATTGAAGTAGCTGTCCTGGGTGTGCATTCTGACGAAGACAACAAAAGGTAATGACATTTTTATAATAGTAAATATGATTATGGTGAGTGCTAAACTTGCCGGGTGTCTAAATAGCGAGCCCGTGATGCCTGGGCTATGTACTTAGAATATTGCAAAATGTGCTTTCACCAAAAAGCTATTTTAAAATCGGACATATCGAGTGCATAGAGGAGGTCTGTATCTATAATTCTTAAAATAATTGTTATGCTTTTTGTGAACGTTTATCGTGAGTAATTTAGTAAAATGTTAGCGAATTCCCCGGAAGTTTGCGGGGGGTATGCTAGTTCTGAACGTCACATGCTAATGTAAAAAGCTGGTTTTTGATATAAATATGAACTTGATTGAACAAAACATGCATGTATTGTATAACATAATGTCCTAGGGTTGTCATCTGATGAAGATCATCAAAGGTGAGTGCTGCATTTAGCTGTCTTCTGGGTTTTGGTGACATTATATGCTGGCTTGAAAAATGGGTGTCTGATTATTTCTGGCTTGGTACTCTGCTGACATAATCTAATGTTTTGCTTTCGTTGTAAAGCCTTTTTGAAATCGGACAGTGTGGTTAGATTAACGAGAGTCTTATCTTTAAATGGCTGTAAAATAGTCATATGTTTGAGAAATTGAAGTAATAGGATTTTTAAGATTTTGAAAATCGCGCCACAGGCTGCAAGTGGCTGTTACGTAGGTGGGACGAATTCGTCCCGCCTAGCCTAGAGAGGTTAACGAGAGTCTTGTCTTTAAAATGTTGTAAAATAGTCATATGTTTGAAAAATTGAAGTAATAGCATTTCTAAGGTATTTGAATATCGCGCCACGGGATTACACTGGCTGTTGAGGAGGTGGGCAAGCGTCCCACCTAGCCCATAGAGGTTTTAACCTCTCTGGGCTAGGCGGGACGAATTCGTCCCACCTACGCAACAGCCAGTTGAATCTCGTTAATCTAACCACATTGTCCGATTTCAAAAAGGCTTTACGGCGAAAGCATAAAGTTAGATTATGTTAGGACAGTACATTGAAAATAGCTGTGTGTAATGTTTTGTCAATGCAAAGACAGGTGTCACCAAAAGCAGAAAACCAGCTAAAATTATGCACTAACCTTTGACAATCTTCATCAGATGACACTCCTAGGACATTATGTTAGACAATACATGCATTTTTTGTTCCATCAAGTTCATATTTATATCCAAAAACAGCATTTTACAGTGGCAGTGAAATTCAGAAAATATTTTCCCTGAAATGCTTCTGGTGAATCAGCGCTACAATCTACTATTCGCAAACATTGGTAAATTATAATATTGTCATTCAAAGAATTATAGATTAACATCTTGTGAATGCAACCGCATTGCCAGATTTCAAAATAACTTTACTGGGAAATCACACTTTGCAATAAACGGGGTGCTATGCTAAGAAAAATAGGCTAGGCGATACATGTTAGCACCATCTTGGAACCATCTAAAATCAAATATACCATTGTAAATATTCACTTACCTTTGATTATCTTCATCAGAAGGCACTTCCAGGAATCCCAGGTCCACAACAAATGTAGTTTTGTTCGAAAAAGTTAATAATTTATGTCCCAATAGCTCCTTCTTGTTAGCGCGTTCTGTAGGCTACTCAAAAGAGCTCGAAAGAGCAAAGAAATTATATTTACGTTGTATAGCATAAGTCTTTAGGGCCTTTTTCAATCAGAACTTCAATAATATTCAAGGCGGACGATTGCATTGTCTTATAAAACGTTTCGGAAAGAAAGGGTCCCCACACGCATGCGCGTCATAGTAGACATGGCCATCCGCCTATGACCAACTTTCCAGGCTTCTTGTTCGGTCAGTTTTTACAGGAGAACACTCAAAGACTGTTGACATCTAGTGGAAGCCTTAGGAAGTGCTAAATGAATCCTAACTCACGGTGTGTTATATAGGCAAAGTTCGAAGGTGATTCCACAAATCAGATTTCCACTTTCCTGCTTGGAATCTTCTCAGGTTTTGGCTTGCCATATGAGTTCTGTTATACTCACAGACACCATTCAAACAGTTTTAGAAACTTTAGACTGTTTTCTATCTATATCTACTAATTATATGCATATTCTCGTTACTGGGCAGGAGTAGTAACCAGATTAAATCGGGTACATTTTTTATCCAGCCGTGCAAATACTGCCCCCTATCCCCAACAGGTTTTAAGGACGGTATAACAACATAACTGTATCTCTGAATGTGTACATTTCCCAGTTGTCAGGTTAACATCCAAATTTTGTGGAATTTATAGGATTAAATATGAAACTCTTGTGAGAAGATGAAATGTGATATTAGCCTTCTAAAATGAGAATTGTTTTTTAAATAAAAATTCTACCCAGTCAATGACCACACCCACGTGAGCACGGACATTATTTCGGCATCATGGAACGCCACTTTTGTCAGAGTGCATAAAACCCCTCCTAACAAAATTTACATTAGACCAAGCAGACGGACGGTGTTGAACCGGACATCACGAATGGTTTAAAACTACAAGACAAGACCAAGCAGGCAGACGGTGTTGAACCGGACGTTACAAATGGTTGGACTCTATGAGACCAGAAAGACGTGGAGCGTGGCTGCACGTGGAAATGGTTAGAAACTCTGAAACTCTTTCTCTCAAAGAAGAAGAAGACTACACAGGAACATTCAGTCTGCAGCTGTTTAAGTACTTTAGTCTAGTAAACTCGACCAAGAACCACCTGGTGGTATGTTGAAAGATCCATTCTAACTAACACTTCCTCTGGAAGATTCGTTCTCACAGATATTCCGAAACCAAGAAGCTACGACTACAAAAGACATCTCTGTTGGACAACCAGACACTTACACAACCTAAGACTTAATGTGGAATTAGTGTTTTCAACAGAGACAGCAAAGACATACATACGTAAATATGTACATTGCAATTCTTTCGAATGAGTCGTCGTTCATGTGCAAAGTATTCGCATTTCCATGAGCATCGTTATCAGCAGTCTGTACGATAGCGGAATTCCATTATCTCTCCCTTTCCCTCTCTTTTGAATCCGCCATTTTGTGTAACAAGCCGTCATATCGGTTTAGTCCACTAGGGACTTTTCCTTTGCATTGTGTAGTAATCAAGGTGTATGCTATCCTGTTTGTATGTTTATGTAATTCTGCATGATTATTTAGTTAGTTAGTAAATAAATAATTAATCAAATTTGTATATCGCTGATTCATCATTTATGCTAGGATTTGTGCAGATTTGAAGTCAACAACGTTCAGAATGAGACTGATATGAGGTAATAAGAATTGATGAATTGACTGTGACTGATGTAAGATATATTTCAATCTTTAGAGTTTAGTAGGGAGATAGTAACTTGTTAATAACCTCTTACATCTAGACGTTCCGCTAGCGTAACACCTGCTCCAATATCCAATGATAGGCGTGGCGCGAATTACAAATTCCTCAAAAATACAAAAACTTCAATTTTTCAAACATATGACTATTTCGCAGCATTTTAAAGATAAGACTCTCCTTTATCTAACCACACTGTCCGATTTCAAAAAGGCTTTACAACGAAAGCAAAACATTAGATTATGTCAGCAGAGTACCAAGCCAGAAATAATCAGACACCCATTTTTCAAGCTAGCATATAATGTCACAAAAACCCAGAAGACAGCTAAATGCAGCACTAACCTTTGATGATCTTCATCAGATGACAACCCTAGGACATTGTTATACAATACATGCATGTTTTGTTCAATCAAGTTCATATTTATATCAAAAACCAGCTTTTTACATTAGCATGTGACATTCAGAACTAGCATACCCCCCGCAAACTTCCGGCGAATTCACTAAGAATTTACTAAATTACTCACGATAAACGTTCACAAAAAGCATAACAATTATTTTAAGAATTATAGATACAGAACTCCTCTATGCACTCGATATGTCCGATTTTAAAATAGCTTTTTGGTGAAAGCACATTTTGCAATGTTCTAAGTACATAGCCCAGGCATCACGGGCTAGCTATTTAGACACCCGGCAAGTTTAGCACTCACCAATATCAGCTTTACTGTTATAAAAGTTTGATTACCTTTTGTTGTCTTCGTCAGAATGCACTCCCAGGACTGCTACTTCAATAACAAATGTTGGTTTGGTCCAAAATAATCCATCGTTATATCCGAATAGCGGCGTTTTGTTCGTGCGTCCCAGACACTATCTGAAATGGTAAATCAGGGTTACGAGCATGGCGCAATTCGTGACAATTTTTTTTTAAATATTCCATTACCGTACTTCGAAGCATGTCAACCGCTGTTTAAAATCCATTTTTATGCAATTTTTCTCGTAAAAAAGCGATAATATTTTGACCGGGAATCTCCGTTTAGGTAAACAGAGGAAAGAAAACAAAGCATTCGGTCGACGCGGGCACGCGCCTGAGTCTCACAGTACTGTAACCAGCCACTACCCAAACGCGCTACTTTTTATCAGCCAGAGCCTGCAAAGCCACGATTCAGCTTTTTGCCGCCTTCTGAGAGCCTTTGGCAGCCGTAGGAAGTGTCACGTAACAGCAGAGATCCTTTGTAATGGATAGAGATGGCAAAGAAGGCCAAGAAATGGTCAGACAGGGTACTTCCTGTATAGAATCTTCTCAGGTTTTGACCTGCCATTTGAGTTCTGTTATACTCACAGACACCATTCAAACAGTTTTAGAAACTTTGGAGTGTTTTCTATCCAAAGCCAATAATTATATGCATATTCTAGTTACTGGGCAGGAGTAGTAACCAGATTAAATCGGGTATGTTTTTTATCCGGCCGTGTCAATACTGCCCCCTAGCCCTAACAGGTTAATCTAACCACACTGTCCGATTTCAAAAAGTCTTTACAACGAAAGCAAAACATTAGATTATGTCAGCAGAGTACCCAGCCAGAAATAATCAGACACCCATTTTTCAAGCTAGCATATAATGTCACATAAACCCAAATCACAGCTAAATGCAGCACTAACCTTTGATGATCTTCATCAGATGACACACCTAGGACATTATGTTATACAATACATGCATGTTTTGTTCAATCAAGTTCATATTTATATCAAAAACCAGCTTTTTACATTAGCATGTGACGTTCAGAACTAGCATACCCCCCGCAAACTTCCGGTGAATTTACTAAATTACTGACGATAAACGTTCACAAAAAACATAACAATTATTTTAAGAATTATAGATACAGAACTCCTCTATGCACTCGCTATGTCCGATTTTAAAATAGCTTTTCGGTGAAAGCACATTTTGCAATATTCTAAGTACATAGCCCAGGCATCACGGGCTAGCTATTTAGACACCCGGCAAGTTTAGCACTCACCAATATCAGCTTTACTGTTATAAAAGTTTGATTACCTTTTGTTGTCTTCGTCAGAATGCACTCCCAGGACTGCTACTTCAATAACAAATGTTGGTTTGGTCCAAAATAATCCATCGTTATATCCGAATAGCGGCGTTTTGTTCGTGCGTCCCAGACACTATCTGAAATGGTAAATCAGGGTTACGAGCATGGCGCAATTCGTGACAATTTTTTTTTAAATATTCCATTACCGTACTTCGAAGCATGTCAACCGCTGTTTAAAATCCATTTTTATGCAATTTTTCTCGTAAAAAAGCGATAATATTTTGACCGGGAATCTCCGTTTAGGTAAACAGAGGAAAGAAAACAAAGCATTCGGTCGACGCGGGCACGCGCCTGAGTCTCACAGTACTGTAACCAGCCACTACCCAAACGCGCTACTTTTTATCAGCCAGAGCCTGCAAAGCCACGATTCAGCTTTTTGCCGCCTTCTGAGAGCCTTTGGCAGCCGTAGGAAGTGTCACGTAACAGCAGAGATCCTTTGTAATGGATAGAGATGGCAAAGAAGGCCAAGAAATGGTCAGACAGGGTACTTCCTGTATAGAATCTTCTCAGGTTTTGACCTGCCATTTGAGTTCTGTTATACTCACAGACACCATTCAAACAGTTTTAGAAACTTTGGAGTGTTTTCTATCCAAAGCCAATAATTATATGCATATTCTAGTTACTGGGCAGGAGTAGTAACCAGATTAAATCGGGTATGTTTTTTATCCGGCCGTGTCAATACTGCCCCCTAGCCCTAACAGGTTAATCTAACCACACTGTCCGATTTCAAAAAGTCTTTACAACGAAAGCAAAACATTAGATTATGTCAGCAGAGTACCCAGCCAGAAATAATCAGACACCCATTTTTCAAGCTAGCATATAATGTCACATAAACCCAAATCACAGCTAAATGCAGCACTAACCTTTGATGATCTTCATCAGATGACACACCTAGGACATTATGTTATACAATACATGCATGTTTTGTTCAATCAAGTTCATATTTATATCAAAAACCAGCTTTTTACATTAGCATGTGACGTTCAGAACTAGCATACCCCCCGCAAACTTCCGGTGAATTTACTAAATTACTGACGATAAACGTTCACAAAAAACATAACAATTATTTTAAGAATTATAGATACAGAACTCCTCTATGCACTCGCTATGTCCGATTTTAAAATAGCTTTTCGGTGAAAGCACATTTTGCAATATTCTAAGTAGATAGCCCGGCATCACAGGGCTAGCAATTTAGACACCCAACAAGTTTAGCCTTCACCAAAGTCAGATTTACTATAAGAAAAATGTTATTACCTTTGCTGTTCTTCGTCAGAATGCACTCCCAGGACTTCAATTCAATAACAAATGTTGGTTTGGTTCAAAATAATCCATAGTTATATCCAAATAGCGGCGTTTTGTTCGCGCTTTCAAGACACTATCCGAAAGGGTAAAGAAGGGTGACGCGCACGACACGTTTCGTGACAAAATATTTCTAAATATTCCATTACCGTACTTCGAAGCATGTCAACCGCTGTTTAAAATCAATTTGAATGCCATTTTTTCTCGTAAAAAAGCGATAATATTCCGACCGGGAAATCATATTTTAGTACAAAGAGAGAGAAAATAAAAACATGGTGTCGCCCCGTGCACGCGCCTCAGTCTGATGGTCCTCTGATAGAGCACTTACCAAAGGCGCTAATGTTTTTCAGCCTGGGGCTGGAATTACATCATTCAGCTTTTTCCCGGGTTCTGAGAGCCTATGGGAGCCGTAGGAAGTGTCACGCTACAGCAAAGATCCTACGTTTTCAATAAACAGAGCCAAGAAGCCCAAGGAAAGGTCAGAGAGGGTACTTCCTGTAAAGAATCTTCTCAGGTTTTTGCCTGCCATATGAGTTATGTTATACTCAGACACCATTCAAACAGTTTTAGAAACTTTAGGGTGTTTTCTATCCAAAGCCAATAATTATATGCATATTCTAGTTTCTGGGCAGTAGTAATAACCAGATTAAATCGGGTAGGTTTTTTATCCGGCCGTGTAAATACTGCCCCCTAGCCCTAACAGGTTAAAGACAAGACTCTCCTTTATCTAACCACACTGTCCGAGTTCAAAAAGGCTTTACAGCGAAAGCAAAACATTAGATTATGTCAGCAGAGTACCCAGCCAGAAATAATCAGACACCCATTTTTCAAGCTAGCATATAATGTCACAAAAAACAAAACCACAGCTAAATGCAGCACTAACCTTTGACGATCTTCATCAGATGACAACCCTAGGACATTATGTTATACAATACATGCATGTTTTGTTCAATCAAGTTCATATTTATATCAAAAACCAGCTTTTAACATTAGCATGTGACATTCAGAACTAGCATACCCACCGCAAACTTCCGGTGAATTTACTAAATTACTCACGATAAACGTTCACAAAAAACATAACAATTATTTGAAGAATTATAGATACAGATCTCCTTTATGCACTCGCTATGTCCAATTTTAAAATAGCTTTTCGGTGAAAGCACATTTTGCAATATTCTGAGTAGATAGCACGCCATCACAGGCTAGCTATTTTGACACCCACCAAGTTTGACCCTCACCAAACTCCTATTTACTATTAGAAAAGTTTGATTACCTTTCCTGTTCTTCGTCAGAATGCACTCCCAGGACTTCTACTTCAATAACAACTGTTGGTGTGGTTCAAAATAATACATAGTTATATCCAAATAGCGGCGTTGTGTTCGTGCATTCAAGACACTATCCAAGGGTGACGAAGGGTTACGTGCCCGACGCGTTTCGTGACAAAAAATTTCTAAATATTCCATTACCGTACTTCGAAGCATGTCAACCGCTGTTTAAAATCAATTTTTATGCTATTTTTCTCGTAAAAAAGCGATAATATTCCGACCGGGAGTCGTTGTTTATGTTCAAAGACGAAAGAAGAAAAACCAGGGGTCGCCTCGTGCACGCGCCTCAGTCTCATTGTACTCTGATCGACCACTATCAAAATGCGCTAATGTTTTTCAGCCAGGGCCTGCAAAGCCACCATTCAGCTTTTTGCCGCCTTCTGAGAGCCTATGGGAGCCGTAGGAAGTGTCACGTAACAGCAGAGATCCCTTGTTTTGGATAGAGATGATCAAGAAGGCCAAGAAATGGTCAGACAGGGTACTTCCTGTACAGAATCTTCTCAGGTTTTGGCCTGCCAAATGAGTTCTGTTATACTCACAGACACCATTCAAACAGTTTTAAAAACTTTGGAGTGTTAGCTATCCAAAGTTCATAATTATATGCATATTCTAGTTTCTGGGCAGGAGTAATAATCAGATTAAATCGGGTACGTTTTTGTCGTGACAGCTCCTCCCTTGGTATAGGCAAAAACTCAAACAGGAAGTACCTGTGATAAGGACTACTCAACGCTGGTCTGACCAATCGGAATCCACGCTTCAAGATTGTTTTGATCATGCGGACTGGGATATGTTCTGGGTAGCCTCCGAGAACAACATAGACGAATATACTTATACAGTGACTGAGTTTATCAGGAAGTGTATAGGAGACGTTGTACCCACAGCACTGTGACTATTAAAACCTACCCTAACCAGAAACCCTGGATATATGGCAGCAAGGTTGCAAGATCAAATCCCCAACCTGACAAGGTAAAAATCTGTCGTTCTGCCCCTGAACAAAGCAGTTAACCCACTGCTCCTAGGCCGTCATTGAAAATAAGAATTTGTTCTTAACTGACTTGCCTAGTTAATTAAAAGGTAAAAAAAAATTTATTATAATAATAATTCACTCAAAACTGAAAGCGCGAACCATTGCTTTTAACCATGGCAAGGTTACTGGGAATATGGCAGAATACAAACAGCATAGTTATTCCCTCCGTAAAGCAATCAAATAGTCAGTATAGAAACAAAGTGGAGTCGCAACTCAATGGCTCAGACATGAGATATATGTTTCAATGTCTTCAAACAATCATGGACTACAAAGGGAAAACCAGCCACATCGCGGAAACCAACGTCTTACTTCCAGACAAGCGAAACACCGTCATCGCCATTTTGAGGATAACACAGTGCCACCTATGCGGCCCACTACGAAGGACTGTGGGCTCTCCTGCTCCGTGGCCGACGTGAGTTAGACATTTAAGCCTGTTAACCATCGTAAGGCTGCCGGCCCAGACGGCATCCCTTGCCGTGTCCTCAGAGCATGCGCAAACTACCTGGCTGGAGTGTTTACGGACATATTCTATATCTCCATATCCCAGTCTGTTGTCACCACATACTTCAAGATGGCCACCATTGTTCCTGTACCCAAGAAAGCAAAGGTAACTGACCTAATGACTACCGCCACGTAGTGCACATTTCTGCCATCATAAAGTGCTTGGAGAGACTAGTCAAGGATCATATCACCTCTACCTTACATTACCTGACACCCTAGACCCACTTCAATTTGCTTACCGTCCCTAACAGATCCACAGACGATGCAATCTCCATCGCACTGCACACTCATAATTAAACTTGAGGCCCTGGGTCTGAACCCCGCCCTATGTAATCGTTCTTGTGAAATCGTTAGATTACTTGTTAGATATTACTGCATGGTCGGAACTAGAAGCAAAAGCATTTCGCTACACTCGCATTAACATCTGCTAACCATGTGTATGTGACCAATAACATTTGATTTGATTTGTAACTGGGTCCTGGACTTCCTGACGGGCTGTCCCCCAGGTGGTGAAGGTAGGAAACAACACCTCCACTTCACTGATCCTCAAACCTGGGGCCCCACAAGGATGCGTGCTCAGCCCCCTACTGTACTCCCTGTTCACCCGTGGTCACGCACGCCTCCAACTCAATCATCAAGTTTGCAGACGACACAACAGTAGTAGGCCTGATTACCAACAATGACGAGACAGCCTACAATGAGGAGATGAGGGCCCTGGGACTATGGTGCCAGGAAAATAACCTCTCACTCAACGTCAACAAAACAAAACAAAGGAGATGATCGTGGACTTCAGGAAGCAGCAAAAGGAGCACCCACCATCCACAGACGGGACCGCAGTGGAGAAGGTGGAAAGGTTCAAGTTTCTCAGCGTACACATCACTGACAAACTGAAAAAGTCCCAGGGCCCTGGGACTATGGTGCCAGGAAAATAACCTCTCACTCAACGTCAACAAAACAAAACAAAGGAGATGATCGTGGACTTCAGGAAGCAGCAAAAGGAGCACCCACCATCCACAGACGCTGAGAAACACCATCCAAGTTTCTCAGCGTACACATCACTGACAAACTGAAATGGTCCACCCACACAGACAGTGTGGTGAAGAAGGCACAACAGCGCCTTTTCAACCTCAGGAGGCTGACAAAATTTGGCTTTGCACCTAAAACCCTCACAAACTTTTACAGACGCACAAATGAGAGCATTCTGTCGGGCTGTATCACCGCCTGGTACGGCAACTGCAGGGCTCTCCAGAGGGGGGTGCGATCTGCCCAACACATCATCGGTGGCAAACTACTGTCACGTCCTGACCATAGTAAGTTGTTATTTTCTATAGTAGAGTGGTCAGGGCGTGACAGGGGGTGTTTTGGGTGGTTGTTCTGTTTCCTATTTCTATGTTGGGATTGTTTGGGTTGATCTCTAATTGGAGGCAGCTGATCCTCGTTGCCTCTGATTAGAGATCATATTTAAGTAGGGGTTTTTCTCTTCTGGTTTTGTGGGTTATTCTTTTTTGAGTAGTGTGTTTTCCTCTCTGCGTCACGGTTTGTTGTTTTTGTGTATTCAAGTATTTTTTGTGTATTGCATTTAGTTTCACAATAAAGAAAATATGTGTAACTACGAACACGCTGCATTTTGGTCCGATCCTTCAAACAGCCGTGACAACCACTTGCCCTCCAGGACACCTACAGCACCCGATGTCACAGGAAGGCCTAAAAGATCATCAAGTACATCAACCACCCGAGCCACTACCTGTTCACCCCACTATCATCCAGAAGGCGAGGTCAGTACAGGTGCATCAAAGCTGGGACCGAGAGATTGAAAGACAGCTTCTATCTCAAGGCCATCAGGCTGTTAAATAGCCGTCACTTGCACATAAAGGCTGTTGCCATATAGATAGACTTGAAATCACTGGCCACTTCAATAATTGGGAACACTAGTCATAATAATGTTTACATATTTTGCATTACTCATCTCATATGTATATGCTGTATTCTGTCCAATTTTAGTGTATCTTAATGTATGCTGCTCTGACATTGCTCATCCAAATATTTATATCTTCTTAATTCCATTCCTTTACTTTAGATTGTTTGTATTGTTAGAAATTACTTGTTAGAAATTACTGCACTGTTGGAGCTAGAAAAACATGCATTTCGCTATACCCAAAATAACATCTGCTAAACACGTGAATGTGACAAATAAAATGTGATTTGATTTGTAATGCCAGCCTTCATCTAAAATGACAATTTATTAAATTGTGGTTGCTCATAAGTCATGGGTGGGCGAAGGAAATACTTTTTCTCTGAATAGGCAGATTTTCAGACTTCATGAGATTCTAAACAGAGGGTAATAACTGCCAGTGTGTGTTTGTGTCCATGTGTGTGTCCGTGTCTGTGTGTGTGTCTGTCTGTGTGTTGGCACACACCCTCCCTCCTGTGACAAGGCTGTTCACGCTGGTTTCAACACCATAATTATCACTCAGGCCTTTTCAGTCTCGGCTCTTTAGCTCAAGAGATGAAGCATGCAATGAATTCTGTAGACAGTGGCAGACCAGCTTGTACAGAACGCAGCACAATGACTGGGGCCAACAGCAGAGCACATTTTTGTTCTAGGTAAGCACTATTAAGTTGTTTCCTCTTAAGGATCCGCCCCTTTTCTTCAATTTTCGCCTGAAATGACATACTCAAATCTAACTGCCTGTAGCCCAGGCCCTGAAGCAAGGATATGCATATTCTTGGTACCATTTGAAAGGAAACATTTTGAAGTTTGTGGAAATGTGAAAGTAATGTAGGAGAATATAACACAATATATCTGGTAAAAGATAATACAAAGAAAAAACCAACCGTTCTTTTGTATTTTTTTGTACCATCATCTTTGGAATGCAAGAGAAAGGCCAAAATGTATTATTCCAGCCCAGGTGCAATATACATTTTCGCCACTAGACGGCAGCAGTGTATGTGCAAAGTTTATACTGATCCAATGAACCATTGCATTTCTGTTAAAAATGTTGTATCAAGAGTGCCCAAATATGCTTAATTTGTTTATTAACAACGTTTGTTCAAAATAATGCATTCTCCTCAAACAATAGCATGGTATTCTTTCACTGTAATAGCTACTGTAAATTGGACAGCGCAGTTAGATTAACAAAAATGTAAGCTTTCTGCCAATATCAGCTATGTCTATGTCCTGGGAAATTTTCTTGTTACTTACAACCTCATGCTAATCGCATTAGCCTACGTTAGCTCGACCGTCCCGTGGAAGGGACACCGATCCCAAAGAAGTTGAATGAAGATTGTCGGAGTAAATCAGACCTCTGAGCCAGAAATGCTGTGTGCATTTAAGATGTCACAGACAGAAATGAAATTGAATGAAATTGTTTGTGACATGGGCCGAATTCAATGAATTCAATTACAAGCCCTTAACCAACAATGCAATTTTAAGAAAAAAAATGTGTTCATAAAGTATTGACAAAAACAAACTAAAGTAAAAAATAAATGAGAAAAATACTTATTTTCTTTACGAGCAACAATAAAATCACAGTATACAGGGGGTACCGGTACAGCATCAATGTGCAGGGGCACCATTTAGTCTAGGTAATATGAACATGTATTTAGAGGTAAAGTGACTATGCATGGATAATAAACAGAGAGTAGCTGCAGCGTAACATTGGGGGTGGGGGGACAATGTAAATAGTCTGTGTAGCTATTCCGTTAGCTGTTCAGGAGTCTTAGGGCTTGGGGGTAGAAACTGTTAAGAAGCCTTTTGGACTTGGCGCTCTGGTTCCACTTGGCGCTCTGGTTCCACTTGCTGTTCGGGAGCAGAGAGAACAGTCTATGACTCGGGTGGCTGGAGTCTTTGGCAATTTTTTGGGCCTTCCTCTGAAACCGCCTGCTATAGAGGTCATGGATGGCAGGAAGCTTGGCCCCAGTGATGTACTGGGCCGTACGCACTACCCCCTGTGGTGCCTTGCGGTCGGAGGCCGAGCAGTTGCCATGCCATGCAGTGATGCAACCATTCAGGATGCTCTCGATGGTGCAGCTGTAGAACTTTTTGAGGATCTGAGGATCCGTGCCAAATATTTTCAGTCTCCTGAGGGGGAATAGGCGTTGTCGTGCCCTCTTCACGACTGTCTTGGTGTGTATGGACCATGATAGTTTGTTGGTGATGTGGACAGCAAGGAACTTGAAGCTCTCAACCTGCTCCACTACAGCCTGTCGATGAGAATGGAGGCGTGCTCGGTTCTCCTTTTCCTGTAGTCCACAATCATCTCCTTTGTCTTGATCACGTTGAGAGAGAGGTTGTATTCCTGGCACCACACTGCCAGGTCTCTAAGCTCCTCCCTATAGGCTGTCTCATCGTTGTCGGTGATCAGGCCTACCACTGTTGTGCCGTTTGCAAACTTAATGATGGCGTTGGAGTCGTGCTTGGCCATGGAGTCATGGGTAAACAGTGAGAACAGGAGGTGACTGAGCCTGCACCTCTGAGGGGCCCCCGTGTTAAGGATCAGCATGGTAGATGTGTTGTTAGCTACCCCTACCACCTGGGGGTGAGCCGTCACAAAGTCCAGGATCCAGTTGTAGAGGGAGGTGTTTAGTCCCAGGGTCCTTAGCTAAGTGATGAACTTTGAGGGCACTAAGGTATTGAATGCTGAGCTGTAGTCAATGAATAGCATTCTCATGTAGGTGTTCCTTTTGTCCAGGTGGGAAAGGGCAGTGTGGAGTGCAATAGAGATTGCATCATCTGTGGATCTGTTGGGATAGTATGCAAACTGGAGTGGGTTTAGGGTTTCTGGAATAATGGCGTTGAAGTGAGCACTTCATGGTTACAGACGTGAGTGCTACGGGTCAGTAGTCATTTAGGCAGGTTACCTTGGTATTATAGAGCACAGGGACTATGGTGGTCTGCTTGAAATATGTTGGTATTATAGACTCTCAGGGACAGGTTGAAAATGTCTATTGAAGACACTTTCCAGTTGGTCAGCGCATGCTCGGAGTACACATCCTGGTTATCTGTCTGGTCCTAGAGCCTTGTGAATGTTGACCTGTTTAAAAGTCTTACTCACATCGGCTACGGAGAGCATGATCACACTGTCTTCCGGAACAGCTGATGCTCCCATGCATGCTTCAGAGTTGCTTGCCTCGAAGCGAGCATAGAAGTTATTTAGCTTGTCTGGTAGGCTCGTATCACTGGGCAACTCGCGGCTGTGCTTCTCTTTGTGGTCCATAATAGTTTGCAAGCCCTGACATATCTAATGAGTGTCAGAGCTGGTGTAGTATGATTCAATCTTAGTCCTGTATTTGCCTGTTTGATGTTTCGTCGGTGTGGACAGCGGGATATCTTATAAGCGTCCGGGTTAGAGCCTCGTTCCTTGAAAGCGGCAGCTCTACCGTTTAGGTCAGTGCGGATGTTGCCTGTAATCCATGGCTTCTGGTTGGGGTATGTACGTACGGTCACTGTGGGGACGATGTCATCGATGCACTTATTGATGAAGCCAGTGACTGATGTGGTGTACTCCTCAATGCCATCAGAAGAATCCCGGAACATATTCCAGTCTGTGCTAGCAAAACAGTCCTGTAGCTAAGCATCTGCGTCATCTGACCACTTCCTTATTGAGCAAGTCACTGGTACTTCCTGCTTTAGTTTTTGCTTGAAAGCAGGAATCAGGAGGATAGAATTATGGTCAGATTTGCCAAATGGAGAGAGATTGGTATGCATCTCTGTGTGTGGAGTAAAGGTGGTATGCATCTCTGTGTGTGGAGTAAAGGTCGTCTAGAGTTTTTTATTCACTGGTTGTACATTCAACATGCTGGTAGAAATTATGTAAAATGGATTTAAGTTTCCCTGCATTAAAGTCCCTGGCTACTAGGTGCGCCGCCTCTGGATGAGCATTTTCTTGTTTGCTTTTGGCCTTATATAGCTCGTTGAGTGCAGTCTTAGTGCCAGCACCTTGAAACTTAGAATTCCTTAATATTAGATTTTGTGCACCAGCTGTTATTTAGAAATAGATACACCGCCACCCCTTGTCTTACTGGAGGCAGCTGTTCTATCTTGCTGGTGGACCGAAAACCCAGCCAGCTGTATGTTATTCATGTTGTCATTCAGCCACGACTCGATGAAACATAAGATACAGTTTTTAAGTAGGTGTCATAAGCTTCGTCTTCTGATGAGGAGAAATCATCGGACCAATACGCAGCATGGTAAGTGTCCATACTTATACTTTTATTTTTTAAACATGAACACTAAACAAAACAAGAAAACGAACAACAGTCCTGTAAGGCTGCACAGCTATACAAAGAAACAACCACCCACAAACACAAGAGAAAATAAACCCACTTAAATATGGCCTCCAATTAGAAGCAACGACAACCAGTTGCTTCTAATTGGAGGTCATTCCCAAAACTAACATAGAAATAGACAATCTAGAAAACCCACAATGAAATAGAAAACATAAACCAAAAACCCCGAAACACACAAAACAAACACACCCCTGCCACGTCCTGACCAAGTACAATAACAAAATGACCCCTTTACTGGTCAGGACGTGACATTACCCCCCCCCCCAAAGGTGCAGACCCCGAATGCACCTGAAACAAAAAATACCAAAACAATAAACCCAAACTAAAGGGAGGGAAGGGAGGGTGGCCACCATCACCGATGGTTCCTGTGCTACACACTCCCTTCTCAAACCTCCCCCCACGGAGGTAGCTCTGGGCTTAATCCCCACTCTAACCTGTCCACCCCCACTGAAGGCTTAGGGCTGTAGCGCGTCGCTGGAGACCTCGGGCTGTGGTACGACTCTGGAGACCTCGGGCTGAGGGGCGACTCTGGAGACCTCGGGCTGAGGGGCGACTCTGGAGACCTCGGGCTGAGGGGCGACTCAGGCTGCGCCAGGCTGAGGGGCGACTCTGGCTGCGCCGGACTGGCGGGCCGTCTCTGTCGGTTCCGGACTGTGGGCCGTCTCTGTCGGTTCCGGACTGTGGGACGTTGCCGGAAGCACTGGACGGGGCACTGTCGCTGGATGCTCTAGACGGGGATTGAGCACTAAAGGCCTAGTGCGTGGGGCTGGCTTTGGAGGCGCCAGACTAGGGACCCGCACCACAGGGCTAGTGCGAGGAGCAGGAACAGGACGTACTGGACTGGGCAGGCGCACTAAAGGCCTGGTGCGTGGGGCTGGCTTTGGAGGCGCCAGACTAGGGACTCGCACCACAGGGCTACTGCGAGGAGCAGGAACAGGACGTACTGGACTGAGCAAGCGCACTAAAGGCCTGGTGCGTGGGGCTGGCTTTGGAGGCGCCAGACTGGTGATGCGCACCTCAAGGCTAGTGCGAGGAGCAGGAACAGGACGTACTGGACTGGGCAGGCGCACTAAAGGTCTGGTGCGTGGGGCTGGCTTTGGAGGTGCCAGACTGGTGACACGCACCTCAAGGCTAGTGCGAGGAACAGGAACTGGATACACGGGGCCTTGACTACACACTGGAGGTCTCGAGCGCACAACCTGCACAACCCGTTCTGGCTGGATTGTTACCGTAGCCCGGCACGGGCGGAGTGCTGGCACAGGGCGAACTGGGCTGTGTTAAGGCATGATGGCTGCCGTGCGTATTTCCGCATAGCTCGGTGCCTTCATGATCCGTTGCTCCCCATAAAAAGCACGGGGAGTTGGCTCAGGTCTACGACCTGACTTAGCCATACTACCCGTGTGCACCCCCCAAAACATTTTTGGGGGCTGCCTCTCGTACTTGTTCATCCTTGCGTATAATGCCTCGTAATGGCGCCGCTCCGCCTTAGCTGCCTCCAGCTCCTCCTTAGGGCGCCAGTACTCCTCCGCCTGGTGCCATGGTACTGCCCCATCCAGGATCTCCTCCCATTTTTATGGGGAAATAGAAAGCTAGAATATCCATTTAGACTATTCAGCTAATTGGGTCATTGTAGAATGAACAGTTCAGAGTCCATTTACACAACAGGCGGCAAATTACTCAACAGGTATACACACAGACATTTTCACACACGCACGCGCACACAAACACAGCAGCAGATACTCACATACTTAGGCACACACGCACAAGCATACCCACACATATAAGACTTTTAAAGGAGAGTCATCATGCAAATCCAAAGAGCAAATACTCTGCTCATTTTAGCCAGAAGCAGAACATAAATGGTTGTGGCCAGGGTTTGGAGGCTGCTTTATGATTGCACGGTAGCGTATTGACACAGTTGCAGGTCCCACCCTCTATAGATGCCCATATCGCTAACAGAAAGGAGGGTTGCGTGGGACACAACAATCTGCTTTTCATAGATTATAAGGAAACCTGCACAGCAACCAAACAAGGGGTCATTATGGGCGCCCCTATAGAAAAACAAGCAGCCCTCACATGATAGGGTACACTGGGCTATTGTGTGGATTGTTGTAAGTTTACATGCTAAAATAAAAATAAATGCCTTATTCTGTGTGTGTCACAGCAAAGAGTGTCATTCCCTGGAAAGGTGCATAGCAATTCCAAGTTATATTTTGGAGAATACAAAGAGAGAGAGTGGTGGAGAAAAAGAGAGTGGAGGACAGAGCAGAGAAATAAACATCTGCCTATTTATGGAGACCTGCTGTGAGAGACTAACTGGCTTTCTGTTTGAGATGGAACGTGAGATTAGAGAAATTGTCACATATTATGCCTTGTGAGGACTCTGGCTTGTCATTTTATCGTATTCGGACAGCAGACATGTTTTAAAGGAGAACGCCTTGGGCTGAAGTCAAGCACACATCAATCAGTGTGTGATTCAGAGAGTAAACACTTGTGTGCACACACACACACCCATACACGCAACTCTTAAAAGGTATTGATTTTCAAATCAAGAAGCAAAGTGTGTGGAGGGTTCACAGAGTGAACTTGACCGCTCTTTTCTTATTTTCTTTCAAATAAACAATTGAACGAGGGAGATAAAGGAGAGAGACAGTATGTGAGGTAGAGAAAGAGAGGTATCCAATAGAGAAAATTACAGATTATGTTTTGGAGAGACAAAATCGACAGTTCAAAAATTTGGCTAAATAGACGTGGAACTGTTGCCAGACGTCCTTAAATTCAATGGTGGACAATCTGCAGCGGAGTGGCATCACAACGAACACCCCCTAGCAGATGAGGTGGCATTGCGAAACTTGAGACACGTGTGTAGAATATGTCCAAATGGACAATAGAACAGGAAGTTACCAAAACACAGAAGATGGTTTTCGGCTATGGCTTTTTGGGATATCAACTTGTAAACAATTTCAGTACCCATTCCTATAAAAGAGTACTTTTTTAATAGTAATGTTGAATAATACAACATAGGATGTGAAATCCATTGTGTAATGTTAATGACGATCATTATTAGGGTTAAGGTCACTACAGTATCTTCAACCTAGGTTTTAGCTAGCTAGCTGCTCTGTGTGTAAGCTAGTATGACTTACTAGAAAGTAAGAGAAACAAGTTGAGGAAAAATAACCAAAAGAAACATGTTTTATTATTGCCTTAAACAATATGTTTCTCTTGTCTTGAAAGAAAAGATAATATTTTGCAATCTCCAAAAATAAATGCGATCTCTTAGACGAGAGGCAGGATCTCCTCCATCTTGCGTTACGACACACTAGGCTCATCCGACCAGTGGGGAGCGAAATTGTGTTGAAAACGACGTAAGGCAAAAATAATGGAATTTAATTGTGAACAGGGTGTTAGTGCCAACATGGTGCCCATTCGAATGGTCAAGCCAAGTTTGCCAATCTCTGTGTATCTAGGACTTCAGTTCCTCTTTCACTACTTCAGTTCAACAATGCTGAGGTGTCATGTCTCTCCTGTGTTCTCCTCTCCAGTTTATTCATAGAGTTCAACACCAGACAATCATCTGGCATTTAAATCTACAAAATATCTTTGTCTCCTCACACCAGCGCTGTTCTCACACCCATTAATAGGCTGGTTTGGGTTTAATGAGTCTGTACGTGTCAGGGGGCAACTGAAATACGGAGGACAGATTTACGGGGCTTAGCAGTGATCCAGAATGGTATTTAAATACAACTATCAGACTAGATCAGTAGACCAGTGAGGGATAGATGGGTCTCTAGCCTGTAAGAACGTGAATGGAGGAACAGTAAATCACAGTAATGGTTTGGTAATCATGGCAGTGTTTCTAACTGGTCAGGCTGAAAGGAGTGGATGTCAATATTTGTGGTCTGTGCTGTGACACATTCTAGCCAATTAGAGTATGTTATCCACCCTCTATCCAAGAAACGGTTCTGTCCAATATGTGACCCGATTCAGGAAACTAGCCGTATGTCGCAAGTCACGACTTCACAGGAGAGCCATTTGAATGGAAAAAAAAGCATAAAAATGTGTTTTTTGGCAGAAATGCTTTCTCGAACATATGAACTTTCATGTGCCTTAATATCAAACTTGTATGCTATCTGTAAATACTAATAAAATTGTTAAATTATGAGCTTAGTTGGTTTAGCCACTGAAAATTACAGCAACCTTTCCGCTAGCCATGATTGGCTGAGACAATGAGTGGGCTGGACATGCCGAGAGATCAGTATCTTGTGATGGACTACTTTCTGGAGGACGATCATGTCATGCTGAATCTCTCTGACTCTGAAAATAAATCCGTCTGCCGTGAAGCTTTCATCCATGTATACGAGTAAGAATCTAACATTGAACTTGTTTGGTTAACTTTAGCTAGCTTCGACAATCGTTTTGTATTGCTAGTTAACCTCTCTAGGGTATGTGGGACGAAATCATCCCACCTACTCAACAGCCAGTGGAATCCCGTGGTGCGATATTCAAATACCTTAGAAATGCTATTACTTCAATTTCTCAAACATATGACTATTTTACACCATTTTAAAGACAAGACTCTCGTTAATCTAACCACACTGTCCGATTTCAAAAAGGCTTTACAACGAAAGCAAAACATTAGATTATGTCAGCAGAGTACCCAGCCAGAAATAATCAGACACCCATTTTTCAAGCTAGCATATAATGTCACAAAAACCAAAACCACAGCTAAATGCAGCACTAACCTTTGATCTTCATCAGATGATACTCCTAGGACATTATGTTATACAATACATGCATGTTTTGTTCAATCAAGTTCATATTTATATCAAAAACCAGCTATTTACATTAGCATGTGACGTCCAGAACTAGCATACCCACCGCAAACTTCCGGTGAATTTACTAAATTACTCACGATAAACGTTCACAAAAAACATAAATTATTTTAAGAATTATAGATACAGAACTCCTTTATGCAATCGCGGTGTCCGATTTTAAAATAGCTTTTCCGTGAAAGCACATTTTGCAATATTCTGAGTAGATAGCCCGGCCATCATGGCTAGCTATTTTGACACCCACCAAGTTTGGCACTCACCAAACTCAGATTTACAATAAGAAAAATTGGATTACCTTTGCTGTTCTTCGTCAGAATGCACTCCCAGGACTTCTACTTCAACACCCAATTTTGTTTTGGTTCCAAATAATCCATAGTTATATCCAAATAGCGGCATTTTGTTCTTGCGTTCAAGACACTATCCGAAGGGTGACGCGCCGGCGCATATCGTGACAAAAAATTTCAAAATATTCCATTACCGTACTTAGAAGCATGTCAAACGCTGTTTTAAAATCTATTTTTTTGCTATTTTTCTTGTAAAATAGCGATAATATTCCAACCGGGCAATGTTGTATTCGTTCAAAGGCTGAAAGAAAAAACTGAAGTAGTCTCGTGAATGCGCATCTCAGTCTCACTGTCCCCAGGTTGACCACTTACAAATTCTGCTGCTGTTCTTTGCCCAGAGACAGCAGACACCCCATTCCACTTTCTGGCGGCTTCTGAGAGCCAATGGAAGCCTTAGAAAATGTCACGTTACAGCACAGATGCTGTATTTTCGATAGAGATGCAACAGAAGGACAACAAATTGTCAGACAGGGCACTTCCTGTATGGAATCTTCTCAGGTTTTGGCCTGCCATATGAGTTCTGTTATACTCACAGACACCATTCAAACAGTTTTAGAACTTTTAGGGTGTTTTCTATCCAAAGCCAATAATTATATGCATATTCTAGTTTCTGGGCAGGAGTAGTAACCAGATTAAATCGGGTACGTTTTTTATCCGGCCGTGAAAATACTGCCCCCTATCCCAAAGAAGGCACAGTCAACTTAGGGTATGTAAACTTCTGACCCACTGGAATTGTGATACAGTGAATTATAAATGAAATAATCTGTCTGTGAACAATTGTTGGAAAAATTACTTGTGTCATGCACAAAGTAGATGTCCTAACTGACTTTCCAAAACTATAGTTTGTTAACAAGAAATGTGTGGAGTGGTTGAAAAACGGGTTTTAATGACTCCAACCTAAGGGTATTTAAACTTCCGACTTCAACTGTATGAGACTGTGTTCTTGTTGACATTTAATGCTGCAGACATTTTTTGATACCCTTCCCCAGATCTGGGCCTTAACACAATCCTGTCTTGGAGCTCTAATGACAATTCCTTTGTTTTTTCTCTGACATGCACTGTCAACTCTGGTTTTAATGACTCCAACCTAAGTGTATTTAAACTTCCGACTTCCGACTGTATGTGACTGTGTTCTTGTCGACATTCAATGCTGCAGACATTTTTTGATACCCTTCCCCAGATCTGGGCCTTAACACAACCCTGTCTTGGATTGTGGTGTCATCTCTGGCACCTTATATAGACAGGTGTGTGCCTTTCCAAATCATGTCCAATCAATTGAATTTACCACAGGTGGCCTCCCAATCAAGTTGTCGAAACATCTCAAAGATGAAATGGAAACAGGATGCACCTGAGCTCAATTTCTAGTCTCACAGCGAAGGGTCTGAATACTTATTCACATAAGGTATCAGTTTTTGTTTTTAATACATTTGCAGAAAATTCGAAAACCTGTTTTCGCTTTGTCATTTTGGGATTTTGTGTGTAGATTGATGAGGGGAAAAAATGTATTTAATCCATTTTAGAATAAGGCTGTAACATAACAAAATGTGGAATAAATCAAGGGGTCTGAATACTTTCCGAATGCACTGTATGGTCACTGTGTGGACGACGTCGTCGATATGCTTATTTTTGAAGCCGGTGACTGAGGTGGTATACTCCTCAGTGCCATTGGATGAATCCCGGAACATATTCCAGTCTGCTAGCAAAACAGTCCTGTAGCATAGCATCCGCATCATTTGACCGCTTCCGTACTGAGCAAGTCACTGGTACTTCCTGCTTTAGTTTTTGCTTGTAAGCAGGAATCAGAAGGATAGAATTCTGGTCAAATGGAGGGTGAGGGAGAGCTCTGTAAAGGTGGACTTGAGTTGTTTTCCCTCTGGTTGCACGTGACATGCTGGTAGAAATGAGGTAAAACGGATTTATGTTTGCCTGCATTAAAGTCCCCGGCCAATAGGCGCGCCGGTTCTGCATGATCATTTCCTTCTTTGCTTTTGGTCTTATACAGCTTGTTGATTGTGTGGTTTGTGGTGGTAAATAGACGGTGATGAAAACTCTCTTGGTAGATAGAGTGGTCTACAGCATATTATGAGGTAATCTACCTCAGGCGAGCTATACCCCGAGACAACCAAAATATTAGAGATTGCGCACCAACTGTTATTGACACATAGACACACACCACCACAGTTCTTCTTACTGGACGTAGCTGTTCTGCCCTGCTGATGCACAGACAACGGTATATTATCCGTGTCTTCATTCAGCCACGACTCAGTGAAACATAAGATATTACAGATTTTTTATGTCCCATCGGTAGGATAGTCTCGAATGGAGCTCATCCAGGTTATTCTCCAGTGATTGCACGTTGGCCAATAGAACGGATGCTAGAGTCAGGTTACCAACTCGCCGACAAATTCTCACAAGGCACCCTGGTCTGTGCCCCTGGTATTTCCTTATTTTCTTCATGTGAATGACGAGGATTTGGGCCTTGTCTGGGAGCAACATTTTATAATTTTTATCCTTCGCGTCAAACACATTTTGATATGTCAGCCACAAATTAAAATTATTGGGAAGGGAGCTCTTTGTAGCACAAGCACAAAAAGCTTGTGATTTTACATTAACTACTTTTATTGTATGCTGGCAGTGGCAATGTCCCTAAACAATATGTTTATAATGAAGTTGATAGGGACAACCTATCCCACATTCCATGTGACAACCAGCCCTAGCAACTAATCTCACATTTAAATCTTAATCTCGCCCTGAGAGGTAAATCTACAGTACAAAGTCATATCAAAGGGTTTCTTTTGTATATACATTTCACTGGGAGTGCACAACTCTCACCCCAACCAGAACCCTCAGAGCCACCCCTCTTCCACCCAGGCCTCGTGCTCTCTCCCTGGGTATGCTCTGGAGTTGTGGCTCTCTGAGCCTGGAGCCTTTGGCGATGTGAGTCGTGGAAGATCTAATGGCTTTCTGTCATCGACTTCTCTTTCACGCCGTAAAGTTCAAAGACAAGATGCCAATGGGCCAGGTGCTGGAGTGTGTTTTTTTTAAGGAGTGAGTGGATATAGGTGTGTGTAAAGGAGCGTAAGCATATGTGCAAGGTGTGTGTGTCTACACTGTCCTTTAAAGGTGAATGCTTTTGTCTGTTTGCAGTGTTGAACAAGTCCTGTGAAAGAATAGGCATAAATCTTTGCGTGTGTGCTTGCGTGTCTCTTGAAAATACAATTGGAAACACTGGCTATTTTAGAACACTAAAGCTATGTTTAGGACTGAAAAATACAATGTATTGTACATTTGCTTTGCTTTTCAGCGAAAGCCCTTCTCATTTTCGCTTGAACAACCCTGCTGTCAAAACCAGTCTTCAAACTTCAAACAGCCTGCGACACAAGCAGAGAGACCCAGGGGCGGCAAAGCTGTGTGTGTGTGTGTGTGTGTGTGTGTGTGTGTGTGTGTGTGTGTGTGTGTGTGTGTGTGTGTGTGTGTGTGTGTGTGTGTGTGTGTGTGTGTGTGTGTGTGTGTGTGTGTGTGTGTGTGTGCATATGCTCATGAGGCCATTGTTTGAGGAAAACATATAGAGCTATGCGTCCACTAAATTGAACACTAAACAGAAAAGCACTGTATTTAGCCAGCCCACATGCCAGCCTCCTGGCCCAGACACACACCACAGTGTGTGTGTGTTTGTGTGTGTGCGCTTGTGCGTGGAACAGCCCTACACCAAGCTGCTCGGCCGAGATCTAGAACTAGAGAGACCGTAGAAATAGAATAGTAAAGAATATGCTGTTATAGCCCAGACAATATGAGTTCTTATGTTATTGCAACGCAATTAAAAAATAGCATAGTTGTGGTAAGCATCAATGTGATTGTCACAGCACACATCCAAGGATGGTTGACTTAAAGAGCAACTGAATCTAAATGCAACTTATTTTCAAAAACAGCCTATGTAGCATTGATAATGACCAAAACATTTATTCTAGTGTCAAAATTGACTACAAATTGTAAATCAGATAATTTTGGTTATGAAGTCAGAATTTTCCAATACTAAAGTTTAGCTAGATTGCTAACCTAGTTGGACTAGGCAATTTAGCTCGCTAGCTAACATTACAGTCCTGTATTGAACTCTGAAAGACATCCGACAAATCATATAGCCAACTAACTATCTTTTGGATCCAATGTCAATCAATTTTGCCTATGCCATGGTAGTTACTGGTAGATTGGTAGCTACCTCCAGCAGAGTAAACATTTTTTTTTTTCAATCATTGACTAACATTAGCTAACGTAAGCTAGCTAACGTTAGCAAATAAGAGTAACTCAATCTGGTATCCATCTATTCCACCCTTGTCTGAAAATCACTCCGTTACTAGATATAGAATTGTCGATATAGCTAACTCACTCTCTGTTTGTGTATAAATTGTCTATGGTTGGTTAGTTGGTTCTCAGCTGGCTAGCTGTATTGGCTGTATTGTTGTGAGTTTTGTTGTAGGTGGTATATAATCCGATTCCACCAGCATGTGCTTCCAACCCCTAGCTCTGCACAAAGTGAAGGTAAGTTGGCAAAAAATGTTACAAGCTGACGGCTAAGAAGGCTCAATTTACAGTAACCATGGCATAAACATGAATTGGGTAGTGTTTGTATGGGTTTGTGTTTGTGTTATGGGGTTACAGGTGGTTAGATGTAGCCTGAGGACCACAGAGTACCTAAAACGCAGGTTATCTGGAGTCCTTCCACAGTGCCCTGCTGAAAATTACCCCAAAGCGGCAGCATTTTGGGTACACGAGCATGAGGGAGGGGACACACCTTGTGGTTATGGAGCACAACAAGATTAAGGGACACAAATGTATAAAATTAAGATTTACAACAGTAATGATAACCACCTTATTCTTCTTTCTGTAGATTCTCCAAACACAATACAAAAATCCCCTGTCATGGGCTACTATTGAAAAGAATGATCTGTCAAAGTCAATGGGCTGGGGAGGTTTGCAGATAGGTGACCAACCGGCTCGATTTGGTCTTATGTATCAACATTTGAAATTGTGTTTTTTTACATTGGACAAAAGTATCGACTCAGAGCTAGAAAATGGTATATCATACATTACAGTTGAGGAACAATGGGACAGTAATTTGCTTTGAAAGTTGATAAACTTGTAACCTCACTTTTGAGAAAATTTCCTTTGAATGTTTTGGTACACCCACTGCAGAGCTCTTCTTTGTCTACACCCATACAGCATCGTTCACAACCTCTTAAGCTATAGCCCCGCCCGTAAACTCAGAGTGTTGTCAGATTGTCTGTTCGTAAATTCAGAGCGTTTCGCTCTCGGAGCATTCAGAGTGCACACTGGACGTTCTGGCCGAGGAGTAATGTTGATCCAAGCGTTCTGTCCTAACAACAGCAGTCAAACACCCAAGCTAACTGGCTAGCTACTTCCAGAAACAAATGAGAGAACAGCTCACTCTGACCATTTTACTCACCCTAGCAGAGCTGGGTATGCTATCAAGAGCGTTGGCGACTGCAACTGTGCTGCTGGCATCAATTGAATTACTATTTTTTGCCAATGTTTACTGACACGGCCAAATTCAACGGGTGTTGAGCGTCCATAAATGTGTCAGTTACTCGGAGTAGATAGCAAGGAGCGAATTTACCAGCTACGTCTATCAACAGTTGTCGCATTGACATCATGAACATTCTATTGAAATGGTTCCTTGCATAATGGAGTCTTTTGTTAAGACATGAAGATATCTATCTAGCTAAACAATTAACCATAATCCCAACTCATGACGTTACTACCCTTCATGAATCTGCAGGTAGCTAACCAACCAGGTTCAATGTTAGCTAGCTAACATTAGGCTATAAATAGCAAAGCAAATGACTCCAAAATGGCGTAGCAGTGCAGACGTGGTTTGTCATCCTCTCCTTTACTTTTTGTATTTTTCGTCTTTTTTGTATATATTCCAATTTATTTTTCCATTTTTAAATTAAATATACCTTCCGGTAACCCGCCTCACTCAATGGGACACGGATCCGCTATTTTCTTAGACCTTATAGCCAAAACTTGCATCAGAGGCTAGCCAGCTACTAGCTATTTAGTCATTGTTAGCCACTGCTAGCGACCTTTACCCTCTGCTCAGGCACCATCCGTTTTTTAGCCTGGATAATACCTGCCAGCCTCGGACTGTTTTACTCCCCTACAACGCCAGATTCCTGCCATAAATCCTGGACCATTGATCATCCCAGCCAGCAAGCTGCCACTGAGTGACCCAGCCCTGAAGCTAGCCCTGAGCCAGGTGCATCTCCTGCTCTAACTGTTCATTTCTTAATAACAGGTGCATGTTTGTCAACAGTTGGCAAGAATAATTTTACAAATACTCAGTGCTGCATCTGTATTCTCCTCCTCCTTATCTTCAACAAAAGTGTCCTGAGAGAACATTTTGCATGATCTCTTCTCTTATAAAAAACAAAATGGAGGCGTTGTCTTTTTTTTGTTATTGCCACAATGTTATGGTCACTACAGCCAATGGGAACTGATATTGCTTTGGAGCAAAGCTCTGCAGCATTATTTAACCTTTCTTTTATCAGAGTCATACTGAGGCTGTCTCTTTTACAGATACACATCAAAATGCAAGCAGAAAGTCATAAACACATCAGTAATAAGGTCCTCACGCAGCTTTCTGAATTGCTCTATAGGCATCAGAACATCAAATGTAAGAACATTTTGAAGATGCCACCTTATTTGTCCCCATTTCCCTTGATTCTAAGCAATGTTGTGCTGCTATTTTTATTGACTTGGCCAAAGCTTTTGATACGGTATTCCATTCTTGTGGGCCGGCTAAGGATTGGTGTCTCTGAGGGGATTTTAGCCTGGTTTGCTAACTACCTCTCTGAGTGCAGTGTATAAAGTCAGAACACCGTCTCAGTCACTGCCTGTCACCAAGGGTGTACCCCAAGGCTCAATCCTAGGCCCCACACTCTTCTCAATTTACATCAACAACATAGCTCAGGCGGTATGTATCCATTTATATGCAGATGACACAGGCTACGCCCCGTATTTTGTGTTAAACGCTCGACAACAAAGCTTTCTTAATGTCCAACAAGCTTTCTCTGCCATTAACCTTGTTCTGAACACCACCAAAACAAAGGTAATGTGGTTTGGTAAGAATGCCCCTCTCCCCACTTGTGTGATTACTACCTCTGATGGTTTAGAGCTTGTAGTACCTGGGAGTATGGCTAGACGGTACACTGTCCTTCTGTCAACACATATCAAAAGCTGCAGACAAAGTTAAATCTAGACTTGATTTCCTCTATCGTAATCGTTCCTCTTTCACCCCAGCTGCCAAACTAACCTACCTATGCTAGATTACGGAGGCGTAACTCATAGATCAGCAGGTAAGGGTGCTCTCGAGCGGCTAGATTTGCCACCAATGCTCCTTTATACAGTGCCTTGCAAAAGTATTCATCCCCCTTGGCGTTTTAACTATTTTGTTGCATTACAACATGTAATTTAAATTTATTTTTATTTGGATTTCATGTAATGGACACAAAGTAGTCCAAATTGGTGAAATGAAAAACAATTACTTATTTAAAAAAAATAAAAAATAGGAAAAGTGGTGTGCGTATATATTCACCCCCTTTGCTATGAAGCCCCTAAATAAGATCTGGTGCAACGAATTACCTTCAGAAGTCACATATTTAGTTAGATTTCACAGAGGTGGACTTTATTTAAGTGTCACTTGATCTGTCACATGATCTCAATGTGTATATATATACATATATACACACACCTGTTCTGAAAAGCCCCAGAGTCTGCAGCACCCTAAGCAACAGGCACCACCAAGCAAGAGGCACCATGAATACCAAGGAGCTTTCCAAACAGTTCGGGGACAACGTTGTGCAGAAGTTCAGATCAGGGTTGGGTTATAAAAATATCTCTGAAACTTTGAACATCCCACGGAGCACAATTAAATCCATTATACATTTTTTGAAAGAATATGGCACCACAACCAACCTGCCAAGAAAGGGCCGCCCACCAAAACTCATGGACCAGGCAAGGAGGTTATTAATCAGAGAGGCAACAAAGAGACCAAGGATAACCCTGAAGGAGCTGCAAAGCTCCACAGCGGAGATTGGAGTATCTGTCCATAGGACCACTTTAAGCTATACACTCCACAGAGCTGGGCTTGAAGGAGCTGGAGCAGTTTTGCCTTGAAGAATGGGCAGAAATCACAGTGTCTAGATGTGCCAAGCTTATGGAGACATACCCCAAGAGACTTGTATCTGTAATTGCTGCTAAAGGTGGCTCTACAAAGTATTGACTTTGGGGGGATGAATAGTTATGCACGCTCAAGTTTTCTGTTTTTTTGTCTTATTTCTTGCTTGTTTCACAAAAAAATATATTTTGCATCTTCAAAGTGGTAGGCATGTTGTGTAAATGAAATGATACAAACCACCCAAAACATCAATTTCAAATCAAAGTTTATTTGTCACGTGCGCCGAATACAACAGGTGTGGACCTTTCAGTGAAATGCTTACTTACAGGCTCATTTTTGTACTGGCCCGCCGTGGGAATCGAATCCACAACCCTGGCGTGGCACACACCATGCTGGCGTGGCACACACCATGCTGGCATGGCACACACCATGCTGGCATGGCAAACACCATGCTCTACCAACTGAGCCACAGGGAAGACTGGGGTAGCTGGGGTCTTTGACAATATTCAGGGGCTTCCTCTGACACCGCCTGGTGTAGAGGTCCTGGATGGCAGGCAGCTTTGCCCCAGTGATGTACTGGGCCGTACGCACTACCCTCTGAAGTGCCTTGCGGTTGGAGGCCGAGCAATTGCCGTACCAGGCAGTGATGCAACCGGTCAGGATGCTCTCAATGTTGCAGCTGTAGAACCTTTTGAGGATCTCAGGACCCATGCCAAATCTTTTTAGTTTCCTGAGGGGGAATAGGCTTTGTCGTGCCCTCTTCACGACTGTCTTGGTGTGTTTGGAACATTCTAATTTGTTGTTGATGTGGACACCAAGGAATTTGAAGCTCTCAACCTGCTCCACTACAGCCCCGTCGATGAGAATGGGGACGTGCTCGGTGCTCCTGTTCCTGTCGTCCACAATCATCTCCTTAGTCTTGGTTACGTTGAGGGATAGGTTGTTATTCTGGCACCACCCGGACAGGTCTCTGACCTCCTCCCTATAGGCTGTCTCGTCATTGTCGGTGATCAGGCCTACCACTGTTGTGTCGTCAGCAAACTTAATGATGGTGTTGGAGTCGTGCCTGGCCATGCCGTCGTGGGTGAACAGGGAGTACAGGAGGGGACTGAGCACGCACCCCTGGGGAGCTCCAGTATTGAGGATCAGCGTGGCAGATGTGTTGCTAGCTACCCTCACCACCTGGGGGCAGCCTGTCAGGAAGTCCAGGATCCAGTTGCAGAGGGAGGTGTTTAGTCCCAGTTCCTTAGCTTATTGATGACCTTTGAGGGTACTATGGTGTTGGACGCTGAGCTGTGGTCAATGAATAGCATTCTCACATAGGTGATATTTTTGTCCAGGTGGGAAAGGGCAGTGTGGAATGCAATAGAGATTGCATCATCTGTGGATCTGTTTGGGTGGTATGCAAATTGGAGTGGGTCTAGGGTTTCTGGGATAATGGTGTTGATGTGAGCCATTACCAGCCTTTCAAAGCACTTTATGGCTATGGATGTGAGTGCTACGTGTCTGTAGTCATTCAGGAAGGTTGCCTTTGTGTTCTTGGGCACAGGGACTATGGTGGTCTGCTTGAAGCATGTTGGTATTAGACTCAATCAGGGACATGTTGAAAATGTCAGTGAAGACACCTGCCAGTTGGTCAGCACATGCCCGGAGCACACGTCCTGGTAATCCATCTGGCCCCGCAGCCTTGAGAATGTTGACCTGTTTAACCTGTTGGGTCTAGGGGGCAGCATTTGCACGTCTGGATAAAAAAAATTTACCCGATTTAATCTGGTTACTAATCCTACCCAGTAACTAGAATATGCATATACTTATTATATATGGATAGAAAACACTCTAAAGTTTCTAAAACTGTTTGAATGGTGTCTGTGAGTATAACAGAACTCATTTGGCAGGCAAAACCCTGAGACATTTTCTGACAGGAAGTGGATACCTGATGTGTTGTATTGACTTTAAACCTATCCCATTGAAAAACACAGGGGCTTAGGAATATTTTGGCACTTCCTATTGCTTCCACTAGATGTCACCAGCCTTTACAAAGTGTTTTGAGTCTTCTGGAGGGAGATCTGACCGAACAAGAGCCATGGAACGATGATGTCCCATTAGACACCTGGCGCGCGAGTTCATGTTGGGTACCCTCGTTCCAATACGTTATAAAAGAGTATGCATTCGTCCACCTTGAATATTATTCATGTTCTGGTTAAAAAAGGCCCTAATGATTTATGCTATACAACGTTTGACATGTTTGAACGAACGGAAATATATTTTTTCCCCTCGTTCATGACGAGAAGTCCGGCTGGCTTACTTCATGTGCTAACGAGACGGAGATTTTTGGACATAAATGATGAGCTTTTTTGAACAAAACTACATTCGTTATGGACCTGTGATACCTGGAAGTGACATCTGATGAAGAGAATCAAAGGTAATGGATTATTTACATAGTATTTTCGATTTTAGATCTCCCCAACATGACGTCTAGTCTGTATCGCAACGCGTATTTTTCTGGGCGCAGTGCTCAGATTATTGCAAAGTGTGATTTCCCAGTAAGGTTATTTTTAAATCTGGCAAGTTGATTGAGTTCAAGAGATGTAAATCTATAATTCTTTAAATGACAATATAATATTTTACCAATGTTTTCTAATTTTAATTATTTAATTTGTGACGCTGACTTGACTGCCGGTTATTGGAGGGAAACGATTTCCTCAACATCAATGCCATAGTAAAACGCTGTTTTTGGATATAAATATGAACTTGATAGAACTAAAAATGCATGCATTGTCTAACATAATGTCCTAGGAGTGTCATCTGATGGAGATTGTTAAAGGTTAGTGCATCATTTTAGCTGGTTTTATGGTTTTGGTGACCCTGTCTTTGACTTGACAAAACATTACACACAACTCTTGTAAATGTACTGTCCTAACATACTCTAAATTTATGCTTTCGCCGTAAAACCTTTTTGAAATCGTAAAACGTGGTTAGATTAAGGAGATGTTTATCTTTCAAATGGTGTAAAATAGTTGTATTTTTGAAAAATTTGAATTTTGACATTTATTTGGATTCAAATTTGCCGCTCTTGAAATGCACCTGCTGTTGATGGAGTGCACCACGGGTGGCACGCTAGCGTCCCACCTAGCCCCAAGAGGTTAAAGGTCTTACTCACATCAGCTACAGAGAACGTGATCACACAGTCGTCCGGAACAGCTGATGCTCTCATGCATGCCTCAGTGTTGCTTGCCTCGAAGCGAGCAGAGAAGGGATTTAGCTCGTCTGGTAGGCTTGTGTCACTGGGCAGCTCGCAGCTGTGCTTCCCTTTGTAGTCTGTAATAGTTTGCAAGCCCTGCCACATCCGACGAGCGTCGGAGCCGGTGTAGTATGATTCAGTCTTAGCCCTGTATTGACGCTTTGCCTGTTTGATGGTTCGTCGCAGGGCATAGCGGGATTTCTTGCAAGCTTTTGGGTTAGAGTCCCACACCTTGAAAGCGGCAGCTCTACCCTTTAGCTCAGTGCGAATGTTGCCTGTAATCCATGGCTTCTGGTTGGGGTTTGTACGTACAGTCAGTGTGGGGACGTCGTCCTCAATGCACTTATTGATAAAGCCAGTGACTGATGTGGTGTATTCCTCAATGTCATCAGAAGAATCCCGGAACATGTTCCAGTCTGTGATAGCAAGACAGTCCTGTAGTTTAGCATCTGCTAAACTACAGGACTCTTTTGCTTTCACAGACTGGAACATGTTAATTCCAGGTTCTCTGGCAGCAAAATAGGAAAAATGCCAAGGGGGGTAAATACTTTCGCAAGCCTCTGTAGGACACATCTCTGCACTCTATACACCTCTGTAAACTGGTCATCTCTGTATACCCATCGCAAGACCCACTGGTTGATGCTTATTTATAAAACCCTTTTTGGCCTCACTCCCCCTATCTGAGATATCTACTGCAGCCCTCATCCTCCACATACAACACCCGTTCTGCCAGTCACATTCTGTTAAAGGTCCCCAAAGCACACACACCCCTGGGTCGCTCATCTTTTCAGTTCGCTGCAGCTAGCGACTGGAACAATCTGCAACAAACACTCAAACTGGACAGTTTTATCTCAATCTCTTCATTCAAAGACTCCATCATGGACACTCTTACTGACAGTTGTGGCTGCTTTGCCTGATATATTGTTGTCTCTACTTTCTTGCCCTTTGTGCTGTTGTCTGTGCCCAGTGATGTGTGTACCCTCTTTTGTGCTGTTACCATGTTGTGTTGCTACCATGCTGTGTTGTCTTAGGTCTCTCTTTATGTTATGTTGTCTCTTGTCGTGATGTGTGTTTTGTCCCATATTTTTATTTATTTATTGAGATTTTTAATCCCATCCCCCGTCCCCCATCCCCGCAGGAGGCCTTTAGCTTTTTGGTAGGCCATCATTGTAAATAAGCATTTGTTCTTAACTGACTTGCCCAGTTAAATAAAAAATGTGTGGAACAAGAGAACTAGTTGATTGACCTACCTCAGTAGAGACCAAAGGAATTTCCAGTTAGACATCCCTGAGACCGGGTGTGGTAACTCGTATGTCTAAAGTTTATTCATGATGTTAGGTACAATGGGACTGAACACCTAATACTGCATTAACACCTGCCGACTAGGGTTAGCTAAAATGGCACAACTAACCACACTACACCAGTTACAGTTAAATGAGGGGAACACCTCAACCAGAACATAAGAACAGTTTGTGACAAGCCACCTATTGAGTTGGATCAACAGTTCTGACCAGACAACACCTTAGCACATTTGTATTTTATTTTATTACAATTATTGTAAATTCGAAATGTTAAACAGGTTCTAGGCCCAATAAAGGGAAACAGTACAGAGGAATATGCGGTGTATAAAGAACAAACAAAGTGTATTAATGCTAGAGGAATTACGATTGCTTGTTTGACACAGAAAAATAACACACATTAAAACAAAAGTACACCAAAATGACTTTTCACAGTTTTCACTCAGGATGTTTCAGAGATCTCAAGTTAAGATCGCGGTCTAAGGCACTGCGTCCCAGTGCAAGAGGTGTCACTGCAGTCCCTGTTTCGAATCCAGGCTGTTTCACATCCGCCCGTGATTGGGAGTCCCATAGGGTGGTGCACAATTGGCCCAGCGTCGTCCAGGTTTGACCGGGGTAGGCCGTCATTGTACATAAGAATTTGTTCTTAACTGACTAGTTAAATGTAAAAAAAAATATGCTTTGTGCATTTCATCAAATGTTCGCAGTCAAACAACCAATAATAATGCGCAACTCTGTTTTTTTTACAGTGTTTGGTCTGGACTGCATTCTCACCTGCAACAACCTGCACCATGGAATTAATTGAATGAGACAGGGACAGATGCAAGAAGTAGGGATGTTGTGGGTCGTAATCAATCCCTCGCAGACACAGAAGGGCTATATGTGCACGCTGAAGGCAGCGGCCCTAACCATTAGACCATACCAGGCTACGATTGAACTCAATTGTGACATTTTAGTCGTAACATTAGGATACACTTGTAAGTCGTAGCCTAGTGGAGACCAATATCTATCTTGTTATATAATATTGTATGGCTGCATTTCATATCTTTTTTATTTTATTTGAATGTTGCAGTAATAGGGAGTGATAGGTCATTTGAGAATGAACTGATCTTTTTGGTGAACGTCAGGAACCTAATCACATTAAGTTTAGTTGTTAATTTATAAACAGACGATAATCAGGACAAGATCGCCTGTTAGTTAGCTAACGCGTCCGATTGCAGAAACAATAAATAGAGGGGAGAGTGCATCAAATCTGGCGAACGCTGAAAAAAAGTGTGCAAAAAAACAAAACTAAAAACAGATTTTGCAGGTCATCGAATAATTTGGCCAGGTAAAAATGCATTTGAATGTACATTCACGATCTGACATAATGGTAGCCTACCTTTTGGGCTTAAATTTTTTTCACGACTCTAGGTCGATTTTTAAGCATTTTGAACAAAGCCAAAATGATCCAGGTCACCGAAAAGACTCGAAATGCCCATTACTTGTAATAGGACATAGGCCTAGCATTTGAGCGAGCGAGAGACAATATCATTTTGATAGCAAGCCCTGAACCCAAAGACTTGACTGCCCCCGCATGGAGAGAAAGAGAACTGCTCATTTTCAGGGAATCACAAGGCTCATTTGAATTTCTCGATGCAGCAGAAAAATTCTTTGCGACAGTTAAGATCTGACATCTGTACTCTACACACAACTTATTTAAATTTTTCTAGGTAAAGTGTAGGCAAATCAAATGTTATTTGTCACACATGCCGAATACAACAGGTGTAGGCCTTACCATGAAATGCTTACTTACAAGCCCAACAATGCAGTTCATGAAATAGAGTTAAGAAAACATTTACTAAATAAACTAAAGTAAAAACTAAAATAAAAAGTAACACAATAAAATTACATAACAATAACGAGGCTATATACAGGGGGTACTGCTACAGAGTCAATGTGTGGAGGTACAGGTTAGTCGAGGTAATTTGTACATGTAGGTAGGGGTAAAGTGACTATGCATAGAGAATAAACAGCAGAAACTGTCTTTATAAGCACATCAATATATTTACAGCAGAAAATGTTTTCTTTAACACAAACACACCCATTTTGGGGGTTGATAAATGTAAACTCAAGCTGGACGGTTTTTGTGCAATGTCCACATTGCCTACACCTGTAGGGATATTAGTAGTTCTGGGATTTGTCCCCCGGGAAAGATATAACAGGGGACGAGACAAAACTAGCCAGTTATAGAATTAGAATATTGTGTTCTAGGACAGCTGAGCTGACAATCAGCCCCAAGACCCCAGCGAAAATAGACTTTTCATTTACCTGACTTTCATTTATCTGCATGTCCAGCCCTTATAATTAGCCTCACAATTAAGTGTTTTACCATTTTCTTTTCAGGACAGCCAGGGCTACAAGTAGAACACAAAACAATTAAACAGAAATAGTTGTATTCATAAATTCTGCCAAAGCAAAACCTGTTAAATTAATTTATATGAACGCTGTAAGTACAGAAAATATTTGCTCACTGGGAAATTAACATCCAACTAGTCAGTGACAACTGTTTGGAGTTTGTGACAGCAACTATGTGAGTTTATTACAATATTATAGACACTATGTCATGGGATTTTCTATGATCTTTTACGAAGAAGAACCCCTTACCTTCTAATGGCTCTTGTGTAGCTTGTGAGCATCATAGAGCAAAACATATTACGTGTGTGTTCGTGATAGTTTGTAGCTCAAACCATTCGGACTCTATAGACATTTTTGTAAAAAGTCCCGATCCAGGGCCCCTTCGGGATCCGCCCTTGTCTCACAAACACCGCTCTAGCTCAGCCCCCGTTAATCACACAAGTCTGTAGCTCAAATATACAATGTTTTAAAATGGGTTAGAAGTCCAAAATGTGGGACTCACTGGGTTAATAAACATTTTGCCTCCGCTGGCCACCTATTTGAAAGAACTGTTTCTGAAAATTCCTCTAATTCCACTAGGAGTCCTTTGTTCACCTCGAAACAGATTGTAGAGAATGATGCACTCCCAGACACACATTCTTTATTTTCATTCCAACCATTTATGTCTATTATGTACTAAGTGCCTTGCTAAAGATCGATGTAAAAAAAATCCATAAGGGCTGATTCACTTGACCCCTTCTTACTACAGTTCTCTGCCATGAATCTTTAACCTGTATTTTTTACTTGACAATTGTTTCTGGTGTTATCCCTAAGATCTGGAAAGTGGCACATGTCCAGCCCCTACACAGATCCATCTGACTTAGTGGTTCCTCAATTAAAATGTTTGATCTTATGCCACAACCACTTGTGACATGGCGGTTGGAATAGAAAATCTCCAATTTGGACTCCAGACCAAAAGACACATTTCCACTGGTCTAATGTCAATTGCTCGTATTTCTTGGCCAAAGCAAGTCTCTTCTTATTGGTGTCCTTTAGTAGTGGTTTCTTTGCAGCAATTCGACCATGAAGGCCTGATTCATGCAGTCTCCTCTGAACAGTTGATGTTGAGATGTGTCTGTTACTTGAACTCTGTGAAGCCTTTATTTGGGCTGCAATTTCTGAGGCTCGTAACTCTAATGAACTTATCCTCTGCAGCAGAGGTAACTCTGGGTCTTCCATTCCTGTGGTGGTCCTTATGAGAGCCAGTTTCATCATAGTGCTTGATGGTTTTTGCTACTGCGCTTGAAGAAACGTTCAAAGATATTGACATTTTCCGCATTGACTGAACTTCATGTCTTAAAATAATGATGGACTGTCATTTCTCTTTGCTTATTTGAGCTGTTCTTGCCATAAATGGACTTGGTCTTTTACCAAATAGGGCAATCTTCTGTATACTGGTCAAATGTTTGCTCATTCTCTCAACCAGCTGATTGTCTCAAACGCATAAATTAACTTTTAAGAAGGCACACCTGTTAATTAAAATGCATTCCAGGTGACTACCACATGAAGCTGGTTGAAAGAATGCCAAGAGTGTGCAAAGCTGTCATCAAGGCAAAGGGTGGCTATTTGAAGAATCTCAAATATATTTAGATTTGTTTAACATCTTCTTGGTTACTACATGATTCCATATGTGTTATTTCATAGTTTTGTTGTCTTCACTATTATTCAGCAATGTAGAAAATAGTAAAAATAAAGAAAAACCCTTGAATGAGTAGGTGTTCTAAAACTTTTGACTGGTAGTGTGTGTTGACTGAATATACGCAAGTGATGTCTTCTAAATTAACAAGTTGATGGCGAAGCCATAAAGCCTCCACTTCTACATTTACATTACATTTAAGTCATTTAGCAGACGCTCTTATCCAGAGCGACTTACAAATTGGTGCATTCACCTTATAATATCCAGTGGAACAACCACTTTACAATAGTGCATCTAAATCTTTTAAGGGGGGGTTAGAAGGATTACTTTATCCTATCCCAGGTATTCCTTAAAGAGGTGGGGTTTCAGGTGTCTCCGGAAGGTGGTGATTGACTCCGCTGTCCTGGCGTCGTGAGGGAGCTTGTTCCACCATTGGGGTGCCAGAGCAGCGAACAGTTTTGACTGGGCTGAGCGGGAACTGTGCTTCCTCAGAGGTAGGGAGGCGAGCAGGCCAGAGGTGGATGAACGCAGTGCCCTTGTTTGGGTGTAGGGCCTGATCAGAGCCTGAAGGTACGGAGGTGCCGTTCCCCTCACAGCTCCATAGGCAAGCACCATGGTCTTGTAGCGGATGCGAGCTTCGACTGGAAGCCAGTGGAGAGAGCGGAGGAGCGGGGTGACGTGAGAGAACTTGGGAAGGTTGAACACCAGACGGGCTGCGGCGTTCTGGATGAGTTGTAGGGGTTTAATGGCACAAGCAGGGAGCCCAGCCAACAACGAGTTGCAGTAATCCAGACGGGAGATGACAAGTGCCTGGATTAGGACCTGCGCCACTTCCTGTGTGAGGCAGGGTCGTACTCTGCGAATGTTGTAGAGCATGAACCTACAGGATCGGGTCACCGCCTTGATGTTGGTGGAGAACGACAGGGTGTTGTCCAGGGTCACGCCGAGGCATTTAGCACTCTGGGAGGAGGACACAAGGGAGTTGTCAACCGTGATGGCAAGATCATGGAACGGGCAGTCCTTACCCGGGAGGAAGAGCAGCTCCGTCTTGCCGAGGTTCAGCTTGAGGAGGTGATCCGTCATCCACACTGATATGTCTGCCAGACATGCAGAGATGCGATTCGCCACCTGGTTGTCAGAAGGGGGAAAGGAGAAGATTAATTGTGTGTCATCTGCATAGCAATGATATGAGAGACCATGTGAGGATATGACAGAGCCAAGTGACTTGGTGTATAGCGAGAATAGGAGAGGGCCTAGAACAGAGCCCTGGGGGACACCAGTGGTGAGAGCACGTGGTGCGGAGACAGATTCTCGCCACGCCACCTGGTAGGAGCGACCTGTCAGGTAGGACGCAATCCAAGCGTGGGCCGCGCCGGAGATGCCCAGGTCGGAGAGGGTGGAGAGGAGGATCTGATGGTTCACAGTATCAAAGGCAGCAGATAGGTCTAGAAGGATGAGAGCAGAGGAGAGAGAGTTAGCTTTAGCAGTGCGGAGAGCCTCCGTGACACAGAGAAGAGCAGTCTCAGTTGAATGCCCAGTCTTGAAACCTGACTGATTATGATCAAGAAGGTCATTCTGAGAGAGATAGCAAGAGAGCTGGCCAAGGACGGCACGTTCAAGAGTTTTGGAGAGAAAGGAAAGAAGGGATACTGGTCTGTAGTTGTTGACATCGGAGGGATCGAGTGTAGGTTTTTTCAGAAGGGGTGCAACTCTCGCTCTCTTGAAGACGGAAGGGACGTAGCCAGCGGTCAAGGATGAGTTGATGAGCGAGGTGAGGTAGGGGAGAAGGTCTCCGGAAATGGTCTGGAGAAGAGAGGAGGGGATAGGGTCAAGTGGGCAGGTTGTTGGGCGGCCGGCCGTCACAAGACGCGAGATTTCATCTGGAGAGAGAGGGGAGAAAGAGGTCAAAGCACAGGGTAGGGCAGTGTGAGCAGGACCAGCGGTGTCGTTTGACTTAGCAAACGAGGATCGGATGTCGTCAACCTTCTTTTCAAAATGGTTGACGAAGTCATCCGCAGAGAGGGAGGAGGGGGGGGGGAGGGGGAGGAGGATTCAGGAGGGAGGAGAAGGTAGCGAAGAGCTTCCTAGGGTTAGAGGCAGATGCTTGGAGTTTAGAGTGGTAGAAAGTGGCTTTAGCAGCAGAGACAGAAGAGGAAAATGTAGAGAGGAGGGACTGAAAGGATGCCAGGTCCGCAGGGAGGCGAGTTTTCCTCCATTTCCGCTCGGCTGCCCGGAGCCCTGTTCTGTGAGCTCGCAGTGAGTCGTCGAGCCACGGAGCAGGAGGGGGGGACCGAGCCGGCCTGGAGGATAGGGGACAGAGGAAATCAAAGGATGCAGAGAGGGAGGAGAGGAGGGTTGAGGAGGCAGAATCAGGAGATAGGTTGGAGAAGGTTTGAGCAGAGGGAAGAGATGATAGGATGGAAGAGGAGAGAGTAGCGGGAGAGAGAGAGCGAAGGTTGGGACGGCGCAATACCATCCGAGTAGGGGCAGAGTGAGAAGTGTTGGATGAGAGCGAGAGGGAAAAGGATACAAGGTAGTGGTCGGAGACTTGGAGGGGAGTTGCAGGGAGATTAGTGGAAGAACAGCATCTAGTAAAGATGAGGTCAAGCGTATTGCCTGCCTTGTGAGTAGGGGGGGAAGGTGAGAGGGTGAGGTCAAAAGAGGAGAGGAGTGGAAAGAAGGAGGCAGAGAGGAATGAGTCGAAGGTAGACGTGGGGAGGTTAAAGTCACCCAGAACTGTGAGAGGTGAGCCATCCTCAGGAAAGGAACTTATCAAGGCGTCAAGCTCATTGATGAACTCTCCAAGGGAACCTGGAGGGCGATAAATGATAAGGATGTTAAGCTTGAAAGGGCTGGTAACTGTGACAGCATGGAATTCAAATGAGGAGATAGACAGATGGGTCAGGGGAGAAAGAGAGAATGTCCACTTGGGAGAGATGAGGATTCCAGTGCCACCACCCCGCTGGCTCGATGCTCTAGGGGTATGCGAGAACACGTATGCAGACGAGGAGAGAGCAGTAGGAGTAGCAGTGTTCTCTGTGGTAATCCATGTTTCCGTCAGCGCCAGGAAGTCTAGGGACTGGAGGGTAGCATAGGCTGAGATGAACTCAGCCTTGTTGGCCGCAGACCGGCAGTTCCAGAGGCTGCCGGAGACCTGGAACTCCACGTGTGTCGTGCGCGCTGGGACCACCAGGTTAGAGTGGCAGCGGCCACGCGGTGTGGAGCGTTTGTATGGCCTGTGCAGAGGGGAGAGAACAGGGATAGACAGACACATAGTAGACAAGCTACAGAAGAGGCTACGCTAATGCAAAGGAGATTGGAATGACAAGTGGACTACACGTCTCGAATTTTCAGAAAGTTAAGCTTACGTTGCAAAAATCTTATTGACTAAAATGACGAAAATGATACAGTACTGCTGGCTGGTGGAGTAGGCTAGCTAGCAGTGGCTGCGTTGTTGACTTTGAACGTGTAGCTGGCTAGGTAACCTCGATAGTTTCAGTACTACCCCTTGTCATGATACAAAGCAACTTTGTAGCTAGCTAGCTAACATAACACTAATCAAGACGTTCCTTGTAATGTATTTAGTTTCTACAATGCTGCTCGTCGGTAATAGTTGGCTGGGTTAGGAAAAATGGCGTCGCGGGGGACAGAAATAGCTGGCTAGCTGACCTCGATGGCTGGCTAGCTAACCTCGGTAATTACTAAACTACACAATTATCAAGCTATGACAAAGACAACTAAGTAGCTAGCTAGCTAACACTGCATTAGTCAAATCGTTCCGTTGTAAAGTATTAGTATCTACAGCGCTGCTAGTCGGTAACGGTTGGCTAGCTAGCAGTGGGTTAATGATGACTAGGTGTGTTGACTAAGTCTGGCGCCGCGTCGCGGCTGGCTAGCTCACCTTGATAATTACTCAAACTGCACAATTATCTTAGATACAGAGACAGCAAAGACAACTAAGTAGCTGGCTAACTAACACTAACACCACACTAATCAAGTCGTTACGTTGTAATGTAATAGTTTCTGCAGTGCTGCTAGTCGGTAGAAGTTGGCTAGCCAGCAGTGATGACTAGCTAGCTAGCAGCTAGCAGTGTTGACTACGTTAGGAGGACGAAGATAGCTAGCCTCGATATTTACTCTAATTACTCTAATTACTCTAAACAACACAATTATCTTTGATACAAAGACGGCTATCTAGCTACCTAAGAAGAATTGCTCAGATCAAACAAATCAAGCCGTTGTAATGTAGTGAAGTGTAATATTACCTGTGGAGCGAAGCGTAGTGCGACTGCTCGCTCCAAACCGGAAGTGCAAATTAAGCACAGATATAAAATAAAAAGGTTTCACATATATTCAATACCTGCGCTATTTTATGTATTACATTTACTTGTGGAATGCTACAGAACAGATAACAACAATAGAAAGAATAATCTGGTGGCTTTGGTAGAGTCAGGCGGAGAATGGAGTGCAACTGCACTGTAAGTACGCAACAACCCTGTGAGCCAGGTGTAAATGGTTTAGCAGCCTTTCCAATAAGTTGGAATATAGAAGAAGCCATCTGCCCTTGATGGGCTATCAGCCGGACAATACTCTTGCCAAGTTTAGGGACTTTAAATGTATTAATGATTGTTTGCGAGGCATATCACTTCACCCATCTCTTTGCATAGCCCACCACATGCACTGTTCTCTAACCACACCTGGATGGATCTTTAACGAATTACTCTGGCAATAAATATCACTGATTGACAGAAATATTGGAATAAAGTAAGCTAATGCAATTGAAAGCAACACATTGTTGCTTACTGAAACACCCAAAGTCATCCAGTTGTTATAATAGGATTTAAATCAATAGCATACCCGCGTGTGGACAACTATTTCAGCACCGTTTCGTGCTGCTTTGAGACAAGCATGGGGACTGGTCTTGATAAATAAATCAGATTTTTATTTTCACTGAATCTCCATTTAGGTATTGGTTAGCCTACAATTAGGGTGTGGAAATGTTAGTGTTATTTTGCTCTTCACTCGCAGTTGCTTAGTAGCCTAGACCAACTCCCAACCGGTCACGTTGTACAGAGCCATATTTTCAAAATGGAAACCCTGAGGCCTACATAGGCTACTGTAAAATGCATTTTAGTTTTTCTTGGATTAAGCTACATTTCTAACAATATAAACCGCACAATAAATAGAATAATAATTGTAATCAATCCCATATAGTCTGTATTAACAAAAAATGTTTTAAAGTCTCTAGTACAGCCAATATTAAAAACAGTCAAATGCATTCATCAATTCAATCGCTTTAGCTGACATGTTGCCGTTTATTAATTGTTTAATTATTCAAGGCTCCCTTATTTTGTTTTATAACTAAAATGCTTTACTGTATTTAAAGACATTGATGACTTGTATGCTGTGTTATGACATGCACAAATTAATGAATGATTGATTAATATACTGTACATTGAAGTAGGCCTTTATGCCAATCAGTAAGTTATGCTAAAACAGCTACTCTAAACAGGACTCTTAGGCCTACAGCTCCATGTCATTGCAATAACTTAGCTTCTCAAAAATACCATCTGGTGGTCAAACTAGCATTAATGGCAACAATGGCTGACAGTAAAATACTGTGACGTCATGTAATCCAACATGCCATACCATTCCACAGCACCCCACAAGCTGTACTGTGGTATGACTCAACTTTTAAAGGAAGAACCACTGTCTACCGTCCAATTTCCAAGCGATCTTGCCTTGACAAAATATTCGAATCCCTAAAACCTTAAACTTCTCATTCTATTCTTAATGTGCATCAGTCTGGTTTTAGACCTGGACATACTGTAGCAACGTTTAATTTGCGACGTTTGTCTTAGATGATGTGTTAAATTGCTTAGATCATAAAAGTCATTGTGCTGCCTTATTTGTAGACCTTTCCAAGGCCTTCGAAGATTCCCTACTTATTCAAAGGTTGTCTGAAATGGGCCGGGGTCAGGCATCTTGCAAGAGGTTTAGGTACTATCTGATAGACAGGACACTGCGTTCTGATGGTGTCAAGTCTGGTTTCCTCGATATTATGAAAGTGTTACCGCAGGGGTCGATATTGGGACCTGTTCTCTTTACTATTTATATAAATAATATTGGTCTATCTGTTAACCTGTAACATTCGTCTGTATGCAGACAAGACTGTTATGTATGCCATTGCCGCTACTGCTGACCAGGCTATGCAGCAATCTGATATTGTTGCCTTGCAGAAAGCCCTTGTTGATTTAAAAAGCTTACTTAATGCAGTCAAAACAAAGTATGTTGTTCTCTAATTGTTGCTAAAATGTTTCAGATGGATTACACATTTATTCATTGGATGGTTCTCTTATCGATCGGGTTCCAGCCTATAAATATCTGGACATTTTGGATTGACAAAGATTCGACGTTTAAAAAACATACCAATGAGCTAGTTAAAAAGCTAAGATTTAAAGTGGGCTTCTTTTTTAGAAATAGGGAAATGGCAGGAAACAGATTGTACAGTCAACTTTTCTGCCAGTTCTGGACTATGGTGAAACCATTTATCAAAATGCAGCTGATGCCACTCTAAAACCAATCTACCATAGCACACTTCGCTTTACCACAGTTTATAGGTTCAATACTCATCACTGAATCTTGTATCAGAAAGTCGGCTGAACCTCACTGAAGTCCCGCAGATCGCTTCATTTCTCTTTCTTTGTTTACAAAGCTCTGCTCCACAAGCTTCCAACATACTTCACTTCCCTGTTAAAGTATAAAATGACGAGGTACCAAACCCATTCGCAAGTAGATCTTTTCTTGAGGTCCCACGTCTTCTCTAAATTTGGTAAATCCGCTTTTAGTTTTAACGCCCCCCATTTTTTTAAAATCAGTTTAAAACGCTGACTGAGGTTTGCTGTTCACTGAGGTTTGCAAATGTTTTGATTGATTTTATTAACTTGTTTGTGATGTTCTAATGTATCCGTAACTGTATCTTGTAGTTATTATCTTATTGTTTTATTGTATTGATAATTTTGATTGATGGAATTGTTGTCCTCAGGGCACCATTAAAAATGATACTAGTCTCAATTGGCCTTCCCTGAATAAATAAAAGTTAAATCATAAAAAATGACCTTGATTTCATCATAACCACTACTTGTTTGTTGTGAACTTGTAATTTAATGGCAGCCACACCCAAGCAACGCCCATATCAAACCACATCCCCAATACAACTCTCGTTTGGCTTCAAATAATAAATAAAGGTGAAATAAAATTACATTTAAAAAATGTTTTAAAAATCATGGTCGCTGCATTTTTCATGAGCAGTCTTGAAAACGAGGCAAAATCCCCTTTTAAAAAAACTGTCCTATTCATTCTTTATCTACAGCAGTTGAGGGCCCTGGCTGAATGGTTGACTTTGGCTTGTGTGTGTTGGAGAGTGGTATAGACTGTGGTTGGGTGCTTGGCTAAATTTAGGAGTGTGTCTAGTTACATCATGGTCAAGAGAGAGATGGAAATATAGGGAGAGTGATAGGAAGACAGAAATGAGGCAAAGAGAGAGACCGACTGAAAGGAGAGAGAGAGAGAGCGAAATGAGGCAGGCTAGCTAATATTTTAGCTAACGTTAGCGGACACTCTTTTTGGTTTCAGGTAGAACCCTTTTGGCTGTAAAAAGAGTTCTTCAAAGGATTCTCCTATTGGGACAGCCAAAAAACCCTTTAAGGTTCCAGATATCACCTTTCACCTAGCTAGCTACCTCATTACAACTTAGTTAGCTCATACAAGTTTTTTGTGTATTGTCTAGATACTACTGGTTATGTAACGTTATCATTTGACAATGCTAGCGAGGCAGGCTAGTTAGCTACAGGCTAGCTAATGCACACAAGTCAGATTTGCAAGTTAGTTCGTAGTTCATACAAGTTTATTCTGTATTGTCTAGGGCAAAACTATATAATGGATGCAGCTATGGTGGTAGGTACAGTGAACTAGGAGCAACAAACTTTAACGGCGTCACTGGCCTGAATCTAATCCAATCTGGAGCTATCTACAGTTGTAAAGCATGTAATTATGCTTTACGTTATGTTTCCACTAGTTACCTCAGCCACAAAGTCAACATTGGCTTATCATAAAAATGTATGAACACAGAAATTAGCGTTTTGTTTTTAATTTATGGTTACAGTTAGGCATAAAATCCAGTTTTAAGAATAGAAATTGTAGAAATAGGCGGGGTTTATGACTGTGGTAACTAGTGACGACCTAGAATTAGCTTGACACGAGTTACTGCCCTGATGACACAGACGACTTCATCAACAACGGTGATGTGTGTTATGTGAAAAGTTGAATTAGAAAATACCAGGTTTGATAAATGAGTAGGTTAATTTCCCAGCCAAGCATACAAGTAGTAGAGTCACTTTGGTTGTGAAGTGCATTATCGAACATGCAACATAGAAAAGGCCAGCAAGGGAACCCTCAGCATCACGCAGACATGCCCTCGCTGTGAGCATTCCTATACATGGAAGAGGGAAGACATTTGAATCTGGTCAAAGGTCAAAAACTGTTTTACCTTCATAACCTTGCCTAGTGAAACCAGCGGGATCGCTGCATTTACAATTCTATTTCACTTTACATATCATGATTTCTGAAGGGAAATAGAAAGTTCCACCATGCTGAAGAAAAACCCTTGAATGAGTAGGTGTTCTAAAACTTTTGTCCGGCAGTGTAGCTGATATGGCTGACTTGCTTATACAAATGTGGTTTCTAATGCCAATTGAGATGTACAAACTATGGCATAAGGGGAGGACAAACGGATAAGAGGCAATCTGTATTTTCGATAAAGACATTAATGATCGAGCTAGGATGGACGTAGCACTTTTGAAATGTACAGCGACAGAATTCAGAACATGGGCCATTCTTAGTGTTCTCCCTGTACACCAAGTCAGAACCGTAGGATAAATGAAGGGGGCGTATAAGCAGACAATGACAGCTCTTATAATATTCAATGATGACATTTCTCAAAAACGGGTTATAGGCTACATGTGCACCACCGAGTCAGAACAGTAACATTAGGCGAAACTAAGAGGTGGAAATAGACCAAATTATTAGGGTGAGGCACATGGGCTAGTAACAGCTTACTACACAACATACACTTTCTGTTACTTTCTTAGCTACAGTATACATATCTCCCTGGCATATTACGTAATTTATGCAGCAGCATATAAAACATTTTTGGACTCACCTTGTTGTGATGTGCTCACATGAACAGGAAGGTGGCACGGCAGTCCTTCGTGGGCAAATTTTGGCATCAAAGAAAGACAAAGAGGCCGGATTTACAATTCCGAGTTGGAGGACCGTTCAAGACATATTTTCCCAGTCTGAGCTTGTTTATTCCTGACCTCCCAGTTGCAATGCTTGCAGTTAGCCACTGTCACCGATTCCTTCCAAACCACTCACTGTTAAATTTGCGATTTCCAACTTGTTGTGTAATGTTTATGTCCAATGGCTGATGAGCACCGATACATTTTATCTATCATTTCTTTTCATTATTTGTCTTCATATGATAAGGATTAAAAAGGATTTGCCAGTAGATTGTCAACTTGATTCATGATGATGACTACTAGCTAAGATTTTGAAAGTAAGATGTTGGCATGATCAGTCCAATCAAAGCTACTGTACATATAACGGGATTTGACTTTATTTTATCTGTGGGCAATGACCTTGAGCCTTCTTGGAAGGTCACTACTAATGTAACTCTATGGCAGGACCCAAAGGGCTTGAATTTTCGATGTCTACCCTTACTAAGGACTGGTGACGTAGTTTCCCCATGAGTGACAGGAAACTGAGCCATTCACGGCGTAATGCTTATATTTTCTGCTGGCTTGCCCCACCACCACAGAAAGCACTGAACTAGGCTGAAACACCTGCATTTTGGAGCTGCCTTACTCTAGAAAACAAAAAAGAGACCATGTTTGTATGCGGCTTTATTAACTCAATGACATATATATTTTTTTACATTGTTTGCAAGCTGATATGTGACTCGTATTAAAGCCAAAATAAGATGCAAAACAGGCAAGCCCCCCCAAAAAATGATACAATATATTATTATTTTATTATAATTTTTTGCAAAAAATGTGGGGCTCAAAACAGGTGAGGCTCTACCCCACCTGCCCTGAATGACGGGTCGCCACTGTAAACAGTAACAGCAGCATATGTGATGAGTCAAAAACACACATGGAAGCATATGTGCATGCAAAAACACACATGTAAATAAACAAAAATCAACCTGCAATATAGCATGCTGGGAAATAAGATAATGATGGGCGGGGTTTTTGAAAGTGAGTGATGATTGTGCCTATAAAAAATATTGGGTACTTAATAAAGGTGCCATTTTACTAGATTATCCGCACATGTACAGTACCCTAATAGGTATTGAACAGTACCATGTGAGATCTGAAGGTAAATTGTGTATTTTGATATGATGTACTACTGCATGACATGTAAGAGCCCTATTCAAGCCAACCATGTCATGTTCGCAATGTTTGTGTAATTGGCCAATATTTTCGCTATTGTACTGTATTAGTGTTGTTACAGTGTCATTGTGTTACAACTGTGTGATAGTAAACTATTGATATGGCCCTCTTTTGTGCTTTGCATATTGTTAGCGGGTTCAATTAGTTTACCCATTACATTAATGTTTTGGTCATTTCATAACATAGGATGCTAAATGAGCTATGCTGGCCTCCAGAACCACTAAAAGGCTACAAATAATAGCAGCGGTTCATCACTTCCATGTCAGACTTACTCAATTGGCATAGCACAGGCTCAAATACATCATACAAATATTATTTTAGCTTTCAAAAATATTTTGAATCAAATAATTTTGTTTATGAAAATGTGAATGAATTTCTTTTCACCCTTTGAATCCTTTCCAACTATTGTTTCAAACAGACAGCACAAGAAGGATTACTTGTCTTATACTGTTAAAATGTATCTTGAAGTTATGAGCAATGATAAAGCAAAATCTGCAAATTGCAGTACTACTCCTACATTTGTTTTTTGAAATGTTTTATATTTTAACAGAACATTCTTATCCAGTGCATACATTTGAATACTTTTTCATACTGGTAACCCATGGTAATCGAACCCACAACCCCACCATGTTCTACCAACTGAACCACATGGGACCCTTACATGTACTACTTTTTACATTTTACTGTGGTGTGGCCCCTTCTGTTGGACACAAACAATACACCAAAGATGTCACGACTTACGCCGAAGTCGGTCCCTCTCCTTGTTTGTTCGGCGGTCGACGTCACCGGCCTTCTAGCCATCGCCGATCCACTTTTCATTTTCCATTCGTTTTTTCTTTGTTTTACACACCTGGTTTCACTTCCCCAATTACTTGTTCATTATTTAACCCTCTGTTCTCCCATGTTTTTTTGTGAGTGATTGTTTGTATGTTATACGGTCCGTTATGTGGGCTTGCTTTATTGTATTGTATTTGCCTATTTTGAGTAAATTACATTTATTTGCTCATATCTGCAGTCCTGCGCCTGACACAAGCTACACACAGACCTCATTACAAAAGACATGTATTGAGCAGCCTGTTTGTCTGATTTGGACACAGATTATATCAAACAAACACACACATATTTATTAAAAATGTTCTTGTATATTTAGCTTTCAGGTCTGGTAAACTGATGTCAGGACCTACAGCGCTGAACTTAGTTTTTTGTAATCCCTGCTCAAGATGAAAACATTGGTACCAAATCTAAGGGTGTAAGACAGTCGTGCGGAAATCCGTGTAGAGACGTTTAAATCTCATGAGCCAATTAAACTTTAACATTGACGGTGATGTCATTTTGGTATGTAGTAAAGTTGATTGTAGCAAAGTTCACTAATTTGAAGCACAGGACCGAGGCCTATTGAATTATATCTTATTTGATGCAGTCAGATGTATAGTATTCGCTTTAATTTATAAAAACATATATTTTTTTAAGTACATTCAAAAACATAGTTTGGCTCCCGATATTGGACACCAGTCAGCTCATCTTAACTAGAAGCTATCATTGTTAGCACGCCAACTCACCATTGTAAATAGTGTGTATTGTACAGTCATGGCCAAAAGTTTTGAGAATGACACAAATATTAATTTCCACAAAGTTTGCTGCTTCAGTGTCTTTAGATATTTTTGTCAGATGTTACTATGGAATACTGAAGTATAATTACAAGCATTTCATAAGTGTCAAAGGCTTTTATTGACAATTAAATGAAGTTGATGCAAAGAGTCAATATTTGCAGTGTTGACCCTTCTTTTTCAAGACCTCTGCAATCCGCCCTGGCATGCTGTCAATTAAGTTCTGGGCCACATCCTGACTGATGGCAGCCCCTTCTTGCATAATCAATGCTTGGAGTTTGTCAGAATTTGTGGGGTTTTGTTTGTCCACCCGCCTCTTGAGGATTGACCACAAGTTCTCAATGGGATTTAGGTCTGGGGAGTTTCCTGGCCATGGACCCAAAATATCGATGTTTTGTTCCCCGAGCCACTTAATTATCACTTTTGCCTTATGGCAAGGTGCTCCAACATGCTGGAAAAGGCATTGTTCGTCACCAAACTGTTCCTGGATGGTTGGGAGAAGTTGCTTTCGGAGGATGTGTTGGTAGCATTCTTTATTCATGGCTGTGTTCTTAGGCAAAATTGTGAGTGAGCCCACTCCCTTGGCTGGGAAGCAACCCCACACATGAATGGTCTCAGGATGCTTTACTGTTGGCATGACACAGGACTGATGGTAGCGCTCACCTTGTCTTCTCCGGACAAGCTTTTTTCCGGATGCCCCAAACAATCGGAAAGGGTATTCATCAGAGAAAATGACTTTACCCCAGTCCTCAGCAGTCCAATCCCTGTACTTTTCGCAGAATATCAGTCTGTCCCTGATATTTTTCCTGGAGAGAAGTGGCTTCTTTGCTGCCCTTCTTGACACCAGGCCATCCTCCAAAAGTATTCGCCTCACTGTGCGTGCAGATGCACTCACACCTACCTGCTGCCATTCCTGAGCAAGCTTTGTACTGGTGGTGCCCCGATCCCGCAGCTGAATCAACTTTAGGAGACGGTCCTGGCGCTTGCTGGACATTCTTGGGCGCCCTGAAGCCTTCTTCACAACAATTGAACCGCTCTCCTTGAAGTTCTTGATGATCCAATAAATGGTTGATTTAGGTGCAATCTTACTGGCATCAAAAAGGGCCTGTTAAGCCCTTTTTGTGCAAAGCGATGATCTCACGTGTTTCCTTGCAGATAACCGTGGTTGATAGAGGAAGAACAATGATTCCAAGCACCACCCTCCTTTTGAAGCTTCCAGTCTGTTACTCAATCAGCATGACAGAGTGATCTCCAGCCTTGTCCTCGTCAACACTCATACCTGTGTTAACGGGAGAATCACTGACATGTCAGCTGGTCCTTTTGTGGCAGGGCTGAAATGCAGTGGAAATGTTTTTGGGGGATTCAGTTAATTTGCATGGAAAAGAGGGACTTTGCAATTCATCTGATCACGCTTCATAACATTCTGGAGTATATGCAAATTGCCATCATACAAACTGGGGCAGCAGACTGTGAAAATGTATATTTGTGTCATTCTCAAACTTTTGGCCACGACCGTATAGTGCTTATTTACTGTGTTCCTTTATAGAGCATGACGCTTGTAACACCAGGGTAGTGGGTTTGATTCCCGGGACCACCCATTTATGCACACATCTGTGGCTTTGGATAAAAGTGTCTGCTAAATATTATTACTGTAGCATTGTGTGCTTTTGCTATTAGCTGTTTACTGCACTTTATACTCTATTTATTGGTATTTATCTCATGTTTACTGTTAACATTTTGTAATTGTATTTTTTTATTTTGTGTGTGTTTAAGGCAATAAATTAGTGACTTGAGTATGTCTCCTGTTATGTGATTATCCCTCAACCGGGGACACTGGGGTTGATTGTCTCTATTCTAACAGGCACCTCTCTGAGTCGATCACCAGTTGGTGGTGCTCTTTTTCATCAGGTATATGGCAAATTAGAACATGTTCTCGACTATCATTCAATAAAGGCGTTTTTAAACTTAGCAAGACTTGTGAGAATTGAAAACAATTTAGTGCTAAGCAACTTTCAGATATTCCAATGTGTGTGTGTGTGCAGTCTTATTTACTTTAGCTAACTCTCTGCTCAGGACTAGTTAATTAATAAGCTCCTGTGTTAATAGTCGACCCCAGAAAGGAATGTACTTTTGCAAGTCAATGTAGAAAAGGTCATATCTATTACACACCAGCCCTATAAACACGACAAAGAAGTCATACAGCTATAACAAACTCTCTTTGCACCTGTCTCTTTTCATAGATCTCATTCCATGTTGACTGTACTATACTGACACTGTTTTACAAATCTTTCAGTGAGAGTATTTTAACCTTTTGCATTGGTCTGGTAATGACACTGTCAGGTAAAAGAACATGCTGAGAAAGATTAGTACCACAGCAAGCAAGGTACTTGGAGCCAAACGGACAGGCTTGGGTGAAATCTTCAAGGTTAGGGCCCTCAGCAAGGCTCACAAAACCATTTCAGACCAAAGCTACCCCCTTCACCTTGACTTTGAAGTACTCCTCTCTGGGGGCAGGTATAGTGCACCTGCATGCAGAAGAAACTGGACTAGACAATAATTTGTGCCATGTGCTATATCCCTCCTTAATCAGGTTAATGTCCCTATCCACCCACTAACACCAGCAGGCTGCTCTTCTCATAGTGTATATAGTGTTTTCCTGCAACAGGGTGATCAAATTAAGATTCTGTACGCTGACAGACTGTGAAAGTTAAGGACAAAACAGAATGTGCCAATAAACAGTTAAAAGCAGCGGATGGCCGTCTTATCGCCTCTGACCAATTTCTATTGCTCTAAAATGGCTCTAAAACATGAACTCAGCAACAACAACAAAAACGTCCTCTCACTGTCAACTGCGTTTAGTTTCAGCAAACTTAACATGTGTAAATATTTGTATGAACATAAGATTCAACTGAGACATAAACTGAACAAGTTCCACAGAAATGTGACTAACAGAAATGGAATGTGTCCCTGAACAAAGGGGGGGTCATAATCAAAAGTAACAGTCAGTATCTGGTGTGGCCACCAGCTGCATTAAGTACTGCAGTGCATCTCCTCCTCATGGACTGCTCCAGATTTGCTGGTTCTTTCTGTGAGATGTCATCCCACTCGTCCACCAAGGTAAGTTGCCAGACATTTCTGAGGGGAATGACACTAGACCTCACCCTCCGATCCAACAGGTCCCAGATGTGCTCAATGGGATTAAGATCTGGGCTCTTCGCTGACAATAGCAGAACACTGACATTACTGTCTTGCAGGAAATCACGCACAGAACGAGCAGTATGGCTGGTGGCATTGTCATGCTGGAGGGTCATGTCAGGATGAGCCTGCAGGAAGGGTTCCAAATGAGGGAGGAGGATGTCTTCCCTGTAACGCACAGCATTGAGATTGCCTGCAATGACAACCATCTCAGTCCGATGATGCTGTGACACACCGCCCCAGACCATGACAGACCCTCCACCTCCAAATTGATCCCGCTCTAGAGTACAGGCCTCTTTTTGCCAGTCCTGTCTTTTCCAGCGACGGTGGGTTTGTGCCCATAGGCGACGTTGTTGCATGTGATGTCTGGTGAGGACCTGCCTTACAACAGGCCTACAAGCCCTCAGTCCAGCCTCTCTCCACCTATTGCGGACATTCTGAGCACTGATGGAGGGATTGCTCTTTCCTGGTGTAACTCGGGCAGTTGTTGTTGCCATCCTGTACCTGTCCAGCAGGTGTGATGTTCGGATGCCCGATCCTGTGCAGGTGTTGTTACACGTGGACTGCCACTGCGAGGACGATCAGCTGTCCGTCCTGTCTCCCTGTAGCGCTGTCTTAGGCATCTCACAGTACGGACATCGCAATTTATTGCCCTGGTCACATCTGCAGTCCTCATGCCTCAGGCAATTTCACGCAGATGAGCAGGGACCCTGGGCATCTTTCTTTTGGTGTTTTTCAGAGTCAGTAGAAAGGCCTCTTTAGTGTCCTAAGTTTTCATAACTGTGACCTTAATTGCCTACCGTCTGTAAGCTGTTAGTGTCTTAACGACCATTCCACAGGTTCATGTTCATTAATTGTTTATGGTTCATTGAACAAGCATGGGAAACAGTGATTAAACACTTTACAATGAAGATCTGTGAAGTTATTTAGATTTTTACGAATTATCTTTGAAAGACAGGGTCCTTAAAAAGGGACGTTTCTATTTTTGCTGAGTTTCCAAGCAAATCAAATCAAACTGTATTTGTCACATGCGTCCAATACAACAAGTGTAGACCTTACTTACAAGCCCTTAACAGTGCAGTTCAAGAAGAGTTAAGAAAATATGTACCAAGTAAACTGAAGTAAAAAATAAGTAACACAATAACATAACAATAACGAGGCTATATCCAGGGGATACCAGTACCGAGTCAGTGTGCGGGGGTACAGGTAATTTGTACATGTAGGTAGGGGTGAAGTGACTATGCATAGATAATAAATAGCGAGTAGCAGCAGTGTACAAAACAAATGGGGAGGTCAATGTAATAGTCCAGTGGCCATTTGATTAATTGTTCAGCAGTCTTATGGCTTAGGGGGTAGAAGCTGTTTTGGTCCCAGACTTGGCGCGCCGGTACCGCTTGCCATGCGGTAGCAGAGAAAACAGTCTATGACTTGGGTGACTGGAGTCTCTGACAATTTTATGGGCTTTCCTCTGACACCGCCTATTATATAGGTCCTGGATGGCAGGAAGCTTGGCCCTGGTGATGTACTGGGCCATATGCACTACCCTCTGTAGCGCTTTATGGTCAGATGCCAAGCAGTTGCAATACCAGGCGTTGATGCAACCGGTCAGGATGCTCTCGATGGTGCAGCTGTAGAACTTTTTGAGGATCTGGGGACCCATGCCAAATCTTTCCAGTCTCCTGAGGGGGAAAAGGTTTTGTCGTGACCTCTTCATGACTGTCTTGGTGTGTTTGGACCATGCTAGTTCATTGGTGATGTGGACACAAAGGGACTTGAAACTCTCGACCCGCTCCACTACAGTTTCGTTGATGTTTAATGGGGGCCTGTTCGGCAAGCCTTTTCCTGTAGTCCACGATCAGCTCCTTTGTCTTGCTCACATTGAGGGAGAGGTTGTTGTCCTGGCACCACACTGCCAGTTCTCTGACCTCCTCCCTATATGCTGTCTCATCGTTGTTGGTGATCGGGCCTACCACTGTTGTGTCGAAAGCAAACCTAATGATGGTGTTAGAGTCATGTTTGGCCACACATTCGTGGGTGAACAGGGAGTACAGGAGGGGACTAAGTACACAGTAATTAATATTACCTGATTAAACTAATCATGTAAATGTAATTAACTAGAAAGTCGGGGCACCACGGAAGAATGTTTATAGAGCTGTTGTCTTCCGAATAAACTCTTAAAGACCTGGTAATCTTTTATATCATTAGCAGTCAATTATTAATCGTCACCTTATTCAGTCTCGTCTGAACGTCGTAAAATAATCTTCACGAACCCTGGCTAACAAGTTGAATCAGCAATCACAACATTTTGTTTAATTATTTATTTACTAAATAATCTCACAGAATTACATATACACAGGATGGATCATACATTGATTACTAACGTCCCTAGAGGACGGAACCGATATGACGGCTGGTTACACAAAGAAAGGGGGTTGGGTTTGGATGAAAGAGCGGGAAGACTAAGGAACAAAAGCAGTGGGTCTCTATTGGACCTCATGAAGCTATGCTATTGTAAATACAGAATCTTATGCATTCTAAATAACCGCCCATTTGGAAAAGGAAAATGCAATAAATATTTACTCTGAGCTGCGCTTCGATAGATTGGTTGTAGATGGAAGGCTTTGTTGCCCAGCAGAGATCTATTGTCCTTTGAAGAACATGTCTGGTGGTAGAATGGGTACGTTGTCGTACCGTCGTCGTGTGGTAGAACGGATACATTGTAGTACCCTGTCTTTCTGAAGAGGTTGTCCGTCCTTTCCTAGCCACGCACATTTACAGCTGCTGCTGCTAACTCGACGTCTCGGATGTATCACTTCTTTAGTGAATAAGAGTTCAAAGTTCATACCAAGTTGCCATACTATAAGCTCATGTTATATTCTGGCTGGTATAGTCAAAATTCATCCTTCCAGCGTGTCGATCGTCACCTCCACGTTGAAATTCACCCTTTTTAACGTAAGGAGAGCAGTCCTCACGTCACCAGGAACACAATGTTAATTTCGTTAGGTTGTTGTCGTTCAACCTTTCGCAACCAGAGCTCACGCTGAGGTTGGCTTAGTTCTGTAGTTGATATTAGCCCTTTTAACATATGGACAGCAGTCCTCACGTTGTCGGGAACATAAGTTGACTTTCGTCAAGCGGCTTTTGTAGTGGTGGAGAGAAGGGCGTGTTTCATAGTTCACAAGCAATCTCTGTTCACTTGGGCGGGGCCAATTGTTTATGAAAACAATTCTCTAATTTAGAAGCTAAAATTCCATTTTATCTTTTCACAGATAGTTTCATATTTAAACATTTAAATTGCACAACAATTCCATGTGAATCTGATAACTGGAATATGTAGACTTTCCAAGATACAGTTTATGTCATCCTATCATTAGTAATGTCTCAGACGACAAATGATCTGACATCATATTCTTTAAGTATCAATGGATATTTTCAACTGGTTGGATTACCGAAATATGGTTCCGTTCCCCACCCTTTTGATGTTACCAGACTCTCTATGTTAACAAAGGGCTTTCCAAGAGTCAAATCTGTAGAGTAGAGAGAGGAAAGGGGGAAAGGTATTTATGGGGGTCATAAACCTCACCAACAGGGCAATGTCATGACAGAGTGCTACACAAACAAGCATAACACAGTATAAAAAAACAAAAGTCAGGGAAACCGAAAAGAGGTTTACTGCCCTTTTTCAAATTAAAAGCCTTCATTCTCTGTTACTTCACATTTAGGTTGCTAATGTAATGGATTTGTTTGCCAGCGCAAGTCTAGATAGCACTAGCTGTATTATGCCTACGACAGTGAAGTTTCAGTCCGTTAGGTGCATCTCTACAGCCTGGGCATATCTCTTGGTGACGTGGACATCCCCATGCATGCACCTTATCAAAATATGACTAATTCAATATTGCACCATCCCATTCTCTGTGCTCTGTCTGCAATCATAACCAGTTGTGTATATACCAGCAATAATGAAACATAGAATTATGTATTACCACTGGAGTCTTTGCCACTCAAAATATTTTTTTATGCAATATTTTGAAATTCATTTTATCAGTCAAAATCTAGCCAAAGCATATTCTGTAGGAGGGGTTAATCTGAATTTAAAATAATTAGATTTATATGAATTGGGCCATGAACATATGGACTTTGAAATGAACAAGGGTTAAATGTAGGCTAAATCTGGCATAAGCTTATTCCCACACTTTACAATAACTCTGTTGCAGTGGTCTTAGGTAGTCTCTGTATAGGCTATTCCCTCCATCACTACACTGTTGAAGTTGAAGAGCTAGTGAACTTCATGCAGCACCCCGCACCTTCTGTAAAGCATCCCTCAGAAGATGCCCTTCTAGAGGCATGCAGCCATGAAGACCAAGGAGCTTTCCAAACAGGTCAGGGACAAAGTTATAGAGAAGTACAGATCAGGGTTTGCTTATAAAAAAATATCCAAAACTTTGAACATCCCACGGAGTACCATTAAATCCATTATTAAAAAAATGAAAGAATATGGCACCACAACAAACCTGCCAAGAGAGGGACGCCCACCAAAACTCACAGACCATGCAAGGAGGGCATCAATCAGAGAGGCAACAAAGAGACCAAAAATAACCCTGAAGGAGCTGCAAAGCTCCACAGCGGAGATTGGAGTATCTGTCCATAGGACCACTTTAAGCCGTTCACTCCACAGAGCTGGGCTTTACAGAAGAGTGGCCCGAAAAAAGCCATTGCTTAAAGTGTTCGCCAAGAGGCATGTGGGAGACTCCTCAAACATATGGAAGAAGGTACTCTGGTCAGATGAGACTAAATTTGAGCTTTTTGGCCATCAAGATAAACGCTATGTCAGGCGCAAACCCAACACCTCACTTCACCCCAAGATAACCATCCCCACAGTGAAGCATGGTGGTGACAGCATCATGCTGTGGGGATGTTTTTAATCGGCAGGGACTGGGAAACTGGTCAGAATTGAAGGAATGATGGATGGTGCTATATACAGGGAAATTCTTGAGGGAAACCTGTTTCAGTCTTCCAGAGATTTGAGACGGTGACGGAGGTTCACCTTCCAGTAGGACAATGATCATAGTCATAGCCCAGACCTCAATCCAATTGATCATCTGTGGTATGAGCTTAAAGATTGCTGTACACCAGCGGAATCCATCCAACTTGAAGGAGCAGGAGCAGTTATGCCTTGAATAATGGGCATAAATCCCAGTGGCTAGATGTGCCAAGCTTATAGAGACATACCCCAAGACACTTGCAGCTGTAATTGCTGAAAAAGGTGACTCTTCAAAGTATTGACTTTGGGGGGGTGAATAGTTATGCACGCTCAAGATTTCAGTTTTTTTGTCTTATTTCTTGCTTGTATCACAAAAGAAATAGCGTCTTCAAAGTGGTAGGCATGTTGTGTAAATGAAATGATACAAACCTCCCAAAAATCTATTTTAATTCTAGGTTGTAAGGTAACAAAATAGGAAAAATGCCAAGGGGGTGAAAACTTTCACAGCCTCTGTAGTTCGGGGACCGAGATGCGCCGCTGTCTAAGGTACTGCATTGCATCACTACAGACCTGGGTTCGATCCCGGGCTGTATTACAACTGGCTGAGATCGGGAGTCCAATAGGGCAGCGCACAATTGTACGCGTTAGGGGAGGGTTTGGCCAGGGTAGGCCGTCATTTTAACCTCTCTACGGTCGGCGGGACGAAATCGTCCCACCTACTCAACAGCCAGTTGAATCCCGTGGCGCGTTATTCAAATTCCTTAGAAATGCTATTACTTCAATTTCTCAAACATATGACTATTTTACACCATTTTAACCTCTCTGGGCTAGGCGGGACGAATTCGTCCCACCTACGTAACAGCCACTTGAAGCCTGTGGCGCGATTTCACAAAACCTTAAAAATCCTATTACTTCAATTTCTCAAACATATGACTATTTTACAGCTATTTAAAGACAAGACTCTCGTTAATCTAACCACACTGTCCGATTTCTAAAAGGCTTTACAACGAAAGCAAAACATTAGATTATGTCAGCAGAGTACCAAGCCAGAAATAATCAGACACCCATTTTTCAAGCTAGCATATAATGTCACAAAAACCCAGAAGACAGCTAAATGCAGCACTAACCTTTGATGATCTTCATCAGATGACAACCCTAGGACATTATGTTATACAATACATGCATGTTTTGTTCAATCAAGTTCATATTTATATCAAAAACCAGCTTTTTACATTAGCATGTGACGTTCAGAACTAGCATACCCCCCGCAAACTTCCGGGGAATTCGCTAACATTTTACTAAATTACTCACGATAAACGTTCACAAAAAGCATAACAATTATTTTAAGAATTATAGATACAGACCTCCTCTATGCACTCGATATGTCCGATTTTAAAATAGCTTTTTGGTGAAAGCACATTTTGCAATATTCTAAGTACATAGCCCAGGCATCACGGGCTAGCTATTTAGACACCCGGCAAGTTTAGCACTCACCATAATCATATTTACTATTATAAAAGTTTGATTACCTTTTGTTGTCTTCGTCAGAATGCACTCCCAGGACTGCTACTTCAATAACAAATGTTGGTTTGGTCCAAAATAATCCATCGTTATATCCGAATAGCGGCGTTTTGTTCGTGCGTTCCAGACACTATCCGAAATGGTAAAGAAGTGTCGCGCGCATGGCGCAATTCGTGACAAAAAAATTCTAAATATTCCATTACCGTACTTCGAAGCATGTCAACCGCTGTTTAAAATCAATTTTTATGCCATTTTTCTCGTAGAAAAGCGATAATATTCCGACCGGGAATCTCCTTTTCGGCAAACAGAGGAAAAAAATCACAAAGACGGGGGCGGTCAGGTCACGCGCCTAAGCCCAGAGTCCCTTGATCGGCCACTTGAGAAAGGCGATAATGTGTTTCAGCCTGGGGCTGGGATGACGACATTCAGGTTTTTCCCGGGCTCTGAGCGCCTATGGACGACGTAGGAAGTGTCACGTTAGAGCAGAGATCCTTAGTAAAAGATAGAGATGGCAAAGAAGTTCCAGAAATGGTCAGACAGGCCACTTCCTGTAAAGGAATCTCTCAGGTTTTGACCTGCCATTTGAGTTCTGTTATACTCACAGACACCATTCAAACAGTTTTAGAAACTTTAGGGTGTTTTCTATCCATATGTAATAAGTATATGCATATTCTAGTTACTGGGTAGGAGTGGTAACCAGATTAAATCGGGTATGTTTTTTATCCAGCCGTGTCAATACTGCCCCTAGCCCTAACAGGCTAAAGACAAGACTCTCGTTAATCTATCCACACTGTCTGATTTCAAAAAGGCTTTACAACGAAAGCAAAACATTAGATTATGTCAGCAGAGTACCCAGCCAGAAATAATCAGACACCCATTTTTCAAGCTAGCATATAATGTCACATAAACCCAAACCACAGCTAAATGCAGCACTAACCTTTGATAATCTTCATCAGATGACAACCCTAGGACATTATGTTATACAATACATGCATGTTTTGTTCAATCAAGTTCATATTTATATAAAAAAAAAACAGCTTTTTACATTAGCATGTGACGTTCAGAATTAGCATACCCCCCGCAAACTTCCGGTGAATTTACTAAATTACTCACGATAAACGATCACAAAAAACATAACAATTATTTAAAGAATTATAGATACAGAACTCCTCTATGCACTCGCTATGTGCGATTTTAAAATAGCTTTTCGGTGAAAGCACATTTTGCAATATTCTAAGTAGATAGCCCGGCATCACAGGGCTAGCTATTTAGACACCCACCAAGTTTTGCCCTGACCAAAGTCAGATTTACTATAAGAAAAATGTTATTACCTTTGCTGTTCTTCGTCAGAATGCACTCCCAGGACTTCTACTTCAATAACAAATGTTGGTTTGGTTCAAAATAATCCATAGTTATGTTCAAATATCCTCTGTTTTGTTCGTGCGTTCAAGACACTATCCGAATGGTAAAGAAGGGTGACGCGCACGACGCATTTCGTGACAAAAAATGTCTAAATATTCCATTACCGTATTTCGAAGCATGTCAACCGCTGTTTAAAATACATTTTTATGCCATTTTTCTCATAAAAAAGCGATAATATTCCGACCAGGAAAGCGTGTTTAGGTTCAAAGAGAGAGAAAATAAAAACATGGGGTCGACTCGTGCATGCGCCTCCGTCCCATTGTCCTCTGATAGAGCACTTACCAAAAGCGCTAATGTTTTTCAGCCAGTGGCTGGAATTACATCATTCAGCTTTTTCCCGCCTTCTGAGAGCCTATGGGAGCTGTAGGAAGTGTCACGTTACAGCAAAGATCCTCAGTTTTCAATAAACAGAGCCAAGAAGAACAAGAACTTGTCAGACAGGTCACTTCCTGTAAGGAATCTTCTCAGGTTTTTGCCTGCCATATGAGTTCTGTTATACTCACAGACACCATTCAAACAGTTTTAGAAACTTTAGGGTGTTTTCTATCCAAAGCCAATAATTATATGCATATTCTAGTTTCTGGGCAGTAGTAATAACCAGATTAAATCGGGTACGTTTTTTATCCGGCCGTGCAAATACTGCCCCCTACCCCCAACAGGTTAAATAAGAATTTGTTCTTAACCTGTTGGGGGTAGGGGGTAGGAAGTTTGCGGGGGGTATGCTAGTTCTGAACGTCATATGCTAATGTAAAAAGCTGGTTTTTGTTATAAATATGAACTTGATTGAACAAAACATGCATGTATTGTATAACATAATGTCCTAGGGGTGTCATCTGATGAAGATCATCAAAGGTTAGTGCTGCATTTAGCTGCATTTTGGGTTTATGTGACATTATATGCTAGCTTGAAAAATGGGTGTCTGATTATTTCTGGCTGGGTACTCTGCTGACATAATCTAATGTTTTGCTTTTGTTGTAAAGCCTTTTTGAAATCGGACAGTGTGGTTAGATTAACGAGAGTCTTGTCTTTAAAATGGTGTAAAATAGTCATATGTTTGAGAAATTGAAGTAATAGCATTTCTAAGGTATTTGAATAACGCGCCACGGCCGGCGCGGGGGGCGTCGCCCACGGCCCAGAGAGTTAACTGACTTGCTTTGTTAAATAAAGGATAAATAAATATAAAAAAGATCTGTAACTGGGTAAAGGGAGATGTAAGAATTGAATAATCGTAATAGTTTAAAGATCTAATTTAACGGTTACGTTTCATGTTTCACGCATGGCTTTTCTTATAATCATAACAATTTACTTCTTACGATCCTAATGATACCTGATACGTATGCTCAATCTTTTGGCAGCTATCTGGCTCCATATGAATTCCACAAACCCTCGTCACTGCTCAACTCAATAGAGTTAATCATAAACATTCTTCACCATGGAGTTCAGTTTATACCCTACGCATGCAGCTTTTGCCTTCCGGGCTGAACTGCTAAATGTCCATCCACGCTAAACATTGTGTGTGTGGTATTGCAACATGCTGCATATGACTTCCAAACTTCCTAGAGCCTACCGGTTCCTGACCATTTTGAGGTTGCAATCCTTTTGGCAACATCGAAATGGAAGGTGACCAGATTTCCCATAGCCTCAAGTTTTAGTCTGCATTTTCAACCGAGAGAAACATGCACTGCAAAAGGTGCTCATAGTTAGGCTACTCATGCGTCCAGATCCTTTCTAGGTATTAGAAAGGACCCTTTGATTTGCTGACCACCAACCTTTAAAAATACATTGTAACTTTAGAAATGACACAACGAGGAGAAACCAAGGGCAATGCAAACTCCAAATCACTGGGTTGATTTGCAACAATATAGTGTTCGCTTAGGGAACAAAGTTGCATTTAGGAGGACTCACACACCGAAATACTGTTGCTGAAGTGAAAATGTATCTTATATCAAAGTAAAATGCACTCGCTTGTCCGTTTTTCCTGTCGAAACGTTGCGCGTTCTAGCTGAACCTCCCCCTTGTAGCGTTTGGTACCGTCCAATGCTCTTTTTGGTCACTCCAGCATCGGATCTAGAGCACAGCACAACATGTTGAAGACCGTATGTGCCTGGTCACAGAACAAAACTTTAACTTTGGCTCGTCGGATCAGATGGGACTAAAGACCAACATACAGCCATGCTATGGATATAGTTATGAGTCCAGTCTTTGTTGATTTGAAGGTTATTCTTTGATATTGCGATAATAACGAAATATTTGCAGCAAATAAGAGAGAAAAAGACAGACCGAGAAAGCGATCAAAGATGCAGGTCTCTGTGGTGCTGTGTAGCATGATAACTTTCTTTCTTCGCAGTCAAGGTAAGTTGCATTTTAACATGTCATCGCGTCTTTAACACGTCTTCGAATCTTAGACCCACTGTTTAATTTTCTTCTGTGTCGTTTTCTTTCAGCTTTCAATTCTAGTCCATTGCTATGAAATACGCATGCGTTTCATAACAACATAAGTTAATGTTTTGCATAGATTTAGACAGAATAATACGGGGAATAACTTGTTTTTATGTGACATGATGCAGCCCTATCAAAATGCAATCTGAATAATGGATCTCATTGCACAAAGACTGATAGGTCTGTCAATCAGGCATCACAGTAGCCTTTTATAGCCTAACAATGTGACAAAACAAACATGCCTAAGGCAAATACATATGTTTTAGGCCACTAGTGAAATAGTGATATTTCCTGCTTGTTTTTGAATTACCAATAAATAGCCTATTGTAGGCTATTGCAGACTTTTTTTCTGCATCCCTCGCATTGTTTACAGTCTGTCCATGTTTTTGTTTGCGGTTTACACATTGCCACTATGCTATACTTGAGCATGGATGAAATCCTTGGCATGGATCTACTCATCCTCGGCACAGGTTTAATTTAACGCGAGTGTGCACGTCTACAACTCGCCTTCGCTTCCGGACAGCCGCTATTTAAAACTGCAGAAGCTTACACGTGCAATCAGCCGCATACCGATCATATGACTGTGGATGTCTGGATGAGGGACATGTTTATCATGTCTCATATTTAACCTTCTACAGAATATAATGTATTTGCATTTATTAGGATTCCCATTAGCTGCTGCGAAGGCGGCAGCTACTCTTCCTGGGGTCCAAACAGGATTAAAACAATTAGGCCTACATCATAAAAAAAACAATTCATTATACAATACATGTATTACGTTATTACGCTATTAGTACAAATGTACAATATAATGTTTACAATACACCAATATTACTGTGTGTGTGTCACAGTCCACATTGTGCCATGAGGTGTTGTGTGTGTTTCCCATAGTCTGTTATGGTCTTGTGGGTTATGTATGGGTGTCTGAACTGTGTGTTAGGTGTTTAAACAGACAGTTCGGTGCTTTCAACACGTCAATACTTCTCACAAAGACAAGTAGTAATGCAGTCAATCTCTCCTCTACTTTGAGCCAGGAGAGATGTACATGCATGTCATTGATTTTAGCTCTTTGTGTACATTTAAGGGGCAGCCGTGCTGCTCTGTTCTGGGCCAACTGTTTGCCATTCTTTGTGGCACTTGACCATATGACTGGGCAGTAGTCCAGGTCTGATAAAATTAGGGCCTGTAGGACATGTTTTGTTGATTGTGATGTCAAGAAATCAGAGCAGCGCTTTATCACGGACAGACCTCCTCCCAATATGTTTTGACCATGTCAGTTTACAATGTAGGGTTACACCAAGCAGTTTAGACTCCTCAACTTGCTCAATTGCCACATTATCCAGTACAATATTTAGTTAAGGTTTAGGTAGGGCTGTCCCTGACTACAAAACATCTTTGTAGACTGAGAGTCGTCTTTTTCTTTGGACCAATCAATTGGTCAAAATTTTCAACAATGTATTTTTCCATCTAGCCACACCCTATGTGTTTTAATAAATAAATTATATGTACTGAGATTGTCTGATGCTTTAATCATGCTGTTTGATTAAATAATTAAAACATACAAATTACACGAGGGAGCCAGAGATCAAGATGGCCTAACCAGAAGAAAAAAAACTATTCCCGGCTGGCATTCGCAGATTCTGACGTTACTGTGCAGTAATAGACTGCACCAGGGGTTGGCAACCTTTTCCATTTGGAGTGCCAAATCATCTTACCATTTCAACCGATCTGCGTACAAGTTGTGATTTTCATATGCATATTCATGCAAAAGTTTAATTTATAATAGTCTTTGTATTTCAAAATCATTATCATGTGGTTAATCTAAATTCTATCCAAATCTACATGAAAATGATACAAATCTATTGCCATTGCCAACTATGTAAAAATATCCTACATAAAGCCAACAAATATAAACATTGCAGCCTGCAGGTAGAAAATATCCTGATAAGAATACATAGCCTATAAATCACATTGGCTATGCATGGCCTGTCTGCAACGAACTTGAAACATTGTATCAACTATCAACTGTGTCCGGCCCGACCGCGCTAGCAAACTTGCCATGTTGTATGAAATGTTCTGGGCCCTCAGAATTTCCCACGCCAGTGAGCTTGGGACAGACACAGCTGTAGGCTATTTTGCAAGGGATAAGACGTTATCAGGTATTTTATGATGTTTTCATTGGATCAGGGCATTACATTTTTCCCTTTCATGCAGAGGGGTAATCGAAAGTGAGAGAGCTGAACATATTTTTCAAATACATTGAGGAACTATTGTCATTCTCAATGGATTCTAAAAACAGACTTTGTTTACTTGCTGTTTGGAGGTAAAGAAAAAATATTTTGAGAAGTTCCATAGCTCATTAGTCAGGGTGAAATACTATCAGACATTCCCAAATGGGCACATTTATAGGCCTACATTTGCACGCCGGCCAGATTGTCTCTCTCCGGAAGGCTTTCTTTGTGCATCTTAGCCACACTCCCCTTCTTTTAGGACCATGGCATCCCCACGGCCTCCTCAATGGATTAGTCCACTGAGACAGGTGCAAATCAGACTGGTGTCAGCCCTAGGTTTAGTGAATGTTTTGTCCCAAATACAATTATTTTACTTTTGGTCATGTAGTGTATATCCAAAACTATGTGGACACCTGCTTGTCAAACATCTCATTCCAAAATCGTGGGCATGAATATGGAGTTGCTCCCCCTTTTTCTGCTACAACAGCCTTCACTCTTCTGGGAAGGCTTTCCACTAGATGTTGGAACATTGCTGTGGGGACTTGCTTTCATTCAGCTATGAGAATTATTGAGGTTGGGCACTGATATTGAAAAACAGCCCCAGACCATTATTCCTCCTCCACCTAAATTTACAGTTGGCACTATGCATTGGGGCAGGTAGCGTTCTCCTGGCATCCGCCGAACCCAGATTTGTCCGTCATACTGCCAGATGGAGAAGCGTGATTAATCAATCCAGAGAACGCGTTTCCACTGCTCCAGAGTCCAATGGTGGCGAGCTTTACACCACTCCAGCCCACGATTGGCATTGCGCACGGTGATCTTAAGCTTGTGTGCAGGTACTCGGCCAAGGAATTGGGTATTCATGAAGCTGCAGACGAAAAGTTATTGTGCAGACGTTGTTTCCAGAGGCAGTTTGGAACTCGATAGTGAGTGTTGGAACCAAGGACAGACAATTTTTACATGCTACGCGCTTCAGCACTCAGCGGTGCCGTTCTGTGAGCTTGTGTGGCCTACCAATTCGCAGCTGAGATGTTGTTGCTCCTAGACGTTTCCTCTTCACAATAACATCTCTTACAGTTGACCGGGGCAGCTCTAGCAGGGCAGAAATTTGACAAACTGACTTGTTGGAAGGGTGGCATCCTATGACAGTGCCATGTTGAACGTCACTGAGCTCTATGTAGATTGCATGGCTGTGTGCTCGATTTTATACACCTGTCAGCAATGGGTGTGGCTGAAATAGCCAAATCCACTAATTTGAAGGGGTGTCCACATACCTTTGTAAAAATAGAGAAAAGTAAGGGGCCACCACGGCTGCCTTGAAGTATGCCAGACACTACCTGGTTTATATTAGAGAGGAATCCATTAAACAACACCTGCTCTTCTGTTATAGGTAACTCTTGATCCACGACATTGTAGAGGATGTAAAGCCATAACACATGTTTTTCCAGCAGCAGACTATGATTGATAATGTCAAAAGCTGCAATGAAGTCTAATAAAACAGCTTCCACATTCTTCTCATTATCAATTTCTTTCAGGCAATCATCAGTCATTTGTGTAAGTGTGAAAGTGCTGAAAGTCAGTTGTTCATTTGTTTACTATGAAAAAGCATTGTATGTGGTCAAAGACAAATACTATTTTTTTTAAAGTTTACTAAGGGTCGGTAGCAGGGTGATTGGTCAGCTGTTTAATTCAGTAAAAGGTAATGGAATTACTTTTGCTTCCGGGCATTTCCATCGAGAAGGAACCTTGAGCACCAACATATGACATTTTGGGGACCATATCAAATTGGGTGTCAAATGAAAGCTAAGAGTCTATTTTTGGGAAATGAAGGCATAGATACATTTTTCAACCATATTCCATCTTAAAAATTAAGTATAATTAAAGGCTTTGTTTTCTAGATAAACAGATGGAAAAGTGGTCTTAGAAAACATCTACCAGAAAAAGTCCTAAAGGTATCAGAAATACTGTAGTTAATTTGCACAATGTCTCTTGTTCACATTCACTTTTAAATCACCAAAAATGAAATTCGCTAGCTCCTACCTATATATGTATAACTTTATGAGCTGGATTGCCTGTCTTTGCAATTCATTTATTTTCGTCTCGCTCATTAGCATATTTAACAAGCAGTCTCCATGGAAATTCGCTATTAATTGTGCTAATTTCGTTAGCATTCTGGTAGACTCCCAATTGTCTTTTTTGCATTTTTTTGGCGCACCCTTGTGAACTAAGCCGATAGTATCATAAATCCCAGGTTGACAGTATGACGATATGAAGATCTGCATACCGCCCAACCATAATTCCGTTACCAAATTAGTAACGAAATTACAAAAGAATCATTAATATAATTACTACAACTCAATTTGCTACGCTGTGAAGTCATAATAGTCACAAACCACACTGCCTCTGTCCTCCCTTCCACTGGCATACTGTTATGGTCAACTCATAACTGTTTTCTTTCTGTCGTCTGGAGTGTTAAATGTCAGTTTGGACAACCCATCCATCTATCTCAAGTTTTTTATTTTTTTTATTTACCTTTATCTAACTAGGTAAGTCAGTTAAGAACAAATTCTTATTTTCAATGACGGCCTAGGAACAATGGGTTAACTGCCTTGTTCAGGGGCAGAACAATAGATTTTTACCTTGTCAGCTCGGGGATTCGATCTTGCAACCTTTCGGTTACTAGTCTAACTCTCTAACCACACTCTTACCACTGGAGCTCCAGCACTTATTGCCACTAACCCATGAGCCCCCTCTCCATTTACTGTAACCAGAATCCTCTCCCACTGAGCACCGATCAACATCGTATGTCCATGGATGTTGAAAAGTAGTTGATATTTGGTCAGTCCACCCTTTTTGACCATTTTAATTGAAAACAAAAATACCTTCTTAGCAAAGATCAATTTCTCAAGCAAGAATTTTGCCTAGGACTGTCTGGAACTGGTCTGAGTGAGGGGCCTAATTGGACGAGCCTAATGGGAGGGATATGGAACCTGAAAACTAGCTGTTATCATAGACGTATGTTTCACAAGTTAGTACAGTGAGTAGAGCACAGTAGATTGTACTGTACAGTGAGTAGAGCAGAGTACAGTTTGTTGTACTGTACTGAACTATACTCTACTGCAGCGGTCCCCAACCTTTTTTGGGCCACGGACCGGTTTAATGTCAGAAAATATTTTCACGGACCGGCCTTTAAGGTGTGGCGGATAAATACACAAATTAAAATGATACGACCGGCATAAAAACGGGTATTTTTTAAATATAATAATAAACGTGAATCCACTGTGTACTCGTATGCAACTTTATTAGCAGCGTCCTCGTAACATCACACCAACAACATAACATGAGTAACATCCTCTCTGCCCCCTAACACTCTCTGGTCGCTATGGTAACGTTTAAACATGCCTTAAAAATAAGATACAACACAAAAACAAATATAAAGTGCATGAAAAATACAACTCACCATAATGCTAAATCAGTGGGAGCCCTGAGCTTGTTTCTCTGCAACGAGACGGTCCCATCTAGGGGTAATGGGAGACAATGACACCCGAAGTGTGTTGCTTATGTCCACTCTACTCCGTAATTTTGTTTTGGTTGCTGTCACTGCAGAAAATCCCACTTCACACAAATAGGATGTCGGAAATGGCAACAGGGTTTTCAGTGCTGTTGTGGCGATCTCAGGGTATTCTGCCGTGACTTTAATCCAGAACCCCGGCAGAGTTGTTGTCTCGAACATACATACTTTTAAGGCCGCCATCATTTGCGATCTCCAGCAGTTGATCTTCTTGCATAGACATGCTGGATTCACCTGGTTTGTTGACAAATGGGTCGCGGATCCATTCCTTGGCAGTTCGTGGGTCTTTTGTGGTTGGGAAGTAGCGCTCAAACTCTTTTAAAAGCAAAGACAGGTGATCGTGCACCAGCTGGGACAATGAAGGCTCGGGCTCAGTCTCTTCCAAAATCCCCGCGACTGTTTGAAACATGTCAAATATACCTCTGTTCACACGCAGTCCCCACAAATCCAACGTATCACGTGACCGAGACAAGCGTCAAGAGTGAGTCATAGACGGATGTAACAGAGGGAATCCGGTCATTTTTTTAAATAAAACATTGTTCAGACTCAGATAATAAATAAAACGGAAATAATGTAAGTTATTTATTCTTTCTCTGCGGCCCAGTACCAAATGACCCACGGACCGGTACCGGTCCGCGGCCCGGAGGTTGGGGACCGCTGCTCTACTGTACTGAATTCTACTGTACCCTACTGTACTGTACCCTCCTTTGCTGTGCTGTATTGTACTGTGCTCTGCTGCGCATTGATGTCCAAACTTGTGAAACATGAAGAGACTGACATTCATATCCATAATTATGCATTTCTGTGTAGTACAGATCAGGGACGCATGATGTAATTCCATTACCGGGTGTAAATCGACTTCACTTACTGTAGTTCAAAAAACAAAATAGATTATTTCAAACTCAAGGTGCCATGTCATCGCTGACAACCCATTGTTTCTGCAGACATCTTTGAATCTTAATTCTGAGCAGCACTCATATTTGCCATCGCTTCAATCTAAGCCTACAGTAGTGTTTCCCAAACTGTGTCCTCGTGACCCTAAGGGATGCACATTTGTTTTTGCCCTAGCACTACACAAATAATCAACTAATCATCAAGCTTTGATAATTTGAATAACAATGCTTTTCTTTCATAATTTGGTCAGCTATGCATAGATGTGAGAGTTTGTTGGCATGTCATGCCTAAATTTGCTAATCTTGCCAATGAAAAAGTCATTAAAGTAGTTAGAAATTTTACAGGGTTTTGTGATGATCAGCCTCAATGGTTGGAGCTTAGTTTGCTTTTTCCCCCAAATTTCATTTAAGGTGCTCCAAAGTTTTTACTATCATTCTTTATATAATTTATCTTTGTTTTAATAGTACACTTTTTTTTGGTCCAGTTTAGTCACATGATTTCTCAATTTATAGTACGTATGCCAAATCGGCTGTGCAGCCCCTATCAACCATACCCTTTTTTTTATTCTTCATCTATCCACAGGGATTTAGCAGTTTTTACAATAATTTTGTTAATGGGTGCATGCTTATTAGTCAATGGAAGAAGTGTCAAGGGTGGCGTTTTGTCCTCTTCATACACAACAGACCAGTAAATATTCTTTAAACCTTGAACATAGGAATCACTACAGAACCTTTAGTATGATATCTTATACACTATTTTTGGCCCAGCTTTTGGAACTTTGGTTTTCCTAGATATAGCTACTATATTATGATCACTACATCCGATGGGTGTGGATACTGCTTTAGAGCAGATTTCTGCAGCATTAGTAAAGATGTGATCAATACATGTGGATGATATCATTCCTGTGCTGTTTGTAAGTACCCTAGTAGGTTGACAGGTAGCAGGCACTGGTTACAGTTCAAAGCTTTTTCTTGGGTGGGCAGCTTGTTGAAAGCCAGTCAATATTTAGGTCACCCAGAAAGTATACCTCTCTGTTGATATCACATGCATTATCAAGCATTTTACACCTATTATCCAGATACTGACTGTTAGCACTAGGTGGTCTATAGCAGCTTCCCACAAGAATGGGCTTTAGGTGAGGCAGGTGAACCTGTAGCCATATTACTTCAACAGCATTTGACACTAGATCATCTCTAAGCGTTACTAGAATATGACTGAATATATATTTGTGTGTATATACAGTGGTTCTTCCTTTAAAAGTTATGAGCTTATGCTCCGACCGTTTGTGGTAGATGGTGGCATTCTGTAATTGCACCACACTATCACAAGGGGGAGTTAGAACGCGGTAGTCTAAACTACCGCGTTCTTTTCAGTCTGAGAGTCTCTCCTCTGGCAATAGAGTCCTGCACTAGGCAACAACAACAAAAACTGACGGTGGTCCTGGAGTTAAGAGAGAACTTGGGTCAATACAATGGGGGAATTACACTTGACATGTGGACTGACGATTTTCCCAAAAATAGGCATGGTGGTATTTTGGTTTCTCTCCCTCTAAAAACAGAAAAAAATCATTCGAAATAACCAACTGGCTTTATTTAAAAATTTGTAAGATTGTCTCACCCTATGTTCAAGAATGGCCCTTTTCCCTTTATTCAGATTACAATTGCTCACTTTCGGTTATCTCCAAAATATTGTTATTTTTTTTAAACTAGCCATAGAAAGTTGGTTGCAATTTCAGTAAAAAAAATTAAAGTAAGGAACTTGTCTGTCGGCTCTGTATTAGAGACCAAAATTGGTTGAAGAAAATTGTGATGAATAAAAATATATACCAGCGTCTCTTGCGTGAGTCATTTTCCTTTCATAATGCATCCTTATTTCCAAAGCGGTTTTATTATTAACCTTGCATTATAATTATATAAAAGCTTCTTAGGTATTCTCACAGACCAGATTTGCCCTAATGAAAAATTCCCCTTAGATATTAATTTAGAATCCTCCAATCCTCTAAATTGTATTATTGGCAGAGAGTCACGTCATTGGCGGAGAGTCATGCGGCATTGGCAGAGTTGAAGAGGGCGAGGAACGAGATGGAGTCACAATCCATGCCAGACAAACATGCAGATGTTTATTTCAACTACATTTTAGTTGCAACAAGTTCGATCGGGTTTAAATCAGGAGACCTGCATGAAGAGATTTTTCTCTTCTTCTAGATATAGTGTAGGCCTACCGTAGGCGACATGAGTCTCACTAGTGTTGAGTAATTTGCTGTTCAAAGTGTTGTAGGTTTTTTATTTAACCTTTATTTTACTGCATAAAGGTCTACTTACTCTGCTGGCATCTTGATCCAGTTCATGCCCTCATTTTCAATGCAAACCATAACAAATTACTATGGGAATAAATGGAAGAGGCTAGTGGCAGGGGGAAAAGTAAGGGACTTCTCTGTCAGTCCTGGAGGCCTTTTGAAAACATGTTTTCACAAGGGCTATTAGCAGGACAATAGACACGATGTGGTCCCAAAAACACCTCTCTGACATAGGGTCCAGCATATCTCTTGATGTCACTGAATGTCTCGCCAGCTCTGATCCATGCCTCTGTCTGCTGTACACAAGTTCTTTGTTTGTCAGACGAATCATTGGGTTGAAACTACAGAATAGTACAAAACAAGAGAACACACATGGTTAATGTATTTAATGAAGCTGCCAGTTGAGGACTTGTGAGCCATCTGTTTCTCAAACTAGACACTCTAATGTACTTGTCATCTTTCCCAGTTGTGCACCGGGGCCTCCCACTCCTCTTTCTATTCTGGTTAGAGACAGTTTGTGCTCTAACCAGGGAGTAGTACACAGCGTTGTATGAGATCTTCAGTTTCTTGGCAATTTCTTTCATGGAATAGCCATCGTTTCTCAGAACAAGAATAGACTGACGAGGTTCAGAAGAAAGTTCTTTGTTTCTGGCCATTTTGAGCCTGTAATTTAACCCACAAATGGTGATGCTCCAGATACTCAACTAGTCTAAAGAAGGCCAGTTTTATTACTTCTTTAATCAGGACAACAGTTTTAAGCTGTGCTAACATAATTGCAAAAGGGTTTTCTAATGATCAATTAGCCTTTTAAAATGATAAACTTGGATACAACGTGCCATTGGAACACAGGAGTGATGGTTGCTGATAATGGGCCTCTGTACGCCTATGTAGATATTCCATTAAAAGTCAGCCGTTTCCAGATACAATAGTCATTTACTACTTTAACAATGTCTACACTGTATTTCTGATCAATTTAATGTTATTTTAAATGGGCAAAAATTAGTTTTTCTTTCAAAAACAAGGACATTTCTAAGTGACCTGAAACTTTGAAGTCAGAAGTTTACATACACCTTAGCCAAATACATTTAAACTCAGTTTTTCACAATTCCTGACATGTATTTCTTTCCTCACATTCCCAGTTGGTCAGAAGTTTACATACACTCAATTAGTATTTGGTAGCATTGCCTTTAAATTGTTTAACTTGGGTCAAATGTTTCAGGTAGCCTTCCACACACTTCCCACAATAATTTGGGGGAATTTTGGCCCATTCCTCCTGACTGAGCTGGTGTAACTGAGTCAGGTTTGTAGGCCTACCTTGCTCACACATGCTTTTTCAGTTCTGCCCACACATTTTCTATAGGATTGAGGTCAGGGCTTTGTGATGGCCACTCCAATACCTTGACTTTGTTGTCCTTAAGCCATTTTGCCACAACTTTGGAAGTATGCTTGAGGTCATTGTCCATTAGAAAGACCCATTTGCGACCAAGCTTTAACTTCCTGACTGATGTCTTGACATGCTGCTTCAATATATCCACATGATTTTCAATTCCTCATAACGCAATCTATTTTGTGAAGTGCACCAGTCCCTCCTGCAGCAAAGCACCCCCACAACATGATGCTGCCACCCCTGTGCTTCACGGTTGGGATGGTGTTCTTCGGCTTGCAAGCCTCCCTCTTTATCCTCCAAACATAACGATGGTCATTATGGCCAAACAGTTATATTTTTGTTTCATCAGACCAGAGGACATTTCTCCAAAAAGTGCGATATTTGTCCACATGTGCAGTTGCAAACCGTAGTCTGGCTTGTTTATGTCGGTTTTGGAGCAGTGGCTTCTTCCTTGCTGAGCGGCCTTTCAGGTTATGTCGATATAGGAGTCATTTTACTGTGGATATCGATACTTTTGTACCCATTTCCTCCAGCATCTTCACAAGGTCCTTTGCTGCTGTTCTGGGATTGATTTGCACTTTTCACACCAAAGTACCTTCATCTCTAAATCAAATCAAATCAAATGTTTTTATATAGCCCTTCTTACATCAGCTGATATCTCAAAGTGCTGTACAGAAACCCAGCCTAAAACCCCAAACAGCAAGCAATGCAGGTGTAGAAGCACGGTGGCTAGGAAAAACTCCCTAGAAAGGCCAAAACCTAGGAAGAAAACTAGAGAGGAACCAGGCTTTGAGAGGTGGCCAGTCCTCTTCTGGCTGTGCCGGGTGGAGATTATAACAGAACAGGCCAAGATGTTCAAATGTTCATAAATGACCAGCATGGTCAAATAATAATAATCACAGTAGTTGTCGAGGGTGCAACAAGTCAGCACCCTCGACAACAAGTCAGCATCTCTAGGAGACAGAACACGTCTCCTTCCTGAACGGTATGACGGCTGTGTGGTCCCATGGGTCAAAATCTAAAGTAACAGTCAGTATCTGGTTTGGCCAAACAGCTGCATTAACCTCTTGACGTTACCCTAGGATAGGGGGCGCCACAGCGCATTTTGGAAAAAATTCGTGCCCATTTTCAACGGCCTACTAATCAGACTCAGAAGCTAGGATATGCATATAATTAATACCTGTGGATAGAAAACACCCTAAAGTTTCTAAAACTGTTTCAATGGTGTCTGTGAGTATAACAGAACTCATATGGCAGTCAAAACCCCGAGACCGATTGAACCAGGAAGTGGAATTCTGAATTGTGGACTCAACTTCACGTCGTCGCCTATAATTCACACCGTGAGATATCGTTTATTGAGCACTTCCTATTGCTTCCACAAGATGTCGCCAGTCTTTACAAAGTGTTTTGATCCTTCTACTGTCGAAACTCAGTGAATGAGACGCGTTGGAAATTGGTCACAGCGGGAGGGCCATCACCATTATGACGTCGGCGGCCCTGTCTACCCCCACCTTTGGAAACGTTTTGAAACACATTGAAATCGTCCCCCTCGAATCTTATTGGCTCTCTTGTTGAAACAGGCTCTGAAGATTTATGTTATACAAAGTTTGACATGTTTGAACGAACCTAAATGTGAAAAAAAAATATTATTTCGAAACCACTGTGGCGCGCAAGGCAGATTAGTTGGATACGCCCTTCGGACGCACTAACATCAGCAAGCTAATGGAACATAAAGGATGGACTTTTTCGACCGAAAATACATCTGTTGTGGACCTGGGATTCCTGGAAGTGCTTTCTGATGAAGACAACTAAAGGTAAGGGATTATTGACAATATTATACAACATTAGATGTGATATGCGATTGTTCCAAGATGGCGCCGAGCTGTATTTACTAGCTCATTTTCTGAGTATCGCATCCCCTTTTATCGCTAAGTGTGATTACCCAGTAAAGTTATTTTAAAATCTGGTATGACAGGTGCTTTCAAGAGATATTCATCTATAAATCTTAGAATGACAATATTACATTTTAAACATGTTTTCGAATAGTAATTCAGTAAATTGTAGCACTGTTTCATCGGATGCTTTTGACGGGAAAATAGTTAGTCAACGTCAGACGCCGATGTAAAATGCTGTTTTCATATATAAATATGAACTTTATTGAACAAAAGAATGCATGCATTGTGTAACATGATGTCCTAGGTGTGTCATCTGATGAAGTTTGTAAAAGGTTAGTGCTGCATTTAGCTGTTTTTTGGTTATTTGTGATGCATGTGTTTGGTCGGAAAATGGCTATGTGGCTGCTTTTTACGATGGACTCCTCTAACATAATCTAATGATTTGCTTTTCCTGTTAAACCTTTTTGAAATCGGACGACGTGGGTCGATTCAGGAGAGGTGTATCTATAAAACGAAAAAAAATAAAAAGTAATTCTTTTTTTTCTAATTATTAAATTTTGTTATGCTAATGGCGATATGATTTTTCGCTGGATTTTGATCCCGCTGACGGGATGAGACGCTGAAGAGGTTTTAAGTACTGTAGTGCATCTCCTCCTCATGGACTGACCAGATTTGCCAGTTCTTGCTGTGAGATGTTACCCCACTCTCCCACCAAGGCACCTGCAAGTTCTCGGACATTTCTGGGGGGAATGGCCCTAGCCCTCACCCTCTGATCCAACAGGTCCCAGGCGTTCTCAATGGGATTGAGATCCCGGCTCTTCGCTGGAAATGGCAGAACACTGACATTCCTGTCTTGCACGCACAGAACGAGCAGTATGGCTGGTGGCATTCTCATGCTGGAGGGTCATGTCAGGATGAGCCTGCAGGAAGGGTACCACATAAGGGAGGAGGATGTCTCCCCTGTAACGCACAGCGTTGAGATTGCCTGCAATGACAACCATCTCAGTCCGATGATGCTGTGACACACCGCCCCAGACCATGACGGACCCTCCACCTTCAAATTGATCCCACTCCAGAGTACAGGCTTCTGTGTAATGCTCATTTCTTCGACGATAAACGCAAATCCGACCATCACCCCCGGTGAGACAAAACCGCGACTCGTCAGTGAAGAGCACTTTTTTGCCAGTCCTGTCTTTTCCAGCGACAGTGGGTTTGTGCCCATAGGCAACGTTGTTGCCTGTGATGTCTGGTGAGGACCTGCCTTACAACAGGCCTACAAGCCCTCAGTCCAGCCTCTCTCCACCTATTGCGGACAGTCTGAGCACTGATGGAGGGATTGTGTGTTCCTGGTGTAACTTGGGCAGTTGTTGTTGCCATCCTGTACCTGATGTTCGGATGTACCGATCCTGTACAGGTGTTTGTTACACGTGGTCTGCCACTGCGAGGATGATCAGCTGTCCATCCTGTCTCCCTGTAGCGCTGTCTTAGGCCTCTCACAGTACGGACATTGACATTTATTGCCCTGGCCACATCTGCAGTCCTCATGCCTCCTTGCAGCATGCCAAAGGCATGTTCACGCAGATGAGCAGGGACCCTAGGCATCTTTCTTTTGGTGTTTTTCAGAGTCAGTAGAAAGGCCTCTTTAGTGTCCATAACTGTGACCTTAATTGCCTACCTGTCTGTAAGCTGTTAGTGTCTTAACGACCGTTCCACAGGTTCATGTTCATTAATTGTTTATGGTTCGTCGAACAAGCATGGGAAACAGTGTTTAAACCCTTTACAATGAAGATCTGTGAAGTTATTTAGATTTTTATGAATTATCTTTGAAAGACAGGCTCCTGAAAAAGGGACGTTTCTTTTTTTGCTGAGTTTATATATCACCTCCTCCATTGACATTCCTGTCTTTTCTGTAGATGTTATAAACATATATTGCTACCACTGTATCATTAAATGAATTATCTAAGTGAATTTCACAGATGGCCGGTATATGAATGTAATCTGAACAAGTTATACATTTCAGGAGCCTTGTTTCTCAGTCGATTTATGTTAACCTCTTGGGGCTATGTGGGACGCTAGCGTGCCACCCGTGGTGCACCCTATCAACAGCAGGTGCATTTCAAGAGCGGCAAATTTGAAACCAAATAAATGTCAAAATTCAAATTTTTCAAACATACAACTATCTTACACCCTTTGAAAGATAAACTTCTCCTTAATCTGTCCGATTTCAAAAAGGTTTTACGGCGAAAGCATAAAGTTAGATTATGTTAGGAGAGTACATTGACAATAGCTGTGTGTAATATTTTGTCAATTCAAAGACAGGCGTCACCAAAACCATAAAACCAGCTAAAATGATGCACTAACCTTTGACAATCTCCATCAGATGACACTCCTAGGACATTATGTTAGACAATACATGCATTTTTAGTTCTATCAAGTTCATATTTATATCCAAAAACAGCGTTTTACTATGGCGTTGATGTTCAGGAAATCGTTTCCCTCCAATAACCGGCAGTCAAGTCAGCACAACAAATGAAATAATTAATATTAGAAAACATTGGTAAAATATTATATTGTCATTTAAAGAATTATTATAGATTTACCTCTCTTGAACGCAATTGACTTGCCAGATTTAAAAATAACCTTACTGGGAAATCACACTTTGCAATAATCTGAGCACTGCGCCCAGAAAAATACGCTTTGCGATACAGACAAGCGGCCATGTTGGAGAGATTTAAAATCGAAAATACTATGTAAATAATCCATTACCTTTGATTCTCTTCATCAGATGTCACTTCCAGGAATCCCAGGTCCATAACGAATGTAGTTTTGTTCAAAAAAGCTCATCATTTATGTCCAAAAAGCTCCGTGTTGTTAGCACATGATCTAAGCCCGCCGGACTTCACTTCATGAACGAGGGGAAAAAATATATTTACGTTCGTTCAAACATGTCAAACGTTGTATAGCATAAATCATTAGTGCCTTTTTTAACCAGAACATGAATAATATTCAAGGTGGACGAATGCATTCTCTTTTAACCTCTCTAGGCTAGGCGGGACGAATTCGTCCCACCTACGTAACAGCCACTGCTATCCTGTGGCGCGATTTTCAAAACCTTAAAAATCCTATTACTTCAATTTCTCAAACATATGACTATTTTACAGCCATTTAAAGACAAGACTCTCGTTAATCTAACCACACTGTCCGATTTCAAAAAGGCTTTACAACGAAAGCAAAACATTAGATTATGTCAGCAGAGTACCAAGCCAGAAATAATCAGACACCCATTTTTCAAGCCAGCATATAATGTCACCAAAACCCAGAAGACAGCTAAATGCAGCACTCACCTTTGATGATCTTCATCAGATGACAACCCTAGGACATTATGTTATACAATACATGCATGTTTTGTTCAATCAAGTTCATATTTATATCAAAAACCAGCTTTTTACATTAGCATGTGACGTTCAGAACTAGCATACCCCCCGCAAACTTCCGGGGAATTCGCTAACATTTTACTAAATTACTCACGATAAACGTTCACAAAAAGCATAACAATCATTTTAAGAATTATAGATACAGACCTCCTCTATGCACTCGATATGTCCGATTTTAAAATAGCTTTTTGGTGAAAGCACATTTTGCAATATTCTAAGTACATAGCCCAGGCATCACGGGCTCGCTATTTAGACACCCGGCAAGTTTAGCACTCACCATAATCATATTTACTATTATAAAAGTTTGATTACCTTTTGTTGTCTTCGTCAGAATACACACCCAGGACTGCTACTTCAATAACAAATGTTGGTTTGGTCCAAAATAATCCATCGTTATATCCGAATAGCGGCGTTTTGTTCGTGCGTTCCAGACACTATCCGAAATAGTAAAGAAGTGTCGCGCGCATGGCGCAATTCGTGACAATAAAATTCTAAGTATTCCATTACCGTACTTCGAAGCATGTCAACCGCTGTTTAAAATCAATTTTTACGACATTTTTCTCGTAGAAAAGCGATAATATTCCGACAGGGAATCTCCTTTTCGGCAAACAGAGGAAAAAATCCCAAAGGCGGGGGCGGTCGGGGTCACGCGCAGAAGCCAGTGTCCCTTGATCGGCCACTTGAGAAAGGCGATAATGTGTTTCAGCCTGGGGCTGGAATGACGACATTCTGTTTTTTCCCGGGCTCTGAGCGCCTATGGACGACGTGGGAAGTGTCACGTTAGAGCAGAGATCCTTAGTAAATGATAGAGATGGAAAACAAGTTCAAGAAATGGTCAGACAGGCCACTTCCTGTAAAGGAATCTCTCAGGTTTTGACCTGCCATTTGAGTTCTGTTATACTCACAGACACCATTCAAACAGTTTTAGAAAATTTAGGGTGTTTTCTATCCATATGTAATAAGTATATGCATATTCTAGTTACTGGGTAGGAGTGGTAACCAGATTAAATCGGGTATGTTTTTTATCCAGCCGTGTCAATACTGCCCCCTATCCTAAACAGGTTAAAACGTATTGGAACGAGGGTACCCAACATGACCTCGCGCGCCAGAGTCTAATCGGCCATCACCGTTCCAAGGCTCTTGTTCGGTCAGATCTCACAGTGGAAGACTCAAAACACTTTGTAAAGGCTGGTGACATCTAGTGGAAGCAATAGGAAGTGCCAAAAGATTAATAAGCCCCTGTGTGTTTCAATGGCATAGGCTTAAAGGTAATTCAACACATCAGGTATCCACTTCCTGTCAGAAAATGTCTCAGGGTTTTGCCTGCCAAATGAGTTCTGTTATACTCACAGACACCCTTCAAACAGTTTTAGAAACTTTAGGGTGTTTTCTATCCATGTATAATAAGTATATGCATATTCTAGTTACTGGGTAGGATTAGTAACCAGATTAAATCGGGTACGTTTTTTTATCCAGCCGTGAAAATACTGCCCCCTAGCCCCAACAGGTTAATGTTGGCTATTTTTAGCCCTTTTCTGGGTTGCTTTTTTGTTTCTGGGTAACAATTAAGTGCCTTGCTGTGATTGTTAGCATTTTTAGGCTACACCCCCACCCCCTGTCAGACAACCAGGAAGATGTCATTTTTTTCTTATCCAAGTTTCCACTAACACCTTAGTTTACAACATGTCAGAACAGCCGCCTTGCCGGCTGGAATGTGTGAGGACCTCACCGACACGCCGGGAACACCTTTTAAAAGAAACACTAGGCTATGGCAGGCGTCTCTCTGTCTCTTTGTTGCTCTCTCTCCTTGTCTCTCGCTCTCCCTGTCTCTCTCTTTCTCGTACACACACACACACAAGCAGTTGCCTGCAGTGTATCGTTCTGCTGACATTAATCGATTAATCTGACAAAATGGCAAAAAATGTGCCTCTACAACTGTTGCTAATGTTGTGCTCTGATTTGTGACCTGGCAGTAATTGTGACAAAATTCTAAATGTCAGCGGTTGACTGACTCCCAAATGCCAACCAGATAAGATTCGATATCTCTCTGTAAACAAAGGCCCCTTGGATGAGCCTGCTCCTATTTATAGTGAAGTCTGCTGTTCTTTCAGAGTGAAGTTGTCAACGTCAACTGTGGTATCTTTGGGTAGGGAGGTCTCAGGTCATGCTTTGCTTGATTATTGACTCTATCATAAAATTATGAAATCTATGAGCCCCATATCTTGTAACTCATTTACAGACATTGTATCTGTTGTATCCGTGTGTGTATGATAAACACGTCTATTGTTCTTGACATTTCCATGGCTATAAGTAGGCCTAGTGAGTGCACATTTAAAAAAAAATGTTTCTTAGCATTTTTGTATTAGTGTTATTTGTAGTTTTTACCCCTTTTTTCTAACCAATTTTGTGATACCCAATTGGTAGTTACAGTCTTGTCCCATCGCTGCAACTCCCATACGGTCTCGGAGAGGCGAAGGTCGAGAGCCATGCGTCCAGCCAAGCACTGCTTCTTGACACACTGCTCACTTAACCCGGGAAGCCAGCCGCACCAATGTGTCGGAGGAAATACCGTACAGCTGGCGACCGAAGTTGGCTAGCAGGCGCCCGGCCCGCCTCAAGGAGTCGATGGGACAAGGAAATCCTGGCCAGCCAAACCCTCCCCTGACCCGAACGACGCTGGGCCAATTGTGCGCTGCCTCATGGGTCCCCTGGTCACGGGCAGCTGTGACATAGTCTGGGATCGAGCCCTGGTCTGTAGTGACGCCTCAACAACTGCTGCATTACTCGGGAGGGTTTCTTTGCATTTCAGATTGCACTTCATTCCCCCTGTGAATCACAGTGATGATGTGGTGATGTATCACAAAGCTCCGTCATGCTAAGCACTGTATTATGGATAACAAATTGAACTAAGTTCAGTTCTCTAACCAACATTGTCCTGGGTAGATGTCTTGGCAAATCTAATCAAATTGTATTGGTCACATACACATAATTAGCAGATGTTATAGCAGGTGTAGTGATCTGCTTTTGTTCCTAGCTCCAACAGTGCTGTAATATCTACAGTACACAACAATACACACAAATCTAAAAAGTAAAAGAATGGAATTAAGTAATATAGAAATATTAAGATAAGCAAAGTCAGAATTGGTAGTATAAATACACCGTGCGGTCGGAAAGTATTCAGACCCCTTGATGTTTACCACATTTGTTAGGTTACAGCCTTATTTTAAAATTGATTAAATTCTTCCTTATCAATCTACACGCAATACCCCATAATGACAAAGCAAAAACAGGTTTTTAGAATTTTTTGCAAATGTATGACAAATAGAAAATGGAATTATCACATTTGCATAAGTATTCAGACCCTTTACTCAGTACTTTGTTGGCAGCGATTACAGCCTCAAGTCTTTTTGGGTATGACACTACAATCTTGGCACACCTGTATTGGGAGTTTCTGCCATTTCTTCTCTTGGATGGGGAGCGTCGCTGCACAGCTATTTTCTGGTCTCTCTCTTCAAGTCCGGGCTCTGGCTGGGCCTCTCAAGGTAATTCAGAGACTTGTCCCGAAGCCACTCCTCCGTTGTCTTGACTGTGTGCTTAGGGTTGTTGTCCTGTTTGAAGGTGAACCCTCACCCCAGTCTGGGGTCCTGAGCCCTCTGGAGCAGGTTTTCATCAAGGATATCTCTGTACATCTTTCCCTCGATCCTGACTAGTCTCCCAGTCCCTGCCAATGGAAAAACATCTGATGCTGCCACCATCAATGCTTCACCGTAGGGATGGTGCCAGGTTTCCTTCAGATGTGACGCTTGGCATTCAGGCCAAGGAGTTGAATCTTGATTTCATCAGACCAGAGAATCTTGTTTCTTATGGTCTGAGAGTCTTTTAGGTGCATTTTGGCAAACTCCAAGCAAGCTGTCATGTGCATTTTTACTGAAGAGTGGCTTCAGTATCCACCACTCTACCATAACGGCCTGATTTGTGGAGTGCTGCACAGATGGTTGTCCTTCAGGAAGGTTCTCCCATCTCCACAGAGGAACTCTGGAGGTCTGTCAGTGACCATCTGTTTCTTGGTCACCTCCCTGACCAAGGCCCTTCTCCCCTGATTGCTCAATTTGGCCGGGTTGCCAGCTCTACGAAGAGTGTTGGTGGTTCCAAACTTCTTCCATTTAAGAATGGAGGCTGCTGTGTTCTTGGGGACCTTCAATGCTGCAGACATTTTTTGTCACCCTTCCCCAGATCTATGTCTCGACACAATCCTGTCTCGGAAATCTACAGACAATTCCTTGGTTTTTGCTCTGACATGCACTGTCAACTCTGGGACCTTATATAGACAGGTGTGTGCCTTTCCAAATCATGTCCAATCAATTGAATTTACCACAGGTGGACTCCAGTCAAGTTGTAGAAACATCTCAAGGATGATCAATGGAAACAGAATGCACCTGAGCCTTAAATAAGGCATTTAAAAAAAAATATATATACACATTTACAAACATGTCTAAACCTGTTTTCGCTTTGTCATTATGAGGTATTGTTTAAATTGATTAAAAAAATAATAATGCAATCTATTTCAGAATAAGGCTGTAACGTAACAAAATGTGAAAAAAGTCAAGTGGTCTGAATACTTTCCAAATGCGCTGTATATATGTATGATGGAATATATAGACAATATGGGCGGTATATGGATAAAATATGTAGTATAGCTGAAGAATATGTAGGGTAGAATATATGTTCAGCAATAGTTAAATAGGATAGGCCTAGACTCGAATACAGTATATACATATGAAGTGGGTAGGACCGAGGTTAATTAATCCTCTCTCTGTGTATCAAGTCTTCCTCAGTCTGGATTGGTCTATTGTCTCAGGAGGCCAATTGATATGAAAAGTTATCTATCGATGCAACAATTTACTCTGCCATATTTTTGTTAGTAATTAGATGATGGAAGTGGAGGAAGAGTGAATGTGTTAGGGGAGAGGACGATTAAGGTTCGGAGAGAGGAAAGGGGGGGGGAGATTGCAAAAGAAGACTGAAGAGATGAGATGGCAGGAAAGGAATAATCAAGCAGTTGGAATAAATAGTGTGAGAGGAGAGCAGTTAGAGAAATGTTAGGCTGCCTGACTCTGGTTCTGATCAGTCAGCTGGACCTTTTCATTATGTCTGCTCTCCTCAACCCCTGTGTCCCGTGTGTGTGTCTGCGCGTCTGATTACTCCCTTGCCACTGTCACCCCTGGCCTGTAACAGATAAACACCACAGCTCAAAGTCATGCCAGGTCTTTGATAACAGGTTTGTTAGAATTTCAGGTGTACTGGGTTTGAAAATAGCAGTTAAGCCGCAATGGAGTCAAAATTTGCATGCGAGCGTCAATACACTGCATAGCGTATGCCAACTTAATTGTCATGAGAATCTATAATAAACAGTTGTATTTGTCATGTTCACTGTGCAGCCTTTGTGTGTTCCTTTTGACTCACCTTGTATGTCCTATGGGAGCCACTGTACCTGCCTCCTGTTATGTTGGCTCATGAATGTGAGGAGAGTTGTTTGTAGCTGATACACCCTAGCAGTTTATAAAGAATTTAGCTAGTCTCGTTCTTTCTACATAACAGTATTCTCCCTTGAAAGCAGTATCTCGAGTTTCCCAGCCGTAGCCTGCCTAGGCTATATGCCTGTGCTCGAAATCAACAAAGGTAAGCATAAAGTTATTGTTTTCAAATATGTATTATTGGCACTGGCAGCTAAACTTATCAACACTAAATAGACACTTAACTGTACATGTCACAATTCCAGACATAACAATGCACAAACAGCCTATTTATTGACAATTTATCTTCTCACTTTATCAGCTTTGCTTTGCGTAGATGCGAGAAAGAAATTGCTTTCTGATTTGAAATGCATGCCGGAGTTGATGGCCTTGACGCTTGCGGCCCGTCTGTTTTCTCTCGTTCACTACCGTGCATTCTAATTCCAGCATGTTCATGCGCGTAAAAAACAGACGCTTTTCGTTTTATCTGGGCTTTAAGCTTATTGAAGAGCAATGATACTATCAAGAGCAGTGTGCTGGTTTCTTATTTTTTTCTCAATTTATTCAACTGTTACCATGCACCTGCAAAGGAGATAGATGTGCGAGTGCCTTTTGAATTTTGGCTTTAGGCTACATCCCATATCGGACTGGACCAGGTTTCCCCAAATGCATCTTAAGGCTAATAAGTTCATTGTTAGAACCTTCGTAGGATCATCATTTAATCTGTTTCCCAAAACCATAGTTACTAAAGTTGCACATGAAAATGCTTGTTATTTACCGACTTCCTCAGACTACTCGTAGAACAGCTAAGTGCGTCGTTAGATGTGTTTTTTCCCTACTTCATCACTTTATAAATAGAAGATCTCCGCTAAATATAGAATCAAGATGTTCATCTGTCTCTCTGTGACCACCGATAACTTCACAATGAAGTTGACACCAAATACAAAATTGTTAATGTCTTTGCAATTGTTACAAACAATCGAAGGATGAAAAGATGCTTCAAATAAACATCGAGATGACTGCATTCAAATATATACAATACCGTTCAAAGGTTTGAGGTCACTTAGAATTTCTTGTTTATGAAAGAAAAGCATTTTTTTTGTCCATTAAAATAACATCAAATTGATCAGAAATACAGTGTAGACATTGTTAATATTGTAGCTGGAAACTGAAGATTTTTTATGGAATATCTACATAGACGTACAGAGGCCCATTATCAGCAACCAACACTCCTGTGTTCCAATGGCACGTTGTGTTAGCTAATCCAAGTTTATCATTTTAAAAGGCTAAATGATCATTGGAAAACCCTTTTGCAATAATGTTAACACAGCCAAAAACTGTTGTTCTGATTAAAGCAGCAATAAAACTGAGCTTCTTTAGACAAGTTGAGTATCTGGAGCATCAGCATTTGTGGGTTCGATTACAGGCTCAAAATGGCCAGAAACAAAGAACTTTCTTCTGAAACTCTTCAGTCTATTCGTGTTCTGAGAAATTAAGGCTATTCCATGTGAGAAATTGCCAAAAAACTGAAGATCTCGTACAACGCTGTGTACTACTCCCTTCACAGCGCAAACTGGCTCCTACCAAAATAGAAAGAGGAGTGGGAGGCCCCGGTGCACAACTGAGCAAGAGGACTAAGTGAAGAAGCGACTCCGGGATGCTGGCCTTATAGGCAGAGTTGCAAAGAAAAAGCCATATCTCAGACTGGACAATACAAATAAAAGATTAAGAATGGGCAAAAGAACACAGACACTGGACAGAGGAACTCTGCCTAGAAGGCCAGCATCCCGGATCGCCTCTTCACTGTTGACGTTGAGACTGGTGTTTTGCGGGTACTATTTAATGAAGGTGCCAGTTGAGGAATTGTGAGGCATCTGTTTCTCAAACTAGACACTAATGTACAGTTGAAGTCAGAAGTTTACATACACCTTAGCCAAATACAGATAAAATCAGTTTTTCACAATTCCTGACATTTAATCCTAGTAAAAATTCCCTGTCTTAGGTCAGTTAGGATCACCACTTTATTTTAATGTGAAATGTCAGAATAATAGTAGAATGATTTATTTCAGCTTTTATTTCTTTCATCACATTCCCAGTGGGTAGGAAGATTACATACACATTCTGAAGGCCCTAAAGATCGATGTTTTACAACGTTTGACATGTTTGAACGAATGTTAATTTATTTATTTTTTTACTTTTCTTCGTGACATTTTTGCCGTGCTTCCTACATTTGGAGCAGCTGAACTGAACGCGCGAACAACATGGAGTTATTTGGACATAAATTATGGAGTTTATCGAACAAAACAACATTTGTTGTGGACCTCGGATTCCTGGAAATGCCTTCTGATGAAGATCAGCAAAGGTAAGTGAATATTTCTAATGCTATTTAGGATTTTAGATGACTCCAAAATGGCGGCTATCTGTATGGCGAAGTGTGTATTTTTCTGAGCACAGTACTCAGATTATTGCAAAGATTATTGCCTTCCCAGTAAAGTTCTTTTGAAATCTTTCACAGCGTTAGCATAAAGGACATGTTCAGCTATAATTATTTGAATGACAGTTTAATATTTTATCAACGTTTGACGAGTATTTTTGTAAATTGTAGTGCTGATTCACCGAGGGAAAATATATTCTGAACGTCACGCGCCAATGTAAAATGCTGTTTTTAGATATAAATATGAACTTTATCGAGCAAAAAATGCATGTATTGTGTAACATGATGTCCTAGGAGTGTCATCTGATGAAGATCATCAAAGGTTAGTGCTGCATTTAGCTGTGCTGCATTTAGCTTTCTGTGACATATATGCAGGATTGGAAAATGGCTGCGTGGTTATTTTTGTCTATGTACTCCTAACATAATCTAATGTTTTGTTTTCGCTGTAAAGTATTTTTGAAATCGGACAACGTGGTTCGATTCAGGCGAAGTGTGTCTATAAAATGGTGTAAAATAGTCCTATGTTTGAGAAAATTGAAATTATTAGATTTGTGGTTTTGAATCTGGCGCTCTGATTTTTCACTGGCTATTGTCAAACTCAATCCCGCTAATGGGATCGGGTTGTCGTAAGAAGTTAACCAAAAATGTGTGGAGTGGTTGAAAAACAAGTTAATGACTCCAACCTAAGTGTATATAACCTTCCGACTTCAACTGCACTTGTTCTCTTGCTCAGTTGTGCACCGGAGCCTCCCACTCCTCTTTCTATTCTGGTAAGAGCCAGTTTGCGCTGTTCTGGGAAGGGAGTAGTACACCACGTTGTACGAGATCTTCAGTTTCTTGGCAATTTCTTGCATGGAATAGCCTTCATTTCTCAGAAAAAGATTAGACTGAAATGTTTCTGGCCATTTTGAGCCTGTTATCGAACCCATAAATGCTAATGCTTCAGATACTCAACTAGTCTAAAGAAGACCAGTTTTTTTGCTTCTTTAATTAGAACAACATTTTTAAGCTCTGCTAACGTAATTGCAAAAGGGTTTTCTAATGATCAATCAGCCTTTTGAAGTTATAAACTTGGATTAACTAACACAACGTGACATAGGAACACAGGAGTGATGGTTGCTGATAATGGGCCTATGTAGATATTCCATTTTAAAAAAAATCTGCTGTTTCCAGCTACAGTAGTCATTTACAACATTAACAATGTCTACACTGTATTTCTGATCAATTTGGTGTTATTTTAATGAACAAAATTATTTGCATTTCTTTAAAAAACAAGGACATTTCTAAGAGACCACAAACTTTTGAATGGTAGTGTAAGTAGCTTACCTACAGGATAGGCCTATATATTTAAATTATATTGAAATCAATTTCATGATCATTCAATTGAGTTTTTTGTGGCTGTCTATATTTTTGTCTCAATATATTTCATGGTGTAGCCAAACATGTGCGCTATGATGCGCCAAATCTTGATTTAGTGCATTATTATAGGGTAAGCAAAGAATAAGCCTTCTCAATATTTGCAGCCATACAATATATCATCAGATGTAGACCTTACAGTAAAATGCTTACTTAGTGTATGTAAACTTCTGACCCACTGGAATTGTGATACAGTGAATTTTAAGTAAAATAATCTGTCTGTAAACAATTGTTGGAACCAAAAATGCAGTTACAAAAAATATGGATAAGAATAAGAAATAAAAAAGTAACAAGTAATTAAAGAGCAGCATTAAAATAACAATAGCGAGACTATATACAGGGGCGGTACCGGTATAGTCAATGTGCGGGGGCACCGAATAATTCTAATGCTAAAATAAGATTTGAAATGAGAAAGCTAATCCGAGAGCAGTGCTGCTTTCGATCCTATCAGTATTAACACATGCCTCAATGATGCGCTTAGCGAGCATACTCTCCGCGTGGTGTTTTCCATTGGCTGTAAGATGCATCGTTGAATCACTCGTAAGTATCAAGGCGAGACCCAAATGCAGACACAGGAGGCAGGTGGTTGGAGTATTACAATATTTAGTTATCCAATAGGGGAATGCAAGAGAATGGTCGTGGACAGGCTAAAGGGTCAAACCAGTTCAGAGCTCAAAAGGTACCGAAAGGCAGGCAGAATCAAGGTCTGGCCAGGCAGGATGATCAGGCAGGCAGGAAAGAAAGAAAGAAATCCAGAGTCAGGCAGGGGTCAAAACCTAGAGGACTATGAAAAAGAGAAGAGCAAAAGGAGTACAGGAAAACCACGCTGGTTGACTAGACTAACATACAAGTCGAACTGGCACAGAGAGACAGGAAACACAGGGATAAATACACTGGGGGAAACAAGCGACACCTGGAGGGGGTGGAGACAATAATGAGGACAGGTGAAACTGATCAGGGTGTGACAGTAAGCCTAAATTCCATCACGATCAGGAAAACGGGCCCTGGAAAGCTACTACAATTATGATAAGAAAGAAAACTGAATAATACAATTTCGCATTTTGATACCTGTATTTCTTATTCTTTCAGCTGTGAACTATGCTTTCTTTATATCTTGTGGTTTTATTTGCACACACAAAACAGTGGGGATATGTTTCTCTTTATGCAGTGATTGAGGCTGTGTCCACAGCAGTTTGCATGCATGTTATGCATGCATGTTACCTTCCCGCTTTGTGTCGCTTTTGTTTAGCTGTAAAAACTACTCATGTTGGCTTTCCCACAGACACGGTTGGAAAGGGTTTTAATAATGGATCTTAATTCCAGGTTTTCAGAGTCGCATGAGTGTGTCTGATATTCTCTCTGCGCGTGTGTGTGTGTGTGTGTGTGTGTGTGTGTGTGTGTGTGTGTGTGTGTGTGTGTGTGTGTGTGTGTGTGTGTGTGTGTGTGTGTGTGAGAGTGAGTGAGAGACCTGGGTTTAAATACTATTTAGGATACATTAAATTACTTTCTAAGACATTTCGAAGTAAGTCTTGAGATGTTTTTCTTTGAAAATACAAGTAGTTGGAATGTTGTTGGAAATATTGGAAATATTTGGAAAAACATTTAAATTCTCTTGCATTTGAACCCAGGTCTGTTTGACATTATGTATTTGGATACAAGTATTTGAAAAAACTTTCAAATATTACAAATAGAAGTAGTTGATTTGGCCACATTATTTGAAAATAGTCAAATACACAGAAATAACAATACAAAAAAAAAATACTATGTATTTGCACCCAGGTATCGTGTTTGTGTGTGCACACTCCCTGCTGGTCTAGCTGGTTAGGTTGGTGCAGTCCTGGGTTTAGCTTTCACTTTGGGAAAGTAGAATGGGGTATATGATACCCCCTGTGTGCTTTCTCCTTTTTCTCTGCTAAGGGGATGGAATTGCACCCACATTTTACATTTACATTTTAGTCATTTAGCAGACGCTCTTATCCAGAGCGACTTACAGTAGTGAATGCATACATTTCATACATTTTTTTCCTGTGCACCCCAGAGGTAGTAGAAAGGTGGCCTATGATTATACAATTCAGAGAGCTATACAGCACACCCCCTTCCCTATGCTTCCCTCCTGCCCCAGGGGCCATGTTCCTTCTCCTGATTTTGAGGTTGAGGGCAAGGGTGGGGAGGGGAGAGGGGTGTAGATTACACCCCCAGACTGCTGCACATTGTGTGTATTAATGCCTCCCCCCCATAAACCCTCTCCCATTCCTCCACCTTCCCATAAATAACCAGAGTTTCCTGCGATGCCTTGCTCCCTCTCTGTGAGGCTGAGTCTCTTCTTCTGTGGTGTCTGGTTTCGGTACACACCACTGCACAACACCCGCCCCTGGGCGTATTTCAATTACTACCCCTTGCAGGGGCAGTCTAGAAACACGTGTCACATATGTCCCCCTTTTGGAGGACGCAAGCAAACAGCCAGACACCACTCTCAGACAGAAATACAGGCTAGCCCTGGTCACTACAAATGAGCTATTGGAATATTGTCTTTATTAGCTTAACAGCTAACTCCAACTGTGGATATCAAGCACTGCCCTATATTGTAGTTTTGGCCTGGCCTGCGTGGGTGAATGAGATGCGTGGATAGACAGAGTGTAGAAGAGACAACGAGAAGAGAGGCTTGGATAGGAGAGGAGAGCTGAGTAGACTCTGTCTGAAAACAACCCAGACCGGAACCTCCGAGTTCACTTGGGTGGCCAGAGACTGAGAGAGAGGGAGAGACACACATGCGAGGTAACTGAATTCTGGAGGAGCTTCATTTCTCTGTCTCTGATTTAGAGGCAATGCATGAGAGTTGGATGATGCACTTCTTTCCTTTCTTTTTTTCTCTTCAGTGGTGTCTCTCTCCCACGGCGGTATGGCACAGAAAATGTAATTATTGTCCATACATTATGCATGTCGGATGAAGACATCTGTGTGAAACGATAGGGACATTGGCATATTGTTGCGGTAAAAGGCGTCTCTGCAATGAATCACATTGGTTCTATCAGTCAAAATGAAAACCCTCAATTTAACACACATCAATACTGGCAGAATGTACATTTATATTAACATACAATATATTCACCTTATAATTCTAGTATTAACTTTCCCATCACGATTATAATTACAGATCAGTATCTCAATGCATTCTTAGCCTAAAGTCTAAATCAGTCAAAATCAATTTCGGGCACAGTTGACCAACCCCCTCCCTTTCCCGGCACTCAATCTTCTGACATTTCTTCATTTTTCTTCTTCAGATAGCTTCACAGTTCAAAATAGATGGCCCATGACAATGTCCCAATTTCAATTTCTCACCTGAACCCCACCAACACCACCTATTATGTCTTGTCCATTTGCCCACCAGTACCATCAACATGAGAAGTTTTGGAATGGATCTCTCCATGCTCACTCCATGTGGACTTCGGTTTCACTCCTGAGAGAAAAGACATGAGAGAAAAGGCAGTCGATAACTTCAACTGGATGCTGTACACCAGTTGCTGGCTCTGACAGGTCTCTTGATAGAAATGGTGCAGGACAGTGCCGTATTGAACACCATCTCTTCAGCCGGCTAGAAGGGGTTTTGAGGTCCACACCGTTTGGTCAAATTATCCCTTCCATGCATTTAGATACCAACTGTAGTCATCTCCATAATCTGGAGAAAGGACAGATCAGAACAACAGTTTAGTTTAGTTCAGTTCACTTCTGATTCAGGAAATCCAGACAAGCATTCAAGAAATCCAAACAAATGATTTACTGTATGACAAATTATTACGATTACCAATATTCCCAATGCAAATCTCTAAAACACATGTCAAAGAGAATAACACATTCTGTTGAAACTATTTTTCAAATTGGTTTATACTCCCTTATCACACTGTCAACCTCATCGCAGAGTCACAGGGTCAGGAAGTTATCCCAATCATCCAGCAGACCCAATCTGGTGAGATTTGTATCAAAGCAAAACAAACATCAACGCAACAATACACTCCTTCATATATCACTCGATACATCCCTACATATCACTCAACGTGTGTAAATTTCAATCCAAAAACCTCAAAAGACTGGTAATTCCCCCATTTTGACAGGACTCACCATGTGATGCAATGTGTAAAAACAACACTGCAAATCAAATTCAAATTACTAACCTTAATAATTCCATAAAAAATATTTGTACTCAACTTCATAGTAAAAATAGTCTAGAGACAAGTCTATCCTTCTCGTGATCTGAATCACACATAACTATAAACTTCTCTGTAATTATCAGTATCACAAATTACCTTAAATTCATCATCCAATGTCTCTTGGTGTTCAAATCAAATTTATATAGCCCTTCTTACATCAGCTGATATCTCAAAGTGCTGTACAGAAACCCAGCCTAAAACCCCAAACAGCAAGCAATGCAGGTGTAGAAGCACGGTGGCTAGGAGGGTGATCAAACCACACTAGAAAGTCAGGTCAGAGGTCATTCAAACCCTTCAAATAAGTATTCCTTACTATATTAGACCAATTCATGAAAAACAGTCAAACATTTCGTATCCCAGGTTTCCAGTTTCTTATCAAAATTAACGTGTTCAATTAAACTCAGAAAATAAAAACTTCTGGAAATTCCATGTGTGTGCCCCTTTACAATACATCTCTTCTAACCCATGAAAAACCCAATAAAACCAAATGAAATAACATTTTGTTAGTGTCTAGTTTGCTAACTCTTAAGCAGTCCAAACAATTCAAATTTGAAATTATTACTTTCCAATTAACTTACTTTCCTTTGTTACCTTCACTAGTCTTCACCTCCGTTTCCCTTAACTCAGAAAGCTCTCTACAATCTCAACCATACTCTACCTCTGTCTTTCTGCTACCTGTCTTTCCATCTAATGTTACTATACCAGGTGAACAATTCATTTTTTTCAATTATAGTCTTGAACAATTTTTTAAATTTAATTATTGTCAAAACAAACAACTTCTGTTCACAGGGAGGCCACTTTAATTACTCGTGACCACTCCTTCCTTTTGTAAATTCAATAAATCTATTTTAGAATAAAATGAAAAAGTGTCGGACGGAAAAAATCCCATAAGATTTTAGACGGTCATATAATGCTTTTAACCTTATCTCTATCAAATAATCCATAAAAACCAATCTGAACCTTTCAGAATACTTTTTGCACTCCTTACGTATGGGTATGCAATGTTGTATATTATTATTATTATTATTTCCATTAACAAATCTCCAGTAATCGATTATACGCACATACAGTTTCAAGTTTTTCTCAAATGTGACTCACCACCTGGATTCGGTCTAATGTAGCAATATTTGAATTTCTGTTTTTTACATTGGATAAAAGTAAAGTATCAGAGCTACAAAATGGTATATCATACACTGCCTTTGGAGGAAACAATGGGAAAGTAATTCTGCTTTGAAAGTTGATCAACTTGTAAACTCACTTTTGAGAAAACAGTCTTTCAATGTTTCTTTGTCTACATTAAGCATTGTTTACACCCTCTTAAACCTTAGCCCCACCCATCTCTTTAAGGGTTGATCCGAGCGTTCTGTACTAACTTGCCAGCTACTTCCAGACATCTGAGAGAGAACAGCTCACTGAACATTACTCACCTTAGCAGAGCTGGTTAGGCTGTTATGTTATCCAGAGCGTTGGTGACAGCAACTGTGCAGATTATCCATTCGTAAATTCAGAGCGTTTCGCATTCAGAGCGCACACTGGACGCGCTGGCCAATAAGTAGGGTTGATCCGAAAGCTCTGACCTCACAACGACAGTCAAGTACCCACGCTAACTGGCTAACATTGGCTAACTACTTCCAGACACATAGTGAGAAACACCCCATTTTGACCAATTTACTGGTTAGGCTGTTTTCATGTTATCCAGAGCGTTGGCGACGTATGTTTGTTGTTGAATGCTGTCCAACGCCGAAACTGAAACCTGTCGAACACTGAAACCTGAACTAAAGACCTCGGTGTAAAAGCTGACAGTGTTTTTTTAAGCTTTTATTTTATTTTGAATCCTGCTGCTCTGTTGGGCTAAATTGCTGTGAGTGCTTCTATCTGTCCCGGAATCCTGACAGATTCCGTATAGGGGAAGAGACACGAGAGCCCAGCTAGCCTAGCTGGCTCGGTGGTCTCAAATGGAGGCCACTATTGAACATTTCCAGCGTTGCAGGAGCTGTGTTTACTTTGCTTTGTTCCGGGACAATGTGGACCGCGCTGACTTTCAATGTAGCAACTGTTTGCTTGTGGAGGACATGCTGTGAAATAGTCATATGTTTGAAAAATTGAAGTTTTTGTATTTTTGAGGAATTTGTAATTCGCGCCACGCCTATCATTGGATATTGGAGCAGGTGTTCCGCTAGCGGAACGTCTAGATGTAAGAGGTTAAGCCTACTAGAAAGTGTGTGCCTTCAGGCCTGGAGGGAAGCTAAAGTCATTCCGTTTGACCAGATACAATGCTATTTCACAGTAAACAAATTGACAACAGAATTTCAGCATGCTTATAGGGAAGGACAATCAACAAAGACATTACTTGACTGAATGGCTGAGAGAAATTGATGATAAAATGATTGTGGGGGCTGTCTTGTTAGACTTCGGTGCAGCTGTTGACATTATCGATCATAGTCTGCTGCTGGAAAAACTGATGCGTTCTCCCCTGTTATAATGTGGATAAAGAGTTACTTGCCTAACAGAACACAGAGGGTGTTCTTTAATGGAAGCCTCTCAAATATAATCCAGTTAGAATCAGGAATTCCCCAGGGTAGCTGTTTATGCCCCTTGCTTTTTTCTATTTTTACTAACGACATGCCACTGTCTTTGAGTAAAGCCTGTGTAACATGCGTCATATAAAGGGGACCAATGTGCAGCGTGTTGAGTGCTCATCTTGAAGTTTAATGAAAAAATTGAACACTTTACAAAAATAAACAAAATGACACCCGACAGTTCTGTCAGGTACTTGAACGAAACAGAAAACAACTACCCACACAAACCAAGGGAAAAAGGCTGCCTAAGTATGGCTTCCAATCAGAGACAATGATAGACAGCTGCCTCTGATTGGAAACCATACCCGGCCAAAACAAACACATAGAATGCCCACCCCCATCACACCCTGACCTAACTAAATAGAGAAAAAACAGCTCTCTTAGGTCAGAGTGTGACAGCCTGAGTGTCTGTGTAGGTGGATGACTCAACACTATACAGCTACTACAGTGACTGAAATGACTGCCATACTCAACAAAGAGCTGCAGTTAGTTTCAGAGTGGGTGGCAAGGAATGAGTTAGCCCTAAATATTTCTAAAACTAAAAGCATTGTATTTGGAACAAAACACTCACTAAACCCTAAACCTCAACTAAATCTTGTAATAAATAATGTGGAAATTGGACAAGTTGAGATGACTAAACTGCTTGGAGTAACCCTAGATTGTAAACTGTCATGGTCAACACATGTTGATGCAGTAGTAGCTAAGATGGGGAGAAGTCTGTCTATAATAAGCAACGCTCTGCCTTCTTTACAACACTATCAACAAGGCAGGTCCTACAGGCCCTAGTTTTGTCACACCTTGACTAATGTTCAGTTGTGTGGTCAGGTGCCACAAAAAAGGACTTATGAAAATTGCTATTGGCTCAGAAGAGGGCAGCACGGCTGGCCCTTGGATGTACACAGAGAGCTAATATTAATAATATGCATGTCAATCTCTCCTGGCTGAAAGTGGAGGAGAGATTGACTTCATCACTACTTTTATTTATGTTGAATGCACCGAGTGAGCTGTCTGTCTAAACTACTGGCACACAGCTCAGACACCCATGCATACCCCACAAGACATGCCACAAGAGGTCTCTTCACAGTCCCCAAGTCCAGAACAGACTATGGGAGGTACACAGTACTACATAGAGCCACGACTACATGTAACATCAAGTAACTGACACAAGCAGTAAATTCGATAAAAAAAAACAGATTAAAAACACCTTATGGAACAGCGGGGACTGTGAAGCAACACAAACATTGGCACAGACACATGCACACACACACACACGTTAACATACACACTATACATACACATGGATTTAGTACTGTAGATATGTGGTAGTGGTGGAGTAGGGGCCTGAGGGCACACAGTGTGTTGTGAAATCTGTGAATGTATTGTAATGTTTTTAAAATGGTATAAACTGCCTTAATTTTGCTGGACCCCAGGAAGAGTAACTGCTGTTTTGGCAGCAGCTAATGGGGATTCATAATAAGTACATATACAAACTGTGCTGCTGGCAACAATTGCGTTACGCTCTGTTGCCGATGTTTACTGACACCGGACATATTCAACGGGTGTTGAGCGTTCAAAAATTAATCAGTTATTCTGCTCTCTGGCACACTAAGACGTGAGTCTTTTGATAAGAAATGTAGCTTGATAGCTAGCTAGCTAGGTAAACAATGAATCCCAACGCTTGATGTAACGTTAGTTAGCTAACAGTACACTTTAATTTGAAATGAAAATACTTTGTCAAAATTACAGCTTGCTAGACTATCTTACCCGTGGTCTGAAATCGGAGTAGATAGCCAGAGGGAATTTACCAGCTAGTACGTCTATCAACAGTTGCAGTGACATTCTATTGAAATGGATACTTGCATAGTAGAGTCTTTTGTTAAGACATGTAGCTTGCTAGCTAAACAATGGACCATAATCACATCTCGTGTAAGCTCACACGTCACACCACTTTCTCTCAAAATTAGAAAACGTTTAATATCTGAAGCTTGCTATCTTACCTGTATACATCTTTGTGCATCGATGCGTCTCCCTGTCAAGAATGCCATGCCACGGTTGCCCTTAGTTTGAAGATATAATCCGGAGACAGGTGTTTCCTCCATCTCTTTAGCTATCATACTCTAATTCCACTGATTTCAAAACTTGATCCTACAGAAAGTGGAGAGCCACACTTATGCAGCTCCACTACACAGTTCACATGTTCAAGAATTCATTTCTGCCAAAAAACGCATTTAGATAAAAAAATGGTTTTACTTTACAACTGCTCTCCTGTGAAGTCATGACTTGCGACATACGCCTAGTTTCCTGAATCGGGTCACATATATTAAAAAAATTTTTTACTTTAAAACTGCTCTCCTGTGAAGTCATGACTTGCGACATACGCCTACTTTCCTGAGTCGGGTCATATATATCTTCATTAATTAACCACTTCTTCATGTGTGTTTCCAATGACTCTCCATCCATTCACTCCAAGTGGAACCCAGACTCTTCCCTATGGGAATAATGCTCCACATGTATCCTCAACGGTTCCCTATACTTCCAAAAATTATAGATTTACAGCAACTTTATTAAAATAACATCTAGCACTTAATACCACGCCGTGATATTCTATGATGGGCAGTGTTGAACGTAACCCCAAGATAACACTACATATCGAAACTTATTTTCCAAATTTAAATCATCAAATCAGCTTACATTTCTATATCTTATTATCCAAACTTCAGATGAACCCTTATTTCCACACTCACACAACTCTCATTCACATTCACACAGTACTGTTCCCAAAACATACTTAATCAATTTGTTGTTTTGGACAATATTTTTATAGCCTGCAGAAATATTTTCTAATTTCTATCTCGGGGTTAGATCCTGAGAACGCAACTCATACATTTACGTCTTACAATACTAATCCATGGTACCGGATCTCATAACCTTAAAACGGCAGTAACTTCAGGATTTATTTCTAAAATGGTGTTTGGTCTTAAACAATTACAGGTGCACCTTTACTATATTATACTATATCATTATAATGCATTCTCTAATGCATTCTCTAATATTTCTACAGCACTTTTTAACCCACACAGGGTTTTTGCTTTGAAATCTTAAACTAGTTCACACAGATTCTAGTTTCATCCAGTTCACACATATTCTGGATGTTAACTACAGATGACAGCTCCATCATAACTCCATTGTAAAACAATTGTAATTGTTTCCAATAAATGTCAGTCTCACCCTATTTATCTGTGTTCGGAACAAAATAACCAACCACCTGACACCCTCCTTCAGATCTTAGGCAGGTCCCTGGCTTCTCCTTCATTGGAGCGCGGGTTTCCCTTGAGCCAGTTGGTATGGCCCCAGTGCACGGTTAAACCCAGGTCCTCAGGAGCCATCAGCAGATGGACTTTGGTGTCCCATATGGGTCGCCAAATATTGTGGTAGAATATTCTAATCAAGTGAGAGAGACTTTGTCATTTCTTTAAAAGTCATCTTTGTTCAATATCGATGAATTATTGCAGTAATGAAACCAGTCAGCCCAACAGTCTTGACTGCTGGGCCGAGTAGCCTAACTGAAAATTAACAAACATATATTATATAGGACCTTCAAATGCTTAGTCAGGCTCATTCCACCCTCAGATAAGCTACCTTGGTCCATCTCCTGGTTATCTGCACAGGATGTTATTTTACCCCCAACCCTGCTTAGTTTCCCAGATGCCAGGAAGATGAGACAATGAGAGATTGTTCTAAACTCCTCCAGGCTATCTCTATCTCGGGTCACACACACCACACCTTGTCTATGGAATGCCAGCTTTTAGGTTTTTATCACCAAGTTATTGTCAGCTCAAGCTATATCTAGCAAAACCCATTTTTCTTGACCATACGCCCAGACTAACTGCAGGAGTCTAGAGTGGAAACCATCTCTTCACAGAAACACAGAATTAACAAATAGGAAGACATTTCTGTTCTGTTTAAGTATTAGTTGCTAATGATAAGTATCAAATAAATCAGGTAAATGCACAGTTTTTCTATCACAGGGGTGAAACAAAGAGGAGGTACACAACATTGGGTATGTAGGACTGACCCTAAGCCTAGAGGTTTCCAGAGGCCTATGTGTGTGCATGGATGATAGAAAGGATTGGTTAGCCTGTTAGGGCTAGGGGGCAGTATTTACACCGCCGGATAAAAAACGTACCCGATTTAATCTGGTTACCACTCCTACCCAGTAACTAGAATATGCATATACTTATTACATATGGATAGAAACACCCTAAAGTTTCTAAAACTGTTTGAATGGTGTCTGTGAGTATAACAGAACTCATTTGGCAGGCAAAAAACTGAGAAGGTTTCATGCAGGAAGTGGCCTGTCTGACAAGATGTCGTTCTTCTTGTCTCTGTTTATTGAAGAGTGAGGATCTTAGCTGTCCCGTGACACTTCCTACGGCTGCCATAGGGTCTCAGAAGGCGGTAAAAAGCTGAATCGTGGCTTTGCAGGCTCTGGCTGAAAAAAAGTAGCGCGTTTGGGTAGTGGCTGGTTACAGTACTGTGAGACTCAGGCTCGTGCCCGCGTCGACCGAAAGCTTTGTTTACTTTCCTCTGTTTAGCTAAATGGACATTCCCGGTCGGAATATTATCGCTTTTTTACGAGAAAAATGGCATAAAAATGGATTTTAAACAGCGGTTGACATGCTTCGAAGTACGGTAATGGAATATTTAGATTTTTTTGGTCACGAATTGCGCCATGCGCTCGACCCTGATTTACCATTTCAGATAGTGTCTGGGACGCACGAACAAAACGCCGCTATTCGGATATAACGATGGATTATTTTGGACCAAACCAACATTTGTTATTGAAGTAGCAGTCCTGGGAGTGCATTCTGACGAAGACAACAAAAGGTAATCCAACTTTTATAATAGTAAATGTGATATTGGTGAGTGCTAAACTTGCCGGGTGTCTAAATAGCTAGCCCGTGATGCCTGGGCTATGTACTTAGAATATTGCAAAATGTGCTTTCACCAAAAAGCTATTTTAAAATCGGACATATCGAGTGCATAGAGGAGTTCTGTATCTATAATTCTTAAAATAATTGTTATGCTTTTTGTGAACGTTTATAGTGAGTAATTTAGTAAATTGTTAGCGAATTCCCCGGAAGTTTGCGGGGAATTTGCTAGTTCTGAACGTCACATGCTAATGTAAAAAGCTGGTTTTTGATATAAATATGAACTTGATTGAACAAAACATGCATGTATTGTATAACATAATGTCCTAGGGTTGTCATCTGATGAAGATCATCAAAGTTTAGTGCTGCATTTAGCTGTCTTCTGGGTTTTTGTGACATTATATGCTAGCTTGAAAAATGGGTGTCTGATTATTTCTGGCTGGGTACTCTGCTGACATAATCTAATGTTTTGCTTTCGTTGTAAAGCCTTTTTGAAATCGGACAGTGTGGTTAGATTAACGAGAGTCTTGTCTTTAAATAGCTGTAAAATAGTCATATGTTTGAGAAATTGAAGTAATAGCATTTCAAAGGTTTTGAAAATCGCGCCACAGGATTCAACTGGCTGTTACGTAGGTGGGACGAATTCGTCCCGCCGGTCCCATAGAGGTTAGAGAAAGTTAAGTCCAGAATTAATATATTAATTGAAATATACAAAAACAACAAAACAAATACCACATGCAACAAATTCAAACAATTTACTGAGTTACAGTTCATATAAGGAAATCAGTCAATTGAAACAAATTCATTAGGCCCTAATCTATGGAATTCACATGACTAGGAATACAGATACGCATCTGTTGGTTAGAGATACCTTACAAAAGAATGGGCCTCACAATGGACCTCAGGATCACGTCGTCGTATTTTTGTGCATTCAAACTGTCAATCGATAAAATGCAATTGTGTTCGTTGTCCGTAGCTTATGACTGCCCGTACCACAACGCCACGATCACCGTACTGCCAAATTCTCTAAAATGATGTTGGAGGTGGTGTATGGTAGAGAAATGAACATTAAATTCTCTGCCAACAGCTCTGGGGGACATTCCTGCAGTCAGGACAAAACTGCACATGTCCCCAGCACACCGTGCACCTCTGTAATAATCATGCTGTTTAATCAGGTTCTTGATTAAGCTTTAATCACCTGTTAGGTGTATGGATTATCTGGCTAAGTAGAAATGCTCACTTACAGGGATGTAAACTAATTTGTGCATCAAACTTGAGAGAAATAAGCTTTTTGTGCGTTTGGAACATTTTTGGGATCTATTATTTCAGCTCATAAAACATGGGACTAACACTTTACATGTTGCGTTTATATTTTTATATTTATATTCAGTGTAAATGAGACAGCTCTGCTCTCGCTCTGTCTTTCTGTCTCTCTTTTTCCTTCTCTCTCCTATTTCGCACACAAACATGAGATGGCGCAACAGGCTGATCAGTGACTTGCAGATCTTGTCTCAGTGGGGGCAGGGATGGTTCATCCTGTGCTTTGCGGCATGCTCTCTTTCCGTCTGTCAGTTCTCTTCTTTCGGCCTCAGAGTTGAGTTCCGTTGATGATTTTGGACCTCCATGAAAATCTGTCAGGAGCATGGATTTCCCAGTTATTTTGATTCAAATGGCATTTCTTAGGGTCCCGAGTGGCGCTGCGGTCTAAAGCACTGCATTGCAGTGCTAGAGGCGTCACTACAGACACGCGTTCGAATTGGTCACAAGAGTGCCAGTGAAAATGTTTTACCTGGTCACGTTAGTTTTATTTTATTCAAACATTAATGTGCAATTGACCAAAAATTAACCAACTTTCTGAAGAGGCAACAACGGCACGGGAATGCCTCTGTCTGTGTGTGTCAGGGCTCGACATACAGAGGAGGTTTTGGAAACCGTCCGGGCCAGTTGATCATCCCCATCAGTGGCCTAATTGGGCCAGTGAAAAAAATATTGTAGCCTAATAATTTTTTATCTAGGCTATATAATTGAAATTTAAAAAAGCCCATGGATTCCCTAAGCTGTTTGTTCGGTTTTTTGGCACATTAAACACATTAAAACTAGTGAATATCAACATAACCTGAAAGGCCGCTCAGCAAGGAAGAAGCCACTGCTCCAAAACCGCCATAAAAAAGCAAGACTACGGTTTTCAACTGCACATGGGGACAAAGATCGTACTTTTTGGAGAATTTTCCTCTGGTCTGATGAAACATAAATAGTACTGTTTGGCCATAATGACCATCATTATGTTTGGAGGAAAAAGGAGGAAGCTTGCAAGCCGAAGAACACCATCCCAACTGTGAAGCACAGGGGTGGCAACATCATGTTGTGGGGGTACGTTGCTGCAGGAGGGACTGGTGCACTTCACAAAATAGATGGCATCATGAGGAATTAAAAATTAGGTGGATATATTGAAGCGACATGTCAAGACATCAGTCAGGAAGTTAAAGCTTGGTCACAAATGGGTATTCAAAATGGACAATGACCCCAAGCATACTTCCGAAGTTGTGGCAAAATGGCTTAAAGACAACAAAGTCAAGGTATTGGAGTGGCCATCACAAAGCCCTGACCTCAATCCTATAGAAAATGTATGGGCAGAACTGAAAAAGCATGTGCGAGCAAGGAGGCCTACAAACCTGACTCAGTTACACCAGCTCTGTCAGGAGGAATGGGCCAAAATTCAACTTATTGTGGGAAACTTGTGGAAGGCTACCTGAAACGTTTGACCCAAGTTGCAACACTACCAAATACTAATTGAGTGTATGTAAACTTCTGACCCACTGGGAATGTGATGAACACAAAATTAACCAGCATTACTCTGGATGAGCGATGGGGGCCCCTGAGCAACAAGCTCTATTAAACAAACAATGAGGGGGCTCTGCCTGGAGGCCCCATTGAGGCCTGGGTTTGGAGTGGGGACAAGGCTGAAAGGCATGCACTCCCTAATGAACTGGAGTGGCCCATCCAGACAGGCCTTTCACAGGAGATGGGGAGGACAAAGTATCAAAACAACCCCAGCCCCTCGCCACTCTCAGGGGCAAAACACCGCCTTTTGACTTGGCGGAGTGTGGGCTTTCTGAAGGGGACTCCAGGAGGAGAAAAGAGGGGGGTGGCGGAATGTACTTATTAAAACAATGAGATTCTCAAATGAAATGAAGCACCTTCCCTCCACTTTCCTTTCTTTTCCTCTCCTTCCCCCGTCTCTGGCCTCTACTCCCCCAATCCTGGCAGTGCCATTACTGCCAATTAGAGGCACTCTTGGGCATGTGGTTGAAGCCCCATATGTTAATAAAGGGTCTCAAAGGAACTGGTTTAGGGTTGTCTCTGTAGTGGTTGTTGTGCTTACGAGAGGGTCTTAGTAATCAGAGGAGAGCCCCATTTGGTGTACTCACAGCACTCAGTCTGCCACCAGGGACTCCTCTCTACATGGCTGCTCAGAGGGCGAGGGCAGCCCGCCCCCAGACCGACTCGCCCCGCTTTTGTTCAACGCTGGATGAAGAGCAAAGACAAATATTTCTACATCTCAAAGTCCATCCCAGCAATTACACTGACTGATTAAAGAGTTTGCCTGGACCGGACACTACAATACTACATCACTCGTTCGCCCGCTTGTTTAATAACAATGCAAACGGAATCCACTAGCAGATAATGTTACTTTGTCACGTCTGTCTATGATGGTGTGATTGTAAATGGGGTGAAATGTTATGCTACTATCTCTACTCTCTCTGTGCTGCTGTCGTAATCTTAGCAAGTGCTGATCATGTTACTGTTTTCTCCTTTTTTAAACACATGGTTTGTGAACAAATGCAAGCCAATGTGACAGTTTTGTCTTTTTCCTTTCTTGCCATCTCTGTCTCTCTCTCTGCGTTCTCATCTCTCTACACTGGTGAGCAGAAATGCTAAATGTGTTCCCTCTCATCTCTCACTTTTTCATTTCACCATGGTGACAAATGGCCACAGGTCTGTGTATGTCAACACTGCTTAAATCGGTAGACTAGAGGCTACAGTGGTGACATCTCTGGCCTATAAACAAGGAGGAGAAAAGCCAGAGAAAGAGAGAAAGATGAAGAAGAAGAAAGAAAAATATGGATATAGAGGGCAATGTAGAAGTAAAGAGCGCTAGGTAGCAGGGTTTTTGTTAGCTGCCAATTGCCGGCTTTTGCCCCCCCCCCCCAAAAAAAAATCATGAAAAGCAGATGATAAACTAAACTGTTGCCGGCCAAAATGACTCGGAGAAAAACAAATCCCATTGCAAAATAATGCTTTTTATTTATTGATGGAAATTTCAGTCGATGTAAATATATTTGACCGTCATGCTTATCGGTCTATAGGTTCATTTGCATAAATTAACATAATGTAATTGGCCTGTGTGTATTTTTATTAGTCATGTATTTATCCAACACAAATATCATACTCGCACAGCTATTTTGAGCCGGATTTCTCCTGCAGCTCCTCAGCTGGTTGCTGCTGGAGTAAAACATGTGCTTTCTTAAGCCCATTCATTACGCAACAGTTTTCAATGCAATTGCTTGTTAAAAACAGTTGTGGTGCACAATTTGAAAAAGACCTGATGTTTTTATATCTCAACTATAGTGTAGTATTTGATGCTCGCATCCAATTCACCATTCAAGTGCAGACAACAGGCTATCAGTGCGTCACCCACCACTTTACAATGTGAGCTGGAGGCAGTATGCATTTTGAAAACATACTTCATTGTTTGTAACCTGAATGTTTTACTTCATATTTTGAGGCATGTCTTTCCTTGCTTCAAAGTAGCCTATACACAAAATCCGACCATTGACATGTGGAGGCAATTATTTTACAAAGACTTCATAGGTGGTACATGAGTTACAAGTTTGGGAAAGCTTACAATTTTGCCTACAATTTCTACCATTCTGCGTGCCAGTTATGATTTTCATATACACATTTTTATTGAACAGTCTAATTTCAATAATAAAGTTTTAATTTCTTAAAGTCATTGTCACGTGGTTAATTATGAAATCATAATTAAAAGTCAACTAATTTGAGATCACATGGACACATTGATACACCGTGGTTAAGGAAATGAGCTCATGGAATTCATATCCTATAGGCCAATGCAGCAAAAGGCCTATCATTGCCATTGCTCTTTCACACAAGGATTAGTGATTATCGATTAGGAGACTGTTGGAAAGATTTTTCAAATAATTTACTGTGAGGAACTATAGTTTTAATATATTAATATATTATCATTCTCAATGGATTTTAACCTCTCTTGGGCAGATGGGACGCTAACGTCCCACCTACGGTTCACACTATTCAACAGCCAGTCAAAAATCAGAGCGCCAAATTCAAAACAACAAAATGTCATAATTCAAAGTTCTCAAACATACGACTATTTTACACTATTTTAAAGGTACACTTCTCCTTAATGTAACCACATTGACCGATTTCAAAAAGGCTTTACGGCAAAAGCATAAAGTTAGATTATGTTAGCACAGGTACAACACAAGAAAAACCACACAGCCATTTTTCAAGCAAATACCAGAAATTCAGCTAAAATTAAGCACTAACCTTTGACGATCTCCATCAGATGACACTCCTAGGACTCAATGTTAGACAATACATGTATGTTTTGTTCGATAAAGTTCATATTTATATCCAAAAACAGCATTTTACATTGGCGCGTGACGTTCAGAAAATATTTTGCCTCCAAAATTGCCAGTGAATCAGCACAACAATTTACAAAAATACTCATCATAAACGTTGATAAAATATTAAACTGTTATTCAAAGAATTATAGATAACCATCTCCTTTATGCAACCGCTGTGACAGATTTCAAAAAAGCTTCACGGGGAAAGCACACTTTGCATTAATCTGAGTACGGCGCTCAGAATAATACACCAGACAATACAAATACCCGCCATTTTGGAGTCATCTAAAATCATAAATAGCATTATAAATATTCACTTACCTTTGATCTTCATCAGAAGGCACTTCCAGGAATCCCAGGTCTACAATAAATGTTGTCTTGTTTGATAAAGTCCATAATTTATGTCCAAATACCTCCTTGTTGTTTGAGCGTTCAGTAAGCTACTCCAAATGTAGGAAGCGCGCCCAAAATTTCACGATGAAAAGTAAAAAGAAAGTTCTATTTACGTTCGTTGAAACATGTCAAACGTTGTATAGCATCAATCTTTGAGCCTTTTTAACATAAAACTTCAATAATATTCCAACGTCTTGAAAAACGTTTTGGAACACAGCTACCTCATCACGTGAATGCGCGCCAATGAACTCATGTCATTTTCTGAGTCACCAACTTCCCGGCCTTCTTGTTCGCTCTCTGTTCACTGCAAAAGCCTGAAACTAGGTTCTAAAGACTGTTGACATCTAGTGGAAGCCTTAGGAAGTGCAAAATGATTACTGAGTCACTGTGTGTTAGATAGGCAATGACTTGAAAAGACTACAAGCACCAGATTTCCCACTTCCTGGTTGGATTTTCCTCAGATTTTTGCCTGCCATATGAGTTCTGTTATACTCAGACATCATTCAAACAGTTTTAGAAACGTTAGAGGGTTTTCTATCCAAATCTACTAATAATATGCATATTCTAGTTCCTGGGCCCGAATAGTAGGCCATTTAATTTGGGTACGTTTTTCATCCGGCCGTGAAAATACTGCCCCCTACCCAAGTGAGGTTAAAAAAACATTTTCCTACATTTCTGCGCAGCAGGCCAGGTACTTCTATACTTACTCAGGCCTACACACTCCCTCAACATGACAGAGAAACCAGACTCCAGACTCACATGGAGCACTCCAAAAAAATTGACAAATCTCGTAAGTTATGGTTAAGAAATGTAGTGTGGCTGGTTGAGAACTCTGCAAACAACACTTACACTCAGAGAATGAGAACGGAGAATGACTGTAATTAACCTCTCTGGGGCAGGCGAGACGAATTCGTCCCACCTACGTAACAGCCAGTTGAATCCTGTGGCGCGATTTTCAAAACCTTTGAAATGCTATTACTTCAATTTCTCAAACATATGACTATTTTACAGCTATTTAAAGACAAGACTCTCGTTAATCTAACCACACTGTCCGATTTCAAAAAGGCTTTACAACGAAAGCAAAACATTAGATTATGTCAGCAGAGTACCAAGCCAGAAATAATCAGACACCCATTTTTCAAGCTAGCATATAATGTCACAAAAACCCAGAAGACAGCTAAATGCAGCACTAACCTTTGATGATCTTCATCAGATGACAACCCTAGGACATTATGTTATACAATACATGCATGTTTTGTTCAATCAAGTTCATATTTATATCAAAAACCATCTTTTTACATTAGCAAGTGACGTTCAGAACTAGCAAACTTCCGGCGAATTCACTAACAATTTACTAAATTACTCATGATAAACGTTCACAAAAAGCATAACATTAATTTTAAGAATTATAGATACAGAACTCCTCTATGCACTCGATATGTCCGATTTTAAAATAGCTTTTTGGTGAAAGCACATTTTGCAATATTCTAAGTACATAGCCCAGCCATCACGGGCTAGCTATTTAGACACCCGGCAAGTTTAGCACTCACCAATATCAGATTTACTGTTATAAAAGTTTGATTACCTTTTGTTGTCTTCGTCAGAATGCACTCCCAGGACTGCTACTTCAATAACAAATGTTGGTTTGGTCCAAAATAATCCATCGTTATATCCGAATAGCGGCGTTTTGTTCGTGCGTCCCAGACACTATCCGAAATGGTAAATCAGGGACGCGCGCATGGCGCAATTCGTGACAAAAAAAATCTAGATATTCCATTACCGTACTTCGAAGCATGTCAACCGCTGTTTAAAATCCATTTTTATGCCATTTTTCTCGTAAAAAAGCGATAATATTCCGACCGGGAATGTCCATTTAGCTAAACAGAGGAAAGAAAACAAAGCTTTCGGTCGACGCGGGCACGAGCCTGAGTCTCACAGTACTGTAACCAGCCACTACCCAAACGCGCTACTTTGTTTCAGCCAGAGCCTGCAAAGCCACGATTCAGCATTTTGCCGCCTTCTGAGAACCTATGGCAGCCGTAGGAAGTGTCACGGGACAGCTAAGATCCTCACTCTTCAATAAACAGAGACAAGAAGAACGACACCTTGTCAGACAGGCCACTTCCTGCATGAAATCTTCTCAGGTTTTTGCCTGCCATATGAGTTCTGTTATACTCACAGACACCATTCAAACAGTTTTAGAAACTTTAGGGTGTTTTCTATCCAAAGCCAATAATTATATGCATATTCTAGTTACTGGGCAGGAGTAGTAACCAGATTAAATCGGGTACGTTTTTTATCCAGCCGTGAAAATACTGCCCCCTAGCCATAACAGGTTAAACTAGACATCGGCCGAGACCGATGTTGGCATTTTTCGCTAATATCCGCCGATACCAATATGTTCACCGATATATCATGCATCCCTAATTGTAATGTTTTTAAAATTGTAAAACTGCCTTCATTTTTCTGGACCCCAGGAAGTGTAGCGGCTGCCAAGGCAGCAGCCAATAGGGATCTATAATAAATACAAGTACTCTTGTCAAAATCTGTCCACACAGGAATACAGTGTTATTCAATGTGTTTCCTGGGCTTAATAAGCAGACCAACCAGACCACCTGCTTTCTCGCCTTTGGGACAAGGACTCCCATTGTTAGGGCGGAGGATATCTCGTCATTGTCACGTCCTGTCCAGTATAAGGGTTAATTAGTATTGTAGTTTGGTCAGGACGTGGCAGAGGGTATTCATTTTATGTGGTTCGGGGTGGTGTGTTTGTTAAAAGGGTGTTTGATTTAGTAATTCCGGGTTTTGGTTTATGTTTAGGTATTTCTATGTGGAGTCTAGTGAGTGTATGTCTATGTTTGATTAATTGGGGTTGGGACTCTCAGTTGAAGGCAGGTGTTGTCTATCTGCCTTTGATTGAGAGTCCCATATAGTAGGGTGTGTTTGTTTGCTTTTGTGGGTGATTATTCTGTGTTTAGCCTTGTGCCTTACCAGACTGTTTTTTTGTCGATCGTTCGTTCTTTGTTATTTTGGTGTTCATTTTGTATTTATTAAAAAGCAAGATGAGCATACACATACCTGCTGCATTTTGGTCCTCCATTTCCAACGACAAGCGTGACAGAATCACCCACCAACTATGGACCAAGCAGCAGAAGAATGAGCAGAGGGACTTCGAGTTGGACTGGCGGGAGAAGTGGACCTGGGAGGAAGTTCTGGACGGGGCCGGACCTTGGCACCAGGCTGGGGAGTATCGCCGCCCACAGTGGGAAATTGAGGCAGCCAAGACAGAGAGGCGTAGGTACGAGGCCATGGACGCGCTGAGGGAGAAGCACGAGAGGCACCCCCAATAATTTTTTTGGGGGGGGCACACGGGTAGTTTGGCTAGGCGTAAGAAGAGCCGGAAGCCAGCTACCCGTGGTTATATGGAGGAGCATATGGGGTGGAGAGCGCTATGTTTTGCTGAGGAGCGCACTATCTCACACATACGCACGCACAGTCCGGTGCGCGTTATTCCAGCCCCTCGCAGGTGCCGTGCTAGAGCGGGCATCCAGCCTGGTAAGAGGATGCCTGCGCATCGCATCTGGTCGCCGGTACGCCTCCGAGGACCAGGCTACCCAACAGCCGCTCTACGCACGGCTACCATCAGGCCCCTGCACAGCCCAGTCTGCCCTGTACGAGCACCCCGCTCATACAGGGCTACTAGTTCCATCCAGCCAAGGCGGGTTGTGCAGGAGGTAAGATCTAGACCGACTGTGCGCCTCCATAGCCCTGGGTTTCCAGCTCCTGTCTCTCGTGCGGACCCGGAAGTGCGTCAACCCAGTCTGACTCGTCCTGTTCCCACTCCCCGCACTAGCCTGGAGGTGCGTGTTCATAATCTGGTAAGCCCAGTACCAGCACCACGCACCAGGCTACAAGTGCGTAAACCCAGCCACGCCAGTCAACAGTCATCAGAGCTGCCCGCCAGTCAACAGTCATCAGAGCTGCCCGCCAGTGAACAGTCGTCATCAGAGCTGCCCGCCAGTCAACAGTCGTCATCAGAGCTGCCCGCCAGTCAACAGTCGTCGTCAGAGCCACCTCCAGATATAGGTGGGTTGGGGAGGGGGGGGTGTAGCACAGTGCCGTCGTTGACGGCAGCCACCCTCCCTTCCCACCCTTTAGTAGAGGGGAATTTTGGTTTTGTTGTTTGGGGGTTGTTTTTTTTTTTTGTTTTTGTTTTTTAAGGTGCTTCCGGGGTTAGCACCTTTAAGGGGGGGGTACTGTCACGTCCTGGCCAGTATAAGGGTTAATTAGTATTGTAGTTTGGTCAGGACGTGGCAGAGGGTATTCGTTTTATGTGGTTCGGGGTGGTGTGTTTGTTAAAAGGGTGTTTGGTTTAGTAATTCCGGGTTTTGGTTTATGTTTAGGTATTTCTATGTGGAGTCTAGAGAGTGTATGTCTATGTTTGATTAATTGGGGTTGGGACTCTCAGTTGAAGGCAGGTGTTGTCTATCTGCCTTTGATTGAGAGTCCCATATAGTAGGGTGTGTTTGTGTTTGCTTTTGTGGGTGATTATTCTGTGTTTAGCCTTGTGCCTTACCAGACTGTTTTTTTGGCGATCGTTCGTTCTTTGTTATTTTGGTGTTCATTTTGTATTCATTAAAAAGCAAGATGAGCATACACATACCTGCTGCGTTTTGGTCCTCCATTTCCAACGACAAGCGTGACAGTCATTATATACAGATCTCTGACTATATAAGGAATAGGGTTCCATTTTGGTACACAGCCCAAACCTGGAGAGGATACAGAGCGCGAGGGATGTAATCAGGTCGCAGTGCCCTGCAACGCTCTTATTATTGCAGCATGGTGATGTAGTTGTTGTTGCAGTGTGTTGACGATGATGATATAAGACTATTTTGGTATTTTTGGTTTCTCTCAAGGTCTACAAAATTGAGGCTACGGTGCCCTCATAGTCTTTGTACACATGTAGCACTCTCAAAACACTATGTTCATATTTTTTCTATTTTAGTGAAGCCCACTTGAATATGCTAGCTTAACTGTCTTTTCCTTTAGTCTAGAGAGCCCATTCAAATTCTCTGTAATGAGCTAGAATGGTTTCTCTGCGAGGCTACTTTCCTCTGCTCTGTGAGTAATGTGAATTAATGTGTTTAACTGAGAGGCCTTGGCCCCATGTGTCTGCTTACTGTCACAGTCACACACAACGGGGCCGCCATATGCTCATGTGGGGATAATTGTTTTCTTGGAAGCCATAGTGTTGACGGCCCCTTGAGCTCAATAGCGAGTGCATGACAGTCAAGAGGCTAAGGGGGTTTCTGAAGCTAATGACCTTGCTGCTAATGGACTCTCTATATTGTGAAATGTATTAGGCTATACATTTTGCATTTAATGCCTTTTCCAAGTCGGTTACAAACATTAGATGAATTCCATGAGAGATTAAAGAACCCATCCTTCCTCCTTTTTTGAGTTGCTGCCGGATTAAGGACACGTTTTCTTCTTTTACCTATCAGATTAAGTGTTGAATGTGTGAAGATTGTTGCTCCCAGTAGACTAGGGCTGTCTGGGATGTTGTTTTCCAGGCCCTGGAGGCTAGTGCTGGTTGGAGATCCCATACAGGTGTTAGCCCAGGAGGGAGAGGACATTTGGAAATCAGAACCTGGCCTGATCAAAGCCTGGAGCAGACCAGAGAAAGATTGTTCTTTATTTTATTTTTTATTTCACCTTTATTAACCTGTTAGGGCTAGGGGGCAGTATTGACACGGCCGGATAAAAAACGTACCCGATTTAATCTGGTTACTACTCCTGCCCAGTAACTAGAATATGCATATAATTATTGGCTTTGGATAGAAAAAACCCTAAAGTTTCTAAAACTGTTTGAATGGTGTCTGTGAGTATAACAGAACTCATATGGCAGGCCAAAACCTGAGAAGATTCCATGCAGGAAGTGGCCTGTCTGACAAGTTGTGTTTCATCTTGGCTCTTTTTATTGAAGACTGAGGATCTTTGCTATAACGTGACACTTCCTACGGCTCCCATAGGCTCTCAGAGCCTGGGAAAAAGCTGAACGATATCGAGGCAGCCTCTGGCTGAAACACTTTATCGCGTTTGGCAAGTGGCCAATCAGAGTACTATGGGCTTAGGCGCGTGCCCGAGTCGACCCCATGCTTTATTTTCTTTCGTCTGTTTACCTAAACGCAGATTCCCGGTCGGGATATTATCGCTTTTTTATGAGAAAAATGGCATAAAAATTGATTTTAAACAGCGGTTGACATGCGCACCCGCTAACTAGCTAGCCATTTCACATCGGTTACACCAGCCTAATCTTGGGAGTTGAAAGGCTTACATTTACATTTTAGTCATTTAGCAGACACTCTTATCCAGAGCAACTTACAGTAGTGAATGCATACATTTTCATACATTTCATACATTTTTTTTGTACTGGCCCCCCGTGGGAGTCGAACCCACAACCCTGGCGTTGCACACATCATGCTGGTGTTGCAAACACCGTGCTCTACCAACTGAGCCACAGGGAAGACTTGAAGGCATAAACAGCGCAATGCTTGAAGCACAGCGAAGAGCTGCTGGCAAAACGCACAAAAGTGCTGTTTGAATGAATGCTTACGAGCCTGCTGCTGCCTACCACCACTCAGTCAGACTGCTCTATCAAATCATAGACTTAATTATAACATAATAACACACAGATATACGAGCCTTAGGTCATTAATATGGTCGAATCCGGAAACTATCATCTCGAAAACAAAACGTTTTTCCTTTCAGTGAAATACGGAACCGTTCCATATTTTATCTACCGGGTGGCATCCCTAAGTCTAAATATTCCTGTTACATTGCACAACCTTCAATGTTATGTAATAATTACGTAAAATTCTGGCAAATTAGTTCGCAACGAGCCAGGCGGCCCAAACTGTTGCATATACCCTGACTCTGCGTGCAATAAACGCAAGAGAAATGACACAATTTCACCTGGTTAATATTGCCTGTTAACCTGGATTTCTTTTAGCTAAATATGCAGGTTTAAAAATATATACTTCTGTGTATTGATTTTAAGAAAGGCATTGATGTTTATGGTTAGGTACAGTCGTGCAACGATTATGATTTTTTTCACAAAATGCGCTCTTGTTAAATCATCCCCTGTTTGGCGAAGTCGGCTGTCTTTGTTAGGAAGAAATAGTCTTCAGAGCTCGCAACGAGCCAGGCGGCCCAAACTGCTGCATATACCCTGACTCTGTTGCAAGAGAAGTGACACATTTTCCCTAGTTAAAAGAAATTCATGTTAGCAGGCAATATGAACTAAATATGCAGGTTAAAAATATATACTTGTGTATTGATTTTAAGAAAGGCATTGATGTTTATGGTTGGAGCAACTTGTACCTAAGCGATTATATGCAACGCAGGACAGGCTAGATAAACTGGTAATATCATCAACCATGTGTAGTTAACTAGTGATTATGATTGACTGTTTGTTTTTTATAAGATAAGTTTAATGCTAGCTAGCAACTTACCTAGGCTCCTCGTGGAGTGCAATGTAAAGCAGGTGGTTAGCGCATTGGACTAGTTAACTGTAAGGTTGCAAGATTGAATCCCCGAGCTGACAAGGAAAAAATCTGTCGTTCTGCCCCTGAACAAGGCAGTTAACCCACCGTTCCTAGGCCATCATTGAAAATAAGAATGTGTTCTTAACTGACTTGCCTAGTTAAATAAAGGTAAAAAAAATAAAATAATAAAAATAAATCGGCCAAATCGGCATCCAAAAATACCTATTTCTGATTGTTATGAAAACTTGAAATCGGCCCTAATTAATCGGCCATTCCGATTAATCGGTCGACCTCTAGCGCACAGCGCGTGAAAATTGTCTGTCCTCGGTTGCAACACTCACTACCAAGTTCCAAACTGCCTCTGGAAGCAGCATCAGCACAATAACTGTTCGTCGGGCAGTGATGTACTTAAGTAAAAAATAATCTGGGAGTCCAACGGACAAATCTGGGTTTGGCGGAGTCTGGGTTTGGAGAACGCTACCTGCCCCAATGCTTAGTGCCAATTGTAAAGTTCGGTGGAGGATGAAAACTGGTGCAGGGCTGTTTTTCATGGTTCGGGCAAGGCCCCTCAGTTTCAGTGAAGGGAAATCTTAACGCTACAGCATACAATGACGTTCTAGACGATTCTGTACTTCCAACTTTTTTGCAGTAGTTTGGGGGAGGCCCTTTCCTGTTTCAGCATGACAATGCTTTGTGCATGACAATGCACAAAGCGAGGTCCATACAGAAATGGTTTGTTGAGATCGGTGTGGGATGAATTGGAACGCCGACTGCGAGACAGTTCTAATCCCCCAACATCAGTGCCCACCTCACTAATGCTCTTGTGGCTGAGTCCCCGCAGGAATGTTCCAACATCTAGTGGAAAGCCTTCCCAGAAGAGTGGAGGCTGTTATAGCAGCAAATGGGGACCAACTCCATGATTTTGGAATGAGATGTTTGATGAGCAGGTGTCCACATACTTTTGGTCAAGTAGTGTAGGTCTCACTGGCAGAGTGTCTCACACACACACACACACACACACACACACACACACACACACACGGCCCTCTGAACCAGATTATCACATTGCCATCCTCACTTTCCCACTCCTGGCCTCTTAATCTTTTGTCATCCTCCCCTTCACACACGTGTTATGTTCTTCTATCCTCGTGGGGACCAAAACATTTTTTCTATTCAAAATCCTGTTTTCCCTAAACCTAACCTTAACATTACCATAACCTTAACCCATAACCCTAAACCTAACCCCTAAACTTAAAATAGCCTGTCCCCACGAGGGAGAATTTTCCTTGTTTTACTATGTGTGTGTGTGTGCATGCGTGGGGGGTTGGTTCTTCTATCCTTGTGGGGACCTAAATGTCCCCACAAGGATAGAAGAACCAACCACCCCCACGCACACAAACACACACACCCTCCCACAGCAGATGCTGGCATCACTGGCCCTGCTCCTACCCCTAAGGGTGGTATAAGGTAGACAGTCCACTGTCTGACTGGTGCCAGGGCCTGATATATTTGGATTTATGGTTGACACGGTGCCCCCCACCAGGATGGCATTGATTTATGAGCTATGCAGCCTTAGAAATGCACTTACTAGAAAGGGTATTCACATTGTAGGCATTGTTCAACACCACAGTGTATGGCCTGTAAAACGGAAATATAATTTATTTCTCTAAACTGGTTGCTCTCTCTCAAATTATTTTGAGCATGGTAAGACCTGGCTAGTATGGCAATTATTGGAAGCTGATGTCAATTCTCTTCCTCCTCCTGTGGGGGTTTTGGGTGACAGCTATTCTTAGCTTGGTAGATCAATTCTGTCCCCCCATCACACTCTTTATTGTCAGAGGGGGATGGCCTTTAACCCTTCACTGTGTGGCATCCCTGGACCAACTGCTCTGGGAGGGGACGCAGGGAGACAAAGATAAATCGTGTCTAGTTATGCGGTGGAGAGAACTGGAATGCAAACAAAACTCTCCCCTTACCCTTGAACTTAAGCTGACCTTCAACTATGTCTATGTGTGTGTGGTGCGTGTGTGTTGATGTCACTGACCCCTGCAGCTCATCATGAGCACAAGTCCCATTTCCAGAATGCTAGCTCCTTGCACAGTTAACTATTTTCTGTTCAGCAGGGTTGCATTTGTTTTTCGGAGCCATTTTGGATAGTACACCCAGTTTAGATACATCTTCAGCTCACCACCCTTATTTACTTCCAAGTACCTATGAAAGTGTGTGTATGTGTGTGTGTCTCCTGTTAAAGGACCCTCTTGTAAAGGTCTAGGCGATTTCGCTTTGATGACTGTAGTTTGTCATGAGTGAATGTTGCTGTTCATGCCTGTAGTTGTTGCTGTTCATGCCACACAAACACACAGACACACACCCTCTTATTGTTTAATCACGTGCCGTCGTCTGATAACCCCTGACCTTTTAGGGCACCAATCACAGTGAAGGATCCACATACATGTGATTGTCGTCTAAGGAGACATAATTGGCGAAACGTTAGGACCTTATTCCCAGATAGAAAAACATTGTAATGCATATCGTTCTTGTATAGGGAATCATGTCAGCTCTATACATGACATTTCTGTCGTCAACTTTCTCTATGAAGCACCTCATTCAACAAGACCTAGCTCTAAGTCAATGAGACTTGGCCTGGCCTCGTGCTTCTGATCAGCCAGAAGACACACAGACCCAGCACAGAGACACCATTCACTACAGGGAGAGACAGGCCCTAAACAGTAGTTAGCTCTGTCATTCACAAATATAGCACACTAAAAACACACATTTCCTGTTCCGGTCGGTGCCGCTTCTGGCTGAGTCTTGATTGGAACTCTATTGGCCATATAAAAAAAGTCCAGCTGAAGTCAGTTATTCAAATCCATTCTTTTTGACTCAGTCTCTGAATAACTGCATGTTCAGGTTTATATAGGGATATTATATTAGTCCCAACAACACATCACACACACTGTAGTCGATTGGACTTTTATCCTAAAGTTTTAGCAGTGGTTTGGGGGGTGTAGTGAGATATTTGGTTTGCTCTGTTTATGCCATTACTGCATAGATGCCTCCTCCTCAGTGAGAGAGAGAAACACGTGTGAAAGGCAGCTAGAGAGAAGGAAAAAGAGGGAAATGGAGGAGAACATCAAATGAAAGAATGCTAAATATAAGCCTCCCATACATATGTCACGTGCTATGTCTGCTCCTCTCTCCCTCTACTAAAGTGTGTCCACTCACACACACTTACACTTGGATCTAATAGACTTGAGTCTCAATTATGGACCAAGTCCCAGTCTCTTTTAGGCTACAGTGGGGAACAGGGGGACATCCAACCCAATTAATGAACCCATGTTCTGCAGGATAGACAAGTCTCTAGAGGCGAGAGGAGAAGAAAAGGAGAGGAGCAGAAGGAGCCAGACAATCAGTAGCAATAGTGTTTTCCTGTGTGAATCTAATCACTCTTTCACTGGTCTCTGTCTTTGTACTCACTCACCCACTCACTCACTCACCCACTTTCTCTCTCCAGTGAAGGCCACACTCTCACATCCAGTGAAGTAGTCCTGTAATTCATCACGTACACACAGGTGTACACATACAGTTCCATTAGTAAATCACACTGTTGCCCTTGTTTAAAAGGATACTTCGGGATTTTGGAAGTGAGTTTATCTATTTCCCCAGAGTCAGATGAACTCGTGGATACCATTTTTATGTCTGTCCAGCAGTGGAGTCTGCTGAGGGGAGAATGGCTCTTAACAATGGCACGATGAAGAAACTAGTAGAGCTTAGCCTACATATTGGGTCAGAAAACATCACTTGAAGTAGTAGAAGTAGTTTCCTCTCTGTGGTTACATGTTTCCATATCGTATCAGATTTTACACAGGAGCCTTTTTGTTTTTGTTTATGAACAGGCCCAGCTGTTTTTCAGCCCTGTCTGTCTACAGCTCATCTGAGGGAGTTTTTTTTTCTTGACTGTGTGTTTGTTGCCATCTTATCAGTCTATCTGTGGGAATGTTTGTTGTCCAGTGTCAAATTTGCTGAATGCAATCACATGGAAACCCACCACTGAATGAGGCCTATATCCCACGGTCTTGATTTTTGCAAGAACATTGGGAATCCAAAGGGCTACAAAAACATTATGAAATTTCCACAGTGGCATTTCTGTGAACTTTGGGCCTGGATGGCTATCTGCTTAAATCTGGGCATTGTCCTGCTTCTGTGAGCTATCTGGGTACCTGAATCATCCTACGCTCTTCCTATGGAGTAGGCACCAGTCTACACAGTGCCAGGAGCTGTTCCTGTTTCAGCTCCATCTCCCCTCTATCAGTGGACTACCAAGCGGGGATAAAAACCCTCTCCAAACCCCTACCCCTTTTAGGCACCAGTGCCCATCCTCACACCCCATAGTCTGCGTGGAATGTCTTCCTCCCCACACTCAAGCGGTCTCTATTCATCTGCCTGCCCTCTCACAGTGCTCGATAGTTGCCTACCTTGCAACCCAATACACACGAAAGGTGACTGGGAATATGACCGAATACAAACAGTGTAGTTATTTCCTCTGCTGGGCAATCAAACAAGCAAAATGTCAGTATAGGGACAAAGTGGAGTCGTAAATCACCGGCTCAGACACGAGACGTATGTGGTAGGGTCTACAGACAATCACGGACTACAAAAAGAAAACCAGCCAATTCACAGACACCGACGTCTTGCTTCCAGACAAACTAAACACCTTCTTTGCCTGCTTTGAGGATAATACAGTGCCACCAACGCGGCCTGCTACCAAAGACTGTGGTCTCTCCTTCTCTGTGGCTGATTTGAGTAAACGTGTTAACACTCGCAAGGCTGCCGGCCCAGACGGCATCCCTAGCTGTGTCCTCAGAGCCTGCGCGAACCAGCTGGCTGGTGTGTTTACGGACATATTCAATCTCTCCCTATCCCAGTCTGCTGTCCCCACATGCTTCAAGATGGCCACCATTGTTCCTGTACCCAAGAAGGCAAAGGTAACTGAACTAAATTACTATCGCCCCGTAGCACTCACTTCTGTCATCATGAAGTGCTTTGAGAGACTAGTCAAGGATCATATCACCTCCACCTTACCTGTCACCCTAGACCTTCAATTTGCTTACCGCCCCAATAGGTCCACAGACGATGCAATCGCCATCACACTGCACACTGCTCTATCCCATCTGGACAAGAGGAATACCTATGTAAGAATGCTGTTCATTGACTACAGCTCAGCATTCAACACCATAGTACCCTCCAAGCTCATCATTAAGCTTGAGGCCCTGGGTCTCAACCCTGCCCTGTGCAATTGGGTGCTGGACTTCCTGACGGGCCGGCCCCAGGTGGTGAAGTTAGGAAACAACATCTCAATGTCTGCGTTTTTTGCCAATCTTAATCGCTTCTTTTTATGGGCCAGTCTGAGATATGGCTTTTTATTTGCAACACTGCCTAGAAGGCCAGCATCCCGGAGTCACCTCTTCACTGTTGACGTTGAGACTTGTGTTTTGCGGGTAATTTTTAATGAAGCTGCCATTTGAGGACTTGTGAGGTGTCTGTTTTTCAAACTAGACACTCTAATGTACTTGTCCTCTTGCTCAGTTGTGCACTGAGGCCTCCCACTCCTCTTTCTATTCTGGTTAGAGACAGTTTGTGCTGTTTTGTGAATGGAGTAGTACACAGCGTTGTACGAGATCTTCAGTTTCTTGGCAATTTCTCACATGGAATAGCCTTCATTTCTCAGAACAAGAATAGACTGACAAGTTTCAGAAGAAAGTTCTTTGTTTTTGGCCATTTTGAGCCTGTAATCGAAGCCACAAATGCTGAAACTCCAGATACTCAACTAGTCTAAAGAAGGCCAGTTTTATTGCTTCTTTAATCGGAGCAACAGTTTTCAGCTGTACTAACATAATTGCAATAGGGTTTTCTAATGATCAATGAGCCTTTTAAAATTATAAACTCAGATTTGCTAACACAACGTGCCATTGGAACACAGGAGTGATGGTTGCTGACAATGGGCCTCTGTATGCCTATGTAGATATTCCATTACAAGTCAGCTGTTTTTAGCTACAGTAGTCATTTACAACATTAACAATGTCTACACTGTATTTCTGATGAATTTGATGTTATTTTAATGGACCAATAATGTGCTTTTCTTTCAAAAACTAGGACATTTCTAAGTGACCCCAACTTTTGTATATATTTGTATTCCTTCCCTTTACTTAGATTTGTGTGTATTGGGTAGTTGTGGAATTGTTAGATTACCTGTTAGATATTTCTGCACTGTCAGAACTAGAAGCACAAGCATTTCGCTACACTTGCCAATAACATCTGCTAACCATGTGAAAGTGACCAATAAAATATGATTTGATCAGAGCTGTGCCGTCAGTAGTTGGCTATACTGCCAAACTTTCTTGTGGTTTTATCCAGTCAACTTGATCCACGATGGTCAACATGGAATGGCTACTGGTGATATACTGTCTACTCACCTTCTGTGGCGAGTAGAGTAAACCCTGTGAGATCACCGCAGAAGGGCCAAATCCCTTCTCTCCTGTCTAAGCACTTGGTTAGCCTACAACATTTTCACAGCTTGTTGTTGCTGAATGATTTATTTTGTTGTATCGGAGGACACTTTCTGACTTTTTCAACAGACTAAATGCTTAGAAGGTGACCAATGTGTAAAGACTCTAAACTGAGATTTTTGGTTATTTTATTGTTGTTGATATCTGGGAATATTCAACCAAACCCTGGTCCTGGCACGAGTCTACAGTGTTTGCAAACACAGTCTGATTTTAAAAGTAGGACTGGTCTGGGTATATTTTAATGTTCAAAGCTTGGTTGGGGTTGAGACTACTAATGCAGATAACATTTGTAATATCTGAAACTTGGCTGAATAAACCTGTCCCTGCTAAAGATATGCTATAAGTCAAGATCCGCACCAGTGTGCTGCTCTCAAAATCTGTGTGGTAACAATTTGAAATGATTGCACTCAATGTTGATGTATTGAAAGACTGCCACCTTACAGTGGTAGGATGTTATAGACCTCTGTCAGCCCTGAGCGAGACGCTAGTAAGTAGTTATTGTTGGGGATCTAGACTGGGATTGGTTAAAGCCTGCCTCTGAAAATGTCGAGGCTTACTGTGTTACTATAAATTTTAGCTCAATTGATAAATGCCCTGACACGTCCTAATCTGTAGTGTCCTGAGAAATCAACCCTTATTGAGCTCTTCTTGACTAATGTCTCTCACAAATATGTTGCTATTGGTGTATTTTCTAATGATGTGAGTGACCACTATGTTATTGCTGCTGTAAGAAACACTAAAGTCCTTAAGACCCCGTTTTCAACAAAAACAAAGTTTGAAACACTTCTCTGAACAATGGTTTTTACTTTATATGTATTATTATGATTGGAACAGGATGGCTTCTATTCCTGATGTTGAAATTACTCTGAGTTTTTTTGTGTGACAATTTCCTGGAAATAACCAATAAACATGCCCCTTTAAGGAGCTATAAAGTTAAAGGAAGGGACCACCAACCCCTGGTACTCTAAGGAGCTGTATTAGCTCATACATGAGATGAACCAAGTATGGGCCACTGCTAGGAGAACAAATTCTGAGCCTGATTCGTCCAGGTTTAGGTTCTTAAGAAACACATGTACAGCTCTTATCAAGAAGTGAAAAGCTTTTTGGAAAGTAAGTAAATCGTTAAATGTGAACTGTAACTATGATTTGCCAACATGTAAAACTAAGGACTCAAATAATGTTTTTACCTTTTATTTAACTAGTATCTGACATAGCTGAAATGTTGAACTGTTTTAATTATAATTTTGTTTCTTCTGGTTTTCTTTTTAAGACCGTATCAAACACAGATAATCATACATTTGTTGATGTAGAAGTGAGAAATGACTGGAGTTTTTTAGTTTTTCCCCCTTTTCTGTTTCTGAGGTACAAAATGCTCTAGAAAGTATTGACTCAAAAAAAGCAACTGGATCTGACAATCTGGATCCAAATCTATTGAAACTTGCAGCTGACTTTATTGCTGAGCCCCTAAACTACAGTACCTCTTTAATCTCACCCTTGAGCTAAATGCCATCCCTAGTGTTTGGAAGTCGGCATACGCTCTGTCCCTGTTAAAGGCAGGAGAAACCTCTAACCTGAATAACTACAGGCCTATTTCTAAGCTACTGGTTCTAGCTAAAATCTTGGAGACCCTTAAATCAAATCAATTGAAGGAGTTTTTATGACAATTACATTTTATCTAAGTTTCAATCAGGTTTCAGAAAATGGCATGGCACTTTTTTTGCAGCAACAAAGTTGTTAATATAATTGATACCATGGACAAGAAACAGCACTGTCTCCCCTTTCCTCGATCTGTCAAGGGCATTTGACACAGTTGATCAAGACTTGTCATTATAGGATTGGCTGATCAAGTGTTCACATGGTTCAAAAGATTCCTGTCAGATAGAACTGATGGCAAGTAATCTGATATGTTAACCTGTCCAGAATGGGGTGCCACAGGGCTCTGTTCTTGGACCACTGTTGTTTACTGTCAATATTAATAATGTTTGTAGAAATGTGTCAAATGCTAGTTTACATTTTTATGCTGATGATAGTTATTTATTGTTGTGCAGCAACACTGAATAAGGCCTTTGAAGAATTACAGTCTGCATTTACTATTGTCCATACTCGGCTCAGTCAGCTGAAGTTGCTTTTTAATGTTGAAAATACAAAGTTGATGGTTTTCACAAAATATAACATGTATAAACTGACTCTTCCATGTAGTCACTAAATAGATAGAGTAGCAACTTACAAGTACTTGTTTCTTGATAGATGAGTGTCACCTTAAAACCCCACATCGAAGGTCTTGTGAAAAAGCTTTTTATTTTCGTAATAATGTTTTTCTTTTGATGCGAGAAAGGCTTGTTTCCACTACTTTTGTACCTGTAATTGATGTTTGGGGATATCTTGTGCATGTATGCCCCGGTGGCATCATTACATATGCTGGACACTGTACAATTGGGCGCTGAGGTTTATTACTAACTCTAAAGTTCTCATTCATCACTGTACCCTCTATGTGAGAGTGGGCTGGCCTTCTTTAGCTCTTCGGAGATGAAATCATTGATACGTTTTTATATATAAGGCCATATTGATACTGCTCCCATTTCACTTGAGTAACTACATTGTCCAGCAGACAAATGAAAACTATCGCCTGCGCTCACATGCCTATGTTTTGTTGATTGTGCCTAAGGCCTGTACAGAGCATGGGAAAAAGCTTTCCAGGTCTCTTCCCCTTCCACTTGGAACACGTTTCAATGGTCCTGAAATTACAGGAGCTTGTCCCTTTAAATGTATTTAAAGTTAGGTTAAACACTATGATGGAAAATGAAGTTGCTGTTCAATGTGTAAGTTGATGTTTTTTAAACTCTAGAGCTTTGTGTCTGCAAATTTGTGTGCTGATATTTTGGCCAGGTGTCTCTTGTCAAATATATTGTTAATCTAAATGAGACTAACCTGGTAAAATAAAGGTAGAATAAAAAAATATGTTTGGGGGTTGAAGGGCTTTGGGTCTTTATGAACGGAGCGGAGTTTGACCTCTGTGAAGGTTTGAGCTGTACTTGGACACAGTTGTGGTCATTGTGCTGGAAGCCGAGGATTCTGCCCGGCCATCTCCTACCCTGACACACCGCCTTAGTCTGCCTCAGTTCCGCTCCCTGCTTTACAGTCAGGAAATGGCCGCCCCAAATGGACATAACATCCAGGTCAGTGGACAAGGAGTGTAAGGCCACGGCGATGTCAAGCCGGCCATAAATTGGATGAACGAGTGTCACGGCCGTCGTAGTGAGTAGACCAAAATGCAGCGGGAACGTGAATGCTCATAATACTTTTATTAGACACTACACAAAAACAAGAAAACAAATGAACGACAGCTAAACAGTTTTGCGGGCTATACACAGCAGTGCAAAAACAACTTCCCACAAAAGACAGGTGGAAAAAAGGGCAACCTAAGTATGGCTCCCAATCAGCAACAACGATGTACAGCTGTCCCTGATTGAGAGCCATACCCGGCCAACACAAAGAAATACACAACATAGAAAAAAACATAGAAATACAAAAACATAGAACAATACCCCAAAACCCCGACAACACAAAACAAACACACCCCTGCCACGCCCTGACCAAACTACAATAACAAATAACCCCTTATACTGGTCAGGACGTGACAACGATAATCTTTTTTTCTGCTGTTCTAATGGTGTTTGAAGTCGGATGGTCAGTCTGCACAGGGTCTGAAAACACGGATGTGCACACAACACACACGTGCAATGGCACACACACTCACTCCTCTCTCTACCCTTCTACCCCTTCATTCGTTTCTATTCCAGTCCTCTCCTGTCTCCTTCCTCAGCTCTCTTTGTAGCTAGTCTTCTCGGTCTTTTCTTCTTTCTCAGCTCATCAGCTCCTCTCTGTCCGCCTCATCCCTAAGGAACCGTGACAAGCGTGACAGATCTGCTCTTTGGCTCAAACGGCGTCACATCTGACTTTACCCCCTACTCTGCCATACCCCTCATGGCCTGTACCCCGTACCCCCCCCCCCCCCCCCCCCACCCCCACCCACCCCTTCTAAGAGCTAACAGGAGGGAAGCATCCAGCTGGATGGAACTGTTGTGTTCCCCTCCGGAGCGCTTTGATCCCGCATCATCCCACCTGGCCCCCGAGCTCAGAACAGGGCTGTATAATTCCCTGATTTAGCACCTTTTTCCTCCACCCATGGGGATGGGGGCAAGGGGTGGAAGAGAGATGCACGCTTCTGCTATGCTCTGTGACAGCTGGGAGAGGGTGGGGGGAATGGGTTCCTTTCACTATATCAGCCCACCCCTTGTCTTCACCTCTCTCCCTCAACTTCCCCCTAGCCAACACTCACTCCAATCTTCCCTCAAGTCAACAGCAGAGGGTCATTGTCTCTACAAAACGCTACTCCCTGGGGAGAGAGTGAGAGGGGAGGCCCATGGGGTGTTTAGACCCCCTCTCTCAGTTCCTTCTGAGCCTGGCCCCATTTTTTGGGGCTTGAAGACTGACCTGTCAGCCCTTCTCTCTTCCCCAGAGTCAACGCAGCCCGGCCCCCTGAAAGGGCATTCTGCAACGGCCTACTGTTTGAACAGCCCCAGTTGAAGGACCCCTTGTGCTGCCCTTTGTGTGCCTGTAAATAAGATCAGAGTTAGTCCCTGTGCTCTTGTGTCCAGAGACAGGCGCTCTGAGCCACAGGGACTAATACTATCTGGCAGGCCTATCGATTGCAACCCCCCTCCCCCCCACACACACACCGCAAACCACACAACACACACAAATACACTTCCCCTCCACCCCACTGTAGCAGATTCTAGGTTCTCCAGCAGTGACCCCTTTAACCTTCTTTCAGTCTTTCTTTATCTCTTTCTTTTCTCTCTCCATTACTCATGCATTCTCTCTCTTTATATCTTTCTCTAATTCCCAATTTAATATATGTGAAATGTATCAAATAAATGGTCCTGAATCAATGGTTGGAAGGTTATGTAGTTCAGTCTCTATCTATCGCTATCTCCGTGCCTAACCCTATTCATATACTTTCCATAACGTCTATTCACACCGTTGTATACACTCAATCAACAGTTTATTAGGTATGCCCATATAGTACCGGGTCGGACCCCCCTTTGCCTCCAGAACAGCCTGAATTATTCGGGGCACAGATTCTACATGGTGTTGCTCAATTGGTATCAAAGGACCTAACGTGTGCCAGGAAAACATTCTCCACACCATTACACCACCACCACCAGCCTGTCCTCCAGGCAGGATGGGGCCATGGACTCATGCTGCCTACGCCAAATCCTGACTCTGTCATCAGCATGATGCAACCGGAACCGGGATTCGTCAGACCAGGCAATGTTTTTCCACTCCTCAATTGTCCAGTGTTGGCGATCGCGTGGCCACTTGAGCCACTTCTTCTTGTATTTAGCTGATAAGAGTAGAACCCGGTGTAGATGAAGGGGAGGAGACGGGTTAAAGAAGGATTTTGAAGCCTTGAGACAATTGAGACATGGATTTTGTATATGTGCCATTCAGAGGGTGAATGAGCAAGACCAGATTTAAGTGCCTTTGAACGGTGTATGGTAGTTAGTGTCAGTCGCATCAGTTTGAGTGTGTAAAGATCTGCAACGTTGCTGGGTTTTTCATGTGCAACAGTTTCCATTATGTACTGTATATTCCAGACTCTGACATTGCTCATTCTAAAATGTCTTAATTTCTTTCTATTTACTTTTGTATTATGTGCAAATTGTTTGTATTATTACTGCACTGTTGGAGCTAGAAACACAACAGTTTCACTGCACCTGCAATAACATCTGCAAATCTGTGTACCCAACCAATAAACATTCACCCCTAACCTGACACATTCACCTCACAGGTGAATTCCACTTGAGCAGAGGAAACAGGCATTCTTTGTAAAGAAGGCAGATTTATGGCTGACCAGGGCTGGAGTTGGGCTCTGGTTTAACAATTGTCTGTCCAGAGGGAGAGTGAGAGAGACTAGAGTAAAAAGAAAAAAGCAGGAAAATTGTGTGCATAGATGAAAGAGATATAGGCATACAGAGAATGAGAGGTGGAGTGAAAGGCAGAGGAGATATGAACACAAAGAGGAGGGCAAGGTAGAAGTGTGATAACAGCTGAGAGACATGACAAGAGAAACCAAGATTGAGAGGTTGGGAGGGATGACAAGGTGTTAGAACAGAAGTGAGGGACACAGAGGGAAGGAAGGAGAAAAGATGGAGTAAGTGAGGAAAAGGTTAGGCTAATAGACAGAGGTGGTGGTTATCTGGCAGGGCTATTAGGAGAGGGAAAGCTGGGCTTTAGCTGCAAACCAGATTACTCAGGATCTCTGGATCTCTGGCAGCTCAGTTAGCAGTGCTTACAGACCCACAGAGCTCTACACTAGATGGGTGATACAGGTCAGGCAAATTACATAACCCACACCTGGGGTTATGGGATAGAGTCCTGGCGATAACTCTTTCCTGCAGATATGTGGTTATGAAGCATTTTCCCTGATGTATATGTACTACATCAAGGTTTCTCAAGGGTTAGAAGCAGGTACTGACAAGCTATGGTCCTTCATTCTTGGTTGACCACTTAAAATTAGCACTTAAGTTGAGAAATTACTACATCGAGGAACCTGCTGCGTAACCATCATCCAGTTGCTGCCAACACTCCCAAAAGTCTAGCAAAATAATTTGAAGCTGAAAGACAGTTGGTAAAGGGTCTCGCCCGCATAAGTACTTTCTCCTTTTAAGGGTTCATTGGGCTATGATCAACTAAAAGGGGGAAAACAGAGAGGATTGGGTGCTTTACTGAAATAATAGTGACTCACTAGCATTACTGTGTGTTTTGCTTCTCTTGCTTGGTAGCAGACACTGGTTCGGGATGTTTGAGACAAGTCAACTGTTTACATTAATTTCCAATGGATCACTGCGTTTGTCTTGCAGCATTGCATTACAGAGGCAGTTGCAGTGTGTTCTGTGAGGTGCATACGTTGGATTTATCTAACGTATGCGTTGAACTGTATGCATAGACGACTTGACAGAAATGGAAGCAGAAGGCGATTGTTGAACTTGTGTTGCACACATATTCAGATGATGCTGCGTAACAGTTTGCGCAATGACGCTGTCTGTGTGATCAAGGCGTAAGCAGAGGGAGGAAGAGATGGTGTGATGGGACAGAAGGATGGAGGATAGAAGGAGGGGAAGTTGTGGATGACTGGTCTCTTTGGAGAGATTGGATTCTTGTTCTGTGATGAAGAACACTGGTTCTAAGCTTAATGATTGACTAGACTGGAGAACATCAGCCCGGTGACTAATGATTGACTAGAGAGCCTCTCTGTGGTTCAAGAGGGCTCAACCACAACTCCAGCCCTCACTGCTCTCACCACCCATCAACTATAGTGAGCAGAACTGAGCTGGAAAGAAGCCAAAGGTAGAATTAACCCTCTCCCCACTTTCCCCACACCTTCTCTCTCTCTTTTCATATACATTCACAGTCAAAAGTTTGGACTCACATACTCATTCAAGGGTTTTTCTTAATTTATTACTATTTTCTACATTGAAGAATAATAGTGAAGACATCACAACTATGAAATAACACATATGGAATCATGTAGTAACCAAAAAAGAGTTAAACAAATCTAAATATATGTAATATTTTAGATTCTTGAAAGTAGACACCCTTTGCCTTTGACAGCTTTGCACACTCTTGGCACCATCACACCTCCTCCTCCATGCTTCATGGTGGGAACCACACAAATCAAATCAAACTTAATTTGTCACATGCGCTGAATCCAACAAGTGTAGACCTTACCGTGAAATGCTTACTTACAAGCCCTTAACCAACAGTGCAGTTCAAGAAGAGTTAAGAAAATATTTACCAAATAAACTAAATAACACAATAACATAACAATAACGAGGCTATATACAGGGGGTACTGGTACCGAGTCAGTGTGTGGGGGTACAGGTTAGAGGTAATTTGTACATGTAGGTAGGGGTGAAGTGACTATGCATAGATAATAAATAGTGTGTAGCAGCAGTGGACAAAACAAATTGAGGGGGTGGGAGTCAATGTACTAGCCCTGTGGCCATTTGATTAATTGTTCAGCAGTCTTAGGGGTGGAGATCATCCGTTCATCTACTCTGCGTTTCACAAAGAAATGGCGGTTGGAAGCAAAAATCTCTAATTTGGAATCATCAGACCAAAGGACAGATTTCCACCGGTCTAATGTCCATTCCTCATGTTTCTTGGCCCAAGCAAGTCTTTTCTTCTTATTGGTGTCCTTTAGTAGTGGTTTCTTTGCAGCAAATCGACCATGAAGGCCTGATTCATGCAGTCTCCTCTGAACAGTAGATGTTTGAGATGTGTCTGTTACTTGAACTCTGTGAAACATTTATTTGGGCTGCAATCTGAGGTGCAGTTAACTCTAATGAACATATCCTCTGCAGCAGAGGTAACTCTGGGTTTTCCTTTCCTGTGGCGGTCCTCATGAGAGCCAGTTTCATCATAGCGCTTGATGTTTTTTGCGACTGCACTTGAAGAAACGTTCAAAGATATTGACATTTTCCGTATTGACTGACCTTCATGTCTTAAAATAATGATGGACTGTCGTTTCTCTTTACTTTTTTGAGCTGTTCCTGCCATAACATGGACTTGGTCTTTTACCAAATAGGGCTTCTGTATTCCACCCCTACCTTGTCACAACACAACTGATTGTCTCAAACGCATTAAGAAGGAAAGAAATTCCTTAAATTAATTTTTACCGAGTCACACCTTTTAATTGAAATGCATAATTGAAATGAGGCTGGTTGAGAGAATGCCACGAGGGTGCAAAGCTGTCATCAAGGCACAGGGTGGCTACTTTGAGGAATCTCAAGTATAAAATATATTTGGATTTGTTTAAAACTTTTTTGGTTACTACATGATTCCATATGTGTTATTTCATAGTTTTGATATCTTCACTATTATTCTACAATGTAGAAAATTGTCAAAATAAAGAAGAACCCTGCAATGAGTAGGTGTGTCCAAACCTTTGACTGGTACTGTACATGCAACCACATATGTATACGTACTATGCCATTTTCCATAGATGAAGCTTGCCAGACTCAAGCACACTCTCACACTTCTATATACACATGGCATGCCATGACTGGCTACTACTCTGAACTGTGAGTGGTGAGCTTTCTGGCGCCCAGAGCTGCTGAGGCATCACCCAAGTGGATGGTTCATGGAGTAGAAGAGGAAAATCTAGTGGCTACACAACTCAGGCTGGTTCTCATAGTAGTCCTCTAAAAGATTTTCACCAGACTCCATCTTCATCAACCATTTCCCTGACCACCTTCCTCTGATCAAGCTATGAACTGTCCTTCTCCGTCTTTGGATGATACATGCACTCAGACTTTGGCCTCTATTGGTTGACCTAGCTAACTAAAGCTACGCTACTCATGATGTATTGCTTGTTTGTTTTTTGAATATGAAGAGCTTTGGGATTCTCATGAAAAGCGCTACAGAAATGTAAATTATTATTATTATTATGTTGCAATGTTGAGACAGTGAGGTGTGTGTGTGTGTGTGTGTGTGTGTGTGTGTGTGTGTGTGTGTGTGTGTGTGTGTGTGTGTGTGTGTGTGTGTGTGTGTGTGTGTGTGTGTGTGTGTGTGTGTGTGTGTGTGTGTGTGTGTGTGTGTGTGTGATGCTGTTTATCCAGTCCCAGCCCAGTGGCCCAAGATGTCCCCTTCTGAGTTAGGAATGCCAGGAGGGAGGGAAAGAAGGGAGGAGGAGAGCAGCTTTAGGGGGATGGGCGGTTGCAGTTAGTGATCACACACAACCATGGCTGCCTAGCAAGTGCGTGTGTGTCTACACGTATGTGGGCAGAGAGTATGTTTGTGTGCACAGAGAAATACGCACCAAATAGCTTCCAGCTACAGCGGGGTGTGTTTGTCTGTACAGGACTGGGCAGGGCAGTGCCTTACACAATAAAAGAGCTCTCTGCTTTGTGTGGCTAATCCTCAGGACTGGTATATCTGGACATGAGGGTGATTATCCTAGCAGGGGCCATAAACACCGGAGCATCTAAGTCGGTGTGTGTGTGTGTGACTACAAGAGATATGGTTGCCTTGTGTTGTGGCCTTGTGTTGTCCATATGGCTCAATTGGTTAGAGCACAGTACTGGCAATAACAATATTGTGGGTTCAATGTGCCAGAGATCATCGCAATGTGGAGCTGAAGAAATGTCAGTATTTGTCCATTTTAGCATTTGCATGTGTCAGTGTATGTGTGTGCTTGGTTGTCCTTTGACACACATTCTCATGAGCAAACACTATGCCAGCCCAACAGCTGATCATGTGAGCTATTTACTGTACAACACACACACACACACACACACCCACAACCCTGAGCAGATAGAGGGAGTGAGAGATGGGGGTATGTGAGTCAGATAATCGTTGAACCTTTGGAACAGCTCTGGGAGTGAAATGAACTTGTGGATACCATTATGTATCTGCGTCCAGTATGAAGAAAGTTAGAGGTTGTTTCGCGAGACAATTCTAACTAGCGTTAGCGCAATGACTGGAAGCCTACAGGAACAGCTAGCATGAGTTCATCTGACTGGGGAAGAAGATAAAGGGCTTCATTGCCAAAATCCTGAACTCCCTTTAAGATGTCCCCTCATATACTGGACTTTCTCCATGTATAACAGCAGTGGCAATGTCATATGAAGAGACTAGACAATAGACATCCTAGTCTTCTTTTCCCTCCCTTCTTAACTGTTAGGGCGCATGAACCGCTAGCGGGACACCTACAACAACATCCGGTGAAATTGCAGAGCACGAAATTCAAAATACAAAAATCATAATAGTAAACATTCATGAAAATACAAGTGTCATACATTATTTTAAAAGCTTAACTTCTTGTTAATCCAACCGCATTGTCAGATTTCAAAAAGGCTTTACTGTGAAAGCATACTATGCGATTATCTGAGGACAGCGCCCCACATCAAAATACTTTTTCAACCAGCACAGGCATCACAAATAATGATTAAATAAATCACTTACCTATGAAGATCCTTCCTCTGTTTGCAATCCCAAGGGTCCCAGCTACACAATGAATGGTTGTTTTGTTCAATAAAGTCCTTCTTTATATCCAAAAAAGTCAGTTTAGTTGGCGCCAATGATCTCAGTAATCCACTCGTTCAACATGCAGACAAACGAATCCAAAAAGTTACCGGTAAAGTTCGTCCAAACAAGTCAAAGATGTTTGACGGAGAAAAAAAAATGTATGAAATGTGTGCATTCATTACTGTAAGTCGCTCTGGATAAGAGTGTCTGCTAAATGACTAAAATGTAAAATGTAAAAAAATGTTTCTAAATAATCCTCAGGTACTCTAATATCTACATAAATGATATTATTTATGACAGCGAATAGTATTTTCAATAAGGAAGATAAATAAGGAAGAGCGCGCACCTCATTCATGCGTCAACAAAACTACTTTTCTAATGAGAGACACCTTGGAAAAACTACAACTACTTGCTCATTTTTCAAAAACAAGCCTGAAACCCTTTCTAAAGACTGTTGACATCTAGTGGAAGCCATAGGAACTGCAATCTGGGAGGAATTCCTTTGTATATCCCATAGGCTAGCACTGAAATGGCCTGTGACCTCCAAAAACAACATTTCTGGATGGATTTTCCTCTGGTTATTTTAACAGTTTTAGAAACTTCAGAGAGTTTTCTATCCAATGCTACCAATTATATGCATATCCTAGCTTCTGGGCCTGAGTAACAGGCAGTATACTTTGGGCACGTCAGTCATCCGAAGTTCCGAACAATAACCAGTATGCTAAAGAGAGCGATTGACAGAGAGAAGAGACTGACAGAAAGATTTGACGGACAGATGAGTAAGAAAGGTCCAATATTAACAACTCTACCCCCCAATCTGCATATGATTAACACAAGGCCCTCCATCATTCATTCGTAGTTGCAGTAGCACAGTAGCCTAACTGGGTGTCTCTAAGTTAAAGAACTATATTGCATGGACGGACAATGGGGCGCTTTGTTACAACGCTTCTTCATCTGTGCCGTCAGAGGGGGGAGCAGGGAACGTCTCTAAAGCTTGAGGCTTGATCTGTCTCTCTTTAGGAGGCCGTTAAGGGGGAAGGTATGAGGAGGAACAGCGGGGAGTCCACACTACATCACTCTCCCTCTCATCCCGCTTAATTGTTTCCTTCTGATCTTCAAGACACTGACGTTCTTCTTCTGGCATATGGAGCTGTGTGTGTGTGTGTGTGTGTTTATGTGAAACACAGCTACAATGAGTCAGGGAGGCTGTGGCACAACTACTGCTGAAGCTACCATGCTTCTGAAGCACATCCCTTTTTTTCTTCTTTTCTCTCTTTTTTCAAAGCTACTTTTCCAAAAATATCTCTGAAAGGCCTCATTCGGAAAGGAAAAGGAACAACAAGCACATTGAAAGAAAGTGAGTTTATTACCCTCCCCTCCTTCTTCCTCTCTCTTTCTGCCTCTCCTGCTCTACCTAGTGCCTGCTCCTAACCTTGTTTTACCACACCATTGCTAAGACACATCAATCGCCGTGTCACAAGTTCTTTTGCTCTAATGCCGTGTCATGAAAGCCTGCCTCTTTCATCTCTAAAGGGTTCTGGCACCCCCTCACCCTTACCTGCCTGGAAACTCTAACTGGGGTAGGGGTAGTAGAGAGCGAGGGAGGGATGGATGGTGGGGGGGTCCTCTCTGATCCCTCTTTAATAAAAATCTGGAATATTCCGTTAGTGGCGTTCCATCTTTTTATTTATTTTTAAAAAAATTGGGGGGAGCACTTCTCTTCTTCCTTAACATGTTCTCTCCGAAGCAGGACAGTTTGTAACGCTTTCTGTGTCTCTTTTCTTCCTTCTGCACACCCTTCTCCATTTTTCTCTCTCTTTCTGTCTCTCTTTCGCCCTCTTCCTCTCACTCTTTGTTATTTCTGGTCTCCCCCTCTCTTACTCTTCTTTTTAACCTCTCTAGGGTATGTGGGACGAAATCGTCCCACCTACTCAACAGCCAGTGGAATCCCGTGGCGCGATATTCAAATACCTTAGAAATGCCATTACTTCAATTTCTCAAACATATGACTATTTTACACCATTTTAAAGACAAGACTCTCGTTAACCTCTATGGGCTAGGTGGGACGCTAGCGTGCCACCCGTGGTGCACTCCATCAACAGCAGGTGCATTTCAAGAGCGGCAAATTTGAATCCAAATAAATGTCAAAATTCAAATTTTTCAAAAATACAACTATTTTACACCCTTTGAAAGATAAACATCTCCTTAATCTAACCACGTTTTACGATTTCAAAAAGGTTTTACGGCGAAAGCATAAATTTAGAGTATGTTAGGACAGTACATTTACAAGAGTTGTGTGTAATGTTTTGTCAAGTCAAAGACAGGGTCACCAAAACCATAAAACCAGCTAAAATGATGCACTAACCTTTTACAATCTCCATCAGATGACACTCCTAGGACATTATGTTAGACAATGCATGCATTTTTAGTTCTATCAAGTTCATTTTTATATCCAAAAACAGCGTTTTACTATGGCATTGATGTTGAGGAAATCGTTTCCCTCCAATAACCGGCAGTCAAGTCAGCGTCACAAATTAAATAATTAAAATTAGAAAACATTGGTAAAATATTATATTGTCATTTAAAGAATTATAGATTTACATCTCTTGAACGCAATCAACTTGCCAGATTTAAAAATAACCTTACTGGGAAATCACACTTTGCAATAATCTGAGCACTGCGCCCAGAAAAATACGCGTTGCGATACAGACTAGACGTCATGTTGGGGAGATCTAAAATCGAAAATACTATGTAAATAATCCATTACCTTTGATTCTCTTCATCAGATGTCACTTCCAGGTATCACAGGTCCATAACGAATGTAGTTTTGTTCAAAAAAGCTCATCATTTATGTCCAAAAATCTCCGTCTTGTTAGCACATGATCTAAGCCAGCCGGACTTCTCGTCATGAACGAGGGGAAAAAATATATTTACGTTCGTTCAAACATGTCAAACGTTGTATAGCATAAATCATTAGGGCCTTTTTTAACCAGAACATGAATAATATTCAAGGTGGACGAATGCATACTCTTTTATAACGTATTGGAACGAGGGTACCCAACATGAACTCGCGCGCCAGGTGTCTAATGGGCCATCATCGTTCCATGGCTCTTGTTCGGTCAGATCTCCCTCCAGAAGACTCAAAACACTTTGTAAAGGCTGGTGACATCTAGTGGAAGCAATAGGAAGTGCCAAAATATTCCTCAGCCCCTGTGTTTTTCAATGGGATAGGTTTAAAGTCAATACAACACATCAGGTATCCACTTCCTGTCAGAAAATGTCTCAGGGTTTTGCCTGCCAAATGAGTTCTGTTATACTCACAGACACCATTCAAACAGTTTTGGAAACTTTAGAGTGTTTTCTATCCATATATAATAAGTATATGCATATTCTAGTTACTGGGTAGGATTAGTAACCAGATTAAATCGGGTACATTTTTTTTATCCAGACGTGCAAATGCTGCCCCCTAGACCCAACAGGTTAAGACAATAGAGTGGTAGTTAACCTCAGTGGATCATGATGTGGAAGCCTGAGAGGGAGGAGGATTTGGGGGAGAGAAGTTGATCCGGTTTGGAGAATTGTATTTGTCACATGCCTTGTAAACAACAGGTGTAGACTAAAAGTGAAGTGCTTACTTATGGGCCCTTCCCAACAATGCAGAGAATAAACTTGAAATAGAAAACCAGCTCACCACTGGGGCTGATGCTGCCGTTCCGTCCTGCCAGCTAGGTTTATATTTATCATGTCCTTGTTCATCCACGACTCAGAGAAACGTAGGATATTACAGTTCTTCAGATCATGTTGATAGGATGTGTGGGCTCCCGAGTGGCGGGCTCCTGAGTGGCAAGTGGCGCAGCAGTCCAAGGCACTGCATCTCAGTGCTAGTGGCATCACTACAGTCTCTGGTTCGATTCCAGGCTGTATCACAACCGGCTGTGATTGGGAGTCCCATAGGGTGGCGCACAATTGGGCCTGCGTCATCCGGGTTAGGGTTTGGTTGGGATAGGCCATCGTTGTAAATAAAAGTGAGTTCTTAACCTCTATGGGCTAGGCGGGACGAATTCGTCCCACCTACGTAACAGCCAGTTGAAGCCTGTGGCGCAATTTTCAAATACCTTAAAATCCTATAACTTCAATTTCTCAAACATATGACTATTTTACAGCTATTTAAAGACAAGACTCTCGTTAATCTAACCACACTGTCCGATTTCAAAAAGGCTTTACAACGAAAGCAAAACATTAGATTATGTCAGCAGAGTACCAAGCCAGAAATAATCAGACACCCATTTTTCAAGCTAGCATATAATGTCACAAAAACCCAGAAGACAGCTAAATGCAGCACTAACCTTTGATGATCTTCATCAGATGACACACCTAGGACATTATGTTATACAATACATGCATGTTTTGTTCAATCAAGTTCATATTTATATCAAAAAACAGCTTTTTACATTAGCATGTGACGTTCAGAACTAGCATACCCCCCGCAAACTTCCGGCGAATTTACTAACAATTTATTAACCTCTTGGGGCTAGGTGGGACGCTAGCGTGCCACCCGTGGTGCACTCCATCAACAGCAGGTGCATTTCAAGAGCGGCAAATTTGAATCCAAATAAATGTCAAAATTCAAATTTTTCAAAAATACAACTATGTTACACCATTTGAAAGATAAACAACTCCTTAATCTAACCACGTTTTCCGATTTCAAAAAGGTTTTACGGCGAAAGCATAAATTTAGAGTATGTTAGGACAGTACATTTACAAGAGTTGTGTGTAATGTTTTGTCAAGTCAAAGACAGGGTCACCAAAACCATAAAACCAGCTAAAATGATGCACTAACCTTTTACAATCTCCATCAGATGACACTCCTAGGACATTATGTTAGACAATGCATGCATTTTTAGTTCTATCAAGTTCATATTTATATCCAAAAACAGCGTTTTACTATGGCATTGATGTTGAGGAAATCGTTTCCCTCCAATAACCGGCAGTCAAGTCAGCGTAACAAATTAAATAATTAAAATTAGAAAACATTGGTAAAATATTATATTGTCATTTAAAGAATTATAGATTTACATCTCTTGAACGCAATCAACTTGCCAGATTTAAAAATAACCTTACTGGGAAATCACACTTTGCAATAATCTGAGCACTGCGCCCAGAAAAATACGCGTTGCGATACAGACTAGACGTCATGTTGGGGAGATCTAAAATCGAAAATACTATGTAAATAATCCATTACCTTTGATTCTCTTCATCAGATGTCACTTCCAGGTATCACAGGTCCATAACGAATGTAGTTTTGTTCAAAAAAGCTCATCATTTATGTCCAAAAATCTCCGTCTCGTTAGCACATGATGTAAGCCAGCCGGACTTCTCGTCATGAACGAGGGGAAAAAATATATTTCCGTTCGTTCAAACATGTCAAACGTTGTATAGCATAAATCATTAGGGCCTTTTTTAACCAGAACATGAATAATATTCAAGGTGGACGAATGCATACTCTTTTATAACGTATTGGAACGAGGGTACCCAACATGAACTAGCGCGCCAGGTGTCTAATGGGACATCACTGTTCCATGGCTCTTGTTCGGTCAGATCTCCCTCCAGAAGACTCAAAACACTTTGTAAAGGCTGGTGACATCTAGTGGAAGCAATAGGAAGTGCCAAAATATTCCTAAACCCCTGTGTTTTTCAATGGGATAGGTTTAAAGTCAATACAACACATCAGGTATCCACTTCCTGTCAGAAAATGTCTCAGGGTTTTGCCTGCCAAATGAGTTCTGTTATACTCACAGACACCATTCAAACAGTTTTGGAAACTTTAGAGTGTTTTCTATCCATATATAATAAGTATATGCATATTCTAGTTACTGGGTAGGATTAGTAACCAGATTAAATCGGGTACATTTTTTTTATCCAGACGTGCAAATGCTGCCCCCTAGACCCAACAGGTTAAATTACTCACGATAAACGTTCACAAAAAGCATAACAATTATTTTAAGAATTATAGATACATTACTCCTCTATGCACTCGATATGTCCGATTTTAAAATAGCTTTTTGGTGAAAGCACATTTTGCAATATTCTAAGTACATAGCCCAGGCATCACGGGCTAGCTATTTAGACACCCAGCAGGTTTAGCACTCACCAATATCAGATTTACTATAAGAAAAATGGTCTTACCTTTCCTGTTCTTCGTCAGAATGCACTCCCAGGACTTCTACTTCAATAACAAATGTAGGTTTGGTCCAAAATAATCCATAGGTATGTTCCAACAGCGACGTTTTGTTCGTGCGTCCCAGACACTATCCCAATGGTAAATAACGGTCGTGCGCACGGCGCATTTCGTGACAAAAGATTTCAAAATATTTCATTACCGTACTTCGAAGCATGTCAACCGCTGTTTAAAATAAATTTTTATGCAATTTTTCTCGTAAAAAAGCGATAATATTCCGACCGGGAATCTGCAATTAGATAAACAGCCGAAGGAAAATATATCACTGGGTCGAATCGGGCACGCGCCTAATTCCATTGTCCTCTGATGGGCCACTTGGAAAAGGCGATAATGTGTTTCAGCCTGAGGCTGCCTCGTCATCGTTCAGGTTTTTCCCGGGCTCTGAGAGCCTATTGGAGCCGTGGGAAATGTCACGTTACAGCTAAGATCCTGACTCTTCAATAAACAGAAGCAAGAACAACAACACCTTGTCAGACAGGCCACTTCCTGCATGAAACCTTCTCAGATTTTTGCCTGCCAAATGAGTTCTGTTATACTCACAGACACCATTCAAACAGTTTTAGAAACTTTAGGGTGTTTTCTATCCATATGTAATAAGTATATGCATATTCTAGTTACTGGGTAGGAGTGGTAACCAGATTAAATCGGGTACGTTTTTTATCCGGACGTGAAAATACTGCCCCCTATCCCAAACAGGTTAACTGACTTGCCTAGTTAAATAAAAGTTAAATCATTTTCTTTTTAAAGGGTCGTCTCGAACGGAGCTCATCCAGTTTATTCACCAGTGATTGCACATTCGCCAATTGAACGGAGGGTGGAGGTGATTTATCCACTCGCCGACGTAGTCTCATCAGGTGTCCCACACCCTGGACTCTATAGCGACGTCACCTCCTCCTTCGAGTGTCGGAGATTTGGGCCTGGTCTGGCATAATCAATATGTCTTTAGCCTCTGAATTATTTGAAGTAGCAGTCCTCGTCCAAATTGAGGTTAGTGATAGCTGTTCTGATGTCCAGAAGAAATTATGTTGGAAACATTATGTTTATATATACTGCTCAAAAAATAAAGGGAACACTTAACCTCTCTGGGCTAGGTGGCACCAAATCGTCCCACCTACGTAACAGCCAGTTGAATCCTGTGGCGCGATTTTCAAATACCTTAGAAATGCTATTACTTCAATTTCTCAAACATATGACTATTTTACAGCTATTTAAAGACAAGACTCTCGTTAATCTAACCACACTGTCCGATTTCAAAAAGGCTTTACAACGAAAGCAAAACATTAGATTATGTCAGCAGAGTACCCAGCCAGAAATAATCAGACACCCATTTTTCAAGCTAGCATATAATGTCACAAAATCCCAGAAGACAGCTAAATGCAGCACTAACCTTTGATGATCTTCATCAGATGACACACCTAGGACATTATGTTATACAATACATGCATGTTTTGTTCAATCAAGTTCATATTTATATCAAAAAACAGCTTTTTACATTAGCATGTGACGTTCAGAACTAGCATACCCACCGCAAACTTACGGCGAATTCACTAACAATTTACTAAATTACTCACGATAAACGTTCACAAAAAGCATAACAATTATTTTAAGAATTATAGATACAGAACTCCTCTATGCACTCGATATGTCTGATTTTAAAATAGCTTTTCGGTGAAAGCACATTTTGCAATATTCTAAGTAGATAGCCCGGCATCACAGGGCTAGCTATTTAGACACCCAGCAAGTTTAGCCTTCACCAAAATCAGATTTACTATTAGAAAAGTTTGATTACCTTTCCTGTTCTTCGTCAGAATGCACTCCCAGGACTTCTACTTCAATAACAAATGTTGGTTTGGTCCAAAATAATCCATAGTTATGTTCCAACAGCGGCGTTTTGTTCGTGCGTTCAGGACACTATCCGAATGGTAAATAAGGGTCACGCACACGGCGCATTTCGTGACAAAAGATTTCTAAATATTTAATTACCGTACTTCGAAGCATGTCAACCGCTGTTTAAAATCAATTTTTATGCCATTTTTCTCGTAAAAAAGCGATAATATTCCGACCGGGAATCTGCAATTAGGTAAACAGCTGAAAGAAAATACAGCATGGGGTCGACTCGGGCATGCGCCTAATTCCTTTGTCCTCTGATCGGCCACTTGGCAAAGGCGATTATGTGTTTCAGCCTGGGGCTGCCTCGACATCGTTCAGCTTTTTCCCGGGCTCTGAGAGCCTATTGGAGCCGTAGGAAGTGTTACGTTACAGCTAAGATCCTGACTCTTCAATAAACAGAGGCAAGAACAACAACACCTTGTCAGAAAGGTCACTTCCTGCATGAAGTCTTCTCAGGTTTTTGCCTGCCATATGAGTTCTGTTATACTCACAGACACCATTCAAACAGTTTTAGAAACTTTAGGGTGTTTTCTATCCAAAGCCAATAATTATATGCATATTCTAGTTACTGGGCAGGAGTAGTAACCAGATTAAATCGGGTACGTTTTTTATCCGGCCGTGTAAATACTGCCCCCTAGCCCTAACAGGTTAAGGGATCTATACTTTTACTCAAGTATGAGAAATGGGTACTTTTTCCACCACTGTTGTCGGAAGCTTCATGAAAAGGGTTTCCACACAAGCCTAAGATCACCATGCGCAATGCCAAGCGTCGGCTGGAGTGGTGTAAAGCTCGCCGCCATTGGACTCTGGAACAGTGGAAGCACGTTCTCTGGAGTTATCAATCACGCTTCATCATATGGTAGTCCGACGGATGAATCTGGGTTCGGGGGAGGCAAGGAGAACGCTACATAATGCCAACTGTAAAGTTTGGGGAAGGAGGAATAATGGTTTGGGGCTGTTTTCATGGTTCGGGCTAGGCCCCTAGTTCCAGCGAAGGGGAATCTTAAGTGATTGTATCAAAGAAGGATGAATAAAAACATACAAATTCCCAGACTCATACCACTCACCCAGGGGCCTGGGGCTTGGGTTCCTTGAGGTTGTAGTTATACCTACATGCTGTAGTGTCTGCTACAGTAGGTAGCCTAGGCATGAGTCCTAGGGCCCCGGTGTTTACACCCACACCTCAGCCATTCCCTGTGTGTGTCTTCCCGCTCTAATCTCCTGGCCTTGCCACGGCTGTCTGCTCTGCCCGCATGGTGAGCCGTCTGCGGGAGTGTGTGTTTGTGTGTGTTAGACAGACAAAGACAGGCCTAGCCTTTTAATCATGTCTGCCTGTGAACAGACAGGAGAGAGGTAAACAGTCTAGCATGGGAAGAGCTGTTAATCACCAATAGGGCATCACCGTTGGGGTGAGGATAAACCACAGAGATGGAGGGAGAGGGATAGAGGAGGAGGGGAATATGGAGTGGGGGATGGATTGGTTCTATTCTACAAATAGAAAGGGGAAAGGGTTAAAGAGAGGGGGGTAGTGCAGCACTTTGAATTAGGTCTGTTGTGTTGATGCGTTCTTACGTCTAAACCTTTCAGACACAAACTGGACTGTTTTATATAGATGGCAAGAAAATAGGAAATGTCTTGGTCACCTTTATCACAGACATGATTGGTTGGTTAAGTGTGTGTCTGAATGAAATAATTATATACATTTGAAGTCGGAAATTTACATACACTTAGGTTGGAGTCATTAAAATTCATTTTTCAACCACACCACACATTTCTTCTTAACAAACTATAGTTTTGGCAAGTCGGTTCAGACATCTACTTTGTGCATGACACAAGTAATTTTTCCAACAATTGTTTACAGACAGACTATTTTACTTATAATTCACTGTACAATACAATACAATTCCAGTGGGTCAGCAGTTTACATACACTAAGTTGACTGTGCCTTTTAAACAGCTTGGAAAATTCCAGAAAATGATGGCTTTAGAAGCCTCTGATAGGCTAATTTACATCATTTGAGTCAATTGGAGGTGTACCTGTGGATGTATTTCAAGGCCTACCTTCAAACTCAGTGCCTCTTTGCTTGACATTATGGGAAAATCAAAAGAAATCAGCCAAGACCTCAGAAAAAACATTGTAGACCTCCACAAGTCTGGCTCATCCTTGGGAGCAATTTCTAAATGCCTGAAGGTACCACGTTCATCTGTACAAACAATAGTACCCAAGTATAAACACCATGGGACCACGCAGCCGTCATACTGCTCAGGAAGAAGATGCGTTCTTTCTCCTAGAGATGAACGTACTTTGGTGCTAAAAGTGCAAATCAATCCCAGAACAACAGCAAAGAACCTTGTGAAGATGCTGGAGGAAACGGGTACAAAAGTATCTACATCCACAGTAAAACGAGTCATATCGTACATAACCTGAAAGGCCGCTCAGCAAGGAAGAAGCCACTGCTCCAAAACCGGCATAGAAAAGCCAGACTATGGTTTTCAACTGAACATGGGGACAAACATCATACTTTTTGGAGAAATGTCCTCTGGTCTGATGAAACAAAAATAGAACTGTTTGGCCATAATGGCCATCGTTATGTTTGGAGGAAAAAATGGGAGGCTTGCAAGCCGAAGAACACCATCCCAACCGTGAAGCACGAGGGTGGCAGCATCATGTTTTGGGGGTGCTTTGCTGCAGGAGTGACTGGTGCACTTCACAAAATAGATGGCATCATGATGTGGGAAAATTGTGGATATATTGAAGTAACATCTCAAGACATCAGTCAGGAAGTTAAAGCTTGGTCGCTAATTGGTATTCCAAATGGACAATGACGAGCAAGGAGGCCTACAAACCTGACTCAGTTACACTAGCTCTGTCAGGAGGAATTGGCCAAAATTCACCCAACTTATTGTGGGAAGCTTGTGGAAGACTACCAGAAACGTTTGACCCAAGTTAAACAATTTAAAGGCAATGCTACCAAATACTAATTGAGCGTATGTAAACTAATGAATCCACTGGGAATGTGATGAAAGAAATAAAAGCTGAAATAAATTATTCTCTCTACTATTATTCTGACATTTCACATTCTTAAAATAAAGTGGTAATCCTAACTGACCTGAAACAGGGATTTTTTACTAGGATTAAATGTCAGGAATTGTGAAAACTGAGTTTAAATGTATTTGGCTAAGGTGTATGTAATCTTCCGACTTCAACTGTATGTATTTATTATTACATGTTTTATTCAAGTCAAAGATTTCCAATGACTGTGGTGTGTGTGAAAAGTTCAGAATAAAAAAATTTGATAAACATTGCTGTTCTTTGTTCACCTACTGCTTTCCACCCTCCACTCTCTCTGTGTGGTGTTTCCCCATAGTAAAGCTCGACAATGACACACGTCATACAATGATGGATGACCACAATGCCGTGGGTCAAATTCCCTCAATTGAGTTCTAATCCTTATTCATGTTATTAATGTCTCAACTAGATTGCCAATGAGAACAGGCCTTATGGAAGACACACACACACACATTTACTCACATACATGCACACACACACAGTCTCCAAACTGACCTGTTACACACGCGTACGCACAAAAAGCTGGTAAAACTGATCTTGATTGTCTTGTAATATCATTTTGATGAGGCTTGTGGGGTTGTAGGAAGGGTATGACTGAGTGATTAGCAGGCTGAGGTCTCTAATGCAACTTTATTGAGCAGTGTGTTGCAATCTCCTCATAGCTGTTTCTAATCTCTAAACAGTCATAATGACATCCAAATGTAATGAATCCCTCACATCGAGTGTTTGTTGCATTCTTCACATATGATTTGGCACAGTATTTTCAAATGTACACAGCTTTTCATTCTACATTAGCTGCAGTGAAATGTCTCCACACAAGATTGGATTTTTTTTTTAAAAGCACATACAATTCCATGTACAGATAAATAGTTAAGCAGTTAGATTAAATAATTCCTTTGAAAGATAAATGTTTTAAAATTAAACATGTATGGAAACAGGTGAATTAACACTCCTCAGTTAGCAGGCTCAAGGACGCTAAAACCCAAATGCTAGCAAAATCTAACTAGCAGAAATTGTTAATAAGTTCGAAATTATTTAAATACACTGTACTGTATGCTACTAGTTACTAGTTAACAAAAAATCATGTACGTCATATAAAATATATTCACCCCAACCAGTATTGGAATCAAAACATACCAGAAAGCATGTAGTCCTTGGCTCAGACAGTGTAGTAGTGTGGGCTCAATAGCATCTCATTAGTGTGCGAGATCTTGAGAATCAGCTGTACATGTGATGGAAGAGTGCAGAGGGCTGCAATTCCATTGAATTGGAGATAATTTAACCAAAATATGCCACAAGACCTAGAATTGCATTATGTGTATCCCACAAAATAGGTTCACTGATATAAGCTAAGGTTTGTGATGAATTTAAGCAAAATTCTGGAAATTTACAAGAAGGTTTCCGACCCTTTGCAACCCTAGTTGTCCTTCTGGAAGGTTCTCCCATCTCCACAGAGGAACTCTAGAGCTCAGTCTGAGTGACCATCGCGTTCTTGGTCACCTCCCTGACCAGGGCCCTTCTCCCCCAATTGCTCAGTTTGGCTGGGTGCCCAGCTCTCTGAAGAGTGTTGGTGGTTCCAAACTTCTTCCATTTAAGAATGATGGAGGCCACTGTGTTCTTAGGGACCTTCAATGCTGCAGAAATGTTTTGGTACCCTTCCCCAGATCTGTGCCTCGACACAATCCTTTTTCGGAGCTCTACGGACAATTCCTTCGACCTCATTGCTTGGTTTTTGCTCTGACATGCTCTGTGGAACCTTGTATCGACAAGTGTGTGCCTTTCCAATGGAAATAGTCCAGGTAGCCATTTGGTTAGCTGTTCAGGAGTCTTATGGTTTGGGGGTAGATGATGTTAACCTGTTGGGGCTACAGGTTAGCAATGAACCCTGAGACGGGATTGCTAGCAAGGCTGGAAATTCAAAACATCAAAAATCTAATAATTTCAATTTCTCAAACAATCAACTATTTTACACAATTTAAAAGATAAACATCTCCTTAATCTAACCACATTGTTAGATTTTCAAAGAGGCTTTACGGCAAAAGCATAAAGTTAGATTATGTTAGGACAGTACATAGCCACAAAAGTACAAACATCCATTTTCAATTCAAGGTCAGGCGTCACGAAAAGCAGAAACCAGCTAAAATTATGCACTAACCTTTGACAATCTCCATCAGATGACACTCCTAGGACATTATGTTATACAATACATGCATTTTTTGTTCCATCAAGTTCATATTTATATCCAAAAACAGCATTTTACAGTAGCGGTGAAATTCAGATTTTTTTCTTCTCTGAAATGCTTCCGGTGAACAACGTTACAAATTACAAAATTACTATTCGAAAACATTGGTAAATTATAATATTGTCATTCAAATATTCATAGTTTACCATTTCGTAAATGCTACTGCATTGCCAGATTTCAAAATAACTTTACTGGGAAATCACAATTTGCAATAAACCGGGTGCTGTGCTAAGAACAATAGGCTAGGCTATACAGGTTAGCACCATCTTGTAACCATGTAATATCAAAATTACTATTGTCAATAATCCCTTACCTTTGATTATCTTCATCCATTGGCACTTCCAGGAATCCCATGTCCACAACAAATGTGGTTTCTTTCAACAAAGTTCATAATTGATGTCCAAATAACTCCAAGTTGTTAGCGCTTCGGTAGGCTACTAAAAAGTAGCGCGGGGGGGGGGGAAGTCACGGCGAAAAGTAAAAAAAATAATCTATTTACGTTCGTTCAAACATGTCAAACGTTGTTTAGCATCAATCTTTAGAGACATTTTTAACGTGAAACATCAGTAATGTTTCAACCCGACCTCTCCTGTGTCTTGAAAAACGTATTTGAAAAATGTATCGCATCACATGATTGCGCAGGTGCAGCCAATAATGAAGTGACGACATCCCAGGGAGGTCAACTTCCCTTCCTTGTCATCCGGTCTCTGTTGATCATAGATGCTTCAAACAACTTTATAAAGATCGCTGACATCTAGTGGAAGCCGTAGGAGTTGCGAAATGAATCCTTTCTCACTGTGGTATCTATTAAACAATGATTATAAAAATAGTACAGCCACAAAATTCTTTTTTTCTCTCAGGTTTTCTCAGGTTTTTGCCTGCCATATGAGTTTTGTTATACTTACAGACACCATTCAAACAGTTTTAGAAAATTCAGAGTGTTTTCTATCCAAATCTGGTAATAATATGCATATCCTAGCTTCTGAGTTGGTGTAGGTGGCAGTTAAAAATGGGCACATATTTTTTTCAAAATTCTCAATACTGCCCCCTAGCCCCAACAAGCCTTTTGGACCTAGACTTGGCGCTCCGGTACCACTTGCCGTGCGGTAGCAGAGAGAACATGACTAGGGTTGCTGGAGTCTTTGGCAATTGTTAGGGCCTTCCTCTGACACTGCCTGGTATAGAGGATCTGGATGGCAGGAAGTTTGGCCCAAGTGATGTACTGGGCCATACACACCACTCTCTGTAGGGCCTTGTGGTTAGAGGCCGAGCAGTTGCCATACCAGTCGGTGAGTCATAATCCTCTCGATGGTGCAGCTGTATAACTTTTTGAGGATTTGAGGACCCATGCCAAATCTTTTCTTTCTCCTGAGGTGTTGTCTTGCCCTCTTCATGACTGTCTTGGTGTGTTTGGACCATGACAGTTCGTTGGTGATGTGGACACCAAGGAACTTGAAGCTCTCAACCTGCTCCACTGCAACCCTATCGATGAGAATGGGTGCGTGCTCGGCCCTCTTTTTCCTGTAGTCCACGATAATCTCCTTTGTCTTGATCACGTTGAGGGAGAGGTTGTTATCCTGGCACCACACTGCCAGGTCTCTGACCTCCTCCCTATAGGCTGTCTCATCGTTGTTGGTGATCAGGCCTACCACTGTTCTGTTGTCGGCAAACTTAATGATGGTGTTGGAGTCGTGCTTGGCCATGCAGTCATGGGTGAACAGGGAGTAGAGGGGACTGAACACGCACCCCAGAGGGGCACCCGTGTTGAGGATCAGTGTGGCAGATGTATTGTTACCTACCTTTACCACCTGGGGGGCGGTCTGTCTGGAAGTCCAGGATCCAGTTGCAGAGGGAGGTGTTTAGTCCCAGGGTTCTTAGCTTAGTGTTGAACGCTGAGCTGTAGTCAATGAATAGCATTCTCACGTAAGTGTTCCTTTTTTCCAGGTTGGAAAGGGCAGTGTGGAGTGCAATGGAGATTGCATCATCTGTGGATATGTTTGGGCGGCATGCAAATACAAGTGCATCTAGGGTTTCTGGGATAATGGTGTTGATATGAGCCATGACCAGCCTTTCAAAGCACTTCATGGCTACATACGTGAGTGCTACGGGTCGGTAGTCATTTAGGCAGGTTACCTTGGTGTTCTAGGGCACACGGGCTATGATGGTCTGCTTGAAACATGTCGGTATTATAGACTGGGTCAGGGACAGGTTGAAAATGTCAGTGAAGACACTTGCCAGTTGGTCAGCGCGTGCTTGGAGAACACGTTCTGGTAATCTGTCTGGCCCTGCAGCCTTGTGACTGTTGACCCGTTTAAAGGTCTTGCTCACATCAGCTACAAAGAGCGTGATCACACAGTCGTCCAGAACAGCTGGTGCTCTCATGCATGCTTCACTGTTGCTTGCCTCAAAGTGCGCATAGAATGTATTTAGCTCGTCTGGTAGGCACGTGTCACTGGACAGCTCATGGCTGTGCTTCCCTTTGTAGTCCGTAATAGTTTGCAAACCCTGCCACATCCGACGAGCGTCGGAGCCGGTGTAGTAGGATTCAATCTTAGTCCTGTATTGGCGCTTTGCCTGTTTGAAGGTTCGTCGGAGGGCATAGCAGGATTTCTTATAAGTGTCCGGGTTAGATTCCCGCACCTTTAAAGCAGCAGCTCTACCCTTTATCTCAGTTTAGATGTTTCCTGTAATCCTTGGCTTCTGGATTACAGGCAACAAAAAGTGTATTGCTTTGCCTCATTTTTTGCTGTATTACTTAAGGGCCTTCTTGTTGCAGACAGGATGCATGTTTTGGAATATTTTTATTCTGTACAAGCTTCCCTCTTTTCATTTGGTTAGTATTGTGAAGTAACTACAAAGTTGTTGATCCATCCTTCGCTTTCTCCTATCACAGCCAGTGATAAAGTGTAATGAATAACTTCACCGTGAGCAAATGGATATTCATGGGATATTCTTATTTTTTATCCATCTACCAATAGGTGCCCTTCTTTGTGAGGCATTGGAAAACCTCCTTGGTCTTTGTGGTTCAATACGTGATTGAAATTCACTGCTTGACTAGGGGGACCTTACAGATAATTGTACGTGTGAGGTACAGAGTTGAGGTAGTCATTAAAAAAATCATTAAAAACTATTATTGCACATTGAGTGAGTCCATGCAATTTATTATGTGACTTGTTAAGCAAATATTTACTCCTGAATTTAAGGCTTGCCGTAACAAAGGGATTACATTTATTTTATTATTATTTTTTTTTATTTCACCTTTATTTAACCAGGTAGGCAAGTTGAGAACAAGTCCTCATTTACAATTGCGACCTGGCCAAGATAAAGCAAAGCAGTTCGACACATACAACAACACAGAGTTACACATGGAGTAAAACAAACATACAGTCAATAATACAGTAGAAAAATAAGTCTATATACAATGTGAGCAAATGAGGTGCGATAAGGGAGGTAAAAGGCAACAAAAGGCCATGGTGGCGAAGTAAATAAAATATAGCAAGTAAAACACTGGAATGGTAGATTTTCAGTGGAAGAAAGTGCAATTGGAAAATAAATAATGGGGTGCAAAGGAGCAAAATAAATAAAGAAAGAAAGAAATGCAGTAGGGGAAGAGGTAGTTGTTTGGGCTAAATTATAGATGGGCTATGTACAGGTGCAGTAATCTGTGAGCTGCTCTGACAGCTGGTGCAAGCGTCCCACCCTAGTCAACAGCCAGTGGAATCGCGTCGTGTGAAATACAAAACCTCATAAATGCTATAACTTCAATTTCTCAAACATATGACTATTTTACACCGTTTTATAGATACACCTCTCCTGAATCGAACCACGTTGTCCAATTTCAAAAAGGCTTTACAGCAAAAGCAAAACATGAGATTATGTTAGGAGCATAACCAGCCAGAAATAATCACACAGCCATTTTCAAAGCAACTAGATGCATCACAAATACCCAAAACACAGCTAAATGCAGCACTAACCTTTGACAAGCTTCATCAGATGACAATCCTAGGACATCATGTTACACAATACATGCATTTTTTGTTCGATAAAGTTCATATTTATATATAAAAACAGCATTTTACATCGGCACGTGACGTTCAGAAAATCTTTTCCCTCAAATGCTTCCGGTGGATCAGCTTTACAATTTACAAAATTACTATTCGAAAACATTGTTCAAATTTAATATTGTCATTCAAAGAATTATAGATTAACATCTCGTGAATGCCACCGGTTTGCCAGATTTAAAAATAACTTTACTGGGAAATCACACTTTGCAATAAACGACTGGTATGCTCAGAAAAATAGGCTAGGCAATTCATGTTAGCGCCATCTTGGAACCATCAAAAATACTATTGTAAATATTCCCTTACCTTTGATTATCTTCATCAGAAGGCACTTCCAGGAATCCCAGGTCCACAACAAATGTTGTTTTGTTCGAAAAAGTTAATAATTTATGTCCCAATAGCTCCTTCTTGTTAGCGCGTTCCGAAGGCTACTCAAAATGTACCGTAGTGCGTGGGACTTGTCGTCACGAATGTGCAGAAAAATAATATTTAAGTTCGTTCAAACATGTCAAACGTTGTATAACATAAATCTTTAGGGCCTTTTTCAACCAGAGCTTCAATAATATTCAAGGCGGACGATTGTATTGTCTTACTAAACGTTTCGAAAGGGGAGGGTAGCCATGGGCGCCCGCGTCATTGAATTAAATGGCCCTCCCCCTGTGACCAAGTTCCACAGCATCTCTTTGGGTCAGTTTGTACCATAGAAGACTCAAACCACTTTGTAAAGACTGTTGACATCTAGTGGAAGCCTTAGGAAGTGCTAAATGATTAATAAGCCCTTGTGTGTTTTAATGGCAAAGGTTAGAAGTGATTTCCACACATCAGATTTCCATTTCCTGTTAGGATTTGTCTCAGGGTTTTGACTGCCATATGAGTTCTGTTATACTCACAGACACCATTCAAACAGTTTTAGAAACTTTAGGGTGTTTTCTAATCAAATCTACTAATTATATGCATATTCTAGTTACTGGGCAGGAGTAGTAACCAGATTAAATCGGGTACATTTTTTTTATCCGGCCGTGCAAATACTGCCCCCTATCCCCAACAGGTTAAAGCTAGTGAGGGAGATAAGTGTTTCCGGTTTCAGAGATTTTTGAAGTTCGTTCCAGTCATTGGCAGCAGAGAACTGGAAGGAGAGGCGGCCGAAGGAGGAATTGGCTTTGGGGGTGACCAGAGAGATATACCTGCTGGAGCGCGTGCTACAGGTGGGTGCTGCTATGGTGACCAGTGAGCTGAGATAAGGGGGGACTTTACCTAGCAGGGTCTTGTAGATGACCTGGAGCCAGTTTGGCGATGGGTATGAAGCGAGGGCCAGCCAACGAGAGCGCACAGGTCGCAGTGGTGGGTAGTATATGGGGCTTTGGTGACAAAACAGATGGCACTGTGATAGACTGCATCCAATTTATTGAGTAGGGTATTGGAGGCTATTTTGTAAATGACATCGCCGAAGTCGAGGATCGGTAGGATGGTCAGTTTTACATGGGTATGTTTGGCAGCATGAGTGAAGGATGCTTTGTTTGCGAAATAGGAAGCCAATTCTAGATTTAACTTTGGATTGGAGATGTTTGATGTGAGTCTGGAAGGAGAGTTTACAGTCTTACCAGACACCTAGGTATTTGTAGTTGTCTACATATTCTAAGTCCGAACCGTCCAGAGTAGTGATGCTGGACGGGCTGGGAGGTGAAGGCAGCGATCGGTTGAAGAGCATGCATTTAGTTTTACTTGTATTTAAGAGCAGTTGGAGGCCACAGAAGGAGAGTTGTATGGCATTGAAGCTCGTCTGGTGGGTTGTTATGACAGTGTCCAAAGAAGGGCCAGAAGTATACAGAATGGTGTCGTCTGCGTAGAGGTGGATCAGAGACTCACCAGCAGCAAGAGCGACATCATTGATGTATACAGAGAAGAGAGTCGGCCCAAGAATTGAACCCTGTGGCACCCCCATAGAGACTGCCAGAGGTTCGGACAACAGGCCCTCCGATTTGACACACTGAACTCTATCAGAGAAGTAGTTGGTGAATCAGGCATGGCAATCATTTGAGAAACCAAGGCTATTGAGTCTGCCGATGAGGATGTGGTGATTGACAGAGTCGAAAGCCTTGGCCAGGTCAATGAATATGGCTGCACAGTATTGTTTCTTATCGATGGCGGTTAAGATATCGTTTAGGTCCTTGAGCGTGGTTGAGGTGCAGCCATGACCAGTTCTGAAACCAGATGGCATAGTGGAGAAGGTGCGGTGGGATTCAAAATGGTCGGTAATCTGTTTGTTGACTTGGCTTTCGAAGACCTTAGAAAGGCAGGGTAGGATAGATATAGGTCTGTAGCAGTTTGGGTCAAGAGTGTCCCCCCCTTTGAAGAGGGGGAAGACCGCAGCTGCTTTCCAATCTTTGGGAATCAGATGACACGAAAGAGAGGTTGAACAGGCTAGAATAGTTGTTGCAAAAATGTAGATAGTTTTAGAAAGAAAGGGTCCAGATTTTCTAGCCCGGCTGATATGTAGGGGTCCAGATTTTGCAGCTCTTTCAGAACGTCAGCTGACTGGATTTGGGAGAAGGAGAAATGGGGAAGGCTTGGGCGAGTTGCTGTGGGGGGTGCAGTGCTGTTGACCGGGGTAGGGGTAGCCAGGTGGAAAGCATGGCCAGCCGTAGAAAAATGCTTCTTGAAATTCTCAATTATAGTGGATTTATCGGTGGTGACGAGTTTCCTATCCTCAGTGCAGTGGGAAGCTGGGAGGAGGTGCTCTTATTCTTCATGGACTTTACAGTGTCCCAGAACTCTTTTGAGTTTGTGTTGCATGAAGCACATTTCTGCATGAAAAAGCTAGACTTGGCTTTTCTAACTGCCTGTGTATATTGGTTTCTAACTTCCCTGAAAAGTTGCATATCACGGGGGCTGTTCGATGCTAATGCAGAACGCCACAGGATATTTTTGTGTTGGTTAAGGGCCGTCAGGTCTGGAGAGAACCAAGGGCTATATCTGTTCCTGGTTCAAAATTTCTTGAATGGGGCATGCTTATTTAAGATGGTGAGGAAGGCGTTTAAAAAAAATAAGCAGGCTTCCTCTACTGACGGGATGAGGTCAATATCCTTCCAGGATAACCGGGCCAGGTCGAATACTTATTGACTCTAGACATTTCAGATTTTCATTTGTAGTTAGTAAAAAAAAAATCCACTTTGACATCATTGGGGTATTGTGTGTATGCCAGTAACAAAATAACTTTATTTCATCCATTTTAAATTCAAGCTGTTACATAACAAAATGTGGAAAAAGTCAAGGGGTGTGAATACTTTCCATAGGCACTCATACAAATTGAGAATTTCCTCACTTCACGCAAATACGAGCGTTTCTGCATCTCACAAGTAGAAACAGGCCACCTGTTTGTAAGCAAACCACTATATCCAGAAGTCATAGCAATTTCAGTATGTGGAGGACCGCCCCGTCTAGGTGTGAGAAATTTTAAGATGTCTGTCGCTAGCACTTTCAACCAGAGGATTTCGAAATGGAACTGAAGTCTCAACTGATGGGGTTGCCATGTAATCAAACGTTTTTCCCCTTCACTTCAAAGAGGGAGCTATCTGATCAGCCAACATCAGCGCAGTAGAAAAGAAGTCAACCTGAGGTAACGTAGTTAATATTACCTAACTAACTAGCTAGCGAACTACATTTGTTTATCTAAACCAAAATGTAGCTAGCTAGCTTTCATAATACGCTGGCCAGACATTGCAAAGCATATCAATGTAATTAGGCAGCTGCTATCTGGCGATGTGATTTGTAACTTTGCAAGCTAATGTTACCTTTGTTAGTTTACATTAGTTAACTGTTAGCTAGCTAGCTAACTAAATACCACACAGGCTAATGTGAGTATGTTATATTTAGAGTCCTATCCTACCCACATCTGCAGAGGCATCAACATCAAGCTCAGCACCAGGAACTAGTGTAAGTCACCTAAAATCATACTAAAATCTACCAAATCTTTCCATGACTCCATTATGAGGAAATAAATATACTGGAGCTAGGCATAAACATGGTCTGTGTGTTGATGTCATAGTTGGTGTGTTTAAAAGTAGGCTACAACTTCTACTGTAGTTTTCTATGTATTATGGAGGCTTAGTTGATTGTTCATGCAAGGAAATTGGAAAAAAGTAGCTATTAGTAAGGAGGGGATGGTGTGTGTGACAGACTGGTGTCTGTTTGGTGAAGGTTAGTATGCATGATCTATTGACATGAGGGGGGTGGGTGGATATAGTTCATTGTTTGAGTGTGTATTGATGGGGACAAAATAGTCAAATGTTTGCTAATCACTGACTACTGTGTGTCCTACAGACTAATCCTGCTGACGATGACCTTGACACCAGCTTTGGTAGTACAGAGCCATTGGATGAAAGCTTTCAGCCTGGAATCGGCTCAAGCTCAACATCATCCGACTTCGAAGCAAGTCAGGACAGGCAAAAGTATTTATAAAAAACAGAATACCCTCTTGAGAAAACAAAATCACCAATACACTAAACTATCTACAAGACAAGTGCTCCTCAAACTTCACACCGTGCAGTTAGTTCTTTGGCTTGGAGGAGAATGGTTGTAATTATATTCTTATAGCCTATTGACTCTATTGTTGGCGGTGTTTTTCTACTCAACAGCACAACTGTAGGTGCTCATACACAACAATACACGACTAGACTGTTTACAAGTCAAGCCCCCCTTCAAACTTTGAACATCTTTGCTAACAGCCCATCTCAATGCCACATTATTGATTCTGAGTTTAACAAAACACATACCAGTCTACTGTACCCTTTTTTGTTTACAGATTAACATGGTTTATTGTATGGTTACACATCCTCATGATCAGTCTTCATGTTTTTCCTGGAGACTTGCAGTACAAATAAATATTCTGCAACAGGTTGAAGCAGTGGGTGGTGAAGAAAGTGTACGAGAGGCTTGTCTACCTGGCTGTGGAGTGCAGAAAGGACCAGACAGTTGTCAACAAGGAGACGGATTCACAGCCCCCCAAAGCCAACATCCCTGCCAACATTGCCAAAGCTTGCTAAACCAGCTGCTATTTCCCAACACAATAAGACGTTCACAAGCTGAATAACATTCTGGAACCTGTATGGAACCTTTACATTCAATCAACATATCATCCATATTCAGTTAGACTGATGTTGTAGTATAATATAGAATGCCTTGTATGCACACAACTGCATTGTGGTATAGATATTGCTAGCTGTTGTGTACAAAATCATTATGAACACCTGCTTTTTCCAAAACATAGGCTGACCAGGTGAATCCAGGTGAAAGTTATGATCCCTTATTGATGTAATTTGTTAAATCCACTTTAATCAGTATAGATCAAAGGGAGGAGACAGGTAAAGAAGAAATTTTAAGCCTTGAGAAAATTGAGACATGGATTGTGTATGTGTGCCATTCAGAGGGTGAATGGGCAAGACAACATTTAAGTGCCTTTGAACAGGGTAAGGTAGTTGGGGCCAGGCGCACCGGTTTGTGTCAAGAACTGCAATGCTTCTGGGTTTTTCACGCTCAACAGTTTCCTGTGTGTATCAAGAATGATCCACCACCCAAAGAACATCCAGCCAACTTGACACAACTGTGGGAAGCATTTGAGTCAACATGGGCCAGCATCCCTGTGGAATGCTTTCGATACCTTGTAGAATCCATGTTCCGACATACTGAGGCTGTTCTGAGGACAAAAGGGACAATTCGATGTTAGGAAGTGTTTTGTACACTCAGTGTATATAATGGTGTTTTATATTATCTGTTTTACAAGTGTACTGACAAGTGACTAAATGATTCCAGCTGCATCAGAAACCAATAAAGTGTTGACTTCAACTTCTTGATTAATTTATTGTGATATTCACAAAATGTATTTGGATAAACTAACTTCAGTCTTACTGCTAAAACAAATGATGCAGGGACTTGATATAATTTCAGTGAATTTGTTGGCAAGTAAGCATGTTTTAATAAAATGTCACCTTTTGGTAGATAGGTAAACATTTTTAAAAATGCAGACATTGAATATCCCTTTGAGCATGGTGAAGTTATTAATTACAAACTGGATAGTGTATCAATACACCCAGTCACTACAAGTATACAGGCGTCCTTCCTAACGTCATTGCTAGAGAAGAAGGAAACCATTAGGCCAATGGTGACTTTAAAACAGTTACAGAGTTTAATTGCTGTGATAGAAGAAAACAGAGGATGGATCAACAACATTGTAGTTTCTCAACAAAACGAACCTAATTGACAGAGTGAAAAAATAAAGCCAGTACAGAATAAAAATATTCCAAAACATGCATCCTGTTTGCAACAACAAAGCCCTAAAGTAATAGTGCAAAATATGTGGCAGTTTTTTAATTTAGTATTTATTTAACCTTATTTAGTTAGGCAAGTCAGTTAAGAACAAATTCTTATTTACAATGACTGACTACTGTGGCCAAACCCTAACCCGGGACGGCGCTGGGCCAATTGTGCAACGCCCTATGGGACTCTCAATCACAGCTGGTTTGGGACCACTCTCCACTCTTCATCAAGCATGGTGGTAGCTACATCATGTTATGGGTATGCTTATCATCAGCAATGACTAGGGAGTCTTTTTAGGATGAAAATAAACATAATAGAGCTAAGCACAGGCAAAATCCTAGAGGAAAATCTGGTTGTCTGCTTTCCAATACACACTGGGATACAAATTCACCTTTCAGCAGGACAATAACCTAAAACACAAGCCCAAATATACACTGGAGTTGCTTACCAAGATGACATGGAATGTTCCTAGGCCTAGTTACAGTTTTGACCCAAATCTGCTTGAAAATTCATGGCAAAAAATGAAAATGGCTTTCTAGCAATGATCAACAACCAACTTTCTAGCAATGATCAACAACCAACTTGACAGAGCTTGAAGAATTTTGAAAATAATAAGACTAACACAGTTGTAATTTCTGCCAGAGGGTGGTTATAACATGGTGGTTATAACATGTATTGACTCAGGGGTGTCAGTACTTATGTAAATCAGATATAATAATTGCTACAAAACATGACTTCATAAATTTTTTGATGAGACAGCAGCGGTGTTGTAGTACTCGAGAATGTTCTTGAGTCCAGTCTCAGGACCACATAGAGTGGCTCGGTCTTGTCTCGGACAATGAGGACTCGTAATTTCTTCCCGAGACCAGCGGAGTAAAAAAACTCATAATTGTCAGCTTCCATTCAGTCAGCGCATAAAACAGCTTCACCAGGCCCAATAGATATACTCCTTTCTTGAAACATTTAATATCTAAACAGCCTTATCTATTATAGACATGTTTGCGCAGTGGCGAACCTATTGGCCTTCAGTGTGTGACAGGTTTGTGATTCCGAAAGGACAGCAACTTTAATACCAGCGCACTCATGTTTGAGAGTGAACTTTTTGTAAAACACAAAGGGCAAGTCGTGTAGTGGAGGGCAAAGGCAGGTTTAAACCTTATACCCACTTTCTTTCAGTGGACATTGTGTATTCTCACTTCTGAATCCCTACTAATGCATATCAAAGTAGTGTAGTGGAGGTATACGACTTATCAATAATGTAGTACAATAGAGAAATCATACACAAAGTAGCCTACACAATTGCAAAGCGTGTGAAATACAGTTGAAGTCAGAAGTTTACATACACTTAGGTTGGAGTCATTAAAACTATTTTTTCAACCACTCCACAAATTTCTTGTTAATAAACTATAGTTTTGGCAAGTGGGTTAGGACATCTACTGTGTGCATGACGACACAAGTAATTTTTCCAACAATTGTTTACAGATTATCTCACTTATAATTCACTGCATCACAATTCCAGTGGGTCAGAAGTTTACATACACTAAGTTGACTGTGCCTTTAAACAGCTTGGAAAATTCCAGGAAATGGCTTTAGAAGCTTCTGATAGGCTAATTGACATCATTTGAGTCAATTGGAGGTGGATGTATTTCAAGGCCTACCTTCAAACTCAGTGCCTCTTTGCTTTACATCATGGGAAAATAAAAATAAATCAGCCAAGACCTCAGAATACAATTGTAGACCTCCACGAGTCTGGAAATTGCTCCCAAGGATGAACCATACACCTGAGGGTACCACGTTCATCTGTACAAACAATAGTACGCAAGTATAAACACCATGGGACCACGCAGACGTCATACCGCTCAGGAAGGAGACGCGTTCTGTCTTCTAGAGATGAACGTACTTTGGTGCGAAAAGTGCAAATCTATCCCAGAACAACAGCAAAGGATCTTGTGAAGATGCTGGAGGAAAAAAGGTACAAAAGTATCTATATCCACAGTAAAACGAGTCCTATATCGACATAACCTGAAAGGCTGCTCAGCAAAAAAGAAGCCACTGCTCCAAAACCGCCATAGAAAAGCCAGACTACGGTTTTCAACTGCACATAGGGACAAAGATCGCCCTTTTTGGAGAAATGTCCTCTGGTCTGATGAAACAAATATAGAACTGTTTGGCCATAATGACCATCGTTATGTTTGGAGGAAAAAGGGGGAGGCTTGCAAGCCGAAGATCACCATCCCAACCGTGAAGTACGGGGGTGGCGGCATCATTTTGTGGGAGTGCTTTGCTGCAGGAGGGACTGGTGCACTTCACAAAATAGATGGCATCATGAGGTAGGAAAATTACATGGATATATTGAACCAACATCCCCAGGCATCAGTCAGGAAGTTAAAGCTTGGTTGCAAATGGGGTTTCCAAATGGACAATGACCCTAAGCATACTTCCAAAGTTGTGGCAAAATAGCTTAAGGACAACAAAGGTAAGGTATTGGAGTGGCCATTACAAAGCCCTGACCTCAATCCTATAGAAAATGTGTGGGCAGAACTGAAAAAGCGTGTGCGAGCAAGGAGTACTACAAACCTGACTCAGTTACACCAGCTCTGTCAGGAGGAATGGGCCAAAATTCACCCAAGTTATTTTGGGAAGCTTGTGGAAGGCTACCTGAAAAGTTTGACCCAAGTTAAACAATTTAAAGGCAATGCTACCAAATACTAATTTAGTATATGTAAACTTCTGACCCACTGGGAATGTGATGAAAGAAATAAAAGCTGAAATAATGTCACATTCGTCGTAAGGAGAAGCGGACCAAAGTGCAGCGTGTGTGTCGTTCCACATTTTATTTGCACTGTAAAACTATGTGATACATAAACATACACTGAAGAGCAAAACAACAAACCGTGACACAGAGGTAAAACATACACTGACTCTAAGATAATCTCCCACAAACACCAACTTAAATATGACCTCCAATTAGAGACAACGATGACCAGCTGCCTCTAATTGGAGATCATCTCAAACAAAGCCCAACATAGAAATACAAAACTATAACATAACATAGAACATCTAAACTAGAAAACCCCCATGACCTACTCTACCATAGAAAATAACAACTTACTATGGTCAGGACGTGAGAAATAAATAATTCCCTCTACTGTTATTCTGACATTTCACATTCTTAAAATAAAGTGGTGATCCTAAGACAGGGAATTTTTACTAGGAGTAAATGTCAGGAATTGTGAAAAACGGAGTTTAAATGTATTTGGCTAAGGTGTATGTAAACTTCCGACTTCAACTGTATATTCACATGCGCGCCTGCACACAGCCTAGTTTCAGCGGAATTTCATCTGCAGGCAGCAAGAGTGTGCAACTCTCAACTGGTTTTGGCATGGAGCAGCTCACAGAAGAATGACATTGGTATCCGGTAGGGTATGAAAGACTTTCAACTTTGGGAACCTTTTGGCAAAATTAGAGTATACCCATTTCTCCAGGCACCACTGCATAGGGCCGATGGAAAGACAACAGTCACACACAGCATGATGTTAAAAGGAAAGCAGTCTATAAACTCAGACATAATAAGCCAGTAGGTCCCAATCATAAGAATACAAAAACACAACCATTAAGCATTTCCAATCGAAATGTACAACTATTACTTCCCTTTGCAAAAAACATTTCACGTTTAGCACAGAGTCACCGGTGAGCTAAAGTTTGAAATGGATCTGGCAGCGTTTTAACTAATTTGCAGATACGAAACAAACATACAATCGTTATGTCAGTCAAATATATCTAATTCCTAGTTGATGCTACGAAACCAACTTTATAAGAGGTTTTAAAAATAGGTTATATTTTAATCAACATTCCATGACGTACACTAAGACATTGTTGATGTTCAATGCATGATTAATACAATTCACCAATATATTTCTTCGTAGTTCAAAAAATATTGCTATAAGGTTGTAAATCACAGCCACCCTGGATTTTTTTTTTGCTGCCTCCATTCGGGATGCACTGTTTCAGTTTCAATGAATCAATATTCTGGACAAAAACAGAGACATGTAACTAATGTCAATATAATCAAACTAACAAGGGCAATGATCACAAGTCAGTCATGACATGGCTAATAGGCTAGTGTATTTATTTATGTAGCATGCAAAAAATTCAGAGCCTAATGTTAGTTGGCTAGCTAGCTGCTTGGAGGATGTAATGCCATTGGGTGGGAGACTGACTTTTTTCCCCTCATATCATTTTTCGGTGGCTATACACAGCTAGAGATGCAGGTGTCATTTGGTTAGCCAGCAAGAACTTGTATGACTATTATCCAGTTAGCATATCTCTTGCGTTTGCAAATTCACTCTGCAGAACAACTGATGAATTTACGAATGCGCAACACCCACTGAATATGACTGGTGTCAGTAAACATAGGCAAAAAAAGGGATAGTTAGTTAAGAACGCTCTCTATGACATGTAAACAGCCTTATCAGCTCTGCTGCGGTGAGTGTGTTCTCTTGTGTTCTCTCATTTGTCTAGCAACTAGCCCACTTTAGCCAGTTAACTTGTGTGCCTGGTTGGGACAAGCAATGTATTGGCAGGCAAGCTGCAGAAGGACGAGGAGGCTACCAGATCGTTTATCAGTGCAATTTTGACAGCCTACTAGCTGAAACATTTTGAGAGTGTTTATGTTTTATCTTTGTTAGATTTTTAGCTCATCTTGCTTTGGCTAGCATTCGTTGTTGATGTGCATAACTGAGGGAGAGAAAGCCTACCTTTTCATGGTTGCTTCATCAATAGGACTGTCAAGTTCCCAAATATAGAGGTCTTCCGTGAGGTTTATATATTTGCAGAAATCCATTCAGGTCTATTTTGTGGCTTTTGGCAAAGGCGTTTAAATGATCTACAGCTGCGTTGTTGCAACTGCCTGTAAACACACAGTCCAGTTCAAAGTGAATGATGGCAGGCCAATGTGGCAAATGGATGGTTTGTATAAAGGCCTACTGTCACTCTGATTGGCTATAGCGCACAGGTCTCTGTAGACTTGGTTTTATTTGCTGCAGTGTCTATTAATTCTCCAAACACACAGCTGCTTTCCCACTCTAAATTGCTTTAGAATTTTCACAAATGCCTTAGTATACAGTACCAGTCTAAAGTTTGGACACACCTACTCATTCCAGTTTTTTATTTTATTTATGCTATTTTCTACATTGTAGAATAATGGTGGAGATATCAAAACTATCAAATAACACATATGGAATCATGTAGTAACCAAAAAAACAAATCAAAATATATTTTATATTTCAGATTCTTCAAAGTAACCACTGTTTGCCTTGATGACAGCCTGTCACTCGCTAGGCGCTCACTCTGAACAATCCTTATTTTCTCTTTTTTTCCCTCTAGCTCTCCTTCTCTTTCTTAAAACAACCCCAAGCTAGAAAAGCCCCATATTAATCATTCCTCACTTCATCAGAGTTCCCAATTTAGATGGTTTGGGATGAGTTGGATCGCAGAGTGTAGGAAAATCAGCCAACAAGTGCACAGCATATGTGGGAACTCCTTCAAGACTGTTGGAAAAGCATTCCTCATTAAGCTAGTTGAGAGAATGCCAAGAGTGTGCAAAGCTGTCATCAAGGCAAAGGGTGGCTACTTTCAAAAATATATTTAGATTTGTTTAACACTCTTTGTTTACTGCATGATTCCATATATGTTATTTTATCATTTTGATGTCTTCACTGTTGTTATACAATGTAGAAAGTAGTAAAAAAATATATAAAAAAATTGAATGAGTAGGTGTGTCCAGACTTTTGACCAGTACTGTACATAATTCTCAAACATTCTAAGAATGTATGAACATTTGAAAATGACCATATAGAAGTGGACACTTCTATTTTTTTAAAGTGTCAGTCTTCCGGGGGGTGTAAATGAACAGCTTTTAATGTTTTCATGTTGCTTAAATGTGTTTTCAAAGAGATGGCTAATAACAGAACGTGCAATGCAATAAAAAACACAGTTCCACTCACCAGATGATCATTTGAAACTTTACTTCTTGTTGAAAGTTATTCTTAAAGGGAGAAGCTAACAATTTAGCAACAACATTCTCTTTGATAACACCTGCTGCAGCCGCTGCAAACTAGCCAACAACAAAAGCTAGCTATCTAGACCGTGGGAAAACTACTACTCGCTATTGCTCAGTGACCTGTTGGCCTTCAAGAAGGCAGAAGTTTCCATACTTTTTTGTAAAAAGGGTCCAACCTATTAAGTCAGAATGTGATTGGTTGATTCCACTGTCACTCCAACATTTTGCCCTAATACAGTTGAATGGCAGATGCCTTCTTCTCGCTTCTGATGGCCTAGCCAATGACTGACTTAGCTAACTAGATTTATCTCCCCAGAGACCAGCAAAGAAAAATCCTGATTGGATATTTTTTTCTCTTCAGTGTTACCCTTTCCTTTCCAACAAAAACTGAAGAGATTAAATCAAACCATCATTGATAATAATAATAATAATAATATTAGTATAATGATTTTATAAATCCCTAGCCCTTAGGACTGAACTCTTATTATGGTGGTGATTTGACAAAATTACAGCTATGTTCTTGAATTGGACTCCCATTTTTATGGTCTCGGTCTTGACTCGGTCTCGGACCCCTTGTCTCCCCCCCTCCCTCTAGTCTTGGTCTTGACTCAGACTCGATTTGCTCTAGTCTAGGACTTAAATCGGTCTCACTTTAGGTGGTTTCGAACACAACACTGGACAGCAGGCTCAATCAACCGATAACTTCATTGGTTGAACTCTCCCGACGCAAAAATTCTAAAATACGGTCTAGCGGTGAAGTTTCCCTTTAAGTGCAAGGTGCAAAAAATACACAGATTTTTGATGTCAGCTGTTCAAGAGATAAAATAAGTTGGGTGAAATTATGATAGCCTTTGGCTATAGTCTAAACTTTGTTTTTTTTTATAACGGAAAGTCCTTAAGTGTCTTGTGTCTAGCTGTTGTAAAAAAAACTGTTTATATTTCCTTTTCTCTCCATTCGATAGGCTATGAATATGACTTTGGGCTATTGGCTACACTTTCATAGTTTAAAAACATTTAAAATCTCAAAAAGTTGTTTATAGAGCCTAAAAACATAAGGTGGCCAGGGGACTAATAATGAGAGAACAAACTATATCAATAGCCTATAGAAAAATCTAATGACAAGTTTAAGCTTATTAATAAGAAAGAAATGATCCATGTGGGCCAGAAAATCCTTCCATACGAGGTTGACATTTCCAATAAACTATCCTCTTACTAAGCATATCATAGCGTTAATACAAGTTAAAGTTATGAACAGTGGCTTATTTCCCAGATATTGAAAGTGTTGTCCTAAAGTTGCTGCTTTCAAAAATAACAAGCATGTGACAAATAACATTTGATTTTAGTTTATAGCCTAAACCTAGGCATTGGCTATTCTTAATCACAGCTTTATGAGAGATAGAACAAATGAGAGATGTATTTTTTATTATTATTATTATTATTATATGAGGTGAATAAAGCAATTATTATCCAGTTCTGAAGACAGTTGACAGCTTCTATCCATCCCTTGATGTAGGTTAACTGATTATATGGTAAGACAGCCCGTTCCTCATCAGACTGTCACTGCTCCATCATGTCCACGCCACACACACACACACATACACACAAACCTGTTCCATGCCGAAGCTCCTACACCTGAAAGTAATATTAGAAAAGATTTGCCTGCACTTGGCCTCTGCCCAGCTTTCAACAACATTATCTTTCATCATGATTGGCCCAGTTGCAGCATTCGATTTTGTCTATAGCCCATCGATCGTTTTAGCTCTTTTTATATATAACTTTTCTTGGGTGTTGGCCAATAATAGGTGGCAACACCATTGTATATCACAATGTTTTATAGGTACATAATCACAATAGGACAAAGGTTGACATCGCACAACCCTAGTTGACGGACAAATAAATCAAATTTTTAGTTCTATTTTAGTGCTGATTGCACGGAGATTATGTGAAAATGTCTCTCTAAAGTCAGTGCTGTGTTTAAGGGACGTATTTCCAGGTAACTCTATATGCTTAGAAGCTCTATGTGATTAAAGGAATGATCACACACAGCATCTGTGATGGACCTGGACTTTGCAGGGGGTTACTGAACGTTCTTAACAGCGGAGATCTCCTGCTTTGTTCCCTCCTTTTTCACGATCTCTCTCCCGTCTTAAATGGGCATTCCTGTATTTGGATTGTATGCCCACTAAAGCTATTCTATCCCTCTTTACAGAAGACTCCTCTTATTCTTTCATACATTTCTATTTGGAAAGAACTGCTTCCCACCAACTTCCCCCCAACCTCCTGCCAGTTGTGGTCATGCTCTTCACAGCGGTGCTAAAGAACATTTGCCCCTTTCAGGCCTTGCTGTTTGGACCCTGGAGAAAAGGGAGGTATGGCGGTTCAAAGATATAGTGTCCCTGGTCTGAAAGAGGAACCAGAATGTCTCTATTGATCCCGTGCTAGCAGGAGGTGCGCTTGAGGTGCCCCAGAGGAGCGTTTGGCTTTCCACTCCTGTTTTGTGGGTGTTTGACAGGTGAAATAGTGTGGGAACCACAGGGAGGGTTTTCGATAAAATGCTTTTGTTGTGCCTGTCGGGGACGTGCGGAGTGAATGCTCAATAGCTCTGTAGGAGCCAGTGGTTAATGGACAAAATAGCCTCCAGTTGTAACTTCCGGTGTCTAAACTGTCCTCTCTCCGGAGACTTCAACAGAAGGGGTCAAGTGAGGATTGCCTTGATATAAGGGGAGAATTAAAATAAGTAATGGTTGTTGTTGATGCCAGGTGTGTATGTGTGTCTGTGCGTGGGTTCTTTTGGTTTTGTGTCTCCTGGCTTGGCCTGGTTGGGAGAGCGCCATGCTAACAGATTAGCTACACGTTCCACACAGACAGCGTGTCACTAGTAGCTCCTGCACTGGGGAAGAGATGTGAATGTGGACTATCATGATCCATACAGCCAACTCTGCATCCACACTGTAGGCCTAGTTGATTGTTTTCATAAATTCAAATTGCACATCGTAAATCAACCTTGACGTCATTATAGCAGCATTGACAATTATGTTATTAGTTCTCGTAATTATTTTTTGCTCGTTTGCTCAGTCCAAACCCCTGAGGCAACAGAAGACTTTTCACAGGATCGGGTCAGGGGGACAGATGGGGGTTGTGGGGGAGGTCAACCACTTTTTGACAATTTGGGTAATAGGAGGGTCATTTGGGTCCTGAGAACCCCGGAAAATGTGAGGCGCAGCCTTCTCATAGTCCCCCCTTCCTCTATTCTCCTGTTCCTCCTTTTGATTCAGTCTGTTTTCCTCGCTATTGCCAACGAAGGGAAGTGGGAGTGGGGAGAGAGTAGGAAAGGGTGGCATAGGAGAGAGAGTGGGACATGGAAGAGGGAGAGGATAAAGAACCAGTTAGGAGAGATACGGAGTGAGAAGGGTGGTGGTAGGAAAGGAAGTAGTTTTATTAACTATGATAGTCTGATGAAGTGAGGAATGAGTAATATGGGGCTTTTCTAGCTTGGGGTTGTTTTAAGAAAGAGAAGGAGAGCTAGAGGGGAAAAAAATAGAAAATAAGGATTGTTCAGAGTGAGCGCCTAGCGAGGGCCATTGTTTATCCCTCCCTTTTGAGCTAAAGGAGACGGAAGAGGTTCACACAGCACTCTCAGGCATCCCGCTGGGCACCCCGGAAGGGGGCCTTTGCAGCCGGTAAAAAGGGCTCGGCCATACAGATAAATCACACTGAATAGAGGGGTCTGTATTTTCTGTTTTATTCTCTTTCCAAAAAGGAGCCAGAAAGAGAGAGAATTCAACCACAGGCTGTCTGCTTCAGTTCTAGAATGGTCTCGCCTTCAAGTCACCAATTTAATGTGGGTTTTGTTGTTGTGTGTGTCTCAGACATCATGTGTAATTTTACATGTTTGAGTGTGTGCGTTTGTGACTCTTAAAACCCACACCTATCAATCTTGAGCTACTAAGTGTCACATCACCTGTATACAAAACAGCCAACTATTGCCAAACTTAACGCACTGTGAATACTATTTTGCTGACAGAATGAGTTGCCCTAAAAGTCTTCCCTGGCTGAAACATGTGTTTGACCCAGGCCCAAACTCTTCTAGGAACTACTATCAACTTCTAGGATGTTGTTCTCCAGTGTCTGATGAAGGGACAGGGTGACAACATGGTGGATGATGACAAATTGGTCTTTGTAAGGCGGCGTCTTGTAGCAAGTCACATTCTGCTGAGCGGTCTTCTTTAGAATAAGACTTTCCACAGACAGGATGTGTGTGTGTGTGCTCAAGTGTTTGTGTATGCGTGACTGTTTGAGACAATTATTTTATAGGTCAGTGTTGGACTGACAGCAGGGCCATATGAACTCTACTCATATTGGCAATCTCCGTGAGACATTTTCAAATGTAATGAACTCCATGGAGAAAAAAAAGAGGAGGAAGGGTAGTAGATTTTGGTAGACAGAAGGTGCTCTTTGGTAAAAGGGGTAAATTGGTTATCAAAAAGAAATGAGGACCAAGGCACTCTTCATATAATTAATTAAAATGCCTTTATTTGTATGGCATGTTCAATAGAAAAAGTTTTTTAAAAAAGGACGCTTTTCGGGTGCATGGCCTTCGTCAGGGAGTACAAAGAAATAATAATACAATGTCCTCTTTTGAACAGCTTTTTCCAATCAGCCCTAATTAGAAGAGGGAGTGGTTACACAATTGATTGGACAATACCTAGTAAACAATACTATACACATTAAAAGTAAAATACTGTAGATATGTTATCAGTTTTTTTTACTCCAAGCTAGAAGCATCAGAATGCCTAGAAAAGTAGTTCTAACCTTAAATATGTCTGGGCAAAGTGCCAAGAAAAGGAAAGCAATCTATTTCCTAGTACACTAGAACACAGCAAACATGGCCAACAACATTCTAAACATAGCTGAGGGCAATAGAGCAAAATGTTCACTAGATGACAGCAAATGGACCTATCATGACCCTACATAAAAGGTGAGAAATCCATATCGTCATTTAAACCAGGGTAATTAGTGACCTGTAGTTTGTAAATCCAAATGCTGTCCCTTTGGTTTAGCTGTTTAAGAAGGTCCCCTTTTCAAATTGAGGCCGGAACATGATCAATACCCACAGCTTGTAAGGAGGCAGGGTTGCCATGGTGTAAGGACTTGCCTTGCCGTGGGGTAGTCTCCATTGCCTACCCGTATGGCGTACTTGTGTTCCGCTAAGCAGTCTTGAAGGCGTCTCTTTGTCCGTCCAATGTAGAACCCCTTGCACTGTGGACATTCCAATCTGTAGATGACGTGAGTGGTTTTACAGTTAATTAAATGCTTGACGTGATACTCCATTTTAGAAGCTGTGTCAACAAAATACTTTTTCTGTGCAATAATTATGCAATGGTTGCACTGCTTGCATTTAAAAGAGCCCTTGGGTTTGTGGTCTAGCCAAGTTTTTTGAGAGTCACCAGGAAGATAGCTGTGGACTAATTTGTCATTTAGGGTAGAACATCTCTTAAAGCTTATGACTTATGACTCTGGGAAGACTTGGCGTAGTAGCATATCGCTTTGGATGATTCCCCAATTATTTTTAATGATTCTTTTTTTTTCTTTTCTTTTAATGTTCTCTGCTTCGGTGCTGTATTTTGTAACAAAGTACACTCTCTGATGTATCACAAGGCACGCCCTTTCGCAACAAGTTCTCTGTCAAGTCGGCCGTCCTTATACCTGCATCTTTCAGGACCTGAGCGCTGTAGCCCCGATTCAAGAAGCGATTCCCCAATTCAGCAGATTTGACACTGTAGTTTCCTGATCGCAAATTCTGCGGACTCTTTGGAATTGGCCATATAGAATGTTCTCTTTTAGCCTTTTGGGGTGAAAGCTGTCTGACCTCAGAATGGTGTTCCCATCTGCAGGCTTCTTAAAGATTGTTGTGTGCAAACAACCTTTGCCATTTTTACTGATGTCAAGGTCCAAAAAAGGAATGTTATCCTTGCTCCATAGTTAGTTTGATGTTAGGGTTAATGCTGTTAAGGTATTGGTGGAAGGAAATAAGTTCTTCTTCTGAGCCGAACCAGAACAGGCAAACATCATCAATATAGCGTCCCCACCATATAATCCGGTCAAAGAAATGGTTATTAGAAGGATCCAAAATGAAATCATTTTCCCATTTACCCAAGTACAAACCAGCGTAGGAAGGGCTGTAGCAAGCTCCCAATGCACATCCTTTGACTTGTTTAAAAATACAGTCCTGAAAGACAAAGATGTTATTATTACTCCATGTTGTGAACTAAAGTCTTATTGTTATGGAACATGTGGTGCCAACATGGAGGGCTTGCTGACTATTCTACATAATATCTACATGGCCGTTCTGCGCTTTTCATTACAAGCCATTAGGGATGGGTATTTCAAATTATTTAACTACTAGAATAACCTGTTATGGATAGGGGGCAGTATTTTCACGGCCGGATAAAAAACGTACCCGATTTAATCTGATTATTACTCCTGCCCAGAAACTAGAATATGCATATAATTATTAGCTTTGGATAGAAACCACTCCAAAGTTTCTAAAACTGTTTGAATGGTGTCTGTGAGTATAACAGAACTCATTTGGCAGGCCAAAACCTGAGAAGATTCTGTACAGGAAGTACCCTGTCTGGCCATTTCTTGGCCTTCTTGATCATCTCTATCCAAAACAAGGGATCTCTGCTGTTACGTGACACTTCCTACGGCTCCCATAGGCTCTCAGAAGGCGGCAAAAAGCTGAATGGTGGCTTTGCAGGCCCTGGCTGAAAAACATTAGCGCATTTTGATAGTGGTCGATCAGAGAACAGAGACTGGAGGCGCGTGCACGAGGCGACCCCATGTTTTTATTCTTTCGTCTTTGAACGAAAACAACGACTCCTGGTCGGAATATTATCACTTTTTTATGATAAAAATAGCATAAAAATGTATTTTAAACAGCGGTTGAAATGCTTCGAAGTACGGGAATGGAATATTTAGAATTTTTTTTGTGACGAAACGCGTCGGGCGCGTAACCCTTCGTCACCCTTGGATAGTGTCTTGAACGCACGAACAAAACACCGGTATTTGGATATATCTATGGATTATTTTGAACCAAACCAACATTTGTTATTGAAGTAGAAGTCCTGGGAGTGCATTCTGACGAAGAACACCAAAGGTAATCAAACTTTTCTAATAGTAAATCGGAGTTTGGTGAGGGTCAAACTTGGTGGGTGTCAAAATAGCTAGCCGTGATGGCTGGGCTATCTACTCAGAATATTGCAAAATGTGCTTTCACCGAAAAGCTATTTTAAAATCGGACACCTCGATTGCACAAAGGAGTTCTGTATCTATAATTCTTAAAATAATTATGTTTTTTGTGAACGTTTATCGTGAGTAATTTAGTAAATTCACCGGAAGTCTAATCTAATGTTTTGCTTTCGCTGTAAAGCCTTTTTGAAATCGGACAGTGTGGTTAGATAAAGGAGAGTCTTGTCTTTAAAATGGTGTAAAATAGTCATATGTTTGAAAAATGGAAGTTTTGGGATTTTTGAGGAATTTGTAATTCGCGCCACGCCTATCATTGGATATTGGAGCAGGTGTTCCGCTAGCGGAACGTCTAGATGTAAGAGGATAATATCCAGAATTTTTTTCCAGATATCCGGATAGTAAAAAAAGTATATAATGCCACAACAGCAGACAGTGCGCAGTTGTTTTCAGGGTGTTATATCAGTAGTCTTTGGCTAACAGTAGCCTAGGCTAACAGCAACAGTGAAAGAGAGGTCTGATGTTTGCCATTATCGAACTGATACTGTTTAAAAAAACTGTTTCTGGTGAGTGTTTTGCATTGATCTGTGTCAGGTCTTGTGGACCCTCTGATGGTGCGCGCCTGTACTAGGCTGATTGCTATTTAAAGTGGGGAAAATAGTATACAGTTGTCAGGGCTGACCAGAGGGCTAAATGTGCTATGATAGTAAAATGCTTTTTCATGTAAAACGCAACCCATATCCCATAGCCCATGAGAGAGAGAACTTGCTTGAAAATAATACAATCACTTTGTGCGTCTTCAGTTCGTAGGCTACTTACAGTAACGGTAAACAATGTACTGTCAAAGCCAGGTGACATCTTAAGCAGCAGTAGCTCAGTGCGCGGTACTTCAACTTTGAACTTAATTTAGACAAAGCTTTGTTAAAATAGGCCCCCCAAAAAGATGTCCTTATACATATTAACCAGATATTCTATTAATCGTGCCAATCCCTAGAAGCCATTGATAATAGACAAGATGCATTCCAGTTATTATTTTTACTATGAATGGCTGAACCCTGTACATGATTTTCTTTATGGCTCTAATGGTCTATATTGGATCTGTGTGGGTCTCCCTGTCTGCCCTTCTCATCCAGCCTCACTCTGAGCCCATAAAGTGAGTTACAGCTCACCTGGATGTAGTAATCCCTATTTATTATATGTATCCCTTCAGTCTGAGGTCACATTCACAGACTCAGCAGGCTGAGAGTGACTGGGTAGGCCAGAGGAAGGATCTGGAAACCTACACTGCTCCGAGAGGCTGTTCAAGAACACTGTGCTTTCCAGTGTTCAGAGCTAGTGAACAACTGGCAGATATAGGCAAGGGACGTGTCTCGATAGCCTAAAGTAGCCTCATCATCTCGTCGTTTCCTTCATGTGTGCTGACCCACAAAGACAGGAAAGGAGAGCAAGGTATAGTGGAGTCATGCCTACTGGAAGCACCAACTGAATATGCCCAGTTTTTTTATATCAGTACAATGAAGGAAAGGAGAGTAGAAGAGCAATCAACTAGACCAGTGGTTCCCAAACTTTTTATAGTCCCATACCCCTTCAAACATTCAACCTTCAGCTGCGTACCTCCTCTAGCACCAGGGTCAGCGCACTTTCAAATGTTGTTTTTTGCCATCATTGTAAGCCTGCCACACACACACACAGAGGCGGAAATCGCGGGGGGGACGGGGGGGACACGACCCCCCCATCCTGGGAAAAATATGATTTGTCCCCCCCAATATATCACTGAAACATAACTATGTAATTTAAATAATATTAATAATACGCAATGAAAGCAATTGTGCTGATTATAGACACTTAATAGCGCGTTTTTAAGTTTCAAAAGATTGCGACCCCCCCACCCTTTTCCTCACAATGGTTTGATCCACTGGCAAGGTAACAGAGGGGTCGTAGCCACTGTCTGAAAGGCACTCAATGAACGTAACTGACGTGAGGTTAATCCAGTCAATCGCGCACACACACTAGCTGAATATGCAGAGCTAGCGCGCAAATATTAACTATTAAGCTAGCTAGTACCTATTCCATTTATGTGGCCTCGTCAAAGATGGAATCTTTGCTATCGTCAATTTATTCCGAGATCAGCATGCAGATGATGTAAGTTAGTGCTTCAAAGTCCCTGTGATAAGGTTAGCGATAAACTGAAGTCCAAACTGAACAGAACTACACTCTCTTCTACCGTTGTCTTAAATATATTTAATGGTCTCGTTGCAAAAGCTAAATTGTCGCAAGGGAACTTTTATTTATTTATTTTATTTAACCCGGGTAGCAAAGATTATAGCAAACACCACTGAAACTGAATTGGTGCTCGCTACCTTTGCAAATTCAGCTATTGTTGGAAGCCAGCCAATATGAAACAAACTATTAAAATTACAAAAGGTTGCAGCATATGTTGTGTAAATGGTGAACTCATACAGCTGTCAACTCTTGTCATTTTAATCTGTTTCACATTTGCTAGCTACCTTTTAGATCGAAGCCCAAATAGAATGATAAAAGATATGATAGAAGCCCATCTCCTACTGTAAATAACCTACACACTGTGTGTGTGTGTAGCCAGCCAGCCAGGTAGAAAAATGGCAGAAAAATAAAAGACGGACATCAGAGTATTTTTCAGTACACCAAAACGCAAAGTAAGAACCCTAGTAGCCTAATATCTCAAAGACTAGTTGATAAAATGTTCATAAGAAAGAAATGAAATTCTAATGGAAATGTTTCACAGTGATGTCATTAGGCAGAGCAGGCAACAGATGGCACACAGACAGCAGAGTTGGGGACAGATATGCAGGGACAGACTGGCAGAGACCGGGAGTCTCAGGTAAGTTTGTTGAGTCTTTGTTTGGCAACATTATGAAAGGTTCTCAAATTTTTTTTACTTCTAAAATAGGAACATAATTGGAAAATGCCATGGATACCCCCACTCTCAACTTAAACTGGTGACTGAACTAAGATTTGTTAAAGGCAATGGTATTGCTGTTGTGAGTAGTTGTGTAGTTTTGGGTACCGGTAGTTAGGAGTACGGCAGACACCTTATTTCTTTGGTTCCTCAATATACATTTACCATATTACAATGTAGGCTATGTGTTACAGCACTACTTTTGGTGTCCCCCTCAGGAATTGCTCTTGAGAAAATGTCATGTAATTGTCCCCTCCAAAGTTGATATCAGATTTTCGCCCCTGCACACACACTATACGATACATTTATTAAATATAAGAATGAGTGTCAGTTTTTGACAAACAGCTCTTATAGAACCAAGGCACAAATAATAATATTATAATAATCAATCATTTTGCTCTTTATTTAACCATCTTGCATATAAAACCTTATTTGTTCATCAACAATTGTGAATAACTCACTGCAGGTTAATGAGAAGGGTGTGCTTGAAAGGATGCACATAACTCTGCAATGTTGGGTTGAATTGTAGAGAGTCTGTCTTAAATCATTTTCCGTACACACTGTGCCTGTATTTACTTTTCATGTCAGTGAGGGCTGAGAATCCACTCTCACATACAGTTGAAGTCGGAAGTTTACATACACCTTAGCCAAATAACATTTAAACTCAGTTTTTCACAATTCCTGACATTTAATCCTAGTAAAAATGCCCTGTTTTAGGTCAGTTAGGATCACCACTTTATTTAAAGAATTTGAAATGTCAGAATAATAGTAGAGAGCTTTTATTTCTTTAATCACATTCCCAGTGAGTCAGAAGTTTACATACACTCAATTAGTATTTGGTAGCATTGTGCCACGTCCTGGCCAGTATAAGGGTTAATTGTCATTGTAGTTTGGTCATGACGTGGCAGAGGGTATTTGTTTTGTGGTTCGGGGTGGTGTTTTGGTAAAAGGGCGTTTGATTTAGTATTTCCGGGTTTTTGGTTTATGGTCTATGTTTATGTATTTCTATGTGGAGTCTAGTGAGTGTGTTTCTATGGTTGATTAATTGGGGTTGGGACTCTCAATTGAAGGCAGGTGTTTTCTCTTTGCCTTTGATTGAGAGTCCCATATATTAGGGTGTGTTTGTCATTTGTGGGAGATTGTTCTTTGTCTAGCATGTATGAGCCTGAGAAGACTGTTAGTATATCGTAAGCTTGTTTTGTTGTTTTTGGTATTCATTTTGAGTTAATAAATGTTCAAAATGAACAAACACAGTCCTGCTGCATTTTGGTCCTCCTTCACCATCGATAACCCTGACACATTGCCTTTAAATTGTTTAACCTCTTACATCTAGACGTTCCGCTAGCGGAACACCTGCTCCAATATCCAATGATAGGTGTGGCGCGAATTACAAATTCATCAAATATACAAAAACTTAAATGTTTCAAACATATGACTATTTTACAGCATTTTAAAGACAAGACTCTCCTTTATCTAACCACACTCTCCGATTTCAAAAAGGCTTTACAGCGAAAGCAAAACATTAGATTATGTCAGCAGAGTACCCAGCCAGAAATAATCAGACACCCATTTTTCAAGCTAGCATATAATGTCACAAAAAACAAAACCACAGCTAAATGCAGCACAAACCTTTGATGATCTTCATCAGATGACACACCTAGGACATTATGTTATACAATACATGCATGTTTTGTTCAATCAAGTTCATATTGATATCCAAAAACCAGCTTTTTACATTAGCATGTGACGTTCAGAACTAGCATACCCCCCGCAAACCTCCGGTAAATGTACTAAATTACTCACGATAAACGTTCACAAAAAACATAACAATTATTTTAAGAATTATAGATACAGAACTCCTTTGTGCAATCGAGGTGTCCGATTTTAAAATAGCTTTTCGGTGAAAGCACATTTTGCAATATTCTGAGTAGATAGCCCAGCCATCACGGCTAGCTATTTAGACACCCACCAAGTTTAGCCCTGACCAAACTCCGATTTACTATTAGAAAAGTTTGATTACCTTTGGTGTTCTTCGTCAGAATGCACTCCCAGGACTGCTACTTCAATAACAAATGTTGGTTTGGTCCCAAATAATCCATTGTTATATCCAAACAGCGCGTTTTGTTCGTGCTTTCAAGACACTATCCGAAGTGTAAATAAGGGTCACGAGCATGGCGCATTTCGTGACAAAACATTTCTAAATATTCCATTACCGTACTTCGAAGCATGTCAACCGCTGTTTAAAATCAATTTTTATGCCATTTTTCTCGTAAAAAAGCGATAATATTCCGACCGGGAAAGCATGTATACGTACAAAGAGAGAGAAAATAAAAGCATGGGATCCCCTCGTGCACGAGCCTGAGTTTCATAGTACTGTGACTGGCCACTATCCAAACGCGGTACTTTTTTTCAGCCAGAGCCTGCAAAGCCACGATTCAGCTTTTTGCCGCCTTCTGAGAGCCCATTGGAGCCGTAGGAAGTGTCACGTAACAGCAGAGATCCCCTGTAATGGATAGAGATAATCAAGAAGGGCAAGAAATGGTCAGACAGGGTACTTCCTGTACAGAATCTTCTCAGGTTTTGGCCTGCCAAATGAGTTCTGTTATACTCACAGACACCATTCAAACAGTTTTAGAAACTTCGGAGTGTTTTCTATCCAAAGCTAATACTTATATGCATATTCTAGTTTCTGGGCAGGAGTAATAATCAGAATAAATCGGGTACGTTTTTTATCCGGCCGTGAAAATACTGCCCCCTAGCCATAACAGGTTAACTTTGGTCAAAGGCCTTCCACAAGCTTCCCACAATAACTTGGGTGACTTTTGGCCCATTCCTCCTGACAGAGCTGGTGTAACTGAGTCAGGTTTGTAGGCCTCCTTGCTCGAACACTCTTTTTCAGTTCTGCCCACAAATTTTCTATGGGATTGAGGTCAGGGCTTTGTGATGGCCACTCCAATTCCTTGACTTTATTGTCCTTAAGCCATTTTGCCACAACTTGGAAGTATGCTTGGGGTCATTGTCCATTTGGAAGACCTATTTGTGACCAAGCTTTAACTTCCTGATTGATGTCTTGAGATGTTGTTTCAATATATCCACATAATTTTCAATTCCTCATGATGCCATCTATTTTGTGAAGTGCACCAGTACCTCCTGCAGCAAAGCACCCCCACAACAATATGCTTCCACCCCTGTGCTTCATGGTTGGGATGGTGTTCTTCGGCTTGCAAGCTTCCCCCTTTTTCCTACAAACATAACGATGGTCATTATGGCCAAACAGTTCTATTTTTGTTTCATCAGACCAGAGGACATTTCTCCAAAAAGTACGATCTTGGTCCCCATGTGCAGTTGCAAACCGCAGTCGGACTTTTTTATGGCAGTTTTGGAGCAGTGGCTTCTTCCTTGCTGAGTGGCCTTTCAGGATATGTCGATATAGGACTTGTTTTACTGTGGATATAGATACTTTTATGCCTGTTTCCTCCAGCATCTTCACAGGGTCCTTTGCTGTTGTTCTGGGATTGATTTGCACTTTTCACACCAAAGTACATTAATCTCTAGGACACTGAACGCGTCTCCTTCCTGAGCAGTATGACGGCTGCGTGGTCCCATGGTGTTTATACTTGCGTACTATTGTTTGTACAGATGAACGTGGTACCATTAGGCGTTTGGAAATTGCTCCCAAGGATGAACCAGACTTGTGGAGGTCTACAATTTTTTTTCTGATTTCTTTTGATTTTCCCATGATGACAAGCAAAGAGGCACTGAGTTTGAAGGTAGGCCTTGAAATACATCCACAGGTACATCTTGAATTGACTCAAATGCTGTCAATTAGCCTATCAGAAGCTTCTAAAGCCATGACATCATTTTCTGAAATTTTCCAAGCTGTTTAAAGCCATAGTCAACTTAGTGTATGTAAACTTCTATCCCACTGGAGTTGTGATACAGTGAATTGTAAGTGAAATAATCTGTCTGTAAACAATTGTTGGAAAAATTACTTGTGTCATGTAAAAAGTAGCTATTTTAACTGACTTGCCAAAACTATAGTTTGTTAACAAGACATTTGTGGAGTGGTTGAAAAACGAATTTTAATGACTCCAACCTAATTGTACGTCAACTTCTGACTTCAACTGTAGGTACGTGGTTGCAAAGGGCATCAGTTCCTAACAGCGAGATTTGCCAAGGCATGATACTCTGAGCGCAGCTTTATCCAGAAATCTGACAGTGGCTTCTGATTCAATTTTCACAGAACCGCTTGTTGCAATTTCGATGAGGCTCTCTTGTTTAGATATCGGTGGACTGGAGGCAGAGCATGAAAGGGATAACGAATCCAGTTATTGTGTCATCCGTTTCGGGAAAGTACCTGCGTAATTGTGCACCCAACTCACTAAGTTCATTCACTATATCACATTTGACATTGTCTGTAAGCTTGAGTTAATTTGCACACAAAACATCAATCAATGATGGAAAGACCTGTGTGTTGTCCTTGTTAATGCAGACAGCGAAGAGCTCCAACCTCTTAATCCTAGCCTCAATTTTGTCCCGCAAATTGAATATAGTTGCGGAGAGTCATCAGCCAGAAAGGCCAGTCGTGTGAGAAACTCGTCATCATGCAAGCGGTCAGACAATTGAAAGTTATTGTCAGTGAAGAAAACTTTAAGCTCGTCTGTCAATTAATAAAAATAAATGTGTCAATACAATGTCCCTTGATAACCAGCGCACTTCTGTATGTTGTAAAAGCGTTACATGGTCGCTGCCCATATCATTGCATTGTGCAGAAAATACATAAGAGTTCAGGGGCCTTGCTTTAACCATTTTCACTGTAATGTCCTAAACGTCTTTCAAGCTGTCAGGCATTCCCTTGGCAGCAAGAGACTCTCGGTGGATGCTGCAGTGTACCCAAGTGGCGTTGGGAGCAACCGCTTGCATGCGCGTTACCACTCCACTATCTCTCCCTGTCATGGCTTTTGCGCCGTCAGTACAGATACCAACATGAGCAGCAGCTACGTTTGGCTACATACAGACCGTTAGTGGAATTCCCGCGAGAGAGTAATGGTTAATGTGATTGGATGTCAATTATTTGACTAGGCTGCCTGTATTTGACATTGTATTGTTATTTCGCTGAACACCTAGATGGTTTAATTTTATTTTGGGCAGTGAAACGAGGCTACTCTTTAAAAAATATATATATATAAATAGATTTTTGTGAATCACATTTTTTGGGGCGTACCCCCGACAGCATTGAGCGTAGTTCAGGAATACCTGAACTAGACTATTGAGATGCACCCAGACTATTCTCCAATCATCAGTCAGAAAGGAATACAATCATTTTGTCATTGCTCTCTCCCTCTCACTTTCCAGTTCTACTCATCTGTCACCTCATTCTTGTTTGATTCATACCTGGAGTGGATTTCACTCTGTCAGCATCATTTTCAGGGCCTGGGCCCGTGTCTGAGGTAGGGGGAGGGGTGATCGATAAGGCTCAGAGAGAGGCGCTGGTCTCTAAGGAAATTTGGGTTGCAGGGACGGGTTCAGAGGCTTGGCCCAGACAGCAGGCTTGTATTGTAGACTACTGTACTGGATCTTGTGCTGGACCTTGGCTAGATGATAGGGTTACATACACATATACACACCTAAACACTGGGGCTTCAGCAGCATTCCTTGTATGCTGTGGAGAAAGACAGCTGGAATCAGTAGAATTCCCCACCCCAAACAGCAATCACGGACACACGCACACATACACACACAATATGTTCATACTCAGCTAGCCATTTCAGGCAAGCCCATCTTTCAAGCCCATCTCACTGTCTTGTTCCTCAGCCAAGCCCATCTCTCTCTATCTCTCTCTCTCACACTCTCTGTGCGAAATTGTTAGGATTTTATTACACCTGAACTCTGAGACTTTCAAATTCCAGTTGCATCTGCTACATTCATTTACAGACTCTCCTACCCAGATTTCTTTTTAATGATTTACCCCGTAAGAATATTGCATACAGTATATCACGGGCTGAAACAGTCACAGGAATGAGATGCAGGGGCTTGTTTTGTGTTTTGAGGGTTCAAATCTCTTTTTGTTTATGACTAGATTTAAATATTTATAAAGTTATTTTTTTCCCAATATGAAAGGCTTCAATGGTTTAAGGAGGCACAGTATTGGAGCATCTTCCCAGTGAGAAGAGGATTTTTTGAGAATGATGATTGATGTGGAGTGGGAGCCCAGACCAACATTTAAATCCTGGTCATTAATGTTACATATCAAGTCTCAAGTTGACATTTAGTAGCCTGGTTGTATAACGGAAGGACAAACGAGCCCGTTTGAAGTGCTGCACAAAGGATGATACTAGCTATGCCACCAAAGGGCTGACAATATATGGTGGACATTGGTGTTGTAGGAATATTGCTTGTGTGTATGTGTGTGTGTCATACCGCCTCGCCATCAACCAATACCTCTCCCCTCCACCTGTCATCCCTCTCACGTCACCCCAGAGAGAAGCAGCGTGCCCTGGGTATGGCCGTGGCTCAACAATGGTGTTCTACTGGTTTTTGCTCATGTGCAAAGAGACAAGCAGAGGATTAGGTGGGATTGGAGACCAAGTGCTCAGTCAGCACATTGTCCAGTGTTCACAGCCAGGGACACAGCATAGAGGACAGTTGTGTTCTCACTAGCAGGGTATGGACACACGCGCACACAAACACACGCACAACTCTAGCCCACATACTTGATCCAGAAGCCATGCCAGTGTTATCTTTGAACTGACTTCTGAGGGATTGTTGGCTTGCAACACACACACACACACACACACGCACATACCCACAACTTTGCCATAATGGCACTATCCTATCATCTTCCCTTCCAGCCCTCATCCCGTAGGTCCCTATTTTTAACCCTCAGGAAGAGAAGGACCATTCAACAAAAATAAAATGATTTTGGGCTGCACTATCTGTCGCTGTGGCTGTGTCCCAATTGACAAGAATGCTGCCTTTTGAGGCATGATGTCAAATTAGCATATCCCAATCCCAAGGTACCTTAAATGCTGCCTTCTAAGGTGCCTTCATTTGGGCGATTTTGAAGGCAGCATCCCATGTATCCTTCGCCGGGGAGGCTATCCCAGAACACCTTGCGGTGCAGAAAAAATTCCAAGCATTTCTGAATTAATGGAGGACAGAATTCCCCGCTTGGGCGAAACAGTTCCAGAAGAATAAGGAATAACTTTGTGAAATGTAAGTATAAAGTTTAGTTTTTACCAAATGATGTTACATTTCTACAAATTACTTTCATATGCATTTTGAATTCAAATGTTCAAGAACTGGTGTTTATCAGCCCGTTGCCAAGCTTGCTTAGCTCATGTTGGATGCGATATAGCTCGCTAGCCTGCTTATCAGCTGTTTAGAGATGAACAACTAAACTAACTAATCATAGATTCAGCAGTGTCATTTCTGAAGACAGTTTTTAAGTAATTCATTAGTGAATTTGTAAGCCAGCTAAAGACATGTAACAAATTGTTTTTTTTAGTGTTTTTTTTAGGGACTAGTAAAAAGGGCACCTGATTGCATTTCACTCCATTGGCTTGGCAGGGGAAACAGTCCTGCCCAAGTAATTTGGAGGTTAGACATTTTAACAACATGAAAAGCATAGGAAATGGAGCCAGATGTGTTCTGTTCAATCTAGGATTGCTAGATGAGTCTGTTTAGCTAGCTTACTAGCTAGCTGCATGCAATGTCTGTTTACCTAATGTTAGCTGACATTAACTTTCTTTTGTCACTTTCCCTTCCCCTATTGTGTTGCACCATTGGGTTTGGTGTTACTGGTTAAAATTATAGGCTAAGGTTCTCTACTCTTACTGTAAACAACTTGATCAAGACTATAAATATGCAAAACTGTTAACCAAACGATTGCACACTAATAAAGGTAGCTTGTCTCTGCTTGTTCCAGGTTGAAGGACTTCACACCCTGACACCCAGACAGATGTAAATAACTTGGGAACCTCCCAGCCACCAGGATAATCACCATATCCCAGGATTTTATTCAGGCGGGTGCAACATCACAATGTTAGATAGAAATAGATTCACCCATGTTATTGTTTATCATGCAGATTTGTCAGGTCATTGTAATTTATGAAGCTTATTCTAAAATACAGATGTGATTTCTGTGCCAGGGGATTGCACTGTGTGCAAGTCTTCAATTTATGCAAAAATGACTTTGAATGAGGTGGTAGTGAAGGGTTGGAACAAAATCCTGTAAACATCATATCCTGTGGATAAAACATTTGCCCTCATGTACTGAACAAGCTTATGAATGTTGGAGGTTAATCATCTTGAGACTGGACTGTGTTTTAAGGACTCATGTACACATACAGGAAAAGCAATAAAAATGACAAGTATTGATGTCTCCACACATTTCTGGTTTTGAGGCTTGGGCATCTGGTGACTGCCATTCATCTGTCTAATCCACAGCAAGGAGAGAGAAAGGCATCAATCATTTTACAATGCTGGATTCATTTAATTGAATTCCTGTTTTATATGCCTTTGTATAATTATATTGGACATCCTTTATCACGTCAGTGTTAGTTTTGTATCCAATGCATGTAGCTTAATGAAGTAGCCTAGGCCTTCTAATTTAGTTAGATTGGATCATATCATCTTTCAATAGGAGTTATCAACGAATATAAAACCATGTTATCTTGAACATCAGTGTAATTTAATAAAATCCATGGTTTTGTTTTGCTCCTGTAAATCGCTCTGGATAAGAGCATCTGCTAAATGACTAAAATGTAAATATAAAGGTGTGAGTTGCATGAGTTAATGACAATGCAAGCCTACTCATTAGAAGAAAAAAAAACATTAGCAGCCCTAATGTAATATTAGCTTCACGGTGAAACACCACTATTCTGGCTATTTATTTAACAGTCAGTAAAATAGCTTATTTAGCCATCTCAAAAAATCACATCCTGTATCATGCACGCAAGCTTGCCTGTCATGTATGATGGAGCTGCAGACCAAGCAATATGTGAGATGAGCACCCTATACCGTAGGATTATTATTCAGGTCGGTGATAACTTCATTCATTAACAGGTACTGAGAAGATCGATTATGTTACTTGTTTACTTGTTAAATAATTGTCCACTGAATTGCTAGCACTAGTTGCTTACGCTGCTACAGTGGCTACACTCTGTGGAATGCGAATTCATTTTCACGTGATGCTGCCTTCGAATCATTGCATGAGATGCATACCCCCCCACCCACACACACACCGTACCCTGTTGCTCTCTGGGACAGTGATTGAGTGCTGGGCTGTCATAAGAGTAGAGTTTTAATGAAAATCTGAGATGAGCAGGCAAGAAGAGAACCCTGCCGCTGCCCAAATGTCACCCTAGGACCAGTGTGTGTGTCCGTGTGTTTGTGCCTGTTTGTGTTAGTTGGGCCCAACATGTGCGCCTATGGGTTACTCCTCGCCGCTCCACGCTTGGCTTGACATGAGATGGGTAAATTAGTAGGGGGGATGAGAGGGAAGGAGGGAGAGCAGAGAAGATGAGGTATTGGCATCTGTGTTGCAAACCACCGTAACCGGGAGCAACTGTAACCACTGTGACCGTGCCTTAAGAGGTTTTAAGGGCTTCCATATGTGGCGGTTTAGAGAAAGGGGTGTAGCGGAGGGAGAGAGATCGAGAAAGAGAGAGATTTCTAGATGGATGGGGAGAGGGATAGAGTGAGAGCATAGGACATATAGTAAACATGACAAACAGACCTATCTAGGCCTACCCTTTTCCTACTCTCTATGGCCCTAATAACCAATGGAAAAATGCCACTAAAATACCAAGATGACCATCAGATATGGAGGAGGTAAAATACTGGTGTTGGGGGGAGGTTATGGACACACACAAACCTTTTTAGTCCTGTCTCATTGAACAGCATTGTGACTCTTCTGGGTTTTTAAGAGGGAACATAACTCAGGAAGGATGGTCTGGCCACAACATGCTGAGATGCAGCTGTCCAGCTCTAACAAACACTTTCACAAGCTTTACAGGTTGAGGAAAGAGATGGAGGGGAGAGAAGGATGTATAGAGATAGGAGCTATGGGTGGCATAGTGGAGAAGAAAAGGGAGAGGAATGGACATTGTCACGATATCTGGAGAGCAACAATGGAAAGACAGGTGAGGGAAGACTGGGAAAGAGAGAGGGAATGTAGGAAAATACATGAGTGCAGGGAAAGTGTGTGTGTGTGTGTGTCCTGTTCCATCTCCCAAATGCAAATCCACAGACACACACACACACACGCACACACACTTGTCTGTGAGCGAGGTGGTTCATTTTCTTTCTATGTTCTGTACCACTGTACATTTTGCAGGGTACTGTTTTCTCAGTGACTGAACACACACACACACACACACACACACATTGCCCTCCACAGAGTCACTTGGGAGGTCCAGCCCAAATTAACAGTCAACCTTTTGACATCCTTCACAAGATGTGACCACCACTCCTGGGGGGTTGGGTTATTGTTTGTGTGTTGACCCTATATTACAATGATCAGCCTTCCAAAGTCCTGTGTGGTTGTGGGTGTGCGGGTGCTGGCTATGCTGTAATTTCCCCATACATACACTCATTTATAGGAGTAAATTAGAAAGTAAGTGACTTAACATTGGGTGCTGGTGAAAGAAAACAGGCGGTAGTGGAAATAACTTTTTTCTTGACTTGTAGTCCCACCATAGATGAAATAGCCTAGCCTAGAATAGCTCACTGTATGTTAGTAGACTGCTGTAGGTAGTGGTGGATTGTGTTTTCCACGGAGGACCACCTGTCTAGCTCTGGCCATGTCGCGGTTCCTGTGGGGTTCTACACTCATATACACACATTCGCGTCACGTTCAGAGGTGTGGACAAAGCTGTGTGTGGTCAGTGGTCTGTTTTCTCTTTACAGAAGGTCACACACACACACACACACACACACCACACACACACACACACCAGCATTTGGCAGCAAAGGTAAAATGTTATACCAGGAAGTAAGTGAGGGTTTGGCTTACCCCCCACACTCACACACACACACACACACACAGCCAGGTGAGCTCTTATCTCTCTCTGATCATTGTGTTCTGTCTGTTATGGCAGTGCCTCTGAAAGACCAGTGCCACAATGCCTGGCTGGCAATGCATTGTGGGGTAAAGGCGTGTTCCCTTTTAAGATGAGTACCAGGAGAGGTTTCTGTCTTTTTAGCAGTCATCTAGTCTGTTATTTCAGGTATTGTCCTTACAATCACCTCTAAAGATGGAATCCGCATTAGGGGAAACAGTGCCACTGTTCGCCCAGCACCTTTGTTTTTGTTTTGTGGGCAGCAAAAAAATTGATAAATCTGCTGTTCTATCGTGCGTGCAATGATGTCCGAAAAAAAAAAACATTGTTGTTAATAACGCTGTTGTTGTAATAGCCTATCCCAAACGGATGTGGCATTAAGGATTATAGGTTAGACACTTTTTTTATTCGATCCCCCCAAAAATTATGTTATTCAAAAGTATGTGATTTGAAGTACAGATAACTGCCCAAATAATGGAAACACTTAAGTAAATGAGGGGGAAAAAGTCTATTGATAGCAGGTGCTTCCACACAGGCAATTGACTTAAAGATATTGCCATACTAGATGGCCGTAACATTTCTTACAACCGACAACTTTTGAACATCAGAACATACCGGATTCAACCTCGACTTTGACTCATCTAGCCTTGGCTCTTTTCGTAATTCCGACCCAATTTTTGTGCTACCCAAGAGGAAACACAGACGTTACAGAGGCAAGAGAGGGGGGATCCTATCAAGATTAATGCGAAGGGAGTACTGGCCATTCTATTCCCTCCATCTTCCCTCCTTTCACTTAATAATACAATTATTGATTGTGGATTTGCTACCAACGGGACTCTCGAAACTTAAATATTCTCTGCTTTTCCGAAACATGGCTCTTGTACAAGATATCCCCCATGGCTATGCAACTCGATGGACTCTCCATTCACCGTGCAGACAAGACAGTGGAGTCATGGAAATTGGGTGCGCTGACTTGACACCATGGAAGTGTCGACCCATTGTTCACCTGCATTGGAATACCTGATATTCAAATGCCGACCCTTTTACCTCCCAGTGGAGTTTTCAGCTGTTATTGTTACTGTTTAATAAATTCCACCAGGACTTGAAAAATAACAAGCTGGCACTTAACGAACTGTACGAGGCTATAACCAAGCAGGAAAACTTGCATCCAGATGCTTCTTTTCTGGTTGCTGGTGATTTGAATTCTGCGTCATTTAGACACGTGATGCCCGAACTTCCATCAACATGTCTCCCTCGACACTAGGGGCGATATAGTCCTAGACCACTGTTATTCAACCCACAAGCAAGCATAAAAGGCCTTCTCTCATCCGCCATTCAGCAAATCAGACCAAGACTCCGTACTCCTGCTTCCTGTTTACAAGTAGAAGCTCAAACAATTACTCATGACTTTGTTGAGAAATGGTCTCCAGATCAGAGATTATGCTACAGGACTGCTTTGTTAGCGCTGATTGGAATATGTTTCTGGACTCCGCAGATAACATCGACAAGCTAACCACCTCAGTCACCGGCTTCATTAGGAATTGAAACGGCGACATTATCCCCTCAGTTAAGGTTTGCCCCTCCGTCGCGACGTAACCTGAACGCCCATCTGCGGCCCGCTAATTCATTAGCTATCTTATCGGCTGCTGTCTGAATAGGTCTATGGGACAATTTTCTTGGGCCACTATAACTATAACTATTTTGCCAATTAAACCGGTCCCCCCTACCACACGGAACCCCACTAATCTACTGACGGAAACGCACGAGGTGGCTAAAAACAGACCTCCCTCCATCTTCTACCAGCTTGCTACCTATGGCTCGGCTAGCTATCTAATTTTCACTGGACCCTTTGATCACTCGGCTAAGCATGCCTCTCCTTAATGTCAATATGCCTTGTCCATTGTTGTTCTGGTTAGTGTTTATTGGCTTATTTCACTGTAGAGCCTCTAGCCCTGCTCATTATACCTTATCCAACCTCTCAGTTCCTCCACCCACACATGCTATGACATCTTCTGGTTTCAACGATGTTTCTAGAGACAATATCTCTCTCATCATCACTAAATGCCTAGGTTTACCTCCACTGTATTCACATCCTACCATACCTTTGTCTGTACATTATACATTGAAGCTATTTTATCGCCCCCAGAAACCTGCTTCTTTTTCTCGCTATTCCGGATGTCACAGATGACCAATTCTTATAGCTTTTAGCCGTACCCCTATCCTCATCCTTCTCTGTTCATCTGGTGATGTTAAGGTGAATCCAGGCCCTGCAGTGCCTAGCTCCACTCCTACTCCCCAGGTGCTCTCTTTTGATGACTTCTGTAACCATAATAGCCTTGGTTTCATGCATGTTAACATTAGAAGCCTCCTCCCTAAGTTTGTTTTATTCACTGCTTTAGCACACTCTGCCAACCCGGATGTCCTAGCCGTGTCTGAATCCTGGCTTAGGAAGTCCACCAAAAACTCAGAAATCTGCATCCCTAACTACACCGTTTTCAGACAAGATAGAACGGCCAAAGGGGGCGGTGTTGCAATCTATTGTAGAGATAGCCTGCAGAGTTCTATCCTACTATCCAGGTCTGTTCCCAAACAATTTGAACTTCTACTTTTAAAAATCCATCTCTCTAAAAACAAGTCTCTTACCGTTGCCGCCTGCTATAGACCAACCTCGGCCCCCAGCTGTGCTCTGGACACCATATGTGAACTGATTGCCCCCCCATCTATCTTCAGAGCTCGTGCTACTAGGTGACCTAAACTGGGACATCAATCTCACACAAATTATTAATGAACCCACCAGGTACCACCCCAAAGCCGTAAACACTGGCACCCTCATAGATGTCATCCTAACCAACTTACCCTCTAAATACACCTCTGCTGTTTTCAACCAAGATCTCAGCGATCACTGCCTCATTGCCTGCATCCGTAATGGGTCTGCGGTCAAACGACCTCCACTCATCACTGTCAAACGCTCCCTGAAACATTTCAGCGAGCAAGCCTTTCTAATCGATCTGGCCCGGGTATCCTGGAAGGATATTGACCTCATCCCGTCAGTAGAGGATCCCTGGTTATTTTTTTAAAATGCCTTCCTCACCATCTTAAATAAGCATGCCCCATTCAAAAAAATGTAGAACCAGGAACAGATATAGCCCTTGGTTCTCCCCAGACCTGACTGCCCTTAACCAACACAAAACATCCAAATCAAATCAAATTTATTTTTATATAGCCCTTCGTACATCAGCTGATATTCTCAAAGTGCTGTACAGAAACCCAGCCTAAAACCCCAAACAGCAAGCAAAGCATGTGAAAGAAGCACGGTGGCTAGGAAAAACTCCCTAGGAAAAACTCCCTAGAAAGGCCAAAAACCTAGGAAGAAACCTAGAGAGGAACCAGGCTATGAGGGGTGGCCAGTCCTCTTCTGGCTGTGCAGGGTGGATATTATAACAGAACATGGTCAAGATGTTAAAATGTTAAAATGTTCATAAATGACCAGCATGGTCAAATAATAATAATCATAGTAGTTGTCGAGGGTGCAACAAGCACGTCCGGTGAACAGGTCAGGGTTCCATAGCCGCAGGCAGAACAGTTGAAACTGGAGCAGCAGCACGGCCAGGTGGACTGGGGACAGCAAGGAGTCATCATACCAGGTAGTCCTGAGGCATGGTCCTAGGGCTCAGGTCCTCCGAGAGAAAGACAGAAAGAGAGAATTAGAGAGAGCATATTTAAATACACACAGGACACCGGATAAGACAAGAGAAATACTCCAGATGTAACAGACTGACCCTAGCCCCCCGACACATAAACTACTGCAGCATAAATACTGGAGGCTGAGACAGGAGGGATCAGAAGACACTGTGGCCCCATCCGATGATACCCCCGGACAGGGCCAAACAGGCAGGATATAACCCCACCCACTTTGCCAAAGCACAGCCCCCACACCACTAGAGGGATGTCTCCAACCACCAACTTACCGTCCTAAGACAAGGCCGAGTATAGCCCACAACGATCTCCGCCATGGCACAACCCAAGGGGGGGGCGCCAACCCAGACAGGAAGACCACGTCAGTGACTCAACCCACTCAAGTGACACACCCCTCCCATGGACGGCATGGAAGAACACCAGTAGGCCAGTGACTCAGCCCCTGTAAAAGGGTTAGAGGCAGAGAATCCCAGTGGAAAGAGGGGAACTGGCAAGGCAGAGACAGCAAGGGCGGTTCGTTGCTCCAGCCTTTCCGTTCACCTTCACACTCCTGGGCCAGACTATACTTAATCATAGGACCTACTGAAGAGATAAGTCTTCAGTAAAGACTTAAAGGTTGAGACTGAGTCTGCGTCTCTCACATTGGTAGGCAGACCATTCCATAAAAATGGAGCTCTATAGGAGAAAGCCCTACCTCCAGCCGTTTGCTTAGAAATTCTAGGGACAATTAGGAGGCCTGCGTCTTGTGACCGTAGCGTACGTGTAGGTATGTACGGCAGGACCAAATCGGAAAGATAAGTAGGAGCAAGCCCATGTAATGCTTTGTAGGTTAGCAGTAAAACCTTGAAATCAGCCCTTGCCTTAACAGGAAGCCAGTGTAGGGAGGCTAGCACTGGAGTAATATGATCAAATTTTTTGGTTCTAGTCAGGATTCTAGCAGCCGTATTTAGCACTAACTGAAGTTTATTTAGTGCTTTATCCGGGTAGCCGGAAAGTAGAGCATTGCAGTAGTCCAGCCTAGAAGTAACGAAAGCATGGATTAATTTTTCTGCGTCATTTTTGAACCGAAAATTTCTGATTTTTGCAATGTTACGTAGATGGAAAAAAGCTGTCCTTGAAACAGTCTTGATATGTTCTTCAAAAGAGAGATCAGGGTCCAGAGTAACGCCGAGGTCCTTCACAGTTTTATTTGAGACGACTGTACAACCATCCAGATTAATTGTCAGATTCAACAGAAGATCTCTTTGTTTCTTGGGACCTAGAACAAGCATCTCTGTTTTGTCTGAGTTTAAAAGTAGAAAGTTTGCAGCCATCCACTTCTTTTTGTCTGAAACACAGGCTTCTAGCGAGGGCAATTTTGGGGCTTCACCATGTTTCATTGAAATGTACAGCTGTGTGTCGTCCGCATAGCAGTGAAATTTAACATTATGTTTTCGAATGACATCCCCAAGAGGTAAAATATATAGTGAAAACAATAGTGGTCCTAAAACGGAACCTTGAGGAACACCGAAATTTACAATTGATTTGTCAGAGGACAAACCATTCACAGAGACAAACTGATATCTTTCCGACAGATAAGATCTAAACCAGGCCAGAACTTGTCCATGTAGACCAATTTGGGTTTCCAATCTCTCCAAAAGAATGTGGTGATCGATGGTATAAAAAGCGGCACTAAGATCTAGGAGCACGAGGACAGATGCAGAGCCTCGGTCTGACGTCATTAAAAGGTCATTTACCACCTTCACAAGTGCAGTCTCAGTGCTATGATGGGGTCTAAAACCAGACTGAAGTGTTTCGTATACATTGTTTGTCTTCAGGAAGGCAGTGAGTTGCTGTGCAACAGCTTTTTCAAAAATTTTTGAGAGGAATGGAAGATTCGATATAGGCCGATAGTTTTTTATAATTTCTGGATCAAGATTCGGCTTTTTCAAGAGAGGCTTTATTACTGCCACTTTTAGTGAGCTTGGTACACATCCGGTGGATAGAGAGCCGTTTATTATGTTCAACATAGGAGGGCCAAGCACAGGAAGCAGCTCTTTCAGTAGTTTAGTTGGAATAGGGTCCAGTATGCAGCTTGAGGGTTTGGAGGCCATGATTATTTTCATCATTGCGTCAAGAGATATAGTACTAAAACACTTTAGTATCTCCCTTGATCCTAGGTCCTGGCAGAGTTGTGTAGACTCAGGACAATGGAGCTTTGGAGGAATACCCAGATTTAAAGAGGAGTCTGTAATTTGCTTTCTAATGATCATGATATTTTCCTCAAAGAAGTTCATAAATGTATTACTGCTGAAGTGAAAGCCATCCTCCATTTGCGAAGGCTGCTTTTTAGTTAGCTTTGCGACAGTATCAAAAAGAAATTTCGGCGTTCTGCATTAGCATCGAACAGCCCCCGTGATATGCAACTTTTCAGGGAAGTTAGAAACCAATATACACAGGCAGTTAGAAAAGCCAAGGCTAGCTTTTTCATGCAGAAATTTGCTTCCTGCAACACAAATTCAAAAAAGTTCTGAGACATTGTAAAGTCCATGGAGAATAAGAACACCTCCTCCCAACTGCCCACTGCACTGAGGATAGGAAACTCTGTCACCACCCATAAACCCACTATAATTGAGAATTTCAATAAGCATTTTTCTACGGCTGTCCATGCTTTCCGCCTGGCGACTCATACTGCAGTCAACAGCACTGCACCCCCCACAGCTACTCGCCCAAGCCTTCCACATCTCTCCTTCTCCCAAATCCATTCAGCTGATGTTCTGAAAGAGCTGCAAAATCTGGACCCCTACAAATCAGCCGGGCTAGACAATCTGGACCCTTTCTTTCTTAAATGATCTGCTGAAATTATTGCAACCCCTATTACTAGCCTGTTCAACCTCTCTTTCGTGTCATCTGAGATTCCCATAGATTGGAAAGCAGCTGCCATCATCCCCCTCTTCAAAGGAGGGGACACTCTTGACCCAAATTGCTACAGACCTATATCTATCCTACCCTGCCTTTCTAAGGTCTTCGAAAGCCAAGTCAACAAACAGATTACCGACCATTTCGAATCCCACCGCACCTTCTCCGCTATGCAATCTGGTTTCAGAGCTGGTCATGGGTGCACCTCAGCCACGCTCAAGGTCCTAAACGATATCGTAACTGCCATCGATAAGAAACAATACTGTGCTGCCGTATTCATTGACCTAGCCAAAGCTTTTGACTCTGTCAATCACCACATCCTCATCGGCAGACTCAATAGCCTTGGTTTCTCAAACAATTGCATCGCCTGGTTCACCAACTACTTCTCTGATAGAGTTCAGTGTGTCAAATCCGAGGGCCTGTTGTCCGGACCTCTGGCAGTCTCTATGGGGGTGCCACAGGGTTCAATTCTCGGGCCGACTCTTTTCTCTGTATACATCAATGATGTTGCACTCACTGCTAGTGATTCTCTGATCCACCTCTACGCAGACAACACCATTCTGTATACACACCTTCTTTGGACACTGTGTTATCAACCCTCCAGACGAGCTTCAATGCCATACAACTCTCCTTCCGTGGCCTCCAACTGCTCCTAAATACAAGTAAAACTAAATCCATGCTCTTCAACCGATCGCTGCCTGCACCTGCCCGCCTGTCCAGCGTCACTACTCTGGACGGTTCTGACTTAGAATATGTGGACAACTACAAATACCTAGGTGTCTGGTTAGACTGTAAACTCTCCTTCCAGACTCACATCAAACATCTCCAATCCAAAGTTAAATCTAGAATTGGCTTCCTATTTCGCAACAAAGCATCCTTTACTCATGCTGCTAAACATACCCTCGTAAAACTGACCATCCTACCGATCCTCGACTTCGTCGATGTCATTTACAAAATAGCCTCCAATACCCTACTCAACAAACTGGATGCAGTCTATCACAGTGCCATCCGTTTTGTCACCAAAGCCCCATATACTACCCACCACTGCGACCTGTACGCTCTCGTTGGCTGGCCTTCGCCAAACCCACTGGCTCCAGGTCATCTACAAGACCCTGCTAGGTAAAGTCCCCCCTTATCTCCGCTCACTGGTCACCATAGCAGCACCCACCTGTAGCACGTTCTCCAGCAGGTATATCTCTCTGGTCACCCTCAAAGCCAATTCCTCCTTTGGCCGTCTCTCCTTCCAGTTCTCTGTTGCCAATGACTGGAACAAACTACAAAAATCTCTGAAACTGGAAACACATCTCCCTCACCAGCTGTCAGAGCAGCTCACAGATCACTGCACCTGTACATAGCCCATCTATAATTTAGCCCAAACAACTACCACTTCCCCTACTGTATTTATTTATTTTATTTATTTTGCTCCTTTGCACCCCATTATTTCTATTTCTACTTTGCCTTTCTTCAACTACAAATCTACCATTCCAGTGTTTTACTTGCTATATTGTATTTACTTTGCCACCATGGCCTTTTTTTGCCTTTACCTCCCTTATCTCACCTCATTTGCTCACATTGTATATAGACGTATTTTTGTACTGTATTATTGACTGTATGTTTGTTTTACTCCATGTGTAACTCTGTGTTGTTGTATGTTGTCGAACTGCTTTGCTTTATCTCGGCCAGGTCGCAATTGTAAATGAGAACTTGTTCTCAACTTGCCTACCTGGTTAAATAAAGGTGAAATAAATAAATAAATAAAATAAAAAAACAGTGAGGTTGGCGCTAAACTAAAGGATATGGCTACCACACACAAGGCTATCATATTACACATGCTCCGATGCCTGTCGGATGTGGCAGGGGCTACAGTCCATTACGGATTACAAAGGAAGACCCTGCCATTATCTGCCCAACAATGCCTCTTGACCAGACAAACTCAATGCATTTTATGCACACTTTAAAAATAACGCTGCACTGGGTGTGAGACCCAGAAGATTGGGTGATCTCGCTATCCGAGGCCAATTTGAGTGAAGTCTTCAATCAGGTCAACACTTGCAAGGCCGTGGGGCCTGATGGTATTCCAGGGTGCATTTGCAGAGCATGCGCAGAATAGCTGGCTGGTATATTCACAGTCATTTTCAACCTCTCCTTGTCCCAGTCTGTAATCCCAACATTTTAAGATGACCACCATCATTCCTGTTCCCAAGAACTCTAAAGCTTCATGCCAAAATGACTACTGCTCTGGAGCACTCATCTGTAATCATGAAGTGCTTTGAGAGGCTGGTTATGGCACACGTTAAATCCACCATCCCAGACACTCTAGACTAGAGGTTGATCGATTATGATTTTTCAATGCCGATACCGATACCGGTTATTGGAGGACCAAAAAAAGCTGATACCGATTAATCTGACAATTTTTTTTATTTATTTGTAATAATGACAATTACAACAATTCTGAATGAACACTTATTTTAACTTAATATAATACATCAATAAAATCAATTTAGCCTCAAATAAATAATGAAACATGTTCAATTTGGTTTAAATAATGCAAAAACAAAGTGTTGGAGAATAAAGTAAAAGTGCAGTATGTGCCATGTAAGAAACCTAACGTTTAAGTGCCTTGCTCAGAACATGAGAACATATGAAAGCTGGTGGTTCCTTTTAACATGAGTCTTCAATATTCCCAGGTAAGAAGTTTTAGGTTGTAGTTATTATAGGAATTATAGGACTAATTCTCTCTATACAATTTGTATTTCATATACCTTTGACTATTGGATGTTCTTATAGGCACTTTAGTATTGCCAGTGTAACATTATAGCTTCCATCCCTCTCCTCGCTCCTACCTGGGCTCGAACCAGGAACACATCGATAACAGCCACCCTCGAAGCAGCGTTACCCATGCAGAGCAAGGGGAACAACTTCTCCAAGTCTCAGAGCGAGTGACGTTTGAAACGCTATTAGCGCGCACCCCCGCTAACTAGCTAGCCATTTCACATCGGTTACACCAGCCTAATCTTGAGAGTAGATAGGCTTGAAGTCATAAACAGCGCAATGCTTGAAGCATTGTGAAGAGCTGCAGGCAAAACGCACATAAGTGCTGTTTGAATGAATGCTTACGAGCCTGCTGGTGCCTACCACCGCTCAGTCTATAAAATCATAGACTTAATTATAATATAGTAAACACACAGAAATACGAGCCTTAGGTCATTAGTATGGTCGAATCCGGAAACTATCATCTCGAAAACAAAACGTTTTTTCTTTCAGTGAAATACGGAACCGTAACGGGTGGCATGCCTAAGTCTAAATATTCCTGTTACATTGCAAAACCTTCAATGTTATGTCATAATTACATAAAAATCTTGCAAATTAGTTCGCAACGAGCCAGGCGGCCCAAAGTGTTGCATTTTCCCTGACTCTGCGTGCAATGAACGCAAGAGAAGTGAGACAATTTCACCTGGTTAATATTGCCTGCTAACCTCTTGAGGATACCCTAGGATAGGGGGCGCCACAGCGCATTTTGAAAAAAATTCGTTCCCATTTTCAACGGCCTACTAATCAAACTCAGAAGCTAGGACATGCATATACTTATTATATATGGATAGAAAACACCCTAAAGTTTCTAAAACTGTTTGAATGGTGTCTGTGAGTATAACAGAACTCCTATGGCAGTCAAAACTCCGAGACCGATTGAAACAGGAAGTGGAATTCAGAATTGTGGACTCGACTTCTCATCTTTCCCTATTAATCACACCGTTAACAATGGTTCAGTGAGCACTTCCTATTGCTTCCACTAGATGTCGCCAGTCTTTTCACAGTGGTTTGAGCCTTATACAGTCGAAACTCAGTGAATGAGATGCGTTGGAAATTGGTCACAGGGGATGGGCCATCACCATTATGACGCCGGCGGCCATGTCTACCCCCACCTTTGTAAACGGTTTGAAACACAATGAAATCATCCCCCTCGAATCTTATTGGCTCTCTTGGTGTTACAGGCCCTGAAGATTAATGTTTTACAACGTTTGACATGTTTGAACGAACATAAATGGGAAAAAAACGTTTTATTTCGAAACGGCTGTGCCGCGCCCGGCAGAGTATTTGGATACAGCATTCAGACGCGCTAACAACAGAAAGCTAATGGAACATAAATGATGGACTTTTTCGACCGAAAATACATCTGTTATGGACCTGGGATTCCTGGAAGTGCTTTCTGATGAAGACAACTAAAGGTAGGCGATTATTGACAATATTATACAAGATGAGATGTGACATGCGATTGTTCCAAGATGGCGCCGAGCTCGGTTTATTAGCTCATTTTCTGTGTATCGCATCTCTTTTTATCTCAAAGTGTGATTACCCAGTAAAGTTAATTTAAAATCTGTTATGACAGGTGTTCTCAAGAGATATTCATCTATAAATGTTAGATTGACAATATAAATTTAAAAAATCTTTTCGAATAGTAATAAATGGAATTATGCGCTGTTTCCCGGGACGCATTTGAGGGGAAAATAGTCAGTCAACGTTACGCGCCGATGTAAAATGCTGTTTTTATATATAAATATGACCTTTATTGAACAAAAGAATGCATGCATTGTAAAACATGATGTCCTAGGTGTGTCATCTGATGAAGTTTGTAAAAGGTTAGTGCTGCATTTAGCTGTTTTTTGGTTATTTGTGATGCAAGTGGTTGGTCGGAAAATGGCTATGTTGCTGCTTTTTACGATGGACTCATCTAACATAATCTAATGATTTGCTTTTCCTGTAAAACCTTTTTGAAATCGGACGACGTGGGTCGATTCAGGAGAGGTGTATCTATAAAAAAATATATATATTAATTTTTGTAAAAAAAAAATATGATTTTTTTTTATGCTAATTGGCGATATGATTTTTCGCTGGATTTTGAAGAGAAGTGAGACAATTTCACCTGGTTAATATTGCCTGCTAACCTGGATTTCTTTTAGCTAAATATGCAGGTTTAAAAATATATATTTCTGTGTATTGATTTTAACCTGTTAGGGCTAGGGGGCAGCATTTGCACGTCTGGATAAAAAAAATGTACCCGATTTAATCTGGTTACTAATCCTACCCAGTAACTAGAATATGCATATACTTACAGCGTTTTACTATGGCATTGATGTTGAGGAAATCGTTTCCCTCCAATAACCGGCAGTCAAGTCAGCACCACTAATTAAATAATTAAAATTAGAAAACATTGGTAAAATATTATATTGTCATTTAAAGAATTATAGATTTACATCTCTTGAACGCAATCAACTTGCCAGATTTAAAAATAACCTTACTGGGAAATCACACTTTGCAATAATCTGAGCACTGCGCCCAGAAAAATACGCGTTGCGATACAGACTAGACGTCATGTTGGGGAGATCTAAAATCGAAAATACTATGTAAATAATCCATTACCTTTGATTCTCTTCATCAGATGTCACTTCCAGGTATCACAGGTCCATAACGAATGTAGTTTTGTTCAAAAAAGCTCATCATTTATGTCCAAAAATCTCCGTCTTGTTAGCACATGATCTAAGCCAGCCGGACTTCTCGTCATGAACGAGGGGAAAAAATATATTTACGTTCGTTCAAACATGTCAAACGTTGTATAGCATAAATCATTAGGGCCTTTTTTAACCAGAACATGAATAATATTCAAGGTGGACGAATGCATACTCTTTTATAACGTATTGGAACGAGGGTACCCAACATGAACTCGCGCGCCAGGTGTCTAATGGGCCATCATCGTTCCATGGCTCTTGTTCGGTCAGATCTCCCTCCAGAAGACTCATAACACTTTGTAAAGGCTGGTGACATCTAGTGGAAGCAATAGGAAGTGCCAAAATATTCCTCAGCCCCTGTGTTTTTCAATGGGATAGGTTTAAAGGTAATACAACACATCAGGTATCCACTTCCTGTCAGAAAATGTCTCAGGGTTTTGCCTGCCAAATGAGTTCTGTTATACTCACAGACACCATTCAAACAGTTTTAGAAAATTTAGGGTGTTTTCTATCCATATGTAATAAGTATATGCATATTCTAGTTACTGGGTAGGAGTGGTAACCAGATTAAATCGGGTATGTTTTTTTATCCAGCCGTGTCAATACTGCCCCCTAGCCCTAACAGGTTAAGGAAGTCTCAAGGTTTTGCTCGCTTGAGGTAGGGTATCTCATGATACGCTGTAGACCACACTATTTACCAAGAGAGTTTTCATCTAGATTTTTCGGAGCTGTCTATTCACCACTGCAAACCGATGCTGGCACAAAGAACGCACTCAACAAGCTGTATAAGGCCATAAGCAAACAGGAAAATGCTCACTCAGAGGCGGCGCTCCTAGTGTCCAGGGTCTTTAATGCAGGGAATATTAAATCAGTTTTACCTCATTTCTACCAGCATGTTACATGTGTAACCAGAGGAAAAAAACTCAAGACCACATTTACTCCACACACAGAGACACGTACAAAGCTCTCCCTCGGCTTCCCTTTGTCAAATCTAACCATAACTCTATCCGCCTGATTCCTACTAACAAGAAAAATCTAAAGCAGGAAGTACCAGTGACTCGCTCATTACGGAAGTGGTCAGATGAAGCAGATACTAAGCTACGGGACTGTTTTGCTAGCACAGACTGGAATATTTTCCGGGATTCTTCCTATGGCATTGAGTACACCACATCAGTCACTGGCTTCATCAATAAGTGCATCGATGACCTCATCCCCACAGTGACCGTACGTAAATACCCCAACCAGATCCATGGATTACAGGCAACATCCGCACTGAGCTAAAGGGTAGAGCTGCCACTTTCAAGTAATTGGACTCTAACTCAGAGGATTATAAGAAATCCCGCTATGCCCTCCTACGAACCATCAAACAGCCAAAGTGTCAATACAGGACTAAGATTGAATCCAACACTCATCGGATGTGACAGGGCTTGCAAACTATTATGGACTACAAAGGGAAGCACAGCCGCGAGCTGCACACAAGCTTAGCAGATGAGCTAAATTACTTCTATGCTTGCTTAGAGAGCATCCGCTGTCCCGGACGACTGTGTGATCACGCTCGCCATAGCCAATGTGAGTAAGACCTTTTAACTTTTCTGGCGCAGGCGTTCTGCTAGCGACCCACCTCGACCATCCGGTGAAATTGCAGAGCGCCAAATTCAAAATACAGAAAATAGTCATAATAAACATTCATAAAAAATACTAATGTTATGCATCAGCTTAAATATTAACTTCTTGTTAATCCAGGGACTTTGTTAGATTTCAAAACGGCTTTACGGCGAAAGCATACCATGCGATTATCTGAGGACAGTGCCCCGCTTACAAAAGCATACAAACATTTTACAACCAAGTAAAGGAATTACTGATAAAATAATGATACAATTAATTACTTACCTTTGAAGATCTTCATATGGTTGCAGTCACAAGAGTCCCAGCTACACAATAAATGTTTGTTTTGTTCGATAAAGTCCCTCTTTATACCCCAAAAACGAAGTTTTGTTGGCGCGTTTTGTTCAGTAATCCACTGGCTCAAAGGCAGTCAAAACATGCAGACGAATACATCCTAATAGCACCGGTAAAGTTCGTCGAAACATGTCAAACAATGTTTATAATTAATCCTCAGGTTGTCAATTGTCTAAATAATCGATAATATTTCAACCGGACAATAGCGTATTCAATAGAAAGGAAAAACAACGAAGGGTGCGCACTCAGTCACGCCCGCAAACCAGCATTGCATGATTCTACAGTCCACTGACAGAAAGGTCTCATTCTTCTTCATTTTTCAGAAAACAAGCCTGAAACAATATCTAAAGACTGTTGACATCTAGTGGAAGCCACAGGAACTGCAATCTGGGTCCTAACCCATTAGATTCTCTATAGGCATTCAATTGAAAATACCCACATAAAAAAAATCCCACGCCCGTGACTGAGCTCATGGCATTTTTCCAGACACCTGATTCCAATAGCTCTTATTCTCTCCCCATTCACAGTAGAAGCATGAAACAATGTTCTAAAGACTGTTGACATCTATTGGAAGCCTTAGGAAGTGCAATATGACCCCATTTACACTGTATATTGGATAGGCAATCACTTGAAAAACTACTAACCTCAGATTTCCCACTTCCTGGTTGGATTTTTCTCAGGTTTTTGCCTGCCATATGAGTTCTGTTATACTCACAGACATCATTCAAACTGTTGTAGAAACTTCAGAGTGTTTTCTATCCAAATCTATTAATAATATGCATATCCTAGCTTCTGGGCCTGAGTAGCAGGCAGTTTACTCTGGGCATGCTTTTCATCCAGATGTCAAAATACTGCCCCCTAGCCTAAAGAGGATATAACCCTGTCATTTTATAGGTATTCTCAGTGCAAGTGGCCTGTGCTGTTTAACAAATGCAGCCTCTCATGTGGCATGACTGCTCTGCCAACTCTAGACACAACGCTCTAATTTAGTCCAACATAAACCCACACTTAGAAAACCATTCATATAGACCTGCATACACAACCCTGCTCATGGAAACCCATATACACTCATGTAGATTTAGCATATATTCAATTGTTGATCAGCATGCACCAACCCGAATGAACAGTATTAGTTAGCAGTATTAGACCAAGTCTAAGAGGAGTAGTGTCCTGTGTGTGTCGTGTGCGCATGTGCGAGTGTGTGCGTGAGCATAAGCGTGCGTGCGTGTGTGTGTGTCTGTATGATGCTACAGATCATTTCTTGTCTGATCTAGATTGTTGGTGGTAAGAAAGGAACAGTGTTTTCAGGCTTTCTGTCTTTGTCATTAGGTCCTTAGTTTTAGCCTGGTCCCTTGTTATATGTGTCTTAAAGGGACAGGGACTGGAGACACTAAGGAGGGACCACACGCCTCAGGGGAGAGATTAGAAAGAGAAGGAGCAAAGAAAGGGGAGAAAAATAATGACTGAGTAGGACATTTTTTGTCTTTGTCGTGTTAGAAGCTTTTGAGAAGAGAGAGCGGGAGAGCAAGGCCAAGAATGAAGGAAAAGAAAACAGAACAGGAGGGTAGGCAAATGAAGGGGAGAGAGAGAAAAAAAGAAGGAAATGAAAAGAGAGGTCATTAATTTAGTGCTGTGCTGTGGGATGTTTCTGAAGGTTAGTGTGTGTTTGGTGCCAGGCTCTCCTGGGTTGACTGATGCCTTTGTGAAGGGGCCAGCAACCAACCAACCACACACACATACACAGTCTTTAACTGAGTTGAAAGAGAGAGAGAAATGGGAGGCTTTTTTCACTCCCCGTAATGGACCTGATTTGCTGAGATTCATATAAGTTGGGGTATTTATTTTTTGCTTAATATTGTTTAGTGCAGCCTACAACACACTCTCTCGAAGGATCTCAGTGAAAAACATCTCACACACACACTTCACCCCTTACTCATTGAAGCCGTCAGCCTCTTTCAAAGGGGCTAAATGCATCTGAGGAGGCATCGCAGCCTCACTCTCATGTCCATACGCAAGCATGCGCGCACACACACACACAGACACACGCACAAAACTGATGGGTACACACTCACTTACATACAGTGATCCCACAGAATGCCTTAACATAATGTAAGCCAGTGAAATTAAGGCTAGATATATTTATAGTACTACTTTAATAGCATGAGACTGTGGTTCAGCCCCAGCTGAAAACATATCCATCTCGCGCACACACACACACACATCCCCCTCTGGTATGCGTAATATCATTATTCGGTGTGTGTTCAGGATAGATGGAGTGTATAAATACACCAATCTTGGCTACCAGGCTTATAACATACAGCTCATTGGGTTTATGACAGTCAGACTACATGAATGGATGAGGCTTTTATATATTTATTATTATTTAACCTTAATTTAACAAGGCAAGTCAGTTATGAACAAATTCTTATTTACAACGACGGACTACCAAAAGCCAAACTGCCTCCTGTGGGAATGGGGGCCTGGGATAATTTTTGAAATAAATAAATATATACAGTTGAAGTCGGAAGTTGACATAGACCTTAGCCAAATACATTTAAACTCTGTTTTTCACAATTCCTGACATTTAATCCTAGTAAAAAATCCCTGTTTTAGGATCACCACTTTATTTTAAGAATGTGAAATGTCAGAATAATAGTAGAGGGAATTATTTATTTCAGCTTTAATTTCTTTCAACACATTCCCAGTGGGTCAGAAGTTTACATACACTCAATTAGTATTTGGTAGCATTGCCTTTAAATTGTTTAACTTGTGTCAAACCTTTTGGGTAGCCTTCCACAAGCTTCCCACAATAAGTTGAGTGAATTTCAGCCCATTTCTCCTGACAGAGCTGGTGTAACTGAGTCAGGTTTGTAGGCCTCCTTGCTCGTACACGCTTTTTCAGTTCTGCCCACACATTTTCTATAGGCTTGAGGTCAGGGCTTTGTGATGGCCACTCCAATACCTTGACGTTGTTGTCCTTAAGCCATTTTGCCACAACTTGGAAGTATGCTTGGGGTCATTGTCCATTTGGAAGACCCATTTGCGACCAAGCTTTAACTTCCTGACTGATGTCTGGAGATGTTGCTTCAATATATCCACATACTTTTCAATTCCTCATGATGCCATCTATTTTGTGAAGTGCACCAGTCCCTCCTGCAGCAAAGCACCCCTACGACATGATGCGTCCACCCCCGTGCTTCACGGTTGGGATGGTGTTCTTCGGCTTGCAAGCTTCCCCCTTTTTCCTCCAAACATAACGATGGTCATCATAGCCAAACAGTTCTATTTTTGTTTCATCAGACCAGAGGACATTTCTCCAAGAAGTACGATCTTTGTCCTCATGTGAAGTTGCAAACTGTAGTCAGGCTTTTTTTATGGCGGTTTTGGAGCAGTGGCTTCCTTGTTGAGCAGCCTTTCACGTTATGTCGCTATAGGACTCGTTTTACTGTGGATATAGATACTTTTGTATCTTTTTTCCTCCAGCATCTTCACAAGATCCTTTGCTGTTGTTCTGGGATTGATTTGCACTTTTCGCACCAAAGTACATTCATCTCTAGGAGACAGACACATCTCCTTCCTGAGCGGTATGCCATCTGCGTGGTCCCATGGTGTTTATACTTGCGTACTATTGTTTGTACAGATGAACGTGGTACCCTCATGTGTTTGGAAATTGCTCCCAAGGATGATCCAGACTTGTGGAGGTCTACAATTTATTTTCTGATTTCTTTTGATTTTCCCATGATGTCAAGCAAAGAGGCACTGAGTTTGAAGGTAGGCCTTGAAATACATCCACAGGTACACCTCAAATTGACTCAAATGATGTCAGTTAGACTGTCAGAAGCTTCTACATTTTTACATTTTAGTAATTTAGCAGACGGTCTTATCCAGAGTGAATGCTTACATTTCATTTTTTTTTTTTTTTTCCCTGTGCTGGCCCCCCGTGGGAATCGAACCCATAACCCTGGCATTGCAAACACCATGCTCTACCAACAGAGCTACAGGGAAGGCTAATGTCTATAGGCTAATGTTCTAAAGCTATGATGTCATTTTCTGGATTTTTTCCAAGCTGTTTAAAGGAACAATCATCTTAGTGTATGTAAACGTATGACCCACTAGAATTGTGATACAGTAAGTGAAATAATCTGTCTGTAAACAATTGTTGGAAAAATGACTTCTGTCATGCACAAAGTAGATGTCCTAACCGACTTGCCAAAACTATAGTTTGTTAACAAGAAATGTGTGGAGTGGTTGAAAAACGAGTTTTAGTGACTCCAACCTAAGTGGATGTAAACTTCTGACTTCAACTGTAAATAGAAGACAAAACACACATCACAACAAGAGAGACAACACAACACGACATAAAGAGAGACCTAAGACGACAACATAGCAAGGCAGCAACATCTCACAACACAGCATGGTAGCAACACAACATGGTAGCAGCACTAAACATGGTACAAACATTATTGGGCACAGACAACAGCACTAAGGGCAAGAAGGTAGAGACAACAATACTTCAAGCAAAGCAGCCACAACTGTCAGTAAGAGTATCCATGATTGGGTCTTTGAATGAAGAGATTGAGATAAAACTGTCCAGTTTGAGTGTTTGTTGCAGCTCGTTCCAGTTGCTAGCTGCAGCAAACTGAAAAGAAGAGAGACCCAGGGATGTGTGTGCTTTGGGGACATTTAACAAAATGTGTCTGTCAGAACGGGTGTTGTATGTGGAAGATGAGGGCTGCATTAGATATCTCAGATAGGGGGGAGTTAGGCCTAGGAAGGTTTTATAAATAAGCATCAACCAGTGGGTCTTGCGACGGGTATACAGAGATGACCAGTTTACAGAGAAGTATAGAGTGCAGTGATGTGTCCTATAAGGAACATTGATGGCTGAATGGTAAAAAACATCTAGCCGGTCGATAGTACCCTTACCTGCCGATCTATAAATTATGTATCTGTAATCTAGCATGGGTAGGATGGTCATCTGAAGCAGTGTTAGTTTGGCAGCTGGGGTGAAAGAAGAGCGATTACAATAGAGGAAACCAAGTATAGATTTAACTTTAGCCTGCAGCTTTGATATGTGCTGAGAGAAGGACAGTGCACGGTCTAGACATACTCCCAAGTACTTTTATAAGGTGACTACCTCTAGCTCTAACCCTCAGAGATACTAATAACACCTGTGGGAGGAGGGGCATTCTTCTTACCAAACCACATGACCTTTGTTTTAGAGGTGTTCAGAACAAGGTTAAGGGTAGAGAAAGCTTGTTGGACACGAAGAAAACGTTTTTGTAGAGCACAAAATCCAGGGAGGGGCCAGCTGAGTATAAGACTGTACCATCAGCATATAAATGGATGAGAGAGCTTCCTACTGCCTGAGCTATGTTATTGTTGTAAATTGAGAAGAGCTTGGGGCCTAGGATTGAGCCTTGGGGTACTCCCTTGGAGACAGGCAGTGGTTGAGACAGAAGATTTTCTGACTTTATACACTGTGCTGTTTGAGAGAGGTATTTAGCAAACCAGGCCAAAGACCCTCAGACACACTAATACTCCTTAGCCGGCCCACAAGAATGGAATGGTCCACCGTATCAAAAGCTTTGGCCAAGTCAATAAAAATAGCAGCACAATATTGCTTAGAATCAAGGCCAACGTAGACATCATTGAGGACCTTTAAGGTTGCAGTGACACATCTGTAACCTGAGCGGAAACCAGATTGCATACCGGAGAGAATACTATAGACATCAAGAAACCAGTCAGTTGATTATTGACAAGTTTTTCCAACACTTTTGATAAACAGGGCAAAATATAAATAGTAAAGTAATGTACAGATACCCCCCACACACACTTATCAATAGTATTCCATACATAAGTTAAGGCCATGCAAACTGAGTGAGGTGAACATATACAGTACATAAACAGATGAATGTGCCATATATGTATGTGGTGGACACTTGATACGGTCAAACAATATTTGTGGTATGTCACAAAATAATGTTACGACCACACATAATATTAATTTCATATATCAATATTTTGCTAAGTCTTGCTAAGTGGATGGGCCTCTACAGAAGGTGTAAACAGTACAGCCAAATGGTAACTTGCATAGTAGCAATATCAGAAATGGTGTCAATATAAATAAAATAACATACAGTATGTACATGAACATTATCAATAACGATAGTGATAGACGAGTTAGTTATATGCATACAATCAGGGGTAAAGTGGCAGCAGGATAAAACATTTTATAGTAGCAGCAACCTATGGCGTGTGTGTTAGGAGAGAGTTATTTGAATAGAGGCACTGCAGATAGTGCTGATAACCGGTCCATCCGAACCACGCATGAAGAAGGGAATCTATAGTTGGAGAGCCTGTTTCTGTCCTGCCCTTGACTTTTGTGCAGGGCATGTGATGTCCATAGCCTCTTCGTCGCAAAACTCCCTGATCTTCTCAAAAAGATAAGTTTGTCTAGCTGTGTCCAGTCCAGGTGGTGCTTGTACATGCAGACCATATATGGGAGGAAGGATGTCAGCATTGCGCAGCAGCTGAAACCTGGTCCCGACAGTCTGAACGCTCCTTGGCGACAATACCAGGTTCCAGAGCCTCGAAGCTGTAAAACAGGGAATAAAACAAGAAATTACAACCCTGCACAACATCAATTCAGCTCCCAAGTTTAGATAAGAAGAATAACCTCATACAATGCAATGAAAATTATTTTCACCTGAAGTGCTGGTACTGCTTGATCTGTGTACTGCCATTCTTCTTGTATGACTGGTGGAGGAGAGTCCAGCGTGTTCTACTGATGCTGAAAGACAAATTCCAGATACAAATATTTTAGCACAGCTGGCTAGCTAACAACAAGCTTGAACTAGCAATACAGATTGTCATAGCTAGCTAAAGTTAACCAAATACGTTCAATGTTAGCTAGTTAGCTAGCTAACATTAGGCTATAACTAGCAATGCCCAATGGCATTCTGAGGAAACATCATTAATGTTACACACACGTCATACACAGAAGTTAATGTTAGCTAGCAAGCCAGCCATCAAAACCCAGCTAACGTTAGCAAGCTAACAGCAAGCTTTAACTTGGGGTCTTTTGTTTAGACATGTCACGTTAACGTTAGCAAGATAAAAAAGTAACTATAATCCCAATCCATAGAGTAACGTTACTAGTAATACAAACTGATTGTTATAGTTAGCTAAAGTTAACCAAATAGGTTCAATGTTAGCTAGCAAGCCAGCCATCAAACTTCAGCTGGCTAGCTAACAGCAAGCTTTAACTAGCAATACAAACCGATTGTCATAGCTAGCTAAAGTTAACCAAATAAGTTAAATGTTAGCTAGTAAGCTAGCTAATATTAGGCTATAACTAGCAATGCGAAATGACATTCTGAGATTGCATCACTAATGTTACACCCGTAAGTTAATGTTAGCTAGCAAGCCAGCCATCTAACCTCCACTAACGTTAGCTAGCTAACAGCAAGCTTTAACTTGGGGTCTTTTGTTTAGACATGTCATCGAACTCCAGCTGGCTAGCTAACAGCAAGCTTTCATTTTCAATGAAAACAATTTTCTGACAAAACTAGAAACTTATAATATCTGAAACTGTAGCTAGATACTTACCCGTAAACATGGATGAAAGCTTCATGGCAGACTGCAATCGTTTTTTATTAAATAAGACATCCTGTGTCGTTTGCGTTTAGTTTGCACAGCTGTCACGAGAATTTTCAATCCCAATGATAATAACTAACAATTGATAAGCTTTGACTAATCCCCAAGGTTTGTAAGACACTGGGTTAATAATAATTAGGCAAAGACTCAACTTATGCAAAAGGTTTGTACAGTTTATTCACGAGAACATTCTAAAGTCCATTATACAAAGACATTAATTTTATGCTCACTCCCTACTTACGCACATACCTCCACACAAACAGTAGATATCCTACACACATACATACACACGAACAGTAGGTGAGTTGTATTCCTCCCCGGAGTTCTCACCACTGTTAATCACTACCCAGTGCTGTCCGTTCCATTCCCCCGAGATTAGAGGAACCATGAGAGGTACTCCCTGTCCTATCATCTAGCCAGGTCGAGCCAAACACAGTCTCTATTGTTCTCGGTATTTTCTTGGGCACACACATACACACATACATTTCTCTTCCTCACGGGTCTCTACTAAACCTTATGGAACTTACGTTTAGTACTTTAATTATTCATTATATATGCTACATAAACTACTAATTACTAATTAGTTACGTTTCAGGGTGGGATTCTTTAATCATTAACTTTAAACATATAATTCCCTTATCAACAGCTTATTTGTCCTGTTGTTGTGTTCCACTGATTTCAAAACTCGGTCAACTTCTTCCATGAGAGAGTCAGCATGGCACGATACACTGACCTTTGTCGATAGCGCCTGATAAATTCAGGGCAGCAATGTTATTGAGAGCAGTAGCAACATATTTGCAGTTCTCTATGGCTAACGTTATGTCTTTCGAATTAACTGTAGTAGAAAGGATTATCTACGCATAACGAGCAGCTCATTTTATACAAGATGCTACACCGCTGAAACTCATCTCTCAGCATGACCAGCCCACTCATTATCTCAGCCAATCATGGCTAGCGGGAAGGTTCCTGACTTTTTCTTTGTCTAAACCAACTAGGCTCATAATTGAACAACTGTATTCGTATTTACAGATGGCATAAACGTTTGTTATTAAGGCACATTAAAGTTCACATGTTCGAGAAGGCATTTCTGACAAAAAAAACGCATGTTGATAAAAAAAATAACGTTCAAACGGCTCTCCTGTGAAGTTGTGATTTGCGACATACGCCTAGTTTCCTGAATCAGGTCACATATCTCACAGCTTTTCTATGGCCTAGAGTGAAATGCCTCAAATAAATATTTTTCCCCCTGTATGGGTAGAGATGAGACACGATATATTGTTCTTGATATGGTCTGTGCTCATAGGTGCAGTAGGTAACTGATTTATTTTATGGCTAAAGCAGGGCTGGGCATACTTTTGGCTTGAGGGCCACATCGGGATTTAGAAATTCAAATTCTTTTGGGACCAATTTGTTTGTTAAAATCAATTTGCGGGCCAGATAAAAAGCACATAGCTAACTTCTAGACATAGTTATGGGACCCCCCACATCTCTTAGGGCTGGTTTCTCGGACAAAGATTAAGCCTAGTCCCAGACAAAAAAGTTATTTCAATGGAGATTCTCCTTTGAGCATGCTTTTTAACCTAGGATTAGGCTTAATCTGTATGTAGGAAACCAGACCTCAGGCAAGGTTACTCATCACAAGAGGATAGTTCACCAAACCACCTCTGCTATACAAGCGTGTTCTCTAAGTGTATTGTTTTAGCATTTTCCTAACCTGGTTTCCTCTTCTCTCTGTCTCTTTCCAGGTGTGTTGGGCAGTGCGGAGTGTTCATGCGGGCGCAACCACTTCACATGTGCAGTGAGCGCTTTTGGGGAGTGTACATGTATCCCGGCCCAGTGGCAGTGTGACGGGGACAACGACTGTGGAGATCACAGTGACGAGGATGGGTGCAGTGAGTTACATCTAAATATCTCCATTTGTCTCTTTCTCTCTCGCTTGACGTCCGTTACTATATCGGGTACAATATCGAAATGTGCCAGAGAAGAAAAAGTAATTGGCGTATGTATGTGAGCCATCTCCATATTGTACCTTTATGTTTTGTTTGGTTGTATTTATATTTATTATGGATCCCCATTAGCTGCTCTCTTCCTGGGGTCCAGCAAAATTAAGGCAGTTTATACAATTTTAAAAACATTACAATACCTTCACAGATTTCACAACACACTGTGTGCCCTCAGGCCCTACTCCACCAGTACCACATATCTACAGTACTGTGTGTGTGTGTGTTTGTGTGTGTGTGTTTGTGTGTGTTTGTGTGTGTATGCAAGCATGTGTCTGTGCCATTGTTTGTGTTGCTTCACAGTCCCCACTGTTCCATAAGGTGTTTTTGTATCTTTTTTAAATCAAATTTTACTGCTTGCGTCAGTTACTTGATGTGGAATAGAGTTCCATGTAGTCATGGCTCTATGTAGTATTGTGTGCCTCCCATAGTCTGTTTTGGACTTGGGGACTGTGAAGATACCTCTTGTGGCATGTCTTGTGGGGTATGCATGGGTGTCCGAGCTGTGTGCCAGTCGTTTAGACAGACAGCTCAGTGCATTCAACATGTCAATAACTCTCGAAAATAAAATTAGTGATGAAGTCAATCTCTAATGCATATTATTAATATGAGCTCTCTGTGTACATCCAAGGGCCAGCCATGGTGCCCTGTTCTGAGCCAATTGCAATTTTCCTAAGTCCTTTTTTGTGACCAATCGACTGAACATTAGTCAAGGTGCGACAAAACTAGGGCCTGTAGGACCTGCCTTGTTGATAGTGTTGTTAAGAAGGCAGAACATCGCTTTAATATCGATGGACTTCTCCCCATCTTAGCTACTACTGCATCAATATGTTTTGACCATGACAGTTTACAATCTAGGTTACTCCAAGCAGTTTAGTCATCTCAACTAGCTCAATATCCACATTATTTCTTACAATATTTAGTTGAGGTTTATGGTTTAGTGAGTGTTTTGTTCCAAATACAATGCTTTTAGTTTTAGAAATATGGCTAACTTATTCCTTGCCACCCCCTCTGAAACTAACTGCAGCTCTTTGTTGAGTGTTGCAGTTGCTGTAGTAGCTGACATTTATAGCGTTGAGTCATCTGCATACATAGATACACTGGCTTTACTCAAAGTCAGTGGCATGTCGTTGGTAAAAATAGAAAAAAGCAAGGTGCCTAAACAGCTACCCTGGGGAATTCCTAATTCTAACTGGATTCTATTTGAGAGGCTTCTATTAAAGAACACCCTCTGTGTTCTGTTAGACAAGTAACTCACTGTCCACATTATAGCATGGGGTGTAAAGCCATAACACATATGTTTTTCCAGCAGCGGACTATGATCAATAATGTCAAAAGCTGCACTGAAGTCTAACAAGACAGCCCCCACAATTATTTTATCATCAATTTCTCTCAGCCAATCATAAATAATTTGTTTAAGTGCTGTGCTTGTTGAGTGTCATTGCCTAGAAGTAGGCTGAAATTCTGTTGTCAATTTGTTTACTGTAAAACACAAATTTTTTCCGGAAGGGTTGGTAACAGGCTGATTGGTCAGCTATTTGAGCCAGTAAAGGGGGCTTTACTCTTCTTGGGTAGCGGAATGACTTTAGCTTCCCTCCGGGCCTGAGGGCACACGCTCTCTAGTAGGCTTAAATTGAAGATGTGGCAAATAGGAGTGGCAATATTGTCTGCTATTATCCTGAGTAATTTTTCATCCAGATTGTCAGACCCTGGTGGCTTGTCATTGTTGATAGACAACAATAATTTATTCACCTCTTCCACACTGACTTCATCTGATTCAATGAATGAAGGAGCCAAGTTGGCTTTTTTCCTCAATTTCATTTAAGGTGCACCAAAGCTTTTCACTATTATTCTTTATATAATTTATCTTTGTTTCGTAGTGTAGTTTCTTTTTATTTAGTTTAGTCGCATGATTTCTTAACCTCCCTGGGCAAGGTGGGACGTTTGCACAGCCATTTTCAAAGCAAGCATATATGTCACAAAAACCAAAACCACAGCTAAATGCAGCACTAACCTTTGATCTTCATCAGATGACACTCCTAGGACATTATGTTATACAATACATGCATGTTTTGTTCAATCAAGTTCATATTTATATCAAAAAACAGCTTTTTACATTAGCATGTGATGTTCAGAAATAGCATACCCACCACAAACTTCCGGTGAATTTACTAAATTACTCACGATTAACGTTCACAAAATACATAACAATTATTTTAAGAATTACAGATACAGAACTCCTTTATGCAATCGCGGTGTCCGATTTTAAAATAGCTTTTCGGTGAAAGCACATTTTGCAATATTCTGAGTACATAGCCCAGCCATCACGGCTAGCTAATTTGACACCCACCAAGTTTGGCCCTCACCAAACTCAGATTTACTATAAGAAAAATTGGAATACCTTTGCTGTTCTTCGTCAGAATGCACTCCCAGGACTTCTACTTCAATAACAAATGTTGTTTTGGTTCCAAATATTCCATAGTTGTATCCAAATAGCTCCGTTTTGTTCGTGCGTTCCAATCACTATCTGAAGGGTGAAGTGCCGGCGCATTTCGTGACTAAAAAATTCAAAATATTCCATTACCGTAATTCGAAGCATGTCGAAAGCTGTTTAAAATCAATTAATATGCTATTTTTCTTGTAAAATAGCGATAATATTCCAACCGCGCGACGTTGTATTCGTTCAAACACTGAAAGAAAAAAATAGAGTCGTCTCGTGCACTCGCGCCTCAGTGTCATTGTTCTCAGTAGGACCACTCACAAAAACCCCTGCTGTTTTTCGCCCAGAGACTGGAGAGCTCTCATTCCACTTTCTGGCACCTTCCTAGAGCCAATGAAAGCCTTAGAAAATGTCACTTTACAGCAGAGATGCTGTATTTTTGATAGAGATGCCCTAGAAGGAGAACAAATTGTCAGACAGGGCACTTCCTGTATAGAATCTTCTCAGGTTTTGGCCTGCCATATGAGTTCTGTTATACTCAGAGACACCATTCAAACATTTTTAGAAACTTTAGAGTGTTTTCTATCCAAATCTACTAATTATATGCATATTCTAGTTTCTGGGCAGGAATAGTAACCAGATTAAATCGGGTATGTTTTTTATCCGGACAGTGTGGTTCGATTAACGAGATTCTTGTCTTTAAAATGCTGTAAAATAGTCATATGTTTGAGAAATTGAAGTAATAGCATTTCTAAGGTATTTGAAAATCGCGCCACGGGATTCAACTGGCTGTTGCGTAGGTGGGACGAATTCGTCCCGCCTAGCCCAGAGAGGTTAATCTAACCACACTGTCCGATTTCAAAAAGGCTTTACAACGAAAGCAAAACATTAGATTATGTCAGCAGAGTACCCAGCCAGAAATAATCAGACACCCATTTTTCAAGCTAGCATATAATGTCACAAAAACCCAGAAGACAGCTAAATGCAGCACAACCTTTGATGATCTTCGTCAGATGACACACCTAGGACATTATGTTATACAATACATGCATGTTTTGTTCAATCAAGTTCATATTTATATCAAAAAACAGCTTTTTACATTAGCATGTGACGTTCAGAACTAGCATACCCCCCGCAAACTTCCGGCGAATTCACTAACAATTTACTAAATTACTCACGATAAACGTTCACAAAAAGCATAACAATTATTTTAAGAATTATAGATACAGAACTCCTCTATGCACTCGATATGTTCGATTTTAAAATAGCTTTTCGGTGAAAGCACATTTTGCAATATTCTAAGTAGATAGCCCGGCATCACAGGGCTAGCTATTTAGACACCCAGCAAGTTTAGCCTTCACCAAAATCAGATTTACTATTAGAAAAGTTTGATTACCTTTCCTGTTCTTCGTCAGAATGCACTCCCAGGACTTCTACTTCAATAACAAATGTTGGTTTGGTCCAAAATAATCCATAGTTATGTTCCAACAGCGGCGTTTTGTTCGTGCGTTCAGGACACTATCCGAATGGTAAATAAGGGTCACGCGCACGGCGCATTTCGTGACAAAAGATTTCAAAATATTTCATTACCGTACTTCGAAGCATGTCAACCGCTGTTTAAAATCAATTTTTATGCAATTTTTCTCGTAAAAAAGCCATAATATTCCGACCGGGAATCTGCAATTAGGTAAACAGCCGAAAGAAAATACAGCATGGGGTCGACTCGGGCAGGCGCCTAATTCCTTTGTCCTCTGATCGGCCACTTGGCAAAGGCGATTATGTGTTTCAGCCTGGGGCTGCCTCGACATCGTTCAGCTTTTTCCCGGGCTCTGAGAGCCTATTGGAGCTGTAGGAAGTGTCACGTTACAGCTAAGATCCTGACTCTTCAATAAACAGAGGCAAGAACAACAACACCTTGTCAGACAGGGCACTTCCTGCATGAAATCTTCTCAGGTGTTTGCCTGCCATATGAGTTCTGTTATACTCACAGACACCATTCAAACAGTTTTAGAAACTTTAGGGTGTTTTCTATCCAAAGCCAATAATTATATGCATATTCTAGTTACTGGGCAGGAGTAGTAACCAGATTAAATCGGGTACGTTTTTTATCCGGCCATGTAAATACTGCCCCCTAGCCCTAACAGGTTAATGCTTTACTGGGAAGCTTGTCTGAGGTAGACTTACTCATGTTATTTACATTGGAGCTGATAGTGCAGGGTGAGCTGCATAAAGTGGTGTTCCTACTATTGCACACCACCTCAGTGCTGGTTTAACTCTGGTTTATAGGCTCATGATTACTGCTTACAGTAGCTGTAGGATAAACAGATGTATTCGGTGCAATGTGTGTGCATGTGTCCAATAGACGAGTCTTATAGTTTGATAGGGATGGCGCCGGAGGAGATGGCTGCCGTTTTACGTGCTCCTAACCAATTGTGCGTGTTTTTTCACGTTATTTGTAACTTATTTTGTACATAATGTTTCTGCCACTGTCTCTTATGACTGAAAAGAGCTTCTGGATATCAGGACAGCAATTACACACCTCGTACTGAACAAAGATTTTTTATTTAACGAGTCGGACGCGAAGGATTTACTTCAGAACCCGTCATTCGCATGAAGAAGAGACGGAGATATCGGGGATGTAGGTCGAGTGAGTAATCCCCCTCTACCATTAGTCCTATTAGCCAACATGCAATGATTGGATAACATAATGGATGAGCTCTGATCAAGACTATCCTACCAACGGGACATTAAAAACTGTAATATCTTATGTTTCACCGAGTCGTGGCTGAACGTCGACATGGATAACATACAGCTGGATGGGTGTTTCGGTCCATCGGCAAGATAGAACAGCTGCCTCCGGGTAAGACAAGGGGTGGCAATCTGTGTCTATTTGTAAATAACAGCTGGTGCACGAAATCTCATTTGAAGTAAGTCTCAAGGTTTTTCTCCCCTGTAGACCAGCTTATCATGAGTTTATGTATATTTTTTCTAGCTGTCTATTTACCACCACAAGCCGATGCTGGAACGAAGACCACACTCAATGAGCTGTATAACAAGAAAATGCTCATCCAGAGGTGGCACTCCTAGTGGCCGGGGACTTTAACCCTTTCACACGTACCATCACACGGGGTGTGATCGTTCTACAGTGGTCCCTGAAGCGTACGATCACACCCCGTGTGATTAGAACACTCATTTCAAATGACGCAACAATCAGCATTTGAGCTGGCCACACTTTTTTCAGAAATTATTTACACAAACAGTCCTTACAAAGTTATGTCCAGAATGTGAGCAGTTTATTTTTGGATGCAATGTTCAGATATTCACAGAAGTATCTATAGCATAACACAATCATCCTAACTGGAAAAATGTAGGCTACATTTGTCCTAGCGCTAACTGAGGAAAGATTGATGCAACACAAGCGGTCATATTTTCTAACTCTCGGCTGACGTAAACTATACCATGAATTAGCTAATAGCAATTACTATGTATAATTAATCACATCACGAGTGAGCTCACCATTGATCGAAATAATTAGGTAAAACACTTTCTAGAAATTGAAAGTAATCCGTCGATTATTTTCAGCACGCTGCCATGCATTTTTTCCTCACAGAAACCGAAGATAATAAGAGAAGACAAGATGAGTTTGGTCTGTTTACAGTATGCATGTTGAAGGGGTGTGTCATCTACTGTCGTTCACATCCCACCATTCATTTGCAGAAGTCCTCAAAAAATGAGTGAACTCTTACTCACCTCATTTTGTTATAACATCTTTGGTCAAACGGATGATTACATGAAACCCAGAATGCATTGTATGTCAACAAACATGGCTCCATACACATAGCTGGAATTAGCTTAGCTCATCATAATGAGTACAACCTTCAAAACATTATTTTACACCCATTACAATTTATGCAAAAATCGGAATGCATGATTTATCACGGGTAATTGAAAAACGTCAATAAAATACTAAATATATCAATAATACCACACAAAACATTTTCTGATAGTGATTTATTGATACAAATGGCGCGTGCAGGCAGTCAATCACGGTAACCTCTCACTCCCACTCTGAGCCATTCAGTGTTGTTGTTCATGTAACAATCACATCCTGGAATGGAGAGAACGTTCGAACATCACGTGCATAAAAAAACTCACGCTGAGGCGACCGTTAGAGATATTTGGAACTCACGCGTGAAAGGGTTAATGCAGGTAAACTTAAATCTGTTTTACCTCATTTCTACAAGCATATTAAATGTGCCAGAGGAAAAAAAACTCTACATCACCTTTACTCCACACACAGAGAAGCGTACAAAGCTCACCCTCCATTTGGCAAATCTGACCATAACTCTATTCTCCTGATTCCTGCTTACAAGCAAAAACTAAAGCAGGAAGTACCAGGGACTCGCTCAATAAGGAAGTGGTCAGATGACGCAGATGCTAAGCTACAGGACTGTTTTGCTAGCACAGACTGGAATATGTTCCGAGATTCTTCCAATGGCATTGAGGAGTACACCATATTAGTCACTGGCTTCATCAATAAGTGCATCGATTACGTCGTTCCCACAGTGAACGTATGTATACACCTCAACCTGAAGCTATGGATTACAGGCAACATCCGCACTGAGCTAAAGGATAGAGGCTGCCGCTTTCAAGGAGTGTGACTCTAACCCGGACGCTTATAAGAAATCTTGCTATTCCCTCTGATGAACCATCAAACAGTTAAAGCATCAATACAGGACTAAGATTGAATCGTACAACACCAGCTCCGACGCTCGTTGGTTGTGGCAGGGCTTGTAAACTATTATGGACTACAAAGGGAAGCACAGCTGTGAGCTGCCCGGTGACACGAGCCTACCAGACGAGCTAAATAACTTCTATGCTCGCTTCGAGGCAAGCAACACTGAGGCATGCATGAGAGCATCATCTGTTCCAGACGACTGTGTGATCAAGCTCTCCGTAGCCGATGTGAGTAAGACCTTTAAGCAGGTCAACAGTCACAAGGCCGCAGAGCCAGGTAGATTACCATGACGTGTACTCCGAGCATGTGCTGAACAACTGGCAAGTGTCTTCACTGACATTTTCAACCTGTCCCTGACCGAGTCTGTAATGTTTCAAGCAGTGCCCAAGAACACCAAGGTAACCAGCCTAAATGACTACTGACCCGTAGCACTCACTTCTGTTGCCATAAGGTGCTTTGAAAGGCTGGTCACATCAACACCATTATCCCAGAAACCCTAGACCCACTCCAATTTGCATACTGCCCCAACAGATCCACAGATGATGCAATCTCTATTGCACTACACACTGTCCTTGCCCATCTGGACAAAAGGAACACGTTATGTTGGCTGACAATTTGTTAGCTACTCTGTCCTTACGAAACACATACAGTGGGGCAAAAAAGTATTTAGTCAGCCACCAATTGTGCAAGTTCTCCCACTTAAAAAGATGAGAGAGGCCTGTAATTTTCATCATAGGTACACTTCAACTATGACAGACAAAATGAGAAAAAAAATCCAAAAAATCACATTGTAGGATTTTTTATGAATTTATTTGCAAATTATGGTGGAAAATAAGTATTTGGCCCCAAAAAATGTACAAAATGTACAATTGAGAGGAATATGTTAGATAATACCAGGTGTATCAAACTCCATTATTTGAATGATGCTGTTTCTGCATGTATGTATTACATCAATTATTACTTATTATAACTATGCAATGATTTAAGTAAAGGCTGATTTATAATTCATATATACAGAATAAAAAAACAGTACATCCTGCTGGAGTGTGTCAGCAGTTCCTGCAAGAGGAAGGCATTGATTCTATGGACTGGCCCGCCTGTTCCCCAGACCTGAATCCAATTGAGCACATCTGGGACATCATGTCTCGCTCCATCCACCAACGCCACGTTGCACCACAGACTGTCCAGGAGTTGGCGGATGCTTTAGTCCAGGTCTGGGAGGAGATCCCTCAGGAGACCATCCGCCACCTCATCAGGAGCATGCCCAGGCGTTGTAGGGAGGTGGCCACACACACTCCTGAGCCTCATTTTGACTTGTTTTAAGGACATTACATCAAAGTTGGATCAGCCTGTAGTGTGGTTTTCCACTTTAATTTTGAGTGTGACTCCAAATCCAGACCTCCATGGGTTGATAAATTGGATTTTCATTGATTATTTTTGTGTGATTTTGTTGTCAGCACATTCAACTATGTAAAGAAAAAAGTCTTTAATAAGATAATGTCATTCATTCAGATCTAGGATGTGTTATTTTAGTGTTCCCTTAATTTTTTTGAGCAGTGTGTGTATATATATATATATATATATAGGAGGTCATTTTGCAGGGCTGTGGCAGTGCTCCTCCTGCTCCTCCTTGCACAAAGGCGGAGGTAGCGGTCCTGCTGCTGGGTTGTTGCCCTCCTACGGCCTCCTCCACGTCTTCTGATGTACTGGCCTGTCTCCTGGTAGCGCCTCCATGCTCTGGGCACTACGCTGACAGACACAGCAAACCTTCTTGCCACAGCTCGCATTGATGTGCCATCCTGGATGAGCTGCACTAACTGAGCCACTTGTGTGGGTTGTAGACTCTGTCTTATGCTACCACTAGAGTGTAAGCACCGCCAGCATTCAAAAGTGACCAAAACATCAGCCAGTCCTTTATTGGGGGTGTCTTGCTAATTGCCTATAATTTCCACCTGTTGTCTATTCCATTTGCACAACAGCATGTGAAATGTATTGTCAATCAGTGTTGCTTCCTTAGTGGACAGTTTGATTTCACAGAAGTGTGATTGACTTGGAGTTACATTGTGTTGTTTAAGTGTTCCCTTTATTTTTTTGAGCAGTGTATTTTATTAATGACAGTATAAAGATGCCATTATTGGCTACATTGTTTTAGTTTGAACATGCAGACTGGCACTAAGAACACTAAATATTTTGAAGATGATTTTGTTTTCAGATAACATAAAATGAGCGGGAAAAAGGCCATTCTTGAACATGGGGTGAGACATCGTTACTTATTTGTAAATAAAGCCAGTTTGTTATTTAGAATTATTTATTTCTGTTTTTAGAGGGAGAAAAACCAAAATCCTACAGACTGGGTCTCCCAGTCGAGGCCGGCACAGGTATTGAACCAGCATCTGTAACAACACAGCTTGCACTGCTATGGAGTGTCTTAGACCATTCACCACTCAGGCGCACTACAGCGTGACTGGTCGGGAGTGGCCTACAGTACTGAAGTAAGAGCAAAATAATCCTAACAAAATAAATAATAAAAGCCTTAGTGTAACAACAGTTTTAGTAAGTTATACTGAGGTCTTGCACAATTATCAGTTTCTATTTAGATTTATGTCGCCAATTCATTGTCAGTTAGAGACACAGTAGGACACAAAAGCATAATCATTGCTCTAACTCCCCCTTGCGCTGGTCTGGAGCAATGAAGTGGTGCCGCAGGGTACAGTACTAAACCACAAATTACCTCTAAGTCCCGCGGCGTAAACTAGCAACATTTAAAAGAGAAACCACTGTATCTGTAGCATTCCAAACTCACCTTAATAAAGTAGGTGCTGAAGTTTGTCTTTCACAAACATATAGGGTAAGATATGTCCCTGTCCAGAAACAACTCCTAGGCATGTGTAGATATGAATTAAATAGATTTGTATATACGCAATATGGAAATAATGCATAAAAAATACAACTAAAATGCTACAACCACATTGCTTACATTTTCCCATTATCCATATGAATTGCCCAAGGAAGTAAGGGCTATGGGTTGTTTCTGGACATGCCAATAATTACAGTACCAGTCAAAGGTTTTCTATGTTGTAGAATAATAGTGAAGACATCAAAACTATGAAATAGCACATATGGAATCATGTTGTAACCAAAAAAGTGTTGAAATGAAAATATATTTTATATTTGAGATTCTTCAAAGTAACCACCCTTTGCCTTGATGACAGTTTGCACACTCTTGGCATTCTCTCAACCAGCTTCACCTGGAATGATTTTCCAACAGTCTTGAAGGAGTTCCCACATATGCTGAGCACTTGTTTGCTACTTTTTCTTCACTCTGTTGTTTTATTGTTTTTCAAAAAATCTGAGAATTTTATTTTTGGTGTAGTAACCCTTTACTTCAGGTGTGCACCAATCAGAGTGTTGTGTTTGGCTAGTGGTGTTTCAGTAGCGCACTTGTGATGGAGTTTTCAAAACAAGTGGCCACTGGATTGATGCAAATAATCATGATTCTTATGCCACTTCCAGCATTTCTCTCATGTTCTCAGGCTTTCAAATCAGCTTTCTTTCATTGACCAATAGCCAAAGGCACAACAGTAATTTTAGCAACCCATGCTAGTTGTTGCATATTTAGATCTCCCCTCTTTCAGAATTTCTACGGGATATTTTCATCTCTCACATGAAACCGCTCGCATTTGTGTGGTGCACTTGAGAACTGTGTTTTACTGCTAATTGCATTTAGTAACATTTAGAAACTGACAAATAGAATAGGTAAACTTTTCTGCAATGGGGGATGGTAGATTGATATAAGCTAGTGATTCTGCTGTTCATTACTCATCTTGTTGGCTGAGGAAAAGAAAATGTGGACAGTTCTTCTAACATCTTCAAAGTGCACCTCGGAATTCGATAAAGGACTCATGTCGTTACATCTCCGATGTGTCTGTCTTCACTTGTATTTCGGACCTGCGAGAAGGACCCGATCACATGACGGGCATTGGTTAATAAGAATTTAGATATCTGAGAGAGCCATGTGAGTGAGAGATTCTGCTGAGCATGACGGCTGGAACAAGGGAATTTTAATGATTATATTCAGCCCAAGGGCACAATGGCCACAAGTGAATACAGACACATACATGCATGCATGCATGCATGCATGTATGTATGTATGTATGTATGTATGTATGCATGTATGTATGTATGTATGTATGTATGTATGTATGTATGTATGTATGTATGTATGTATGTATGTATAATTACAAATACACAGTCATGGGAAGCAAACATAAAACATCACAAATCACCCAGAAAAACAGTTACATTCCTCCTCAAATAAGTCCCCAATCAATACTTTAACCTGTTATGGCTAGGGGGCAGTATTTTCACGGCTGGATAAAAAATGTACCCGATTTAATCTGGTTACTACTCCTGCCCAGTAACTAGAATATGCATATAATTATTGGCTTTGGATAGAAAACACTCCAAAGTTTCTAAAACTGTTTGAATGGTGTCTGTGAGTATAACAGAACTCAAATGGCAGGTCAAAACCTGAGAGATTCCTTTACAGGAAGTGGCCTGTCTGACCATTTCTTGAACTTCTTTGCCATCTCTATCTTTTACAAAGGATCTCTGCTCTAACGTGACACTTCCTACGTCTTCCATAGGCTCTCAGAGCCCGGGAAAAAACAGAATGTCGTCATCCCAGCCCCAGGCTGAAACACATTATCGCCTTTGTCAAGTGGCCGATCAAGGGACTGTGGGCTTAGGCGCGTGCCCTGCTCCCCCCCGTCTTTGTGATTTTTCCTCTGTTTGCCGAAAAGGAGATTCCCGGTCGGAATATTATCGCTTTTTTACGAGATAAATTGCATAAAAATTGATTTTAAACAGCGGTTGACATGCTTCGAAGTACGGTAATGGAATATTTAGAATTTTTTTGTCACGAATTGCGCCATGCGCACGACCCTGATTTACCATTTCGGATAGTGTCTGGGACCCACGAACAAAACGCCGCTATTCGGATATAACGATGGATTATTTGGGACCAAACCAACATTTGTTATTGAAGTAGCAGTCCTGGGAGTGCATTCTGACGAAGACAACAAAGGTAATAACATTTTTGTTATAGTAAATCTGATTTTGGTGAAGGCTAAACTTGTCGGGTGTCTAAATAGCTAGCCCGTGATGGCTGGGATATGTACTTAGAATATTGAAAAATGTGCTTTCACCAAAAAGCTATTTTAAAATCGGACATATCGAGTGCATAGAGGAGTTCTGTATCTATAATTCTTAAAATAATTGTTATGCTTTTTGTGAACGTTTATCGTGAGTAATTTAGTAAATTGTTAGCAAATTCCCCGGAAGTTTGCGGGGGGTATGCTAGTTCTGAACGTCACATGCTAATGTAAAAAGCTGTTTTTTGATATAAATATGAACTTGATTGAACAAAACATGCATGTATTGTATAACATAATGTCCAATGGTTGTCATCTGATGAAGATCATCAAAGGTTAGTGCTGCATTTAGCTGTCTTCTGGGTTTTTGTGACATTATATGCTAGCTTGAAAAATGGGTGTCTGATTATTTCTGGCTGGGTACTCTGTTTTACACCATTTTAAAGACAAGACTCTCCTTTATCTAACCACACTGTCCGATTTCAAAAAGGCTTTACAACGAAAGCAAAACATTAGATTATGTCAGCAGAGTACCCAGCCAGAAATAATCAGACACCCATTTTTCAAGCTAGCATATAATGTCACATAAACACAAACCACAGCTAAATGTAGCACTAACCTTTGATGATCTTCATCAGATGACAACCCTAGGACATTATGTTGCAGGCAGCAGAACGTTCTCCACGGTGTCTCCAGACTCTGTCACGTCTATCACATGTGCTTAGTGTGAACCTGCTTTCATCTGTGAAGAGCACAGGGCGCTGTGGCGAATTTGCCAATCTTGGTGTTCTCTGGCAAATGCCAAACGTCCTGCACGGTGTTGGGCTGTAAGCACAACCCCCACCTGTGGATGTCGGGCCCTCATACCACCCTCATGGAGTCTGTTTCTGACCGTTTGAGTAGACACATGCACATTTGTGGCCTGCTGGAGGTCATTTTGCAGGGCTCTGGCAGTGCTCCTCCTGCTCCTCCTTGTACAAAGGCGGAGGTAGCGGTCCTGCTGCTGGGTTGTTGCCCTCCTACGGCTTCCTCCACGTCTCCTGATGTACTGGCCTGTCTCCTGGTAGCGCCTCCATGCTCTGGACACTACACTGACAGACACAGCAAACCTTCTTGCCACAGCTCGCATTGATGCGCCATCCTGGATGAGCTGCATTACTTGAGCCACTTGTGTGGGTTGTAGACTCCGTCTCATGCTACCACTAGAGTGAAAGCACCGCCAGCATTCAAAAGTGACCAAAACATCAGCCAGGAAGCATAGGAACTGAGAAGTGGTCTGTGGTCACCACCTGCAGAACCACTCCTTTATTGGGGGTGTCTTGCTAATTGCCTAGAATTTCCACCTGTTTTCTATTCCATTTGCACAGCAGCATGTGAAATGTATTGTCAATCAGTGTTGCTTCCTAAGTGGACAGTTTGATTTCACAGAAGTGTGATTGACTTGGAGTTACATTGTGTTGTTTAAGTGTTCCCTTTATTTTTTTGAGCAGTGTATTTTGTCTTGCCCATTCACCCTCTGAATGGCACACATACACAATCCATGACTCAATTGTTTTAAAAAACCTTCTTTAACCTCCCCTTCATCTACACTGATTGAATTCGATTTACAGGTGTCATCAATAAGGGATCATAGCTTTCATCTGGATTCACCTGGTTAGTCTATGTCATGGAAAGAGCAGGTGTTCTTAATGTTTTATACACTCAGTTTAGGTGTACACACAATTACCCACACTCCTCATGGGTCTCCATTCTAGTAGCACTTAAATCACACTGTGCTACTTCAAAGCGTATTGAGCATGTCAGCTCGATAGCATTGTAGGCTTTTTTACCGTAATGGGGCTGAGAAGGCCAAGAAAGAGCCTATCTGATGGGCCTCACTGCTGCCTCTGTTGCCAAGACAAACTATATTTGCTGCACCACTGCTCTCTGCTGATGGTATGAAATGATGTGCTGGGTCGGAGCCATGCCAAGAATCAGATAAGCCACCTCTGTCGGTATAGGTTATGAAAGGAAAACACAAAGCGAGAGATAGAGGGGGTTTGTGTGTGCGTGTGTGTGTGTGTGTGTGTGTGTGTGTGTGTGTGAGAGAGAGAGTGAGAAAGAGAGCACAAGAGAGAGAGAAATGGTTATCAAGAAAGAGAGTTGGAGAGAGAGGGCTTGTGTATGTGAGACAGAGAAAGCGAGAGGGGGAGTTAAAAAAAATGTATTTATTGAATGTTTAAAACATACAATATACTTTCAGTGAAGCCGCTCAACAACTACATCACATTAGTCATCTAACAGACTCCAATCCAGAGCGACACACAGAAGCAACCAGGGTCAACGCCCTGCTCAAGGGCACGTCGACAGATCTCCCACAAGGTCAAAAAACAGGGACCTGAACCAGCGATTCATCAGCCACCGGCCCAAGCTCCCAACCGCCAGCCCTCCAAGATCCTCCCAAGAGCTGCCCCTCAACCATCCAAGACTCCCCAACAGCCCCCCCCCCCGAGATTAAAAAATAAATAATAATAATTACAAAAACGAATTCCATTCCCAACTCCCAAGACCTCCCCCCCATGCACCAACAACAAAATGAACAAAAGAGAAAAAAGAGAAAGACAAAGGAAAATAGAAAACAACAATGGAAAAAAGCAACAAAGACAATAAAATCATAACAGGAAGGCCAACTGAATATGTTTGAGTGCATGTATGGCATTAGTTATCTGTGTGTGTGTCCGTGTATGTGCACATACATGGACATCAGCCTCAGGCAAACCGGCATTAGCCTCAGGCAAACCGGCATTAGCTGTAAAAACACTGCCCCTCAGTGTCATTCAAACTTACTTTTTGTTATGTTTTATTTTGACTTAATTTTTTATACTTTTATCTTTGACCATCATTCTATCCCCCACCCAGCAACTGAACTCCCACGTGTCTCCAATTCCACGTCCCAACCCTCAGCTTCCCTCACCTATCTCTACTGACCACCACCCTCTTCGGATTTCTACGCACCATATATCTTTCAACTATGCTGTGATGTTTAACATGCAATTTCAATCTATCTAAATGAATAGAATCCACAGATTGCGAGTTGAAGATAAATACTTTTACTAAGAGTATTAGTATATTTGTAATTGACTGACCCGGTCTCTCCAGATCTCCTAACAGTACTATTTCTAGGGTCAATTTTAGATCAGTGTTGTGCGTTTTCAGCCATTCCTGAACCTGAGGCCATAGACAGGCTACCTGATGGCAATACCAAAATAAATGGTCTATTGATTTTGTGTCCTCACAACAAAATCTGCAGAGCTTCGATGATTTAATGCCCCAAATTTCAATATTTTGTTGGTGGTAAGAATTCTATATAATAATTTTAGCTGAAAGCACGAAGTCTTGAATCTTGCTTCGTTTTATATACTGTATCAACTCCTACTCCATGTAATCGGTACATCAAAATCTCTTCCCAAATATTTTGCAATTTGTATGGCACAGCTGTCAACATCCTGATCCTCAGTTGAAACTGGTATACTTTCCTATTTGTGCTATTTTTATTCCTCTGCCAGTTTTGATCCTTTATATTGGGCAGACAGACCAGTTCCCTACCTCCTCCCGCTGCCAGCTGCCTCCTCCATTTTTGGGGTAATGCTGTAATCAATTGGTCGTACTCTTGGATTGAGCAGACCTTCCCATACAATTCTGATCTACCATTCCAATTTACAATATAATTTCAAAATAAAATACCCATTTCAATCATCTTTCCCATAAATACAGGTATTTTACCAACCAGCACATTTATGTTCAGCCATAATATTTGTTGTAATATTTGTTCTATCCTTTCAGGGGGAGGAAATTTAAATTGTAGCCAGCTCTGTAATGCTTGTTTGAAAAAGTGAGAATTTGAAAAAAGTATAATTTTCAATTATTCGAAAATGAGACATGGCAATCTGCCACAAAGGCAAAAATGACATTTTTAAACAATGGATGAGCTTTTCTTAGTAATCTACTTGAGAACCATTTAGGGTTCAAGTAAAACTTGAATAATTTAAGCTTTTTGAGAGAGGTTTTGTGGTTTTATATTTAATAATTTCAACCCACACAATTCATATTCGTTATATAGATAGGCAGGCTTTATTTTTTCTGGTTTAGCATCCCAGATAAAGCCAAACATTTTTGCTCATATGATTTGAAAAAAGAATCATCAGGAGTATGCAGCGCCAGAAGTAAGTGAGTAAACTGAGATATGACTAAGGAGTTAATCAGGGCAATTTTTCCATAAATAGACAGGTATTTACCTCTCCATGGTTGCAGGATCTATTGAAATTCATTGTGGGAGCTCATTTATATCTTTTGTGGTATGAATACCAAGTATGCCAGCTTCACTGAGAGAGTTTGTTTGAGGAAGAGAGAGAGCAAGTCGGAGGCAAAGAAACTGTCCCTGCAGGTATGCTGAAAGTTCTGAGGTGAGCCAGCAACCATAGATTACCTATAAACCTCTGCTAGAGTGAGTTCATGTTACAGATGTGCCATGTGTGTAAGTGTCCATTACATTTGCCAATACACAAAAGTCAATTATGTTCTCTCCGTACATAAAATAGGTACAGTGGGGGAAAAAAGTATTTGATCCCCTGCTGATTTTGTACGTTTGCCCACTGACAAAGAAAGGATCCGTCTATAATTTTAATGGTAGGTTTATTTGAACAGTGAGAGACAGAATAACAACAAAAATATCCAGAAAAACACATGTCAGAAATGTTATAAATTGATTTGCATTTTAATGAGGGAAATAAGTATTTGACCCCCTCTCAATGAGAAAGATTTCTGGCTCCCAGGTGTCTTTTATACAGGTAATGAGCTGAGATTAGTGCTCCTAACCGCAGCTTGTTACCTGTAAAAAAGACACCTGTCCACAGAAGCAATCAATCAATCAGATTCCAAACTCTCCACCATGGCCAGGACCAAAGAGCTCTCCAAGGATGTCAGGGACAAGATTGTAGACCTACACAAGGCTGAAATGGGCTACAAGACCATCGCCAAGCAGCTTGGTGAGAAGTTGACAACATTTGGTGTGATTATTTGCAAATGGAAGAAACACAAAAGAACTGTCAATATCCCTCGGCCTGGGGCTCCATGCAAGATCTCACCTCGTGGAGTTGCAATGCTCATGAGAACGGTGAGGAATCAGCCCAGAACTACACGGGAGGATCTTGTCAATGATCTCAAGGAAGCTGGGACCATAGTCAACAAGAAAACAATTTGTAACACACTACACCGTGAAGGACTGAAATCCTGCAGCACCCGCAAGGTCCCCCTGCTCAAGAATACATATACATGCCCGTCTGAAGTTTGCCAATGAACATCTGAATGACTCAGAGGACAACTGGTGAAATTGTTGTGGTCAGATGAGACCAAAATGGAGCTCTTTGACATCAACTCAACTCGCCGTGTTTGGAGGAGGAGGAATGCTGCCTATGACCCCAAGAACACCATCTCCACCGTCAAACATGGAGGTGGAAACATTATGCTTTGGGGGTGTTTTTTCTGCTAAGGGGACAGGACAACTTCACCGCATCAAAGGGACGATGGACGGGGCCATGTACCGTCAAATCTTGGGTGAGAACCTCCTTCCCTCAACCAGGGCATTGAAAATGGGCCGTGGATGGGTATTCCAGCATGACAATGACCCCAAACACACAGCCAAGGCAACAAAGGAGTGGCTCAAGAAGAAGCACATTAAGGTCCTGGAGTGGCCTTGCCAGTCTCCAGACCTTAATCCCATAGAAAATCTGTGGAGGGAGCTGAAGCTTCGAGTTGCCAAACGTCAGCCTCGAAACCTTAATGACTTGGAGAATATCTGCAAAGAGGAGTGGGACAAAATCCCTCCTGAGATGTGCGCAAACCTGGTGGCCAACTACAAGAAACGTCTGACCTCTGTGATTGCCAACAAGGGTTTTGCCACCAAGTACTAAGTCATGTTTTGCAGAGGGGTCAAATACTTATTTCCCTCATTAAAATGCAAATCATTTCATAACATTTTTGACATGCGTTTTTCTGGATTTTTTTGTTGTTATTCTGTCTCTCACTGTTCAAATAAACCTACTATTAAAATTATAGACTGATCATTTCTTTGTAAGTGGGCAAACGTACAAAATCAGCAGGGGATCAAATACTTTTTCTCCCACTGTATAGGTAAATAGTATATCAGTTACAGCCACATTTTCTTTAAGGCACATACAGTATATTGGTCCCATTAGGGCTACTTGATGTATCTCTGTTCCAGCAAAGGAGAGCCCATTAACTTTGTTCCTTGGAGCCACTTAAAACCTCCCACATTCATCTCCATAAAATGGGCCCCTCTTCCTTGGGAGAGAGGGAGAAAGAGAGACTCTTGTACACACCTTTCCTCTTTATCTACATTATTTCTCTCTCTCGCTCTCTCTCTCACACACACACACCATAAACCAAGTGGCCAGTGTGTTTGCACATGTGTGCGATAATGGTGATGGGAATGGCAGGTGTGTGGAAACACTGGTTGGAATGTGAGTTGGAATCCTGTGGCTCTGCCAGGAATAGCCTTGGGAAAGGCAAAGTCAGTGTGTGGGTTACACTCACACACACTGGGAGAGATGGTGAAGTTGAAGCACATTTTGCTTCTTAGACCATGGAGAGAGATGAGCAAATGTGGATTTGTGTGTATGTGTGCATGTGTGTGCGTGCTTGGAATGCAGTGGGATGACAGGAGCTGAGCTGAGTAGGCATCAAAGCATTAGGAGGAGACCTCATCAACTCCGAACTCATCCACCTGATACCACAACCAAGGTGTGTGTGTGTGTGTGTGTGTGTGTGTGTTAGATTTCTCAGCTGCTCGTGTGTGTGTGCAGTAATGTAGTGGTAAAAAATTGGTGCATAATCGTTGATTGTCATTCGCGTAGAGTAAAGTAACGCTCTATATACTTTCAAGCCTTATTTCTGCAAACCGTGGGTAAACGTTCATGGAAAATAAGAAAGTTGCGTAAGCACAGTTTGCGTGCATTTACCCTCCACTACAACTGTGTTTGTGTGTGATTGATCATATGCGTGTATGTTTGTGTGAGCACAAATGTTTTTTTACCTTAAGACGGCATTTCTTTGTTTAACTTGTGCTTGTGGGTGTCCTGCCTGCATACGTGTGTATTCACACTGCGCTCTCTGTCGCCCAGATCAGTTGAATTATTCAAAGATGTTACATTGAAAACTTTGAAAAGAGAATTCAGTGTTAGGTGCTAGCTCAAAGACTGTGCTAGACTGCTAATGCACAGAATCTCATGGTAGAAGTTGCCCTTAAACACAGATCTTGGATCAGATTACCCTATACCCAATCCTAACCTTAACCATTAATGGAGGCTAAAATAGTTATGTCCCAATATCAGTGGTTCGGGGCAAGTTTTACAAACTCTTGCTAAGACACTAACACATAGCTCTTTACTTCTATAGTAACTCTTCACTGAACTGTGACTGAACTGTGTTTCATTCTCTACGTCACTGATTCAACTCACTGTAATTGACACTACCACCACTGCACAGATGTGACCACTATTCATCCTATAATTCTGTAGAGACAAGGGATGGTTCTGGGGAGAGGAGGAAAGAGGGAAAATTGATTAATGACTAAATACCATAAAGTGTGTTGCTACCTTCTAATTTTTCAATTTGTTCCACTTTAAACCCATATGAATGATCTGTTGCCTAAGATGTTAGTGGGATAGCATCCCAAATGGCACCTTATTCCCTATGTAGTGCACTACTTTTGACCAGGGCCCATAGGGCTTTGATCAAAAGTAGTGCATTATATAGGGAGCCATTTGAGACGCACCCTATGTGTATGACGAAGTTGGGCTTCATTCCATCACATGAAAGCTGGTGGCAATGTTGGGGAATACATTTATGTAGAAAAACATTTTCTATTTATTTTATTTTTATTTAACCTTTATTTAACTAGGCAAGTCAGTTAAGAACAAATTCTTATTTACAATGACGGCCTACCCCGGCCATACCCTAACGATGCTGGGCCAATTGTGCACCACCCTATGGGCCTCCCAATCACGGCCAGTTGTGATACAGCCTGGAATCGAACCAGGGCCTGTAGTGACACTTCTAGCACTGAGATGCAGTGCTTTACACCACTGCGCCACTCGGGAGCCCAATATGAGATACTTATGAGTGGGGTCTGTTCTCCTTCTGATGCTGCCTGCCTCTCTCTCTCTTTCTCTGCCTGTATTTAATCACTGTGTGACGCGCTGCTTCATGACAACCCAGCATCATCCCTCTGTCTCCAATATGTCTCTCTCTCTCTCACTATCTCTCTCACTCTCTCACTGCATATATCTTTCTTTCCATGTCTCTGTTGTATGTTTTCTGTTTCTCTCTTTCTCTCACTCTCTCTTTCTTTTCCCCTCTTTTTCTCTCTTTTGCTCTCTTTCTCTGTCTGTTAATAATACAGTGGGGCTTTCCTCCCCGTTACTCCATAGTGTCTCTGTCTCACACACACACACACACACACATTATTCATTCATAAATCACTCAGTCAGTTCAGACTTCATAGCTGGCTGCCACATGGGCTGCTTTACTCAGTGACATCATGCATTTTTCATGTAGTCCATGTTGGACGGTCAATATTTCATACTTCTTATCATATATTAGTGGCCTGAAGGCCCACAAGAAAGAGAACTCGTCCGCTTCTTCTTCCTCTTCCTCCCCCTCTCCTTGTAGTAATTGAATTATATGTTGATGACAAAGAGCCAGTTATTCTGCGATGGGTACAGCGGACTCAGAGTGGATATGAAGTTAGCAAGGAATTCGCTGAGTTTTGGACTCAGGAAATGGACACAGAGTAGGATATGGAGGATAATAAATAACCAACCTCCCCTCCATCCAGTGTATTTCCCTGCCATGACCTTGTCTTTGCTTCTTTCCTTTCTTTCTCATTCTGTCTCTTTGTCTTTTAATTGTGTTGCATTTCCATTCCACACTGACTATACCGAACATTAGGAACACATTCCTAATATTGAGTTGCACCCCCCTTTTTTAGCCCTCAGAACACCCTCAATTCTTCGGGGCATGGACGCTACAAGGTGTCGTAAGCATTCCACAGGGATGCTGGCCTATGTTGATGCCAATGCTTCCCACCGTTGTGTAAAGTTGTCAGGATGTCCTTTTGTGTGGAGGACCATTCCTGATACACACGGGAAACTGTTGAGCATGAAAAATCCAGCAGCGTTGCAGTTCTTGACAATCCGGTGCGCCTGGCACCTACTACCACACCCCATTCCAAGGCACTTACAGTGGAAGTCGGAAGTTTACATACACATAGGTTGGAGTCATTAAAATTCGTTTTTCAACCACTTCACATATTTCTTGTTAACAAACTATAGTTTTGGCAAGTCGGTTAGGACATCTACTTTGTGCATAACACAAGTAATTTTTCCAACAATTGTTTACAGACAGATTATTTCACTTACAATTCACTGTATCATTTCCAGTGGGTCAGAAGTTTACATACACTAAAGTTGACTGTGTCTTTAAACAGCTTGGAAAATTCCAAAAAATGATGTCATGTCTTTAGAAGCTTCTGATAGGCTAATTGACATCATTTGAGTCAATTGGAGGTGGACCTGTGGATGTATTTCAAGGCCTACCTTCAAACTCAGTGCTTCTATGCTTGACATCATGGGAAAATCAAAAGAAATAAGTCAAAAAATGTGTAGACCTCCACAAGTCTGGTTCATCCTTGGGCGCAATTTCCAAACGCCTGAAGGTACCACGTTCATCTGTACAAACAATAGTACGCAAGTATAAACACCAAGGAACCACGCAACCGTCATATCGCTCAGGAAGGAGATGCGTTGTGTCTCCTAGAAATGGAGGTACTTTGGTGCGAAAAGTGCAAATCAATCCCAGAACAACAGCAAAGGACTTTGTGAAGATGCTGGAGGAAACGGGTACAAAAGTATCTATATCCACAGTAAAACAAGTCCTATATTGAGATAATCTGAAAGGCCGCTCAGCAAGGAAGCCACTGCTCCAAAACCTCCATAAAAAAGCCATACTATGGTTTGCAACTGCACATGGGGACAAAGATCATACTTTTTGGAGAAATAGAACTGTAGAATAGAACTGAAGAATAGAATAGAACTGGCCATGATGACCATTGTTATGTTTGGAGGAAAAAGGGGGAGGCTTGCAAGCCTTAGAACACCTTCCCAAGCTTGAAGCACAGGGGTGGCAGCATCATGTTGTGGGGGATGCTTTGCTGCAGGAGGGACTGGTGCACTTCACAAAATAGATGGCATCATGAGGAATTGAAAATTATGTGGATATATTGAAGCAACATCTCCAGACATCAGTCAGGAAGTTAAAGCTTGGTCGCAAATGGGTCTTCCAAATGAACAATGACCCCAAGCACACTTCCAAAGTTGTGGCAAAATGGCTTAAGGACAACAACGTCAAGGTATTGGAGTGGCCATCACAAAGCCCTGACTTCAACCCTATAGAAAATTTGTGGGCAGTACTGAAAAAGCGTGTGCGAGCAAGGAGGCCTACAAACCTGACTCAGTTACACCAGCTCTGTCAGGAGGTATGGGCCAAAATTCACCCAATTCATTGTGGGAAGCTTGTGGATGGCTACCTGAAATGTTTGACCCAAGTTATACAATTTAAAGGCACTGCTACCAAATGCTATGTAACGCGTGTCGTGTGTGGAGGACCAAGACGCAACAGGGAAGTGTATACTCATCTTCTTTTTTTAATATAGGAGAAGGAGAAACAAATGGAACACGTATACAATTAACGGAAACGACACTAACAGTTCTGTCAGGTGATAAGCACAAAACAGAATACAACTACCCACAAACCCCAAAGGAAAACAGGCTGCCTAAGTATGACTTCCAATCAGCAACAACGATGTACAGCTGTCCCTGATTGAGAGCCATACCAGGCCAAAACGAAGAAATACAAAGCATAGAAAAAAAGCCATAGAATGCCCACCCAAATCACACCCTGACCAAACCTAAATAGAGACATAAAAAGGCTCTCTCAGGTCAGGGCGTGACATGCTAATTGAGTGTGTGTAAATCATTCTCTCTACTATTATTCTGACATTTTACATTTTAAAATAAAGTGGTGATCCTAGCTGACCTAAGAGAGGGAATTTTTACTGGATTAAATGTCAGCTATTGTGAAAAACTGAGTTTAAATGTATTTGGCTAAGGTGTATGTAAACTTCCGACTTCAACTGTATATTCACATGCGCGCCCGCACACATAGCCTAGTTTCAGCGCAATTTCATCTGCAGGCAGCAAGAGTGTGCAGCTGTCATCTGGTTTTGGCATAGAGCAGCTCACAGAAGAATTGCGTTGGTATCCAGTAGGGTAGGAAAGACTTTCAACTTATGATATCTGCCAGTAAATGCTAACTAAAGCAACAATGGGTATGCAAACCAGGTATTGAAAAAGTTTAGTCCGAAGTGTTGGTTAGTAGGCTATTTGTGATGCGCAATTGCCATCATGCACTGTTTGCATCAGGGGCGTAGACATGAGATTGGCCTGGGTGGACACAGTCCCACCCACTGGGGAGCCAGGCCCTGACAGGCCCACCCAATCAGATTGATGTGGTTTAAACATTGTTGTGGACTTAGACCATTAAATGTGTATTTTTTCTATTTAAAAAAAAGTAAACATCTGACCCACTGGGAATGTGATGAAATAAATAAAAGCTGAAATAAATCAATCTCTCTACTATTATTCTGACATTTCACATTCTTAAAATAAAGCGGTGATCCTAACTGATCTAAGACAGGACATTTTTACTAGGATTAAATGTCAGCAATTGTGAAAAACTGAGTTTAAATGTATTTGGCTGAGGTGTATGTAAACTTCCGACTTCAACTGTGAGTCTTTTGTCTTACCCATTCACCCTCAGACTGGCACACATACACAATACATGTCTCATTTGTCCAATGCTTAAAAATCCTTATTTAACCTGTCTCCTCCCTTCATCTACACTGATTGAAGTGGATTTAACAAGTGACATCAATAAGGGATCCTAGATTTCACCTGGTCAGTCTATGTCATGGAAAGAGCAGGTGTTCTTAATGTTTTTTATACTAGTGTATTGGCTGTGTCCATGGGGCCTTGTTCTCGCTATCATGCATTTGTGTTTGTGTATGCCCATACTTTGCTTCAGCTGTGATAATGGCTGGTCTTTTCCTCTGTAGTGCTGCCCACCTGCTCTCCACTGGACTTCCACTGTGACAATGGGAAGTGTATCCGCCGCTCCTGGGTGTGTGACGGGGACAACGACTGTGAGGATGACTCCGACGAGCAGGACTGTCGTAAGTCTCACACACACACATACACACAGAAACACACACGCACAATTTCTGTGAATAGCAAAGTAATATCTCACCTAAAAAACACAAGAAATCAACAGATTTATCAAGTGCCATGTTCCTAGAGAGCCACAGTCTGGTGTGCAGGGTTTTATTCTATCCCATCTGATTCTATTAATAACAGTTTCAAAAGGTTCAACCAACGTGTTTAATCATGTACAACATAGCAGAGGTCAAAGCACATGACTTCTGCAGTGTGTGTGCGTGCGTGCGTGCGTGCGTGCACTGGGCGAAAAGGGTCAATATCAGGGGATATCTTTATCTATATATTTCCAGATATCAGACGTTTTATTAGATATAAGGAGTAGACATGCTCCAGATACACGTCCTTAATTTCATAAATGGAGCTAGGATATTATTCATAATGGGACAGTTTCTACATGCATCCAATCCGGACCTCAGAAATCTCCCTGCTACCATGTGAGTGCAGGGAGATATCTGGGGTGAGACATTTTTAAGACACGCACCTGATGCACGTTGTGGTAAACCGTGGAGTATTGGGTTGAGCGTGCAGAGATTAACACAGAGACAGGGAGGTTTTAGTCCGCAAACACTTTACTATGCCATAAAATAAACATAGCAAAGAAAATCACATACAGTTGAAGTCAGAAGTTTACATACACCTTAGCCAAATACATTTAACCTCAGTTTTTGGGATATGTGGCTACCTAGTGTCCCACCTGCGGGACACACTCGCCAACAGCCAGTGAAATAGCAGGGCGCCAATTTCAAAACAACAAAAATCTCATCATTCAAATTTCTCAAACATACAACTACTATATCCCATTTTAAAGATACACTTCTCGTTAAAGAAAAGCACATTTGTATCCATTAAAATAACATCAAATTGATCAGAAATACAGTGCAGACATTGTTAATGTTGTAAATAATTATTGTACCTGGAAACGGGCGTACAGAAGCCCATTATCAGCAACCATCACCCTGTGTTCCAATGGCACTTTGTGTTTGCTAATACAAGTTTATCATTTTAAAAGCTAATTGATCATTAGAAAACTATTTTGCAATTATGTTAGCACAGCTGAAAACTGTTGTTCTAATGAAAGAAGCAATAAAACTGGCCTTCTTTAGACAAGTTGAGCATCTGGAGCATCAGCAGTTGTGGGTTTGAGTACAGCCTCAAAATGGCCAGAAACAAAGTATTTTCTTCAGAAACTCGTCAGTCTATTCTTGTTCTGAGAAATTAAGGCTATTCCATGTGAGAAATTGCCAAGAAACTAAAGATCTCATACAACGCTGTGTACTACTCCCTTCACAGAACAGCGCAAACTGTCTCTAACCAGAATAGAAAGAGGAGTGGGAGGCCCCGGTGCACAACTGAGCAAGAGGACAAGTACATTAGTTTGAGAAACAGATACCTCACAAGTCCTCAGCTGGCAGCTTCATTAAATAGTACCCGTAAAACACCAGTCTCAATGTCAACAGTGAAGAGGCGACTCCGGGATGCTGGCCTTCTGGGCAGAGAGTCTGTGTTCTTTTGCTCATCTTAATCTTTTCTTTTTATTGGCCAGTCTGAGATATGGCTTTTTCTTTGTAACTCTGCCTAGAAGGCCAGCATCCCGTAGTCGCCTCTGTACACCTATGTACAGTTGAAGTCAGAAGTTTACATACACTTAGGTTGGAGTCATTAAAACGTGTTTTTCAACCACTCCACAAATGTCTTGTTAACCTCTCTGGGCTAGGCGGGACTAATTCGTCCCACCTACGTAACAGCCAGTTGAAGCCTGTGGCGTGATTTTCAAAACGTTAAAAATCTTATTACTTCAATTTCTCAAACATATGACTATTTTACAGCTATTTAAAGACAAGACTCTCGTTAATCTAACCACACTGTCCGATTTCAAAAAGGCTTTACAACGAAAGCAAAACATTAGATTATGTCAGCAGAGTACCAAGCCAGAAATAATCAGACACCCATTTTTCAAGCTAGCATATAATGTCACAAAAACCGAGAAGACAGCTAAATGCAGCACTAACCTTTGATGATCTTCATCAGATGACAACCCTAGGACATTATGTTATACAATACATGCATGTTTTGTTCAATCAAGTTCATATTTATATCAAAAACCAACTTTTTACATTAGCATGTGACGTTCAGAACTAGCATACCCCCCGCAAACTTCCGGGGAATTCGCTAACATTTTACTAAATTACTCACGATAAACGTTCACAAAAAGCATAACAATTATTTTAAGAATTATAGATACAGACCTCCTCTATGCACTCGATATGTCCGATTTTAAAATAGCTTTTTGGTGAAAGCACATTTTGCAATATTCTAAGTACATAGCCCAGGCATCACGGGCTAGCTATTTAGACACCCGGCAAGTTTAGCACTCACCATAATCATATTTACTATTATAAAAGTTTGATTACCTTTTGTTGTCTTCGTCAGAATGCACTCCCAGGACTGCTACTTCAATAACAAATGTTGGTTTGGTCCAAAATAATCCATCGTTATATCTGAATAGCGGCGTTTTGTTCGTGCGTTCCAGACACTATCCGAAATGGTAAAGAAGGGTCGTGCGCATGGCGCAATTCGTGACAAAAAAATTCTAAATATTCCATTACCGTACTTCGAAGCATGTCAACCGCTGTTTAAAATCAATTTTTATGCCATTTTTCTCGTAGAAAAGCGATAATATTCCGACCGGGAATCTCCTTTTCGGCAAACAGAGGGAAAAAAATCACAAAGACGGGGGCGGCCAGGTCACGCGCCTAAGCCCAGAGTCCCTTGATCGGCCACTTGAGAAAGGCGATAATGTGTTTCAGCCTGGGGCTGGGATGACGACATTCAGGTTTTTCCCGGGCTCTGAGCGCCTATGGACGACGTAGGAAGTGTCACGTTAGAGCAGAGATCCTTAGTAAAAGATAGAGATGGCAAAGAAGTTCCAGAAATGGTCAGACAGGCCACTTCCTGTAAAGGAATCTCTCAGGTTTTGACCTGCCATTTGAGTTCTGTTATACTCACAGACACCATTCAAACAGTTTTAGAAACTTTAGGGTGTTTTCTATCCATATGTAATAAGTATATGCATATTCTAGTTACTGGGTAGGAGTGGTAACCAGATTAAATCGGGTACGTTTTTTATCCGGCGGTGTAAATACTGCCCCCTAGCCCTAACAGGTTAACAACCTATAGTTTTGGCAAGTCGGTTAGGACATCTACTTTGTGCATGACACAAGTCATTTTTCCAACAATTGTTTACAGACAGATTATTTAACTTATAATTTACTGTATCACAATTCCAGTGGGTCAGAAGTTTACATACACTAAGTTGACTGTGCCTTTAAACAGCTTGGAAAATTCCAGAAAATGATGTCATGGCTTTATAAGCTTTTCATAGGCTAATTGACATCATATGAGTCGGCAGGTAGTCTAGTGGTTAGAGCTTTGGACTGGTAACCGAAAGGTTGCAAGATCAAATCCCCAAGCTGACAAGGTAAAAATCTGTCATTCTGCCCCTGAACAAGGCAGTTAACCCACTGACCCTAGGCCGTCATTGAAAATAAGTTTTTGTTCTTAACTGACTTGCCTAGTTAAATAAAGGTAAAATATATTTTTTTTAAGAATTGGAGGTGTACCTGTGAATGTATTTCAAGGCCTAGCTTCAAACTCAGTGTCTCTTTGCTTGACATCGTGGGAAAATCAAAAGAAATCAGACAAGACCTCAGACCTTTACAAGTCTGGTTCATCCTTGGGAGCAATTTCCAAACACCTGAATGTACCATGTTCATCTGTACAAAAAATAGCATGCAAGTATGAACACCATGGGACCACACAGCTGTCATACCGCTCAGAAAGGAGACGCGTTCTGTCTCCTAGAGAGGAACGTACTTTGGTGCGAAAAGTGCAAATCAATCCCAGAACAACAGCAAAGGACCTTGCGATGATGCTGGAGGAAACAGGTACAAAAGTATCTATATCCACAGTAAAACGAGTCCTATATGGACGTAACCTGAAAGGCCGCTAAGCAAGGAAGAAGCCACTGCTCCAAAACCGCCATAAAAAAGCCAGACTACGGTTTGCAACCGCAGATGGGGATAAATATTGTACTTTTTGGAGAAATGTCCTCTGGTCTGATGAAACAAATATAGAACTGTTTGGCAATATTGACCATCGTTATGCTTGGAGGAAAAGGGGGAGGCTTGCAAGCCAAAGAACACCATCCCAACCGTGGCAGCATCATGTTGTGTGCATGCTTTGCTGCAGGAGGGACTGGTGCACTTCACAAAATAGATGGCATCATGAGAAAGGAAAATGATGTGGATATATTGAAGCAACATCTCAAGACATCAGTCAAGAAGTTAAATCTTGGTTGAAAATGGGTCTTCCAAATGAACAATGACCCCAAGCATACTTCCAAAGTTGTGGCAAAAGGGCTTCGGGACAGCAAAGTCAAGGTACTGGAGTGGCCATCACAAAGCCCTGACCTCAATCCTATAGAAAATTTGTGGCAGAACTAAAAAAGTGTGTACGAGCAAGGAGGCCTACAAACCTGACTCAGTTACACCAGCTCTGTCAGGAGGAATGGGTCAAAATTCACCCAACTTATTGTGGGAAGCTTGTGGAATTTAATGGCAATGCTACCAAATACTAATTGAGTGTATGTAAACTTCTGACCCACTGGGAATGTGATGAAAGAAATAAAAGCTGAAGTAAATCATTTTCTCTACTATTATTTTGACATTTCACATACTTTAAATCAAGTGGTGATCCTAACTAACCTATAACATGGACTTTTTACTAGGGTTAAATGTCAGGAATTGTGAAACATGAGTTTAAATGTAGTTGGCTAAGGTGTATGTAAACTTCTGACTTCAACTGTAGATATTCAATAAAAAATCTGCAGTTTCAGCTACAATAGTAATTTACAACATTAACAATGTCAACACTGCATTTCAGATCTATTTGATATAATTTTAATGGACAAAAAAATGTGCTGTTCTTTCAAAAACAAGGACATTTCTAACTGACCCCAAACTTGTTAATGGTAATGTATATAACATTCTGTTGGTTGCATGAATTTTGTATAATAATTTTAATTGAAAAAAGTTTTGAATCCGGCATCATTTTGCATGCCATGGAATCGGTACATCGAAAATCTCTTCAGTTGGGCTAAGTTACTAAGATAAATAAAATATCTACAATTAGCTACTCACTTTAGCGTTAACTATTTCTCCAGTTGTCAGTTTAACCACACATCGTTTACACACTAATTTGTGACACCCAGATTCTAAAATGACAGTTGGAACTACAGCAGAAAATGTGATTCTTGTTGCTAGGCTACAAGTTAGTGCTTTTAGCTTGCGGTTTGTGCTCGCCTTTATCCAGAGGGAATACAACAAGTGTAGCTAGTGTCTGAAGGAATGATTTGAATACAATATTTGTGAAATTATTGAGCATGTCCTCAAAACTCAAATAAGCATCAGAAAGTGTGCTTATTTTGCATTTGAAAAAGCATATCATGATCCTGATATACTTTACTGACTTTATTGTCCACATTTGGAAATGAAGGCCTGATTCATGCAGTCTCCTCTGAACAGTTGATGTTGAGATGTGTCTGTTACTTGAACTCTGTGAAGCATTTATTTGGGCTGAAATCTGAGGTGCAGTTAACTCTAATGAGCTTATCCTCTGCAGCGGAGGTAACTCTGGGTCTTCCTTTCCTATGGCGGTCCTCATGAGAGCCAGTTTCATCATAGCGCTTGATGGTTTTTGCGACTGCACTTGAAGAAAGTTCTTGAAATTGTCCTTATTGACTGACATTCATGTCTTAAAATAATGATGGACTGTTGTTTCTCTTTGCTTATTTGAGTTGTTTTTGCCATAATATGGACTTGGTCTTTTACCAAATAGGGCTATCTTCTGTATACCATCCCTACCTTGTCACAACACAACTGATTGACTCAAATGCATTAAGGAAAGAAATTCCACAACACCTGTTAATTGGATGCATTCCAGGTAACTACCTCATGAAGTTGGTTGAGAAAATGGCAAGAGTGTGCAAAGCTGTCTTCAAGGCAATGGGTGGCTACTTTAAAAAATCTGAAATATCAAATACATTTTGATTTGTTTAAAACCTGTTGGGGATAGGGGGCAGTATTTGCACGGCCGGATAAAAAACGTACACGATTTAATCTGGTTACTACTCCTGCCCAGTAACTAGAATATGCATATAATTAGTAGATTTGGATAGAAAACAATCACCTTCAACACTTTGCCTATGAAACACACCGTGAGTTAGGATTCATTTTTCACTTCCCAAGGCTTCCACTAGATGTCAACAGTCTTTACAAAGTGGTTTGAGTGTTCTCCTGTAAAAACTGACCGAACGAGAGGCCTGGAAAGTTGGTCATAGGCGGATGGCCATGTCTGCTATGACGCGCATGCGTGTGGGGACCCTGTCATTCCGAAACGTTTTATAAGACAATGCAATCATCCGCCTTGAATATTATTGAAGTTCTGATTGAAAAAGGCCCTAAAGACTTATGCTATACAACATTTGACATGTTTGAACGAACGTAAATATTTTTTTTTTGCTCTTTCGTGGCGACAAGTCCCGCGGGCTTTGGTACATTTTGAGTAGCCTACAGAACGCGCTAACAAGAAGGAGCTATTGGGACATAAATTATTTACTTTTTCGAACAAAACTACATTTGTTGTGGACCTGGGATTCCTGGAAGTGCCTTCTGATGAAGATAATCAAAGGTAAGTGAATATTTACAATAGTATATTTGATTTTAGATGGTTCCAAGATGGCGCTAACATGTATCGCCTAGCCTATTTTTCTTAGCATAGCACCTCGTTTATTGCAAAGTGTGATTTCCCAGTAAAGTTATTTTGAAATCTGGCAATGTGTAACAGTTGTCTTCAGAAATGGACCAAGGCGCAGCGGGTATGTGGATACTCATAGTTTTTTAACCTCTATGGGCTAGGCAAGCGTCCCACCTACTCAACAGCCAGTGTAATCCCGTGGCGCGTTATTCAAATACCTAAAAAATGCAAAAACTTCAATTTTTCAAACATATGACTATTTTACACCATTTTAAAGACAAGACTCTCGTTAATCTAACCACACTGTCCAATTTCAAAAAGGCTTTACAACGAAAGCAAAACATTAGATTATGTCAGCAGAGTACCCAGCCAGAAATAATCAGACACCCATTTTTCAAGCTAGCATATAATGTCACATAAACCCAAACCACAGCTAAATATAGCACTAACCTTTGATGATCTTCATCAGATGGCAACCCTAGGACATTATGTTATACAATACATGCATGTTTTGTTCAATCAAGTTCATATTTATATCAAAAACCAGCTTTTTACATTAGCATGTGACTAGCATGTGACTAGCATTCCCACCGAACACTGCCGGTGAATTTACTAAATTACTCACGATAAACGTTCACAAAAAGCATAACAATTGTTTTAAGAATTATAGATACAGAACTCCTCTATGCACTCGATATGTCCAATTTTGAAATAGCTTTTCGGTGAAAGCACATTTTGCAATATTCTCAGTAGATAGCCCGGCATCACAGGGCTAGCTATTTAGACACCCACCAAGTTTAGCACTCACCAAAGTCAGATTTACTATAAGAAAAATGTTATTACCTTTGCTGTCTTCGTCAGAATGCACTCCCAGGACTTCTACTTCAATAACAAATGTTGGTTTGGTCCCAAATAATCCATTGTTATATCCAAATAGCGGTGTTTTGTTCGTGCGTTCAAGACACTATCCGAAAGGGTAAATAAGGGTGACGAGCATGGCGCAATTCGTGACAAAAAAATTCTAAATATTCCATTACCGTACTTCGAAGCATGTCAACCGCTGTTTAAAATCAATTTTTATGCCATTTTTCTCATAAAAAAGCGATAGTATTCCGACTGGGAATCTGCGTTTAGGTAAACAGACGAAAGAAAATAAAGCATGGGGTCGACTCGGGCACGCGCCTAAGCCCATAGTACTCTGATCGGCCACTTGCCAAACGCGATAATGTGTTTCAGCCAGAGGCTGCCTCGATATCATTCAGCTTTTTCCCGGGCTCTGAGAGCCTATTGGAGCCGTAGGAAGTGTCACGTTATAGCAAAGATCCTCAGTCTTCAATAAAAAGAGCCAAGATGAAACACAACTTGTCAGACAGGCCACTTCCTGCATGGAATCTTCTCAGGTTTTTGCCTGCCATATGAGTTCTGTTATACTCACAGACACCATTCAAACAGTTTTAGAAACTGTAGGGTGTTTTCTATCCAAAGCCAATAATTATATGCATATTCTAGTTACTGGGCAGGAGTAGTAACCAGATTAAATCGGGTACGTTTTTTTATCCGGCCGTGTAAATACTGCCCCCTGGCCCTAACAGGTTAACTATCATACTCTAATTCCACTGATTTCAAAACTCGGTCCTCTAGTGGAGAGCAGCACTTATGCAGTTTTACTACGCAATATATATTTTTAAAAAGCAGCGTTAGACAGGATTACCTACACATACTGACCAGCTCAAATATACAGAAGCGTTCTACATGGCAGACCAATCATCTCTTGGCATGTCTATCCCACTCATTATCTCAGTCAGTCATGGCTAGCGGGAAGGTTCGCCACTTTTTCAGTGGCTAAACCAACTAGGCTCATAATTTAACAATTGTATTCGTATTTACAGATGGCATACACGTTTGATATTAAGGCACATGAAAGTTCACAAATTCCAGAAGGCATTTCTGCCCATAAGCTCATTTTGATTTAAAAAAATAAGTTTACTTTCAAATGGCTCTCCTGTGAAGCCAGTGACATGTCGTTAGTAAATATTGAAAAAAGTAAGGGGCCTAGACAGCTGCCCTGGGGAATTCCTGATTCTATCTAGATTATGTTGGAGAGGCTTCCATTAAAGAACACCCTCTGTGTTCTGTTAGACAGATAACTCTTTATCCACAATATAGCAGGGGATGTAAAGCCAAAACACATACATTTTTCCAGCAGCAGACTATGGTCGATGATGTCAAAAGCCACACTGAAGTGTAACAAAACAGCACCCACAATCTTTAATCAATTTCTCTCAGCCAATCATCAGTCATTTGTGTAAGTGCTGTGCTTGTTGAATGTCCTTCCCTAATAGCGTGCTGAAAGTCTGTCAATTTGTTTACTGTAAAAAAGCATTGTATCTGGTCAAACACGATTTTTTCCAAAACTTTACTAAGGGTTGGTCGGCTATTTGAGCCAGTAAAGGGGGCTTTGCAATTCTTAGGTAGCGGAACGACTTTTGCTTCCCTACAGACCTGAGGGCACAGACTTTTTATTAGGCTTAAATTGAAGATATGGCAAATAGGAGTGGCAATATCGTCTGCTATTTTCCTCAGTAATTTTCCATCCAAGCTTTCAGACACTGGTGGTTTGTCATTGTTGATAGACAACAATCATTTTTTCACCTCTTCCACACTCATTTTACGGAATTCAAAATTACAATTCTTTCCATTCATAATTTGGTTAGATATACTTGGATATGTAGTGTCAGTGTTTGTTGCTGGCATGTCATGCCTAAGTTTGCTAATCTTGCCAATTAACCTCTTGGGGCTAGGTGGGACGCTAGCGTGCCACCTGTGGTGCACTCCATCAACAGCAGGTGCATTTCAAGAGCGGCAAATTTGAATCCAAATAAATGTCAAAATTCAAATTTTTCAAAAATACAACTATGTTACACCATTTGAAAGATAAACATCTCCTTAATCTAACCACGTTTTACGATTTCAAAAAGGTTTTACGGCGAAAGCATAAATTTAGAGTATGTTAGGACAGTACATTTACAAGAGTTGTGTGTAATGTTTTGTCAAGTCAAAGACAGGGTCACCAAAACCATAAAACCAGCTAAAATGATACACTAACCTTTTACAATCTCCATCAGATGACACTCCTAGGACATTATGTTAGACAATGCATGCATTTTTAGTTCTATCAAGTTCATATTTATATACAAAAACAGCGTTTTACTATGGCATTGATGTTGAGGAAATCGTTTCCCTCCAATAACCGGCAGTCAAGTCAGCGTCACAAATTAAATAATTAAAATTAGAAAACATTGGTAAAATATTATATTGTCATTTAAAGAATTATAGATTTACATCTTTTGAACGCAATCAACTTGCCAGATTTAAAAATAACCTTACTGGGAAATCACACTTTGCAATAATCTGAGCACTGTGCCCAGAAAAATACGCGTTGCGATACAGACTAGACGTCATGTTGGGGAGATCTAAAATCGAAAATACTATGTAAATAATCCATTACCTTTGATTCTCTTCATCAGATGTCACTTCCAGGTATCACAGGTCCATAACGAATGTAGTTTTGTTCAAAAAAGCTCATCATTTATGTCCAAAAATCTCCGTCTCGTTAGCACATGATGTAAGCCAGCCGGACTTCTCGTCATGAACGAGGGGAAAAAATATATTTCCGTTCGTTCAAACATGTCAAACGTTGTATAGCATAAATCATTAGGGCCTTTTTTAACCAGAACATGAATAATATTCAAGGTGGACGAATGCATAGCCTTTTATAACGTATTGGAACGAGGGTACCCAACATGAAGTAGCGCGCCAGGTGTCTAATGGGACATCACCGTTCCATGGCTCTTGTTCGGTCAGATCTCCCTCCAGAAGACTCAAAACACTTTGTAAAGGCTGGTGACATCTAGTGGAAGCAATAGGAAGTGCCAAAATATTCCTAAACCCCTGTGTTTTTCAATGGGATAGGTTTAAAGTCAATACAACACATCAGGTATCCACTTCCTGTCAGAAAATGTCTCAGGGTTTTGCCTGCCAAATGAGTTCTGTTATACTCACAGACACCATTCAAACAGTTTTGGAAACTTTAGAGTGTTTTCTATCCATATATAATAAGTATATGCATATTCTAGTTACTGGGTAGGATTAGTAACCAGATTAAATCGGGTACATTTTTTTTATCCAGACGTGCAAATGCTGCCCCCTAGACCCAACAGGTTAAACATTTATTGAAGTAGTTGGCAATATCCGTCGGTTTTGTGATGAATGAACCATCTGATTCAGTAAATGATGGAGCGGAGTTTGTCTTTTTTCCCAAAATTTCAATGAAGGTGCTCCAAAGTGTTTTACTATTATTCTTTGTCATTTATCTTTGTTTCATGGTGTAGTTTCTTCTTCTTTTTATTCAGTTTAGTCACAGGATTTCTCAATTTGCAGTACGTTTGCCAATCGGTTGTGCAGCCAGACTTATTTGCCATTCCTTTTGCCTCATCCTTCTCAACCATAAAATGTTTCAATTCCTCATCAAACCAAGAGGATTTAACAGTTTTTACAATCATTTTCCTAATGGGTGCATGCTTATTAGTAACTGGGATAAGCAATTTCATAAATGTGTCAACTGCAACGTCTGTTCGCTCCTCATTACTCACCACGGACCAACAAATATTATTTACATAAACAACATAGGAATCACTACAAAACGTCATGTATGATGCTATATTAGGCCCAGCCTTTTGAACTTTGGTTTTCATAGATATGGCTACTATATTGTGATCACTACATCTGATGGATCTGGAGCATTACTAAAGATGTGATCAATACATTTTGATGATTTCATTCCTGTGCTGTTTGTAACTAGCCTGGTAGGTTGACTGATAAACTGAACCAGGCACTGGTTACAGTTTGAAGCTTTTTTATTGAGTGGGCAGCTTGATGAAAGCCAGTCAATATTTCAATCACCCAGAAAATATACCTCTCTGTTGATATCACATACATTATCAAGCATTTCACACATGTTATCAAGAATGTCATGTTATATTATCTTTTTGTTGAATGTACACAACAGTAACAAACAATTGGGGGAACTCGCAGGACATGTAGTAGGGTCGCAGTGACACAGAAATCAGTTCAATGTCGGGGGTACAGAGTCTCTCTCTTACTAGGATCGATTTACACCGCTGGTCCCTGACAAGCAGGCAGACGCCGTCATCTTTTCCTGTGATGGTCAGATTACAGTCCTCTCTGACCAGTGTGAAGCCAGCCAGCTCCATGTCCGGGACTTTGTTATCCAGGCAAGTCTCAGTAAAAGCCAGAATATGGACCTCAGTTAAGAGCCTGTGCTGAGAAAGTATACTATGTAGGCCAGGGTTCGCACAAGCGCAAGCTTAAAGTACTTGAATTTGGCACTCTGAAATGCAAGTACTGGAATACCTTGAAAATCTGACTTTTTCTCAAGTTGGTACTTAAAAAGTACTTGAATTAAAATGAGAAGAGAACAGATAATGATCAAACATGTATATGAAAAATATTAGGAAAATGTATTTAGTCTTGCAAATTAATTTTCAGGCAGACTACTGAGTTTTATTTCCTCACGTGTTTCGCGCTGTAGTTGTCAGGCGAGCTCGCTCATTCCAGACACACTGCCAATCAGCCAGGCAGGTATAGAACTAACTGATTAGGCACCGGCAAACGTCACAACAATTGCTAAATTCCCTGGCAAATGTAGATTCAGTCCTGCCTTTTGTGCTTATGGAAAGTTTCGGGGATCTTTTATTTTAGCGCAATCGCCTCATTCACAGGGCGCCTGCGATATTCCGCTTTATCAAGCGGCAGCCGTTCTCATGCCATTCTTGTGGCTGGTCACGTGCCGTTTTCCTGAAACAGCCCACCTGCTCTTCTCCCGACCGGCGACACTAAAGCTGCCAGTCGGAAGCAAGATGCTTTTTCGTAGCTATTAAGTAGTAGATTCCCAAATGCCCAATAAAAACAGTAATTTAGCTGGTAATGCGAATAGTAATGTGAATAGGAAATGTATGTTCACCAGTAGGCATGTCCCAAAACTGCTCATCACTACTCAAATTACAAAATCATCAGTACTGACTTACTACTCATGTAGAGTCGTGGCCAAAAGTTTTGAGAATGACACAAATATTAATTTTCACAAAGTCTGCTGCCTCAGTTTGTATGATGGCAATTTGCATATAGTCAGGAATGTTATGAAGAGTGATCAGATGAATTGCAAAGTCCCTCTTTGCCATGCAAATGAACTGAATCCCCCAAAAACATTTCTACTGCATTTCAGCCCTGCCACAAAAGGACCAGCTGACATCATGTCAGTGACTCTCTCGTTAACACAGTTGTGAGTGTTGACGAGGACAAGGCTGGAGATCACTCTGTCATGCTGATTGAGTTCGAATAACAGACTGGAAGCTTCAAAAGGAGGGTGGTGCTTGGAATCATTGTTCTTCCTCTGTCAATCATGGTTACCTGCAAGGAAACACATGCCGTCATCATTGCTTTGCACAAGAAGGGCTTCACAGGCAAGGATATTGCTGCCAGTAAGATTGCACCTAAATCAACCATTTATCGGATCATCAAGAACTTCATGGAGAGCGGTTCAATTGTTGTGAAGAAGGCTTCAGGGCACCCAAGAAACTCCAGCAAGCGCCAGGTCCATCTCCTAAAGTTGATTCAGCTGCGGGATCGGGGCACCACCAGTACAGAGCTTGCTCAGGAATGTCAGCAGGCAGTTGTGAGTGCATCTGCACGCACAGTGAGGCAAAGACTTTTGGAGGATGGCCTGGTGTCAAGAAGGGTAGCAAAGAAGCCACTTCTCTCCAGGAAAAACATCAGGTACAGACTGATATTCTGCAAAAGGTTCAGGGATTGGACTGCTGAGTACTGGGGTAAAGTCATTTTCTCTGATGAATCCCAGTTCCAATTGTTTGGGGCATCTGGAAAAAAGCTTGTCCGGAGAAGACAAGGTGAGCGCTACCATCAGTCCTGTGTCATGCCAACAGTAAAGCATCCTGAGACCATTCATGTGTGGGGTTGCTTCTCAGCCAAGGGAGTGGGCTGACTCACAATTTTGCCTAAGAACACAGCCATGAATAAAGATGGTACCAACACATCCTCCGATAGCAACTTCTCCCAACCATCCAGGAACAGTTTGGTGACGAACAATGCCTTTTCAAGCATGATGGAGCACATTGCCATAAGGCAAAAGTGATAACTAAGTGGCTCGGGGAACAAAACATCGTTATTTTGGGTCCATGGCCAGGAAACTCCCCAGACCTTAATCCCATTGAGAACTTGTGGTCAATCCTCAAGAGGCGGGTGGACAAACAAATCCCCACAAATTCTGACAAACTCCAAGCATTGATTTTGCAAGAATGGGCTGCCATCATTCAGGATGTAGCCCAGAAGTTAGTGGACTGCATGCCAGGGTGGATTGCAGAGGTCTTGAAAAAGAAGGGTCAACACTGCAAATATTGACTCTTTGCATCAACTTCATGTAATTGTCAATAAAAGCCTTTGACACACATGCTTTTCCTTATCTCCGCTCACTTGTCACCATAGCAGCACCCACCTGTAGCACGCGCTCCAGCAGGTATATCTCTCTGGTCACCCCCAAAGCCAATTCCTCCTTTGGCCGTCTCTCTTTCCATTTCTCTGCTGCCAATGACTGGAACGAACTACAAAAATCTCTGAAACTGGAAACACTTATCTCCCTCACTAGCTTTAAGCACCAGCTGTCAGAGCAGCTCACAGATCACTGCACCTGTACATAGCCCATCTATCATTTAGCCCAAACAACTTCCTCTTCCCCTACTGTTTTTATTTATTTATTTATTTTATTTATTTTATTTATTTTATTTATTTTATTTATTTTATTTTGCTCCTTTGCACCCCATTATCTCTATTTCTACTTTGCACTTTCTTCTACTACAAATCTACCATTCCAGTGTTTTACTTGCTATATTGTATTTACTTTTCCACCATGGACTTTTTTGCCTTTACCTCCCTTATCTCACCTCATTTGCTCACATTGTACATAGACTTATTTTTCTACTGTATTATTGACTGTATATTTGTTTTACTCCATGTGTAACTCTGTGTTGTTGTATGTTGTCGAACTGCTTTGCTTTATCTTGGCCAGGTCGCAGTTGTAAATGAGAACTTGTTCTCAACTTGCCTACCTGGTTAAATAAAGGTGAAATAAATAAAATAAAAATGCTTGTAATTATACTTCAGTATTCCATAGTAAAATCTGACAAATATATCTAAAGACACTGAAGTAGCAAACTTTGTGGAAATTAATATTTGTGTCATTCTCAAAACTTTTGGCCACGACTGTATTTAATAAGTAGTGAAACAACGTATTATTGAGTCGAACGTGTAAAGTAGTGATGAATGCGATTTTTTTTTTATGAGGCTGTGGTGATATACTACCATCTGGTAGCGACTAGAAAAAATTGCATAATATTAACTATTACATATTGATGGTCCTTGAACATAAATATTAGTGCTTGAAAAAGTCCTTGAAAGTCCTTGAATTTGACTTGCCACTGTCTATACTAACCCTGTAAGGGAAAACCCCCCTGATTTGGACAAAATAACATGGGAACATATTGGCATAGCACGAATCATACACACGATTGTAAATACCACCCAAAGCGGTCCATCTCCGTGCAAATCATATGGCAATTTTCCGATGGTAATTGCCAATTGTAACACCCCAAATTTCCTTTAGATGGCGAGCGCGCTCCACCGTGGATTTTCATACAGCAAATGATACCCAAGTCTACACCCAAGGGTCAGATTTTGATAATATGATATTTTTTTTGAAAAATTATCAACCCTAAAAAAAGTGGTTTCTGGACCGTTTTTCGAAATTTTTTCGATTGTTATGTCAATTACACATGTATAAGAGCTGTATGAACATGCTTATGACGTTTTTTATTGACGTCGTTTTTTGGGTTGCTTTTGCTTGTGCACAAGGCATATGTTTTGTGCATTTTGAATATGATTTCATAGGAAAAAAGTGAAGAAAAATGTTTTCATTTTGTTTGCAAAATGACATGTCCAATGCTTTTTTCTTGTCAATTATGAAAGTATTGAATGTGCCAAATCACAGCAAATTTTCAATAGATGGCTAGAGCTCTCCGCTGTGAATTTTCATATTGCAAATGTAACACAATTCAAGACCCAAGAGTCAAATTTGGAAAAAATGACATATTTTTTGAAAACTTTTCAACCCCTTAAAGAGTGGTTTCTGGACCGTTTTTCGATTTTTTTTTCAATTTTTATGTCAATTACACATGTATAAGAGCTGTATGGACATACATTTGACATATTTTATTGACATAATTTTTTGGGTTGTTTTTGCTTGTGCATAAGGCATATGTTTTGTGCATTTGGAATATGATTTCATAGGAAGTTAAAAGTGACATATTTGCTTGTGCATAAGGCATATGTTTTGTGCATTTGGAATATGATTTCATAGGAAGTCAAAAGTGACATATTTGCTTGTGCATAAGGCATATGATTTGTGCATTTGGAATATGATTTCATAGGAAGTCACATCTTTTTTTCTTTTTTTTGCCAAATGCCATTAGAAATGTGCAAATGAAATATCCAATTCTTTTATTGTCAATTACACGTGTATGAAAGTATTGAATGTGCCAAATCAGGATGTTTGTCCGTTTGCCATGTACGATCATAGGAAGTCGGTTTCCAAACCCAAAAGTCAGTGAACCATAGTCCAAATGGCATTTATACTGCCCAAATGATATATAGCCCTATGTTAAGCCATGAATCAATGCAGACAGTCTACTTGTCATGTATGATGAGGGAGAAGTGGGACTCTGTTGCTTTAAACATTTTTAACGAATTTGACATGCTCAGAATGCATAATTGACTGTCCCGATGATCTCGGGATGGCCGTGCAGTGACTGTGGTTCCTCTCCATCGCTCGTTGTGTTGATTTCATCATGTCAACTTTGGTGATATTTTTTGCTGTTGAATCATATTGCAAATCCGCGTTACATTTGCAATATAGCGCGTTACGTTTGCAATATGATTCAATGGGCATTTAGCATCACGAATTTAGGCATGCTCAAAAATACTGCAGAAATGCATAATTGACTGTCCCGATGATCTCGGTATGGCCGGACAGTGACTGTGGTTCCTCTCCATGGCTTGATGGTGATATGAGAGAAGTGGGACTGTTGTTTTTTAGCGATTTTTTTTTTTGAAAAATGTCCAAAATGACTAGGGGCGCCCCATATTGGATGGGCACTGATGGAAGGTGCTCCCTACCCAACCATGGACCCCTTGCACCCCCCTAAAGGCATTTAAAACCCTTCTAAAATTAATCCTGGTAACCCATTTCGGGTCACCATGTGCACGGATGCGCATTACCGATATGTTTCAATGGGCCTCAACATCACGAATTTGGCATGCTCAAAAACCCTGCAGAAATGCATAATTGACTGTCCCAATGAACTGGGAATGGCCGTGCAGTGACTGTGGTTCCTCTCTATCGCTCATTGTGTTGATTTCATCATGTCAACTTTGGTGATATTTTTTGCTGTTGAATCATATTGCAAATGCACGTTACGTTTGCAATATTGCGCGTTACGTTTGCAATATGATTCATCATGTCAACTTTGGTGATATTTATTGCTGTTGAATCATATTGCAAATGCACGTTACATTTGCAATATTGTGCGTTACGTTTGCAATATGATTCAATGGGCATTTAGCATCACGAATTTATGCATGCTCAAAAATACTGCAGAAATGCATAATTGACTGGCCCGATGAACTCGGGATGGCCGGGCAGTGACTGTGGTTCCTCTCCATTGCGCGTCACCCAGCAGTCAGCGTCCATCAGTCAATTAGATGTCATTCTGACACCAAACTGATACCATCTGACACTAAATCCACTTTTTCCAACTCGTATAGAAGCCAACTATCACATATGTCAGAGAAGGCCGATAATTCACAGTGCTTTCAATTTTAACCATAAAAAACATAAAACACATAGTTACGTTATAGCTGCCGGTCCAGCTCTGACAATATGTGTAGGCCTATGTGAGGCGACCCCGAATCCCAAGTTTCGGCTCGATAGGTCATTCGGTGCCCGAGCAATGGCCTTAATTGGTGCTGAAAATCCACTTTTTCAGGGCGTTACTACGGGGTCCCTGAATGAGCTATCGGACAGAGACATTGGGGTCCGTCTCTATGGGCCGAGGCGGTTTCAATGCACCTAGTCTTGCGACTCTGGGACATTTCTACATGTCGCCATGTCCGTGATATTCAAAATGAATTGAACATGTTGCAAATGCACGAGGCAGTTTCTCGGTCTGAGAACCTTCTAGAGCCACATAAATCACCGTGCACTATCGACTTGAGCTCTAGAACAGGTTTCTAAAATTTCGGAGCTCTAGGTCTGACGGTTCTTGAATCGTTTGAACGAAAATAACTATTGAAGGCGGTATAAGCCTCTAAGCCCCACACTATGTCCCTATGGACAAACTGTGTGTGTTTTAGTTTTTTTTGCAAAAAGAATAGACACACGTTGTCTTTCGGGTAGGGATAAACAGAATCCTGAATATGAAGTCTCGACCTTAAGAATTGACTGAATGACAGATGGTTGAGTTGGGTGATTTTCACTATGTGCAGGTTAAATGACAATAGCTCTTGGCTGTTTTTAACCACTTCCGGTTGTCACAGGAATCTCTTACTCAACACACGTTGTTTTTGGGGTAGACATAAACAGAATCCTGAATATAAAGTCTCTACCTTAAGAATTGACTGAATGACAGATGGTTGAGTTGCGTGATTTTCACTATGTGCGTTTTATATGACAATAGCTCTAGGCTGTTTTTAACAACTTCCGGTTGTCACAGGAAGCTCTTGCTCCACACACGTTGTCTTTGGGGTAGACATAAACAGAATCCTGAATATGAAGTCTCTACCTTAACCTGTTGGGGATAGGGGGCAGTATTGACATGGCTGGATAAAAAACGTACCCGATTTAATCTGGTTACTACTCCTGCCCAGTAACTAGAATATGCATATAATTATTGGCTTTGGATAGAAAACACCCTAAAGCTTCTAAAACTGTTTGAATGGTGGCTGTGAGTATAACAGAACTCATATGGCAGGCAAAAACCTGAGAAGATTTCATGCAGGAAGGTGTCGTTCTTCTTGTCTCTGTTTATTGAAGAGTGAGGATCTTAGCTGTCCCGTGACACTTCCTACGGCTGCCATAGGGTCTTAGAACGCGGCAAAAAGCTGAATCGTGGCTTTGCAGGCTCTGGCTGAAACAAAGTAGCGCGTTTGGGTAGTGGCTGGTTACAGTACTGTGAGACTCAGGCTCGTGCCCGCGTCGACCGAAAGCTTTGTTTTCTTTCCTCTGTTTAGCTAAATGGACATTCCCGGTCGGAATATTATCGCTTTTTTACGAGAAAAATGGCATAAAAATGGATTTTAAACAGCGGTTGACAAGCTTCGAAGTACGGTAATGGAATATTTAGATTTTTTTTGTCACGAATTGCGCCATGCGCGCGACCCTTATTTACCCTTTCAGATAGTGTCTTGAACGCACGAACAAAACACCGCTATTCGGATATAACGATGGATTATTTTGGACCAAACCAACATTTGTTATTGAAGTAGCAGTCCTGGGAGTGCATTCTGACGAAGACAACAAAAGGTAATCAAACTTTTATAATAGTAAATCTGATATTGGTGAGTGCTAAACTTGCCGGGTGTCTAAATAGCTAGCCCGTGATGCCTGGGCTATGTACTTAGAATATTGCAAAATGTGCTTTCACCAAAAAGCTATTTTAAAATCGGACATATCGAGTGCATAGAGGAGTTCTGTATCTATAATTCTTAAAATAATTGTTATGCTTTTTGTGAACGTTTATCGTGAGTAATTTAGTAAATTGTTAGCGAATTCCCCGGAAGTATGCTAGTCTTCTGGGTTTTTGTGACATTATATGCTAGCTTGAAAAATGGGTGTCTGATTATTTCTGGCTTGGTACTCTGCTGACATAATCTAATGTTTTGCTTTCGTTGTAAAGCCTTTTTGAAATCGGACAGTGTGGTTAGATTAACGAGAGTCTTGTCTTTAAATAGCTGTAAAATAGTCATATGTTTGAGAAATTGAAGTAATAGGATTTTTAAGGTATTTGAAAATCGCGCCACTGGATTAGACTGGCTGTTGCGTAGGTGGGACGAATTCGTCCCGCCTAGCCCAGAGAGGGTAAGAATTGACTGAATGACACATGGTTGAGTTGCGTGATTTTCACTATGTGCAGGTGGCCATATGACAATAGCTCTAGGCTGTTTTTAACCACTTCCGGTTGTCACAGGAAGCTCTTGCTCCAACCACGTTGTCTTTGGGGTAGACATAAACAGAATCCTGAATATGAAGTCTCTACCTTAAGAATTGACTGAATGACACATGGTTGAGTTGCGTGATTTTCACTATCTGCAGGTTGCTTATATGACAATAGCTCTAGGGTGATTTTAACAACTTCCGGTTGCTCCAGGAACCTTAGAATCGACACAGGTAGACCTCACAGTAGCCTGATGGATTGTTATAGAAGACAGGTTCATAAGGCATTCATAACCCACATAGACTTCAGGTTGAATTTAGGAGAATTGTCAATGTATTCCTATGGGGAGAGAAGTCATTGCACAGTTTTTGATCTAAATACCTTCTTTTTACTGTGTAGGGTTAATGCCACAGGGTCAAGGTTAGGCATGCACAGATCGGGAGGACCTCAAGGAACGCTCCTGAGGTTGAATTGTGCTTCTAACCCTAACGGTTCTCTCACTGTCACCCAAAAGCACTTGACATATTGTTGCAGGCATCATTTTGGGCCTAGTTTTCTCACGGTCACTGCGCTCAGACCGAGCGAGCTACCGTCAAGCGGGGCGTCTCATTGAACTCGGCACAGCCTAGAGATAATGGTAATGCCATTGCAGGCTCTTTGTGTCTTTAAACACCGCACTGTGTCACTCCGTCCTTGCTGTGTGTGTGTGTGTGTGAGAGAGCTTTTCTTTGACATCTGATTGGATATATGACTGAATTACAGTTCATGAGGGTTGCCTAGTCACACATATGAAGTTGTGGAAAGATCTGACCTTTTTAACCCTTCAAAACAGCCCCTATGACACCATTTTAAGGCACTTCTGGTTGACACAGGAATCTGAACATTAGGCTCTTATAGAATATTGAGTTTTAGGTCTTTATGTTAAGAACTGACTTATTTACAGAGGGTTGAACAAGTGTGTGTTGTTTCAGAAAATCACAGAAAATCACAGAAATCTCGCAGAGCTCCGAAACCCGCCTTAACGGACTCATCTGAACACGCTGCAACTGGATATGTAACTTTTTTGAAAAAAAACCTATTGTTGAATATCACCAATGTGTCATTGTACAATTTCTCTGAAATGAACATTGGTAAATGCATGGTTCCTTTTTTCCTGACACCGTAGGCTCATGTAGTTTGATGTGAAGCGGTCAAATCAGCACTCTATTTTCCTGTTTGACTTTCAATCCCAGAAAAATAGCCTTAACTCGAAAAGCGTCGAGGCCTCGACTCCATCCTGTTCGGGGCCAACTGCCCATAATGCCAAACCCACGCAGACCGAGTTTCGCCTTCGAATTCTTTTCCGTTTAGGAGAAAAAGCCGTGTCGTGATTGGTGATATACGTTACATTTGCAATATGATTCCGTTCGCCCTCCAGTGGAATAATCCGGGACTGCAAAGAAATGACCAAATTTTGAACATTTTATTAAACGGAAACGGAAGGTCCGAGAGACTCCGTTCGATGACTTCCTGGAAGATCCGGCCCCTGTGAGCAGCCCGACGCCGTCCGCAGATTTATCGGACGTAGTCGGACGTCTAGTAAGGGAGCGTACATTTGCAACATGCACTTTCTCACTAACCACACAGCTGGCGCACGAGAGTTCCCTTCATGTAGGTTAGGCCTACTGTCAGTATTTGTCATCATATATAGAAAATAAAATGTCCACATAGCCCTATCTCAGGATATCTAATGAGTCAATATACCATACCATGTATGATGTCTGGGGGGAATCCAAAAATGCATGTACGGGAAACTCAGAAATGAATCAGAAATCATCCTTATTTTCAGAAATCATCCTTATTTTCAGCATATCAAAAAGCATATAAAGATCCGGACAGACCTCAGCCAAGTAAAGCATATCTGGAATCAACAATAATTAATATCTTGAATATGCTGAGAAAACACAGATATGCGATTCATACAGTCAGTTTTTGTCAACATGAAGAGAGAAAATAGGATGTCACGTATCTCAGGATATTGAATGAGTCCATATCCGGCCATAGGAAATGTCCATGTGTGATATTCGGAGTAATCCCAATATCAGAATGTGTCCGAATATGGTGCAAATCCACAAAAATGTAAATATGCATTGTTCTGTATGCTCTAGAATATCAAAAACTTGTCATATAAAGATATCCCCTGATATTGACCCTTTCGTTGTGGATGTGTACGTATGCGTGCGTGCATATGCATATGTGTGCAATTGCCAGGGAAAGAAACTGAAGTAGGTTTCAGATGGCTGGCAGCAGTAGTTGGGCATTGAGAGAGTGGGAGGGTGTGAGTGAGGAGTGTGTGTATTTATACACTCATATTTATATCACCATGTACTTACACACGTCAGGAGTTGGTGCGTATTTATGTACTTATATGTACTTATATGCCTCATCCCAAATGGCACCCTATTCCCTATATAGTGCACTACTTTTGAGCAGAGCCCTATGGAATAGGGTGCCATTTGGGAAGCAGACATACACAGGGCATTTATGTTTTCCTATCCTCTTCAGCTGTCAGTGTCAGAGTTGTTTCTGGGTTGAGATGTAGATAGTGGTCAGACTAAATGAAGACTTTGTCCAATGGGCAACTACTTTTATCCAGAGTGACTCACTGGGTTGAAAGTGTCCCATATAATCCATATAGAGGACTGAGTATTTCCATTGGCCTAATCATACTGCTATATACCCTGTTACCAGTGTAGTGAGTGGATCAAGGATCAAGGTAGAACCGACAGAGAGGGCTGCCTTGCTTCTAGTTCTTAGGAAACTTTACAGTATTTCGTTTTTTTAATGTATTATTACTTACATTGTTAGCCCAGAAAATCTTAAGTGATATTACATACAGCCAGGAAGAACTATTGGATATCAGAGCGACGTCAACTTACCAACACTACGACCAGGAATACGCCTTTCCTGAGGCGGATCCTTTGCGCCTGACCCACCCAGGGCATTTTAACTGATTCCAGAGGCCGACCCAAAACAACGCTGGCGGAGAAGAGGTAGACGGAGCGGTCTTCTGGTCAGACTTGGAGGCATGCACACCACCCACCACATTTTACTCGCTAATGTCCAGTCTCTAGATAACAAAGTAGACAAAATTAGGGCAAGGGTTACTTTCCAGAGAGACATCAGGGATTGTAACATACTCTGAAACATGGGTCTCTCTGGATATGCTGTCGAAGTCGGTTCAGCCACCTGGAGTCTTTGTGTGTTGCGCCGACAGGAATGAACATCTCCGGGAAGAAGGGCGGGGGGTGTATGTTCCATGATTACTGACTCATGGTGTAATTGTAACATCATACAGGAACTCAAGTCCTTTTGTTCACCTGACCTAGAATTCCTCATAATCAAATGCCGACCGTGTTATCTCCCAAGGGAATTCTCCTTGGTTATTGTCACAGCCGTGTATATCCCCCCTCAAGCCGATACCATGACGGCCCTCAAGGAACTTCAATGGACTTTATGCAAACTGGAAACCATATATCCTGAGGCTGCATTTATTGTAGCTGGGCATTTTAACAGAGCAAATTCAGAACAAGGCTACCTAAATTCTGTCAGCATACTGACTGTAGCACTTGCGCTAGAAATACACTGGATCACTGCTACTCTAACTTCCGCGATGCATACAAGGACCTCCCCCGCCCTCCTTTCGGCAAATCTGACCACAACTCCATTTTGCTCCTCCCTTCCTATAGACAGAAACTCAAACAGGATGTACCCGTGCTAAGGACTATTCAACTCTGGTCTGACCAATCGGAATCCATGCTTCAAGATTTCTTTAATCACGCGGACTGGGACATGTTCCGGGTAGCCTCAGAGAATAATGTCGATGTATACGCTGATTCGGTGAATGAGTTTATAAGGAAATTTATTGGAGATGTTGTACTTACTGTGACTATTAAAACCTACCGTAACCAGAAACCGTGGATAGATGGCAGCATTCGCACAAAACTGAAAGCATAAACCACCGCATTTAACCATGGAAAGGTGACTGGGAGTATGTCCGAATACAAACAGTGCAGTTATTCCCTTCGCAAGGCAATCAAACAAGCAAAATGTCAGTATAGAGACAAAGTGGAGTCGCAATTCAATGGCTCAGACACGAGACGTATGTGGAAGAGTCTTCAGACAATCACAGACTACAAAAGGAAAACCAACTACGTCACGGACACCGACGTCTTGCTTCCAGACAAACTAAACACCCGCTTTGAGAATAATACACCGACGCAGCCAGCTACCAAGGACTGTGGGCGCTCCTTCTCCGTGGCCGACGTGAGTAAGACTTTTAAATGTGTTAACCTTCGCAAGGCTGCCGGCCCAGACGACATCTCTAGCCGCGTCCTCAGAGCATGCGCAGACCAGCTGGCTGGTGTGTTTACTGACATATTAAATCTCTCCCTATCCCAGTCTGCTGTCCCCACATGCTTCAAGATGGCCAGCATTGTTCCTGTGCCCAAGAAGGCAAAGGTAACTGAACTAAATTACTATTGCTCCGTAGCACTCACTTCTGTCATCATGAAGTGCTTTGAGAGACTAGTCAAGGATCATATCACCTCCACCTTACCTGTCACCCTAGATAGACCTACTTCAATTTGCTTACCGCCCCAATAGGTCCACAGACGATGCAATAACCATCACACTGCACACTGCCCTATCCCATCTGGACAATGTAAAAATGCTGTTCATTGACTACAGCTCAGCATTCAACACCATAGCACCCTACAAGCTCATCATTAAACTTGAGGCACTGGGTTTCAACCCTGCCCTGTGCAATTGGGTCCTGGACTTCCTGACGGGCCGCCCCCAGGTGGTGAAGGTAGGAAAGAACATCTCCACTTCGCTGATCCTCAACACTGGGGCCCCACATGGGTGCGTGCTCAGCCCCCTCCTGTATTCCCTGTTCACCCATGACTGTGTGGCCATGTACGCCTCCAACTCAATCATCAAGTTAGCAGACGACACAACAATAGTAGGCTTGAATACCAACAACGACGAGACAGCCTACAGGGAAGAGGTGAGGGCACTCTGAGTGTGGTGTCAGGAAAACTACCTCTCACTCCACGTCAATAAAACAAAGAAGATGATCATGGACTTCAGGAAACAGCAGAGGGACCGCCCCCATGCACATCAATGGGACAGCAGTAGAGAAGGTGGAACGTTTTAACCTCTTGCATCTAGACGTTCCGCTAGCGGAACGCCTCGCCAAATATCCAATGGAAGACCGTGGCGCAAAATACAAATACCTCAAAAATGCAATAATTTCACTTTTTCAACCATACGACTATTTTACATCATTTTAACCTCTATGGGCTAGGTGGGACGCTAGCGTGCCACCCGTGGTGCACTCCATCAACCGCAGGTGCATTTCAAGAGCGGCAAATTTGAATCCAAATAAATGTCAAAATTCAAATTTTTCAAACATACAACTATTTTACACCCTTTGAAAGATAAACATCTCCTTAATCTAACCACGTTTTACGATTTCAAAAAGGTTTTACGGCGAAAGCATAAATTTAGAGTATGTTAGGACAGTACATTTACAAGAGTTGTGTGTAATGTTTTGTCAATTCGAAGACAGGGTAACCAAAACCATAAAACCAGCTAAAATGATGCACTAACCTTTTACAATCTCCATCAGATGACACTCCTAGGACATTATGTTAGACAATGCATGCATTTTTAGTTCTATCAAGTTCATATTTATATCCAAAAACAGTGTTTTACTATGGCATTGATGTTGAGGAAATCGTTTCCCTCCAATAACCGGCAGTCAAGTCAGCGTCACAAATTAAATAATTAAAATTAGAAAACATTGGTAAAATATTATATTGTCATTTAAAGAATTATAGATTTACATCTCTTGAACGCAATCAACTTGCCAGATTTAAAAATAACCTTACTGGGAAATCACACTTTGCAATAATCTGAGCACTGCGCCCAGAAAAATACGCGTTGCGATACAGACTAGACGTCATGTTGGGAAGATCTAAAATCGAAAATACTATGTAAATAATCCATTACCTTTGATTCTCTTCATCAGATGTCACTTCCAGGTATCACAGGTCCATAACGAATGTAGTTTTGTTCAAAAAAGCTCATCATTTATGTCCAAAAATCTCCGTCTTGTTAGCACATGATCTAAGCCAGTCGTCATGAACGAGGGGAAAAAATATATTTACGTTCGTTCAAACATGTCAAACGTTGTATAGCATAAATCATTAGGGCCTTTTTTAACCAGAACATGAATAATATTCAAGGTGGACGAATGCATACTCTTTTATAACGTATTGGAACGAGGGTACCCAACATGAACTCGCACGCCAGGTGTCTAATGGGACATCATCGTTCCATGGCTCTTGTTCGGTCAGATCTCCCTCCAGAAGACTCAAAACACTTTGTAAAGGCTGGTGACATCTAGTGGAAGCAATAGGAAGTGCCAAAATATTCCTCAGCCCCTGTGTTTTTCAATGGGATAGGTTTAAAGGCAATACAACACATCAGGTATCCACTTCCTGTCAGAAAATGTCTCAGGGTTTTGCCTGCCAAATGAGTTCTGTTATACTCACAGACACCATTCAAACAGTTTTAGAAACTTTAGAGTGTTTTCTATCCATATATAATAAGTATATGCATATTCTAGTTACTGGGTAGGATTAGTAACCAGATTAAATCGGGTACATTTTTTTTATCCAGACGTGCAAATGCTGCCACCTAGCCCTAACAGGTTAACCTGTTGGGGGTAGGGGGCAGTATTGATACGGCCGGATAAAAAACGTACCCGAATTAATCTGGTTACTACTCCTGCCCAGTAACTAGAATATGCATATAATTATTGGCTTTGGATAGAAAACACCCTAAAGTTTCTAAAACTTTTTGAATGGTGTCTGTGAGTATAACAGAACTCATATGGCAGGCAAAAACCTGAGAAGATTCCTTACAGGAAGTGCCCTCTCTGACAAGATCTTGTTCTTCTTGTCTCTGTTTATTGAAGACTGAGGATCTTTGCTGTAACGTGACACTTCCTACGGCTCCAATAGGCTCTCAGAGCCCGGGAAAAAGCTGAATGATATCGAGGCAGCCCCAGGCTGAAACACATTATCGATTTTGGCAAGTGGCCGATCAGAGGACAATGGGCTTAGGCGCGTGCACGAGTCGACCCCGTGCTTTATTTTCTTTAGTCTGTTTACCTAAATGCAGATTCCCGGTCGGAATATTATCGCTTTTTTACGAGAAAAATGGCATAAAAATTGATTTTAAACAGCGGTTGACATGCTTCGAAGTACGGTAATGGAATATTTAAAAAAAAATTGTCACGAAATGCGCCGTGCTCGTCACCCTTCTTTACCATTCGGATAGTGTCTTGAACGCACGAACAAAACGCCGCTATTTGGATATAACAATGGATTATTTGGGACCAAACCAACATTTGTTATTGAAGTAGAAGTCCTGGGAGTGCATTCTGACGAAGAACAGCAAAGGTAATAACATTTTTCTTATAGTAAATCTGACTTTGGTGAGTGCTAAACTTGGTGGGTGTCTAAATAGCTAGCCCTGTGATGCCGGGCTATCTACTGAGAATATTGCAAAATGTGCTTTCACCGAAAAGCTATTTTAAAATCAGACATAGCGAGTGCATAGAGGAGTTCTGTATCTATAATTCTTAAAATAATTGTTATGCTTTTTGTGAACGTTTATCGTGAGTAATTTAGTAAAATTTTTGTAAATTCCCCGGAAGTTTGCGGTGGTATGCTAGTTCTGAACGTCACATGCTAATGTAAAAAGCTGTTTTTTATATAAATATGAACTTGATTGAACAAAACATGCATGTATTGTATAACATAATGTCCTAGGTGTGTCATCTGATGAAGATCATCAAAGGTTAGTGCTGCATTTAGCTGTGGTTTGGGTTTATGTGACATTATATGCTAGCTTGAAAAATGGGTGTCTGATTATTTCTGGCTGGGTACTCTGCTGACATAATCTAATGTTTTGCTTTCGTTGTAAAGCCTTTTTGAAATCGGACAGTGTGGTTAGATTAACGAGAGTATTGTCTTTAAAATGGTGTAAAATAGTCATATGTTTGAGAAATTGAAGTAATAGCATTTCTAAGGTATTTGAATAACGCGCCACAGGATTCCACTGGCTGTTACGTAGGTGGGACGATTTCGTCCCGCCGACCCTAGAGAAGTTAAAGACAAGACTCTCGTTAATCTAACCACATTGTCCGATTTCAAAAAGGCTTTACAGCGAAAGCGAAACATTAGATTATGTTAGGAGAGTACATAGCCCAAAATAATCACACAGCCATTTTTCAAACAAGCATATATGTCACATAAACCCAAAACACAGCTAAATGCAGCACTAACCTTTGATGATCTTCATCAGATGACTCTCCTACGACATTGTTATACAATACATGCATGTTTTGTTCAATCAAGTTCATATTTATATAAAAAAACTGCTTTTTTACATTAGCATGTGATGTTCAGAACTAGCATTCCCACCCAAAACTTCCGGTGAATTTACTAAATTACTCATCATAAACGTTGACAAAATAGATAAGAATTATTTTAAGAATTATAGATACAGAACTCCTTTATGCAATGGCTATATCAGATTTTAAAATAGCTTTTTGGCGAAAGCACATTTTGCAATATTCTGAGTACATAGCTCGGCCATCAAGGCTAGCTATTCAGACACCCGCCAACTTCGGGGCTCACTAAACTCAGAATTACTATTAGAAAAATTGTATTACCTTTGCTGTTCTTCGTCAGAATGCACTCCCAGGACTGCTACTTCCAGAATAAATTTAGTTTTTGTTCCAAATAATCCATAGTTATGTCGAAATACCTCCGTTTTGTTCGTGCGTTCAGGTCACTATCCAAAGGGTAACGCGCGAGCGCATATCGAGACAAATAAAATCGAAATGTTCCTTTACCGTACTTAGAAGCATGTCAAACGCTGTTTAAAATCAATTTTTATGGTATTTTTCTCTTAAAATAGCAATAATATTCCAACCGGACAATACTGTATTCATTCAAAGAGGGAAAGAAAAAACAGCATTCTCGTCGGGCCGCGCATTTCCAATCTCTGAGTCACCAGGCAGGCCACTTACAAACTGAGGCCACTTACAAACTTTGCCCAGAGACAGGAGACGCCTCAATCCGCTTTCTGGCGGCTTTAGAGAGCCAATGGAAGCCTTAGAAAGTGTCACGTAACAGCTCAGATACTGTAGTTTCGATAGAGAAGCAACAGAAGGACTATAAATTCACACACATGCCACTTCCTGCTTGAAATCTTCTCAGGTTTTTACCTGCCATATGAGTTCTGTTATACTCAGACACCATTCAAACAGTTTCATAAACTTCAGAGCGTTTTCTATCCAAATCTACTAATAATATGCATATTCTAGTTTCTGGGACAGAGTAGTAACCTGTTTAAATTGGGTACATTTTTCATCCGGCTGTGAAAATACTGCTAGACAGGATAAGTTGCTCTGCGTTCACATCACGGACAAACTGAAATGGTCCACCCATACAGATAGTGTGGTGAAGAAGTCGCAACAGCGCCTCTTCAACCTCTGGAGGCTGAAGAAATGTGGCTTGTCACCTAAAACCCCACAAACCTTTTCAAATGCACAATTGAGAGCATCCTGTCGGGCTGTATCACAGCCTGGTACGGCAACTGCACCAACCACAACCACAAGGCTTTCCAGAGAGGGCAAACTACATGTCCTCCAGGACACGTACATCAAATGATGTCACAGGAAGGTCAAAAAGATAATCAAGGACAACAACCACCCAAGCCACTGCCTCTTCACCCCGCTACCATCCAGAAGGCAAGGTCAGTACAGGTGCATCAAATCTTGGACCGAGAGACTAAAAAACAGCTTCTATCTCAAGGCCATCTCACTGTTAAACACCCTTCACTAACACAGAGAGGCTGCTGCCTACATACAGACTTGAAATCATTGGCCATTTTAATAAATGGATCACTAGTTACTTTAAAATTGCCACCGGAAGTTTACATACAGTTAGGTTGGAGTCATTAAATCTCATTTTTCAACCATTCCACAAATTTCTAGTTAAAACCTGTTGAGTATAGGGGGCAGGATTTTCACGGTCGGATGAAAAACGTACCCAAATTAACCTCTTACATCTAGACGTTCCGCTAGCGGAACACCTGCTCCAATATCCAATGATAGGCGTGGCGCGAATTACAAATTCCTCAAAAATACAAAAACTACAATTTTTCAAACATATGACTATTTCACAGCATTTTAAAGACAAGACTCTCCTTTATCTAACCACACTGTCCGATTTCAAAAAGGCTTTACAGCGAAAGCAAAACATTAGATTATGTCAGCAGAGTACCAAGCCAGAAATAATCAGACACCCATTTTTCAAGCTAGCATATAATGTCACATAAACCCAAACCACAGCTAAATGCAGCACTAACCTTTGATGATCTTCATCAGATGACACACCTAGGACATTATGTTATACAATACATGCATGTTTTGTTCAATCAAGTTCATATTTATATCAAAAAACAGCTTTTTACATTAGCATGTGACGTTCAGAACTAGCATACCACCGCAAACTTCCGGTGAATTTACAAAAAATTTACTAAATTACTCACGATAAACGTTCACAAAAAGCATAACAATTATTTTAAGAATTATAGATACAGAACTCCTCTATGCACTCGCTATGTCTGATTTTAAAATAGCTTTTCGGTGAAAGCACATTTTGCAATATTCTAAGTACATAGCCCAGCCATCACGGGCTAGCTATTTAGACACCCGGCAAGTTTAGCCTTCACCAAAATCAGATTTACTATTATAAAAGTTTGATTACCTTTTGTTGTCTTCATCAGAATGCACTCCCAGGACTGCTACTTCAATAACAAATGTTGGTTTGGTCCAAAATAATCCATCGTTATATCCGAATAGCGGCGTTTTGTTCGTGCGTCCCAGACACTATCCGAAATGGTAAATCAGGGTCGAGCGCATGGCGCAATTCGTGACAAAAAAATTCTAAATATTCCATTACCGTACTTCGAAGCATGTCAACCGCTGTTTAACCTCTCTAGGCTAGGCGGGACGAATTCGTCCCACCTACGTAACAGCCACTGCTATCCTGTGGCGCGATTTTCAAAACCTTAAAAATCCTATTACTTCAATTTCTCAAACATATGACTATTTTACAGCCATTTAAAGACAAGACTCTCGTTAATCTAACCACACTGTCCGATTTCAAAAAGGCTTTACAACGAAAGCAAAACATTAGATTATGTCAGCAGAGTACCAAGCCAGAAATAATCAGACACCCATTTTTCAAGCCAGCATATAATGTCACCAAAACCCAGAAGACAGCTAAATGCAGCACTCACCTTTGATGATCTTCATCAGATGACAACCCTAGGACATTATGTTATACAATACATGCATGTTTTGTTCAATCAAGTTCATATTTATATCAAAAACCAGCTTTTTACATTAGCATGTGACATTCAGAACTAGCATACCCCCCGCAAACTTCCGGGGAATTCGCTAACATTTTACTAAATTACTCACGATAAACGTTCACAAAAAGCATAACAATTATTTTAAGAATTATAGATACAGACCTCCTCTATGCACTCGATATGTCCGATTTTAAAATAGCTTTTTGGTGAAAGCACATTTTGCAATATTCTAAGTACATAGCCCAGGCATCACGGGCTCGCTATTTAGACACCCGGCAAGTTTAGCACTCACCATAATCATATTTACTATTATAAAAGTTTCATTACCTTTTGTTGTCTTCGTCAGAATACACACCCAGGACTGCTACTTCAATAACAAATGTTGGTTTGGTCCAAAATAATCCATCGTTATATCCGAATAGCGGCGTTTTGTTCGTGCGTTCCAGACACTATCCGAAATAGTAAAGAAGTGTCGCGCGCATGGCGCAATTCGTGACAATAAAATTCTAAGTATTCCATTACCGTACTTCGAAGCATGTCAACCGCTGTTTAAAATCAATTTTTACGACATTTTTCTCGTAGAAAAGCGATAATATTCCGACAGGGAATCTCCTTTTCGGCAAACAGAGGAAAAAATCCCAAAGGCGGGGGCGGTCGGGGTCACGCGCATAAGCTAGTGTCTCTTGATCGGCCACTTGAGAAAGGCGATAATGTGTTTCAGCCTGGGGCTGGAATGACAACATTCAGTTTTTTCCCGGGCTCTGAGCGCCTATGGACGACGTGGGAAGTGTCACGTTAGAGCAGAGATCCTTAGTAAATGATAGAGATGGAAAAGAAGTTCAACAAATGGTCAGACAGGCCACTTCCTGTAAAGGAATCTCTCAGGTTTTGACCTGCCATTTGAGTTCTGTTATACTCACAGACACCATTCAAACAGTTTTAGAAAATTTAGGGTGTTTTTTATCCATATGTAATAAGTATATGCATATTCTAGTTACTGGGTAGGAGTGGTAACCAGATTAAATCGGGTATGTTTTTTATCCAGCCGTGTCAATGCTGCCCCCTAGCCCTAACAGGTTAAAATCTATTTTTATGCAATTTATCTCGTAAAAAAGCGATAATATTCCGACCGGGAATCTCCTTTTCGGCAAACAGAGGAAAAAATCACAAAGACGGCGGGAGCCAGGGCACGCGCCTAAGCCCACAGTCCCTTGATCGGCCACTTGAGAAAGGCGATAATGTGTTTCAGCCTGGGGCTGGGATGACGACATTCAGGTTTTTCCCGGGCTCTGAGCGCCTATGGAAGACGTAGGAAGTGTCACGTTAGAGCGGAGATCCTTTGTAAAAGATAGAGATGGCAAAGAAGTTCAAGAAATGGTCAGACAGGCCACTTCCTGTAAAGGAATCTCTCAGGTTTTGACCTGCCATTTGAGTTCTGTTATACTCACAGACACCATTCAAACAGTTTTAGAAACTTTGGAGTGTTTTCTATCAAAAGCCAATACTTATATGCATATTCTAGTTACTGGGCAGGAGTAGTAACCAGATTAAATCGGGTACGTTTTTTATCCAGCCGTGAAAATACTGCCCCCTAGCCATAACAGGTTAATCTGCCTACTACTTGGGCCCAGAAATTAGAATATGCATATTATTAGTAGATTTGGATAGAAAACACTCTGAAGTTTCTAAAACTGTTTGAATCATGTCTGTGAGTATAACAGAACTCATATGGCAGGCAAAAACCTGAGAAAAATCCAACCAGGAATTGGGAAATCTGAGTATTGTAGTTTTTCTTTTGAATCCCTATCAAAACTACAGTGTCTGTGGGGTCACGTTGCACTTCCTGAGGCTTCCATTGGCTGTCAACAGCCTTTAGAAACGTGTTTCATCCTTCTCCTGTTACTGGGCAGAAAATAGGAGCTCAGTCAATGCGTGGACTGCCTGAGGACAAAGGGCTTGGTGATGCGCGAGCCTGCGAGTGCGCCGTTCCTTCTTTTTCTCCTGGAATGAATACGCTATTGTCTGGTTGGAATATTATTGCATTTTACATTAAAAATACCATAAAGATTGATTGTAAACAACGTTTGACATGTTTCTACGAACGGTAATGGAACATATTGACTTTTCGTGTCTCGAATTACGCTCGCGCATTATGCCTTTGGATAGTGATCTGAACGCATGAACAAAACAGAGGTATTTGGACATAAATATGGAGTATTTTGAACATAAAGAACATCTTCTTGTGGAAGTAGGAGTCCTTGGAGTTCCGCCGAGGATCAGCAAAGGTAAGGAATGATTTATAACACTAATTCAGAGTTTTGTTGATGCCAGAACTTGGCGGGTAGCTGTATAGTTTGCATTGATGGTTGAGCTATGTACTCAGAATATTGAACAATGTGCTTTCTCCGTAAAGCTATTTTAAAATCTGACACAGCGGTTGCATCAAGGAGTAGTGTATCTATAATTCTTTTAAATAATTGTTCTATATTTTGTCAACGTTTATGATGAGTATTTTTGTAAATTGATGTGCTCATTCACCGGATGTTTTGGTGGCAATACATTTTCTGAACATCACGCGCCAATGTAAAATGCTGTTTTTGGATATAAATATCAACTTTTTCGAACAAAACATACATGTATTGTGTAACATGATGTCCTAGGAGTGTCATCTGATGAAGATCGTCTAAGGTTAGTGCTTCATTTTAGCTGTATTTTGGGTTTTTGTGACACATCTCCTTGCTTGGAAAATGGCTGTGTGGTTATTTTTGTCTATGTACTCTCCTAACATAATCTAATGTTTTGCTTTCGCTGTAAAGCCTTTTTGAAATCGGACAATGTGGTTACATTAAGGAGAAGCGTATCTTTAAAATGGTGTAAAATAGTCGTATGTTTGAGAAATTGAAATTATTCGATTTTTGATGTTTTGTATTTCGCGCCCTGCTGTTCCATTGGATGTTGGCTAGGCGTGCCTGAAGGTACCACGTTCATCTGTACAAATAATAGTACGCAAGTATAAACACCATGGGAACATGTCATACTGCTCAGGAAGGAGATGCGTTCTGTCTCATAGAGATGAACGTACTTTGGTGTGAAAAGTGCAAATCAATCCCAGAACAACAGCAAAGGACCTTGTGAAGATGCTTGAGAAAACAGGTACAAAGTATCTATATCCACAGTAAAACGAGTCCTATATCGACATAACCTTAAAGGCCGCTCAGCAAGGAAAAAGCCACTGCTCCAAAACCGCCAGAAAAAAAGCCAGACTACGGTTTGCAACTGCACATGAGGACAAAGATCGTACTTTTTGGAGAAATGTCCTCTGGTCTGATGAAACAAAAATAGAACTGTTTGGCCATAATGACCATCGTTATGTTTGGAGGAAAAAGGAGGAGGATTGCAAGCCAAAGAACACCATCCCAACCGTGAAGCACGGGGGTGGCAGCATCATGTTGTGGGTGTGCGTTGCTGCATTAGGGACTGGTGCACTTCACAAAATAGATGACATCATGAGAAAGGAAGATTATGTGGATATATTGAAGCAACATCTTAAGACATCAGTTAGGAAGTTAACCTCTCTAGGCTAGGCGGGACGAATTCGTCCCACCTACGTAACAGCCACGGCTATCCTGTGGCGCGATTTTCAAAACCTTAAAAATCCTATTACTTCAATTTCTCAAACATATGACTATTTTACAGCCATTTAAAGATAAGACTCTCGTTAATCTAACCACACTGTCCGATTTCAAAAAGGCTTTACAACGAAAGCAAAACATTAGATTATGTCAGCAGAGTACCAAGCCAGAAATAATCAGACACCCATTTTTCAAGCCAGCATATAATGTCACCAAAACCCAGAAGACAGCTAAATGCAGCACTCACCTTTGATGATCTTCATCAGATGACAACCCTAGGACATTATGTTATACAATACATGCATGTTTTGTTCAATCAAGTTCATATTTATATCAAAAACCAGCTTTTTACATTAGCATGTGACGTTCAGAACTAGCATACCCCCCGCAAACTTCCGGGGAATTCGCTAACATTTTACTAAATTACTCACGATAAACGTTCACAAAAAGCATAACAATTATTTTAAGAATTATAGATACAGACCTCCTCTATGCACTCGATATGTCCGATTTTAAAATAGCTTTTTGGTGAAAGCACATTTTGCAATATTCTAAGTACATAGCCCAGGCATCACGGGCTCGCTATTTAGACACCCGGCAAGTTTAGCACTCACCATAATCATATTTACTATTATAAAAATGTCATTACCTTTTGTTGTCTTCGTCAGAATACACACCCAGGACAGCTACTTCAATAACAAATGTTGGTTTGGTCCAAAATAATCCATCGTTATATCCGAATAGCGGCGTTTTGTTCGTGCGTTCCAGACACTATCCGAAATAGTAAAGAAGTGTCACGCGCTTGGCGCAATTCGTGACAATAAAATTCTAAGTATTCCATTACAGTACTTCGAAGCATGTCAACCGCTGTTTAAAATCAATTTTTACGACATTTTTCTCGTAGAAAAGCGATAATATTCCGACAGGGAATCTCCTTTTCGGCAAACAGAGGAAAAAATCCCAAAGGCGGGGGCGGTCGGGGTCACGCGCATAAGCTAGTGTCTCTTGATGGGCCACTTGAGAAAGGCGATAATGTGTTTCAGCCTGGGGCTGGAATGACGACATTCTGTTTTTTCCCGGGCTCTGAGCGCCTATGGACGACGTGGGAAGTGTCACGTTAGAGCAGAGATCCTTAGTAAATGATAGAGATGGAAAAGAAGTTCAACAAATGGTCAGACAGGCCACTTCCTGTAAAGGAATCTCTCAGGTTTTGACCTGCCATTTGAGTTCTGTTATACTCACAGACACCATTCAAACAGTTTTAGAAAATTTAGGGTGTTTTCTATCCATATGTAATAAGTATATGCATATTCTAGTTACTGAGTAGGAGTGGTAACCAGATTAAATCGGGTATGTTTTTTATCCAGCCGTGTCAATGCTGCCCCCTAGCCCTAACAGGTTAAAGCTTGGTCCCAAATGGGTCTTCCAAATGAACAATGACACCAAGCATACTTCCAAAGTTGTGGCAAAATGGCTTTAGGACAACAAAGTCAAGGTTTTGGAGTGGCCATCACAAAGCCCTGACCTCAATCCTATAGAAAATATGTGGGCAGAACTGAAAAAGCATGTGCGAGCAAGGAGGCCTACAAACCTGACTCAGTTACGCCAGCTCTGTCAGGAGAAAATGGCCAAAATTTACCCAACTTATTGTGGGAAGCTTATGGAAGGCTACCCGAAACATTTGACCCAAGTTAAACAATTTAAAGGCAATGCTACCAAATACCAATTGAGTGTATGTAAACTTCTAACCCACTGGGAATGTGATGAAAGAAATAAAAGCTTAAATAAATCATTCCCTCTACTATTATTCTGACATTTCACATTCTTAAAATTATGTGGCGATCCTAACTGACCTAAGACAGGGAATTTTGACTAGGATTAAATGTCAGGAATTATGAAAAACTGAGTTTAAATGTATTTGGCTAAGGTGTATGTAAACTTCCGACTTCAATTGTATCTTACATTACTGATCTCATATGTTTATACTGTCATTGCTCATCCATATATTTATATGTACACTAGCGGTTTAAAGTTTTGGAACACCTACTCATTTAAGGGTTTTTCTTTATTTTTACTACTTTGTACATTGTAGAACAATAGCCACCCGTTGCCTTGATTTCAGCTTTGCACACTTTTGGCATTTTCTCAGCCAGCTTCATGAGGTAGTCACCTTGAATGCATTTCAAATAACAGGTGTGCCTTCTTAAAAGTTAATTTGTGGAATTTCTTTCCCTCTAAATGCGTTTGAGCCAATTAGTTTTGTTGTGAAAAGGTATGGGGTAAACAGAAGATAGCCCTATATGGTAAAAGACCAAGTCCATATTATGGCAAGAACAGCTCAAATAAGAGAAATGACAGTCCATCATTACTTTAAGACATGAAGGTCAGCCAATACGGAACATTTCTAGAACTTTGAACGTTTCTTCAAGTGCTGTCGCAAAAACTATCAAGCACTATGATGAAACTGGCTCTCATAAGGACCACCACAGGATTGGAAGACCCAGGGTTACCTCTGCTGCAGAGGACAAGTTCATTAAAGTTACCAGCTTCAGAAATTGCAGCCCAAATGAATGCTTCACACAGTTCAAGTAACAGACACATCTCAACATCAACTGTTCAGAGGAGACTGCGTGAATCAGGCCTTCATGGTCAAATTGCTGCAAAGAAACCACTACTAAAGGACCCCAATAAGAAGAAGAGACTTCTTCGGGCCAAGAAACCCGAGTAATGGGCATTAGACCGGTGGAAATCTGTCCTTTGGTCCAAATTTGAGATTTTTGGTTCCAACCAAAAATAGTGTGGGGGTGCTTTGCTGGTGACACTGTCTGTGATTTATTTAGAATTCAAGGCACACTTAACCAGCATTGCTACAACAGCATTCTGCAGCGATACGCCATCCCATCTGTTTTGTGCTTAGTGGTACTATCATTTGTTTATCAACAGGACAATAACTCAACATACCTCCAGGCTATATAAGGGCTATATTACCAAGAAGGAGAGTGATGTAGTGCTGTATCAGATGGCTTGGCCTCCACAATCCCCCGACCTCAACCAAATTGAGATGGTTTGGGATGAGTTGGACCGCAGAGTGAAGGAAAAACAGCCAACAAGTGCTCAGCATACATGGGAACTCCTTCAAGGCGTTTGGAAAAGCATTCCAGGTGAAGCTGGTTGAGAGAATGCCAAGAGATTGCAAAACTGTCATCAAGGAGAAGGGTGGCTATTTGAGGAATCTCAAATATAAAATGTATTTTGATTTGTTTAACTCTTTTTTGGTTACTACATGTGTTATTTCGTAGTTTTGATGTCTTCACTATTATTCTACAATGTAGAACACAGTAAAAATAAAGAAAAACTCTTGAATGAGTAGGTGTTCGAAAACTTTTGACCGGTAGTGTATATGTTCTTATTCCATTCCTTTACTTAGATTTGTGTGTATTGGGTAGTTCTTGTGGAATTGTTAGATATTATTTGTTAGATATTACTGCACTGTTGGAGCTAGAAACACAAGCATTTCGCTACACCCACAATAACATCTGCTAAACATGTGTATGTGACCAATACAATTTGATTTGATTTGATTTTGACATTCACAACTGTCTGTTACAATAAGGTGTCACAATAAGCAGAGGTATCCACGGTACCCGGTGGTTGAGCTAGATTTCATTCCACACACCTCCACACCCATTAAGTCCACAGAGATCGCTACACAGATCGGAATGAGAAACTTGGTATGATTAATTTCCAACCCAATGGATTGAATTTCTTGAATGTTCCTGAGATGGAATTGACTCAAGCTAACCCTACCAGCTTCTACCTCCGTTAATAATTTTTTTCTGAATAATTATGTAGATAAAAAAAGTATTTTAAATTTGATGGTAAGCTCTCTCTCTTTCTCAGATTCTTTCATTCCCTTCTTATTTTTTCCAGATAACTCTGTATGGAGGTGGGCTTTCTTTCCCTCTCTCTCCTCTCTCTCTTTATTTCTTTCTCTCTGATTCTCTTTCTCTGATTTTCTCTCTCGCTCTCTCTCTTGCTCTGATTCTCTCATTCCCTGCTTCCCTCTCTCCTGTCTGACCCATATTTCAGGAGCCAGACGTAGAATCCCGTCCTGATGGGGGGTCCGTCTGCCGTAAGCTAGGCATGAATTTTTCATCTTCATGCCCCGTAAATTTCCCCCTCCCTCGCTCCTTGGCCTACTTATTTTTTCAGGCCTTTTTTCTCTGTCTTTCTGTCTTCCCTAGTTTCTTTTCCCCCACTGTTGTTGTTTTATTCCATTATTTAAAGAGAGAAGGGGAAGAGAATGGAGAGAGATGGGGGAGAATCTGTCATGGTCCACTTGAGCTTAGCAACTTGTCAAAGTTTTAGACAACAAAACTGGAAAAAGAGACGTGTGTGTGTGAACGTGAGTGACAGAGTGAGTGTGCCTGTGTGGATGTGTGTTCCTACGTTCATATTTGTTCAGCAGAACACACATGACTACGTATCCACAGTGGTATCACACACACCTACACACACCAGACCTGAGTTCAAGTACTATTCAGAGCTTCTGCTCTTTTCTATAATTTGTAGGTAGGTAGGACTGGAGTCTGATGGGATAGTTCAGAGCTTCTGCTCTTTTCCATGTCAACTCATGGGATGAGAGGAGGATGCAAGGCAGGCAGGGTCAAGAAGGGAAGGCAAACCCTGAAAGTGTGTAGGTAATACTCAAGGAACCATACAACATGTTTAAAAAGGAATATATTTTGTTTTATTTATTTTTTCACACACACACACAGACACACCTCAATGCATACCCTGGAAATTAATCACTATGACCTTTCAACTCTAACCGCTGCCTGCTCTCTAACTGATGATCTGCCTCTGGACACGTGACTTCTGAAGTTTCCTCTGTTTGGGTTAGGAATGAGAGGGAGGGAAAGAGAGAGACAGATGAGAGATTCAATGAAATTCTACTTAGTGTGCCAAGTGAGTTTTTGGAATGAGATTCAGCCATAGAGTTATAGTTTAGAGACTCTCATTCAGGGGGTAGCTTTGTCTTCTGCTCCCGTTCCAGATCCTTCTCCTTCTCTGTTGCATCTGAATAGGAGGGGTAAGAGTACTCTTAAATAAAAATACTAATAAATCTATACTAATAAGTCTCTTCTGTTCTGAGGACTCGGTTGGGTCATAAAGCAAAGGAAACCTGTGTGTGAGAAAACAAAAGAAAGAGATGAGAGGTAGTAGATTTGGGTCACGTTTTGTCGCAATAGTCACTGAGGTAGGAAGTACACAAATACACATTTATCCTCAAACATATCTGTGCCCGTCCCTTTTTTCTGTCTCCCTGCTCCTTAACTTGTATTACACTCTGAACTGCCATCACGTTTCTAAGTGGGTTTCTTTGACTGAGCCTCTGTATGCATTTTATTGGCAGTCCAGGTATAAGTGAGGTAGATTTAACAATTAGTTAACCTTCTAAGGCAGCAACCCCCCTCACACACAAGACACACACACGCACACACAACACGCTTTAAATAATATATCACCTCTGGTCTGGGGCCATTCAGGCAGAAATCATGGTACTTCCCTCTGATACTAACCTGTTCACCTGGCCCTCCTTTAGCCAGGACTATAATTGGCTATCGATCGCTGTGGTAATAACTGTAGTGGCAGGCTGTTGTATTAGTGAAGGAGAGAGAAAGATTTTGGGGGGAATCAGTGCAGGAGAGAAAGGGAGAGAGACATTGTTGTAGGCCTAATAGCGCTAGTAAGTGGAACTAATGGTAACATCAGAGAAATTATTGTAAGTAAGGAGGTTTTGGGGGGTTGTTGTGATAGTTTAGATAAGAGGTTAACCATCAGGGTGGCTGGGAGGTTGTCCACTGGAGGTTAATAGACAGCTATTTTTCTCTGTGTGAAAGTAAGAGAATTGTCACTAAGCTGTGCAGTGCATGGTGCATCCGTGCGCCCATATCAGATTCCTACATCATACAAGCGTTGTATAGGATATTGTTTGTGTGATTTGTCCTTTGATTGACATCCCGTCTCTCTCTCTCCTTGTCTGTAGCTCCTAGAGAGTGTGAAGAGGATGAGTTCCATTGTCAGAACGGCTACTGCATCCGCAGTCTGTGGCACTGTGATGGGGACAATGACTGTGGTGATAACAGTGACGAGCAGTGTGGTGAGTTACACACACACACATGCACACCACACATTCACTCCTACAGTATACACATACATTCAGAAAGTTATAGTCTTTGTCACATCTCAATCCGTTGACTTTAATACCTCAATATCTCTATTTTCCTCTCTCTCTTACTTTCTCCCCTCTCTCTGTCTCTCTCTCTCTCTCTCTCTCTCAGACATGCGAAAGTGTTCCGATAAGGAGTTTCGCTGTACAGATGGGAGCTGCATTGCTGAACACTGGTACTGTGATGGAGATACTGACTGCAAGGACGGATCAGATGAGGAAAACTGCCGTGAGTTGCCCTGTGTGTGTGTGTGTGTGTGTGTGTGTGTGTGTGTGTGTGTGTGTGTGTGTGTGTGTGTGTGTGTGTGTGTGTGTGTGTGTGTGTGTGTGTGTGTGTGTGTGTGTGTTGTCCTGTTTCTCACATGTACAAGTGTGTATTACAATTTCAAAGGGCCTCACCCAGGTGTACACTCTGAGCCTTATCTTCCCTTTGTTGCCAAGGGATGTGTGTGTCGACATTCCCAACTTCACTTAACTATTCCCACCCCTTACCTATTTTGACTGCTCTAGAGTAAAACACACTGAATGTCAGAACCACACACTGTCTTTATAGTTTATGACAGAAAGGTTTTGGGGTGAAAGAGAATGTGTGTTAAATACGTACCCCTCACCCCTATCTCTTTTTCTCCCTTTCTCTCTCCCTCCGTAGCATCTGATGTAATGACGGCCACCTGTAGTGTTGAAGAGTTCCAGTGTGCGTATGGACGCTGTATTCTGGACATTTACCACTGTGACGGAGACGATGATTGCGGAGACTGGTCTGATGAGTCCGACTGCTGTAAGTACAAACACACACGTCTGATTCAGGTGGCTAATCATTTATCTGCAGGCACCAGCACCATAAATGCTACGTCAGAGGCTGCTACATCGCCAGGCAGCAAACACATACTGTACCTCAAATTCCTCTGCTACACACACAGAGAGAACCTGCTGTGGCCAGACGACAGGCTGGAATTCTACCCAGAATGCCAAGCACCCTATTTCTCAACTGGAATGCAAACAAAGGGGTCAATAGGTTAGGGGCAGGGAGGATTGCAGGTGGGTTACAACTTTATCATGATGGACAGAGAGAGTGAAGTTCAGTGTTTGAGAGGTGCCACTGACACCCTGTTGTCTTTTTAAGACCTTGTCAGGTGAAAGCAAAAGTGTGTTATTAATACTTCCAGTCTAGTGTTCATAAAATAAAAGAGATTAGGATAGGATCGGCTGAGGTTTAACAGAATTGAGACAAGTTGGTGATGGCAGGTCCAGCTGTTACCATTGTAGCTATGATTGAGCTTGAGCACTGAGCAGTGACACTGCAGATATCTGTCTCCCCCACTCATTATGGCTCTCTGAGCGACCCCTAACATAGATTCCTGGAATGCCTTGTCCCAATCTCCTTGCTGACAGCTGTCATGCTAGAGTCATGTGTCTATGTTACGTGTGTGTGTGCATGTCTGTGTGTGTTGGAAAACACTTCCCATCTTTTTCTTTCGAACACACATACACGCGAGCTAGCTAGCGTTTCGATTAGCACAGGCTATCACGTTTCTCCTCATCACTCCAGAGAATGTACTCTGTTAGACGACTGCTAAGTCCTTTCTTTCTGTTAATGTATCTCTATCTCAGTCTTTCATGTCTCTCTTTGTACTATGTCTCTCTTTCCCACAGTCTTTCTTTCTCTTTCTTGTTCTCTCTCTCTCTTTCTTTCTCTTTCTCTCAATTCAATTTCAATTTAAGGGCTTTATTGGAATGGGAAACATATATGTTAACATTGCCAAAGCAAGTGAAGTAGATAATAAACAAAAGTGAAATAAACAAAAATTAACAGTAAACATTACACTCACAGAAATTCCAAAAGAATAGACATTTTAAATGTCATATTATGTCTATATACAGTGTTGTAACGACGTGCAAATAGTTAAAGTAGAAAAGGGAGAAAAAATAAACATAAATATGGGTTGTATTTACAATGGTGTTTGTTCTTCACTGGTTGCCCTTTTCTTGTGGCAACAGTTCACAAATATTGCTGCTGTGATGGCACACTGTGGTATTTCACCCAGTAGATATGGGAGTTTATCAAAATTGGGTTTGTTTTAACATTTTTTGTGGATCTGTGTAATCTGTGGGACATATGTGTCTCTAATATGGTCATACATTTGGCAGGAGGTTAGGAAGTGCAGCTCAGTTTCCACCTCATTTTGTGCACATAGCCTGTCTTCTCTTGAGAGCCAGGTCTGCCTACGGCGGCCTTTCTCAATAGCAACGCTATGCTCACTGAGTCTGTACATAGTCAAAGCTTTCCTTAAGTTTGGGTCAGTCACAGTGGTCAGGTATTCTGCCGCTATACTCTCTTTTTAGAGCCAAATAGCATTGTAGTTTGCTCTGTTCTTTTATTAATTCTTTCCAATGTGTCAAGTAATTATCTTTTTGTTTTCTCATGATTTGGTTGGGTTTAATTGTGTTGCTGTCCTGGGGCTATGTGGGGTCTTTTTGTGTTTGTGAACAGAGCCCCAGGACCAGCTTGCTTAGGGGTCTCTTCTCCAGGTTAATTTCTCTGTAGGTGATGGCTTTGTTATGGAAAGTTTGGGAATCGCTCTCACTCACTCACTCACTCACTCACTCACTCACTCACTCACTCACTCACTCACTCACTCACTCACTCACTCACTCACTCACTCACTCACTCACTCACTCACTCACTCACTCACTCACTCTCATTCTCTCTGTCATGGCAGCCCACACAAGTGTATAGGGCTCTGTTAGCATGCATCAGACTAGGGAGTAGGATGAGTGTGTTAAGAATGGAGAGACGTCTGGGCACACGAGCAGATCAAATGATTCTCTGTGTGTTTAGTGGTGTGTGTGTGTGTGTATGGATATATCTGTATATTTGGTGTGTGTCTGTATTCTGAGAGTTGGGCGCACACAAGCAGATGAAACGTTCTCTGTGTTTGTGGCCGTCAATGTGGATGACAGGGTACCAGCTGATAAGTGGGTTTGAACATGAGAACACTGTCCATTTAATGTTTCTTTCTATCTATCTATCTATCTATCTATCTATCTATCTATCTATCTATCTATCTATCTATCTATCTATCTATTTTTCTTTTCTTTTTTCTTATCTTATCTATGTATTTCTCTCTCTCACCACCTGGTGTTTTGATCATCCCCTCATCACACACACAGCACTGCTTTATTCTTCTTTTTTCTCTCCCACTTTTCTGTTGGCCATGTTCCCTTCTCTTGTTTAACTGATAACACTGCACATGAATAAAAGTCTGTGTGCTCGTTTGGTCTTGGATAGATATGTTTTATTGTTTTGCAAACATGCATGTCCTGCCCCAAATGTTTATTTATTTTCTGTCCCTGTAAAATCATCCTTGTATTACCAGGGTCCTTCAGATAAATTGTTTTATACTGTCAGGGATGATTGAAGTTCCAAAAGCATTTGCATTTTATCTCACGGTAGTGGTTATGTGTGTCCTGCAGCCTCCCACCAGCCTTGTCGTTCTGTGGAGTTCATGTGCAGCAGTGGGATGTGCATCAACGCTGGCTGGAGGTGTGACGGGGAGTTTGACTGTGATGACCAATCAGATGAGAAGAACTGCAGTGAGTATCTGCTTGTGTGTGTGTGTGTGTGTGTGTGTGTGTGTGTGTGTGTGTGTGTGTGTGTGTGTGTGTGTGTGTGTGTGTGTGTGTGTGTGTGTGTCTAACCAACCTGTCCTCTCCCTCCAGCCACCTCCATGTGTACTGCGGATCAGTTCCGCTGTGCATCGGGACGCTGTGTCAGGTTGTCATGGAGATGTGATGGCGAGGATGACTGCTCTGATGGCAGCGATGAAGATGACTGTGAGAAGACTGGTACGTGTGTGGGTGGGTGCACGTGTGCAGATCAGCATCAATCTAAACTAGACAGTACAGAGGAAATAAAAGGATGAAAAGAAAGAGAGCTCCAGGGACTTAGTTCTTATAGGCGGGCTAAAGAAACAATGAGCTAAATCTCACATTAAAGAACGGTTACCATTACCCCACAGGCCTTTTGTGTCTATCCTTCAAAAGTCAGAGGCTACGTCCCAAATGGTACCATATTCCCTATATAGTGCACTACTTTTAACCAGGACCCAAGGGGTGCCATTTGAGACGCAAACAAGGAGTTTTCAGATGTTGTCCATTGTTCGTCACAGCTTTTTTCAGCCCATTGTAACATTCTCCATCTATCTTCCCACCAGACACCCCTCCGTGTGCTCCAGACCAATTCCTGTGTGGTAACGGCCGATGTATTGGCCAGAGGAAGGTCTGTAATGAGGTCAGCGACTGTGGAGATGGGACGGACGAACACCCTCACCAGGACTGCCGTGAGTTATGTCTGACTGTATAAGGGGAAGGGTGTGTGGGTGTGTGGGTGGATGTGCCGTGTGTGTGTGTTAGAGGGCCTATGTGGAAACTTTTGTAAGAATCCACATCATAACATCTCTCTAACAAGTGTGTGTGTTTGAGTGTAGGCCCACGGTCCAGCGAGGGCAACTGTAACCTGAATAACGGAGGCTGTTCTCAGAAGTGTCAGATGGCTAGAGGTCTGGTCCAGTGTACCTGTCATACTGGCTACAGACTGATGGAGGATGGCAGGGCCTGCCAGGGTGAGTGTGTGTGTGCGTGCGTGCATGCGATGAGAGTCAGAAAAAATGTCATGTATGAGTTCTGCTGATTATATAATGAGTTGATTGAAAATGTATATATTTTAGGTGTTTACTCTTGCAGTATCATCACATTCTTACCCCCCACCCCCCCCCCACACACACACACACACACACACACACACACACACACACACACACACACACACACACACACACACACACACACCTGTCTATATGGCCCATTTCCAGATGTGGATGAGTGTGCAGAGGAGGGTTACTGCAGCCAGGGCTGTACCAACACAGAGGGGGGGTTTCAGTGCTGGTGTGTGCAGGGCTACGAGCTGAGGCCTGACAAGCGCAGCTGCAAGGCTCTGGGTGAGTCTACTCACAATCTTTCAATTTAAGACCTTTGGCTTCAACATGTGGAGGGATTGCGAGCACCTGGGGAAGTTGTTTACCTGAGATGCATCAGAGTTTTGTGTCTTAAACATGTTTTGCCTGCATGGAATTAAAACAATTTCCCTTACTCTGCCCTGGGTTGTGGGTGACCCATATGCATCATAGTTGTGTTTAAAACATGCAAGCATGTTTCATCGGGATTTAATTGTAACCGTATCCCTTGCTTAGCTTGGAACAGTTGGACTGTGGCTGAGGTTAGCTGATGGTTTAAGGTCAGAAAAGCGAGTGCTTGGGTGCATCCCAAATGGCACCTTATATCCTATAGGTCACTACTGTACTACAGTAGTTCACTATAAAGCAATAGGGTGCCTTTTGAAACGAAGGCCTGGTTTTGGCGTTCTGGAGCTAGGGTCCACTACATTGCCAATACAGCACCCCACAAATCTGGTGTGTATCACTGATGAACCCCGGTCAAGCATCTCTGTTTGGGTTCCAGTGGCCAGTGGGTATACTTGACTGACTGACTAATATTAATGTTGGGTCTTCCTCTCTCTCTTGCACTCCACACCCTCTTCTCTCTCTCCCTCTTTCTCTCACTCTCTTAACCCATCATTTTGTTTCTCACTACCCTCCCTCTTTCCTTTCCCTCCCTGCTCTCTATACCCTCCTCTCTTTATCTTACTCTGTACCTCCACATTAGGTCCTGAGCCAGTGCTGCTGTTCGCTAATCGTATAGACATCCGCCAGGTGTTGCCCCACCGTTCAGAGTACACTCTGCTGCTGAACAACCTGGAAAATGCCATCGCTCTGGACTTCCACCACAACCAGGAGCTGGTCTTCTGGTCCGACGTCACACTTGACCGCATCATGAAGGCCAACCTGAACGGGAGCAACGTGGAGGAAGTGGTTTCCACTGGCTTAGAGAGTCCAGGTATGAACATGACCATTTATGGTCAAAACACACACTATAGAATTCATAGCACGTGGTTCCCACCAGCATGGATACGATCACAGGTGGTCATGCTACATTCTGTACACACACAATTATGTAGAGGAAAGCCCAGTTATAACTACAACCACACATGGTTTTACTACGGTCAGAACATGTATCAACAGCACAGCAACAGTCTGGTTTAGGACAAATGACGAGTAAACACAATCTGGCCATGCTGAAGAAGACAAATGGATGGCATTTTCTAATATAAAAACGTCAAATAGAGGGGGGCTTATATTTGTTCTAACCTGTACAAGTGTGTGGTGTGAAATGGAAATGTGTTTTTTTGCATATCCCACTCCTCCTGAGACACCCTCAGAGAGTGGGTTCACGGCCAGGGATCAGCTATTATTGACGATCAGCAGATGTTTCACTTAGTCAGCTCAGGAATTTGAACTTGAATCAGTCTTTCAGTTACTGGCCCAACGCTCTAACCGTTAGGCTGTCTGCCGCCATCTAATCCCAAATGTGATTTTGGCTTCTACACTTTTACCCAATGTTTGCTCCAAACCATAACCCCTAGAGAATAACTAGATTGCTCAACAGCCCTGATTCTTTTGCCACATTTTAATATTACCATCTGTTGACTACCTGGGTTGTGTTTATTAGGGCATGCAACATAACATGTTTTAAACCTTTGCAATGGAAAAACAAAGTCAAGACAGTCCCTCCCTGTTTCAGTCTGTTTTCTTCTGATTGGTCCCTAATGAACATGACCCTGCACTCTCCCACTAGGTGGTCTGGCTATAGACTGGATCCATGACAAGCTATACTGGACTGACTCAGGGACGTCCCGTATTGAGGTGGCCAATCTGGATGGAACCCACCGCAAGGTCCTCCTATGGCAGAGCATGGAGAAACCCAGAGCCATCGCACTGCACCCTATAGAGGGGTAAGGAGGATCTCTCTCTTTCTCCTCTCTATCCCTACCTGCTAACCAGCACGCATTTTGTGTACCATAAACGCAATTTCAAGTCAAAGTACGCTGGTACAACAAATACCCCTAAAATACACCAAAATAGACTTCTAGTGGGCACATTGTGGTTTTTGACTCAACCTTCTGAAGTTGGGGCAGAACCAACCATAGGACTCGGACTGTAGCTCTCCACTCCTGCCTTCCCCGCCCCCCGTAGTTGTAGTACTATTTTCCTCCTTGCAGCTGGATGGCAGCTCTCCACTTCGTCTGTTGATACCACTGATGTGTGAGGAAAAAGGGTAGGGAAAATGGAGAACAGACTGTTTTCCAAATATATTTTCCAAAATGTTATGTATTAGTCAAGCACATAACCAATATTATTCCTTAGACAGCTTCTTAGCTAAGGCGTCATTACAAAACGTAGTTAGCTACAAATTAAGATGAAGACGGTTTACATTTCCACGAGTGTTTCCACATTAAGACACCTATGAATTAGAATGATCATTACCCCTAAATTTAACCTAGAAAAATGTTTGTGTCATTGCGACCACCTCAATCTAATTTAGCATCACACACTAGAGTACTGTGTTGGCTACATTGTTTGAAATCATTTAAGACTAGGTTTCAGGAAATGGCAGTTACAGGTAAAAAAAAAAAGAAACAAAATGCTCCAATTTTCTTCTCCAACTTCACAAATTCCAGACCTCTCTCCTACTCAACCTTAGGCCTACATCAGCACCACCTAGTTAGAAATGCAAAGTGGCAATATGTAACTTTTTGGGTGACCGAAACAAATTCACATTGAGCTGTGTGTTATAGATCTATCAATTTACTTGATAGCAAGTCTAAGAAGCGGTAGATCTGTTCTATGGGTGCTATTTCTATGCTTCCCGTTCTTAAGTTTTGTTTTTGCGTGATTATGGAAAATATATTTCACAGAGGTTTAGATGGTACAATGATTCTCTACACTATACTAGCTAATTTTGTCACATAAACTGAAATTAGGCGAACAATTAGAGTTTTAGCAACCAGGATATTTCTGAGTAGTGCAACTTAGAATGTATTTCTAGATTGCTACTGAAGAGCAGCCAATTACCAAGTACCCATAGCAGTCTATAGCATAACATTCCTACTGAGGCAGTCTTCTGCCAACATCGTTATTAGGCTAAAAAAGGTACATGGGGTCCGGGGCTAGGGGTGCGGCGCTAAAGTGAAACTGATAAAAATTCTTCAAGGTTGGCAGGTCTGAATTTGTTTCCTTGCTTATGAAACGCTCTGCTTGCTGCAGTAGCAGTCTTGAGTTTTCATGTTGATGGAAAATAAACCAGGGACTTTGTATCTGGAGCAACTATTTAACAGAAGGTGGAGCAGATTTTACTTTTATCTCAGCCTTAAAGTACCACAAGTGGAAATTCACTTTATTTTCAACAGAAAGCGCTTACCCATGACGTTTCACAACGATTGAAGTCAATAAGTCACTGTTTTAGTCAAAGTATGATATTGTGGAGGATGTCGTGTGTTTCCCTGATTATATGATGTGCTAATACACCTGCAAACTGCTTCCTCTTCGAGTCGAACTGAGCCAAACAGCTTTTCGCTGTAGCCTGCACTTGAGCCATGGAGCAAATGAAAATCGGTGGTGCAAAGTTTTTGTACAACAACTTTTTTTAAACGAAAATTAACAATCCACTGATTTTGTCAATTTTTCTAAAATGTCTTTGCTAGTCTGTATATATACAGTACCAGTCAAAAGGTTGGACACCTACTCATTACAGGGTTTTTCTTTATTTTTTGTATTTTCTACATTGTAGAATAATAGTGAAGACATCAAAACTATGAAATAACACATATGGAATCATGTAGTAACCAAAAAAGTGTTAACCTCTTACATCTAGACGTTCCGCTAGCGGAACACCTGCTCCAATATCCAATGATAGGCGTGGCGCGAATTACAAATTCCTCAAAAATACAAAAACTTCAATTTTTCAAACATATGACTATTTCACAGCATTTTAAAGACAAGACTCTCCTTTATCTAACCACACTGTCTGATTTCAAAAAGGCTTTACAGCGAAAGCAAAACATTAGATTATGTCAGCAGAGTACCAAGCCAGAAATAATCAGACACCCATTTTTCAAGCTAGCATATAATGTCACAAAAAACAAAACCACAGCTAAATGCAGCACTATCCTTTGATGATCTTCATCAGATGACAACCCTAGGACATTATGTTATACAATGCATGCATGTTTTGTTCAATCAAGTTCATATTTATATCAAAAACCAGCTTTTTACATTAGCATGTGACGTTCAGAACTAGCATACCCCCCGCAAACATCCGGTGAATTTACTAAATTACTCACGATAAACGTTCACAAAAAACATAACAATTATTTTAAGAATTATAGATACAGAACTCCTCTATGCACTCGATATGTCCGATTTTAAAATAGCTTTTCGGTGAAAGCACATTTTGCAATATTCTCAGTAGATAGCCCAGCCATCACGGCTAGCCATTTAGACACTGACCAAGTTTAGCCCTGATCAAACTCCGATTTACTATTACAAAAGTTTCATTACCTTTGTTGTCTTCGTCAGAATGCACTCCCAGGACTGCTACTTCAATAACAAATGTTGGTTTGGTCCAAAACAATCCATCGTTATATCCGAATAGCGGCGTTTTGTTCGTGCGTCCCAGACACTATCTGAAATGGTAAATCAGGGTCGTGCGCATGGCGCAATTCGTGACAAAAAAAATCTAAATATTCCATTACCGTACTTCGAAGCATGTCAACCGCTGTTTAAAATCATTTTTTATGCCATTTTTCTCGTAAAAAAGCAATAATATTCCGACCGGGAATGTCCATTTAGCTAAACAGAGGAAAGTAAACAAAGCTTTCGGTCGACGCGGGCACGAGCCTGAGTCTCACAGTACTGTAACCAGCCACTACCCAAACGCGGTACTTTTTTTCAGCCAGAGCCTGCAAAGCCACGATTCAGCTTTTTACCGCCTTCTGAGACCCTATGGCAGCTGTAGGAAGTGTCACGGGACAGCTAAGATCCTCACTCTTCAATAAACAGAGACAAGAAGAACGACACCTTGTCAGACAGGCCACTTCCTGCATGAAACCTTCTCAGTTTTTTGCCTGCCAAATGAGTTCTGTTATACTCACAGACACCATTCAAACAGTTTTAGAAACTTTAGGGTGTTTTCTATCCATATGTAATAAGTATATGCATATTCTAGTTACTGGGTAGGAGTGGTAACCAGATTAAATCGGGTACGTTTTTTATCCGGCGTTGTAAATACTGCCCCCTAGCCCTAACAGGTTAATCAAGGTGTGGATGGAAGACCACCAGATCAAGACCCTGTCATGGCCAGCCCAATCTCCAGACCTGAACCCCATTGAACACCTCTGGAATGTGATCAAGATGAAGATGGATGGTCACAAGCCATCAAACAAAACTGAGCTGCTTGAATTTTTGCGCCAGGAGTGGCATAAAGTCACCCAACATCAATGTGAAAGACTGGTGGAGAGCATGCCAAGACGCATGAAAGCTGTGATTGAAAATCACGGTTATTCCATTTGATATTGATTTTTTTACTCTTCCTAAGTTAAAACATTTGTATTATTTTCTTTGCATTATTCGAGGTCTGACAAGACTGCATCTTTTTTGTTATTTAGACCAGTTGTCATTTTCTGCAAATAAATGCCCAAATATTTTCACTTTGGGAGAAAGGTTGTCATTAGTTCATTTTACCCAAACACATACCTATAAATAGTAAAAACCAGAGAAACTGATCATTTTGCAGTGGTCTCTTAATTTTTTCCATAGCTGTATATGACCATTTTATAAATGGTATAATTGCGTGATATTATTGCGTTTTGCAACCCTGCTCCCACCGTCGACCCAAGATGAATTGTTTTGACCACTAAAGTCTAGCTTCACTACACGCTGCACTGCTTTGATTGGTGCAGCTAAGCCACAAGTTTCTGTCCTATAATGAACAGGCACCCGCGAAGGAAAATTCAAGGAACTTATCTATTTTGTTGTGCGGTTGTTACATTTGTATTGGTGTTTCGTGTCCGATACAACGTGCATCATGAGCAAAGTCATTATAGCCTATCATTTAAATTCCCATGTGAGAACCATGAGCACAGGCTGACTTGGCTTTGCTGTACCGCAGCCAAAGCCTGCATACCAAAGTTTACAGTGTGTCTATTACAATGTAGAAAAACGCTTGTCTCTTGTGGAAGATGCCAAAACTTGAGATAACAATAGATAGCGAGGTCAAAGATACTGGTTTCCATTTGTGGTGAGTTTGCTCTCAATGCTTATGACAAATCCAGCTCCAGAACTAGCCTAGCCATCTGACTAATCTTTTGAATACGGTGTAGTAAAAACAAAAATAAGGCTAGCAAAATAGCTAGCTTCACTGACAGCTGTCAGTTCCCTATTTATTGATGTTTCTCCACTCCACATGGAAATCACCACTACGTTTTTCCCCACCCCAATTTGGGAATATATATTTATAAGTAGCCTGTGTCATTTTCAGAGGTGGAACCTAAACAAGCAATTATGTCAAAATAAGGCCGCAGGGATCTCTGGTAATTGCATACAGTGGGGGAAAAAAGTATTTGATCCCCTGCTGATTTTGTACGTTTGCCCACTGACAAAGAAATGATCAGTCTATAATTTTAATGGTAGGTTTATTTGAACAGTGAGAGACAGAATAACAACAAAAAAATCCAGAAAAGCGCATGTCAAAAATGATTTGCATTTTAATGAGGGAGATAAGTATTTGACCCCTCTGCAAAACATGACTTAGTACTTGGTGGCAAAACCCTTGTTGGCAATCAGAGGTCAGACGTTTCTTGTAGTTGGCCACCAGGTTTGCACACATCTCAGGAGGGATTTTGTCCCACTCTTTGCAGATCTTCTCCAAGTCATTAAGGTTTCGAGGCTGACGTTTGGCATCTCGAACCTTCAGCTCCCTCCACAGATTTTCTATGGGATTTAGGTCTGAGACTGCCTAGGCCACTCCAGGACCTTAATGTGCTTCTTCTTGAGCCACTCCTTTGTTGCCTTGGCTGTGTGTTTTGGGTCATTGTCATGCTGGAATACCCATCCACAACCCATTTTCAATGCCCTGGCTGAGGGAAGGAGGTTCTCACCCAAGATTTGACGGTACATGGCCCCGTCCATCATCCCTTTGATGCGGTGAAGTTGTCCTGTCCCCTTAGCAGAAAAACACCCCCAAAGCATAATGTTTCCACCTCCATGTTTGACGGTGGGGATGGTGTTCTTGGGGTCATAGGCAGCATTCCTCCTCTTCCAAACACGGCGAGTGGAGTTGATGCCAAAGAGCTCCATTTTGGTCTCATCTGACCACAACACTTTCACCCAGTTGTCCTCTGAATCATTCAGATGTTCATTGGCAAACTTCAGACGTGCATGTTTATGTGCTTTCTTGAGCGCTGCAGGATTTCAGTCCTTCACGGCGTAGTGTGTTACCAATTGTTTTCTTGGTGACTATGGTCCCAGCTGCCTTGAGATCATTGACAAGATCCTCCCGTGTAGTTCTGGGCTGATTCCTCACCGTTCTCATGATCATTGCAACTCCACGAGGTGAGATCTTGCATGGAGCCCCAGGCCGAGGGATATTGACAGTTCTTTTGTGTTTCTTCCATTTGCGAATAATCGCACCAACTGTTGTCACCTTCTCAGCAAGCTGCTTGGCGATGGTCTTGTAGCCCATTCCAGCCTTGTGTAGGTCTACAATCTTGTCCCTGACATCCTTGGAGAGCTCTTTGGTCTTGGCCATGGTGGAGAGTTTGGAATCTGATTGATTGATTGCTTCTGTAGACAGGTGTCTTTTATACAGGTAACAAACTGGGATTAGGAGCACTCCCTTTAAGAGTGTGCTCCTAATCTCAGCTCGTTACCTGTATAAAAGACACCTGGGAGCCAGAAATCTTTTTGATTGAGAGGGGGTCAAATACTTATTTCCCTCATTAAAATGCAAATCAATTTATAACATTTTTGATATGCGTTTTTCTGGATTTTTTGTTGTTGTTATTCTGTCTCTCACTGTTCAAATAGACTGATCATTTCTTTGTCAGTGGGCAAATGTACAAAATCAGCAGGGGATCAAATACGTTTTCCCCTCATTGTATGGTAATTGAGAGGATGATTGGTAAATTGGATATGAATGCTGACATCAAACAGCTGACATCAGTGGCATCTGATAACACAACTATGAATCACCTAGGTTCAAATAGTATTTATTTTCTTTTAAATACTTTGAATGTCATTTGATGAGCCTACATGGAGTGCCAGATGGGCGGGGTTTGCACTTATGGGACTACTGCATTGGTTCCATTGCGCCAGGAAAACGTGATATAGGCAGCAAAATTATTTGAAAGAAAGTAAGTCCTATTTGATCCCAGGTCTGAATGGTGCTTGTTCTATGATATGTGACCTATCTTTTTGTTGGACAATGACAACCTAACCCTAAGTTTCCATGACTTTTTCCACCCCCCACAGCAAGATCTACTGGACGGACTGGGGTAACACTCCTCGTATCGAGTATGCCAACATGGACGGCTCCAACCGCTGCATCATCGCCGACACACACTTGTTCTGGCCCAACGGGCTGACCATCGACTACGCCGGGCACCGCATGTACTGGGTGGACGCCAAGCATCACGTCATCGAAAGAGCTGACCTGGATGGACGGAACCGTAAGGCCGTCATCAGCCAAGGTAAGGACACCAGGGAACCAAACACAGACACACACACACACACAGACCATGTTTGAAATTGTTATTGCCAAATTAATGTTTGGCCAGAAAATAAGATAGCTAAGTGAGACAACAACACTTCACAATTGTATCAAGTACATTTTCCCTCAACAAAGTATTTATCAGCAAAGTCAGTGCTAGTAGGAAAAGATAAATGCCTTTTTTGTTTAATTTCTTTGCAGGGTTGGGGGGGGGGGCTGTCGGGTAGGCTTGTAAAGAGGTAGGGTTTAGACATTTTCAGAAGATGGGTAAGGACTCCGCTAGTGATGCACCGATATGACATTTTTGGCCGATATGATATCTGATATTTTCCTTGCCAAAAAAAATCGATACCGATAACAAACATTTTTGCGGCCTTTTAAAGGTTACACACACACCACACTGACCAAAAACGTATTTTGTTGGCATTTATGTATGTCCCCATTACCAGTAAAATATAATCAAAACCTATTTCTTTCACTTACTTGCTGTGCTGTTTCGTTGTTCATTTGTTCAGTCGTTTCATTCTCAACCAAGATTTCATCATACATGTCAAGCAGTGCAGTTTCAGCTCTGTCTGTCCATGGCCTCTCTTCCTCGGTGCGCACTGTCACTTTGTCCATTTCCATCTTGTCCAGCTGAGTGTGTAACATTTCACGTAAACCCTGTTTCTTGTCTGCATCGAAGTAGCGGTCCTTGTACAAAGCATTGAGCATGGTGGCGACACAGTAAAGAGAGAATGCCACCGAATCACGAGTTCACAGCCTGTGTTGGCAGTTTTGTTGTGCAAGCGTTTCAATGCCATGACAGAGGGTATCACATCTGCTGCAGGCACCGTTGATGAGCTTATTTCTCTAGTCAGTTGTTCGAATGGAGTAAGCTAGTGTGTTCATGTTTCCAAGTTTCAAACATGTTCTCAAATGCCATTGAAATGGCAGTAGCGGTATGACAACCAGCAAATTCATGAGCATGCAATACGACTTTCCTCAGTAGGAAATCCTAGACGAACCACTGACTTATCATGCTCATGGGGCTGATATCGCTGGTCCAAATGTCAGTCGTGAAGCTAATAGCAGTGATGCTATTACTGTGTAACTCCAGTAGGGCAACATCTGAAAAATAGCGCACTTGTGTAGTGTGTACCAGTGCTCGACCAGTCAGCGAAAGACAGAGAATGGTTGATTGTCAAGAGCAATGAATTCCAATATCTTGGCGTTAATGGATTTTGCCTTTGAGTTGTCTTGCTGAAATGTTCCTACTCTTTCAAATGACTGCTCGACTGTTCGATCCACACAGTAGACATTGTGGGCTTGGTTAGGAATGCTGTGTTGTACGTGTAGTGTAAAATATTACATGGCATCATTATGTCATGTACCTACGTTATATAGGTATGCACGTCAGCTTTGACATCGGTTTTTCACGTCGGCGTTAAAGCTAGACATCGGGCCGATACCGATGCTGGAATTCTTAGCTAATATCGTCCGATTCTGATATGTTCCTCCTTTAACCTGTTAGGGCTAGGGGGCAGTATTTACACGGCCGGATAAAAAACGTACCCGATTTAATCTGGTTATTACTACTGCCCAGAAACTAAAATATGCATATAATTATTGGCTTTGGATAGAAAACACCCTAAAGTTTCTAAAACTGTTTGAATGGTGTCTGTGAGTATAACAGAACTCATATGGCAGGCAAAAACCTGAGAAGATTCTGTACAGGAAGTACCCTCTCTGACCATTCCTTGGGCTTCTTGGCTCTGTTTATTGAACATTTAGGATCTTTGCTGTAACGTGACACATCCTTACGGCTCCCATAGGCTCTCAGAACCCGGGAAAAAGCTGAATGATGTAATTCCAGCCGCTGGCTGAAAAACTTTAGCGCCTTTGGTTAAGTGGTCTATCAGAGGACAATGAGCTGAGGCGCGTGCACGGGGCGACACCATGTTTTTAGTTTCTCTCTCTTTGTACTAAAACACAGATTCCCGGTCGGAATATTATTGCTTTTTTACGAGAAAAATTGCATAAAAATTGATTTTAACCTGTTAGGGCTAGGGGGCAGTATTGACACGGCTGGATAAAAAACATACCCGATTTAATCTGGTTACCACTCCTACCCAGTAACTAGAATATGCATATACTTATTACATATGGATAGAAAACACCCTAAATTTTCTAAAACTGTTTGAATGGTGTCTGTGAGTATAACAGAACTCAAATGGCAGGTCAAAACCTGAGAGATTCCTTTACAGGAAGTGGCCTGTCTGACCATTTCTTGAACTTCTTTTCCATCTCTATCATTTACTAAGGATCTCTGCTCTAACGTGACACTTCCCACGTCGTCCATAGGCGCTCAGAGCCCGGGAAAAAACAGAATGTCGTCATTCCAGCCCCAGGCTGAAACACATTATCGCCTTTCTCAAGTGGCCGATCAAGGGACACTGGCTTATGCGCGTGACCCCGACCGCCCCCGCCTTTGGGATTTTTTCCTCTGTTTGCCGAAAAGGAGATTCCCTGTCGGAATATTATTGCTTTTCTACGAGAAAAATGTCGTAAAAATTGATTTTAAACAGCGGTTGACATGCTTCGAAGTACGGTAATGGAATACTTAGAATTTTATTGTCACGAATTGCGCCGTGCGCGCGACACTTCTTTACTATTTCGGATAGTGTCTGGAACGCACGAACAAAACGCCGCTATTCGGATATAACGATGGATTATTTTGGACCAAACCAACATTTGTTATTGAAGTAGCAGTCCTGGGTGTGCATTCTGACGAAGAACAGCAAAAGGTAATCAACATTTTTCTTATAGTAAATCTGACTTATGGTGAGGGCTAAACTTGGCGGGTGTCTAAATAGCGAGCCCGTGATGCCTGGGCTATGTACTTAGAATATTGCAAAATGTGCTTTCACCAAAAAGCTATTTTAAAATCGGACATATCGAGTGCATAGAGGAGGTCTGTATCTATAATTCTTAAAATAATTGTTATGCTTTTTGTGAACGTTTATCGTGAGTAATTTAGTAAAATGTTAGCGAATTCCCCGGAAGTTTGCTAGTTCCCCGGGGGGTATGCTAGTTCTGAACGTCACATGGTAATGTAAAAAGCAGGTTTTTGGTATAAATATGAACTTGATTGAACAAAACATGCATGTATTGTATAACATAATGTCCTAGGGTTGTCATCTGATGAAGATCATCAAAGGTGAGTGCTGCATTTAGCTGTCTTCTGGGTTTTGGTGACATTATATGCTGGCTTGAAAAATGGGTGTCTGATTATTTCTGGCTTGGTACTCTGCTGACATAATCTAATGTTTTGCTTTCGTTGTAAAGCCTTTTTGAAATCGGACAGTGTGGTTAGATTAACGAGAGTCTTGTCTTTAAATGGCTGTAAAATAGTCATATGTTTGAGAAATTGAAGTAATAGGATTTTTAAGGTTTTGAAAATCGCGCCACAGGATAGCAGTGGCTGTTACGTAGGTGGGACGAATTCGTCCCGCCTAGCCTAGAGAGGTTAAACAGCGGATGACATGCTTCGAAGTACAGTAATGGAATATTTAGATTTTTTTAGTCACGAAATGCGTCGGGCGCGTAACCCTTATTTACCCTTTCGGATAGTGTCTTGAACGCACGAACAAAACGCCGCTATTTGGATATAACTATGGATTATTTGGGACCAAACCTACATTTGTTATTGAAGTAGAAGTCCTGGGAGTGCATTCTGATGAAGAACAGCAAAGGTAATAACATTTTTCTTATAGTAAATCTGACTTTGGTGAGGGCTAAACTTGGTGGGTGTGTAAATAGCTAGCCCTGTGATGCCGGGCTATCTACTTAGAATATTGCAAAATATGCTTTCACCGAAAAGCTATTTTAAAATCGGACATAGCGAGTGCATAGAGGAGTTCTGTATCTATAATTCTTAAAATAATTGTTATGTTTTTTGTGAACGTTTATCGTGAGTAATTTAGTAAATTCACCAGAAGTTTGCGGTGGGTATGCTAGTTCTGAACGTCACATGCTAATGTAAAAAGCTGGTTTTTGATATAAATATGAACTTGATTGAACAAAACATCCATGTATTGTATAACATAATGTCCTAGGTGTGTCATCTGATGAAGATCATCAAAGGTTAGTGCTGCATTTAGCTGTGGTTTGGGTTTATGTGACACTATATGCTAGCTTGAAAAATGGGTGTCTGATTATTTCTGGCTGGGTACTCTGCTGACATAATCTAATGTTTTGCTTTCGTTGTAAAGCCTTTTTGAAATCGGACAGTGTGGTTAGATTAACGAGAGTCTTGTCTTTAAAATGGTGTAAAATAGTCATATGTTTGAGAAATTGAAGTAATAGCATTTCTAAGGTATTTGAATAACGCGCCACAGGATTCCACTGGCTGTTATGTAGGTGGGACGATTTCGTCCCACCGACCCCAGAGAGGTTAAAAGTTGAGAGCTTACGCCGCAGTACTTACAGGTACCCAGCATCACGGCTTCATTGCTCCAGACCACCGCAGGGGGGAGTTAGAGCACTCATTATGTATTTGTGTGCCAAGGTTTTTGTATGACCAATCATATCGAGTGGTTCCAATGGCAAATTTGACGTTATGGCACCCGTCGCTAGTGACTTTCTTCAGCAAAGATGTCTGACAAAAACATTACGGTGGAAGCAAATGTAAGTAATTATAACATCATAACGAGTCAAGCAGAAATGTACAATTGAGAGGAATATGTTACGTAATGTAGAGACAAACGATTGTGCATATTTTTTGTGATTAATTACATTTTACGAAAATCGCTATTTAGCAAGTCTTTTTTTTCAGTCATATCCAATACCAAGTGTATCAAACTCCATTCTTTGAATGATGCTGTGTCTGCATGTATGTATTACAATTATACACTTCAACAGTGTTTACCACTCCTGCTCCTGGGACATCAATGATTACACATTGTAACTATGCAATAGACTAGAAACATGATTTAACCTGTTTAGGATAGGGGGCAGTATTTTCAAGGCCGGATAAAAAATGTACCCGATTTAATCTGGTAATTACTCCTGCTCAGAAACTAGAATATGCATATAATTATTTGATTTGGATAGAAAACACCCTAAAGTTTCTAAAACTATTTGAATGGTTTCTGTGAGTATAACAGAACTCATATAGCAGGCCAAAACCTGAGAAGAGTCCATACAGGAAGTGCCCTGTCTGACCATTTCTTGTCCTTCTATAGCCTCTTTATCGAAAATAGAGGATCTCTGCTGTAACGTGACATTTTCTAAGGCTCCCATAGGCTCTCAGAAGGCGCCAGAACGGGGAATGATGACTCTGCAGTCCCTGGGCGAAAAACAGTAGGGGTTTTGGAAAGTGGTCGTTCTGAGAACAATGACACGGGTTCGCGCGTGCATGTGAAGACTCCATTTTCTATTTTCAGTGTTTGAACGAAAACAAGGTCTCCCGGTCGGAATATTATCGCTATTTTACGAGAAAAATCGCATAAAAATTGATTTTAAACAGCGTTTGACATGCTTCGAAGTACGGTAATGGAATATTTTGACATTTTTTGTCACGATATGCGCCGGCGCGTCACCCTTCGGATAGTGTCTTGAACGCAAGAACAAAACGCAGCTATTTGGATATAACTATGGATTATTTGGAACCAAAACAACATTGGGTGTTGAAGTAGAAGTCCTGGGAGTGCATTCTGACGAAGAACAGCAAAGGTAATCCAATTTTTCTTATAGTAAATCTGAGTTTGGTGAGTGCCAAACTTGGTGGGTGTCAAAATAGCTAGCCATGATGGCCGGGCTATCTACTCAGAATATTGCAAAATGTGCTTTCACCGAAAAGCTATTTTAAAAATCGGACACCGCGATTGCATAATGGAGTTCTTTATCTATAATTCTTAAAATAATTGTTATGTTTTTTGTGAATGTTTATCGTGAGTAATTTAGTCAATTCAGCGGAAGTTTTCGGTGGGTATGCTAGTTCTGAACGTCACATGCTAATGTAAAAAGCTGGTTTTTGATATAAATATGAACTTGATTGAACAAAACATTCATGTATTGTATAACATAATGTCCTAGGAGATTCATCTGATGAAGATCATCAAAGGTTAGTGCTGCATTTAGCTGTGGTTTTGGTTTTTGTGACATTATATGCTAGCTTGAAAAATGGGTGTGTGATTATTTCTGGCTGGGTACTCTCCTGACATAATCTAATGTTTTGCTTTCGTTGTAAAGCCTTTTTGAAATCGGACAATGTGGTTAGATAAAGGAGAGTCTTGTCTTTAAAATGGTGTAAAATAGTCATATGTTTGAAAAATGGACGTTTTTGGATTACTGAGGTGTTTGTAATTAAATGACGTAAATGTAAATGTAAATAAACTGAATGACAAAAACAACAAACCGTGACGCTCTATCATTGGATATTGGCGAGGCGTTCCGCTAGCGGCACATCTAGAGTAAAGGCTGATTTGTAATTCATATATACAGAAAAAATACCAGTACACTACACTTCCTATGCATATCTAACACCCTTCATCTGCATTAATCTGAGGAGGTTCTCCCAGCCATGTGGACGATTGCAAACAGGGCAGAAAAGTTTGTCACCAGAGCAGTTTAGAGCATGTTACTATTTGCCTGTGAATAACCAGACCTTCATACAAACTCACTATGCTGAACTCTTGAAGCACAACCGAAGGTGCTGCCATAATCCTGCCAGCACGCCCACAAGCGAGCCACTCAGGCGGAGAATGACGTATGGAAGAGGGCGAGGAATGAGATGGAAGTAACAATCCAGGCTATTTGCTCTGAGACCGGCATAATAATGTAATGAAACAAGCAGAGAGGAGGTTTTGAACCCTCAACATTCTAGCCCGAAGTCCAGCACGCTATCGACTTTGCCAAAATGTATTAATTGGGGTTGGGGCCGATGGTGGCTAAAAACACTTTATCAACTGGAATCTTTAACAAGTGCAAAATGGAAAAAGTTTTATTATTAGTTTTTCACAAGCGTAGCAGGCTGTGAATTCTGCTAACAACGTTTCTAGGATGGGCTATTAGCTGAACAATAGACTATTCAACCTTTACTAAAGAATTGTCTAATAGCCGTGCTAGGTGTGTTTTTATTTACAGTAGTGATGGACAACTGGAGGCATTTTGAAAACGGGTTTTCAAACACTTGTTTTTCACAAGTGTACTGTAGTAATGTAGCAGGTGTAGCCCATCATGCAAATGTTTCCTATTAGCAGGACAATACACTTTTTATAGCCCGGCTGCTGTTGTGAAAATCCCTCAACTTGCAATGCATTTGATGCTGAAGTACTCTAAAGTGTTACATTTCTAACTCAAAACAGCAGTACAGTATTTCTTCATCAACTGCTTTATGCTTCCGTTAATAAAATAACGAGAAAAAATACATTCAAATGCAAATGTTTGTTTAAACTACATTTTAGTCGCACTTCCACCCAGCTCCATGACCACAGGTAAAACCTTGCTGAGATGATCAATGTATTTGTTGCATTGTTGTATCGTCAATTTCTCTAGCCAAAGCATCTTGATGGCCTTGACCAGTTCATCTTTGCTTGTCGGCTTGGCAGACTTTATTTATTTATTTTATTTTATTTGACTTTTATTTAACCAGGTAGGCTAGTTGAGAACAAGTTCTCATTTGCAACTGCGACCTGGCCAAGATAAAGCAAAGCAGTTTGACACATACAACACAGAGTTACACATGGAATAAACATATAATCAATAATACAGTAGAAAAATCTATATACAGCATGTGCAAATGAGGTAAGATAAGAGAGATAAGGCAGTGGGACTTGTCACGTCCTGACCATAGAAAGATGTTATTTTCTATGGTAGAGTAGGTCAGGGCGTGACCTACAAATCCTCTGTTGGGGGATCCGCGGGATAAGAAGGTTATGTGTACTGCACCAGAGCCGCCATAGACAGTAGTTACCCACCCTACCCTCCCTTTTGTTTTTTGGGGGGGGGTTTTGGGGGGGAGGTTTGTTGTTGTTTTTGTTTAGGTGGGGGGGTACTGTCATGAACTTCAAAGTTCTACTTTCCTCATGTCTTGAGTTGGTCTATGGTAGAGTAGGTCAGGGCGTGACAGGTTTTTTTCTTCTATGTTTTCTATTTCTATGTTGTCAGGTTCTAGTTTTGTATTTCTATGTTGGGGTTTTGTTTGGGATGATCTCCAATTAGAGGCAGCTGGTCCTCGTTTTCTCTAATTGGCGATCATACTTAAGTAGGGTTTTTTTCCACCTGGGTTTGTGGGAGATTATCTTTGAGTCAGTGTATGTTTCACCTCTGCGTCACGGTTTGTTGTTTTTGTCATTCAGTTTATTTACAGTTACATTGACGTCATTTAGCAGACGCTCTTATCCAGAGCAACTTACAAATTGGTGCATTCACCTTATGATATCCAGTGGAAACAACCCCTTTACAATAGTACATCTATATCTTTTTGGGGGTGTGGGGGGGGGGGGGGTAAAAGGATTACTTTATCCTATCCCAGGTATTCCTTAAGAGGTGGGGTTTCAGGTGTCTCCGGAAGGTGGTGATTGACTCCGCTGTCCTGGCGTCATGAGGGAGCTTATTCCACCATTGGGGTGCCAGAGCAGCGAACAGTTTTGACTGGGCTGAGCGGGAACTGTGCTTCCGCAGAGGTAGGGAGGCAAGCAGGCCAGAGGTGGATGAACGCAGTGCCCTTCTTTGGGTGTAGGGACTGATCAGAGCCTGAAGGTACGGAGGTGCCGTTCCCCTCACAGCTCCGTAGGCAAGCACCAAGGTCTTGTAGCAGATGCGAGCTTCAACTGGAAGCCAGTGGAGTGTGCGGAGGAGCGGGGTGACGTGCGAGAACTTGGCAAGGTTGAACACCAGACGGGCTGCGGCGTTCTGGATGAGTTGTAAGGGTTTAATGGCACAGGCAGGGAGCCCTGCCAGCAGCGAGTTCCAGTAATCCAGACAGGAGATGACAAGTGCCTGGATTAGGACCTGCGCCGCTTCCTGTGTAAGGCAGGGTCGTACTCTGCGAATGTTGTAGAGCATGAACCTACAGGATCGGGTCACCGCCTTGATGTTAGCTGAGAACGACAGGGTGTTGTCCAGGGTCACGCCAAGGCTCTTAGCACTCTGGGAGGAGGACACAATGGAGTTGTCAACCGTGATGGCGAGATCATGAAACGGGCAGTCCTTCCCCGGGAGGAAGAGCAGCTCCGTCTTGCCGAGGTTCCACACTGATATGTCTGCCAGACATGCAGAGATGCAATTCGCCACCTGGTTATCAGAAGGGGGAAAGGAGAAGATGAATTGTGTGTCGTCTGCGTAGCAATGATAGGAGAGACCATGTGAGGATATGACAGAGCCAAGTGACTTGGTGTATAGCGAGAATAGGAGAGGGCCTAGAACTGAGCCCTGGGGGACACCAGTGGTGAGAGCACGTGGTGCGGAGACGGATTCTCGCCACGCCACCTGGTAGGAGCGACCTGTCAGGTAGGACGCAATCCAAGAGTCAGCCCCGCCGGAGATGCCCAACTCGGAGAGGGTGGAGAGGAGGATCTGATGGTTCACAGTATCAAAGGCAGCAAATAGGTCTAGGAGGATGAGAGCAGAGGAGAGAGAGTTAGCTTTAGCAGTGCGGAGAGCCTCCGTGACACAGAGAAGAGCGGTCTCAGTTGAATGGCCAGTCTTGAAACCTGACTGATTTGGATCAAGAAGGTCATTCTGAGAGAGATAGCAAGAGAGCTGGCCAAGGACGGCACGCTCAAGAGTTTTGGAGAGAAAAGAAAGAAGGGATACTGGTCTGTAGTTGTTGACATCGGAGGGATCGAGTGTAGGTTTTTTGAGAAGGGGTGCAACTCTCGGAAGGGACGTAGCCAGCGGTCGAGGATGAGTTGATGAGCAAGGTGAGATAAGGGAGAAGGTCTCCGCAAATGGTCTGGAGAAGAAAGGAGGGGATAGGGTCAAGCGGGCAGGTTGTTGGGCGGCCGGCCATCACAAGTCGCAAGATTTCATCTGGAGAGAGAGGGGAGAAAGAGGTCAAAGCATAGGGTAGGGCAACGTGAGCAGGACCAGCGGTGTCGTTTGACTTAACAAACGAGGATCGAATGTCATCAACCTTCATTTCAAAATGGTTGACGAAGTCATCCGCAGAGTGGGAGGAGGGGGGAGGAGGATTCAGGAGGGAGGCGAAGGTGGCAAAGAGCTTCCTAGGGTTAGAGGCAGATGCTTGGAATTTAGAGTGGTAGAAAGTGGCTTTAGTAGCAGAAACAGAGGAAGACAATGTAGAGAGGAGGGAGTGAAAAGATGCCAGGTCCGCAGGGAGGCTAGTTTTCCTCCATTTCCGCTCGGCTGCCCGGAGCCCTGTTCTGTGAGCTCGCAATGAGTCATCAAGCCACGGAGCAGGAGGGGAGGACCGAGCCGGCCAAGAGGATAGGGGACATAGAGAGATTTATATGTAGAAATGTATATGTCTTGCATAGTTTCACAGTGTAAATAAAATGTGGAACGACACACACGCTGCACTTTGGTCCGCTCCTCCTTTCGACAACCGTGACAGGACTATCATTTGTTTTTCAACAGGACAGTGAACCAACACACCTCCAGGCTGTGTAAGGGCTATTTAACCTCTATGGGCTAGGCGGGACGTAATCGTCCCACCTACGTAACAGCCAGTGTAATCCAGTGGCGCGATTTTGAAATACCTTAAAAATCCTATTACTTCAATTTCTCAAACATATGACTATTTTACAACTATTTAAAGACAAGACTCTCGTTAATCTAACCACACTGTCCGATTTCAAAAAGGCTTTACAACGAAAGCAAAACATTAGATTATGTCAGCAGAGTACTCAGCCAGAAATAATCAGACACCCATTTTTCAAGCTAGCATATAATGTCACAAAAACCCAGAAGACAGCTAAATGCAGCACTAACCTTTGATGATCTTCATCAGATGACAACCCTAGGACATTATGTTATACAATACATGCATGTTTTGTTCAATCAAGTTCATATTTATATCAAAAAACAGCTTTTTACATTAGCATGTGACGTTCAGAACTAGCATACCCCCTGCAAACTTCCGGGGAATTTACTAACAATTTACTAAATTACTCACGACAAACGTTCACAAAAAGCATAACAATTATTTTAAGAATTATAGATACAGAACTCCTCTATGCACTCGATATGTCCGATTTTAAAATAGCTTTTTGGTGAAAGCACATTTTGCAATATTCTAAGTACATAGCCCAGCCATCACGGGCTAGCTATTTAGACACCCGGCAAGTTTAGCCTTCATCAAAATCAGATTTACTATTACAAAAGTTTGATTACCTTTTGTTGTCTTTGTCAGAATGCACTCCCAGGACTGCTACTTCAATAACAAATGTTGGTTTGGTCCAAAATAATCCATCGTTATATCCGAATAGCGGCGTTTTGTTTGTGCGTCCCAGACACTATCCGAAATGGTAAATCAGGGTCGTGCGCATGGCGCAATTCGTGACAAAAAATGTCTAAATATTCCATTACCGTACTTCGAAGCATGTCAACCGCTGTTTAAAATCAATATTTATGCAATTTATCTCGTAAAAAAGCGATAATATTCCGACCGGGAATCTCCTTTTCGGCAAACAGAGGAAAAAACACAAAGACGGGGGTGGCCACTGCACGCGCCTAAGCCCACAGTCCCTTGATCGGCCACTTGAGAAAGGCAATAATGTGTTTCAGCCTGGGGCTGAAATGACGACATTCAGGTTTTTCCCGGGCTCTGAGAGCCTATTGGAACCGTGGAAAGTGTCACGTTACCGCAGAGATCCTTTGTAATGGGATGAGATGTCAAAGAAAGACAATAAATGGTCAGACAGGCCACTTCCTGTAAAGGAATCTCTCAGGTTTTGACCTGCCATTTGAGTTCTGTTATACTCACAGACACCATTCAAACAGTTTTAGAAACTTTGGAGTGTTTTCTATCCAAAGCCAATAATTATATGCATATTCTAGTTACTGGGCAGGAATAGTAACCAGATTAAATCGGGTACGTTTTTTATCCAGCCGTGTCAATACTGTTTTATTTACCTAGCCCATAGAGGTTAACAGAAATTACTTTAATGCATTCAATATATTATTATTACAGTCTTTTACCATTCTCATTGTCGGAGTGGACACATTGTTTGCGGACTGCACAACCTAGGCTACACTTGTGAGGAACAGATTTTGGTTTATTTAATTTCAGAGTTGTCAATTTATTAATTGCATTATATTTGTAAGGCTCCAGTCAATGTTGAGTAAGGACGCACACCTGATTATGCATAGACGTAGGCCTAGGCTACCTGTCCTGCGCACAAATGTAGGCCTGTAAATGTTCCCATTTGGGGATCTGATAGTATTTCTGATTGTCTTAACTCACCACCACTGTGGAGCTTTTCAAAGTAAATGTCTTTCACCTCAAACAGCACGTAAACAAAGTCTGTTTTTACATCCATTCAGAATTACAATTGTTCCTCAATGTAGCCTATTTGAAAAATCTTTCCAGCTCTCTTTCAATAACCTCTCTACTCGGTGTGAAAGGGGAAAAAATGTCCTGCTCTGATCCAGTGGAAACTTCATAAAATAGGCTTACTACAAAGCTCATCACTAAGCTAAGGACCCTGGGACTAAACACCTCCCTCTGCAACTGGATCCTGGACTTCCTGACAGGCCGCCCCAGGTGGTAAGGGTAGGCAACAACACATCTGCCACGCTGATCCTCAATCCTGGGGCCCCTCAGGGGTACGTGCTTAGTCCCCTCCTGTACTCCCTGTTCACCCACGACTGCATGGCCAAGCATGATTCCAACATCTTCATGAAGTTTGCTGACGACACAACAGTGGTAGGCCTGATCACTGACAACTCTGAGACAGCCTATAGGGAGGAGGTCAGAGACCTGGCAGTGTGGTGCCAAGACAACAACCTCTCACTCAATGTGAACAAGACAAAGGAGCTGATCATGGCTATAGGAAAAGGAGGGCCAAACAGGCATCGACGGGGCTGAGGTGGAGTGGGTAGAGAGTTTCAAGTTCCTTGGTGTCCACATCACCAACAAACTATCATGGTCCAAACACACCAAGACAGTTGTGAAGAGGGCACGACAACACCTTTTCCCCGTGAGGAGACTGAAAAGATTTGTCATGGGCCCACAGATCCTCCAAAAGATCTACAGCTGCACCATCGAGAGGATCATGACCGGTTGCATCTCTGCCTGGTATGCAACTACTCGGCATCTGACCGTAAGGCGCTACAGAGGGTAGTGCGTACGGCCCAGTACATCACTGGAGCCAAGCTTCTTGACATCCAGGACCTATATACTAGACGGTGTCAGAGGAAAGCCCCAAAAATTGTCAAAGACTCCAGTAACCCAAGTCATAGACTGTTCTCTCTGCTACCACGCGGCAAGCGGTACCGGAGTGCCAAGTCTAGGACCAAAAGGCTCCTTAACAGCTTCTACCCCCAAGCCATAAGACTGCTGAACAGTTAATCAAATGGCCACCCGGACTATTTACACAGCTGCTTGCTGTTTATTATCTATGCATAGTCACTTTACAAATTACCTTGACTAACCTGTACCCCCGCACATTGACTCGGTAAGGTCTACACCTGTTGTATTCAGCGCATGTGACTAATACAATTTGATTTCATTACTTCTTATCCCTTGTGCAAATAGCCTACAGCTGTGGCTTACTGGCATGGGAAACTCTGAGGGCCCAGAATATTTTATACAATGTTGCAAGTTTTCTAGTGCAAGCTTCAGGCTGGACCAATTTGATAGTTGATACAATGTTTCAAGTTCCTTTCACACAGGCCATGCTTAGCCAATATAGGATTTATAGGATATTTATTTTTTACAGGATGTTTTCTACCTGCAGGCTGCAATGTTTTTATTTGTTGGCTTTATGTTGGATATTTTCACATAGTTGGCAATGGCAATAGAAGTTACTTTTAGAATTTAGATTAAACACATGATAATGATTTTGAGATACGAAGAATATGAAAATCATAACTGGCACGCAGATCGGTAGAAATGGTAAGATAATTTGGCACACCAAATGGAAAAGGTTACCGACCCCTGGTGTAGCCTATTACCGGCAACTTAATGGCAGAATCTGCGAAGGCCAGCAGTGGCTGGAGGAGGTGGGTCGAGAACAGTTTTTTTTCTTTTGATTAGGCTATCTTGATCTCTGGCTCTCTCTTGAGCCTTTTGTCTGTCTTAATTATTTAACCATGTTAGAATGGGCAAAAGTGTGACCTAAGCAACTTTGAGCATGGTATTATCGGCTGTGCAAGGCGCGCTGGATCCAGTATCTCCGCCCCTAAAAAACATCGGTCAAACAGCTTGTTGATGAGAGAGGTCGAAGGAGCTAATCGTGCAAGCTAACAGGTGGGCCACAAACTGACAAATAACAGTGCAGTACAACAGTGGTGTGCAGAAGGGCATCACGGAACACACAACTCGTCGATCCTTGTCATGGATGGGCTATTGCAGCGGACAACCACACCTGGTTCCACTCCTATCAGCTAAAAACAAGAAGAAGTGGTTCCAGTGGAGGGGAGATGAATAGATGGAAGGGCTTTTAGGAGAGGAAAAGGAAGGTTACCCACTGCCCTGGGTGTTTGATTAGAGGAGGAGGGGTGCATGAGTGGTGATAGGGAGAGGAGGACAGGGGTGTAGAGGGTACCCATCCAGCCCTGTGTGAGCAGCCCTTATTGATGTGTGCTCTCGGGATAAAAACCTGTAATTGGCCCTGTACCTCCACTAGGCCCTCTGTTTGCTCAGACAACAGGCAGAACAAATGGTGTGTGTGTGTGTGTATATGTGTGTTTGTGTGTGTGTTCGTGAGTGTGTGTGTGTGCACGCAGGCCTTCGTGTGTGGGTGCGTGTGCGCATCTGTGTGTGTGTGGTCATTTGAGAAACATTTGGAGGCATGCCAATCCTTTGTCATGGTATCTGGTGAGTGATGTGGGTGAGACCCTTATCCTCTGAGCACACCTGTGCACCTTCAGGGGTGAGGTGGGGGGGACAGTAAAGGAGACAATAGGAGAGGGGGTATAGCAAGGGATGTCGTGGCGACAGGGAGGGATAGAAATGTGGGCTTTTTTGGATGGCGACAGGGGGTGGTGAAAAGGAGGTAGGGGAGAGACAGAGAAGGACAAAATAGAGCGAGTGAGGGAGGTGAGGAGAAGAGCGGGGACAGAGAGAGGAGAGGTTACATATGGGTGGAGGGTAGACCGCCATGTAAGGTTCCCCGTTGCCTTACAGCTGCTGGCCCAGCTGTCCCTTAGACCAGAGACAGAAAAGAGAGAGTAGGCCCACATACCACCAGTGTTCCTGCTAGATGCCCTTGAAAGAGAGAGGAGAGGGAGCTAGTTTGTTTTTTTCTGAGGGGTATGATACTTTAATTATGTATCTGAGTATTCATTTACAATAAGAGTTAGGTAATATCTTGGAGAAAGAGAAAATTATTGTATCAGTACTCTGTCTCTCTCTCTCACAAACACACACACACACACAGAGTGACACACACACACACACACACACACACACACACACACACACACACACACACACACACACACACACGACACACCCTGGTATAAAATGCCATACTTGCGTAAGACCTTTTTGACAGCAAGCTCACCACAAACTGTGCACCACCAACAGAAATAAACGAGGGGGAAAACTATGTTTTTCCATCCATCAGTTGAGCGTATTCAGCACTCTCTGTGGTTCTTTGTGCTTCGTCTAAATGGAGGGACGATGGTATGGAAGTGTTCCATACATGCTCTCCACCAAAGACTGTGGTCTTATTTAAATGACCAAATCATTGTTCCCTTCCTTTCTTTGATGAATCCCTCCCTCCTTGCTTCAAGTAGTCAAACAGGGACTTCTTTACAGAAGAAATCTATAGAACTAGCACTTAACTGCCAAATCTTATGTCATAAGTGAGTGGCTAATAAGAAAGGCTAACTCCAACCAGCTCTGATTAAGCCTGAATACAATAAGGGACACAGGCTAACTCCAACCAGCTCTGATTAAGCCTGAATACAATAAGGGACAGCGTGACATCTGCCAGAACCACTGCTCTGTTCGGGGGAACTTTTTCAATGGAGGGGGGTTGCCTTTTGTGTTATTAAATTGAAAAGACAACAACCTTAACTCATCCTCATTTGATGGTGTGAGGAATCAGATCTTGTCCAACTGTGTGCTATTTTGCTTTGAAGATAATTGTTCCTTTGCTCCAGATTGGTTTTATTTGGTGTTTTGTCTTAGTTTGCGGAGGAACTGTTTAGTGATTTGTGTGTGGCTGTGTGTTGTTTTAGTTGCTGCTCCAATGGGTGCTTATTGTTTGAAATCATGTAACCCCCCCTTCTATACCACCTGGACTAATTCCTTTAAAGGGTCAATGAGAAGGTTCCAATGTTGTTCTTGTGTTTCAGAAATAAAGACAACATACGCTTCTTTCAATACATATATTTGTCTCGCTATCTCTCTCTCTCTGTCTTTCTCTCTCTGTCTTACTCTCTCTCCATCCAGGCTTGCCCCATCCATTTGCCATAACAGTATTTGAGGATAGCCTATACTGGACAGACTGGCACACCAAGAGCATCAACAGTGCCAACAAGTTCACGGGCAAGAACCAGGAGATCATCAGAAACAAGCTGCACTTCCCCATGGATATACACACACTGCACCCGCAGAGACAGCCCGCAGGTCAGTCACACACACACGCACACACAATCTAAAACATACACATGCTCTGTCATGCACACACAAACGCACACGCACTCACACACACACACACACACGACACACACACACACACACACACACACACCACCTACAGATGAACTCTGTTAGTCAGTAACACACTTGTACACTCACTCAGTCACTCACTCACTCAGTGCTTCTAACCTCTCCCCCCTCTCTTCTCCAGGTGGGCGTAACCGATGTGGGACCAACAACGGGGGCTGCAGCCACCTCTGTCTCCCTGGCAACAAGACCTATACCTGCGACTGCCCCACGGGCTTCAAGAAAGTGGACCAGCATAACTGTGCCCTGAGTGAGTATACTTACTGGCCTACAAGAACACACTTTAGGTAGAATACTTGAATATTTGTTGATGTTTTTATGTGATGATTTAGAGTTGTAAATCTTTTTGTGTTAATTTAGTCATTACTTTATTCTAAATATAAACTCAATGTTTGCTAAGTACATTTTCAGTCCAGTTAGCTGATGTTAAAGGGCAACCACTTTAAACCTCTTTTTCATTATCTTCAGCACAATACCAGTGTCTACATATGTGAAAACGGCATATTTATGCGTTTTATATATATTTTAAAATACAGTGATTTTTAAAACACTATGAGATTTGCGGTGACGTGGAGAGCAAGAAAATACCCTCCCTCTGGCTAGAAACTCGTTCCAGGTTTTTCTTACTTTTAATCCTACCCTGTGAAGTCACAGAGAAGCATTTTTTTAGCACCTTTCTTCTTGTCTTGCTTCTTATCTAGCTGTTTTCACATATGTAGACACTGGTTTGGTGCTGGAGATAATGAATGTGAGGTTGAAAGGTGGCTGAATTGCCCTCACTAGAAAGCCAAATACATTGCTAAGGGGTACGCTAGTGTGGACAATTCGAACAGAGCCTTGGTGTATGTTGTTGTGTGTGTTGTGATGACCCCGTTGTTAAACCTAGAGCACTGACAGAAGACCTTTGGTCTTTGATCAGGTCTTGACAAGTTCCTGCTTTTTGCCCGAAGGACGGACATCCGACGAATCAGCTTCGACACCGAGGACATGTCGGATGACGTCATCCCGCTGGCCAACATACGCAATGCCGTGGCACTGGACTGGCACGCCGAGGAGGGCTTCATCTACTGGACTGACGTCACCACCGACTCCATCAACCGGGCCCAGTGGGACGGCTCAAGGCAGGAGGTCAGTTCTGCCCCATATTATTTTCTTTCTAAGTTAGTCATTTAGCAGATGCTCCTATCCAGAGCCGCTTACTTTAATTGAATGCACCTTCCATTGTACAGTAAGTGAGACAGCCACCCATCAAGATCATCACAAGTAAAATAGCTAGTAATAGAGAAAATAGTTTACTGTTATAGTGGTGGATGTTTTGTCTAATCCTTGATAAGATACAATTGTTTGGGGGAATAATTTTAGCTGATGAGGTCAGAGTATTGAGAAAAGTCCCTTGCACTTTACTTTTAACAAAATGTCGCCACCATGAGTGTGGCGACAGCTGTTTGACTTTGTTGCTATGGGGGAGTATTTCATTGAAGTTACTGTACTGTATTGAAATGAGTTGTTATTGTGTGTGTCAGGTGGTGGTGGACACCAGTCTGGAAAGTCCAGCCGGTCTGGCTATTGACTGGGTGACCAACAAACTCTACTGGACCGATGCAGGTAAGGAACGGTGTTCTAGATTTAAATTACTATTGGGTAGTTGTACCACTGTGTATCATGTCAGCTATAGACTACCAGGAAGTCTTTATTGACTAGTCTTTATTGAGTAATTTGTTGTACAAACAATAATTAATTGTGTGTGTGTGTGTGTGTGTGTGTGTGGTGTGTGTGTGTGTGTGTGTGGGTGTGTGTGTGTGTGTGTGTGTGTGTGTGTGTGTGTGTGTGTGTGTGTGTGTGTGTGAAATCAGGTACAGATCGTATCGAGGTATCTAATGCAGACGGGAGCATGCGTACCGTCCTGATCTGGGAGAATCTGGACCGACCCAGGGACATTGTGGTTGACCCAATTGGAGGGTGAGTCAGAGGTCAAGGGTTAATATCAGGTGTCAGATGTCCAATGACACCACTAACAATAGTTTACAGAGTAGCATGTAAACATGCAGTCCAATAAGTAGGTAAAATACTACTGAAGGAAATATCAGGTAGAGTCCTCCCAAAAAGTTAGCGCTGCATGGATTTTGTTGTTTACCACAGACACCTAATCTGAACATACAGTATACAGAGTACTTTTGCATACCACAATCATGTACAGTTTACTGATGCATGATTTTCCCTGAGTACCATAGATACATGTACTGGACAGACTGGGGTGTGAGTCCTAAGATAGAGCAGGCAGGGATGGACGCATCCAGCCGTATTGTCATCATCTCTTCCAACCTGACGTGGCCTAACGGACTGGCAATTGACTACCAAACACAGCGCCTGTACTGGGCCGATGCAGGGATGAAGACCATCGAGTTTGGCAACTTTGACGGCTCAGACAGACAGGTGAGGTGGTCTTGAAGGGATAGTCTTTAAAGTTGTAGCCCATTTTTCAACATATTTTTATTTGTTGGATGAGTATTTAATCAAGTGAGACTTTTTACTCTGTAAATCAGAATACTGGCTAATATTTTTATTCCCTGTCCCTCTCCCCTCCATTGGTGTCCAGGTGTTAATTGGCAGTCAGTTGCCCCACCCCTTTGGGCTGACTCTGCATGAGGAGAAGCTCTATTGGACAGACTGGCAGTCCAAGAGCATCCAGAGTGCCAACAAAATGACTGGCCTGGGACGACAGACACTCGCCGAGAACCTGGAGAACCTCATGGATATTCACATGTTCCATCGCTACCGCACCACCGGTGTGTGTGTGTGTGTGTGTGTGTGTGTGTGTGTGTGTGTGTGTGTGTGTGTGTGTGTGTGTGTGTGTGTGTGTGTAAATGCGTGGGTGCGTGTTAGTGCGTGCCCTGTTGGCCCTCTGAGTATTTTCTGACAAGATACTAGACCGCAACACCAGGTCCAGTGACCCTCCCTGTCACTAGGGGGATTAGGGGCCAGGTAAACTGATCCTATATATGGGGTTCAGAGGACAAAAAGCACCTGGGGCTCATACCAGGCTGAAGCAGCACTGATCAGAGTAGGGATGTCAAATGTTCAGCCTGCTGCACATATCCCATGGAGGCTCTAGTCTAGAGCGCCTGGTTAAATTGTGTTTGAGATCATTTTTAAACTGTTAAATGAGTGAGAAATATATGTCATTGTTGCAATAGTTTGTGAGTGGGCAACATATACTAAATTTTATATTGCGCTCTCTCCCACCTCTGTCCCTCACTCTCTAGTGCGGACCCCCTGTGCGGTGAATAATGGGGGCTGCAGTCACCTGTGTCTGTTGGCCCCACCCCCTAAAGGCTCCAGCTGTGCCTGTCCTACTGGCATCAACCTTCAGCTGGACGGAAAGACCTGCGCACACGGTAACATAGCAACAATATTGTATTATTATACTACCAGCACCCATTGTACAACAACCCATGGTACATTGGATGTTTTGGTGCCTCTGGGGCAATTTAGACACCTGCTTGAGGACCTTATTACTGATGAATGACCTTGTTGTGTTTCTGCTTGCATTTTGTATTTTCTGAAATTCAGAGCTCTTCTGTAAAAGAGACCTTGGTAAAATAAAGGTTAAAAAAACAACAATATACCATATATCTCATCACCTTAACACAATTAACTACAGAGATATTGATGTGTGTAAATAAACTACGTCTTCTAAGATACTACAAGTAGATTGATAACAATGGTTCATTGATATAACAAAATATTGTCTCATCGTTGATTTAAAGGAGAGAGAAAAAAACATAGTTTAGTATTTTGTTCATTAGCATGCTGTTGATATGGTCCCAACAACTGTGCATGTCAGCAGTAAAGTTTTCAAGATGGAGCACTTTCATTAAAAATCTGAAAGTGGGATGATAATGTGTTTTGCATTATCATCACACTCTTTGCTTTGTACTATATGTGCTCTGTCTTGAAAACGTTACTGCTGACATCTATTTATTTACTACCTTCACCGTCAAGGCCAAAGCTGTGATACAGTATTTGCAGCCGATTGATTCTTAAAGAATATCACTTACCAATGCCTCATAAATTTAGTTCAACTGTTTAACCTCATCATAATCCTAAGTATAAGGTGGTTTTATGCCATGTCCGGTACTCTCCATACTGATAGTGTTGTGTCTCTTGGTTGTAGGGATGAGTAGTTTCCTGATCTTTGCACGACGTACCGATATCAGGATGGTCTCTCTGGACATCCCCTACTTTTCTGATGTGGTGCTGGCTGTCAACGGATCCATGAAAAACACCATCGCCATCGGGGTAGACCCCAAAGAGGGTATGTGTGTGCATCTGTGCGTGTGTTTCAGCTTTTCTGTGATCACAGTGTGGTATGAACAGGAAAATGAGAAAGGTCTGCACTTACACTACTGTTCAAAAGTTGGGGTCACTTAGAAATGTTCTTGTTTTTGAAGGAAAAGCACATTTTTTTGGTCCATTAAAATAACATCCAATTGATCAGAAATACAGTGTAGACATTGTTAATGTTGTAAATGACTATTGTAGCTGGAAACGGCAGATTTTTTAATGGAATATCTGCATAGGCGTACAGAGGCCAACTATCAGCAACCATCACTTCTGTGTTCCAATGGCACTTTGTGTTAGCTAATCCAAGTTTATAATTTTAAAAGGCTAATTGATCATTAGAAAACCCTTTTGCAATTACGTTAGCACAGTTTTTCCAGCAGCAGACTATGATCAATAATGTCAAAAGCTGTACTGAAGTCTAACAAGACAGCCCCCACAATAATTGTATCATTAATTTCTCTCAGCCAATCATCAGTAATTTGTGTAAGTGCTTTTTGAGCATCCTTCCCTATAAGCATGCTGAAATTCTGTTGTCAATTTGTTTACTGTAAATTTTTCCTGAAGTTTACTAAGGGTTGGTAACAGGCTGATTGGTCAGCTATTTGAGCCAGTAAAGGGGGCTTTACTATTCTTGGGTAGTGAAATGACTTTAGCTTCCCTCCTGGCCTGAGGGAACACACTTTCTAGTAGGCTTAAATTGAAGATGTGGCAAATAGGAGTGGCAATGTTGTCTGCTATTATCCTCAGTAATTTTCCATCCAGATTGTCAGCTTGTCATTGTTGATAGACAACAATAATTTTTTCACCTCTTCCACACTGACTTTACTGAATTCAAAATTACAATTCTTATCTTTCATCATTTGGTCCGATATACTTGGATGTCTAGTGTCAGCGTTTGTTGCTGGTGTGTCATCCCTAAGTTTGCTTATCTTGCCAATGAAAAAGTCATGAAAGTAGTTTGCAATATCAGTGGGCTTTGTGATGAATGAGCCATTTGATTCAATGAATGAAGGAGCCGAGTTGGCTTTTTTTCCCAAAATGTAATTTAAGGTGCCCCAAAGCTTTTTACTATCATTCTTTATAGAATTTATCTTTGTTTCATAGTGTAGTTTATTTTTATTTAGTTTAGTCACATGATTTCTTAATTTGCAGTACGTTTGCCAATCAGTTGGGCTGCCAGACTTAATTGCCATACCATTTGCCTCATCCCTCTCAACCATACAATTCTTCAATTCCTCATCAATTCAAGGGGATTTAACAGTTTTTACAGTCATTTTCTTAATGGGTGTGTGCTGTGCTGTTTTTAACTACCCTGGTAGGTTAACTGACAACCTGATCCAGGTTACAGTTTAAAGTTTTTACCTGAAAAAGTACGTTCATCTCTAGGAGACAGAACGCGTCTCCTTCCTGAGCAGTATGATGGCTGTGTGATCCCATGGTGTTTATACTTGCATAATATTTATAATACAGATGAACGTGGTACCTTCAGGCGTTTAGAAATTGCTCCCAAGGATGAACCAGACTTGTGGAGGTCTACAATTATTTTTCTGAGGTCTTGTCTGATTTCTTTAGATTTTCCCATGGTTTCAAGCAGAGAGGCACTGAGTTGGAAGGTAGGCCTTGAAATACGTCCACGGGTACACCTCCACAGGTACACCTCCAATTGACTCAAATTATGTCAATTAGCCTATCAGAAGCTTCTAAAGCCATGACATCACAACATGTCAGTTCGTGCTGCAAGAGCTCTGATAGGTTGGTGGGCATCCTCTGAAAGTTGTCTTAATTACTGTGGAAGTCTGTGGAAGAGGGTGAGAACCATGAGCCTCCTAGATTTTGTATTGAAGTCAAGGTACCCAGAGAAGGACGGAATCTAGCTGGCCTCCGGCTACACCATGGTACTACCCCAGAGAGTGCTGTTGAGGCTACTGTAGACCTTCATTGCAAAACAGTGTTTTAATTAATTATTTGGTGACGTGAATATAGTTAGTATAGTTGTATCTATAAAGGATAACTTTTTAATGTTTTACTATTAAATATTTTTGAGGAGGAGGGTCCTTCCCTTCCTCCTTTGAGGAGCTTCCACTGATGTGCACACGCTGTTCCATTTGCACGCACTAACACTAAACAGTGACTAACAGTATGTCTTTGAAACCTTGCTGTGTGTGTCTACTGCCCCCTGCAGGTAAAGTGTACTGGTCAGACAGCACACTAAAGAAGGTGAGTAGAGCTAACATCAATGGGACGGCTCATGAGGATATTATCACTACAGGTGAGGGAAATAATCAATCAACTTTATTTCATAAAGCAAACATATCTGAATCACATTACAGATAGTACTAGGCTAGTGTCTTTTTTGTCTTTCTGCTGTATTATAGAGGAATATTCATCTATATTGCAAAACAAATGATCTGTTGCACTGAAATATTTCAACTTCTATACTTCTGCATACCCTTTGTTTTTCTCCTTTCTCTCTCACTTCCTCTAATCCTTTCTCTTCTCCCTAACTTTATCTCCTTCACTCCTTTCTTCCACACTTCCTCTTTACTTTTCTTTCTTTGTTTTCCTTCCTTCCTTCCGTCTTCCTCTCTCTTTCTCTCGTTCTCCAGGTCTGATAACCACTGATGGTCTGGCGGTGGATGCGGTGGGTCGAAAGATCTACTGGACTGACACCGGAACGAACCGGATCGAGGTGGCCAACCTGGACGGCTCCATGAGGAAGGTTCTGATCTGGCAGAACCTGGACAGCCCACGAGCGATCGCCCTTTACCACGAGATGGGGTAAGGAGTTAGAGTTTGGCTGTCAGTCAATTAAGGTTCACTGTGCACAGCAGTGTGTTTAGCTCCAGGTGCTGATTTTGCACTTGTTTTTCACTATTAATTTACTGAATAATCATATGCAGACTGTTAGTTAGTTCCTGTGAGAGAGTTAGTTCCTGTGTGTTTTATTGCAGGGCAATAAAAGTTGACCCGTCGTGAATTACAACCCAGCAATTTAGATTGAGCAATAGTTAGCCCTCCTTTGTCGGTCTTCTAACGACTTCCTGTGTGACATTAATTTCTCTCTCTCTCTCCTCCAGGTATATGTACTGGACAGACTGGGGGGAACATGCTAAGTTGGAGCGGTCAGCGATGGATGGCTTGGACCGTTTGGTTCTGATCAGTAACAACCTAGGCTGGCCTAACGGACTGGCCATCGACAGTGCCGGCTCACAAGTACTGTGGGCCGACGCTCACACAGAGGTCAGTCACCCTGTCCGAAAAGCTAAAGCTTCCGAGTGGCGCTGTGGTCTAAGGCATTGAATCTCAGTGCTAGAGGTGTCACTACAGACCCTGGTTTGATTCCAGGCTGTATCACAACTGGTAGTGATTGGGAGTCCCATAGGGCAGCGCACAATTGGCCCAGCATTGTCTGGGTTAGGGTTTGGCCGTGGTAGGCCATCATTGTAAATAAGAATTTGTTCTTAACTCTTACATCTAGACGTTCCGCTAGCGGAACACCTGCTCCAATATCCAATTATAGGCGTGGCGCGAAATACAAACTCCTCGAAAATCCGAAAACTTCAATTTTTCAAACATATGACTATTTTACACCATTTTAAAGACAAGACTCTCCTTTATCTAACCACACTGTCCAATTTCAAAAAGGCTTTACAGCAAAAGCGAAATATTAGATTATGTCAGCAGAGTACCAAGCCAGAAATAATCAGACACCCATTTTTCAAGCTAGCATATAATGTCACAAAAACCCAGAAGACAGCTAAATGCAGCACTAACCTTTGATGATCTTCATCAGATGACACTCCTAGGACATTATGTTATACAATACATGCATGTTTTGTTCAATCAAGCTTTTTACATTAGCATGTGACGTTCAGAACTAGCATTCCCACCGAACACTTCCGGTGAGTTTACTAAATTACTCACGATAAACGTTCACAAAAAACATAACAATTATTTTAAGAATTATAGATACAGAACTCCTTTATGCAATTGCTGTGTCCGATTTTAAAATAGCTTTTCGGTGAAAGCACATTTTGCATTATTCTGAGTAGATAGCTCGCCATCACGGGCTAGCTATTTTGACACCCACCAAGTTTGGTACTCACCAAACTCAGATTTACTATAAGAAAAATTGGATTACCTTTGCTGTTCTTCATCAGAATGCACTCCCAGGACTTCTACTTCAATAACAAATGTTGGGTTGATTCCAAATAATCCATAGTTATATCCAAATAGCGGTGTTTTGTTGTGCGTTCAAGACACTATCCGAAGGGTAACGAAGGGTGACACGCCCGGCGCGTTTCGTGACAAAAAAATTCAAAATATTCCATTACCGTACTTCGAAGCATGTCAAACGCTGTTTAAAATCAATTTTTATGCGATTTTTCTCGTAAAAAAAGCGATAATATTCCGACCGGGAGTCGTTGTTTTCGTTCAAAGACTGAAAATGAAAACATGGAGTCGTCTCGTGCACGCGTGCGCCAGTCTCATTGTTCTCAGATCGACCACTTACCAAATGCGCTACTGTTTTTCAGCCATGGCCTGCAAAGTCATCATTCAACGTTCTGGCCCCTTCTGAGAGCCTATGGGAGCATTAGAAAATGTCACGTTACAGCAGAGATCCCCTGTTTTGGATAGAGATGATCAAGAAGGCCAAGAAATGGTCAGAGAGGGCTCTTCCTGTTTGGAATCTTCTCAGGTTTTGGCCTGCCAAATGAGTTCTGTTATACTCACATACACCATTCAAACAGTTTTAGAAACTTTGGAGTGTTTTCTATCCAAAGCTAATAATTAAATGCATATTCTAGTTTCTGGACAGGAGTAATAATCAGATTAAATCAGGTACGTTTTTTATCCGGCCGTGAAAATACTGCCCCCTATCCATAACAAGTTAACTGACTTGACTGGTTAAATAACATTTTAATAAATAATGCAAGAGGTCATCCAATCCTGAGAGCTACAGAGTGTGGAGGCTTTTGTTCCAGCCCAGCTCTAACACAGCTGGGTCATGTTTAAAGAGGACTCACCATAGCAAAAGCATTTTGCCACTGAAATGACAGGTATGTGTTCTTATTAGAGAAGAAGAATGGAGAATCTTCATTGAATTATTTTTTTAAATCCAGGACTAGGCTTATTCTGTCTCTGGGAAACCGGCCTATTGAGTCAGTGAATTAACAAAGTTTTTCCCTCCCGTAGCGCATCGAGGCGGCAGACCTGAACGGGCTGAACCGCCGTACCCTGGTATCCCCAGTCCAGCACCCGTATGGTCTGACCCTACTAGGACCACACATCTATTGGACCGACTGGCAGAGCCGTAGCATCCAGCGGGCTGACAAAACCACCGGCGCCAACACCATCACTGTACGCAGCAACCTGCCCGGGCTCATGGACATACAGGCCGTGGATAGAGAAAAGCCACTGGGTGAGTGTTTCAATGGCACACTGGCCTCGGAACAGCAAAGAGGAAGGTGTGGGTAGGGGTTTGCCTTGGTTTAACCTCGTCCCCAGGCTATTGCGCATGTCCCATAAAAGCCTTGTACATCAACCATTCAAAGTTGGCCTTAGTGGGAGTGGCCATAGAATTATATGGGAGTGACCTTACTTGTCATCATTTAATTTTAGAAAATCACACGACTGCAAAAAATCTGGTAAGGTTGTTTGGTTGGTGTGTGTTTGGAATTGAGTGGCACTTACCCATTTGCTGTCCTCCATTTGTCCCCTGTATTCTCTATTTATTGTTCGTCTTCCCTCTCTCACTTCACTTTCAATGGAATCAGTTGCCTGTATGTAATGGGAATGTCTTGAAACCAGTAAATATTCTGCTGCTACCCCTATTTGTGTACCTGCAACAAAAGTCTGACTTGGTTTGCTCCTTCCTCCCCCTCTCCAGGTTTCAATAAGTGTGGTAGAATGAACGGGGGCTGTAGCCACATGTGTCTGCCCCGCCCCAATGGTACTTCCTGTGCCTGTCCCACCGGCATCCTCCTAAAGGGGGATGCCAGGTCATGTGACGACTCCCCCGAGACCTACCTGCTCTTCTCCAACCGGGTCAGCGTGCGACGCATCTCCCTGGACACAGATGACCACACGGACGTGCATGTGCCCATGCCCGAGCTGCACAACGTCATCTCACTGGACTACGACAGCGTGGACGGGAAGCTGTACTACACCGATGTCAGCCTGGATGTTATCAGGTATGCTAAAAAGACACTCACACGCACAATATACACTGAGTGTACAAAACATTAGAAACACCTTCCTAATATTGAGTTGCACCCACTTTTGCCCTCAGAACAGCCTCAATTTGTTTGGGCATGGACTCTACAAGGTGTCAAAATGTTCCACAGGGATGCTGGCCCATGTTGACTAATGCTTCCCACAGTTGTGTCAAGTTGGCTGGTAGTGGATCTCTAAACCAAATAGATCGTTCCATCTCATCCCACAGATGCGCAATTGGATTGAGATCTTGTGACTGGGCAGGCCACTGAAGTAAGCAGAATTCACTGTCATGTTTGTGGAACCATTCCTGGACAATCCTAGCCTTGTGACATGGGGCATTATCCAGCTGAAAAAATATATAGTTGCAGATGGATACATACAGTGAGGGAAAAAAGTATTTGATCCCCTGCTGATTTTGTACGTTTGCCCACTGACAAAGAAATGATCAGTCTATAATTATAATGGTAGGTTTATTTGAACAGTGAGATACAGAATAACAACAAAAAAATCCTGAAAAACACATGTCAAAAAATGTTATAAAATGATTTGCATTTTAATGAGGGAAATAAGTATTTGACCCCTCTGCAAAACATGACTTAGTACTTGGTGGCAAAACCCTTGTTGGCAATCACAGAGGTCAGACGTTTCTTGTCGTTGGCCACTAGGTTTGTACACATCTCAGGAGGGATTTTGTCCCACTCCTCTTTGCAGATATTCCCCAAGTCATTAAGGTTTCGAGGCTGACGTTGGGCAACTCGAACCTTCAGCTCCCTCCACAGATTTTCTATGGGATTAAGGTCTGGAGACTGGCTAGGCAACTCCAGGACCTTAATGTGCTTCTTCTTGAGCCACTCCTTTGTTGCCTTGGCCGTGTGTTTTGGGTCATTGTCATGCTGGAATACCCATCCACGACCCATTTTCAATGCCCTGGCTGAGGGAAGGAGATTCTCACCCAAGATTTGACAGTACATGGCCCCGTCCATCGTCCCTTTGATGAGGTGAAGTTGTCCTGTCCCCTTAGCAGAAAAACACCCCCAAAGCATAATGTTTCCACCTCCATGTTTGACGGTGGGGATGGTTTTCTTGGGGTCATAGGCAGCATTCCTCCTCCTCCAAACACGGCAAGTTGAGTTGATGCCAAAGAGCTCCATTTTGGTCTCACCTGACCACAACACTTTCACCCAGTTGTCCTCTGAATCATTCAGATGTTCATTGGCAAACTTCAGACAAGCATGTATATGTGCTTTCTTGAGCAGGGGGACCTGCGGGCGCTGCAGGATTTCAGTCCTTCACAGTGTAGTGTGTTACCAATTGTTTTCTTGGTGACTATGGTCCCAGCTGCCTTGAGATCATTGCCAAGATCCTCCCGTGTAGTTCTGGGCTGATTCCTCACCATTCTCATGATCATTGCAACTCCACGAGGTGAGATCTTGCATGGAACCCCAGGCCGATGGATGTTGACAGTTCTTTTGTGTTTCTTCCATTTGCGAATAATCACACCAACTGTTGTCACCTTCTCACCAAGCTGCTTGTCGATGGTCTTGTAGCCCATTCCAGCCTTGTGTAGGTCTACAATCTTGTCCCTGACATCCTTGGAGAGCTCTTTGGTCTTGGCCATGGTGGAGAGTTTGGAATCTGATTGATTGATTGCTTCTGTGGACAGGTGTCTTTTATACAGGTAACAATCTGAGATTAGCAGCACTCCCTTTAAGAGTGTGCTCCTAATCTCAGCTCGTTACCTATATAAAAGACAACTGGGAGCCAGAAATCTTTCTGATTGAGAGGGGGTCAAATACTTTTTTCCCTCATTAAAATGCAAATCAATTTAGAACATTTTTGACATGCGTTTTTCTGGATTTTATTGTTGTTATTCTTTCTTTCACTGTTCAAATAAACCTACCATTAAAATTATAGTATGATCATTTCTTTGTCAGTGGGCAAACTTACAAAATCAGCAGGGGATAAAATACTTTTTTCCCTCGCTGTAGCTGCCATGAATGGATGCACCTATTTGGCAATGATGTTTAGATATCCTGTAGCATTCAAACGTAGCTCCACTTTTATCAAGGGACCTAATATGTGCCATGAAAACATACCCCACACCATCATACCACCACCATCAGCCTGCAATGTTGAAACGCAGCATGATGGATGCATGTACTCATGTAGTTTTCTCCATACCCTAGTCCCCCCATCAGCGTGAAATAGCAGGAACCGGGATTCATCAAACCAGGCGATGTTTTTTCAATTCTGCAGTTTCCAGTGTTTTCGTTCCTTAGCGCACTGCAACTGCAGTTTCTTGCTGAAAGAAGTGGAACTCTAAGGTCATCGGCTGCCATACCCCATTTGTGTCAAGGTACGATGAGTTGTGCATCATTTGATGGGTCTTTGGGGACCAATGTTGTACTGGGCTGTCCGTCTGTTGCTCTGCACAATTTGTGTCTGCCTCCTTTGTCCTCTTTTATCAATGACCTGTTTTCAACCACTGGTCTGCCATTGGCTGGATGTCCTTTGGGTGGTGGGCCATTCTTGATACACACGAAACTGTTGAGTGTGAAAAACCCAGCAGTGTTGCAGTTCTTGACACACTCAAACCAGTGCGCCTGGCACCTACTACCATACCCTGTTCAAAGGCACTTGAATCTTTTGTCTTGCCCATTCACCGTCTGAATGGCACACATACACAATCCATGTCTCTTTTGTCTCAAGGCTTAAAAATCTATCTTTAACCTTTCTCCTCCCCTTCATCTACACTGATTGAAGTGGTTCAAAATGTGACATCAATAAGGCATCATAGCTTTCAATTGGATTCACCTGGTCAGTCTGTCATGTAAAGACCAGGTGTTCCTAATGATTGTACACTCAGTGTATACACACACACAATATGTACAGTACACTCTTACTCACACACACACATGCATGCATTCCAACAGTTAATTCCTCCTTGTCACTTTTTCTTACTATTTGGGGTTTTAACTCTTTGCAATTAATGTATTCAAGCAATAGTTAGGCACTCTACCAATAAGATTTAATTTAATAATTGATTTGTTGATTGATTGATTCATTGATTGACTTAACTTCTCATGTGCTGGTCAGACGGGCCAACCTGGATGGTACAGGGATGGAGACAGTGATAAGCCAGGGTCTGAAGACCACTGATGGTCTAGCTGTGGACTGGGTGACCAGGAATATGTACTGGACAGACACAGGTCGCAACACCATCGAGGTGGCACGACTGGACGGGACCAGCCGCAAAGTACTAGTCAACAACAGCCTGGATGAACCCAGGGCCATCGCTGTGTTTCCCAGCAAAGGGTGAGAGGGGGGAGAGGAGGAGGGATAGAGGGGGGAAAGCGTTAAGGTTGAGGGAAAAGGGTGGAAGGGTATAGTGGAAGAGCTTGGTTTTGTGAGTGTTTGTAAGTGCGTGTTTGTGTGTGTGGGGGGGGGGGTGGGAACTGGGTTGTCATTGTTTCATTGGTCTCTCTAGGTACCTGTTCTGGACAGACTGGGGTCACATTGCTAAGATTGAGCGGGCACACCTAGATGGATCAGACCGTAAAGTTCTGATTAACACAGACCTGGGCTGGCCCAACGGACTCACACTGGATTACGACACACACAGGTTAGAAACAGAGAGTGGGAGGGAGAGAGTGGAAGGGAGGGGGATGGTGACAGGGAGGGAATAAGGGAATGACAGAGAGAGATAAAGAAGAGAGTGGCAGTGGTAGGGAGGAAGGGCGGGAATAAGGGAATGACAGACAGATATACAGGAGGGATTGGTAGGGAGGGTGGGAATAAGGGAATGACAGACAGAGATAAAGGAGAGAGAGGGAATGAGAGACACAGATACAGGAGAGAGAAGGAGTGGTAGGTAGGGAGAGAGAGAGGGAAGGAATAAGGTAATGGCAGACAAAGATACAGGAGAGAGAGGGAATGGTAGGGAGAAAGGGAGCACAGGTATAGTTTTTGGTAATAAATCTTGTTCTGGGGGCAGCCTTCCAGAGTGGTCACTAGCTGGCACAGCCACAAAGTCATAATCTGCCTTAACCACACTGCTAACCCTAATGCCTAGCCCATCAATTAAATTAACTTTAACCTCTTACATCTAGACGTTCCGCTAGCGGAACACCTGCTCCAATATCCAATGATGGGCGTGGCGCGAAATACAAATTCCTCTAAAATCTGAAAACTTCAATTTTTCAAACATGTGACTATTTTACAGCATTTTAAAGACAAGACTCTCGTTAATCTAACCACACTGTCCGATTTCAAAAAGGCTTTACAACGAAAGCAAAACATTAGATTATGTCAGCAGAGTACCCAGCCAGAAATAATCAGACACCCATTTTTCAAGCTAGCATATAATGTCACAAAAAAACAAAACCACAGCTAAATGCAGCACTAACCTTTGATGATCTTCATCAGATGACAACCCTAGGACATTATGTTATACAATGCATGCAAGTTTTGTTAAATAAAGTTCATATTTATATCAAAAAACTGCTTTTTTACATTAGCATGTGACGTTCAGAACTAGCATACCCCCCGCAAACATCCGGTGAATTTACTAAATTACTCACGATAAACGTTCACAAAAAACATAACAATTATTTTAAGAATTATAGATACAGAACTCCTCTATGCACTCGATATGTCCGAATTTAAAATAGCTTTTCGGTGAAAGCACATTTTGCAATATTCTCAGTAGATAGCCCAGCCATCACGGCTAGCCATTTAGACACCGACCAAGTTTAGCCCTGATCAAACTCCGATTTACTATTACAAAAGTTTCATTACCTTTGTTGTCTTCGTCAGAATGCACTCCCAGGACTGCTACTTTAATAACAAATGTTGGTTTGGTCCAAAACAATCCATCGTTATATCCAAATTGCGGCGTTTTGTTCGTGCGTTCAAGACACTATCCGAAATGGTAAATCAGGGTCGCGAGCATGGCGCAATTCGTGACAAAAGATTTCTAAATATTCCATTATCGTACTTCCAAGCATGTCAACCGCTGTTTAAAATCCATTTTTATGCCATTTTTCTCGTAAAAAAGCGATAATATTCCGACCGGGAATCTCCGTTTAGCTAAACAGAGGAAAGAAAACAAAGCTTTCGGTCGACGCGGGCACGAGCCTGAGTCTCACAGTACTGTAACCAGCCACTATCCAAACGCACAACTTTGTTTCAGCCAGAGCCTGCAAAGCCACGATTCAGCATTTTGCCGCCTTCTGAGAGTCCATGTGAGCCGTAGAAAGTGTCACGTAAGAGCAGAGATCCCCTGTAATAGATAGAGATAATCAACAAGGCCAAGAAATGGTCAGACAGGGTACTTCCTGTACAGAATCTTCTCAGGTTTTGGCCTGCCAAATGAGTTCTGTTATACTCACAGACACCATTCAAACAGTTTTAGAAACTTTGGAGTGTTTTCTATCCAAAGCGAATAATTATATGCATATTCTAGTTTCTGGGCAGGAGTACTAATCAGATTAAATCGGGTACGTTTTTTATCCGTCCGTGAAAATACTGCCCCCTAGCCAATTTGATTAAGACCAAAAAGCAAAGTTTTGTTTTCATGAATTTTTACAATATAGCCAATTTTGACACTGCAGCTGGCCCATCTAGCAAACATTGCTCAGTTCTGCCTCCAGGACAAGACTCATCCCAATAAATGGCAATCCACAGAGGAAGCGGGACGGAGAGTGTGACAGTCAGAGACAGGAAAAGAGGGAGAGAAAGACTGAAAATATTAGGGCTTAACAGCATACAAAGCAGATCTCAGCCGAGAAAATCTAATTATTTTCTGCAGAACATTCTGTTTTGTGTAGTAAATCATAGTACAAGAGTTTTCTGGCCTCTTGATAGGATAGCTTTGATGTCAGTTCCTGTTAAATCCCTCTCATCTCTGTCTAATATCTCTGTAAAGTATTTTTGCCTAGTATGTATATGTACTATGAATGTGTGTTTAACTCCTCCGTGTGTGTGTGTGTGTAGGATCTTCTGGGTGGATGCTCACTTGGACCGCATTGAGAGTTCCGACCTAAACGGAAAGCTCCGTCAAATCCTCGTCAGCCCTGTGTCCCACCCCTTCGCCCTCACACAGGTACCCCCCAGCTGTCAATCAATCACTTGACCCCTACCCCTGGCTGCTTCATCCACTCACTTGCTCTTATTCCTCCTCCACTAGCTTGTTTGTTCACTGCCTCACTTGCTCTCCCTCCTCCTCCACTCGTACTGAACCATAAAACTGAACCATTCTAATTCCCTTCATCTCTGACCTTCATTTTCTTCCTCCCTCTCTCTCTTCCTCCTCGTCTGTGTTTTTTTTTCTCTCCACTCTTTTTCTCTACCTTGTTCCCCCAGTTGAAGCCGGTGTCCTCCCCTCTAACCCCTTTCTCCCGACTCTCGCAGCAAGACCGTTGGATCTACTGGACGGACTGGCAGACTAAGTCCATCCAGCGTGTGGACAAACACACTGGCCGCAGCAAGGAGACCGTGCTGGCCAACGTGGAGGGCCTCATGGACATCATCGTAGTCTCACCACAGAGGCAGAGCGGTAAGGGAGCAGGGTGAAGTTGCCCCTAGTCGCTGATCTTGAGTCATTTTAGCATTTTCCCGACTAATGATTAAGGTTAGGATTGGGGAAACTTTGCCCTTGAGCGAGTGCTAAGTTGCCCCTAACTACTGATACCGGTTCAAGTATTTGTTCATCTTCTTATGGCGAAGATTAGCATTGAGGGTAATCTGATCCTAGATGATTAGAGCCAGCTTCTACCTTCAACCACCATTGTGGTATCGCCACAGTGACAGTGTTAATGAGGCATTTCTGGGAGTTACATTTTTTTTCTCTCAAATCAAAGTTTATTTGTCACATGCGCCGAATACAACAGGTGTAGACCTTACAGTGAAATGCTTACTTACAGGCTCTAACATATAGTGCAAAAAAGGTATTAGGTGAACAATAGGTAGGTAAAGAAATAAAAACAACAGTATAAAAGACAGGCTTTATACAGTAGCGAGGCTATAGAAGTAGCGAGGCTACATACAGACCACGGTTAGTCAAGCTGATTGAGGTAGTATGTACATGTAGATATGGTTAAAGTGACTATGCATATATGATGAACAGAGAGTAGCAGTAGTGTAAAAGAGGGGTTGGCGGGTGGTGGGTGGGACACAATGCAGATAGCCTGGTTAGCCTGTGTGCGGGAGCAGTGGTTGGTCGGCCCAATTGAGGTAGTATGTACAGTGGGGGAAAAAAGTATTTGATCCCCTGCTGATTTTGTACATTTGCCCACTGACAAAGAAAGGATCAGTCTATAATTTTAATGGTAGGTTTATTTGAACAGTGAGAGACAGAATAACAACAAAAATATCCAGAAAAACGCATGTCAGAAATGTTATAAATTGATTTGCATTTTAATGAGGGAAATAAGTATTTGACCCCCTCTCAATCAGAAAGATTTCTGGCTCCCAGGTGTCTTTTATACAGGTAACGAGCTGAGATTAGGAGCACACTCTTAAAGGGAGTGCTCCCAATCTCAGCTTGTTACCTGTATAAAAGACACCTGTCCACAGAAGCAATCAAACCTCTTGGGGCTAGGTGGGACGCTAGCGTGCCACCCGTGGTGCACTCCATCAACAGCAGGTGCATTTCAAGAGCGGCAAATTTGAATCCAAATAAATATCAAAATTCAAATTTTTCAAAAATACAACTATGTTACACCATTTGAAAGATAAACATCTCCTTAATCTAACCACGTTTTACGATTTCAAAAAGGTTTTACGGCGAAAGCATAAATTTAGAGTATGTTAGGACAGTACATTTACAAGAGTTGTGTGTAATGTTTTGTCAAGTCAAAGACAGGGTCACCAAAACCATAAAACCAGCTAAAATGATGCACTAACCTTTTACAATCTCCATCAGATGACACTCCTAGGACATTATGTTAGACAATGCATGCATTTTTAGTTCTATCAAGTTCATATTTATATACAAAAACAGCGTTTTACTATGGCATTGATGTTGAGGAAATCGTTTCCCTCCAATAACCGGCAGTCAAGTCAGCGTCAGAAATTAAATAATTAAAATTAGAAAACATTGGTAAAATATTATATTGTCATTTAAAGAATTATAGATTTACATCTCTTGAACGCAATCAACTTGCCAGATTTAAAAATAACCTTACTGGGAAATCACACTTTGCAATAATCTGAGCACTGCGCCCAGAAAAATACGCGTTGCGATACAGACTAGACGTCATGTTGGGGAGATCTAAAATCGAAAATACTATGTAAATAATCCATTACCTTTGATTCTCTTCATCAGATGTCACTTCCAGGTATCACAGGTCCATAACGAATGTAGTTTTGTTCAAAAAAGCTCATCATTTATGTCCAAAAATCTCCGTCTCGTTAGCACATGATGTAAGCCAGCCGGACTTCTCGTCATGAACGAGGGGAAAAAATATATTTCCGTTCGTTCAAACATGTCAAACGTTGTATAGCATAAATCATTAGGGCCTTTTTTAACCAGAACATGAATAATATTCAAGGTGGACGAATGCATACTCTTTTATAACGTATTGGAACGAGGGTACCCAACATGAACTAGCGCGCCAGGTGTCTAATGGGACATCACCGTTCCATGGCTCTTGTTCGGTCAGATCTCCCTCCAGAAGACTCAAAACACTTTGTAAAGGCTGGTGACATCTAGTGGAAGCAATAGGAAGTGCCAAAATATTCCTAAACCCCTGTGTTTTTCAATGGGATAGGTTTAAAGTCAATACAACACATCAGGTATCCACTTCCTGTCAGAAAATGTCTCAGGGTTTTGCCTGCCAAATGAGTTCTGTTATACTCACAGACACCATTCAAACAGTTTTGGAAACTTTAGAGTGTTTTCTATCCATATATAATAAGTATATGCATATTCTAGTTACTGGGTAGGATTAGTAACCAGATTAAATCGGGTACATTTTTTTTATCCAGACGTGCAAATGCTGCCCCCTAGACCCAACAGGTTAAAGGGAGTGCTCCTAACCGCAGCTTGTTACCTGTAAAAAAGACACCTGTCCACAGAAGCAATCAATCAATGAGATTCCAAACTCTCCACCATGGCCAAGACCAAAGAGCTCTCCAAGGATGTCAGGGACAAGATTGTAGACCTACACAAGGCTGGAATGGGCTACAAGACCATCGCCAAGCAGCTTGGTGAGAAGGTGACAACAGTTGGTGCGATTATTCGCAAATGGAAGAAACACAAAAGAACTGTCAATATCCCTCGGCCTGGGGCTCCACGCAAGATCTCACCTCGTGGAGTTGCAATGATCATGAGAACAGTGAGGAATCAGCCCAGAACTACACAGGAGGATCTTGGCAATGATCTCAAGGCAGCTGGGACCATAGTCACCAAGAAAACAATTGGTAACACATTACGCCGTGAAGGACTGAAATCCTGCAGCGCCCGCAAGGTCCCCCTGCTCAAGAATACATATACATGCTTGTCTGAAGTTTGCCAATGAACATCTGAATGACTCAGAGGACAACTGGTGAAAGTGTTGTGGTCAGATGAGACCAAAAGGGAGCTCTTTGACATCAACTCAACTCGCCGTGTTTGGAGGAGGAGGAATGCTGCCTATGACCCCAAGAACACCATCTTCACCGTCAAACATGGAAGTGGAAACATTATGCTTTGGGGGTGTTTTTCTGCTAAGGGGACAGGACAACTTCACGGCATCAAAGGGACGATGGACGAGGCCATGTACCATCAAATATTGGGTGAGAACCTCCTTTCCTCAGCCAGGGCATTGAAAATGGGTCATGGATGGGTATTCCAGCATGACAATGACCCAAAACACACGGCCAAGGCAACAAAGGAGTGGCTCAAGAAGGAGCACATTAAGGTCCTGGAGTGGCCTAGCCAGTCTCAGACCTAAATCCCATAGAAAATCTGTGGAGGGAGCTGAAGGTTCGAGATGCCAAACGTCAGCCTCAAAACCTTAATGACTTGGAGAAGATCTGCAAAGAGGAGTGGGACAAAATCCCTCCTGAGATGTGTGCAAACCTGGTGGCCAACTACAATAAACGTCTGACCTCTGTGATTGCCAACAAGGGTTTTGCCACCAAATACTAAGTCATGTTTTGCAGAGGGGTCAAATACTTATTTCCCTCATTAAAAATGCAAATCTTTTTATAGCATTTTTGACATGTGTTGTTCAGGATTATTTGTTGTTATTCTGTCTCTCACTGTTCAAATAAACCTACTATTAAAATTATAGACTGATCATTTCTTTGTAAGTGGGCAAGCGTACAAAATCAGCAGGGGATCAAATACTTTTTTCCCCCACTGTACATGAGTGTATAGTTATAATGACTATGCATATATGATAAACAGAGAGTAGCAGCAGTGTATTTAAGCTTTCACCTTATACTGTTGGTCACATTCAAGGAAGTGTGTGTTATGTAATACAGTGCCTTGCAAAAGTATTCATCCCCTTGGCGTTTTTCCTATTTTGTTGCATTACAACCTGTAATTTAAATGGATTTTTATTTGGATTTCATGTAATGGACATACACAAAATAGTCCAAATTGGTGAAGTGAAATGAAAAAAGTTACTTCTTTCAAATTTAATCGGAAATGTGGTGCGTGCATATGTATTTACCCCCTTTGCTATGAAGCCCCTAAATAAGATCTGGTGCAACACATTACCTTCAGAAGTCACATAATTAGTTAAATAAAGTCCACCTGTGTGCAATCTAAGTGGCACATGATCTCAGACCTGTTCTGAAAGGCCCCAGAGTCTGCAACACCACTAAGCAAGGGGCACCACCAAGCAAACGGTACCATGAAGACCAAGGAGCTCTCCAAACAGATCAAGGACAAAGTTGTGGAGAAGTACAGATCAGGGTTGGGTTGTAAAAAAATATCCAAAACTTTGAACATCCCACGGAGCACCATTAAATCCCTTATTTAAAAAATTGAAAGAATATGGCACTACAACAAACCTGCCAAGAGTGGGCCGCCCACAAACTCACAGACCAGGCAAGGAGGGCATTAATCAGAGACGCAACAAAGAGACCAAAGACAACCCTGAAGGAGCTGCAAAACTCCACAGCGGAGATTGGAGTATCTATCCATAGGACCACTAAGCCGTACACTCCACAGAGCTGGGCTTTTCGGAAGAGTGGCCAGAAAAAAGCCATTGCTTAATGATGATCTTCATTAGATGACACTCCTAGGACATTATGTTATACAATACATGCATGTTTTGTTCAATCAAGTTCATATTTATATCAAAAACCAGCTTTTTACATTAGCATGTGACGTTCAGAACTAGCATTCCCACCGAACACTTCCGGTGCGAATTATAGATACAGAACTCCTTTATGCAATCGCGGTGTCCGATTTTAAAATAGCTTTTCGGTGAAAGCACATTTTGCAATATTCTGAGTAGATAGCTCGCCATCACAGGCTAGCTATTTTGACACCCACCAAGTTTGGTACTCACCAAACTCAGATTTACTATAAGAAAAATTGGATTACCTTTGCTGTTCTTCGTCAGAATGCACTCCCAGGACTTCTACTTCAATAACAAATGTTGGTTTGGTTCCAAATAACCATAGTTATATCCAAATAGCGGCGTTTTGTTGTGCGTTCAAGACACTATCCGAAGGGTAACAAAGGGTGATGCGCCCGGCGCGTTTCGTGACAAAAAATTTCAAAATATTCCATTACCGTACTTCGAAGCATGTCAAACGCTGTTTAAAATCAATTTTTGTGCGATTTTTCTCGTAAAAAAGCGATAATATTCCGACCAGGAAACCCTGTTTTAGTTCAAAGATGAAAAAATAAAAACATGGTGTCGCCTCGTGCACGCGCCTCAGTCTCATTGTTCTCTGATCGACCATTATCCAAATGCGCTACTGTTTTTCAGCCAGGGGCTCCAAAGGCATCATTCAGCAGTTTGCCGCCTTCTGAGAGCCTATGGGAGCCGTTGGAAGTGTCACGTTACAGCAGAGATCCTCAATTTTCAATAAAGAGAGTGTAGAAGGCCAAGAAATGGTCAGAGAGGCCACTTCCTCTAAGGAATCTTCTCAGGTTTTTGCCTGCCATATGAGTTCTGTTATACTCACAGACACCATTCAAACAGTTTTAGAAACTTTAAACTTTTTTTGTTTTCTATCCAAAGCCAATAATTATATGCATATTCTAGTTTCTGGGCAGTAGTAATAACCAGATTAAATCGGGTACGTTTTTTATCCGGCCGTGCAAATACTGCCCACTACCCTAGAGAGGTTAAAAACAATAACTTGAAAGCCCCAATCGCTAGGGTCATTTTAAGATGTCAGGCGTCAAAATCTGTTCAGTTTTGATACTGAGCTCATTGCCCAACCGGATGCATCTGGTTTCAAGTGGCCAAGAGACCTCATGTGATGTTCAGCTGCTATTTAGCGGACAAACTGGGAATCAGACAGGACATCTAATTATATTAGTGGAAAGGTAGTAACGTCAGTTTTCTTCTCATATGTATATTATTTCTGTACGTCGAAAAATGGAGCCATTGCACAAACCCTGCTGTTTTGAAATTTGAAATGGCTGTGTTCCTATGGGAATTTATGCATGTTTGTAGCACCACCATTAGGTAAAAGATCTGACTTGTTTTTTTTTTAATCCTTTTGGAAGAGTAATTAGTGGTATATTTTATTTCAAACCTAGACTTTCAAATCTCTTATTCTCCTAAAATGTACTGACAGTTCTACTTCCCTTTGCCTGCTGTTTCTCTGGCTCTGTAATAGTCACATTGTTCCTAACTATTTCTAATAGTACTAAGCATGTATTGGTTGAAATCTAAATGTCTTTCATGAAACATAAAATATATGTTATCTTCACATCCGTGTATATTCCCCCTCAAGCCAAAATCATGACGGCCCTCAAGGAACTACACTGGACATTATGCAAACTGGAAACCACATATCCTGAGGCCGCATTTATTGTAGCTGGGGATTTTAACAAAGGAAATTTGAGGAAAACGCTACCGAAATTCTATCAGCACATTGACTGTAGACTGTAGTCGCTTAGAAAAAACACTAGACCACTGCTACTCGCCTTTTTGAGATGCTTACAAGGCCCTCCCCCGCCCTCCCATCAGCAAATCAGATCACAACTCCATTTTGCTTCTCCCTTCCTATAGGCAGAAACTCAAACAAGAAGTACCCAAGGTCTATTCAATGCTGGCCTGACCAATCAGAATCTATGTTTCAAGATTGTTTTGATAACGCGGACTGGGATATGTTCTCAGGTAGCCTCTGAGAATAACATTGACGTTTACACAAACACTGTGACTGAGTTCATCAGGAAGTGTATAGGGGATGTTGTTCCCATGGTGACTATTAAAGCCTACCCAAACCAGAAACCGTGGATAGATGGCAGCATTCGCGCAAAACTGAAAGTGCAAACCATCGCATTTAACCATGGCAAGGTGACTGGGAATATGGTTGAATACAAACAGTGTAGTTATTCCCTCCATAAGGCAATCAAACAGGCAAAACGTAAGTACAGAGACAAAGTGGAGTCATAATTCAATTGCTCAGACTCGAGACATATGTGGCAGGGTCTACAGACAATCACAGATTACAAATGGAAAACCAGCCACGTCGTGGACACCGACGTCTTGCTCCCAGACAAGCTAAACACCTTCTTTGCCCGCTTTGAGGATAACACAGGCCACTCCCAAGGACTGTGGACTCTCGTTCTCCATGGCCAACGTGAGTAAGACATTTAAGCGTGCTAACCTCGCTAGGCTGCCGGCCCAGACGGCATCCTAGCCGCTTGTGCAGACCAGCTGTCTGGAGTGTTTACGGACATATCTCTCCCTATCCCAGTCTGCTGTCCCCACTTGCTTCAAGATGGTCACCATTGTTCCTGTACCGAAGAAAGCAAAGGTAACTGAATGACTATCGCTCCGTAGCACTGTCATCATGAAGTGCTTTGAGAGTCTAGTTAAGGATCATATCACCTCTACCTTACATCCTAGACCCACTTCAATTTGCTTACCGCCCAAATAGATCCACAGATGATGCAATCTCCATCACACTGCACACTGCCCTCTGCCCTATCTCATCTGGACAAGAGGAATACCTACATCAGAATGATGTTCATTGACTATAGCTCAGCCTTCAACAGCATAGTACCCTCCAAGCTCATCATTAAGCTCGGAGCACTGGGTTTGGACCCCGCCCTGTGCAACTGGGTCCTGGAAATTCCTGACAGGTAGCCTGCAGGTGGTTAAGGTAGGAAACAACACCTCCACTTCACTGATCCTCAACACGGTACTCCCTGTTCACCCATGACTGTGTGGCCATGCACGCCTCTAACTTAATCATCAAGTTTGCAGACGACACAATGGTAGTAGGTCTGATTACTAACAATGATGAGACAGCCTACAGGGAGGAGGTGAGGGCCCTGGTGGAGCGGTGCCAGGAAAATAACCTCTCCCTCAACGTCAACAAAATGAAGGAGCTGATCGTGGATTTCAGGAAACAGCAGACGGAGGACACCCCTATCCACATCGACGGGACTGCAGTGGAGAAGGTGGAAAGCTTCAAGATCCTCGCCGTACACATCACTGACAATTTGAAATGGTCCACCCACACAGACAGTGTATGGCAACTGGTATGGCAACTGCACCGCGCGCAACTGCAGGGCTCTTCAGAGGATGGTGCGGTCTGCCCAACGTCTCACCGGGGAACACTGCCTGCCCTCCAGGACACCTACAGCACCCCGATGTCACAGGAAGGCAAAAATATTATCAAGGACATCAACCACTCGAGCAACGGCCTGTTACATTTACATTTAAGTCATTTAGCAGACGCTCTTATCCAGAGCGACTTACAAATTGGTGCATTCACCTTATGATATCCAGTGGAACAACCACTTTACAATAGTGCATCTAAATCTTTTAAGGGGGGGGGGGGTTAGAAGGATTACTTTATCCTATCCTAGGTATTCCTTAAAGAGGTGGGGTTTCAGGTGTCTCCGGAAGGTGGTGATTGACTCCGCTGTCCTGGCGTCGTGAGGGAGCTTGTTCCACCATTGGGGTGCCAGAGCAGCGAACAGTTTTGACTGGGCTGAGCGGGAACTGTGCTTCCTCAGAGGTAGGGGGGCCAGCAGGCCAGAGGTGGATGAACGCAGTGCCCTTGTTTGGGTGTAGGGCCTGATCAGAGCCTGAAGGTATGGAGGTGCCGTTCCCTTCACAGCTCCGTAGGCAATCACCTGTTCACCCCGCTATCATCCAGAAGGCGAGGTCAGTACAGGTGCATCAAAGCTGGGCCAGGAGTCTGAAAAACAACTTCTATCTCAAGGCCATCAGACTGTTAAATAGCCATCACTAGGCAGCTACCACCCGGTTACTCAACCCTGTACCTTAGAGGCTGCTGCCCTATATACATAGACATGGCCACTTTAATAATGGAACACCAGCTACTTTAATAATGTTTCCATACTGCTTTACTCATCTCAAATGCATATACTGTATTTTATTCTGCTGTATTTAGTCAATGCCACTCCGACATTGCTCGTCCTAATATTTAGATATTTCTTAGTTCCATTCGTTTACTTTTAGATGTGTGTATTGTTGTGAATTGTTAGATACTACTGCACTGTTAGAGCTTGGAACACAAGCATTTCGCTACACCAGCCATAACATCTGCTAAATATGTGTATGTGACCAATACAATTTGATTAGATATGTGCCATTGTGAAAATGCCACACAAGGGCGGCAGAGTTTAACAGGTTAAAGTAAGGCTTTTCTCTTCCCTGCAGGCACTAACCACTGTGGAGTGAATAATGGAGGATGCACTCATCTCTGCTTCGCTAAGACAAACAGCTTTGTGTGTGCCTGCCCTGATGAACCAGACAGCAGGCCCTGCTCCACCAGTGAGTGTGTGTGTGTGTGTGTGTGTGTGTGTGTGTGTGTGTGTGTGTGTGTGTGTGTGTGTGTGTGTGTGTGTGTGCGCACTTGCGTGCGTATGAGAAACAACTTATTTTGATAAATAACATTCCAGCTTTGTGTGTGATCTGTTTATGTATCTTTAAAACACTAATCATTGTTCCTATGTTTAGTCTCAGGTTATGTGCCCACCTCACCAGACAGAGAGACCACCAGCACCGCAGCCCCCAACAAGATCCCCAAAGCCCCCACAGACACGCCTCAGCAAGGACCCCCACTGATCAAGTATGTCAACTACAGGCCTGATATTTTACCTCATTGACCATGACTTGAAGGGATCCTACTGATACATAATGAGGTCTGTCGGATATGAATATTGACTAAATGCCTTGTATCACAATGCTTTACTCTTATGTCTTCAGTTTATGAGAAAGTATATGCTCAGTTTGATGGTTAATGTTATTTTTTTTACATCCCGTTTTGTAGCTGCACAGACAAGAGCCTAAGTGTGGAGGGCTGCTTACAGAGCAACGTGGTGACAGCTCCTCACGGTAAGATAAAGTCAGCTTCATCATCAAATTCATCATCATTATCATGATTATTACCCTCAGTAGCATCTTCATCACACTTTGCATCATCATTACTATCGTCATCATCATAAATGTGACCCGATTCAGGAAACTATGTCACAAGTCATGACTTCACAGGAGAGCTCTTTGAACGTAAACATTTAAAACAAATCGAAATCCAGTCAGCTTTATCATCAAATTCATCATCATTATTACCCTCAGTAGCATCTTCATCACACTTTGCGTCATCATTACTCAGGTTTATCATCAAATTCATCATCATTATCATGATTGTTACCCTCAGTAGCATCTTCATCACACTTTGCATCATCATTACTATCATCATCATAAATGTGACCCGATTCAGGAAACTATGTCACAAGTCATGACTTCACAGGAGAGCTGTTTGAACGTAACATTTAAAAAAAAATCAAAATGCAGTCAGCTTTATCATCAAATTCCTCATCATTATCATGATTATTACCCTCAGTAGCATCTTCATCACACTTTGCATCATCATTACTATCATCATCATCATAAATGTGACCCGATTCAGGAAAGTCATGACTTCACAGGAGAGCTGTGTAAACTCTTTTTTTAAAATCAAAATGTATTTTTTGGCAGAAATGCCTTCTCGAACATGTGAACTTTAATGTGCCTTAATATAAAACTTATATGCCATCTGTTAATACGAATAAAATTGTACAATTATGAGCCTAGTTGTTTAAGCCACAGAAAGAGTGAGCAACCTTCCCGCTAGCTATGATTGGCTGAGACAATGAGTGGGCTGGACATGCCGAAAGATGAGTTTGGATTGGTCTGCCACATAGCATGCGTCTGTCTATTGGAGCTGGTCAGTAACTCTAGGTAATCATGTCAAACGCAACCTTTTTTAAATGTATTGCATAGGAAAACTGCATAAACCTAATGTCAAGTTAAAGTGTTCTGTTAGCTAGCTAACATTATGTGTATGCTCTCCAGTTTCTGGAGGATGGAGTTTTTAAATTAGTTGAATTTGAGTATGATAGCTAAGGAGATGGAGAAAACACCAGTCTGGATTACAAACTAAGGGCAACCATGCATGGCATCAGACAGGAGACACATCCAACCATGATGTATACTGGTAAGATAGTCTAGCTAGCTACATTTTCAGATATTACACGTTTCTAATTTTGACAGAAAAAGGTTTTATTTCAAGTGTACTCTTAGCTAGCTAACGTTAGCTGGCTGGGTAGCTAGCTAATGTTAGCTGGCTGGGTCTCTAGCTAACGGTATGTGTACGATCTTATTCTTCGTATCTCAGACACATTTACTTGACTAGTTATAGCCATAGAACCTGGTTGGTTACCTACCTGCAGGGTAGTAATGTCATGAGTTGTGATTATGGTCCATTGTTTAGCTAGCTACATGTCTTAACAAAAGACTCCACTCTAATTTTGACAAAGTATTTTCATTTCAAGTTAGTGTACAGTGAGCTAGCTAGCTAACGTTAGCTGGCTGGCTCACTAACTAACATTACGTCATGCGTTGGGATTCATTGTTTACCTAGCTAGCTATCTAGCTACATTTCTTAACAAAAGACATCATAGTGTGCCAGAGCGCAGAATAACTGATGAATTTTTGAACGCTCAACACTCATTGAATATGTCTGGTGTCAGTGAATTCGGCAAAAAAGCGCAATTCAATTGTTGCCAGCAGCACAGTTACAGTCACCAACACTCTGGATAACATGAACACTGCCTAACCAGCTCTGCTAGAGTGAGTAAAATGGTCAGAGTGGGGTGATCTCTCATTATGTGTCTGGAAGTAACTAGCCAGTGTTAGCCAGTTAGCTTGGGTGATTGACTGTCGCTGTGAGGTCAGAGCTTTCATAACAACCCTACTTATTGGCCAGAGCGTCCAGTGTGCGCTCTGAACACGAATCGCTCTGAATTTACGAACGGACAATCTGACAACACAGTTGCTGTCACCAACGCTCTGGATAACATAACAGCCTAACCAGCTCTGCTAAGGCAAGTTATGTTCAGTGAGCTGTTCTCTCTCTCTTAGATGTCTGGATGTAGCTGGCAAGTTAGTACAGAACGCACGGATCAACCCTTAAAGAGATGGGTGGGGCTAAGGCTTGAAACATGCTGCATGGGTGTAGACAAAGAAGGGCTGTCCAATAGTAGTACCAAAACATTTAAAGACGGTTTTCTCAAAAATGAGTTTACAAGTTGATCAACTTTCAAAGCAGAATTACTTTCCCATTGTTTCCTCAAAGGCGATATATGATATACCATTTTGTAGCTCGTATTCTCTACTTTTATCCAATGTAAAAAACAGAAATTCAAATGTTGCTACATAAGACCGAATCCAGGTGGTGAGTCACAATAAATGATTCACTTTCAAATGTACAGTGTTGATTTTATAGGCTATATGTAATTGTTTTGATGTCAGAGCAGTATAATCCACTCATTGGTTGATGTTCATCTGCAACGCTTCTTTCACAGGGGAGGGGCTTCATATCAGCTATGTGATTGGAGGAGCATTAACCATTCTTGCCATCCTGATAATCATCACTGCCTTCATTATTTACAGGTAATACCAAGTCCTCTCTAAATACTCAAAATTCCACTCATTTGACATTTACATTTTTGTCATTTAGCAGATGCTCCAGTCTAGAGTGATTTACAGTTAGTACATTCATCTTAAAGTAGCTAGTTGAGACAACCACTTCAGTTATAGTAAGTAAAATGTTCCTCAAAGTCATCAACAAAGTCAGTGCTAGTAATAAAATAAATATGTCTATGTCTATTCTCCATCCCTTTATCTGTCCAGATCTTAAGTAAGTAATTAGGTGAACACAAATTGAGCACCAATAGATTTGGCCAATGTTACTGTCAGGTAACTTATCGTTTCATATCAGTGCAGATAAAGAACACACAGAGGAAGCTACATTAGACCTGTGACATTTGTCTGTCGTGGGAGCTAACCTAGATAGCCACCCAATGGACAGTTTTAACCAGTGGACTGTGTGTACAATGTGTTTTCCCATCTTTCTATCCTCAGACACAAAATGTCAAAGTTTGCTGACCCCGGGATGAGGAACCTGACCTACAGTAACCCCTCATACAGGACGTCAACGCAAGAGGTCAAGATCGAGACCTCTCAAAAGCCGCCCATTTACAACCAGCTACGATATAAGAAAGAGGTAACTATTCAGGCCTATTTAGTATTTCAAGAAAATGACGAGAGTGTTCTAATCTAGCTAAGCATTTTTTCACGTGCAGCATTTGCAGTTGTCATCAAGTCAAAGGGTGGTTATTTGAAGAATCTCAAATATAAAATCTATTTCGATTTGTTTAACACTTTTTTGGTTACTACATGATTCCATATGTGTTATTTCATCTTTTTGATGTCTTCACTATTATTCTACAATGTAGAAAATAGTAAAAAATAAAGAAAAACCCTTGAATGAGTAGGTGTTCTAAAACTTTTGACCTGTAGTGTATGTTATTCTCATATAATAACGTGTAAAATTTGCACTGGTGCAAATGTTTACTGAATCTGGGCCTTATATCTCACCTCAGACTTCGATGAAATTAAGTAACTAATGTTTAGTATAGGAATGGATACATTTGATGTGAATCCATTGGGTTTCTGTATGCCTATTATGACTGAAGGGTTTCAAATGTTCATATAGTATGGCTGGAAGTAACTGTTGAGACGAATACCAGTTTTCAATGTTTGCCTCTATCTCTTATGCTGTAGATAGATTGCTTTACAGTGTTTTATTATAACCAAACATGAAGAGGCACAAGTTGTGACTGACCCGTCCACTCATCTCTCCTTTCTCCTCTTCCCCCTCTCCTTCACTGTAGCTCTCTCATCCTTACAACAGCCTCTCTCCTTTATTATTTTGACCTGTTTTGTCCTGCGGAGAGGTAGTCACACACTGCATGGGGAATCCCTCGACTCAATCAACCTATAACTCTCTCTTTCACTCCTCCTGTATCTCTCTCACTCATTTTGTATCTCTCTCTCGTCCCCAGCTACATGCTCTCTCTCATGTGTCTACTATTGTTCCTCTGCTTGGTCATACATGACAACTGACTCTTTCTCATGACTGACTTAACTAATGATTTAACAAATGTAGAGACATACAGTGCCTTCAGAAAGTTGTCATACCCCTTGACTTTTTCCACTTGTGTTGTGTTACAGCCTGAATTGAAAGTTTATTAAATTGAGATTGTGTGTCGCTGGCCTACACACAATACCCCATAATGTCAGTGGAATTATGTTTTTCTACATTTTTCCAAATTCATTTCAAATGAAAAGCTGAAATTCCTTGAGTCAATAAGTGTTCATCTCCTTTGTTTTTGGCAAGCCTAAATATGTTCAGGAGTAAAAATGTACTTAATTCACGTAATAAGTTCCATGGACTCACTCTGTGTGTCAGGGTATGCGTGAAGGGCTGTAGGAAGTCAGGCGCAGGAGAGGAGATAGTTGGTAGCAAAACAAAGCCTTTTATTTGGTGACCCAAAAGCACACGGCACAAAATAACACGAAATACAAGTAAGGGTTTAACATAACCCAGCTTAACCCATTTGAAAACCTCCCTGATCTTTGTGGTTGAATCTGTGCTTTACATTCACTGTTCGACTGAGGGACCTTACAGATAATTAATTGTATGTGTGGGGTACAGAGATGAGGTAGTCATTCAAAAATTAAGTTAAACACTATCAATGCACACAGTGTCACGACTTCTGCCGAAGTCGATGCCTCTCCTTGTTCGGGCGGTGTTCGGCGGTCGAAGTCGCCGGTCTTCTAGCCTCACCGATCCATTTTTCATTTTCCATTTGTTTTGTCTCGTTTTTCCACACATCTGGTTCTCATTTCCCTCATTATGTGTTGTGTATTTAACCCTCTGTTTTCCCCATGTCTTTGTGTGGTATTGTTTATCTGTTCATGATTGCGCACGTTAGGCTTGGTGTATTTCGCAAAGAAAGGAACCTATTGGTATATAAAAATAAAAAAAGCAGACATGAATTATCCCTTTGAGAATGGTAAAGTTATTAATTACACTTTGGATGGGGTATGAATACACCCACTCACTACAAAGATACAGGCGTCCTTCCTAACTCAGTTGCCGGAGAGGAAGGAAACCGCTCAGGGATTTCACTATGACTTTAAAACAGTTACAGAGTTTAATGGCTGTGATTGGAGAAAACAGGGGATGGATCAACAACATTATAGTTACTCCACAATACTAACCTAAATGAGAGATTGAAAAGAAAGCCTGTACAGAATAAAAATATTCAAAAAAATGCATCATGTTTGCAACAAGGTACTAAATTAATACTGCAAAAAGTTTGGCTAAGAAATTAACTTCGTGTCCTAAATACAAATTGTTATGTTTGAGGCAAATCTTACACAACACATCACTGAGTACCACTCTTCATATTTTCAAGCATGGTTGTGGCTGCATCATGTTATGGATATGCTTGTCATCAACAATGGAGTTTTTTAGGATATAAAGAAACGGAATAGAGCTAAGCTCAGGCAAAATCCTAGAGGAAAACCTGTTTCAGTCTGCTTTCCAACAGACACTGGGACACATTCACCGTTCAGCAGGACAATAACCTAAAACACAAGGCCAGATATACACTGGAGTTGCTTACCAAGATGACATTGAATGTTCCTGAGTGGCCTAGTTACAGTTTTGACTTAAATTGGCTTGAGAACCAATAGCAAGACTTGAAAATGGCTATCTAGGAATTATCAGCAACCAACTTGACAGCGCTTGAAGAATAAAAAAATAAATGTGCAAATCATTTTGGGGCTCCCGAGTGGCGCAGCGGTCTAAGGCACTGCATCTCAGTGCTAGAGGCGTCACTACAGACCCTGGCACAATATGTGGAAAAAGTTGAGGGGTGTGAATACTTTCTGAATGCACTTTATCTCTATCTATGGTTGTGGATGGACCTAATACTATCAAATAATGAGTGTTTGAAAAGTCTGTTCTTTGTTTGACAAACCCTTTCACTTTATGTATTGTGTGTCTGTCATTTTACACAGTCTTATTTTGCGGGAATGTACTGCTATCAGATGTAATCCTGAGCCCAACTCTAACCTTTTGATTACCTGGAGCAGTTTCAGTATATTGTTTACCATCCAGTCACAAAAATCAAATACATTGTTTCTCCACAAATGCCGTAAAGAGATGACACGTTTGAGATTCCATAGTTTGCCCACTCAACACATGGGCACTAATAACAAAACTAACTGAAAGACCAGAGGACATCTCACTGAAAAACAAACTACTATTATGCATGGGTATAACAACATCCTGCTCTGGAGTATTTGTAGTTGTTTTCTGATGAATTATTCCAAAATGGCTGCTGTCTAACCATTGACACAGGCTTAGTTTTCCACTAACTACTTATTCAGGGTCAGATTTTCTTCGTCCCCTCAGATGCTTTTGGGGATATGATCATCTGACCCTAGATCTGTGGGTGATGTCTACGTCGTGCGCTAGGCTTACACAGCTAACCCTTCTACTGTGTGTTCTTTCTCCTTCCTACTTCCTCAGGGGGACTGGGACAGCGGCTACACCAAGGAGAAGATCCGGATCGTGGAGGGAGTGTGTCTCCTCTCCAACGAGGAGCTGTACTGGGAGGACCTGAAGCAGCTGAAGCCGTCGCGGGGTGGTCTTCATACGTGCATGCACACGGACACTGTGTCCCTGCAGGCCAGCAGCGCCTCACTGGACGACGGCGAGACAGAGCAGTTGCTCGAAGAGGAGACGTCGGAGTGCTCGTCCATAAACACGCTGACCCCCGCCATCATCACACCCCAACGCCACCCCCAACACAGCCTGACACCGGCTGGACCCCCGCGCGCAAACCCTCCACCGAGAGCGAGGTGTAAGGGAGGCCTCTTGCTTCACTGCCTCCCTACTCCTACTCTTCCCCCTTAGTCCTCCCGACCCTTCAACTGCACACCCTTATACACACACACACACACACACACACACACACACACACACACACACACACACACACACACACACACCTGAATACAATATACACATACAGTAAACGAGTAAATGGTACGTACTTGCTCTTCAGGCCACAGTGAGTCATACACTATTTGACACTCACACAGATAGGTGGTACATACAAACACTACAGCCACATACATACTTCATGCTACACACACACATTTATGCATGCATACAAACCTGGCATCTCCTCGGCCCGCTGGACTTTGTCCTACACACACACATCCGCACTCTTACCACTACCCTCTCACAACCACAGACTGACTCACTGCTACCCTCTTCAGGCAACAGACTAAATTACAATTTACAAGCATGCTGGAAAAAGAAAGCAAAAAAATACACTTTGAGAAAGGAAATGACAAAGAGAGAATGAAATGACGTCTGGAGCCTATTTAAAGAATGCAACTCCTCAAGGTGAGGGCCACTTGGTTGTGTATGACCTTGCATTTTTTGACAAAGCTAAAAACAATATACTCCCGCAGGAAACTATGTAAAAAAAACTGCTCTCTCTCTATAATGCAACTCATCATATACCATGTCCTTATGAACTCTATTTATGAACTTTTTGTTCTTTGACTTGGTTTCTGCTGATTTTAGAGAATGGTGAGAGTGTTGTGTAGAACTGTATTACAGTATGACCCAGTCATTCAAACCTCTATATATATGACAGTGCCAAAGGGTGGAGCTACGTCTACATCTACACTAGAAGAACATTTTATGGGATATGTGCCACGTGAAGGATGGACAGACAGACAGTTATCTATGGGAGAGCACAGCAATGTTTCAGACATATGTTTCACATTGTATACCTTCTCTTCTTAAACCAACCATGGACTTATCTATCTGGTCTCTCTTAACTGGAACTCTAGACTGGTACTGGAAACTGGTACTCTAGATTTGTACTGGAAATGGGTACTCTAGACTGTTACTGGACACTGCATTAGCAATCGTTGAAATCCATTCATTTAAGAAATCTAAAGTAAACTGCAAGTAAACCATATCTGGTCCTCTGGGAATAGCAGTCTTGATGAAGTATAAGTGCCAAACATTCTTTTCATTTTTTTCTTCCCTCAGTTTTATATTTCTTGGAGGTTGTAAAATGTGCTTGGCATTCTTTAAGCTGTTCTGATTAAAGCAGACCTCTGTCATCTCTGAACCACTATGCACTTAGTGCCCACTGTTCTAGTCTATAGTATAGGCTTCAGTGTATTATGTCATTTGACAAGGTTGGCCTCTGTGAAGTATTGCACACAATACAGTGCATTCTGAAAGTATTCAGACTCCTTGACCTTTTCCACATTTTGTTTACTTTACAGCCTTATTCTGAAATGGATTAAATACGTTTTTTTCCTCATCGATCTACACACAATACCCCATAATGACAAAGTGAAAACAGTTTTTTAGAATTGTTTTCACATTTATAAAACATAAAAAACAGATACCTTATTTACATAAGTATTCAGACCCTTTGCAATGAGACTTGAAATTGAGCTCAGGTGCATCCTGTTTCCATTAATCATCCTTGAGATGTTTCTACAACTTGATTGGAGTCCACCTGTGGTAAATTCAATTGATTGGACATGATTTGGAAAGGCACACACCTGTCTATATAAGGTCCCATAGTTTACAGTACATGTCAGAGCAAAAAACCAAGCCATGAGGTCGGAAGAATTGTCCGTAGAGCTCAAAGACAGAATTGTGTCGAGGCACAGATCTGAAGAAGGGTGCCAAAATTTCTGCAGCATTGAAGGTTCCCGAGAACACTGTAGCCTCCATCATTCTAAAATAGAAGAAGTTTGGAACCACCAAGACTCTTCCTATAGCTGGCCGCCCAGTCAAACTGAGCAAGGGCCTTGGTCAGGAAGGTGACCAAGAATACGATGCTCACTCTGACAGACCTCCGGAGTTTCTCTGTGGAGATGGGAGAACCTTCCTGAAGGACAACCATCTCTGCAGCATTCCACCAATCAGGGCTTTATGGTAGGGTAGTCAGACGGAAGCCACTCCTCAGTAAAAGGCACATTACAGCCCCCTTGGAATTTGCCAAAAGGAACCTAAAGGCTCTTAGACCATGAGAAACAAGAGTCTCTGGTCTGATGAAACCAAGATTGAAGTCTTTGGAATGAATGCAAAACGTCACGTCTGGAGGAAACCTGGCACCATCCCTACGGTGAAGCATGCTGTGGGGATGTTTTTCAGTGGCAGGGACTGGGATACTAGATAGGATCAAGGGAAAGGTTCACCTTCCATCTGGACAATGACCCTAAGCACAAAGCCAAGACAACGCTGGTGTGGCTTCGGGACAAGTCTCTGAATGTCCTTGAGTGGCCCAGCCAGAGCCCGGACTTGAACCCGATCGACATCTCTAGAGAGACCTGAAAATAGCTGTGCAGCAACGCTCCCCATCTAACCTGACAGAGCTTGAGAGAATCTGCAGAGAAGAATGGGAGAAACTAACCAAATACAGGTGTGCCAAGCTTGTAGCGTCATACCCAAGAAGACTCGAGGTTGTAATCACTGCCAAAGGTGCTTCAACAAAGTACTGAGTAAAGGGTCTGAATACTTATATAAATGTGATATTTCCATCGTTTTATATAAATATATAAATTAGCAACAAAAAAAACTGTTTTAGTGTTGTCATTATTGGGTATTATGTGTAGATTGACGAGGAAAAATAATTATTTGATTTCTTTTAGAATAAGGCTGTAACGTAACAAAATGTGGAAAAAGTCAAGGGGACTCAATACTTTCCGAATGCACTGTACATTATATGAGATTACCCTGAACCATAAATAACGGAGATGTTACCTTAGACAAAAAATATACCACTGACAATTTACAGAACCATTCATATTATTCAAATAAAAACAATATATATTACGTTAAGATCTAGATTCAGTCCATAGCGCTGAAGATCCATATTCTAGCACAATTGAAATTTAAAGGTAATTTCCGATTGAGCATATGCAGTGTTTACCATGAATGCAGTCTCTGCGAACGTTGGAACATTGCCTTTCAATTTCAATCCTACTGTAGAGCGGATATTCAGCATTACGGGTGAATCTAACCCTTACATGCTGACCACACCGCTCGTGTCCCGTGCGCTAGCGTTGCAAAATAAATGTACACATACATGTTATTCAGTCATTGTGCCCACACTGCTTGCGCGCGCCAATGAGCGTCTGCATTGCCAAGCTCTAAAATAGAAGTCAGTTCCATTTGTGACACTGAACGCAGTGCAAGTCCTGCCTCTCCCATCTCCTTATTAGTTTATAGAAGCAAATACCCACGTGCCATCTCCTCATTGGTTATACCCACGTGGGTGATTGAAAGATGAACTGAGTTCGGTCGGTCGTCGTGGTAATACTTTGAAAGTTAGACGCCAATCGCCATATAAAGTCCAAAGAAGAAAAAGACTGGAAGGAGGAGAGATGACTAGAAACGATTCGGTTGACCGTTTTATGTGTGGATTAATTGTCGGTGTAGAGGACCTTGTTCATTTCAGGTGAAATAACCACTCAATGTTTATATCCCAGGACAAGTTAGCTAGCAACCGCAAGCTTGCTAAATAGGACAAATTAGCTAACAACTGCAAGCTAGCTAGCTAAATTGCCATGAATGTTTCATGCTTTTCGACCTGCCTCCAAATTAATATAATTGATTCAGAGTTTGTTTTGATATTCCAACCTGCATGTTGAGATCGCGTTTGGTGTGGGGGGTCAAAATCAATTTGCGCACGATGGGGCACGTGTGCGTCCAGTTTGGGTACGGTGTCAGATTAACATTGTTTTGTACTGTTCTATCTGTCATGGAAATGCAGAGGGTGGGAATTGGAGTGTTGCTCTGGACAGATATCAGTTTGAGTTCTCAAAACCTTGTATCTTGAAGTAACTTCAAGTTCAGCAACATGCTGATTTGCTGCTAGACAGGAATTTCACAGCACTGATGCCAATGAGAGAAGGTCTTGGCAGCTACTTTACCTGAGGTCTCTGATGGTTGGATCACAGACGCATCAATCTGACCAACGCTTCAATCATTAACTACGCAAACACAGAATCCCACCCACTCAGCGAAGGTTGCTAAACTGTACAGATTTTACCATGCATTTTTAAGCAGACAAATTGTCAAAGATATTGTGTTGATTTTGTTGTATAGAGAGTATTTTGTACAAAGGGATTTCATGCTTGTTTTGTCTTGTATTAATATTACTCATTGGAGAAGGACATTTTGTTTTGCTGGATTATTTAACCTCTGTGTTTTCAAACATTGTAAATGATAGGGTTGCTGCCAGTTATTTAATAATGTTCTTTTATGTTACGAAATATTGGTCACATAACTGTTGTAAAGTTAACTAAAAGAGATATTTATGATTTCTTTGCTTGGTCGTCACTTAATGTGTAAATATGAAAAAGACTGTATATGTATTTCCTACAGTACTAACAAGCTGTGTTGTGTGATATCTTTTAATATAAAATTTCATTTGCATTTTAATGGAAATGTGGCACACTTTTTTTGTTGTCTCGCAAGTTTGAAGCAATGGATCTTCTTCTCTGCAGATTTTAGGGAAACCCTGAAGTCCAAGGTTAAAAAGAAAGAAAAAAAACATACACTGTCGTTTGAACGACTTAGTATCTAGATTGAACGACTTAATTGTTATTTTGTTATTAGGCCTCATCTGTTATGCAGCTTGTCAGACCCTGTAATGGTTGCTGCAGCCATTCATTCACAGATTCCATCCATTGATATGATTATTAATTGACAGTTCTTTAGGTCTATTTGGTTGTAATTATTTAGCCTACCCCACCCATAGTAGCCTATATCTAGTTTATATTGGGCTCCTGAGTGGCACAGTGGTCTAAGACACTGCATCCCAGTGCAAGAGGTGTCACTGCAGTACCTGGTTCAAATCCAGGCTGCATCACATCTGGCCGTGATTGGGAGTCCCATAGGGCGGTGCACAATTGGCCCAGCATCGTCCGCGTTTGGCCAGGGTAGGTCGTCATTGTAAATAAGAATTTGTTCTTATTAACTGACTTGCCTAGTAAAATAAAAAATTATACTTTTTGGGGGGGAATAGAAACACTATAATATAAATCAATTTAATTAAGCTAAAATATCAGAAATAAATCGTAAATAATAAAAGACCGTATCAGTTTCTTTTCATAAATAAAAGGGAATAAATAATCTCAAATTAGAGTGGTTAGATGATTTGTGCACCAAAGCAAGCACCAACAAGCTTGTGCAATGAGCTTGTGAAATGTGCTCTACAAATTACTTTATTATTATTATAAGAAAGGCAAAAATGACATGTGTAAAGGCTTAATTTCATAAAGGAATATTAATGGGAATATAGCCATAATATAAACAAGAGGAAGGAGAATGGAATATATTTGAAAAGTTTAAAATGGAAAATACAGTGCATTCGGAAAGTTTTCAGACTCCACATTTTGTTACATTACAGCCTTACTCTAAAGTGTATTAAATGAATGTTTTTCTCATCAATCTACACACAATACCCCATAATGACAAAGCAAAAACAGGTTTTTATTTTTATTTTAGCAACAAACAAAAAATGTACTTCTGTATTAGAAATCCTGTGTGGTTCAGTTGGTAGAGCATGGTGTTTGCAACGCCAGGGTTGTGGGTTCGATTCCCACGGGGGACCCGTATGGAAAAAACATTTTTTATGAAATGTATGCATTCACTACTGTAAGTCGCTCTGGATAAGAGTGTCTGCTAAATGACTCAAATGTAAATACTTATTTACATAAGTATTCAGACCCTTTGCTATGAGACTTTAACTTGAGCTCAGGTGCATCCTGTTTCCATTGATCATCCTTGAGATGTTTCTACAACTTGATTGTAGTTCACCTGTGGTAAATTCAATTGATTGGACATGATTTGGAAAGGCACACATCTGTCTATATAAAGTCCCACGGTTGACATTGCATGTTAGAGCAAAAACCAAACAATGAGGTCAAAGGAATTGTCTGTAGAGCTCCGAGACAGGATTGTGTTAAGGCACAGATCTGGGGAAGGGTACCAAAAAATGCAGCCTTGAAGGTCCCCAAGAACACAGTGGCCTCCATCATTCTTAAATGGAAGAAGTTTGGAACCACCAAGACTCTTCCTTATAACTGGCTGCCCGGCCAAACTGAGCAATGGACCATGAAAAACAAGATTCTTTCGTCTGATGGAACCAAAGTTGAACTCTTTGGCCTGAATGCCAAGCGTCACATCTGGAGGAAACCAGGCACCGCTCATCTCCTGGCCAATACCATCCCTACCATGAAGCATGGTGGTGGCAGCATCATGCTGTGGGGACTGGGAGACTAGTCAGGATCGAGGGAAAGATGAACGGAGCAAAGTACAGAGATCCTTGATGAAAACCTGCTCCAGGTCCTGACTGGGGCGGAGGTTCACCTTCCATTAGGACAATGACCCTAAGCACACAGCCAAGACAACGCAGGAGTGGCTTCAGGACAAGTCTCTGAATGTCCTTGAGTGAGCGAGCCAGAGCCCGGACTTGAACTCAATCTAAAATCTCTAGAGAGATCTGAAAATAGACATGCATTAACGCTCCCCATCGAACCTGCAGAGCTTGAAAGGATCAGCAGAGAAGAATTGGTGAATCCCCCAAAACACAGGTGTGCCAAGATTGTGGTGTCATACCCAAGAAGACTTGAGGCTGTAATCGCTGCCAAAGGTGCTTCAACAAAGTACTGAGTAAAGGGTCTGAATACTTAAGTAAATGTGATATTTCCGTTTTGTATTTTTAATACATCTGCAAAAATGTCAACAACAAAAAAAAGTTTGCTTTGTCATTATGGGGTATTGTGTGTAGACTGATGAGGGGGGGGGGGGGAATGATTTAATCCATTTTAGAATAAGGCTGTAACCTAACAAAATGTGGAAAGAAGTGAAGGGGTCTGATGAAGCCGCCCTGGTGTGTGGATGCTTTTTCTCAAAAATCGAATATATTTAAGTCGGGACTGGCACAGAGCCCAATAGGACAGTGTCACAACGCTACATAGTCATAGGCCTTCGCTTCACTGCTGGAGGGAATACACGGCCGTCCTTGATTGTTAGCTAGAATTAAATGTTTAATGAAATGTGTGTGGCACGAGGTAAACAGTTTTCGATCAATAGAATTAATTTAGGGAGGTAACATGATATCATAAGGGAATCGCTCAGACCGCACTTACCGGTAGGACTACTTATCTCACACACTCTGGCAGAGAAGTAGCCTATGTGAGCGCTTTAACATTAGCCTAAACGTACAGTTAAACTATCCATCACCAAAAAATGAATGACCTTCAGAGATGATAGACTAGTTTATGCTGCGAACAACATGCTTTTATTAGCCTACCAGAATTGCCTACAAAAAGTTTTGCTATAGGCCATTAATTGAAAGGTTTAAATTATCACCTACAGTTCACAGCAAGGTTATTTAATCTTTTTATATCTATTTGTGTTAATATATAAATATCAATGCATTTCTGTATATAAATATATATATTAAAACAAATATATAGAAAAACACAAAATTATAACCTGCTGTGTGAATATGTACACCGTATAGTTGCGCCAGTGAACTAATCCATTGCGGAGGCCTGCACTAAAAGGCCTACACTATGCTTCAACCATATTGCTCCACCCTCAATTTCCGGACTTGTCTCCGTGCTGTTGTGCGTTTGTTGCTACTTGGCTATATGCCAAACTTTTCGTTTTTAACACTATGCCATCTAATTGCAGTTGCTGTACTCATAATATACAGGAGAACTATAGCCTTATGGTGAGGATAACCGTGATGTAAGCACAGCTTCAGTTGCAATCGTTAGGCAAGGGCAATTTAAGTGTAGGAAAAGATGAAACAGCATTTGTGCCACGAGTAAGTACAGATAGTAGTATAAATCCCCCCGCACAGTCCCCGCAGCCAGACAATTTTCTCAAGGCTTCTGGAAAGAAATGCTGTCAGTATGCTCAACCGGTGTCACTCATTCTGCCGACAGAAACTTTCAACTGGTTCTCACCACTAAGCAACTAGTCGGAGTCAAACTGGCCCACTTTCCCCCCCTTCCTCTCTGGTTGAAGAGAGGGAGGAATCTTTTTGATCCTCACCCAGGAGGGAAAGTCATGACAACAGTTAGTGTAGTTAACCTCTATGGGCTAGGTGGGACGCTTGCCTACTCAACAGCCAGTGTAATCCCGTGGCGCGATATTCAAATACCTTAGAAATTCTATTACTTCAATTTCTCAAACATATGACTATTTTACACCATTTTAAAGACAAGACTCTCGTTAATCTAACCACACTGTCCGATTTCAAAAAGGCTTTACAACGAAAGCAAAACATTAGATTATGTCAGCAGAGTACCAAGCCAGAAATAATCAGACACCCATTTTTCAAGCCAGCATATAATGTCACCAAAACCCAGAAGACAGCTAAATGCAGCACTCACCTTTGATGATCTTCATCAGATGACAACCCTAGGACATTATGTTATACAATACATGCATGTTTTGTTCAATCAAGTTCATATTTATATCAAAAACCAGCTTTTTACATTAGCATGTGACGTTCAGAACTAGCATACCCCCCGCAAACTTCCGGGGAATTCGCTAACATTTTACTAAATTACTCACGATAAACGTTCACAAAAAGCATAACAATTATTTTAAGAATTATAGATACAGACCTCCTCTATGCACTCGATATGTCCGATTTTAAAATAGCTTTTTGGTGAAAGCACATTTTGCAATATTCTAACTACATAGCCCAGGCATCACGGGCTCGCTATTTAGACACCCGGCAAGTTTAGCACTCACCATAATCATATTTACTATTATAAAAGTTTGATTACCTTTTGTTGTCTTCGTCAGAATGCACACCCAGGACTGCTACTTCAATAACAAATGTTGGTTTGGTCCAAAATAATCCATCGTTATATCCGAATAGCGGCGTTTTGTTTGTGCGTTCCAGACACTATCCGAAATAGTAAAGAAGTGTCGCGCGCATGGCGCAATTCGTGACAATAAAATTCTAAATATTCCATTACCGTACTTCGAAGCATGTCAACCGCTGTTTAAAATCAATTTTTACGACATTTTTCTCGTAGAAAAGCGATAATATTCCGACAGGGAATCTCCTTTTCGGCAAACAGAGGAAAAAATCCCAAAGGCGGGGGCGGTCGGGTCACGCGCCTAAGCCCAGTGTCCCTTGATCGGCCACTTGAGAAAGGCGATAATGTGTTTCAGCCTGGGGCTGGAATGACGACATTCTGTTTTTTCCCGGGCTCTGAGCGCCTATGGACGACGTGGGAAGTGTCACGTTAGAGCAGAGATCCTTAGTAAATGATAGAGATGGAAAAGAAGTTCAACAAATGGTCAGACAGGCCACTTCCTGTAAAGGAATCTCTCAGGTTTTGACCTGCCATTTGAGTTCTGTTATACTCACAGACACCATTCAAACAGTTTTAGAAAATGTAGGGTGTTTTCTATCCATATGTAATAAGTATATGCATATTCTAGTTACTGGGTAGGAGTGGTAACCAGATTAAATCGGGTATGTTTTTTATCCAGCCGTGTCAATACTGCCCCCTAGCCCTAACAGGTTAACTCTAATGAATTTATCCTTTGCAGCAGAGGTAACTCTGAGTGTTCCTTTCCTGTGGCGGTTGTCACGTCCTGACCATAGTAAGATGTGATTTTCTATGGTAGAGTAGGTCAGGGCGTGACAGGGGGTGTTTTGTGTTTTTCTATGTTTTCTATTTCTATGTTTAAGTTCTAGTTTTTCTATTTCTATGTTGTTGTTTTTTGGTTGATCTCCAATTGGAGGCAGCTGGTCCTCGTTGCCTCTGATTGGAGATCATATTTAAGTAGGGGTTTTTCTTCCTGGGTTTTGTGGGTGATTATAATCTGTGAGTAGTGTGTATTCTCTCTGTGTCACGGTTTTGTTGTTTTGTTATTTCAAGTATTTGGTGTATTGCAACGTTTCACGATAATAATAAATATGTGGAACTACAAACACGCTGCGCCTTGGTCCGCTCCTTTCGATAGCCGTGACAGAATCACCCACCCAAAACAAAAACTAGAACTTAAACATAGAAATAGAAAACATAGAAAAACACAAAACACCCCCTGTCACGCCCTGACCTACTCTACCATAGAAAATCCCTTCTTACTATGGTCAGGAGGTGACAGTGGTCCTCATGAGAGCCAGTTTCTTCATAGCGCTTGATGGTTTTTGCAAATGTACTTCAAGAAACTTTCAAAGTTCTTGAAATATTCCGTATTGACTGACCTTCATGTCTTAAAGTAATGATGGACTGTCGTTTCTCTTTGCTTATTTGAGCTGATCTTGCCATAATATGGACTTGGTCTTTCACCAAATAGGTCTATCTTCTGTATACCACCCCTATCTTGTCACAACACGACTGATTGGCCCAAACGCATTCAGAAGGAAATAAATTCCACAAATGAACTTTGACAAGGCACACCTGTTAATTGAAATGCATTCCAGGTGACTACCTCATGAAGCTGGTTGAGAGAATGCCAAGAGTGTGCAAAGCTGTCATCAAGGCACAGGGTGGCTAATTTGAAGAATCTCAAATATAAAATATATTTTGATTTGTTTAACACTTTTTGGATACTACATGATTCCATGTCTTATTTCATCGTTTTTATGTCTTCACTATTATTCGACAGAAAATTGTAAAAATAAAGAAAAACCCTTGAATGAGAAGGTGTTGTCGTGGAATATCTGTTGAGTAGGTGGGACGCTTGCATCCCACCTACTCAACAGCCAGTGGAATCCCGTGGCGCGATATTCAAATACCTTAGAAATGCTATTACTTCAATTTCTCAAACATATGACTATTTTACACCATTTTAAAGACAAGACTCTCGTTAATCTAACCACACTGTCCGATTTCAAAAAGGCTTTACAGGCTGAGTTGGACTGGGCTGCCGCACTGGAAGCCTGAAGAGTGGCGCTGGTACTGGAAGTGCCAGTTCGGGGACACGCACCTCAGGGTTAGTGCGGGGAGCGGGAACAGGCTGAGTTGGACTGGGCTGCCGCACTGGAAGCCTGATGCGTAGTGCTGGTACTGGAAGTGCCAGTTTGGATACATGCACCTTAGAGCTAGTGCGAGGAGCAGGAATAGGACGAGTAGGACTGGGCTGACGCACTGGAGGCCTGGTGCGTGGGCCTGGTACTGTCTTTACCAGACGGCTAGCACGCACCTCAGGACAAGTATGAAATACTAACTCAGGTGACATTATTTCTAGGACACGCTCTGCAGGGCGAATGCCGTGCCTAATACACCAACACAATAGCTCTCTCATATTCTTCTCCTCCAATTTACCCATCAACTCCTTAACAGTATCTGGTTCGCTCCCCTCCAATTTTACCCCGAATGGCTTTGGTTCCATCCTCGGCTCCGCCGATCTGTCCATGTGCCCCCCAAAAAGAAATTATTGGGGCTGCCTCTCCGGTTTGAACGCTATCGGCGTTCCACTGTAATATTCCCAGTCCTCCTTTGCCTTCTTCCATGGGCCCACTCCGGCTCTGATCTCCTCCCAGGTCCACGAGTCCATACTGCCCCTCTCCTGGTGCTTCTCCTTCCTCCGCTGCTTGGTCCATTGTTGGTGGGTGATTCTGTAATGGCTGTCGTAGTAATGAAACCAAGGTGCAGCGGAGGATGTGTGTTCATCTTGAAATTTAATTGAAAAAGAGAACACTACAAAAATAAACAAAAGACGACACAAAACAGTCCTGTCAGGAAATACTCTAAACAGAAAACAATCACCCACAAACCCCAAAGGAAAAACAGGCTGCCTATGTATGACTCCCAATCAGCAACAACGAACTACAGCTGTTCCTGATTGGGAGCCACACACGGCCAACCAAAGAAACAAACCAACATAGAAAAATAAACATAGAACGCCCACCCATGTAACACCCTGGCCTAACCAAAATAGAGAACAAAAACCCCTCTATGGCCAGGGCATTACAGGAGTATAGAGCGAAATAAAATGTTTTAGCTTCACTGTCCAAATACATATGGAGGTGAGTGTATATTGTTCGCAGATAAAAAAAAAAAAAAAATGTAATCATGAGGAGGCAAAAAAAACGAGTCGAAATCAGCCATTACAGTCCCTCTTTATGCCATGAAGCTCGTTGATTGGCCAGTGAGTGACCAAGCACTCGCCACACCTCAAACTTATTAATTAATCGAAATACCATCCGTTTTCCACCACTGCTTGGTATTGCGCCCTTTATTCCAGCTGTGCAAATGTAAAAATATTTCTGAATCGCCCTATGGCTTTAGTGCCCCAGGACAGTGCTAAATTGTACCTATTTGTATTTATTACTACTCTTCCTGGTGTCCAGAAAAATTAAGGCAGTAAGTTAAACAATTTAAAAAAATTACAATACATTCACAACAAATTTCACAACACAAAGTGTGCCCTTAGCCCCTACTCCACTACCACATAAAACAACACAAAATCTGTGTGTCCTTGTGTGTATAGTGCATATGTTATTGTGTATGTATACATGTGTCTGTGCCAATGTTTCTGTTGTTTCACAGTCTCCACTGTTCCATAAGGTATATTTTATCAGGTTTTGTTTTATCTAATTTTACTGCTTGCGTCAGTTACTTGATGTGGAATAGAGTTCCATGTAGTCATGGCTCTATGTAGTACTCTGCGCCTCCTATAGTCTGTTCTGGACTTGGGAACTGTGAAGAGACCTCTGGTGGCATGTCTTGTGGGGTATGCATGGGTGTCTAAGCTAGGTGTGCATTGGTGTCCGAGTAGTTCAAACAGACAGCTCTGTGCATTCAACATGTCAATACCTCTCACAATTACAAGTAGTAATGAAGTCAATCTCTTCTCCACTTTGAGCCAGCAGAGATTGACATGCATATTATTAATGTTTGCGCTATGTGTACATCCAAGGGCCAGCCGTGCTGCCCTGTTCTGACCACACGACTGAACAGTAGTCCAGGTGCGACAAAACTAGGGCCTATAGGACCTTCCTTGTTGATAGTGCAGTTAAGAAGGTAGACAGCACTTTACTATGCACAGACTTCTCCCCATCTTAGCTACTGTTGTATCAATATGTTTTGACCATGACAGTTTACTGTCTAGGGTTACCTCAAGCAGTTTACTCACCTCAAACATTACATTTGATTTGTTCAACTATATCCCTAAATGGAAGAAAATACTAGTGCAGTTAGCCATGCATTCCAACGATTGTTCTGACAATACTGAAACATTAATTCACTTTCTGTTGACCGTAACTGTACCGTGTCCTAATAATTACCCAGAATAACTTTCGTGTAGCAGTTTCTGGTATTTTGGGGTAGCTGTTTTGGGATGTTTCTAGTATTTTGGGGTTTGTTTGGGGTAAATGGTAAGCTAAGGCTATAGAGTAGAGCACAGTCGAGGACTGTTTTAATCATGACAAGACACCACAGATGCTGCATTGAACATTTTAAAGAAATAATACAATTCACACTTAAAAATAAATAAATAAATAAAATAAGAATTAAAATTACTACAGTAAGAATTGGTACAGTGTAACATTTGTAATTACAATATATTTATTCATATATGGCATATCTGTACACTCTTTATAACCTCTACTTGGTTTCCTCATAGTGGCTAGAATGACTGTTTGGGGACTGAAAATAGAAGTAGTCTCTGAGAATGTCTCAAAATCAGGCATGATTCAATCAGATGCGCCTTAACCCGCAATAACCGACAGACTGCATTGCATATAATTGTATTTGTTTAGGCGATGTCACAGGTGTTTTGTGTTGGAGCTGTCTAATGTTGAATGGCTGCTCTTGAGGTCATTGTCACAAAGTCACACCTGTCCCACCTGTGTTAGAAGTTCAGAATGAGAAAGTGGAGGCTATATAAAGATAATGACACAATGAAAATCATAAAGCAAAATAATACAGATGTTTATCAGCCTAATGGAGGTATAGATCACAACACGAAAAACAAAAACAATTATATGCTAAGCAGTTGTCATTTATCATGGGTTAAGGTGGATCTGATCTGAATTTAGGCCTTTGTTTCTTGGCTCAGAAGAAAAATATGAATGATGAAGATAAAATGTAAACTTGTGAATTGGAAATACACTATTCATAGGAAGATGCTTGACAGGTGGTAGAATGAATGTGGTTTCATATCCCATGCTTTCATAAATTAGAGACACCCATTTGACAAGCATTCCTTCTCACAATGTTTTAAATGTTCAGTTAATTACAGATCTTATAAACAATGCATTGTGTTACAAGTTCTTGTTAGAATGTGATTCTGTGTCAGCCACATTAGAAATCACTGTGTCTAAAAGCCACACAATACAATTATTTGCCCTTTACCCTAATCCCTACCCCTCCTGTGATGGCAAATCTGAAGACTGGAAAGGTGAAGGCAGTGTCATGACCGTCCTGATCAGGTCAGGTTACAGGAGACCAAAACCCTACAGATTATCTCTCACCCCCAACAGAGGAGGAGAGATATACGGGTATGAAGATGTGGGGGTTTTATGACCCCTCAAGCCCATTGTAAATCTTAGGCAACAGACAAAATTCCTTTGTCATCTCACTATGGAGAACCGGCCTCAGAACATTAAAACATGCAATAAATGGACTTTGGAACAATGGTTTCCGTCAGTGACAATGGTGGTAATGACGATAGATGCAATATGAAAATGTATGTCATTTTTGTTTTGTTATTAAAGGTTAAAGGATGACGTTATTACGAAATCATTGTAACTTTAAGAGTTTTCCTAGTATATGCTTGATGTTTATACATTGTACGTTGTGTGGAAAATATCCAAATCAAAGAGAATGTTTTGGTAAAGATGAAATGTGAAGTTAGTTGTCTAAAATTGGATTTGAGTCAAATCTAGACCTTGCCTCTTAACTTGGTACGCCCAGAGAATTGCCCTAAAGGCGGTTACGCCCACTTCTGACCCGAGGGTATAAGACATGTGAGTTAAGAATGAACATATCAGACTAAGTGACCCAAGCTGCAGCCAAGGTCTGAGTAGTCAACGAACCCAAAACGCAACACGAGGTTGAAGACAAAGGAAGCTTATTCTATCCATGCTACAGAGAAGTAGCTGCGTCTAAGCAGGTGAATTCAAGCCGGACCACCCGGCCTCCACTCCCCATCGAATCGTATCTACACTGTTTCATTCCTGCACTGTGAGCCCTGAGCTACAGGGCTGGCTGTCCTCAGAAGACCCCTTTCAGAACAAGGACGAGGAATCAGACCACTAAGTCAAAAAGGACACTGACATCGTGAGGACAACCAGAGAGTTGCACCAGAGAAGTGCGTCATTGAGAAGCCTAAATGGTCCACGCGAAGACTCCTCGGAGACCTTCAACACGTAATTACATCATTATATTCTGACCAATAAGAGCGGCAGTTCGGGACAAGGTTAGGGTAAACCTGTTGGGGATATGGGGCAGTATTTGCACGGCCGGATAAAAAAACGTACCCGATTTAATCTGGTTACTACTCCTGCCCAGTAACTAGAATATGCATATAATTGTTTGATTTGGATAGAAAACACCCTAAAGTTTCTAAAACTGTTTGAATGGTGTCTGTGAGAATAACAGAACTCATTTGGCAGGCCAAAACCTGAGAAGATTCCAAACAGGAAGCGCTCTCTCTGACTATTTCTTGGCCTTCTTGATCATCTCTATACAAAACAGGGGATCTCTGGCATAACGTGACATTTTCTAACGCTCCCATAGGCTCTCAGAAGGCACCAGAACGTTGAATGGTGACTTTGCAGGCCATGGCTGAAAAACAGTAGCAAATTTGGATAGTGGTCGATCTGAGAACAATGAGAATGGGGCGCACGTGCACGAGCCGACACCATGTTTTTATTTTTTCGTCTTTGAACGAAAACAGGGTTTCCCGGTCGGAATATTATCGCTTTTTTACGAGAAAAATTGCATAAAAATTGATTTTAAACAGCGTTTGACATGCTTCGAAGTACGGTAATGGTATATTTTGAAATTTTTTGTCACGAAACGCGTCGGGCGCGTCACCCTTCTTTACCCTTCGGATAGTGTCTTGAATGCACGAACAAAATGCCGCTATTTGGATATAACTATGGATTATTTGGAACCAAACCAACATTTGTTATTGAAGTAGAAGTCCTGGGAGTGCATTCTGATGAAGAACAGCAAAGGTAATCCAATTTTTCTAATAGTAAAACTGAGTTTGGTGAGTACCACACTTGGTGGGTGTCAAAATAGCTAGCCTGTGATGGCCGGGCTATCTACTCAGAATATTACAAAATGTGCTTTCACCGAAAAGCTATTTTAAAATCGGACACCGCGATTGCATAAAGGAGTTCTGTATCTATAATTCTTAAAATAATTGTTATGTTTTTTGTGAACGTTTATCGTGAGTAATTTAGTAAATTCACAGGAAGTGTTCGGTGGGAATGCTAGTCACATGCTAGTCACATGCTAATGTAAAAAGCTGGTTTTTGATATAAATATGAACTTGATTGAACAAAACATGCATGTATTGTATAACATAATGTCCTAGGAGCGTCATCTGATGAAGATCATCAAAGGTTAGTGCTGCATTTAGCTGTGGTTTGGGTTTATGTGACAATATATGCTAGCTTGAAAAATGGGTGTCTGATTATTTCTGGCTGGGTACTCTGCTGACATAATCTAATGTTTTGCTTTCGTTGTAAAGCCTTTTTGAAATCGGACAGTGTGGTTAGATTAACGAGAGTCTTGTCTTTAAAATGGTGTAAAATAGTCATATGTTTGAGAAATTGAAGTAATAGCATTTCTAAGGTATTTGAATATCACGCCACAGGATTCCACTGGCTGTTGAGTAGGTGGGACGCAAGCGTCCCACTGGCCCAGAGAGGTTAAAATAAGCATAGCCGACAAATGCACCCAAATGTATATTTCTCTCGTGTACTTTCTCTTTTTCTCTCTCTTTCAAATCCCCATTTTGGGTAACACGTGTCTTAGTGTGTTGGCCCGATGTACTAAGTTCTAATCAATAGCCTAGACTGTGTTTTGTGTACGTGTATCTTTTATTATCATTTTAGCTTTCTAGTAAATAAATAATCAACTAAAATTGGTGTGGTATGAATTCATTGGTGGGACTCGGGTTTGTGCAGATTCCCGGATTATGCGACGTTCAGAATGAGACTGTAGAGGAAATTGATTAATTAGCGACTATTGTAAAATCGATATTCCGATATTCTTTGAGTTAATTTGGGAAATAGAAACTCAATAAAACTAATTTTCCCATGGTGCCCCAGGTTAATGAGTTAATAATTGCCTGATTCATTTAATCACGCAATTATAAACCGTTAATCATTTGATGAGCAGCAGTCACAACATAATGGCTCCCCGTGTGAGGATTCTAAGATAATACTAGGCCGCACTTTTGGGTTAATTCCATGCCAATTGTGTAGCAAGATACATATACACCATTAATAGCTATAGGCAGGACTAGTGCGGGAGAGAAGCGGTGGTGTGTGACATTCCATTTCACCCAGATACTGGTCGGGAGAGAACCACCCCTGTGGTATATCTGACGAAAGCCAGTGTGTGTGTGTGTGTGTGGGGGGGGTCTACTGAATGCTACGAGCAAGGGCATATGTACCAGCCGATGCAGGCATTATGAGAATAATACTAGTTGGGCCCAACGTAGTGTTATTTCTGTCGATCGCTTTCAGGAGCGATCTGACTCAGTCATAAGAAATTCCTAGAGCAGAGGACATATGAGCCAGCCATTACAGAAATTTGAGTAGATATATTTGTTTGACCGAAGCAAAATCATTATCTCTCTACCTCTCGCGTTTGGTAACGTGAAGAGTTTAAGGAATGAACGTGAGACGTCACCTATTAAACACGTTCCCTTGTTGGAGGGAACTTCCCTTGCGCAGCGAAGTGGAAACCCCGAGCAAGGAAAGCTAAGCATTGCGCCAGAGCAGCCATTTTTGTTTTCCCCTTTGTTCATAGTGAATCCCTGCGCCGGGCGGGAATCCTGTGAGATCTCATCTTGCGCTATCAGTAACCTCTGCCAGTCATTTTTCGTGAAATAATTCAGGTTACGCGGTAGGATATCTAACCAGTCTCAACTGATTGGATATCATTGTCTCATTCAATTTAATACATACATTACATTGCTACACTACCTTTCCAGGTTGGTTATTGGAATAATACACAAACTAATGTGTTCTAACCAATGAGACATGGTTAAACTTTTCCACATTAACTTAGATATAGCAACTATTTCAGGTTAATTAAAGCTAATTCCTTTAGCCTATACAGGGTTGACACATCATTCAAGTTGATTAATAGATTACATCTGTTTTACCAGCTCAATGGTGTTTAGGGAGACCTTTTAACAGCATTGTAAAATTCCACCTTCACTGGTACCTTGTCGATTTTGGCTTGTGTTAACAGTGACCTCCGGTGGTGAAGAATCACCAGTAATTACTTCAAAATAATTCAGGTTACACTGTAGGATATCTAACCAGTCTCAACTGATTGGATATCATTGTCTCATCTTTCCAGGTTGGTTATTGGAATAATACGCAAACTAATGTGTTCTAACCAATGAGACATCGTTAAACTTTTCAATATTAACTTAAAGATAGCAACTCTTTCAGGTGAATTAAAGTTAAAAGTCCCAAATAGCCTATACAGGTTAGATTTATAATTGAAATCGATTTATTCAATTAAATCTGTTTTGGCAAGTTCAGTAATAACCAACTCGCATTACTGACCCAGTCTTGATGATTCATTGACGTTTACAAACTGAGTTAAATCATGTTTGCAGCCTCCAACTCAAAAACCCAAACATTACGTAAATTGAAATAACTGATAATCATAACAATGAGCAAGCCATCAGATGAGTTTCCACCCATTCCCCTCTAATCAGCGGACCTTCACCCACGGAAAGATTGATCTCTGACCTAAGCAACAATGCAAATCCTAACTATGCTGAGGGGCTGAAAATGTTAGATTTCGATGCCATAAGTGAGAAAAATGCAGACATTGCGACAGACGCTCTCCAAAATAGACCATCGGGCAGAGGCCTTGTGAAGGTTCTCTCCAGTTTAGCCCTCAACTATGCCCACCAGCAGAGATGGACAGTGCACCAGTACCTCAGTGCCCAGCAGAGGCACGAGCAGGAAGCTGGGGAGTTCAAGGCACAGCTGGAGAGAACCAGGGAGCTGGCATCGAAAGCCAAAAAAGATAAGCTACTGCTAGCTGAGGAACTGTGTGTGAGAACAGATAAATTGGAAGATCTGGCTAACACTTATAACAAAGTACGCGAACAAACTCTTGACGAAGTCCGTATTCTAAAGGAACAACTCGTGATAGCTAAAACTAAATACGATGAAGTCCACAGAAAACTAGATGAATCTGACAAGCTAGCTAGAAACCGGGGCGAGCAACTTGATGCCCTGCAAACGGTTGTGAAAGAAACCACTCAAAGCAATAATGCTCTATTCCAAAAGCTGCAGACCAAAGATGATCAGTTAATGAACACAATGACCAAGTTGGAGGACAAAACAGCACAACTCATTGAAGTTGCTGATTTAATGAAGGATGAGAAAGACCAGGTGAGAAAGTTGGAAAATGTGACTTCTAAACAAAAGGACTGGATCTCTCACTCCACACACGAGACCTCTGCCTGCAAACCATGACAGATAAGTATGAGGCCGAGCGGAGCAAAGGCGACACCTACGTGTCTAAAATAAACACCCTCAACTCCCAGGTGGAATCTGCGATGATGCAGAACACCACCCTTAGGTATCATCTGGAGGAACTCCAGAACAGTCACAAGCTATTGCGGGACAACCAAACCAAGCAACCTAGCTCACATCCGGAGCTCAGAGAATGAGGGAATGTAGACGACAGGAGATTTCAACCTCTTTCTCTTGGCCATTCGGCCCACAGTGACATGAGGCCTCCTCGCCAACAAAACCACAGCTTGACTTTTCCTCTTGGCCTTTCGGCCCACAATTCCCAACGGGAGGGTGCAGATGCTTCCCGCGCACTTGGCGGGGATCGCCTTGACAAAATCATCAAAAACTTCCGCCTCTTTGACCCCGTTCCAGGAAAGCCAAAAGACACTGAGACATTCTTAGCAGACATACAGGACGCCTTGGATGGCTACCCAAACGCTACGAATGCCGACAGGCTCTACCTATTGAAGCGAACATCCAATAGACATGTGACAAGGTTCATCTGTCTACAAGAGCAACACGTGCAAAACAACTACGCTAAACTTGCCATGGTTTTGAAAATAGAATTCAGTGGTTCTGCGACTCGAAAACACGACAGCTCGTTGGCTAACAATATCAGACAAGCTCGAAATGAATACCCACAAGCCTACTATCACTGGCTTCATTCAGCTTACTTTGGCATGCTCACTGAAACAGGAATGGAAGACCTATTACCATTCAGACAACTGTTTCTGTCAAACATGTCTCCCAACTTCATCAACTACTTTGGCCCTACTTCCCACGTTGGGATGCCAATCTCGACGCTCCGAGAGCTTGCAAGCACCGCTTTTGAAGCATCGAAAACAAGCCGGGCTAAGAGCCCGGACACCTCGACTTTCGAGCTTAGGCGGGAACCATCACTCCAATTAGAAGGTGCAGCATCAGGGACAGGTGCGGTAAAAGATGATGATCAAAGGGGGTGGCAACCAAGTAACCACCACACCGACAACCACCGCAGTAACAATAGCTATGATGAACGTCCCCAATCTAACAGGTCCCGTAGAGATCAACCTGATCCCTGCACCTAGGGTCAGGACACAAGGGTAACAAGTGCAACAAGGGCAACAAAGTGTTCAACAACGATCTAAACGCTAACCGAAACAATATAGAAGCTCTGAAAAGAGAAAAGCATGGCGAAATCCGGTGCAATTCACGGCACCCCTTGTGTGTTTGATGCTCGAGACGAAAAAACCATTGAGGAAGCTATGGTGTCTGCGGTAACGCGTAGCCATGTAGCACGACAGGAAACGTCTTCGCACAAACATAATGTGTTGCTAACGCATTCATGCCTGAATGGCGACCTGCTAGCAATGCAACACCAAGATGAGTCCCTCGCCACTTTGATGGCATTCCTGTCGGATCCTGTCAACCACCCAGTGTCTGAACTGGCTTTGGCAGATTCACATGACTAGCGTTGCCTGTACGCAACTAAACAGCACCTCACACTTGTAGATGACCTACTGGTATATGTTTCAGAAACCGACACCACTCGAAGATGGGTGGTTCCTAAAACACAGAGGGGGATAATGATAGCCCATGCCCACAACGAGCCATGTGGAGGCCATAGGGGGGTCAAGCTGTAACTACTGGCCTCACATGGAACAAGACGTGGCACAATACGTGAGGGGGTGTGTAGTTTGCTGCCAGTTTCAACCCTCCAAGCCACTTCACAGAGCACCCCTGCAACGCAAGGGTGTGTCTTATCCCTGGAGCTCGATCCAGATCGACTGGGACAGCCCAGTTACTAGATCGGCCAGAGGCAATAAGTATCTCCTCACAGTGACTTGCGAATTCACAAAGTGGGTGGAGTGCCTGCCCACGACCAATGACACAGCGGAAACCACGGCCGTTCTTTTGCTAAACCATGTTTTCAGTCTTTTCGGCCTGCCAGGAGAAACCGTGGACAGCGACAGAGGAACCCACTTTTCGGCAGCTGTAATGACCGAACTGTGGAGGCTCCTGGGAGTCAAAGCTAAACACCACATCGCATACCACCCTAGGAGCTCGGGCAAGGTGGAAAGGAGCAACTGTTGCACCTAACATCTTTTATTCTCTTCCCAGCTACCAGATATACATCTGTTGTCACTATTGATATCGTCCTGCGCTGTGCTGTTTCAAAATAAGAAAACCAGACACATTGTTGTCAAAACATTTTTGTTTACAAAAACAAATAACTGAAATAATCCAACAATATCTCTGATTACGCGTTTCTGTAGGATGGAGTTCCTTTGGCTGATCCCGATACTCTGCGCCCTGGTCAAAACCATACCAGCAGACGTAATCATGAGCGGACCCCCTACGGGAATCGTCCTCCGCGACGATCCAGGACTCCTTATAACTAACTGCAGAGTACACACGCAGAGGGTGTATGTCCGCCTAGATGCAGAGAATGTGTACCGCCAACACATTCCACCTGCAGCGCATTTGAGTTGGGCCGGGGCTGACTGGACTACCCAGGCAGTTAAGCACGCCCAGCTAGACACTGCCCATATGTTGGCCCAACTACAAAAGTTCACAGTAACCCAGTCAGAACTAGCCAAGCCCAGGCAAGAAAAACGATTCGTCGGGGCACTACTATCGATAGGGGCAGCCATAGGGTCACTATTTGCCCTAGGTACCACTGCCATCAACGCAGTCAGTCTAGCCACAGTCAAGAGGAATGTTAGGGAGATTACTGAAGAGATGCCACTTAGCCAGCAGAAGATGAAGGCACAGGCCCTCAGGTTGCAACATGTGGGAAAGTCTCTCCAGGACACTATTCTGGTGGGCAACACACACGCTACTCTCCTGAACAAAACTATCCTGTCTGTAGGAAAGCTAGCAGAGGTCATGAACCATGACTATGCCCATGTCCAATTGGTTCGATTGTTATTGGAGGATTTTCTCCGTGAAGTTAGCTCTTCTATGGACCACTTGGCCATGAATAGAATCCCCTCATATCTAGTGCCCCTCTCAATGGTGCACAACATATTGACCTCATCTACTTCAACCACGATAAGGCCGTTACAGTCACATTTGGCCTATAGTCTCGGGTCGGCCATCCCAATTCACGTTGATGTTGATCGTAATGAAGTGAGATTTCTACTGACGCTACCGGTTGTTGAACTGGAGAATATCTATAGATTGAAAATGGTTCTCAATGTAGGATTTTGGTGCGACAGTACCCACGTAAAGATTGCCACGCCCCCAGTTGTAGCTTATCAGGAAAACAACCCAGATTTCTATCTCACCCCTAACCTGTTAATGTGTACTCTAACCAAAGATGTCCACTACCTCTGTCCTAGCAAACCGTTTGTCAGGGATAACACTGAGCATCTTTGTGTCTTAAAGCTATCACCAGCGAAGAACGCTGTAGAGCCAAACTAACAGCCAGGGATGGTGTCACCACCACACAAGTGGAGGTGGTAGGGAACCGATGGTTGGTCAACACACCGTTCGCGTCCGCCACTATGACTTACGAACGCCATGACTCAATCACCCAATTGAACATCCCCAACCAGACTGTTTTTGTTAAGGTACCAGAGGGGGCGATTATTCACATAGACGACCTTGCTCTATACCAACTTCCCGACGACAGGATAGACACAGAGATTGAAATTCCTGATGCTTTTGCTAAACGTTCGCTTGAGTTACCACAAGCCATTCTAAACCAAATCCAGTATGAGGGACCCATAACTGTTGATCTTAGCGTACTGGATGAGGCACTTTTAGTTGACCCGACTGACTACAGACCAAAAGATTGGTCTGTAAGACCTAATGAGGTCTTATACTTGTATTACCTGTGGTGACAGAAGCGGTCCCGATTTTTGGAAAGTTGTCAATGGATCCTGAAACCCCCTCAGGGGGCCCATTCCCAGCCTCCTCTCCCGAACTCGCTAGGTCAGCCCAGTAATGTCCCCAATGTAAGCTTTGGCTTTCAGGGGCCAATTTTTTTCAAATGCCTTAACTACCCAACTCTAGGGGGGCTGCTATGATGATCCACAAACCAGGACATCTGATGGTCATTCTTATGGTGGGTTGCAACATGCAGAATCCTTCCAAGTTGAACCTACCAGAGGGGGACTGTCATGACTGTCCTGATCAGATCAGGTTACAGGAGACCAAAACCCTACAGATTATCTCTCACCCCCAACAGAGGAGGAGAGATATAGGGGTATGAAGATGTGGGGGTTTTAAGACCCCTCATGCCCATTGTAAATCTTAGGCAACAGTCCTCTCACTATGGAGAACCGACCTCAGAACATTAAAACATGCAATAAATGGACTTTGGAACAATGGTTTCCGTCAGCCACAATGGTGATAATGACGATAGATGCAATATGAAAATTCATGTCATTTTTGTTTTGTTATTAAAGGTTAAAGGACGACGTTATTCCAAAAACTTTAACTTTAAGAGTTTTCCTAGTATATGCTTGATGTTTATACATTGTACGTTGTGTGGAAACTGTCCAAATCAAAAATAATGTTTTGGTAAAGATGAAATGTGAAGTTAGTTGTCTAAAATTGGATTTGAGTAAAATCTAGACCTTGCCTCTGAACTTGGTATGCCCAGACAATTGCCCTAAAGGCGGTTACGCCCACTTCTGACCCGAGGGTATAAGACATGTGAGTTAAGAATTAACATATCAGACTAAGTGACCCGAGCTGCAGCCAAGGTCTGAGTAGTCAACGAACCCAAAACGCAACACGAGGTTGAAGACAAAGGAACCTTATTCTATCCATGTTACGGAGGAGTAGCTGCGTCTAAGCGGGTGAATTCAAGCCAGACCACCCAGCCTCCACTCCCCATCAAATCGTATCTACACTGTTTCATTCCTACGCTGTGAGCCCTGAGCTACAGGGCTGGCTGGCCTCAGAAGACCCCTTTCAGAACAAGGGCGAGGAACCAGACCACTAGGCCAAAAAGGACACTGACATCGTGAGGACAACCAGAGTTGCACCAGAGAAGTGCGTCATTGAGAAGCCTAAACGGTCCACGCAGAGACTCCTCGGAGACCTTCAACACGTAATTACATCATTATATTCTGACCGATAAGGGTGGCAGTTCGGGGTAAGGTTAGGGTTAAAATAAGCATAGCTGACAAATGCACCCAAATGTATATTTCTCTCGTGTACTTTCTCTTTTTCTCTCTCTTTCAAATCCCCATTTTGGGTAACGCGTCATAGTCTCTTGGCCCATTGTACTAAGTTCTAATCAATAGCCTAGACTATGTTTTGTGTACGTGTATCTTTTATTATCATTTTAGCTTCCTAGTAAATAAATAATCAACTGAAATTGGTGTGGTACGAACTCATTGGTGGGACTCGGGTGTGTGCAGATTTCCGGATTATGCGACGTTCAGAATTAGACTGTAGATGAAATTGATTAATTAGTAACTTGTAAAATCAATATTCTGATATTCTTTGAGTTAATTTTCCCATGGTGCCCCAGGTTAATGAGTCAATAATTGCCTGATTCATTTAATCACGCAATTATAAACCATTAATCATTAGATGAGCAGCAGTCGTCACACTAACTAATACAACGTCACAACAGCAGTATGGGATGGCTCCACCTAGCCTTCCAGTGAACTTAGGGTATAATTCTGGTTCCATCAGAATCTACAAGCAACAAATGGGTAGTAGCGATTGGCTGATTTCAGACGAGGCCATTGTTTCCAGAAACAAACAACTGGCCATGGGTTGGCCATTTTGAGGTGAGGTCCTATCTTATTATGTTGAACCTTGATCTAGTCTTACTTTACTCTTGTCTTACTATCTCAACACACACATGATATCTCCTCCACAAAAACAGCCTGTTTTCAACCTCTGCTATCAACACACCATGTGGTATATGTAAATGATATAGCAATAACCACAATGATCCTGCAAAGAGGCACTACTTGTAAAAGACTCCAGTCTCCCCCTGCCTTGTACTTCCTAGTCAGAGCACCTCTGTAATGGACTGAGGCTTTCCTTTAAAACTACATCTCCCATCAACCATTTCCAACACATCTTCCAATTTCCTACAAACCTTTCATGTCCTTTTTGTGAGTGTCAGAGGTAATTCCCTTTTATGTTACCATGGTAACAGCTTGAGTAAGCGTCCTTATCTTACACCCAGTTATCTGAATAGCAACCCCAGCTGAACTCTCAATATGAACTCTCATTTCATGTTGAAACTGAGCATGAGAAGAACTATGAGGCAGTCCACAGTGACCCTTCCAGCAAATTAGATGGCTAAAACATCCTTAAAAGCAAGCCAAAGCGGTTGACTGGAAACTCTGTGGTCCATCTCTTTGTTTCTGATCATGGAATTACAATACTGTAATTCAATTAAGGAGTGTTCCCTTAATGATTTATCAAGAATCAGTCTTCCCACAAATAAAATAATAACTAGGGTCATGTTCAACACAAACAAAAGGAAGCATTTTCGAACAGAAAACAACGTGAGCGCTTTTATTGGTAGGAATCTCTTATTGGTAGGAATCTCTTGATTCCTTAATGTGAATATATTTGAGGGTTCTGACAGTGTACCAGAGATAATACCATATTAAAGACACTATTCCTGGTCAACAGTGTGACCCTAATGCTTACTTGTTTTTGTTTTCGGGGGAGCAACCACATGGAAAATAAGTAACAGAGTTAGCCACTGATAATTTGGCAGATCATTTGTCATCCCCTTAATTGTAAAGGTTGGGGTAGGGTAATCTGATCCTAGATCATTAGTTACCTTCGACCACAGGACTCTCCAGTGAGGCTTATCACCCTCTCCAAACACACTGCACCATTAGCTCATGCAGAATCACTGTTTCCCTCACGCAATGTATCACACCAAAATCAGAGATTCCATAGAATTAGGGATTAGAATACTCAAATACTAGTAATTTAATAGGATCTTTATGGCAGGTTCATTAATTTATTGATTTATTTTCCCTGACCTCCATTTGCTGTTACCTTAGTGACTACTGTTTCTTCTGGGTTTCACCAAGTCCACAAAGCCCAGTGTTCTACCTGGGATTCAAGCTCCAAGTTCACAAAGTTCAGTGTTCTACCTGGGATTCAAGCTCCAAGTCCACAAAGCCCAGTGTTCTACCTGGGATTCAAGCTCTAAGTCCACAAAGATTAGTCTCAGACTACTCCAGTCCAGGTCACTTTGATTTGAGCATTGTGCTTTGAGTGGACAGCCTGAGGACACCATAGGCACATTTACTTCCTCATCAGTGACTCCATTTTGCATATTTTGTGACCCTCTCTTCAACATCTCCACTATGTTTGGATCAATTACTTGTTCATCTTCATACTATTTGACATATTTGGATAAACAGTAGACACCAATACCTCTCCTTCTTTCTCTCTCTCCATCTTTTTGTCAGATGTATTAGTTAATATTTGTTAGAAATGTTTTCTCCGTCATGCAACTTTATGTTATGATAAACTGTAATGTACAGGGATGTGGTGGAAGTTGGGGCGGGTGCTATTCCAGGTAAATATCCTCTGTCGGACAGGAGTAATCTACAAATTCCTTATAGTACAACTGGAACGCTTTCCTGTAGAAGAGACAAGAGGGGAGAACAGATCGGGGGTGGGGGTAGATAAAGGGGTGGGTGGGGGTAGATAAAAAAGGTTATTCAATCACTCAGTTCCTTACCTGACAGGTATGACAACTCTCTACAGAAACATACACTCAGGAGGTCAGTATATTAGGTACACCCATCCTGCACCAGGTCGGAGCCCCCTTTGCCTCTAGAACATGCCTTGTGGCATGAAAACGTTGCTCAATTGGTATCAAAAGACCTAACGTGTGCCACAAAAACATTTCACACACCATTACACCACCGCTACCAGCCTGTACCGTTGACACCAGGCAGGATGGGGCCATGAACCCATGCTACTTACGCCAAGTCCTGACACTGCCCACAGCATGATGCAACAGGAAGTGGGATTCATTGCACCAGGTGATGTTTTTCCACTCCTCAATTGTCCAGTGTTGGTGATCGCGTGCCCACTGGTGCCACTTCTTGTTTTTAGCTGATTGTGGTTGTCTGCTGCAATAGCCCATCCGTGACAAGGACTGACGATTTGTGTGTAACGAGATGCCGTTCTGAACACCACTGTTGTACTGTGCTGTTATTTGCCTTTGGCCCACATGTTAGCTTGCACGATTCTTGCCATTCTCCTTCGACCTCTCTCATCAACGAGGAGTTTTCGCCCACAGCACTGCCACTAACTGGATGTTTTTAGTTTGTGGCATCATTCTCGGTAAACTATGGACACTGTTGTGTGTGAAAAGCCCAGGAGGCCCGCTGTTTCTGAGATACCGGAACCGGCGCGCCTGACACCGACAATCATACTATGCTCAAGGTCGCTTAGGTCACTCGTTTTGCCCACTCTAACGTTCAATCGAACAGTAACTGAATGACTCAATGTTTGTCTGACTGCTTTATAGAGCAAGCCATGTGACTCACTGTCTAGGAGCGAACCATTTTCACGAACGGGGTGGTGTACCTAATAAACTGGCCTCTTAGTGTACTGGGTCAACTGCAACCAACAGGCAGAATTTAGCGCTGGATTTCTTAAAATGCTACTAACAGGAGATGACATGTTAAAACATTTGCTTGCAACCAAAAACCCACAAAAATTAACTAGCAGATCAGTTGATATCATGTTGTCACTGTTTCAAAAGAGTTAGATGCCAGACAGCTGCGTCTAGGTTCTCTACTCTTGGCCCAATGAAGTATTGGGAACATTGAAAATAGCAAGGCTGGTAATTAATAACACATATTTATTGTTAGAATATAGACCCAATGAATTTTAAGAAACTCGAGTACAGTAAACTCGAGCAGTGTATAGTTCAATACAGGAAAAAAGAGTATAGTTCATTACAGTAGAAAATAGTTCAGTACCTTATAGTTCAGTAGAGTAGAGTAGAGTATAGTTCAGTAAAGTAGAGTACAGTACTGTACTGAAGTGAACTATTCTCTACTGTACTGAACTCTACGTTCCTTTCCTGTACTGTACTGAACTATACTTTACTCGAGTTTACTGTACAGTAGAGTACGATAGTGTATAGTTCAGTACAGTAGAGTACAATGCAATATAGTTCAGTACAGTAGAGTTCAGTACAGTACAGTAGAGTATAGTTCACTTCAGTACCGTACTGTACTCTACTCTACCGAACTATACTCTACTGAACTATACTGCACTGAACTATTTTGTACTGTACTGCACTGAACTATACTCTAGAGAAAACAGTATGGTATAGTACAGTGGAGTACAGACTGTACTGAACTCCACTCTACTGTACTGAACTCTGCTCTACTTTTCTATACTGTACTGAACTATACTCTACTCAAGTTTATTGTACAGTAGAGTACAGTACAGTAATGTGCAAGACAGTACATTATAAATACCGATGTTTGGGCGACAGAATATAATTTGTAATTTGACACCTTGATTATACTATAATTAATACACATATAGATTATATTAACTCAATCATGATTGGCTTTATTAAGTTACTAATTTTAGATGTAGGCAGTTCAGGGATACTTTATTTTCTCCTTTCAATAACAAATGACTTTATTAATGGATAAAATACATTTGAAATGAAAAGTAAACCAACACAAGCTTTACATTAGTAAAATATGTAGGGTAAAGATATTAGGTTTAATTTATACCGATGACAATACCCACCAGAGGGCTAAATAGTCTTGAAAAATGTTGGAAGCAAACAGGACTTAAAGGTCAACTGCCCCTTAGAACCACACTTCTTTGGGTTTAAACGGCTTATGTGGCATAGATATGAGTTAGAAACATTAATTACAGTGTCAAAATTGACTACAAAGTGTAAATAGGATAATTTTGGTCATAAAGTCAGTCTCGTCCAAAACTGAGTTTTGTAAGTTAGTTTATTGCAACTTACTGGAGGGTTGGGTATGGATTACTTACATGCCCATTTTTGCCAATGATGGCCAATTGCCCAGAAACAAGGCGTTGTGGTCCGCACCCAGCTATCATGTGGACATTTGCTGTCAAGTCAAAGTGCAACGCACGCACATTTAGCTCGGCAAATAGGAGTTAAAATGGGCTTCCATAAAGTTGGTCCAAACTTCCAATGCATTTCAACAATATGATAGATTTGATCCGACACGGTCACTTCTGCTGTTAGCAAGCCAGGCCAGCTATGATACCACATATTAAAGGGGAATGATACTGTACCTAGCTAAATACAGTGCCTTAAGAAAGGATTCACACAACTGACATTTTCCATATAATGTTATTCTACTGCCTGATTTAAAAATTGATTAAATTGAGATTTTGGGTCACTGGCCTACACAAAATACCCCATAATGTCAAAATGGAAAATGTTGTACATTTTTTTACAAATTAATAAAACATTTAAAGCTGAAAGAAGTCAGTAAGTATTCAAACCCTTTGTAATGGCAAGCCTAAGTACAGGATAAAAAAATGTCCTTAACAAGTCACATAAGTTGCATGGACTTCTGTGCAATAATAGTGTTTAACATGATTTTTGAAGGAGTATCTCATCATTGTACCCCACACATAAAGTTATCTAAGGCCCCTTAGTCGAGCAATGAATTTAGAACACAGATTCAATCACAAAGTCCAGGGAGGTTTTCCAATGCCTCACAAAGAAGAGCACGTATTGGTAGATTAGTAAAAAAAAAGCTGACATTGAATATCCCTTTGAGCATGGTGAAGTTATTAATTACACTTTGGATTGTGTATTAATACACCGAGTCACTACAAAGATACAGGTGTCCTTCCTAACTCAGTTGCTGGAGAGGAAGGAAACTGCATATGGATTTCACTATGAGGCCAATGGTGACTTTAAAACAGTTACAGAGTTTAATGGCTGTGATAGAAAACTGAGGATGGATCGACAACATTGTAGTTACTCCACAATACTAGCCAATTGACAGAGGGAAAATAAATCTGTACATAATTAAAATATTCCAAAACATGCATCCTGTTTGCAAGAAGGCACTAAAGTAATACTGCAAGAATTGGGGCAAAGCAATTCACTTTTTGTCTTAAATACAAAGTGTTATGTTTGGCAACTCCAATACAACACATTACTGCGTACCACTCACCATATTTTCAAGCATAGTGGTGGCTGCATTATGTTATGGGTATGCTTGTAATCGTTAAGGAGTGGGGTGTTTTTTCATGATTAAAAATGAAACAGAATGGAGCTAAGCACAGGCAAAATCCTAGAGAAAAACCTGTTTCATACTGCTCTCCATCAGACACTTGGGGATGAATTCACCTTTCAGCAGTACAATAACCTAAAAAGGCAAGGCCAAATATACACTGGAGTTTCTTACAAAGAAGACAGTGAATGGTCCTGAGTAGCCGAGCTACAGTTTTGGCTGAAAAATGTCTTGAAAGTCAATGGCAAGACTTGAAAATGGTTGTCTAGCAATGATCAACAACCAAGTTGACAGAGCTTGAACAATTTTGAAAAGAATAATGGGCAAATATTGTACTATCTAGGTGTGCAATGCCCTTAGAGACTTACAGAGAAAGAATCACAGCTGTAATCGCTGCCCAAGGTGATTATAACATGTACTGACTCAGGGTGATATCTCTGTACTCCATTTTTAATACATTTGCAAAAATGTCAAAAAACATGTTTTAATTTTGTCATTCTAGGGTATTATGTGTGGATGGGTGAGAAAAATATCTATTTGTTCAAGGCATAACACAATACAATGTGGAGTAAGTCAAGGGGTATGAATACTTTCTGAAGGCACTGTACATCAAATGAATGTGTAATGTGTATGTAAGAGGAAGATATGCATAGCTCACGTTAGCAAGCTCTAACTGTAGCCCATTTGGAATTTAGGGTCTTGGATACTAGCACTTGGATACTAGCTTGCTTTTTAATCATAGGATGTAGCTAGCTAGCCAACTCATTTCAATCCGTAAAAATATATAACCAAAACCTGAATTTGCAAGTTAGGTAGCTGGCTAACATTTGGGGGCTTCGTCTGCTAACCCGAAACAACATGCCTGTTCTCCTAAAAGTTTATTGTGTATTTTCTAGGGCAAAAATAAATGAAGGATGGTACTTTTCTACTACAAATATAGCTATGGCTCCGGCAGCAAATAGCAGAAGTTATCAGCAAGCACTCGGGGCTCTTGAGTGGCGCAGCGGTCTAAGGCACTGCATCTCAGTGCTAGGGGCGTCACTACAGACACCCTGGTTTGATTCCAGGCTGTATCACAACCAGCCGTGATTGGGAGTCCCATAGGGCGGAGCACAATTGGCCCAGCATTGTCCGGGTTTGGCCGGTGTAGGCCGTCATTGTAAATAAGAATTTGTTCTTCACTGACTTGCCTAGTTAAATAAAGGTTAAATAAATAAATAAATACAATTATAAATTCAACAATGTACAAAGCTGGTTGCAGAGTATAGGTGTCACCGGCCTGAATCTATTCTGTAGTTACAGTCCCTCTATTAGCATATACATTTTATTTAATTCACAGTCTACGTGCAAAACCTGGTGGATTTGTTGTTCAGCAGCATCAAGGGAAGCCCCCTACTATATCAGGAGCTCTTACAAACGGCTTAGGCAGTGTCCAGACACCAGTCCAGCTTCAGATTAATGGAGGACACTTGAATTAGATTGGTCACATTTGATCTGGTCACTGGTCAAAATACTGTCCTGGAATTCACCTAACCACCATACGGAATCATGGCTCTCTCCGGATATATTGTCCCTGTTCATACAGCCAGCGAGGTTCTCAGTCCATCGAGCAGACAGGAAGAAAGAACTCTCTGGAAAAAGAAAGGTGGAGGGGTATGTCTTATGATTAACAACTCCTGATGTGATTGTGGTAAAGTACAGGAACTCAAGTCCTATTGTTCTCCCGATCTGGAATAACTCCATCAAATGCCAACTGCATTACCTTCCGAAATTATTTAATTTGATTATTGTCCTGAAAGGGTGTGTGCTCAGCAGCCTCCGTCCACATCGACGAGCCGCAGTGGAGAGGGTCAAAAGCTTCAAGTTCCTCAGCGTGCACGTCACTGAGGACCTGAAATGGTCCCCCCGCACCGACAGTGTATATAAGGTATTTCAGTTTTTTATTTTTAATACATTTGAAAAATATCTAAAATCCTCATTATGGAGTAATGTGTGTAGATGGTGGGGTAATGGGCGGAGGCCAGCTAGTGGTGACTATTTAACAGTCTGATGGCCTGTAGATAGAAGCTGCTTTTCAGTCTCTCGGTCCAAGGTTTGATGCACCTGTACTGTCTCCCCCTTTTAGGTGGTAGCGGGTTGAACAGGCCGTGGATCGGGTGGCTGAGGTCCTTGATGGTCTACCTGGCCTTTCTGTGACACTGGGTGCTGTAGATGTCATGGAGGCAGGCAGTGTGCCCCCGGTAATGCGTTGGGCTGACAGCACCACCCTTTGGAGAGTCCTGTGGCTGTGGATGGTGCAGTTGCCATACCAGGTGGCGATACAGCCAGACAGAATGCTCTCAATGGTGCATCTGTAGAGGTTTGTGAGGATCTTAGGGACCAGGCCAAATGTCTTCAGCCTCCTGTTGCTCCTTCTTCACTACATACAGTTGAAGTCGGAAGTTTACATACACCTTAGCCAAATACATGTAAACTCCGTTTTTCACAATTCAATCAGAGCAACAATTCCCTGTCTTAGATCAGTTAGGATCACCACTTTATTTTAAGAATGTGAAATGTCAGAATAATAGTAGGGAGAATGATATATTTCATATTTTATTTCTTTCATCACATTCCCAGTGGGTCAGAAATGTACATACGCTCAATTAATATTTGGTAGCATTGCCTATAAATTGTTTAAGTTGGGTGAATTTTGGCCCATTCCTCCTGACAGAGCTGATGTAAATGAGTCAGGTTTGTAGGCCTCCTTGCTCGCACATGCTTTTTCAGTTCTGCCACAAATGTTCTATAAGATTGAGGTCAGGTCTTTGTAATGGCCATTCCAATACCTTGACTTTATTGTCTTTAAGCCATTTTGCCACAACTTTGGAAGTTTGCTTGGGGTCATTGTCCATTTGGAAGACCCATTTGCGACCAAGCTTTAACTTCCTGACTGATTGATGTATTGAGATGTTGCTTCAATATATCCACATAATTTTCAATTCCTCATGATGCCATCTATTTTGTGAAGTGCACCAGTCCTTCTTGCAGCAAAGCACCCCCACAACATGATGCTGCCACCCCCGTGTTTCCCGGTTGGGATGGTATTCTTCGGCTTGCAATCCCCCAACTTTTTCCTCCAAACATAATGATGGTCATTATGGCCAAACAGTTCTATTTTTGTTTCATCAGACCAGAGTACATTTCTCCGAATAGTACAATCTTTGTCCCCATGTGCAATTGCAAACCATAGTCTGGCTTTTTGTATGGCGGTTTTGGAGCAGTGGCTTCTTCCTTGCTAAGCGGCCTTTCAGGTTATGTCGATATAGGACTCGTTTAACCATAGATATAGATATTTTTGTACCTGTTTCCTCCAGCATCTTCACAAGGTCCTTTGCTGTTGTTCTGGGATTGATTTGCACTTTTCGCACCAAAGTATGTTCATCTCTAGGAGACAGAACGCGTCTCCGTCTTGAGCAGTATGATGGCTGTGTGGTCGCATGGTGTTTATACTTGCGTACTATTGTTTGTACAGATGAACGTGGTACCTTCAGGCGTTTGGAAATTGCTCCCAAGGATGAACCAGACTTGTGGAGGTCTACAATTTTTTTCTGAGGTCTTGACTGATTTCTTTTGATTTTACCATGATGTCAAGCAAAGAGGCACTGAGTTTGAAGGTAGGCCTTGAAATACATCCACAGGTACACCTCCAATTGACTCAAGTGATGTCAATTAGCCTATCAGAAGCTTCTAAAGCCATGACATCATTTTTTGAAATATTCCAAGCTGTTTAAAGGCACAGTCAACTTAGTGTATGTAAACTTCTGACCCACTGGAATTGTGATACAGTGAATTATAAGTTAAATAATCTCTCTGTAAACAATTGTTGGAAAAATTACTTGTGTCATGCACAAAGTACATTTCCTAACTGACTTGCCAAAACTGTAAGTATTGCTATGAGACTTGTTTCTACACCTTGATTGGAGTCCAGCTGTGGTAAATTCAATTGATTGGACATGATTTGGAAAGGCACACAACTGTCTATATAAGATCCCACAGTTGACAGTACATGTCAGAGCAAAAACCAAGCCATGAGGTCAAAAGAATTGTCTGTAGAACTCTGAAACAGGATTGTGTCAAGGCACAGAAGGGTACCAGGTTTGAGGGATAGATGAATGGAGCAAAGTACAGGACCTCAGACTGGGGCGAAGGTTCACCTTCCAATAGCACAACGACCCTAAGTACACAGCCAAGACAATCCAGGAGTGGCTTCGGGACGTGTCTCTGAATGTCCTTGAGTGGCCCAGCCAGAGCCTGGACTTCAACCCGGTCGAACATCTCTGGATAAACCTGAAAATAGCTGTGCAGCGACACTCCCAATCCAACCTGACAGATCTTGAGAGGATCTGCAGAGAAAAATGGGAGAAACTTCCCAAATACAGGTGTGCCAAGCTTGTAGCTCCATACCCAAGAAGACTCAAGGCTGTAATCGTTGCCGAAAGTGCTTCAACAAAGTACTTACTTATGTAAATGTGATATTTCATTTTTTCATTAACATTATATATATATATCTTTTACCTATTTTTGCTTTGTCATTATAGAGTATTGTGTGGAGATGTACATTTTAGAATAAGGCTGTAACGTAACAAAATGTGTAAAGAATCAAGGGGTCTGAATACTTTCCGAACGGACTGTACATATATAATTATATTCTGGACTCTGACCTTGCTCGTTATAATATTTCTTAATTCCTTCCTTCTGCTATTTTGTTTTTGTTAGGTATTACTGCACTCTTGGAGCTACGAACATAAGCATTTCGCTACACCCGCGATAACATCTGCAAAATATGTGTATGCGACCAATACAATTTATTTTGAAGTCCACAACTTCAAAACATTGCTCTCTCCATAGCAAAGCTACCTTACTCGCTGTACTCATTACTGCACCCAAGAAACACCCACATCAAACCACACCCCCAAGATTACTCTTGTACGCCTTCCGCATTTCTTAATGGGCATTGATGAAAAACGAGGCCAAATCACAATGTGCAGTGGCCCTTTAAACACTGACATTAGCTTTAGGGAGCGATAGTATAATGGCCAATAGTAGTTGCAATTGAGATCAACTGTTCAGGTGAACTTAGCGCATATTGGGGGTTTAATGAGAGATCACCTCGTGTTGAGACATTGTTCAATGTTGGTTGTAATTGACCCACTATGGCTAAGAACCTCTTGAATCCTCTGACAATATAAAAGAGGGACAAAGAGCAAAAGAGTGACATGATATGTATATTTTTTAAGCCAGAAACAAACAAGTCCTCAAACCTCACCCAACAGACTCTGCCAGGGGTTTAGTAGAATCTGCAGACACAAACACATGACAGGCAAATCTCTGGTCAGCTGGGTGTTTTGTGATGAAGCCAAAGTACCTAAGGGGAAACCATACAAACCACACATTGGTAAAAAAAAAAAAAAAAAAATACAGGGGTCAGAGGAGCAAAACCCCAGAGGGAACCAGGTTCCGGGAGTAAAATCATTTTGACATGTAAAAATGCAGATTTTACAATGGAAGGTACCCAGAGTGATTATTTTTCTCAATTTCCTCCACTGCTTGCGCTATGACTCTCCCAAAAAGCAAATTTTTATTTGAATACAGTGAGCATGACTGAAAAAATTTAATCCAGGTCCAGGTACTTACTTGCTGTTCTTAGGGTGACAGCCACAGAAAGAAACATTCTTCAACTGGAAGAAGTGGCTGCACTGGTTACTCTGTGATGACAGACAGACAGACACACATACACACAGACACACATCTATATTATAAACTAGTGGTGGATTTGGACTGACTTTCTTCATTTTGGGCTCAAAATAAGCGCATCGTCTGGGACCATGGGGGAGGGGGGAGGGGGGGGGGGTGTAACAATGGGAAACTGTGATGTCACAAGGCAATGCACACTACATATGAATGCAACATCATTCTTTGGTACAAACCTCATTGACAAAATTCTATTGCTCTGAAAAACAGGTGTTGGGGGTAAAAAGTATCCACCCTCCATGTCAACAACTGCATTTCTCATGGCATTTGCTATCTGCTTACACCACATCATCTGTAGCTGTAGCTAGTGAACCTTATGATTGGCAAATTAGATTAGATATTACAACAAATCATAGCCTTAATGTCAAAAAAAGAACCCACTGATGGTTACATAGCTTTACTTCAGTTTAGGTGGGCACCGCTGTTGCCAGATGAAATTCTCACTTGCTTCTATACAATACAACTGGATTAAGACGTGTGAACTGCAATACCCTGTAGTGCCCACACTGAGGCATTATCAACCTTCTTTACTGGGAATATTTCCCTCAGTGTGATCTTGCTGGTCAGAGGTTTGGATAAAACATATCTTTGTATCTAGTCTTGCAAGCCAGACGCAAAGTTTTGTAGTTGTACTTTGGTCCAAACTAAACTGCTGTCTTTCTAACATGCGCTGAAGGTGTGCCTTAAAAAGTGTGTGTGTGTGATGCAAATGCATGTGTTGCGTGTGTATGTGTGTGTGCATAAATCTGAGTCTGTCTGTGTACCTGTCCTGTGTGCGTGTGTGCGCGCACGTATGTGTGTATGTGTGTGGAAGTCTTACTCTGTCATAGGCATAGTAGTCATCCTGGACTAGGAGCTTCACTCCTTTCATGTTGATCTCAAGGATACAAGACGAAGGTGGGTTATACTGCACTGTCATCCTCCTATTGGTGGCAATCTGGTGACAATCAAAACAGCATCAGCATCCCTTGAGAAAAGCAGCAGCTGAAACGTCAGGCCCGGTTTAGATATTGAATATATATGTAAAAAAAAAAAGCAAGAAAAATCTTGTGCACCCTTATTCTATTAATTGGAATTTAGAACATGAACAGGGAAAGAGGTGGGTTATTGGTCTTAAAACTCTAGTGGCATCTCAGCTAGAAATGCACACTATATATACAAAAGTATGTGGACACCCCTTCAAATTAGTGGATTCAGCTATTTGAGCCACACCCGTTAGTGACCGTGTATAAAATCGAGTACACAAATAGTCAATCTCCATAGACAAACATTGGCAGTAGAATGGCCTTACTGAAGAGCTCAGTGACTAGAGCTGCCCCGGTCAACTGTAAGTGCTGTTATTGTGAAGTGGGAACATCTAGGAGCAACAGCGGCTCAGCAGCAAAGTGGTAGGCCACACAAGCTCACAGAACGGGACCGCCGAGTGCTGAAGTGTGTAGCGTGTAAAAATTGTCTGTCCTCTGGAAGCAACGCCAGAACAAGAACTGTTATTCTGGAGCTTCATGAAATGGGTTTCCATGGCCGAGCAGCCACATACAAGCCTAAGATCACCATGCACCAATGCCAAGCGTCAGCTGGAGTGGTGTGAAGCTCGTCGCCATTAGACTCTGGAGCAGTGGAAATGTGTTGTCTGGAGTGATGAATCACACTTCATCATCTGGCAGTCCGACAGATGAATCTAGGTTTGGCGGATGCCAGGAGAACGCTACCTGCCCCAATGCATAGTCCCAACTGTAAAGTTTTCTGGAGGAGGAATAATGATCTGGGGCTGTTTTCATGGTTCAGGCTAGGCCCCACAGTTCCAGTGAAGGGAAATCTTAACGCTACAGCATACAATGACCTTCTAGACAATTCTCTGCTTCCAACTTTGTGGCAAAAGTTTGGAAAAGGCACTTTCCTGTTTCAGCATGACAATGCCCCTGTGCCCAAAGCAAGGTCCATACAGAAATGGTTTGTCGAGATCGGTGTGGAAGAACTTGACTGGCCTTCACAGAGACCTGACTTCAACCCCATCGAACACAATTGGGAAGAATTGGAACGCCGACTGCAAGCCAGGCCTTATCGCCCAACATCACTGCCTGACGTCACTAATGCCTAGTTAAATAAAGGTAAAATAAATAAAAACGAATAATGCTCGTGGCTGAATGGAAGAAAGTCCCCACAGCAATGTTCCAGCATCTAGTGGAAAGCCTTCCCAGAAGAGTGGAGGCTGTTACAGCAGCCAATGAGGGACCAACTCCATATTAATGAGATGAATGAGATGTTCGATGTACAGGTGTACACATACTTTTGGTCCTATAGTGTAGCTATGAGCAATGGCTAATACCTCTTTTCAACCTGCCTCTGCCTATGTCCTCTTTTCTTTTCTATTATGTTTTAATGATTTCCTGTCCTATAAGAAGTTAACCTTTTTAATTTGTGATCTCAGATTATTTTGCAGTCAATGCTTATTTGTGTGATATAGGGTTGGGGTCAATTCTGCAATGAGTTGCGAATTCTATTCTTAAATTTGAATTGAATTTGAATTGCCCACACCCCACAGGAAAGACTTTGAATTGAATTCAAATGGCTTATTTATTCTACACATTACTACACAAATATATACAAAATTGTAACCAATACTATGTATAAGAATCAAACTGTGTGGTTGAATCAAAGGAATGACACTCATGTCTTATTTGAATTGTTTTGAATTGGTTTACTTCCTTTAATTAAAATGAAATTACAATGTGTCCAATTCAAATTAGAATATTAACTTTTTAGTGACAGGGGGCAGTATTCGGAAATTCAGATGAATGACGTGCCCAAATTAAACTGCCTGCTACTCGGGCACAGAAGGCAGGATATGCATATTATTAGTATAGAAAACACTCTGAAGTTTCTAAAACTGTTTGAATGATGTCTGTGAGTATAACAGAACTCATATGGCAGGCAGAAACCTGAGAAAAAATCCAACCAGGAAGTGGTTTGTAGATTTTCAAGTGATTGCCTATCCAAACTACAGTGTCCGTGGGGTCATTTTGCACTTCCTAAGGCTTCAACTAGATGTCAACAGTCTTTAGAACCTTGTTTCATGCTTCTACTGTTACTGGGGAGAGAATAAGAGCTGACTCAAGCCTGAGACCTATGAGTTGTTTACTGCGCTGGCACACAGGCGCACCATTCCTTCTTTTTCCTCTGTAATGAATACACTATTGTCCGGTTGGAATATTATCGAAGATTTATGTTAAAAAGACCCTAAGGATTGATTGTACACATTGTTTGACATGTTTCTACAAACGGTAATGGAACTTTTTGACTTTTCGTCTCGGGTTTTGCGCCCGCGCATTATGCCTTTGGAATAGTGATCTGAACGCGTGAACAAAACAGAGGTATTTGGACATAAATATGGAGTTTATCGAACAAAACTAACATTTCTTGTGGCAGTGGGAGTCCTGGGAGTGCATTCCGACAAAGATCAGCAAAGGTAAGTGAAGATTTATAATACTATTTCTGAGTTTTGTTGACTCCAGAACTTGGCGGGTAACTGTATAGCTTGCTTTGATGGCTGAGCTCTGTACTCAGAATATTGAACAATGTGCTTTCGCCGTAAAGCTATTTTGAAATCTGACACAGCGGTTGCATTAACCTCTCTAGGGTATGTGGGACGAAATCGTCCCACCTACTCAACAGCCAGTGGAATCCTGTGGCGCGATATTCAAATACCTTAGAAATGCTATTACTTCAATTTCTCAAACATGTGACTATTTTACACCATTTTAAAGACAAGACTCTCGTTAATCTAACCACACTGTCCGATTTCAAAAAGGATTTACAACGAAAGCAAAACATTAGATTATGTCAGCAGAGTACCCAGCCAGAAATAATCAGACACCCATTTTTCAAGCTAGCATATAATGTCACATAAACCCAAACCACAGCTAAATGCAGCACTAACCTTTGATGATCTTCATCAGATGACACTCCTAGGACATTATGTTATACAATACATGCATGTTTTGTTCAATCAAGTTCATATTTATATGAAAAAAACAGTTTTTTACATTAGCATGTGACGTTCAGAACTAGCATACCCACCGCAAACTTCCGGTGAATTTACTAAATTACTCACGATAAACGTTCACAAAAAACATAACAATTATTTTAAGAATTATAGATACAGAACTCCTTTATGCAATCGCTATGTCCGATTTTAAAATAGCTTTTCGGCAAAAGCACATTTTGCAATATTCTGAGTAGACAGCTCGCCATCACGGGCTAGCTATTTTGACACCCACCAAGTTTGGCACTCACCAAAGTCAGATTTACTATAAGAAAATGTGGATTACCTTTGCTGTTCTTCATCAGAATGCACTCCCAGGACTTCTACTTCAATAACAAATGTTGGTTTGGTTCAAAATAATCCATAGTTATATCCAAATAGCGGCGTTTTGTTCGTGCGTTCAAGACACTATCCGAAGTGTAAATAAGGGTCACGAGCATGGCGCAATTCGTGACAAAAAATTTCTAAATATTCCATTACCGTACTTCGAAGCATGTCAACCGCTGTTTAAAATCAATTTTTATGCAATTTTTCTCATAAAAAAGCGATAATATTCAGACCGGGAATCTGCGTTTAGGTAAACAGACAAAAGAAAACAAAGCATTCTGTCGACGCGGGCACGAGCCTGAGTCTCACAGTACTGTAACCAGCCACTACCCAAAAGCGCTACTTTTTGTCAACCAGAGCCTGCAAATCCACGATTCAGCTTTTTGCCGCCTTCTGAGAGCCCATAGGAGCCGTAGGAAGTGTCACGTAACAGCAGAGATCCTCTGTAATGGATAGAGATAATCAAGAAGGGCAAGAAATTGTCAGACAGGCCACTTCCTGCATGGAATCTTCTCAGGTTTTGGCCTGCCAAATGAGTTATGTTATACTCACAGACACCATTCAAACAGTTTTAGAAAATTTAGGGTGTTTTCTATCCAAAGCCAATAATTATATGCATATTCTAGTTACTGGGCAGAAGTAGTAACCAGATTAAATCGGGTACGTTTTTTATCCAGCCGTGTCAATACTGCCCCCTAGCCTTAACAGGATAACATAATGTCCTAGGGTTGTCATCTGATGAAGATCATCAAAGGTTAGTGCTGCATTTAGCTGTAGTTTGGGTTTATGTGACATTATATGCTAGCTTGAAAAATGGGTGTCTGATTATTTCTGGCTGGCTACTCTGCTGACATAATCTAATGTTTTGCTTTCGTTGTAAAGCCTTTTTGAAATCGGACAGTGTGGTTAGATTAACGAGAGTCTTGTCTTTAAAATGGTGTAAAATAGTCATATGTTTGAAAAATTGAAGTAATAGCATTTCTAAGGTATTTGAATATCACGCCACGGGATTCCACTGGCTGTTGACTAGGGTGGGACGCAAACATCCCACCTAGCCCAGAGAGGTTAAAATAGCTTTATGGAGAAAGCACATTTTTCAATATTCTGAGTCCATAGCTCAGCCATCACGGTGAGCTATACAGACACCCGCCAAGTTCGGGGCAACCTAAACTCAGAATTAGTATTATAAATATTCCCTTATCTTTGCTGATCTTCATCAGAATGCACTCCCAGGACTGCTACTTCCACAAGAAATGTTGTTTTTGTTTCAAATAATCCGTATTTATGTCCAAATACCTCCGTTTTGTTCGTGCGTACAGATCACTCATCCAAAGGCATAACGCGCGAGCAGAACCAGAGCGCGGAACCAGAGATGAAAAGTCAAAATGTTCCATTACCGTACTTAGAAGCATGTCAAACGCTGTTTAAAATCAATCTTTATGGTATTTTTAACGTAACATTGCGATAATATTCCAACCGGACAATAGCGTATTCATTCAAGGAGAAAAAGAAGGAACAGCGACTCGCGTCACCGCGCATATCCAATCCCTTTGTTGCCAGGCAGACCACTCAGTAACTGAGCTCCTATACTCTGCCCAGTGACAGGAGAAGGCTCAAACCACTTTCTGAAGGCTTTAGACAGCCAATGGAAGCCTTAGGAAGTGCAACCTACCCCAAGGATACTGTAGTTTCGAAAGGGACTAGAAAGAAGAACTACAATTCTCAGATCCTCCACTTCCTGGTTGACTTTTTCTCAGGTTTTTGCCTGCCATATGAGTTCTGTTATACTCACTGACACCATTCAAACAGTTTTAGAAACTTCAGAGTGTTTTCTATCCAAATCTATGCATATTCTCGTTTCTGGGCCAGAGTAGTAACCTGTTTAAATTGGGTACGTTTTTCATCCGGCCGTGAAAATACTGCCCCCTAGCCCAGACAGGTTAAGGAGAAGTGTATCTATAATTATTTCAATAACTGTTGTAAATGTTATCAACGTTTATGATGAGAATTTTTGTAAATTGATGTGCTCATTCAGCGGAAGTTTTGGGAGGTAAAACATTTCTGAACATCACGCGCCAATGTAAAATGGGGTTTTTGGATATAAATATGAACTTTATCGAACACAACATACATGTATTGTGTAACATTGAGTCCTGGGAGTGTCATCTGATGAAGATCATCAAAGGTTAGTGATTAATTTTAGCTGTATTTCTGGTTTTTGTGACGCCTCTCCTTGCTTGGAAAATGGCTGTGTGGTTTTTCTTGTTTAGGCGCTGTCCTAACATAATCTAATGTTATGCTTTCGCCGTAAAGCCTTTTTGAAATCGGACAATGTGGTTGGATTAACGAGAAGTGTATATTTAAAATGGGATATAATAGTTGTATGTTTGAGAAATTTGAATTATGAGATTTTTGTTGTTTTGAATTTGCCGCCCTGCTATTTCACTGGCTGTTGGCAGTGTGTCCCGTGGGTGGGACGCTAGCGTCCCACATGTCCCAGAGAGGTTATTAAATGAATATGTTGAATTAAATTCTGAATTCCGACCGCAACCATGATGTAATACCATACTATTTTCATAGAGAATATACTATACTGTTTCCCTCTCACACTTTCTCCCCCATTATTTCCCATCTTCCTACTCAATCCATCTGTCTCTTCATCCATATCTGTCTCTTCCTCCTCCTCTCTCTCAGTTAAAGATTATGGTTTTCATTGGTAATGTGCCAATTGACATCTCTCTCACACTCTTTCTATCTTTTCACTCTTTCTATCCTCTCACTCTCTCTTTCACAAGCACACACACAGCACCTCCCATACCTTCTGCATAGCTGCACACAGAACATCATTGCCTTTGTGGTAGGGCACTTGGACCGAGCCCAGGAATTTCATGTGGTATCTGTCTACCCATTCACTGCTCTTCACTGTGGGAGAGAGAGATAGAGAAAGATAAAACATTTAAAATACAGTACATTTAAAGGCGCAATATGTAGAAATATCTCTGCCATTTCCTGGTTTCTAATGACAAAAGCAAAATATAACATAGAGAATAATTGTACCATCAGTAACTGTCATGGACCGCATAAAGATTTACCCTCACCTGTTTTCGTATATTGCAGCATAGTAACTAGTAACCACTTATCTATCCTTGAGGTAAGCAACAATCCATCCTTCACAATCCTGTAACTAATAATTCGACATCTGTAAGTATTCATATTCAAATCAAATAAAACTTCATTTGTCACATGCGCCGAATACAACAAGTGTAGACTTTATTGTGAAATGCTTACTAACAATCCCTTAACCAACAGTGCAGTTCAAAAATAGTTAAGAAAATATTTACCAAGTAGACTAAAATAAAAGTAATAATAAAAAGTAACACAATAAGAATAATAATAAGAGGCTATATACAGGGGGCACCGGTACCGAGTCAGTGTGTGCGGGTACAGGTTATTTGAGGTAATTTGTACATGTAGGTGGGGGTGAAGTGACTATGCATAGATAATACACAGCGAGTAGCAGCAGTGTACAACAAAAGGGAGGGGGGGGTCAATGTAAATTGTCTGGTGGCGATTTTATTGACTGTTCAGCAGTCTTATGGCTTAGGGGTAGAAGCTGTTGAGGAGCCTTTTGGTCTTAGACTTGGCGCTCCGGTACCGCTTGCTGTGCTGTAGCAGAGAAAACAGTCTATAACTTGGGTGTCTGGAGTTTCTGACAATTTTATGGGCTTTCCTCTGACACTGCCTATTATATAGGTCCTGGATGGCAGGAAGCTTGGCCCTAATGATGTACTGGGCCGTTCGCACTACCCTCTGTAGCGCCTTACGGTCAGATGCTGAGCAGTTGCCATAGCAGGCAGTGATGCAACTAGTCAGGATGCTCTCGATGGTGCAGCTGTAGAACCTTTTGATGATCTGGGGACCCATGCCAAATCTTTTCAGTCTCCTGAGGGGGAAAAGGTTTTGTCGTGCCCTCGTCACGACTGTCTTGGTATGTTTGGACCACGATAGTTCGTTGGTGATGTGGACACCAAGGAACTTGAAACACTCGACTCGCTCCACTACAGCCCCGTTGATGTTAATGGGGGCCTGTTCGGCCTGCCTTTTCCTGTAGTCCACGATCATCTCCTTTGTCTTGCTCACATTGAGGGAGAGGTTGTTGTCCTGGCACCACACTGCCAGTTCTCTGACCTCCTCCCTATAGGCCGTCTCATCGTTGTCAGTGATCAGGCTGTTGTGTTGTCAGCAAACTTAATGATGGTGTTGGAGTTGTGATTGGCCACGCAGTCGTGGGTGAACCGGGAATACAGGAGGGGACTAAGTACACACCCCTGAGGGGCCCCAGTGTTAAAGATGAACATGGCAGACGTGTTGTTGCCTACTCTTACCACCTGGGGGCAGCCTGTCAGGAAGTCCAGGATCCAGTTGCAGAAGGGGTGTTTAGTCCCAGAGTCCTTAGCTTAGTGATGAGCATTCATGGGCACTATGGTGTTGAACGCTGAGCTGTAGTCAATGAACAGCATTCTCACATAAGTGTTCCTTTTGTCCAGGTGAGAAAGGGCAGTGTGGAGTGCGATTGAGATTGCCTCATCTGTGGATCTGTTGGGGCGGTTTGCGAATTGGAGTGGGTCTAGGGTGTCCGGGAGGATGCTGTTGATGTGAGCCATAACCAGCATTTGAATGCACTTCATTGCTACCGACGTGAGTGCAACGGGGCGGTAATAATTTAGGCAGGTTACCTTTGCTGCCTTGGACACAGGTAGGTATTACAGACTCGGTAAGGGAGAGGTTGAAAATGTCAGTGAAGACAGTTGACGGTTGGTCCGCACATGCTTTGAGTACACGTCCTGATAATCTGTCTGGCCCAGCGGCTTTGTGAATGTTGACCTGTTTAAAGGTTATGTTATTCCTTGCTAATGTGTGTTCATGTACTTATCATTATTTCACCATTTATTACTTTGATGATGTTAAAAAGATCGCTAGATAAAATGGGATTAGCCGACCCCATTGAAATGTATGGTGTTTAGCTTGGCAGTTAGCTTGCCCCATTGCTGTTAATGTTTCTCTCTTTAATCGTCATGCTAACTAATCAGCATGGATGTGTGTGTATGCAAATGTGTATTTGTGTTAGTATACTCACCTGTGTCCTACCTGTTTAGTCTATTTTGGTTCATCCTGGATGTTCACCTCCATGTAAAATGCCCTATCTACAAAGGACTGTTGTAGCCTATATCTACCTTGTGAGACCTGTAAATCATTATTCTCTCCAAACATGTTATGTTTAACTGTTTAGCTTTGATACATCCAATTCTACATGTATCTATATATACACTACCAGTACACCTACTCATTCAAGGGTTTTTCTTTATTTGTACTATTTTCTACATTGTAGAAAAATAGTGAAGACATCAGAACTATGAAATAACACATATGGAATCATGTAGTAAAGGAATCATGTAGTAAAAAATCTTATAATAAAGCATTGTTTGAAAGAATCTGCAGTCTCCCTTCCCTTTGATTATATATTCCACGACAACACCTTCTCATTCAAGGGTTTTTATTTATTTTTACAATTTTCTGTAGAATAATAGTGAAAACATCAAAACTATGAAATAAGACATGGAATCATGTAGTAACCAAAAAGTGTTAAACAAATCAAAATATATTTTATATTCGAGATTCTTCAAATAGACACCCTTTGCCTTTGATAGCTTTGCACACTCTTGACATTCTCTCAACCAGCTTCATGATGTAGTCACTTGGAATGCATTTCAATTAACAGGTGTGCCTTCTTAAAAGTTAATTTGTTGCATTTCTTTCCTTCTTAATGCATTTCAGCCAATCAGCCAATCACTTGTGTTGTGACAAGGTAGGGATGGTATACAGAAGATAGCCCTATTTCAGTCACTTGGAGTCCATGTTATGGCAAGAACAGCTCAAATAAGCAAAGAAAAATGACAGTCCATCATTACTTTAAGACATGAAGGTCAGTCAATACAGAAAATTTCAATAACTTTGAAAGTGCAATCGCAAAAACCATCAAGCGCTATGATGAAACTGGCTCTCATGAGGACCGCCACAGGAATGGAAGACCCAGAGTTACCAGGATAAGTTCATTAGAGTTACCAGCCTCAGAAATTGCAGCCCAAATAAATGCTTCACAGAGTTCAAGTAACAGACACATCTCAACATCAACTGTTCAGAGGAGACTGTGAATCAGGCCTTCGTGTTCGAATTGCTGCAAAGAAACCACTACTAAAGGACACCAATATGAAGAAGGGACTTGCTTGGGCCAAGAAACGCAAGCAATGGAGATTAGACCAGTGGAAATTTGTCCTTTGGTCTGGAGTCCAAATTGGAGAATTTTGGTTCCAACTGCCATGTCTTTGTGAGACGCGATGTGGGTGAACGGATGATATCCGCATGTGTATTTCCCACCGTAAAGCATGGAGGAGGAGGTGTTATGGTGTGGGGGTGCTTTGCTGGTGACACTGTCTGTGATTTACTTATAATTCAAGGCACACTTAACCAGCATGGCTACCACAGCATTCTGCAGTGATACGCCATCCGATCTGCTTTGGGCTTAGTGGGACTATTATTTGTTTTTCAAAAGGACAATGGCCCAACAACCTCCAGGCTGTGTAAGGGCTATTTTACCAAGAAGGAGAGTGATGGAGTGCTGCATCAGATGACCTGGCCTCCACAATCACCCGACCTCAACCTGATTGAGATGGTTTGGGATGAGTTGGACCGCAGAGTGAAGGAAAAGCAGAATATGTGGGAACTCCTTCAATACTGTTGGAAAAGCATTCCAGGTGAAGCTGGTTGAGAGAATGCCAAGAGTGTGCAAAGCTGTCATCAAGGCAAAGGGTGGCTATTTGAAGAATCTCAAATATAAAATATATTTAGATTTGTTTAACACTTTTTTGTTTACTAAATGATTCCATATGTGTTATGTCATAGTTTTGATGTTTTCACTATTATTCTACAATTTAGAAAATAGAACTCTAAAACTTTTTTTCGGTAGTGTATGTGAGAATATCATACTTACCTTTTGTCATGCTGTGCTAATAACTTTTGTGCGTACAGTTTTAGACTTCTGAAATTCAATCTTCAAATTATATCTCCAGCCTGGTTCTTGGAGGATTAGTGTTAAGAAAAGTTTAGCTGGCTATCTAGCTAAAGAAGCGCTCATTGGAGCATGCCTTTAGTGAGAACTGCAAACATAATGTATTATCAGCTGTTTGAAGCTGGTGTGCAGAACTGAATGTAAAAAGACACAAAAATGTTACTTATGGAGGGGGAGCATAGAAATAGTGTACATAGAACAGATCTACTGCTTATCAGACTTGCTTTCAATGAGAATGACATGTCAACTCCCATTTCTATGTGATCACGTATATATCTACTTTATGTAATCACCATGGTTGCACCATTTCTGTGCAGTAAGCAGTTTGTTTCGATATATATATGTATATAGACCAAGTTCGAGGTCAAATTGCGGATAAAATCTACTCAGAACATCATGTCACTTTTCCGGTACCGGGTTAAATTTTTATTTAATTTGTTTCATTACGTGTTTTGCAAGTTTGAGACCCATACTTATGAAAGCAGATGAAGGGTCAAGGTTGAAAAAATACGTAAAATAGTCATTTGACCCGGAACAGAAGGGAGGGTTAAAGTGCTCTACACAAGGTTAGTTCAATGCCATTAGTACTGTAATGTGCATCAATATCTTCACCTATAGAGCTGTCAACACAATAGTGTTCTTTAAAGGGGCAATCTGTGATTGCTTACACACCATGGCAAAGAAATATGACTTTACTTACAATGTCATGTGCTTGAATCATTTGGTTATGAGGATCAAACTATTTAATATTTGCGCTCCTTAAAGAGGCAATCTGCAGTTGTTACGTCCATGTTTAGACTTTTAAATTTATTATATACTGTAGACACATTGATTCTTGAAGAATATTACTTCTACATTCTCATGAGTTTAGTTAAAAACTATCAGCTTGTTTTACTCCACTGTGTGTAAACAATTTAATTGTAAATAGTTACATGGCCTATTACATAGTTTTTACCATGTTTTGAGGCTATCATTTTGATATCATGAATGGTCAGTCCTTGCATCCATAGCTCTGATGAGTGGTTACATTTCTTCAGTCCCATCCCTCAGCTGTTTACCAAATCAATGGCGGGGTGTTGGCTTTGTTATTGTTTGAACTACAGATTGCCCCTTTAATGTGCTGCAAATACTCATTTAGCATTTTAGCACTGTCTAAATAAGCAGGGATCAAAGCACTGCACCTTTGAAGCTCTCTGGCTCCTTGAAGACCTCTATGGCGTAGTAAGCAGGGAAGATGCCGCGGGTGCCTGTACGCATGTTGTAGCCTTCGTACCAGTAATCCTCTGCTTGTACCTCCACCAATAGAGGGTCATCAACCTCCAACTCCAGCTCGTCATTATGGCGAGGGACAAACCTGTAGTTGTCACAGAAACAGGGACAAACAGCCAGACAGAACAACATGTCAGATTTTAGAACCTGTTCATGCTTAGAGAGACACTTTTTTAATTGTGTAACGTTCAAGTCCACACCTGTATACTTTGGCTGGTAATAGATACAGTGCACTCAGTTTATAAGATTCACAGATATACAACTGAACTGCTTATAGTGGTCAAACACCATAGCTAAGAAATACTCCTGCTGTGTCATGTGTCATTTGGTGCCATGTGTCATGATTCATTTGGTTCAATCATCATGATCAAACTGTTTAATATTTGTATTCCTTAAAGGGGTAATCTGTAGTTGCTACATACATTTTTTTACTTTTGAATTAATTATACAGGGGTATACCCATTGATTCTTGAAGAATATAACTTGCCTCATAAGCTTAGTACAACTGTCATACCCCATCAGAACCCAAAATATAAGCGTGTTTTAATCTCTTGTTTTGTAAACAGAGGGTGCATGACAGTACATGAAGGATTACTTGTCTTATACTGTTCAAATGTATGATGAAGTTACGAGTAATGGTAAAAGGATCACCAAATTGAAACATTTCTGTGGTAGTACTTCCATGAATTTCACTGTAGTGTTGGCCCTTTCTGTTGAACACAGACCAACAATACACCAAACGACGCGCATTGAGCCCGTTGGTTTGGCAAAATCTGTGTCCAAATCAGTCAAACACTCAATATTTATTGAAAATGTTATTGTATTTTTTGCTTTCAAGAGGTCTGGGGGGGTTGAATTTTTCTGAGAGCCGATCTGTGACCTGCCAAATAACACACTTATTTAATTGATTTTATGACTCCAGATTTTTCCACCTTGCTGGCTTGGGGATTCAAACTAGCAAACTTTTGGATACTGGCCCAATGCTTAGTTTAAAGATAATTGACATTAGATCATAGTTAGCTTAGCACAATTGCTGGAAGCCTCAAAGTAGCCAGCTCATCTCAAAAGCATGGAAAAAATATCTTCTAGCTACTCCAAAGCTGGGTGGTTAGCACTTTCTATGTATTTTTACAAGTATATATAAAACTATACAATTTCAATTCTAGTTGTTTTAAATGCAGTTATTTTTCAAACTATTTGATGAAAAATATGCATTTTTTTATCTGCCGTAGGCGCAAGAAAAGGCTATGTGCAACCTATCAAGTCAACAGACAATGCTTCAGTTCTGAGCTAGATAGCTGGTAGTTCCATCACATGTCCAATATAATTTGTGAGTGTGCTGTGAGAATTTATAAAATAAAAATTTGTATGTATGACTATAAATGACCAACCAACCAGCTTTGGAATAGTTAGAAAGTATATTTCCCTGCTTTTGAGAGGAGCTAGCTACTGTTTATTTATTTTTTATTTAACCTTTATTTAACTAGGCAAGTCAGTTAAGAACAAATTATTATTCCCAATGACTGTACCTGGAGAATACCAGCAAATCTTGCGATGCTAACGATAAGCTAATGTCAATTACCTCCAAACTGCATGCCGAGACATAACAATGGTATTGATGAGTTCATCTGACTAGGTAAGTAGAATAAAGAGCTAAATCCCCAAATCTCGCAGTATCCCTTTAAAAAGGAATAGTTTCACCATATTAAAATGAGAGTTTAGTTCACGTAACAGGGGTTGACCTTAATATGAGAAACAGACATAAATTATATCACTAATCGCATGAAATCAATAATCTTCGGAAATTACTTTAACTATGACTTTACAATGATGGTGAAAACGTGGAGAAATGTTGAGGTTAAGTGGGTTAAAATGTTCCCAGAAGTCACATGGCAAGTGACATTACAAAATGCAGATTTTTGGCACTTCATAAAAAATGTATTTATTGGCTTGTCCATGTGGTCAACATTAAATGAAACTTAATTTAATATACTGTAACAGTCTTTTAAAATGCACTATTTGTGCACAATTTCTACTGAAAATATCAAAGGGACGAAAATGTACCCTATTTGTGGAATGACGTAAATTACGTTTACATGTGTAAATATTTGTATGAACATAACAAGTTTCAACAACTGACACATAAACTGAACAAGTTCCACAGACATGTGACTAACAGAAATGGTTGTGTCCCTGAACAAAGGGGGGGTCAAAATCAAAAGTAACAATCAGTATCAGGTATCTGGCCCTAGACCTCACCCTCCGATCCCAGACGTGCTCAATGGGATTGAGATCCGGGCTCTTCGCTGGCCATGGCAGAACACTGACATTCATGTCTTGCAGGAAATCTTGCACAGAAGGAGCAGTATGGCTGGTGGCATTGTCATGCTGGAGGGTCATGTCAGGATGAGCCTGCAGGAAGGGTACCACATGAGGGAGGAGGATGTCTTCGCTGTAACACACAGCGTTGAGATTGCCTACCATGACAACAAGCTCAGTCCGATGATGCTGTGACACACCGCCCCAGACCATGACGGACCCTCCACTTCCAAATCAATCCCACTCCAGAGTACAGGCCTCGGTGTAACGCTGATTCCTTCGACGATAAACGCAAATCCGACCATCACCCCTGGTGAGACAAAACCGCGACTCGTCAGTGAAGAGCACTTTTTGCCAGTCCTGTCTGGTCCAGCGACGGTGGGTTTGTGCCCATAGGCGACGTTGTTGCCGGTGATGTCTGGTGAGGACCTGCTTTACAACAGGCCTATAAGCCCCCAGTTCAGCCTCTCTCACACTATTGCGGACAGTCTAAGCACTAATGGAGGGATTGTGCATTCCTGGTGTAACTTGGGCAGTTGTTGTTGCCATCCTGTACCTGTCCCGTAGGTGTGATGTTTGGATGTACCGATCCTGTGCAGGTGTTGTTACACATGGTCTGCCACTGCGAGGATGATCAGCTGTTCATCCTGTCTCCCTGTAGTGCTGTCTTAGGCGTCTCACAGTACGCATATTACAATTTATTGCCCTGGCCACATCTGCAGTCCTCATGCCTCCATGCAGCATGCAAAAGGCACGTTCACGCAGATGAGCAGGGATCCTGGGCATCTTTATTTTGGTGTTTTTCAGAGTCAGTAGAAAGGCCTCTTTAGTGTCCTATGTTTCCAAAACTTAATTGCCTACCATCAGTAACCTGTTAGTGTCTTAACGACCGTTCCACAGGTGCAAGTTCATTCATTGTTTATGGTTCATTGAATAAGCATGTTTAAACTTTTTACAATGAAGATCTGTGAAGTTATTTCGATTTTTACGAATTATCTTTGAAAAACAGGGTCCTGAAAAAGGGACGTTTCTTTTTTTGCTGAGTTTATATACTGAAAGTATGTTCTTAATAAGTCGCTTTGTATAAATACCTACCAAATTTCATTAGCAGTAGTGCAGTTGACGACAATGATGATGGTGACAAGAAAATAATGATGTGATGATGATAATAAAGGTATATCTCACCTGTAGACGGCTCTGTGACTCTGTTCCCTCTCCTCCCCATTAATGAAGCAGGAGAACAAGCCAAACGACTTTCCACCTGGAGGAGTCGAAAGCAAAAGAGGATTCATTTTTATTCTGAAGTACTGTTTTCAAAGTATACCGAACAGAATACACACTGTACTTACAACAATCACTTTGTTTATTTATCCCTTATTTAATAAAAGGCATCCAACAAGATTCATCTCTGGGTCCAGTATTTTTTAAAGTCTACATTGCCTTCAGAAAGTATTCATACTCCTTGACTTATTCCACATTTTGTTGTGTTACAGCCTGGATGAAACTGATGGTTTTTCTCCCCCATCTACTGATAATAACCCATAATAATGAAGTGAAAAATATTTGTAGAATGTTTTTGCAAATGTATTGAAAATGAAATGCAGAAATATATCGAATACATACACTACTGTTCAAAAGTTTGGGTCACTTAGAAATGTCCTTGTTTCTGAAAGAAAAGCATTTTTTTTGTCCATTAAAATAACATCAACATTGATCAGAAATACAGTGTAGACATTTTTAATGTTGTAAATGACTATTGTAGCTGGAAACGGCAGATGTTTTATGAAATACCTACATAGGTGTACAGAGGCCCATTATCAGCAAGCATCACTCCTAGGTTCCAATGCCACATTGTGTTAGCTCATCCAGGTTTATCATTTTAAAAGGATCATTGATCATTAGAAAACCCTTTTGCAATTATGTTAGAACAGCTGAAAAACTGTTGTTCTGATTAAAGAAGCAATAAAACTGGCCTTCTTTAGACTAGTTGAGTATCTGGAGCATCAGCGTTTGTGGGTTCTATTACAGGCTCAAAATGGCCAGAAACAAAGAACAGAAAGAAGAGTGGGAGGCACAACTTAGCAAGAGGACAAGTACATTAGAGTGTCTAGTTGGAGAAACAGATGCCTCACAAGTCTTCAACTGGCAGCTTCATTAAATCGTACCCGCAAAACACCAGTCTCAAAGTCAACAGTGAAGAGGCAACTCCAGGATGCTGGCCTTCTAGACAGAGTTGCAAAGAAAAAGCAATTCAGTTGAAGTCGTTTTTTAACCACTCCATACATTTCTTGTCAACAAACTACACTTTTGGCAAGTCGGTTAGTACATCTACTTTGTGCATGACACAAGTAATTTTTCCAGAAATTGTTTACAGACAAATTATTGAACTTATAATTCACTGTATTACAATTCCAGCGGGTACGAAGTTTACATACACTAAGTTGACTGTGCCTTTAAAAAGCTTGGAAAATTCCAGAAAATGATGTCATGGCTTTAGAAGCTTCTGATAGGCTAAATAACATAATTTGAGTCAATTGGAGGTGCACCTGTGGATTTATTTCAAGGCCTACCTTCAAACTCAGTGCCTCTTTGCTTGACATCATGGGAAAATCAAAAGAAATCAGTCAAGACCTCAGAAACAAAATTGTAGACCTCCACAAGACTGGTTCATCCTTGGGAGCAATTTCCAACGCCTGAAGGTACCATGTTCATCTGTACAGACAATAGCACGCAAGTATGAACACCATGGGACCATGCAGCCGTCATACCGCTCAGGAAGGAGACGCGTTAAGTCTCCTAGAGATGAACGTACGTTAGTGCGAAAAGTGCAAATCAATCGCAGAACAACAGCAAAGGACCTTGTGAAGATTCTGGAGGAAACAGATACAAAAGTATCTATATCCACAGTAAAATGAGTCCTATATTGACATAACCTGGAAGGCCACTCAGCAAGGAAGAAGCCACTGCTCCAAAACAGCCACAAAAAAAGCCAGACTACGGTTTGCAATGGGGACAAAGATCGTACTTTTTGGAGAAATGTCCTCTGGTCTGATGAAACAAAAATAGAACTGTTTGGCCATAATGACCATCGTTATGTTTGGAGGAGAAAGGGGGAGGATTGCAAGCCAAAAAACACCATCCCAACTGTGAAGCACGGGGGTGGCAGCATCATGTTGTGTGGGAGCTTTGCTGCAGGAGGGACTGGTGCACTTCACAAAATAGATGGCATCATGAGGAAATGAAAATTATGATATATTTAAGCAACATCTCAAGACATCAGTCAGGAAGTTAAAGCTTGGTCACAAATGGGTCTTCCAAATGGACAATGACCCCAAGTATAGTTCCGAAGTTCTGGCAAAATGGCTTAAGGCCAACAAAGTCAAGCTATTGGAGTGGCCATCACAAAGCCCTGACCTCAATCCCATTGAACATTTGTGGGCAGTACTGAAAAAGCATGTGCGAGCATGGAGGCCTACAAACCTGACTCAGTTACACCAGCTCTGTCAGGAGGTATGGGCCAACATTCACCCAACCTATTGTGGGAAGCTTGTGGAAGGCTACCCAAAACTTTTGACACAAGTTAAACAATTTAAAGGCAATGCTACCAAATACTAATTGAGTGTACGTAAACTTCTGACCCACTGGGAATTTGATGAAATAAATAAAAGCTGACATTTCACATTGTTAAAATAAAGTGGCGATCCTAACTTACCTAAGACAGGGATTGTTTACAAGGATTAAATGTCAGTTGAGTTTAAATGTATTTGGCTAAGATATATGTAAACTTCTGACTTCAACTGTATCTCAGATCTGCCAATGAAAAGAAAAAATAAAGAAGGGCAAATGAACACAAAGGAACTCTGCCCAGAAGGCCAGCATCCTGGAGATGCCTCTTCACTGTTGATGTTGAGCCTGGTGCTTTGCGGGTACTATTTAATGAAGCTGCCAGTTGAGGACTTGTGAGGCATCTGTTTCTCCAACTAGACACTCTAATGTACTTGTCCTCTTGCTCAGTTGGGCCTCCCACTCCTCTTTCTATTCTTGTTAGAGCCAGTTTGTGCTGTTCTGTGAAGGGAGTAGTACACAGCGTTGTACGAGATCTCCAGTTCCTTGGCAATTTCTTGCATGGAATAGCCTTCATTTCTCAGAACAAGAATGGACTGATGAGTTTCAGAAGAAAGGTCTTTGTTTCTGGCCATTTTGAGCCTGAAATCAAACCCACAAATGCTGATGCTCCAGATACTCAACTAGTCTAAAGGCCAGTTGTATTGCTTCTTTAATCAGAACAACAGTTTTCAGCTGTGCTAACATAATTGCAAAATGGTTTTCTAATGATCAATTAGCCTTTTAAAATGATAAACTTGGATTAGCTAACACAACGTGCCATTGGGTCACAGGAGTGACGGTTGCTGATAATGGGCCTCTGTACGCCTATGTAGATATTCCATAAAAAAATCTGCCATTTCCAGCTACAATAGTCATTTACATCATTAACAATGTCTACACTGTATTTCTGATCAATGTTGATGTTATTTTAATGGACAAAAAATGGTGCTTTTCTTTCAAAAACAAGGACATTTCTAAGTGACCCCAAACTTTTGAACGGTAGTGTAAGTCTTCACTCCCCTGAGTCAATACTTTGTAGAAGCACCAATTGCAGCTGTAAATCTTTTTGGTTAAGTCTCTAAGAGCTTTCCACACCTGGATTGTGCAATATTTGCCCATTATTCTTTTTAAAATTCTTCAAGTTGATTGTTGGTTATTGCTAGAGAGTCAAGTTTTGCCATAGAGTTTTAAGCCGATTTAATTCAAAACTGTAACTCGGCCACTCTGGTACATTCAATGGCGTCTTGGTAAGCAACTCCAGTGTAGATTTGGCTTTGTGTTTTAGGTTATTGTTTTAGGTTACTGAAAGGTGAATTTGTCTCCCAGTGTCTTTTGGAAAGCATGAAACAGGTTTTCCTCTGCTTATAGGTGTTTTCCATTTTTTTTATCCTAACAAAGTCCCTAGTCCTTGCTGATGACAAGCATACCCATAATGTGATGCAGCCACCACCGGGCTGGAAAATATGAAGAGTGGTACTCAGTGATGTGTTGTGTTGGATTTGCCCGAAACATAACGCTTTGTATTCAGAACAAAAAGTAAATTTCTTTGCCACATTTTTTCAGCATTACTTAACTGCTTTGTTGCAAACAGGGTGCATCTTTTGGAATATTTTTAGTATGTACGGACTTACTTCTTTTCACTCTATCATTTAGGTTAGTATTGTGGAGTAACTACAATGTTGTTAATCCATCCCCAGTTTTCTTCTATCACAGTCATTAAACTCTGTAACTATTTTAAAATCACCATTGGCCTCATGGTGAAATCCCAGAGCAGTTTCCATCCTCTCCAACAACTGAGTTAGGAATGATGCCTGTATCTTTGTAGTGACTGGCTGTATTGATACGTCATCCAAAGTGAAATGAATAACTTCACCATGCTCAAATGAATATTCAGTGTCTGTTTTTTACACATCTAACAATCGGATCCGTTCTTTGCGAGGCATTGAAAAACCTCCCTGAACTTTGTGGTTTAATCTGTACTTAAAATTCCCTACTCGATTGAGGGTCCCTATGGATATTTGTATGTGTAGCGTACCGAGATGAGATAGTCATTCAAAAATCATGTTAATCCCTATTATTGAACACGGATGAGTCAATGCAATTTATTTTGCAATTTGGTAAGCACATTTGTGACTGAACGGCTCAATCGGTCTCATGTAGCAACATTTGAAATTCTTTTTTTTAAATTGGGTAAAAGTAGAGACTCAGAGATACATAATGATATATCATACACTAAATTTTTGAGGAAGAATGGTAAAGTAATTCTGCTTTGAAAGTTAATAAACTTGTAAACTCACTTTTGAGACAAATGTTTTTGAATGTTTTGGAACCTACTAGAGAGCTCTCCTTTATCTACACCCATTCAGCATTGTTCGCACCCTCTTAAGCCAGCCCCACCCATCTCTTTAAGGATTCCCCTGTGAGGTCATGTGCTTAACAGTGATTAGTGTAGTAAAGATTAAGACTAAAAGTGGTAGTAGCCAACAATATGGAAAAATTCCAGGTAAACAAAAAGTTTACCTGGAATTTTATAAAATATTTTATAGATATTAGATGATGCTTACCCAGACACACTTGTCTAAATTGATGGGTCATGTGAAAGAAATGCTATAACCGCCAGCCACATCCAGTGGTGGAAAAAGTCCTAAATTGTCATACTTGATTAAAACCAGACGGCACAATTTAATTTTTTTAATTTATTTTATTGACGGATAGCCAGGGGCACACTCCAACACTCAGACATAATTTACAAACAAAGCATTTTTGCTTAGTGAGTCTGCCAGATCAGATGCAGTAGGGAAGACCAGGGATGTTCTCTTGATAAGTGTGTGAATTGGACACGTTGGGTGTTAGGGGAAATGTATGGAGTAATAGTAGATTATTTTATTTTGGAATGTAGTGAAGTAAAAGTAAAAGTTGCCAAAAATATTAATAGTAAAGTAATGTAGAGATACCCCCCCAAAAAACTTAAGTAGTACTTTAAAGAATTAATACTGAAGTACTTTATACCACTGCCCAAATGCCTTCAATACGTTAGCATACTTTATATAGTATTCCATACGTACAGTTGAAGTCGGAAGTTTACATACACTTAGGTTGGAGTCATTAAAACATGTTTTTCAACCACTCCACAAATTTCTTATTAACAAACTATAGTTTGGCAAGTTGGTTAGGACATCTACTTTGTGCATGACACAAGTCATTTTTCCAACAATTGTTTAGAGACAGATTATTTCACTTATAATTCACTGTATCACAATTCAAGTAGGTCAGAAGTTTACATACACTAAGTTGACTGTGCCTTTAAACAGCTTGGAAAATTCCAGAAAATGATTTCATGGCTTTAGAAGCGTCTGATTAGCTTCTGGCTAATTGACATAATTTGAGTCAATTGGAGGTGTACCTGTGGATGTATTTCAAGGCCTACATTCAAATACAGTGCCTCTTTGCTTGACATCATGGGAAAATCAAAAGAAATCAGTCAAGACCTCAGAATTTTTTTTTTAGACCTCCAAGTCTGGTTCATCCTTGGGAACAATTTCCAAATGCCTGAAGGTACCACGTTCATCTGTACAAACAATAGTACGCCAGTATAAATCCCATGGGACCACGCAGCCGTCAAACTGCTCAGGAAGGAGACACGCTCTGTCTCCTAGAGATGAACATACTTTGGTGCGAAAAGTGCAAATCAATCCCAGAACAACATCAAAGGACCTTGTGGCTCAGTTGGTAGAGCATGGTGTGTGCAACGCCATGGTTGTGGGTTTGATTCCCACGGGGGGCCGGTACAAAAAAAAATGCATGAAATGTATGTATTCACTGCTGTAAGTCGCTCTGGATAAGAATGTCTGCTAAATGTAAAAATGTGAAGATGCTGGAGGAAACAGGTACAAAATATGTATATCCACAGTAAAATGAGTCATATATCAACATAACCTGGAAGGCCACTCAGAAATGAAGAAGTCACTGCTCCAAAACTGACATAAAAAAGCCAGACTACGGTTTACAACCGCACATGGGGACAAAGATTGTAGTTTTTGGAGAAATGTCCTCTTGTCTGATGAAACAAAAATAGAACTGTTTGGCCATAATGACCATCATTATGTTTGGAGGAAAAAGGGGGATGCTTGCAAGCCGAAGAACACCATCCCAACTGTGAAGCACGGGGGTGGCAACATCATGTTGTGGGGGTGCTTTGCTGCAGGAGGGACTGGTGCACTTCACAAAATAGATGGCATCATGAGGTGGGAAAATGATGTGGATATATTGAAGCAACATCTCAAGACATCAGTCAGGAAGTTAAAGCTTGGTCGCAAATGCGTCTTCCAAATGGACAATGACCCCAAGCATACTTTCAACGTTGTGGCAAAATGACTTGAAAACAACAAAGTTAAGGTATTGGAGTGGCCATCGCAAAGCCCTGACCTCCATCCCATAGAACATTTGTGGGCAGAACTGAAAAGGCGTGTGCGAGCAAGGAGGCCTACAAACCTGACTCACTTACACCAGCTCTGTCAGGAGGAATGGGCCAAAATTCACCCAACTTTTTGTGGGAAGCTTGTGGAAGGCTACCCGAAATGTTTGACCCAAGTTAAACAATTTAAAGGCAATGCTACAAAATACTAATTGAGTGTATGTAAACTTCTAACCCTCTGGGAATGTGATGAAATAAATAAAAGCTTAAATAAATCATTCTCTCTACTATTATTCCGACATTTCACATTCTTAAAGTAAAGTGGCGATCCTAACTGGCCTAAGACAGGGAATTTTTACTAGGATTAAATGTCAGGAATTGTGAAAAACTGAGTTTAAATGTTTTTGGCTAAAGTATATGTAAACTTCTGACTTCAACTGTATATGCATACAATCAGGGGTAAAGTGGCTGAGTAGCAGGATAGAAAAATATAGTAGCAGCAACGTATTGCATTTGTGTAAGGAGAGAGCCTGTTTCTATCCTGACCTTGACTTTGGTGTAGGGCATGTGATGTCCATAGCCTCTTTGTCGCAAAACTCCCTGATCTTCTCAAAAAGACAAGTTTGTCCAGCTGTGTCCAGTCCAGGTGGTGCTTGTACATGCAGACCATCTATGGGAGGAAGGATGTCAGCGTTGCGCAGCTGCTGTAACCTGGTCCCGACAGTCTGCACTCTCCTTGGCGACATCATCAGGCTCCAAAGCATCAAAGCTGTAAACCACCTAAAGTGCTGGTACTGCTTGATCTGTGTACTGCCATTCTCCTTGTATGACTGGTGGAGGAGAGTCAGGTGTGTTCTCCTGATGCTGAAAGACAAATTCCAGATAAAAATATTTTAGCATTATTATACAATAGATGCGAAATGGCATTCTGAAATAACATCACTAGACACAGTTCATACACGTAATGTTAGCTAGCTAGCCAGCCATCTAACGTCAGCTGGCTAGCAAACAGCAAGCTTTAACTAGCAATACAAACCGATTGTCATAGCTAGCTAAAGTTAACCAAATAGGATCAGTGTTAGCTAGTTAGCTAGCTAACATTACGTTATAACTAGCAATGTGAAAAGGCATTCTGAGAAAACATCACTAAATTACACACACTTCATACACGTAAGTTAATGTTAGCTAGCAAGCCAGTCATCTAACGTTAGCTAGCTAACAGCAAGCTTTAATTTGGGGTCTTTTGTTTAGACATGTCACATTAACGTTAGCTAGCTAGCTAAAAAATTAACTATAAACCCAACCCATAAAGTAACATTACTAGCAATACAAACCGATCGTCATAGCTAGCTAAAGTTAACCAAATAGGTTCAATGTTAGCTAGCAAGCCAACCATCATACTTCAGCTGGCTAACGTTAGCTAACAGCAAGCTTTAACTAGCCGTACAAACCAATTGTCAAAGCTAGCTAAGTTAACCAAATAGATTCAATGTTAGCTAGCTAACATTAAGCTATAACTAGCAATGCGAAATGGCATTCTGAGAAAATATCACTAACATTACACACACGTCATACATGTAAGTTCATGTTAGCTAGCAAGCCAGCCATCTAACCTCAGCTAACAGCAAGCTTTAATTTGGGGTCTTTTGTTTAGACATGTCACGTTAACATTAGCTAGCTAAAAAATTAACTATAATCCCGATCCATAGAGTAACATTACTAGCAATACAAACCGATTGTCATTAGCTAGCTAAAGTTAACCAAATAGGTTCAATGTTAGCTAGCAAGCCAGCCATCGAACTCCAGCTGGCTAGCTAACAGCAAGCCTTAACTTGCAATGAAAACAACTTTCTGACAAAATTAGAAACCTATAATATCTGAAACTGTAGCTAGATTCTTACCCGTATACATGGATGAAAGCTTCACGGCAGACTTTAACCCCTTTTATTAAATAAAACGCCCTGTGTCGTTTCCATTTAGTTTGCACAGCTTGTTTGGCCCATTGTGTTCCAATGATTTCAAAACTCGGTCAACTTCTTCCGTGACAACACTGTTGACTGCCATTTCTTCCACATCACTGTCATCGGAAGACTCTACAATGTCTTCTTCAATGAAAATGTTTTTACCTAAATCAGGGATTTCATCATCGTCTGATTCATTTTCGGAGTCAGAGAGAGTCAACATGGCACGATCGTCCTCCAGAAAGTAGTCCATCACAACTTCTTCCCACTGACCTTTGTTGCTAGCGCCTAATAAATTCAGGGCAGCAATGTTATTGAGAGCAGTAGCAACATATTTGCAATTCTCCATGACTAACGTTATATCTTTTGAAAAACTGCAGTAGAAAGTACTTTCTACATATAACGAGCAGCTCATTTTATAGACACAAGATGCTACACCGCAGACCAATCTGAAACGTATCTCTCGGCATGTCCAGCCCACTCATTATCTCAGCCAATCATGGCTATCGGGAAGGTTCCTGACTTTTTCTTTGGCTAAACCAACTAGGCTTGTAATTTAACAACTTTATTCGTATTTGCAGATGGCATAACAGTTTGTTATTAAGGCACATGAAAGTTTACATGTTCGAGAAGGTATTTCTGCCAAAAAAACGCAATTAGATAAAAACATATTTTTTACTTTCAAACGGCTCTCCTGCGAAGTCCTGACTTGCAACATACCCCTAGTTTCTTGAATCGGGCCACATTTTTACTCCTGAACTTATTTAGGCTTGCCATAACAAAGGGGTTGAATACTTATTAACTTAAGACATGTCAGCTTTAAAAAATGTTTTAATTTAAAAGAAAATTCTACAAAGAAAATTCCACTCTGACATTTTGAGGTATTCTCTGTAGATCAGTGACACAACATCTTAATTTAATCCATTTTAAATTCAGGCTGTAACACAACAAAATGTGTAAAGGTCAAGGGGTGTGAAAACATTAGCAATATAGGGTTGTCTGTGGAAAAAATTGTAATCTGCTCCTGTATGCGGATGATACTGTTGTGTATTCTTTTGCCCCCACTGTGGACCAGGCACTCTGACCTACAGACTGCTTTTCATTGTCTTACAAAAAACACTTATTGACCTTAAATAATTATTGAATGCGGGAAAAACAAAGTACATGTTGTTTTCTAGAGCGCACAACAATGATTCTTAATATTTAAACATCTGTACCATGGATTGTGCCCACATTGATTGTGTCCCTGCTTGGGCATTTGGATAAGACAATAAGTTGTCTTTTAAAAACATATAAATAAGTTAACTAAGAAGCTGAGAAGCTGTCCTATACTATGGTGACGTCATCTACATGAATGCAGTTGGCACTTTATTTATGCTGTTAGATGCGGTTTACCAGAGCACACTTCTTTTTACCAGGAGTGACAGGTTTTCTCTATCAAAAAGTAGGCTGGGCCTCTGACGACGCATAGGTTGAAACATTGCATTCTGTTTTGCAAAAACTCCAGCATTACCTAACTCATTACTAACCTATAGAAATGTGAGATACGATACCTGGTCACAGCTGTGGCCAAGTCTTGAAATTCCTTCTGAAATTCCTTCTAAAACCAGATTTAAGTAAAACAGCTTTTAGTTTCTTTGCACCTCATTTATGGAACAATCTTCAGAATACTCCGCAATTGGATGCATTGGTGCCTTTCGGGCAAATCAGATTGTTGGTTGAGGACCTCTTCACTGAGGAATGTGATTGATTCTTATGATTTTATTCAGCATTTTCTTTGTATATTTCCTATGCTGCCTAGATTGCCTATGTGTTTGTCATTCAGCGTTCCCTTCTAAAAGAGACCTTGGTCTCAATGGGACTCCACCCTGCCTAAAAAAAATATAAATAAAATACTGTAAATAGGATTTGGGTGCATCATATTTTCGAATATACTGAAATTCAATTCATGGTGATCTCAAGGTCGTTCTGATCCAGAAAACATATAATTGTCCACAATTTCACTAATTTAGCAGAACCAGGGCTGCAGGTCAGCTGACTTTAAGGGGAAATTTACATTGGTGTGACTTGCAATATTGTTGTCATTCATACCTGATTTTCAGGCTAATTTATGCACAGAATGCAGCTGTTATTTGAAATGTAATGCTTCTCTCAATATATGACATGACCTAAGCTGGGACCTTTTGGAGTGCCAACAGAAGAAGATCATCAAAGTTAAGGCATTTTTTATATCGCTATTTCTGACTTTCCTATTCAAATACCCACTAGTACTACAGTTTTAAAATGTTTTATTGTTTTTTTTGCTAGCTAGCTTCTGTCCTCCTCTGGATAAATTGACTTCAATACATAACCTAGGAGGCTCATGGTTCTCACCCCCTTCCATAGACTTACACCGTAATTATGACAACTTCCGGAGGACATCCTCCAACCTATCAGAGCTCTTGCAGCATGCACTGACATGTTGTTCACCCAATCGAAGAATCAGAGAATGAATCTAGTACTGAAAGCATAAGCTACAGCTTAAATGTGGTGAGTAGTTGACTCAAAGAGAGAGAAAGACAATAGTTGAACAGTTTTGAACAAATTCATGTATTCCAGAATGAAGGGAGTAGAGAGAGAGAGAGCTAGCTATATTTCCTAATATAATTTTTTTCACTTTCACTTACTTAGCTAGAGTCTAAACGCAGCTAGCTAATTAAGCCTACTCAAACACCCGGGTCAAACAGAGAAGGATGCTATATTAGATAGCTGGCTATGGCTATCCAACACTGGAACGCTTACAAGTCAAGGTAAGCTTTTGGTTTTATAGATTTTTTTGCCACCGGGGCCCGCTGGTGTAACTGCTAAACTGCTTGCTGCTGATTGTACACTGTACTGTATGATTGTAGCGGGTTTACTAACATGTTAGGTCTAGTAGCTATGTTGACTATGATGTGACAACTTTATAGGCTGTGAAAAAAGATATCTCTAGCTTAAACTGAAGGATTTTAATGGAGATTTGTTTTATTATGTTACTTAGATTGACACACGAGTGAGTCAATAAACTCTTAAGGATTAAAATGTTGTAACTTTTGATGGCGTCATCGGGTAAAACTTTTGAACTTTATATTTGTTTCTACAAAACGTAGAAATGTGCCGTTTTCACGAATGTTGACACTGGTATTATGCTGGAGATAATGAAAATGAGGTTGAAAAATTATGGAGTTGCGCTTTAAGCCTAACGTAAGAAACTGCAGTGTCTGAACACAAGATGGTGTCCTTGTGGTTCACTGGTGGTACCTACTGAAGGATCGTGACTGTCCATTCATGAAGATGTTGAGGAACCTCTTAGAGAAGTGCAGGTTCGCCTCTGGGTTAGAGTCCTCTGACAGACAGGCAGTGGCTTCTCTCCTCACCATTCCCACTCTCGCTCTCTCCTCCTCCTCCTCGTCCTCTTTCTCTTCTTCCTCTTCCTCCTCATACTCCTCCCCTATGGCCGACTCATACGGAGACGAGACGCAGTTGTCATAGACGGTCGCAGAGTCGCTGTCGTCACTGTAACATTGGTAACACTGCTGCAGACTCACCAGTTCGAGCTGTGCGTGCTCGTCCACAACGAGTGTGTACTTCACAGAGTCGTAAGACAGACCACTTGCATCCGAGCTCATCAAAGTCCTCGGGGGGGCACCACAGCCGCCACGTCCCAAATACCACCTGCCTCCCACATCCCTTACCCTCTTATCCTCAGCCTCACCCTCTCCCCCAAATGTCTCATCCTCGGCATCTACATACTCCACCCCTGCCCCTGCCCTCACCACCGCCCCTGCTCCTCCTTCCCTCAGGCTGAGGTTCAGGGCTAAGGCTGGGGGTTCCTTGGGGGAGGCGGTAGAGGGAGGGGTGAGGAGAGCCTCCACACAGGAGGTGTAGGAGGGAGGGGGCACATACACCTCAACCTCCTCACAAATGGAGGGGTTGGTCCGGTCGGGCAGAGGCTGGTAAGGGGGCGGGCCCTCGGTGTCAGAGCTGATTGACATGCGTCCATGCTCTGGCTGCTGGGACAGGAATGGGCTGTCCTGCTCGGAACGGTGCACGGGAGTCAGATAGATCTCCTCGGTGGGTTCTAGGCATACGTCTGTGTGATAGCGAATCTTCTCTCTGTGTGTCCCCCCCTCGCCCTTCCCTGGGGGGCCCAGAGGTGCGGGTGTGTCATTTTGGGGATGCGGGGGTGCTGGGGGCTTCTCCTGCAGTTTGGAGCGTGTCCCCGCTGTGGAACTGTGGGTGTGTCCAAAGGTGTGTTTGTGTCTGCAGGGAGCGTCAGTGGATGTGCCCCGGTCCTTGGTCTGCGTCCCGCCTCCATGCTGCAGCATGTCCGCGTCGCTCAGACAGGTGTGCTCATGGGGAGAGGTCAGCCCACCTTGGGGAGAGACACAGACCCGAACATACGCAGACACACAGACATTCATACAAGACACAGGCATACAGACATGCAGGTGCACAGACAGACACAAGCAAACATGCAGACATACATACACAGACACACATGTACACATTAACATAGAAAATACACAAACACACACAGGGGCACATAGCACATAGTTAAAAACCCAGATGGAAACATGTGCAGCAGTTCACATACAGTACACATAGACAACACACACACAACAACAACATACAGATCAACAGCAACATGCACAGACAAACACACACAATATCTGAAATGTCTAGTTGGTTAGGTAACACTGGGATCCATGCTAATTCCCCATTACTCATCATATTCAGTGGGCAACAAATAGAATGTGATTGACCTAGTATGTCATAATCCACTGTCAAAAACCATTAGAGCCTTGCAGGGATACTAGCTATTCACCATGCTGTCACTGCTATCAGAGGACACTAATACACACTTTGAGAGCAATGTATAAAAAGCTTTTCATAAATTCATTTATAATTACAACCATTACTAATGATTGGGGGTGGGAAGCAATGGACAGAGACAGATATTGTCATTATAAGGAGACAAATGCTTCCCAGAGTGTATGTAGTTGGCCAATATAGATTATTTTACCAGGAAGTGCCATAGGAATGGAGAAATATATTTTCAAGAGATATCTGATCAAGAAAACTGCAATATAAAGCACTAAAATAAATTGGGACTAGTGGGCCTAAAGCAGATACGGTTATATATTAGAGAGACAGATGTAACTTCAAAATAATGGTTTATGTGTACTAGCCCTATGTGTTTCAAGAATAAAAAGTAAACCATTTTCTATTTCATTCTGTTATCCTTTCTTTCCATACACATTTAGTGACAGCTAGGCTAATAGAAGCTTAAAGGTTGTGCAGCATCGGTCATCTTTTTAACATCTGAATCGGCGGTGCTAGTCTATAACTCAACACACTCTCTGCTAGTTTTACATATAGATCAGAGAGGCCATTCTATGACCTGTAGTAGCCCTGGGCTGCTAGCCACAGCAGACTGTTCAATATGGCTAGCCTAGACTACACTGGCATTGTCATTGTCACTGACGCTAATGAGCCACTGAAATTCATCCAAAAAGATTTTGGACAACGTTACAATGGATAATAGAAAATATGTATATAGTTTTAGTGGCAGTAGTTGATTCTGCAGTCACTGCTGTGTTGCCTAATTATATCTACTAAATCATCAACCCCCTAAAAGACTAAACTGGTGGTATGAGCCAGCAGTCTCCTGTAAAGCAGCTCACCTGATTTGAGGGGGGAGGATGAGCGCGAGACCTTCTCCTGCCAGCTGTACTTCTTACCAAATGAGTTGTTGTTTAATGTATCCTGAGAGGGGAAAAGAGAGATCAAATTCAAGAGAGAATGGTAAAAAAAGACGGAGAGATGAAATGAGAGAGAATGACAGAAAAAAAGTGGGAGAGATTTGGATGCACAAAGTCAATGTGCACAATCTCTTTCTCTCTCTCTCACTAACTCTCTTTCATACACACAAAGCTTTTATTCTGTTGAATGACCAGGGATTATTTTGTCTTGTCTGCGCTCAGTGGTGTGCATTTAAAGGGACCCGTAGTCCCTTTTCAAAGCTTGTGAAACACACCCACACTCACAGAGGGGGGATTGTTTTTAGAAGCCTGGGGGCTGATACTGTAGGATGGGAGCCAAACATATGTTTGTCACACCCTGATCAGTTTCACCTGTCCTCATTATTGTCTCCACCCTCTCAAGGTGTTGTTTGTTTTCCCCAGCGTATTTATCCCTGTGTGTCCTGTCTCTCTGTGCCAGTTTGTCCTGTATGTTTTCAAGTCAACCAGCGGTTTTCCCGTTCTCCTGCTTTTTGCAGTCTCCTTTTTCTAGTCCTCCAGATTTTGACCTTTGCCTGTTTCTGGACTTTGTACCCGCCTACCTGACCATTCTGCCTGCCTTGACCACGAGCCTGTCTGCCACTCTGTACCTGCTGGACTCTGATCTGGTTTTGGCCTTTTTGCCCATCCATGACCATTCTCTTGCCTACCCTTTGGATTAATAAACATTGTAAGACTCCAACCATCTGCCTGCTGTGTCTGCATTTGGGTCTCGCCTTGTGCCTTGATAGTACGAACTGGCCATGACAGACCCAGCAGACTTGGACCAGCTCTGCCACGCTGTCTCCCTGCAGGGAGCCACCATTGGGAGACATCAGGAGTTGCTACAGGGCCTTTTGGAAGGGCGCAGTTCCTTGACGGAACGCCACAACCATGGGTTAAAGGCTATTATGGAGAAAATCAGGGAGTTGGTTCAGACTGTCTGCCACCTCTGAAAAACCCCAATCACCCAGTAATTTTTTCCCATATCTGTGGTGAGTTGGTACAGCCTATCCCGACTCCCAGTGAACCCCACTTACCTCCTCCATTGCTATATTCAGAGAATCCTGGTGTCTGCCGGGGTTTTCTACACCAGTGCTCGCTTATTTTTGAGCTACATCCATCTTTGTTTTCTTCAGACCGATCGAAGATAGCGTATATAATTAGGCTAATGTTGGGAAGGGCGCTCTACTGGGCTACGGCAGTTTGGGAACAACAATCTGCCATTTGCGTGCATTTGGAGGAATTCATGGTAGAGGTGAGAAGTTTTTGAGTCTCCGGTATCCGGGAGAAAGGCGGCCAGCAAACTGCTTGACTTACGTCAAAACTCCCGTAGTATGGCAGACTACGAGGTGGACTTTCGCACGTTGGCTGCCGAGAATGCCTGGAATCAGGAGTCTCTTTTTGATACTTTTCTGCACGGATTATCTGAGGAGGTTAAGGATGAGCTAGCTGCTCGGGATCTGCCGGTGGGCCTCGACTCCCTTATCACCTTAACCATTCAAATTGATGGACGCCTAAGGGACCGCAAGTGTGAGAGGAGGTCTGGTCTCAGGCACACTCGTGCACCCGATTTATGGCGCGATTACTTCATATGGAATCCGGAAGTTTAAAAAGGCAGCTCTTCCGAAAGGAGTCGAAGCCACCCGAGCTCTCTCGTGAATCTACCACGGGTGAGTTGAATACTCCTGAGCCTATGCAGTTGGGAAGAACTACGCTATCAGTTTGGGAGTGCTCATGGAGGATGAATAATAACTGTTGACTGCAGTGTGGAGGGGCAGGACATTTTTATAGCTACCAGCCCTATTAGGAAACCCTTGTCTCTAGTGGGTACCAGTACTATGGTGAGTCAGACTGGGAGTTCAATAATTCCCATCACCCGCACACCCCTTTTTGCTCTTGTGCTTTGGGGAGACCAATCTCAGTCTCTCCAAGTGCTCATTGACTGGGGCTGATGAAAATCTTATGGATGCCACGATAGCTTCGGAGCTTGGTATTTCCACTCAGCCTCTCTCTGTGCCCATGGATGCTAGGGCACTGGACGGCCGCTCTATAGGGGAAGTCACCCATAGTACTGTGCCTGTTCAATTACGGGTTTCTAGTAACCACAGTGAGACAATACAGTTCCTCCTCATTACCTCTCCCCATGTTCCTGTGGTTTTGGGATTTTCCTGTCTTCAAAAGCACTATCCGATGATTGATTGGAACACAAGCTCCATCCTGGGTTGGAGCCCATTTTGCCATTCCCACTGCCTTCAAGCAGCACAGCCTTCCTCAAGTCATCTGCCTCAGGATGTTAGCAAGACTGTGGATGTCTCTGCTATCCCCACAGAATACCATGACCTCCTGGAAGTGTTCAGTAACGCACGTGCTACTTCTCTTCCCCCGCACCGTCCTTATGATTGTGCCATTGATCTTCTCCCAGGCACTACACCACCTCCGGGTTGATTTGTATTCTCTGTCTGGACCAGAGACCAAAGCTATGGAGGAGTACATATAGGAGTCTCTGGCCACTGGGGCCGTCCGTCCGTCTGCATCTCCTGCCGGCGCAGGGTTTTTCTTTGTGGAGAAGGACAAGACCCTGCGTCCGTGCATTGACTTCTGGGTACTTAATGACATTACTGTCAAGAATCGTTACCCCCTACCCCTCCTCGGCATTTGAACCTCTCCAGGGGGCCACCATATTTTCCAAGTTGGACCTTCGAAATGCCTACCACCTGGTTCAGATATTCGAGGGGGATGAGTGGAAGACAGCCTTCAACACAGCCAGTGGACATTATGAGTACCAGGTAATGCCATTTGGACTCACCAACGCCCCCACTGTTTTCAAGGCTTTGGTTAATGATGTGCTTCGGGACATGCTAAACCGGTTTGTGTTTGTGTACCTTCGAGACATCCTGTTTTTTTTCCCGATCTGCACAGGTCCTTCAGCGCCTCCTGGAGAACCAACTGTTACTGAAAGCCAAGACATGTGACTTCCGCCACTCTACAATCTCCTTTCTGGGATATGTCATTGCTGAGGGCAATGTTCAGATGGATCCTGGAAAGGTGAAAGCAGTGGTGGATTGGCCTCAACCAATGTCCACGGTGCAGTTGCAACGGTTTCTTGGGTTTGCAAACTTCTACTGCCGTTTCATTCGGGACCACAGCACCCTGGCGGCCCCCCTCTTGGCACTCACCTCCCTCAAGGTACCATTCAAATTGTCTCTAGCTGTCGACAAAACCTTTGTGGACCTGAAGCATCAGTTCACAATTGCACCCATCCTCTTCAATCCGGATCCCTAGCGTCAATTTGTGGTGGAAGTGGATGCTTCGGATGTTGGAGTGGGGGCCATCCTGTCCCAGCGATCTGCCCCGGACCAGAAGCTTCATAGCTATGTCTTCCATTCCCATCGTCTCAATCCTGCTGAAAGGAACTACAATGTGGGCAACCGAGAACTCCTGGCGGTGAAGATGGTGTTGGAAGAGTGGAGGCACGGGCTGGAAGGAGCAGAACAGCCATTCATGGTCTGGACCGACCACAAAAACCTGGAATATCTCCGTACAGCCAAGCGTCTCAACTCCAGGCAGGCCCGGTGGGCCCTCCTGTTCACCAGATTTAACCTCACCATCTCCTACACCCCAGGGTCAAAGAATGTGAAGGCTGACGTCCTCTCCTGCCTATACAGTTCCACTGCCACACCCTCAACCTCTGAAACCATTCTCCCTACCACATGCCTTGCTGCCAATGTGGATTGGGGTATTGAGAAACTGGTCTGTGAGGCACAACGCTCCTAGCCTGGACCTGAAGGGGGCCTGGCTAACCGGCTGTTTGTCTCTAATCCAGTCCTTGCCTGGTCCTGGAATAGGCTCATTCCTCCTGGCTGACCTGTCATCCAGGGTCCTGTCATAGAGTAGCCTGCCTTCAACAATGTTCCTGGTGGCCCACAATGGTCCCTGACGTCTCTGCTTTCACCGCACACTGTGTGTGCTCAAAACAAGACTCCACGGCGAGCTCCTTCTGGCCTCCTCCAGCCACTATCGGTTCCTCATCGTCCCTGGTCTTATATTTTTGGAATTTATCACTGGGCTCCCTCCGTCTGATGGCAACACTGTCATTCTGATGGTAGTTGACCGGTTCTCTAAGGCCGCCCATTTCATCACTCTCCCCACACTACCTTCTGCCAAGGACCATGTACTCCCGGTAGACATGGTCTCCGATCGGGGTTCTCGTCTCAGTTCTGAAAGGCATTCTGCACCCTTATCGGCAAGCCTGTCATCCGGATTCCATCCCCAAACTAACGGTCAGTCGGAGCGAGCCAACCAAGACCTGGAGATCACCTTAAGGTGCTTGGTCTCAACCAACCCCACTACCTGGAGCCATCAACTGGTCTGGGTGGAGTATGCCCGGAACACCCTTCCCAGTTCTGCCACAGGACTCACCCCACGGAGCACTCGAAAGTGGAATCAGCCTCCACTCTTCCCTGAACAAGAGCAGGTCAGCGTACCCTCGACCCATGTTTGTCCACTGCTGTCGACATACCTGGAGAAGAAACAGGGCGGCTACTCTCAAGACTAACTCCAGGTATCATCGACAAGCGGACCGTCGCTGGACCCCAGCTCCCCGCTACCGCATTGGGCAGAGTGTATGGCTGTCCACACGGGACCTGCCCCTTTGGGTAGAGTCCCGCAAACTGTCCCCTTGTTTCATTGGTCCTTTTCCCATCTCCAGAGTCCTGAGTTCCACTGCTGTCCATCTTGTTTTACCCCGTACCCTCTGTATTCACCCTACCTTCCATGTGTCTAAGATTAAGCCTGTGTCTCTCTGTTCTTTGTCTTCTGTTCCTAGTCCCACCCTCTCTCCCCGTGTCATTGATGGTCATCCGGCCTACATGGTAAAATGTCTCCTGGGTGTTCGAGCAGGGTTTCCAGTACCTGGTTGACTGGGAGCGTTACGGCCCAGAGGAGAGGTGCTGGGTTCCCACTAGAGACATCCTGGATCCAGCCCTCATCACCGACTTCCACCGCTGACACCCTGGTCAACCAGGTATGCGCCCAGGTAGGATGCCAGGTGGCGTCCCTTAAGGAGGGGTACTGTCACACCCTGATCCGTTTCACCTGTCCTCGTTATTGTCTCCACCCCCTCCAGGTGTCGCTTGTTTTCCCCAGTGTATTTATCCCTGTCTCTCTGTGCCAGTTCGTCTTGTATGTTTCCAAGTCGACCAGCGTTTTTCCTGTTCTCCTGCCTTTTGCATTCTCCTTTTCCTAGTCCTCCCAGTTTTTACCCTTGCCTATTTCTGGACTTTGTACTGCCTGCCTGACCATTTTGCCTGCCTTGACCATGAGCCTGTCTGCCACTCTGTTCCTCCTGGACTCTGATCTGGCTTTTAATAAACATTGTAAGACTCCAACCATCTGCCTCCTGTGTCTGAATTTGGGTCTCACCTTGTGCCTTGATAATGTTTACATTGCCAAAGCCAGTGAAATAGATAAACAAAAGTAAGTAATCAAAAATAAACATTACTCACAAAAGTTCCAAAAGAATAGACATTTCAAATGTCACATTATGGATATATACAGAAATATTATTGGAATCTGTGTGTAGCCGGACATGTAGGATGCCTGACAATAGTGAAGGTGAACAGGTGTGGTCATGGGTCAGGTGATTGAGAGGAATGGAGGAGGCTGAGTGTAACATCGGGAAGCAAGTTCAAGGAGGGAATAATTTAATAAATAAATGAAAACAAATGAAATGAAAACGCACAGACATGAAACAGAAACAATGACGACTGGGTAAGGAACCAAAGGGAGTGATATATATACATATATATATATATATATATATATATATATATATATATATATATATATATAGGGCAGGTAATCAAGGAGGTGTTGGAGTCCAGGTGAATGTCATAATGCATGTAACGATGGTGACCGGTGTGCGTCATAACGAGCAGTCTGATGACCTAGAGGCCAGAGAGGGAGCACATGTGACAGTACCCCCCTCCCCGACATGCAGCTCTAGCCGCAGGACGCCGACCAAGATGATGATCAGGAGCAGACCGTCACCTCTGCTAAGGTGCGGGAACCTGTCGATCCAGCTGAGGCGCGGGACCATGGCGACCTAGAGCGCCGGAGAGAGAGCCTACGTGACAGCACCCCCCCCCCCCAGTGTGTTTGGCTCCAGCCGCAGGACACTAACCACAGGGACGATCCCGGGGATCAGGAGAAGACCGGTCGCCTCCGCTAAGGCACAGAAACCTGACAAACCGGATGAGGCGTGAGAGCCTGATGAAACCTCCCAGGTTGCCTCGGTCGAGGCATGGGAGCCTGTCGAACCCAGCTGAGGCATGGGAGCCTGTCGAACCCAGCTGAGGCATAGGAGCCTGTCGAACTCAGCTGAGGCATAGGAGCCTGTCGAACCCAGCTGAGGCATGGGAGCCTGTCGAACCCAGCTGAGGCATGGGAGCCTGTGGAAGCCTGTCGAACCAGCTGAGGCAGGGGAACCCGTCGAACCCGCCGAGTCAAGGGAATCTGACAAACCGACTGAGGCCTCCCAGGTAGCTCCAGTTCTGACACCCGGACCCAACATCACCTCCAAAACAAAAATAAAAAACAATCCCTTCCAGTGCATCCTGGGATATCAGCTGGCCCTGGCCCCGTGGACCCCGAGCCAGACCGAAGCCCCTGCGGGGGATGAGTGGTTCCGGCGCAGAGGAAGTTTTGAATGCTGCCCACATGATGCTCCAGCAGAAATAAAACAAAAATTTAAAACTCCTTGCACACAGAATACTCAGCTGGTGATTACTGAGTAGGAGCAAGTGGACCGTCACCGCAGTGAGGCTCCCATGTTCCATCCTGGTCATCGCGTCTGGCGCTCCACCAAGGAACCTCCTGCTCCGCCTGTCTTGCCGGAAGCTGAGCCCCCAGTTTGTGGGGCCCTTCAAGGTCCTCTGGAGAGTCAACAAAGTAACATATCGGTTACAACTCCCACCAACTACTGGATCTCACCTTCTTTTCATGTTTCCCTCCTAGGTCCCTATTGGACTCCCAACGTCCTGGGGGTCGGCTTCAGTACCTGGTGGACTGGGAGGGGCATGGTCCAGAGGAGCACTGTTGTGTCCTGGTGGCCGACATCTTGGACCCCAACATCATCCGGGATTTCAATCTCCTCGCCCTCAGGGCCATACTCCTGGCCGGCGTCGTCCTGGAGCTGCGAGTCAGGATGGGTGGGTACTGTCACGCGTACTCCTGCTCCCCATCTGAGGCACTCAACATTGCCGGTCTACTAACTTCTGGTCCGGGCGCCATCATTATGTGCACCTGCTCCCTATCATTATGCACACCTGGTCCTCATCATCGTCACCTTGATTACTCTCCCTTTATTTAGCCCTCAGTAGCCTCAGTCATCAGGCAGTATTGGTGTTGTTCATGTTTAGTACGCTTCTCCTGTTTTGTTTATCTAACTTGTTCATGTTTATTAAACTCACTGTCTGCACCTGCTTCCTGACTCCAAGCGTATACGTTAAATCAATAACGAAATCTGAAAATACATTCAGTAACATAATAAGAATATGAATTTATATTTTGGAGTAGGTGCAAGATAAAAAATGTACAGCTTGAGTTGGAGGTCTAACTGGTGTCTACAAGTGGCCACACACCTCTCCAAACGTGCACAGTTCCTAAGTAATTTAAATGCACTTTTATAACAAAGAAATATACTTTTTTTTGCTCTCCTAGCTTTACCATTGAGGATCTGAAGCAAGTACACATGTATTGTTTTTTGTTTGGAACACAGTCCTGCATTCCCACTATCATACATTCCAAAAATGTTCCATTGTAGTCTGGGTCAGGTGGGCATCATTTGACAGGTTGTTATATTGCCAACAAGTTAAAATATACGATTTTATAGTGTTGCTTTCAAAAGGTAAACATATTGTCATTTTGGTGCGCATATAATGGAGTCATGAGTACATTCAAGTGTGTGCATGAAGTGCACATTTGGACTCACAGGTTTGTGGTTTTTATTAAAGTATTTATTAAACTCCTCATCTTTCAGAACACATCCACTCCAATTGCTTTACAGTATTCCCCTCACTCATACAACCACAAATGTGCAAAAGTAGCCCAATTAGCGAACGGGATGGGGACATCTTTTTGTGCACGCTGGTCAATTTTTAAAACGTCTGTCAGTCAAAACCCATACAGCGCTGTGAAGCGGAGAACCTGAGCTTTGATAGCATGTTACTGCATTCCAATTCATGCGCTTATCAATAACAAAATCTGCCATTTTCAACCGGGATACTGGATAACGGGCTGTGAGTGGAAAGGCCTTACTGTGTTATCACTGATCAAATAGCATAGCCAAATTACCTGGATGGCAGTTGAAATTACAATAAAAGTACATAGTACAAGTGGGGTGGCAGGTAGCCTAGTGGTTAGAGCATTGGGCCAGTAATTGCAAGGTTGCTGGATTGAATCCTTGAGCTGATGAAGTAAAAATCTGTCATTCTGCCCCTGAACAAGGCAGTTAACCCACTGTTCCCCGGGAGGCCGTCATTGTAAATAAGAATTTGTTCTTAATTGACTTGCCTAGTTAAATAAAAAAAAAGTGATCAATGCTGTTCAAGATTCTGCGCAGATTATTATAGCAATTGTGAAGATCTCCACAGACCTGCAACTTTTGCATGCTATCTTGAACATGCACGCTTTCTGTGATTACATAAGAAGACATTATAGTTACAGTAACCTAAAAATATGGCAATGGGGGCCTCCTGAGAGGCGCAGTGGTCTAAGGCATTGTAAATGATTCTGGGTCGAGTCCAGGCTCTGTCACAGCAGGCCGCAACCGGGAAACCCATGGGGCGGCGGACAATTGGCCCAGCGTCGTCCGGGTTAGGGGAGGTTTTGGCCGGCAGGGATGTCCTTGTCCCATCGCACACTAGCAACTCCTGTGGCAGGCCGGGTGCTGACACTGTCACCAGGTGTATGTGTTTCCTCCGAGACATTGGTGCGGCTGGCCTCCGGGTTAAGTGGGCATTGTGTCAAGAAGCAGTGAGGCTTGGTTGGGTTGTGTTTCGGAGGATGCACAGTTCTCAACCTTCGCCTCTCTCAAGTCCGTATGGGAGTTGCAGCGATGAGACAAGACTGTAACTACCAATTGAATTCTTCGAAAAAGGGGTAATAAAAAATGTGGCAATGGATGTGTTGCTAATTTTCAGGTTGAATAAATACTGTTACATTTGAAAATAGCCTTTACGTTACAAAAGTAATAATTAATTGTGTTTGGTTGACAATGCCAATACCAGCATCTTTATTTAAAGTGCACTTAAAGTTTGATTTGAATTGATTTAGTTCTATTCTTTAACTTAGATTTTTGGTTGAGATTGAGACGTGAATCCAACATTATTAATCATGCTCACGATAGCATATTGGTAGTGTTCAGTAAGCATTGCTGGGTCTGGTTAAAATCCTGGTTGAAAGCAAATATATATATATATAAACTCTCCAGTAGGAGAGTGCTGCCCAACCTATAGTTCTTTTCTGATAAATGATATAATGTTGAATATCTGACGTTGTTTCAAAGGTAGAAATTAAACATATTTTATGTTTAAAAGTATGTTGAAAATTATACAATGTATGTTGAAAATTGGTAACCATGATTTCATAATCCTGGTGTAAAAATGTTACCCTCAAAACAATGTATTTTCCACGTAGATTTCCAAGTCACAATATGTTGACAAATTACGTTGAAACAGTGGGCACCCACCCATTCCTCCTCTCCTTGCTGACTCACCCTCATTGACACATCAGGCAGAAATGGTGTGTCACCATGGTACCTCTATCAGTGATGTAGCAGATGGGTTGTGTGTGGCATGTTTCTGTATGAGTGTCATAAACCTAGATGACTAACCATACGATGGCTAGCTGTCTAAGGGCTAGATTCTATCAGACCCGTGCTAGCCGACATCAGCATAGCGGTTGTTTTGGAGGTGTCGGAGGTGGGTAATTGCCTAATTACCCACCATGCCAGATGACTTGAATAAGCGGCCAATCAAAAATGATTCCCAATATACTACTTTCATGAACATTGCCGGATTACCGACTTGGCACGCAGGGCACTTACCTAGGGGCCCCGACCTCATGCGGGTCCCATTGATTTTGTTATAATGTTCAAGTCATATGAACACGGCAAAAAGTGTGCATTGCAGGATATTTGCATTAAATTAGAAAACTGCAAAAACACTACAGTAATTACTATAGTAGTGTAGTCACGATACCAGAATTCAGACTTAGATACCAATACCAGGTTTAATATCACAATACTCGATACCATCACGATACTCAATACCAAAATGATACCAAAACGATACCATTGCAAAAAAAGAAGGCATATTATCCAAAGTCACAGACCGATATGAATATCATAAAATTCACATTTTTTATGTCATTTTTCAGACACCCTTATCTTATCAAAATGTATTAATATTGCTTGCCTTCACATCAAACGTGATCTCATGCTGCCAGCCTTTGGAATAATTGAGAATTGCATTACCATTGTTTTCAAACACAGACTATCAAAAGTAAAGGGTTTCTATACCTGAGGTGAGTGAAAAGTAATCCTTACTGAAGTAGTAATTACTCATAATAGCAAAATAATAGTAATAATATTATTAATTGTTTCATTTATAAATAGTTAAATAAAACATTGCTCTAAGAACTTTGAGACTGCCATCTTTTTGGGGATATAGGGGAAACACTGAGAAGGCTAACACCCCGTCCAATGGGCGCAAACTCCACAGGTAAGGCTGTACAGTCCAACATGATGAAATACAATTCGCTTGGGAACCCATGGGAGCATTTGCGCAAGAAGAAATGGAGGCTGATGTTTTGACCCTATTTTAATCCGGAGAATATCTCCTTTCTAATAGGGTTACATAACATTAAGAACACTCCCCCCCCCTTGCCCTTCGAACAGCCTCAATTCGTTGGGGCATGGACTCTACACCTGGGGGCCGCCCAGGGGGCCCGTGAAGGTAGGAAACAACACTTCCACTTTGCTGATCCTCAACACTGGGGCCCCACGAGGGTGCGTCCTCAGCCCCCTCCTGTACTCCCTGTTCACTCATGACTGCGTGGCCAAGCATGCATCCAACTCAATCATCAAGTTTGCAGACGACACAACAGTAGTAGGCTTGATTACCAACAATGATGAGACAGCCTACAGGGAGGTGAGGGCTCTGGGAGTGTTATGCCAGGAAAATAACCTCTCACTCAACGTCAACAAAACAAAGGAGATGATCAGGGACTTCAGGAAACAGCAGAGGGAGAACCCCCCATTCACATCGACAGGACCACAGTGGAGAAGGTGGAAAGCTTCAAGTTCCTCGGCGTACACATCACTGACAAACTGAAATGGTCCACCCACACAAGAGGCTGAATAAATTTTACTTGGCATCTAAAACCCACAAACTTTTACAGATGCACAAATGAGAGCATCCCGTCGGGCTGTATCACTGCCTGGTATGGCAACTGCACCGCCCGCAACTGCAGCGCTCTCAAGAGGGTGGTGTGGTCTGCCCAACGCATCACCCTGCCCTCCAGGACACCTACAGCACCCGATGTCATAGGAAGAAGTGTATCTATAATTCTTTGAATAACAGTTGAATATTTTATCAACGTTTATGATGAGTATTTCTGTAAATTGATGTGCTCTTTTACCGGAGGTTTTGGGAGGCAAAACATTTCTGAACATTACACGCCAATGTAAAATGGGGTTTTTGGATATAAATATGAACTTTATCGAGCAAAACATACATGTATTGTGTAACATGAAGTCCTATGAGTGCAATCTGATGAAGACCATTAAAGGTTAGTGATTAATTGTAGCTGTATTTCTGTTTTTTGTGACGCCTCTCCTTGCTTGGAAAATGGCTGTGTGGTTTTTCTTGTCTAGGCGCTGTCCTAACATAATCTAATGGTATGCTTTCGCCGTAAAGCCTTTTTGAAATCGGACAATGTGGCTGGATTAACGAGAAGTGTATCTGTAAAACGGGATATAATAGTTGTATGTTTAAGAAATTTGAATTATGAGATTTTTGTTGTTTTGAATTTGCTGCGCTGCTATTTCACTGGGGTCCCACATACCCCAGAGAGGTTAATGCAACCGCTGTGTCAGATTTCAAAAAAGCTTTATGGCAAAAGCACACCTTGCAATAATCTGAGTACAGCGCTCAGTCACTAAAACAAGCCATACAGATACCCGCCATGTTGTGGAGTCAACAGAAGTCAGAAATAGCATTATAAATATTCACTTACCTTTGATGATCTTTATCGGAATGCACTCCCAGGAATCCCAGTTCCACAATAAATGTTTGTTTTGTTCGATAAAGTTAATCTTTATGTCCAAATACCTCCATTTTGTTTGCGCGTTAGGTTCACTATTCCAAATGCAGAAGACGTGCGCACTAAAGTCCAGACGAAAAGTCAAAAAAGTTCTATTACAGTTTGTAGAAACATGTCAAACGATGTGTAGAATCAATCTTTAGGATGTTTTTATCATAAATCATCAAAAATATTCCAACTGGACAATTCCTTGTCTTCATAAAGGAAAGAGAACTGAGCTCATGGCCACGCGCGTGACTAAACTAATGGCCTACTGCCAGACACCTGATACAAACAGTTCTTATTCGCTCCCCATTCACAGTAGAAGCCTGAAACAAAGTTCTAAAGACTGTTGACATCTAGTGGAAGCCTTAGAAAGTGCAATATGACCCCATAGACACTATATATTGGATAGGCAATCACTTGAAAACCTACAAACCTCAGATTTCCACACTTCCTGGTTGGATTTTTTCTCAGGTTTTTGCCTGCCATATGAGTTCTGTTATACTCACAGACATCATTCCAACAGTTTTAGAAACTTCAGAGTGTTTCCTATCCAGATCTACTAATGATATGCATATTCTAGCTTTTGGGCCTGAGTAGCAGGCAGTTTACTCTGGGCACCCTTTTCATCCGGACGTGAAAATACTGCCCACTACCCCGATGAAGTTAAATATTTATAGTAATTTAATTTGAATTTCGCGCTCTGCAATTTCACCGGATGTTGGCCAGATGGGACGCTAGCGTCCCAATGATCCGCAAGAAGTTTTAAGAACACATTATTATTTACAAGGACAGGCTACTCCTTCCTCCCTGTCAGGGAATTGAACCCCGGGTCTCCAGCGTGCCTTCATTCTCTAGTTCAGCCACTATTGAAGGCGATCAAATGCTTCTCAAAGATGCCCTCTGGTGGTCAAACTAGCACTAACTAGCATTCATGGTACCAGTGGTTCACAATTAAATGACGTGACATAGAATTCTGTGGCACCATGCAAGCTGCGCTGCAGTACACTGCAACTTTTAAAGGACGAACCACTGTATGTGACCAATAAAATGTGATTTGATTTGAATTTGGCTGGATTTCCAGTGGACCATTCTTGATACACATGGGAAACTGTTGAGTGTGAAAAATCCAGCAGCGTTGCAGTTCTTAACACAAACCAGTGCACCTGGCACCTACTACCACACCTCATTCAAAGGCGCTTAAATATTTTGGCTTGCCCATTCATCCTCTGAATGGTACATATACACAAGCCATGTCTCAATTGTCTCAAGACTTCAAAATTGTTCTTTAAACTTCTTAGAGATCAAATCCCTTTAGCGGGATCGATTTGACAACATCCAGTGAAAGTGCAGGGCGCCAAATCCAAACAACAGAAATCTGATAATTACAATTCCTCAAACATACAAGTATTATACACCATTTTAAAGATACATTTCTTGTTAATCCAACCACACTGTCCGATTTCATAAAGGCTTTACGGCGAAAGCATACCTTGTTATTATGTTAGGTCAGCGACCTAGTCACAAAAAAACATAGCCATTTTCCAGCCAAAGAGAGGAGTCACAAAAAGCAGAAATAGAGATAAAATTAATCACTAACCTTTGATGATCTTCTTCAGAAGGAAGTCATAGGACTTCATGTTACACAATACATGTATGTTTTGTTTGATAAAGTTCATATTTATATCCAAAAATCTCAGTTTACATTGGCGCGTTATGTTCAGTAATGTTTTGCCTCCAAAATCCGGTGATTTTGCAGAGAGCCACATCAATTTACAGAAATACTCATCATAAACGTTGATATAAGATACAAGTGTTTGACATAGAATTAAAGATACACTTCTCCTTAATGCAACCGCTGTGTCAGAGTTCAGAAAAGCTTTACGGCAAAAGCACAATTTGCGATAATCTGAGTACAGCGCTCAGGCACCAAAACAAGCCATACAGATACCCGCCATGTTGTGGAGTCAACAAAAGTCAGAAATATCATTATAAATATTCACTTACCTTTGATGATCTTCATCGGAATGCACTCCCAGGAAACCCAGTTCCAAAATAAATGTTATTTTTGTTCAATAAAGTCCATATTTATGTCCAAATACCTCCCTTTTGTTCGCGCGTTCAGTCCAAATGCAAAATGCACGTGCACTAAGTTCAGACGAAAAGTCAAAAAAGTTCAATTACAGTTCGTAGAAACATGTCAAACGATGTATAGAATCAATCTTTAGGATGTTTTTATCATAAATCTTCAATAATATTCCAACCGGACAATTCCTATGTCTTAAGGAATGAAAAGGAACTCACGGCTGCGCGAGTGACTGAGCTCATGGCATTTTTCGAGACACCTGATTCCAATAGCTCTTATTCTCTCCTCATTCACAGTAGAAGCATGAAACAACGTTCTAACGACTGTTGACATCTAGTGGAAGCCTTAGGAAGTGCAATATGACCCCATTTACACTGTATATTGGATAGGCAATCACTTGAAAAACTACAAACCTCAGATTTCCCACTTCCTGGTTGGATTTTTCTCAGTTTTTCGCCTGCCATATGAGTTCTGTTATACTCACAGACATCATTCAAACAGTTTTAGAAACTTCAGAGTGTTTTCTATCCAGAAACACTAATAATATACATAGCCTAGCTTCTGGGCATGAGTAGCAGGCAGTTTACTCTGGGCATGCTTTTCATCCGGACATCAAAATACTGCCCACTAGCCCAAAGATGTTAACCTGTCTCCTCCCCTTCATCTACACTGATTGAAGTGGATTGAATAGGTGACATCAATAAGGGATCATAGCTTTCACCTGGATTCACTGGCCAGTCTATGTCATGGAAAGAGCAGTTGTTCTTAATGTTTTGTACACTCAGTGTGTATATTTACTGTTAGTATGATATAGAATACTATATCTTCTGAATAAATATTGACTTGAAATACATTTACAAGCCAGGTGTTGAGCATTGGTGCTTACCTGTCCAAGGCTATGTAATATGGAGGCTGTTGTCAACAGAACATCTAGAGATGTCCAGACCAGGCAGAAGGTTTCTGGTGGATCAGTTCAATGGCACCAATCTGTCTGTTCTACTGCCCTTTAGTATGAAGTCAGAACATCTGCTGTCTCAGCCACTGCCTGTCACCAAGGGAGTGCCCTAAGACTCGATTAGAACAGGTCCCAAAATGTCCCTTACTCCTCTCAATTTACATCAACAACATAGCTCAAGCAGTAGGAAGCTCTCTCATCCATTTATATGCAGATGATACAGTCTTATACCCAGCTGTCCCCTCCCCGGATTTTGTGTTAAACTCTCTACACTGCAAAAAGTTAGCTCTCAAAAACAAGAAAAAAAGCAACAAAATGAGGGAAATATTACTTAAAATAAGCAAAATTATCTGCCAACAGAACAGGAAAATTTTACTTGCCAAGATTTTTTAAACAAGTAAAAATATCTAGTCTCAAAGAACGCACAGATATCTTTAACCTAGTGCGTTCAGGGTAAAAACAAGTAATTTGTCTGGATACAAAGAAAAGATTTAAGAATCATTTTCTCAATATGTAGGAAAATGTGCTTAAATTTAGCAAATGCTAGTGTCATCATCTTGAAATAAGGCTATATGTTTAGTAAATATATCTTAAAACCAGTACAGCTAAACTAAAAACAAGTACACTTGTCTGGATACAAAGAAAAGATTTAAGAATAATTTTCTCAATATGTAGGAAAATGTGCTTAAATTTAGAATCCAATGCAATTGCAATCGTCTTGAAATAAGGCACTATTCCCAGGAATTTACCAAAAAATTGCATATTGTGCTTACAATAAGGAATCCTGACTGAGATAAATGTACTTGTACTACTAGAAATTACATTGGCTTGCTTAAAGAAAGAATTCATCTAATTTATTTTCACTTCTTTATTGAGGACTCAGTATATCCAGAGGCTGATATGGGCAGAACAATTATTATTTATTATTATACCTTTATTTCAACAAGGAACACAGACTGAGACCAATGTCTCTTTTACAGCTGGGCCCTGCGTATCCATGTTTACACATACAGTTTAGGTATAATGATTAAAAAACTAAACAAGACAAACAAAACGATCACAGATAACAAAACAACAACAAAAAAATACAGCAACAGATTTAGTTTACACATAGGTTATTCTACTAACAGCACAAGAACTTGCATTACCCGAAACAGTTACAGTCAATACAAAAATAAAAATGCTCTAATAAATATTTAAAATGAGCAAGGGGAAGTTTTGTCTGTCTGCAGGCTATTCCATAGGCAAGGAGCGTAACAGGAAAAGGCAGCCATACCCAACTCTGTGGAAATCGCATGGGCCTCAAGTGTAATCCATGCTTGAGACCTGGTTTTAGGAATTATAATTATAATATTGATGAGTGATGATAAATAAGAAGGTAGCTTATTCAGAAGTGCTTTATAGACAAATACGAGAGCATGTTGTTCTCGTCTCACGGACAGCGAAGTCCAACCCACATTTTGATATAAAACACAGTGGTGAGTTCTGTAGCTAGCACCCGTAATAAACCTAAGTGCGCAATGATAAGTAGCATCCAGCAATTTAAGTGTTGATGCTGTAGCATGCATGTAAATAATATCCCCATAATCTATAACAGACGTAGCTTGCACAATTTGTCTTCTATTTGTAGAGGACAAGCATGTCCTGTTTCTATAGAGGAAGCCTAGCTTGATTTTTAGCCGTGTACAAAGTTTGTCAATATGCATTTTAAAAGACAGTTTATAATACAACAATATCACTAAGTATTTATATGCAGAGACCTGATTAATTCGAGAACCATCTAAGCTCGTAAGTGCAAGTGTATTTTCAACCAACCTTTTGAACCTATTAAAAATCATAAAATGTGTTTTCTTTGCATTTAAAACAAGTTTCAGCTGTATAAAAGACCCTTGTAATATCTTAAAATCGGTCTCCAATAGTGATAAGGCTTGGTCAGCTGTTGAAGCGATAGAGTACATCACAGTGTCATCAGCATATAAATGAATTTGACACTTTCTTATCTCATCACCGATATTGTTTATGTAGAGAGTGAACAGTAATGGACCAAGTATAGAACCTTGTGGGACCCCTTTAACCAACTCCAATGGCTCTGACTGGATGCCGTCGACTCTAACAGCCTGACTTCTATCCTTTAGATAGTCATGAAACCAACGACAGGCATCCAGTCCTAGTCCTATTGACGACAGCTTACCCAAAAGTATCGCATAGTCTACAGTGTCAAAAGCTTTAGATAAATCTATGAACAAGGCGGCACAGTACTTTTATTATCTAGGGCATTAGTAATATCATTTACAACACGTACAGTGGCCGTAATAGTACTGTGTTTAGGTCTAAAGCCAGATTGATTACTAGAAAGAATATTGTTAACAGTTAAAAAAGATTGTAGTTGCCTATTCACCAGTGACTCTAGAATTTTAGCCAAACAGGAGAGCTTAGAGATCGGCCGATGATTATCCAATTCACTACCATCACCTCCCCTGAGGAGTGGTAAAACAAAAGCTGTTTTCCAAGATTTAGGAATCTTCCCTACGACAAATGTTTGATTGAAAATATGCGTCACTACACCAGCAATAATAGTAAATTTGGATCCAGATTGTCAGCGACTAATGATTTCGTAGAATCTATAACAGATAGTGCAGATAAGACCTCATCTTCTGTGACTTTTTGAAAATTAAAAACCGGCTTACTGTTTTCCACATCAGCTGAAGGCCGAGGGACTGAAACAATAGACCGGTCAGGATCATGTTGGCCATTTTTCTTTCAAAAAGAAAACCAGCAGAAATAAAATGCTTATTATTAAAAACATCACAAATTTCAGTTCGGTCACTGATGATCCCAGATTCCGTAATTTGCTTTGGCAGGGAAGTCAAGGAGTTTCCTCGTTTAAGTGAGTTGACAGTTTTCCAGAATTTAGCGGGATCACCAGCAGACTCTGTCATAGCATCAAGAAAATACCTAGATTTTGCCTTTTTTATTCCTCCGGTCCATTTATTTCTCAATTGCCTAAAAAGCAGCCAATCAGCTGTTTCACCAGTTTCCTCGCCAAGGCCCAGGCTTGATTCTTTTGCAGAAAAAATGATTTTCAAATCACAGGAGAACCAAGGATTAGTTCGATTAGTTCGAAGTCGCTTTAACGGGGCGTGTTTATCAGCCATGAAGGTAAAAATAGATGAAAAGAAAGAGAACGCTAACACTGGGTCCATTTTGCAGTTTACGGATAAAAGTGCGGAATAATAAAGGTCATGGATAAATGCTTGCTCTGAGAAGTGTTTATAGTTTCTCTTTAGAATTATACGGGGGTCAGGGTTTTTTAGCCTAGTATCTCTGATACATGCAATAGGGCAGTGGTCGCTGATGTCATAAGCTATATATTTGTGAGGTGTATTTGTTAAGATAAGGTCTATTAATATAGATTTGTGGGGTCTTTTGGATTAGGACGGCTAGGTATAGTTATTAGTTGAGTAAAATTTAGTTCGTTACAAATATCTTTTAATTTAAACGATGCTGGCATCAGCCAGTCCAGATAGAGATCTCCAATAATCAATAATTCAGAGTTGACATAATTAGACATTAACTCAAACAATTTGCTTAGAGCAGATACCGGAGCTGAGGGTGGGCGATAAACTCCCACTAGCGTTAATAGTGCATTATGACCAAGGACCACATTTAGAACTAAGCATTCATACTGTTTCGGAACAGAAGTTGAAATGGACACAGTGACATCTATGTTGCATTTAACATATATGGCAATACCTCCACCTCTACCCTCTCTGTCTGCTCTGTAGACATTATACCCAGCTAACAGAACATTTGAGTCTGGAACAGACACAGAGCCAGGATTCAGATACAATCATTATCTCAGCATGTGATTGTGCGACCAGTATTTCAATCAAATCTAGCATTTGGATCTAGCTTCTAGCATTCAAATGAATAATTCCTAGGCCACTATTTCGAGAGCTCATATCAGATGGAGCATTCAAGGTAATATTAGATGAGCGACGCTTCCTTGTGTAACTACTGACAGGCCTGAGTTGGATGGAGATAAGATTACTTCTAACAATATCCCTCTGCCTGGGCGAGGAAGTGGCAACACAGTACCTTGACAGTAGTGTAACAATAACATAAAGTCCATCAAAAGTTTCATCCATATTAGCAGCACCTGTAGAGCTATTTAAAGCTATGGGGGGAGCAGTAAGTATAGCCTGATGGGGAATCGACCAATTCCGAGTATCAACCCCCATGGCTATATATTGTCAATTCTCATATGCCCTGTATGAGGCTATAGTAAGAGCCAGGTTTGAGGAGAGAATGCTTGTACCATACCTATTCAGATGTAATCCATCCCGGAGAAATACATTTGGTCAATGTAGAAAGGCTGTAAAATTGTCCATATATTGTATGCTTATTGAACAACAATAACCTTTAAGCCAGATGTGTAGCTGGCGTATACGACTGAAATTATTATCCGTAGAGCGTGGAGACGGGAATGGACCTGAAATAATGCATTGTTTACCTGATTTAAGTACAGTATGAATCAGTGATTTAAAGTCCTTTTTAAGTTGCTCAGATTCCTGTAGTTTAATATCATTTGACCCTACATGGACAGTGATAGCTGAAGCAGTCGGGTGTTACTAATGAGTGGCGGGATCATACAGTCAATGTCCTGGATCCGGGCACCCGGGTAACAGATGGTCTCTGCTATCCTAATAGAAACATTTTGGATCATAGATGAGCCCACAATAAGGACAGTGGGACTGCTGCGTCTCTCTTGAGTTATCTTCCTCCTAGAAGGTTGTTTGGGGCTAGTTATAGAGCTGTTTCGTTGTAAATTGTTTAGATTGCAGGGGTCCACTTGATTCCGGGCAAAATTGTTTGTTCCTTTGGGGCCATCGGCAGAAATCTCCAACTCTTCCAATACACGGTATCTGTTTCCCAGTTCCAAGGCATCACTTTGCCTTGGCGTTTTCCTGCCAAGGTTTTTTGGTTTCCGTACAGTAATCCATGGCTCCTGAGGTGGACCAGAGGGAGTGGAGCAGACCGGGTGCCTGAGCACAGCTCCCGGTAATGGCCAAGGCTCTTCCAGCGGGACCAAAGCACTTCTCACAGCTGCAGGCTCCTCCGAGGCCGCGGTGACAAGCCATGGGCAAGTGGCTTCGTTCACCACATTTTTGGCGGACTCAAGCAAAGAGTCAATCAGCTGTTCATCTTCTTTAATCTGATGAAGAGTAGACACTCTACCCTCCAATTCAGCGATTTTCTGGGTCAGTTGTTGACAATTGACACATCCAGGGGTAAGTTTGGTCATTATTCTGAGTTGTTAGCTAGCAACGCTAACTAGCCTTGGTGTGGGGGTAGGCCCAAAATGAGCTAACACGCTAGCCAGCGTTACGGCGCTACCGCAAGTCCAATACAATTTTCTTTGCAGATAGTCTGTAACTTTAAGATTGTGACTTGATAATAGTTATCACGCCAAGTTTAAAAGCAGAAGCAACGCTTCCATATGACCTTACAGAAGTATCGTTGATAGTTCCTTTGGCCACTGAAGCAGCGCCAGCAGCAACAGCAGCAGCAAAGGTAGTAACAACAAACGCCCTGCCTATTTATTAAAGGTTATCGGATCGGTTCTCGGATGGGCCAATACAGACAGTTCTGTTATCGGGACCGGACATGAAAAAATGGTATTGTGCAACCCTAGTCAGTAATATACTTTTCCCACTCGGCCATAGGCTTTTTATATGAAGAATTCCTGGCATCCGAGAGGACTTCTGTCTGCAGCACAGAGAGGAGTTTCGCTTAAGATATGTGAGGTGAAAGGCGTAATAACACTCCATGAGATATGTCACGCTGGCATAGAAGGTCACCACAGGCATGGTTCCAATGGCCAGTACGCAGTTGGTTTCGCAGACAATCACGACAGGGCTGAAGAGTGGTCTCACCTGAAGAAAGGTGTTGGGGTCTTCTGCAGACTGTCACAAACACAAAGAGAAAAACAAATATGACCACAAAGATAAGTCACACTCATTGGATGTTATGGTTAAGTAATGAAAATTTTAATACATGCACACATTTCTTACCTCCAGGATGTGAAGCATAGCCTCATAGCCGCATGTCCTAACTTTTTCGGTGTAGCCACAGGTGATGGGAACATATCTGGTAAAGCCGTCATCAAGGCGATTGAGTGCTTCACTGTTAAAAACTAAAATAGTTTCATTTGATTTACTGCAGCCAGTTATTTAAACAAAAATGAATATGTTCATGGGATTCTCCACTGTTAACAGAGCCAGTAATTACCTTTGTCCAGCAGCGGTGGCTTCATGACCTTTTTGAACACTCCATAAAACTGTGCCTTGTTGTAAAAGGTCCCCCAGCGGGTCTTCAGTTCACGTATGAAGCAGGAGTTCCCTCGATCGAGGATCCGGCCGGAGTTCATCCATAACCTGACACAGACAGACAGACAGACAGACAGACAGACAGACAGACAGACAGACAGACAGACAGACAGACAGACAGACAGACAGACAGACAGACAGACAGACAGACAGACAGACAGACAGACAGACAGACAGACAGACAGACAGTGTAAGACTGTCTGTCTATCTAGCTGGAGGCATAGGAAGCATTAGCCTGGTTACTACCAGACCGAATTCTCACGAGCTCACTGTTTGACATTTGCCCGAAGTAGTTTACCCCCGTCCCTGCTATGGCTTCTCACGCTGCTCAGTTCCCACACCGTATCTCATTTGAGATTCAGTCTGGTGTTAACCAGGCTAAAGAAGCATAGGCCTACTTAAAATGAATACATTTGCTTACATGATCCAGTTCTCTGAAGCAGGGATACGCTTGAAGTATCTTGGTAGGCCTGTCCTGCTCCTTAGTAGCATCAGAGTCGATGAAGGCCCGCCTTGCTTGGAATTCAAGGTCCAGGAGCTGGGAAACATCCTTCTGGTTGGGCCTGGCCTTGATTTTGTACATCTCCTGTAGAGTTTTATAATGTCTTGCCTGGTTCTGTAGGCTCTCAGAAAACATAACAAACCCGACCAATTAACATGTAAAAATGTAGACTGAAATTAAGACCTGTGATTAGGTTGGTACTCCCCCCCCCCCCCCCAAACCTCTCGTTATACAGGAAACACTGAAGACTAAATAGTCATTTTGACGACCATTCCCTCATTTAGAGTAGTAGTAGAAGTTGCATTCATACGGAAACTCTATCCCCTATTTCAATTTGTGTACTTACCACCCAACTGTTCAACCTCTGGGGTGCTGCATCTAGATTGTGGGGATCTCTCCAAGATCGGGGTGGAGGAGGTGGATTTGTCAGTCTCATCAGTGGACATCTCCTGGCTGCTCTGAAATCTAAGGCTTCGTGACCTCGTTCTTGAAGGGGTCACTCCCTGCTTCTTTTTGGGGGTTGTCACATTCTGAATCATTTTCAAAAGCCGCTTCTTCACAGATTCCTAACAAACAACAAAATGTTTGTGTTATAAATCACATTAAACAAAATCGAATCCGGAAATGAAATGATACAAGCAGACACATGTTGCCCTGATTGATCTGGATGACGCACATCCCTCCTATTTTGAATGTCAGATATTTGCACTTTGGCTGCCAGGTATCCAACAGTGCTGCGTTTGGAAACATGTGTTGAATACCTGAGTAGTGACTTACCCACTCAGCTCCACTGGTTGTAGATCTGTCCCGCAGGATTGGGTAGTACTCTATGAGACGCTTCGTCATTACAGTGAGTAAATCTCCAAATGGTTCTCCTTCTGAAGAAATGCTCTGGCCCAGGAAAGAGATCACGTAAATCCTCCTTAGAGAGGCTGGGCTGCATGTCTGTGCTTATATTAGCAGATGAAAAACACATTTAACCACATGGTAAATAGTTAAGTAATTAGCAACTAAATCATAGTTTATAGACACAGTGTCAGGTTGATATAGGTTATATTACATTAGCATACTCTCTTCCCTTTCCAGTTAATGCAGGAATGATTTACCAAGCTAGCTAATGTTAGCTAACAAAATTAGACTACCAGTATATCATTAACTTTGACATGAAGTACTTTAAACTAAAATATACTGCAAGCTAATGAAAGTAACGTTAATGCTAAATTGTCTCCCATATTGAAAATCTTAGTTAGTTAATCTTTGCTTGCCTAGCTAAGATTGTAGATAATGACTGACACATCAATAATTTAGCTTCACTATCTTTGGCGTTCTTTCTATTTATTTTCTATTGTCAATAGAAAGGGCGCCTAAGACGATGAAGCTAAATAATCAACGGTGTCAGTCATTAGGGCACATTTACACCTCATTAACACTATTTCTGGCAATAAAGCACTTTCAATCTAACCAAAGTTCAAGTTTTTTCAACGAATGGCCGTTCGTGCAGTTAACTGCTAACAGTCAACGTTACCTAGTTAAAATTAGCATGCTAACTTGGTTTGCCAACTTTCATATAAACGTTAGCTAACGTTAGCTTGCTAAGGAGAAAGGTAGATGGGTATAAACAAATGAACATTACCTTTTAATACTGCGGTTGATATATGATCCATGCCCGGATATGTGTCATCCATTCCATCTTCATTCATGGTGTTGTTAGATGACTCAAAGACTTGGACCAGCTTTGACGTTTTAGTTATAGGCCTCCCTGATGTAGCTAGATAATGTGATGAACATACATCAGTTAAGCAATATCACACAAGAGGGGAGTGCTGAATATCAGCACGGCTGTGATCGGTCATACGTACGAGGCCGCAGATAATAATATTCAGTATATCAGCACGACCTCGAGTGTGATATTTCGTTTATACAACAGTTCTACAAGCATAATTAGTTAACAGTAATAAGTGACAACAGATTATGATTTGTGTATTTATTTAAACATTTATTTGGCTCTGCCAACACACATAGTTCCACAACTGGACTGGGACACATAGTTCCCCGACTGGTCTGGGACTGGACTGTTACCAAGCATCACATATACATTTTCCTACACACTAGCTTGCTACTTTGTGGAGGTCTACACATTAGCGTCCTTTCCTGACGACCATTCGTAATTTAACTCAAATGTTATTTGTGGAAATATGTTCATCTTTGCGGTGCGAAGTTTGTTAAAATTTAAAAAAGATAACGATCGTTAATGTAATTAACGGTTATTACAACATCTGTAAAGCGGAGTGATACATGTATATGTAACCGATGTGAAATGGCTAGCTAGTTAGTGGTGGTGCGCGCTAATAGCGTTTCAATCAGTGACGTCACTCACTCTGAGACTTGAAGTAGGGTTTCCGTTTGCGTTGCAAGGGCCACAGCTGTTGTGGCGCGATGGGTAACGATGCTTCGTGGGTGTCAGTTGTTGATGTGTGCAAGGGTCCCGGTTCGAGCCCGGGTTGGGGTGAAGAGATGGACGGAACCTACACTGTTACATTGGTGCCGTGACCCGGATCATTGGTTGCTGCGGAAAAGGAGGTGGTCAAAAGGGGGGTGAGTGTAACCGATGTGAAATGGCTAGCTAGTTAGCGGTGGTGCGCGCTAACAGCGTTTCAATCAGTGACGTCACTCGCTCTGAGACTTGAAGTAGGGTTTCCCCTTGCGTTGCAAGGGCCGTGGCTTTTGTGGCGCGATGGGTAACGATGTTTCGTGGGTGTCAGTTGTTGATGTGTGCAAGGGTCCCTGGTTGGGGCGAAGAGAGGGACGGAACCTACACTGTTACATATAGTTAAAAGTCCCAGTGCTGTTGCACTCTACTCCAATCAAATTACATGGTTCTTTCCGCCTTTTTCATCAAAGCATTGGGAATGTTTTATTTGCGTTTGCTTTTAGTAACGTTCAAGATGCTTTGGCGGTGCGTTATCTGCTGCGTTTTTATTACTTTTTCATTGAAACTGTTATTGAGCCATATCAACAGATTGCACAGTCGCAGCCCTGATTTCTGGTTGCTCTGTGGTATTGACGGATGCACTGAGAAATATGTACAATTCCTTCTATCATCATGTAAAGAGAAACCACCTTCAACACCTACTTTAAGGCACCCTACCAGATGAACCGCCATCGGAGGAAAGCCAAGTACCACCAGAACAAGTAGGTAGCTAGCTAGCATTTTTTTCTGGATTTAAAAAAAAATATTTAACGAATGGCCGATACACGGACCAAAGTCATACTGTCCATAGGTAATTCGATAATTTTAGCTATAATGACTCTTATGGCTAAAGCTTGGTTAATGTGAAAATAATCAATTTATCATTGATTATTTTCATAGGAACAAAACACTTAAATAGCTCTATTGGTGAAAGTAAATACAATTTCAAATAATAATCTATTTCTTTGATGTGTGGTACACAGGACAATATTCAACCTGATCAGCTTCTAGCTAACTGGAGCTGTCACAGTGCAACAAGTAAATTACTCAGTTGGTGGCAATCTACTGAAATTGACCATCATTTTTTTAAGTACTTAGGTTTACTAATAGCATTCATAGTCAGTCTTCGCAACCACTTCTCCTGTCACAAACATTATATTTGTCATGAACTAGTAATGTCCAGCCTCAGGATACTACATTCAATGTCAACTTTGTTTTAGGATCTGACAACACATGCCACTTCTTTTGTGATAAATGCCAGAGCCAAGCATCGTCTCTCACAGGTAAGATGCTTTTTCTGAACAGAGCACAGAATTTGGTTTGTTACATTATGCAGAGCATTTCGTAGGGGTTCAGTGATGGTTGAGTTCATTCTTAGTGCTAGCTTGTCCACCTTACTATTGTTGATCCCTTATGTCCTTATGTTAATGAATGTCATTAGCAAATCTGAATAGCATAGGTATACATGATGGTGTGTTCCAACCTCCATGACTGACTGACTCACTCACTCTCATTAACGTCAAGTGATGGTCATCTTTTGGAGAGTTTGGAAGTCAATGCATATATACAACTGATAATTGAGCTAATAGAGATTGTACAGATAGTATTTAACCTGTTCTTTCCATTGTGACCGTGTCTAGGTTGAAGTTACTCATTGAAAATCATTTGAAGGAGCTTTTTCCAGACCGCAATGTTACACCTAAACAGCATTATATGATACATTTGCCATCACAGATAAAGTCATTGGGTCCAATGGTTAGACATATGTGTATGCGGTTCGAGTCATATTTCTTGTTGATTCTAGGCTTTATTGTTTGGAATATTAACCATTTCAAACTATACGCTTTGATAGAAACGTCATGGCTTATCAAGTTGAGGTCCCACACCTTGCACAGGCCACTGAGTTAGTGGATGCTGAAAAGCTGGTTGATTTGACCTCTTATTACACAATTAGCAACAAGAGCCAAACTTATGTACAAGTCAAATACCATCTTGGGGATGTAATAGAATTGTACAACAGTTCAAATGACTCATAGTGTGTTCCCCAGATATGAAAAGTGTACCGTAATTTCCGGACTATTAAGCGCACCCGAATATAAGCCGCACCCACTGAATAAAAAAAAATATATTATTTTGAACATAAATAAGCCGCAGGTGCCTACCGGTACATTGAAACAAATGAACTTTACACAGGCTTTAACGAAACACGGCTTGTAACAAAAATAAATAGGCTTTAACGAAACACGGCTTGTAACAAAAATAAATAGGCTTTAACGAAACACGGCTTGTAATAAAAAATTAGCAGTAAGCTTTAGTTGTCAATTCCTCACGCTGCTGTTTCCAACGTCTTATCATCGACTCATTAAGACCAAGCTCCCGTGCAGCAGCTCTATTTCCTTTTCCAACAGCCAGATCAATCGCCTTCAACTTGAATGCTGCATCATATGCATTTCTCCATGTCTTTGCCATGATGAGGGTGACAAAATGACTACCGTAATCAGAATGATGGGAAGTTTGAGAGCGCTCGATTTAAACTAAACAGTAAACAAAAAAGTTGTTTGACCTTAACCCGTTCGGCAATTTCATTGGTCTATTGAAAGCTTCATGCCGCTAAAAAACTGAGCACGTCACAGAATGCGTTTTTTTGGAGGAAAAATAATTGAAAGCGGGAAAAATCCATATATTAGCCGCATCATTGTTTAAGCCGCGGGGTTCAAAGCGTGGGAAAAAAGTTGCGGCTTATAGTCCGGAATTTACGGTACTGTCATTGTTCTGTACTGTATTTTGTCTACATGATTGCTGTTGCTGTGTGTAAGATTGACAATAAAACAGGGAATTCCATTTGGTCATTATCTGTTCTTAATATGTGATGAGATAGAAAAGGATAAGATGCCTGAAATAACTAATTCTGACTTTGACAAAGCAGTTGTGTACTTGTCAGTGTTGATCAAACAGCTTTATAGTTCTGGTCATTCTAGTTTTGAGAATTAAGTTACTCAGAACCAGTAATACAATCTCAGTAACAAGTTATATTTTCTTATTAAGATAATTAAGGACAAAAAAGCTTGAAACAAGTGAAATGCTCCAAAATAAAAACTGTCTGGTAAGAAGAAATATCTTGTCAGACAAAAAACAAGCATATATTGCCTTGATTTAAGATATTTAATCTTACTTAGATTTCAATTTTTGCAGTGTACAACAAAGCTTTCTTAGTGACCCAACAAGCTTTCTCTGCCCATAACCTTGTTCTGAACACTTCCAAAACAAAGGTCATGTGGTTTGGTAAGAAGAATGCCCCTCTCCCCACCGGTGTGATTACTACCTCTGAGGGTTTAGAGCTTGAGGTTGTCATCTCATACAAATACTTGGGAGTATGGCTAGATGGTATACTATCCTTCTCACAGCACATAACAAAGCCGCAGGCTAAGGTTACATCTATCGTAATCGCTCGACTTTCACCCCAGCTGCCAAACTAACCCTGGTTCAGATGACCATCTTACCCATGCTAGACTACAGAGACGTAATTTATAGATCGGCAGGTAAGGGTGCTATCGAGCGGCTAGATGTCCTTTACCATTCGGCCATCAGATTTGCCACCAATGCTCCTTATAGGACACCACTGCACTCTATACTCCTCTGTAAACTGGTCATCTTTGAATACCCGTTGCAAGACCCACTGGTTGATGCTTATTTATCAAACCCTCTTAGACCTCACTCCCCCCTATCTGAGATACCTACTGCATCCCTCATCCTCCACATACAAGACCCATTCTGCCAGTCACATTCTGTTAAAGGTCCCCAAAGCACACAAATCCCTGGGTCGCTCCTCTTTTCAGTTTGCTGCAGCTAGCGACTGGATCGAGCAGCAAAAAACACTCAAACTGGACAGTTTTAGCTCCATCTCATTGTAAATAATAATTTGTTCTAAACTAACTTCCTGTATTGAACACGAGGGGAGACAGAGAGCTGGTTTCAGGGCAGCAGGTGTTTATTGCAAAGGACCACAGGAGGAGGCAGGTAGCTGGGTCCAGGGGCAGGCAGAAGGTCATACACAGGGGGTCCAAAAGGGCAACAGTACAGGCAGGGAAACGGCTAGTAACGTAATCTGGGAGATCAGGCAATAGGTAGATAACAGGAAATCCGATAGGCTAAAGTACAGGCAGGGAATAGGCAAAAGGCATCGTTAGTGAGGCAGGCAAAAACTATCACACACGGGAGGAGTAAATCACTGGGAAAAACAGAGCTCCAAAAGACGTGTATCACAAAACAAACAATACCTCACAGTGATGAGGTGCAAAGAACTGAACTAAATAGTGTGTGATAATGACATACAGGTGTGTGAACAGGTGATTACAATTCAGGTGATTGAGATCTGGAGAGTGAGCTGCGTTCAGGGGATCTAGGTGTTTGAGTGTGAGTTGGAAGCAGATGTTACACTTCCCTAGTTAAATAAAGGTTACATTAGTAATAGCTACTACAGTACTGCCCTTTAGTAATAATTTATATAATTATTTAGAATTCAAGGCACACTTAAACAACATGGCTACCACAGCATTCTGCAGCGATATGCCATCCCATCTGGTTTGGGCTTAGTGGGACTATCATTTGTTTTTCAACAGGACAATGACCCAACAACCTGTAAGGGCTATTTTACCAATAAGGAGAGTGATGGAGTGCTGCATCAGATGACCTGGCCTTCCCAATCCTCCGACCTCAGCCAAATCTAGATGGTTTGGGATGAGTTGGACTGCAGATTCAAGGAAAAGCAGCCAACAAGTGCTCAGCATATGTGGGAACTCCTTTAAGACTGCTGGAGAAGCATTCCAGGTGAAGCTGGTTGAGAGAATTCCAAGAGTGTGCAAAGCTGTCATCAAGATAAAGGTGGCTATTTTGAAGAATATAAAATATATTTAGATTTTGAACACTTTTTTGGTTAGTACATGATTCCATATGTGTTATTTCATAGTTTTGATGTCTACACTATTATTCTACAATATGGAAAATAGTTTAAAAAATAATAATTTGAATGAGTAAGTGTGTCCAAATTTTTTGACTGGTACTGTACGTACGGTCACTGTGGGGAAGACATCGTCGGTGCATTTATTGATGAAGCCGATGACTGAGGTGATAATGCCATTGGATGAATCTCGGAACATATCCCAGTCTGTGCTAGCAAACCAGTCCTGTAGCGTAGCAACTGAGTCATCTGACCTCTTCCATATTGAGCGAGTCGCTGGTACTTTCTGCCTTAGTTTTTTGCTTGTAAGCAGGAATCAGGAGGATAGAATTATGGTCAGATTTGCCAAATGGAGGGCGAGGGAGAGTGTCTCATATGCGTCTCTGTGTGTGGAGTAAAGGTGGTATAGAGTTTATTTTTCCTCTGTTGTCACATGTAACATGCTGGTAGATTTAACTTTGTCTGCATTAAAGTCCCCGGCCACTAGGAGCTCCGCTTCTGGATGAGCATTTTCTTGTTTGCTTATGGCCTTATACAGCTGGTTGATTGCAGTCTTAGTGCCAGCATCGGTTTGTGGTGGTAAATAGACTGCTAAGAATAATATAGATTAGAACTCTCTTGGTAGATAGTGTAGTCTACAGTTTAAGGTACTCTACCTAAGGTGAGCAATACCTCGAGACTTCTTTAACCTGTTGTGGTATAGGGGGCAGTATTTTCACAGTCAGATAAAAAACGTACCCGATTTAATCTGGTTACTACTCCTGCCCAGAAACTAGAATATGCATATAATTAGTAGATTTGGATAGAAAACACTCTAAAGTTTCTAAAACTGTTTGAATGGTGTCTGTGAGTATAACAGAACTCATATGGCAGGCCAAAACCTGAGAAGATTCCATGCAGGAAGTGCCCTGTCTGACAATTTGTTGTCCTTCTGTTGCATCTCTATCAAAATTACAGCATCTGTGCATTAGCGTGACACTTTCCATTGGCTCTCTAAAGATGCCAGAAAGTGGAATGGGGTGTCTGCTGTCTCTGGGCAAAGTACAGCAGCAGAGTTTGTAAGTGGTCAGCCTGGGGACAGTGAGACTGAGTGCGTGTTCATGAGACTTCTCCATGTTTTTCTTTCTCTCTCTGAATGAATACAACGTTGCCCGGTTGGAGTATTATCGCTATGTTATGAGAAAAGTAGCATAAAAATGGATTTTAAACAGCGTTTGACATGCTTCTAAATATGGTAAAGGAATATTTTGAGATTTTTTGTCATGAAATGTGCTCGCTACCCTTCGGATAGTGACCTGAACGCACGAACAAAACAGCGGTATTTGGATATAACTATGGATTATTTGGAACCAAAACAACATTTTGTGTTGAAGAAGAAGTTCTGGGAGTGCATTCTGATGAAGAACAGCAAAGGTAATCCAATTTTTCTAATAGTAATTCTGAGTTTAGGTTGTCCCAAACTTGGTGGGTGTCAAATTAGCTAGCCGTGATGGCCAAGCTATGTACTCAGAATATTGCAAAATGTGTTTACGCCGAAAAACTATTTTAACCTGTTGGGGTTAGGGGGCAGTATTTGCATGGCCGAATAAAAAACGTACCCGATTTAATCTGGATACTACTCCTGCCCAGTAACTAGAATATGCATATAATTAGTAGATTTGGATAGAAAACAATCTAAAGTTTCTAAAACTGTTTGAATGGTGTCTGTGAGTATAATATAACTCATATGGCAGCCCAAAACCTGAGAAGATTCCATGCAGGAAGTGGAAATCTGATTTGTGGAATCACCTTCAACACTTTGCCTATGAAACACACCATGAGTTAGGATTCATTTAGCACTTCCTAAGGCTTCCACTAGATGTCAACAGTCTTTACAACGTGGTTTGAGTCTTCTCCGGTAAAAACTGACCGAACGAGAGGCCTGGAAAGTTGGTCATAGGGGGAGGGCCATTACTACTACGATGCGGGCGCCCGTGGGTACTCTTTCGTTCCAAAACATTTAGTAAGACAATGCAATCGTCCGCCTTGAATATTATTGAAGCTCTGATTGAAAAAGGCCCTAAAGATTTATGTTATACAACGTTTGACATGTTTGAACGAACGTAAATATCTTTTTTTGCAAATTTTTTGCACATTCGTAGTCCTCGTACATTATGAGTAGCCTTCGGAACGCACTAACAAGGAGCTATTGGGACATAAATTATTAACTTTTTCGAACAAAACTACATTTGTTGTGGACCTGGGATGCCTGGAAGTGCCTTCTGATGAAGATAATCAAAGGTAGGGGAATATTTACAATAGTATATTTGATTTTAGATGACTCCAAGATAGCGCTAACCTGTATCGCCTAGCCTATTTTTCTAAGCACACTACCTCGTTTATTGCAAAGTGTGATTTCCCAGTAAAGTTATTTTTAAATCTGTCAATGCGGTTGCATTCACGAGATGTTAATCTATAATTCTTTGAATAACAATATTATATTTGACCAATGTTTTCGAATAGTAATTTTGTAAATTGTAGCGCTGATCACCGGAAGCATTTGAGGGAAAATATTTTCTGAACGCCACGCGCCGATGTAAAATGCGGTTTTTATATATAAATATGAACTTTATCAAACAACAAATGCATGTATTGTGTAACATGATGTCCTAGGAGTGTCATCTGATGAAGATTGTCAAAGGTTAGTGCTGCATTTAGCTGTGTTTTGGGTATTTGTGATGCATGTTAGTTGCTTTGAAAATGGCAGTGTGATTATTTCTGGCTGGGTACTCTCCTAACATAATCTAATGTTTTGCTTTTGCTGTAAAGCCTTTTTGAAATCGGACGACGTGGTTCGATTCAGGAGAGGTGTATCTATAAAATGGTGTAAAATAGTCATATGTTTGAGAAATTGAAGTTATAGCATTTATGAGGTATTTGTATTTCGCACGACGCGATTCCACTGGCTGTTGACTAGGGTGGGACGCAAACGTCCCAGGTTCCAAGACAGGTTAAAATCGGACATAGCGATTGTATAAAGGAGTTCTGTATCTGTAATTCTTAAAATAATTCTTATGTATTTTGTCAACGTTTATCGTGATTAATTTAGTAAATTCACCGGAAGTTTTCAGTGGGTATGCTAGTTCTGAACATCACATGCTAATGTAAAAAGCTGTTTTTTGATATAAATATGAACTTGATTGAACAAAACATGCATGTATTGTATAACATAATGTCCTAGGAGTGTTATCTGATGAAGATCATCAAAGGTTAGTGCTGCATTTAGCTGTGTTTTGGGTATTTGTGATGCATGCTAGTTGCTTGGAAATGGCTGTGTGGTTTTTTGTCTCTATGTACTCTCCTAACATAATCTAATGTTTTGCTTTCGCTGTAAAGCCTTTTGGAAATCGGACAACGTGGTTCGATTCAGGAGAAGTGTATCTATAAAATGGTGTAAAATAGTCCTATGTTTGAGAACTTTGAATTATGACATTTTGTGGTTTTGAATTTGGCGCTCTGATTTGTCACTGGCTGTTGAATGGTTTGGGACAATTTCGTCCCACCTCCCCTGGATAGGTTAATATTAGACATTGCTCACCAGCTGTTATTGACAAATAGACACACCCCTTGTCTTACCAAACATAGCTTCTCTGTCCTGCCGATGCATAGAAAATTCCACCAGCTCTATATTATCCGTGTCGTCGTTCAGCCACAACTCGGGGAAACTAAATAATATATTACAGTTTTTAATGTCCCGTTGGTAGGATAGTCTTGATCGTATATCATCCATTTTGTTTTTCAACGATTGCATGTTGGCCAATAGAAAGGATGGTATTGGAAGTTTACTCACTCGCCTACGAATTCTCAGAAGGCAGCTCGACCTCCGCCCCCTTTTTCTCTGTATTTTCTTCACGCAAATGATGGGGATTTGGGCCCATTCCTGAGAAAGCAGTATATCTTTCACTCGAACTCGTTTAAGAAAATATATTCGGCCATTTCGAGGTGAGCAACCACTGTTCTGATGTCCAGAAGTTATTTTCGGTCATAAGAGACGGTAGCAGCAACATTTTGCTTGTTTTTACGGGCCCACGACTGATGTATCGTCATTAGCTAGCTAGCTAAGATTAGCATGCTAGCGATGCCAGGATTATCTACCTAGCTACCTAGCAACCTAGGGTTGTTTGTTATTGTAGTTTGGTCAGGGCGTGGCAGGGGATGTTTGTTTAGTGTGTTTAGTTGTTTTTTTGGCCAATGTTCTATGTTAGTCTATTTCTATGTCTGTGTCTATGTATTCTATTTCTATGCTTAGTTTATTGGGTTGACCTTCAATTGGAGGCAGCTGTTCCTCGTTGCTTCTAATTGAAGGTCCTATTTAATAGGGGTGTTTTTCATTGGGATTTGTGGGTAGTTGTTTCTCCGGATAGTCATTTGTCCTTACGGGAATGTTTTTTGTCGTTGTTTTGTTCAAGTGTTTTGTTTTGTTTCTTTAATAAATAAGAAGATGAGCATACACATTCCCGCTGCGTTTTGGTCTACTCCATACGACGAACGTGACAAGACCAATGGAAACCGATGCAACCCTGCTGGCTACATGCCTAGCTAGATGACCAGTTGGTGACAGTGAGGTCCATATAAGATTCATAGCTTTAAAAGTGGCTTCGTGCAGAAATAAAAAATAAAATACTGTTTCATGAGCTAAGTTATCTAGCAAGGTACAGTGCATTCAGAAAGTATTCAGACCCCTTGACTTTCACATTTTGTACGTTACAGCCTTATTCTAAAATTGATTACATAAAACAATGCCTTGTCCATCTAAACACAATACCCCATAATGACAAAGCGAAAACAGCTTTTTATAAATTCCTGCAAGTGTATTGAAAAACCCCCAGAAATACCTTATTTACATAAGTAATCAGATCTTTTGCTAATTAATGGTTTTCTTCAATAATCTATACGCAATACCCAATAATGACAAAGTAAAAACAGGTTGTGTAAATCTGTAAAGAAATATAAAAATGAAATATCACATTTACATAAGTATTCAGACCATGTTGAAGCACCTTAAGCAGCGATTACCGCCTTGAGTCTTCTTGGGTATGACGCTACAAGTTTGGCACACATGTATTTGGGGAGTTTCTCCGATTCTCTCTGCAGATCGTCTCAAGCTCTGTCAGGTTGGATGGAGAGAGTCGCTGCACAGCTATTTTCAGGTCTCTCCAGAGATCGGGTTCAAGTCCGGGCTCTGGCTGGGCCCCTCAAGGACATTCAGAGACTTGGCCCGAAGCCACTTCTGCGCTGTCTTGGCTGTGTGCTTAGGGTCGTTGTCCTGTTGGAAGGTAAACCTTCTCCCCAGTCTGTGGTTCTGAGCGCTCTGGAGAAGCTTTTAATCAAGGATCTCTCTAAACTTTGCTCCGTTCATCTTTCCCATGATCCTGGCTAATCTCCCAGTCCCTGTGGCTGAAAAATATTGTAATGGCGCAGGAGAGGATGGCTGCTGTTTTATTGGCTCTTAACCAACCATGCTAATTTGACCGTTTTTTCACATTGTTTGTACCTTATTTTGTATATAATGTTGCTGCTACCGTCTCTTATGACCGAAAGGAGCTCTGGACATCAGAACAGCGATTACTCACCTCAAATTGGAAGAAGACTTTTTCTTTATTGAATCGGACAAGAGAGATTTACTCCAGACACCCGAACAGGCCCTCATCCCCGTCATTCACAGGAGATGCAGACTGAGATTTTGCAGAAAGAGATCGGGGTGCCTTGTGAGGCTCAGGCGACGAGTGGCTAATCTGCCTCTGCCATCCATGCTATTGGCCAACATACAATCGCTGGAAAATTAATTAGACTAACTAAAAGCACGTATATCCTACCAACGGGACATTAAAAACGGTAATATCTTATGTTTCACTGAGTCGTGGCTGAATGACAAAATTAATAACATACAGCTTGCTTACACTGCATCGGCAGGATAGAACAGCAGCCTTTGGTAAGACAAGGGAGAGATTGGAGAGATTGGAGAGATTCTTTTGGAGAGATTGGAAACCCAAATTGGTCTACATGGACAAGTTCTGGCCTGGTTTAGATCTTATCTGTCGGAAAGATATCAGTTTGTCTCTGTGAATGGTTTGTCCTCTGACAAATCAATTGTAAATTTCGGTGTTCCTCAAGGTTCCGTTTTAGGACCACTATTGTTTTCACTATATATTTTACCTCTTGGGGATGTCATTCGAAAACATAATGTTAAATTTCACTGCTATGCGGACGACACACAGCTGTACATTTCAATGAAACATGGTGAAGCCCCAAAATTGCCCTCGCTAGAAGCCTGTGTTTCAGACATAAAGAAGTGGATGGCTGCAAACTTTCTACTTTTAAACTCGGACAAAACAGAGATGCTTGTTCTAGGTCCCAAGAAACAAAGAGATCTTCTGTTGAATCTGACAATTAATCTGGATGGTTGTACAGTCGTCTCAAATAAAACTGTGAAGGACCTCGGCGTTACTCTGGACCCTGATCTCTCTTTTGAAGAACATATCAAGACTGTTTCAAGGACAGCTTTTTTCCATCTACGTAACATTGCATAAATCAGAAATTTTCTGTCCAAAAATGACGCAGAAAAATTAATCCATGCTTTTGTTACTTCTAGGCTGGACTACTGCAATGCTCTACTTTCCGGCTACCCGGATAAAGCACTAAATAAACTTCAGTTAGTGCTAAATACGGCTGCTAGAATCCTGACTAGAACCAAAAAATTTGATCATATTACTCCAGTGTTAGCCTCCCTACACTGGCTTCCTGTTAAGGCAAGGGCTGATTTCAAGGTTTTACTGCTAACCTACAAAGCATTACATGGGCTTGCTCCTACCTATCTTTCCGATTTGGTCCTGCCGTACATACCTACACGTACGCTACGGTCACAAGACGCAGGCCTCCTAATTGTCCCTAGAATTTCTAAGCAAACGGCTGGAGGTAGGGCTTTCTCCTATAGAGCTCCATTTTTATGGAATGGTCTGCCTACCAATGTGAGAGACGCAGACTCAGTCTCAACCTTTAAGTCTTTACTGAAGACTTATCTCTTCAGTAGGTCCTATGATTAAGTATAGTCTGGCCCAGGAGTGTGAAGGTGAACGGAAAGGCTGGAGCAACGAACCGCCCTTGCTGTCTCTGCCTTGCCGGTTCCCCTCTTTCCACTGGGATTCTCTGCCTCTAACCCTTTTACAGGGGCTGAGTCACTGGCCTACTGGTGTTCTTCCATGCCGTCCATGGGAGGGGTGCGTCACTTGAGTGGGTTGAGTCACTGACGTGGTCTTCCTGTCTGGGTTGGCGCCCCCCCCCCCTTGGGTTGTGCCATGGCGGAGATCGTTGTGGGCTATACTCGGCCTTGTCTTAGGACGGTAAGTTGGTGGTTGGAGACATCCCTCTAGTGGTGTGGGGGCTGTGCTTTGGCAAAGTGGGTGGGGTTATATCCTGCCTGTTTGGCCCTGTCCGGGGGTATCATCGGATGGGGCCACAGTGTCTTCTGATCCCTCCTGTCTCAGCCTCCAGTATTTATGCTGCAGTAGTTTATGTGTCGGGGGGCTAGGGTCAGTCTGTTACATCTGGAGTATTTCTCTTGTCTTATCCGGTGTCCTGTGTGTATTTAAATATGCTCTCTCTAATTCTCTCTTTCTCTCTTTCTGTCTTTCTCTCGGAGGACCTGAGCCCTAGGACCATGCCTCAGGACTACCTGGTATGATGACTCCTTGCTGTCCCCAGTCCACCTGGCCGTGCTGCTGCTCCAGTTTCAACTGTTCTGCCTGCGGCTATGGAACCCTGACCTGTTCACCGGACGTGCTTGTTGCACCCTCGACAACTACTATGATTATTATTATTTGACCATGCTGGTCATTTATGAACATTTTAACATTTTAACATTTTGACCATGTTCTGTTATAATATCCACCCTGCACAGCCAGAAGAGGACTGGCCACCCCTCATAGCCTGGTTCCTCTCTAGGTTTCTTCCTAGGTTTTTGGCCTTTCTAGGGAGTTTTTCCTAGGGAGTTTTTCCTAGCCACCGTGCTTCTTTCACATGCTTTGCTTGCTGTTTGGGGTTTTAGGCTGGGTTTCTGTACAGCACTTTGAGAATATCAGCTGATGTACGAAGGGCTATATAAAAATAAATTTGATTTAAATTTGATTTGACAAGGGGTGGCAGTCTATGTATATTTGTAAACAACAGCTGGTGCACGATATCTAAAGAAGTCTCAAGGTTTAGCTTGCCTGAGGTGGAGTATTTCATGATAAGCTGTAAACCACACTATCTACCTAGAGAGTTTATTTGTATTTTTTGTAGCTGTCTACATACCACCACAGTCCGATGCTGGCACTAAGACCGCACTTAATGAGATGTATACCGCCATAAGCAAACAGGAAAATGCTCATCCCGAGGCGGCGCTCCTAGTGGCCGCGGACTTTAATGCAGGGACACTTAAATCCGTTTTACCTAGGATGTTAAAACCAGAGGGAAAAAAACTCTAGACCACCTTTACGCTACACAAAGAGATGCGTACAAAGCTCTCCCTCACCCTCCATTTGACAAATCTGACCATATTCTCCTGATTCCTGCTTACAGGCTAAAATTTAAGCCGGAAGCACCAGTGACTCGGTCAATAAAAAACTGGTCAGATAAAGCAGATGCTAAGCTACAGGACTGTTTTGCTAGCACAGAATGGAATATGTTCTGGGATTCTTCCCATGGCATTGAGGAGTACACCACATCAGTCACTGGCTTCATCAATAAGTGCATCGATGACATCGTTCCCACAGCGACAGTACGTACATACCCCAACCAGAAGCCAAGGATTACAGGCAACATCCACACTGAGCTAAAGGGTAGAGCTGCTGCTTTCTTGGAGCGGGACTCTAACCCGGAAGCTTATAAGAAATCCTGCTATGCCTTCCCACAAACCATCAAACAGGCAAAGCGTCAATACAGGACTAATATCAAATCATACGACACCGGCTCTGACGCTCATCGGATGTGGCAGGGCTTGCAAACTATTACAGACTACAAACAGTAGCACAGCCGAGAGCTGCCCAGTGACACGAGCCTACCAGACGAGCTAAATTACTTCTATGCTCACTTTGAGGCAAACAACACTGAATCATACACGAGAGCATCAGCTGTTCTGGACAACTGTGGGATCATGCTCTCCGCAGCCGATGTGAGTAAGACATTTAAACAGGTCAACATTCACTAGGCCGCAGGGCCAGATGGATTACCAGGATGTGTACTCCGAGCACTCACTGACCAACTGGCAAGTATCTTCACTGACTTTTTCAACCTCTCCCTATCTGAGTCTGTAATACCAACATGTTTCAAGCAGACCACCAAAGTCCCTGTGCCCAAGAACACTAAGGTAACCTGCCTAAATGACTACCGACCCGTAGCACTCACATCTGTAGCCATGAAGTGCTTTGAAATGCTGGCCATGGCTCACATCAACACCATTATCCCAGAAACCCTAGACCCACTCCAATTTGCATACAGCCCCAACAGATCCACAGACGATACAATCTCTATTGCACTCCACACTGCCCTTTCACACCTGGATCAAAGGAACACCTGTGTTAGAATGCTATTCATAGACTACAGCTCAGCGTTCAACACCATAGCGCCCTCAAAGCTCATTACTAAGCTAAGGACCCTGGGTCTAAACACCTCCCTCTGCAACTGGATCTTGGACTTCCTGACGAGCCACCTCCAGGTGGTAAGGATAGAAAACAACACATCCACCACGCTGATCTGCAACGCGGGTGTCACTCAGTGGTGCGTGCTCAGTCCCTTCCTGTACTCGGCCTCCCTGTGGCTCAGTTGGTAGAGCATGGTGTTTGCAACGCCAGGGTTGTGGGTTCGATTCCCACGGGGGGCCAGTACAAAAAAATAATAATTGTATGAATTGAAATGTATGCATTCACTACTGTAAGTCGCTCTGGATAAGAGCGTCTGCTAAATGACTAAAATGTAATGTACTCCCTGTTATCACTCATGATTGTATGGCCAGGCATGACTCCAACACCATCATTAAGTTTGTCGACGACACAACAGTGGTAGGACTGATCATCGACAACAATGAGACAGCCTATAGGGAGGAGGTCAGAGACCTAACCGTGTGGTTCAAGGACAACAACATCTCCCTCAATGTGATCAAGACAAAAGACATGATTGTGGACTACAGGAAAAGGCGGACCGAGCACGCCCCCATTCTCATTGATGGGACTGTAGTGTGGCAGGTTGAGAGCTTCAAGTTACTTGGCGTCCACATCACCAACAAACTAACATGATCCAAGCACACCAAGACAGTCATGAAGAAGTCACGACAAAACCTAATACCCCTCCCTGACCAAGGTCCTTCTCCCCCAATTGTTCAGTTGGCCAGGCAGCCAGCTTTAGGAAGGGTCCCAGTGGTTCCAAACTTCTTCCATTTAAGAATGATGGAGGCCACTGTGTTCTTGTGACCTTCAATGCTGCAGAAATGTTTTGATGCCCTTCCCCAGATCTGTGCCTCGACACAATCCTGTCTCGGAGCTCTACGGACAATTTCTTCAACCTTATGGCTTGGTTTTTGCTCTGACATGCACTGTCAACTGTGGAACCTTATATAGACAGGTGTGTGCCTGTCTATATAATCATGTCCAATCAATTTAATTTACCACAGGTGGACTCCAATCAAGTTGTACAAACATCTTAAGGATGATCAATGGAAACAGGATGCACCTGAGCTCAATTTCGAGTCTCATTGCAAAGGGTCTGACTACTTATGTAAATAAGCTATTTCTGTTTTCGATTTGTCATTCTGGGTTATTGTGTGTCGATTGCTGAGGAAATTGTTTTATTTAATCCATTTTAGAATAGGGATGTTAAGTAACAAAATTTGGGAAAAGTCAAGGGGTCTGAATACTTTCTGAAGGCACTGTATTTCAATCATATTGAAATAGGCCTAAAGCTTACTGTTTATATTTTAATGCTGTCATCTCGGCTTTCGTTTTAAGCATATTTCTATGTGTTGCTTGTTTGTATCAATTGCAAAAACATTGGCAACTTTGTGTTTGTAGTCAACTTTATTCTGAAGTTATTGAGATCACTGAGAGAAGGATAACCCATGTGAATCTTTGTTTAGCGGAGATCTTCTGTGTATAAAGTGACGTGGGAGGGCAAAAAAACATCTAACGACGCACTTAGCTGTTCTATAAGTGGTCTTAGGCAGCTGTTAGATTACGAGCATTTTCAAGTGCAACTTTAATAATAATGGTTTTGGGAAACAGCTCAGAGATTTAAAGATGCTCCTACGAAGGTTATAAGGATGAAGTTAGCCTTAAGATGCCCTTGGGAAACAGGGCCAAACTCTCAAACTCTGCTCCCATCTGTTTTCATATTTACCATATACTGCCATTTATACATGTGGGAATGAATGTGTGGTCTTTTGCGGGAGTTGAAAAGCTGTGTACAGAATTGCTAAGAGTATTTGTAGGATTTAGAGTACCTATCCAATGTCAGGTTTGTAAATATGTATTCTTAAAAGTATTTTGTACTTGTCTAATGACTCTGTATTGTATTTTAGCAGGTGTTTCTCTGCAGTTTCTCATTTGTCACAGTATTTGTATCAGCAGTTACCAAAATTGCTATTGATGAGCCAGAGTTATGCATGCTACCACACCTGATTCTACTACTCAGCTGTTCATCAAGACTTCAGCTGTTCATTGAGACATTGAATAGTAGAATCAAGTGTGGTAGAACTAGGCATGAACAGGAAAGCCTGCAGAACCCTGTAGCTCTTCAAGAGCAATTGTGGCCATCCCTGAATTGTATGTACACATGTTACAATCAGATATAGTATGTTTGATTGTACATTTTATAGTTGTATTGTGTACTTTACATTTTATAATGTGCTTTAAATTTGATTGTTTACATGTAATGTAGTACTAAGCCTTTCTTCAACAAACTTTAAACTACATTTTCATGTAAATAGTTAATGGGTACATGTTAATTATTTGTGTGTCCCCCCTCAAATGCCTTGTAAATCAGCCTTCAAAGGATTGTGCAACAAGAGAGCTCTGAGGGTCAATTATTTCCTTCATGCCTCCTTCTTATGACAGCTACATGCACAGTTGCACATGCACACACACACACACACACACACATACACACATGTACGCACACACACACACTTTCCCTCACTTCCCTCCCATCAGAGTGGGAAAATAAATCAAGCACACACAGTGAATGCTCCTTCTGATAGCTTCTGCGAGAGTGTCGGTGTATGTGTGTCACTCCTTCTGTGACCACCATAACTGTTTAACCTAGCTCTTATTTCTGCTACTAATGAAAAAAACACATTCCCATCAGTGGAGGTTCCTCAGAGGAGAAAGGGGAGGACCATCCTCACTGAATTTCATAAAAATAAAAATAGTGAAACGTTGAAAAGTTATAATTTTTAGATAAAACTATCCAAAATATATTCACGTAAATATGCAATTGGTTAAAACACACTGTTTTGCAATGAAGGTCTACAATAACCTCAACAGAACTCTGTAGGGTAGCATCATGGTGTAGCCGGAGGACAGCTAGTTTCCGTCCTCCTCTGGGTGCATTGGCTTCAATACAAAACATAGGAAGGAAACTCATGGTTCTCACCCCCTTCCATAGACTTACACAGTAATTATGACAACTTCAGAGCTTTTGCAGCATGAACTGACATGTTGTCCAATCAAAGGATCAGAGAACGAATCTACACTGAACAAAAATATAAATGCACAATTTAAAAGATTTCATTGAGTTCATATCAGTAAATCAGTAAATTTAAATAAATTCATTAGGTCGTAATTTATGGATTTCACATGAATGGGAATACAGATATGCATATTTTGGTCACAGATACCTGAATAAAAGTTAGGGACGTGGATCAGAAAACCAGTCAGTATCTGGTGTGACCACAATTTGCATCATGCAGCGCTACACATGTATTTCACATAGAGTTGATCAGGCTGTTGATTGCGACCTGTGGAATATTGTCCCACTCCTCTTCAATAGCTGTGCGATGTTGCTGGATATTGGCGGGAACTGGAACACGTAACTTGCTGACTGTATACTGTACATGATTGTAGCGGGTTTACTAACGCATTCGTTTTAATAACTAATGTTGACTATGATGCTTGCTAATATGGTGACAATGATGTAGGCTGTATTTAGAGGTTAGAAGTTATAATATGAAGGTTTGGCTTGGAAAGGTATTTTCGCCTGGTCACAGACAGTTGATGTGTTATGCACTGAAGTCCACAAGCGAAGGGAAAAGGTGGAGAAGAGTGCGTAGATGCAAGAAGGAATTATACAACGAGCAAAGTGATCATGCTGTTTGTGCTATGTGGCTGCTATGAAAGTGAACTGTGTTTGTGTTTGATCTGGGGTTGAATTCATTCCACCGATTCTGTTGAAAAACGTTTCTTAAACGGAACGAAATGGGGATAAACATATCTGGATTTGTCCAATAGAAACTCTCGTTTGCAGCTGTTGGACTAATGATTACACCCTAGATCAACTAAATGCAGGCAAGGCGGTGTTGAATGTGTCGCTGTTTGTCACCTAGATTACTAAAAATGTTCTCTCGATCTGTGCACCTACATTGTAAACTTTCATTCATAGGCTAGGTCAGTGTTTCCCAACTGAGGGTAGACGTATTCCCTAGGGGTACGTGGGAAGTCCCCAGGGGTACATGGGTGGATTTTCCAAAATGTGGAGAAAAAAATATTGGGAAAAATTGTAATATTAATATTAATTAATATTAAAGTTATTGCAATCTTAATAGGTAAGGAAACATTTATTGAAGTCACTGGTGTGAAACGCTAGCCCTCTTGGAGTATGACAAAATGCACCTAAAGGACTCGCAGACCATGAGGAACAAGATTCTCTGGTCTGAAGAAACCAAGATTGAACTCTTACTCTCTTGGCCTAAATGCCAAGTGTCACTTCTGGAGAAGACCTGGCACCATTCCTAAGGTGAAGCATGGTGGTGGCAGAATCATGCTGTGGGGATGTTTTTCAGCGGCGGGGACTGGGAGACTAGCCAAGATTGAGAGAAAGATGAACAGAGCAAAGAACAAAGAAATCATTGATGAAAACCTGCTCCAGAGTGATTTTTCTATTTTCTATTTTAATTAAACCTTTATTTAACTAGCGATCAGGTCCTCAGACTGGGGCAAATGTTCACCTTCCAACAGGACAAAGACCCTAAGCACAGCCAAAACAATGCAGGAGTGGCTTCTGGACAAGTCTCTGAATGTCCTTGAGTGGCCCAGCCAGAGCACGGACTTGAACCCGATCGAACATCTCTGGAGAGACCTGAAAATAGCTGTGCATTGACGCTCCCCATCCAACCTGACAGAGCTTAAGAGGACTCCCCAAATACAAGTGTGCAAGCTTGTAGCGTCATACCCAAGAAGTCTGTAATCACTGCCAAAGGTGCTTCAACAAAGTACTGAGTAAAGGGTCTGAGTACTTATGTAAATGTAATATTTCTGTTTTCTTTTTTTATACATTTGCAAACATTTCTAAAAATCTGTTTTTGCTGTGTCATTAAGGGATATTGTGTGTAGATTGATGAGGGAAAAAAGCAATTTAATCCATATTAGAATAAGTCTGTAATGTAACAAAATCTGGAAAATGTCAAGGGGTCTGAATACTTTCCAAATGCACTGCACATACTTATGTGAAGTGACATTTTCATTCATCACCCTAATCAAGACCAAGCACAGGAACTTGTCACCTTGTCATCACTTGTCACACCCTGATCTGATTCACCTGTCCTTGTAATTGTCTCCACCCCCCTCGAGGTGTCGCCCATCTTTCCCATTATCCCCTGTGTATTTATACCTGTGTTTTCTGTCTGTCTGTGCCAGTTTGTCTTGTTTGCCAAGTCAACCAGCAGTTATCTCCTAGCTCCTGTTTTCCCCCAGTTTTTCTCGTCCTCCTGGTTCTGACCCTTGCCTGTCCTGACTCTGAGCCCGCCTGCCTGACCATTCTGCCTGCCCCTGACCTCGAGCCTGCCTGCCTCCCTGTACAGTTTTGGACCCTGACCTGGTTATGAACTCTTGCCTGTCCCCGATCTGCCTTTTGCCTACCCCTTGGACTATAATAAATATCAGAGCTCAAACCATCTGCCTCCCGTGTCTGCATCTGGGTCTCGCCTTATGTCGTTATGTCACTGCTGTTGCCACCCTGCCCCCAAAGACTGACAAATCTTATGAGTGAGAGACATGGTCAAGATTCTGATTGATTGGTGAGTCCTCATGTGTCGTACACAAGCCTAGAAATATGGGTGTAGTCGGAGAATGTTGACAACATTCGATCTTTGTTTTTGTATAATTTGGCTGGACACTGAAGATGTGAACAAATCCTATAAGAAAGATTAAACTGATGTTTGTATTTGTATTTATTATAGATCCCCATTAGCTGCTGCCCAGGCAGCAACTACTCTTCCTGGGGTCCAGAAAAATGAAGGCAGTTATACATTTTTTTTAACATTACAATATTACAGATTTCACAACATACAGTGGCTTGTGAAAGTACTCACCCCCCTTGGCATTTTTCCTATTTTGTTGACTTACAACCCTGGAATTAAATTAGATTTTGGGGGGTTGTATCATTTGATTTACACCACATGCCTACCACTTTGAAGATGCAAAATATTTTTTATTGTGAAACAAACGAAATAAGACAAAAAAAAACAGAACTTGATCGTGCATAACTATTCACCCCATGTCACGTCCTGACCAGTAAAAGGGGTTATTTGTTATTGTAGTTTGGTCAGGGCGTGGCAGGGGGTGTTTGTTTTGTGTGTTTCGGGGTTTTGATGTATGTTCTATATTTGTTCTATGTTGTGTTTTTTCAATGAACTCCAATTAGAGGCAGCTGGTGGTTGTTGTCTCTAATTGGAGGCCATATTTAGTGTGTTCATTTTCACTTGTGTTTGTGGGTGGTTGTTTCCGGTTAAGTCTGTGCACCTTACTGGACTGTTATCGTCGTTATTTTGTTTAAGTGTGTTTACCTTCAATAATAAAGAAGATGATAAATATACCCGCTGCGTTTTGGTCCACCTACAACGACGCTTATGACACCCCAACAAAGTCAATACTTTGTAGAGCCACCTTTTGCAGCAATTACAGCTGCAAGTATCTTGGGGTGTGTCTCTATAAGCTTGGCCCATCTAGCCACTGGGAGTTTTGCCCATTCTTCAAGGCAAAACTGCTCCAGCTCTTTCAAGTTGGATGGGTTCCGCTGGTGTACAGCAATCTTTATGTCATACCACAGATTCTCAATTGGATTGAGGTCTGGGCTTTGACTAGGCCATTCCAAGACATTTAAATGTTTCCCCTTAAGCCACTCAAGTGTTGCTTTAACAGTATGCTTAGGGTCATTGTCCTGCTGGAAGGTGAATCTCCGTCCCAGTCTCAAATCTCTGGAAGACTGAAACAGGTTTCCCTCAAGAAGTTCCCTGTATTTAGCGGCATCTATAATTCCTTCAATTCTGACCAGTTTCCCAGCCCCTGCCGATGAAAAACATCCCCCACAGCATGATGCTGCCACCACCATGCTTCACTGTGAGGATGGTGTTCTTGGGGTGATGGGAGGTGTTGGGTTTGCGCCAGACATAGCATTTTCCTTGATGGCCAAAAAGCTCAATTGTAGTCTCATCTGAACAGAGTACCTTCTTCCATATGTTTGGGGAGTCTTCCACCTGCCTTTTGGCGAACACCAAACGTGTTTGCTAATTAATTTTTTTAGGCAATTGCTTTTTTCTGGCCACTCTTCTGTAAAGCCCAGCTTTGGAGTGTATGGCTTAAAGTGGTCCTATGGACAGATAGGCCAATCTCCGCTGTGGAGCTTTGCAGCTCCTTCAGGGTTATCTTTGGTCTCTTTGTTGCCTCTCTGATTAAAGCCGTCCTTGCCTGGTCTGTGGGTTTTAGTGGTTTCTCTTGGCAGGTTTGTTGTGGTGCCATATTCTTTCCATTTTTTAATAATGGATTTAATGGTGCTCTGTGGGATGTTAAAAGTTTCTGATCTTTTTTATAACCCAACCCTGATCTGTACTTCTCCACAACTTTGTCCCTGACCTGTTTGGAGAGCTCCTTGGTCTTCATGGTGCTGCTTGCTTAGTGGTGCCCCTTGCTTAGTGATGTTGCAGACTCTGGGGCCTTTCAGAACAGGTGTGTTTATATACTGAAATCATGTGACACTTAGATTGCACACAGGTGGACTTTATTTAACTAATTATGTGACTTCTGAAGGTAATTGGTTGCACCAGATCTTATTTAGGGGCGTCATAGCTAAGGGGTGAATACATATGCACGCACCACTTTTCTGTTTTAAATTGTTTAGACATTTTTTAAACAAGTTTTTCACTTCACCAGTTTTGAATATTTTGTGTATATCCATTACATTAAATCCAAATAAAAATCAATTTAAATTACAGGTTGTAATGCAACAAAATATGAAAAACGCCAAGGGGATGAACACTTTTGCAAGGCACTGTATTAAGTGTGTGCCCTCAGGCCCCTACTCTACTACCACATATCCACAACACAAAATCTGTGTTAACGTGTGTGTATAGTGCATATGTTATTGTGTCTTTGCCTATGTTTGTTGCTTCACAGTACCCGCTGTTCCATTAGGTGTATTTTTATCAGTTTTTTTATCTAATTTTACTGCTTGCATGTTAAGTGTACATGAGTGTTATTATAGTAATACATTAGAATTGTTTTGCAGTTAAATAACAGACAAATAATATTAATTTTAAACCTAATTTTTGTCCAATTTACACCTAATCTAGTAATCACATCAGTACCCAAAAAAGGTTGGGAACCACTGTGCTAGATTATAGGGAAAAATGTTGTATAATGTAGTAGCCAAACCTATCGATGTTACATTGAGCTGGGGGAATGGAATATGAATGACATTAAATGGCACCGACCACCACTGATGCACAGTCACAAGCCTCAGTCACACACATACACAGTTGTCACACACAAAAGGAGATGGGTACCAAAAAAACACACTCTCTCTCCTGACAATCCCAGCCATTGTTTCGACCAGCACAACACACTCACAGAGAAAAACAGACATGGTGTCTAGGGGGGTGATATCACCACAGGTTTTCCCCGCTGATTTTATACACACATATAGACTAGATACAGTAAAGAATTTCAGCTTTATCCTCACATTCTCATACATATAAATCTATAATTTCATTCTTCCACCCCTCCATCCTTCCAGCTATCAGTATTCACTCAGCTGTGATTAACAGAGGTTAAAAACTAGTAAATAAAAGGGGACAGTGAGTGCAGTCAGCCAGCGAAAGGATGGGAAGAGTAGTGAAGGGATAACGGAGGGTTCATTTGGACTCACCTGAGTGTGTGGCACCATGGGGAAAAGGTTAAGGGTTGTGGGTCTCTTAGGGCGGTATATATCCATGGTTTCTAGAGTGGGGTCCTCGGTTACTGGCAAGGGTGCTGTGGAAGATGGCTTAGATGACTCCTTGTCGTCGCGGTAACCATCATCCCCGTCAATCAGATCCAAATGGAGCATCTCGGCCTGGAGCTGGCCGACAGCACCCAGCTCCGCCTTCCCCACCACACTATTGTGGCCCCGCCTCACACAGCCCTGCAGGGATTGGACGATACGTCAGTCAGTCCAGAGAGAGAGAAAGGCAACGGAAGATACAAGCAGAGACACACAAAGGGAGATAAAGATTGAGAGAGAGAGACAGAGGAAATGGAACAAGATGAGAAGGTAGAGAGAGGGATAGAGGAAGGAGAAAATAGGGGGGATTGGGGATTGAGTTGGCCAATTAGAGGCTGATCTGACATCAGCTTGTACACTGTCACTGCCGACGATGAGCCACTTATATCAGGGAGAGAAAAATAGAGCGGGAATAGCCAAATGGAGAGATCAAGGCAGAGAGACTATTCATAGCAGCAGTTTGTTTACTGACTGTATCTACATAAATGGATTGATGGACATGAATGCCACTACTTGTAGAGCTCAACATTACTCTTTCTCTGAGGTGCTGGAAATAACTGAAAGTACACACACACACACACACACACACAAACCATACTGTAAAGTATTGTGCATTGTGGGAAAATGTTGTGGACAAGGAAATAATTTTATTTTTAATGATATTGTAATTCCACCCCACAGAATACAATACTTTTGTTTGATATTATTGTTTCTGGCTCATTTACATATTTTGAGACGTGCCTTGAAAAAGGCTATATTTGTTGCATCTGTTAGTCAGATTGCAGTATCAATTTAACTGATAGGAGTGCCTCATCAATTTAAAATGTATAGGGGACAGATTGGAGTGGCAGCAAGTCATGGTTGAGCATTTTGCCATGTCCTTTTTGTATGTTGCCGTTTAGTCACTGCCAGTTTGGAAGCCTTTGCTAAAATCCCAATGCAGTCAAAATTCTGTTTTTGATGTGTTTTGTATCATATTGTACAACAGCTGATGAAACTAACACTGTAAAAAGTGTAAACATGTTATCAGTGTTATTTCCTGATAGTTGCTGATTGATATTAGTTGCACTCTACACCGAACGTTCTAATCAGCAGGTTTGCATGGGCAGGAGTTTCAGCTTACCATGGTGACATCACCATGCTGTACATTGGTTTATAGACCAAAAACAGAGTTCCAAACCTCTCTGCCAATAACAGCAAGTTTTCAGTTTTCACGTCCCACTCAGATCACTCCCAGAAGGTCCTAGGAAAATTCTTGCTTGAATTTCTTTTTTTGGGGGGGGAATCTATTACAGTAAGGTACTTAATTGTTACCCAGAAAGGATTATATATTGATAGAAAAACGTCTGCATTGGGCCTTTAAGGCCTCTAGAAGTGCAAGGGATATAAAAAAAAAATATATGAATTTATATATTGACCAACTCAGTGGTCTTGTGGTTTGAATGTCCGCCCTGAGATTGGAAGATTGGGAGTTTGATCCCCGGCCATATTATACCAAAGACTGTAAAAATGGGACCCAGTGCATCTCTGCATGGCACTCAGCTTTAAGGAGCTATATTGGGGGTAAGGCCCTGCAATATGCTAGCATCCTGTCCAGGGGGTGTACTTGTAAACCAAGCTACATCACTCTACAGAAACAGGAGATAGGCTCCTGCTCCTATGAGCCGTTCCGGCTCACACAAGCCAAGGCTAGTGCAAGGCCTGACCCTGGTACGGGATCAAACTTATTCATTGATATGCTGTTTTGCAAGTTTTTCACTTCACCAATTTGGAATATTTTGCAAGGCACTGTATTAACCTGTCTGGGCCAGTGGGACACTTGCGTCCCACCCTAATCAACAGCCAGTGGAATCGCGTCGCGCTAAATGCAAAACCTCATAAATGCTATAACTTCAATTTCTCAAACATATGACTATTTTACACCGTTTTATAGATACACCTCTCCTGAATCGAACCACGTTGTCCGATTTCAAAAAGGCTTTACAGCAAAAGCAAAACATTAGATCGTGTCAGCAGAGTACCCAGCCAGAAATAATCACACAGCCATTTTCAAAGCAACTAGCATGCATCACAAATACCCAAAACACAGCTAAATGCAGCACTAACCTTTGACAATCTTCATCAGATGACACTCCTAGGACATCATGTTACACAACACATGCATTTTTTGTTCGATAAAGTTCATATTTATATATAAAAACAGCATTTTACATCGGCGCATGACGTTGAGAAAATCTTTTCCCTCAAATGCTTCCGATGAATCAGCGCTACAATTTACAAAATTACTATTCGAAAACATTGTTAAAATGTAATATTGTCATTCAAAGACTTATAGATTAACATGTCTTGAATGCCATCTCTTTGCCAGATTTAAAAATAATTTTACTGGGAAATCACACTTTGCAATAAACGACGTGGTATGCCCAGAAAAAAAGTCAAGGCTATAAATGTTGGAGCCATCTTGGAACGATCAACCATCAAAAATACTATTGTAAATAATCCCTTACCTTTGATTATCTTTATCAGAAGGCACTTCTAGGCATCCCAGGTCCATAACAAATGTAGTTTTGTTCAAAAAAGTTAATAATTTATGTCCCAATAGTGTTAGCGCGCTCCGAAGGCTAGTGAAAATGTACCGTGTGCGTCTGACTTGTCGTCAGGAATGAGCAAAAAAAAAATATTTAGTTCGTTCAAACATGTCAAACGTTGTATAACATAAATCTTTAGGGGCTTTTTCAACCAGGGCTTCAATAATATTCCATTGGGACGGTTGCATCGTCTTTCAAAACGTTTCGAAAAGGGAGAGTAGCCATGGGCGCCGACGTCACAACGGTAATGGCCCATCCCCTGTGACCAAGATAAACATCCTCTCTTTCAGTCAATTTTGATAATAGGAGACTCAAACCACTTTGTAAGGACTGGGGACATCTAGTGGAAGCCATAGGAAGTGCTAAATTATTCACAAGCCCCTGTGTGTTTCAATGGCAAATGTTTGAAGTGATATCCACACATCAGATTTCAGTTTCCTGTCAGGATTTGTCTCAGGGTTTTGACTGCCATATGAGTTCTGTTATACTCACAGACACCATTCAAACCGTTTTAGAAACTTTAGGGTGTTTTCTATCCAAATCAAACAATTATATGCATATTCTAGTTACTGGGCAGGAGTAGTAACCAGATTAAATCGGGTACGTTTTTTTATCCGGCCGTGCAAATACTGCCCCCTATCCCCAACAGGTTTTAAGTGTGTGCCCTCAGGCCCCTACTCTACTACCACATATCCACAATTGTGATAGTACTGTATAACGTTTGGGTTTGCAATTACCTGGAAGTGCAGTTGACAGGCGTTGACTGTAAACCTAAAGGGAAGTCTGTATATATGTATGCCTCAGTGTTGTTTTGAAAAATAACAAAACGTGGTACCCAACACTTGTTTTGGTATACAGTTGAGGGATAGGGAAATTCATAGAAAGTGCTCCAGATGCAAGGACTGAGAATCAACTATATCCAAGAGATGTAACCATATTTTGAAGCTATACAATGTTCATTTAATTATTGTTGTTTGTTACAATGAAGTTATAAAACCTTATATTCTGGGTTATGATAAAAACAGGTGTTAGTGTAACGTCTGCTTCCAACTCACACTCTCAAACACCTAGATCCCCTGAACTCAGCTCACTCTACAGATCCCAATCACCTGAATTCTAATCACCTGTTCAAACACCTGTATGTCATTATCACACACTATTTAGTTCAGTTCTTTGCACCCCATCACTGTGAGGTATTGTTTGTTGTGTGACACACGTCTTTCAGAGCGCTGTTTGTCCCGTGATTTACGCCTCTTTTGTGTGATAGTTTTTGCCTGCCTCACTAACGACGCCTTTTGCCTATTCCCTGCCTGTACTTTAGCCTATCAGATTTCCTGTTATCTACCTATTGCCTGATCTCCCGGATTACGTTACTAGCCGTTTCCCTGCCTGTACTGTTGCCCTTTTGGACCCCCTGTGTATGACCTTCTGCCTGCCCCTGGACCCAGCTACCTGCCTCCTCCTGTGGTCCTTTGCAATAAACACCTGCTGCGCTCTGCGCTTGAATGACCACTGAACAGCTGTGCAAATCCCAGACTGTAGCTTTAATGGTACCTGAAAGAGACACCCAGCGCAGGTGTAATATGTTATGGTGTGGACGCTATTCTGCACCTACAATATATACTCCTATCTCGGAGCTATATAATCAGTCAGTTGGACAGCTGGTGCTTCTGAATAGCCACCTCCATCTTCAAAAAAATTGGTGATTACAATATTCAATGTCCATAGTCCAATATCGAACATTTCTGTTTTAAAATGTATAGGGTCGTGTTTTTTTTATTATTACATTTTTTTGTATTTTTTACCCCTTTTTGTGATTATCGAATTGGTAGTTACAGTCTTGTCCCATCGCTGCAACTCCCGTATGGACCCAGGAGAGGTGAAGGTCGAGAGCCATTCGTCCTCCGAAACATGACCCCGCCAAGCCGCACTGCTTCTTGACACACTGTTTGCTTAACCCGGAAGCCTGCCGCACCAATGTATCAGAGGAAACACCGTACAGTTTGATCCCGTACAGTGCGCCCGGCCCACCACAAGGAATCGCTAGAGCCCGATGGGACAAGGACATCCCAGCCGGCCAAACCCTCCACTAAACCCGGATGATGCTGTGCCAATTGTGCAGCGCCTCATGGGTCTCCCGACACAGCCTGGGATCTAACCAGGGTCAGTAGTGACGCCTCTAGAGCTGCTGTGCTGTAGACCGCTGCACCACTTGGGAGGCCTGTATAGGGTCCTATTGAATTACAGCAAATGACTGTCTACTCTACTCTCACAACCACCCCTCAATCCTAGTTCCCTCACCTTGAAGTACCCATAAACAATTGTACTGATGAAAAGTTATATTACTGACGATGCTTCCAGAGGCAGCTTCAGCACTCGGTAGTCCCGTTCTGTGAGCTTGTGTGGCCTACCACTTCGTGGCTAAGCCATTGTTTCTCCTAGACCTTTCCAATTAACAATAGCACAACAGCTTTTACATTTGACCGGGGCAGCTCAAGCAGGGCAGAAATTTGATGGAAAGGTGGTATCATATGACGGTTCCACGTTGAAAGTCACTGATCTCTTCAGCAAGGTAATTCTACTGACAATGTTGGTCTGTGGAGATTGCATGGCTGTATGCCCGATTTTAAACACCTGTCAGCAACTGGTGTGGCTGAAATAGCCGAATCCACCAATTTGAAGGGGTGTCCACATACTTTTTGCCACGTAGTGCATCCTGTATGTGTATGACCAAACACAAGCTACATAAGGAAGGTTTATCTTCATAATGCTAGAAGGTTTTTGAAATAGAAGATACCAGTTCTATTTTGAACTGGGTGCTTCGAGTCCTAAATGCTGATTGGCTGACAGCCGTGGTATATCAGACCGTATACCACAGGTATGACAACACATTTCTTTGCTCTAATTACATTGGTAACCAGTTTATAATAGCAATAAGGCATCTTGGGGGTTAGTGGTATATGGCCAATATACCACTAATATACCACGGCTAAAGGCTGTATCCAAGCACTTTGCGTTGCGTCGTACATAAGAAACGTGTTCCAACGCTGCATATATTTTCAGCAGTGAAGCTTGCAGTAGATGAGAGAACTGTTGCATCTGTGTTTTGGTTGGCTCATGCACACCCACACTCCACCGATACGCCCCCACCCTCTCTCCTCCATCACCCCCCCCCTCCATGTCCCTCCTTCTCTTCATCTTCTCTGCTCCCTCCATCCTCCCTCCCTCATCTCTGCTCTCTCTCTCCTATTCTCTCTGTCATCTCTCCTCCCTTCATGTTGATGTTTTCTCTAAAACAAAGAGGTCTCTCTCAGGAATAACAAGTCAGCTGTTGGTCCTCTCAGCAGTGTGTGTGTGTGTTCAGGAACGATGTAGAGAAAGTAAATGTAATTACTCTGTCTCAGCCTGATTCAGCCCTGATATTTTATATTGAGTAAAGGCTTACTCACACACCCACACGTACATGTGCATGCACAACAATAATTATATAGAATTAAAAAATGCATTGAACTTAGTAGAAAGTTAATTAAATGTTTTAAACTTAATTTGCATAAGACATTAAAAGAACGCAACAGTGATTCTAATTTCCTGCAACTTTCTGGAGATGCACGCATGCACGCACCCACACACACCACACTCACTGACAGACCCGTCCATTATTGATGAGGTCAGATGCTTTCCACAATCCCGTGGGGCTATGAGCTCATCAACAAAGTCGTCGCTCACTCTTCACAGGCATAGCTTCGAGGATGAGTGTGTGTGTGCGCATAATCTTTGTTTGTTGGATGTGTTTCAATTACAAATATATACAGTTGAAGTCGGAAGTTTACATACACTTAGGTTGGAGTCATTAAAACTCATTTTTCAACCACTCCACAAATTTCTTGTTAACAAACTATAGCTTTGGCAAGTCGGTTAGGACATCTACTTTGTGCATGACACAAGTAATTTTTCCAACAATTGTTTACAGACAGATTCTTTCACTTATAATTCACTGTATCACAATTCCAGTGGGTCAGAAGTTTACATATACTAAGTTGACTGTGCCTTTAAACAGCTTGGAAAATTCCAGAAAATTATGTCATGGCTTTACAAGCTTCTGATAGGCTAATTGACATAATTTGAGTCAATTGGAGGTGTACCTGTGTACCAACAAGGCATACCTTCAAACTCAGTGCCTCTTTGCTTGACATCATGGGAAAATCAAAAGAAATCAGCCAAGACCTCAGAAAAAAATTGTAGACCGCCACAAGTCTGATTCATCCTTGGGAGCAATTTCCAAACACCTGAAGGTACCACGTTCATCTGAACCATCAATAGTACGCAAGTATAAACACCATGGGCCCACGCTGCCGTCATACCACTCAGGAAGGAGATGCGTTCTGTCTCCTAGAGATGAACGTACTTTGGTGCAAAAAGTGCAAATCAATCCCAGAACAACAGCAAAGGACCTTGTAAAGATGCTGGAGGAAACTGGTACAAAGTATCTATATCTACAGTAAAACGAGTCCTATATCGACATAACCTGAAAGGCCGCTAATCAACTGCTCCAAAACCGCCATAAAAAGCCAGACTACGGTTTGCAACTGCACATGGGGACAAAGATCATACTTTTTGGAGAAATGTCCTCTGGTCTGATGAAACAAAAATAGAACTGTTTGGCCATAATGACCATCGTTATGTTTGGAGGAAAACTCCGAAGAACACCATTCCAACCATGAAGCACGTGGGTGGCAGCATCATGTTGTGGCGGTGCTTTGATGCAGGAGGGACTGGTGCACTTCACAAAATAGATGTCATCAGGAGGAAGGAAAATTATGTGGCTATATTGAAGCAACATCTCAAGACATCAGGAAGTTAAAGCTTGGTCGCAAATGGGTCTTCCAAATGGACAATGACCTTAAGCATACTTCCAAAGTTGTGGCAAAATGGCTTAAGTCAAGGTATTGGAGTGGCCATCACAAAGCCCTGACCTCAAGACTGTAGAAAATTTGTGGGCAGAATTGAAAAAGCGTGTGCAAGCAAGGAGGCCTACAAACCTGACTCAGTTACACCAGCTCTGTCAGGAGGAATGGGCCAAAATTCACCCAACTTATTGTGGGAAGCTTGTGGAAGGCTACCCAAAACGTTTGACCAAATTTAAAGGTAATGCTACCAAATACTAATTGAGTGTATGTAAACTTCTGACCCACTGGGAATGTGATGGAAGACATAAAAGCTGAAATAAATCATTCTCTCTACTATTTTTCCTACATTTCACATTCCTAAAATAAAGTGCCGATCCTAACTGACCTAAGACAGGGAATTTTTACTAGGATTAAATGTCAGGAATTGTGAAAAACTGAGTTTAAATGTATTTGACTAAGGTGTATGTAAACTTCTGACTTCAACTGTATATTTATCCTTTGTTTCAGTGGTACTCATTTATTTGGACACTCCGTCTCTTCCCTTTCTCACTCCAAATTATCAAACCCCTCAAAATCCATGAGCTAACATGTAAGTTAGCTAACAAATAAGAATTTAAGCACTTAAGTTAATCACAACGAAGAATGATGAACTCCATAACAAATGCAAGCTCTCATTTGTTGTATAGGCAACTTTTTGCTACACTGCTAATATTGGCTCCGAGCTGTGTGATATATCCAGTAAATTAAGACAAACTCTGTTCTGTGAGGGATGAGACAATAATAAAATATTCAGTTATTGTATCAGGATATATAGGACAAGTAAAACTATTTCAAAGCAGGAGTCTCAAAAAATAATACATTTTTTTTCCTTTCATGTTCTAGGCCGAATAGTTCAAAAAGCATTTTATAAATAGTGACACCTTTTTCTCCCAGAGACCAGTAGGCTACCACATCTGTAACTGTAAGTAGGCCTTTTATTGAATCTGTCTTATATAATTAATTAAGCAGCCAATATTAGCAGTCAGTATGTGGCCAATATTAGCAGTCAATACGAACTAGAGAAATGTTGCTTTGATAATCATCATTTTATGCTGACTTTGCTTCAATTTTTAGATAAGTGTTTCCCAACTCCAGTCCTCCAGTACCCCCAACAGTTCACTTTTGTATTGTAGCTCTGGACAAACACAGATGTTAGATGTTAAAAGATTATGATATCAGAGCCATCAAGAATCTAATATGACTTTGTGACCCCTGCAAACTGATAATGTAGCTCTCCCAAATCCAAATCAAATCCAATTTTAGTGGTTGCACACACATATTTAGTAGATATTCTTGTGGGTGTAGTGAAATGCTTGTGTTCCTAGCTCCAACAAGGCAGTAATATCTAACAATACACACATCTAAAAATAAAATTATGGAATTAAGAAATATAAAGATATTAGGACGAGCAATGTCAGAGTCCGGAGTATAAAAATATATATACTGTATATACAAATATATATACTGTATATACAAATTTTGTTATGATACAGCCTTTTTCTAAAATAGACCCCAAAAAATCCTCATCAATCTACACACAATAGCCCAATATGACAAAGCGAAAACAGTGCTTTTTACATTTTTGCACATTTATAAAAAATTACAAACAGAAATACCTTCTTTACATAAGTATTCAGACCCTTTATTGCTTTATTTAGACAGCTAATTCTTTACATAGTCAGGGTATAGTTTATCGTCCAGTCAGGTCCATGTGGCCTCTGTTTCTATGATAGTGTAGATACAGTAATGAAATAATCTGATTATCCAGCAGTCTTCACTTCTTCTTGTGTAATACAGTGGGTGTTTCTCAAAATGCATACTACTCCAAGCACGCAAATTGGAGCACGCAAACAGGTGGAGTATGAATCCAAATTAAATTATGTGAAACGGAGCACGGAGGGCACTTCTCGGATGCGTACTTCATTTCTACACATTTTGAAGAATGCATCGATGGCGTCCGTTGTCAAGCTAGCCTGCTATCTATGATACTACTTTGGGTATTCTAGGCAGTTAAACATGCCTAAATGAACACCATGTATTTATTAACCTATCAAGATAATCCACTGTAGTCAGGAAACATATAAGATGTGAATGGAAAACAATTCATTCCAAAGTCAGAGTTTATTTCATGTTCATTTAGGCATGTTTAACTGGCTAGAATACCCACAGTACTGTCATAGATAGCATTCTAACTGACGGATGATTTGTAGCTAACGTTGGCCATTACATACTTTGATTTAGACTCCGACCGTTGTACGCCAAAATGTATGTGCTCGGCCCTAGCGCACAATGGCATGCCCGTCTTTAGACACGCTGTGGGGAAGGGGCTATTGTGGGATGAGTCATCAAGCTCCCCACTGGGCACAAACTGGTTAAATTACATTGTTTCAACATCATTTCTCAATGTATTGTTGTGTGGAATCTGCGTGTAAAACACATTTGATTTGATCTTCAATGTTATATCCACTATCAGAAAAAGAACAACAGGCTGGGCTGGACCTCCTACTGGAGAATTGATCCCTTTATCCCCACCCAACGTTTTAACCAAATCCAGACCTGCTTAGCTTTGATATTTGTCACTGACTACTACCAATGTTCTATAGTGAGAGTAAGTGTTGAGGGATCTCCACTTAAAAACAAAATTGATTCACTGTTGTTATCGAAGTCCTTCCAAAGGGTACTCTCTCAAAAGTGCTAGTTAATACCAAAAAAAAAATCTTAACTTTGTCCCTGTAGGGGAACCCTTTTCTGGACTGTGGAGAACTTTTTTATATTGGTTGTTTGAATAACCCTTTGTATAATAATTTGTATAGTTCTTCATTACACTGTTAGAACCAGAAGGTTCTTCATTACACTGTTAAAAATTTCCCTGCTACTATTTGCAGTGAAATTACAGTAAATATACAAAAAGTAAGGTCTGAATGAATTTAGCATTGCCCAAGTATCGCAGAAGATCTGGATTAAAATGTAAAGTTATTTTCCCATTGAGCCATTATATGAAGAGTTTACCGTGAATGTAGTCTATGCGCTATGGATTGAATAGAGCCCCTAACTGTATTTTTAGAAATTGATCAAATGCTGCTATATTATGTTTACTTGGGAGCAAACCTCACTTGTGATTTGAACTCACAACCTCTCGGTTGCCAGCAATCTGCGTTTCCTGCCACGCCACCAGGTCTGTGGGTATGATAGATATTGTAAAAATATTATAACCAATAGACATTTTGTAATTTGTCACCCCTTTTGGGTGCCATGTAGAACCCTTATTTTTTTTTTTTAACCATCTCACAAGGAAACCCAATTGGGTTTTATGTAGCACCCTCATGAAGAACCCTCTGTTTCCAGGGTTTTGTCAGATATTAGTTTTTATTTTGCATGAATTACTTAAAAATCATAGCATTTTTCACATGTGTGAATCGTTGACAAAAAATAAACATTTTATCAATTTTAATCCCACTTTGTAACATAGTGTGTTAAAAGTCAAGAGGTTTTGTCATTATGTTGATGAAGGTTGAGCACCTAATTTGTCCACTCCCAGATCTACAGTCTTTGTAAGAGCTTGTGACAATCAAGGATTCAACAAAAATATAGAATTCATAAACCTAGAGTTGCAAGATTTGCTTTATTTCAAATTTAATATTCAGGTTAATATGTATATTCGATTCACGTCTCCATCTTTACAAAATATTTAAGTTAAAAAATAGCACTAAATATTAAGTGCATTTAAAGTTTGATTTGATTAAGTCTTATTCTTTAACTTAGATTTTTGGTTGAGATGGAGACGTGAATCTAACATATCAATTATTAATTTGCAGACAAACTGCAATTAAAGGCCAACTTAGTCAGTGGCACAGAAGGAACATTCCAAGCAGAAGATAGGGTAACAAAAAAAATCAAAATACATTTTATTTGTCACATACGTCGAATACAACAGGTGTAGACCTTAGAGTGGCGAGAATCTGTCTCCGCACCATGTGCTCTCACCACTGGTGTCCCCCAGGGCTCTGTTCTAGGCCCTCTCCTATTCTCGCTTTACACCAAATCACTTGGCTCTGTCACATCCTCACATGGTCTCTCCTATCATTGCTATGCAGACGACACACAATTAATCTTCTCCTTTCGCCCTTCTGATAACCAGGTGGCGAATCGCATCTCTGCATGTCTGGCAGACATATCAGTGTGGATGACGGATCACCACCTCAAGCTGAACCTCGGCAAGACGGAGCTGCTCTTCCTCCCGGGGAAGGACTGCCCGTTCCATGATCTTGCCATCACGGTTGACAACTCCCTTGTGTCCTCCTCCCAGAGTGCTAAGAACCTTGGCGTGACCCTGGACAACACCCTGTCGTTCTCCACTAACATCAAGGCGGTGACCCGATCCTGTAGGTTCATGCTCTACAACATTCGCAGAGTACGACCCTGCCTCACACAGGAAGCGGCGCAGGTCCTAATCCAGGCACTTGTCATCTCCCGTCTGGATTACTGCAACTCGCTGTTGGCTGGGCTCCCTGCCTGTGCCATTAAACCCCTACAACTCATCCAGAACGCCGCAGCCCGTCTGGTGTTCAACCTTCCCAAGTTCTCTCACGTCACCCCGCTCCTCCGCTCTCTCCACTGGCTTCCAGTTGAAGCTCGCATCCGCTACAAGACCATGGTGCTTGCCTACGGAGCTGTTAGGGGAACGGCACCTCCGTACCTTCAGGCTCTGATCAGGCCCTACACCCAAACAAGGGCACTGCGTTCATCCACCTCTGGCCTGCTCGCCTCCCTACCTCTGAGGAAGCACAGTTCCCGCTCAGCCCAGTCAAAACTGTTCGCTGCTCTGGCACCCCAATGGTGGAACAAGCTCCCTCACGACGCCAGGACAGCGGAGTCAATCACCACCTTCCGGAGACACCTGAAACCCCACCTCTTTAAGGAATACCTGGGACAGGATAAAGTAATCCTTCTAACCCCCCCCCCCCTTAAAAGATTTAGATGCACTATTGTAAAGTGGTTGTTCCACTGGATATTATAGGTGAATGCACCAATTTGTAAGTCGCTCTGGATAAGAGCGTCTGCTAAATGACTATTGAAGCAACATAGCCATTTTCCGACCAACCACTTGCATCACAAATAACCAAAAAACAGCTAAATGCAGCACTAACCTTTTACAAACTTCATCAGATGACACACCTAGGACATCATGTTATACAATGCATGCATTCGTTTGTTCAATAAAGGTCATATTTATATATAAAAATAGCATTTTACATCGGCGCGTAACGTTGACTGACTATTTTCCCCTCAAATGCGTCCCGGGAAACAGCGCATAATTCCATTTATTACTATTCGAAAACGATTTTTTTAAATTTATATTGTCAATCTAACATTTATAGATGAATATCTCTTGAGAACACCTGTCATACCAGATTTTAAATTAACTTTACTGGGTAATCACACTTTGCGATAAAAGGAGATGCGATACACAGAAAATGAGCTAATAAACCGAGCTCGGCGCCATCTTGGAACAATCGCATGTCACATCTCATCTTGTATAATATTGTCAATAATCGCCTACCTTTAGTTGTCTTCATCAGAAAGCACTTCCAGGAATCCCAGGTCCACAACAGATGTATTTTCGGTCGAAAAAGTCCATCATTTATGTTCCATTAGCTTTCTGTTGTTAGCGCATCTGAATGCTGTATCCAAATACTCTGCCGGGCGCGGCACAGCCGTTTCGAAATAAAACGTTTTTTTCCCATTTAGGTTCGTTCAAACATGTCAAACGTTGTAAAACATTCATCTACAGGGCCTGTAACACCAAGAGAGCCAATAAGATTCGAGGGGGATGATTTCATTGTGTTTCAAACCGTTTACAAAGGTGGGGGTAGACATGGCCGCCGGCGTCATAATGGTGATGGCCCATCCCCTGTGACCAATTTCCAACGTGTCTCATTCACTGAGTTTCGACTGTATAAGGCTCAAACCACTGTGAAAAGACTGGCGACATCTTGTGGAAGCAATAGGAAGTGCTCACTGAACCATTGTTAACGGTGTGATTAATAGGGAAAGATGAGAAGTCGAGTCCACAATTCTGAATTCCACTTCCTGTTTCAATCGGTCTCGGAGTTTTGACTGCCATAGGAGTTCTGTTATACTCACAGACACCATTCAAACAGTTTTAGAAACTTTAGGGTGTTTTCTATCCATATATAATAAGTATATGCATGTCCTAGCTTCTGAGTTTGATTAGTAGGCCGTTGAAAATGGGAACTAATTTTTTCCAAAATGCACTGTGGCGCCCCCTATCCTAGGGTATCCTCAAGAGGTTTTAATTAAGAAAATATTTACTTAATAAACTAAAGTAAAAAAACTTCTGTCAGGAAGTTCAGGATCCAGAGGGAGGTGTTTAGTCCCAGGGTCCTTAGCTTAGTGATGAGCTTTGTGGGCACTATGGTGTTGAACACTGAGCTGTAGTCATTAAACAGCATTCTCACATCGGTGTTCCATTTGTGCAGCTGGGAAAGGGCAGTGTGAGATTGAGATCGCATCATCTGTGGATCTGTTGGTGTGGTATGCAAATTAGGGTGGGTCTAGGGTTTCCGGGATGGTGTTGATGTGAGCCATGACCAGCCTTTCAAAGCACTTCATGGCTACCGAAGTGAGTCTACGGGGCTGTAGTCATTAAGGCAGGTAACCGTCGCTTTCTTGGGCACAGGGACTATATTGCTCTGCTTGAAACATGTAGGTATTACAGACTCGGTCAGGGAGAGGTTGAAAATGTCAGTGAAGACACTTGCCAGTTGGTCCACGCATGCTTTGAGTACATGTCCTGGTAATCCGTCTGACCCTACGGAGAGCGTGATCACACAGTTGTCCAGAACAGCTGGTGCTCTCATGCATGCTTCAGTGTTGCTTGCCTCGAAGCGAGCATAAAGGCATTTAGCTTGTCTGGTAGGCTCATGTACCTGGGCAGCTCGCGGCTGGGTCTCCCTTTGTAGTCCATAATAGTTTTCAAGCCCTACTACATCAGAGCAGGTGTAGCAGGATTCAATCTTAGTCCTGTATTGACGCTTTGCCTGTTTGATAGTTAGTCTGAGGGCATAGCGGGATTTCTTATAAGCGTCCAGATTAGTTTCTTGCTCCTTGAAAGCGGCAGCTCTAGCCTTTAGCTTGATGCGGATGTTGCCTGACATCATTTTCTGGAATTTACCAAGCTGTATAAAGGCACAGTCTTCTGGTTGGCATATGTATGTATGGTCACTGTGGGGACGACGTCAGATATGTACTTATTCATGAAGGCAGTGACTGAGGTGGTATACTCCTCAATGCCATTGGATGAATCCCTGGAACATATTCCAATCTGTTCTAGCAAAACAGTCCTGTAGCGTAGCATTCACGTCATCTGACCACTTCCATGTTGAGCAAGTCACTGGTACTTCCTGCTTTGGTTTTGCTTGTAAGCAGGAATCAGGAGGATAGAATTATGGTCAGATTTACCAAATGGAGGGTGAGGGAGAGCTTTGTATGCGTCTCTGTGTGTGGAGTAAAGGTGGTAGAGTTTTTTCCCTCTGGTTGCACATGTGACATGCTGGTAGAAATGAGGTAAAACGGATTTAAGTTTGCCTGCATTAAAGTCCCCGGCCACTAGTAGCTCCGCTTCCGCATGAGCATTTTCTTGCTTGTTTATGGCCTTATACAGCTGGTTGAGTGCAGTGTTAGTGCCAGCATTGGTTTGTGGTAGTAAATAGATGGCTATGAATAATATAGATGAGAACTCTCTTGGTAGATAGTGTAGTCTACAGCTTATTTATTTGTTATTTTACCTTTATTTAACTAGGCAAGAGAGTTACGAACAAATTTTTATTTTCAATGACAGCCTAGGAAGAGTGGGTTAATTGCCTTGTTCAGGGGCAGAACGACAGATTTTTATCTTGTCAGCTTGGGGATTCAATCTTGCAACCTTTCGGTTACTAGTCCAACGCTCTAACCACTAGGCTACGCTGCCACTAGGCTACGCTGCCGCCCCAAGATGAAAGTATTTTGTTAAGAAATGTAGCTTGATAGCTAGCTAGTTAAACAATGAATCCAAACGCATGACGTAACGTTGGTTAGCTAGCTAGCTAGCTAACAGTACACTTTAACTTGAAATGAAAATACTTTGTATTTAATATGGATCTGCATGAGCTGCTGCCAAAGCAACAGCTACTCTTCCTGAGGTCCAGCAAAATTAAGGTAGTCTATACAATTTTAAAAACATTACAATACATTCACAGATTTCACAACACACTGTGTGCCCTCAGGCCCCTACTCCACCACTACCGCATCTACAGTTCTAAATCCATGTGTATGTATAGTGTGTATGTTATCGTGTGTGTGTGTGTGTGTGTGTGTGTGTGTGTGTGTGTGTGTGTGTGTGTGTGTGTGTGTGTGTGTATGCATGTGTCTGTGCCAATGTTTGCATCGCTTCACAGTCCCCGCTATTCCATAAGGTGTTTTGTTATCGTTTATTTTATATCTAATTTTACTGCTTGCATCAGTTACTTGATGTGGAATAGAGTTCCATGTAGTCATGGCTCTCTGTAGTACTGTGTGCCTCCCATAGTCTGTTCTGGACTTCGGGAATGTGAAGAGACCTCTTGTGGGGTATGCATGGGTGTCCGAGCTGTGTGCCAGTAGTTTAGACAGACAGCTCGGCGCATTCAACATGTCAATACCTTTCATAAATAGAAGAAGTGATGAAATCAATCTCTGCTCCACTTTGAGCCAGGAGAGATTGACATGCACGTTATTAATATTAGCTCTCTGTGTACATCCAAGGGCCAGCCATGCTGCCCTGGTCTGAGCCAATTGCAATTTTCCTAAGTCCTTTTTTGTGGCTCCTGACCACACAACTGAACAGTAGTCAAGGTGCGACAAAACTAGGGCTTGTAGGACCTGCCTTGTTGATAGTGTTGTTAAGAAGGCAGAGCATAGCTTTATTATAGACAGACTTCTCCCCATCTTAGCTACAACTGCATCAATATGTTTTGACCATGACAGATTACAATATAGGGTTACTCAAAGCTGTTTAGTCATCTCAACTTCCACATTATTACAAGATTTGGAATAGATGGCTACCAGATTGAGTTACTTTTATTTGTTAAAATTAGTTTGCTTATCTTTACTTTGCTGAAGTTAGCTACCAGTCTAGCATTGATTACCATGGCATAGGCGGAATTGATTGACAATGTGTATCCAAAAGATTGCTAACTAGCTGTATTTAGCTGATGGCTTTCAGAGTTCAATACAGGACTGTAACGTTAGCTAGCTAACTTACTGAGTCCAGATACGCTAGCAGGCTAGCTAACATTATATTACCTCTAATAGAGAATCTTCCGTTTACTGTGAAGGAAAAAAGATGGTATCGTATCACTGTCATCGAAATGGATTCCCCATCCATTTAGACTGAAAATCCCTCAGATCTTTGGTCACCGTAAGCATCATTCTTGATAGCTGCAAGCCATTAGCAGCATAGGGGTAGGTATTTGGCCTGTTACATAGGTTATTCAACTGCTTTAAAGGGATTGTGTGAGATTTTGGCAATTAAGCTTTTTTTCTACACAGATGACATGCTAGCTCCTCCCTTGTACTTCCAATCATTGTGCTAATGCAAGTTAACGATGGTTCGAGAAACTACCTTCACCTTCCTTCAAACTGCATGCAGGGACATAAAAATGGTATTCATGAGTTCATCTGACTCTGGGTAAGTAGAAAACTGTGAAATTTGGTCAATGAAGCCCCATGTCCTTTACTGTGATATGTGATGTACCTTTTTTGCTGAGTCTGAATTGTTGACATATTTCATTTATTTTTATTTTTTATACTTATCTAGAAAAGCCACTCCACACTTAAAGTGAAAAAATTACTCTATAATTGTTTGAAAATTAAATCTGAGATGAATTGTGTAAATAAGTATGTGAACCATTAAGTCAATACTTGATGGAAGCACCTTATGCAGCTAAACAACAAAGTTGTCTCTCCATCACCTGTTTGGGTAAAAAGCTGAGGGATGGGGCTGGAGAAATTGAACCAGTGTCAAATTTTCAGACAGAGCTATCCAAGGACTGACCATTCATTAGATACCAATTTTAACCATGCTTTATTTAAAGCTGTGGAGTGTTCGTTTACAAACAATGGAGCAAAACAAGTTTATATGATGGGTTCTGAAGGGGTACGACAGTTGGACTAAGCTCATGTGACATTTAAATGTTATACTCTTTAAGAATCAATGACTGTATACAATTCATTTAAAAGTCAGAAAATGGATCTCTGCTTATTCTCTGGCTGCCCGCTGTTGAGGACGGGTCTGATCTCCACAATACCCAAATCTAACTGCCTGTAGCTCAGGCCCTGAAGCAAGGATATGCATATTCTTGGTACCATTTGAAAGGAAACACTTTGAAGTTTGTGTAAATGTGAATGGAATGTAGGAGAATATAACACAATAGATCTGGTAGAAGGAAATACAAAGAAAAAAACTTTTTTTTCTACCACCATCTTTGAAAAGTAACAGAAAGATCCCACTTCTAGCCATCACTCTGGTTGCTGTCCACAAGATGGCAGTAGTGTATGTGCAAAGTTTCAGATGGATAACTTGAAGTATGAGCGAACTACATGACATTTAGTGTGAAGTCAGCCAGGTACATTTGTGCAAATCGTGAAGGAGACATTTGCATTCATATTACATTTCTCTGCAAGAATATTGTCAAATCTGTATATGTGGACTTTGATTTAGCTTTTCCAGTATTAGTAGCCATATTATAAGTTCAACATTTGTAAAACAACCCATTTTCATAACTTCATAACTCTGAATATTCTTAAAATTTTTGTCCAAAAGGAAAAGGCATGCTGTCATAAGAGGTTAGCAGCATGGCATTTTTTCTCAGTAATAGGTACTGTAAATTGGACAGTGCAGTTATATTAACAAGAATTTAAACTTTCAGCTTAAAACACTTGTATGTACCGACATTTGTTTTTTCTCAAAAATCTGCGATCGTGACACAAGGCACTGCATGATTTACAACTGTCCTGTTGACAGGACGCCGATCCCTAAGAATCAATGGCTGTATACAATTCATTTCAAAGTCAGAAAATGAATCTCTGCCCGCTGTTGAGGACGGGTCTGATCTGCACAGTGTTCTGGTGTTAAGACACACTATAGTCCTTTTTAAAATATATTCACCCTGATAGATTCAGGTTTTCACCCCCAACCTCCTCTCATCAATGACCTCTAGTGGGCCAAGTTTCAATCCCACCACAGATTTTAGAATAAATTCTAAGGTTTGTAAGGTTATTCAGTACTAAATGAATTTCAAGCAAAGGTCTGTGCCAGTTTACGACTTTAACCCTGAGTTGATTTAAAATATCCATGGTTGCTTTGTGGTTGAACCTTTGCTTGAAACTCATATAGGACTGGGTAACCTTACAGAGACCTTATAATTCATTCTAAAATCACGAGAACCTCTATACTGTAAATACACACAGATGAAGTCCATTCAACATATTGTGTGATTTGTTAAGAAATGTGTGTTCCATGCATCTATCTTGCCATATAGCAAAGGGTTCCGATACTTATGCACACAATACATTTCCGCTTTCTACGGAAGCCCTGGAGACCAAGGCAACAAGAAGTTGAAAAACGTACACTCTTGGAATTATCTCGTTTGAACTACTATTATTTTTTTATTAAGTCGTTCAAACGAGATAGTATCTTGTTTAAATGACTTATTATCTCATTTGAAAGGAGAGTCTTGTCTTTAAAATGCTGTGAAATAGTCATATATTTGAAAAATTGAAGTTTTTGTATTTTTGAGGAATTTTTAATTAGCGCCACGCCTATCATTGGATATTGGAGCAGGTGTTCCGCTAGCGGAACGTCTAGATGTAAGAGGAAGTCGGGGCACCATGGAAAATCTTCTGATCAATTGGTCTTCTATTAATTAACCTCTCTGGGCTACGAATTCGTCCCACCTACGCAACAGCCAGTCTAATCCAGTGGCGCGATTTTCAAATACCTTAAAAATCCTATTACTTCAATTTCTCAAACATATGACTATTTTATAGCTATTTAAAGACAAGACTCTCGTTAATCTAACCACACTGTCCGATTTCAAAAAGGCTTTACAACGAAAGCAAAACATTAGATTATGTCAGCAGAGTACCAAGCCAGAAATAATCAGACACCCATTTTTCAAGCTAGCATATAATGTCACAAAAACCCAGAAGACAGCTAAATGCAGCACTAACCTTTGATGATCTTCATCAGATGACAACTCTAGGACATTATGTTATACAATACATGCATGTTTTGTTCAATCAAGTTCATATTTATATCAAAAACCAGCTTTTTACATTAGCATGTGACGTTCAGAACTAGCATACCCCCCGCAAACTTCCGGGGAATTCGCTAACAATTTACTAAATTACTCACGATAAACGTTCACAAAAAGCATAACAATTATTTTAAGAATTATAGATACAGAACTCCTCTATGCACTCGATATGTCCGATTTTAAAATAGCTTTTTGGTGAAAGCACATTTTGCAATATTCTAAGTACATAGCCCAGCCATCACGGGCTAGCTATTTAGACACCCGGCAAGTTTAGCACTCACCAATATCAGATTTACTATTATAAAAGTTTGATTACCTTTTGTTGTCTTCGTCAGAATGCACTCCCAGGACTGCTACTTCAATAACAAATGTTGGTTTGGTCCAAAATAATCCATCGTTATATCCGAATAGCGGCGTTTTGTTCGTGCGTTCAAGACACTATCTGAAAGGGTAAATATGAGTCGCGCGCATGGCGCAATTCGTGACAAAAAAAATCTAAATATTCCATTACCGTACTTCGAAGCATGTCAACCGCTGTTTAAAATCCATTTTTATGCCATTTTTCTCGTAAAAAAGCAATAATATTCCGACCGGGAATGTCCATTTAGCTAAACAGAGGAAAGAAAACAAAGCTTTCGGTCGACGCGGGCACGAGCCTGAGTCTCACAGTACTGTAACCAGCCACTACCCAAACGCGCTACTTTGTTTCAGCCAGAGCCTGCAAAGCCACGATTCAGCTTTTTGCCGCCTTCTGAGACCCTATCGCAGCCGTAGGAAGTGTCACGGGACAGCTAAGATCCTCACTCTTCAATAAACAGAGACAAGAAGAACGACACCTTGTCAGACAGGCCACTTCCTGCATGAAATCTTCTCAGGTTTTTGCCTGCCATATGAGTTTTGTTATACTCACAGACACCATTCAAAAAGTTTTAGAAACTTTACGGTGTTTTCTATCCAAAGCCAATAATTATATGCATATTCTAGTTACTGGGCAGGAGTAGTAACCAGATTAAATCGGGTACGTTTTTTATCCAGCCGTGTCAATACTGCCCCCTATCCCCAACAGGTTTATTACCTCACGTCAGTCTCATTTGAATGTCATAAATTGTTGGTTATCTGCACGAACCCAGCCTTTACTATAAATCATCCATACACCAATTGGCTTAAAATCATTTATTTACTAACTAACTAGGGAAGGAGTGTGGAATGAGAAAGTGCGGGAAAGACAAAATGGATTCATTACACAGTCTATAATTATATACATTAAAATGCTAATCCTTCGCACATGAACGGACGCTCATTCGAGAATAATTGTAGTACATATTTATGGTGTATGTGTATTCATTGTTGTCTTCCCTGTTGGAATCCGGTCCGTCTGCTGGAGAGTTCATCCGAGTCTCCCTTTCTCTCTCTTTCTCTCTTTCCCTGAAGGTCAGTTTTTCGTGGTTAGAATGGATACTTCAGAGTACCATTCATAAATGTGCTCATAGAATAGATGTTTCAGAGTCGTCCTCGGTTTACGTCATTTCTAGCTGCAGACTAGTACTTTGTATCTAAGATTTGCTCCTTTTCTGTAGGGATTGATAGTTTCAGAGTTGAACCATTCCCAACCATGTAGCCAATGCTCCACGTGGTATGGTTTTCTAATCTTGGTACTCAAACCTGTGTCACCTCAGTTTACACCGAGTTATGCGTGGTCTTAACTATTTGCAATTACAGCTCGCGCTGTGGGTTTGCTTACTCTAAAGATGATTTTCTTAGGAGGGGCTTTTATTCGTAACAGTAGAAGAGGGTGGTTCCATGACGCCAGATCATGTCTGTGCTCACAGGGACATGTCCACTGACTAGTTAAACTTTACAGGGAATACAATTCTCTCAAAATTAAAGGTTAACATCACATTACACCATTTCACAAATAGTTTCATCTTTACTCATTCATTTTATACAAGAATTAGATGCAAACGTTTCCTGTCCTTCGTGAGGTCACCAAATGAAACACATTCAACATAACTGTCCCTTAACCTGTTTGGGATAGGAGGCAGTATTTTCACGGCTGGATGAAAAAACGTACACGATTTAAACTGGTTACTACTCTTGCACAGAAACGAGAATATGCATATTATTAGTAGATTTGGATAGAAAACACTCTGAAGTTTCTAAAACTGTTTGAATGGTGTCTGTGAGTATAACAGAACTCATATGGCAGGCAAAAACCTGAGAAGATTCCAAGCAGGAAGTGGCCTGTCTGAGAATTTGTAGTTCTTCTTTAGATTCTCTTTCGAAACTACTGAATCTGTGGGGTTACATAGCACTTTCTAAGGCTTCCATTGGCTCTCTAAAGCCTTCAGAAAGAGGATTGAGGCGTCTCCTGTCTCTGGGCAGAGTACAGGTGCTCAGTTTCTCAGTGGTCTACCTGGTGACTAAGAGATTGGATATGCGCATTCACGAGACCACGCTGTTTTTTCTTATCCTCTTTGAATGAATACACTATTGTCCGATTGGAATATTATCGCAATTTTATGAGAAAAATACCATAAAAATGTATTTTAAACAGCGTTTGACATGCTTTTAACCTGTTAGGGCTAGGGGGCAGTATTGACACGGCTGGATAAAAAACATACCCGATTTAATCTGGTTACCACTCCTACCCAGTAACTAGAATATGCATATACTTATTACATATGGATAGAAAACACCCTAAAGTTTCTAAAACTGTTTGAATGGTGTCTGTGAGTATAACAGAACTCAAATGGCAGGTCAAAACCTGAGAGATTCCTTTACAGGAAGTGGCCTGTCTGACCATTTCTTGAACTTCTTTTCCATCTCTATCTTTTACTAAGGATCTCTGCTCTAACGTGACACTTCCCACGTCTTCCATAGGCTCTCAGAGCCCGGGAAAAAACAGAATGTCGTCATTCCAGCCCCAGGCTGAAACACATTATCGCCTTTCTCAAGTGGCCGATCAAGGGACTCTGGGCCTATGCGCGTGACCCGACCGCCCCCGCCTTTGTGATTTTTTCCTCTGTTTGCCGAAAAGGAGATTCGCTGTCGGAATATTATCGCTTTTCTACGAGAAAAATGGCGTAAAAATTGATTTTAAACAGCGGTTGACATGCTTCGAAGTACGGTAATGGAATATTTAGAATTTTATTGTCACGAATTGCGCCATGCGCGCGACACTTCTTTACCATTTCGGATAGTGTCTGGAACGCACGAACAAAACGCCGCTATTCGGATATAACGATGGATAATTTTGGACCAAACCAACATTTGTTATTGAAGTAGCAGTCCTGGGAGTGCATTCTGACGAAGACAACAAAAGGTAATCAAACTTTTATAATAGTAAATATGATTATGGTGAGTGCTAAACTTGCCGGGTGTCTAAATAGCGAGCCCGTGATTCCTGGGCTATGTACTTAGAATATTGCAAAATGTGCTTTCACCAAAAAGCTATTTTAAAATCGGACATATCGAGTGCATAGAGGAGGTCTGTATCTATAATTCTTAAAATAATTGTTATGCTTTTTGTGAACGTTTATCGTGAGTAATTTAGTAAAATGTTAGCGAATTCCCCGGAAGTTTGCGGGGGGTATGCTAGTTCTGAACGTCACATGCTAATGTAAAAATCTGGTTTTTGATATAAATATGAACTTGATTGAACAAAACATGCATGTATTGTATAACATAATGTCCTAGGGTTGTCATCTGATGAAGATCATCAAAGGTGAGTGCTGCATTTAGCTGTCTTCTGGGTTTTGGTGACATTATATGCTGGTTTGAAAAATGGGTGTCTGATTATTTCTGGCTTGGTACTCTGCTGACATAATCTAATGTTTTGCTTTCGTTGTAAAGCCTTTTTGAAATCGGACAGTGTGGTTAGATTAACGAGAGTCTTGTCTTTAAATAGCTGTAAAATAGTCATATGTTTGAGAAATTGAAGTAATAGGATTTTTAAGGTTTTGAAAATCGCGCCACAGGCTTAAAGTGGCTGTTGAGTAGGTGGGACGCAAGCGTCCCACCTAGCCCATAGAGGCCAAGTACGGTAATGGATTTTTTTTAATTTTTTGTCTCGAAATGCGCTCGCGCATTACCCTTTGGAACGCACGAACAAAACGGAGGTATTTGGACATAACTATGGATTATTTGGAACAAAAACAACATTTCTTGTGGAAGTAGCAGTCCTGGGAGTGCATTCTGACAAAGATCAGCAAAGGTAATACCATTTTTCTAATAGTAATTCTGAGTTTAGTGTGCTCTGAACTTGGCGGGTGTCTGAATAGCTCACCGTGATGGCTGAGCTATGTACTCAGAATATTGCAAAATGTGCTTTCGCCAAAAAGCTATTTTAAAATCTGACATAGCGATTGCATAAAGGAGTTCTGTATCTATAATTCTTAAAATAATTGTTATGTATTTTGTCAAGGTTTATGATGAGAAATTTAGTAAATTCACCGGCGGTTTTGGGTGGGAATGCCTGTTCTGAACATCACATACTAATGTAAAAAGCTGTTTTTGGATATAAATATGAACTTGATTGAACAAAACATGCATGTATTGTATAACATAATGTCCTAGGAGTGTCATCTGATGAAGATCATCAAAGGTTAGTGCTTCATTTTGCTGTGTTTTGGGTTTTTGTGACATATATGCTTGCTTGGAAAATGGCTGTGTGATTATTTGTGTCTATGTACTCTCCTAACATAATCTAATGTTTTGCTTTCGCTGTAAAGCCTTTTTGAAATCGGACAATGTCGTTAGATTAACGAGAGTCTTATCTTTAAAATGGTGTAAAATAGTCGTATGTTTGAAAAATTGAAATTATAGCATTTTTGGGGTTTTTGTATTTCGCGCCATGCGAACCCATTGGCTGTTGGCTAGGGGATCTGCTGGCGGAACGGGGTTCCGCTAGCGGAACGCCTAGATGTTAGAAGTTAAGTGTCCACGGACCCTTCCCACATTCTCACAAGTGCGCATATAGTTTCATTTTCCCATTTTGGGGATTTAGGAGTTCGGCCACATGAAATCCTTTGTACACTCTGTGGTCTCTCTCTGCATGAAAATGAGGAGAGAGTCTCCGCCAGGAATTTACAACCTGAGATAACATAATATGTTAGGGCCACATCATGACAGTGGTCTGTATATTGCCTACCTAAATCCTCCGTTAATACATTTGAAGTCCTTCAAAATATAAACTACATATCCTATGTTAAAAAGTAGAATATAAACTAGATATAGGCTACTGTTGGTGTGGTAGGCTAAATAATTACAAGTGAATTGGTCTAATTAAAAGAATAGTGATAAAGGAAATGAAAGCGCTAGGCAGATCATGCCCAGAGCTTGTGGCTGAGCTTTTGCAGAGCGCAATTGGAGCGGGAGAGAAGGCTGACACAATTTTTTCAATCTGCCCAATTACATTCTGCCCTCACTTCACACTCACCCACTTACATGCTCTGACATTCAAAAGCAACCCTGCTTTAAGCTATCAAGAACTGTCAATTAATAATCATATCAATTGGATGGAATCAGTGGATGAATGGCTACAGCATCCATTACATGGTCTGACAAGCTGCATAACAAATGAGGCCTAACTAGACAAAATAACAATTAAGTTGTTCAAGTGAGATGGTCTACTTTTTTTGCCTTGGGCTTCAGGGCCTGTGTAGCTTTCTTTACATTTCATAATTTATTAAAATGTTCTAAATATGTCAACATTTAAGACTGTAATGCAACAAAGTGTGAAAATTGTTCAGTGGTTCGCATTCTTTTTCTTGCATTGTACATGTATCACTGTTCTGATGATCTTAGAAATAGGTGGCAATACTTGCTAATACTTGCCACGTCTGCTATTTTAGTGGTGTTTTAACTTAATCTCCAGACCATTGTGTGTGTGTGTGCGACTGTCATAAAGCAACTGCAGGTTTGAAGTGCTACCTTACCTTAATCTCTTGGCCATTGCAGTTGAGGCTCATCCCACACTCATCTGTGATCTCAGTGATCTCAGACAGGTCCTCATCTTCAAACTCATTCAGGCTGATGTCATGGGTCAACCTGGGGGGGGGGGGGGGGGGGGGGGAGAGAGTGGAGGGAGATTGGTTAGGGGGTGGGATAAAGTGAGCAGACACAGGGAAAGGAAATGTTAAACTGTCTGAACCCTCCAAAGCGCAGTATACGCTGCTCAAAAAAATAAAGGGAACACTAAAATAACACATCCTAGATCTGAATGAATGTTATTAAATATTTTTTTCTTTACATAGTTGAATGTGCTGACAACAAAATCACACAAAAATAATTAATGGAAATCCAATTTATCAACCCATGGAGGTCTGGATTTGGAGTCAAACTCAAAATTAAAGTGGAAAACCACACTACAGGCTGATCCAACTTTGATGTAATGTCCTTAAAACAAGTCAAAATGAGGCTCAGTAGTGTGTGTGGCCTCCACGTGCCTGCATGACCTCCCTACAACGCCTGGGCATGCTCCTGATGAGGTGGTGGATGGTCTCCTGAGGGATCTCCTCCCAGACCTGGACTAAAGCATCCGCCAACTCCTGGACAGTCTGTGGTGCAACGTGGCGTTGGTGGATGGAGCGAGACATGATGTCCCAGATGTGCTCAATTAGATTCAGGTCTGGGGAAGAGGCGGGCCAGTCCATAGCATCAATGCCTTCCTCTTGCAGGAACTGCTGACACACTCCAGCCACATGAGGTCTAGCATTGTCTTGCATTAGGAGGAACCCAGGGCCAACCGCACCAGCACATGGTCTCACAAGGTTTCTGAGGATCTCATCTCGGTACCTAATGGCAGTCAGGCTACCTCTGGCGAGCACATGGAGGGCTGTGCGGCCCTCCAAAGAAATGCCACCCCACACCATGACTGACCCACCACCAAACCGGTCATGCTGGAGGATGTTGCAGGCAGCAGAACGTTCTCCACGGCGTCTCCAGACTCTGTCACATCTGTCATATGTGCTCAGTGTGAACCTGCTTTCATCTGTGAAGAGCACAGTGCGCCAGTGGCGAATTTGCCAATCTTGGTGTTCTCTGGCAAATGCCAAACGTCCTGCACGGTGTTGGGCTGTAAGCACAACCCCCACCTGTGGACGTCGGGCCCTCCTACCACCCTCATGGAGTCTGTTTCTGACCGTTTGAGCAGACACATGCACATTTGTGGCCTGCTGGAGGTAATTTTGCAGGGCTCTGGCAGTGCTCCTCCTGCTCCTCCTTGCACAAAGGCGGAGGTAGCGGTCCTGCTGCTGGATTGTTGCCCTCCTACGGCCTCCTCTACGTCTCCTGATGTACTGGCCTGTCTCTTGGTAGCGCCTCCATGCTCTGGACACTACGCTGACAGACACAGCAAACCTTCTTGCCACAGCTCGCATTGATGTGCCATCCTGAATGAGCTGCACTACCTGAGCCACTTGTGTGGGTTGTAGATTCCGTCTCATGCTACCACTAGAGTGAAAGCACCGCCAGCACTCAAAAGTGACCAAAACATCAGCCAGGAAGCATAGGAACTGAGAAGTGGTCTGTGGTCACCACCTGCAGAACCATTCCTTTATTGGGGGTGTCTTGCTAATTGCCTATAATTTCCACCTGTTGTCTATTCCATTTGCACAACAGCAAGTGAAATTTATTGTCAATCAGTGTTGCTTCCTAAGTGGATAGTTTGATTTCACAGAAGTGTGATTGACTTGGAGTTACATTGTGTTGTTTAAGTGTTCCCTTTATTTTTTTGAGCAGTGTATTTTCCCCTCTAAGACTGTACAATCTGTCTGATCAATCTAACTGGCCCTTTTAAAATATATTACTGTTGGCAAAGAAACCAGATTGTTCTGACTTTGTGACTTTTTCTAAATATGGGACATTGTTAGAAACTAAATAACACACACTTTTACCCAGTTCATTTTGAGCACTATAATGCAACATTGCGAATGGGGGATATATACAGTCAGCAAGATGTTGATTACATTTTGCATACATAATGTTGATTACATTTACATATTTTACATACATATTACATTTTTAATAGAGTAAAAAAAATAGAATATGACATCATACAATACGAGAAAAGAAATTGCTTGAATGTGGATATTCAGTAAACTCGTGTTTTTGCCCATTCTTCTAACCAAACATATTGCAACTCAGGACACTTGTGAAACATTTAGGCAACCAGTCTGTGGAAAATATGCACAGTGAGTTTGGGAGAATTTGTGTTGACTGTGTTGACCGTTTATATGGTGCGAAGTGGCTATTGCAAAAAACAAAAACTTTTGCCCACATAGGGCCTTGCATTTTGCTTGAGTTCTTTTCTACTCTGCATTTTGATCATCCCACCTCAAGACGGCGATATAGCACATTCTCACATCATGTGTGAACTAATTGTCACGTGTGCATACCATAATCATCTAAATTAATTTTCCAATTAGTCCAAAATAACTTCCCAATCATGTGGATTGACTTAAAAATATGTCTGACGACACTCACAGCACCATCGTCATCAGCAGCCTACGCTTTAATGCACCAAATGATTAGGCCATCTCAAAGACATTATCAACACAAGTATTTCACTACTTATTCATTGTGTGTTTTAGTTTTGCAAGGTATACCAAACCTTCTGTACTTTTTTTATACTAGAACATTTCTGTCAAATGTGTCTCAAAAATCAACTCTGTCTATCTGCGCAGCAAATGTCCTCCTTATAGCGCGAAAGCACTGGAGTCTGGGCTGCAACATGTTAGCTTCCACTCATGCTGCACAGAAGTTAACACACTTGAATAATAAGGCATGTAGAAATGTTTAAACTGTTAATGACTGTTTGCAAAAAACAATGTCCATACAGGCTAGAACACTTTACAACGCAAGAAGATACTGGTAGTTTCCAGCTTTCTAGGTTAACTTTTCTGTTTAGCTAACAGCTGAAGCTATCATCAATTCACTACCTAGGTACTATGTTTCTGATAATATGCAAACCATAAAGCAAAATATGCTGATTTCAAAGCTGATTGCCGCTAAAACTTTATTCTTTCAGTCTCTATCTCACGTCTCTCCCAAAGATGATCTATTGCCTCAGTAAAGTGACTCAAGGCACCCCCACTCTTGCCTCATGAATGATGTAATTACTAATTAACACTAGAACAGCCACTGACGTGCTTACAAGCAGAAAGGTATTTAGAGCCATATTTTTAAGGAAAAAGGTAAAATGGGTATTCCAGAATTACTTTTCCATTGTTCCTCAGATGCAGTGTATGGTATACAATTTTGTAGCTCTTTGTCTTTTCTTTTATCCAATGCAAAAAACACAATTCAAATTTTGCTACATAAGACTGAATCAAGGCGGTTGGTCACATATGTGACCCGTTTCAGGAAGCTAGGCGTATGTCGCACACCAGGACTTCACAGGAGAGGAATTTAAACTTTTTTTAAAATCAAAATTCATTTTTTGGCCAGAAATGCCTTCAGGAACGTGACATTTCATGTGCCTTAAGAACAAACTTGTATTCCATCTGTAAATATAAATAAAACTGTTAAATTAAGAGCCTAGTTGGTTTAGACATGGAAAAAGTAATGGAACCTTCACGCTAGTCATGATTGGCTGAGAAAATGGGTGGGCTCCACATGCCCGGAGATGAGTTTGGAATGGTCTGCCATTTAGCATGCTTCTGTCTATAACGTGAGTTGCTTAGTAAGTGTTGATAATCCTTTCTACCGTGGCTTTTTTAAAGTTATAATGTTAGCCATCGAGAACTACAAAAGTTTTCCTACTTTTCTCAAAAGCATTGATCTCTTGAATTTAGCAGGCGCTATTGACGTATCTGACAATCTGGATGGTTATAGAATTTCTTTCACATGACCCATCAATTTAGACAGGTGTGTCTGGGTAAGCGCCATCTAATAATTATAAAATATTTTTATCTGGACCCTTTCTGTTTTTGATATTGCTACTATGCAAATATGCAAGTAACCATTTCTATGTACCATTTACACCTTCTGTATCCTGTATATGTGACAAATAAACTTAGATTTTAATTGATATAGTGTGTGTTTACCAGAGACTGTAATGTGAAGAACAACATGACCTGTACCAAAGTCAGATTAGGATATAGGCCAAGGACTAGATAAAGTGTATTTTTACCTGAAGTTTTTCCTTATCGTAAGCTACTACTTTTAGTCTTTAACTCTTTGGTTGTTTACTACACTACTCACTCTGTTTAGCACATGGGCTCACATGTGGATCCTTATAGAGATGGGTGTGAACGATGCTGAATGGATGTAGACAAAGAAGAGCTCTCCAGTAGATGTACCAAAACATTCAAGGTCCATTTTCTCAAAAGTGGGGTCACACGTTTGTATGATATACCATTGTGTAGCTCTGAGTCTGTACTTTTATCAAATGTAAAAAAAAAAAAGATTTCAAATTTTGCTACATTGGACCGAATCCAGGTGGTGGGTCACATATTTTCATAAATATTTCTTCATACAATTAATCCTTTACAATAGTTTATGAACTATTTATCAAGGGTTCTATGCAAATGTTGTTAATCAGTACAATAAAATAAGTCCCAAATGGAAGGGAAAACGATTGTTTTGTCATCTGTATCACCAATAAATCAGCCAAAACAAGCTCACTAACTAGATGCATGGACACTCTTATTGATTTCATGGGAATAAGCTGGGTAAATCTTGATTCGCCCAGTTTATCAATAGAGATTTACCATTCAAATAAATGATTACCATTATGTTGTTATGAAGTTGGATTGGTAAAAACAAAACAAATCAAATTGATTGTATGATTGTATAATTGATTCATTAATGCGTTCATGGCAGTCACTAAAATATGTTGAAGTAAAGAATGTCAAATGCAATGATATTAAATTTAAGAAAAAATGCCAAACGATTGATCAAAGCAGTAACTGAGTTTATCTGTCTGGATCAAGTGCCACTCTGTGACTTTGGTTAATATGCCTTCTTTTTTTTTTGCAGTGGTATCATTTTGGAATTGAGTATCGTGATGGTATTGAGAAACGTGATACTAAACCTGGTATCGTGACTTTTCCCACATTTTGTTACGTTACAGCCTTATTCTAAAATGGATTTAAAAAAATGATAATCCTCAGTAATCTACAAACAATACCCCACAATAATGAAGTGAATACAGGTTTTAAGAATGTTTGCAAATGTCTTAAAAATAAAAGAAAACATACCTTATTTACATAATTATTCAGACCCTTTGCTCTGAGACTCGAAATTGAGCTCAGCTGCATCCTGTTTCCATTGATCATCCTTGAGATGTTTATGCAACTTGATTGGAGTTGAACATGATTTAGTAAGGCTACCTGTCTATATAAGGTCCCACGATTGACAGTGCATTTCAGAGCAAAAACCATACCACCGGGTCGAAGGAATTGTCCGTAAAGCGCCAAGACAGGATCGTGTCATGGCACAGATCTGGGGAAGGGCACCAAACAATTTCGGCAGCATTGAAGGACTCCAAGAACACAGTTGCATCCATCATTCTTAAATTGAAGAAGTTTGGAACCACCAAGACTTCCTAGAGCTGGCCGCCCGGCCAAACTGAGCATTTGGGGGAGAAGGGCCTTGGTCAAGAACCTGATGGTCACTCTGACAGAGCTCTAGAGTTCCTCTGTGGAGATGGGAATACCTTCCAGAAGGACAACCATCTCTGCAGCACTCCACAATCAGGCCTTTATGGTAGAGTGGCCAGACAGAAGCCACTCCTCAGTAAAAGGCACATGAGAGCCCGCTTGGAGTTTGCCAAAGGGCACCTAAATGACCCTCAGACCATGTGAACCAAGATTCTCTGGTCTGATGAAACCAAGATTGAACTCTTTGGCCTGAATGCCAAGCGTCGCGTCTGGAGGAAACCTGGCACCATCCCTACCTTCCCTACGGTGAAGCATGGTAGTGGCAGCATCATGCTTTGGGGATGTTTTTCAGTGGCAGGGACTGGGAGACTAGTCAGGATTGAGGGAAAGATGAATGGAGCAAAGTACAGAGAGATCGTTGATGAAAACCTGCTCAGGACCTCAGGCTTGGGCGAAGGTTCACCTTCCAACAGGAGAATGAGCCTAAACACACAGCCAAGAAAACACAGGAGTGGCTTTGGGACAAGTCCTTGAGTGGCCCAGCAAGAGTTCGGACTTGAACCCGATCGAACATCTCTGGAGAGACCTGAAAATACTGTAACTGTACAGCGGTGCTCCCCATCCAACCTGACAGAGCTTGAGAGAATCTGCAGAGAAGAATGGGAGAAACTCCCCAAATACAGGTGTGCCAAGCTTGTAGCGTCATATCCAAGAAGACTAAAGGCTGGAATTGCTGCCAAAGGTGCTTTAATTAACAAAGTAGTGAGTGAAGGGTCTGAATACTTGTGATATGAACGTTTTTTATTTTTTTTTATACATTTGCAAACATTTCTAACAACCTGTTTTTGCTTTGTCATTGCAGGGTATTGTGTGTAGATTGATAAAGACATTTTTTTAATCCATTTTAGAATAAGACTGTAATGAAACAAAATGAGGAAAAAGTCAAGGGGTCTGAATACTTTCTGAATGCACATAGGTTCTAAACAATGTTCCAAAATCAAGTAACTTTCTGTCCTTGTCCATAATGTCATTTAGAAAATAAATTAGTTTTTCAATGAAATGTTGCCAAAAAAACATGTCCATCAATTTCAATATTTGTGTTGTACAAACTTCAAAAGGCACTCGCACATCTGAGCTGTCTTTGTTGCGGGTGCATGGTGACAATCAAATAACATGACAAAAAAGAAAAAGAGCAGCAAGAGCAGTGTGCGGGTTTTCTTATTTTTTTCTAATATTATTCAATTTTTTCTAAAATCAGGGTTTTCGGCAGCATAGAATTGGAATTGTAACCATGAATTTATTGCCTCTTGAAGGAATGGAGATATATTACTGAAAAGACTGTCATTTTAGTAGAGACATTTTTATGTTCAAGAAAAGGGAGTAGGTTTTGTGTAGAGATCAGAAAGGCACATTTAGTTAATTTAGCTGAAATCCAGTTTGGATTGGAATATTGTTTCTGTATCCAGAATGCTTTCAATATTGCATTCAGGGCCTTTAAATTAGTCAATCTTATCCCACCTACTTGAAATTAGTTATACCGATATATGTAAATGTTCATATGTTTATATTGTTTTAAAAAAGTATTATCTGGTAAGGAAGAGACATAAGAAGATAATTTAATTCAGAGAGAGCTAAAGACTTTATTAAATGTGACTTTTCCATGGATGAAAAGATGATTGGCTTTCCATGATTGCAATATTTTGTCAATCTTTATACATTTTGCTTCAAAATGTATTTTAACAAGGTCTTTCATATTTTCAATATATTTATTCCAATAACATTTACCGGCATGTCTGTCCATGGTAATACAAAGTTGGAGTGTTTTATTGATCCCAGTCTGAGTACTTTTCACTTGTCAGAATTTGGTTTGAGACTCGATAGTCTAAATCTTTGGTGAGGGCACTTATGATGGAAGCTCGAGGACGGAGAAGGTTGTGTTTGATATGGATCCCCATTAGCTGCTGCCAAAGCAGTTCCTGGGGTCCAGCAAAATTAAGGCAGTTAATACAAATTTTAAAACATTACAATACATTCACATATTTCAGAACACACTGTGTGCCCACAGGCCACTACTCCACCACTACCATATCTACAGTACTAAATCCAGTGCGTATGTTATTGTGTGTATATATGCCAATGTTTGTGTTGCTTCACAGTCCAGGCTGTTCCATAAGGTGTTTTTTATCTGTTTTTTAAATCTAATTTTACTGCTTGCATCAGTTACTTGATGTGGAATAGAGTTCCATGTAGTCATGGCTCTCTGTAGTACTGTGTGCCTCCCATAGTCTGTTCTGGACTTGGGGAATGTGAAGAGACCTCTTGTGGCATGTCTTGCGGGGTATGCATGGGTGTCCGAGATGTGTGCCAGTAGTTTAGACAGACAGTATGGTGCATTCAACAAGTCAATACATTTCATGAATAATAGTAGTGATGAAGTCAATATCTCCTCCACTTTCAGCCAGGAGAGATTGATATGCATATTATTAATATTAGTTCTCTGTGAACTGTACATCCAAGGGCCAGCCATGCTGCCCTGTTCTGAGCCAATTGCAATTTTCCTAAGTCCTTTTTTGTGGCTCCTGACCGCACAATTGAACAGTAGTCAAGCTGTGACAAAACTAGGGCCTGTAGGACCTGCCTTGTTGATAGTGTTGTTAACCTGTTTGGGATAGGGGGCAGTATTTTCACGGCCGGATAAAAAACGTACCCGATTTAATCTGGTTACTACTCCTGCCCAGAAACTAGAATATGCATATAATTAGATTTGGATAGAAAACACTCTAAAGTTTCTAAAACTGTTTGAATGGTGTCTGTGAGTATAACAGAACTCATATGGCAGGCCAAAACCTGAGAAGATTCCATACAGGAAGTGCCCTGTCTGACAATTTGTTCTCCTTCTAGGGCATCTCTATCAAAAATACAGCATCTCTGCTGTAACGTGACATTTTCTAAGGCTTCCATTGGCTCTCAGAAGGTGCCAGAAAGTGGAATGACTTCTCTGCAGTCTCTGGGCGAAAAACAGGAGGAGTTTTTGTGAGTGGTCAGGCACGGAACAATGACAATGGAGTGCGCGTGCACGAGACGACTCCATGTTTTTCTTTCAGTCTATGAATGAATATAACGTCGCCCGGTTGGAATATTATCGCTATTTTACGAGAAAAATAGCATAAAAATTGATTTTAAACAGCGTTTGACATGCTTCGAAGTACGGTAATGGAATATTTTGAAATTCTTTGTCACGAAATGCCTCCGCGCGTCACCCTTCGGATAGTGACCTCAACGTACGAACAAAACGGAGCTATTTCAATATAACTATGGATTATTTCGAAACAAAACAACATTTGTTGTTGAAGTAGAAGTCCTGGGAGTGCATTCTAACGAAGGACAGGAAAGGTAATCCAATTTTTCTTATAGTAATTCTGAGTTTACTGAGCACCAAACTTGGTGGGTGTCAAATTAGCTAGCCTGTGATGGCCGAGCTATCTACTCAGAATATTGCAAATGTGCTTTCGCCGAAAAGCTATTTTAAAATCTGACACCGCGATTGCATAAAGGAGTTCTGTATATAATAATTCTTAAAATAATTGTTATGTTTTTTGTAAACGTTAATCGTAAGTAATTTAGTAAATTCACCGGAGGTTTGCGGTGGGTATGCTAGTTCTGAACATCACATGCTAATGTAAAAAGCTGGTTTTTAAAAAAATTATAAACTTGATTGAACAAAACATGCATGTATTGTATAACATAATGCCTAGGAGTGTCATCTGATTAAGATAATGAAAGGTTCGTGCTGCATTTAGCTGTGGTTTTGGTTTTTGTGACATTATATGCTAGCTTGAAAAATGGGTGTCTGATTATTTCTGGCTGGGTACTCTGCTGACATAATCTAATGTTTTGCTTTCGTTGTAAAGCCTTTTTGAAATCGGACAGTGTGGTTAGATTAACGAGAGTCTTGTCTTTAAAATGGTGTAAAATAGTCATATGTTTGAGAAATTGAAGTAATAGCATTTCTAAGGTATTTGAAAATCGTGCCATGGGATTCCACTGGCTGTTGAGTAGGTGGGACGCAAGGTTAAAGTATACATTTATTGTTCAAGCACTCAGTTACAAATGACAGTGGGAATAGTGATGTCAACAAGAAAAACTGTCCTCTATAGCAGTGGGCAATAGCAGTGGGCTTTGTGATGAATGAGCCATCTGATTCAATGAATGAAGGCCTTTTTTCCCCCAACATTTAAATTAAGGCGCTTCAAAGCTTTTTACTGTCATTCTTTTCTCATTTATCTTTGTTTCATTCGTTCATTTCTTTTTATTTAGTTTAGTCACATGATTTCTTAATTTGCAGTACGTTTGCCAATCAGTTGGGCTGCCAGACTTAATTGCCATCCCTTTTGCCTCATCCTTCTCAACCATATCATTTTTCAATTCCTCATCAATCCAAGGGGATTCAACAGTTTTACAGTCATTTTTGTAAATGGGTGCGTGCTTATTAGTAACTGGAATAAGTAGTTTCATAAATGCATCAAGTGCAGCATCTGGTCGCTCCTCATTACACACCACAGACCAGCAAATATTATTTACATCATCAACATATGAATCACTACAAAAGTTATTGTATGACCTCTTATACAATATATTAGGCCCAGCATTTGGAACTTTGGTTTTCCTAGATATGGCTATTATATTGTGATCACTACAACCTATGGATTTGGATACTGCTTTAAAGCAAATTTCTAATGCTGCAGTAAAGATGTGATCAATACATGTTTATGATTTAATTCCTGTGCTCTTTGTAACTACCCTGGTAGGTTGACTGACAACCTGATCCAGGTTGCAGACACTGGTTACAGTTTGACATGTTTTCTTGAGTGGGCAGCTAGATGATAGCCAGTCAATATTTAAATCACCCAGAAAACATACTCTGTTGATATCACATACATTATCAAGCATTTCACACATATTATCCAGATACTGACTGTTAGCACTTAGTGGTCTATAGCAGCTTCCCACAAGAATGGGCTTTAGGTGAGGCAGATGAACCTGTAGCCATATTACTTCCACAACTTGGCACCCACATACCTCTATGCCCCCTCCTGCTCTCTCCGCATCTCTCTCTTCTGGTCTCCTTGTTTCCCTCCCTTCAGCTGCTCTGCACCCAGATACCGGAATGCACTCCCTCGACACATACAACATGCAGACACAGTCATCTCATTCAAAATGTTAACTTTCACTGCTATGCGGATGACACACAGCTGTACATTTCAATGAAACATGGTGAAGCCCCAAAATTGCCCTCGCTGGAAGTCTGTGTTTCAGACATAAGGAAGTGGATGGCTGCAAACGTTCTGCTTTTAAACTCGGACAAAACAGAGATCCTTGTTCTAGGTCCCAAGAAACAAAGAGATCTTCTGTTGAATCTGACAATTAATCTTGATGGTTGTACAGTCGTCTCAAATAAAACTGTGAAGGACCTCGGTATTACTCTGGACCCTGATCTCTCTTTTGATGAACATATCAAGATTGTTTCAAGGACAGCTTTTTTCTATCTGCGTAACATTGCAAACATCAGAAATCTTCTGTCCAAAATTGATGCAGAAAAATTCATCCATGCTTTTGTTACTTCTAGGTTAGACTACTGCAATGCTCTACTTTCCGGCTACCTGGATAAAGCACTAAATAAACTCCAGTTAGTGCTAAATACAGCTGCTAGAATCCTGACTAGAACCAAAAAATGTGATCATATTACTCCAGTGCTAGCTTCCCTACACTGGCTTCCTGTTAAGGCAAGGGCTGATTTCAAGGTTTTACTGCTAACCTACAAAGCATTTCATGGGCTTGCTCCTACCTATCTTTCCGATTTGGTCCTGCCATACGTATGCTACGGTCACAAGACGCAGGCCTCCTAATTGTCCCTAGAATTTCTAAGCAAACAGCTGGAGGCAGGGCTTTCTCCTATAGAGCTCCATTTTTATGGAATGGTCTGCCTACCCATGTGAGAGACGCAGACTCAGTCTCAACCTTTAAGTCTTTATTGAAGACTCATCTCTTCAGTAGGTCCTATGATTGAGTGTAGTCTGGCCCAGGAGTGTGAAGGTGAACGGAAAGGCACTGGAGCAACGAACCGCCCTTGCTGTCACTGCCTAGCCGGTTCCCCTCTCTCCACTGGGATTCTCTGCCTCTAACCCTATTACAGGGGCCGAGTCACTGGCTTACTGGTGCTAATCCATGCCGTCCCTAGGAGGGGTGCGTCACTTGAGTGGGTTGAGTCACTGACGTGGTCTTCCTGTCTGGGATGGCGCCCCCCCCCTGGGTTTTGTCGTGGCGGAGATCTTTGTGGGCTATACTCGGCCTTGTCTCAGGATGGTAAATTGGTGGTTGAAGATATCACACTAGTGGTGTGTGGGCTGTGCTTTGGCAAAGTGGGTGGTGTTATATCCTGCCTGTTTGGCCCTGTCCGGGAGTATAATTGGATGGGGCCACAGTGTCTCTTGACTCCTCCTGTCTCAGCCTCTAGTATTTATGCTGCAGTAGTTTATGTGTCGGGGGGCTAGGGTCAGTCTGTTATATCTGGAGTATTTCTCTTGTCTTATCTGGTGTCCTGTGTGAATTTAAGTATGCTCCCTCTAATTCTTTCTTTCTTTCTTTCTTTCTTTCTTTCTTTCTTTCTTTCTTTCTTTCTTTCTTTCTTTCTTTCTTTCTTTCTTTCTTTCTTTCTTTCTTTCTTTCTTTCTTTCTCTCTCTCGGTGGACCTGAGCCCTAGGACCATGCCTCAGGACTACCTGGCATGATGACTCCATGTTGTCCCCAGTCCATCTGGCTGTGCTGCTGCTCCAGTTTCAACTGTTCTGCCTGCGGCTATGGAACCCTGACCTGTTCATTATGATTATTATTATTTGACCATGCTGGTCATTTATGAAGATTTGAACATCTTGGCCATGTTCTGTTATAATCTCCACCCAGCACAGCCAGAAGAGGACTGGCCACCCCTCATAGCCTGGTTCCTCTCTAGGTTTCTTCATAGGTTTTGGCCTTTTTATGGAGTTTTCCCTAGCCACCGTGCTTCTACACCTGCATTGCTTACTGTTTTGGGTTTTAGGCTGGGTTTCTGTACAGCACTTTGATATATAAATACATTTGATTTGACTTGAAAATCCTAAAAAAACACCTCTTCAAGGATGCCTATACTGTAACATTGATAGGTTTAGGCTACTACATGATACTTACATTTTCCCTTCACCCATCATGAGGTTGCTGCAACCTCGCCTATGAATGAAAGTCTACAACGTAGGTGCACAGGTTGAGAGAAACATTTGAGTAATCAAGGTGACAGGCAGTGACACACTCAATACCCCTTTGCACACTTTTGCCTGCATCTAGCTGATCTAGGGTGTAATCATGAGGTCAGCAGTCGCTCAACCGACCCATTGCCCAGCCACTCAACCCACTGTTGCACCACAAGACATTTGCTTCCGTTTAAGAAAAGTTTTTCAACAGAATCGGCAGAATGAACACATCCCTGTTCACACACAAACACAGCTCACTTTCATAGCAGTCACATACAAACAGCATTACCACCGTGCTAGTTGTATAATTCCTTCTCGCATCTATGGGCTCTCCTCTTCTCTCCTTTTCCCTTCGCTTGTAGACTTCAGTGCAATAACACATCAGCTGTCTATGACCAGGCGAAAAAAACATTCCAAGCCAAACCTTCAGATCATAACCTCTACATACAGCCTACATCGGTGTCACCATATTAGCTAACATCATAGTCAACATTGCTACTAGAACTAACATGTTAGTAAAGCCGCTACAATCATGCAGTACAGTGTACAGTCAAGCAAAACATTTATAAAACCAAAAGCTTACCTTGACTTGGAAGCATTCCAGTGTTGGATAGCCATAGCCAGCTAGCTAATATAGCATCCCTCTGTTTGAGCCTGGTGTTTGAGTAGGCTAAACTAGCTATCTGCATTCACTAGCTAAGTAAGTGAAAGTGAAAATAATACAACGAAATATAGCTTGCTTTCTCTCCTGCTGCTTAATTTTTCAAGGAATTAATTTGTTCAAAACTGCAACTATTGTCTTTCTCTCTCTTTGAGTCAACTACTCACCACATTTTATACATTGCAGTGCTAGCTATATGTAACTCATGCTTTCAGTACTAGATCCATTCTCGGATCCTTTGATTGGGTGGACAGCTTGTCAGTTCATGCTGCAAGAGCTCTGATAGGTTGGACGACGCCCTCCGGAAGTTGTTAAAATGACTGTGTATGTCCTTGGAAGGGGGTGAGAACCATGAGCCTCCTATGTTTTGTATTGAAGTCAATGTAGCCAGAGGAGGACGTAAACTAGCTGTCTTTCCAGCTACACAATGGTGCTATTGTACAGAGTGCTGTTGAGGCTATTGTAGACTTTCATTGCAAAACAGTGTGTTTTAATAAATTATTTGGTGATGTGAATGTATTTACTATAGTTTTATCTAAAAAGCATAGCTTTTGTAATGTTTCACTATATACATTTGTATGAAATTCACTGAGGTGGATGGTCTTGCTGTTACTCCTCTGAGGAGCCTCCACTGATGTACATATAACTAGGAATAAAAACTGGGTCAATGCAGATAACCAAATAGCTACCTAGACTAACTGTTTAACTAAATATTTAGCAGTCTTATGGCTTGGGAGTAGAAGCTGTTCAGGATCCTTTGGGTCCCAGACTTGGCGCTGCGGTACTGCTTGCTGTGCGGTAGGTGAAAGAACAGTCTATGACTTAAATGTCTGGAGTCTTTGAAGGCCATCCTCTGACACCACCTGGTATAGAGGTCCTAGATGGCTGGGTCCCAGTCCCAGTTATGTACTGAGCCGTGCGCAGTACCCTCTGCCGAGCAGTTGCCATACCAAGCGGTGATGCAGCCAGTCAAAATGCTCTCAATGGTGCAGCTGGAACCCAAGCCAGTAGCACACAGTTGCTGTTCCTGATGACTTGTTAACTCCTTCCCTGTGTGTGTGTGTGTGTGTGTGTGTGTGTGTGTGTGTGTGTGTGTGTGTGTGTGTGTGTGTGTGTGTGTGTGTGTGTGTGTGTGTGTGTGTGTGTGTGTGTGTGTGTGTGTGTGTGTGTGTGTGTGTGTGTGTGTGAGAGAGAGAGAGAGAGAGAGAGTGAATGTTTTGTTTCTGCAATTCAATGTGCCATCATTATGCAGTTTTACATATTCAAAAACTTGGTCAAGTTGTCAGGTTTACTTTTAATTTTCTACTTCAAACCATTTTCTTCATAACAATTATCAGATTATCTTGAACCATCATCCTAACATGGCCTATGCATTGTTACACAATTGAACCCTCACATTATTATTATTGTCAAGTTAATCATTTTTACTGATAAAAGTCTTTACAGTATGAGTAGAATAACTTTGCCTGTAACAAAAACATCCTGCTCCTCTCTACCTAAATTTCCCTCACGGTCCCGATAGTTTGCCTGCATAGCCTACCTAAATTATCCCTCACCCATCATCTTCCTACCATTCCCAAACAATCAAGGAACTTGAAAATGCGCATCTGGACATGTTTCTGAAGACTTTTTATTGTTGTCAGCAACACGAATGTCTGAATTTAATTTGCAGGGGGGGGGGGGGGTTATATGCTGTGTAATAATAGAACTAGAACAATACGATTCCAAGTCATTCGGATTACCACAAATATATAAACATCCTCAAATAGAAGCAGCTGTGTCTGTGTGTGTGGTGAGGACTTTTACGTGGTCTTTCTTGACGATTTAGTGACCAAGAGTTTTTTACATGGTCCGTCATTTCTCCGGATTTAGCGACCAATAGTTTTTACATGGTCCTTCGAGATGATGGATTCTGATATGCTATATTTGAGATGTTGAAGTACCCATAAAAGGAGTTGTTTCCACGCCGTAGGATACAGAAGAGTTATCCTGCATCCCTAAGACATATGAGATGCCTGTCACCACCCACCTCTGAGCCAACCACCACACAAAGCCATCATGCACCTGAGGAAGATGAGTTGCGAGGCCCTACACACACCTCTCATCTAAGAGACTACCACCCCTGCTCCAAACCTCCTCAGTTGGGAGCTTATGAGGGAATACGAGTACCTGCATCACATGCAGCAAGAGATCTGCCCTGCTTATATCTCAGTCCCCTGACTTAGTTGTTAGACAGTGGTCTATCCCACCAGGTTTATAGCCTACTGCTTTACTAGGCCCCACATTCGTTGTACTAGGCTCGCAGTCTCCAGACATAGTTAGCCCACAGCTCTGAGGACGTTTTATTGTCGTCAGTAACACGAATGTCAATGTTGTGCGTGCATCAAAATTTAAGTTGCAGGGGAGTTTTATTCATTTTTTACATGCTGTGTAATAATAATAACCTGTGTGTGTGTGTGTGTGTGTGTGTGTGTGTGTGTGTGTGTGTGTGTGTGTGTGTGTGTGTGTGTGTGTGTGTGTGTGTGTGTGTGTGTGTGTGTGTGTGTGTGTGTGTGTGTGTGTGTGAGTGGGTGGGTGGGTGAGGGCATTCACACCATCCAAGGGTGAAGGCATACCAGCCAAACGTTTTTACGTGGTACTTTAATACAGAGACGGATTGAACTGACAGTAATCATGGAATGTATTGACTAGGAAACAACATATTAATAAATGTAGCTAAGGAAGCGCAACAAATTACTCGGCTAGCTAGCAAGCACGCCTAAATGGAGCAAAAAACAGATAGCTGAATTTCAACAACAAAAAATTACAGACAATGTTACAATTTCTTACCTCCACACCGAACAGGAAAGAGTGATTTGTCCTGCCAAAGCATCAATTGCCATGTTTGTCCTGAAAGAAAACAGGTTGAAAAAGATGATTTCAAATCAAATCAAAATAAAATAAAATGTTATTTGTCACGTGCGCCTTACTTTGAAATGCTTACTTACAAGCCCTTATTAACCAACCATGCAGTTCAAGAAATGGAGTTAAGAAAATATTTACTAAATAAACTAAAGTGAAAAAAGTAACACAACAAAATGACATAACAATGTGCAGGGGTATAGGTTAGTCGAGGTCATTTGTAAAGTGACTATGCATAGATAATAAACAGCGAATAGCAGCATTGTAAAAACAAAGGGGGGTCAACATAAAGCAGTCTTATGGCTTGGAGGTAGAAGCCGTTAAGAAGCCTTTTGGTCCTAGACTTGGCGCTCTGGTACCGCTTGCCATGCAGTAGCAGAGAGAGCAGTCTATGACTTGGGTAACTGGACTCTTTGAGAATTTTTGGGGCCTTCCTCTGACACCACCTAATATATACTGCTCAAAAAAATAAAGGGAACACTAAAATAACACATCCTAGATCTGAATGAATGAAATAATCTTATTAAATACTTTTTTCTTTACATAGTTGAATGTGCTGACAACAAAATCACACAAAAATAATCAATGGAAATCCAATTTATCAACCCATGGAGGTCTGGATTTGGAGTCACACTCAAAATTAAAGTGGAAAACCACACTACAGACTGATCCAACTTTGATGTAATGTCCTTAAAACAAGTCAAAATGAGGCTCAGTAGTGTGTGTGGCCTCCACGTGCCTGTATGACCTCCCTACAACGCCTGGGCATGCTCCTGATGAGGTGGCGGATGGTCTCCTGAGGGATCTCCTCCCAGACCTGGACTAAAGCATCCGCCAACTCCTGGACAGTCTGTGGTGCAACGTGGCGTTGGTGGATGGAGTGAGACATGATGTCCCAGATGTGCTCCATTGGATTCAGGTCTGGGGAACGGGCGGGCCAGTCCATAGCATCAATGCCTTCCTCTTGCAGGAACTGCTGACACACTCCAGCCACATGAGGTCTAGCATTGTCTTGCATTAGGAGGAACCCAGGGCCAACCGCACCAGCATATGGTCTCACAAGGGGTCTGAGGATCTCATCTCGGTACCTAATGGCAGTCAGGCTACCTCTGGCGAGCACATGGAGGGCTGTGCCACCCCACACCATGACTGACCCACCGCCAAACCGGTCATGCTGAAGGATGTTGCAGGCAGCAGAACGTTCTCCAAGGCGTCTCCAGACTCTGTCACATCTGTCACGTGCTCAGTGTGAACCTGCTTTCATCTGTGAAGAGCACAGGGTGCCAGTGGCGAATTTGCCAATCTTGGTGTTCTCTGGCAAATGCCAAACGTCCTGCACGGTGTTGGGCTGTAAGCACAACCCCCACATGTGGACGTCGGGCCCTCATACCACCCTCATGGAGTCTGTTTCTGACCATTTGAGCAGACACATGCACATTTGTGGCCTGCTGGAGGTAATTTTGCAGGGCTCTGGCAGTGCTCCTCCTGCTCCTCCTTGCACAAAGGCCGAGGTAGCGGTCCTGCTGCTGCGTTGTTGCCCTCCTACGGCCTCCTCCAAGTCTCCTGATGTACTGGCCTGTCTCCTGGTAGCACCTCCATGCTCTGGACACTACACTGACAGACACAGCAAACCTTCTTGCCACAGCTCGCATTGATGTGCCATCCTGGATGAGCTGCACTATCTGAGCCACTTGTGTGGGTTGTAGACTCCGTCTCATGCTACCACTAGAGTGAAAGCACCGCCAGCATTCAAAAGTGACCAAAACATCAGCCAGGAAGCATAGGAACTGAGAAGTGGTCTGTGGTCCCCACCTGCAGAACCACTCCTTTATTGGGGGTGTCTTGCTAATTGCTTATAATTTCCACCTGTTGTCTATTCCATTTGCACAACAGCAAGTGAAATTTATTGTCAATCAGTGTTGCTTCCTAAGTGGACAGTTTGATTTGATGTTTTTCACCATTATCTTTCAAATGGTGAAAAATAGTTGATTGTTTGAGAAATTGAAATTATTAGATTCTTGCAGTTTTGAATTTCCCGCCATGGTCTCTTGACAATAAATCCCTATACCGGGGTTAGATCCCCAACAGGTTAAGTGTTCCCTTTATTTTTTTGAGCAGTGTATATTGGACCATCCTCTGACACCGCCAAGTATATATTGGACCTTCCTCTGACACCGCCTAGTATATGTCAGGAAGCTTGGCCCCAGTGTTGTACTGGGCCATATGCACTACCCTCTGCAGCGCCTTATGGTCAGATGCCAAGAGGTTGCCATACCAGGCGGTGACGCAACCGGTCAGGATGCATCACCGCTGCACAGCTGTAGAACATTTTGAGGATTTGGAGAGATTGTTGTCCTGAGACAATGATGAGACAGCCTATTTGCAACATTTCTCATTAGAGTGCTAGCCAGATCACCAATTCAAGATTTTAAAACTGAGCAATTCTTCCCAATTGACACATTCCTGAATTAACTAGTAAGTTCAACTTTGGTTGTTTATCTAAACAACGGACGAGATCGCATTCTAGCTATTGGTAGTGTCCAACTTAGCTAGTTAGCTAGCTTGGCTAGTGGGCCGATGTCGAAAGCACACACTCGGCATTGCATGCCCCAATAGTTAAATTTAAATCTACTGAACGTTTTAAAATAATATGTTTAATAAATAAAAGTTAACACTCACATTTCATGAAGTTGTTCTTTCTTCTTCTAGCTAGAAGGTGTTCTCCCAAAAAGGACACAGCCATGATGTCATCACTCTGCGCGTCAAATGACACAAATATTACCCCAATGAATGGAGATAATACATCGACAGGAAGGATTCTTTTTTGTATTCTGTAAGCACCTAAACAGATCCACAATCACTTTTTGAATGCGCAAATACACATTCCACAGTTGTAAATGTTAGGGATTTCTGAAAAGTTGCTCACAAATCATTCTACATTTGTTCAAATTGTAGATTTATTTGTGAGCTTTTTTGAGTGCTCATTGTCCTCACCAGGATCTTGACCTGACTGCAGTTTGGCGTTGTAACAGACTTCAGTTGGAAAATGCTCACCTTCGACGGCCGCTGGCATGTTGGAGAAGTGTGCTCTTCATGGATGAATCCCAGTTTCCACTGATGGCAGACAGTGTGTATGGTGTTGTGTGGGCGAGTGGTTTGCTGATGTCAAAAGCATCCCAGAGTCACCTCTTCACTGATGACGTTGAGACTGGTGTTTTGCAGGTACTATTTAATGAAGCTGCCAGTTGAGGACTTGTGAGGCATCTGTTTCTCAACCTAAACACTCTAATGTACTTGTCCTCTTGCTCAGTTGTGCACCGGGGCCTCCCACTCGTCTTTCTATTCTGGTTAGAGCCAGTTTGCGCTGTTCTGTGAACACAGCTTTGTACAAGATCTTCAGTTTCTTGTCAATTTCTCACATGGAATAGACTTTATTTCTCAGAACAAGAATAGACTGACGAGTTTCAGAAGAAAGGTCTTTCTTTCTGGCCATTTTGAGCCTGTAATCGAACCCACAAATGCTGATGCTCCAGATACTCAACTAGTCTAAAGAAGGCCAGTTTTATTGCTTCTTTAACCTCTATGGGCTAGGTGGGACGCTTGCTACTCAACAGCCAGTTGAATCCTGTGGCGCGTTATTCAAATCCTTAGATATGCTATTACTTCAATTTTTCAAAAATATGACTATTTTACACCATTTTAAAGATAAGACTCTCGTTAATCTAACCACACTGTCCGATTTCAAAAAGGCTTTACAATGAAAGCAAAACATTAGATTATGTCAGCAGAGTACCCAGCCAGAAATAATCAGACACCCATTTTTCAAGCTAGCATATAATGTCACATAAACCCAAACCACAGCTAAATGTAGCACTAACCTTTGATGATCTTCATCAGATGACAACCCTAGGACATTATGTTATACAATACATGAATGTTTTGTTCAATCAAGTTCATATTTATATCAAAAACCAGCTTTTTACATTAGCATGTGACTAGCATGTCACTAGCATTCCCACCGAACACTGCCGGTGAATTTACTAAATTACTCACGATAAACGTTCACAAAAAGCATAACAATTATTTTAAGAATTATAGATACAGAACTCCTCTATGCACTCGATATGTCCGATTTTAAAATAGCTTTTCGGTGAAAGCACATTTTGCAATATACTCAGTAGATAGCCCGGCATCACAGGGCTAGCTATTTAGACACCCAGCAGGTTTAGCACTCATCAAAGTCAGATTTACTATAAGAAAAATGTTATTACCTTTGTTGTCTTCGTCAGAATGCACTCCCAGGACTTCTACTTCAATAACAAATGTTGGTTTGGTCGAAAATAATCCATCGTTATATCCAAACAGCGGCGTTTTGTTCATGCGTTCTAGACACTATCCTAAAGGCTAAATAAGGGTGACGAGCATGGCGCAATTCGTGACAAAAGAATTCTAAATATTCCATTACCGTACTTCGAAGCATGTCAACCGCTGTTTAAAATCAATTTTTATGCCATTTTTCTCATAAAAAAGCGATAATATTCCGACCGGGAATCTGCGTTTAGATAAACAGACAAAGGAAAAGAAAGCATTCGGTCGAAGCGGGCACGAGCCTAAGCCCATAGTACTCTGAGTGGCCACTTGCCAAAAGCGATAAAGTGTTTCAGCCAGAGCCTGCCTCGATATCGTTCAACTTTTTCCCGGGCTCTGAGACCCTATGGAAGACGTAGGAAGTGTCAGGTTATTGCACAGATCCTGAGTCTTCAATAAAAAGAGCCAAGATGAAACACTACTTTTCAGACAGGCCACTTCCTGCTTGAAATCTTCTCAGGTTTTGGCCTGCCATAGGAGTTCTGTTATACTCACAGACACCATTCAAACAATTTTAGAAACTTTAGGGTATTTTCTATCCAAAGCCAATAATTATATGCATATTCTAGTTACTGGGCAGGAGTAGTAACCAGATTAAATCGGGTACGTTTTTTTATCCAGCCGTGTCAATACTGCCCCCTAACCCTAACAGGTTAATCAGGACAACAGTTTTCAGCTGTGCTAACATAATTGCAAAAGGGTTTTCTAATGATAAATTAGCCTTTTAAAATGATAAACTTGGATTAGCTAACACAACGTGACATTGGAACACAGGAGTGATGTTTGCTGATAATGGGCCTCTGTACGCCTATGTAGATATTCCATAAACAATCTGCCGTTTCCAGCTACAATAGTCATTTACAACATTAACAATGTCGACACTGTATTTCTTATCAATTTGATGTTATTTTAATGGACAAATGTTTTTTCTAAGTGACCCCAAACTTTTGAACGATAGTTGTATGTAGCCTCGGAAACAAGGTTCATGAAATAGATAACTTGCTAGTAACAGATGACATTCAAATTCTGACTCACTTAGATAACACCTTTGATGATACAGTGGTAACAATACAAGGTTATAGCATCTACAGAAAATACAGAAATGCCCATGGGGGGCGGTGTTGCGGTCTTTATTCAGAAGCACATTCCTGTAAAGCTTACAGAGGATTGCATGTGAAATATTGTTGGCTACAGGTTCATCTGCCTCACCTAAAGTCCATGATTGTGGGGTGCTGCTATAGACAACCAAGTGATAACAGTCAGTATCTGGATAATATGTATGAAATGCTTGATAATGTATGTGTTGCCACTCAAGAAAAAGCTTCAAATAGCAACCATTGCCTGCAACCTAGTTCAAGTTAGCAGTCAACATACCAGGGTATTTACAAACAGCACATGAATGAAATCATCCCCATGTATTAATCACATATTTACTAATGCTGCAGAAATCTGCTTTAAAGCAGTATCCAAATCCAATTGGATGTAGTGATCACAATACAGTAGCCATATCTAGAAAAACATTGGCTTCAGAAACTGTCAGACACCACTCCATTCATACCGCTAGCTTCTGTTTACCCTGGACCAGAGCTATAATATGTAACTAGCTCTGATCCAGGGTGTTAGTGAGATGCGCACATACCTGTCTGTGCACGAGCTCTTGTCCAGGGCATTGCTCTGGTCCAGGGTGTTGCTCTGGTCCAGGGTGTAGCTCAGATTCAGGGCGGAGTGCACTGCGCATATACCCATCTGCACACTAGCTCTGGTCCAGAGCATAGCTAATAGCTAGATAGCTCTCGTATGCACTAACTAGCTCTGGTCCAGGGTGTAGCTAGTAGCTAGCTATGGTCCACACTAGTTCTGGCCTAGCTCTGGCACTTACTCTGGTAATCGCATAGATAGCTAGCTCTAGTCCGCACTAGTTTTGGTCAAGGGCATAGCTCGTCGCTAACTAGCTCTGATCCACGGCGTAACTAGAAGGAGTAGCTTGTAGCTTAGCTATTTCTATCTAATTTCACCACCTGTGCTGTTAAATACATACACACACAGACACGTCTGCATAGAAATGCATGTACGCAAACTCAGGCCAAAAAACACAAGCGTGCAAACGAAGACACACACACACACACAGCTATTAACACTCGCTGACTCAGCACATCAAGAGCCAGGCAGGAGATTTTCCTAAACAGTTATAGGAAAGAGGGGAAAGTAACAAAAAGGACAAAATAATGGTGTTTGTGTATATTATTCTTCAACGCAGAGCCCTACAGTATGAAGGACAAAATGTCCTAAATCAATGCACTGGATTAAAAACAATGTGCAACCAGAGGAAAAAAAACTCTACAACACCTTTACTACACACACAGAGACTCAAAGAAATCTCTCCCTCGCCCTCCATTTGGCAAATCTGACCATAACTCTATCCTCCAAGATTCCTGCTTACAACCAAAAACTAAAGCAGGAAGTACCAGTGAATCGCTCAATACGGAAGTGGTCAGATGACGTGGATGCTACACTACAGGACTGTTTTGCTAGCACAGACTGGAATATATTCCGGGATTCTTATGATGGCATTGGAGTACATCACATCAGTCACTGGCTTCATCAATAAGTGCATTGACGACGTCGTCCCAACATTGACCGTACGTACGTACATACTCCAACCGGAAGACATTGATTACAGGCAACATCTGCACCGAGCTAAAGAGCTGCTTTCAAGGAACAGGACACTAATCCGGACGCTTACATGAAATCCCGCTATGCTCTTAAACAAACCATCAAACAGGCAAAGTGTCAATGCAGGATTAAAATGGAATCCAACTACACTGACGCTCGTCGGATGTGGCAGGGTTTGAAAAATATTATGGATTACAAAGGGAAACCCAGTCGCGAGCTGCCCAGTGACACGAGCCTCCCAGACGAGCTCAATGCCTTTTATGCTCACTTTGGAGCAAGCAACACTGAAGCATGCATGAGAGCACCAGCTGTTCCAGACGACTGTGTGATCAAGCCACAGGGCCTGATGGATTACTAGGATTTGTACTCAAAGCATGCATGGACCAACTGGCAAGTGTCTTCACTGACATTTTCAACCTCTCCCTGACCGAGTCTGTAATACCTACATGTTTCAAACAGGCCACCATTGTCCCTGTGCCCAAGAAAGCGAAGGTAACCTTCCTAAATGACTACCGACCCGTAACAGTCACGTCAGTAGCCATGAAGTGCTTTGAAAGGCTGGTCATGGCTCACATCAACACCATCATGCCAGAAACCCTAGACCTACTCCAAGTTGCATACCGCCCCAACCGATCTACAGATGATGCATTCTGAATCCCATTCCACACTGCCGTTTACCACCTGGACAAAAGGAACACCTATGTGAGAATGCTGTTTATTGACTACAGCTCAGCGTTCAACACCATAGTGCCCACAAAGCTCATCATGAAGCTAAGGATCCTGGGACTAAACAGCTCCCTCTGCAACTAGATCCTGGACTTCCTGACGGGCCCCCCCAGGTGGTAAGTGTAGGCAACAAACACATCTGCCGGGCCTCCCAAATGGTGCTGTGGTCTAAGGCACTGCATCGCAGTGCTAGCTGTGCCACTAGAGAATCTGGGTTCAAGTCCAGGCTCTGGGAGACCGATGGGGCGGCGCAAAATTGTCCAAGCGTCGTCTGGTTAGGGGAGAGTTTGGCCGGCAGAGATGTCCTTGTCCTATTGCGCACTAGGGGACTCCTGTGGCGATCCGGGCGCAGTGCACACTGACACGGTCGCCAGGTGTACAGTGTTTCCTCCGACACATTGGTGTGGATCGCTTCCGGGTTACGTGTGCATTGTGTCAAGAAGCAGTGTGGATTGGTTTGGTTGTGTTTCGGAGGACATACGGCTCTCGACCTTCACCTCTCCCTAGTCCGTACGGGAGTTATGAGACAAGACACTAACTACCAATTGGATACCACAGAATTGGGGAGAAAAAACAACACCTGCCACACTGATCTTCAACACTGGGGCCCCTCAGGGGTGCGTGGTTAGTCCAGTTCTGTACTCCCGGTTCAACCACAGTTGCGTGGCCAAGCACGACTCCAACACCATCATTAAGATTTCTGACAACACATCAGTGGTAGGCCTGATCACTGACAACGATGAGACAGTCTATAGGGAGGAGGTCAGAGACCTGCTAGTGTGGTGCCAGGACAACAAAGGAGCTGATCGTGGACTATAGGAAAAGGAGGGCCGGACAGGCCCCATTAACATCGACGGGGCTGAAGTGGAGCTCGTCGAGAGTTTCAAGTTACTTGTTGTCCACATCACCAACAAACTATCATCGTCCTAAAACACCAAGACAGTTGTGAAGAGGGCACAACAACACATTTTCCCCCTCAGGAGACTGAAAAGATTTGTCATGGGTCCCCAGATCTTCATAAAGTTCTACAGCTGCACCATCGAGAGCACCCTCACCGGTTGCATCATCGCCCGGTATGGCAACTGCTCTGTATCTGACCGTAAGGCGCTACAGAGGGTAGTGCATACGGCCCAGTACATCACTGGGGCCAAGTTCCTGACATCCAAGACCTATATACAGAACGTTGTCAGAGGAAGGCCGCAAAAATTGTCAAAGACTCCAGTCACCTAAGTCATACACTGTTCTATCTGCTACTGCACAGCAAGCGGTACCGGAGCGCCAAGTCTAGGACCAAAATACTCTTTTAACAGCTTCTACCCCCAAGTCATAAGACTGCTGAACAATTAATCAAATGGCCAGCCGGACTATTTACATTGACACCCCCCCCCCGCTGACACCCCCTACTCGCTGTTTATTATCTATGCATAGTCACTTTACAAATTACCTTGACTAACCTGCATCCCTGCACATTGACTGATTACTGGTACCTCCTGTATATTGCCTTGTTATTGTTATTGACTCATTACTGGTACCTCCTGTATATTGCCTTGTTACTGTTATGTAATTTTCTTGTTACTTTTATAGTTTAATACTTTTTTTCCTTGGTTTATTTAGTAAATCTTGTTTGTAACTCTATTCAAATCAAATCAAATTGTATTTGTCACATACACATGTTCATCAGATGTTATTGCGGGTGTAGCGAAATGCTTTTTTCTTGAACTGCATTGTTGATTAAGGGCTTGTGACTAAGCATTTCACAGTTGTATTCGTCGCATGTGACAAATAACATTTATTTTGATTGATTTGATTTTAACACATCCTGACCAGTGAGGATAATTCTAATCAGGGCCAGCCACACCCAAACAGAACCAACCTCGAAACGAATTTTATCGAACACGAATTTGAGCAAAACTCCAAACTCTGTAACACTCATAATAAACCATAACACAGTCAATCTGTTTATGGTGATTTATTGAATTACCCAATTACTGACATATATGTCTGTGATTCTTCCTTCATTTGCTGATTAAATTATCACACTTCTGGCTTCTCCATGTTAAGCATTAGACCCATGATTGAATCATTAATACAGCCACATCTGCCTGACTCTCTCTCTTGCTAATTTACCTCTTAATCCCAAATCAGGCATATTAATAGGCTGCATTCAAGATTACCGTTAATTCATCAATCTCGGCTGCTCACATTTGTTTTGCATCGTAAGGACAGTGCCATCTAATGGGTCACCTTACATCCAACACCGTACGTCAACAAACACAGAGTCAGCAAGTCTGTGCTTTCAACATACCAGCATCCTGGTGATATCATCATATTCTGTATTCTTCTCCCAAGTATATTACATGTGTCCAAATGATAAAAGCTCTAGTCCTCTACCTCCACTATCTCACTGTCTTCTCTCTCTGCCTCTCTCCTATGCATCCTCTCTACTTCAAGGGCATCCCTGTCCTATGCTATAACACTGAGTGAAGCATAGGGAGCGACATATTTTCAGCAGTTACATACACACACACACAAGGTCACCCAGCCCTCCACTAGATTTCTGCCAGTGTGGTAAACACCTAGGATACGAAAGATAGATGCAGTATTGCCCTACCATTTCTCCCACTGGTCTTCCATCCACCCTTCCTCTCTTTCCCCTCCGGAGTCCATGCTGCAAGTGAGGGCATCCACAGAGGAGAGGAGAAGGAGAAAAGGGGGAGGAGGAGGGGTGCTCAGCTGGGTCAATAGGATAGGCATACGATTCAAAGCCCTACTCTGGTTATCCCTCCTTCCTCCTGTCGCCCTAAATGTTCCTGAGCCCAGAATGGGAATATAGGAGTATCGTCGTTAGCAGCGGCAGGAGTAGCCAGCGCAAAGTGCTATTAGGTAACCGACTCCTCTCTTCTCCTCTCCCACCGAGAGCCTTTTTTCGAATCATCAATGTTTACACTGTCCCGGATGTGCATCAGATGTACTATACGAGAGTAGAAAGAGAGAAATCATTGTAGGATGGCTTGGCTGGGCTGAGAAGAGACCTCTCCAAAACACATCCCTCTTCAATTATTTATGGAGCAGATTGATCATGCTCGGTTATTCTCATCCTCTCTTTCTCATTATCCCTCTCCCTTTCCTCTTTTCCTCCTCTCTCGCCTTTTCTCTAAACAAGATGAATGAAAGGAGACAGGAGGATACGTTTCATATCCAGAAGGGGGGGGGGGGGTGTACACGTCATTAACCCTGCCCTTCATGCCACCTTCATGCCTTCTACAAAACTGTGTGTGTGTTCGTCATATTCTATTGAACACAGAAGGCGTACCAAGCACCATGTATATTGTTGAAATATTACATGTTGTGTATAATATACCTGATCATTGATTTATTATTTTGGTTATTAATGTGCCTTAGTGTACCTTAGTATATGGCTCCCACTTTTGCCCATTCATTGCACTGTGGCAAGTACAGAATAAATGGAGGAAGTTAGGCCTTGTGTAGGAGTCCTAGCTAGACGCAGGAGCAGCAAATTCTTTTGAAAATATAATTTCACATAATCTATGATCTATGTTAATCAGAGAATACTTTTGTTTGGTTATTTAAAGGAATAAAAATCTTATTTTGTTGCATAATATCCCTGGATCTCTGTGCTCTTTGCCTTTTGGGAACTTTGTAGACTGTATGCGTCAGAAACAACTTTGCTTCAGCTTGGGCAGTGACTATGTCAGCAAGGTAAAGAAGTCACTACAATCAAGTCAAAATAATCCGAAAAGGATATTTATCGGAAGGAAGCTCCGCTACGGAAACACGCTGGATACAGTTCTAACTTTCTATTTCATTCGGAACGCAAGGACAGCTCAATGGAAAGACTTCAACCCCTAGAATTCGCTTGCCAGAAAATACCTATCCTACTGTTATGATTGTTTACACTGAGCTGCACTGGGGTTGAAACGCAATCATGGTTACATTAAGACAGCGTGGAGCCTGCATGAGATATGGGTCGGAAACATACCTCAATGCCCGTGTTTTTTCTGCCATTGAAACTCTTGAGCGGCCACCTAAGCATTTTTTGGGGCCGCCCAAATAAAAAAATGCTGAAAATCCGCCCACAAAAACCATATTAACTCCGTCAGAAATGATGCATAAAATGTCTTTGCAATACAGTAATCTCCCTAGCAGAAGGCAGTGCTGGTGCGCACATCATCTATGGAAAAACAATGTTCAAGACGATACACAACATTTCTGTGTCACCAGAGCATTTTAGTTCCACAGATCAATTAAGAGACTGTATTAGTGATTTAAATATTTGGGTGGCTCAACTTCCTCCAGCTAAATCAAGACAAGCAAGATAAAGCACAAGGTAAAAAACCTAGGTGTCATTTTAACTTCTGAATTCTATTTCAAATCACACATTATGAATGTGACCAAAATAGCTTTTTACCACCTCAGGAACATTGCCATGGTGTGGCCGTTTCTATCTCAGGCTGATACAGAGAGACTCATACATGCTTTTATTACAAGCAGGCTTGACTACTGTAATGCTTTCCTGTCTGGTCTATCCAAGAAAGCCATTGGTCAACTGCAAAAAGTGGAGAATGATGCAGAACGGGTACTGACCAAGACCAGATGGAGAGCACACATTACACTGGTTTTAATTGTGCGCCCCAATACATATTAGACATGCTTTGAGTTATGTACACAGTAGGTCCCTCAGGTCCTCTGGCACTGGCCTTTTAACTATTCCAAAGCCTAGAACCAAAACGCATGGAGAGGCAGCCTTTATTTACATGGTCCCCAGTCTCTGGAATAGCCTGCCAGAGAACCTGAGGGAGGCCGAAACGGTGGACATTTCTAAAATAGATTTTAAAACACACCTTTATACTAGCTGGTAAATTCGCTCTGGCTATCTACTCAGATTTCAGACCATGGGTAAGATAGTCTAGCTAGCTACGTTTTCATATATTACGCATTTCTAATGTTGACAAAGTATTTACATTTGAGGTTAGAGTTAGTTTACTGTTAGCTAGCTAGTTGTTGGACAAGTCTGAGAGCACTCACTTTGAGGTACATCACTTCAGCAGGCAATGCTCTCAGTAGGCCTACGTGCAGTAGACTTAGCTAGCTCTTGTTCATATTTTGACAGAGATAACAAGGACAAAGGCAAAAATCGCTTAATTCTTTACCTCTCAAAGCAAGAGGCCAAGATTGGAAGCTACGGTAAGGTGACCATGAATACATTTGTGAATATAATGTTTATCTAAACTTCTACTTCCTTCTAATAACCCCCTGTAACTACTTTATACAATGTAAGAATGCATTATGTTTGGAAAATGAAGAGATGCTAGGAACAATATGGACAATTTTCAGCAAGTTGCAACCATGAAATACAGTTATAAACAGTTTTCCATAAAAGAGGTCTAAAACATGTTTGATGCAATTGATATGTAAAATCGACTGTAGAAATGGGTAGTGGAGATGATAGGAAGGAAATGGACAATTTTCAGCACGTTGCAATCATGAAATATAGTTATAAACATTTTTCTATAAACAATGTCTAATACATGTTTGACGCAATTGATATGTAAAATTGACAGCAGAAATGGCTAGTGGAGATGATAGGAAGAAAATTTACAATTTTCAGCACGTTGCAAACAGGAAATATAGTTATAAACATTTTTCCATAAACAAGGTCTAAAACATGTTTGATGCACTTTGTATGTAAAAATGAATGCAGTACTAGGTAGACGAGATGATAGGAACACTATGGACAATTTTCAGCAAGGTTCAACCATTAAATACAGTTATAAACAGTTTTCCATAAACAAGGTCTAACACATGTTTGATGCACTTTGTGAGTAAAAATTAATGCAGTGCTGGGTATTCGAGATGATAGGAACAATATGGACAATTTTCAGCAAGTTGCAACCATGAAATATAGTTATAAACAGTTTTCCATTAACAAGGTCTAAAACATGTTTGAAGCCACTGGTAAGAAAAATCTACTGCAGAACTGGGAAGTTGGGATGAAAGGAACACTGTGGACAATATTCAGCAAGCTGCAACCATTAAATACAGTTAATAACAGTTTTCCAAAAACAAGGTCTAAAACATGTTTGATGCAATTGGTAAGTAAAATCTACTGCAGTACTGGGTAGTCGAGATGACAGGAACACTATGGACAATTTTCAGCAAGTTGCAACCATACAATACAGTTGTAAACAGTTTTCCATAAACAAGGTCTAAAACATGTTTGAGGCAATTGGTAAGGAAAATCTCCTGCAGCACTGGGTAGTCGAGAGGACAGGAAAACTATGGACAATTTTCCGCAAGTTGCAACCATGAAATACAGTTAGAAACTGTTTTCTATAAACAAGGTCTAAAACATGTTTGATGCACTTTGTAAGTAAAAATGAATGCAGTGCTGGGTAGTCGAGATGATAGGAACACTATAGACAATTTTCAGCAAGTTGCAACCATGAAGTACAGTTATAAACAGTTTTCCAAAAACAAGGCCTAAAACATGTAATTGGTAAGTAAATCTATTGCAGTTCTGGATAGTCGAGATGATAGGAACACTATGGACAATTTTCAGCAAGTTGCAACCATAAAATACAGTTATAAACAGTTTTCCATAAACAATGTCTGAAACATGTTTGATGCACTTTGTAAGTAAAAATGAATGCAGTGCTGGGTAGTCGAGATGATAGGAACACTATGGATAATTTTCAGCAAGTTGCAACCATGATATACAGTTATAAACAGTTTTCCATAAACAAGGTCTAAAACATGTTTTATGCAATTGATAAGAAAAATCTACTGCAGTACTGGGAAGTCGGGATGAAAGGAACACGGTGGACAATATTCAGCAAGTTGCAACCATAAAATAGAGTTATTAACTGTTTTCCATAAACAAGGACTAAAACATGTTTGATTCAATTGGTAAGTAAAATCTACTGCAGTATTGGGTAGTCGAGATGACAGGAACACTATGGACAATTTTCAGCAAGTTGCAACAATGAAATACAGTTAAAAACAGTTTTCCATAAACAAAGTCTAAAACATGTTTGATGCACTTTGTAAGTAAAAATGAATGCAGTACTGGGTATTCGGGATAATAGGAACACTATGGACAATTTTCAGCAAGTTGCAACCATGAAATACAGTTATATACAGTTTTCCATAAACAAGGTTTAAAACATGTTTGATGCAGTTGGTAAGTAAAATCTACTGCAGAAATTGGTAGTCGAGATGATTGGAAGAATATGGACAATTTTCAGCAAGTTGCAACAATGATATACAGTTATAAACAGTTTTCCATAAACAAGGTCTAAAACATGTTTGATGCAATTGCTAAGTAAAATCTACAGCTGCACTTGGTAGTCGGGATGATAGGAACACTATCGACAATTTTCAGCAAGTTGCAACCATGAAATACAGTTATAAACAGTTTTCCATAAACAAGGTCGAAAACATGTTTGATGCACTTTGTAAGTAAAAATGTGTAAAGTACTGGGTCGTCAAGATGATAGGAACACTGGACAATTTTCAGCAGGTTACATCCCTAAAATATAGTTATAAACAGTTTTCCATAAACAAGGTCTAAAACATGTTTGATGCAATTGCTAAGTAAAATCTACTGCTGCACTCCTCCGGCCGGTCCTGGCAATATGACCGCAGAAACCTACGCACATCCTGGTTTACGCTCTCCAAATGCCCGTTACTCTCACGGTGAATACCTGAGGTGAGGCTGACCGAGACCCCCAGACGTTCAGACCCTGGACGTGAACTGGGGACCCCGATTTGAGACTATATCCTCAGGCACCCCGTAGTGCCGGAGACGTGAGTGAACAGGGCCTCCGCAGTCTGTAGGGCCGTAGGGAGACCGGGCAAAGTGAGGAGACGGCAGGACTTAGAAAACCGATCCACAATGACCAGGATTGTGGTGTTGCCCTGTGAGGGAGGAAGATCTGTCAGGAAGTCCACCGACAGGTGCGACCACGGCCGTTGTGGAATGGGTAGGGTTTGTAACTTCCCTCTGGGCAGGTGCCTGGGAGCCTTGCACTGGGCACACACCGAGCAGGAGGAAGCATAAACCCTCACGTCCTTGGCAAAGGTGGACCACCAGTACTTCCCACTAAGGCAACGCACCGTCCGACCGATGCCAAGATGACCAGAGGAGGGTGACGTGTGGGCCCAATAGATCAAACGGTCGCAAACAGCAGACGGAACATACAGGCGCCCAGATGGAGTGGGCTCTGTGCGTAACGCCCACTCGATGTCCGCGTCCAGCTCCCACACCACCGGTGCCACCAGGCAAGAGGCCGGAAGTATGGGAGTGTTATCCATGGACCTCTACTCTATGTCATACATCCGGGACAGTGCGTCTGCCTTAGCATTCTGGGAACCTGGTCTGTAGGACAGAGTGAAAACAAAACAGGTAAAGAACATGGCCCACCTTGCTGGCGAGGGTTCAGTCTCCTCGCCGCCTGGATGTACTCCAGATTGTGGTGGTCAGTCCAGATGAGAAAAGGGTGTTTAGCCCCCTCAAGCCAATGTCTCCATGCCTTCACAGCCTTGACAACAGCCAACAGCTCCCGGTCTCCCACATCATAGTTTTGCTCCGCCAGGCAGAGCTTCTTCGAAAAGAAAGCACAGGGGCGGAGCTTTGGTGGCGTGCCCGAGCGCTGAGAGAGCACGGCTCCTATCCCAGCCTCGGACGCGTCCACCTCCACTATGAACGCCAAGGAGGGATCCGGATGAGCCAGCAAGGGAGCCGAGATAGACAGAGCTTTCAGGTGACCAAAAGCCTTGTCCACCTCAGCCGACCACTGCAGTCGCACCGGTCCCCCTTCAGCAGTGAGGTAATGGGAGCCGCTACCTGACCAAGCCCCGGATAAACCTCCGGTAGTAGTTGGCAAACCCTAGGAACCGCTGCACTTACTTTACCGTGGTGCGAGTCGGCCAATTACGCACGGCTGAAACACGGTCACTTTCCATCTCCACCCCTGACATCGCAGACCATGGTGGACAAGAGTAGAGATGGAAAGATCTCTTTTGTAGTAAAGGAGATATTTCCTATGTGTTCATCTTATCATATTTCTCCAATGTCAAGTCAGAGTCTGGTTAGCAATGAAACTGTCCCTGTTAGCAAATTAAATCTGAGCATGGTACTTTTGAAAGTTAGGCCTACTCCTTTCCATCCCAGACAGAGAAGTGGTTTAAACATCTTACATCAAACAGAACGTGAATAGCTTAATTAATTGTGACCATCTGCCTTGATTCAGTCTTATGTAGCAACATTTGAAATTGTGTGATTTACATTAGATAACTGCAGAGATACAAAATGGTATATCATACACTGCATTTGAGAAATGTGATGAACTTGTAACCTCACTTTTGAGAAAATAGCTATTCAATATTTTGGTACCAACTTGAGAGCTCTTCTTTGTCTACACCCATTCAGCATCGTTCACACCCTCTTAAGCTTTAGCCCGACCTATCTCTTTAAGGGTTGATCCGAGAGTTCTGTACTAACAACAGCAGTCAAGCACCCAAGCTAACTGGCTAACTTGCTAGCTACTTCCAGACACAAATGAGAGAACATTACTCGCCCTAGCAAAGCTGGTTAGGCTGTTTTCAAGTTATCTAGAGCATTGGTGACGGCAACTGTCAGATTGTCCATTAGGAAATTCAGAGTGTTTTGCTCTCAGAGCATTCAGAGCACACACTGGACTCTCTGGCCAATAAGTAGGGTTGATCCAAGGGTTCTGACCTCAACGGCAGTCAAGCATCCAAGCATACTCGCTAACATTGGTTAACTTGCTAGCTACTTCCAGACACAAAGGGGAGAACACCCCACTGACCATTTTACTCACCCTAGCTGTTTTCATGTTATCCAGAGTGTTGGTGAATGTAACTGTGCTGCTGGCAACCATTTAATTACGCTTTTTTGCCGACGTTTACTGACACCGGCCATATCCAAAAGGTGTTGAGAATTTGTAAATTCATCAGTTATTCTGCGCTCTGGCACACTCAGATGAGAGTGCTCTGAAATCGGAGTAGATGGCCAGACTGAATTTACGAACGCACCTGACATGGTTACTTGCATAGTGGAGTCTTTTGTTAAGACATGTAGATAGCTAGCTAGCTAGGTAAATAATTGACCATAATCCCAACTCGTGACGTTACTACCCTGCATGAATCTGCAGATAGCTAACCAACCAGGTTCAATGTTAGCTAGCTAAAATTAGGCTATAACTAGCCAAGCAAACGGCTCTGAGATAAGAAAAATAAGATCATACACGTAACGTTAGCTAGAGAGTCAGCCAGCCAGCCAACGTTAGTTAGTTAGCTAACAGTACACTTTAACTTGAAATGAAAATGACTTAGTCAAAATTAGAAACCTCTAATATCTGAAAATGTAGCTAGCTAGACTATCTTACCCGCATACATCATGGTTGGACACTTCTCCCTGTCATGGATGCCATGGTTGCCCTGAGTTTGAAGATGTAATCCGAAGACAGGTGTTTTTTCCATCTCCTGAGCTATCATACTCTAATTCCACTGATTTCAAAACTCGGTCCTCCAGAAAGTGGAGAACAACACTTATACAGTTCTACAAAGCAATAGATTTTTTTTAAGCGTTTAACAGGATTACCTACACATACTAACCAGCTGAAATAGACAGAAGCATGCTAAATGGCAGACCAATCCGAACTCATCTCTCGGCATGTCCAGCCCACTCATTATCTCAGCCAATCATGGCTAGCGGGACGGTGCTGTCTTTTTCTGTGGCTAAACCAACTAGGCTCGTAATTGAACAATTGTATTCATATTTACAGATGGCATACAGGTTTGTTATCCTCTCTGGGCTAGGTGGGACGAATTCGTCCCACCTACGTAACAGCCACTGGCAGCCTGTGGCGCGATTTTCAAAACCTTAAAAATGCTATTACTTCAATTTCTCAAACATATGACTATTTTACAGCTATTTAAAGACAAGACTCTCGTTAATCTAACCACACTGTCCGATTTCAAAAAGGCTTTACAACGAAAGCAAAACATTAGATTATGTCAGCAGAGTACCAAGCCAGAAATAATCAGACACCCATTTTTCAAGCCAGCATATAATGTCACCAAAACCCAGAAGACAGCTAAATGCAGCACTCACCTTTGATGATCTTCATCAGATGACAACCCTAGGACATTATGTTATACAATACATGCATGTTTTGTTCAATCAGGTTCATATTTATATCAAAAAACAGCTTTTTACATTAGCATGTGACGTTCAGAACTAGCATACCCCCCACAAACTTCCGGGGAATTCGCTAATAATTTACTAAATTACTCACGATAAACGTTCACAAAAAGCATAACAATTATTTTAAGAATTATAGATACAGAACTCCTCTATGCACTCGATATGTCCGATTTTAAAATAGCTTTTCGGATGAAGCACATTTTGCAATATTCTAAGTACATAGCCCGGCATCACAGGGCTAGCTATTTAGACACTCAGCAAGTTTAGCATTCACCATAATCAGATTTACTATAAGAAAAATGGTCTTACCTTTCCTGTTCTTCGTCAGAATGCACTCCCAGGACTTCTACTTCAATAACAAATGTTGGTTTGGTCCCAAATAATCCATCGTTATATCCGAATAGCGTCGTTTTGTCCGTGCGTTCCAGAAACTATCCGAAATGGTAAATAACGGTCGTGCGCATGGCGCATTTCGTGACAAAAAAATGTCTAAATATTCCTTTACCGTACTTCGAAGCATGTCAACCGCTGTTTAAAATCAATTTTTATGCCATTTTTCTCGTAGAAAAGCGATAATATTGCGACCGGGAATCTCCTTTTCGGCAAACAGAGGAAAAAATCACAAAGACGGGGGCGGCCAGGTCACGCGCCTAAGCCCACAGTCCCTTGATCGGCCACTTGAGAAAGGCGATAATGTGTTTCAGCCTGGAGCTGGGATGACGACATTCTGTTTTTTCCCGGGCTCTGAGCGCCCATGGACGATGTAGGAAGTGTCACGTTAGAGCAGAGATCCTTTGTAAAAGATAGAGATGGCAAAGAAGTTCCAGAAATGGTCAGACAGTTTACTTCCTGTAAAGGAATCTCTCAGGTTATACTCACAGACACCATTCAAACAGTTTTAGAAACTTTAGGGTCTTTTCTATCCATATATAATAAGTATATGCATATTCTAGTTACTGGGTAGGATTAGTAACCAGATTAAATCGGGTACGTTTTTTATCCAGCCGTGAAAATACTGCCCCCTAGCCCCAACAGGTTATTATAAGGCACATGAAAGTTCACATGTTCCAGAAGGCATTTCCTTAAATAAAAGGTAGGCCTATGGCATACACTCTCATACCCCCTCAATCCGAGTCCGTTCAACAGACGTTCAATGACATGAAGGAATGCTATTTAAAAAGTGCATGGTGGGTGGAGGAATTGACCTACAATTCTATGGATATAGCAGCATATAGCCTAATTTTGTCTGTCAAATAGGTAGGTCTATCTCTTATTTTTTTTATAGGAAGAAATAGGCTCCAACACAAAGACCTCTTGTTGTTAGCCAAGTCTAATTAAAATGAAGATGTTTTAAATGAATTATGCCATCTCTAATTTGCCTACTTTCAGCACTGTGATCTGTCCATTTCTGATTGATTGTGCCATGGCTGCTGCCTCAAGTTTCAGCACCACAATGTAAATGACTCTAATCTGTCTTATTGTGAGGTCAATAACTCTTATAAAACAGAACATAGGCTATAGGCTAGTCCATGTGCAAGATAGGGAATTTTTGGGATTAGGCCTGATCAAAAACCTTAGACTCTTCTCCTGAACTGCCACCATAGCCCTACACAGCACCGCCCTTGGTTTAGCAGCACACAACGTTTTGATCAGCAAAAGCAGAACAGGCCCAGGCTCAGAGTTGGAAAATCAATTGCAGTGTGTAATGCAGCCTAGTTTTAGTTACACCATCCCAGCAGCTAGCTTAGAAATATAACTTTGCTCTGTGCTTCTCAGCGCATCCACTTCATAGCCTATAGCCTATGGATCATTTGATTGAGACAACACTAAATATCCTATAGGCGGATTTCATATTGTGCGCCCAGCGGAGAATCAGAGATGAGGGGCGGCATCGGGCACACTTTGATATATAGCCTAATAAGCAACTAATTCTAAAACACTGAGAAAGATAGACATTTCATCAATTACAAATGACATGACCTTCCCCTGGACTAGATAAAAAAAATACTAAACCCTGCCCTTGACTGAAATTGAAAAAGCAATTACCTTCCCCCATTTTCCTCCAGGTAACCATTATGTAGATTTCGATCTGTCCCTTAGTAACCACAGAGAGCTTCGTTCACCCCAGTCAATAAGGGACATAGGCTACCACAGGAGTAGGAGTGCTAAGGGTGCTGCAGCACCCCTTAAAAAAATCTGAATTTGTATTTATTTATAATAAAAAAATGTGGCACCTGGCTACATTTTTGACTGTGATTGGTCCTATTTTCCCTGCCTTGGCTCTGCAGCTTCCACAGGGACGAGAACCGCAAACCGCGCCGCCCGGATAGAATCCATCTGCACTAGTGTTCTATGTGTTCAATTATGAAAATGCATTTACTTTTTGGCAAATGGCCACCAAGTTCTGTGTCTGTGATCATTGTTTAGAAAATCTACATTTAAAAAAAATGACTTGTACGCAATTGAGAAGAACTGTAAATCACGGCTTATATTATACCTAACATAATGTGTCCCATTTTGAAAACAAAAACATAGGCCATGCTTCAGATCTCCCTATAAGCTGATTGTGCACTGGACCTCTCAATTGTGGACCAAGCATCCGGAGAGAGACAGAAAAGAGCCATTTGGAAGTTTGGGAAAGTGTGGAAGTACTCCATGCCTTCCATGGGAGCTAAGAATGGAGAGAGAAAAAAGAATACAAAACTAATTTTTGCTAACATAAGGCAGGTTCAGGAATGGCATAAACCATCCCATGGTTTATGGTGATGACCAACAGAGGGGAGAGATTTCCTTTGGGCCAAGTAAATGACAAGTAGGACCACAATGGTAGTTAGTGGCAAGTGGAAAGTGGCAATTAAAATGTAGTGTCCTGGACAGAGGTTAACAGTATTACTAGGAGTGTGTGTCATGTTGGCTCAGAGCTTACCAAACACACTATATTAAAAATAACCTCTTGACGTTACCCTAGGATAGGGGGCGCCACAGCGCATTTTGGAAAAAATTCATGCCCATTTTCAACGGCCTACTAATCAGACTCAGAAGCTAGGATATGCATATAATTAATACCTGTGGATAGAAAACACCCTAAAGTTTCTAAAACTGTTTGAATGGTGTCTGTGAGTATAACAGAACTCATATGGCAGTCAAACCCCGAGCCGATTGAAACAGGAAGTAGAATCTGAATTGTGGGCTCAACTTCACGTCGTTGCCTATTATTCACACCGTGAACTATCGTTATTTGAGCACTTCCTATTGCTTCCACAAGATGTCGCCAGTCTTTACAAAGTGTTTTGAGCCTTCTACTGTCGAAACTCAGTCAATGAGACGCGTTGGAAATTGGTCACAGGGGGAGGGCCATCACCATTATGACGCCGGCGGCCCTGTCTACCCCCACCTTTGGAAACGTTTTGAAACACATTGAAATCGTCCCCCTCGAATCTTATTGGCTCTCTTGTTGAAACAGGCCCTGAAAATTAATGTTATACAACGTTTGACATGTTTGAACGAACCTAAATGGGAAAAAATAGCTTTTTCCCGACACGGCTGTCCCGCGGCCGGCAGAGCTTTTGGATACTGCTTTGAGACGCGCTAACAACAGCATGCTAATGGAACATAAAGGATGGACTTTTTCGACCGAAAATACATCTGTTGTGGTCCTGGGATTCCTGGAAGTGCTTTCTGATGAAGACAACTAAAGGTAAGGGATTATTGACAATATTATACAACATTAGATGTGATCTGCGATTGTTCCAAGATGGCGCCGAGCTGTATTTACTACGTCATTTTCTGAGTATCGCATCCCCTTTTATCGCTAAGTGTGATTACCCAGTAAAGTTATTTTTAAATCTGGTATGACAGGTGCTTTCAAGAGATATTCATCTATAAATCTTAGAATGACAATATTACATTTTAAACATGTTTTCGAATAGTAATTCAGTAAAATGTAGCACTGTTTCATCGGATGCTTTTGACGGGAAAATAGTTAGTCAACGTCAGACGCCGATGTAAAATGCTGTTTTCATATATAAATATGAACTTTATTGAACAAAAGAATGCATGCATTGTGTAACATGATGTCCTAGGTGTGTCATCTGATGAAGTTTGTAAAAGGTTAGTGCTGCATTTAGCTGTTTTTTGGTTATTTGTGATGCAAGTGATTGGTCGGAAAATGGCTACGTTGCTGCTTTTTACGATGGACTCCTCTAACATAATCTAATGATTTGCTTGTCCTGTAAAACCTTTTTGAAATCGGACGACGTGGGTCGATTCAGGAGAGGTGTATCTATAAAACGAAAAAAAAAAGAAAAAAAAATGTTTTCTTCAAATTATTAAATTTTGTTATGCTAATGGCGATATGATTTTTCGCTGGATTTTGATCCCGCTAACGGGATGAGACGCTGAAGAGGTTTTAAAGTACAGTGTAATGGCTATTGAATGTAGAATGTAAAAGGCAAACAATTATTGACACATTGCGTTGGCTATGAGATGGATTGTCAAAACTTGAATAATACTGGCTGTCCTGGATGCATTGAGAGAAATCAGAATCAGTTCCAATATTGAAATGAAAAAGATATCTTGGGCAATATCAACACAATTTATTATGAGTTGTAAAACCTGACATATTACGAAATCAAGACACTGGCATTTCACAAGCATGGGAACTGCTATCAACATTACATCCAAGATTATTAATATAACTGATAGTGATGAACATCTCATTCTTTTTCACACCATTTCAATATTCCACCACACTTGACCCCTGAACATGGCAACATTCAATAATTGAATGACCTAATTGTCTTTCCCAGAGTTCATGATCTGGGTTCATTTTGTTATTAAAGGCATACAGATGTGTAGTATAAAAACGTTTATTTGAAATGTTAGAAAATAGACCACTCTATAATGCCATCATCTGATCATATGTGTGTATTACAAGTCAAATACTGTGGACGGTTCAATAGCCTACCTGGAAAGGGAAAGAGGGATACCTAGTCAGTTGTCCAACTGAATGTATTCAACTGAAATGTGTCTTTCGCATTTAACCCAACCCCTCTGAATCAGAGAGGGGCTGCCTAAATCGACATCCACATCTTCGGCGCCTTTGCTCAGGGGCAGAACGACCTTCCGGTTACTGGCCCAACGCTCTAACCACTAGGCTAACTACTGGCATCAACACACAAGGAACAAGGTGAAAAGGAAAGAATACCACACATAAACTGTTACGTTTACTAATCCAATATGTATGACAAGTTGCATTAGTTAGGTTAAGCATAGGACAATACATACATTTGTTAATCTGTCGTCAAACTATTCAGGTTTAAGATCATTTTCAGCATTTGATATGATCAAATCTGTCCCGTTATCCCTTGCATCAGTGGCCTTATTATTTCCTTACACAATGTACATTCCTGAACCAGTCAGCTCAAATACAACTTACAATGAATTATTGATGCCATACACATAATTCCAATTGAAATAGATCTGGCACTGTCATATTGATGCTCCAGCAGATCAATATATTGTTGTTAAACACCAGACAATGAACACTTGAAAGCAGAGAACATTTAAAATACTTCATGCACAATGCTTCAAAAAGGTTGGTGGGCCATCAGAGTACCATCCTGTCTCTGTATGGCCGCACATGTTATAAGCTTACAATGGTTACTACTAACAATAGTACAGAACCTAACTGTCAAGATGACACCATTATGTATTCTACTAATTGTATTCTACAGTAACACTACCATTGCAGTCTATGCTAGCTACAAAATGTATTGTGGCAAATATTGTATTAATTAACTACTTTGGTAGTGAACAGATAAAATCATATGCCCTTGAATAGCAAATAAGGTAGTATTTGCTAGTAAAAATTACATTTGGGAGTCTGTTCAGTCAAAACATTTAACACAAAGATTAGGAGCATTAACATGTTTAGTGGAATCAGCATAAATGCACTATTTCACAATCAGTCTTATCTTTTGCTCTCCACAAAAATATATGTGTTAACAACATTTTGTACAGGCTAAATGAGAATTTAAAGGCATTTCATGTAGCAAAGTATCACATTCTTCTGCAACAAATACATGTTTTGTGCAGAGGTACCAAAACTAAAAGATGGAACAGTATCAATATTTGGCTACACATGTACTTCACTGTCAAAATTCAAGTTGTCACTTTAATTAAAAACATAAAATTAGCCAAGACGCAATTTAACTTAAGTAGAAGTAGGTTTATGTGTTGACTGCTATCCCAACTTGTCTTTCAGAGATGATAAAGTAATCAATCTGAAATGTTATACATCTGTTCATAACATAGCACAAAAATAAATACAAGTGTCATACATGCATTATTATTACCACTATTGTTGATAATATTATAATTATATAAATATCATAATATATTGTTTATATTACTATATTACTTGATTATATGTGATTCATAAGTCACTATACGCATAACATAATGGTAAACTGGACTTGTTTATTTTTCCCACACCTTATTTCAACCAGTTTGCCAGTTGTGTAAACCCTACCAAAAGGACACTACTCTGTGACACTCATGAGCTATGCAGCTGTTCCTTTTGGTCTATCAATAAATAGATACGAGATACAAACATTGATTTTGATCATTAATATATGTATTCTCCTCTCATGTTCCAGTTAGTTTAAGGTCCTTGATGGTGTAATCCAGTGCAAGAAATTATGTCTAACTTATGTTGATACAAATGGACAACACCAACTTTAAATGAGTTCAAAATGGATTATCACACAAAATGAAATATTTCAAAGACACCTGATTGCAACAAGTGCATTCCAACTGACGTGTTACCCATTAAAAATTATTCTTCAACCTCATTCTGAAAGATCAGACAATGGAATGCTTAGAATCAGCACCCTTATCAAAACGAGGAGCATTTTGTAGAAGTATAGATGGTTGATAAGACTTCAGAACACCATGACTGAATCTGCCACTTGTCACCTGTGGTGCAGCCAGAGGGTGTTTTATCTAGTTGATCAGAATCTGGGACCTGGGAGCTCTCATGGACATATAGGATATGGTTATTCCTTTCCAGACATATAGTACATACAATACAGAAACAACTTCACAGACTTCGAGGCACCAGCAGAATTTCTTTTAATGTGAGTATGTCCCTACAAATTTGATGAAAAGCTTTATGCTTCCTCAAAGTTAACAAACGCAGACTGATGAAGAAGAATAGAAGAAAATTATATGATTCATATAATATTCAATAATTATACTACCTAAGATCCGATTTGGACCAAACTTTTTTCTATCAACGAGTAAGACATGAGAAATCGAAAGAATCAAAAGCCACCCACAGACACCACACACACACTAATAAAGAGTATACAGTATTAGTTCTCTATGTCTGACGAATAGTATGGAGCTGTGACTCAGAGTATTGTTTCTTCATCCTATGTAATGTATTCTCAGTGAATTTGGTGGTTTTTTTCTTCCTGTTCAGAGAAATTAATAATTTAAGTTAGTTAATGTCCCATCCTACATCTTCATATTACAATGTTCTGACCACTAGATGGTGCTGTTCCTACTTGTAGTTATTTTTTTCAGAATCCCCCCTCATTGTTAAAGGGATTGTTCACCCAAATTACATATTGGTTTCCTTACCCTGTAAAGAGTTTAGGGACAAGGTATGACAGCAACCCATGTTTCGGTTTTGTTTATCTGGCCGGTGTTTGAAATTCTAACTTTTTAGCATTTGTGGCACAAATCCAACGCAAGTCAATGGTACCTATATTAGCATTTCCAAGCTTCATATCTAAATCATCTGTTAGTAACATTACAGCTTTAGATACTTCAGAATGATTTGGACATGAAGCATGAAAATGCTAATACAGGTACCATTGACTTGCATCGGAGTTGTGTCACAAATGCTAAAAAGTTTGCATTTGAATCAGTGGACAACAAAACCAACTCATGGACTGTTGAATTAATTTTTTCAAAGACTGCTTACAGGTAAGGAAAGCAAAAGTAATTTCATAATTTAGGTGAACTGTCCCTTTAACATGAAGTGGTGGAGGAATTCTTTAAAAAAAATCAATCCTGGAGGTTAGGGCCTATATTAATTGAATAAAATGGCCAATTTGGGTGGAATCAATTAGCTTAATTTCCCAGAGATCAAATTATATTTCAGCAAAATATTGTTGCAGGAACGCTAATCTTATCTGTTCCCTAACAGAAACAATTTCAGTACAATCTGAGATGGTGGGTGTCGAAATCCTCTTTCTTGTGCTTCTTGAGATGGAACGACTCACTGATGTCTTAGCAATGATATAGAGCCCATGTTCATGTAAATAAAGCGTAATTCAGAGTCCACAGCAACAGAGCAGCAGTTTGTAGTCCAGCCCAACCGAGCTCTTCCCTCAAATTCTAGACCAACACTGCTCAGCTCCCATATGCAGCTCCCATTCAACTGACTGTGACGACAGACAGATTAATTGCTTGAGCTGCGCTGAGAATTTGAAAAGTATGAAAGCCAACGGTACAATCTGTGTTGCAGTTTGTTTAAATGTGCCATTCAATTGAGAAAACTGACAACTATCAAAGCGGGAATTGAATCAAGCAAATTAACATGGCCCTAAAAAAGGCTCACCTGCAGCAACTGATGTAAACACAGTATGCATTGATTCATTCAAAATACTGATATCCTGATATAGATCAACTCATGCCATATCAGCTATCAAAAACAAAATATAACACGAACACATTTGGAAAGGAATGATGTTGGCTATCCATGAGAGCTCAATGAATTCACTCAAAGTGCTTTGCTGTCCTAGGTTTCTGTTGAAGACCAGCTCGGGACGCTAGGCTGCAACATGGCAGTAGTGGATTCCATGGCTTGGTTTTATTAATGTTTTATTATTAACTCCACACTAAAGGTGTCGCCCATCTCATCCCATTTCTTTCTAGACTCTGTGCTCTTCACTGGGCAGGGCTCTCACATCTGGAGAGGTGAGAAAGGGTAGAAGGGATACTGGGCCTCATCTTCATCCACAAAAAAGCACTGGAAGTAGGGCATCTCATCTGAAAAGTATCCAGAGTATAATAAAAAAAAGACAGTCAGTTCCCATCATTAACTTATAAATCATGTGTGAAGCATTTATGTTGGCCGTATACTGCACAGGGCTTATGAATGCCTTATAAGTTATACTTGGTTAAAAGTGTAACTGGTATGCGATCCATAGATGGACTGCTCTTAAAATATAATATTTGGAGTGCTACTGTGTGAAAATTATATTTACCTTCTGTGGCGAAGGGGTCTGTTATAACAGGCTCTGCTGTTGAAGAAAGAGGTCATGATTTTAATGTCACGATGATCAATGTTTCAATGAGTCTAGACGTTCATGAGTAACACAGACTTGAGCTAATTGTTTTGAGGATGGAAACTTCTGTAAGTTACGTTTTGGAAAGAAGAGGTGTGGAAAGAATGAAAATGTAGTCAGGGGTGGCATAACTTGCAGGACTGGTATGCTGCAAGTGTCTTTGTTTTGGCATGTTTATTTTCTCTAACTTTGCCCTAACCCTAACCTTAACCACCCGCTAGCATGCTTACACCAAACCCTAGTCTCACGTGGCTATCTTTTACAAATCTCGGGACAACCCTTGCGTTTGATTGCGAGCTAGATTGTTGCAAGTCAGAATTGTTTTCAGAAACACCGCTTCTGTTTGCACCTCCACCCATGATACATATCTGATTGGTTTGATAGGTGGCAACGGGTCACTAACCCTTTTGACTATCTTTCTGCCAACAAATGGGTGTCAGAGGCTACCCCAACCCATAACCACTCGCTAGCATACTCAACTTAACCTCTCGTGCATGCATGTAAATTACGAATCACACAATGTTTAAGTTTCTTGTGAGATGAAATTGCTTCAGAATCACGGAGTGCCTTTAGATTTCAGTTGCTGAATAGGATAGAATAGAAATAGAATAAAATCGAGAAGACTAGAATGGAATGGAATATAAAAGAATAGGGGTATTACCCTTTGCTTTCTCTTCTTTGGCAGGCTTCTTCTCAACAGATTTTTCTATATTAGAAAGGGATACCAATAAAACAATTGTTATGTGTTTCTGAAAATCTTCTAAACATTTTTGTGCCATTAACCAGGTTTCCATCCAACCTTTTTATGTTAGTAAAGTACAAAGTACAAAATGTCACGACAGAGCTGATGTAAACAGCAAATTTGTTGGTAAAATTGGTTGGCAAACTGTCGACAAAACAAAATACGTTAGACAAGGTGGGATCTTTTTGAGTATGTAAAATGAATTATGTGAGAAATAGCAGTGGAAACGTCTTTATGCGCAAATATTGATATAATAACCATCATATTAAAGTTGGAGTCACGTGATGATATCTTGTGATACCACTACAACTACAAACATTTTTAAAGTGGCATTATTAAAGTAACTAGTGTTCCATTTATTAAAGTGGCCAATGATTTCAAGTCTGAATGTAGGCAGCAGCCTCTCTGTGCTAGTGATGGCTGTTTAACAGTCTGATGGCCTTGAGTCTATCGGTCCCAGCTTTGATGCACCTGTACTGACCTCGCCTTGTGGATGGTAGCTGGGTGAACAGGCACTGGCTCGGGTGGTTGTTGCCCTTGATGATCTTTTTGGCCTTCCTGTGACATCGGGTGCTGTAGGTGTCCTGGAGGGCAGGTAGTTTGCCCCCAGTGATGCGTTGTGCAGACCGCACCACCCTCTGGGGAGTCCTGTGGTTGTGGGTGGTGCAGTGGCCGTACCAGGCAGAGATACAGCCCGACAGGATGCTCTCAATTGTGCATCTGTAAATGTTTGTGAGGGTTTTTGGTGACAAGCCAAATTACTTCAGCTTCCTGAGGTTGAAGACGTGCTGTTGCGCTGTCTTCACCACACTGTCTGTGTGGGTGGACCATTTCAGTTTGTCAGTGATATGTACGCCGAGGAACGTAAAACTTTCCACATTCTGTCCCGTCGATGTGGATAGGGGGGTGCTCCCTCTGCTGTTTCCTGAAGTCCATGATCATCTCCTTTGTTTTGTTGACATTGAGTGAGAGGTTATTTTCCTGACACCACACTCCAAGAGCCCTCACCTCCTCCCTGTAGGCTGTCTCATCGTTGTTGGTAATCAAGCCTAGCATTGTTGTGTTGTCAGCAAACTTGATGATTGAGTTGGAGGCGTGCATGGCCACCCAGTCATGGAAGAACAGGGAGTACAGGAGGGGGCTGAGCACGCACCCTTGTGGGGCCCCAGTGTTGAGGATCAGTGAAGTGGAGATGTTGTTTCCGACCTTCACCACCTGGGGGTGACCCGTCAGGAAATCCAGGACCCAATTCCACAGGGCGGGGTTGAGACCCAGGGCCTCGAGCTTAATAATGAGCTTAGTGGGTACTATAGTGTTGAATGTTGAGCTATGGGAGAGATTGAATAAACACACCAGCCAGCTTGAGGACGAGGCTAGGGATGACGTCTGGGCCGGCAGCCCTGCGAGGGTTGACACATTTAAATGACTTACTCACGTTGGCCATGAAGAAGGAGAGCCCACAGTCCTTGGTAGAGGGCTGCGTCAATGGCACTGTATTATCCTCGAAACAGGCAAAGAAGGTGTTTAGTTTGTCTGGAAGCAAGACGTCGGTGTCCACAGCATGGCTGGTTTTCCTTTTGTAGTCTGTGATTGTAGGTAGATGCTGCTACATACGTCTTGTGTCTGAGCCATTTAATTGTGACTCCACTTTGTCTCTATATTGACATTTAGCTTGTTTGATTGCCTTGCGGAGGGAATGACTACTGTGTTTGTATTTTGCCATATTCCCAGTCGCCTTGCCATGGTTAAATGCGGTGGTACGCACTTTTATTTTGCGCAAATGCTGCCATCTGTCTATGGTTTTTGGTTAGGGTAGGTTTTAATAGTCCCACTGGGTACAACAGCTCCTATACACTTATAAACTCTCCCAGCGTATCAGCGTATACGTCAATATTATTCTCTGAGGCTACCTGGAACATATCCCAGTCTGCGTGATCAAAACAATCTTGAAGCGTGGATTCCGATTGGTCAGACCATTGAATAGTCCTTAGCACGGGTACTTCCTGTTTGAGTTCCTGCCTATAGGAAGGGAGGAGCAAAATGGAGTCGTGGTCAGATTTGCCGAAAGGAGGGTGGGGGAGGACCTTGTATGCATTGCAGGAGTTAGAGTAACAATAGTTCTGAGTTTTTTCAGCGCAAGTGCTACAGTCGATATGCTGATAGAATTTAGGTAGCTTTTTTCTCAAATTTGCTTTGTTACAATCCCCAGCTACAATTAATTCAGACTCAGGATATATGGTTTCCAGTTTGTATAAAGTCCAGTGAAGTTCCTTGAGTGCCGTTGTGGTATCGCCTTGAGGGGGGATATACATGGCTGTGACAATAACCGAAGATCGTTCTCTTGGAAGATAATGCGGTCGGCATTTTATTGTGAGGAATTCTAGGTCAGGTGAACAAAAGGACTTGAGTTCCTGTATGTTGTTACAATTACACCATGAGTCGTTAATCATGAAACATACACCCCTGCCCTTCTTCCCAGAGAGAGGTTTATTCCTGTCTGCGCGATGCACTGAGAATCCAGGTGGCTGTCTTGTAAAAGTGGAAAATACTCATTAAACTAAAGTGTGGTGAGCTTTCAGCGCCTGCCGGCTGCAGTAGCATCACCCAAGTGGGTGCTGCACAAAGTTATTGGAGTTTGCTGTACGGAAAGGTGGGCAGGACGTCAGAGATGGTGAAATATACAGTACGTCCAGCGGCTCCCGACTTGTCCATGTCTGACTGACACACTCTCCGAGCAGCTACCGCAGTGCTCTCTCCGCTCAGTGACCAACGATGCACCCTTCAATTCACCTTTTATTTCCCTAAATCTAGACATATACTTATTTTAATTTAATTTTAGTCTGTATACTGCAATTAAGCTTTTAGTTGAGAATGTGAACAAGATCAAATAAACCTTACTATGTATTTAATAAAAGCAATAATTGATTACATTATAAACCCATTATTTTATTACAGTGAAAGAAATGTGAATGACAATGCAGTAGCTACTATACCTTTCCTGGCAGGGGTTTCCTTAGTTTCCTTAGATTCAGGTTCTGCTTAAGATAAGACAGGGAAATGATTGGCAATACAAAAGCATGTTTGTCAGTCATTGCAAAGAGACAACTGAGGTTAAAAAAGAGCACATAATACAATGAGTTGGTTTACTTCAGAAACTGCAAAATAAACCAAACAGTGATTCATGGCTTTATAGCGAGCAAAATGTATTAAAGCACAAACTTCAACTCAAATTGCACTACCCTGAAAGTATTCCAAAAAGGCAGTCTAGAATTGATCAAACAAGTTGGCTTTGCAACGACATTCTGGAATTTCTACAGCTGCCAAACAATACATGAATACCTTTCATTACAGGGACTGATTTGGAAGCCTCTGCATTGACAGGAGAGAACACACTCTAAAGAAATAGGACTACTCCTCGATCTTCAGACATTTCAGACTGTTCATAAACAGCATTCAGTAAAGGTAAGGATGTTATTTAGACACTGTCAATGTGTGATAATTATAATAATTAATATTGTTGCTGTGTTAATACTGGAATTACCTACCATTTTTCACAGGTCTGACCTTCTCCTTTGGAGCATCAGGCTCTTATTAAAAAAAAGAGAGGCATACAGTGCCTTCAGAAAGTATTCATACCCCTTAACTTATTCACATTTTGTTGTGTGTGCTACAGCCTGAATATAAAATGAATGAAATGTTGTTTTTTTCTCACCCATCTACACATAATACCCCATAATGACAAAGTGAAAACATGTTTTGAGAATTTTTTGCATATTTATAAAAAATGTAATACAGAAATATAGTATATCATTTACATACGTATTCACAACCCTGAGTCAATACTTTAAAGAAGCAGTTTTGGCAACAATTACAGCTGTGAATCTTTTTGGGTATGTCTCTAAGAGCTTTGCACTCTAGATTGTACAATATTTGCCAATTATTCATTTAAAAGTTCAAGTTGATTGTTGATCATTGCTAGACAGCCATTTTCAAGTCTTGCCATAGATTTTCAAAACAATTTAAGTAAAAACTGTAACTAGGCCACTCAGGAACATTCCATTTCGTCTTGGTAAGCAGCCAGCCTGAACCAGGTTTTCATCTAGGATTTTGCCTGTGCTTATAGCTGTATTCCTTTTATTTTTATCATAAAAACTCTTTAGTCCTTGCCGATGATAAGCATACTTATAACATGATGCAGCCTCCACCATGCTTGAAAATATGATGAGTGATACTCAGTGATGTGTCATGTAGGATTTGCCCCAAACATAACACTTTGTATTCAGAAAAAAGTGCATTTATTTGCCACATTTCTGGCAGTATTACTTAAGTGCCTTGCTGCAAACAGGATGCATGTTTTGGAATATTTGTATTCTGTACAGGATTACTTCTGTCAGTTGGGTTAGTATTGTGGAGTATCTTCAAAGTTGATGATCAGTTTTTGATCAGTTTTTGATCAGTTTTTTCTCCTAACGCAGCCATTAAACTCTGCCTCACCTAAAGCCCATTCTTGTGGGAAGCTGCTATAGACCACCAAGTGCTAACAGTCAGTATTTGGATAATATGTGTGAAATGCTTGATAATGTATGTGATATCAACAGAGAAGTATATTTTCTGGGTGATTTAAATATTGACTGACTATCATCAAGCTGCCCACTCAGGAAAAAACTTCACACTGTAACCAGTGCCTGCAACCTGGATCAGGTTGTCAGTCAACCTACCAGGGTAGTTACAAAAAGCACAGGAATTAAATCATCAACATGTATTGATCACATTTTTACTAACGCAGATATTTGCTTTAAAGCAGTATCCAAACCCATAGGATGTAATGATCACAATATAATAGCCATATCTCAGAAAACCAAAGTTCCAAAGGCTGGTCCTAATATAGTGTATAAGAGGTCATACAAGAAGATTTGTAGTGATTGATATGTTGATGATATAAAGAACATTTGCTGGTCTGTGGTGTGTAATGAGGAGCAACCAGATGCTGCACTTGACACACTTATGAAACTACTTATTCCAGTTACTAATAAGCACCAACACATTAAGAAAATGACTGTAAAAACTGTTAAATCACTTTGGATTGATGAGGAATTGAAAAATTGTATGGTTGAGAGGGATGAGGCAAAAGATATGGCAATTAAGTCTGGCAGCCCAACTGATTGGCAAACGTACAAATTAAGAGATCATGTGACTAAACTAAAGAAAAATATTTAAAAAATACACTATGAAACAAAGATAAATTATTCAAAGAATGATAGTAAAAAGCTTTGGGGCACCTTAAGTTACATTTTTGGGAAAAAAGCCAACCCTTCTACATCATTTATTGAGTCAGACGGTTCATTCATAACAAAGCCCACTGACATTGCAAACTAATTTAATTACTTTTTCATTGGCAAGATAAGCAAACTTAGGGATGAGATGCCAGCAACAAATGCTGACACTACACATCCAAGTATATCGGACCAAATTATGAAAGACAAGTACTGTACTTTTGAATTCCGTAGTCAGTGTGGAAGAGGTGAAAACATTATTGTTGTCTATCAACAATGACAAGCCACGAGGGTCTGACAATCTAGATGGAAAATTACTGAGGATAATAGCAGACGATATTGCCACTCCTATTTACCACATATTCAATTTAAGCCTACTAGAAAGTGTGTGACCTCAGCACTGGAGGGAAGCTAAAGTCATTCCTACCCAAGAATAATAAAGCCCCCTTTACTGGCTCAAATAGCCGACCGATCAGCCTGTTACCAACCCTTAGTTAACTTCTGAAAAAAATGGTGTTTGAACAGATACAATGCTCTTTTACTGCAAACAAATTGACAACAGAATTTCATCATGCTTATGAAGGGAAGGACACTCAACAAGCACAGCACTTACACAAATGACTGATGATTGGCTGAGAGAAATGTATGATAAAATGATTGTGGTGGCTGTCTTGTTAGATTTCAGTGCAGATTTTGACATTATTGATCATAGTCTGCTGCTGGAAAAACGTATGTGTTATGGTTTTACACCCCCTGCTATAATGTGGATAAAGAGTTACAAGTCTAACAGAACACAGAGGGTGTTCTTTAATGGAAGCCTATAAATATAATCCAGTTTGAATCAGGAATTCCACAGGGTAGCTGTTTCGACCCCTTGCTTTTTTCAATTTTTACTAAAAACATGCCACTGACTGAGTAAAGCCAGAGTTTCTATGTATGCGGATGACTCAACACTATACACGTCAGCTACTACAGTGACTGTAAGGACTGCAACACTCAACAAAGAGCTGCATTTAGTTTCAGAGTGAGTGGCAAGGAATAAGTTAGCCCTAAATATTTCTAAAACTAAAAGCATTGTATTTGGAACAAAACACTCACTAAACCCTAAACCTCAAATAAATCTTGTAATAAAGAATATGGAAATTGAGCAAGTTGAGATGAGTAACACTAGATTGTAAACTGACATTGTCAAAACATATTGATGCAGTAGTAGCTAAGATGGGGAGAACTCTGTCTATAATAAATCGATGCTCTGCCTTCTTAACAACACTATCAACAAGGCAGGTCCTACAGGTCGTAGTTTTGTCACACCTGGACTACTGTTCAGTCGTGTGGTCAGGTGCCACAAAAAAGGACTCAGGAAAATTGCAATTTTCTCAGAACAGGGCAGCATGGACACAGAGAGCTAAAATTAATAATATGCATGGCAATCTCTCCTGGCTGAAAGTGGAGGAGAGATTGACTTCATCACTACAATTATTTATGAGAGGTATTGACATGTTAAATGCACCGAGTTGTCTGTCTAAACTACTGGCACACAGCTCGGACACCCATGTATACCCCACAAGACATGCCACAAGAGTTATCTTCACAGTCCCCAAGTCCAGAACAGACTATGGGAGGCACACAGTACTACATAGAGCCATGACTGCATGGAACTCTATTCCACATCAAGTAACTGACTCAAGATGTACAATTAGATTTAAGAAACAGATTAAAAAAAACACCTTATTGAACGTGGTGACTGTGAAGCAACACAAACATTGGCACACACACACACACACACACACACACACACACACACACACACACACACACACACACACACACACACACACACACACTATATACATACACATGGATTTAGTACTGGAGATATGTGTTATTGGTGGAGTAGGGGCCTGAGGGCACGCAGTGTGTGTATTGTAATGTTTAAAACTGTATAAACTGCCTTAATTTTGCTGGACACCAGGAAGAGTACCTGCTGCTTTGGGAGCAGCTTAATGGGAATGCATAATAAATACAAATACAAACTATGAAACTCCTATAAAATCACCATTGGCCTCATGGTGAAATCCCTGAGCATTTTGCTTCCTCTCTGGCAACTGAGTTAGGAAAAATGCCTATATCGTTGTAGTGACCGGGTGTATTTATACACCATCCAAAGTGTAATTAATAACTTCACCTGCTCAAAGGGATATTCAGCATCTGCTTTTTTTATTTTTACATATTTACCAATCGGCGTCCTTCTTTGCAAGGCATTGAAAAACCTTTTTGACTTTGTGGTTGAATCTGTGCTTGAAATTCACTACTTGATTGAGGAATGAGTCCATGGAACTTATGTGATTTGTTAAAACCTCTCTGGGCTAGGCGGGACGAATTCGTCCCACCTACGTAACAGCCACTGTAAGCCTGTGGCGCGATTTTCAAAACCTTAAAAATCCTATTAATTCAATTTCTCAAACATATGACTATTTTACAGCTATTTAAAGACAAGACTCTCGTTAATCTAACCACACTGTCCGATTTCAAAAAGGCTTTACAACGAAAGCAAAACATTAGATTATGTCAGCAGAGTACCAAGCCAGAAATAATCAGACACCCATTTTTCAAGCCAGCATATAATGTCACCAAAACCCAGAAGACAGCTAAATGCAGCACTCACCTTTGATGATCTTCATCAGATGACAACCCTAGGACATTATGTTATACAATACATGCATGTTTTGTTCAATCAAGTTCATATTCATGTCAAAAAACAGCTTTTTACATTAGCATGTGACGTTCAGAACTAGCATACCCCCCGCAAACTAAATTACTCACGATAAACGTTCACAAAAAGCACAACAATTATTTTAAGAATTATAGATACAGACCTCCTCTATGCACTCGATATGTCCGATTTTAAAATAGCTTTTTGGTGAAAGCACATTTTGCAATATTCTAAGTACATAGCCCAGGCATCACGGGCTCGCTATTTAGACACCCGGCAAGTTTAGCACTCACCATAATCATATTTACTATTATAAAAGTTTGATTACCTTTTGTTGTCTTCGTCAGAATGCACTCCCAGGACTGCTACTTCAATAACAAATGTTGGTTTGGTCCAAAATAATCCATCGTTATATCCGAATAGCGGCGTTTTGTTCGTGCGTTCCAGACACTATCCGAAATGGTAAAGAAGGGTCGCGCGCATGGCGCAATTCGTGACAATAAAATTCTAAATATTCCATTACCGTACTTCGAAGCATGTCAACCGCTGTTTAAAATCAATTTTTACGCCATTTTTCTCGTAGAAAAGCGATAATATTCCGACAGGGAATCTCCTTTTCGGCAAACAGAGGAAAAAATCCCAAAGGTGGGGGAGGTCGGGTCACGCGCATAAGCCCAGAGTCCCTTGATCGGCCACTTGAGAAAGGCGATAATGTGTTTCAGCCTGGGGCTGGGATGACGACATTCTGTTTTTTCCCGGGCTCTGAGCGCCTATGGACGACGTAGGAAGTGTCACGTTAGAGCAGAGATCCTTAGTAAAAGATAGAGATGGAAAAGAAGTTCAAGAAATGGTCAGACAGGCCACTTCCTGTAAAGGAATCTCTCAGGTTTTGACCTGCCATTTGAGTTCTGTTATACTCACAGACACCATTCAAACAGTTTTAGAAACTTTAGGGTGTTTTCTATCCATATGTAATAAGTATATGCATATTTTCGTTACTGGGTAGGAGTGGTAACCAGATTAAATCGGGTATGTTTTTTATCCAGCCGTGTCAATACTGCCCCCTAGCCCTAACAGGTTTTAAGCATATTTTTACTCCTGAACTTAATTAGGCGTACCATAAGAAATGGGTTAATTTTTGTTAATTTATTTAAAAAAAATAATACAAACAAAATTCCACTTTGACATTATGGGGTATTGTATTGTATTTTTTTGTATTTATTATGGATCCCCATTAGCTGTTGCTTTGGCAGCAGCTACTCTTCCTGGGGTCCAGCAAAATTAAGGCAGTTGTGTGCAAATCAGTGACACAAAATCTAAATGGAATACATTTAAAATTCAGGCTGTAACACAACAAAATGTGGAAAACGAAAGGGGTGTGAATACTTTCTATAGGCACTGTATTTCATTTTATATGAAAAGGCACTCATTCAGTGTTGGGAGCTACGTAACGCTTAAAATACATTCATTATTTGTGTGGACCCCAGGAAGAGTAGCTGCTGCTTTTGCAACAGCTAATGGGGATCCTAATAAAATACCAAAATACCAAGTTAAAGGAAGCAAGGAAGCAGACAATTTGGCCCCGACTTACGCTATGCAAATGAATTGCCATTGTAAAACTTTCTCCCACATCGTTTTGCTAATTTTCAGATGCATTGAATTGTTCTAATTGGAAGCTAATAATTCACAAAATATATTTAGCATTAGTAAATCTTATGTACGTCCAAACACCACTGTACATGGATACCTATTTTTAAAGAGACTGGTTGGGCCATTCCTTTGGGATTATCTGCTTCAATAAGAGAGAGCACCATCTAACCAATCTCATTTGCTGACTAGTTTTAAACATTTCAACACTTCATGATGTAAGGAATTAATTTATAAATATATGAAACAAAACATACCGTCGCTATCTGATGAAAACCTTGTAACTCAATTTGAGAAAATCTTATTTTTTTGGACATTTATTGAAAGCAGTAACTCCCCTCAATGTACTCTGAACATTTTATAACTCTAGGACCAAGAAAATGTATTCAAAAAAGCTTCTGAAGTTTCATAATTGTGTGTTCGTTTCCATTTCCTGAAAAGTTTCTGTTTTGGAAATAAACGAAGAGATTTTTATCAGACGTCAAGGATATCTTGATTGTGTACAAGGTGATGCACATTTTGACAAATATTACATAGCTAAGGAGTTGTTGGTGCTGGTTCGGCCTACTCAGACTCTAGATTTGAGTATTTTCCAGTGAAACACAAATTGGATTGGTTTAATTTACAGACAGATCAGTTGAGAAATTATTTCTCAACCTCTCCTCAGAGCTGTTGGTTTGATATTGTCTTTTGTAGCTTCAGTCTCTGTGTTGTCCGTAAAAATACAAAACATTTAGAGCACAAAAATAAGAATTACACTGCAAGAATAAAATGCCAAAATCCCTTTGAGCATGTTTGAGATGCTCTGGATCGACGTGTTCAACAGGGTATTCTAGTTCCCGCCAATTTCGCACAGCCATTGAAGAGGGGTGGGACAACATTCCACAGGCTACAGTCTGTGGATCAACTCTATTCAAAGGAGATGTGTCGCACTGCATGAGGCACGCCAGACACTGACTGGTTTAATGATCCACAGCCCTACCTTTTTTTTAAGGTATCTGTGACCAAGAGATGCATATCCCAGTCATGTGAACCCCATAGATTAGGGCCTAATGAATTTATTTCAATTGACTGATTTCCTTACATGAACAGTAACTCAGTAAAATCTTTTAAATTGTTGCATGTTGAGTTTATTTTTATTTAGTGTACGTTTCAATTCTAATACTTGAATTCACTCATGAAATGGTGAATTTAAATTGTACTCAATTTGAAATGCAACAACCTTCAAGTTATGGGTTTGGAATTGTATTGATATTCGACTGTTTGAATAGGAATTCATTTGGGATTCTAAAATAATGGGATTCAATATTTGTGCATTTCCCAGTTAATAGAAAAATAACATTTAGTATAAGAAAATGTACTACAAGATTTGTTTTAAATCATTTCAACTTGTTTCCCTATATGTCCAGTATAGCTGGACAACCTGAACAGTGACATGATCAGTCTGACAGCCTGAGGGAATTGAATTCCGAATTGGAATGTGTGGAATTGCTTGGGATAATATTGAATTTGGAATTACATTTTTGGAATGTACCTTACGTTGTAATGAAGAGGAATTGAATTATTTCTTTAAGACTGACCTGGAATTTGAAATGAATTGATGGAATTTACAGGGAGATGGAATATAATTAGAATATGTGGAATTAACCCCAGCCCTAGCTACAGTGATTTTTGAAAGGGCGTAACAACTATATAACATTTGTCTTTCTTTTCAGGCACAGCTTTAGCCTCTTTCCATGCCACAGGCTCTACATTCCAAGAAAACAGTTGCTTATTTGGCCACCTGAAAGGGTAAAGGTCAAAGGAAATTTAAAACAAGAGGGCTGGTAGGATATGATAGTAAACCCCATAAAAACCAACGAGTCAATTGCAACCAATGGGCTGAATGTAGACCTATGCTACGCAATACAGCTGGATTTCTTAAAACACTACTAACAGGAGATTACATGCACCGGCATGCTAAACTAAGCTTGATTGCAATAAAAAATCCACAAGGATAAACCAGCAGATCACTTGTTACCGTGTTGCTGCTAAAGAAGCCTAGGAAGCACAGTTGAGCATTAGAAAATTCTAAAGCATTCTTAAGAGGCCAAACACTATCAGTACCTTTCTTAACAGCTACTGGTTTGTCCTTTTCTTTGGGAGTATCTGCTTTGACAGGAGATAATAACATCTGAACAATGTACCTAATTCCTTTACATTTAAACAATGTGCTGTTCATCAACATACGTGGTAGTGCATGTATTACATTACTTGCTGTAAGCATGTACAGTATATTCGGAAAGTATTCAGACCCCTTGACTTTTTCCACATTTTGTTACCTTACAGTCTTGTTCTAAAATTGATTACATCATTTTTTCCCCCTCATCAATATACACACAATATCCCATAATGACAAAGCAAAAAGCATAGAATTGTCTTGGGTATGACGCTACAAGCTTGGCAAACTGTAGTTGGGGAGTTTCTCCCATTCCTCACAAGCTCTATCAGGGTGGATGGGGAACGTCGCTGCACAGCTATTTTCAGGTCTCTCCAGAGATGTTAGATCGGGTTCAAGTCCAGCCTCTGGCTGGGCCTCTCATGCACATTCAGAAACTTGTCCCGAAGCCACTCCTGCATTGTCATGGCTGTGTGCTTGGCTGTGTGCTTAGGGTCGTTGTCCTGTTGGAAGGTGAACCTTCGCACCAGTCCTGAGCGCTCTGGAGCAGGTTTTCATCAAAGATCTCTCTGTACATTGCTCTGTTCATCTTTCCCTCGATCCTGACTAGTCTCCCAGTCCCTGCCACTGAAAAACATCCCAGCAGTATAATGCTGCCACCACCATGCTTCACCGTAGGGATGGTGCCAGGTTTCCTTCAGACGTGACACTTGGCATTGAGACCAAAGACTTCACTCTACCATAAATGCTTGATTGGTTAGTGCTGCAAAGATGGTTGTCCTTCTGGAAGTTTATTCCATCTCCACATAGGAACTCTAGAGCTCTGTCAGAGTGACCATCGGGTTCTTGGTCACCTCCCTGACCAAGGCCTTTCTTCCCCGATTGCTCAATTTGGCCGGGCAGCCAGCTCTAACGAGAGTCTTGGTAGTTACAAACTTCTTCCATTTAAGAATGATGGAGGCCACTGTTCTTGGGGACCTTCAATGCTGCAGAATTTTTTTTGTATTCTTCCCCAGATCTGTGCCTCGACAGAATCCTGTCATGGAGCTCTACAGATCATTACTTCGACCTCTTGGCTTGGTTTTTGCTCTGACATGCACTGTCAACTGTGGGACCTTATATAGACAGGTGTGTACCTTTCCAAATCATGTCCAATCAATTTAATTTACCACAGGTGGACTCCAATCAAGGATGATCAATGGAAACAAGATGCACCTGAGCTCAATTTCAAGTCTCATAGCAAAGGGTCTAAATAAGGTATTTATTTTTTGCAAAAATGTCTAAAAACCTGTTTTCACTTTGTCACTATGGGGTTTTGTGAGTAGATTGCTGAGGAAATGTCTTTATTTAATCCATTTCAGAATAAGGCTGTAATGTAACAAAATGTGGAAAATGTAAAGGGGTCTGAATACTTTCCAAATGCACTGTATATATACACACACACAAACAGGAATATCACATTTTTGACTGCACTGGGCCTTTTAAGAAATTATCAAATTTTGGCAGCCCCTCAGAAAAAATGCTTTGTTACATGAAAAAGCTTAAATGCAGCTTAACGTCAGCAGTTGAACACTACGTAAATACCTGTCTTTACAGGGACATGTTTGGCCGTCTCTTTGGAAACCACTGGTAGTATAGGAAATAAGTGTTAGCATACATTTCAGTCAGTGGAGGCTGCTGAGGGGTGGACGGCTCATAATAATGTCTGGAATAGAGTCAATGGAATGACATCAAACACTTCAAACACATGGTTTCCATGTGGTTGATACCATTCCATTGATTCCCATTACAGCCATTATTGTGAGCTGTCCTCCGCTCAGCAGCCTCCACTGATTTCAATGTTTGTCTAAAGGGGTTGTATAGTTCTGTAAAGTTATCAAAAGCGGTGTGAATCTATTATGTATATTGTTTTGTTATGTTACAAAAAATTATTTCACAGTATTAAAAAACATACACAGAGAACATACAGAGCCTTCAGAAAGAATTCACACCCCTTGACTTTTTCCACATTTTTGTTGTATTACAACGTGAATTTAATATTGATTACATTTATTTTTTTTGTCACTGGCCTACACACAATAACCCATAATGTCAAAGTGGAATTATGTTTTTTGGAATTGTTATTAATTAAAAATGAAATGCTGAAATGTCTTGAGTCAATAAGTATTCAACCTCTTTGTTATGGCAATCCTAATTAAGTTCAGGAGTGAACACTTGCTTAACAAGTTACATAAGTTGCATGGACTCTGTGCAATAATAGTGTCTAACATAATTTTTTTATGACTACCTCATCTCTGGGCCCCACACATACAATTATCTGTAAGGTCCCTCAGTCGAACAGCTAATTTCAAACACCGCCCCACTAGATCCACAGACCATCGCACTGCACACTGCCCTATCCCATCTGGACAAGAGGAATACCTATGTAAGAATGCTGTTCATTGACTATAGCTCAGCATTCAACACCATATTACCCTCCAAGCTCATCATTAAGCTCGAGGCCCTGGGTCTGAACCCCGCCCTGCGCAACTAGGTCCTGGACTTCCTGACAGGCCACCCCCAAGTGGTGAAGATAGGAAACAACACCTCCACCTTGCTGATTCTCAACACTGGGGCGTGCCTAGCCCCCTCCTGTACTCCCTGTTCACCCATGACTGCATGGCCATGCACGCCTCCAACTCAATCATCAAGTTTGCAGACAACACAACAGTGCTAGGCCTGATTACCAACAATAACAAGACAGCCTACAAGGAGGAGGTGATGGCTCTGGGAGTGTGGTGCCAGGAAAATAACCTCTCACTCAACGTCAACAAAACAAAGGAGCTGATCGCAGACTTCAGGAAAGAGGCAGAGGGAGCACCCCCCTATCCACTTCGACGGGACCGCAGTGGAGAAAGTGGAAAGCTTCAAGTTCCTAGGCGTACACATCACTGACAAACCGAAATGGTCCACCCACACAGACAGTGTGGTGAAGAAGGCGCAACAGCAATAGGTGCAACAGATGGCGCAACAAATGATGTATCAATACCCTCAATAACTACAAAGATACAGGTGTCTTTCCTAACTCAGTTGCCCGAGAGGAAGGAAACCGCTCAGAGATTTCACCATGAGGCCAATGGTGACTTTAAAACAGTTACAGAGTTTAATGGTTGTGATGGGAGAAAACAGGATGGATCAAATACATTGTAGTTACTGCACAATACTAACCTAATTGACAGAGTGAAAAGAAGGAAGCCTACACTGAATATAAATATTCCAAAGCATGCATCCTGTTTACAAAAAGGCACTAATGTAATACTGCAAAGAATATGGCAAAGCAATTTTTACTTTTTGTTCTGAATACAAAGTGTTATGTTTGGGGCAAATACGACATATTACTGAGTACCACCCCCCATATTTTTAAGCATAGTAGTGGCTGTATCATGTTACGGGTATGCTTGTAATTGGACCGGGGAGTTTTTCAGGATAAAAAATAAACAGAATGGAGCTAAGCACAGGCAAAATCATAGAGGGAAACCTGGTTCAGTCTGCGTTCCAATAGACACTGGGGGATTAATTCATCTTTCATTAGGACAATAACCTAAAATACAAGGCCAAATCTACACTGGAGTTGCTTTACAATAAGACAATGAATGTTCCTGAGTTCCTTAAATCTGATTGAAAATCTATGGCAAGACCTGAAAATGGTTGTCTAGCAATGATCAACAGAGCTTGAAGAATTTTGTAAAGAATAATGGGCAAATGTTGCACAATCCAGGTGTGGAAAGCATTTAGAGACTTACTGCCAGAGATACCTTCTCAAAGCAAATTCACGTCACGTCATCAGAGTGCGCAGCTGAACATTGTATACTGGAAAACACTTGGTTTGTTAATTTTGATTGAAACAAAACCGATATTCAATAAATACAAATACAGAACTAGGTTTTGCGTGGATTCCACGACGTGGTTAGCTTTTAACAGCAAGGACCACTATATCTTGTCCTGGAATGCCCCTTAACAGACAGGTTTAAGCCTGATTGACGGACACGCTAAGCTGTTAGCCATCAAGCTAACAAAGTTGGTATCAGATGAGTTTTGCAATGGAGCCCTCTTTGTCTGGAGAAATAAATTAATGGATCCAGCATGGTAGGAGCTGTATCTTTTAGGCACTGTTTCGGGATAAACCGGACAACTTGGAGTTCCAATGCGGCAATTGTTTACTTGCAGAGGATTTTAGGCTTGGGGTGGCTTCATTGATCATGCAGGTCGCCAGCCTACGTAAGAAACTGGGGAAAACGTAGAGTGATAAATGTTAACATTTTCAACGCCAGTGGCTGGGCTGCGTTTGCGCTTGTTGGATGCATCTCCGCCTTTTCACTGGCCGGAGTTGCCCGGAGCTCTCCCATCTGATAGCGGAGTAGAAGGAGCTCAGCAAGAGGAGCAAGACAATCAACAATGGTTGCATGTCACGAGCCGTTGAAGCCGAAGATGGCGACTTCCCACAAAGCAGTATACACTCCCAACGAGAGGCCCGGAGAGAATACAAACAGTGAATAGTTTTGCGGTCCTGGAGCCTGATCTTCCTGCACCTTCGTCGCTGGGGGTGCCTGTGTCTGCGACCGCAATGCCTACAACTACTAAGTCAACAACCTTCTGTCCCTGGATGTGGCAAGCCTCAAAGTTATCCTGCCTATCTCCCGTCCATAAAGGGTTCTCCGAATCCTGAGAAGCGTGGGAGTGGGCGGATTTGCTAGTCCTTCTCGCCAGCCGTAATTCTGGGTTGCTCCATGGTAAGAAATGTTACCGTTCCTTGTGCAAAAACAATGTCTTATACTGGAGCTCGAGCAAATTACATTACTAAGCTGCTCCCGAAAGTACTACGCCAGGACAAGGAAATCGATTCTATCGTAGTCCATGTGGGTTTTAATGACATTATGAAGGGCAGTTCTGAACAGTTGAAACTGGATTTTAAAGAGTTGATTGACTATCCGCTAAACACTAACAAAAGACCCATCATATCTGCCCCTCTGCCATCTCTGAATCGCGGCATTGAAGGCTTTAGCAGGATTCTTTCTCTTCACAATTGGCTACGTGATTATTGCAGCTCAATGGGTGTAGCTTTTGTTGACAACTTCAACACCTTTTGGAAACAAAACATGTTTTATAAGGAGGATGGAATCCACCCAAATCATTTGGGATCCTGGATCCTTTCACAGCACTATAAGTCTACGTTGAGACAATGACATATCAATGACTCAAGCCCAGCTCAGTGAATCCCTACTGTTGTGACACATAGTTGTCTTAATGCTTCAGCAATTGTACATTACACCAGGGGCATCAGTAGACACAATATAAGTAAACTAATTGATGTCCCTTTACCCGCCCTGAATGCCTCTACTAATCATACAACTATTATATGCAGTAATCATGTGCATATGAACCACATTTATACTGTTAGCACTAAGACGGTGTGCCCTAGGAGGAAGTCCACTGTGAGCAGCTCATCCTGCACTAACATAAAGAACATGAGCACATCTACTGCTGCTAAGCTTCCCAGTAAAGCAATGAAAGCAAGTAAGCATCCCAGAAGAAAAGTGCTCAAAATAGCCCACATTAATATATGTATTTTAAGAAACAAGGTTCATGAAATCAATAATTTGTTAGCAACAGATTACATTCATATTCTGACTATCTCTGAAACTCACTTAGATAATACCTTTGACGATACAGTGGTAGCAATACAAAGTTATAATGTATACAGAAAAAGCAGAAATAGCAATGGTGGAGGTTTTGCTGTTAATATTCAGAACCACATTCCTGTAAAGGTTAGAGAGGATCTCATGTCAAATACTGCTGATGTAATATGGCTCACCTTAACCTTAAGCCCATTCTGGTGGGAAGCTGCTATAGACCACTAAGTGCTAACAGTCAGTATCTGGATAAAATGTGTGAAATGCTTGATAATGTATGTGATATCAACAGAGAGGTATATTTTCTGGGTGATTTAAATATTGACTGGCTTTCATCAAGCTGCCCACTCAAGAAAAAGCTTCAAACTGTAACCAGTGCTTGCAACCTGGTTCAGGTTATCAGTCAACCTACCAGGGTAGTTACAAACAGCACAGGAATGAAATTATCATAAATTATTGATCACATCTTCACGAATGCTGCAGATATTTTCTTGAAAGCAGTTTCAAGATCCATCGGATGTAGTGATCACAATATAGTAGCCATATCAAGGAAAACCAACGTTCCAAAGTCTGGGCCTAATATAGTGTATAAGTGGTCATACAATACGTTTTGTAGTGATTCCTATGTTATTAATGTAAAGAATATCTGTTGGTCCATGTGTAATGAGGAGCAAACAGACATTGCACTTGACACATTTATGAAATTGCTTATTCCAGTTGCTAGTAAGCATGCACCTTTTAAGCAAATGACTGTAAAACAGTTAAATCCCTGTGGATTGATGAGGAATTGAAAAATTGTATGGTTGAGAGGGATGAGGCAAAAGGAATGGCAAATAAGTCTGGCTGCACAACCGATTGGCAAACTTATTGCAGAAATCATTGAGAAATCATGTGACTTAACTGAATAAAAAGAAGAAGAAACTACACTATGAAACCAAGATAAATGAAATAAAGAATGATAGTAAAAAAAAATTGAGCGCCTTAAATGAAATTCTGGGAAAAAAGACAAACTCAGCTCCATCATTCATTGAAACAGATGGCTTATTCATCACAACAACTGATATTGCCAACTACTTTAATGATTTTTTCATTGGCAAGATTAGCAAAATTAGATATAACATGCCAGCAACAAACGCTGACAATACACATCCAAGTATATCTGACCAAATTATGAGAGACAAGCATTGAACTTATAAATTCCGTAAAGTTAGTGTGGAAGAGGTGAACAAAAAATTATTGTTGTCTATTAACGATGACAAGCCACCACGGTCTGACAACTTGGATGGAAGATAACAGCGGACGATATTGCCACTCCTATTTGCCACATCTTCAATTGAAGAATACTAGAAAGTGTGTGCCCTCAGGCTTGGAGGGAAGCTAAATTAATTCCGCTAACTAAGAATAGTAAAGCTGGCTCAAATAGCCGACCAATCAGCCTGTTATTAACCCTTAGTAAACTTTTGGAAAAAATTGTTTGACCAGATACAATGCTATTTTACAATAAACAAATCCACAACTCACTTTCAGCATGCTTAGAGAAGGACAATCAACAAGCACAGCACATACACAAATTGGCTATGTGAAATTTATGATAAAAAGATGGTGGTTTCTGTTTTGTTAGATTTCAGAGCAGCCTTTGACATTATCGATCATAGTCTGCTGCTGGCAATACGTATGTGTTATGGCTTTACACACGCTGCTATATTGTGGATAAAGAGTTACCTGTCTAACAGAACACAGAGGGTGTTCTTTAATGGAAGCCTCTCCAACATAATCCACGTAGAATCAGGAATTCTCCAAGAGAGCTGTCTAGGCCCTTTGAGGAAAGCCAGAGTTTCTATGTATGCGGATGACTCAAGACTATACATCTACTACAGCGACTGAAATGACTGCAACACTCAATAAAGAGTTGCAGTTAGTTTCAGAGTGGATGGCAAGGAATAAGTTAAATAAATATTTCTAAAACTAAATGCATTGTATTTGGGACAAATCATTCACTAAACCCTAAACCTCAACTAAATCTTGTAATAAATAATGTGTAAATTGAGCAAGTTGAGGTGACTAAACAGCTTGGAGATTCCCTGGATTGTAAACTGTCATGGTCAAACATATTGACACAACAGTAGCTAAGATGGGGAGAAGTATGTCTATGATGAGGCGCTGCTCTACCTTCTTGTCAGCACTTGTCAACAAGGCAGGTCCTACAGGCCCTAGTTTTGTCGCACCTAGACTACTGTTCAGTCGTGTGGTCAGGTGCCACAAAAAAGGACTTAGGAAAATTGCAATTGGTTCAGAACAGGGCAGCACAGCTGGCATTTGGATGTACACAGAGAGCAAATATTAATAATATGCATGTCAATCTCACCTAGCTCAAAGTGGAGGAGAGATCGACTTCTTCACTGCTTGTGTTTATGAGAGGTATTGAAATGTTGAATGCACCGAGCTGTCTGTTTGAACTACTGGGACACCCATGCATACCCCACAAGACATGCCACAAGAGGTCTCTTCACAGTCCCCAAGTCCAGAACAGACTATGGAAGGTGCACAGTACTAAATAGAGCCATGATTACATGGAACTCTACTCCACATCAAGTAACTCATGCAAGCAGTAAAATTTGATTTAAAAAACAGATTAATAAAACACCCTATGGAACAGTGGGGACTGTGACGCAACACAAACACAGGCGCATACACACACACACGATAGCATACGCACTATACATACTTGTACATATGGATTTTGTACTGTATATATGTGGTAGTGGTAGAGTAGAGGCCTGAGGGCACACAGTCTGAATGTATTGTAATGTTTTTAAAATTGTATAAACTGCCTTAAATTTGCTGAACCACAGGAAGAGTGGGATCCATAATATATACGAATACAAAATACCACGAAAGACTCAGAGCTGTAATTGCTGCCAAAGGTGATTCTTCAAGATATGTTAGTGTATTGTGTTTCATATTGTTTTCACAAATGTTAGAATTTTTCTTCCACTTTGATATTACAGCGTATTTTGTGTAGATCGTTGACAAATAAATGACAATTAGATCTTTTTTAATCTCACTTTGTAACACAACAAAATGTGGAAAAAGTTAAGGGGTGTCGATACTTTCTGAAGGCGCTGTACATATAGAAAGCTAAGCTATATCCAGGTGTCATCAGATCCGGAGGACATGAAAACAGAGATCCAACAGTGATTCAAATGAACAAAAACGACACCTGTACCTTTCGTTACAGTTGCTGGGTTAGCCTTCTTTTTTGTAGCTTCAGGTTCTAGGTCAAATACAGAACAGTTTTGAATGAGACCCTATCTAAATAACAGTCGAAGGGTATTGAGTTGACAGAAGACATGAATGGGTGAGCATGGAAACTAAATCCATATACTGTACCTTTCTTAAGAGGGTCTGGTTTGTCCATCTCTTTCACACCCTCAGGTTCTGAATCAAGTAGGAACAAGAAATGACATAGCATTATTACAGCACGGCTCTTAACTGAAGGTGCGATAAAAACATCAGCTTTAGGACAAGATGATTTTGCTAGTCCTAAAGCTGATTATTTCACACATTTTTGTGAAATGACAAAACATTACAAAGTCATGCAAACATTACATTTGAGTCAAATATTGTGTAGTGTTGATTGACAATGTAGGCTGTGAGGGGAGGATAGCGGTTGTATATTGAAGGGAAAATATATAATTTCTCAGTATATATAAACCATATGCAATCTACTGTACATAGTATGTACATGTAAAAACAGACCGAACACTTTCACAAAAACTTTACTTTGTAAAAAAAAAAGAAGATGAATCTGAAATAAATCAATACCTTTTGAAGGGGATTCCTGGTTCTGATTCTGGTTATTAAAATTAACTAAAACAAATGGTGTTTATATTAAACTATATTGATCACAGCTCTCTTGTTTGTAGGGGACTCTGATTTAATGAAACATAAAACCAGCCCATTCTCTTATGGAATACGCCAGAAGGTGCCGATTCTGCAGGTTCCAGATTACATTTGGACCTGGCGAAATGTGGAAGCTATACAGTCCACTAGGGGCAATGTGAGCGCCTATTAACGTTACTTAGGGGCGGCAGGTAGCCTAGTGGTTAGAGCATTAGATTAGTAACCGAAAGGTTGCAAGATCGAATCTTTGAGCTGACACGGTAAATATGTGTTGTTCTTGCCCCTGAACAAGGCAGTTAACCCACTGTTCCTAGGCCTTCATTGAAAATAAGAATTTGTTCTTAACTGACTTGCCTACTTAAATAAAGGTAAAATAAAAACATTTAAAAAAATGACCGTCGAGTAGGATTGCAGCTTGCTAGGGGATGGTGGATGGGCCTTTAAACTGCAGACTCCCACTCCGAGGGTCACGTATTCAATCCCAGTGGTAGGCACTATTGGTGCGCTGGTCAGCTGGTTGTTCATCTCTGCACTCTCTCGCAATTACTAATAACCCATCTGCATCCGCCTGACTACAGTTGATAAAGTGAAAACCTGTGGCCTGCACCCGACACTAACCTGCTAATATAGAAAATGCGCTGTAGGCTACAGTCAGAGACTTTATTTAAATAGGTTTCTAGGCTAGGGATCAGGGATCAAATCCATAACATTTTTATAAAAAACGGGATTTTCTGTGCAAAATCTCCAAATGACATCAGTTTGACTGGTTGTAAGGAAATTGAAAGCTATGAAAACAACCCAAACTGTTTCTGATAAGATTTCAGTTCGGCTTGGATGCAAATTTCATGTGGTTGAAATACTATCAGCTTTCATGATGCTGATAAAGACAGCACCTCCACAGTCATTTTGCATTCTCTCTGAAATAAATAAATCCTATTTCTCCGCTCCTTAGTCAAAACGTGTCCTGTGTATAATTTCACTGCAAGAAATGCTTAATTCAGTAGGAGTTCATGTTAAGACTATCAAATCAAATTGTATTTGTCACATGCGCCGAATACAACAGGTAGACCTTACCGTGAAATGCTTACTTACAAGCCCTTAACCAACAATGCAGCTCAAGAAATAGAGTTAAGAAAATATTAATACTAAATTACCTAAAGTTTTAAAAAATAAAGTAACACAATAAATTACGCAAATATACATATTTCACCACAACTTAATCAAAATAAATGAAAAGACATGTAATTCTATCTTCTGCTAAATGAACGTTTCCCTGAAAAACAAAACCTTGAATTGAATCAGTACCTTTCTTATGAGATACTGGTTTGGCCTTTTGGTTGGGAGCCTCACGTTCTAAACAAAGACACAAATTTAAGTACTATGATAATAGTGATAATGGAGGTTAGGGCAGACATAAAGTACAACTAACAATGTCTATTAAAAAAGTTTCCCAAAGTCAGACATCCGGGAATTGGTAATCTAATGTAATGTATATACTGTAGACATGAATTACATGCTACCGTTACATAGTAAACAACAATGAAATACCAAGGATGCTAGGATTGTTATCAAATAAACTTATTCAATAAGAAAAATGGGAGTAAGTTCTATTACCTTTCTTTGCAGGGGCTGGCATGGCCTTCTCTTTCAGAGCAGGTTCTGAATCAAATGAAAAAACAATATTTTTACTGCATCCCATTAAGTTATATTATGTGTGAAGAACTGAATGGGAAAGATATTGCAATAAGAGCCATCAATATTTTGCTATAGCTGCTACTTTGGCTTTCCCTTTATAAGCTTCAGACTCTAAATCAAACAAGAATAAAAAACAATGAGAAGCCATGATAAGTGGAGCAGTACTCTACTAACAAACACAGCTAACAAACAAAAGATGAGCATAAGTATCTAGGTATTCTACAAAAGCCCAAAACATTTGTAGATACGGAACATCAATACCTTTCTGTATACGGACTGGTTTGATCTCTTCTTTGGAAGTATATGATTTAGCAGGAGAGGTCTGAATAATATCTGTTTGTGTAATTCAATTTCAACATTTTCATTATGCATTACATTTCTTAAGCACCTCTATCTTCACAGTCCCCAAGTCCAGAACAGACTATCGGAGGCACACAGTACTACATAGAGCCATGACTGCATGGAACTCTGTTCCACATCAAGTAACTGACTCAAGATGTACAATTAGATTTAAGAAACAGATTAAAAAAACACCTTATGGAACAGTGGGGACTGTGAAGCAACACAAGCATTGGCACACACACACACACACACACACACACACACACACACACACACACACACACACACACACACACACACACACACACACACACACACACACACACACACACACACACACACACACGATAACATACACACTATATACATACATATGGATTTAGTACTGGATATATGTGGTATTGGTGGAGTAGGGACCTGAGGGCACGCAGTGTGTGTATTGTAATCTTTATAAACTGCCTTAATTTTGCTGGACCCCAGGAAGAGTACCTGCTGCTTTGGGAGCAGCTAATGGGAATGCATAATAAATACAAATACAAACTATGAAACTCCTATAAAATCACCATTGGCCTCATGGTGAAATCCCTGAGCATTTTCCTTCCTCTCTGGCAACTGAGTTAGGAAAATTGCCTATATCGTTGTAGTGACCGGGTGTATTTATACACCATCCAAAGTGTAATTAATAACTTCACCTGCTCGTACCATAAGAAATGGGTTAATTTTTGTTAATTTATTTAAAAAAAATAATACAAACAAAATTCCACTTTGACATTATGGGGTATTGTATTGTATTTTTTTGTATTTATTATGGATCCCCATTAGCTGTTGCTTTGGCAGCAGCTACTCTTCCTGGGGTCCAGCAAAATTAAGGCAGTTGTGTGCAAATCAGTGACACAAAATCTAAATGGAATACATTTAAAATTCAGGCTGTAACACAACAAAATGTGGAAAACGAAAGGGGTGTGAATACTTTCTATAGGCACTGTATTTCATTTTATATGAAAAGGCACTCATTCAGTGTTGGGAGCTACGTAACGCTTAAAATACATTCATTATTTGTGTGGACCCCAGGAAGAGTAGCTGCTGCTTTTGCAACAGCTAATGGGGATTCTAATAAAATACCAAAATACCAACTTAAAGGAAGCAAGGAAGCAGACAATTTGGCCCCGACTTACTATGCAAATGAATTGCCATTGTAAAACTTTCTCCCACATCGTTTTGCTAATTTTCAGATGCATTGAATTGTTCTAATTGGAAGCTAATAATTCACAAAATATATTTAGCATTAGTAAATCTTATGTACGTCCAAACACCACTGTACATGGATACCTATTTTTAAAGAGACTGGTTGGGCCATTCCTTTGGGATTATCTGCTTCAATAAGAGAGAGCACCATCTAACCAATCTCATTTGCTGACTAGTTTTAAACATTTCAACACTTCATGATGTAAGGAATTAATTTATAAATATATGAAACAAAACATACCGTCGCTATCTGATGAAAACCTTGTAACTCAATTTGAGAAAATCTTATTTTTTTTGACATTTATTGAAAGCAGTAACTCCCCTCAATGTACTCTGAACATTTTATAACTCTAGGACCAAGAAAATGTATTCAAAAAAGCTTCTGAAGTTTCATAATTGTGTGTTCGTTTCCATTTCCTGAAAAGTTTCTGTTTTGGAAATAAACGAAGAGATTTTTATCAGACGTCAAGGATATCTTGATTGTGTACAAGGTGATGCACATTTTGACAAATATTACATAGCTAAGGAGTTGTTGGTGCTGGTTCGGCCTACTCAGACTCTAGATTTGAGTATTTTCCAGTGAAACACAAATTGGATTGGTTTAATTTACAGACAGATCAGTTGAGAAATTATTTCTCAACCTCTCCTCAGAGCTGTTGGTTTGATATTGTCTTTTGTAGCTTCAGTCTCTGTGTTGTCCGTAAAAATACAAAACATTTAGAGCACAAAAATAAGAATTACACTGCAAGAATAAAATGCCAAAATCCCTTTGAGCATGTTTGAGATGCTCTGGATCGACGTGTTCAACAGGGTATTCTAGTTCCCGCCAATTTCGCACAGCCATTGAAGAGGGGTGGGACAACATTCCACAGGCTACAATCTGTTGATCAACTCTATTCAAAGGAGATGTGTCGCACTGCATGAGGCACGCCAGACACTGACTGGTTTAATGATCCACAGCCCTACCTTTTTTTTAAGGTATCTGTGACCAAGAGATGCATATCCCAGTCATGTGAACCCCATAGATTAGGGCCTAATGAATTTATTTCAATTGACTGATTTCCTTACATGAACAGTAACTCAGTAAAATCTTTTAAATTGTTGCATGTTGAGTTTATTTTTATTTAGTGTACGTTTCAATTCTAATACTTGAATTCACTCATGAAATGGTGAATTTAAATTGTACTCAATTTGAAATGCAACAACCTTCAAGTTATGGGTTTGGAATTGTATTGATATTCGACTCTTTGAATAGGAATTCATTTGGGATTCTAAAATAATGGGATTCAATATTTGTGCATTTCCCAGTTAATAGAAAAATAACATTTAGTATAAGAAAATGTACTACAAGATTTGTTTTAAATCATTTCAACTTGTTTCCCTATATGTCCAGTATAGCTGGACAACCTGAACAGTGACATGATCAGTCTGACAGCCTGAGGGAATTGAATTCCGAAATGGAATGTGTGGAATTGCTTGGGATAATATTGAATTTGGAATTACATTTTTGGAATGTACCTTACGTTGTAATGAAGAGGAATTGAATTATTTCTTTAAGACTGACCTGGAATTTGAAATGAATTGATGGAATTTACAGGGAGATGGAATATAATTAGAATATGTGGAATTAACCCCAGCCCTAGCTACAGTGATTTTTGAAAGGGCGTAACAACTATATAACATTTGTCTTTCTTTTCAGGCACAGCTTTAGCCTCTTTCCATGCCACAGGCTCTACATTCCAAGAAAACAGTTGCTTATTTGGCCACCTGAAAGGGTAAAGGTCAAAGGAAATTTAAAACAAGAGGGCTGGTAGGATATGATAGTAAACCCCATAAAAACCAACGAGTCAATTGCAACCAATGGGCTGAATGTAGACCTATGCTACGCAATACAGCTGGATTTCTTAAAACACTACTAACAGGAGATTACATGCACCGGCATGCTAAACTAAGCTTGATTGCAATAAAAAATCCACAAGGATAAACCAGCAGATCACTTGTTACCGTGTTGCTGCTAAAGAAGCCTAGGAAGCACAGTTGAGCATTAGAAAATTCTAAAGAATTCTTAAGAGGCCAAACACTATCAGTACCTTTCTTAACAGCTACTGGTTTGTCCTTTTCTTTGGGAGTATCTGCTTTGACAGGAGATAATAACATCTGAACAATGTACCTAATTCCTTTACATTTAAACAATGTGCTGTTCATCAACATAGGTGGTAGTGCATGTATTACATTACTTGCTGTAAGCATGTACAGTATATTCGGAAAGTATTCAGACCCCTTGACTTTTTCCACATTTTGTTACCTTACAGTCTTGTTCTAAAATTGATTACATAATTTTTTCCCCCTCATCAATATACACACAATATCCCATAATGACAAAGCAAAAAGCATAGAATTGTCTTGGGTATGACGCTACAAGCTTGGCAAACTGTAGTTGGGGAGTTTCTCCCATTCCTCACAAGCTCTATCAGGGTGGATGGGGAACGTCGCTGCACAGCTATTTTCAGGTCTCTCCAGAGATGTTAGATCGGGTTCAAGTCCAGCCTCTGGCTGGGCCTCTCATGCACATTCAGAAACTTGTCCCGAAGCCACTCCTGCATTGTCATGGCTGTGTGCTTGGCTGTGTGCTTAGGGTCGTTGTCCTGTTGGAAGGTGAACCTTCGCACCAGTCCTGAGCGCTCTGGAGCAGGTTTTCATCAAAGATCTCTCTGTACATTGCTCTGTTCATCTTTCCCTCGATCCTGACTAGTCTCCCAGTCCCTGCCACTGAAAAACATCCCAGCAGTATAATGCTGCCACCACCATGCTTCACCGTAGGGATGGTGCCAGGTTTCCTTCAGACGTGACACTTGGCATTGAGACCAAAGAGTTCACTCTACCATAAATGCTTGATTGGTTAGTGCTGCAAAGATGGTTGTCCTTCTGGAAGTTTATTCCATCTCCACATAGGAACTCTAGAGCTCTGTCAGAGTGACCATCGGGTTCTTGGTCACCTCCCTGACCAAGGCCTTTCTTCCCCGATTGCTCAATTTGGCCGGGCAGCCAGCTCTAACGAGAGTCTTGGTAGTTACAAACTTCTTCCATTTAAGAATGATGGAGGCCACTGTTCTTGGGGACCTTCAATGCTGCAGAATTTTTTTTGTATTGTTCCCCAGATCTGTGCCTCAACAGAATCCTGTCATGGAGCTCTACAGATCATTACTTCGACCTCTTGGCTTGGTTTTTGCTCTGACATGCACTGTCAACTGTGGGACCTTTTATAGACAGGTGTGTACCTTTCCAAATCATGTCCAATCAATTTAATTTACCACAGGTGGACTCCAATCAAGGATGATCAATGGAAACAAGATGCACCTGAGCTCAATTTCAAGTCTCATAGCAAAGGGTCTAAATAAGGTATTTATTTTTTGCAAAAATGTCTAAAAACCTGTTTTCACTTTGTCACTATGGGGTTTTGTGAGTAGATTGCTGAGGAAATGTCTTTATTTAATCCATTTCAGAATAAGGCTGTAATGTAACAAAATGTGGAAAATGTAAAGGGGTCTGAATACTTTCCAAATGCACTGTATATATACACACACACAAACAGGAATATCACATTTTTGACTGCACTGGGCCTTTTAAGAAATTATCAAATTTTGATTGAAACAAAACCGATATTCAATAAATACAAATACAGAACTAGGTTTTGCGTGGATTCCACGACGTGGTTAGCTTTTAACAGCAAGGACCACTATATCTTGTCCTGGAATGCCCCTTAACAGACAGGTTTAAGCCTGATTGACGGACACGCTAAGCTGTTAGCCATCAAGCTAACAAAGTTGGTATCAGATGAGTTTTGCAATGGAGCCCTCTTTGTCTGGAGAAATAAATTAATGGATCCAGCATGGTAGGAGCTGTATCTTTTAGGCACTGTTTCGGGATAAACCGGACAACTTGGAGTTCCAATGCGGCAATTGTTTACTTGCAGAGGATTTTAGGCTTGGGGTGGCTTCATTGATCATGCAGGTCGCCAGCCTACGTAAGAAACTGGGGAAAACGTAGAGTGATAAATGTTAACATTTTCAACGCCAGTGGCTGGGCTGCGTTTGCGCTTGTTGGATGCATCTCCGCCTTTTCACTGGCCGGAGTTGCCCGGAGCTCTCCCATCTGATAGCGGAGTAGAAGGAGCTCAGCAAGAGGAGCAAGACAATCAACAATGGTTGCATGTCACGAGCCGTTGAAGCCGAAGATGGCGACTTCCCACAAAGCAGTATACACTCCCAACGAGAGGCCCGGAGAGAATACAAACAGTGAATAGTTTTGCGGTCCTGGAGCCTGATCTTCCTGCACCTTCGTCGCTGGGGGTGCCTGTGTCTGCGACCGCAATGCCTACAACTACTAAGTCAACAACCTTCTGTCCCTGGATGTGGCAGGCCTCAAAGTTATCCTGCCTATCTCCCGTCCATAAAGGGTTCTCCGAATCCTGAGAAGCGTGGGAGTGGGCGGATTTGCTAGTCCTTCTCGCCAGCCGTAATTCTGGGTTGCTCCATGGTAAGAAATGTTACCGTTCCTTGTGCAAAAACAATGTCTTATCCTGGAGCTCGAGCAAATTACATTACTAAGCTGCTCCCGAAAGTACTTCGCCAGGACAAGGAAATCGATTCTATCGTAGTCCATGTGGGTTTTAATGACATTATGAAGGGCAGTTCTGAACAGTTGAAACTGGATTTTAAAGAGTTGATTGACTATCCGCTAAACACTAACAAAAGACCCATCATATCTGCCCTTCTGCCATCTCTGAATCGCGGCATTGAAGGCTTTAGCAGGATTCTTTCTCTTCACAATTGGCTACGTGATTATTGCAGCTCAATGGGTGTAGCTTTTGTTGACAACTTCAACACCTTTTGGAAACAAAACATGTTTTATAAGGAGGATGGAATCCACCCAAATCATTTGGGATCCTGGATCCTTTCACAGCACTATAAGTCTACGTTGAGACAATGACATATCAATGACTCAAGCCCAGCTCAGTGAATCCCTACTGTTGTGACACATAGTTGTCATAATGCTTCAGCAATTGTACATTACACCAGGGGCATCAGTAGACACAATATAAGTAAACTAATTGATGTCCCTTTACCCACCCTGAATGCCTCTACTAATCATACAACTATTTTATGCAGTAATCATGTGCATATGAACCACATTTATACTGTTAGCACTAAGACGGCGTGCCCTAGGAGGAAGTCCACTGTGAGCAGCTCATCCTGCACTAACATAAAGAACATGAGCACATCTACTGCTGCTAAGCTTCCCAGTAAAGCAATGAAAGCAAGTAAGCATCCCAGAAGAAAAGTGCTCAAAATAGCCCACATTAATATATGTATTTTAAGAAACAAGGTTCATGAAATCAATAATTTGTTAGCAACAGATTACATTCATATTCTGACTATCTCTGAAACTCACTTAGATGATACCTTTGACGATACAGTGGTAGCAATACAAAGTTATAATGTATACAGAAAAAGCAGAAATAGCAATGGTGGAGGTTTTGCTGTTAATATTCAGAACCACATTCCTGTAAAGGTTAGAGAGGATCTCATGTCAAATACTGCTGATGTAATATGGCTCACCTTAACCTTAAGCCCATTCTGGTGGGAAGCTGCTATAGACCACTAAGTGCTAACAGTCAGTATCTGGATAAAATGTGTGAAATGCTTGATAATGTATGTGATATCAACAGAGAGGTATATTTTCTGGGTGATTTAAATATTGACTGGCTTTCATCAAGCTGCCCACTCAAGAAAAAGCTTCAAACTGTAACCAGTGCTTGCAACCTGGTTCAGGTTATCAGTCAACCTACCAGGGTAGTTACAAACAGCACAGGAATGAAATCATCATAAATTATTGATCACATCTTCACGAATGCTGCAGATATTTTCTTGAAAGCAGTTTCAAGATCCATCGGATGTAGTGATCACAATATAGTAGCCATATCAAGGAAAACCAACGTTCCAAAGTCTGGGCCTAATATAGTGTATAAGTGGTCATACAATACGTTTTGTAGTGATTCCTATGTTATTAATGTAAAGAATATCTGTTGGTCCATGTGTAATGAGGAGCAAACAGACATTGCACTTGACACATTTATGAAATTGCTTATTCCAGTTGCTAGTAAGCATGCACCTTTTAAGCAAATGACTGTAAAACAGTTAAATCCCTGTGGATTGATGAGGAATTGAAAAATTGTATGGTTGAGAGGGATGAGGCAAAAGGAATGGCAAATAAGTCTGGCTGCACAACCGATTGGCAAACTTATTGCAGAAATCATTGAGAAAACATGTGACTTAACTGAATAAAAAGAAGAAGAAACTACACTATGAAACCAAGATAAATGAAATAAAGAATGATAGTAAAACATTTTTGAGCGCCTTAAATGAAATTCTGGGAAAAAAGACAAACTCAGCTCCATCATTCATTGAAACAGATGGCTTATTCATCACAACAACTGATATTGCCAACTACTTTAATGATTTTTTCATTGGCAAGATTAGCAAAATTAGATATAACATGCCAGCAACAAACGCTGACAATACACATCCAAGTATATCTGACCAAATTATGAGAGACAAGCATTGAACTTATAAATTCCGTAAAGTTAGTGTGGAAGAGGTGAACAAAAAATTATTGTTGTCTATTAACGATGACAAGCCACCGCGGTCTGACAACTTGGATGGAAGATAATAGCGGACGATATTGCCACTCCTATTTGCCACATCTTCAATTGAAGAATACTAGAAAGTGTGTGCCCTCAGGCTTGGAGGGAAGCTAAATTAATTCCGCTACCTAAGAATAGTAAAGCTGGCTCAAATAGCCGACCAATCAGCCTGTTATTAACCCTTAGTAAACTTTTGGAAAAAATTGTTTGACCAGATACAATGCTATTTTACAATAAACAAATTCACAACTCACTTTCAGCATGCTTAGAGAAGGACAATCAACAAGCACAGCACATACACAAATTGGCTATGTGAAATTTATGATAAAAAGATGGTGGTTTCTGTTTTGTTAGATTTCAGTGCAGCCTTTGACATTATCGATCATAGTCTGCTGCTGGCAAAACGTATGTGTTATGGCTTTACACACGCTGCTATATTGTGGATAAAGAGTTACCTGTCTAACAGAACACAGAGGGTGTTCTTTAATGGAAGCCTCTCCAACATAATCCACGTAGAATCAGGAATTCTCCAAGAGAGCTGTCTAGGCCCTTTGAGGAAAGCCAGAGTTTCTATGTATGCGGATGACTCAAGACTATACATCTACTACAGCGACTGAAATGACTGCAACACTCAATAAAGAGTTGCAGTTAGTTTCAGAGTGGATGGCAAGGAATAAGTTAAATAAATATTTCTAAAACTAAATGCATTGTATTTGGGACAAATCATTCACTAAACCCTAAACCTCAACTAAATCTTGTAATAAATAATGTGTAAATTGAGCAAGTTGAGGTGACTAAACAGCTTGGAGATTCCCTGGATTGTAAACTGTCATGGTCAAACATATTGACACAACAGTAGCTAAGATGGGGAGAAGTATGTCTATGATGAGGCGCTGCTCTACCTTCTTGTCAGCACTTGTCAACAAGGCAGGTCCTACAGGCCCTAGTTTTGTCGCACCTAGACTACTGTTCAGTCGTGTGGTCAGGTGCCACAAAAAAGGACTTAGGAAAATTGCAATTGGTTCAGAACAGGGCAGCACAGCTGGCATTTGGATGTACACAGAGAGCAAATATTAATAATATGCATGTCAATCTCACCTAGCTCAAAGTGGAGGAGAGATCGACTTCTTCACTGCTTGTGTTTATGAGAGGTATTGAAATGTTGAATGCACCGAGCTGTCTGTTTGAACTACTGGGACACCCATGCATACCCCACAAGACATGCCACAAGAGGTCTCTTCACAGTCCCCAAGTCCAGAACAGACTATGGAAGGTGCACAGTACTAAATAGAGCCATGATTACATGGAACTCTACTCCACATCAAGTAACTCATGCAAGCAGTAAAATTTGATTTAAAAAACAGATTAATAAAACACCTTATGGAACAGTGGGGACTGTGACGCAACACAAACACAGGCGCATACACACACACACGATAGCATACTGGACATATGGATTTTGTACTGTATATATGTGGTAGTGGTGGAGTAGAGGCTTGAGAGCACACAGTCTGAATGTATTGTAATGTTTTTAAAATTGTATAAACTGCCTTAAATTCGCTGAACCACAGGAAGAGTGGGATCCATAATACATACGAATACAAAATACCACAAAAGACTCACAGCTGTAATTGCTGCCAAAGGTGATTCTTCAAGATATGTTAGTGTATTGTGTTTCATATTGTTTTCACAAATGTTAGAATTTTTCTTCCACTTTGATATTACAGCGTATTTTGTGTAGATCGTTGACAAATAAATGACAATTAGATCTTTTTTAATCTCACTTTGTAACACAACAAAATGTGGAAAAAGTTAAGGGGTGTCGATACTTTCTGAAGGCGCTGTACATATAGAAAGCTAAGCTATATCCAGGTGTCATCAGATCCGGAGGACATGAAAACAGAGATCCAACAGTGATTCAAATGAACAAAAACGACACCTGTACCTTTCGTTACAGTTGCTGGGTTAGCCTTCTTTTTTGTAGCTTCAGGTTCTAGGTCAAATACAGAACAGTTTTGAATGAGACCCTATCTAAATAACAGTCGAAGGGTATTGAGTTGACAGAAGACATGAATGGGTGAGCATGGAAACTAAATCCATATACTGTACCTTTCTTAAGAGGGTCTGGTTTGTCCATCTCTTTCACACCCTCAGGTTCTGAATCAAGTAGGAACAAGAAATGACATAGCATTATTACAGCACGGCTCTTAACTGAAGGTGCGATAAAAACATCAGCTTTAGGACAAGATGATTTTGCTTGTCCTAAAGCTGATTATTTCACACATTTTTGTGAAATGACAAAACATTACAAAGTCATGCAAACATTACATTTGAGTCAAATATTGTGTAGTGTTGATTGACAATGTAGGCTGTGAGGGGAGGATAGCGGTTGTATATTGAAGGGAAAATATATAATTTCTCAGTATATATAAACCATATGCAATCTACTGTACATAGTATGTACATGTAAAAACAGACCGAACACTTTCACAAAAACTTTACTTTGTAAAAAAAAAAGAAGATGAATCTGAAATAAATCAATACCTTTTGAAGGGGATTCCTGGTTCTGATTCTGATTATTAAAATTAACTAAAACAAATGGTGTTTATATTAAACTATATTGATCACAGCTCTCTTGTTTGTAGGGGACTCTGATTTAATGAAACATAAAACCAGCCCATTCTCTTATGGAATACGCCAGAAGGTGCCGATTCTGCAGGTTCCAGATTACATTTGGACCTGGCGAAATGTGGAAGCTATACAGTCCACTAGGGACAATGTGAGCGCCTATTAACGTTACTTAGGGGCGGCAGGTAGCCTAGTGGTTAGAGCATTGGATTAGTAACCGAAAGGTTGCAAAATCGAATCTTTGAGCTGACACGGTAAATATGTGTTGTTCTTGCCCCTGAACAAGGCAGTTAACCCACTGTTCCTAGGCCTTCATTGAAAATAAGAATTTGTTCTTAACTGACTTGCCTACTTAAATAAAGGTAAAATAAAAACATTTAAAAAAATGACCGTCGAGTAGGATTGCAGCTTGCTAGGGGATGGTGGATGGGCCTTTAAACTGCAGACTCCCACTCCGAGGGTCACGTATTCAATCCCAGTGGTAGGCACTATTGGTGCGCTGGTCAGCTGGTTGTTCATCTCTGCACTCTCTCGCAATTACTAATAACCCATCTGCATCCGCCTGACTACAGTTGATAAAGTGAAAACCTGTGGCCTGCACCCGACACTAACCTGCTAATATAGAAAATGCGCTGTAGGCTACAGTCAGAGACTTTATTTAAATAGGTTTCTAGGCTAGGGATCAGGGATCAAATGCATAACATTTTTATAAAAAACTGGATTTTCTGTGCAAAATCTCCAAATGACATCAGTTTGACTGGTTGTAAGGAAATTGAAAGCTATGAAAACAACCCAAACTGTTTCTGATAAGATTTCAGTTCGGCTTGGATGCAAATTTTATGTGGTTGAAATACTATCAGCTTTCATGATGCTGATAAAGACAGCACCTCCACAGTCATTTTGCATTCTCTCTGAAATAAATAAATCCTATTTCTCCGCTCCCTAGTCAAAACGTGTCCTGTGTATAATTTCACTGCAAGAAATGCTTAATTCAGTAGGAGTTCATGTTAAGACTATCAAATCAAATTGTATTTGTCACATGCGCCGAATACAACAGGTAGACCTTACCGTGAAATGCTTACTTACAAGCCCTTAACCAACAATGCAGCTCAAGAAATAGAGTTAAGAAAATATTAATACTAAATTAACTAAAGTTAAAAAAATAAAGTAACACAATAAATTACGCAAATATACATATTTCACCACAACTGAATCAAAATAAATGAAAAGACATGTAATTCTATCTTCTGCTAAATGAACGTTTCCCTGAAAAATAAAACCTTGAATTGAATCAGTACCTTTCTTATGAGATACTGGTTTGGCCTTCGGGTTGGGAGCCTCACGTTCTAAACAAAGACACAAATGTAAGTACAATGATAATAGTGATAATGGAGGTTAGGGCATACATAAAGTACAACTAACAATTTCTATTAAAAAAGTTTCCCAAAGTCAGACATCCGGGAATTGGTAATCTAATGTACTGTATATACTGTAGACATGAATTACATGCTACCGTTACATAGTAAACAACAATGAAATACCAAGGATGCTAGGATTGTTATCAAATAAACTTATTCAATAAGAAAAATGGGAGTAAGTTCTATTACCTTTCTTTGCAGGGGCTGGCATGGCCTTCTCTTTCAGAGCAGGTTCTGAATCAAATGAAAAACCAACATTTTTACTACATCCCATTAAGTTATATTATGTGTGAGGAACTGAATGGGACAGATATTGCAATAAGAGCCATCCATATTTTGCTATAGCTGCTTGCTTTGGCTTTCCCTTTATAAGCTTCAGACTATAAATCAAACAAGAATAAAAAAACAATGAGAAGCCATGATAAGTGGAGCAGTACTCTACTAACAAACACAGCTAACAAACAAAAGATGAGCATAAGTAACTAGGTATTCTACAAAAGCCCAAAACTTTTGTAGATATGGAACATCAATACCTTTCTGTATACGGACTGGTTTGATCTCATATTTGGAAGTATATGATTTAGCAGGAGAGGTCTGAAAAATATCTGTTTGTGTAATTCAATATTAACATTTTCATTATGCATTACATTTCTTAAGCACCTCTCACCCTATAAATTATATTTAAGATAATTATCTCAATTTGTCCATGCCTTAGCCAGATATACACTACCGGTCAAAAGTTTTAGAACACCAACTTATTCAAGGGTTTTTCTTTATTTTTACTATTTTATACATTGTAGAAGACATCAAAAATGATGAAATAACACATATGGAATCATGAAGTAAGCAAAAAAGTGTTAAACAAATCACATTATATTTTTGTCACATTGTCACATTCTCTCCACTACATGTGTCGTAGTGGAGAGAAGACCAAGGCGCAGCGGGAATGTGGATACTCATCTTTTTAATCAAACGCGAGAAAAGCATCCACAGGGAAAAAAACAATAAACATTACTCACGACGGCAACAGTGTAGCAGGCTAACAAACGCAGTGCTCACAAACAATTACCCACTAACACACAGACAAACACACCCTACTAATATAGGACTCCCAATCAAAGGCAACTCAACACACCTGCCTTCAATTGGGAGTCCCACCCCAAATAACTATACATAGAAAACCAAAGCTAGACAGAACGTAGACACACATACCAAAACACAAAAACCTCTGCCACGCCCTGACCAAAACTAATACAATTACTCCCTCTGCTGGTCAGGACATGACAATTCTTCAGAGTAGCCAACATTTGCCTTGATGACAGCCTTCTCCGAACAGTGCAAACTGGCTATAACCAGAATAGAAGGAGGAGTGGGAGGCCTCGGTGCACAACTGAGCAAGAGGACAAGTACATTAGAGTGTCTGGTTTGAGAAACAGACACCTCACATGTCCTCAACTGGCAGCTTCATTAAATAGTACCCACAAAACACTCGTCTCAATGTCAGCAGTGAAGAGGCGACTCCGGGATGCTGGCCTTCTAGGCAGAGTTCCTCTGTCCAGTGTCTGTGTTCTTTTGCCCATCTTAATCTTTTATTTTTATTGACCAGTCTGAGATATGTCTTTCTCTTTGCAACTCTACCTAGAAGGCCAGCATCCCGTAGTCGCCTCTTCACTGTTGATGTTGAGACTGGTGTTTTGCGGGTACTATTTAATGAAGCTGCCAGTTGAGGACTTGTGAGGCGTCTGTTTCAAACAGTCCTGATCGGTGCTTCGTTACTTGTCTTGGCCAGACGATGTACATCCGTCACTGTTATCTTTGGCAGCTCTTGCAAGCACCTTGTGTAAAACAGTGTCATGGTTGGTAAGGGAGGGGGGTGTTGGCTAATTGCTAGCCACCTTACTAGTTAGTGTGTTAATAGCTAGCTAGCTAGCTAAGAGACCAAAAAAGACACAGAACACATTCATCGAATTACAAAAATCACTAACAGAACCTGGGCCTGGATGCCAAGTGGGTGGGCCTATGCCCTCCAAGGCCCACCAATGTCTGCACCCTTGCCCAGTTATGTGAAATCCATAGATTAGGGCCCAATTTATTGATTTGCTTTTAACTCAGTAAAATCTTAGAAATTGTTGCATTTATATTTTTGTTTAGTATATTTGCCATATATTTTCAACTGTGCTGTTGTACTTCACAAAAGTTCTGAACCTATATACAGTACCAGCCAAAAGTTTGGACGCACCTACTCATTCAAGGGTTTTTCTTTATTTTTACTATTTTATACATTGTAGAATAATAGAGAAGACATCAAAACTATGAAATAACACACATGGAATCATGTAGTAACCAACAAAGTGTTAAACAAATCAAAATATATTTTAGATTTGAGATTCTTCAAAGTTGCCACCCTTTGCGTTGATGACAGATTTGCACACTCTTGGCATTCTCTCAACCAGCTTCATGAGGTAGTCACCTGGAAAGCATTTTCAATTAACAGGTGTGACTTGTTAAAAGTTAATTTGTGGAATGTCTTTCCTTCTTATTGCGTTTGAGCCAAGCCAATCAGTTGTGTTGTGACAAGGTAGGGGTGATATACAGAAGATAGCCCTATTTGGTAAAAGACCAAGTTCATATTATGGCAAGAACAGCTCAAACAAGTAAAGAGAAATGACAGTCCATCATTTCTTTAAGACATGAAGGTCAGTCAATTAGGAAAATGTCAAGAACTTTTAAAGTTTCTTCAAGTGCAGTCACAAAAATCATCAATCGCTATGATGAGAACCGCGGAAGGAAAGGAATACCCAGAGTTACCTCTGCTGCAGATGATAAGTTCTTTAGAATTACCAGCCTCAGAAATTGCAGCCAAATAAATGCTACACAGAGCTCAAGTAACAGACACATCTCAACATCAACTGTCCAGAGGAGGCTGCGTGAACCAGGCATTCATAGTGAAATTGCTGCAAAGAAACTACTACTAAAGGACAACGATAATAAGAAGAGACTTGCTTGGGCCAAGACACGAGCAATGGACATTAGACTGGTGAAAATCTGTCCTTTGGTATGATGAGTCCAAATTTGCGATTTTTTTGTTCCAACCGGTGTGTCTTTGTGAGACGCAGAGTAGGTAAATGGATGATCTCCGCATCTGTAGTTCCTACTGTGAAGCATGGAGGAGGAAGTGTGATGGTGTGGGGGTGCTTTGCTGGTGACACTGTCTGTGATTTATTTAGAATTCTTGACACACTTAACCAGCATGGCTAACACAGCATTCTGCAGCAATATGCCATCCCATCTGGTTTGCGTATAGTGGGACTATCATTTGTTTTTCAATAGAACAATGAACCAACACACCTCCAGGCTATGTAAGGGCTATTTGACCAAGAAGGAGAGTGATGGAGTGCTGCATCAGATGACCTGGCCTCCACAATCACCTGACCTCAACCCAATTGAGATGTTTTGGGATGAGTTGGACCCCAGAGTGAATAATTGTTTCCTCATTAATCTACACACAATACCCCATAATTACAAAGTGAAAACAGGTTTGCAGATTTTTTTTCAAATGTATTAAAAATAAAAAACAGATACCTTATTTATATAAGTATTCAGAATCTTTGCTATGAGACTTGAAATTGAGCTCAGGTGCGTCCTGTTTCCATTGATCCTCCTTGAGATGTTTCTACAACTTGATTGGAACCCACCTGTGGTAAATTCACTTGATTGGAGATGTTTTGGAAAGGCACACACCTGTCTACATAGGGTCTCAAAGTTGATAGTGCATGTCAGAGTAAGAACCAAGCCATCGAAGGTCGAAGGAATTGTCCATAGAGCTCCGAGAAATGATTGTGCCGAGGCACAGATCTGGGGAAGGGTACGAAAAAAATGTCTGCACTTTTGAAGGTCCCCAAGAACACAGTGGCCTCCATCATTCTTAAATGGAAGAAGTTTGTAACCACCAAGTGTCTTCCTTGTGCAGGCCGCCCGGCCAAACTGAGCAATCGAGGGAGAAGGGCCGTGGTCTGGGAGGTGACCAAGAACCCGATGGTCACTCTGACAGAGCTCCTGAGTTCCTCTGTGGAGATGGGAGAACCTTCCAGAAGGACAACCATCTCTCCAGCACTCCACCAATCAGGCCTTTATGGTAGAGTGGTCAGACAGAGGCCATTCCTCATTAAAAGGCACATGACAGCCCACTTGGAGTTTGTCAAAAGGCACCTAAAGGACTCTGACCATGAGAAACAAGATTCTCTGGTCTGATGAAACCAAGATTGAACTCTTTGGTCTGAATGCAAAGAGTCACGTCAGGAGGAAAGCAGGCACCACTCATCATCTGATCAATACCATCCCCACAGTGAAGAATGGTGGTGGCAGCATCATGCTGTGGGGATGTTTTTCGGGGGCAGGTACTGGGAGACTAGTCAGGATCAAGGGAAAAATTAACGGAGCAAAGTACAGAGAGATCCTTGATAAAAACCTGCTCCAGAGCGTTCAGGGCCTCAGACTGGGGAGAATGTTCACCTTCCAACAGGACAACAACACTAAGCACACAGCCAAGACAAGGCAGGAGTGGCTTCGGGACAAGTCTCTGAATGTCCTTGAGTGGCCCAGCCAGAGCCAGACCCAATCGAACATCTCTGGAGAGACCTGAAAATAGCTGTGCAGCAATGCTCCCCATCCAACCCGACAGAGCTTGAGAGGATCTGCAGAGACTAATGGAATTTGTGTGTAGATTGCTGAGGGGGGAAAAACTATTTTAGAATAAGGCTGCAACATAACAAAATGTGGAAAAAGTGAAAGGGTCTGAATACTTTCAGAATACACTGCATAGACAATACCAAATCAAATGATCTAATGATTCTGTCTCTTCGCAGGATCTCTTGTGTCCTCCATATATAAAGCATTCTAGTGGTAGCAAAACATTTTGTATAATAATTTAAATTGGAAAACTCAGTTTTGAATCCGACGTTGTTTTGTGTATTAGTTCATAAACCATGTGCTATTGAATCGGTACATCGAAAATCTCTTCCCAACTATTTTGGAATCTGTATGGCAAAGCTGTCCATTTGTTGGTCCTTAAATGTCGTCTTGGTAAGCAACTCCAGTGTATATTTGTCCTTGTGTTTTAGGTTATTGCCCTGCTGAAAGGTGAATTTGTCTCCCAGTGTCTGTTGGAAAGCAGACAGAACCAGGTTTCCTCTACGATTTTCCAGTGGTTAGCTCTATTCCGTTTCTTTTTATTCTAAAAAAATCTCCCTAGTCCTTGCCAATGACAAACATACCCATAACATGATGCAGCCACCACCATGCATGAACATATGAAGAGTGGTACTCAGTGATGTGTTGTGTTGGATTTGCCACAAACATAACGCTTTAAATTCAGGACATAAAGTTAATTTCTTGCACATTTTTTTTTGCAGTTTTACTTTAGTGCCTTCAATGTTGTTGATTCTTTCTCAGATTCCTCCTATCACAGACAGTTACAGATATTAATCTCTGTAACGTTTGAAAATCACCATTGGCCTCATGGTGAAATCCCTGAGTGGTTTCCTTCCTCTCCGGCTACTGAGTTAGGAAGGACGCCTATATATTTGTAGTTACTGGCTGTATTGACACAACATCCAAAGTGTAATTAATAAATTCACCATGCTCAAACGGATATTCAATGTCTGCTTTTTATTTTATTTTTACCCATCTACCAATAGGTGCCCTTCTTTGTGAGGCATAATCTAATGTTTTGCTTTCGTTGTAAAGCCTTTTTGAAATCGGACAGTGTGGTTAGATTAACGAGAGTCTTGTCTTTAACCTCTCTGTTCATATTTATATCAAAAACCAGCTTTTTACATTAGCATGTGACGTTCAGAACTAGCATACGGAGGCTCTCCGCAAACCTCCGGTGTATTTACTAAATTACTCATGATAAACGTTCACAAAAAACATAACAATTATTTTAATAATTATAGATACAGAACTCCTTTGTGCAATCGAGGTGTCCGATTTTAAAATAGCTTTTCGGTGAAAGCACATTTTGCAATATTCTCAGTAGATAGCCCGGCCATCATGGCTAGCTATTTAGACACCCACCAAGTTTAGCCCTGACCAAAGTCAGATTTACTATTACAAAAGTTTGATTACCTTTGATGTTCTTCGTCAGAATGCACTCCCAGGACTGCTACTTCAATAACAAATGTTGGTTTGGTCCAAAATAATCCATCGTTATATCCAAATAGCGGCGTTTTGTTCGTGCGTTCAAGACACTATCCGAAGTGTAAATAAGGGTCACGAGCATGGCGCAATTCGTGACAAAAAAATTATAAATATTCCATTACCGTACTTCGAAGCATGTCAACCGCTGTTTAAAATCCATTTTTATGCCATTTTTCTCGTAAAAAAAGCGATAATATTCCGACCGGGAATCTGCGTTTAGGTAAACAGAGGAAAGTAAACAAAGCATTCGGTCGACGCGGGCACGCGCCTGAGTCTCACAGTACTGTAACCAGCCACTACCCAAACGCGCTACTTTTTTCAGCCAGAGCCTGCAAAGCCACGATTCAGCTTTTTGCCGCCTTCTGAGAGCCTATGGGAGCCGTAGGAAGTGTCACGTTATAGCAGAGATCCTCAGTCTTCAATAAACAGAGGCAAGAAGAACGACACCTTGTCAGACAGGCCACTTCCTGCATGAAATCTTCTCAGGTTTTTGCCTGCCATATGAGTTATGTTATACTCACAGACACCATTCAAACAGTTTTAGAAACTTTAGGATGTTTTCTATCCAAAGCCAATAATTATATGCATATTCTAGTTACTGGGCAGGAGTAGTAACCAGATTAAATCGGGTACGTTTTTTATCCAGCCGTGTCAATACGCCCCCTAGCCCTAACAGGTTAAAATGGTGTAAAATAGTCATATGTTTGACAAATTGAAGTAATAGCATTTCTAAGGTGTTTGAAAATCGCGCCACGGGATTACACTGGCTGTTGCGTAGGTGGGACGATTTCGTCCCGCCAAGCCCAAAGAGATTACCTCACCTCGCTCATCAACTCATCCTTGACCGCTGGATACGACCCTTCCGTCTTCAAGAGAGCGAGAGTTGCACCATTTCTGAAAAAACCTACACTCGATCCCTCCAAAGTCAACAACTACAGACCAGTATCCCTTCTTTCTTTTCTCTCCAAAACTCTTGAACGTGCCGTCCTTGGCCAGCTCTCCTGCTATCTCTCTCAGAATGACCTTCTTGATCCAAATCAGTCAGGTTTCAAGACTGGTCATTCAACTGAGACTGCTCTTCTCTGTGTCACGGAGGCTCTCCGCACTGCTAAAGCTAACTCTCTCTCCTCTGCTCTCATCCTCCTAGACCTATCTGCTGCCTTTGATACGGTGAACCATCAGATCCTCCTCTCCACCCTCTCCGAGTTGGGCATCTCCGGCGCGGCCCACGCTTGGATTGCGTCCTACCTGACAGGTCGCTCCTACCAGGTGGCGTGGCGAGAATCTGTCTCTGCACCACGTGCTCTCACCACTGGTGTCCCCCAGGGTTCTGTTGTAGGCCCTCTCCTATTCTCGCTATACACCAAGTCACTTGGCTCTGTCATATCCTCACATGGTCTCTCCTATCATTGCTATGCCGACGACACACAATTAATCTTCTCCTTTCCCCCTTCTGATAACCAGGTGGCGAATCGCATCTCTGCATGTCTGGCAGACATATCAGTGTGGATGACGGATCACCACCTCAAGCTGAACCTCGGCAAGACGGAGCTGCTCTTCCTCCCGGGGAAGGACTGCCCGTTCCATGATCTCGCCATCACGGTTGACAACTCCATTGTGTCCTCCTCCCAGAGTGCTAAGAACCTTGGCGTGACCCTGGACAACACCCTGTCGTTCTCTACTAACATCAAGGCGGTGACCCGATCCTGTAGGTTCATGCTCTACAACATTCGCAGAGTACGACCCTGCCTCACATAGGAAGCGGCGCAGGTCCTAATCCAGGCACTTGTCATCTCCCGTCTGGATAACTGCAACTCGCTGCTGGCTGGGCTCTCTGCCTGTGCCATTAAACCCCTACAACTCATCCAGAACGCCGTAGCCCGTCTGGTGTTCAACCTACCCAAGTTCTCTCACGTCACCCCGCTCCTCCGCTCTCTCCACTGGCTTCCTGTTGAAGCTCGCATCCGCTACAAGACCATGGTGCTTGCCTACGGAGCTGTGAGGGGAACGGCACCTCCATACCTTCAGGCTCTGATCAGGCCCTACACCCAAACAAGGGCACTGCGTTCATCCACCTCTGGCCTGCTCGCCTCCCTACCTCTGAGGAAGCACAGTTCCCGCTCAGCCCAGTCTAAACTGTTCGCTGCTCTGGCACCCCAATGGTGGAACAAGCTCCCTCACGACGCCAGGACAGCGGAGTCAATCACCACCTTCCGGAGACACCTGAAACCCCACCTCTTTAAGGAATACCTAGGATAGGATAAAGTAATCCTTCTAACCCCCCCCCCCCCCCCTTAAAAGATTTAGATGCACTATTGTAAAGTGGTTGTTCCACTGGATATCATAAGGTGAATCCACCAATTTGTAAGTCGCTCTGGATAAGAGCGTCTGCTAAATGACTTAAATGTAAAAAATAATTATATGTGTGGGGTACAGAGATGAGGTAGTCATTTAAGAATCATGTTATTTGACTTGTTAAGCCCATTTATACTCCTGAACTTTTTTGGCTTGCAGTAACAAAGTGGTTTAATACTTACTAACTCAAGATATTTCAGCTTTTCATTTATAATTAATTTGTAAAAATGTCTAAAAATATAATTCCACTTTGACATTATGGGGTATTGTTTCTAGGCCATTGACACAAAATCTCAATTTAACCCATTTTTTTTATTCACTGTAACACAACAAAATGTGTAAGAAGTCAAGAGGTGTGAATACTTTATGAAGACACTGTAGGTACCGTGTAAATATGTATAGGTATTAGGGACACTTGCTGGAAAGTGGGATCGTAATATCTACTTACTAATGTAAGAATTTTGTATGGTTAGTAAAGAATTTTGGATATGAAAATTGTAAGAATCTCTCTGGCTCTGATTTTTTTAAAGAAAATCACAAAATCAAATAATCTTTATATTCGGTGTATAAATATTGTTGGTTTTGCCTTATCATTGTGCATTACAAGGTCTAAACAAAACAGAAACATTAAAAATATATGTTTTAGGTCTTTTCAGTCAGAAGGACAAACGTTTAAATAATGAATACAGTGGGCATAAACATGGATACTATGTTTAAGTGATGCCACTTACCATTCTTCACAAGTACAACTTTAACTCTCTCCTTTGTAAGAGAAGCATTTATGTGACTGTGATTTCTGCGATTGACTTCAGGTTCTGTCAAAAAAAGACCATTACAATCCACATCAGAATCTTTCAAGTCTTATGATGAAAATCAAGGTAGTGAAAACGTGTCAATTTGTATTAACCCTGTTATCTCAAAGTTGTTTTATGTATTAATTCAAATACAATCTAACAATGGCTTCACTTCCCAAAGTATGAAAACATTCAATGTAAAAAGAACAATGAAAAAAATGGGGGATGTTACTACCTTTGATTCCAATGTTTGGTCGTGCTTTCCCCAGTGGTGCAACAACTTCTAAACAAATAAAACAATTTAGTATACCTTATTTATCACAGTAAATGAACAACTCCAATATCTTTGCATTGATTTACCTTTCTTTACTGGTGTTGACTTGATATTCTCTTCTTTCGGAACTTCGGGTATTAAAAACAAAAAAGAATCAAGAAGGAATCACATTTTTATGACAAAAAATATAACTATAAGGCAGAATTGGATTCACATCCAATCATTTAAGTTAAATTAAATTCTAATTTCAAAAATCTTCAAGTTATGGAAAGGTAATTGAAAAAAAAAATAGTTTGTACTGTTTGAATTGGAATGTATTATATTTAGAATTTTATTAGGATCCCAATTATATATATATATATATGTACCAGTCAAAAGTTTGGACACACCTACTCATTCAAGGGTTTTTCTTTATTTTTACTATTTTCTACATTGCAGAATAGTAGTGAAGACATCAAATCTATGAAATAACACACATGGAATCATGCAGTAACCAAAAAAGTGTTAAACAAATCAAAATATATTTTAGATTTGAGATTCTTCAAAGTAGCCAACTTTTGCCTTGATGACAGCTTTGCACACTCTTGGCATTCTCTCAACCAGCTTCATGAGGTAGTCACTTGGAATGCATTTCAATTAACCTGTTATGGCTAGGGGGCAGTATTTTCACGGCTGGATAAAAAACGTACCCGATTTAATCTGGTTACCACTCCTACCCAGTAACTAGAATATGCATATACTTATTATATATGGATAGAAAACACCCTACAGTTTCTAAAACTGTTTGAATGGTGTCTGTGAGTATAACAGAACTCATTTGGCAGGCAAAAACCTGACAAGGTTTCAGGCAGGAAGTGGCCTGTCTGACTAGGTGTCGTTCTTCTTGTCTCTGTTTATTGAAGAGTGAGGATCTTAGCTGTCCCGTGACACTTCCTACGGCTGCCATAGGGTCTCAGAAGGCGGTAAAAAGCTGAATCGTGGCTTTGCAGGCTCTGGCTGAAAAAAAGTAGCGCGTTTGGGTAGTGGCTGGTTACAGTACTGTGAGACTCAGGCCCGTGCCCGCGTCGACCGAAAGCTTTGTTTACTTTCCTCTGTTTAGCTAAAAGGAGATTCCCGGTCGGAATATTATTGCTTTTTTACGAGAAAAATGGCATAAAAATGGATTTTAAACAGCGGTTGACATGCTTCGAAGTACGGTAATGGAATATTTCGATTTTTTTTGTCACGAATTGCGCCATGCGCACGACCCTGATTTACCATTTCAGATAGTGTCTGGGACGCACGAACAAAACGCCGCTATTCGGATATAACGATGGATTATTTTGGACCAAACCAACATTTGTTATTGAAGTAGCAGTCCTGGGAGTGCATTCTGACGAAGACAACAAAAGGTAATCAAACTTTTATAATAGTAAACCTGATATTGGTGAGTGCTAAACTTGCCGGGTGTCTAAATAGCTAGCCCGTGATGGCTGGGCTATGTACTTAGAATATTGCAAAATGTGCTTTCACCAAAAAGCTATTTTAAAATCGGACATATCGAGTGCATAGAGGAGTTCTGTATCTATAATTCTTAAAATAATTGTTATGCTTTTTGTGAACGTTTATCGTGAGTAATTTAGTAAATTCTTAGTGAATTCGTATATGCTAGTTCTGAACGTCACATGCTAATGTAAAAAGCTGGTTTTTGATATAAATATGAACTTGATTGAACAAAACATCCATGTATTGTATAACATAATGTCCTAGGGTTGTCATCTGATGAAGATCATCAAAGGTTAGTGCTGCATTTAGCTGTCTTCTGGGTTTTTGTGACATTATATGCTAACTTGAAAAATGGGTGTCTGATTATTTCTGGCTTGGTACTCTGCTGACATAATCTAATGTTTTGCTTTCGTTGTAAAGCCTTTTTGAAATCGGACAGTGTGGTTAGATAAAGGAGAGTCTTATCTTTAAAATGCTGTGAAATAGTCATATGTTTGAAAAATTGAAGTTTTTGTATTTTTGAGGAATTTGTAATTCGCGCCACGCCTATCATTGGATATTGGAGCAGGTGTTCCGCTAGCGGAACGTCTAGATGTAAGAGGTTAACAGGTGTGCCTTGTTAAAAGTTAATTTGTGGCATTTTTTCCTTCTTAATGCGTTTGAGCCAATCAGTTGTGCTGTGACAAGGTAGGGCTATCTTCTGTATGCCACCCTTATCTGCTAAAAGACCAAGTCCATATTAAGAACAGAAAAAAAAGAAAAAAAGGTAACCTTAATATAACTAGGCAAGTCAGTGAAGAACTAATTCTTATTTAACAATGACGGCCTACCGCGGCCAAACCCTAACCCGGACTACCCTGGGCCAATTGTGCACCGCCCTGTCAGACTCCCAATCACGGCCGGTTGTGATACAGCTTGGAATCAAACCAAGGTCTGTAGTGACCCCTCTAGCACTGAGATGCAGTGCCTTAGATCGCTGCGCCACTCGGGAGCCCAAATAAAGAAAGAGAAACGACAGTCCATCATTACTTTAAGACATGAAGGTCAGTCAATCCGGAAAATTTCAAGAACTTTTAAAGTTTCTTCAAGAGCAGTAGCAAAAACCATCAAGCGCTATGATGAAACTGGCTCTCATAAGGACCGCCACAAGAAAGGAATACCCAGAGTTACCTCTGCTGCAGAGGATACGTTCGTTAGAGTTAACCTGTTGGGGCTAGGGGGCAGTATTTTCACGGCTGGATAAAAAAAAAGTACCCGATTTAATCTGGTTACTAATCCTACCCAGTAACTAGAATATGCATATACTTATTATATATGGATAGAAAACACCCTAAAGTTTCTAAAACTGTTTGAATGGTGTCTGTGAGTATAACAGAACTCATTTGGCAGGCAAAACCCTGATACATTTTCTGACAGGAAGTGGATACCTGATGTGTTGAATTAACTTTAAGCCTATGCCATTGAAACACACAGGGGCTGATTAATGTTTTGGCACTTCCTATTGCTTCCACTAGATGTCACCAGACTTTACAAAGTGTTTTGAGTCTTCTACTATGAGATCTGACCGAACAAGAGCCTTGGAACGGTGATGGCCGATTAGACTCTGGTGCGCGAGGTCATGTTGGGTACCCTCGTTCCAATACGTTTTAAAAGAGAATGCATTCGTCCACCTTGAATATTATTCATGTTCTGGTTAAAAAAGGCACTAATGATTTATGCTATACAACGTTTGACATGTTTGAACGAACGTAAATATATTTTTTCCCCTCGTTCATGAAGTGAAGTCCGGCGGGCTTAGATCATGTGCTAACAACACGGAGCTTTTTGGACATAAATTATGAGCTTTTTGAACAAAACTACATTCGTTATGGACCTGGGATTCCTGGAAGTGACATCTGATGAAGAGAATCAAAGGTAATGGATTATTTACATAGTATTTTCGATTTTAGATCTCTCCAACATGGCCGTTTGTCTGTATCGCAAAGCGTATTTTTCTGGGCGCAGTGCTCAGATTATTGCAAAGTGTGATTTCCCAGTAAGGTTATTTTTAAATCTGGCAAGTCGATTGCGTTCAAGAGATGTAAATCTATAATTCTTTAAATGTTAATATAATATTTTACCAATGTTTTCTAATTTTAATTATTTAATTTGTGGTGCTGACTTGACTTCCGGTTATTGAAGGGAAACGATTTCCTGAACATCAACGCCATAGTAAAACGCTGTTTTTGGATATAAATATGAACTTGATAGAACTAAAAATGCATGCATTGTCTAACATAATGTCCTAGGAGTGTCATCTGATGGAGATTGTCAAAGGTTAGTGCATCATTTTAGCTGGTTTTATGGTTTTGGTGACGCCTGTCTTTGAATTGACAAAACATTACACACAGCTATTGTCAATGTACTCTCCTAACATAATCTAACTTTATGCTTTCGCCGTAAAACCTTTTTGAAATCGGACAACGTGGTTAGAATAAGGAGATGTTTATCTTTCAAAGGGTGTAAGATAGTTGTATGTTTGAAAAATTTGAATTTTGACATTTATTTGGTTTCAAATTTGCCGCTCTTGAAATGCACCTGCTGTCGATAGGTTGCACCACGGGTGGCACGCTAGCGTCCCACATAGCCCCAAGAGGTTAACTGCACATCAGAAATTGCAGCCCAAATAATTACTTCACAGTAGCAAACTCAATGGCTCCAGGTCATCTATAAGTCTTTGCTAGGTAAAGCCCTGCCTTATCTCAGCTCACTGGTCACCATAGCAACACCCACCATAGCACGCGCTCCAGCAGGTATATTTCACTGGTCATCCCCAAAATCAACACTTACTTTGGCCGCCTTTAATCCAGTTCTCTGCTGCCAATGACTGGAACGAATTGCAAAAAGCTGCACTGAAGCTGGAGTCTTATATCTCCCTCTCTAACTTTAAGCATCAGCTGTCAGAGCAGCTTACCGATCACTGTACCTGTACACAGCCAATTTGTAAATAGCACACCCAACTATCTCATCTCCATATTGTTATTTATTCTTTTGCTCTTTTGCACCCCAGTATTTCTACTTGCCCGTCATCATCTGCACATCGATCACTCCAATGTTAATGCTAAATTGTAATTATTTAGCCTCTATGGCCAATTTATTGCCTTACTTCCCTACTTTTCTACATTTGCACACACTGTACGTAGATTTTTCTATTGTGTTATTGACTATACGTTTGCTTATGTCTAACTCTGTATTTATGTGTAACTCGGTAAAACGTGCTACCTGTCCCAGACCTGCTGTTTTCAACTCTCTAGGGAGATACTCTGAATGATCGGCTATGAAAAGCCAACTGACATTTACTCCTGAGGTGCTGACCTGTTGCACCCTCCACAACCACTGTGATTATTATTATTTGACCCTGCTGGTCATCTATGAACATTTGAACATCTTGGCCATGTTCTGTATGATCTCCACCCGGCACAGCCAGAAGAGGACTGGCCACCTCTCATAGCCTGGTTCCGCTCTAGGTTTCTTCCTAGGTTCTGGCCTTTCTAGGGAGTTTTTCCTAGCCACTGTGCTTCTACACCTGCATTGCTTGCTGTTTGGGGTTTTAGGCTGGGTTTCTGTGCAGCACTTTGTGACATCAGCTGATGTAAAAAGGGCTTTATAAATACATTTGATTGATTGTTGTTTTTGTCGCACTGCGTTGCTTTATCTTGGCCAGGTTGCAGTTGTAAATGAGAACTTGTTCTCAACTAGCGTACCTGGTTAAATAAAGGTTAAATAAAATTAAACTGTCTGGGCTAGGGGGCAGTATTTTCACGGCCGGATGAAAAACGTACCCAATTTAAACAGGTTACTAATCTGGCCCAGAAACTAGAATATGCATAATATTAGTAGGTTTGGATAGAAAACACTATGAAGTTTCTAAAACTGTTTGAATGGTGTCTGTGAGTATAACAGAACTCATATGGCAGGCAAAAACCAGAGAAAAATCCAAGCAGGAAGTGGAAAGTCTGAGAATTGTAGTTCTTCTTTTGATTCTCTATCAAAACTACAGTGTCTGTGGGGTGACGTTGCACTTCCTAAGGCTTCCATTGGCTGTCAACAGCCTTCAGAAAGTGGTTTGAGCATTCTCCTGTCACTGGGCAGATAATAGGAGCTCAGTTTCTGAGTGGACTGCCTGGACACAAAGGGACTGGATATGCGCGGTCATGCGAGCACCCCGTTCCTTCTTTTTCTTCTTGAATGAATATGCTATTGGCCGGTTGGTATATTATCGCAATTTTACGTTAAAAATATCATAAAGATTGATTTTAAACAGCGTTTGACATGCTTCTAAGTACGGTAATGAAACATTTTGACTTTTCGTGTCTGGTTCCACGCTCGCGCGTTATGCCTTTGGATAAGTGATCTGTACGCACGAACAAAGCAGAGGTATTTGTACATAAATATGGATTATTTCGAACAAAAACAACATTTCTTGTGGAAGTAGCAGTCCTGGGAGTGCATTCTGACGAAGATCAGCAAAGGTAAGGGAATATTTCTAATACTAATTCTGTGTTTAGGTTGCCCCGAACTTGGCGGGTGTCTGTATAGCTCGCCGTGATGGCTGAGCTATGTACTCAGAATATTGAAAAATGTGCTTTCTCCGTAAAGCTATTTTAAAATCTGACACAGCGGTTGCATCCAGGAGTAGTCTATCTATAATTCTTTAAATAATTGTTATATATTTTGTTAACGTTTATGATGAGTATTTTTGTAAATTGATATGCACATTCACTGGACGTTTTGGTGGGAATACATTTTCTGAACATCACGCGCCAATGTAAAATGCTGTTTTTGGATATAAATATGAACTTTATCGAACAAAACATACATGTATTGTGTAACATAAAGTCCTAGGAGTGTCAGCTGATGAAGATCGTCAAATGTTAGTGCTTCATTTAGCTGTGTTTTGGGTTTTATTGACACATGTCCTTGCTTGGAAAATGGCTGTATGATTATTTTTGTCTGTACTCTCCTAACATAATCTAATCTTTCGCTGTAAAGCCTTTTTGAAATCGGACAATGTGGTTACATCAAGGAGAAGTGTATCTTTAAAATGGTGTAAAATAGTTGTATGTTTGAGAAAGTTGAATTATGACATTTGGTTGTTTTTAAATTTGCACCCTGATATTTCACTGGCTGGGTCCCACGTAGTCCATAGAAGTTAAAGGAGGTGTGATGGTGTGGGGGTGCTTTGCTGGTGACACTGTCAGGGATTTATTTAGAATTCATGGCACACTTAACCAGCATGGCTACCACAGGATTCTGCAGCGATACTCCATCCCATCTGGTTTGCGCATAGTGGGACTATGATTTTTTTTCAACAGGACACCTCCAGGCTGTGTAAGGGTTATGTGACCAAGAAGGGGAGTGATGGGGTGCTGCATCAGATGACCTGGCCTCCACAATCACCCGACTTTAACCGAATTGAGATGGTTTGTGATGAGTTGGACTGCAGAGTGAAGTCCTTCAAGACTGTTGGAAAAGCATTCCTCGTGAATCTGGTTGAGAAACTAGTCAAGGATCATATCACCTCCACCCTACCTGTTACCCTAGACCCACTCCAATTTGCTTACAGCCCCAATAGGTCCACAGACGATGCAATTGCCATTACACTGCACAATCTCATCTGGACAAGAGGAACACCTATGTAAGAATGCTGTTCATTGACTACAGCTCAGCATTCAACACCATAGTACCCTCCAAACTCCTCATTAAGCTAGTAACCTTTTGGTTACTAGTCCAATGCTCTAACCACTAGAATACGCTGCCGCCCCATAGGGTAAAGGTCAAAGGAAATTTAAAACAAGAGGGCTGTTAGGATATGATAGTAAACCCCAAAAAAACCAACGAGTCAATTGCAACCATTGCAACCAATGTAGACCTATGCTACGCAATACAGCTGGATTTCTTAAAACACTACTAACAGGAGATTACATGCACCGGCATGCTAAGCTAAGCTTGATTGCAATAAAAAATCCACAAGGATAAACCAGCAGATCAGTTGTTACCGTGTTGCTGCTAAAGAAGCCTAGGAAGCACTGTTGAGCATTACAAAATTCTAAAGCATTCTTAAGAGGCCAAAAACTATCAGTACCTTTCTTAACAGCTACTGGTTTGTCCTTTTCTTTGGGAGTATCTGCTTTGACAGGAGATAATAACATCTGAACAATGTACCTATTACCTTTACATTCAAACAATGTGCTGTTCATCAACATACGTGGTAGAGCATGTATTACATTACTTGCTGTAAGCATGTACAGTATATTCGGAAAGTATTCAGACCCCTTGACTTTTTCCACATTTTGTTACCTTACAGTCTTGTTCTAAAATTGATTACATCATTTTTTCCCCCCTCATCAATATACACACAATATCCCATAATGACAAAGCAAAAAGCATAGAATTGTCTTGGGTATGACGCTACAAGCTTGGCAAACTGTAGTTGGGGAGTTTCGCCCATTCCTCACAAGCTCTATCAGGGTGGATGGGGAACGTCGCTGCACAGCTATTTTCAGGTCTCTCCAGAGATGTTAGATCGGGTTCAAGTCCAGCCTCTGGCTGGGCCTCTCATGCACATTCAGAAACTTGTCCCGAAGCCACTCCTGCATTGTCATGGCTATGTGCTTGGCTGTGTGCTTCGGGTCGTTGTCCTGTTGGAAGGTGAACCTTCGTACCAGTCCTGAGCGCTCTGGAGCAGGTTTTCATCAAAGGTCTCTCTGTACATTGCTCTGTTCATCTTTCCCTCGATCCTGACTAGTCTCCCAGTCCCTGCCACTGAAAAACATCCCAGCAGTATAATGCTGCCACCACCATGCTTCACCGTAGGGATGGTGCCAGGTTTCCTTCAGACGTGACACTTGGCATTGAGACCAAAGAGTTCACTCTACCATAAATGCTTGATTGGTTAGTGCTGCAGAGATGGTTGTCCTTGTGGAAGTTTATTCCATCTCCACATAGGAACTCTAGAGCTCTGTCAGAGTGACCATCTGGTTTTTGGTCACCTACATGACCAAGGCCCTTCTTCCCCGATTGCTCAATTTGGTCGGGCAGCCAGCTCTAACGAGAGTCTTGGTAGTTCCAACTTCTTCCATTTAAGAATGATGGAGGCCACTGTTCTTGGGGACCTTCAATGCTGCAGAATTTTATTTGTATCCTTCCCCAGATCTGTGCCTCGATAGAATCCTGTCATGGAGCTCTACAGATCATTACTTCGACCTCATGGCTTGGTTTTTGCTCTGACATGCACTGTCAACTGTGGGACCTTATATAGACAGGTGTGTACCTTTCCAAATAATGACCAATCAATTTAATTTACCACAGGTGGACTCCAATCAAGGATGATCAATGGAAACAAGATGCACCTGAGCTCAATTTCAAGTCTCATAGCAAAGGGTCTAAATAAGGTATTTATTTTTTGCAAAAATGTCTAAAAACCTGTTTTCACTTTGTCACTATGGGGTTTTGTGAGTAGATTGCTGAGGAAACGTTTTTATTTAATCCATTTTAGAATAAGGCTGTAATGTAACAAAATGTGAAAAATGTAAAGGGGTCTGAATACTTTCCAAATGCACTGTATATATACACACACACACACACAACAGGAAAATCACATTTTTGACTGCACTGGGCTTTTTAAGAAATTATCAAATTTTGGCAGCCCCTCAGAGAAAATGCTTTGTTACATGAAAAAGCTTAAATGCAGCTTAACGTCAGCAGTTGAACACCACGTAATTACCTGTCTTTACAGGGACATGTTTGGCCGTCTCTTTGGAAACCACTGGTAGTATAGGAAATAAATGTTAGCGTACATTTCAGTCAGTGGAGGCTGCTGAGGGGTGGACGGCTCATAATAATGTCTGGAATAGAGTCAATGGAATGACATAAAACACTTGGTTTCCATGTGGTTGATACCATTCCATTGATTCCCATTACAGCCATTATTGTGAGCTGTCCTCTGCTCAGCAGCCTCCACTGATTTCAGTGTTTGTCTAAAGGGGTTGTATAGTTCTGTAAAGTTATCAAAAGGGGTGTGAATCTATTATGTATATTGTTTTTTTACGTTACAAAAAATTATTTCACAGTATTAAAAAACATACACAGAGAACATACAGAGCCTTCAGAAAGAATTCACACCCCTTGACGTTTTCCACATTTTTGTTGTGTTACAACGTGAATTTAAAATTTATTAAATTTAGTTTTTTTGTCACTGGCCTACACACAATAACCCATAATGTCAAAGTGGAATTATGTTTTTTGGAATTGTTATTAATTAAAAATGAAATGCTGAAATGTCTTGAGTCAATAAGTATTCAACCTCTTTGTTATGGCAATCCTAATTAAGTTCAGGAGTGAACACTTGCTTAACAAGTCACATAAGTTGCATGGACTCTGTGCAATAATAGTGTCTAACATTATTTTTTTATGACTACCTCATCTCTGGGCCCCACACATACAATTATCTGTAAGGTCCCTCAGTCGAACAGCAAATTTCAAAAACCGCCCCACTAGATCCACAGACCATCGCACTGCACACTGCCCTATCCCATCTGGGCAAGAGGAATACCTATGTAAGAATGCTGTTCATTGACTATAGCTCAGCATTCAAAACCATATTACCCTCCAAGCTCATCATTAAGCTCGAGGCCCTGGGTCTGAACCCCGCCCTGCGCAACTAGGTCCTGGACTTCCTTATGGGCCACCCCCAGGTGGTGAAGGTAGGAAACAACACCTCCACTTTGCTGATTCTCAACACTGGGGCGTGCCTAGCCCCCTCCTGTACTCCCTGTTCACCCATGACTGCATGGCCATGCACGCCTCCAACTCAATCATCAAGTTTGCAGACAACACAACAGTGCTAGGCCTGATTACCAACAATAACAAGACAGCCTACAAGGAGGAGGTGATGGCTCTGGGAGTGTGGTGCCAGGAAAATAACCTCTCACTCAACGTCAACAAAACAAAGGAGCTGATTGCGGACTTCAGGAAAGAGGCAGAGGGAGCACCCCCCTATCCACTTCGACGGGACCGCAGTGGAGAAAGTGGAAAGCTTCAAGTTCCTGGGCGTACACATCACTGACAAACCGAAATGGTCCACCCACACAGACAGTGTGGTGAAGAAGGCGCAACAGCAATAGGTGCAACAGATGGCGCAACAAATGATCTATCAATACCCTCAATAACTACAAAGATACAGGTGTCTTTCCTAACTCAGTTGCCCGAGAGGAAGGAAACCGCTCAGAGATTTCACCATGAGGCCAATGGTGACTTTAAAACAGTTACAGAGTTTAATGGTTGTGATGGGAGAAAACAGGATGGATCAAATACATTGTAGTTACTGCACAATACTAACCTAATTGACAGAGTGAAAAGAAGGAAGCCTACACTGAATATAAATATTCCAAAGTATGCATCCTGTTTACAAAAAGGCACTAATGTAATACTGCAAAGAATGTGGCAAAGCAATTTTTACTTTTTGTTCTGAATACAAAGTGTTATGTTTGGGGCAAATACGACATATTACTGAGTACCACTCCCCATATTTTTAAGCATAGTAGTGACTGTATCATGTTACGGGTCTGCTTGTAATTGGACCGGGGAGTTTTTCAGGATAAAAAATAAACAGAATGGAACTAAGCACAGGCAAAATCATAGAGGGAAACCTGGTTCAGTCTGCTTTCCACCAGACACTGGGGGATTAATTCACCTTTCATTAGGACAATAACCTAAAATACAAGGCCAAATCTACACTGGAGTTGCTTTACAATAAGAGAGTGAATGTTCCTGAGTTCCTTAAATCTGATTGAAAATCTATGGCAAGACCTGGAAATGGTTGTCTAGCAATGATTAACAGAGCTTGAAGAATTTTGTAAAGAATAATGGGCAAATATTGCACAATCCAGGTGTGGAAAGCATTTAGAGACTTACTGCCTGAGATACTTTCGCAAAGCAAATTCACGTCACGTCATCAGAGTGCGCAGCTGAAAATTGTAAACTGGAAAACACTTGGTTTGTTAATTTTGATTGAAACAAAACCGATATTCAATAAATACAAATACAGAACTAGGTTTTGCGTGGATTCCACGACGTGGTTAGCTATTAACAGCAAGGACCGCTATTTCTTGTCCTGGAATGACCCTTAACCTGTTGGGGCTCGGGGGCAGTATTGAGAAATTTTGAAAAAAATATGTGCCCATTTTTAACTGCCTCCTACACCAACTCAGAAGCTAGGAAAACACTCTGAATTTTCTAAAACAGTTTGAATGGTGTCTGTAAGTATAACAAAACTCATATTGCAGGCAAAAACCTGTGAAAAATAGATTGAAAAAAAATGTGAATTTTGTGACTGTACTATTTAGTGTCATTGTTTTATAGATACCATAGTGAGAAAGGATTCATTTCGCAACACCTACGGCTTCCACTAGATGTCAACGATCTTTATAAAGTTGTTTGAAGCGTCTATGATAAACAGAGAGCAAATTAGAATGCAAGGAAGTTGACATGTCGTCACTTCATTTTTTTGCGCCTGCGCATAAATCTGAGAAGCGTGAGTTTGTCATTATTGTTTATCTAGACATAGGATAGGTTGTGTGAAAATATTACTGATGTTTAACGTTAAAAATGGACCAAAAGATTAATGCTAAACAACGTTTGACATGTTTGAACGAACGTAAATAGATTATTTACTAGTTTTTTTTAGCTTTTCGGCGTGATTTTACAACCCCCCACCACGTTTTGTGGGAGCATAATGAACGATAACTACTTGGTGTTATTTGGACATAAATTATGAACTTTGTCAAAAGAAACCACATTTGTTCCAGACCTGGGATTCCTGGCAGTGCCTTCTGATGGAGATAATCAAAGGTAAGGGGATATTTACAATGTTATTATCGATATTAGATGATGCTAACTGTATAGCATAGCTTATTGTTCTTAGCATAGCACCCCGTTTATTGCAAAATGTGATTTCCCAGTAAAGTTATTTTGAGATCTGGCCATTCGGTAGCAATTACGAGATGATAATATATTATTCTTTGAATGACAATATTATAATTTACCAATGTTTTCGAATAGTAATTTTGTTACGTTCACCGGAAGCATTTCAGAGAAGAAAAAAATCTGAATTTCACGCTACTGTAAAATGCTGTTTTTGGATATAAATATGAACTTGATGGAACAAAAAATGCATGTATTGTATAACATAATGTCCTAGGAGTGTCATCTGATGGAGATTGACAAAGGTTAGTGCATAATTCTAGCTGGTTTCTGCTTTTGGTGACGCCTGACCTTGAATTGAAAATGGATGTTTGTACTTTTGTGGCTATGTACTGTCCTAACATAATCTAACTTTATGCTTTTGCCGTAAAGCCTCTTTGAAAATCGAACAATGTGGTTAGATTAAGGAGATGTTTATCTTTTAAATTGTGTAAAATAGTTGATTGTTTGAGAAATTGAAATTATTAGATTTTTGATGTTTTGAATTTCCAGCCTTGTTAGCAATCCCGACTCGGGGTTCATTGCTAACCTGTCGCCCCAACATTAACAGACAGGTTTAAGCCTGATTGACGGACACGCTAAGCTGTTAGCCATCAAGCTAACAAAGTTGGTATCAGATGAGTTTTGTAATGGAGACCTCTTTGTCTGGAGAAATAAATTAACGGTTCCTGCGCTGTAGGAGCTGTATCTATTAGGCACTGTTTCGGGATAAACTGGACAACTTGGAGTTCTAATGCGGCAATTGTTTACATGCAGAGGATTTTAGGCTTGGGGTGGCTTCATTGATCATGCAGGTCGCCAGCCTATGTAAGAAACTGGGGAAAACGTAGAGTGATAAATGTTAACATTTTCTACGTCAGTGGCTGGGCTGTGTTTGTGCTTGTTGGATGCATCTCCGCCTTTTCACTGGCCGTTGTTGCCCGGAGCTCTCCCATCTGATAGCGGAGTAGAAGGAGCTCAGCAAGAGGAGCAAGACAATCAACAATGGTTGCATGTCACGAGCCATGGAAGCCGAAGACGGCGACTTCCCACAAAGCAGTATACACTCCCAACGAGAGGCCCGGAGAGGATACAAACAGTGAATAGTTTTGCCGTCCTGTGGCCTGATCTTCCTGCACCTTCGTCGCTGGGGGTGCCTGTGTCTGCGACCGCAGTGCCTACAACTACGTAGTCTACAACCTTCTGTCCCTGGATGTGGCAGGCCTCAAAGTTATCCGGCATATCTCCCGTCCATAAGATGTTCTCCGAATCCTGAGAAGCGTGGGAGTCGGCGGATTTGCTCGTCCTTCTCGCCAGCCATAATTCTGGGTTGCTCCATGGTAAGAAATGTGACTGTTCCTTGTGAAAAAACAATGTCTTATCCCGGAGCTCGAGCAAATTACATTACTAAGCTGCTCCCGAAAGTACTACGCCACGAAAAGGAAATCGATTCTATCGTAGTCCATGTGGGTTTTAATGACATTATGAAGGGCAGTTCTGAACAGTTGAAACTGGATTTTAAAGAGTTGATTGACTATCTGCTAAACACTAACAAAAGACCCATCGTATCTGGCCCTCTGCCATCTCTGAATCGCGGCATTGAAGGCTTTAGCTGGATTCTTTCTCTTCACAATTGGTTACGTGATTATTGCAGCTCAATGGGTGTAGCTTTTGTTGACAACTTCAACACCTTTTGGAAACAAAACATGTTTTGGAAGGAGGATGGAATCCACCCAAATCATTTGGGATCCTGGATCCTTTCACAGCACTATAAGTCTACGTTGAGACAATGACTTATCAATGACTCAAGCCCAGCTCAGTGAATCCCTACTGTTGTGACACATAGTTGTCATAATGCTTCAGCAATTGTACATTACACCAGGGGCATCAGTAGACACAATATAAGTAAACTAATTGATGTCCCTTTACCCGCCCCGAATGCCTCTACTAATCATACAACTATTATATGCAGTAATCATGTGCATATGAACCACATTTATACTGTTAGCACTAAGCCGGCGTGCCCTAGGAGGAAGTCCACTGTGAGCAGCTCATCCTGCACTAACATAAAGAACATCAGCACATCTACTGCTGCTAAGCTTCCCAGTAAAGCAATGAAAGCAAGTAAGCATCCCAGAAGAAAAGTACTCAAAATAGCCCACATTAATATATGTATTTTAAGAAACAAGGTTCATGAAATCAATAATTTGTTAGCAACATATTACATTCATATTCTGACTATCTCTGAAACTCACTTAGATAATACCTTTGACGATACAGTGGTAGCAATACAAGGTTATAACGTTTTCAGAAAAGACAGAAATAGCAATGGTGGAGGTTTTGCTGTTAATATTCAGAACCACATTCCTGTAAAGGTTAGAGAGGATCTCATGTCAAATACTGCTGATGTAATATGGCTCACCTTAACCTTAAGCCCATTTTGGTGGGAAGCTGCTATAGACCACTAAGTGCTAACAGTCAGTATCTGGATAAAATGTGTGAATTGCTTGATAATGTATGTGATATCAACAGAGAGGTATATTTTCTGGGTGATTTAAATATTGACTGCCTTTCATCAAGCTGCCCACTCAAGAAAAAGCTTCAAACTGTAACCATTGCTTGCAACCTGGTTCAGGTTATCAGTCAACCTACCAGGGTAGTTACAAACAGCACAGGAATGAAATCATCATTAATTATTGATCACATCTTCACGAATGCTGCAGAAATTTTCTTGAAAGCAGTTTCAAGATCCATCGGATGTAGTGATCACAATATAGTAGCCATATCAAGGAAAACCAAAGTTCCAAAGTCTGGGCCTAATATAGGTCATACAATACGTTTTGTAGTGATTCCTATGTTACTAATGTAAAAAATATCTGTTGGTCCGTGTGTAATGAGGAGCAAACAGACATTGCACTTGACACATTCATGAAATTGCTTATTCCAGTTGCAGTAAGCATGCACCTATTAAGAAACTGACTGTAAAATGGTTAAATCCCCGTTGATTGATGAGGAATTGAAAAAATGTATGGTTGAGAGGGATGAGGCAAAAGGAATGGCAAATAAATCTGGCTGCACAACCGATTGGCAAACTTATTGCAGAAATCATTGAGAAATCATGTGACTTAACTGAATAAAAAGAAGAAGAAACTACACTATGAAACCAAGATAAATTAAATAAAGAATGATAGTAAAAAAAAATTGAGCGCCTTAAATGAAATTCTGGGAAAAAAGGCAAACTCAGCTCCATCATTCATTGAAACAGATGGCTTATTCATCACAACAACTGATATTGCCAACTACTTTAATGATTTTTTCATTGGCAAGATTAGCAAAATTAGATATAACATGCCAGCAACAAACGCTGACAATACACATCCAAGTATATCTGACCAAATTATGAGAGACAAGCATTGAACTTATAAATTCCGTAAAGTTAGTGTGGAAGAGGTGAACAAAAAATTATTGTTGTCTATTAACGATGACAAGCCACCCGCGGTCTGACAACTTGGATGGAAGATAATAGCGGACGATATTGCCACTCCTATTTGCCACATCTTCAATTGAAGAATACTAGAAAGTGTGTGCCCTCAGGCTTGGAGGGAAGCTAAATTAATTCCGCTACCTAAGAATAGTAAAGCTGGCTCAAATAGCCGACCAATCAGCCTGTTATTAACCCTTAGTAAACTTTTGGAAAAAATTGTTTGACCAGATACAATGCTATTTTACAATAAACAAATTCACAACTCACTTTCAGCATGCTTAGAGAAGGACAATCAACAAGCACAGCACATACACAAATTGGCTATGTGAAATTTATGATAAAAAGATGGTGGTTTCTGTTTTGTTAGATTTCAGTGCAGCCTTTGACATTATCGATCATAGTCTGCTGCTGGCAAAACGTATGTGTTATGGCTTTACACACGCTGCTATATTGTGGATAAAGAGTTACCTGTCTAACAGAACACAGAGGGTGTTCTTTAATGGAAGCCTCTCCAACATAATCCACGTAGAATCAGGAATTCTCCAAGAGAGCTGTCTAGGCCCTTTGAGGAAAGCCAGAGTTTCTATGTATGCGGATGACTCAAGACTATACATCTACTACAGCGACTGAAATGACTGCAACACTCAATAAAGAGTTGCAGTTAGTTTCAGAGTGGATGGCAAGGAATAAGTTAAATAAATATTTCTAAAACTAAATGCATTGTATTTGGGACAAATCATTCACTAAACCCTAAACCTCAACTAAATCTTGTAATAAATAATGTGTAAATTGAGCAAGTTGAGGTGACTAAACAGCTTGGAGATTCCCTGGATTGTAAACTGTCATGGTCAAACATATTGACACAACAGTAGCTAAGATGGGGAGAAGTATGTCTATGATGAGGCGCTGCTCTACCTTCTTGTCAGCACTTGTCAACAAGGCAGGTCCTACAGGCCCTAGTTTTGTCGCACCTAGACTACTGTTCAGTCGTGTGGTCAGGTGCCACAAAAAAGGACTTAGGAAAATTGCAATTGGTTCAGAACAGGGCAGCACAGCTGGCATTTGGATGTACACAGAGAGCAAATATTAATAATATGCATGTCAATCTCACCTAGCTCAAAGTGGAGGAGAGATCGACTTCTTCACTGCTTGTGTTTATGAGAGGTATTGAAATGTTGAATGCACCGAGCTGTCTGTTTGAACTACTGGGACACCCATGCATACCCCACAAGACATGCCACAAGAGGTCTCTTCACAGTCCCCAAGTCCAGAACAGACTATGGAAGGTGCACAGTACTAAATAGAGCCATGATTACATGGAACTCTACTCCACATCAAGTAACTCATGCAAGCAGTAAAATTTGATTTCAAAAACAGATTATTAAAACACCTTATCCTGTTAGGGCTAGGGGGCAGTATTTGCACGGCTGGATAAAAAAAATGTACCCGATTTAATCTGGTTACTAATCCTACCCAGTAACTAGAATATGCATATACTTATTATATCTGGATAGAAAACACTCTAAAGTTTCTAAAACTGTTTGAATGGTGTCTGTGAGTATAACAGAACTCATTTGGCAGGCAAAACCCTGAGACATTTTCTGACAGGAAGTGGATACCTGATGTGTTGTATTACCTTTAAACCTATGCCATTGAAAAACACAGGGGCTGAGGAATATTTTGGCACTTGCTATTGCTTCCACTAGATGTCACCAGCCTTTACAAAGTGTTTTGAGTCTTCTGGAGGGAGATCTGACCGAACAAGAGCCATGGAACGATGATGGCCCATTAGACACCTGGCGCGCGAGTTCATGTTGGGTACCCTCGTTCCAATACGTTATAAAAGAGTATGCATTCGTCCACCTTGAATATTATTCATGTTCTGGTTAAAAAAGGCCCTAATGATTTATGCTATACAACGTAGATCATGTGCTTAGATCATGTGCTAACAACACGGAGCTTTTTGGACATAAATTATGAGCTTTTTTGAACAAAACTACATTCGTTATGGACCTGTGATACCTGGAAGTGACATCTGATGAAGAGAATCAAAGGTAATGGATTATTTACATAGTATTTTCGATTTTAGATCTCCCCAACATGACGACTAGTCTGTATCGCAACGCGTATTTTTCTGGCCGCAGTGCTCAGATTATTGCAAAGTGTGATTTCCCAGTAAGGTTATTTTTAAATCTGGCAAGTTGATTGCGTTCAAGAGATGTAAATCTATAATTCTTTAAATGACAATATAATATTTTAGCAATGTTTTCTAATTTTAATTATTTAATTTGTGATGCTGACTTGACTGCCGGTTATTGGAGGGAAACGATTTCCTCAACATCAATGCCATAGTAAAACGCTGTTTTTGGATATAAATATGAACTTGATAGAACTAAAAATGCATGCATTGTCTAACATAATGTCCTAGGAGTGTCATCTGATGGAGATTGTAAAAGGTTAGTGCATCATTTTAGCTGGTTTTATGGTTTTGGTGACCCTGTCTTTGAATTGACAAAACATTACACACATCTCTTATAAATGTACTGTCCTAACATACTCTAAATTTATGCTTTCGCCGTAAAACCTTTTTGAAATCGTAAAACGTGGTTAGATTAAGGAGATGTTTATCTTTCAAAGGGTGTAAAATAGTTGTATGTTTGAAAAATTTGAATTTTGACATTTATTTGGATTCAAATTTGCCGCTCTTGAAATGCACCTGCTGTTGATGGAGTGCACCACGGGGGGGACGCCTGCGTCCCACCTAGCCCATAGAGGTTAAGGAACAGTGGGGACTGTGACGCAACACAAACACAGGCGCATACACACACACACGATAGCATATGCACTATACATACTTGTACATATGGATTTTGTACTGTATATATGTGGTAGTGGTGGAGTAGAGGCCTGCGGGCACACAGTCTGAATGTATTGTAATGTTTTTAAAATTGTATAAACTGCCTTAATTTTGCTGAACCCCAGGAATAGTACCTGCTGCCTTGGCAGCAGCTAATGCGGATCCATAATATATACGAATACAAAATACCACGAAAGACTCACAGCTGTAATTGCTGCCAAAGGTGATTCTTCAAGATATGTTAGTGTGTTGTGTTTCATATTGTTTTCACAAATGTTAGAATTTTTCTTCCACTTTGATATTACAGCGTATTTTGTGTAGATCGTTGACAAAGAAATGACAATTAGATCTATTTTAATCTCACTTTGTAACACAACAAAATGTGGAAAAAGTTAATGGGTGTGGATACTTTCTGAAGGCGCTGTACATATAGAAAACTAAGCTATATCCAGGTGTCATCAGATCCGGAGGACATGAAAACAGAGAACTAACAGAGATCCAACAGTGATTCAAATGAACAAAAACGACACCTGTACCTTTCGTTACAGTTGCTGGTTTAGCCTTCTTTTTTGTAGCTTCAGGTTCTAGGTCAAATACAGAACAGTTTTGAATGAGACCCTATCTAAATAACAGTCGAAGGGTATTGAGTTGACAGAAGACATGAATGGGTGAGCATGGAAACTAAATCCATATACTGTACCTTTCTTAAGAGGGTCTGGTTTGTCCATCTCTTTCACACCCTCAGGTTCTGAATCAAGTAGGAACAAGAAATGACATAGCATTATTACAGCACGGCTCTTAACTGAAGGTATGATAAAAACATCAGCTTTAGGACAAGATGATTTTGCTTGTCCTGAACCTGATTATTTCACAAATTTTTGTTAAATGACAAAACATTACAAAGTCATGCAAACATTACATTTGAGTGGAATATTGTGTAGTGTTGATTGACAATGTAGGCTGTGAGGGGAGGATAGCGGTTGTATATTGAAGGGAAAATATATAATTTCTCAGTATATATAAACCATATGCAATCTACTGTACATAGTATGTACATGTAAAAACAGACCGAACACTTTCACAAAAACTTTACTTTGTAAAAAAAAAAAAGAAGATGAATCTGAAATAAATCAATACCTTTTGAAGGGGATTCCTGGTTCTGATTCTGGTTATTAAAATTAACTAAAACAAATGGTGTTTATATAAAACTATATTGATCACAGCTCTCTTGTTTGTAGGGGACTTTGATTTAATGAAACATAAAACCAGCCCATTCTCTAATGGAATACTCCAGAAGGTGCCGATTCTGCAGGTACCAGATTACATTTGGACCTGGTGAAATGTGGAAGCTATACAGTCCACTAGTGGCAATGTGAGCGCCTATTAACGTTTCTTAGGGGCGGCAGGTAGCCTAGTGGTTAGAGCATTGGATTAGTAACCGAAAGGTTGCAAGATAGGGGACGGTGGATGGGCCTTTAAACTGCAGACTCCCACTCCGAGGTTCACGTATTCAATCCCAGTTCTAGGCACTAGAAGTGCGCTGGTCAGCTGGTTGTTCATCTCTGCACTCTCCCGCAATTGCTAATAACTCATCTGCATCCGCCTGACTATAGTTGATAAAGTGATAATCTGTGGCCCGCACCCGACACTAACCTGCTAATATTGAAAATGTGCTGTAGGCTACAGTCAGAGACTTTATTTAAATAGGTTTCTAGGCTACATGCTGCTTCTCTTCTGTCATTAGCCTATATGTTGCCCTAGAAGACTAAATAGAGGTCACCAGAATGTCATAAATCGTCAGAATGAATGATTCAATCTAGCTGACATTGGTAAAGTTTGTCGTTCATCTCTGCTTCTTTCGAGAAGAAAAACCGTTTGGGGACCAGGGATCAAATGCATAACATTTTTATAAAAAACTGGATTTTCTTTGTGCAAATGTCCAAATGACATCAGTTTGACTGGTTGTAAGGAAATTGAAAGCTGTGAAAACAACCCAAACTGTTTCTGATAAGATTTCAGTTCGGCTTGGATGCAAATTTTATGTGGTTGAAATACTATCAGCTTTCATGATGCTGATAAAGACAGCACCTCCACAGTCATTTTGCATTCTCTCTGAAATAAATAAATCCTATTTCTCCGCTCCCTAGTCAAAACGTGTCCTGTGTATAATTTCACTGCAAGAAATGCTTAATTCAGTAGGAGTTCATGTTAAGACTATCAAATCAAATTTTATTTGTCACATGCGCCGAATACAACAGGTAGACCTTACCGTGAAATGCTTACTTACAAGCCCTTAACCAACAATGCAGCTCAAGAAATAGAGTTAAGAAAATATGAATACTAAATTAACTAAAGTTAAAAAAATAAGTAACACAATAAATTAGACAAATATACATATTTCACCACAACTGAATCAAAATAAATGAAAAGACATGTAATTCTATCTTCTGCTAAATGAACGTTTCCCAGAAAAACAAAACCTTGAATTGAATCAGTACCTTTCTTATGAGATACTGGTTTGGCCTTCGGGTTGGGAGCCTCACGTTCTAAACAAAGACACAAATGTAAGTACAATGATAATAGTGATAATGGAGGTTAGGGCAGACATAAAGTACAACTAACAATTTCTATTAAAAAAGTTTCCCAAAGTCAGACATCCGGGAATTGGTAATCTAATGTACTGTATATACTGTAGACATGAATTACATGCTACCGTTACATAGTAAACAACAATGAAATACCAAGGATGCTAGGATTGTTATCAAATAAACGTATTAAATAAGAAAAATGGGAGTAAGTTCTATTACCCTTCTTTGCAGGGGCTGGCATGGCCTTCTCTTTCAGAGCAGGTTTTGAATCAAATGAAAAACCAACATTTTTACTGCATCCCATTAAGTTATATTATGTGTGAGGAACTGAATGGGACAGATATTGCAATAAGAGCCATCCATATTTTGCTATAGCTGCTTTCTTTGGCTTTCCCTTTATAAGCTTGACTCTAAATCAAACAAGAATTAAAAACAATGAGAAGCCATGATAAGTGGAGCAGTACTCTACTAACAAACACAGCTAACAAACAAAAGATGAGCATAAGTATCTAGGTATTCTACAAAAGCCCAAAACTTTTGTAGATATGGAACATCAATACCTTTCTGTATACGGACTGGTTTGATCTCATATTTGGAAGTATATGATTTAGCAGGAGAGGTCTGAATAATATCTGTTTGTGTAATTCAATTTTAACATTTTCATTATGCATTACATTTCTTAAGCACCTCTCACCCTATACATTATATTTAAGATAATTATCTCAATTTGTGCATGCCTTAGCCAGATATACACTACCGGTCAAAAGTTTTATTACACCAACTTATTCAAGGGTTTTTCTTTATTTTTACTATTTTATACATTGTAGAAGACATCAGAAATGATGATCTAACACATATGGAATCATGAAGTAAGCAAAAAAGTGTTAAACAAATCACATTATATTTTATTGTTGAGATTCTTCAGAGTAGCCAACATTTTCCTTGATGACAGCCTTCTCCGAACAGTGCAAACTGGCTATAACCAAAATTGAAAGAGGAGTGGGAGGCCTCGGTGCACAACTGAGCAAGAGGACAAGTACATTAGAGCATCTGGTTTGAGAAACAGACACCTCACATGTCCTCAACTGGCAGCTTCATTAAATAGTACCCACAAAACACTCGTCTCAATCTCATTAGTGAAGAGGCGACTCCGGGATGCTGGCCTTCTAGGCAGAGTTCCTCTGTCCAGTGTCTGTGTTCTTTTGCCCATCGTAATCTTTTATTTTTATTGACCAGTCTGAGATATGTCTTTTTCTTTGCAACTCTACCTGGAAGGCCAGCATCCCGTAGTCGCCTCTTCACTGTTGATGTTGAGACTGGTGTTTTGCGAGTACTATTTAATGAAGCTGCCAGTTGAGGACTTGTGAGGCGTCTTTGCCAATGTTTTTGCCAAAGACAAACATACCCATAGCATGATGCAGCCACCAGCATGCATGAACATATTAAGAGTGGTACTCAGTGATGTGTTGTGTTGGATTTGCCACGAACATAACGCTTTAAATTCAGGACATAAAGTTAATTTCTTTGCCACATTTTTTTTGCAGTTTTACTTTAGTGCCTTCAATGTTGTTGATTCTTTCTCAGATTCCTCCTATCACAGACAGTTACAGATATTAATCTCTGTAACGTTTGAAAATCACCATTGGCCTCATGGTGAAATCCCTGAGTGGTTTCCTTCCTCTCCGGCTACTGAGTTAGGAAGGACGCCTATATATTTGTAGTTACTGGCTGTATTGACACAACATCCAAAGTGTGATTAATAAATTCACCATGCTCAAACGGATATTCAATATCTGCTTTTTATTTTATTTTTACCCATCTACCAATAGGTGCCCTTCTTTGAGAGGCATTGGCAAACATCCCTAGTCTTTGTGGTTGAATCTGTGATTGAAATTCATTGCTCGACTGAGTGACTTTACAGATAATTATATGTATGGGGTACAGAGATGAGGTAGTCATTTAAGAATCATGTTAAACACGTATTTGCACACAGTGATTCCATGCAACTTATTATTTGACTTGTTAAGCCCATTTATAGTCCTGAACGTATTTTGGCTTGCCGTAACAAAGTGGTTTAATACTTACTGACTCAAGACATTTCAGCTTTTCATTTTTAATTCATTTGTAAAAATATCTAAAAATATAATTCCACTTTGACATTCTGGGGTATTGTTTCTAGGCCAGTGACACAAAATCTCAATTTAACCCTTTTTTTTATTCAGTGTAACACAACAAAATGTGTAAGAAGTCAAGAGGTGTGAATACTTTATGAAGACACTGTAGGTACCGTGTAAATATGTATAGGTATTAGGGACACTTGCTGGAAAGTGGGATCGTAATATCTACTTACTAATGTAAGAATTTTGTATGGTTAGTAAAGAATTTTGGATATGAAAATTGTAAGAATCTCTCTGGCTCTGATTTTTTTAAAGAAAATCACAAAATCAAATAATCTTTATATTCGGTGTATAAATATTGTTGGTTTTGCCTTATCATTGTGCATTACAAGGTCTAAACAAAACAGAAACATTAAAAATATATGTTTTAGGTCTTTTCAGTCAGAAGGACAAACGTTTAAATAATGAATACAGTGGGCATAAACATGGATACTATGTTTAAGTGATGCCACTTACCATTCTTCACAAGTACAACTTTAACTCTCTCCTTTGTAAGAGAAGCATTTATGTGACTGTGATTTCTGCGATTGACTTCAGGTTCTGTCAAAAAAAGACCATTACAATCCACATCAGAATCTTTCAAGTCTTATGATGAAAATCAAGGTAGTGAAAACGTGTCAATTTGTATTAACCCTGTTATCTCAAAGTTGTTTTATGTATTAATTCAAATACAATCTAACAATGGCTTCACTTCCCAAAGTATGAAAACATTCAATGTAAAAAGAACAATGAAAAAAATGGGGGATGTTACTACCTTTGATTCCAATGTTTGGTCGTGCTTTCCCCAGTGGTGCAACAAGTTCTAAACAAATAAAACAATTTAGTATACCTTATTTATCACAGTAAATGAACAACTCCAATATCTTTGCATTGATTTATCTTTCTTTAGTGGTGTTGACTTGATATTCTCTTCTTTCGGAACTTCAGGTATTAAAAAACAAAAAATAATCAAGATGGAATAACATTTTTTTATGACTAAAATATATAACTATAAGGCAGAATTGGATTCAAATCCAATCATTTAAGTTAAATTAAATTCTAATTTCAAAAATCTTCATGTTATGGAAAGGTATTTGAAAAAAAAAATTGTTTGTACTGTTTGAATTGGTATGTATTATATTTAGAATTTTATTAGGATCCCAATTATATATACTGCTCAAAAAAATATAGGGAACACTTAAACAACACATCCTAGATCTGAATGAAAGAAATAATCCTATTAAATAGTTTTTTCTTTACATAGTTGAATGTGCTGGCAACAAAATCACACAAAAATAATCAATGGAAATCCAATTTATCAACCCATGGAGGTCTGGATTTGGAGTCACACTCAAAATTAAAGTGGAAAACCACACTACAGGCTGATCCAACTTTGATGTAATGTCCTTAAAACAAGTCAAAATGAGGCTCAGTAGTGCGTGTGGCCTTCACGTGCCTGTATGACCTCCCTACAACGCCTGGGCATGCTCCTGATGACGTGGCGTTGGTGGATGGAGCGAGACATGATGTCCCAGATGTGCTCAATTGGATTCAGGTCTGGGGAACGGGCGGGCCAGTCCATAGCATCAATGCTTTCATCTTGCAGGAACTGCTGACACACTCCAGCCACATGAGGTCTAGCATTATCTTGCATTAGGAGGAACCCAGGGCCAACCGCACCAGCATATGGTCTCACAAGGGGTCTGAGGATCTCATCTCGGTACCTAATGGCAGTCAGGCTACCTCTGGCGAGCACATGGAGGGCTGTGCGGCCCCCTAAAGAAATGCCACCCCACACCATGACTGACCCACCGCCAAACCAGTCATGCTGGAGGATGTTGCAGGTAGCAGAACGTTCTCCACGGCGTCTCCAGACTCTGTTACGTCTGTCACGTGCTCAGTGTGAACCTGCTTTCATCTGTGAAGAGCACAGGGCGCCAGTGGCGAATTTGCCAATCTTGGTGTTCTCTGGCAAATGCCAAACGTCCTGCACGGTGTTGGGCTGTAAGCACAACCCCCACCTGTGAACGTCGTGCCCTCATACCACCCTCATGGAGTCTGTTTCTGACCGTTTGAGCAGACACATGCACATTTGTGGCCTGCTGGAGGTCATTTTGCAGGGCTCTGGCAGTGCTTCTCCTGCTCCTCCTTGCACAAAGGCGGAGGTAGAGGTCCTGCTGCTGGGTTGTTTCCCTCCTACGGCCTCCTCCACGTCTCATGATGTACTGGCCTGTCTCCTGGTAGCGCCTCCATGCTCTGGACACTACGCTGACAGACACAGCAAACCTTCTTGCCACAGCTCGCATTGATGTGCCATCCTGGATGAGCTGCACTACCTGAGCCACTTGTGTGGGTTGTAGACTTATGTCTAACTCTGTATTTATGTGTAACTCGGTAAAACGTGCTACCTGTCCCAGACCTGCTGTTTTCAACTCTCTAGGGAGATACTCTGAATGATCGGCTATGAAAAGCCAACTGACATTTACTCCTGAGGTGCTGACCTGTTGCACCCTCCACAACCACTGTGATTATTATTATTTGACCCTGCTGGTCATCTATGAACATTTGAACATCTTGGCCATGTTCTGTATGATCTCCACCCGGCACAGCTAGAAGAGGACTGGCCACCTCTCATAGCCTGGTTCCGCTCTAGGTTTCTTCCTAGGTTCTGGCCTTTCTAGGGAGTTTTTCCTAGCCACCGTGCTTCTACACCTGCATTGCTTGCTGTTTAAGGTTTTAGGCTGGGTTTCTATGCAGGTCTTTGGGACATCAGTTGATGTAAAAAGGGCTTTATAAATACATTTGATTGATTGTTGTTTTTTTCGCACTGCTTTGCTTTATCTTGGCCAGGTTGCAGTTGTAAATGAGATATTGTTCTCAACTAGCGTACCTGGTTAAATAAAGGTGAAATAAAATTAAACTGTCTGAGCTAGGGGGCAGTATTTTCACAGCCGGATGAAAAACGTACCCAATTTAAACAGGTTACTAATCTGTCCCAGAAACTAGAATATGCATATTATTAGTAGGTTTGGATAGAAAACACTCTGAAGTTTCTAAAACTGTTTGAATGGTGTCTGTGAGTATAACAGAACTCATATGGCAGGCAAAAACCAGAGAAAAATCCAAGCAGGAAGTGGAAAGTCTGAGAATTGTAGTTCTTCTTTTGATTCTCTATCGAAACTACAGTGTCTGTGGGGTGACGTTACACTTCCTAAGGCTTCCATTGGCTGTCAATAGCCTTCAGAAAGTGGTTTGAGCATTCTCCTGTTACTGGGCAGATAATAGGAGCTCAGTTTCTGAGTGGACTGCCTGGCAACAAAGGGATTGGATATGCGCGGTCACTTACACATCTTGAATGAATATGCTATAGTCCGGTTGGAATATTATCGCAATTTTACGTAAAAAATACCATAAAGATTGATTTTAAACAGCGTTTGACATGCTTCTAAGTACGGTAATGGAACATTTTGACTTTTCGTGTCTGGTTCCGTGCTCACGCGTTATGCCTTTGGATAAGTGATCTGTACGCACGAACAAAGCGGAGGTATTTGTACATAAATATGGATTATTTCGAACAAAAACAACATTTCTTGTGGAAGTAGCAGTCCTGGGAGTGCATTCTGACGAAGATCAGCAAAGGTAAGAGAATATTTGACTAAGAAGGGAGTGCTGCATCCGCTGATCCTCAACACTGGGGCCCCAAAAGGGTGTGTTCTCAGCCCTCTCCTGTACTCCCTGTTCACCCACAACTGTGTGGCCATGCACACCTCCAACTCAATCATCAAGTTCGCAGATTTGAACTTGAAACCTTTCGGTTACTAGTCCAATGCTCTAACCACTAGGCTACGCTGCCGCCCCGTAGGCTGCCTACTTATTATTTGAATAAGTGGAAAATGAACAATTCAAAAATAATTTTGTACCTTTCTTTTCTGGAGCTAATTTGGCCTTTTCTTTTGCTTCAGCATCTAAATCAGATTTTTTTTTTAATAAACTATACCTTCTATCATACAACACAGTCTTACCTGATTCCGACTATCGGGCCAAGCCATACTGAACTGTGCTCGTTTAGATATTTTCTTTTCACATGGTCCTTTCCAGCACAGTTCGAGCAGCTTCAGTTGATGCGTAACTATGCCAGCCCAGTATACTGTAGGTTGGCTTGGCTCAGTATTGTGAAAACTGTTTCTGTGGTACACAAAGAATACTTTGCACCTTTCTTTGATATAGCTGCTTTGTTTTGTTCTTTGGGAACTTCACTGTCTAAAACAATCATTGGACAAGACACAACATGAATCTCAAGAATTGCGCCATTATACATTTTGAAACCAGAAAACAAATATCCTATCTGTACCTTTTTTTGCAGGTTCTGGTTTGACTTGTTCCTTAGTTTCCTTGGACTCTAATCAAACAAGAATGATAACATATACAGCAAAGGTTCAGACTGCAATTGATTCAAACCCATACTGAATAAGTGGTTAAGATAGAAACGAAGTACACTCTGTGGCAGACATCTATTTATAGGACGGCTAACGTTTTTTGTTTCAAGTCTAAAGAAAAAAGTTATCCATACCTTTCTTTGATGAAGCTGCTTTGGCCTTTTCTTTGTGAATTTCAGCTTCTAAAACAATCATTGGAGAAGACACACAATTCATCTCAAGAATTGGGCCATTTCTTTCTTTCTTTGCAATAGCTGGTTTGGTCTTCTTATTGGTAAATTCAGCTTCTAAGTAAAAATAGTGATTTTCTGTTAAAACTTGAACAACAATTTTTTATTCCTAACTGAATTTATATTTGTCAAAGTGAAAAGCTAAACATTAGGAAAAAAAATGAATTTCATTTACAAGGGCTGGTTTAACCTTGCATTTGATCTTTTCATTGATATATTTAGCCTCTTTTGAATTTAAAACACATTATAAATACTGAAACAAGCACAAAATATACAGTGAATAAATAAAAAAGAAATACAAAAAAGGCTTTTCTTTGGAAACAGCGTCTAAATGCAACACGAATGGTCCAATTTTTTTTATGAAATGCACTTAATAACACAAGCATGTGATAGTTCAAAGGAACAATAATTATAAAAACACTCGAATGCTGCTTTGCAGGATCTACTTCTTTGGCACATTCAGCCTCTATCAAGCTCTATCAAAATATATATTAACCGCAGATTAGATTTTTTTTTACCTTTCTCTGAAGGGGCTGATTTCCCCTTTTCTTTAATAACTGCAGCATCTATGTTAAATATTGATACGAACATACATGCAGTTTAAGATTATTTATTTGGAGTGTTGTATAATCTGATATATTTTATACAATAAATTATTGTACAGTATACGTATGTTCTTAAATGTAATATACTGCTTATCAATCAACACACATTATTGCAATATAACATTCGTGTGCAAAGAGAAAATACATATTTATATTGAAATAAATAATATGTAATGGCTGATTTCACCTCATAATCTTTATTTGAAATTTACAATTGTTGACATTTAGCAGACACTCTTATCCAGAACTATTTACAGTATTGAGTGCATTTTCAATTCCTAACTTCTAATTTAGATTTGTCAAATTTAGAACAGATTATAAACAATTATAAACAATGAAAGTAACAAAAAATGTGCAGTGAACTAAATAAAATAAAAACATAACTCAAACAAATGTTATAACAAATGACTAATTACATACTAACCACATTCTTACCTTTTTTTGCAGGGGCTGATTTGACCTTTTCTTTAATAACTGCAGCACCTGAATCAAATGCAACATAATTGTGTTTCCCTTTGAATATAGCAAGAGAAAAAAAAATCTCTGAGACCATCGACTGTCTATAATATTATATTGGTTGTGGAAGAAATCAATACATTCTGTTACCTTCATTTGTAGGAGTTGCTTTGGCTTTTTCTTTGGAAACTTCAGCTTCTAAGTTCACATACAACAGTCCTTACAATAAGATCTTGATATAATGTTTTATAAATAGCATAAAATGGACACATAGGCTGCCTACTTATTATTTGAATAAGTGGAAAGTTAACATTTCAAAAATATTTTCGTACCTTTCTTTTCTGGAGCTAGTTTGGCCTTTTCTTTTGCTTTAGCATATAAATCAGAAAAAAATATTTAATAAACTATACCTTCTATCATACAACACAGTCTAACCTGATTCAGACCATTGGGCCAAGCCAAACTGAACTGTGCTCGTTTAGATATTTTCTTTTCACATTGTCCTTTCCAGCACAATTCAAGCAGCTTCGGTTGATGCGTAACTATGCCAGTCCAGTATACTGTAGGTTGGCTTGGCTTAGTAATGTGAAAACGGGTTCTGTGGTGCACAAAGAATACTTTGCACCTTTCTTTGATGTACAAAATATGCAGTGCATGAATAAAAATAAAAATAAAACACAAAAGGCTTGTCTTTGGAAACAGCATCTAAATGCAATGCGAATGGGCCAATTTTTTTAAGAAACTCACTTTATAATACAAGCATGTGATAATTCAAGGGAACAATAATGAATGCTGCTTTGCAGGATCTACTTCTTTGAGACATTCAGCCTCTATCAAGCTCTATCTGTCACACCCTGATATGTTTCACCTGTCCCTGTGCTTGTCTCCACCCCCTCCAGGTGTCACCCATCTTCCCCATTATCCCCTGTGTATTTACACCTGTATTTTATGGCTGTCTGTGCCAGTTCATCTTGTTTTGTCAAGTCAACCAGCGTGTTACGCTGTGCTCCTGCTTTTTACTCAGTTTTTTGCTAGTCCTCCCGGTTTTGACCTTTGCCTGATGTGACTCTGAACCCGCCTGCCTGACCATACTGCCTGCCCTGACCTCGAGCCTGCCTGCCACTCTGTACCTCCTGGACTCTGACATTATTATGATCTTTTGCCTGTCCACGACCATTCTTTTGCCTGCCCCTTGGATTATAATAAATATCAGAGACTCAAACCATCTGCCTTCTGTGTCTGCATCTGGGTCTTGCTTGAGCCCTTATACTATCAAATTACATAGTAACCACAGATTTGAAAACATTCTTACCGTTCTTTGCAGGGGCTGATTTCACCTTTTCTTTAATAACTGCGACATCTGAATCAAATAAATCATAAATGTGTTTCTCTATGAATATAGCAAGACAAACATTTTTCTCTATGATTATGTACTGTCTTTAATATCATTTTAGTTGTGGAAAGTCAATAAATTCTGTTACCTTCATTTGCAGGAGTTGGTTTGGCTTTTCCTTTGAAAAAAGTCCACATACAACAGTCTTTACAATAAGATCTTGATAGAATGTTTTATAAATTGCATAAAACTGACACATAGGCCTGCCTTCTTATTATTTGAATAAATGGAAAGTTAACTATTAAAAAATCATTTGTTACCTTTCTTTTCTGGAGCTAGTTTGCCCCTTTCTTTTGTTTCAGCATCTAAATGAGAAAAACATATTTCATGAAGTATACCTTCTATCATACAAAACAGTCTTACCTGATTCAGACTATAGGGCCAAGCCAAACTGTACTGTGCTCGTTCTGATATTTTATTTTCACATTGTCCTTTCCAGGTAGGTTCCAGCAACTATGTTTGACTAGTCCAGCCCAATATACTGTAGGTTGGCTTGGCTCAGTAGTTTTAAAAAGGGTTCTGTGGTACACAAAGATTACTTTGCACCTTTCTTTGATGTAGCTGCTTTGTTTTTTTCTTTATGAACTTCAGCTTCTAAAACCATCATTGGACAAGACAAAACATCAATCTCAAGAATTACGCCATTATTCATTTGATACAAGTTAAAAACATCCTATCTGTACCTTTTTTTGCAGGTTCTGGTTTGGCTTGTTCCTTAGTTTCCATGGGCTCTAAACAAACAAGAATAGTAACATATCTGAATGATGTTGCCGGACGAGATGGCTGCCGTTTCACGGGCTCCTAACCAATTGTGCTATTTTGTGTGATTTTTCAAGTTATTTGAAGCTTATTTTGTACATAAGGTTTCTGCCACTGTTTCTTATGACTGAAAAGAGCTTCTGGATATCAGAACAGCCATGAAGATTTTTTAAAATATTTTTTCTTTAACGAGGCGGACACAAAGGATGTACTTCAGACACTCGACAAGGCCCGAATCCCTGTCATTTCCATGAAGAAGAGATGGAGATATCGGGGACGTAGGTCGGGGTGCATTGTAAGGATCTGACGGTGAGTGAGTAATCCCCCTATACCATCCATCCTATTAGCCAACATGCAATCAATGTATGAGCTCCAATCAAGACTATCCTACCAACGGGACATTAAAAACTGTAATATCTTATGTTTCACTGAGCTGTGGCTGAAAGATGACATGGATAACATACAGCTGGCTGGGTTTTCGGTCCATTGGCAAGATAGAACAGCTGCCTCTGGTAAGACAAGGGGTGGTGGTCTGTGTCTATTTGTAAATAACAGCAGGTGCATGACATCTAATATTAAGGAAGTCTCAAGGTTTTGCTCGCCTGAGGTAGAGTATCTCATGATAAGCTGTAGACCACACTGTTTACCAATAGATTTTTACCAAGAGAGTTTTAAAACACATTATAAACACTGAAACAAACACAAAATATACAGTGAATAAATAAAAAATAAATACAAAAAAGGCTTTTCTTTGGAAATAGCATCTAAATGCAACACTAATGGGCAATTTTTTTTTTTAATGAATCTCACTTTATAATACAGCACGTGATAATTCAAGGGAACAATAATTATAAAAACACTTGAATGATGGTTTGCAGGATCTACTTTTTTGGCACGTTTAGCCACTATCAAGCTCTATCTTTCACACACTGATCTGTTTCACCTGTCCTTGTGCTTGTCTCCACCATCTCCAAGTGTCACCCATCTTCCCCATTATCCCCTGTGTATTTACACCTGTATTTTATGGCTGTCTGTGCCAGTTCATCTTGTTTTGTCAAGTCAACCAGCGTGTTACGCTGTGCTCCTGCTTTTTACTCAGTTTTTTGCTAGTCCTCCCGGTTTTGACCTTTGCCTGATGTGACTCTGAACCCGCCTGCCTGACCATACTGCCTGCCCTGACCTCGAGCCTGCCTGCCACTCTGTACCTCCTGGACTCTGACATTATTATGATCTTTTGCCTGTCCACGACCATTCTTTTGCCTGCCCCTTGGATTATAATAAATATCAGAGACTCAAACCATCTGCCTTCTTTGTCTGCATCTGGGTCTTGCTTGAGCCCTTATACTAACAAATTACATAGTAACCACAGATTTGAAAACATTCTTACCGTTCTTTGCAGGGGCTGATTTCACCTTTTCTTTAATAACTGCGACATCTGAATCAAATAAATCATAAATGTGTTTCTCTATGAATATAGCAAGACAAACATTTTTCTCTATGATTATGTACTGTCTTTAATATCATTTTAGTTGTGGAAAGTCAATAAATTCTGTTACCTTCATTTGCAGGAGTTGGTTTGGCTTTTCCTTTGAAAAAAGTCCACATACAACAGTCTTTACAATAAGATCTTGATAGAATGTTTTATAAATTGCATAAAACTGACACATAGGCCTGCCTTCTTATTATTTGAATAAATGGAAAGTTAACTATTAAAAAATCATTTGTTACCTTTCTTTTCTGGAGCTAGTTTGCCCCTTTCTTTTGTTTCAGCATCTAAATGAGAAAAACATATTTCATGAAGTATACCTTTTATCATACAAAACAGTCTTACCTGATTCAGACTATAGGGCCAAGCCAAACTGTACTGTGCTCGTTCTGATATTTTATTTTCACATTGTCCTTTCCAGGTAGGTTCCAGCAACTATGTTTGACTAGTCCAGCCCAATATACTGTAGGTTGGCTTGGCTCAGTAGTTTTAAAAAGGGTTCTGTGGTACACAAAGATTACTTTGCACCTTTCTTTGATGTAGCTGCTTTGTTTTTTTCTTTATGAACTTCAGCTTCTAAAACCATCATTGGACAAAACAAAACATCAATCTCAAGAATTACGCCATTATTCATTTGATACAAGTTAAAAACATCCTATCTGTACCTTTTTTTGCAGGTTCTGGTTTGGCTTGTTCCTTAGTTTCCATGGGCTCTAAACAAACAAGAATAGTAACATATCTGAATGATGTTGCCGGACGAGATGGCTGCCGTTTCACGGGCTCCTAACCAATTGTGCTATTTTGTGTGATTTTTCAAGTTATTTGAAGCTTATTTTGTACATAAGGTTTCTGCCACTGTTTCTTATGACTGAAAAGAGCTTCTGGATATCAGAACAGCCATGAAGATTTTTTAAAATATTTTTTCTTTAACGAGGCGGACACAAAGGATGTACTTCAGACACTCGACAAGGCCCGAATCCCTGTCATTTCCATGAAGAAGAGATGGAGATATCGGGGACGTAGGTCGGGGTGCATTGTAAGGATCTGACGGTGAGTGAGTAATCCCCCTATACCATCCATCCTATTAGCCAACATGCAATCAATGTATGAGCTCCAATCAAGACTATCCTACCAACGGGACATTAAAAACTGTAATATCTAATGTTTCACTGAGCTGTGGCTGAAAGATGACATGGATAACATACAGCTGGCTGGGTTTTCGGTCCATTGGCAAGATAGAACAGCTGCCTCTGGTAAGACAAGGGGTGGTGGTCTGTGTCTATTTGTAAATAACAGCAGGTGCATGACATCTAATATTAAGGAAGTCTCAAGGTTTTGCTCGCCTGAGGTAGAGTATCTCATGATAAGCTGTAGACCACACTGTTTACCAATAGATTTTTACCAAGAGAGTTTTAAAACACATTATAAACACTGAAACAAACACAAAATATACAGTGAATAAATAAAAAATAAATACAAAAAAGGCTTTTCTTTGGAAATAGCATCTAAATGCAACACTAATGGGCAATTTTTTTTTTTAATGAATCTCACTTTATAATACAGCACGTGATAATTCAAGGGAACAATAATTATAAAAACACTTGAATGATGGTTTGCAGGATCTACTTTTTTGGCACGTTTAGCCACTATCAAGCTCTATCTTTCACACACTGATCTGTTTCACCTGTCCTTGTGCTTGTCTCCACCATCTCCAAGTGTCACCCATCTTCCCCATTATCCCCTGTGTATTTACACCTGTATTTTATGGCTGTCTGTGCCAGTTCATCTTGTTTTGTCAAGTCAACCAGCGTGTTACGCTGTGCTCCTGCTTTTTACTCAGTTTTTTGCTAGTCCTCCCGGTTTTGACCTTTGCCTGATGTGACTCTGAACCCGCCTGCCTGACCATACTGCCTGCCCTGACCTCGAGCCTGCCTGCCACTCTGTACCTCCTGGACTCTGACATTATTATGATCTTTTGCCTGTCCACGACCATTCTTTTGCCTGCCCCTTGGATTATAATAAATATCAGAGACTCAAACCATCTGCCTTCTTTGTCTGCATCTGGGTCTTGCTTGAGCCCTTATACTAACAAATTACATAGTAACCACAGATTTGAAAACATTCTTACCGTTCTTTGCAGGGGCTGATTTCACCTTTTCTTTAATAACTGCGACATCTGAATCAAATAAATCATAAATGTGTTTCTCTATGAATATAGCAAGACAAACATTTTTCTCTATGATTATGTACTGTCTTTAATATCATTTTAGTTGTGGAAAGTCAATAAATTCTGTTACCTTCATTTGCAGGAGTTGGTTTGACTCTCCCTTTGAAAAAAGTCCACATACAACAGTCTTTACAATAAGATCTTGATAGAATGTTTTATAAATTGCATAAAACTGACACATAGGCCTGCCTTCTTATTATTTGAATAAATGGAAAGTTAACTATTAAAAAATCATTTGTTACCTTTCTTTTCTGGAGCTAGTTTGCCCCTTTCTTTTGTTTCAGCATCTAAATGAGAAAAACATATTTCATGAAGTATACCTTCTATCATACAAAACAGTCTTACCTGATTCAGACTATAGGGCCAAGCCAAACTGTACTGTGCTCGTTCTGATATTTTATTTTCACATTGTCCTTTCCAGGTAGGTTCCAGCAACTATGTTTGACTAGTCCAGCCCAATATACTGTAGGTTGGCTTGGCTCAGTAGTTTTAAAAAGGGTTCTGTGGTACACAAAGATTACTTTGCACCTTTCTTTGATGTAGCGGCTTTGTTTTTTTCTTTATGAACTTCAGCTTCTAAAACCATCATTGGACAAGACAAAACATCAATCTCAAGAATTACGCCATTATTCATTTGATACAAGTTAAAAACATCCTATCTGTACCTTTTTTTGCAGGTTCTGGTTTGGCTTGTTCCTTAGTTTCCATGGGCTCTAAACAAACAAGAATAGTAACATATCTGAATGATGTTGCCGGACGAGATGGCTGCCGTTTCACGGGCTCCTAACCAATTGTGCTATTTTGTGTGATTTTTCAAGTTATTTGAAGCTTATTTTGTACATAAGGTTTCTGCCACTGTTTCTTATGACTGAAAAGAGCTTCTGGATATCAGAACAGCCATGAAGATTTTTTTAAATATTTTTTCTTTAACGAGGCGGACACAAAGGATGTACTTCAGACACTCGACAAGGCCCGAATCCCTGTCATTTCCATGAAGAAGAGATGGAGATATCGGGGACGTAGGTCGGGGTGCATTGTAAGGATCTGACGGTGAGTGAGTAATCCCCCTATACCATCCATCCTATTAGCCAACATGCAATCAATGTATGAGCTCCAATCAAGACTATCCTACCAACGGGACATTAAAAACTGTAATATCTTATGTTTCACTGAGCTGTGGCTGAAAGATGACATGGATAACATACAGCTGGCTGGGTTTTCGGTCCATTGGCAAGATAGAACAGCTGCCTCTGGTAAGACAAGGGGTGGTGGTCTGTGTCTATTTGTAAATAACAGCAGGTGCATGACATCTAATATTAACCTGTTAGGGCTAGGGGGCAGCATTTGCACGTCTGGATAAATTTTTTTTACCCGATTTAATCTGGTTACTAATCCTACCCAGTAACTAGAATATGCATATACTTATTATATATGGATAGAAAACACTCTAAAGTTTCTAAAACTGTTTGAATGGTGTCTGTGAGTATAACAGAACTCATTTGGCAGGCAAAACCCTGAGACATTTTCTGACAGGAAGTGGATACCTGATGTGTTGTATTACCTTTAAACCTATCCCATTGAAAAACACAGGGGCTGAGGAATATTTTGGCACTTCCTATTGCTTCCACTAGATGTCACCAGCCTTTACAAAGTGTTTTGAGTCTTCTGGAGGGAGATCTGACCGAACAAGAGCCATGGAACGATGATGTCCCATTAGACACCTGGCGCGCGAGTTCATGTTGGGTACCCTCGTTCCAATACGTTATAAAAGAGTATGCATTCGTCCACCTTGAATATTATTCATGTTCTGGTTAAAAAAGGCCCTAATGATTTATGCTATACAACGTTTGACATGTTTGAACGAACGTAAATATATTTTTTCCCCTCGTTCATGACGAGAAGTCCGGCTGGCTTAGATCATGTGCTAACAAGACGGAGATTTTTGGACATAAATGATGAGCTTTTTTGAACAAAACTACATTCGTTATGGACCTGTGATACCTGGAAGTGACATCTGATGAAGAGAATCAAAGGTAATGGATTATTTACATAGTATTTTCGATTTTAGATCTCCCCAACATGACGTCTAGTCTGTATCGCAACGCGTATTTTTCTGGGCGCAGTGCTCAGATTATTGCAAAGTGTGATTTCCCAGTAAGGTTATTTTTAAATCTGGCAAGTTGATTGAGTTCCGGAACTCCAATTTGAGCAGCAGCAGCTGAAAAATGAGCTCCTACAAATATTGAAATTTACATGGTTTTTATAGTGAAGTACATCGGAAAAAAGCTAAAGAAAACTGCATGACTGAATAGGAGAAAAAACAAGCAACAAACAAAGAAGATAGGCTTTTGAAAATAACTATTTTTCATAAAATTGTAGTTATCTTAGCAAGCTGAATTGTTTACCAGTTGCTAAGCAGTTGCTAGGGACTCTTTTGGAAGAAGCTAGCTAGCTAACGAAGAACAACAAAGAATATCTAGTTAACAGAAGAAAAGAAAGAGAAAATCAGGACAGAAGAAAAAGGATATCAAAGTGAAACAGTTCTCTAAAGACACAGGAGACAATAATACAAGAAACAACACTTCTGTAGCTTGTCAACTATGTGTCTGTCTATCCCTGTTCTCTCCTCTCTGCACAGGCCATACAAACGCTTCACACCGCGTGGCCGTTGCCACTCTAACCTGGTGGTCCCAGCGCGCACGACCCACGTGGAGTTCCAGGTCTCCGGCAGCCTCTGGAACTGCCGGTCTGCAGCCAACAAGGCTGAGTTCATCTCAGCCTATGCTACCCTCCAGTCCCTAGACTTCCTGGCGCTGACGGAAACATGGATTACCACAGATAACACTGCTACTCCTACTGCTCTCTCTTCGTCTGCCCACGTGTTCTCGCATACCCCTAGAGCATCGAGCCAGCGGGGTGGTGGCACTGGAATCCTCATCTCTCCCAAGTGGACATTCTCGCTTTCTCCCCTGACCCATCTGTCTATCTCCTCATTTGAATTCCATGCTGTCACAGTTACCAGCCCTTTCAAGCTTAACATCCTTATCATTTATCGCCCTCCAGGTTCCCTTGGAGAGTTCATCAATGAGCTTGACGCCTTGATAAGTTCCTTTCCTGAGGATGGCTCACCTCTCACAGTTCTGGGTGACTTTAACCTCCCCACGTCTACCTTTGACTCATTCCTCTCTGCCTCCTTCTTTCCACTCCTCTCCTCTTTTGACCTCACCCTCTCACCTTCCACCCCTACTCACAAGGCAGGCAATACGCTTGACCTCATCTTTACTAGATGCTGTTCTTCCACTAATCTCATTGCAACTCCCCTCCAAATCTCCGACCACTACCTTGTATCCTTTTCCCTCTTGCTCTCATCCAACACTTCTCACTCTGCCCCTACTCGGATGGTATTGCGCCGTCCCAACCTTCGCTCTCTCTCTCCCGCTACTCTCTCCTCTTCCATCCTATCATCTCTTCCCTCTGCTCAAACCTTCTCCAACCTATCTCCTGATTCTGCCTCCTCAACCCTCCTCTCCTCCCTTTCTGCATCCTTTGATTTTCTCTGTCCCCTATCCTCCAGGCCGGCTCGGTCCTCCCCTCCTGCTCCGTGGCTCGACGACTCACTACGAGCTCACAGAACAAGGCTCCGGGCAGCCGAGCGGAAATGGAGGAAAACTCGCCTCCCTGCGGACCTGGCATCCTTTCACTCACTCCTCTCTACATTCTCCTCTTCTGTCTCTGCTGCTAAAGCCACTTTCTACCACTCTAAATTCCAAGCATCTGCCTCTAACCCTAGGAAGCTCTTTGCTACCTTCTCCTCCCTCCTGAATCCTCCTCCCCCTCCCCCCCTCCTCCCTCTCTGCGGATGACTTCGTCAACCATTTTGAAAAGAAGGTTGACGATATCCGATCCTCGTTTGCTAAGTCAAACGACACCGCTGGTCCTGCTCACACTGCCCTACCCTGTGCTTTGACCTCTTTCTCCCCTCTCTCTCCAGATGAAATCTCGCGTCTTGTGACGGCCGGCCGCCCAACAACCTGCCCACTTGACCCTATCCCCTCCTCTCTTCTCCAGACCATTTCCGGAGACCTTCTCCCCTTCCTCACCTCGCTCATCAACTCATCCTTGACCGCTGGCTACGTCCCTTCCGTCTTCAAGAGAGCGAGAGTTGCACCCCTTCTGAAAAAACCTACACTCGATCCCTCCGATGTCAACAACTACAGACCAGTATCCCTTCTTTCTTTTCTCTCCAAAACTCTTGAACGTGCCGTCCTTGGCCAGCTCTCCTGCTATCTCTCTCAGAATGACCTTCTTGATCCTAATCAGTCAGGTTTCAAGACTGGGCATTCAACTGAGACTGCTCTTCTCTGTGTCACGGAGGCTCTCCGCACTGCTAAAGCTAACTCTCTCTCCTCTGCTCTCATCCTTCTAGACCTATCTGCTGCCTTTGATACTGTGAACCATCAGATCCTCCTCTCCACCCTCTCCGAGTTGGGCATCTCCGGCGCGGCCCACGCTTGGATTGCATCCTACCTGACAGGTCGCTCCTACCAGGTGGCGTGGCGAGAATCTGTCTCCGCACCATGCGCTCTCACCACTGGTGTCCCCCAGGGCTCTGTTCTAGGCCCTCTCCTATTCTCGCTATACACCAAGTCACTTGGCTCTGTCATATCCTCACATGGTCTCTCCTATCATTGCTATGCAGACGACACACAATTAATCTTCTCCTTCCCCCCTTCTGATAACCAGGCGGCGAATCGCATCTCTGCATGTCTGTCAGACATATCAGTGTGGATGACGGATCACCAGCTCAAGCTGAACCTCGGCAAGACGGAGCTGCTCTTCCTCCCGGGGAAGGACTGCCCCTTCCATGATCTCGCCATCACGGTTGACAACTCCCTTGTGTCCTCCTCCCAGAGTGCTAAGAACCTTGACGTGATCCTGGACAACACCCTGTCGTTCTCCACTAACATCAAGGCGGTGACCCGATCCTGTAGGTTCATGCTCTACAACATTCGCAGAGTACGACCCTGCCTCACACAGGAAGCGGCGCAGGTCCTAATCCAGGCACTTGTCATCTCCCGTCTGGATTACTGCAACTCGCTGTTGGCTGGGCTCCCTGCCTGTGCCATTAAACCCCTACAACTCATCCAGAACGCCGCAGCCCGTCTGGTGTTCAACCTTCCCAAGTTCTCTCACGTCACCCCGCTCCTCCGCTCTCTCCACTGGCTTCCAGTTGAAGCTCGCATCCGCTACAAGACCATGGTGATTGCCTACGGAGCTGTGAAGGGAACGGCACCTCCATACCTTCAGGCTCTGATCAGGCCCTACACCCAAACAAGGGCACTGCGTTCCTCCACCACTGGCCTGCTGGCCCCCCTACCTCTGAGGAAGCACAGTTCCCGCTCAGCCCAGTCAAAACTGTTCGCTGCTCTGGCACCCCAATGGTGGAACAAGCTCCCTCACGACGCCAGGACAGCGGAGTCAATCACCACCTTCCGGAGACACCTGAAACCCCACCTCTTTAAGGAATACCTAGGATAGGATAAAGTAATCCTTCTAACCCCCCCCCCCCCCCCCCTTAAAAGATTTAGATGCACTATTGTAAAGTGGTTGTTCCACTGGATATCATAAGGTGAATGCACCATTTTGTAAGTCGCTCTGGATAAGAGCGTCTGCTAAATGACTTAAATGTAATGTAATGTAATGATTGCGTTCAAGAGATGTAAATCTATCATTCTTTAAATGACAATATAATATTTTACCAATGTTTTCTAATTTTAATTATTTAATTTGTGACGCTGACTTGACTGCCGGTTATTGGAGGGAAACGATTCCTCAACATCAATGCCATAGTAAAACGCTGTTTTTGGATATAAATATGAACTTGATAGAACTAAAAATGCATGCATTGTCTAACATAATGTCCTAGGAGTGTCATCTGATGGAGATTGTAAAAGGTTAGTGCATCATTTTAGCTGGTTTTATGGTTTTGGTGACCCTGTCTTTGAATTGACAAAACATTACACACAACTCTTGTAAATGTACTGTCCTAACATACTCTAAATTTATGCTTTCGCCGTAAAACCTTTTTGAAATCGTAAAACCTGGTTAGATTAAGGAGATGTTAATCTTTCAAAGGGTGTAAAATAGTTGTATGTTTGAAAAATTTGAATTTTGACATTTATTTGGATTCAAATTTGCAGCTCTTGAAATGCACCTGCTGTTGATGGAGTGCACCACGGGTGGCACGCTAGCGTCCCACCTAGCCCATAGAGGTTAAGGAAGTCTCAAGGTTTTGCTCGCCTGAGGTAGAGTATCTCATGATAAGCTGTAGACCACACTGTTTACCAATAGATTTTTACCAAGAGAGTTTTAAAACACATTATAAACACTGAAACAAACACAAAATATACAGTGAATAAATAAAAAAGAAACACAAAAAAGGCTTTTCTTTGGAAAAAGCATCTAAATGCAACACTAATGGGCAATTTTTTTTTAATGAATCTCACTTTATAATACAAGCACGTGATAATTCAAGGGAACAATAATTATAAAAACACTTGAATGATGGTTTTCAGGATCTACTTTTTTGGCACGTTTAGCCACTATCAAGCTCTATCTTTCACACACTGATCTGTTTCACCTGTCCTTGTGCTTGTCTCCACCATCTCCAAGTGTCACCCATCTTCCCCATTATCCCCTGTGTATTTACACCTGTGTTTTATGGCTGTCTGTGCCAGTTCATCTTGTTAAGTCAAGTCAACCAGCGTGTTACGCTGTGCTCCTGCTTTTTACTCAGTTTTTTGCTAGTCCTCCCGGTTTTGACCTTTGCCTGATGTGACTCTGAACCCACCTGCCTGACCATACTGCCTGCCCTGACCTCGAGCCTGCCTGCCACTCTGTACCTCCTGGACTCTGACATTATTATGATCTTTTGCCTGTCCACGACCATTCTTTTGCCTGCCCCCTGGATTATAATAAATATCAGAGACTCAAACCATCTGCCTTCTGTGTCTGCATCTGGGTCTTGCTTGAGCCCTTATACTATCAAATTACAAAGTAACCACAGATTTGAAAACATTCTTACCTTTCTTTGCAGGGGCTGATTTCATCTTTTCTTTAATAACTGCGACATCTGAATCAAATAAATCATAAATGTGTTTCTCTATGAATATAGCAAGACAAAAAAAATTCTCTATGATTATGTACTGTCTTTAATATCATTTTAGTTGTGGAAAGTCAATAAATTCTGTTACCTTCATTTGCAGGAGTTGGTTTGGCTTTTCCTTTGAAAAAAGTCCACATACAACAGTCTTTACAATAAGATCTTGATAGAATGTTTTATAAATTGCATAAAACTGACACATAGGCCTGCCTTCTTATTATTTGAATAAATGGAAAGTTAACTATTAAAAAATCATTTGTTACCTTTCTTTTCTGGAGCTAGTTTGCCCCTTTCTTTTGTTTCAGCATCTAAATGAGAAAAACATATTTCATGAAGTATACCTTCTATCATACAAAACAGTCTTACCTGATTCAGACTATAGGGCCAAGCCAAACTGTACTGTGCTCGTTCTGATATTTTATTTTCACATTGTCCTTTCCAGGTAGGTTCCAGCAACTATGTTTGACTAGGCCAGCCCAATATACTGTAGGTTGGCTTGGCTCAGTAGTTTTAAAAAGGGTTCTGTGGTACACAAAGATTACTTTGCACCTTTCTTTGATGTAGCTGCTTTGTTTTTTTCTTTATGAACTTCAGCTTCTAAAACCATCATTGGACAAGACAAAACATCAATCTCAAGAATTACGCCATTATTCATTTGATACAAGTTAAAAACATCCTATCTGTACCTTTTTTTGCAGGTTCTGGTTTGGCTTGTTCCTTAGTTTCCATGGGCTCTAAACAAACAAGAATAGTAACATATCTGAATGATGTCGCCGGACGAGATGGCTGCCGTTTCACGGGCTCCTAACCAATTGTGCTATTTTGTGTGATTTTTCAAGTTATTTGAAGCTTATTTTGTACATAAGGTTTCTGCCACTGTTTCTTATGACTGAAAAGAGCTTCTGGATATCAGAACAGCCATGAAGATTTTTTAAAATATTTTTTCTTTAACGAGGCGGACACAAAGGATGTACTTCAGACACTCGACAAGGCCCGAATCCCTGTCATTTGCATTAAGAAGAGATGGAGACTTCGGGGACGTAGGTCGGGGTGCATTGTAAGGATCTGACGGTGAGTGAGTAATCCCCCTATACCATCCATCCTATTAGCCAACATGCAATCAATGTATGAGCTCCAATCAAGACTATCCTACCAACGGGACATTAAAAACGGTAATATCTTATGTTTCACTGAGCTGTGGCTGAAAGATGACATGGATAACATACAGCTGGCTGGGTTTTCGGTCCATTGGCAAGATAGAACAGCTGCCTCTGGTAAGACAAGGGGTGGCGCTCCGTGTCTATTTGTAAATAACTGCAGGTGCATGACATCTAATATTAAGGAAGTCTCAAGGTTTTGCTCGCCTGAGGTAGAGTATCTCATGATAAGCTGTAGACCACACTGTTTACCAATAGATTTTTACCAAGAGAGTTTTAAAACACATTATAAACACTGAAACAAACACAAAATATACAGTGAATAAATAAAAAAGAAACACAAAAAAGGCTTTTCTTTGGAAATAGCATCTAAATGCAACACTAATGGGCATTTTTTCTTTAATGAATCTCAATTTATAATACAAGCACGTGATAATTCAAGGGAACAATAATTATAAAAACACTTGAATGATGGTTTTCAGGATCTACTTTTTTGGCACGTTTAGCCACTATCAAGCTCTATCTTTCACACACTGATCTGTTTCACCTGTCCTTGTGCTTGTCTCCACCATCTCCAAGTGTCACCCATCTTCCCCATTATCCCCTGTGTATTTACACCTGTGTTTTATGGCTGTCTGTGCCAGTTCATCTTGTTAAGTCAAGTCAACCAGCGTGTTACGCTGTGCTCCTGCTTTTTACTCAGTTTTTTGCTAGTCCTCCCGGTTTTGACCTTTGCCTGATGTGACTCTGAACCCGCCTGCCTGACCATACTGCCTGCCCTGACCTCGAGCCTGCCTGCCACTCTGTACCTCCTGGACTCTGACATTATTATGATCTTTTGCCTGTCCACGACCATTCTTTTGCCTGCCCCTTGGATTATAATAAATATCAGAGACTCAAACCATCTGCCTTCTGTGTCTGCATCTGGGTCTTGCTTGAGCCCTTATACTATCAAATTACATAGTAACCACAGATTTGAAAACATTCTTACCTTTCTTTGCAGGGGCTGATTTCATCTTTTCTTTAATAACTGCGACATCTGAATCAAATAAATCATAAATGTGTTTCTCTATGAATATAGCAACACAAAAAAAATTCTCTATGATTATGTACTGTCTTTAATATCATTTTAGTTGTGGAAAGTCAATAAATTCTGTTACCTTCATTTGCAGGAGTTGGTTTGGCTTTTCCTTTGAAAAAAGTCCACATACAACAGTCTTTACAATAAGATCTTGATAGAATGTTTTATAAATTGCATAAAACTGACACATAGGCCTGCCTTCTTATTATTTGAATAAATGGAAAGTTAACTATTAAAAAATCATTTGTTACCTTTCTTTTCTGGAGCTAGTTTGCCCCTTTCTTTTGTTTCAGCATCTAAATGAGAAAAACATATTTCATGAAGTATACCTTCTATCATACAAAACAGTCTTACCTGATTCAGACTATAGGGCCAAGCCAAACTGTACTGTGCTCGTTCTGATATTTTATTTTCACATTGTCCTTTCCAGGTAGGTTCCAGCAACTATGTTTGACTAGGCCAGCCCAATATACTGTAGGTTGGCTTTGCTCAGTAGTTTTAAAAAGGGTTCTGTGGTACACAAAGATTACTTTGCACCTTTCTTTGATGTAGCTGCTTTGTTTTTTTCTTTATGAACTTCAGCTTCTAAAACCATCATTGGACAAGACAAAACATCAATCTCAAGAATTACGCCATTATTCATTTGATACAAGTTAAAAACATCCTATCTGTACCTTTTTTTGCAGGTTCTGGTTTGGCTTGTTCCTTAGTTTCCATGGGCTCTAAACAAACAAGAATAGTAACATATCTGAATGATGTCGCCGGACGAGATGGCTGCCGTTTCACGGGCTCCTAACCAATTGTGCTATTTTGTGTGATTTTTCAAGTTATTTGAAGCTTATTTTGTACATAAGGTTTCTGCCACTGTTTCTTATGACTGAAAAGAGCTTCTGGATATCAGAACAGCCATGAAGATTTTTTAAAATATTTTTTCTTTAACGAGGCGGACACAAAGGATGTACTTCAGACACTCGACAAGGCCCGAATCCCTGTCATTTGCATTAAGAAGAGATGGAGACTTCGGGGACGTAGGTCGGGGTGCATTGTAAGGATCTGACGGTGAGTGAGTAATCCCCCTATACCATCCATCCTATTAGCCAACATGCAATCAATGTATGAGCTCCAATCAAGACTATCCTACCAACGGGACATTAAAAACGGTAATATCTTATGTTTCACTGAGCTGTGGCTGAAAGATGACATGGATAACATACAGCTGGCTGGGTTTTCGGTCCATTGGCAAGATAGAACAGCTGCCTCTGGTAAGACAAGGGGTGGCGCTCCGTGTCTATTTGTAAATAACTGCAGGTGCATGACATCTAATATTAAGGAAGTCTCAAGGTTTTGCTCGCCTGAGGTAGAGTATCTCATGATAAGCTGTAGACCACACTGTTTACCAATAGATTTTTACCAAGAGAGTTTTAAAACACATTATAAACACTGAAACAAACACAAAATATACAGTGAATAAATAAAAAAGAAACACAAAAAAGGCTTTTCTTTGGAAATAGCATCTAAATGCAACACTAATGGGCATTTTTTCTTTAATGAATCTCAATTTATAATACAAGCACGTGATAATTCAAGGGAACAATAATTATAAAAACACTTGAATGATGGTTTTCAGGATCTACTTTTTTGGCACGTTTAGCCACTATCAAGCTCTATCTTTCACACACTGATCTGTTTCACCTGTCCTTGTGCTTGTCTCCACCATCTCCAAGTGTCACCCATCTTCCCCATTATCCCCTGTGTATTTACACCTGTGTTTTATGGCTGTCTGTGCCAGTTCATCTTGTTAAGTCAAGTCAACCAGCGTGTTACGCTGTGCTCCTGCTTTTTACTCAGTTTTTTGCTAGTCCTCCCGGTTTTGACCTTTGCCTGATGTGACTCTGAACCCGCCTGCCTGACCATACTGCCTGCCCTGACCTCGAGCCTGCCTGCCACTCTGTACCTCCTGGACTCTGACATTATTATGATCTTTTGCCTGTCCACGACCATTCTTTTGCCTGCCCTTGGATTATAATAAATATCAGAGACTCAAACCATCTGCCTTCTGTGTCTGCATCTGGGTCTTGCTTGAGCCCTTATACTATCAAATTACATAGTAACCACAGATTTGAAAACATTCTTACCTTTCTTTGCAGGGGCTGATTTCATCTTTTCTTTAATAACTGCGACATCTGAATCAAATAAATCATAAATGTGTTTCTCTATGAATATAGCAACACAAAAAAAATTCTCTATGATTATGTACTGTCTTTAATATCATTTTAGTTGTGGAAAGTCAATAAATTCTGTTACCTTCATTTGCAGGAGTTGGTTTGGCTTTTCCTTTGAAAAAAGTCCACATACAACAGTCTTTACAATAAGATCTTGATAGAATGTTTTATAAATTGCATAAAACTGACACATAGGCCTGCCTTCTTATTATTTGAATAAATGGAAAGTTAACTATTAAAAAATCATTTGTTACCTTTCTTTTCTGGAGCTAGTTTGCCCCTTTCTTTTGTTTCAGCATCTAAATGAGAAAAACATATTTCATGAAGTATACCTTCTATCATACAAAACAGTCTTACCTGATTCAGACTATAGGGCCAAGCCAAACTGTACTGTGCTCGTTCTGATATTTTATTTTCACATTGTCCTTTCCAGGTAGGTTCCAGCAACTATGTTTGACTAGGCCAGCCCAATATACTGTAGGTTGGCTTTGCTCAGTAGTTTTAAAAAGGGTTCTGTGGTACACAAAGATTACTTTGCACCTTTCTTTGATGTAGCTGCTTTGTTTTTTTCTTTATGAACTTCAGCTTCTAAAACCATCATTGGACAAGACAAAACATCAATCTCAAGAATTACGCCATTATTCATTTGATACAAGTTAAAAACATCCTATCTGTACCTTTTTTTGCAGGTTCTGGTTTGGCTTGTTCCTTAGTTTCCATGGGCTCTAAACAAACAAGAATAGTAACATATCTGAATGATGTCGCCGGACGAGATGGCTGCCGTTTCACGGGCTCCTAACCAATTGTGCTATTTTGTGTGATTTTTCAAGTTATTTGAAGCTTATTTTGTACATAAGGTTTCTGCCACTGTTTCTTATGACTGAAAAGAGCTTCTGGATATCAGAACAGCCATGAAGATTTTTTAAAATATTTTTTCTTTAACGAGGCGGACACAAAGGATGTACTTCAGACACTCGACAAGGCCCGAATCCCTGTCATTTGCATGAAGAAGAGATGGAGATATCGGGGACGTAGGTCGAGGTGCATTGTAAGGATCTGACGGTGAGTGAGTAATCCCCCTATACCATCCATCCTATTAGCCAACATGCAATCAATGTATGAGCTCCAATCAAGACTATCCTACCAACGGGACATTAAAAACGGTAATATCTTATGTTTCACTGAGCTGTGGCTGAAAGATGACATGGATAACATACAGCTGGCTGGGTTTTCGGTCCATTGGCAAGATAGAACAGCTGCCTCTAGTAAGACAAGGGGTGGCGCTCCGTGTCTATTTGTAAATAACAGCAGGTGCATGACATCTAATATTAAGGAAGTCTCAAGGTTTTGCTCGCCTGAGGTAGAGTATCTCATGATAAGCTGTAGACCACACTGTTTACCAATAGATTTTTACCAAGAGAGTTTTAAAACACATTATAAACACTGAAACAAACACAAAATATACAGTGAATAAATAAAAAAGAAACACAAAAAAGGCTTTTCTTTGGAAATAGCATCTAAATGCAACACTAATGGGCAATTTTTTTTTAATGAATCTCACTTTATAATACAAGCACGTGATAATTCAAGGGAACAATAATTATAAAAACACTTGAATGATGGTTTTCAGGATCTACTTTTTTGGCACGTTTAGCCACTATCAAGCTCTATCTTTCACACACTGATCTGTTTCACCTGTCCTTGTGCTTGTCTCCACCATCTCCAAGTGTCACCCATCTTCCCCATTATCCCCTGTGTATTTACACCTGTGTTTTATGGCTGTCTGTGCCAGTTCATCTTGTTAAGTCAAGTCAACCAGCGTGTTACGCTGTGCTCCTGCTTTTTACTCAGTTTTTTGCTAGTCCTCCCGGTTTTGACCTTTGCCTGATGTGACTCTGAACCCACCTGCCTGACCATACTGCCTGCCCTGACCTCGAGCCTGCCTGCCACTCTGTACCTCCTGGACTCTGACATTATTATGATCTTTTGCCTGTCCACGACCATTCTTTTGCCTGCCCCTTGGATTATAATAAATATCAGAGACTCAAACCATCTGCCTTCTGTGTCTGCATCTGGGTCTTGCTTGAGCCCTTATACTATCAAATTACATAGTAACCACAGATTTGAAAACATTCTTACCTTTCTTTGCAGGGGCTGATTTCATCTTTTCTTTAATAACTGCGACATCTGAATCAAATAAATCATAAATGTGTTTCTCTATGAATATAGCAAGACAAAACAAATTCTCTATGATTATGTACTGTCTTTAATATCATTTTAGTTGTGGAAAGTCAATAAATTCTGTTACCTTCATTTGCAGGAGTTGGTTTGGCTTTTCCTTTGAAAAAAGTCCACATACAACAGTCTTTACAATAAGATCTTGATAGAATGTTTTATAAATTGCATAAAACTGACACATAGGCCTGCCTTCTTATTATTTGAATAAATGGAAAGTTAACTATTAAAAAAATCATTTGTTACCTTTCTTTTCTGGAGCTAGTTTGCCCCTTTCTTTTGTTTCAGCATCTAAATGAGAAAAACATATTTCATGAAGTATACCTTCTATCATACAAAACAGTCTTACCTGATTCAGACTATAGGGCCAAGCCAAACTGTACTGTGCTCGTTCTGATATTTTATTTTCACATTGTCCTTTCCAGGTAGGTTCCAGCAACTATGTTTGACTAGGCCAGCCCAATATACTGTAGGTTGGCTTGGCTCAGTAGTTTTAAAAAGGGTTCTGTGGTACACAAAGATTACTTTGCACCTTTCTTTGATGTAGCTGCTTTGTTTTTTTCTTTATGAACTTCAGCTTCTAAAACCATCATTGGACAAGACAAAACATCAATCTCAAGAATTACGCCATTATTCATTTGATACAAGTTAAAAACATCCTATCTGTACCTTTTTTTGCAGGTTCTGGTTTGGCTTGTTCCTTAGTTTCCATGGGCTCTAAACAAACAAGAATAGTAACATATCTGAATGATGTCGCCAGACGAGATGGCTGCCGTTTCACGGGCTCCTAACCAATTGTGCTATTTTGTGTGATTTTTCAAGTTATTTGAAGCTTATTTTGTACATAAGGTTTCTGCCACTGTTTCTTATGACTGAAAAGAGCTTCTGGAAATCAGAACAGCCATGAAGATTTTTTAAAATATTTTTTCTTTAACGAGGCGGACACAAAGGATGTACTTCAGACACAACAAGGCCCGAATCCCTGTCATTTGCATGAAGAAGAGATGGAGATATCGGGGACGTAGGTCGGGGTGCATTGTAAGGATCTGACGGTGAGTGAGTAATCCCCCTATACCATCCATCCTATTAGCCAACATGCAATCAATGTATGAGCTCCAATCAAGACTATCCTACCAACGGGACATTAAAAACTGTAATATCTTATGTTTCACTGAGCTGTTGCTGAAAGACAACATGGATAACATACAGCTGGCTGGGTTTTCGGTCCATTGGCAAGATAGAACAGCTGCCTCTGGTAAGACAAGGGGTGGCGGTCTGTGTCTATTTTTAAGTAACAGCAGGTGCATGGCATTTAATATTAAGGAAGTCTCAAGGTTTTGCTCGCCTGAGGTAGAGTATCTCATGATAAGCTGTAGACCACACTGTTTACCAATAGATTTTTACCAAGAGAGTTTTAAAACACATTATAAACACTGAAACAAACACAAAATATACAGTGAATAAATAAAAAAGAAACACAAAAAAGGCTTTTCTTTGGAAATAGCATCTAAATGCAACACTAATGGGCAATTTTTTTTTAATGAATCTCACTTTATAATACAAGCACGTGATAATTCAAGGGAACAATAATTATAAAAACACTTGAATGATGGTTTTCAGGATCTACTTTTTTGGCACGTTTAGCCACTATCAAGCTCTATCTTTCACACACTGATCTGTTTCACCTGTCCTTGTGCTTGTCTCCACCATCTCCAAGTGTCACCCATCTTCCCCATTATCCCCTGTGTATTTACAACTGTGTTTTATGGCTGTCTGTGCCAGTTCATTGTGTTAAGTCAAGTCAACCAGCGTGTTACGCTGTGCTCCTGCTTTTTACTCAGTTTTTTGCTAGTCCTCCCGGTTTTGACCTTTGCCTGATGTGACTCTGAACCCGCCTGCCTGACCATACTGCCTGCCCTGACCTCGAGCCTGCCTGCCACTCTGTACCTCCTGGACTCTGACATTATTATGATCTTTTGCCTGTCCACGACCATTCTTTTGCCTGCCCCTTGGATTATAATAAATATCAGAGACTCAAACCATCTGCCTTCTGTGTCTGCATCTGGGTCTTGCTTGAGCCCTTATACTATCAAATTACATAGTAACCACAGATTTGAAAACATTCTTACCTTTCTTTGCAGGGGCTGATTTCATCTTTTCTTTAATAACTGCGACATCTGAATCAAATAAATCATAAATGTGTTTCTCTATGAATATAGCAAGACAAAAAAAATTCTCTATGATTATGTACTGTCTTTAATATCATTTTAGTTGTGGAAAGTCAATAAATTCTGTTACCTTCATTTGCAGGAGTTGGTTTGGCTTTTCCTTTGAAAAAAGTCCACATACAACAGTCTTTACAATAAGATCTTGATAGAATGTTTTATAAATTGCATAAAACTGACACATAGGCCTGCCTTCTTATTATTTGAATAAATGGAAAGTTAACTATTAAAAAATCATTTGTTACCTTTCTTTTCTGGAGCTAGTTTGCCCCTTTCTTTTGTTTCAGCATCTAAATGAGAAAAACATATTTCATGAAGTATACCTTCTATCATACAAAACAGTCTTACCTGATTCAGACTATAGGGCCAAGCCAAACTGTACTGTGCTCGTTCTGATATTTTATTTTCACATTGTCCTTTCCAGGTAGGTTCCAGCAACTATGTTTGACTAGGCCAGCCCAATATACTGTAGGTTGGCTTGGCTCAGTAGTTTTAAAAAGGGTTCTGTGGTACACAAAGATTACTTTGCACCTTTCTTTGATGTAGCTGCTTTGTTTTTTTCTTTATGAACTTCAGCTTCTAAAACCATCATTGGACAAGACAAAAAATCAATCTCAAGAATTACGCCATTATTCATTTTATACAAGTTAAAAACATCCTATCTGTACCTTTTTTTGCAGGTTCTGATTTGGCTTGTTCCTTAGTTTCCATGGGCTCTAAACAAACAAGAATAGTAACATATCTGAATGATGTCGCCGGACGAGATGGCTGCCGTTTCACGGGCTCCTAACCAATTGTGCTATTTTGTGTGATTTTTCAAGTTATTTGAAGCTTATTTTGTACATAAGGTTTCTGCCACTGTTTCTTATGACTGAAAAGAGCTTCTGGAAATCAGAACAGCCATGAAGATTTTTTAAAATATTTTTTCTTTAACGAGGCGGACACAAAGGATGTACTTCAGACACTCAACAAGGCCCGAATCCCTGTCATTTGCATGAAGAAGAGATGGAGATATCGGGGACGTAGGTCGGGGTGCATTGTAAGGATCTGACGGTGAGTGAGTAATCCCCCTATACCATCCATCCTATTAGCCAACATGCAATCAATGTATGAGCTCCAATCAAGTCTATCCTACCAACGGGACATTAAAAACTGTAATATCTTATGTTTCACTGAGCTGTGGCTGAAAGACAACATGGATAACATACAGCTGGCTGGGTTTTCGGTCCATTGGCAAGATAGAACAGCTGCCTCTGGTAAGACAAGGGGTGGCGGTCTGTGTCTATTTTTAAGTAACAGCAGGTGCATGGCATTTAATATTAAGGAAGTCTCAAGGTTTTGCTCGCCTGAGGTAGAGTATCTCATGATAAGCTGTAGACCACACTGTTTACCAATAGATTTTTACCAAGAGAGTTTTAAAACACATTATAAACACTGAAACAAACACAAAATATACAGTGAATAAATAAAAAAGAAATACAAAAAAGGCTTGTCTTTGGAAATAGCATCTAAATGCAACACTAATGGGGAATTTTTTTTTAATGAATCTCACTTTATAATACAAGCACGTGATAATTCAAGGGAACAATAATTATAAAAACACTTGAATGATGGTTTTCAAGATCTACTTTTTTGGCACGTTTAGCCACTATCAAGCTCTATCTTTCACACACTGATCTGTTTCACCTGTCCTTGTGCTTGTCTCCACCATCTCCAAGTGTCACCCATCTTCCCCATTATCCCCTGTGTATTTACACCTGTGTTTTATGGCTGTCTGTGCCAGTTCATCTTGTTAAGTCAAGTCAACCAGCGTGTTACGCTGTGCTCCTGCTTTTTACTCAGTTTTTTGCTAGTCCTCCCGGTTTTGACCTTTGCCTGATGTGACTCTGAACCCGCCTGCCTGACCATACTGCCTGCCCTGACCTCGAGCCTGCCTGCCACTCTGTACCTCCTGGACTCTGACATTATTATGATCTTTTGCCTGTCCACGACCATTCTTTTGCCTGCCCCTTGGATTATAATAAATATCAGAGACTCAAACCATCTGCCTTCTGTGTCTGCATCTGGGTCTTGCTTGAGCCCTTATACTATCAAATTACATAGTAACCACAGATTTGAAAACATTCTTACCTTTCTTTGCAGGGGCTGATTTCACCTTTTCTTTAATAACTGCGACATCTGAATCAAATAAATCATGTGTTTCTCTATGAATATAGCAAGACAAACATTTTTCTCTATGATTATGTACTGTCTTTAATATCATTTTAGTTGTGGAAAGTCAATAAATTCTGTTACCTTCATTTGCAGGAGTTGGTTTGACTCTCCCTTTGAAAAAAGTCCACATACAACAATCTTTACAATAAGATCTTGATAGAATGTTTTAGAAATTGCATAAAACTGACACATAGGCCTGCCTTCTTATTATTTGAATAAATGGAAAACTAACTATTAAAAAATCATTTGTTACCTTTCTTTTCTGGAGCTAGTTTGCCCTTTTCTTTTGCTTCAGCATCTAAATATGAAAAACATATTTCATGAAGTATACCTTCTATCATACAAAACAGTCTTACCTGATTCAGACTATAGGGCCAAGCCAAACTGTACTGTGCTCGTTCTGATATTTTATTTTCACATTGTCCTTTCCAGGTAGGTTCCAGCAACTATGTTTGACTAGGCCAGCCCAATATACTGTAGGTTGGCTTTGCTCAGTAGTTTTAAAAAGGGTTCTGTGGTACACAAAGATTACTTTGCACCTTTCTTTGATGTAGCTGCTTTGTTTTTTTCTTTATGAACTTCAGCTTCTAAAACCATCATTGGACAAGACAAAACATCAATCTCAAGAATTACGCCATTATTCATTTGATACAAGTTAAAAACATCCTATCTGTACCTTTTTTTGCAGGTTCTGGTTTGGCTTGTTCCTTAGTTTCCTTGGGCTCTACACAAACAAGAACAGTAACATATTTGAACGATGGCTCCGGAGGTGATGGCTGACGTTTTTTGTGCTCCTAACCAATTGTGCTATTTTGTGTGTTTTTTTTTTAAGTAATTTGAGGGTTCTTTTGTACATAAGGTTTCTGCCACTGTCTTATATGACTGAAAAGAGCTTCTGGATATCAGAATAGCCATGAAGATTTTTTAAAATATTTTTTCTTTAACGACTCGGACACAAAGGATGTACTTCAGACACTCGACAAGGCCCGAATCCCTGTCATTCGCATGAAGAAGAGATGGAGATATCGGAGACGTAGGTCGGGGTGCGTTGTGAGGATCTGACAGTGAGTGAGTAATCCCCCTCTACCATCAATCCTATTAGCCAACAAGCAATCAATGTATGAGCTCCAATCAAATCTATCCTACCAACAGGACATTAAAAACTGTAATATCTTATGTTTCACCGAGTCGTGGCTGAAAGACGACATGGATAACATACAGCTGGCTGGATTACCAGTTAATCGGGGTTATATCCTGCCTGTTTGGCCCTGTCCGGGGGTATCATCGGATGGGGCCACAGTGTCTTCTGATCCCTCCTGTCTCAGCCTCCAGTATTTATGCTGCAGTAGTTTATGTGTCGGGGGGCTAGGGTCAGTCTGTTACATCTGGAGTATTTCTCTTGTCTTATCCGGTGTCCTGTGTGAATTTAAATATGCTCTCTCTAATTCTCTCTTTCTCTCTTTCTTTCTTTCTTTCTTTCTCTCTGAGGACCTGAGCCCTAGGACCATGCCTCAGGACTACCTGGCATGATGACTCCTTGCTGTCCCCAGTCCACCTGGCCGTGCTGCTGCTCCAGTTTCAACTCCTCTGCCTGCGGCTATGGAACCCTGACCTGTTCACCGGACGTGCTTGTTGCACCCTCGACAACTACTATGATTATTATTATTTGACCATGCTGGTCATTTTTGAACATTTTAACATCTTGACCATGTTCTGTTATAATATCCACCCGGCACAGCCAGAAGAGGACTGGCCACCCCTCATAGCCTGGTTCCTCTCTAGGTTTCTTCCTAGGTTTTTGGCCTTTCTAGGGAGTTTTTCCTAGGGAGTTTTTCCTAGCCACCGTGCTTCTTTCACATGCATTGCTTGCTGTTTGGGGTTTTAGGCTGGGTTTCTGTACAGCACTTTGAGATATCAGCTGATGTACGAAGGGCTATATAAATACATTTGATTTGATTTGAATCGGCAAGATAGAACAGCTGCCTCTGGTAAGACAAGGGGTGGTGGTCTGTGACTATTTGTAAATAACAGCTGGTGCTTGAAATCTAATATTAAGGAAGTTTTAAGGTTTTGCTCACCTGAGGTAGAGTATCTCATGATAAGCTGTAGACCACACTATTTACCAAGAGAGTTTTCATCTATATTTTTTCGTAGCTGTCTATTTACCACCACAAACCGATGCTGTCACTATGACGGCACTCAACAAGCTGTTTAAGTCCGTAAGCAAACATGAAAATGCTCATCCACAGGCGGCGCTCCTTGTGGCCGGCGACTTTAATGCACATGGAAACTGAAATCCGTTTTACTTCATTTCTACCAGAATGTTACATGTGCAACCAGAGGGAAAAAACTCCAGACCACCTTTACTTCACACACAGAGACGTGTACAAAGCTTTCCCTTACCCTCCATTTGGCAAATCTGACCATAACTCTATTCTCCTGATTCCTGCTTGCAAGCAACAACTAAAGCAGGAAGTACCATTGACTCACTCAATAAGGAAGTGGTCAGATGACTCAGATGCTAAGCTACAGGACTGTTTTGCTAGCACAGACTGGAATGTGTTCAGGGATTCTTCCAATGGCGTTGAGGAGTGCACCACATCAGTCACTGGCTTCATCAATAGGTGCATCGATGACGTCATCCCCACAGTGACCGAACGTCCATAGCCCAAACAGAAGCCATGGATTACAGGCAACATCCACACTGAGCTAAAGGGTACAGCTGCCGCTTTCAAGGAGCTGGACTCTAACCTGGACAGTTATAAGAAATCCTGCTTTGAACCATCAAACAGGCAAACGCATCAATACAGGACTAAGATTGAATCGTACAACACCGGCTCCGACGCTCGTCGGATGTGGCAGGGCTTGAAAACTATTACGGACTAGAAAGGGATGCACATCCGAGAGCTGCCCAGTTTCACGAGCTTACCAGACGAGCTAAATAACTTCTATGCTCGCTTCGAGGCAAGCAACACGGAAGTATGCATGAGAGAATCAGCTGTTCCGGACAACTGTGTGATCATGCTCTCCGTTGCTGATGTGAGTAAGACCTTTAAACAGGTCAACATTAACAAGGCCGTACGACCAGACGGATTACCAGGATGGGTACGCCGAGGATGCGCTGACCAACTGGCAAGTGTCTTCACTGAGATTTTCAGAGGAAGGCCCTAAAAACTGCCAAATACTCCACCCAAGTCATAGACTGTTCTCTCTGCTACCGCACGGCAAGCGGTACCAGAGTGGCACGTCTAGGTCCAAAAGGCTTCTTAACAGCTTCTACCCCAAGCCATAAGACTCCTTAACAGCTAATCAAATGGTTACGTAGACTATTTGCTTCCCCCACCCCCATTTTTACACTGTTGCTACTCGTTTTTTACCGATGCATAGTCACTTTACCTCTACCTACATGTACATATTACCTCAATTATCTCAGCTAACCTATGTCCCGCGCACATAGACTCTGTACCGGTACCCCCTGTATATAGCCTCGCCGCTGTTATTTTATTTCTGCTCCTTAATTATCTGTTGTTTTTCTATTTTTCTTCTTTGTTATTTGTATTTTTTATTTTATTTATTTCAGTTTATTTTAGTAAATACTTAACACTTTTTTTCTTAAAACTGCATTGTTGGTTAAGGGCTTGTAAGTAAGCATTTCACTGTAAGGTCTACAGCTTGTGACAAATCAAATTTGATTTGTTATACAGAAAAGGTTCAGACTACTGTTCAATTAAACCTATACTGAGTATTTGGTTGAGAGAGATAAAGAACACTCTGTGGCTGACATCTATTTTCAGTACGAATCATGTTGTTTTTTTAAGTCTAAAGAAAAAAGTTATCCATACCTTTCTTTGATGAAGCTGCTTTGGATTTTTCTTTGTGAACTTCAGCTTCTAAAACAATCGTTTGACAAGGCACAAAATCTTAAGAATTGGGCCATTTCTTTCTTTCACTGCAAGAGCTGGTTTGGTTTGCTCATTAGTAATTAATCAGTTTCTAAGTAAAAATAGTGATTTTCTGTTAAAACCAGAATAACTTTTTTTGATTGCAAACTCTGAATTTATATTTGTCAAAGTCAAAAGCAAAACATTTGAACACATTAATTTACTATATTTATAAGGGCTGGTTTAACCTTGTATTTGACCTTTTCACTGATATGTTTAGCCTCTTTGAATTTAGAACACAATATAAAAACTGAGACGAACACAAAATATGCAGTGAATAAATAAATAAAAAACAAAACAAAAAAGTATTTTCTTTGGATTCAGCATTGAAATGCAACACAAATGTTTTTTTTCAGAGTATTTCACTCTCTGAGCATTCAGAGCGCACACTGGATGCTCTGGCCAAGGAGCAGGGTTGATCCGAGCATTCTGACCAAACAACAGCAGTCAAACTCCCAAGCTACTTTGAGGCACATGAGAGAATATCTCACTCTCACCATTTTACACACACTAGCAGAGCTGGTTAGGGTGTTTTTATGTTATCCAGAGCGTTGGTGACTGTAACTGTGCTGCAGGCAACAATTGAATTACGCTGTTTTGCCGACGTTTACTTACACAGGGGATATTCAACGGGTGTTGAGCGTTCGTAAATTCATCAGTTATTCTGCTCTCTGACACACTCAGACAAGAGTGCTCTGAAATCGGAGTAGATAGCCAGAGCGAATTTACCAGCTACGTCTATGGACAGTTGTCGCAGTGACATCATGAACATTCTATTGAAATGGTTACCTGGATAGTGGAGTCTTTTGTTTAGACATGTAGCTAGCTAGCTAAACAATGAACCATAATTCTAACTCATAACGTTACTACCCTGCATGAACCAACCACGTTCAATGTTAGCTAGCTAACGTTAGGCTATAACTAGCAATGGAAATGGCTCTGCGATATGAATACTATTGCTACACAGATCATACACGTAACATTAGCTAGCGAGCCAGCCAGCTAAAATTAGCTAGCTACCTAACGGTACACTTTATCTTGAAATGAAATGATTTTCTGACAAAATTAGAGACGTGTAATATCTGAAAATGTAGCTAGCTAGGCTAACTTACCCATATATATGGATGGATGCTTCTCCCTCTCTGTCACGGATGCCATGGTTGCCCTTAGTTTGAAGATGTTATCCGGAGACAGGTGCTTTATACAGCCTTCTGTGTGTTCTCTTTTCGACTCCCTCTGCATATTTGTAATCAAAGGCCAGAATTTTCTCTATCTCCTTAGCTATCATACTCCAATTCCACCGGGCCTTCCACTGATTTCAAAACTCGGTCCTCCAGAAAGTGTAAACCCTTTGCAACACTTTTTCAGTTTTTTGTGATATCTTAAAACCTGTTGGGGCTAGGGGGCAGTATTGAGAATTTTGAAAAAATTATGTGCCCATTTTTAACTGCCTCCTACACCAACTCAGAAGCTAGAATATGCAAATTATTGTTCAGGTTTGGATAGAAAACACTCTGAATTTTCTACAACTGTTTGAATGGTGTCTGTAAGTATAACAGAACTCATATGGCAGTCAAAACCCTGAGACAAATTCTGACAGGAAGTGGATACCTGATGTGTTGAATTACCTTTAAGCCTATGCCATTGAAACACACAGGGGCTTATTAATCTTTGATCACTTCCTATGGCTTCCACTAGATGTCACCAGTCTTTACAAAGTGTTTTGAGTCTTATACTGTGAGATCTGACCGAACAAGAGCCTTGGAATGGTGGTGGCCGATTAGACTCTGGCGCACGAGTTCATTTTGGGTACTCTCGTTCCAATACGTTTTAAAAGAGAATGCAATCGTCCGCCTTGAATATTATTCATGTTCTGGTTAAAAAAGGCACTAATGATTTATGCTATACAACGTTTGACATGTTTGAACGAACGTAAATATTTTTTTCCCCCTCGTTTATGAAGACAAGTCCGGCGGGCATAGATCATGTGCTAACAACACGGAGCTTTTTGGACATAAATTATGAGCTTTTTCGAACAAAACTACATTTGTTATGGACCTGGGATTCCTGGAAGTGACATCTGATGAAGAGAATCAAAGGTAATGGATTATTTACATAGTATTTTAGATTTTAGATCTCTCCAACATGGCGGTTAGTCTGTATCGCAAAGCGTATTTTTCTGGGCGCAGTGCTCAGATTATTGCAAAGTGTGATTTCCCAGTAAGGTTATTTTTAAATCTGGCAATCCGGTTGCGTTCAAGAGATGTAAATCTATAATTCTTTGAATGACAATATAATATTTTACCAATGTTTTCGAATAGTAATTATTTAATTTGTTGTCCTGATTGACTGCCGGTTATTGGAGGGAAACGATTTCCTCAACATCAACGCCATAGTAAAACGCTGTTTTTGGATATAAATATGAACTTGATAGAACAAAAAATGCATGTATTGTCTAACATAATGTCCTAGGAGTGTCATCTGATGGAGATTGTCAAAGGTTAGTGCATAATTTTAGCTGGTTTTCTGCTTTTGGTGACGCCTGTCTTTGAATTGTCAAAACATTACACACAGCTATTGTCAATGTACTCTCCTAACATAATCTAACTTTATGCTTTCGCCGTAAAGCCTTTTTGAAATCGGACAACGTGGTTAGATTAAGGAGATGTTTATCTTTCAAAGGGTGTAAGATAGTTGTATGTTTGAGAAATTTGAATTATGACATTTAATTGTTTTCAAATTTGGCGCTCTTGATATTTCACCTGTTGTTGATAGGGTGTACCAGGGGTGGGACGCTTGTGTCCCACATAGCCCATAGAGGTTAAAAACAGGTGTTAGAAAGGGTTATCTAAGCATACTGAGCAGCTCATGTTATAGACAGAAGCGTGCTACATTGCAGACCAATCCGAAATCATCTCCCGGCAATGCTCCAAGTGCTAAGATTCTCTGTTAGAATGCCCTGCTTTTATTTCGTCACACTCACAACCATAAGCTTTTTTCTGTAATTAGCTTGCCATTAACGTGTAAATAATGATCTTGTTGTGAGTTTATTTTCCTGTAATAATGAATACAAATGAGTTAAAGTTAAGACTTTGTCAGCCACTATATATGATATAGTCATTGTTTGAACTGGCTAGCCAGCTAACTTAACATTAGCTAGCTAGCTAACAAGATAGAAACTAACCAAAACATTGTTTAGAAAGTTACTTTTAGTTGCTTGGTTTGCTACAATGGCATGTTAAAATACACCAGCTATGCTATTTTGGACCACCGGACAACGACAAGTTTGATGTCGGACGACAATAGAATGTTCATGACATCACTGCGACAATTGTCTACAGACATGTCATTAGACGTAGTATAAACCAGCCTTTATTCTTGAAATCTTTGGTTGTTTAGTACACTACCAAACTCACTCTGTTTAGCACATGGCCTCACATGTGAATCCTCAAAGAGATGGGTGGGGCTAAGGCTTAAGAAGGTGTGAACAATGCTGAATGGGTGTAGACAAAGAAGAGCTCTCCAGTAGGTGCACCTTTCTCAAAAGTGGGGTTACAAGTTTATCAACTTTCGAAGCAGAATAACTTTCCATTGTTCCTCAACTGTAGTGTATGATATACTGTTTTCAAGCTCTCAGTTTCTACTTTCATCCAATGTAAAAATCACAATTAGAAATTTTGCTACATAAGATTATCTTCCCCAAATGTGTAACTCACGCGCTGCACTGTATGCCAGTTAGGGTCTACACCCGTTGTAAAGTGGATTAATATTCTTACATTTTAAGTTATTGGGCCACTTTAGTTGTGATACAAACCTTATCAAAACATGTGGGCCTATGGGTTAGGCTACATGAGGTGTGTGATTTGAAAAAGGCATGCACTGTTTTTTGCCTTACTGCACACAAGTTGGGCATCATTCACCAGTGATAGGCTAATATTGTCACCCATCAGACTATTCTTGATCTTGATCTAATCTTGTCTTTACATATACTAAATAATATATATATATGTGTGAAATATGTTTTGATTTACAATGGACCATGCACCTGTCTCGAAGCAGGGGCAGGGGAATTAATACATGTTTATTTTATTTTTATTTCACCTTTATTTAACCAGGTAGGCTAGTTGAGAACAAGTTCTCATTTGCAACTGCGATAAAGCGTAGCAATTCGACACATAGAACAACACAGAGTTACACATGGAATAAACAAAACATACAGTAAATAATACAGTAGAACAAAAGAAAACAAAAAGTCTATATACAGTGAGTGCAAATGAGGTAAGTTAAGGCAATAAATAGGCCATGGTGGCGAAGTAATTACAATATAGCAATTAAACACTGGAATAGTAGATGTGCAGACGATGAATGTGCAAGTAGAGATACTGGGGTGCAAAGGAGCAAGATAAATAAATAAATACAGTATGGGGATGAGGTAGATAGATGGGCTGTTTACAGATGAGCTATGTACAGGTGCAGTGATCTGTGAGCTGCTCTGACAGCTGGTGCTTAAAGCTAGTGAGGGAGATATGAGTCTCCAGCTTCAGAGATTTTGTGCAGTTCGTTCCAGTCATTGGAATGGAAGGAAAGGCGGCCAAAGGAGGAATTGGCTTTGGGGGTGACCAGTGAGATATACCTGCTGGAGCGCATTCTACGAGTGGGTACTGCTATGGTGACCAGTGAGCTGAGATAAGGCGGGGCTTTACCTAGCAGAGACTTGTAGATAACCTGTAGCCAGTGGGTTTGGCGATGAGTATGAAGCGAGGGCCAACCAATGAGAGTGTACAGGACTCAATGGTGAGTAGTGTATGGGGCTTTGGTGACAAAACGGATGGCACTGTGATAGACTGCATCCAGTTTGTTGAGTAGAGTGTTGGAGGCTATTTTATAGATGACATCACCGAAGTCGAGGATCGGTAGGATGGTCAGTTTTACGAGGCTGTGTTTGGCAGCATGAGTGAAGAATGCTTTGTTGCGATATAGGAAGCCGATTTTAGATTTAATTTTGGATTGGAGATGAGTCTGGAAAGAGAGTTTACAGTCTAACCAGTCTAACCCAGGTATTTGTAGTTGTCCACGTATTCTAAGTCAGAGCCGTCCAGAGTAGTGATGCTGGACGGGCGAGCAGGTGCAGGCAGTGATCAATTGAATAGCATGCATTTTGTTTTTCCTGCGATTAACCTGTTATGGCTAGGGGGCAGTATTTTCACGGCTGGATAAAAAACGTACCCGATTTAATCTGGTTACCACTCCTACCCAGTAACTAGAATATGCATATACTTATTACATATGGATAGAAAACACCGTAAAGTTTCTAAAACTGTTTGAATGGTGTCTGTGAGTATAACAGAACTCATATGGCAGGCCAAAATCTGAGAAGGTTTCATTCAGGAAGTGGCCTGTCTGACAAGCCCATCACGGGCTAGCTATTTAGACACCCGGCAAGTTTAGCCTTCACCATAATCAGATTTACTATTATAAAAGTTTGATTACCTTTTGTTGTCTTCGTCAGAATGCACTCCCAGGACTGCTACTTCAATAACAAATGTTGGTTTGGTCCAAAATAATCCATCGTTATATCCGAATAGCAGCGTTTTGTTCGTGCGTCCCAGACACTATCCGAAATGGTAAATCAGGGTCGCGCGCATGCCGCAATTCGTGACCAAAAAATTCTAAATATTCCATTACCGTACTTCGAAGCATGTCAACCGCTGTTTAAAATCAATTTTTATGCAATTTATCTCGTAAAAAAGCGATAATATTCCGACCGGGAATCTCCTTTTCGGCAAACAGAGGAAAAATCACAAAGACGGGGGCGGCCAGGGCACGCGCCTAAGCCCACAGTCCCTTGATCGGCCACTTGAGAAAGGCGATATTGTGTTTCAGCCTGGGGCTGGGATGACGACATTCAGGTTTTTCCCGGGCTCTGAGCGCCTATGGAAGACGTAGGAAGTGTCACGTTAGAGCAGAGATACTTTGTAAAAGATAGAGATGGCAAAGAAGTTCAAGAAATGGTCAGACAGGCCACTTCCTGTAAAGGAATCTCTCAGGTTTTGACCTGCCATTTGAGTTCTGTTATACTCACAGACACCATTCAAACAGTTTTAGAAACTTTGGAGTGTTTTCTATCCAAAGCCAATAATTATATGCATATTCTAGTTACTGGGCAGGAGTAGTAACCAGATTAAATCGGGTACATTTTTTATCCAGCCGTGAAAATACTGCCCCCTAGCCATAACAGGTTAACTTCTTGGTGACAGAAATTCAGATGAATTACATGCCCAAATTAAACTGCCTGCTACTCGGGCCCAGAAGGTAGGATATGCATATTATTAGTAGATTTGGATGGAAAACACTCTTAATATTCTAAAATTGTTTGAATGACGTCTGTGAGTATAACAGAACTCATATGGCAGGCAAAAACCTGAGAAAAAATCCAACCAGGAGGGTGACTTGTAGTTTTTCTATCTAATCCATATTCAAACTACAGTGTCTGTGGGGTCATTTTGCACTTCCTAAGGCTTCCACTAGATGTCAACAGTCTTTAGAACCTTGTTTTATGCTTCTACTGCTGCTGGGCAGAGAATAGGAGCTGACTCAAGCCTGGGACCAATGAGTTGTTTACTGCGCCAGCACCCAGGCGCGCCCTTCCTTCTTTTTCCTCTGTAATGAATACGCTATTGTCCATTTGGAATATTATCGAAGTTTTATGTTAAAAAGACCCTAGGGATTGATTGTGAACATCATTTGACATGATTCCATGAGCGGTAATGGAACTATTTGACTTTTTGGCTCTGGTTTTACGCTCTCGCGTTATGCCTTTGGATAGTGATCTGAACGCGCAAACAAAACGGAGGTATTTGGACATAAATATGGAGTTTATCGAACAAAACAAACATATCTTGTGGAAGTGGGAGTCCTGGGAGTGCATTCCGACGAAGATCAGCAAAGGTAAGTGAAGATTTATAATACTAATTCTGAGTTTAGTTGACTCCAGAACTTGGCGGGTAACTGTATAGCTTGCTTTGATGGCTGAGCTCTGTACTCAGAATATTGAAAAATGTGCTTTCGCCGTAAAGCTATTTTAAAATCTGACACAGCGGTTGCATTAAGGAGAAGTGTATCTATAATTCTTTCAATAACTGTTGTAAATTTTAGCAACGTTTATGATGAATATTTTTGTAAATTGATGTGCTCATTCACCCGAAGTTTTGGAGGGAAAACATTTTCTGAACATCACGCGCCAATGTCAAATGGTGTTTATGGATATAAATATGAACTTTATCAAGCAAAACATACATGTATTGTATAACATTGAGTCCTGGGAGTGTCATCTGATGAAGATCATCAAAGGTTAGTGATTGATTTTAGCTGTATTTCTGGTTTTTGTGACACCTCTCCTTGCTTGGAAAATGGCTGTGTGGTTTTTCTTGTTTAGGCGCTGTCCTAACATAATCTAATGTTATGCTTTCACCGTAAAGCCTTTTTGAAATCGGACACTGTGGTTGGATTAAGGAGAATCTTATCTTTAAAATGGTGTATAATACTTGTATGGTTGAGAAATTTGAATGATGAGATTTTTGTATTTGCCGCCCTGCTATTTCACTGGCTGTTGATAGTGTGTTCCGCGGATCGGACGCTAGCGTCCCAGATGTCCCAGAGAGTTTTGTGTCCAAAGAGGGGCCAGAAGTATACAGAATGGTGTCGTCTGCGTAGAGGTGGATCAGAGAATCACCAGCAGCAAGAGCAACATCATTGATGTATATAGAGAAGAGAGTTGTCCCGAGAATTGAACCCTGAGGCACCCCCATAGAGACTGCCAGAGGTCTGGACAACAGGCCCTCAGATTTGACACACTGAACTCTATCAGAGAAGTAGTTGGTAAACCAGGCGAGGCAATCATTTGAGAAACCAAGGCTGTCGAGGCTGCCAATAAGAATGTGGTGATTGACAGAGTTGAAAGCCTTGGCCAGGTCGATGAATACGGCTGCACTGTAATGTCTCTTATCGATGGCGGTCATGATGTCGTTTAGGACCTTGAGCGTGGCTGAGGTGCACCCATGACCAGCTCTGAAACCAGATTGCATACCAAGGACTATATCTATTCCTAGTTCTACATTTTTTTTAGTGGGGCATGCTTATTTAAGATGGTGAGGAAGGCACTTTTAAAGAATAGCCAGGCATCATCTACTGACGGGATGAGGTCAATGTCATTCCAGGATACCAGGTCGTCCAGGTCGTTTAGAAAGGCCTGCTCGCAGAAGTGTTTTAGGGAGTGTTTGACAGTGATGAGGGGTGGTCGTTTGGTCGCAGACCCATTACGGATGCAGGGGATGAGGCAGTGATCACTGATGTCTTGATTGAAAACAGCAGAGGTGTATTTCGAGCCGACTTACTTAGTATGACATCTATGAGGGTGCCCGTGTTTATGGATTTGGGGTTGTACCTGGTAGGTTCATTGATAATTTGTGTGAGATTGAGGGCATCAAGCTTAGATTGTAGGATGGCCGGGGTGTTAACCTGTTGGGTCTAGGGGGCAGCATTTGCACGTCTGGATAAAAAAAATGTACCCGATTTAATCTGGTTACTAATCCTACCCAGTAACTAGAATATGCATATACTTATTATATATGGATAGAAAACACTCTAAAGTTTCCAAAACTGTTTGAATGGTGTCTGTGAGTATAACAGAACTCATTTGGCAGGCAAAACCCTGAGACATTTTCTGACAGGAAGTGGATACCTGATGTGTTGTATTGACTTTAAACCTATCCCATTGAAAAACACAGGGGTTTAGGAATATTTTGGCACTTCCTATTGCTTCCACTAGATGTCACCAGCCTTTACAAAGTGTTTTGAGTCTTCTGGAGGGAGATCTGACCGAACAAGAGCCATGGAACGGTGATGTCCCATTAGACACCTGGCGCGCTACTTCATGTTGGGTACCCTCGTTCCAATACGTTATAAAAGACTATGCATTCGTCCACCTTGAATATTATTCATGTTCTGGTTAAAAAAGGCCCTAATGATTTATGCTATACAACGTTTGACATGTTTGAACGAACGGAAATATATTTTTTCCCCTCGTTCATGACGAGAAGTCCGGCTGGCTTACATCATGTGCTAACGAGACGGAGATTTTTGGACATAAATGATGAGCTTTTTTGAACAAAACTACATTCGTTATGGACCTGTGATACCTGGAAGTGACATCTGATGAAGAGAATCAAAGGTAATGGATTATTTACATAGTATTTTCGATTTTAGATCTCCCCAACATGACGTCTAGTCTGTATCGCAACGCGTATTTTTCTGGGCACAGTTCTCAGATTATTGCAAAGTGTGATTTCCCAGTAAGGTTATTTTTAAATCTGGCAAGTTGATTGCGTTCAAAAGATGTAAATCTATAATTCTTTAAATGACAATATAATATTTTACCAATGTTTTCTAATTTTAATTATTTAATTTGTGACGCTGACTTGACTGCCGGTTATTGGAGGGAAACGATTTCCTCAACATCAATGCCATAGTAAAACGCTGTTTTTGGATATAAATATCAACTTGATAGAACTAAAAATGCATGCATTGTCTAACATAATGTCCTAGGAGTGTCATCTGATGGAGATTGTAAAAGGTTAGTGTATCATTTTACCTGGTTTTATGGTTTTGGTGACCCTGTCTTTGACTTGACAAAACATTACACACAACTCTTGTAAATGTACTGTCCTAACATACTCTAAATTTATGCTTTCGCCGTAAAACCTTTTTGAAATCGTAAAACGTGGTTAGATTAAGGAGATGTTTATCTTTCAAATGGTGTAACATAGTTGTATTTTTGAAAAATTTGAATTTTGACATTTATTTGGATTCAAATTTGCCGCTCTTGAAATGCACCTGCTGTTGATGGAGTGCACCACGGGTGGCACGCTAGCGTCCCACCTAGCCCCAAGGGGCATGTCCCAGCTTAGGTCACCTAGTAGCACGAGCTCAGAAGATAGATGGGGGCAATCAATTCACATATGGTATCGAGGGCACAGCTGGGGGCAGAGGGAGGTCGATAGCAAGCGGCAACAGTGAGAGACTTGTTTCTGGACAGGTGAATTTTTAGAAGTAGAAGCTCGAATTGTTTGGGTACAGACTTGGATAGTAATACAGAACTCTGCAGGCTATCTTTGCAGTAGATTGCAACACCGCCCCCTTTGGCCGTTCTATCTTGCACTTGTCATCTATGCACTTAAATAGCGAATGGAGGACGCTTTTCCCGTAGTTTATTTCCATGCCAGCCAGGTAGGCTATACGGCTATTGTGAAGAGAATCAATGTGCTTAATATTAGGAAAATTGAGAAATAAATATAATAGGCCTAGCCTATAGAAAGCTGATGGGATCCTGCTCTTTTTAATAGAGGCTGTAACGCAATTACATAGCCTTTAGAAATGATGCGCAACATGAACTTTTGGGCTGTCATAAATTATTTGATTAGATTTTCAATCACATTTGCATTGATGTCAGAGTGATTGGAGGGACAATAGAGTGCTGAGTACCAGGCTGTTAGCAAGTTTGGTAGGCTAGAAATGACCATCAGCAGCGTCAGAGCTGGGAGAAGCCTAATTACCGTGACTAAACGTTCACGTGGAATTTGACTGCATTCATGACTCATGACCGCCTGTGTGGCGGTAATACAGTCCCCGTAACAGCACTACTCTCATGCAATGCAAATTATATTTTATTAGCTTTTGTTAATAACAGTCAGTACACATCAATTCACGTACTGTAGCTATGAGGGAGCATGTTGTAAATTAGCTAGCTAGATGTGTCAGCATCTCCATTACCTATATATCTTGATATCACATAAATAATCCATATGACCAAATATTTCTCAATACATTGCACATTAGTCCATAATTTCTCTGACATACTGCTCATGGTTCTTGCACAAGAAAAAAGTAGAGACAGTTTAAAGGCACCTACTAGATCACAACAAACAGTGAATAGCGAGGGGGAGATAAAAACGATGGTTAGGGAGAAACCAACCGTACGACCACTAGATGTCAGCATATACCCACAGATCAAATTGATTTCAACAGTACATGATAGAGTTCACTAGCTTGCTGCACTGGTGTAAAATGTCACTAATCTGGGACATTTGAAGAAAACGTATGGATACGTCTATGTATTTTCTCTATAAACTGATTTGACAACTGCCTTGCCTTTCTGTGGTGAGTTGGGGCTAACTAAATGAGAAATAGCAATCCAGGAGAATCCAGCCTTCTTACATTACAAGATGGGATGTAACGAAGCTCAAATGAAACCATTCACGAAGACAAACTACCTAAAGTACGTAGGCTCCTACCTGCTGAGCGGAAAAAATTAAGATTATTATTGATACCCCAAAATTGAATGGGCTTATCATTTCACACAGTACTGATGAAAAATCAAGTGCATTAAATATGGATATGAGGATATCTAGTTGCCACCTGGTTTTCATCCTCGGTCACTATTTATCATAAATATGTATCCCCTTGACAAGCTTGATGTTGGCTGAGTCCCCTTTCCTGTGAAAAAAACAACTAGAGATCTTATGCACTAGCATGCAATGCAATGAGATATTGCATGACCAAAAGTAGGTGGACACCTGCTCATCGAACATCTCATTCCAAAATCATGGGCATTAATATGGAATTGGTCCTCTTTGCTATAACAGCCTCTACTCTTCTGGGAAGGCTTTTCACTAGATGTTGGAACATTGCTACGGGGACGTGCTTCCATTCAGCCACAAGAGCATTAGTGAGGTTGGGCACTGATGTTGGGCGATTAGGCCTGGCTTGCAGTCGGCGTTCCAATTCATCCCAAAGGTGTTCGATGGGGTTGAGGTCAGGGCTCTGTGCAGGCCAGTCAAGTTCTTCCACACCAATCTTGACAAACCATTTCTGTATGGACCTCGCTTTGTGCATGGGGGCATTGTCATGCTCAAACAGGAAAGGGCTTTCCCCAAACTGTTGCCACAAAGTTGGAAGCACAGATGTCATTGTATGCTGTAGAGTTTATGTATGCTATTTCTCTTCACTGGAACTGAGGGCCCTAGCCCAAACCATGAAAAACAGCCCAGACCATTATTCCTCCTCCACCAAACTTTACAGTTGGCACTATGCATTGGGGCAGGCATCCGCCAAACCCAAATTCGTCCGTCGGACTGTCAGATGGTGAAGTGTGATTCATCACACCAGAGAACGCATTTCCACAAGCTCCAGAGTCTAATGACGGCGAGCTTTACACCACTCCAGCCGACGCTTGGCATTGCGCATGGTGATCTTAGGCTTGTGTGTGGCTGCTCGGCCATTTCATGAAGCTCCCGGCGAACAGTTATTGTGCTTACCTTGCTTCCAGAGCAGTGGTGTAAACTACTTAAGTGGTTGTTTGGGGTACCTATACTTTACTTTGCTATTTATATTTTTGACAACTTTCATTTTTACTTCACTACATTCCTAAAGAAAACAATATACTTTTTACTCCATACATTTTCCCTGACACTAAAAAGTACTCGTTACATTGTGAGTGCTTGGTAGGACAGAAAAATGGTCCAATTCACACACATATCAAGAGAACATCCCTGGTCATACGTATTGCCTCTGATCTGGCGGACTCACTAGACACAAATGCTTTGTTTGTAAATGATATCTGAGTGTTGGAGTGTGCCCCTGGCTATCCGTCAATAAACAAAAAAACAAGAAAATGGTGGTTTGCTTAATATAATAAATTTTGAAACGATTTATACTTTTACTTCTGATACTTAAGTATATTTTAGCAATTACATTAACTTTTGATACTTAAGTATATTTAACACCAAATACTTTTAGACTTTTACTCAAGTAGCATTTTACTGGGTGACTTTCACTTTTACTTCTGTCATTTCCTATTAAGGTATCTTTACTTTTACTCAAGTATGACAATTGGGTACTTTTTCCACCACTGTTCCAGAGGTAGTTTGGAACTCGATAGTGAGTGTTGCAACCGAAGACACATGATTTTTAAGCAATATGTTCTTCAGCACTCGGCGGTCCCGTTCTGTGAGCTTTTGTGGCCTACCACTTTGCGGCTGAACCATTGTTGCTCCTAGATGTTTCCACTTCACAACAACACTTACAGTTGACCAGGGCAGCTCTAGCAGGGCAGAAATCTGACTAACGGACTTGTTAGTATGGTGCAACATTGAAAGTCACTCAGCTCTTCAGTAAGGCCATTCTACTGCCATGTTTGTCTATGGAGATTGCATGGCTGTGTGATCAATTTTAAACACATGTCAGCAACAGGTGTGGCTGAAATAGCCGAATCCACTAATTTGAAGGGGTGTCCACATACTTCTGTATATATAATGTATTTGACACAGGTATTTACTTTGCAACATGTATTGTCATTGCCTGGAACAAAATGTAATTGTTTGAGCTATGCAACTGATTTTGTACCCCTTTACTCGCAAGTTAGATGGGGCTATCCAGTCTCAGAGAGGCAGTCCGTTCTGCATGCCTTCTTGACTTCGATAGAATGTGTTGTCAAGCATTTGTGCATGCAAACTGATAACTGTCACAGCTATCTTACCATCTAACTTAGCTAGCTTGCTCATCAATCAGTATTTTCTTTACGATTTCTACACAATGGCACTTGTTAAAACCTTGAATCTCGTAAGGACCTCACTTTCACCACTGGTCATCTACCTAGCCACGTAACCAACAGGATAGCATCGGGTTTCCATTGGACTAGAGCTTGGTAGGCTGGCTAGTGAGGTAGCTAATGCTAGCTAGCTAATGCAAGCGAATTATTATATAGCAGCATATGATGACTAGCGTTGCAAGCATGCTAACGTTAGCTAGCTAATGTTGATAAACTGTAGTCATGGGCTTGCAAAATCAAGCAAATTGTACTGAAGTCATGACAAAATCATGTTTCAACATTTTAGTGGCTATTGATGTGTTTGTTTTTCGCTTAGTGATATTCTTAGAGACATGCAAATATAATCTTTTTGACATTTAACTGACATGAGAAAATTTGTGATCCAAATTCCAGAGAAATACTGTGAGAATTTGCGCATTCAAGCAAACAGAACCTCAGAAATAAAAATAATAAAGACTAGGAAGAGCCACATATTAAAACATTTTAATATTGCTTTGCAGGAACTACTTATTAAAAAAATTACAAATTGCGTACTAATCGCAGATTTGAAAAGATTCTTACCTTTTTTTCCAGGGGCTGATTTCACCTTTTCTTTAATAACTGCAGCATCTGAATAAAATACAACATAAATGTGTTTCTCTATGGATATAGCAAGACCAACATTTGTCTCTATGATTATGTACTGTCTGTAATTTTTGTGAAAAAAGTCTAAATATATTGTTTCCTTTATCAGTATTTTAATGTGTGCATATACAGTGCCTTCGGAAAGTATTCAGACCATTTGACTTTTTCCACATTTTGTTACGTTACAGCCTTATTCTAAAATGGATTACATTTTTAAAAATCCTCTGCAATCTACACATAATACCCCATAATGAAGTGAAAACAGGTTTTTTATTTTAAATAATAAACAGAAATACCTTATTTACAGTGTGCAGACCCTTTGGTATGAGACTCGAAATTGAGCTGAAATTGAGCTGAGCTGCATCCATTGATAATCCTTGAGCTGTTTCTACTGTACACCTTGATTGGAGTCCACCTGTGGTAAATTCAAGTGATTGGACATGATTTGGAAAGGTACACCCCTGTCTATATAAGGTCCCACAGTTGACAGTGCATGTCAGAGCAAAACCGAAGCCATGAGGTTGAAGGAATTGTCCTTTGAGGTTTGAGACAGGATTGTGTCGAGGCACAGATCTGGGGAAGGATACCAAAACAGTTCTGCAGCATTGAAGGTCCCCAAGAACACAGAGGCTTCCATTATTCTTAAATGGAAGACGTTTGTAACCACCAAGACTCTTCCTAGAGCTGGCCACCCAGGCAAACTGAGCAATCGGGGGAGAAGGGCCTTGGTCAGGGAGGTGACCAAGAACCCAATGGAGCTCTGGATTTCTTCTGTGGAGATGGGAGAACCTCTGCAGCACTCCACCAAGCAGGCCTTTATGGTAGAGTGGCCAGACGTAAGCCGTTCCTCAGTAAAAGGAACATGACAGCCTACTTGGAGTTTGCCAAAAGGCAGCTAAATACTCTCAGACCATGAGAAACAAGATTCTCTGGTCTGTTGAAACCAATATTGAACTCGTTGGCCTGAATTCAAGTGTCACATCTGGAGGAATCATGTCACTATCCCTAAGGTGAAGCATGGTGGTGGCAGCATCATGCTGTAGGGATGTTTTCAGCGTCAGGGACTGGGAGACTAGTCAGGGTTGAGGCAAAGATGAACGGAGCAAAGTACAGAGAGATCCTTGATGAAAACTTCTTCCAGAGCACTTAGAACCTCAGACTGGGGTGAAGGTTCAACTTCCAACAAGACAACGACCCTGAGCACACAGCCAAGACAAGGCAGGAGTGGCTTCAGGACAAGTCTCTGTATGTCCTTGACTGGCCCAGCCAGAGCCCAGAATTGAACCCTGTTGAACATCTCTAGAGAGACGTGAAAATAGCTGTGCAGCAACGCTCCGCATCCAACCTGACAGAGCTTGAGAGGATCTGCGGAGAAGAATGGGAGAAACTCCCCAAATACAGGTGTGCCAAGCTTGTAGCGTCATGCCCATGAAGACTCGAGTCTGTAATCGCTGCCAAAGGCGCTTTAACAAAGTACTAAGTAAAGGGTCTGAATACTTACATAAATGTGATATTTCTAAAAAAATATATATAAATGAGAAAAAAATTCTAAAAACGTGCTTTTCCTTTGCCGTTATGGGGTATTGTGTGTAGATTGATGAATAAGGCTGTAATGTAACAAAATGTGGAAAAAGATAAGGGGTCTGAATACTTTCCGAATGCACTGTGTATGTGTATAAATACACACACACATATACACATATATATATATATATATATATATATAATATATATATATATATATATATTGTATTTATATTGTATTATACAGGGAACATTTGGAAAAGAGATCTATGTCTCTGTCTCTTCTGTTAAAGTAAAGGTAACTTTTTTTTCAAGAATTGGTTTGGCCCTTTCTTTTAGAAAATTCAGCTTCTAAGTTTAAATACAAGTCTTTACAATAAAATATTGATATAACCTTTAATAAATAGCATAAAACAGAGACATATGCCTACTTATTATTGGAATAAATGGAAAAATAACAATTCAAAATTAATTTGTCACCTTTCTTTGCTGGAGGTAGTTTGGCCTGTTCTTTTGCTCCAGTATCTAAATCAGAATAAAAAAAATTATACATTTTTGTCATTTACCAGACCCTCTTATCCAGAGCAATTTACAGGAGCGATTAGGGTTAAGTGCATTGCACAAGGGCACATTTACAGCTCGGTGTCTCGAACCAGCGACCTTTTGGTTCCTGGATCAATGCTCTGCTAGGCTACCTGCCGCTATTGTATCATACATTACAGTCTTACATGATTCAGACTATAGGGCCAAGCCAAAACGTACTGTGCTCGTTCAGATATTTTCTTTTCACATTGTCCTTTCCAGAACAGTTCCAGCAACTATGGTTGATGTGTATCTAGGCCAGCCCAGTATACTGTAGCTTGGCTTAGCTCAGTGTGAAAAAGGGTTCTGTGGTAAACAAAGACTACTTTTACCTTTCTTTGATGTAGCTGCTTTGGTTTTTTCTTTGGGAACTTCAGCTTCTAAAACAATCATTGGATGAGACACAACATTAATCTCAGGAACTGTGCTATTATACATTTGATGCAACAAAAACAATCATATCTGTACCTTTTTTTGTAGGTTCTGGTTTGGCTTGCTCTTTAGCTTCATTGGGCTCTAATCAAATAAGAACAAGACAATTTACTGCAAAAGTTCAGACTGCAATTCAATCTGAGTAAAATAAATCATTGTTTGAGAAATAAATCAAGTTCACTCTGTGGTACAAAAATAGGCCTACTTACTGTAGACAAAAGTGTTAAAGTGTAGTTAACCTGTTAGGGCTAGGGGGCAGTATTGACACGGCTGGATAAAAAACATACCCGATTTAATCTGGTTACCACTCCTACCCAGTAACTAGAATATGCATATACTTATTACATATGGATAGAAAACATCCTCAATTTTCTAAAACTGTTTGAATGGTGTCTGTGAGTATAACAGAACTCAAATGGCAGGTCAAAACCTGAGAGATTCCTTTACAGGAAGTGGCCTGTCTGACCATTTCTTGAACTTCTTTTCCATCTCTATCATTTACTAAGGATCTCTGCTCTAACGTGACACTTCCCACGTCGTCCATAGGCGCTCAGAGCCCGGGAAAAAACAGAATGTCGTCATTCCAGCCCCAGGCTGAAACACATTATCGCCTTTCTCAAGTGGCCGATCAAGGGACACTGGGCTTATGCGCGTGACCCCGACCGCCCCCGCCTTTGGGATTTTTTCCTCTGTTTGCCGAAAAGGAGATTCCCTGTCGGAATATTATCGCTTTTCTACGAGAAAAATGTCGTAAAAATTGATTTTAAACAGCGGTTGACATGCTTCGAAGTACGGTAATGGAATATTTAGAATTTTATTGTCACGAATTGCGCCATGCGCGCGACACTTCTTTACTATTTCGGATAGTGTCTGGAACGCACGAACAAAACGCCGCTATTCGGATATAACGATGGATTATTTTGGACCAAACCAACATTTGTTATTGAAGTAGCAGTCCTGGGTGTGCATTCTGACGAAGACAACAAAAGGTAATCAAACTTTTATAATAGTAAATATGATTATGGTGAGTGCTAAACTTGCCGGGTGTCTAAATAGCGAGCCCGTGATGCCTGGGCTATGTACTTAGAATATTGCAAAATGTGCTTTCACCAAAAAGCTATTTTAAAATCGGACATATCGAGTGCATAGAGGAGGTCTGTATCTATAATTCTTAAAATAATTGTTATGCTTTTTGTGAACGTTTATCGTGAGTAATTTAGTAAAATGTTAGCGAATTCCCCGGAAGTTTGCGGGGGGTATGCTAGTTCTGAACGTCACATGCTAATGTAAAAAGCTGTTTTTTGATATAAATATGAACTTGATTGAACAAAACATGCATGTATTGTATAACATAATGTCCTAGGGTTGTCATCTGATGAAGATCATCAAAGGTGAGTGCTGCATTTAGCTGTCTTCTGGGTTTTGGTGACATTATATGCTGGCTTGAAAAATGGGTGTCTGATTATTTCTGGCTTGGTACTCTGCTGACATAATCTAATGTTTTGCTTTCGTTGTAAAGCCTTTTTGAAATCGGACAGTGTGGTTAGATTAACGAGAGTCTTGTCTTTAAATGGCTGTAAAATAGTCATATGTTTGAGAAATTGAAGTAATAGGATTTTTAAGGTTTTGAAAATCGCGCCACAGGCTGGCAGTGGCTGTTACGTAGGCGTCCCACCTAGCCCATAGAGGTTAATAAACCTAAACCTCGCCCTAACCTTAACCCTTATTGCCAAAAGGTTGCTGGTTTGAATCCCTGATCCAACTAGGTGCAAAATCTGACGATGTGCCCTTCAGCAAGGCACTTAACCCTAATTGCTCCTGAATGTTGTCTGCTAAAATGTAAATACTCGTATTGTGTCAGAGGTCTCCCTGCTACTTATTGTAACATATTGCTGGATATATCTTTCACCTTTAATGCAACTAGACCATATGTGATAATATCATAATTGTTTTGATTGTAGACATCAAATAACTAATAATTGACCTTGCTTTACAGGAGCTGGTTTGACCTTCTCTGTAGCAACCTGGATGCCAGGCTTCCCCAAAAAATAGATCAATAATTTATTTTTGATTTAGTCTCTCTGTGTTTCTTAAATGTCCTTCAATTTGCAAGAGGCTGAATGTATCTCACCGGAGAAAGTATCAGAGCGAACGAAACAGCGCCCACTCTGTCTCAGTATGTGTAGCCCATCTATCTGATGCGGTCTGGTCAAAAAGAGTATGACACTATTGTCGCCCGTAGCATTGAATGCACGGGAAGCCAACAAGCATTTGGCCTCCCTTGATAAAAAAAAAAGTGTAAAATAATAGCCAATCAGCATTGAGCTAAATTGAATGAGCTCAGCTGTGAATCCTGGCACACAAAACATGTGTCAAAGGAAGCCAGTTTGGATTTGGCTTCACACCAATCACATCACATTGTCATTTTTTACTCCTGTGGCTAGCTAGCTAGCTAAAATCATCTCTTTCCTATATTAGCCATAGATGGAGATAGGGATTTGGACTTGTGGTTTTACATTAACTTACTTGACCATGCTGTAGGTCATGTAACTGTTTGTTACATACAACATGTTTTGTGGACTCCACTGGACAGATGTTGCCTTCTGGTTTTGTGATGAAACAAAGGTGTGGTTGAATTTATTCTGCATTAGGTTTATATATCACGTTGTTTAATTTTTATAAATGTTTATATATCACGTTGTCAAGGCATATGAACTAACAGGTTACAGAGCAAACAATGCATTTTGATAGGATAGTAGGATGTGAGATGGGAATAGACAATGGAGGAGGAGGAATAGGTAAGAAGGGCACAGACAGTTGGCCAAGCAGAGGCATTTTCATCGGGGAATGTGTGGTCCAGAGTTGGGCGCGTTACTGCTGCGCCAGACTCCGGCACACCAAATATTGTTTAGTGACATGAAAAATATACCTGTGGAAAAGACCATCTTTTGTGTTTCTGACTTTTTAAAACTTCAGTCAAGAATACAGTTGCATACATATGCAGAACATATACACTGAGTATACCAAACATTAGGAACACTTTCCTAATATTGAGTTGCCCTTAAAACAGCCTCAATCCGTTGGGGCATGAACTCCACAAGTTGTCGAAAGCATTCCACAGGATGTTGGCCCTTGCTGACTTCCCATAGTTGTATGAAGTTGGCTGGATGTCCTTTGGGTGGTGGACCATTCTTGACATAAACGGGATACTGAGCATGAAAAACCCAGCAACGTTGCAGTTCTTGACACAAACCGGTGCGCCTGGCACCTACCACCATGCCCCTTTCAAAGGCACTTTTGTCTTGCCCATTTATACTCTGTATCACACCCTGATCTGTTTCACCTGTCTTTGTGATTATTTCTAGTTTTCCCAGTTTTGACCTTTCTGCCTGCTGTGACCCTGAGCCTGCCTGCCGTCCTGTACCTTTGCCTGCCCATGTTAGATTTCATAAACATTTGTTACTCCGACACTGTCTGCACCTGGGTCTTACCTTCAAATGTGAAACTCTGAATTGCACACATACACAATCCATGTCTTAATTTTCTCAAGGCTTAAAGATCCTTATTTAACCTGACTCCTCCCCTTCATCTACACTGATTGAAGTGGGCTTAACAAGTGACATCAATAAGGGATCATATAATTCACCTGGTTAGTCTATGTCATGGAAAGAGCAGTGTTTAAGAGCAATGTATATGGAGCAGTGTATATAAGTTAAAGATGAACAAATGTGTTACCTTTCTTAACAGCCACCAGCTTAGCATCCTCCTTTAGAACCTCAAGTTCTATTAGAAATACACAAGAACAGTAGAGTAGTGTTACACATTATTCATGTATCAGACTTCATCCAATGCAGATTTCTATGTTCAAAATTTCCAAGTCAAGAATGAGTCAGAATAATATTTTACCTGTTTTTTTTACCTTTACTTTTTTGTCTGGTAGTTTAGCTGTCTTTTCTTCCTTCACCTCTTTGACAGGTTTCTTTTTGCCTGCAAAATGTGACAAAACATTAATTTAACAGGCTATTTAACATATGTATAGCTGTCAAAATGCGTTATACCATGTGTTGGTGTTACAGGGCAAGTATATTCCACCTAGTATCAGTCCTAAAAATAACATACGAATACAGCAAGATGCCCAATTCATTAGTAGTAATTTCTATGCTCTATGCTTGCTCTAACCAGCTGCTTACGGTGTCACATAAGCTTTGAAAGTTTGAGCAATCTACAATCTACAATATGTATTGCTGTTCAATGGTAATTTCAGTTCATTATACATAACAATTAATTCAAGCAGAAAATGTTTAACTCAATTGGCTGTAAACAATATTATTTTAAACTATCAATATATGGCTTCAAAATGTTTGAATACATTTCTCCAGCCAAATTCCTCATCTTTTTAGCAAGTCGCAGGGCTGTCGTTTGACTGAAAAATGAATTAAGGATTGTGGCTTAACGCTAATAAATCTAAATCTAAATTAAATGAATACATTTACATTTTAGTCATTTAGCAGACACTCTTATCTAGAATGACATACAGTTAAAGGTGCAATGATGAATGATATGATTTTTGAAGAAAACGACCTGTTAAACTTTGAGCTGCAGCTACTCTGCAGCTACTCTTCCTGAAGTCCAGCAAAATTAAGGCAAGTTTATACCATTTTAAAACATTAAAATACATTCACAGATTTCACAACACACTGTGTGCCCTCAGGCCCCTACTCCACCACTACCACATATCTACAGTGCTAAGTCCATGTGTATGTATAGTGCGTATGTTGTTGTGTGTGTGTGTGTGTGTGTGTGTGTGTGTGTGTGTGTGTGTGTGTGTGTGTGTGTGTGTGTGTGTGTGTGTGTGTGTGTGTGTGTGTGTGTGTGTGTGTGTGTGTATGTGTCTGTGCCAATGTTTGTGTTGCATCACAGTCCCCGCTGTTCCATAAGGTGTTATTTATCTGTTTTTTAAATCTATTTTTACTGCTTGCATCAGTTACTTGATGTGGAATAGAGTTCCATGTAGTCATGGCTCTATGTAGTACTGTGTGCCTCCCATAGTCTGTTCTGGACTTGGGGACTGTGAAGAGACCTCTTGTGGCACATCTTGTGGGGTATACATGGGTGTCCGAGCTGTGTGCCAGTAGTTTAGACAGACAGCTTGGTGAAATCAACATGTCAATACCTCTCATAAATAAAAGTAGTGAGGAAGTCAATCACTCCTCCACTTTCAGCCAGGAGAGATTGGCATGCATATTTAATATTAGCTCTCTGTGTACATCCAAGGGCCAGCCATGCTGCCCTGTTCTGAGCCAATTGCAATTACCTAAGTCCTTTTTTTGTGGCACCTGGCCACATGACTGAAAAGTAGTGAATGTGTGACAAAACTAGGGTCTGTAGGACCTGCCTTGTTGATAGTGCAGTTAAGAAGGCAGAGCAGCGCTTTATTATGGACAGACTACTCCCCATCTTAGCTACTACTGCATCAATATGTTTTGACCATGACAGTTTACAATCTAGTGTTACTCCAAGCAGTTTAGTCATCTCAACTCAATTTCCACATTATTTATTACAAGATTTAGTTGAGGTTTAGGGTTTAGTGAGTGTTTTGTTCCCAATACAATGCTGTTAGTTTTAGAAATATTTAGGGCTAACTTATTCATTGCCACCCACTCTGAAACTAACTGCAGCTCTTTGTTGAGTGTTGCAGTAATTTCAGTCACTGTAGTAGCTGACATGTTTAGCATTGAGTCATCCACATACATAGAAACTCTGGCTTTACTCAAAGTCAGTGATATGTCGTTAGTAAAAATAGAATAAAAGCAAGGGGCCTAAACAGATACCCTGGGGAATTCCTGATTCTAACTGGATTATATTTGATAGGCTTCCGTTAAAGAACACCCTCTGTGTTCTGTTAGACAAGTAACTCTTTATCCACATTATAGCAGGGGGTGTAAAGCCATAACACATACGTTTTTCCAGCAGCAGACTATGATCAATCATGTCAAAACTGCACTGAAGTCTAGCAAGACAGCCCCCACAATCATTTTATCATCAATTTATCTCAGCCAATCATCAGTCATCTGTGTAAGATCTGTGCTTGTTGAGTGTCCTTCCCTATAAGCATGCTGAAATTCTGTTGTCAATTTGTTTACTTTAAAATACCATTGTATCTGGTCAAACACAATTTTTTCCAGAAGTTTACTAAGGGTTGGTAACAGGCTGATTGTTCGGCTATTAGAGCCAGTAAAGGGGGCTTTACTATTCTTGGGTAGCAGAATGACTTCAGCTTCCATCCAGGCCTGAGGGCACATACTTTCTAGTAGGTTTAAATTGAAGATGTGGCAAATAGGAGTGGCAATATCATCTGCTATTATCCTCAGTAATTTTCCATCTAGATTGTCAGACCCTGATTGTCAGACCCTCTCATTGTTGATAGACAACAATATTTTTTTCACCTCTTCCACACTGACTTTACGGAATTCAAAAGTACAATTCTTGTCTTTCATAATTTGGTCAGATGTATTTGGATGTCAGCGTTTGTTGCTGGTGTGTCATCCCTAAGTTTGCTTATCTTGCCAATGAAAAACTCATTAAAGTAATTTGCAATATCAGTGGGCTTTGTGATGAAGGATAAATGAAGGAGCCGAGTTGGCTTTTTTTCCTAAAATTTCATTTAAGGTGCCCCAAATCTTTTTACTATCATTCTTTGTATAATTTATCTTTGTTTCATAGTGGTTTCTTTTTCTTTTTATATAGTTTAGTCACATGATTTCTTAATTTGCATTACGTTTGCCAATCAGTTGGGCTGCCAGACTTAATTGCCATTCCGTCTGCCTCATTCCTCTCAACCATGCAATTTTTCAATTCCTCATCAATCCAAGGGGATTTAACAGTTTAAACCGTAATTTTCGTATTGGGTGTGTGCTTATTAATAACTGGAATAAGTAGTTTCATAAATGCGTCAAGTGCAGCGCCTGGTTGCTCCTCATTACACACCACAGACCAGCAAATATTCTTTACATCATCAACATATCAATCACTACAAAACATTTTGTATGACCTCTTATACACTATATTAGACCCAGCCTTTGGAACTTTGGTTTTCCTAGATATGGCTACTATATTGTGATCACTACATCCTATGGATTTGGATATTGCTTTAAAGCAAATATCTGCAGCGTTAGTAAAAATGTGATCATTATATGTTCATGATTTAATTCCTGTGCTGTTTGTAACTACCCTGGTAGGTTGACTGACAACCCGATCCAGGTTGCAGGCACTGTTTACAGTTTGAAGTTTTTTCCTGATAGAAAATATACTCTGTTGATATCACATACATTATCAAGCATTTCACACATATTATCCAGATACTGACTTGGTGGTCTATAGCAGCTTCCCACAAGAATGGGCTTTAGGTGAGGCAGATGAACCAGCAGCCATATTACTTCAGCAGTATTTAACATTAGATTGTATCTAAGCTTTACAGGAATGTGGTTCTGAATATAGACCGAAACACTGCCTCCTTTGACATTTCTGTCATTTCGGTAGATGTTATAACAATGTATTGCTACCATTTGTCATGACATTGCCTTCTTTGGGTACAGCGAGCACCATCCCCCTCTCCCTCTCTATACTCCTTACACCAGGCTCTGTCAGAGAGGTCATAAATTCCTGGAGGAGAACCTCTCCTCATGGCCAGAGTATAGAGAGAGTGTGAGTTTTCATAGAGAGAACAAAGGAATTTCTTCCACCTCACAGAACTTGACAACCGAACAATATTCATGTTCTGGAGAAGGTATAAAAGATCAGTGAAGAATCCAGCTACGAACTGGCACGTTTGGTACAATTTTGTGAAACTCATGAGAGACAATACAGCCACATTACCATAATGCTGTTGATACAAAAGTCTCAGTTATGAGGCTTACATCTAATTGTTGTATAGAATGAATGAGTAAAGATGGAACTATTTGTGAAATTATGTAATGTGATTTTAGACTGTTTAATGACAGAAACTCCAATTCCCTTTGGAGTTTAACTGAGTCAGAGGACTGCCCATGAGCACAGTTCTGATCTGGCGTCATGGGACAGTCCTTTTCTATGTTCTGAATAAAACCCCCACCTGGGTTTTCTATCACCAGACCGAGCTTACCTCAGTTACGAGAGGGCCAAGGTTTGAGACCAGACCAGTACCTCTATCACAGAGGGAAATAAGGTTTAAGTAGATTGCTGAATCTTTTAACCATCCCACGTGGTTAAACTCTTAGACTATCGATACCGACAGAATAAGAACAAGTCTTTGATATTAATTACTAGTCAGCAGCTAGGAATTCGGTATCATTGAACGCGAAGACCGACAACCGCCGAAACATCTATTCTAATACAACATTTCTGAATGGGACTCTGAAGTATCCATTCTAACCACGAAAGACAGGCGGATGAACTTCCAACAGAAAGAAGGATGATTCCAACAGAGATCACGTGACACACTGAGCGTAAATATATATATTGATTGCAATTATTCCCGAATGAGTGAGCGTTCATGTACAAAGGATTAGCATTTCATTTGTTATAAATATCAACTTTGTAGTGTCTTTTATCTTTTGCGCCCCTCAGTCTTTTGTCCACCAAGCCGCCATGCCGGTTTAGCCCACTAGGGCACATTCCCCTATCATTTCCTTGTAACCATACCTACTGTTTGTTATGCATTTCTGTCAATCACTTAGTTAGTAAATAAAGGATTTAAGACTATTGATGTATGGATGACTCATAATGAAGACTGTGTTCGTGCAGATAACCAACAATTTACGACGTTTGGAATGAGACTAACGTGAGGTAAATAATAATTCATTAACCTCTTGACGGTCGCCTAGGATAGGGGGCGCCACAGCGCATTTTGAAAAAAATGTGTGCCCATTTTAAACGGCCTACTATTCAAACTCAGAAGCTAGGATATGCATATAATTAATACTTGTGGATAGAAAACACCCTAAAGTTTCTAAAACTGTTTGAATGGTGTCTGTGAGTATAACAGAACTCATATGGCAGTCAAAACCCCGAGACAGATCGAAACAGGAAGTGGAATTCTGAATTGCGGACCCAACTTCATCACGTTGCCTATTAATTCGAAGACTAATTGATCAGATATGAAAATATCTGAAAGTTATATTAGGAAAATTATAACTGTGTAATCTGAATATTTTCCTTGGTGCCCCGACTTCCTAGTTAATTACAGTTACATGATTATCGTAATCGCGTAATAATAATTACAGAGGTTATTTGATAAATAAGTCTTCAGTTTTAATGATGCCAAAGACACGACACACTGTATCATCAAAGGTAATATCTAAGTGAGTTTCACAGATCAGAATATGAATATCATCTGTTACAAGCAAGTTATTTACTTCATGGACCTTGTTTCTTAGGCTACATATGTTAATATGGGCATTTTTTTGCACTTTTCTGGGTTGCTTGATTGTTTTTAATGTTTTACTGGGAAGCTTATCAGAGGTAGACTTACTCATGTTATTTACATTGGAGCTGATAGTGCAGAGTGAGCTTGTCACACTCTGACCTTAGAGTTCCTTTTAATTCTCTATTTGGTTAGGTCAGGGTGTGACTAGGGTGGGCAATCTAGTTTTTCTATTTCTTTGTTGGCCTGGTATGGTTCCCAATCAGAAGCAGCTGTGTATTGTTGTCTCTGATTGTGGATCATACTTAGGCAGCCTTATTCCACCTTTAGTTTGTGGGATCTTGTTTTTGGTACTGTGTTGTGTAGCCCTACTGAACGTTATGTTTAGTTTGTATTTGTTTTGCAATTAGGGGAACATAAATTAAATTACTTACATTGTGTTTGCCAATGCCCCTAAGATCATGTACATTTGATGCAGCATTATGACAACTCATTGTCACAATGTTAGGGATTAACTGAGCTGGTCTTGGATCATTTACCAGTCATTGTTTCAATGCAGCCTTGAGCCTTGAGTGGACAGAGTCCAGGAGCCAAGATGATTTGGATGGACTCTGTCATTCCTGTAGAGTATCTTCTGTTTCCAGAAGGTGTCAAAGTTATCAATAAAAATGACTCCAGCAGAGCTGCAGTAGTATTTTAGCCAGATGTGTAATGCCAGCAGTCTGGTGAATCTTTCACACCTGTGGCCCAACGATGGTACTGGACCTGAAATGATTGGCTGTTTTTTGGAGTCTTTTAATGCTAAAATCAAATCTTCCATTTTCAAATGTTCCCGAACTAGCCCTCCTGATATCGTTTGACCCAACATGGACTACGACAGAGTCAGCTCCCGGCATCTGTGGTAGAACAGTCGGAAGCAGCCTTGTTATGTCCTGTACTTGTGCTCCTGTGTAGCACAGGGTTTTTGCCTTGGGGACCGAGATGTTTCTCACCACCATTTCTCACCATCTCGCCTATGATGACAGCTGTTGATGTTGAATGGGCCGGTCTTTCAGACAGCCTCACGGTCAGGAACCTGAGGTAGAAGCCACCAGAGAGGGAGACAGAGCCGAGGACGAAGACGCACGTACCTCCGGATCCGATCTTGATTGGGAAGTCACCACGGATGAAGGCGCCGGAACCTCTGGATCCAGGGCGGCAAAGCTGTTTCTGGTCTGTGTCAGTTCCGGGTTCAACATCTCCATGAAGACCCCTGTTGCCAGAGGATGCCTTCTTCAACTTCCTCGGCGAGTGACGTACCTCCATGGCTGGTTGGTTCGGTCGAGATCAGCTCCACACTCCAGGGAAGGAGGAGATCCCTTTGGGGATGGAACCCTGCCTAGCACCGGCCAGTCAGCTATGAAGAGCCGACACGGCAGCGAAACTTCCACCAGACCAGAGCGGCATCCAGCTACTGGGGTGGAAGAAAAAGAAAAAGTAGGCGGGCGTGTGTTCCCCATTAGCTCATGTAGGTGTGCTACTTGCTTGCTAAGAGATGCTACTTTGCTCCTGTAGTCCTCCGCAAGCAAGCAGTTGCTACATTGAAAGTCAACGTGATCCACATTGGCCCGGAACAAAGTAAACGCAGCTCCTGCAACGTTAGAAACGTTCAATAGTGGCCTCCATTTTAGCCCGCAGAGCCAGCTAGGCTAGCTGGTCTTTTACGTTTCTCCCCCTATACGGAATCTGGCAGGATCCCGGGACAGATAGCAGCGCTTACAGCAATTTAGCCCAACAGAGCCGCAGGATTCAAAATAAAAGTATGTAAAAACACTGTCAGCTTTTAAACCGAGGTCTTTAGTTCAGGATTCAGTTTCGACGTTCGACAGGTTTCAGTTTCAACGTTCGACAACATCCACATGCGCCATCATTCACTTACAATAGGAAAAGTGAATGGGAAAATTAGTTTGAAGTTTCCTCACCTGTCTGTGTCTTATTTACAAAAAATAATGTAATTTTAGGCAAAAATTGTCAAAAGTCACACTGAAGTCTGACAAAAAAGCCCCCACAACCTTTTTATCATCAATTTCTCTTAGCCAATCATCAGTCATTTGTCTAAGTGCTGTGCTTGTTGAATGTCCTTCCCCATAAGCATGCTGAGTCTGCTATTTCACTGTGAAATAGCAGTGCATGTCAGCAGTGTATGTCAGAGCAAAAAAAGGCAATAGGTTGAATGAATTGTCCGTAGAGCTCTGAGACAGGATTGCGTCAAGGCACAGATCATGGGAAGGGTACCAAAATATTTCTGCAGCATTGAAGGTCCACAAGAACACTACGGCTTCCATCATTCTTAAATTGTAGAAGTTTGGAACCATCAAGACTCTTCCAAGAGCTGGCCATACGGCCAAACTGAGCAACCGAGGGAGAAGGTCCTTGGTCAGGGAGATGACCAAGAACCCGATGGTCACTCTGACAGAGCTCTAGAGTTCCTCTGTAGAGATGGGAGAAACTTCCAGAAGGACAAATATCTCTGCAGCACTCCTCCAAACAGACATTTTATGGTAGAGTGGCCAGATGGAAGCCACTCCTCAGAAAAAGGCACATGACAGCCCACTTGGAGTTTTCCAAAAGGCACATAAAGCACTCTCAGACCATGATAAACAAGATTCTCTGTTCTGATGAAACCAAAATTGGACTCTTTGGACTGAATGCTAAGCGTCACGTCTGGAGGAAACCTGCACCATCCCTATGGTTAAGCATGGTGGTGGCAGCATCATGCTGTGGGGATGTTTTTCAGTGGAAATCGACTGGGAGACTAGTCAGGATCGAGGCAAAGATGAACATAGCAAAGTACAGAGATCCATGACCTCAGACTGGGGCAAAGGTTCACCTTCGGGACAAGTCTCTGAATGTCCTTGATTGGCCCAACCAGATCCAGGACTTGAACCTGATCGAACATCTCTGGAGAGACCTGAAAAAAGCTGTGCAGCTACGCTCCCCATCCAACCTGACAGAGCTTGAGAGGATCTGCAGAGAAGAATTGGAGAAACTCCACAAATACAGATGTGCCAAACTTGTAGCGTCATATCCAAGAAGTCTTATGTAAATGTGATATTACACTTTTTTTTAATAAATTAGCAAGAATTTCTAAAAACCTGTTTTTCCTGTGTCATTATGGGGTATTCTGTGTAGATTAATTAGGGGGAAAAAACGATTTAATCAATTTTAGAATAAGACTGTAGCGTAACAAAATGTGAAAAAGTCAAGGGGTCTGAATACTGTTTATCAGTATTCAGGCACTGTATTTCATTCCTGTAAGACAAAAAAAATGAAGGCATGGGACGTTGCACAAGCCCTGCGCTTTTAATATAGCTGTGTTCCTATGGGATTTGGTGTATGTTTAGAGCGCCAACACTGGAACCGTATTTGGCTAAATTTGATTTCAAACCTAGACTTTCAAATCTCTTATTCCCCAACATGGAGAAAAAAGAAAAAAAAACGGTGAATATTGTGTTCGTAGGAGGGTAGTTTACAATATTATACATTGTTGATCAAATGCCACCAGAGGGTGTCAGAGTTTAACTCGTAAATTCCTTATGAGCTTAGTTCAACTGTCGTACCCCATCAGACCCCAAATATAAGCTTGTTTTACTCCAATGTTTGTAAACAAAGTAAATGTAAACAAACACTATATAGCCTCAAAACATGGTTAAAACTATCATTTTGATATCATGGATGGTCAGTCCTTGCATCCTTAGCTCTGTCTATGAATTTGAGAATGGTTACATTGTTTTGTCCTGCTCCCATCAGACGTTTCGGCTCACACATGCCTTGGCTAGTGCAAGGCTACTTGTGTTATGTCTTATAGATCAAATTAAGTTTTACCGGTATAAAGAATACTTTTCATTTGCTGAACCACTAGCATCTTAAAACTACAGTCTTTTCCATTTCTGATATTTACCCACATCACATCAAATCAAATTGTATTGGTCACATACACATGGTTAGCAGATGTTATTGCGAATGTAGCAAAATGCTTGTGCTTCTAGATCTGACAGTGCAGCAATATCAACAAGTAATCTAAGAATTCCACAACAACTACCTAATGCACACAAATCTAAGTAAATGGGTGGAATAAGAATATGTACATACTGTATTGTTTACCACCAACAAGAATTTAAACAACGTACATCTTCAAAACGGTTAAAATGGTGTATGACATGGACTGTCAGTCCTATGAATATGAATGTCTATGAATTTGAGAGGTTACATCTCCCAATGTTATTGACCTTATTTTTTTGTTTTTCGAATAACAGACTAGATTTACCTGTCCCGTAATAGCCATTACCTTCTTTATTAACATCAATATGTTCTTTTTTCATGGTGGACTCTTCTGTCTTCACCACCTTGACAGGGTTCTTGGATTCATCGTCTGAAAATAAAGGCAATGCAATATTAGATAATGGATTAATTCAGTTTCACATGTCAGTAATTACTTCTTCTATGCTAAGCCATTGCATGGGTTGTTAGAATACATCAAACTTGGTGCAACATGATACTGTACTCCACAGCAAAGCACTCAGGAAATTGAAGCAATGGAACTTAACTTATGTGTTTGATGTTCTTAAGGGGCATTTCATTCAAAAAACATTTTACATTTCTTGGCAGTCCACCGTTACGTTGTGTATTATTGTGTGTCAGATAATGGGTTCAGTTTATCATGTAAATTATACTGTAGCTTTATAACTATAGCTATAGCCAGCTAACATTAGCTAGTTAAAAGAAAGGCATTTGGCATCTTGTGGGATTTATGCAGTGTAGCTACATGATGCTATTGTTAGATTCCTTTGAGTACAAAACAGTCAGAATACAGAAGATGTTAGCTAGCTAGCTAAGTAGCCATGTTAGCTAGCATGAACATTGAACAGACTAAGGTTAGCAGCTAACGTAACACTTACCTACCAGTCCATGAGAATGGACTGGTAGGTAAAATTCATTCCAATGTTTATCCGGCTTGGGCATGAGCCAGGTTTTTCTTGCTTCTTTTTATCTTTTGGGGATCGAGTTGATTTAGAACTGAGAACGATGCTTGTTTGTTTTGTCCCTGCTACAAGGGCAGTTTATCTGCAAACACATTAGCTAGCTTGTTGGCTTTGTCTGCTCTGTGTTTGTTTCTGGTGGCTGTAAAGTTAGCTAGCTTGCAAGTTCGGGGCCATGGCAGCAGGGTCATTCGGGTAGGCAGGATTTAACGCAAATATGTTTTTTTTGCTCCCGAGTGGCGCAGCGGTCTAAGGCACTGCATCTCAGTGCAAGAGGTGACACTACAGTCCCTGGTTTGAATCCAGGCTGTATCACATCCGGCCATGATTGGGAGTTCAATAGGGCGGTGCACAATTGGCCCAGAGTCGTCCGGGTTTGGCCATCATTGTAAATAAGAATTTGTTCCTAACTGACTTGCCTAGTTAAATAAAGGTTAAATTAAATGTAAAAAATAAAAAACCTTGCGCAGAAAGCCAGTCCAAGGCAGCTCAGGGCTCAATGCCCTTGTTTTCGTTTGATGTAAAAACACAACACAAGAAGTCGAGGCAGCACAGGGTCGCTCACGACCTGCGCATTCCTGCTTTAAATGACATGCTCAATGGGGTTACAAAGATATGCAACAAATAATAACAGTGGCATACCAGATTTCCAAAGAGTTGACTCAACATCCTTCTTTGTCTCCTTCACCTTTTTGTCCACCTTCTTTTTGAGTTCCACCACAACTTTAATTAAAGCATGATTGAGTCTTGTTAATAAACTTTCCAGTTTCTATCTAGAAATTACAATATTTGTGTCATGTATTGTACACTAACATAAAATATGTGATATATTTTAAATCCAAAGTTACCCAAATATACATAACTCACATGCTTGACATTTTACTTTTGACTGTATAACTTATCACTTAGCCTACAAACCCCACAGATTTGACATTTCACAGGAATAAACAAAGTAGGCTATACCGTTCTTGTTGAAAAAGTCATGGATGACTTTCTTCTTCAAAGGTTTAGTCTCCTTTTTCATCTCTTTCTCCTCTCTGGCAGTCTTCTTTTTGGGCTCTTCTTCTAAATGTAGTGATAACATACATTTTTGAGTAACATTGTCATTGGATCCCTGAAACTTCTCAAGTTAACTTTTTGACACTAGATCATACAGATTCTATGTAAATGTCATGGGCTCCTGAATGCCGCAGCGGTCTAAGGCACTGCATCTCAGTGGAGATGTGTCACTACAGACACCCTGGTTTGAATCCAGGCTGTATCACAAATGGCTGTGATTGGGAGTCCCATAGGGGGGTGCACAATTGGCCCAGCGTTGCCTGAATTTGGCTGGTGTAGCCTGTCATTGTAGATAAGAATTTGTTGTTAACTGACTTGCCTGGTTCAATTTAAAAAAGTTATGACATATTTGGGAAAGGGGTGACAACGTTTTTGTATGCATTTGCATAGTCACTAGAAAGTTCTTCATCATTTCACAACAATGAAATATGAACAGAAAGTTGTAAAGATATGCAGTTATCTTGCAATTTGTTATTCTCCCACTAAGTGTGAGCGGTAGAATTGGTATTGAACAACAACAGTGCTTTACAACAGTTGAAAGGTCATGTAAACACTAAACTTTAATAAATGATAAATAAAAAATGTATAGCACAAGCTAGCTGTTCATTAAGAGTATGCTTTCTTATTGAAACCTGCTGAACATTACAGTGCCTTCAGAAAGTATTCACAACACTCAATTTTTTTTCCACAATTTGTTGTATTACAGCCTTAAATTTAAAATTGATTACATTTAGATTTCTCTTCACTGGCCTACACAAATTTACAAATTCATAAAAAATGAAAAGCTGAAATATCTGGAGTCACTAATTATTCAACCCCATTGTTATGGCAAGCCTAAATAAGTTCAGTAGTAAAAATGTACAAGTCACATAATAAGTTGCATGGACTCACTCTGTGTGCAATAATAGTGTTAAACATTACTTTTTTATCCCACACATACACGTATCTGTAAGGTCTCTCAGTTTTTCCAGTGCCTCGCAAAAAGGGCACCTATTGGTGGATTGGTTAAAAAACAAGAAAAAAAATACATTGACTATCCCTTTGAGCATAGTGAAGATATTAATTACACTTTGGATGGTGTATCAATACACTCAGTCTCTATAAAGAAACAGGTGTCCTTCCTAACTCAGTTGCCAGAGGGGAAGGAAACCGCTCAGGGATTTCACCACGAGGCCAATGATGCCTTTAAAAAAAGTTACTCAGTTTAACCTGTTATGGCTAGGGGGCAGTATTTTCACGGCTGGATAAAAAACGTACCCGATTTAACCTGTTAGGGCTAGGGGGCAGCATTGACACGGCTGGATAAAAAACATACCCGATTTAATCTGGTTACCACTCCTACTCAGTAACTAGAATATGCATATACTTATTAGCATATGGATAGAAAACACCCTAAATTTTCTAAAACTGTTTGAATGGTGTCTGTGAGTATAACAGAACTCAAATGGCAGGTCAAAACCTGAGAGATTCCTTTACAGGAAGTGGCCTGTCTGACCATTTCTGGAACTTCTTTGCCATCTCTATCATTTACTAAGGATCTCTGCTCTAACGTGACACTTCCCACGTCTTCCATAGGCTCTCAGAGCCCGGGAAAAAAGAGAATGTCGTCATTCCAGCCCCAGGCTGAAACACATTATCGCCTTTCTCAAGTGGCCCATCAAGAGACACTAGCTTATGCGCGTGACCCCGACCGCCCCCGCCTTTGTGATTTCTCCTCTGTTTGCCGAAAAGGAGATTCCCGGTCGGAATATTATCGCTTTTTTACGAGATAAATTGCATAAAAATAGATTTTAAACAGCGGTTGACATGCTTCGAAGTACGGTAATGGAATATTTAGAATTTTTTTGTCACGAATTGTGCCATGCGCACGACCCTGATTTACCATTTCGGATAGTGTCTGGGACGCACGAACAAAACGCCGCTATTCGGATATAACGATGGATTATTTTGGACCAAACCAACATTTGTTATTGAAGTAGCAGTCCTGGGAGTGCATTCTGACGAAGACAACAAAAGGTAATCAAACTTTTATAATAGTAAATCTGATTATGGTGAAGGCTAAACTTGCCGGGTGTCTAAATAGCTAGCCCGTGATGGCTGGGCTATGTACTTAGAATATTGCAAAATGTGCTTTCACCAAAAAGCTATTTTAAAATCGGACATATCGAGTGCATAGAGGAGTTCTGTATCTATAATTCTTAAAATAATTGTTATGCTTTTTGTGAACGTTTATCGTGAGTAATTTAGTAAATTGTTAGTAAATTCCCTGGAAGTTTGCGGGGGGTATGCTAGTTCTGAACGTCACATGCTAATGTAAAAAGCTGTTTTTTGATATAAATATGAACTTGATTGAACAAAACATGCATGTATTGTATAACATAATGTCCTAGTTGTGTCATCTGATGAAGATCATCAAAGGTTAGTGCTGCATTTAGCTGTCTTCTGGGTTTTTGTGACATTATATGCTAGCTTGAAAAATGGGTGTCTGATTATTTCTGGCTGGGTAGTCTGCTGACATAATCTAATGTTTTGCTTTCGCTGTAAAGCCTTTTTGAAATCGGACAGTGTGGTTAGATAAAGGAGAGTCTTGTCTTTAAAATGCTGTGAAATAGTCATATGTTTGAAAAATTGAAGTTTTTGTATTTTTGAGGAATTTGTAATTCGCGCCACGCCCATCATTGGATATTGGAGCAGGTGTTCCGCTAGCGGAACGTCTAGATGTAAGAGGTTAATGGCTGTGATAGAAGAAAACTAAGGATGGATCAACAACATTATAATTACTCCACAATACTAATTGTGGAGTAATTTACAGAGTGAAAAGAAAAAGAAAATATTCTAAAACATGCATCCTGTTTGCAACAAAGCACTAAAGTAATATTGAAAAAACATGTGGTAAAGAAATTAACTTTTGGCCTGAATACAAAGTGTTATGTTTGGGGTAAATCCAATACAAAACATTACTGATTACCACTCCATATTTTCAAGCATAGTGGTGGCTGTATCATGTTATGGATATTCTTGTAATTGTTAAGGACTGGGGAGTTTTATATGACAAAAATGAAATGGAATGGAGCTAAGCACAGGCAAATTCCTAGAGGAAAACCGTGTTCAGTTTGCTTTCCACCAAACACTAGGTGATTAATTCACCTTTCAGCAAGACAATAACCTAAAACACAAGTTGCTTACCAAGAAGACATTGAATGTTCCTGAGTGAGCGAGTTACAGTTTGACATACATTTGCCTTTTGAAAAGAACAATGGGAAAATGTTGTACAATCCAGGTGTGCTAAACTCTTAGAGAATTGCCCAGAAAAACAGCTGTAATCGCTGCCAACAGACTCAGGGTTGTGAATATTTACAGTATGTCAATGAGATATTTCTGTATTTAATTTTCAATACATTTGTAACATTTCTGAAAACATGTTTTCACTTTGTCATTATGGTTTATTGTATGTAGATAGGTGACAAAAACAACTATATTTCATCAATTTTTAATTCAGGCTGTAACACAACAAAATGTGGAATAAGTCAAGGGGTATGAATACTTTCTGAAGGCACTTTTTTTGGTACCAGTCTCTGTTTAACTTTGTAAGACTCGACATTGATACTACTCATTGATACGACATTGCTACAACTCACGGAAAATGTCGACTGCAATTGGATAACTTTCTAACAGCATTTCCAGCAGTACATGGCAGCCATCAGGATGAAAAAAAACAGATGCAAGGAAAACAGTGTTTCTACTGACAATAGCAGGGCCACAAGTCATCAAAGTCTTCAACACATTTGCATTTGCTAATGCAGACGACACAACTGGAGGAGAGTGATTTGTTCACTGATACAGCAACAATCAAAGACTTTTGATGTCTTTTCACAGATCTGAAGCTGATCATAAATATCCAATGATTGGTGACCAGAGTGTATTTGGTATCGATGACAATAAAGTCAGCGAAAGGCTACTAAGGAAAACTGAAATTAATTAAGAGAATGCTGTAAAAATATGCCATGCAAGTGATCTAGCTCAGTAGCATGCAAAGACTTTTGAATGCAGCAGCAGTCAATGAGAAAAGCGGCCGTCAGAGCTCTATCAAAAGGAAAGAAACGTGGACAACAATGACGAAACAGCAGGAGGAAGGCACATTTAGCTGCAAACGCTTTGGTCTTTAGCATCAGCCAAGGCAATGCTCTGCCTTTGGTAAACAATGCACAAAATGTTAAGGAAAAAATCACTTTGCCAAGCAATGCTTTGCAAAGGGCAAACAGAAAGGAGAAAATGTGAATGTGGGTATGGTTACATGTGACAGAATGGGCTTCTATTCAGGTAAAGGTCTAATGAAACCGTTTCTATTTCAACAATGATCATTTCTTGGTAACAATTACTGTGATTGTTTTCAATTAAAATTGCAAAAAAAAAAAAATCGCTTCATAACAAAGAGCAATTTTCAAGCAAAAATGTTGCTAGGACTGTCTGGGAGTGGTCTGAGTAGGGAGGGGAAAACGGAAAACTAGCTCGTTTGGAACTCTCTTTCTTATGACCTATTAACCAATTTACTGACAAAACAGGCTGGCATTTCAGGCAGTCTTTAAAAACAGCTCTTACACTAAAAGGGCATTATCATAATTTTCACAATTTCACAGTATTATTCCAACTTCATAGTGTGGAAATATATATAAAACACAGGAAAATCACGTTTGTGACTGCACTGGGCCTGTAGCCCTTTACACTCGTACCCGTACATGGGTGGAAAATGGCACATTTGGGCACTGATAAATGCCTAAATCGGAACGCAGTGGCTGTATAGTAACATGCTATACTGTATATGACGTCAGAGCTCTGGCTTTGCGTTTCAGAGCGCTGTATGGGTTTTAACTGACAGCTGTTCTAAACTTGAGGACCTCGCGTGACAAGAAGATGCCCCTATCCCTCCCGCTAATTGGACAACTTTTTGTTGTCTGAGTGAGGGAAATGCTCTAAATTAAGAGGACTCTATGTATTTTGAAATATGAGAAGTTGAGGATTATAATAAATACTGCTTTGATTTCATAAAAGCAAGCCAAACACCAAATGTGCACTTTACATTTCCTTATCATAAAACTTATGTCATATACACTGTCAACGTTTATGATCACTATGTTTTATGTACAGTTACAAGATGACATGGCATCATACCCTGGGTTGTTCTGAACAGAATGAGTCAATGACAAACATAGGCAACTGAATGCACACATGACTATGCACACCAAAATTATAATCCATTTCCCTCAATTGCAATGTGAAAACCTAACACTGTAATATCGTGTTTTGTAACTGTTGGCAATAGAACAAGCTTTCAAAAGATGCTACCTGTCCCAGATTGCAATTTACAATGGACAATTGTATCAACTATAAGGTGCTTTTTTTTTTAGCTCTCCGAGCTGTGCCATTGAGGAACTAGAGCAAGCACACTTGTAGTTGTTTTGTTTGCAACACAACCCTGCATCCACACCATCACACAATTACTGTTGCCTCTTCTTTGAGTCATAAAAGTGCATTGAAATTACTTAGGAACTGTGCACACTTTAGAGAGTTGTGTGGCCACTTGGAGACACCAGCTAGTCCTCTCACTGAAACCCTTGTAATTTATTTGTCTTATGTGTCACCTACCCCACATTTTCCAGGTATATTCTTATCATGTTACTGAATGTGTCCACAAATGCGTCGAAAAGTACAGTAACTGTAAAATGCACATGAAATCAACAGTGTAATGTTTGGATTCAGTCTTGAGTCAGGTGAACTGTTGTGTCCTCACCTTTGGTCTAATAATTTTCCCATAATCTCCAGACTGTTCCCTTTCAATTGCTACCATGGTTGTGCATATGCTTTTCATATTTTTTCTGTAAGAAACATTTAAATTTAGCACTAGCCACACAGGCCAATTCCCACGAGTGTAAATGGTTAAAGAAAATACTCAACAGACACAGGTAAATGCAGTATTGGAGGACAAATGGAAAGTACCACTACAGGTTAATGGGACATGAATTTAAACTAGATACTGGGGCAAAAGCAAACTTAATCAATGCCATCAAAGCAATGACAGAAACACAAAAAGACAGTGCCAATGAAGGTGTATAATGGATAGACCATTGACACATACATTACATTTTAGTCATTTAGCAGACGCTCTTATCCAGATCGACTTACAGCAGTGAACGCATACATTTCATTAAAAAAAAAAATCCCCCCGTGGGAATCGAACCCACAACCCTGGCATTGCAAATGCCATGCTCTACCAACTGAGCCACACAGGACCATGTGGTGACTCCAGGTGGATATGAATATGTTGACTCCAGGTGGTTGTTAAAGGGAGAGTACACTGTGTCATCTTTGTTGTTGTTCCAGATGGACACGATTATATGCTAAGAGACAAACATTACATCACTGGGCCCGAACTCCCTGCCATCCAGGACCTCTAAATTAGGCAGTGTCAGAGGAAGGCTTGAAAAACTCCAGCCACCCAAGCCGTAGACTGTTCACTCTGCTATTGTCCAGCAAATGGTACTGGAGCATCAGCTCTCGGACCAACGGGCTCCCAAGCCTTAAGACTGCTAAATAGCCTGATAATTGTTAATTAACGGTTACCCGGACTATCTATGACAACACAAACACACATACACACACACAAACACAAACATACTGACACAACACACACACTTTTACACTAATCATATGCTGGTGTTACTCAGTTCTTTCTTTTATTGTTATTATTTTCTATCCTGAGGCCTAGTCACTTTAACCTTCCTTCATGCACATATCTACCTCAAATACCTCATACCCCTGCACATTGATCTGGTACTGGTACTGGTATTCTTTTTTTATCTGCATCATTGGCAAGGGCTCATAAGCAAGCATTTAACGGTTAGGGTCTACACCGGTTGTATTCGGCGCATGTGAGAAATAAAATTGTATTTTATTTGGCAAAGCATGTGAGGATCCGGAGCTGGTAAAGAGAGTCTACCCCATCAACTGTTCCAGTGCAGCAGCAGATGCCAACTCTGTAGATGAAATAGTGCAGAGATTTACTGTCTTATCGTTCACCTACAGTAATTCCTCCTTTAAAAGTTGCGTCATACTGCGGCACACCCTTAGGTGCTGCTGCAGCATTCTGTGGCACGTCAATTAATTCTCAGCCATTTCTTCTATTACTGGAAGTTATTGCTAGTTTGACCACCAGAGGGCATCTTTGAGAAGCATTTGATTGTATTCCGTAATGGCATTACCTAGAATTTAAAACCTTTTTTGTAATAACATAGTATATGGGATTGATTTTAAGAAATTTGGCATAATTAATTTGATTAATATTATGGTGTTTCCATTCAGATAAAAATTGCCAGTTTGTAAATTCAGACCGTTTCGCTCTCGGAGCGCACACTGGACGTTCGGGCCGAGGAGTAGGGTTGATTTGAATGTTCTGGCCTTACAATAGCAGTCAAGCACCCAAGCTAACGTTGGCTAGCTACTTCACACAAATGAGACCACTCTGACCATATTACTTGCCCTAGCAGAGCTGGTAAGGCCGTTGTTTTGATGTAATTGCATTTTTCACCCTGCCAGCTCCTATTAGTTCTATTGAGCACCGTGGCACCAACTCGCCTTCCGAACGTTCTATTCCCAGCTTATTGTTCAACGTCACAATGCCTGCTTCGCTATTGTTGGCAATGAGACCTGCTCATGTTGTTTAATAGTTAAAATGTAAACAACAAAATGTATTCAACAAAAACAATATTGGAACTCTGCGGTTTCCTATGGGGGAAATATAGGCATGTCTGTCTATTTCGCCAAATGTCTCGCAATGTGTATATTTAGATTATTTTCAAGTCGGGTGTAACCGGTGCAAAATGGCTAGCTAGTTAGTGGGGTGTGCCCTAATAGCGTTTCAATCGCTGACGTCACTTGCTCTGAGACCTGGAAGTAGTTGTTCCCCTTGCTCTGCAAGGGCTGTGGCTTTTGTGGAGCGATGGGTAACGATGCTTCAAGGGTGGCTGTTGTCTCTGTGTGCAGAGGGTCCCTGGTTCGGGACGAGGAGAGGGACAGAAGCTAAAACTGTTACGCGGGCACCATTTTAATCAGGAGAATCTCCTCTTTGTAATTATGTAAGTCTGGGCAGCGAGCTCGTTTGTCATCGATCGCTAGACCAGAAATATGTTTATATTTTTTCCCTACTTTTTCATTACGAAGACATAAGACCAGTTGACACCATCAAGGTGCGGATGTTTACATCCTACACAGTTTCGCCCGACGAACAGATGTAGTGTAGTGGTAAAATAAAAAGGGATACATTTTTATGGAATTCTAAGCATCACTCCAGTCAAAATAGGCTCTGCGAATGTTTGATTCCATTAATTTGCCATGGGCTCGCGCTAGTGTTCCAGTTTAGCCAACATTTTTAAGCCGTTTTTCAGCCTTGGGTGAATTTTGTCTCATTCTATTGTCCAGCCTACAGGTAGCCAGAGCGAATATACGAAAGCACCCGAATGTCCATTGAGAAAGCACAACGACTTTACCATTTAGCTAAGCTAAGAATGACGAGAATAATCAAGTCAATAAACATTGTGTAGTTAGTTAGCCTGTAGAAAGCACCCGAATGTCCATTGAGAAAGCACAACGACTTTACCATTTAGCTAAGCTAAGAATGACGAGAATAATCAAGTCAATAAACATTGTGTAGTTAGTTAGCCTGTAGTTAGCCGTATACTGGCAAGTTTGATGTGTAACTTCTAACGTTAGGTAGCTAAGCTAACATACCGGTATATACTGCTGTAATGATATGCTATGTGGTTCGTAAGGACAGCGTAGCTAACAAATTGTCAGCCAACATAACGTGTAAGGTAACTTATTTGAAAAGTCATTACTTTATTACATCGAGATGCATGCTGCCCCTTGGTCGTTAAGGCAAATCTGGTCTGTGATAGGAGGGAGGATTTTCACACCTAGCTAGGCTATTAGACTATTCTTTAGTAAAGGTTGAATAGTCTATTGTCCCGCTATTAGCCCTCCTCCCCAACTTGCAACAAATCGCTGTTCCTATCTCATTCCTTTCCCTCTTCCACATGTCATCATTCTACTCATGAGTGGCTCGCTTGTGGGCATGGCCTGGAAGGATATGGCAGCATTTTTGGTTGTGTGTCAAGCATTTTGCATACAGTAGCACTTTTGTATGAAGGTGTGGTTATTCACAGGCAAATTGTTGTATGCTATGGAGGTACATTTGTGTCTTTTTGTCGACAACAAAACCTTTTTTATTTTCTATCAAAAATAATTGTTCTGAAAGCAACTTTATTCCAACACAAAGGAAGTTAAAGCGGACACCTACGAAGATGGCATCTCAGGTAAGCAGCACTGGGCTGTATTGACGTATCCTACAAATGACATCTGCTGCTTTAGATTGAACGGTCATATCTCAGTTATTGTTTTCATGTCTATAAAAAATCATCTGTTTTCTTTACTATCAGAGAGCGAGCTGACCAAGGGATTGAAAATGTAGATATTGCCAGATGTTCACTGTCCAAGGAACAGGCCGTGGAAGCTTTATTTCTGGCAAAAGTGTCCATAACCAGAGATAATTAAACTGTTCTGTGTTCTTTTCTCCATCTCTGCTTGTCTTGTTGTACATGGAACCTGTCTCACATGCATTTAATAACAAAATCCTTAAGATGTCAGCTGCTAATTTTCAGATTTACACCACATAAACACAGCTGTTTTCACTGGACTATCTGTTGCTGCCAAGTCATGATTTCCTTGGGGGTTAGCCTTGCAATGACCAAGTGGTGAGACACATAGCACTCTATATTTAAATGTTTCAGGTACACTCTGATAGGTGTCTGCGTCACATACAGTATCTTCTATTGACATTATCTTCTATTGTTTGTCCTCATGTCTGTTTTTCAGCATGAAGTACTCTGTAGCCACTTAGTGTGGACACCAGGTGAGACCACACACACACAATAACAGGATCTCTTCTTCACTTCAACCCTCTCCCCCTTCTCCCTAAATCCTCTGGGTTATATCAGCTGTTTTGGCGAACCCCTACCGCATCTGAACTGGCTGACATGGAGGGCACAGCATCGTAGGTGAGATGTCACTTGGTCGAGTCAATAGGAAGTATTATTAAAGAGATGCTTTACATTGAAATACAGACAGAGATGTAGAAGTCCCAGAGTTAATGATCCAAGGTCAGTTTCGCATTTCACCTCCTGATTTAAGATTACAATTATAATGCATTTATGTGTTTATAACACCTGGATAATGAACTTCTTTCAATGAAGCGTTTCACATTCTCCACAGGTTGAAATTAAGTATCTCATTGAAATATTATCCTGTGTCCTCAGATTAATGCAGATGAAGGGAGTTAGATATGCATAGTTTTCTTTCTGTATATATGAATTACAAATCAATCATGTTTCTAGTCTATTGCATAGTTACAATGTGTAATCATTGATGTCCCAGGAGAAGGAGTGGTAAACACTGTTGAAGTGTATAATTGTAATACATACATGCAGACACAGCATCATTCAAATAATGAGTTTGATATGACTGAAAAAGTATGTCTCAGAGATTCATACCTGATCCGCATCTTTATTTGCGAAGAGTACATGATCAGTGAATACATTAAATGTACAGGCTACAATGTGGGAATCTCATGCGTGGTAATAACTACAGTACATGTGTATATAGGACTTGCATCCTTGGCACAATAAAATTATTATTTTCTACTCTATCCATAGGCTTCATTAATGCCATTCAGACTTGAAGTTGATACAACAACTATGATAGTTGAGGTTCATAGATTGGTATGAATTTTAGTTCAGAACCTAACGTTTTAGGGTCCATATACAGATCGGCTATATACTGTAGCTAGCTACACATCTATAGGCATACAGTTGTTTTTATCCTCCACCACACAATATAAAAGTAAATAGTTAGCTAGCTATGTTACTTCAGCTGCATTGCAAGGCAAGCTTACACAATTGTACATTCAATATGCAGTAAATACTTTCGCTAGCTAGATTCTTTACATCCACTGTTTCACAAGACGACAGCCTGGTTTTCTCATGAGTTCCTAAAACATTAAACAACACAAATTACGTATTCATTCCCCTAACACTAGCTAGCTGGCTAATGTTAGCTAGTTAGATAACTTGGATAAATTGCAATTTTCGTAAATTAACTTTATGACAAAAAAAATATGCACAAACGTTTGTCTCTACATTAACTAACATATTCCTCTCAATTGTAATTATTTAGTTTGACTCGTTTTGACGTTATAAGAACTTACATCTGGTTCCACCGTGTTTTGTCAGCCATCTTTGTTGAAGAACGCCACAAGGCAAGGATAGCTAACGTCAAAATTCGTCATTGGAACACTCGATATGATTGGTCATATAAAAACCTTGGGACCCAAATACGTAATGAGTGCTCTAACTCCCTCTTGTGGTGGTCTGGAGCAATGAAGCCGTGACGCTGGGTACCTCTAAGTCCTGTGGTGCAAGCTCACAACTTTTAAAGGAGGAACCACTTTACAAGACCCAGCTTAAGGATGACGCACAGCCCGTGGTTCATGCTCCACGGAGAGTTCCAGCACTGCTGCTTGTGCACTTTACGAGTTGGATAAGATGTCAGCAATGGATTTTTCCCCAAAGTCGATGGACCAACTCAATGGTGGTTGTAAAGAAAAATAATGGTTAACTAAGATTATGTATGGATACTAAGGACTTGAATGCAACATAAAATGAGAACACAACTGATCCTAAAACTAGAAGAAATCGCAAGTTAGATGTCAAGAGCAAATTTCTTCACAAAGCTCAAGGCTTTACACAGCTGAAGTGCGATGGGTGGGTGTTGTATGAGCTAGGGAGAGAGGATGCGGGGTGGTTGGGAGGGGAAGTGAAGGGGCGTGGGGCTCATTCGGGTGACATTTTGGGAAGGTGGTGGGTGGACTTTCTTTTCTTTCTTATTTTTTATTGCATGAGGTCTGTGATCTTTCCATTTTGATTGATGTCCGTTGTTTTCATATACAGTATGTAAAAAATGAAGCCCACATCTTTGTTCAATTGTTTGATTGAATCAATGCTCCAACAAAACATTTTTTTTTCATTTCAAGTTATAGCCTAATGTTATTGAGCTAACATTGAACCTGGTTAGTTAGCTACCTGCAGATTCGTGCAGGGTAGTAACGTTATGAGTTGGGATTATGGTTCATTGTTTAGCTTGCTAGCTACATTTCTAAACAAAAGACTCCACTATGCAAGAAACTATTTCAATAGAATGTTTATTATGTCACTGCTACAAATGTCAATAGACATAGCTGCTAAATTCGCTCTAGCTATCTACTCCGATTTCAGAGCAGTCTCATCTGAGTGTGCCAGAGCGCAGAATAACTGACGAATTTATGAACGCTCAACACCCGTTGAATATGGCCGGTGTCAGTAAACATTGGCAAAAAAGCTTAATTAAATTGCGGCCAGCAGTACAGTTGCAGTCACCAATGCTCTGGATAACATAAACACAGCCTAACCAGCTCTGCTAGGGTGAGGAAAATGGTCAGAGTGAGCTGTTTTCTCATTTGTGTCCTGAAGTAGCAAGCAAGATAGCCAACGTTAGCCAGTTAGTTTGGGCGCTTGACTGCTGTTGTTAGGTCAGAACGCTGGGATCAACCCTACTTTTCTTGTGCGCTCTGAACGCTCCGAGAGTGAAATGTTTACGAACGTCGAGAGCACACTGGCACTCCAGATTAAATTTACGAACACACCCGTAGTATAAACCAGCCTTTAGTCTTGAAATATGTGGTTGTTTAGTACATTGTGTCACATGTGAATCCTTAAAGATATGGGTGGGGCTAAAGCTTAAAAGGGTGTGAACGATGCTGAATGGATGTAGAGAAAGAAGAGCTCTCCAGTAGGTACCAAAACATTCAAGGCCCATTTTCTCAAAAGTGAGGTTACAAGTTTATCAACTTTCAAAGCAGAATGACTTTCCCATTGTTCCTCAACTGTAGTGTATGATATAACATTTTTAGCTCTGAGTCTCCATTTTTATCCAATGTAAAAAACACAATTTCAAATGATGATAAGACCGAATTGAGCCGGTCAGTCACATTTGGGATCAAATTGGCCTCTGAGATCTTCTTCCAAGCGATCAAATCAAATTGTATTGGTCACATACACATGTTCATCAGATGTTATTGCGGCTGTAGCAAAATGCTTGTGTTTCCAGCTCCAAGAGTGCAGTAATATCTAACAAATAATATCTAACAATTTCACAACAATACACCCAAATCTAAATAAAGGAATGGAAATAATACTAAGATAGAGTACAATAAAATAGAATACAGAATATACTCATGACATGAGTAATAAAATCAAACAAAATCAAATTGTATTGGTCACATACACATGGTTAGCAGATGTTATTGCAAATGCAGTGAAATGCTTGTGTTTCTAGTTCCGACAAGTGTAGCAATATCAACAAGTAATCTAACAATTCCACAAAAACGACCTACAGTTGAAGTCGGATATTTACATACACTTAGGTTGGAGTCATTAAAACTCATTTTTCAACCACTCCACACATTTCTTGTTAACAAACTATAGTTTTGGCAAGTTGGTTAGGACATCTAATTTGTGCATGACACAAGTTATTTTTCCAACAATTGTTTACAGACAGATTATTTCACTAATAATTCACTGTATCACAATTCCAGTGGGTCAGAAGTTTACATACACTAAGTTGACTGTGCATTTAGACAACTTGTAAAATTCAAAAAAACGATGTCATGGCTTTAGAAGCTTCTGATAGGCTAAGTGACATAATTTGAGTCAATTGGAGGTGTACCTGTGGATGTATTTCAAGGTCTACCTTCAAACTCATTGCCTCTTTGCTTGACCAAAGAAATCATGCAAGACCTCAGAAAAAAATATTAGACCTCCACAAGTCTGGTTCATCCTTGGGAGCAATGTCCAAATGCCTGAAGGTACCACATTCATCTGTACAAACAATAGTACGCAAGTATAAACACGATGGGACCATGCATCCATCATACCGCTCAGGAAGGAGATGCGTTCTGTCTCCTAGAGATAAATGTATTTTGGTGCGAAAATTGCAAATCAATCCCAGAACAACAGAAAAGGACCTTGTGAAGATGGTGGAGGAAACGGGTACAAAAATATATATATCCATAGTAAAACGAGAAATATATCGACATAACCTGAAAGGCCGCTCAGCAAGGAAGAAGCCACTGCTCCAAAACCGCCTTTAAAAAAGCCAGACTACGGTTTGCAACTGCACATGGGGACAAAGTTTGTACTTTTTTTGGAGAAATGTCCTCTGGTCTGATGAAACAAAAATAGAACTGTTTGGTCATAATGACCATCGTTATGTTTGGAGGAAAAAGGGGGAGGCTTGCAAGCCGAAGAACACCATCCCAACCGTTAAGCATGGGGATGGCAGCATCATGTTGTGGGGTGCTTTGCTGCAGGAGGGACTGGTGCACTTCACAGAATAGATGGCATCATGAGACACCGAAATGATGTGGTTATATTGAATCAACATCTCAAGACATCAGTCAGAAAGTTAAAGCTTGGTCGCAAATGGGTCTTCCAAATGGACAATAACTCCAAGCATACTTCCAAAGTTGTGGAAAAATGGCTTAAGGACAACAAAGTCAAGGTATTGGAGTGGCCATCAAAAAGCCCTGACCTCAATCCCATTGAACATTTGTGGGCAGAACTGAAAAGGCGTGTGCGAGCAAGTAGGCCTAAATACCTGACTCAGTTACACCAGCTCTGTCAGGAGGGATGAGACAAAATTCACCCAACTTATTGTGGGAAGCTTGTGGAAGGCTACCCGAAACGTTTGACCCAAGTTAAACAATTTAAAGCAATGCTACCAAATACCAATTGAGTGTATGTAAACTTCTGACCCACTGGGAATGTGATGAAAGATATAAAAGCGGAAATAATTCATTCTCTCAACTATTATTCTGATATTTCACATTCTTAAAATAAACTGGTGAAATTAACTGACCTAAAACAGGGAATATTTACTAGGATTAAATGTCAGGAATTGTGTAAAACTGAGTTTAAATGTATTTGGCTAAGGTGTATGTAAACTTCCAACTTCAACTGTAGGTATTCCTCTTGTCCAAATTGCATAGGGCAGTATGCATCGTCTGTGTATCTATTGGGATGGTAAGCAAATTGAAGTTGGTCTAGGGTGACAGGTAAGGTGATATGATCCTTGACTAGTCTCTCAAAGCACTTCATGATGATAGAAGTGAGTCCCACGAGGCGATAGTCATTTAGTTCAGTTACCTTTGCTTTCTTGGGTACAGGATCAATAGTGGCCATCATGAAGCATGTGGGGAACAGCAGACTGGGATAGGGAGAGATTGAATATGTCCGTAAACACTCCAGCCAGCTGCTCTGCGCATGCTCTGAGGACGCGGCTAGGGATGCCGTCTGGGCCGGCAGCCTTGCAAGGGTTAACATGCTTAAATGTCTTACTTACATCGGCCACGGAGAAGGATAGCCCCCAGTCCTTGGTAGCGGGCCACGTCGGGGGCACTGTGTTATCCTCAAAGCAAGTGAAGGTGTTTAGCTTGTCCAGAAGCAAGATGTCAGTGTCTGTGACATGGCTGGATTTCCCTTTGTAGTCTGTGATTGTCTGTAGACAGTCGTTTCTGAACCGTTGAATTGCGACTCCACTTTGTCTCAAACAGGTATATACTGACGTTATGCCTGTTTGATTGCCTTATGGAGGGAATAACTACACTGTTTGTATTCGGGCCATATTCCCAGTCACCTTGCCATGGTTAAATGCAATGTTTCGGCTTTAAGTTTTGCGCGAATGCTGCCATCTATGCACGGTTTCTGGTTAGGGTAGGTTTTAATAGTCACAGTGGGTACAACACCTATACACTTCCTGATACTCAGTCATCGTGTCGGTGTATTCGTCAATGTTATTCTCGGAGGCTACCCTGAACATATCCCATTCCACGTGATCAAAACAATCTTGAAGCATGGATTCCGATTGGTCAGACCAGCGTTGAATAGTCCTTAGCATGGGTACTTCCTGTTTGAGTTTCTGCCTATAGGAAGGGTGTAGCAAAATGGAGTTGTTATCAGATTTTCTGAAGGGAGGGCGGGGTTAGGGCCTTGTAGGCATCCCGGAAGTTGGAGTAGCAGTGGTCAAGTGCTTTAGCAGCGTGAGTACTACAGTCAATTCCTTTCCTCAAATTTGCTTTGTTAAAATCCCCAACTACAATAAATGCGGCCTCAGGATATGTGGTTTCCAGTTTGCATAAAATCCAGTGAAGTTCTTGGAGGGCCATCGTGGTATCGGCTTGAAGGGGAATATACACGATTGTGACTATAACCCGAAGACAATTCTTTTGGGAGGTAATACAGTCAGCATTTGATTGTGAGGTATTCTAGGTTGGGTGAACAAAAGGACTTGAGTTCCTGTATGTTATCACAATCACACCCTGAGTAGTTAATCATGAAACCTATATTGGTTCTTCCTGTAAAAGTTGTGTCGTACTGCAGCAGACCTTGCTGGCTGCCACAGAATTCTATGGCACGTTATTTAAGTGTCAGCCATTGTCGCCAATAATGCTTGTTAGTGCTAGTTTGGCCACCAGAGGGCATCTTTGAGAAGTGTATGACTTTTTAAAATATTGGCCGTACTAGAGAATTTAAGTAAGAACATAGTATATGTTTTAATTAAGAAATGTTGCTTAATTCATTTGATTAATATTATGGTGTTTGTGTTCCAAGAAAAATTAAAACGAAAAACAGGGTTTCCGTTAGGAAAATATGGTGCTTTACAATGTGACCTGTCGGGAGTAGGCTACAGTACTAAAAGCAAAATGATCCTAACATTTCCACACCCTAATTGTAGTTTAACCAATACCCAAACAGAGATTCAGTGAAAATAAAATCTCATTGATTTATCAAGACCAGTCCCCATGCTTGTCTCAGAGCAGTGCGAAACGGTGAAATAGTTGACCACACGCAGGTAGGTTATTGCTTCAAATCTTATTGCTTCTAACTTCAGTATGCTTTAAATGCCACAATGTCACAAATAATTGAAAACACATAATTCTTAAAACTCTGAGAAGTGTAATAGGAAGTGATCTGCACTGCATATTAAATTGACATTCATATTGCTTTATTCCACTTGTTACTGTGTGTGTTTCGATCCTCTCTCTCTCTCTCGCACACACACTTGCTGTTGTCACGAAATTCGTTGTGGTGTTGCAGGGAAGACCAAAATGCAGCGGGTATATGGATACTCATTCTTTTAATTCACAAAAAAAAAGAGTAAGGCATCCACAGAAAAAAACAAAACAATAAATGATACTCACAACTAACAACAGTGTGGCAGGCTCAACAAGCAGTGCTCACAAACAATCTCCCACAAAAGACAAACAAACACACCCTACTATATGGGACTCTCAATCAAAGGCAAATAGACAATCCCTGCCTTCAATTGAGAGTCCCAACCCCAATTAACCAAACATAGACATACAACCAGCTAGATCAACATAGAAATACACAAACAAGGAACAGTGCCCAAAAACCCCGGAATACATAAATCAAATCCCCTACAACAAACACACCACCCCGAACCACATAAACCAAATACCCTCTGCCACGTCCTGACCAAACTACAATGACAATTAACCCTTATACTGGCCAGGACGTGACAGTACCCCCCCCTAAAGGTGCTAACCCCGGAAGCACCTCAAGAAAAACAAAAACCCCAAACAACAACAAAAAATCCCCCTAAACTAAAGGGAGGGAAGGGAGGGTGGCTGCCATCAACGACGGCACTGTGCTACACCCCCCCTCCCCAACCCACCTATATCTGGAGGTGGCTCTGGTTCTGGCAGACCCGGGCAGACGGGCCACCCCGGCAGCTCCGGGCAGACGGGCCACTCCGGCAGACCCGGAGGACAGTCGGGCCACTCGGGCAGCTCTGGCGACTCCTGACTGGCGGGCAGCTCTGGCGACTCCTGACTGGCGGGCAGCTCTGGCGACTCCTGACTGGCGGGCAGCTCTGGCGACTCCTGACTGGCGGGCAGCTCTGGCGACTCCTGACTGGCGGGCAGCTCTGGCGACTGTTGACTGGCGAGGCTGGGCTGACGCACTAGACTCCTGATGCGTGGGGCTGATACTGGACGTGCCAGCCTGGAGACACGCACCTTCGGGCTAGTGCGGGGAGCTGGCCTGGGGCTCCATTCTTGCCCCGCAAAACTGCCCTTGTGCCCCCCCCAATTTTTTTTATTGGGGCTGCCTCTCGAGTTTCCTAAACTCCTCCATAGCCCTGGAAACACTCAACCTTATTTCTGTCCATGTCCATCCTTCCTCCTCGTCCATATACTGAGCGTGCCGCTCCTCTCTCCGCTGCTTGGTCTTGGTTTGGTGGGAGATTCTGTCACGAAATTCGTTGTGGTGTTGTTGCAGGGAAGACCAAAATGCAGCAGGTATATGGATACTCATTCTTTTAATTCACAAAAAAAAGAGTAAGGCATCCACAGAAAAAAATAAAAAAATAAATGATACTCACAACTAACAACAGTGTGGCAGGCTCAACAAGCAGCGCTCACAAACAATCTCCCACAAAATACAAACACACCCTACTATATGGGACTCTCAATCAAAGGCAAATAGACAACACCTGCCTTCAATTGAGAGTCCCAACCCCAATTAACCAAACATAGACATACAACCAGCTAGATCAACATAGAAATACACAAACAAGGAACAGTGTCCAAAACCCCCGGAATACATAAATCAAATCCCCTACAACAAACACACCACCCCGAACCACATAAACCAAATACCCTCTGCCACGTCCTGACCAAACTACAATGACAATTAACCCTTATACTGGCCAGGACGTGACAGCTGTCTTGACCTCTGAATGCTCGGCTATGAAAAGCCAACTGTGATTTACTCCGAAGGTGCTGACCAGTTGCACCCTCTATAACCACTGTTTATATTATTTGACCCTGCTAGTCATCTATGAATGCTTGAACAGCTTGAAAAATTATCTAGCCTTTATGGCCATGTAGTCTTATAATCTCCAACCAGTTTGGATTTAAGTATAACTTTTGTATGACTGGCACCTTTAGTGAGAGGTCTAATGCTTTAATATTTAATCATTTCTGCCCTCCGATTTCATATTCATTATATAAATAGGCCCATGTGCACCTTGATATTGGAGACGGAAAGACCCGGTTCACCAGCAACTGTCACGTCCTGACCAGAATAAGGGTAATTTGTTATTGTAGTTTGGTCAGGACGTGGCAGAGGGTTTTTGTTTATGTGGTTTGGGGTGGTGTTTTATTTAGGAGGGTGTTTGATTTATTATTTCCGGGGTTTTTGGGGTTATGTTCTAGTTTTTGTATTTCTATCTGGTCTCTAGTCTTTTGTATTTCTATGTCTAGTTTATTGGAGTTGGACTCTCAATTGAAGGCAGGTGTTTTCTAGTTGCCCCTGATTGAGAGTCCTATATATGGGTATGTGTTTGGTTAAGTGTTTGTGGGAGATTGTTTCTTGTTTTGCCTGTGTGAGCATGACAAGACTGTTTTGTTGTTCGTGAGTTCTTCATTTTTGTTATTTTGGTGTTCTCTTTATTTTAAAATAAATACAAGATGAGCATCCACATTCCTGCTGCGTTTTGGTCCTCTATCCCCGACGACAACCGATACAGAATCTCCCACCAAATAAGGACCAAGCAGCAGAGGAAGGAGAGGAGGAACGCTGAGAAAATGGACTTTGATATGGACGATCGTGAGAAGTGGACGTGGGAGGAGATTATGGCCGGAGAAGGTCCATGGAGGAAGTGGAGCGATGACAGGGAACGCTACAGGGGAACACGACTGGCGTTTAAGCCCGAGAGGCACATGGGTAGTTTGGTTGGGCGAGGATTGAGCCCCAGGCAAAATCCCCGTACCTTTTCTGGGCAACCAGTGACTGGACAGGTCCCGTGCTTCGGGGTAATGGGTACTGTGGCGAGGCCAAGTATTTTTAGGCCGGTACGCGCAATACCAGCGCCCCGCATTTGCCAGGGGGAAGTGGGCATCCAGCCAGTAAGAGTGATGCCAGTTCTGCGCTCGAGTCCACCAGTACGCCTCTACAGTCCAGTGCGTCAGCCCTGTCCGACTCGTCCTGTTCCCGCTCCCCGCACTAGCCCTGAGGTGCGTGTTCCCAGGCTGATACCTCCAGTACCAGCACCACGCATGAGGCTTCCAGTGCATCAGCCCAGTCCGACTCGTCCTGTTCCCGCTCCCCACACTAGCCCTGAGGTGCGTGTTCCCAGGCTGATACATCCAGTACCAGCACCATGCATCAGGCTTCCAGTGCGTCAACCCAGTCCGACTCGGCCTGTTCCCGCTCCTCGCACTAGCCCTGAGGTGCATGTCCCCAGACTGGCACATCCAGTACCAGTACCACGCATCAGGCTTCCAGTGCGTCAGCCCAGCCTCGAGAGTTCGGCAATAGTGTGCAGTCCAGAGTATCCGGCACCAGTGTGCAGTCCAGAGTATCCGGCACCAGTGTGCAGTCCAGAGTATCCGGCACCAGTGTGCAGTCCAGAGTATCCGGCACCAGTGTGCAGTCCAGAGTATCCGGCACCAGTGTGCAGTCCAGAGTATCCGGCACCAGTGTGCAGTCCAGAGTATCCGGCACCAGTGTGCAGTCCAGAGTATCCGGCAACAGTGTCCAGTCCGGAACCGAGGGAGTCTGCCTGCGATCCGGAACCGGGTGAGTCTGCCTATGACCCGGAACCAAGGCAGTCTATCAGCAACCCGGAACTAAGTCTGTTGACGATCCGGAACTAAATAGGATTAACCTGTTTGGGCTAGGGGGCAGTATTGACACGGCCGGATAAAAAACGTACCCGATTTAATCTGGTTACTACTCCTGCCCATTAACTAGAATATGCATATAATTATTGGCTTTGGATAGAAAACACCCTAAAGTTTCTAAAACTGTTTGAATGGTGTCTGTGAGTATAACAGAACTCAAATGGCAGGCCAAAAACTGAGAAGATTCCATGCAGGAAGTGGCCTGTCTGACAAGTTGTGTTTCATCTTGGCTCTTTTTATTGAAGACTGAGGATCTCTGCTCTAACGTGACACTTCCTACGGCTCCCATAGGCTCTCAGAGCCCGGGAAAAAGCTGAACGATATCGAGGCAGCCTCTGGCTGAAACACATTATCGCTTTTGGCAAGTGGCCGATCAGAGTACTATTGGCTTAGGCGCGTGCCCGAGTCTGTTTTCTTCGTCTGTTTACCTAAACGCAGATTCCCGGTCGGAATATTATCGCTTTTTTATGAGAAAAATGGCATAAAAATTGATTTTAAACAGCGGTTGACATGCTTCGAAGTACGGTAATGGAATATTTAGAATTTTTTTGTCACGAATTGCGCCATGCTCGTCACCCTTATTTACCCTTTCGGATAGTGTCTTGAACGCACGAACAAAACGCCGCTGTTTGTATATAACTATGGATTATTTTGAACCAAACCAACATTTGTTATTGAATTCGAAGTCCTGGGAGTGCATTCTGACGAAGACAGCAAAGGTAATAACATTTTTCTTATAGTAAATCTGACTTTGGTGAGTGCTAAACTTGCTGGGTGTCTAAATAGCTAGCCCTGTGATGCCGGGCTATCTACTGAGAATATTGCAAAATGTGCTTTCACCGAAAAACTATTTTAAAATCGGACATATCGAGTGCATAGAGGAGTTCTGTATCTATAATTCTTAAAATAATTGTTATGCTTTTTGTGAACGTTTATCGTGAGTAATTTAGTAAATTCACCGGCAGTGTTCAGTGGGAATGCTAGTCACATGCTAGTCACATGCTAATGTAAAAAGCTGGTTTTTGATATAAATATGAACTTGATTGAACAAAACATGCATGTATTGTATAACATAATGTCCTAGGGTTGTCATCTGATGAAGATCATCAAAGGTTAGTGCTGCATTTAGCTGTGGTTTTGGTTTACGTGACATTATATGCTAGCTTGAAAAATGGGTGTCTGATTATTTCTGGCTGGGTACTCTGCTGACATAATCTAATGTTTTGCTTTCGTTGTAAATCCTTTTTGAAATCGGACAGTGTGGTTAGATTAACGAGAGTCTTGTCTTTAAAATGGTGTAAAATAGTCATATGTTTGAAAAATTGAAGTTTTTGCATTTTTGAGGTTTTTGAATAACGCGCCACAGGATTACACTGGCTGTTACGTAGGTGGGACGATTTGGTGCCACCTGCCCTAGAGAGGTTAACTGTGTATCAAATGAGTCTGCCTACAGTGTGGAACGGAAGAGGTCTGCCTACGATCCGGAACGAGGGGAGTCTGCCTACGGCCCGAAACTGAGCAAGTCTGTCTGCATTCTGGAGGACAGTAGGCCGGAGCCAGAACCACCTCCTATATAGGTGGGTTGGGGAGGGGGGGTGTAGCACAAGTGCCGTCGGTGACGGCAGCCACCCTCCCTTCCCTCCCTTTAGTTTAGGGGGATTTTTTTATTTTTTTATTTTTTTATTTTTTATTTATGAGGTGCATCCGGGGTATGCACCTTTAGGGGGAGGGGGTACTGTCACGTCCTGACCAGTATAAGGGTTATTTGTTATTGTAGTTTGGTCAGGATGTGGCAGAGGGTATTTTGTTTATGTGGTTCGGGGTGGTGTTTTATGTAGTAGGGTGTTTGATTTATTATTTCCGGGGTTTTTGGGGTTATGTTCTAAATTTTGTATTTCTATCTGGTGTCTAGTCTTTTGTATTTCTGTCTAGTTTATTGGAGTTGGACTCTCAATTGGAAGCAGGTGTTTTCTAGTTGCCTCTGATTGAGAGTCCTATATATGGGTATGTGTTTGTGGGAGATTGTTTCTTGTTTTGCCTGTGTGAGCCTGACAAGACTTGTTTTGTTGTTCGTGAGTTCTTCGTTTTTGTTATTTTGGTGTTCTCTTTACTTTAAAATAAATACAAGATGATCATCCACATTCCTGCTGCGTTTTGGTCCTCTATCCCCGACGACAACCGTTACAGCAACCCCCTTTCCCCTTCGGACGTGGCCATGTTTCCTTGCACTCGTTCTATGAGAGTGGGCTTCTGAGGAGGCTAATCAGCCATTTCTACGCTCCCAGCGTGGGTAGAAGGGCTATGTAGACAACCGGTGACTTGAAAAGAATAACCGGGTGGTCCTGCTTGAATTCACCTTCTTAGATACAGTACTCAACCGTAGCATTGATTATTAAGAGGTTCCTTTGTTATCTTCGTCAACCTTGTGTTGCATTTCGGGGTCACGACTAGTCGTAGATCTCGGCTGCGGCACGTGGTCAACTTAGTCTGATATGTAAATTCTTAACTCACATGTTTTATACCTTAGGGTAGAAAGGGCCAATTCCGTCTTCATGACACGCTCTCTGGGTTCACTGGGGCATAGCTAGTTACGAGGCAAGGTATCACCGTTTACTATGATCTCGTTAGACAACTAAAATCACAACCTCATCATCACAAAAACATTCTCTTTGTTCTGGATATTTTCTACACAACGCACAGTATGCAATCATCACATGTCTATTATGAAAACTCCTCAAGTTACAATGTTTTCGATATAACATCCTCATTTAACTTTTAATAACATCATAAAATAGACATTTTTATATTCCATCCATCCTGATTCCCACCCATTCAGATGATGAAATATGTTGTCCCAAAGTCCATTTATTTGATGTTCTATAGTTTTGGGCTTTAAGCTCTTCCTAAGGCACACAGACACACATTAGAGACCAAAAAGGAGTTGGTCTGCTGCCTAATAATTTACGATGGGTGTGAGGTCATGAACCTCCCCCCCATCAATCCCTCTATACCTCTCCCCCTCTGCAGGAGGGAGAGACATCTTTGTAGACCTGTGATCCACTGTAACCTGATCCTCACAGGGCAGTCATGACAATAGTGAAGAGCAAAATTAGCATTACAGTTACACCAACTGGTAGGCTAATCACACAATTGTACAAAATGGTAAGAGAACTGGTGAAGAAAGTTACCCCTCGACATACACATTTCTTTTCCAGAATCTCTAAATTAAAATAGTGTCAGATCCCTAAAATGTACTTGTACAGTAGTATATCTCATTACATTTAGAGGATTCTAAATAAAAATATAAGGGGCTTTTATACAATGATAATGCAGGGTTAATAAAACAAAACTGTTTTATGTTTCTTATGTAGTCTTGTAGGTCTCAGAGCAGCGCGAAAATGTGCTGAAGTTGACCACACGCGGGTAGGCTATTGCTTGTTGGGGGGATATTCACACCTACAGTAGCCAGGCTATTAAACTAATGGAAGGATAACAGATCAGCTCTCGGAACTCATTAACACGCTAACGCAGGTTCACTCTCTCTCTCTCTTGCACTTGCTGTCTTGAACTCTGAATGCTTGGCTATGAAAAGCCAACTGACATTTACTCCTAAGGTGCTGACCAGTTGCACCCTCTATAACACTGTTTATATTATTTGACCCTGCTGGTCATAATTTTTCCATTGTATTCAGTTTCCAGCGAGACTATTCAAGGTATTCAAGAGTCACTGATGGTTGAAGATGACGGGCGATCGGCAAATGCAGTCTGGAATCTGCTGGTATCACAGCACAACATCAACATCACTCTAGTCATAGTCAGAAGACAGTTGAAGAAACTTGAGTGGACTTATGGAAAGGCTCTGTAAGACATATTATATTTATTTGTATTTATTTAACCTTTAGCTAACTACGCAAGTCAGTTAACCTGTTAGGGCTAGGGGGCAGCATTGACACGGCTGGATAAAAAACATACCCGATTTAATCTGGATTACCACTCCTACCCAGTAACTAGAATATGCATATACTTATTACATATGGATAGAAAACACCCTAAATTTTCTACAACTGTTTGAATGGTGTCTGTGAGTATAACAGAACTCAAATGGCAGGTCAAAACCTGAGAGATTCCTTTACAGGAAGTGGCCTGTCTGACCATTTCTTGAACTTCTTTTCCATCTCTATCATTTACTAAGGATCTCTGCTCTAACGTGACACTTCCCACGTCGTCCATAGGCTCTCAGAGCCCGGGAAAAAACAGAATGTCGTCATTCCAGCCCCAGGCTGAAACACATTATCGCCTTTCTCAAGTGGCCGATCAAGAGACACTGGCTTACGCGCGTGACCCCGACCGCCCCCGCCTTTGGGATTTTTTCCTCTGTTTGCCGAAAAGGAGATTCCCTGTCGGAATATTATCGCTTTTCTACGAGAAAAGTGTCGTAAAAATTGATTTTAAACAGCGGTTGACATGCTTCGAAGTACGGTAATGGAATACTTAGAATTTTATTGTCACGAATTGCGCCAAGCGCGTGACACTTCTTTACTATTTCGGATAGTGTCTGGAACGCACGAACAAAACGCCGCTATTCGGATATAACGATGGATTATTTTGGACCAAACCAACATTTGTTATTGAAGTAGCAGTCCTGGCTGTGTATTCTGACGAAGACAACAAAAGGTAATGAAATTTTTATAATAGTAAATATGATTATAATGAGTGCTAAACTTGCCGGGTGTCTAAATAGCTAGCCCGTGATGGCTGGGCTATGTACTTAGAATATTGCAAAATGTGCTTTCACCAAAAAGCTATTTTAAAATCGGACATATCGAGTGCATAGAGGAGTTCTGTATCTATAATTCTTAAAATAATTGTTATGCTTTTTGTGAACGTTTATCGTGAGTAATTTAGTAAATTATTAGCAAATTCCTCCGGAAGTTTGCGGGGGGTATGCTAGTTCTGAACGTCACATGCTACTGTAAAAAGCTGTTTTTTTATATAAATATGAACTTGATTGAACAAAACATGCATGTATTGTATAACATAATGTCCTAGGTGTGTCATCTGATGAAGATCATCAAAGGTTAGTGCTGCATTTAGCTGTCTTCTGGGTTTTTGTGACATTATATGCTAGCTTGAAAAATGGGTGTCTGATTATTTCTGGCTTGGTACTCTGCTGACATAATCTAATGTTTTGCTTTCGCTGTAAAGCCTTTTTGAAATTGGACAGTGTGGTTAGATAAAGGAGAGTCTTGTCTTTAAAATGCTATGAAATAGTCATATGTTTGAAAAATTTAAGTTTTTGTATTTTTGAGGAATTTGTAATTCGCGCCACGCCTATCATTGGATATTGGAGCAGGTGTTCCGCTAGCGGAACGTCTAGATGTAAGAGGTTAACCTGTTAGGGCTAGGGGGCAGTATTTGCACGGCTGGATAAAAAAATGTACCCGATTTGATCTGGTTACTAATCCTACCCAGTAACTAGAATATGCATATACTTATTATATATGGATAGAAAACACTCTAAAGTTTCTAAAACTGTTTGAATGGTGTCTGTGAGTAAAACAGAACTCATTTGGCAGGCAAAACCCTGAGACATTTTCTGACAGGAAGTGGATACCTGATGTGTTGTATTACCTTTAAACCTATGCCATTGAAAAACACAGGGGCTGAGGAATATTTTGGCACTTCCTATTGCTTCCACTAGATGGCACCAGCCTTTACAAAGTGTTTTGAGTCTTCTGGAGGGAGATCTGACCGAACAAGAGCCATGGAACGATGATGGCCCATTAGACACCTGGCGCGCGAGTTCATGTTGGGTACCCTCGTTCCAATACGTTATAAAAGAGAATGCATTCGTCCACCTTGAATATTATTCATGTTCTGGTTCAAAAAGGCCCTAATGATTTATGCGATACAACGTTTGACATGTTTGAACGAACGGAAATATATTTTTTCCCCTCGTTCATGAAGTGAAGTCCGGCGGGCTTAGATCATGTGCTAACAAGACGGAGATATTTGGACATAAATGATGAGCTTTTTTGAACAAAACTACATTCGTTATGGACCTGTGATACCTGGAAGTGACATCTGATGAAGAGAATCAAAGGTAATGGATTATTTACATAGTATTTTCGATTTTAGATCTCCCCAACATGACGGCTTGTCTGTATCGCAACGCGTATTTTTCTGGGCGCAGTGCTCAGATTATTGCAAAGTGTGATTTCCCAGTAAGGTTATTTTTAAATCTGGCAAGTTGATTGCGTTCAAGAGATGTAAATCTATAATTCTTTAAATGACAATATAATATTTTACCAATGTTTTCTAATTTTAATTATTTAATTTGTGTTGCTGACTTGACTGCCGGTTATTGGAGGGAAACGATTTCCTCAACATCAATGCCATAGTAAAACGCTGTTTTTGGATATAAATATGAACTTGATAGAACTAAAAATGCATGCATTGTCTAACATAATGTCCTAGGAGTGTCATCTGATGGAGATTGTAAAAGGTTAGTGCATCATTTTAGCTGGTTTTATGGTTTTGGTGACCCTGTCTTTGAATTGACAAAACATTACACACAACTCTTGTAAATGTACTGTCCTAACATACTCTAAATTTATGCTTTCGCCGTAAAACCTTTTTGAAATCGTAAAACGTGGTTAGATTAAGGAGATGTTTATCTTTCAAAGGGTGTAAAATAGTTGTATGTTTGAAAAATTTGAATTTTGACATTCATTTGGATTCAAATTTGCCGCTCTTGAAATGCACCTGCTGTTGATGGAGTGCACCACGGGTGGGACGCTTGCGTCCCACCTAGCCCATAGAGGTTAAATCGGGTACGTTTTTTATCCGTCCGTGAAAATACTGCCCCCTAGCTATAACAGGTTAAAATCAATTTTTATTCGATTTTTCTCGTAAAAAAGCGATAATATTCTGACCGGGAAACCCTGTTTTCGTTCAAAGACGAAAAAATAAAAACATGGTGTCGGCTCGTGCACGCGCCCCCAGTCTCATTGTTCTCAGATTGACCACTATCCAAATGCGCTACTGTTTTTCAGCCATGGCCTGCAGAGTCATCATTCCCCGTTCTGGCGCCTTCTGAGAGCCTATGAGAGCGTTAGAAAATGTCACGTTACAGCAGAGATCCCCTGTTTTGGATAGAGATGATCAAAAAGGCCAAGAAATGCTCAGAGAGGGCGCTTCCTGTTTGGAATCTTCTCAGGTTTTGGCCTGCCAAATGAGTTCTGTTATACTCACAGACACCATTCAAACAGTTTTAGAAACTTTGGAGTGTTTTCTATCCAAAGCTAATAATTACATGCATATTCTAGTTTCTGGGCAGGAGTAATAATCAGATTAAATCGGGTACGTTTTTTATCCGTCCGTGAAAATACTGCCCCCTATCCATAAAAAGTTAAGAATATCATGGAATATATATATATATATATATTACAGCTTCCAAATGCATAATCAATGCTCTAACTTCCCCTTGCGGTGGTCTGGAGCAATGAAGCAGTGACGCGGGGTAACATACTAAACCACAAATTACCGGTAAATCCGACGGCATAATCTTAAAACTTTTAGTTGAGGAAACACTGCACACCCCAACCCTTCTTCTTCCCGGAGAGATATTTATTCCTGTCTGCCCGATGAACTGAGAACCCAACTGGCTGTAAGGACTCAGACTGTATATCCAGAGAGAGCCATGTTTCCATGAAAAAGAGTATGTTACAATCCCTGATGTCTCTTTGGAAGGAACTCCTCGCCCTGAACCTGTCAACTTTATTATCCAGAGACTGAACATTAGCGAGTAATATACTCGGCAGCGGTGGGTGGTGGGTGCGCCTACTTAATCAGACTAGAAGTCCACTCCGAATACCTCTTCTCTGCCGGCGTTGTTTTGGGTCAGCCTCTAGAATCAGTTCAATTGCCCAGGGGGGTACGAACAAAGGATCCGATTCGGGAAAGTCGTATTCCTGGTCGTAATGCTTGTAATGCTGGTGAGTTACCGCTGCTCTGATATCCAAAAGTTCTTCCCGGCTGTAGGTAATAACACAAAACATGTTCTGGGCTAATAATGTAAGAAATAACACATAAAAAAACACAATACTGCAACGTTGTCTAGGGGCTAGAAGCACGGCTGCCCAATCTATCGGCGCCATTTTTCTATCATAGAAAGCACATCATAGAAAGTACGAAAGGCGTCAGGGTCTACGTAGATGATGTCATCATGTGGGAGTTCACACTACAAAAGTGCTACAGAGCATACTGTGAAATTGATTGAAACAGAACAAGGCACAGTGTCAGTTTGGCATCAAGGAAATCATAGTCCTTGAAGACAGGTTGTTTGTTGAAGAAGTAGAGCCAGATGAGACCAAAGTTCAAGCCATACTGAGCAAACCCCAACCCAATGACCTGAAAGGGCCTCATGGGGATGAGCACCTTAATCTGCAAATTCTTACCAAACTTGTCATTCAAAACAGCCGGCCTAAGAGAGTTGTTACACAAAACAAATGAGTTTGCATGGACTACAAAACATGAGCAGGAATAGAAAAAGCTCAAAACAACACATAACTCAGAGCTAGTACTCAACTTTTTCGACCCGATAAAAATAACAAAGATATCAAAAGACGCATGGAAAAATGGCCTTGTCTTGGTTCCACTACAAGTGGAAGGATAAGATTGATAGCCAGTAGTCTATGCTTTGAGAACAATGACTGAAACCGAGTGTCATTACACCCAGGTAGAAAAGGAATGTCTAGGCATGGTGTTTGGATGTGACAAGTTCCAGGGCTTTGTCTACAGCTTACCTACCTTCACAGCTAACACCGAGCATAAGCCATTATTGATAGTCATCATCAAAATAACTTAAACGAGATGTCGCCTAATATACAAGAGCTCATGATGAAAATACAACTGCAGATGCACTATCCCTGGCACCCGCAGTGAGCACAGTGAGTAATGTGATCCCTACAGATGATTATATTGATGTTCATGTGAATATGAAGGCTGCTTCTCTTCCTGTGTCAGACTCTAAATCAAAACAGAGTACAGACGAGAGCAAAAGACACAATGCTGCAGACAGTCAACGCAAACATACATCATAGCTGGCCCATAGGTTTGTGTTCACAATACTACCAGATCAGGTCAGAACTCAGTGTTGTAAACAGACTGCTGCTCAGACAAGAGAAAATGCAGATATTGTGACAGGAAATGCTCGAAAGGATACACTAAGGCCACCTCAGAATCAAAAAATGCAAAAGGAGAGCAAGGGATACAGTCTACTGACCAGAAAGAAACATGGACATTGAGAGAATGATAGGGAAATGTGAAACCTGTCAGAAACATTACTACAAGGAGGTGAAAGATGATACTCGCCAAACTGCCAAAAGGTCCATAACAAAAGGTTGGTACAGATCTTTTTCAGTTGAATGGCAAAGATTACCTGCCGGTGATTGACTACTATTGTAACTATCCTGAGATGACAATGCTCTCAAGCACAGCAGCAAGCAACGTCATAACACACGTCCACTATATATAGTGTAGCCTATCATGTGGATCATCATGTGCTTGCTATACGTAATGGAAAAGGAGTCGGTAGCACATAGTCAAAGGACATGCATGGCAATGAGAATAACATTGATAGTGTAACATGAAGCTAGGACTGTATGTCCAAGATAGTCTATTTACATATAGGGAACGCTAACTGACAATTATTAATTAATTGACCCTATGGGCCGTTCCTTGTCCAAGGCTTGCTTACTTATTAATTCACTGTCCCACAGGCTGCTTATGGTATGTTTATTGTGGTTAAGAATAATGTAAATGTAAGGAAGGCTTGATTTTCTATAGATATGTAAATTCCATTATAATTTGGTAGAAGCCATAGAGACAAACAGTACTGCAAGCCTAGCTTACCTTTGGGTCCTGTCTTCTCTGCTTTCTTCACACTGGGCATTGCCTCAGGCTTTGCTTTCTCCACGGCCTGCTCCTCTTTCTTTTCCGTCTTGTCCTCCAATTTCTTATTTTCTACCTCTTTCATGGTTTGTGCATCCCTCATCGCTGTAAGTAAAGACATGATCCTGTGAACAAATGCCTCCTTATCTTCATGTAAAATTAGAGCACAAATCCGGATGGGTGGTTTCCCGGACACAGATTAAGCCTAGTCCTGGCCTAAAAAGCGAACTCAACGAAAAATCGAACTTTTTAGTCCAGGAAACCATCCCACACTGTTCACAGATACAGTAGGTTTTTACTTCATATGCCAGCCAGGGAATTAGGAAATTAAGTTTGGGCTTATTTTGGGGTATTATTGAATTACTAATTACATCAGTACATCAATCCCTCCAAACTGTAAAAAAGGACGTAGATAGATTTGAATTGAAATTAAAAAGAAAAAACATGATTTACCTTTAAGGACCACTTCTACCTCTTCTACTACTTCTTCTCTTGCTTGCCTCTCCTTGGATTGTCTGAGAACTATCACACAAAGAAATATTATATTTTGCAATTGTTCCTAGAAAATGAAAGGTAGTGCATTACAGTGATGGTAATTAGGTAGTTGTGACAGTTAAAGCATGCATTAGTTACATAAAAAAATGTAATAGCATATTTAGCCGGTGATATGGTGGGGTGGTGGTAACATGGTGTCATGGTTTTGTGTGACGAGACCGATTTAAAAAAAATATTGTACTTAATATTGTAATTTTCCCATTATGCAGAACTACTGCATGTCATTTTCTGGTTGTAAACTGGTTTCCTGTAGAAACATGTAAAGATGTAAATTTCATGATTAGATTAGGAAGGACATCATATTTAGGTTCTTATCTAGTCAGATAGTATTATTTATCTGGTAACTAAGAAGGCGTTAACAAAACCAGTGTACAACCTGACCATGACGTCATTTGAAAAATAACTTTAGAACCTACACTGAGTGTACAAAACATTCAAAATACCTTCCTAATATTGAGCTGAACCCCAGTTTTGGGTAGTACACTATTCTTGATACACACGGAAACAGTTGAGCGTGAAAAACCCAGCAGTGTTGCAGTTCTTGACACCAACCAGTGCTGCTGGCACCTACTACCCGTACCCCGTTCAAAGGCACTTAAATATTTTGTCTTGCCCATTCACCCTCCGAATGGCACACATACACAATCCATGTCTCAATTGTCTCAAGGCTTAAAAATCCTTCTTTAACCTGTCCCCTCCCCTTCATCTACATGGATTGAAGTGGATTTAACAAGTGACATCAGTCTATGACATGTTGTGTACACTCAGTGTATAACCTCAGAGGTCGGTTGAGCACTCAAAATCCAAATGCACCATTAGGGACAGTTAAAAATTTCCCCAACGTAAAAAATATTTTCACATCATAACCATAACCTGTTGACAAATATTACGCTTTTTATATATCCATTGTGGGTGGATAAGGGTGTGCATACCTTGCGAAACATATACAGTATAATGATATGGAGCTAATATCTTTACAGGACCTCAAACAAATATATTAACTTCCAGGCTTTTCATGGTTCCTTAACCAACAGTTAAGAGCTTTGTCAAAAGCTTTTGGAGCCCCAGTAACATTCCACATAATGCTTACATGGTTTGACCCTTCATGTAGTCTAGTGGTTAGAGTGTTAGGCCAGTAACTAAAAGGTTGCTAGATCGAATCCTTGAGCTGACAAGGTAAAAATGGTTTGTTCTACCCCTGAACAAGGTAATTAACTGACTGTTCCTAGGCTGTCATTGTAAATAAGAATTTGTTCTTAACTGACTTGCCTGGTTAAATATGAAAATGAAAAATGTATTTCTAAAATGTTATATGGCACTTATGATTCCCTGCTGTGTGTTAATGTAACGTTTGTCTTCTGTAGAAATGGACCAAGGCGCAGCAGGTACGTGAATACTCATCTTTAATTAAAATAAAGGAGTAAAGCATCCACTTAACAATTCAAACAAAGTAACAACAGCTACAGTTCTGCAGGCTAGAAACGCAGTGCAAAAAACAACCACCCACAACCCCAAAGAAAAACACACACACCTATATAGGACTTCCAATCAAAGGCAACTATACACACCTGCCTTCAATTGGAAGTCCCAATCATCCACCCAACATTTAACCAACACAAACATGCCACGTCCTGACCCCAAAACTAAAACACTAGCTCCATCTGCTGGTCAGGACGTGACAGTACCCCCCCCTCAAGGTGCAGACCCCGGAATGCACCTACCAACAAAAAACCCCAACACAAAACCCATAAACAATAACCCTAAAACAATAAGGGAGGGAAGGGAGGGTGGCTGCCGTCACCGACGGCACTGTGCTACACCCTCCCTCCCCAACCCACCTATCCTGGAGGTGGCTCAGGTGCAGGGCGTGGACCTTGCTCCACCGTCGGCGTAGCCCACTTCGGTGGCGCTGCTAGCTGCGCCGGGCAGATGGGCCACTTGGGCTGACCCTGGCAGACGGACCACTCGTGCTGGGCCGGAGGGCAGGAGGACCACTCGGGCTGGGCCGGAGGGCAGGAGGACCACTCGGGCTGATCCTGACAGGCGGGCACCTCTGGCAGAACAGGGCAGTCCGGCCGCCCCGGCAGAACAGGGCAGTCCGGCCGCCCCGGCAGAACAGGGCAGTCGGGCCGCCCCGGCAGAACAGGGCAGTCGGGCCGCTCCGGCGACTGTTGACTGGCGGGCAGCTCCGACGACTGTTGACTGGCGGGCAGCTCCGACGACTGTTGACTGGCGGGCAGCTCCGACGACTGTTGACCGGCGGGCAGCTCCGACGACTGTTGACCGGCGGGCAGCTCCGACGACTGTTGACCGGCGGGCAGCTCCGACGACTGTTGACCGGCGGGCAGCTCCGACGACTGTTGACCGGCGGGCAGCTCCGACGACTGTTGACCGGCGGGCAGCTCCGACGACTGTTGACTGGCGGGCAGCTCCGACGACTGTTGACTGGCGGGCAGCTCCGACGACTGTTGACTGGCGGGCAGCTCCGACGACTGTTGACCGGCGGGCAGCTCTGATGATGACTGTTGACTGGCGGGCAGCTCTGATGATGACTGTTGACTGGCGGGCAGCTCTGATGATGACTGTTGACTGGCGGGCAGCTCTGATGATGACTGTTGACTCCTGATGCGTGGGGCAGGTATTGGACGTACCAGCCTGGAGACACGCACCTCCATGCTAGTGTGTCTAGCGGGAAACACCGGACCGAAAGGGCGCACTGGCGGTCTTGAGTGCAGGGTTGGCATCACCCCTTCCGGCTCGATGCTCCCCTTGCCCTGGCACCTGCGGGGCGCTGGTACTGGGCGAACTGGGCTGTGCGTCCGTATAGGCGAGATGGTGCGCACCTCAGCGTAACATGGCGCCCTCCACCTCGTACGCACCTCCCTGTAGTCACGGGTAGCTGGCTTACGGCTCTTCCCTGGCCTGGCCAAACTACCCGTGTGCCCCCCCCCAAAAAAATCTTGGGGCTGCCTCTCGGGTTCCCTTAGCTCCCTTAACTTGTCCGCCCAGAATTTTCTTTCGTCCTGCCAGGTCCATTCCTCAATTTTCTTCTCCTGTGGCTTCCTCCTCTTCTGCTGCTTGGTCCTTTGGTGGGTGGTTCTGTAACGGTTGTCTTCTGTAGAAATGGACCAAGGCGCAGCAGGTACGTGAATACTCATCTTTAATTAAAATAAAGGAGTAAAGCATCCACTTAACAATTCAAACAAAGTAACAACAGCTACAGTTCTGCAGGCTAGAAACGCAGTGCAAAAAACAACCACCCACAACCCCAAAGAAAAACACACACACCTATATAGGACTTCCAATCAAAGGCAACTATACACACCTGCCTTCAATTGGAAGTCCCAATCATCCACCCAACATTTAACCAACACAAACATGCCACGTCCTGACCCCAAAACTAAAACACTAGCTCCATCTGCTGGTCAGGACGTGACAGTTAAATGCTCTACATTGGGTGTCACTCTAGTATGGAACTGTGAAATGGAGAGGTTGGGGCAAGACCTGAACTGGGATACCATTTGGGAAATTGGCTAACCCAGCACACCTGCTTATACAATAAAGTTGTGCAACCCCATTTAGACATTTTAAGATGAAGCTGATTCCCACTCCAATCTCTCCATTTGGTGTCACTCGAGAATGGATGTGATAGACGCAGTATGAATGCCATTGGCACATGTTTTGGGAATGTCCTGTTGTGTCCCAGTTCTGGTCACATGTTTCAGATTTTGTCATAAACGTTATGGGTTTCCCTCTGAACAAGGACCTGCCTTGATTTTCGATGAATGATGACTTTACATCTGCACTGAACTGGTTCAGAAAATAATAATTTATGTACGGTTAACAGTAAAATATGTTATCCATAGTGCTTGGATTACCCCTACAATACTCTCACCTCCTCAAACATCGCTCTCATATTTTCAAGATATTGTTCATACCGAGCGATAAGTGGCCGTGATAAACAAATACAATTAAAGCATGGGATGTACTATGTAAAACTCTAACAGATATTAACAACTCTTGGCATTTCCTTTTCTGAGAATACCATAAAAATATTGTTTCGTAAACTGTACTTCCTCTCTGGATAATACATTTTGTGTACTCAAATAATTATGACTTCTGACAGTACAGATGTCACGACTTCCTCCGAAGTCGGTCCCTCTCCTTGTTCAGGCGGCATTCGGCGGTCGACGTCACCGGTCTTCTAGCAATCGCCGATCCACCTTTCATTTTCCATTTGTTTTGTCTTGTTTTCCCACACACCTGGTATTCATTCCCTCATTACATGTCATGTATTTAACCCTCTGTTCCCTCTATGTCTGTGTGTGTAATTGTTTATTGTTGAGGTGTGCACGCTCCCGGCTGGTTTGCGCCGGGTTAATTTTATATCCCGTGCTTTGTGGCAGCCCGTACCCTGTACTTGTGTTTTTGTACTTTGTGCTGCCTCACTGGTTCATTGGGCATTTGTTTTGTGATGCAGTTGCGTTCTGTGCAAATGATTGCCTTAGTAAAGTGCTTTGTCCACTCATCTCTGCTTTCCTGCGCCTGACTTTGATACACCAGCTACACTCACCTCTTGACAACAGTATGTAAATAGTTCTATTGTATGTTTGTTTGTTTGTACAAATGTTTGTTTTGTTTGTATTGTCATGATGGATAATATTTGTAACGTGATCCTCCGTTATATGTGTATTGTATAAAGTGGAAGATAAATAGAAATGTTGATCACATCCCAAAAATATTTTCACATGACCCTCCCATTATACTGTAAAATAAGTTGCACACCTTTCCCACTCATACAAATAATGTTTACGACCACAAATAACAACTGTAGCAACCTGGTGTTTATAAATGTGGATATCGACTTTGCCCCTTCAGTATGCTTTTGTGGCACGGTCGATGCCACTCAGGGCTACGGGACAGAAAGGTTGAGGGTTTGCCGACCACCACGGACGAGCTCCCTCTCCCTGCCTGTTTCATTACACTACGATCAGAGCCGGCTGCAGACAATGATCAGCTAGGTGGAAATCTGATTTTCAACATTTTGATGCCATATTTATAAATATATAAAAAATATGCAGCGAATATTCCACCAACAGGTTTCTGTGCCAATGCACCACACAACCAATAAACAAAGCACACCAACTTCGGCACATCAATATTATGGTTTGCATTTTCAACACCAGAATAAATGGACAATGAAAATCTCAACAAACAGAAAATACATCCCTCCTTACTTTATAGGCCTACCCAGTATCGAATGCTTGGCTTGACAATCTCCGAATGTCATTAAAATTTTTGGTGTGTTGTAACAGATGTCTCTTTCCATTCATCAAATGGCCTATGCATAGTTTGGATTGATTGATTTTATTTGTCAGTAAAAAAACACCATATATACAGAAGTATGTGGACAGCCCTTCAACTTAGTGGATGTGTTGTATAAAAGTGTATAAAATCGAGCACACCCATGCAATTTCCATAGACAAACATTGGCAGTAGAATGATCGTACTGAAGAGCTCAATGACATTCAACGTGGCACCATCACAGGATGCCACCTTTTCAACAAATCAGTTCGGCAAATTTGTACCCTGCTAGAGCTACCTCAGTCAACTGTAAGTGCTGTTAATGTGAAGTGGAAACGTTTAGGAGCAACAACAACTCAGGCACGAAGTGGTAGGCCACACAAGCTCATAGAACGGGATTACCGAGGGCTGAAAAACGTAGCGTGTAAAAATTGTCTGTTCTCAGTTGCAACACTCACTACCTAGTTCCAAACTGCCTCTGGAAGCAACATCAGCACAAGAACAGTTTGTCAGGAACTTCATGAAATGGGTTTCCATGGCCGAGCAGCCGCACATAAGCCTAAGATCACCATGCGCAATGCCAAGCGTCGTCTGGAGGGGTGTAAACCTCGCCACCATTGGACTGGAGCAGTGGAAACGCATTCTTTGGAGTGATGAATCACACTTCACCATCTGGCAGTCCGCCGGACGAATCTGGGTTTGGCGGATGCCAGGAAAACGCTACCTGCCCGAATGCATAGTGCCAACTCTAAAGTTTGGTGGAGGAGGAATAATGATCTGGGGCTGTTTTTCATGGTTTGAGCTAGGCCCCTTAGTTCCAGTGAATGGGAATCTTAATGCTACAGCTTACAATGACATTTTAGACTATTCTGTGCTTCCAACATTGTGGCAACAGTTTGGGGAATGCCCTTTCCTGTTTCAGCATGACAATGTATTTTTTTTCCTTCGATCAGTGTGGAAGAACTTGACTGGCCTGCACAAAGCCCTGACCTCAACCCCATTGAACGCCTTTGGGATGAATTGGAACGCCGACTGCAAGCCAGGCCTAATCGCCCAATATCAGTGCCCGACCTCAGTAATGGTCGTGGCTGAATGGATGCAAGTCCCCATAGCAATGTTCCAACATCTAGTGGAAAGCCTTCCCAGAAGAGTGACGGCTGTTGTAGCATCAAAGCGGGGAACAACTCCATATTAATGCACATAATTTTGAAATGAGATGTTCGACGAGCAGGTGTCCACTTATTTTTGGTCAGTGTACATATACACTGAGTGTACAAAACATGCTATTTCCATGACATAGACTGACCAGGTGAATCAAGGTGAAAGCTATGATCCCTTATTGATGTCACTTGTTAAATCCACTTCAATCAGTGTAAATAAAGAGGTGGAGACAGGTTAAAGATGGATTTTTAAGCCTTGAGACAATTGAGACATGGATTGTGTATGTGTGCCATTCAGAGGGTGATTGGGCAAGACCAAAGATTTACAGTAAGTGCCTTTGACCTGTGTAGGTGCCAGGGCACACCAGTTTCAGTGTGTCAAGAAGTGCAACGCTGCTGGGTTTTTCAAGCTCAACAGTTTCCCGTATGTATCAAGAATGGTCCACCACCCAAAGGACATCCAGCGAACTTAACACAACTGTGGGAAGCATTGGAGTCAACATGGGCCAGCATCCCTGTGGAACACATTCCACACCTTGTAGAGTCCACGCCCCGACTAATTGTGGCTGTTCTGAGGAAAAATATTAGGATGTTTTGTGCACTTAGTGTACACACAGCACAAAGAGTTTTAAAAATGACAAGGATTGCACAATTAAGTCTGGTACTTATTTCCATTGTAGTAATTCTTTCTTTTTTACATCAATAGACACAAAAAATGCTCAATTTCCATTCAATTTGCGACAGATTTTCATGCGAATATTCTAAAATCTGCACATTTTACCATCAGAGTTGTATTTCCATCAAATTGAATTGTTGCGGATAAAATTCTGCGCTTATGTAAATAATTAGTGCACATAAAAACAACTTTGCGGTTAAATTCCAATGTACCGAATAAAAAATACAAATTAAATGGGTTTCCATTGCATATGTGTGGTATGATTGTTAATTAGACTATTGCAGATCTGGGCAATTGACCCACCTACCGGGGTGGCAGGTAGCCTAATGGTTAGAGTGTTGGGCCATTAATCGAAAGGTTGCTAGATTGAATCCCTGAGCTGACAAGGTAAAAATCTGTTGTTCTGCCCCTGAACAAGGCGGTTAACCCACTGTTCCTAGGCTGTCATTGTGAATAAGAATTTGTTCTTAACTGACTTGCCTAGTTAAAATTAAAAGAGCAAATGTAAACCAGGGGAAAAATGCACTACCCTTCCCTGTGCCCAATAATAAAAAACACACACAACCCTCCCCAAAGCATCAAAAATAAGTTTGAGAACCCTCCCCTATTTTGGACCACCCAAGTCAATTTCTGTCCCTTTCTCAAATGACATTTACTCAAGTAGATGGAAAAGTAGCCCACTTGAGAAAAGTACAAATTCCACCCAGTGCCTACACCCTTGCACAGTTTTCACATTTTGCTGCCTTAAAATTTTATCTCAAAAGTTCTTAAATGTGATTTTTTTTCTTATCGATCTACACAACTGACTTCACATTTTAAAAGTTGAAGAGAAGTTAACACAACAATTGAGCCTTTTCTTCTTAAAATAAACTGTTTAGACAATTCAGAAGCGAGGTTGTTGATTCTGCTCATCACAAGTCCTCAGTGTCAGTTCCCCAAAATAACACTGGTGCTTACAGAGGGAAAATGATGCGAGAGGGACTCAGTCCAGATGGAAGTGTCCACCCTCAGAATGCAGAACAGCAGCACACACACCCACGCAGCCCTATTATCTTTATTTAAATTTTTTACGGAAAGTAGATATTGGACTAAGCCTTGAGGGGGCTTAGTTCAATAGGCTCAAGGCTTAGTCTAATATCTACTTTCCATACTGATATTTATATAATACGCTTCTGTTCTAAATAAAATGGCTTCAGAGAAGGAATCAAAGCCACTAACCACTGGAGTCCCCTATGTCAGTCGTCCCATTTGTGTCAGTTGTCCCAAGTCCTGCAGGTCATTACAGAATATAAGTGCTAGATGTAGGAGTGAAATTTAGAGAATTGAAAATCATGCAGTGTACAGATGACTCCTCATGAAGGTATTATCTCAAATCGTTAGTCATATTGCATAGGCCCTAATGTACTACATTGCTGCTAAATAAGAATAAATACTTGTTTTATATAGCTAATAGAAAGATAAATAAGTAATGCTAACCATTCTACAGAAAGTTAAGAAGATAAGTGGTGAAAATACATTTGTCAGTATTAATACCTCTGGCACGTTGAATGTCTTTGTCTTGGTCATCTTTATCCTCGGGCTCCCCATCATCTTTAAGTTGGGCCCTCGATCCCAGTCTTTCAACCATCTTAAAGGGAATTGGAACATTTATCTTCCTTTTGACACCAGCTTTCTTGCTCTCACTGTTGTTGTTGTTTTCATCATCATCATCATCATCATCATCATCATCATCATCATCAACAATGATTTCAGAGTAATCCCCATCAGTATCAGGAAGTTGGGCCATTTCTTCAATGTCAGCCACTACATCAAGAACATCGAGCTTTTCAGCTACACTGACATCAATATATTCATCTTCATCAATTGACTGTTTCAACTCTTCCTCGTCTTTTACATAATCTTCATGATCTTCGTCACCAAGTTCAATACTGGCATTAGATCCCACTTTTCGAAAGAACTGTTTTTGGATCAGCACATTTATTTTGGTGGTGTATGTCTTGGCTCCAACTGAACTGTCTTCATTGTCAATATCTTCTCCATCTTCAACATCTTGATCTTTGACGTCAAAGTCATGGGTATCACCCTCCTCTTCATCTACCTCTAAGTGATGAACCTTCTCCTCTTTCTCCATCTTCTCTTCTTTCCCCTCATCCTCACGGCCATCAACATTGATTACCTCACCATCCATCGTTTGTTCATGGTCAAGTTCTTCAACATCTCCATCTACATGTGTGACGTAATGGTAACAAATTAAGGGTTTTTTCAAGTATTACATTATTTTCATTAGCAATTTAGGGGCAAGTGGTGGAAGTTGAGCCAATTGTTACATTCAGCATCACTCAGTCAAGAGAAATATAGTATTCTTTCTAACAAAGATATCTACAGTGCCTTAGGAAAGTATTCAGATCCCTTGCCATTTTCCACATTTTGTTACGTTTCAGCCTTATTCTAAAATGTATTAAATCGTTTTTTTACCTCATCAAACTACACACAATACCCCATAATGACAAAGCAAAAACTAGTTTAAAAAAAATGTTTGCTCATTTATGAAAAATAAAAACTGAAATATCACATTGATAGAAGTATTGAGACCCTTTACAAAGTACATTTTGAAGCACCTTTGGCAGCGATTACAGCAGCAATTCTTCTTGGGTATGACACTACAAGCCTGGCACACCTGTATTTGGACAGTTTCTCCCATTCTTCTCTGCAGATCCTCTCAAGCTCTGTCAGGTTGCCGCACAGCTATTTTCAGGTCTCTCCAGAGATGTTCGATCCGGTTAAAGTCCGGGCTTTGGCTGGGCCACTCAAGGACATTCACATACTTGGCCCATAGCCTCTACTGCATTGTCTTGGCTGTGTGCTTAGGGTTGTTGTCCTGTTAGGTGAACCTTCACTCCAGTGAAGGTGAACCTTCACTCCAGTCTGAGGTCCTGAGCGCTCTGGAGCAGGTTTTCATCAAGGATCTTTCTGTACTTTGCTCCATTCATCTTTGCCTGACAAGACTCCCAGTCCCTGCCGCTGAAAAACATCCCCACATCATGATGCTGCCACCACAATGCTTCACCGTAGGGATGGTGCCAGGTTTCCAACAGATGTGACGCTTGGCATTCAGGCCAAAGAGTTCAATCTTGGTTTCATCAGACCAGAGAATCTTGTTTCTCATGGTCTGAGAGTCTTTAGGTGCTTTTTGGCAAACTCCAAGTGTGCTGTCATGTGCCTTTTACTGAGGAGTGGCTCCATCTGGCCACTCTACCATAAAGGCCTGATTGGTGGAGTGCTGCAGAGATGGTTGTCCTTCTGGAATGTTCTCCCATCTCCACAGAGGAACTCTAGAGCTCTTTTAGAGTGACAGTCGGGTTATTGGTCACCTCCCTGGCCCTTCTCCCCTGATTGCTCAGTTTGGCTGGGCGGCCAGCTCTAGGAAGAGTCTTGGTGGTTCCAAACTTCTTTCATTTAAAAAGGATGGAGGCCACTGTGTTCTTGGAGACCTTCAGTGCTGCAGACATGTAGCTCAGTTGGTAGAGCATGGTGTTTGCAACGCCAGGGTTGTGGGTTCGATTCCCACGGGGGGCCAGCACAGGAAAAAAAAAATTAGGAAATGAAATGTATGCGTTCACTACTGTAAGTCGCTCTGGATAAGAGTGTCTGCTAAATGACAAAAAAATGTAAAATTATACCCTTCCCCAGATAGACAATTTCTTCGACCTCATCGCTTGGTCTTTGCTCTGACATGCACTGTCAACTATTGGACTTTATATATGTGTGCCTTTCCAAATCATGTCCAAGTTGTAGAAACATCTCAAGGATGATCTTTGAAAACAGGATGCACCTGAGCTCAATTTTGAGTCTCATATCAAAGAGTCTGAATACTTATGTAAATTAGATATTTCTGTTTTAAATTTTTTATAAGTTAGCAAACATTTCTAGAAACCTGTTTTCGCTTTGTCATTATGGGGTATTGTGTGTAGATTTCTGAGATTTGACATTTTATTTAATCCATTTTATAATAAGGCTGTAACGTAACAAAATGTGGAAAAAGTCAAGGGGTCTGAATACTTTCCGAAGGCAATTTACATATACACTGAGTATACAAAACATTAAGAACAGGTGAATCCAGCTTTAAACCCTTATTGATGTCTTGCTAAATCCACTTTAATCAATGTAGATCAGTGGATCCCAAAGTTTATATAGTCCCATACCCCTTTAAACATTCAACCTCAAGCTGCGTACCCCCTCTAGCACCAGTGTCAGCGCACTCTCCAATGTTTGTTTTGCCATCATTGTAAGCCTGTAATAATATAAATAATAATAATATGAAAATAGTCAATAATTCTGCTCTTAATTTAACCATCTTACATATAAAACCTTACTTGTTCATCAAAAATTGTGAATAACGCACAACAGGTTAATGAAAAGGGTGTGCTTGAAAGGATACACATAACTCTGCAGAGAGTCTCGGTCTTAAACTATTTTCCACACACAGTCTGTGTCTGTAGTTAGTTTTCATGCTAGTGAGGGCCGAGAATCCACACTCACATACAGTTGAAGTCGGAATAAAACTCGTTTTTCAACCACTCCACAAGTTCCTTGTTTACAAACTATAGTTTTGGCAAGTTGGTTAGGACATCTACTTTGTGCATGACACGAGTCATTTTTTCAACAATTGTTTACAGACAGATTATTTCACTAATAACACACTATCACAATTCCAGTGGGTCAGAAGTTTACATACACTAAGTTGACTGCGTCTTTAAACAACTTGGAAAATTCCAGAAAATTACGTCATCGCTTCAGAAGCATCTGATAGGCTAATTGACATAATTTGAGTCAATTGGAGGTGTACCTGTGGATGTATTTCAAGGCCTACCATCAAACTCAGTGCCTCTTTACTTGACATCATGGGAAAATCAAAAGAAATCCGCCAAGACCTCCACAAGTCTGGTTCATCCTTGGGAGCAATTTCCAAACGCCTGAAGGTACCATGTTCGTCTGTACAAACAATACTACGCACGTATAAACACCATGGGACCATGCAGCCGTCATACCGCTCAGGAAGGAGACGCATTCTGTCTCCTAGAGATGAACGTACTTTGGTGCGAAAAGTGCAAATCAATCCCAGAACAACAGCAAAGGACCTTGTGAAGATGCTGGAGGAAACAGGTACAGTAAAAAAAAGGTACAGTACAGAATCTATATCCACAGTAAAATGAGTACGATTTATCAACATAACCTGAAAGTCCGCTCAGCAAGGAAGAAGCCACTGCTCCAAAACTGCCATAAAAAAGTCAGACTACGGTTTGCAACTGCACATGGGGATAAAGATCGTACTTTTTTGGAGAAATGTCCTCTGGTCTGATGAACCAAAAATAGAACTGTTTGGCCATAATGCCCATCATTATGATTTGAGGAAAAAAGGGGAGGCTTGCAAGCCCGAAGGACATCATCCCAACTGTTAAGCATGGGGGTGGCAGCCTCATGTTATGGGGTGCTTTGCTGCAGGAGGGACTGGTGCACTTCACAAAATGGATGGCATCATGAGACAGGAACATTATGTGAATATGTTGAAGCAACATCTCAAGAAATGAGTCAGGAAGTTAAAGCTTGGTTGCAAATGGGTCTTTCAAATGGACAATGACACCAAGCATGGTTCCAAAGTTGTGGCAAAATGGCTTAAGGACAACAAAGTCAAGGTATTGGAGTGGCCATCACAAAGCCCTGACCTCAATTGTATAGACAACTTGTGGGCAGAACTGAAAAAGCGTGTGCAAGCAAGGAGGCCTACACACCTGACTCAGTTACACCAGCTCTGCCAGGAGGAATGGGCCAAAATTCACCCAACTTATTGTGGGAAGCTTGTGGAAGGCTACCCAAAACGTTTGACTCAAGTTAAACAATTTAAACGCAATGCTACCAAATACTAATTGAGTGTAAACTTCTGACCCACTGGGAATGTGATGAAAGAAATAAAAGCTGAAATAAATCATTCAACTATTATTCTGACGTATCACATTCTTAAAATAAAGTGGTGATCCTAACTGATCTAAGACAGAGAATTTGTACTAGGATTAAATGTCAGGAATTGTGAAAAACGGAGCTTAAATGTAGTTGGCTAAGGTGTATGTAAACTTCCAACTTCAACTGTAGGTTCGTGGTTGCAAAGGGCATCAGTGTCTTAATATTGGTAGGGGGCAGTATTTTCACTTTCGGATGAAATACGTGCCCATATTAAACTGCCTCCTACTCAAACTCAGAAGCTAGGATATGTATATTATTAGTAGATTTGGATAGACTAAAACTGTTTGAATGATGTCTGTGAGTATAACAGAACTCATATGGCAGGCAAAAACCTGATGAAAAATCCTACCAGGAAGTGGAAATCTGATGGGTGGACTCATTTCAAGTCATTGCCTATCGAACACACACTGACTAAGTAATCATTATGTACTTCCTAAGGCTTCCACTAGATGTCAACAGTCTTTAAAAAGTTGTTTGAGGCGTCTATGATGAACAGAGACCGAACAAGAAGGCTGGGAAGTTGATGACCCATCAGTTTATTGGCACGCGTTCACGTGAGAGGTAGCTCTGTTCCAAAAAGTTTTTCAAGACACTGGTTTCGTCCGGTTGGAATATTACTGAATTGTCACGTTCTAAAGGCCCTAAAGATTGATGTTTTACAATGTTTGACATGTTTGAACGAACATAAATATAATTTCTTTTGACTTTTCGTCGTGAAATTTTCCGTGCGCTTCCTAGATTTGGAGTAGCTGAACAGAACGGGCGAACAACATGGAGTTATTTGGACATAAAATATGGAGTTTATCGAACAAAACAACATTTGTTGTGGACCTGGGATTCCTGGAAGTGCCTTCTGATGAAGATCATCAAAGGTAAGTTAATATTTATAATGCTATTTATGATTTGAGATGACTCCAAAATGGCGGCTATCTGTATTGCGTAGTGTATTTTTCTGAGCGCAGTACTCAGATTATTGCAAAGTGTGCTTTCCCAGTAAAGTTATTTTGAAAACTGTCAATGCGGTTGCATAAAGGAGATGTTCAGTTATAATTCTTTGAATGACAGTTTAATATTTTAACAACGTTATGACGAGTATTTGTGTAAATTGTAATGCTGATTCACCGAGGGAAAATATTTTCTGAACGTCAGGCGCCAATAAAAATGCTGTTTTTAGATATAAATATGAACTTTATCGAACAAAACATACATGCATGTATTGTGTAACATGATGTCCTAGGAGTGTCATCTGATGTCCTAGGAGTGTCATCTGATGTAGACCATCAAAGGTTAGTGCATCATTTAGCTGTGTTTTGGGTTTCTGTGACATATATGCTTGATTGGAAAATGGCTGTGTGGTTATTTGTGTCTATGTACTCTCCTAACATAATCTAATGTTTTGCTTTCGCTGTGAAGCCTTTTTGAAATCGGACAACGTGGTTCGATTCAGAAGTGTATCGATAAAATGGTGTAAAATAGTCCTACGTTTGAGAAATTGAAATGATTCGATTTGTGGTTTTGAATCTGGCGCTCTGATTTTTTCACTTGCTATTATCGAACTCAGTCCCGGTGACGGGATCTGTAGTAGTAAGAATTAACAGCGCGATTTGCCAAGGCAGGATAGTCTGAGCACAGCCCTATACAGAAATATAGCAGTGGCTTCTGATTAAATTCAATTTTCACAGAACCGCTTGTTGGAATTTTGTTGAGGCTCTCTTGTTCAGATATCGGTAAGTGGACTGGAGGCAGGGCATGAAAGGGATAACAAATCCAGTTGTTTGTGTTTTCCGTTTCGGGAAAGTACATGCTTAATTGTGCACCCAGCTCACTCAGGTGCTTCGCTACATTACATTTGACATTGTCAAAAATCATACAATGATGGAAAGACCTCTGTGTTGTCCTTGTTAATGCAGACAGAGAAGAGCTCCAACTTCTTAATCATAGCCTCAATTTTGTCCCGCATACTGAATATAGTTGCAGAGAGTCCCTGTAATCCTAGATTCAGATCATTCAGGGGCGAAAAAACATCAGCCAGATAGGCCAGGGGTGAGTAACTCATCATCATGCAAGCGGTCAGACAAGTAAAAATGATGGTCAGTAAAGAAAACTTTAAGCTCGTCTCTATTAAAAAAAAACGTCTCAATACTTTGCCCCTTGATAACCAGCACACTTCTGTATGTTGTAAAAGCTTTACATGATCGCTGCCCTTATCCTGTTTAGGATAGGGGGCAGTATTTTCACGGCCGGATAAAAAACGTACCCGATTTAATCTGGTTATTACTCCTGCCCAGAAACTAGAATATGCATATAATTGTTTGATTTGGATAGAAAACACCCTAAAGTTTCTAAAACTGTTTGAATGGTGTCTGTGAGTATAACATAACTCATATGGCAGGCCAAAACCTGAGAAGATTGCATACAGGTGTGCCCTCTCTGACCATTTCTTGGCCTTCTATAGCCTCTTTATGGAAAATAGAGGATCTCTGCTGTAACGTGACATTTTCTAAGGCTCCCATAGGCTCTCAGAAGGTGCCAGAATGGGGAATGATGACTCTGCAGTCCCTGGCTGAAAAACAGTAGCGCATTTGGATAGTGGTCGATCTGAGAACAATGAAACGGCAGCGCGTATGCACGTGAAGAGTCCATGTTACATTTTCAGTCTTTGAACGAAAACAACGTCGCTCGGTTGGAATATTATTGCTATTTATGAGAAAAATCGCATAAAAATTGATTTTAAACAGCGTTTGACATGCTTCGAAGTACGGTAATGGAATAATTGGAATTTTTTTCTAACGATATGCGCCGGCGCGTCACCCTTCGGATAGTGTCTTGAACGCAAGAACAAACGCATCTATTTGGATATAACTATGGATTATTTGGAACCAAAACAACATTTGTTGTTGAAGTAGAAGTCCTGGGAGTGCATTCTGACGAAGAACAGCAAAGGTAATCCAATTTTTCTTATAGTAAATCTGAGTTTGGTGAGTGCCAAACTTGGTGGGTGTCAAAATAGCTAGCCATAATGGCCGGGCTATCTACTCAGAATATTGCAAAATGTGCTTTCACCGAAAAGCTATTTTAAAATCGGACATAGCGATTGCATAAAGGAGTTCTGTATCTATAATTCTTAAAATAATTGTTATGTTTTTTTGTCAACGTTTATCGTGAGTAATTTAGTAAATTCACCGGAGTTTCGGTGGGTATGCTAGTTCTGAACATCACATGCTAATGTAAAAAGCTGTTTTTTGATATAAATATGAACTTGATTGAACAAAACATGCATGTATTGTATAACATAATGTCATAGGAGTGTCATCTGATGAAGATCATCAAAGGTTAGTGCTACATTTAGCTGTGGTTTTGGTTTTTGTGACATTATATGCTAGCTTGAAAAATGGGTGTCTGATTATTTCTGGCTGGGTACTCTGCTGACATAATCTAATGTTTTGCTTTCGTTGTAAAGCCTTTTTGAAATCGGACAGCAAGCGTCCCACCTAGCCCATAGAGGTTAACCATTTTTACTGTAGTATCCAAAACGTATTTCAAGATGTCAGGCATTCCCTTTGCAGCAAGAGCCTCTTGGTGGATGCTGCAGTGTACCCAAGTGGTGTTGGGAGCAACTGCTTGCATGCATATACCACTCCACTATGCCTCTCTGTCATGGCTTTTGCGCCATCAGTACAGATACTGACACATCTTGACCACCAAAGTCCATTTGATGTCACAAAGCTGTCCAGTACTTTAAATGTTTGCAGAAGTGGATGTCTTCATATACCAGGAGCTGTGCCAGGCCCGCCACATCTGTTGACTCATCCAGCTGTAACGCATAGAATTCACTGGCTTGTATGCGAAGCAGTAATTGTTTCAAAATATCTCCTGCCATGTCACTGATGCGTCGTGAAACAGTGTTGTTTGTTGAAGGCATTGTCTGTATAGTTTTTTGGGTCTTTTCCCCCAGCATTGTCCCAACCATATCCGCAGCAGCAGGAATAATTAAGTCCTCCACAATAGTATGGGGCTTGCCTGTCCTATCCACTCGGTAGCTCACCATATAAGACGCTTCTAGCCCCTTCTTATTAATGGTATCTGTTGCTTTTTTCATGTCTTAGTACTTGAAGGAAAAGGCACTACTCCCACTATAAGTGAACAAGAAATCAATGTAGTTCTCATAATATTTGTGCCTCTTCGATGGTCCAACGTCCCTGTCTGTTGTTCGGCACTTTCCTGGGTAAGGGGACAGTAGCTCTTTGGCTGCATCGGATTCACAACTGTCAGTGTCCATGCTAGCTGGGCTAAAAACAAATGTAGAATTACTGATGCTAGCATTGGATGTGCTCATGGAAGCAGAAAAACTTGTGTAGTCAACAGGTGTAGTACTGCTGGTAGTATCAGTACTTCCAGCAGAGCTGGTATGTGTCTCTATGGATGCAGGCCTTACTTTTTTTTACCATTTATCCATTTTCGAGCAAACGGAATGAGCAGCAGCTACGTTTTGCTACATGCAGACCGTTAGTAGAATTATCACGAGAGAGTTAATTAGTTAACGGTTAATGTGATTGGATGTTAATTATTTGACTAGGCTACCTGTATTTGACATTGTGTTGTTATTTCGCTGAACACTAAATGGTTTAGTTGTAATTTTGGCAGTGAAACTAGGCTATTCAGGTGAGATTTTTTTTTTTCCTTCAGACTGAACAGTTTCCTGTGTGTTTCAAAAATAGTCCACCACCCAAAGGATATCCAGCCAACTTGACACAACTGTGGGAAGCTTTGGAGTCAACATGGGACAGCATCCCTGTGGAATGCTTTCGACACCTTGTAGAGTCCATGTCCTAATGAATTGAGGCAGTTCAGAGGGCAAAAATGGCGGCGGGGGCGCAACTCAATATTAGAAAGGTGTTCCTAATGTTTGGTATACTCAGTGTATTTCAGGATATTGTGTGTCCCTCGAAATTAGCAGTTTTGAAAACATAGCCCGTCCAACAAAAGTGGCTTCTTGGCACAACTTACTCCGGCTATGGGACAGGGTAAGTTGAGCCGCCTGGACTGAATAAAATATTACCACTACTTTTTAAAATTAGGTCTATCTTTATTTCCGAACAGAATTCAACGCAATCACTTTTTTGATATATACACTACCGGTCAAAGGTTTCAGAACACCTACTCATTCAAGGGTTTTTCTTTTTTTAAATATATTTTCTACATGGTAGAATAATAGTGAAAACATCAAAACTATGAAATAACACATATGGAATAAGGAAAAAAAGTGTGAAACATTTGAGATTCTTCAAATAGCCACCCTTTGCCTTGATGACAGCTTTGCACACTCTTGGCATTCTCTCAACCAGCTTCATGAGGTAGTCACCTGGAATGCAATTCACTTAACAGGTGTGCCTTCTTAAAAGTTAATTTGTAGAATGTCTTTCCTTCTTAACTTAGGGATAGGGGGCAGTATTTTCACGGCCAGATGAAAAATGTACCCAAATTAAACTGCCTGCTACTCGGGCCCAGGACGTAGGATATGCATATTAGTAGTAGATTTGGATAGAAAACACTCTGAAGATTCTAAAACTGTTTGAATGATGTCTGTGAGTATAACAGAACTCATATGGCAGGCAAAAACCTGAGACAAATCCAACCAGGAAGTGGGAAATCTGATGCTTGTAGTCTTTTCAAGTCATTGCCTATCTAACACACAGTGACTTAGGGTTCATTTTGCATTTCCGAAGGCTTCCACTAGATGTCAACAGTCTTTAGAACCTTGTTTCAGGCTTTTGCAGTGAACAGAGAGCGAACAAGAAGGCCAGGAAGTTGGTGACTCAGAAAATGACATGATTTCAGTGGCGCGCATTCACATGATGACGTAGCTGTTTTCCATAAAATGTTTCAAGACATTGGAATCGTCCGGTTGGAATATTATTGAAGTTTTATGTTTAAAAAGGCCCTAAAGATTGATGCTATACTACGTTTGACATGTTTCTACGAACATAAATATAACTTTTTTTGACTTTTCGTCGTGAAATTTTCCTACATTTGAAGTACTGAATGCGCTACCCAAAAAGGAGGTATTTGGACATAAATTATGGACTTTACCGAACAAAACAACATTTATTGTGGACCTGGGATTCCTGAGAGTGCATTCTGATGAAGATCATCAAAGGTACGTGAATATTTATAATGCTATTTATGATTTTAGATGACTCCAAAATGGTGGGTATCTGTATTGCTGGTTTGGTTTTCTGAGCGCTGTATTCAGATTATTGCAAAGTGTGCTTTCCCGGTGAAGCTTTTTTTAACTCTGTCACAGCGGTTGCATTAACCTGTTATGGCTAGGGGGCAGTATTTTCACGGCTGGATAAAAAACGTACCCGATTTAATCTGGTTACTACTCCTGCCCAGTAACTAGAATATGCATATAATTATTGGCTTTGGATAGAAAACACTCCAAAGTTTCTAAAACTGTTTGAATGGTGTCTGTGAGTATAACAGAACTCAAATGGCAGGTCAAAACCTGAGAGATTCCTTTACAGGAAGTGGCCTGTCTGACCATTTCTTGAACTTCTTTGCCATCTCTATCTTTTACAAAGGATCTCTGCTCTAACGTGACACTTCCTACGTCTTCCATGGGCGTTCAGAGCCCGGGAAAAACCTGAATGTCGTCATCCCAGCCCCAGGCTGAAACACATTATCGCCTTTCTCAAGTGGCCGATCAAGGGACTGTGGGCTTAGGCGCGTGCCCTGGCCGCCCCCGTCTTTGTGATTTTTCCTCTGTTTGCCGAAAAGGAGATTCCCGGTCGGAATATTATCGCTTTTTTACGAGATAAATTGCATAAAAATTGATTTTAAACAGCGGTTGACATGCTTCGAAGTACGGTAATGGAATATTTAGAATTTTTTTGTCACGAATTGCGCCATGCGCACGACCCTGATTTACCATTTCGGATAGTTTCTGGAACGCACGAACAAAACGCCGCTATTCGGATATAACAATGGATTATTTGGGACCAAACCAACATTTGTTATTGAAGTAGCAGTCCTGGGAGTGCATTCTGGCGAAGACAACAAAGGTAATAACATTTTTGTTATAGTAAATCTGATTTTGGTGAGTGCTAAACTTGCCGGGTGTCTAAATAGCTAGCCCTTGATGGCTGGGCTATGTACTTAGAATATTGCAAAATGTGCTTTCACCAAAAAGCTATTTTAAAATCGGACATATCGAGTGCATTGAGGAGTTCTGTATCTATAATTCTTAAAATAATTGTTATGCTTTTTGTGAACGTTTATCGTGAGTAATTTAGTAAATTGTTAGTAAATTCCCCGGAAGTTTGCGGGGGGTATGCTAGTTCTGAACGTCACATGCTAATGTAAAAAGCTGTTTTTTGATATAAATATGAACTTGATTGAACAAAACATGCATGTATTGTATAACATAATGTCCTAGGGTTGTCATTTGATGAAGATCATCAAAGGTTAGTGCTGCATTTAACTGTCTTCTGGGTTTTTGTGACATTATATGCTAGCTTGAAAAATGGGTGTCTGATTATTTCTGGCTGGGTACTCTGCTGACATAATCTAATGTTTTGCTTTCGCTGTAAAGCCTTTTTGAAATCGGACAGTGTGGTTAGATAAAAGAGAGTCTTGTCTTTAAAATGCTGTGAAATAGTCATATGTTTGAAAAATTGAAGTTTTTGTATTTTTGAGGAATTTGTAATTCGCGCCACGCCTATCATTGGATATTGGAGCAGGTGTTCCGCTAGCGGAACGTCTAGATGTAAAAGGTTAAGGAGATGTTTATCTAGAATAATTTTACAGTTTAATACTTTATCAACGTTTATGATGAGTATTTTTGTAAATTGTTGTGCTCATTCACCCGAAGTTTTGGAGGCAAAATATTTTCTGAACATCACGAGCCAATGTAAAATGTTTTTTTTTTATATAAATATGAACTTTATCAAACAAAACATACATGTATTGTGTAACATTGAGTCCTAGGAGTGTAATCTGATGAAGATCGTCAAAGGTTAGTGCTTAATTGTAGCTGTATTTCTGGTTTTTGTGATGCCTCTCCTGCTTGGAAAATGGCTGTGTGGTTTTTCTTGTTTAGACGCTCTGTCCTAACATAATCTAACTTTATGCTTTCGCCGTAAAGTCTTTTGGAAGTCGGACAATGTGGTTGGATTAAGGAGAAGTGTATATTTAAAATGGCATAAAATAGTTGTATGTTTGAGAAATTTGAATTATGAGATTTTGTTGTTTTGAATTTTCCACCCTGATATTTCACTGGCTGTTGATAGAATTTAGAAGGGAATGCAAAGAGTGTGCAAAGCATTCATCAAGGCAAAAGATGGCTATTTGAAGAATCTGAAATGTAAAATATATTTTGATTTGTTTAACACTTTTTTGGTTACTACATGATTCCATATGCGTTATTTCATAGTTTTGATGTCTTCACTATCACTACAATGTAGAAAATAGTAAAAATAAAGAATAACCCTTGAAGGAGTAGATGTTCTAAAACTTTTGACCCATTGTGTATATATAATTTTAAGCATATTTTAACACAAGCTTAACACCTAACGAACACTTTGTACTTTTTTGAAAACACCTTCAACATTGGCCAGGCCCTGGTGTTACCTTATATTTCAGCAATAATACTTCATTTTTCTCAACTTGCCATTGGCTCAACTTACCACATGGCCATTGGCTCAACTTACCAATAGGCAAACATTTTGACTATATTAGCCCACACAGGTACAAGGATGCACTTTCATGCTAAATTTAAGACCTCATATTGAAGGCTATAAAGACTCTAACTGATGTGTAGAACAATCTTAAAATTCTCTACTTTGGTTTAGATAAAAGCATCATGACTAACACAATACATTGATTTGACTTGGTGAAAACCAATGTTTTGGACCTAACTTGCTTACCACTTCTTCCATGTGGTTTCTTCCTTCATAGACTCCCTAAATATTTGGACAAATTATATATTGTGTGTATGGTTTCCTAGAAACAAGGGGTGACTCAACTTACCATTACAATCAATTTACCCCACTTTTCCCTACTTTGATATGTTTTATGATCATAAATTAAAATCAGATTTTGTACATTGGACTTAATAATATTATATTTTAAATATTTCCAAATACCTTGTTGGTCTTTATCCATATCCTCAGGAAGTACCTCTCCAGCTCTTAGATGGGCCCTAGATCCCACTTTTCTAACCGTCTGTTTTTGGATCCGCACATTTATTTTGGTGGTGTATGTCTTGGCCCCCGCTGAACTGTCCTCATCGTCAATATCTTCTCCATTTCCAACCTCTTGATCTTTGACATCAAGGTCATCTGTATCATGATTGTCCTTATCAGCTTCATATTCTTCTTGATCACCTTCACTAACAACTTGATCTTTAATGTCAAGGTCACTGTGATCATCATTTTTATTCTCATCATCAATGTCTTCCTCTGCCTCCTCCTCTTCCTCCTCCTCTCCATCATCTTCATGATGTTCATCACCAACTTCAATATTGGCCCTAGATCCCACTTTTCTGACCATCTGTTTTTGGATCAGCACATTTCTTTTGGTGGCGAATGTCTTGGTCCCCTCTGAACTGTCCTCATCGTCAATGTCTTCTCCATCTTCAACCTCTTGATCTTTGACATCAAGGTAATCTGTGTAATGATTGTCCTCATCAGCTTCATCTTCTTCATGATCATCATCCCCAACGACTTGATCTTTAATGTCAAGGTCACTGTGATCATCATGTTTATTCTCATCAATGTCTTCCTCTGCCTCCTCCTCTTCCTCCTCTCCATCGTCTTCATAATGTTCATCACCAACTTCAATATTGGCCCGAGATCCCACTTTTCTGACCATCTGTTTTTGGATCCAAACATTTATTTTGGTAGCGTATGTCTTGGTCCTCTCTGAACTGTCCTCATCGTCAATGTCTTCTCCATGTTCAACCTCTTGATCTTTGACATCAAGGTAATCTGTATCATGATTGTCCTCATCAGCTTCATCTTCTTCATGATCATCATCAACAACGACTTGATCTTTAGTGTCAATGTCACTGTGATCATCATGTTTATACTCATCATCAATGTCTTCCTCTGCCTCCTCCTCTCCGTCATATTCATGATGTTCATCACCAACTTCAATATTGGCTCTAGATTCCACTTTTCTAAGCATCGTTTTTTGGATCTGCACATTTATTTTGGTGGTGTATGTCATGGCCCCCTCTGAACTGTTTTCATTGTAAATGCCTTCATCTTCAACACCTTGATCTTTGACGTCAACCTCATGGGTATCACCCTCCTCCTCCTCATCTAACTCTAAGTGATGATCCTTCTCCTCTTTCACCTCCTCTTCTTTCCCCCCATCCTTGCTAACATCCATGATTTCTTCATCATCCATTGTTTGTTCATGGTCAAGCTCTTCAACATCACAATCTACATCAGTGATGTAATGGCAACAAATTAACGTATTTTCCCTATCTTTAATTATCTTTAATAGCAATTTACTTTGATATGATGACTATCCTATCATAAAGAAAAATCACATTTTGGACATCGTAGCTAATGATATGAAATATTTCCAAATACCTTGTTGGTCTTCATCCATATCCTTAGGAAGTACCTCTCCAGCTCTTAGGTGGGCCTTAGATCCCATGACTCTAAGCATCTGTTTTTGGATCCACACATTTTTTGGGGTGGTGTATTTCTTCACCCCCTCTGAACTGTCATCTGTACTGTCATTGTCTCCTTGCTCTTCTTCAGCCTCTTTGACATCATCATCCTTCTCCGCCACAACTGGAGTGATGCTTATTTCAGGTGTAGGGTCACCGTCCTTTGTAGTGCCTATCAATTCTGCAACTGTGTCACCAAGCCACTTTGTCTTTATTATTGACTTTACCATCTCAACATTTCATTAGCATTCGTCAGAGGTGAGTTGGTGCAGATGCAAACATGCAAACATTAAGACATTGACAGAGTTATGGAAATTAAATGGCAACACATTCCAACATTCGTCATATTCATACAAGATACACCACATGCTGCACTCTGATTGACTGATTTCATGTTTTATCTACCCTGCAATTATATGCACTTGACACATTTTTATCTAAAGCGTTGGGTTGACTGTCTATCATATGTTGCTTAGATGAAAACTGTTCCAGACATAAAATCTCTAAGCAGTCACCCATGAAATAATCCCTATTGAAATACGATGCCAACCGTTTATCTTTTTCCTTGGTGGAATGTAGACTACATCTATTTACTTTAACCAGTAGTGAACACTTGAATTGCAACATTTAGTCAGTGGTCAGTCAATCAAACAGATAACGCAGAAACAATGCAAGACAACATGGAAGAAGAGAATGCATCTCCTAAAACAATAGATTTCCATTTCAGAGACACCTCATGCTTTACAAACTTCAGTAAATCAAATAATTGATAGGGGAACAATATGAACACAAATAAGGATGAATGAACACATGACAACAGAAACACAAACTGTTACAACGAAGGAACTGTCAGTGTGTGTATTTACAATTAGAATGGGGAAATAAAATGCAGTCAATCACCAATTCCAAAACCACAATGGCATTTTAGTTCAGACATTTATTGAATCATTAATAAAGGCCTAATATGATGAGCATGAAATATTAACATTTTCCCATTAAACATAATTATTGTGTCATTAGTAGTCTACATACATTAACTTAAATTATTCATACCCTGTGACTTATTCCACATTTTGTGTTACCACCTGAATTCAAAATAAAAATCTCACCCATCTACACACAACACCCCATGACAAATGTTTTTAGAAATGTTCGCACATTTATCGAAAATGAAACACAGAAATAGCTAATTTACATAAGTATTCACACCCCTGAGTCAATACTTTGCAGAACCACATTTGGCAGCGATTACAGCTTTGAGTCGTCTTGGGTATGTCTGTATCAGCTTTACACATCTGGAATTGGGGATTTCCTTAAGCTCTGTTAAGTTAGATGGGGGTGGCGGTGAACAATATTCTTCAAGTCTTCCCACTGATTTTCAATGGGATTCAACTCTGTGTTTTGGCTGGGCCACCCAAGAACTTTCATATTCTTGGTCTGAAGCCATTCCAGCATTGCTTTGGCTGTATGCTTGGGGTAATTGTCCTGTTGGAACGTATACCTTCACACCAGTCTAAGGTTGTTTGCACTCTGAAGTAGGTTCTCATCAAGAATTTGCTTTTATTTGGCTCCATTCATTATGCCCTCTATAATTACCAGTTTCTCAGTCTCTGCTGCTGAAAAGCATCCCCATAGCATGATGCTTCAGGGTAGGGATGGTGTTAGACAGGTGATGAGCTGTTCCTGGTTTTCTCCAGACATAACACTTTGCGTTCAAGCCAAAGAGGTCAATTTTTGTCTCAGCAGACCACAGAATCTTTTGCCTTATGCTCTCTCAAGTATCTTTTCGCAAAGTCCAGCCGTGCTGTCATGTGCCTTTTTCTCAGAAGTGGCTTCCGTCTGCCCACTCTCCTATAAAGCCCAGATTGGTGAGGTGCTGTAGAGACCGTTGTCCTTCTGGCAGGTTCTCCCATCTCAGTCTAGGAACTCTCTAGTTGGGTTCTTGGTCATTGGGTTCTTGGTCACCTTCCTGACCAAGGTCCTTCTTGCCCCGGTTGCTCAGTTTGGTCAGACGGCCAGCTCTAGGCAGAGTCTGGGTAGTTCCATATTTTTTCAATTTCCCAATGATGGAGACCACTGTGCTTTTGGAAATGTTCAAAACTCTAGAAATGTTTTAAACCCTTCCCCAGATATAATTATATCTCAGAGATCATCGGACAGTTCCTTGGGCTTGATGGTATAGTTTCTGCTCTGACATGCACTGTCAACTGTGGGAAATTATATAGACAGGTGTGTTTCTTTCTAAGGTTGCAAGATCGAATCTCCGAGCTGACAAGGTAAAAATCTGTCATTCTGCCCCTGAACAAGGCATTAACCCACTTCCTAGGCCGTCATTGAAAATAAGAATTTGTTCTTAAATGACTTGCCTAGTTAAATAAAGGTTAAAAAATTTCAAAAAAAATAAAATAATGTCCAAACAATTGAATTGGCCACAGGTGTACTCAAATCAAGTTGTAGTAACATCTAAAAAAAATATCAAAAGAAAATGGATGCACCTCAGCTCAATTTGGAGTGTCATAGCAAAGGTGTGTGAATACTAATGTCAATGAGTTATTTCTGTATTTCATTTTCAATACATTTGCTACGAATCGTACTACACCGGCTCTGACACTGGACGGATGTGGCAGGGCTTGCAAACATTACAGACTACAAAGGGAAGCACAGCTGAGAGCGGCCCAGTGACACGAGCTGACCAGACGAGCTAAACTACGTCTATGCTTGCTTCAAGGCAAATAACACTGAAACATGCATGAGAGCACCAGCTGTTCCAGAAGACTGTGTGATCACGCTCTCCGCAGCCGATGTGAGTAAGACCTTTAAACAGCTCAACATTCACAAGGCCGCAGGGCCAGACGGATTATCAGGACATGTACTGCGAACATGTGCTGAGCAACTGGCAAGTGTCTTCACTGACATTTTCAACCTCTCCCTGTCCGAGTCTGTAATACCAACATGTTTTAAGCAGATCACCATAGTGCCTGGTGCCCAAGAACACTAAGGTAACCTGCCTAAATGACTACCGACCCGTCGCACTCATGTCTGTAGCCATGAAGTGCTTTGAAAGGCTGGTCATGGCTCACATCAATACCATTATCCCAGAAACCCTAGACCCACTCCAATTTGCATACCGCCCCAAAAGATCCCCAGATGATTCAATCTCTATTGCACTCCACACTGCCCTTTCCCACCTGGATAAAAGGAACACCTACGTGAGAATGCTATTCATTGCCTACAGCTCAGCGTTCAACACCATAATGCCCTCAAAGCTCATCAATAAGCTAAGGACCCTGGGACTAAACCCCTCCCTCTGCAACTGGATCCTGGACTTCCTGGCAGGCCGCCCCCAAGTGGTAAGGGTAGGTAACAACACATCCGCTACACTGATCCTCAACACAGGGGCCCCTCACAGCTGCATGCTCAGTCCCTTCCTGTGCTCCCTGTTCACTCATGACTGCACGGCCAGGCACAACTCCAACACCATCATTACGTTTTCCGAGGACACAACAGTGGTAGGCCTGATCACTGACAATGATGAGACAGCCTATAGGGAGGAGGTCAGAGACCTCGCCGTGTGGTGCCAGGACAACAACCTCTCCCTCAATGTGATCAAGACAAAGGAGATGATTGTGGACTACAGGAAAAAGAGGACCGAGCACGTCCCCATTCTCATCGACTGGGCTGCAGTGAAGCAGGTTGAGAGCTTCAAGTTCCTTGGTGTCCACATCACCAACAAACTAACATGGTCCAAGCACACCAAGACAGTTGTGAAGAGGGCACGACAAAACCTATTCCCCCTCAGGAGACTGAAAAGATTTGGCATGGGTCCGCAGATCCTCAAAAGGTTCTACAGCTGCACCATCGAGAACATCCTGACTGGTTTCATCACTGCCTGGTATGGCAACTGCTCGGCCTCTGACCACAAGGCACTACAGAGGGTAGTGTGAATGGTCCAGTACATCAATGGGGCCAAGCGTCATGCCATCCAGGACCTCTATACCAGGCAGTGTCAGAGGAAGGCCCTAGAAATTGTCAAAGACATCCAGTCACCCTAGTCATAGATTATTCTCTCTGCTACCGCACGGCAAGCAGTACTGGAGTGCCAAGTCTAGGTCCATGAGGCTTCTAAACAGCTTCTACCCCCAAGCCATAATACTCCTAAACTTCTAATCAAATGACTACCCAGACTATTTGCATTGCTCCCCCCCCCCCCTTTACACTGCTGCTACTCTCTGTTGTTATTATCTATGCATAGTCACTTTACTAAATCTACCTACATGTACATACTATCTCAACTAACTGGTGACCCCGCACATTGACTCTGTACTGGTAACCCCCTGTATATAGTCTCACTATTGTTATTTTACTGTTGCTCTTTAATTACTTGTTACTTTTATTTCTTATTCTTATCCGTATTTCTTTCAAACTGTATTGTTGGTTAGGTAAGTAAGCTTTTCACTGTAAGTACCTGTTGTATTCGGTGCATGTGACTAATACGATTTGATTATATTTTTTTAAATGAAGAAAAACATGTTTTCACTTTGTCATTATGGGGTATTGTGTGTAGATGCAACTGTTCGGGATCTGACCGTATGGCGCTACAGAGAGTAGTGCGTATGGCCCAGTAGATCACTGGGACCAAGCTTCCTGCCATCCAGGACCTATAAACTAGGTTGTGTCAGAGGAAGGCCCCAAAAAATTGTCAAAGACTCCAGTCACCCTAGTCATAGATTATTCTCTCTGCTACCGCATGGCAAGCGGTACCAGTGCACCAAGTCTAGGACCAAAAGGATCATTAACAGCTTCTACCACCAAGCCATAAGACTGCTGAACAATTAATCAAATGGCCACCATTTTTTACATTGACCCCCCCCTGTACTGGTACCCCCGTATATAGCCTCGTTATTGTTATGTATTTTTCTTGTGTTACTTTTTTTTTACTTTAGTTTATTTAGTAAATATTTTCTTAACTGTTTCTTGAACTGCATTGTTGGTTAAGTAAGCAAGTAAGCGTTTTGTAAGTAAGTAAGTAAGCATTTCACAGGTTGTAACCTGTTGTATTCGGCGCATGTGACAAATACAATTTGATTTGATTTGAGATGGGTGAGAAGAAAACACATTTTTAATTCAGGCTGTAACAAAACAAAATGTGGAGTAAGTCAAGGGGTGTGAAATACTTTCTGAAGGCACTGTGCAAAATTAGATTATGAAATAGTGAAAAAAAGTTTCACGCTGCAACCTACTTCCCTTAAATAATAGTTAATGCTGAAGTGTTTCACAGCCAGCTCCATTGTCAGAGCATTATTACAACTCAGTAACCACATTTCGATCCAAGTCATACTGTCTAAAAAAAAATAATCACGACAGCTATGATGGAAACAGGACATTTTTAGGTGTCTATAAAATTAATTATGCGAGAAATGGTGACTTAAACTATGGTGGCAAAATTGCAAATTATGTTATAATACTATTATTGCATCAAATGGTTGTTTTATTCGACATAATAGAGTATTCTTATAGCTATTGTGTGTGTTTGTTCTACTGAGGATGATTTACGATGTCTTTGGGTGATAAAACCTAAAGAGCATACTAGAGCATGAGTTAATGTTTCTGTTCTATATGATACCAGAGAGAGATGGTTCCAGTTTGGAGTCGGAGGGCCAGACACTGGTCTATACAATGAAAACGTTCATATAAATCTTAACCTTGTGACCCATTCTATATATCTGTTGTTCGTCATGTAGGTTGAAAGGGTTGTATCTTTGCTATAAAAGATCTCAGTAGCCTTTGTGTCGCCGCTCTCAACGGATCATCAGAGACGGTGGTGATTCGTTGACAAGCCATTGCTATTGCAAAGCTCTCACTATTAAAGATTTAGTTTAAGTATAACTCTGATTTGTGTGATAACTTTGTCTCTCCTCATTTGATAGTAAAGAAATTAACCACCACAAAACGCCTTTATGCGCAAATATTGATATAATAACCATCGTATCAGAGTAACGTTGGAGTAACGCGATGATATGGTGTGGTCCTCCTCCCATAACGAATCGGGAAACCATACAGTTTATTAGGCTACAGATGAAACTAGTTATGATGAACTTCACAGGGTGGTGAATGTGCACTGTGATGTTGATGCGCCCTTCCAATAAATATCGAGGGTCTTATTCTGGTGACATGATGCTCGATGCTTGACTGCTGTTTGACAAATACTAACATTCTCGCTCTTATCCATAATAATCTCATCATGCAGACTATACCAGCACAGCCTACTGTTGGCTAGAGTGCATGTGCCAAGACAAGAGTAGGAACATTTGCTATTCAACGCAAACATTTTTGTGAAGAAACTATCGGTATAGTTGAAAATGGTATAGTTGAAAATTTTGTGTGCACTACATCACGCACTGATTTTTTTCTTATGTGAATTCTCGTGTATGGACAGGAAAATCTGTCGCCAATTGGGTGGAAACCAAGCAAGTGTCAGAATGTTACAAATACACATCCATTTTGCAAGGCAACAATGATTAGTACAGGTAGCCACACCTTTGCACACTGAATGAGATTGGCTGATTTTAACACGGGAAACCGAGATTTTCAAATTGTCTCAACTATTGGCATGGATGATACAAACCAAAAATATTCTGTAGATCATTTTGTAATGAGGAAAATCTTGTAACTGATCACATTCAAAAATATTATGTGACAACCTCAGTCGCCCCTTATAACATATAATAAAACTAGATTTACCCAACAAACAAAACAAAAACATTTAAAGTCATCAAACAACATCACACCACATGAAAGCAGAATTCCACAGCCGGATCAAATGAGTTGACAATTGATGAAACTCTACATTTGTTACTGTATTAACATCATCCTTTGGTAGCGGTGACAATTGGTGTACGAACGATTGTTACGTACCTTTTTCCAGGGGTGGCAAAAACTGTCCTAGGATTGGAAGTAGGAAAAACATTGATTTGATTAAAAATCTATTGATGAAATGAAAGGGAAGAGATTTCATCAAACAACCTAATAGTAAATCTACAGTATCGTGAGCGTTTTCTTAAAAATCAACCTCAACAAATTCTAAGAGAGTTTGGTAATTATTAACTAACTGAGAAATAAACAAAAACCAACCTTTCTTCCTTATCACATGCATCACAGATGCTGGTATAGTACTAGGTTCATCTACACCCAAAAGAAAACAGACATGTGGGAGTCAATGTCTTGAAACATACTGTACATGTACGTGTTATTCCTAATTTCATATGGGAAAATCATGTGCTTATGTCAAGAAATTTGCATACATTTGAGTTATTTGAGCAGTGTTGGGAAATACACTGAGTGTACAAAACATTAGGAACAGCTTTTACCATCAGAACAGCCTAAATTCGCCAGGGCATGGACTCTACAAGGTGTCGAAAGCATTCCACAGGGATGCTGGCCCATGTTGACTCCAATGCTTCCCACAGTTGTGCCAAGTTGGCTGGATGTCCTTTGGGTGGTGGACCATTCTTGACACACACGGGAAACTGTTGAGTGTGAAAACCCAGCATTGCAGTTCTTGACACACTCAAACCAGTGCGCCTGGCACATACTGCCATATCCCGTTCAAAGGCACTTAAATCTTTGGTCTTGCCCAATCACCCTCTGAATGGCACACATACACGATCCATGTCTCAAATGTCTCAAGGATTAAAAATCCTTCTTTAAATTGTCTCCTCCCCTTCATCAACACTGATTGAAGTGCATTTAACAGGTGACATCAGTAAGGGATCATAGCTTCATCTGATTTCACCTGATCAGTCTATGTCATGGAAAGAGTTCCTAATGTTTTGTACACTCAGTGTATAGCCAGAACAGTATCATTAATGAGATGGTACATTATTGATGTCAGGTCCAAAATGATTGGCACCCTTGATAAATAATACAAATACTGAGCAATCTTTGTCAATGGTGCCATTTTTTTTTTACCTTTATTTAACTAGGCAAGTCAGTTAAGAACAAATTCTTATTTTCAATGACAGCCTAGGAACAGTGGTTTAACTGCCTTGTTCAGGGGCAGAACAACAGATGTGTACCTTGTTGGCTCAGGGATTTGATCATGCAACCTTTTGGTTACTAGTCCAACGCTCTAACCACTAGGCTATGCTGCCGCCCCATCCAATAATGTTGGACCTGACTGTATGTCATATGTCACATTATCTATGTCCTATTATTGTTCCTATGTCATAGAATGCATATGATGGTCACACATAAACAGGTATACCTTTATCATGCATAAGCATGTTGGACAGATAATCCATGAACATGTTTTTCCCATCTGCAATCTCAAGCACTGCATCTGTGACCACTTTCATAGGGTCAAAGTCCATCTCAGGAAGGACCCCTAAAGATACAAAAAGACCATTAGCTGGTGTTCCATTATGATATGAAAAGAAGAATTGCAATGAAAGAACTGGATTTTTGAGAAGAAAAAAAATTATTCGTCCTAATATTAAGTTCAGTGGTAGTCTTGTGTTCCCAGACACACCCTGAACCAAGAATGGCTAGAGGCAAGGCTTGTTCAATGGTAATTTCCAGGACATGACATACAGTAACACAGCTTCATAGCAATTGAATAAGCAAATTCATACATTATTATTACTGTTCCCTGAAAATACCCACTAATACAGGGGTGTCAAACTCATTCCACGGAGGGCCGAGTGTCTGCAGGGTTTTGGTTTTTCCTTTCAATTAAGACCTAGACAACCAGGTGAGGGGAGTTCCTTACTAATGAGTGACCTTAATTCATCAATGAAGTACAAGGGTGGAGCGAAAACCCGCAGACATTTCCGTGAAATGAGTTTGACATGTGCTCTAATACAAGCTACTTGCTAAGCTTGTTGCTATTTATAAGTACCTTGATCGCCTATTAGCAAGTTGGAGACATAGTCCACAAGCATGTTCTTCTGCTCAATGACAATCCCAAACATTCTTCTGAGAACCAGTATGGGATCGACGTTTACTTCTTGAGGGATACCTGTTCATAGGAGAGATGAACTGAAAAGTCTGATAATCCATGCATTGATTTGAACTATTTTGCAGTAAATTGCTCTACAGAAGTGTATACCTGGCAGCAGGTCCCATATGTAGGTTCCAGTAGAACTTGTACAGTCAGTGATAACATGCACTATGTCTACTGCATTGATGCTCACTGCATGGAGAAGGGCTGAGCATAGAAGAAAATATGGAGAGCTCATCACATGTATTAAGGAAATTTACTTTTTATCCATACCAACAAAGAAATAACTGAATATTTATAGAAAATAATGTTGTGTAATAAAAATGTGGACATACCCTGCAGGATATCCAGTATGGCATCCAATAGAACACAGAGTGTGCCTTGTATGTAACCCACGACTCCACATATAGAGTTATTGGTGACATTGAACACACCTCTGCCAATAATCACCGGGTCAACATAGCTCAGGTAAAAGTTTCCTGAGAAAATAAACATTTTCAAACATGCCATATTAATTTACTAGTCCAATGTAGTAATATCTAAATAGTTGCAGAAGTTATGTGTATTTTGGTGTTTTAAATTAATACAGTGGGGGGGGGGGCACAGATTACTAATATTGCACAGCACTTGACATAGACGTAGAACGTGTAGATTATGTGTCGTAGGTGGATCTACAGAAAAATCACAAAGCCTATTAAACAAAATTCTTTCTACCATTTTTATTCTATTTATAATCAGGTTGTGCAACTTTTCTATTAGCATTTTGAATGCTTGAACATGGCATATAATGTTGGAATCAAATATAGATTTTCAGAAGAGTTGTGTTTTTGTGATGCATTTCCGTGAAAGGAAGTTACAACTACTAATCAAGATTGCAGTGCAAAGTCAAGTACAGTGCAAAATCATGCATCTGTGTTGCTTTGAATCACGGCCTAACATTCATTAAAATAAGAAAACAAAAAACTAATTTAACATCCCCCCCCCCAAAAAATCCCAAAACATTTCAAGAACATAAGACCACTTTAACACCATTGGGCATCCTTATACCGTCATCATCAGAGAGGAAGTCCACAAATAAATCTTTTACATCTTTGACAGCATTCATGTGGTCCAAACTCAAATGAGGAGCAAATGCACATTCTGAGGACACAGTAAGAAAAAGTATATTGTTTTACACAGTTTTTAAATTGGACAGAATTCTGCATAAAAAATATTACAAGATACATATAGCTACCTTGAGCCTCATAGAACATGTTGGACATTCCCTCTACAGCATCATTAACAGCTTTCATGGGATCCAAAACTACGTCTTGAATATCTGCAAAAAAGCATTGGGACAAACATTGGGGACTAGGGTTAGGGTAAGGGTTTGGGAAAAAACGTAAATAATACTGTTTAACATGAAATACATTCAAATATTATCAAACTAATGGTCTCCATAAGACTTAACAAATGTCAAAGAAAGATAGACTTACCAGTAACCCCTTTATATTCTACAACGTCAAACATCATGAAGCCTGCAGTAATCCAGGAGAGAAGGAGGCTGATAGTAACCACTAACTCTACAGAAAAGGTTAGTTTCTTGAGTATTCCAAACCCTTGGGCCTTAGGAGGGGATGATGGGGGCACCACATTCCCATTCAGCCCATCGGCTACAGCAGCTGAGATGGACTCCACCGCTGCACCTGGAAGCATGAGAAAGCTTTAAATTGCTGCCAGTAATGCATGATAGTCATACTTACTCTATACTAGTGATTCATCTTAGGCTGAGTGAGGAGTAGCAATTCAACAAATCAGGTAGCTATTATGTCAGTGATATTTCCTATTATAGTAGTGATATCTTTAAATATGCCACAAAGTTTGTAATATGTACACGTCCTGTTAAGTGCATGGCAGTATAATTGTTTCCAATACCCAATTAACACAAATAAATACAACACAAATAGTTTCACATTCAATAGGTTATTTACTGTCCTCTAGATGGATAAATCCTCAGGTATTTTTGATACCCTTATTATACACTCTAAAAGAAAAATGCTACTAGTATTATCCCTCAGCTGTCATAAGACAGCTTTAGCCACATGTTTGTTGTGGATAATAAGTCTAAGGCCCCATCCAGACAGGGACGGACCTCACTTTGTTATAGTGATGCCAGTGACTCGGATGTGCAAAGTTGACTCAGTCAACTTCTGGGGTTGCTGCAGAGGAGGTCAAAGGGAGGTGGATGTAGTTGATGGTTTTTAGCGTTACCTATTCTGGGGTGGTGCCAGAACCAGTTGGACGGGCATTTCATTTTCATATGGGGGCATGTTTTCTTCATGGGTGATAAAAAAAAAGGGTTTTATCGTAAAGCCATAATTTAACTGTAAAAATGTATTACCAACTCATCTTGGGTATGTCTATCAGCTTTCCACATGTGGATTTGGGGATTTTCTCCTTTTCTCAATCTCTGTTAAATGTGACCCGTTTCAGGAAGCTAGGCGTATGTCACAAGTCACAGGAGAGACATTTTAACATTTTCATGTGCCTTAATAACAAAGTTGTATGCCATCTGTAAATACGAATACAAATGTTAAATTATGAGCCTTGTTTGTTAAGCCACAGAAAAAGTCAACAACCTTCCCACTAGCCATGATTGGCTGAGATAATGAGTGGGCTAGGCATGCTGAGAGAGGAGTTTGGATTGGTCTGACATATATGAAGGCTTCTGTCTATTTGAGCTGGTCAGTCTGTGTTGATAATCCTATCGAATGCGGCTTTTTAAAAAAATGTATTGTGTAGTGGTGCTGCATAAGTGTTGCTCTTCACTTTCTGGGGGATCGAGTTTTGAAATCAGTGGAATTAGAGAATGAAAGCTAAAGAGATGGAGAAAACAGATTACATATTCAAACTAAGGAAAACTGTGGCATGGCATACGTGCCATGGAGACGCGTCCATCATGCATGATGATGTATCCGTATACATCATCATGCATGATGGACGCGTCTCCCTGTCACGTATGCCATGCCACAGTTTTCCTTAATTTGAATAAGTTAAAGCCTAATGTTAGCTAGCTAACATTGAACCTCGTTGGTTAGCTCCCAGCAGATTCATGCAGGATAGTAACGACAGGATTTGGCACTATGTTCATTGTTGTGTTATCTTACACGTTGTTTACCGAGCTAGGTTCATTGTTTATCTAGCTAGCTAGCTACATGTCTTAAAACTTCTTATGGCTTGGGGGCAGTATTTCGACATCTGGATGAGAAGCGTGCCCAAAGTAAACTGCCTGTTACTCAGGCCCAGAAGATAGGATATGCATATAATTGGTAGATTTGAATAGAAAACACTCTAAAGTTTCCAAAACTGTTACAATAATGTCTGTGAGTAAAACAGAACTGATATGGCAGGCGAAAACCTGAGGAAAATCCATCCAGGAAGTGGGATGTTTTTGATGTGGGTATTTTCAATTGAATGCCAATTGAGTATCTAATGGGTTAGGACCCAGATTGCAGTTCCTATGGCTTCCACTAGATGTCAACAGTCTTTAGACATTGTTTCAGGCTTGTTTTCTGAAAAATGAAGAAGAATAAGACCTTTCTGTCAGTGGACTGTAGAATCATGCAGTGCTGGTTTGCGCATGTGACCGAGTGCGCGCCCTTCGTTGTTTTTCCTTTCTATTGAATAAGCTATTGTCCTGTTGAAATATTATCGATTATTTAGACAATTGACAACCTGATGATTAATTATAAACATTGTTTGACATGTTTCGACGAACTTTACCGGTACTATTAGGATGTTTTCGTCTGCATGTTTTGACTGCCTTTGAGCCAGTGGATTACTGAACAAAATGCGCCAACAAAATTGAGTTTTTGGGATATAAAGAGGGGGACTTTATCGAACAAAACAAACATTTATTGTGTAGCTGGGACTCTTGTGACTGCACCCATATGAAGATCTTCAAAGGTAAGTGATTCATTTTATCGCTATTTCTGACTTTTGTAATTCCTTTACTTGGTTGTAAAATGTTTGTATACTTTTGTAAGCGGGGTGCTGTCCTCAGATAATCGCATGGTATGCTTTCGCCGTAAAGCCTTTTTGAAATCTGACAAAGCGGCTGGTTTAACAAGAAGTTAATCTTTAAGCCGATGTAAAAGATTTGTATTTTTTATGAATGCTTATTATGACTATTTCTGTATTTTGAATTTGGCGCTCTGCAATTTCACCGGATGTTGTCGAGGTGGGTTGCTAGCGGAACGCCTGTGCCAGAAAGCTAAAGCATACAACACCCGTTGAATATGGTTGGTGTGTCACGACTTCCACCGAAGGTGGCTTCTCTCCCTGTTCGGGCGGTGCTCGGCGGTCGTCATTGCCGGCCTACTAGCTGCCACCGATCCATTTTTCCTTTTTGTTTGAGTCTGTCTGTTTTTTCACACCTGTGTTTATTTAGTTGATTTCAGTGGGTTTATTTACACCCCGGTGCATGCTAGTCTTTGTGCGGGATTGTTTGTATGTGTTTCACGTTAGGGGTGCGTGTCTGCACCTTGGGGTTTTCGTTTTATTCGGTAGTGTTACCGTTTTTCGAGACTTTGTTTAGGAGTCGAGGTTTCTCCTCCGTGTGTGCAATTAGTTTTCATGTGTGTGGCGACTTCGTTTTGTGCATGTTTTTTCCTCATGTTGTATTTGAGTCTGGGACTACCATATTAAACGTTTTGTGCCACTGGAACTTCCTTGCTCTCCTGCTCCTGATTCCTGCACCCCCCTCCTACTAGGAGGCATTTGTAACACGGTGTCAGTAAACGTCGGCAAAAAATCGTTATGAAATTGTTGCCAGCAGAGCTGGTTAGGCTGTTTTCATGTTATCCAGAGGTAAACAAATAATTGTCCAGAGCGTCAAGTGTGTGCTCTGAACGCTCTGAGAGCGAAACGATATGGATGGGGCTAAAGCTTAAGAGGGTGTGAACGATGCTGAATGGGTGTAGACAAAGAAGAGCTCTTCACTACATAGCAAAACATTCAAATGCCGTTTTCTCAAAATTAAGTTTACAAGTTTATCAACTTTCAAAGCAGAATTACTTTCCCATTCCTAAAAAATGCAGTGTATGATATATCATTTTGTAGCTCTGTGTCTCTACTTTTATCCAATGTAAAACACACCATTTCAAATTTTGCTACCTAAGACCGAATCCAGGTGGTGAGTTACAAATTAGATTCATTGGGATTCGTCTGGGCTTTGGCTGTGCCACTCGAGGACTTTCACTTTCTTGTTCTGAAGCCATTCCAGCATTGCTTTAGCTGTATGATTGGGGTCATTGTCCTGTTAGAACGTAAATCTTTGCCCCAGTCTAAGGTTGTTAGTACTCTGAGGCAGGTTCTTATCAAGGACTAGCCTGTATTTGGCTCCATTCATTGTTACCTCTATTCTTACCAGTCTCCCTGCCACTAAAAATCATCCCCATAACATAATGATGCCACCACCATGCTTCACGGTAGGGATGGTGTTAGACAGGTGATGAGCTGTGCCTGGTTTTCTCCAGACAGCGCATTGCATTCAGACCAAAGAGTAAAATGTTTGTCTCATCCGACCACATAATAATTTGCCTTATGATCTCAGAGTCCTTCACGTGTATTTTTGCAAATTCCAGGGGTGCTGTCATGTGTTTCAGGAGTGGCTTCCATCTGGCTGCTCTCCCATAAAGTCCAGATTGGTGAAGTGCTGTAGAGATGGCAGGTTCTCCCATCTCAGCCAAGGAACTCTGAAGTTCTGTCAGAGTGGTCATTGGGTTCTTGGTCACCTCCCTGACCAAGGTCCTTCTTGCCCCGGTTGCTCAGTTTGGTCGGACGGCCAGAACTAGGCAGAATCTGGGCAGTTCTATGGAACTGCACAAGCGAATGACTTACACACAAACTGTCAGAAACCGTCTCAGGAAAGCTCATCTGTGTGCTTGTTTTCCTCACCAGAGTCTTGACCTGACTGCAGTTCGGGCATCCTAACCGACTTCAGTGAGCAAATGCTCACTTTCGATGAAAGAGATGTGCTCTTCAAGGATGACTCTCGGATTCAACTGTATTGGGCAGATTGCAGACAGCGTGTATGGCGTCGTGTGGGCGAGCGGTTTGCAGATGTCAACGTTGTGAACAGACTGCCCCATGGTGGTGGTGGGGTTATGGTATGGGCAGGAATACGCTATGGACAATGAACACAATTACAATTTACAGATGGCAATTTCAATGGACAGAGGTACCGTGATGAGGTCCTAAGGCCCATTGTCGTGCCATTCATCCTCATGTTTCAGCATGATAATGAACGGCCCCATGTCGCAAGGATCTGTACACAATTCCTGTAAGCCGAAAATTTCCCAGTACCTCAATGACCTGCATATTCCCCAGACATGTCACCCATTGAGCATGTTTGGGATGCTCTGGATTGACGTGTATGACAGCATGTTCCAGTTCCCGCCAATATCCAGCCACTTCACACAGCCATTGTAGAAGATTGGGACAACATTACAGAGGCCACAATCAACAGCCTGATCAACACAATGCAAAGGAGAGGCAAATGGTGATCACACCAGATACTGACTGGTTTTCTGATCCACACCCCTACCATTTTGTTCAAGGTATCTGTCACGTCCTGACCAGTAAAGGGGTTATTTGTTATTGTAGTTTGGTCAGGATGTGGCAGGGGGTGTTTGTTTTATGTGGTTCGGGGTTTGTTGGCATATGTGTTATGTAAAGGGGTGTTTGTTTAGAGTGTTCCGGGGTTTATGGGTCATGTTCTAGGTTAGTGTTTTTCTATGTTAGATCTAGGGTGTTTAGTTCTATGTTTAGTTAATTGGGATGGGCCTTCAATTGTAGGCAGCTGTTCCTCGTTGACTCTGATTGAAGGTCCTATGTATAGGGGAGTGTTTGTTATGGGAATTGTGGGAGGTGGTTTTTGCATTGCTGTGTGTAGCCTGCAAGACTGTTTGTCGTTCGTTCATTTTCTTGTTTTGTTTTGTCAGTGTTCTAATAAAGTTATAATGAGCACTCAACCCGCTGCGCCTTGGTCCACTTTGTACGACGACCCTTACAGTATCTGTGACCAAGATATGAATATCTGTGTTCCCAGTCATGTGATTAGGGCCTAATGAATTTATTTAAATTGACTGATTTCCTTATATGAACTGTAACTCAGTAAAATCTTAGAAATTGTTGCATGTTGCGTTATATTTTTGTTCAGTGTAGTTTATCATTGTATCGTTTTCATGTAATTTTTGTGGTAATTAAATATAATTTACAGGTGGGTCTAATCCTGAATGCTGATTGGTTAAAACCACATTCCAGCCAGTGTCAAATCCACAAGTTACCACCAGCTAAATCTTTGATGTTAAAATGCCTATTTACTCTGTTCCATCTGACTGCGCAATCCACTGTCTCATCAGCACAGCCAGGCAATTTATATACTTGATCTCCACTATAAAAAGCATCTAGACATTATCTCACATTTATTTTTTTCTTTTAGACTAACATTTCGTTTTCAACATTGGAGATTTGTATAAACCTTTCTGTCTGTCTCTCCGACATCCTCAACATTGTTTCAATATTCAAATTCGATCTCCAGCTGTCCCAAAGTAATGAACGAGTCGGGAGTCGGAACACCCATGCCAAATCATGATTCAGCTGGCATCAATTTTTATGGATATATACAAAGAAATGTTAATTGAGAAAATGTCAAACAAAACGAAGTGCAGCTAGTTTGCAGTCTTTCCAGCTTCAGTGATTCTGTTAGCTGTGTGGTTGGCTAGCTCCTCTGAACAACAGTGTCCTGACGAGAGAGCAAATGTTTTATGCCAGGCAAAATTGCACCTCATTAGATCATTGTTATGAATGTATCCAAATAAATGTCACTAGAAAACAGCCTAAACAAATGCAAATGCACTTCTTTGTTGTTATTCTGGCAGCACTGACTGACGTGACTGTAAATTAGCCATTGTTGGCTAGCTAGGAAGCAAGGGTTAAGAACGTTACCAGCCAGTATGATAATGGTACATTTAGAGCAAACTAACGACCATAGATAGAGAACAAAAATACTTAACGACTGGGTTGAGTCTCTGGCAACTGAACCGATAGAACGAACAACCAGGCCACTTGGGTAGCAACCCTAGATTAGTGTAGGGACTATATCTTGTGGAAGGATGAAATATTACTAATTAATTCATCAAATTAACATATATATTTTTGTTAAATATGTCAATGATTATTTGAATATGTTAGTAACATGTTGTATAAAAGTGATAACGCCCTTGAATCAGGTATTTAGAGGAGATATTGGCACAGCTTGCCGGCCCGAGACAAACAACACCCATGCCAATATATCCTCCAAATACCGGCTTCTCTGGCATTATCACTTATTAATTATTTAGAACTTATTTAGCCCCCGTGCTAAGGAAGCACTACATCCCTGTTACTACATCCCTGCACGTTCATCCAAAATAATTCTAGCATCCGAACAGTGCACGGTGCACCCCACCAACTTTTCTTAAATTTACAAGTGTCTTAAAATGCCACACCGAGTGAACAACGCCCCTCTGTCTTACTATATTTAGCCTATGTATCTGATAGATAGGCTTGTCATTGTTGTCTATCAAAAATGACAAGCCACCGGGGTCTGACATCTTGGATGGCAAATTACTGAAGATAATAGCAGATGATATTACCACTCCTATTTGCCATATCGTTCATTTAACCTCTATGGGCTAGGTGGGACGCTAGCGTGCCACCCGTGGTGCACTCCATCAACAGCAGGTGCATTTCAAGAGCGGCAAATTTGAATCCAAATAAATGTCAAAATTCAAATTTTTCAAAAATACAACTATTTTACACCATTTGAAAGATAAACATCTCCTTAATCTAACCACGTTTTACGATTTCAAAAAGGTTTTACGGCGAAAGCATAAATTTAGAGTATGTTAGGACAGTACATTTACAAGAGTTGTGTGTAATGTTTTGTCAAGTCAAAGACAGGGTCACCAAAACCATAAAACCAGCTAAAATGATGCACTAACCTTTTACAATCTCCATCAGATGACACTCCTAGGACATTATGTTAGACAATGCATGCATTTTTAGTTCTATCAAGTTCATATTTATATCCAAAAACAGCGTTTTACTATGGCATTGATGTTGAGGAAATCGTTTCCCTCCAATAACCGGCAGTCAAGTCAGCGTCACAAATTAAATAATTAAAATTAGAAAACATTGGTAAAATATTATATTGTCATTTAAAGAATTATAGATTTACATCTCTTGAACGCAATCAACTTGCCAGATTTAAAAATAACCTTACTGGGAAATCACACTTTGCAATAATCTGAGCACTGCGCCCAGAAAAATACGCGTTGCGATACAGACTAGACGTCATGTTGGGGAGATCTAAAATCGAAAATACTATGTAAATAATCCATTACCTTTGATTCTCTTCATCAGATGTCACTTCCAGGTATCACAGGTCCATAACGAATGTAGTTTTGTTCAAAAAAGCTCATCATTTATGTCCAAAAATCTCCGTCTTGTTAGCACATGATCTAAGCCAGCCGGACTTCTCGTCATGAACGAGGGGAAAAAATATATTTCCGTTCGTTCAAACATGTCAAACGTTGTATAGCATAAATCATTAGGGCCTTTTTTAACCAGAACATGAATAATATTCAAGGTGGACGAATGCATACTCTTTTATAACGTATTGGAACGAGGGTACCCAACATGAACTCGCGCGCCAGGTGTCTAATGGGACATCATCGTTCCATGGCTCTTGTTCGGTCAGATCTCCCTCCAGAAGACTCAAAACACTTTGTAAAGGCTGGTGACATCTAGTGGAAGCAATAGGAAGTGCCAAAATATTCCTCAGCCCCTGTGTTTTTCAATGGGATAGGTTTAAAGTCAATACAACACATCAGGTATCCACTTCCTGTCAGAAAATGTCTCAGGGTTTTGCCTGCCAAATGAGTTCTGTTATACTCACAGACACCATTCAAACAGTTTTAGAAACTTTAGAGTGTTTTCTATCCATATATAATAAGTATATGCATATTCTAGTTACTGGGTAGGATTAGTAACCAGATTAAATCGGGTACATTTTTTTTATCCAGACGTGCAAATGCTGCCCCCTAGCCCTAACAGGTTAAGCTGACTAGAAAGTGTCTGGAGGGAAGCAAAAGTTATTCCCTTACCTAAGGAAACGTAAGCCCCCTTTACTGGCTCAAATAGCCGACCAATCAGCCTGCTACCAACCCTTTGTAAACTTTTGGAAAAGATTGTGTTTGACCAGATACAATGCTATTTTACAGTAAACAAATAGACAACAGACTTTCAGCGTGCTTAAAGGGAAGGACATACAACAAGCACAGCACTTACACAAATGAATGATGATTGGCTGAGAGAAATTGATGATAAAAAAAGATTGTGGGGGCTGTTTGTTAGAATACAGTGTGGCTTTTGACATTATTGATCATAGTCTGTTGCTAGAAAAACATATGTGTTATGACTTTACACCCACTGCTATATTATAGATGAAGAGTTACCTGTCTAACAGAACACAGAGGGTGTTCGTTAATGGAAGAATCTCCAACAAAATCCAGGTAGAATCAGGAATTCCCCAGGGCAGCTGTCTAGGCCCATTACTTTTTAAAATCTTTACTAACGACATGCCACTGGCTTTGAGTAAAGCCAATGTGTCTATGTATGCGGATGACTCAACACTATAAACATCAGCTACCACAGTCACAGAAGTTGACTGCAAAACTTAACAAAGAGCTGCAGTTCATTTCAGAATGGGTGGAATGGAGATACGTTAGTCCTAAATATTTGTAAAACTAAAAGCATTGTATTTGGGAAAAATCATTCACTAAACCCTAAACCTCAACTAAATCTTGTAATGAACAATGTGGTGATTGAGCAAGTTGAGGAGACTAAACTGCTTGGAGTAACCCTGGATTGTAAACTGTCATGGTCAAAACATATTGATACAACAGTAGCTAGGATGGGGAGAAGTCTGTCCATAATAAAGAGTTGCTCTGCATTCTTAACAGCACTATCAACAAGGCAGGTCCTCCTTAGTTTTGTCACACCTGTTCAGTTGTGTGGTCAGGTGCCACAAAGAGGGACTTAGGAAAATTGCAATTGGCTCAGAACAGGGCAGCACAGCTGGCCCTTCGATGTTCACAGAGAGGTAACATTAATAATATGCATGTCAATCTCTCCTGACTCAAAGTGAAGGAGAGATTGACTTCATCACTACTTGTATTTGTGAGAAGTATTAACATGTTGTCTGTTTGAACTAATGGCACACAGCTCGGACACCCAAGCATACCCCACAAGACATGCCACCAGAGGTCTCTTCACAGTCCCCAATCCAGAACAGACTATGGGAGGTGCACAGTACTACATAGACCCATGACTACAAGGAACTCTATTCCACATCAAGTAACTGATGCAAGCAGTAAAATTTGTTTAAAAAGCAGATACACATACACATTATGGAACAACGAGGACTGTGAAGCAACACACAAACATAGGCACAGACACATGCATACAAACACACAATAACATAAGCACTATACCCACACGTACACATGGATTTTGTGTTGTAGATATGTGGTAGTAGAGTAGGGGCCTGAGGGCACAGGAAGAGTAGCTGCTGTCTTGGCAGCAGCTAATGGGAATCCAAAATAAATACATATTCTGTTTGGCCAAAAAGAGTATGTCATGCCATACTGTTTTTGGCCAGACAACATCAGATACGTGGGCTACACATACTGAGACAGAGAGGGCGCTGTTTCGCTCGCTCTGATGCTTTACGTGAGATTGGTGAGTCTTTCTGTCCATGCTCGGTCAAAATAAAGTATCAATATTTAAATATTTTATTTATTTATATGGCCCGCCCATAATCCATCCATTTCTTCCTTACCCTGGATGCTAACCCAGAACCCTTTGCACAATACTACAACATACTCCAGAGAAGCACTGTTCATACAACTGACCCAGAAGAGTCAAGGCATTTTTGGGTGCCGAACTACATTACTAAATGACTCAAATGTAATCTCAAAAATGTTGCCCTCTGATAGACGTGGTGAACATTTTGCCATATTGCTTAGCTTATACCTATCCAATCCTTTCAGAATGAGATAATTGCCTAGAGGTTATTTCTGGATGGGACCTTAGACTTATTATCCACAAACATGTGGCTAAAGCTCTCTTATGACAGCTGATTAATATTACAGCTGGAGCCCAGAGATTTGAGTACAACAGAGCTCATCATATGGCATCAAACCATAGGCGAAATTCCCACAGAACAGGTCGATTCATCCTCAACAATCATTTATTTCAACTAAATGTAATTTGTAGAATAGCATAATAAGACTGCACATTTTTCTCTCTGCTCCATGGCAAAATGTGTTGAAATGCAGGAAGTTAGCTGTTTTCCTAAATAAATCTGTTTAAACCCCTCCAAAAAATGTATATATTTTGGGCAGGTTGGGGGGCTCTCTTGAGGTAGGTGCCCCGGGGCCCAAAATTTGTTAATCCGACTCTGTTTGGACGCACTGGGTCTCCTCTGCTCAGCCGCTCAGATTGTTCATTCATTTCTTTTTTTTTCATTGGTTGAAATACATTTTTTGGCAACTCCATCAAGTTTAACGAGATGAAAAACGCCGCTGGCACTGACCCGGCACCCCTGGTAGGCTAAAACAAACACACCAAAACAGTACCACATCTTCAACTTTGTTTCTGTCATTTAAAGAAAATCTTCCAGAATGACGAGTGGATGCTGACAGAATACGGTCAGGCGAGACTCGTGAGTCGGGATCAACATTCAATGGTCTGTTCACACTCTATAATTAAATACTACATGACCAAAAGTATGTGGACACCTGCTCGTTGATCATCTCATTCCAATATCATGGGCATTGATATGGAGTTGGTCCCGTCTTGGCTGCTATAAAAGCTTCCACTTTTCTGGGAAGGCCTTTCACTAGATGTTGTCACATCTGCTCCCACTACGCCATCTGGTGTTCATCTCTCTCTCTCTCTGTCTCTCTGTCTCTGTCTCTCTCTCTCGCTCTGTGTGTGTGTGATTGGAGACAGGTGTGCTGGAGTCAGAGCAGATCCCTACCAGCTGCAAATCAAACCTCTACATATACTCATTCCTGCCAGATCGTAATCTCTGCTCAGTCAGTTGTTATCCTAGCCTTTTGTTAGTTCTCAAGATCCTATTGCTCTGCTGTGCTTGTTTCCCTGCATAACACAGTTTTGTCCTCTCGTTGCAGTTACCGCTCTCTCTGGCTCCTGTCTCCTGTACCACATCTCACCCAACCACCTTGCTCTGGACTTCACTCACCACCACTGCCTTGGATTCCCCTCAGGACCTGTTTACCCTGTTCAACTCAGTCAACTCCAACCTCACTCTACACTTCTGTTTTTTCTGTAACTCATCTGAGCTACCCCGGTTCTGCACTCCTCATCTCTCTGTGTACAATAAACATTTTGATTCATTCATCCCTGCTTCTGCATCTGAGTCCGCTCTTGGGTTCCCCTGTGTTCGCTCCGTGTAACAGATGTTGAAACACAGCCACTAGAGCATTAGTGAGGTCGGACACTGATGTTGGGAGATTAGGCCTGGCTCGCAGTCGGTGTTCCAAATCATCCCAAAGGTGTTCGATGGGGTTGAGGTCAGAGCTCTGTGCAGGCAAATCAAGTTCTTCCACACCGATCTTGACAAACCATTTCTGTATGTACTTCGCTTTGTGCACAGGGGAATTGTCATGCTGAAACAGGAAAGGGCCAAACTGTTGCCACAATTTGGAAGCACAGAATCATCTAGAATGTCATTGTATGCTGTAGAGTTAAGATTTCCCTTCACTCTAACTAAGGGACCTAGCCCGAACCATGATAAACAGGCCCAGACCATTATTCCTCCTCCACCACCAAACTTTACAGTTGGCACTATGCATTCGGCTGGTAGTGTTCTCCTGGCTTCCTCCCAACCCAGATTCGTCTGTTGGACTACCAGATGGTGAAGCGTGATTCATCACTCCAGAGAACGCGTTTCCACTGCTCTAGAGTCCAATGGCGGCGAGCTTTACACCACTCTAACCGACGCTTGGCATTGCGCATGGTGATCTTAGGCATGTGTGCGGCTGCTCAGCCATGGAAACCCATTTCATGAAGCTCCCGACAGACAGTTCTTGTGCTGACGTTGCTTCCAGAGGTTTGGAACTCGGTAGTGATTGTTGCAACCGAGGACAGACGATCGCTGCACGCGTCAGCACTCTGCAGTCTCGTTCTGTGAGCTTGTGCAGCCTACCACTTCGCGGCTGAGACATTGGTGCTCCTAGTTGTTTCAACTTCACAATAACAGCACTTAAAGTTGACCAGGGCAGCTCTAGCAGTGCAGAAATTTTACAAACTGACTTGTTAGAAAGGTGGCATCCTATGACGGTGCCACGTTGAAAGTCACTGAGCTCTTCAGTAAGGCCATTCTACTGTCAGCAACGGGTTTGGCTGAAATTGACGAAATTTACAGTTCAGTTAGAATAGTAGAATACACGTGTAATTTCGAAATTTGTTGCGCATCATCAGTTTTTCTGCTGTTATGTCAGTCACTGACAGTCACTTAATGTCAGCTAACAATTGGTAAGTTAGTCTAGCCAGCTATCTAAACTTGTAGTAATAATGGCCGAATACCAACCGAGCACGCAGGGCATGTGCCCAGAGGCCCTGACCTCCAGGGGGCCCCCATTTATTTTGTTAGTCACTCTCACTCATATCATTAACATGGCATAAGTCTTGGCAAAATGTGTAGAATTGCAGCCAATTTGCTTTAAAACTTCAAAAATGTCTCAAAACCCCTTGGAAAAATGGGTAGAATTGCAGGAAATTAGCTGTAAAACAAACAAAGAAATGATCTCTGCCCCATGGCAAAAATTATGTTTTAGATATTGGAGGGGATGAACAGTTTAGGGGGGGGGGGGGGGGGGGGGGCGGGTACGGAGATCCTGTTAGGGCATAGGGTGGAAAGCTTGTCACGCACACACACAGTAAATGTCGGCAAAAAACGGTGTCAATAAATTGTTGCCAGCAGCACAGTTACAGTCACCAGCACTCTGGATAATATGAAAACAGCCTAACCAGCTCTGCTAGGGTGAGTAAAATGGTCAGAGTGAGGTGTTCTTTAATTTGTGTCTGGAAGTAGCTAGCCAACGTTAGCTAGTTAGCTTGGGTGCTTGACTGCTGTTGTGAGGTCAGAACACTCGGATCAACTCTACTCCTCAGCCAGAGCGACGCTCCAAGAGCTCTGAATTTACAAACGGACAATCTGACAACGCTCTGTATTTACGAGTGCCCAGAGCGCACTCTGGCACTCCAGATTGAATGGAAAAAACACCCCTGAAATCGTAAAATGTCTAGTCATTTATTCTGCTAACAAGCTAGCAAGAGGTTGCATAGCAACAGCATCAACTTCCGGTAGACAGGCGAAGCGCTAGCACACTCAACTGAAAGGATACTGTTCGTTTACACTATACTAAAATGAACAAATTTTATGTAGTATATACACTCATTAAGTATGTAGTATACAGCATGTTAGTATGGGTATTCGACCACAGCTCATGTATTGCATAATTCACTTCCTCCAATAAAAAATAAATGAAGGAGGGTGAATGAATAACTACACACCACACACTCAACTGAGCAATACAGACCTTTCAAATACTCACAGTTGGTGACACTTGTGATACAATGCTAGGAGTCACTGACAAATACTGCGTCACACATTATATTCAAACACTAAGTCCTGGAGACTTTATTTAGCACCCATAGTTAAATATGAACCTTTTTTCTGTGTTCCATAAGGTGGAGAAAGACGTTAAATACTATCATAAGATGCTTTATAGCCTTGAAACAGCGGGCACTTCAGCTGTCATGTTACAGGGGCAAAACTGCTAATACTATATGCAGTATTTTTAGCAATCAACTTTCAACACATTTCCTCATCATGAGACGCCAGAGAAACAAAAGTAATCGAAATAGTACATTGCTTTAATGATGCAAACTATGTTTTAGCAAACAATTCTACTCCACACTAAGTGAACATGCAGAACGCTTTGAAAGACGTACCTTCAGGGGCTGCTTCAGGCATGTTGATATGAAAACTTAATTTCAAGTATGTCGTTTGGAAAGCTTTTTTTCAAGAGGTTAGCAATGTCTTTCAAATCGAATTGGAATCCACTGACTAAGGAAATTGTGACCGTATCAATGAAGGTAGTGCCCCTTATTTTTACCAATATAATCCACAGGTTGAATTTATCGGAAAAAGTAGTTTTTTTAAAGTTAAAAAATGAGAAGGTGATTGGAATTTCAAAGCTGCCTGTTTTGAAGCATTGCAGAAAAGGTATACGTATGATGGCGAAGGAGAGAAAAACAGGAGTGGGGAAAGCCAAGAATAGGGCAGGGGAGAGACTGCAGATCCCTGCTGAAATGCCCACCCAGTATTATTGGTGCCTCACATGGGTATAGGTCAGAACAGCACAGGGGGGCTTCAAGGTAACCTTATCCCACCACAGCCTAGTTTATTCTTAGTCAGGGCTCAATGCAACAGTCGCTCTCTCAGGCCTTTTATGGCTGTTGGGGGTTGTGCTCAGTGGTCTGACGGGGGAGAGCTCAATTGGTAGGGGGATCACACGTGTTGTAGATGGACTCAGATGGACTCAACGTCAGTGGTTAAGTGACAGCTACTAAGGAAAGGAAACGACAACACTGCAGCATAAATGGAAGGGAAATCCAAATGTGATGCCTTCCCAATCATCACTCTTTAATTCAATCTGTGAATATGTAATACAATGATCGTTGGTTTCATATGACAGCTTCAAAATAAACATGCATTAGCAGCTATTTAAACCTTACTTACCACTGAGTCTGCAGAGAGAATTTTCCACTGTCTGTAAGGATTATGGTAAGGCATGTGCACTTAAATACAGCCATCTTGTGTTCACATTAGGGCCCTACAGCAGAGCCACTGTTATTTGCAACCATTTGGTGTGTACAGTACAGTATTGGTACACTCCCCTGCCTCCTTTTGAATATGGGTGTGGATAGTACACATACAGATACACAAGTCTACACACAGAGTTTAATGAGATTTGCACACAGTGAAGCAGGGTAGGGGTCAATTCGAATTGAAATTAGTCAATTCAGGAAGTAAACTGAAATTCCAATTCAATAATTGAAAAAACTACATCTATTTTCAATGATTTCTCAATAAACTTAAATGTAAAAGCTATTTATTTGAAATGTTTTTCCCTTTTTGAAGTTTAAATTCAAATAACTTCCTTTATTAATTGCCTTCAGTTCGAATTGGGCCCAACACTGCTGTGAAGGCCACATCTGTACTGCATAACAAAGCTGACTATGACTATTGAGGCATCATTTTTTGAATAGTTGGCCAAATCCAAGCCTGAAACTTCATGACTGCTTTGAAATTGCTGTTCAGTGAGTGTGAATGTCATGGTATGCCACATACATCGTAGACCTAGATAATACACTATTGTGGCAGTGACTTATAGCACAACATAATTGTGATGTTAAGAAAGTGGTTAAAGCTGGAATCCTTAGTTGCTACATCCATTTTAGGAGTGCAATCGGAAAGTATTCAGTCCCATTCACTTTTTCCACATTTTCTTACAGCCTTATTCTAAAATGGATAAAATATTTTTTCTCCTCATCAATCTACACACAATAACCAATAATGACAAAGCGAAAACAGGTTTTTAGACATTTTTGCAAATGTATTAAAAACAGAACTACCTTATTTAGTAGTATTCAGACCCTTTGCTATGAGAGGTGGTCAGGTGAATTAGGTTGTAGAAACATATCAATGGAAACAGAGTGCTCAGGTGCATTCTGTTTCCATTGATATGTTTCTACAACTTAATTGAAGACCACCTGTGGTAAATTCAATTGATTGGACATGATTTGGAAAACTACACACCTGTTTATAAAAAGGTCCCACAGTTGACAGTGCATGTCAATAGAGGAATAGAGCTCTGAGACAGGATAATGTTGAGGACCAGATCTGGGGAAGTGTACCAAAACATTTCTGCAGCATATACGGTCCCCAAGAACACAGTGGCCCCCATCATTCTTAAATGGAAGAAGTTTGGAACCGCCAAGATTTTTCCTAGAGCTGGCCGCCCAGCCAAACTGAGCAATCGAGGGAGAAGGGCCTTGGTCAGGGAGGTGACCAAGAACCCGATGGTCATTCTGACAAAGCTACAGAGTTCTTCTTTAGAGATGGGAGAACGTTCCATAAGGACAATCATCTCTACAGAACTCCACCAATCAGGCCTTTATGGTAGAGTGGCCAGATGGAAGAAACTCCTCAGTAGAAGGCACATGACAGCCCGCTTGGAGTTTGCCAAAAGCCACCTAAAAGACTCTCAGACCATTAGAAACAAGATTCTCAGGTCTGATGAAACCAAGATTGAACTCTTTGGCCTGAATACCAAGTGTCACATCTGGAGGAAACAAGGCACTGCTCATCACCTGGCCAATACCATCCCTACGGTGAAGCATGGTGGTGACAGCATCATGCTGTGGGAATGTTTTTCAGCAGCACGGATTGGAAAACTAGGTCAGGATTGAGGGAAAGATGAATGGAGAAAAGTTCAGAGAGATCCTTGATGAAAAGCTGCTCCAGAGCACTCAGGACCTCAGATTGGGGCGAAGGTTCACCTTCCAACAGGACAATGGCCCTAAGCACACAGCCAAGACAATGCAGGAGTTGCTTTGGGACAAGTCTCTGAATGTCCGTGAGTGGACCATCCAGAGCCCGGACTTGAACCTGACCGAACATCTCTGGAGAGGCCTGAAAATAGCTGTGCAGCGACAGTCCCCATCCAAACTGACAGAGCTTGAGAGGATCTCCAGAGAAGAATGGGAGAAACTCCCCAAATACAGGTGTGCTATGCATGTTGCGTCATACCCAAGAAGACTTAAGGCTATAAACTCTGCTAAAGGTGCTTCAACAAAGTAATGAGTAAAGGGTCTGAATAGTTCTGTAAATTTGATATTTCAGTTACATTTTTTATACATTAGCAAATGTTTCTAAATTCCTGTTTTTGATTTGTCATTATGGGGTATTAGATTGATGAGGGGAAAAAACGATTTAATCAATTTTAGAATAAGGCTGTAACGTAACAAAATGTGGAAAAAGGGAGGGGTCTGAATACTTTCTGAATGCACTGTATACCCATTGATTCTTGAAGAATCTAATTTATAAGCTTCATGAGCTTAGTTCAACTGTTCCATCAGAACCCAAAACACAAGCTTTTTTTACTCCAATGTTTGTAAAAATATATAATATGTTAACAAACACTGTATTGCTTGGCTAAAACAATTTTATATTATGGATGGTCAGTCCTTGCATTCATAGCTCTGTCTTTTCCTTCCTCACTTAACGTCTGACATCTGAGTCCATCTTCAAGACATGAGTGTGATGCCCCTATCAGCTGAGCTCTCTCCCGTCTATCAAAGCACGAGACCCAGATACAGACACAGGAGGCAGATGGTTGGAGTCTTACAATGTTTAATAATCCAAAGGGGTAGGCAAGAGAATGGTTGTGGACAGGCAAAAGGTCAAAACCATATCAGAGTCCAGGAGGTACAGAGTGGCAGACACGGTCATGGTCAAGGCAGGCGGGTACAGAGTCCAGAAACAGGCAAAAGTCAAAACCGGGAGGACTAGAAAAAGGAGAATTGCAGAAGGAGTACGGGAAAAACATTCTGGTTGACTTGACTTAACATACAAGACGAACTGACACAGGGATAAACACACAGGGGAAAATAAGCGACACCTGGAGGGGGTGGAGACAATCACAGGAACATGTGAAACAGATCAGGGCGTGACACCGTCAAACAACTCAGCCCCCCCCCCCCTCTCTATAAACAACATTTTGTCAATTGTGTTGTTTGGTGACTAAGCCATTCAAACAGGATATACTGTACAGGGGTTTCCCGAAAGCAAAACATGATTATTATTTCTCACGACAACCCAGCTGCACAGACGTGAGTGTGTAACAATTAGAAAAATCTATGTCTGACGGACAAACTTCTGTGCACGAACAAAGACAATTTCTTTATTTACCTCACACACAGAGAGCTCAACTGGTAGGGGCATCACACTCATGTCTTGATGCAGATGGAAGTCATATTGAGACCTGCACAATACAAAAAACAAACACATCAATAGGCAAGTATAGAGAAACATAAATATACACAATATGCACATTAAGATACAAAACACAGGCAGTTAAAATATACTGCACACTTCCCTATCCCATCTGGACAAAAGGATGTAAGAATGCTGTTCTTTGACTTCAGCTCAGCTTTCAACACGATAGTACCCTCCAAGCTCATCATTAAGCTAGAGGTCCTGGGTCTCCTGGACTTCCTGACAGGCCGCCCCCAGGTGGTGAAGGTAGGAAACAACATCTTCACTTCGCTAATCCTCAACACTGGGGCCCCTCAAGGGTGCATGCAAAACATGATTATTATTATTTACTGCCTGTTTACCCATGACTGCGTGGTAAAGCACAGCTCCAACTCAATCATCATGTCTGCAGACGACACAACAGTAGTAGGCTTGATTACCAACAATGACGAGACAGTCTACAGGGAGGAGGTCAGGGAACTCAGAGTGTGGTGTCAGGAAAACAACCGCTCACTTAACATCAACAAAACAAAGGAGATGATCGTGGACTTCAAGAAACAGCAGAGGGAGCACCCCCCTATCCACATTGAAGGAACAGCAGTGGAGAATGTGGAAAGTTTTAAGTTCCTCGGCGTACACATCACGGACAAACTGAAATGGTCCACCCACACAGACAGTGTGGTGAAGAAAGCACAACAGCGTCTCTTCAACCTCAGGAGGCTGAAGAAATTTGGCTCTTCACCTAAAACCCTCACAAACTTTTACAGATGCACAATTTAGAGCATCCTGTCGGGCTGTATCACTGCCTTGTACGGCAACTGCACCGCCCAGGGCTCTCCAGAGGATGGTGCGGTCTGCACAACACATCACCGGGGGCAAACTACCTGCCCTACAGGACACCTACAGCCCCCGATGTCACAGGAAGACCAAAAATATCATCAAGGACAACAACCACCCGAGCCACTGCCTGTTCACCCCGCCACCACCCAGAAGGTGAGGGCAGTACAGGTGCATCAAAGCTGGGACAGAGAGACTGAAAAACAGCTTCTCTCTCAAGGCCATCAGATTGTTAAACAGCCATCACTAACACAGAGAGGATGCTGCCTACATACAGACTTGAAATCATTGGCCACTTTAATAAATGGATCACTAGTCACTTTAATAATGCCTCTTTAATAATGTTTACATATCTTGCAGTTCTCATCTCATATGTATATACTGTATTTTATACCTTCCACTGCATCTTGCCTATGCCGCTCTGTCATTGCTCATCCATATATTTATATATTCTTATTCCATTCCTTCACTTAGATTTGTGTGTCTTAGGTAGTTGTTGTGGATTTGTTAGATTACTTATTAGATATTGCTGCATTGCCGGAACTAGAAGCACAAGCATTTCGCTACACTCGCAATAACATCTGCTAACCATGTGTATGTGTCCAATAACATTTGATTTGATTTAGTAGATACAGGACCTACAGCATTGGAATCGTTCATTTACCTCTCCAGACAAAGAAGGCTCCGTTGGAAAACTAATCTGGGACTAACTTGGTTAACAGCTCAAATTTTAGGAGGAGCAATGTCGGAGTGGCATTGACTAAAATACAGTACAATACAGCATGTACATATGAAACGAGTAAAGCAGAATGTAAACATTATTAGAGTGACTAGTGTTCCACTATTAAAGTGACTTGTGATTCCATGGCTATGTACTGTTGAAGTCAGAAGTTTACATACACTTAGGTTGGAGTCATTCAAATTTGTTTTTCAACCACTCCACACATTTCTTGTTAACAAGTCGGTTAGGACATCTACTTTGTGCATGACACAAGTAATATTTCCAACAATTGTTTACAGACAGATTATTTCACTTATCATTCACTGAAGTTTACATACACTAAGTTGACTGTGTCTTCAACCTGTCTGGGCTAGGGGGCAGTATTTGCATGGCCGGATAAAAAACGTACCCAATTTAATCTGGTTACTACTCCTGCCCAGAAACTAGAATATGCATATAATTAGTAGATTTGGATAGAAAACACTCTAAAGTTTCTAAAACTGTTTGAATGGTGTCTGTGAGTATAACAGAACTCATATGGCAGGCCAAAACCTGAGAAGATTCCATGCAGGAAGTGTCCTGTCTGACAATTTGTTGTCCTTCTGTTGCATCTCTATCGAAAATACAGCATCTGTGCTGTTACGTGACACTTTCTAAGGCTTCCATTGGCTCTCTAAAGCCGCCAGAAAGTGGAATGGGGTGTCTGCTGTCTCTGGGCAAAGTACAGCAGCAGAGTTTGTAACTGGCCTGCCTGGGGACAGTGAGACAGATGCGCATGCACGAGACTTCTCCATTTTTTTCTTTCAGTCTTTGAATGAATACAACGTTGTCCTGTTGGAATATTATTGCTATTTTACGAGAAAAATCGCATACAAATTTATTTTAAACAGCGTTTGACATGATTCTAAGTACGGCAATGGAATATTCTGAATTTTTATGTCACAAAATGCGCTCGCGCGTTACCCTTCGCATAGTGACCTGAACGCACGAACAAAACGGAGATATTTGGATATAACTATGGATTATTTGGAACCAAAACAACATTTGTTGTTGAAGTAGAAGTCTTGGGAGTGCATTCTGACGAAGAACAGCAAAGGTAATCAAATTTTTCTAATAGTAATTCTGAGTTTAGGTTGCCCCAAACTTGGTGGGTGTCAAATTAGCTAGCCTGTGATGGCCGAGCTATCTACTCAGAATATTGCAAAATGTGCTTTCGCCGAAAAGCTATTTTAAAATCGGACATAGCGTTTGCATGAAGGAGTTCTGTATCTATAATTCTTAAAATAATTGTTATGTATTTTGTCAACGTTTATCATGAGTAATTTAGTAAATTCACCGGAAGTTTTCGGTGGGTTTGCTAGTTCTGAACATCACATGCTAATGTAAAAAGCTGTTTTTTGATATAAATATGAACTTGAATGAACAAAACATGCATGTATTGTATAACATAATGTCCTAGGAGTGTGATCTGATGAAGATCATCAAAGGTTAGTGCTGCGTTTAGCTGTGGTTTTGGTTTTTGTGACATATATGCTTCCTTTGAAAATGGCTGAGTGATTATTTTTGGGAGGGTACTCTCCTGACATAATCCAATGTTTTGCTTTCGCTGTAAAGCCTTTTTGAAATCGAACAACGTGGTTGGATTAACAAGAGTCTTATCTTTCAAATGGTGTAAAATAGTCATATGTTTGAGAAATTGAAGTTATAGCATTTTTGAGGTATTTGTATTTCGCGCCACGCGATTCCACTGGCTGTTGAATAGGGTGGGACGCTAATGTCCCACTGGCCCAGAGAGGTTAAACAGCTTGGAAAAATCCAGAAAATTATGTCATGGCTTTAGAAGCTTCTGATAGGCTAATTGACATAATTTGAGTCAATTTGTGATGTACCTGTGGATGTATTTCAAGGCCTACCTTCAAACTCAATGCCTCTTTACTTGACATCATGGGAAAATCAAAAGACATCAGCCAAGACCTCAGAAAAAAATTGTAGACCTCCACAAGTCTGGTTCATCCATGGGAGCAATTTCCAAACGACTGAAGGTACCACGTTCATCTGAACAAACAATAGTACGTAAGTATAAACACAGTGGGACCACGCAGCCGTCATACCGCTCAGGAAGAAAACGAGTCATATATCAACATAACCTGAAAGGCCGATCACCAAGGAAGAAGCCACTACTCCAAAACCACCATAAAAAAGCCAGACTACGGTTTGCAACTGCACATGGGGACAAAGATCATACTTTTTGGAGAAATGTCCTCTGGTCTGATGAAACAAAAATAGAACTGCTTGGCCATAATGACCAACTTTATATTTGGAGGAAAAAGGGGGAGGTTTGCCAGACGAAGGACACCATCCCAACCATGAAGCATGGGGGTGGCAGCCTCAAATTGTGGGGTGCTTTGCTGCAGGAGGGACTGGTGCACTTCACAAAATGGATGGCATCATGAGACAGGAAAATTATGTGGATATGTTGAAGCAACATCTCAAGAAATTAGTCAGGAAGTTAACCTCTCTAGGGTAGGTGGCACCAAATCGTCCCACCTACGTAACAGCCAGTGTAATCCCGTGGCGCGTTATTCAAAAACCTCAAAAATGCAAAAACTTCCATTTTTCAAACATATGACTATTTTACACCATTTTAAAGACAAGACTCTCATTAATCTAACCACACTGTCCCATTTCAAAAAGGCTTTACAACGAAAGCAAAACATGAGATTATGTCAGCAGAGTACCCAGCCAGAAATAATCAGACACCCATTTTTCAAGCTAGCATATAATGTCACATAAACCCAAACCACAGCTAAATGCAGCACTAACCTTTGATGATCTTCATCAGATGACAACCCTAGGACATTATGTTATACAATACATGCATGTTTATATCAAAAACCAGCTTTTTACATTCGCATGTGACTAGCATGTGACTAGTATTCCCACCAAACACTGCCGGTGAATTTACTAAATTACTCACGATAAACGTTCACAAAAAGCGTAACAATTATTTTAAGAATTATAGATACAGAACTCCTCTATGCACTCGATATGTCCGATTTTAAAATAGCTTTTCGGTGAAAGCACATTTTGCAATATTCTCAGTAGATAGCCCGGCATCACAGGGCTAGCTATTTAGACACCCAGCAAGTTTAGCACTCACCAAAGTCAGATTTACTATAAGAAAAATGTTATTACCTTTGCTGTCTTCGTCAGAATGCACTCCCAGGACTTCGACTTCAATAACAAATGTTGGTTTGGTTCAAAATAATCCATAGTTATATCCAAACAGCGGCGTTTTGTTCGTGCGTTCAAGACACTATCCGAAAGGGTAAATAAGGGTGACGAGCATGGCGCAATTCGTGACAAAAAAATTCTAAATATTCCATTACCGTACTTCGAAGCATGTCAACCGCTGTTTAAAATCAATTTTTATGCCATTTTTCTCATAAAAAAGCGATAATATTCCGACCGGGAATCTACGTTTAGGTAAACAGACGAAACAAAATAAAGCCTGGGGTCGACTCGGGCTCACGCCTAAGCCCATAGTACTCTGATTGGCCACTTGCCAAAAGCGATAATGTGTTTCAGCCAGAGGCTGCCTCGATATCGTTCAGCTTTTTCCCGGGCTCTGAGAGCCTATGGGAGCCGTAGGAAGTGTCACGTTAGAGCAAAGATCCTCAGTCTTCAATAACAAGAGCCAAGATGAAACACAACTTGTCAGACAGGCCACTTCCTGCATGGAATCTTCTCAGGTTTTGGCCTGCCATTTGAGTTCTGTTATACTCACAGACAACATTCAAACAGTTTTAGAAACGTTAGAGTGTTTTCTATCCAAAGCCAATAATTATATGCATATTCTAGTTACTGGGCAGGAGTAGTAACCAGATTAAATCGGGTACGGTTTTTATCCGGCCGTGTCAATACTGCCCCCTAGCCCTAACAGGTTAAAGCTTGGTCGTAAATGGGTCTTTCAAATGGACACTGACACCAAGCATGGTTCCAAAGTTGTGGCAAAATGGCTTAAGGACAACAAAGTCAAGGTATTGGAGTGGCCATCACAAAGCCCTGACCTCAATCCTATAGACAACTTGTGGGCAGAACTGAAAAAGCATTTGCAAGCAAGGAGGCATACACACCTGACTCAGTTTCTCCAGCTCTGTCAGTAGGAATGGGCCAAAATTCACCCAACTTATATTGGGAAGCTTGTGGAAGGCTACCCAAAACGTTTGACTCAAGTAAAACAATTTAAAGGCAATGCTACCAAATACTAATTGAGTGTAAACTTCTGACCCACTGGGAATGTGATGAAATAAAAGCTGAAATAAATCATTCAACTATTATTCTGACGTTTCACATTCTTAAAATAAAGTGGTGATCCTAACTGATCTAAGACAGAGAATTTTTACTAGGATTAAATGTCAGGAATTGTGAAAAACAGAGCTTAAATGTAGTTGGCTAAGGTGTATGTAAACTTCCAACTTCAACTGTAGGTTCGTGGTTGCAAAGGGCATCAGTGTCTTAACAGCGCGATTTGCCAAGGCAGGATAGTCTGAGCACAGCCCTATCCAGAAATATAGCAGTGGCTTCTGATTCAATTCAATTTTCACTGAACCGCTTGTTGCAATTTTGTTGAGTCTCTCTTGTTCAGATATCGGTAAGTGGACTGGAGGCAGGGCATGAAAGGGATAACAAATCCAGTTGTTTGTGTTTTCTGTTTCGTGAAAGTACATGCTTAATTGTGCACCCAGCTCACTCAGGTGCTTCGCTAAATTACTTTGACATTGTCAGCAAGCTTGGCAGCAAGCTTGGCAAAATGTCTTAAGGACAACAAAGTCAAGGTATTGGAGTGACCATCACAAAGCCCTGACCTCAATCCCATAGAAAATGTGTGGGCAGAACTGAAAAAGCGTGTGCGAGCAAGGAGGCCTACAAACCTGACTCAGTTACACCAGCTCTGTCAGGAGGAATGGGCCAAAATTCACCCAACTTATTGTGGGAAGCTTTTGGAAGGCTACCCAAAACGTTTGACCCAAGTTAAACAACCCGAAACGTTTGACCCAAGTTAAACAATTTAAAGGCAATGCTACCAAACACTAATTGAGTGTATGTAAACTTCTGACCCACTGGGAATGTAATGCCAACCCCCCCTTGGTTTGTGCCATGGCGGAGATCGTTGTGGGCTATACTCGGCCTTGTCTTAGGACGGTAAGTTGGTGGTTGGAGACATCCCTCTAGTGGTGTGGGGGCTGTGCTTTGGCAAAGTGGGTGGGGTTATATCCTGCCTGTTTGGCCCTGTCCGGGGGTATCATCGGATGGGGCCACAGTGTCTCCTGATCCCTCCTGTCTCAGCCTCCAGTATTTATGCTGCAGTAGTTTATGTGTCGGGGGGCTAGGGTCAGTCTGTTACATCTGGAGTATTTCTCTTGTCTTATCCGGTGTCCTGTGTGAATTTAAATATGCTCTCTCTAATTCTCTCTTTCTCTCTTTCTCTCGGAGGACCTGAGCCCTATGACCATGCCTCAGGACTACCTGGCATGATGACTCCTTGCTGTCCCCAGTCCACTTGGCCGTGCTGCTGCTCCAGTTTCAACTGTTCTGCCTGCGGCTATGGAACCCTGACCTGTTCACCGGACGTGCTTGTTGCACCCTCGACAACTACTATGATTATTATTATTTGACCATGCTGGTCATTTATGAACATTTAACATCTTGACCATGTTCTGTTATAATATCCACCCTGCACAGCCAGAAGAGGACTGGCCACCCCTCATAGCCTGGTTCCTCTCTAGGTTTCTTTCTAGGTTTTTGGCCTTTCTAGGGAGTTTTTCCTAGGGAGTTTTTCCTAGCCACCGTGCTTCTTTCACATGCATTGCTTGCTGTTTGGGGTTTTAGGCTGGGTTTCTGTACAGCACTTTGAGATATCAGCTGATGTACGAAGGGCTATATAAATACATTTGATTTGATTTGATTAATGAAAGAAATAAAATCTGAAATAAATCGTTCTCTCTACTATTATTCTGACATTTCACATTCTTAAAATAAAGTGAACTTAACTGGCCAAAGACTAGGATTAAATGTCAAGAATTGTGAAAAACTGAGTTTAAATGTATTTGGCTAAGGTGTATGTAAACTTCCGACTTCAACAGTACATAGGGGAGCAGCCTCTAAGGTGCAGGGTTGAGTAACCTGGCGGTAGCCGGCTAGTAATGGGTAGTTCAGGACGACTGTTTGATAATGTGCTCCGTAGCTAATGTGAGTAAGACCTTTGAACAGGTCAACATTCACAATGCTGCAGGGCCAGACGGATTACCAGGACGTGTACTCCAAGCAATCGCTGACCAACTGGCAAGTGTCTTCACTGACATTTTCAACCTGTCCCTGACTGAGTCTGTAATTCCAACATGTTTCAAGAAGACCAGTCCCTGTGCCCAAGAACACTAAGGTAACCTGCCTAAATGACTACTGACCCATAGCACTCACTTCTGTAGCCATGAAGTGATTTGAAAAGCACTGAAAGGCACATGGCTCACATCAACACCATTATCCCAGAAACCCTAGACGCAGTCCAATTTGCACACCGCCCCAACAGATCCACAGATGATGCAATCTCTATTGCACTCCACACTGCTCTTTCCCACCTGGACAAAAGGAACTCCTATGTGAGAATGCTATTCATTGACTGTAGCTCAGCGTTCAACACCATAGTGCCCTCAAAGCTGATCACCAAGCTAAGGACCCTGGGACTAAACATCTCTCTCTGCAGCTGGATCCTGGACTTCCTGACGGGTCGCCCCCAGGTGGTAAGGGTAGGTAACAACACATCTGCCACACTGATCCTCAACACGGGGACCCCTCAGTGGTGCGTGCTCAGTCTCCTCCTGTACTCCCATTTCACTCATGACTGCATGGCCAGGCACAACTCCAATGCCATCATTAAGTTTTCCAATGACACAACATGATGAGACAGCCTATAGGGAGGAGGTCAGAGACCTGGCCGTGTGGTACCAGGACAACAACCTCTCCCTCAGTGTGATCAAGACAAAGAAGATGATTGTGGACTACAGGAAAAGGAGGACTGAGCATGCCCCCATTCTCATCGACGGGGCTGTAGTGGAGCAGGTTGAGAGCTTCAAGTTCCTTGGTGTCCACATCACCAACAAACTGTCATGGTTCAAACACACCAAGACAGTCGTGAAGAGGGCACGACAAAGCCTATTCCCCCCTCAGGAGACTGAAAAGATTTGGCATGGGTCCTCAATTCTACAGCTGCACCATTGAGAGCATCTTGACTGGTTGCATCACCGCCTGGTATGGCAACAAATCGGCCTCCCACCGCAAGGCACTACAGAGGGTAGTGCGTATGGCCCAGTACATCACTGGAGCCAAGCTTCCTGCCATAGACTGTTCTCTCTGCTACCACATGGCAAGCGGTACCGGAGCGCCAAGTCTTGGTCCAAGAGGCTTCTTAACAGTTTCTACCCCAAGCCATAAGACTCCTGAGCAGCTATCCAAATGGCTACCCAGGCTATTTTATTCATTATTTTTACGCTGCTGCTACTCTGTTGATTGTCTATGCATAGTCATTTTACCTCAACCTACATGCACATTTTAAATAAATTACCTCGACTAACCTGTGCCCCCGCACATTGACTCTGTACTCGTACCCCCTCGTTACTGTTAAGTTATTTTTGTTCTTTGATTATTATATATTTTTTCATTTTTCATTTTTTTCATTTTATTTATTCATTCTTTACTTCTTTACTTTAGTAAATACTTTATTTACACTTATTCTTTTCATAAAACTGCTTTGTTGGTTAAGGGCCTTCCCTGTGGCTCAGTTGGTAGAGCATGGTGTTTACAATGCCAGCATGGTGTGTGCAATGCCAGGGTTGTGGGTTCGAATCCCACGGGGGGCCAGTACAAAAAGAAATGCATGAAATGTATGTATTCACTACTGTAAGTTGCAATGGATAAGAGCGTCTGCTAAATGACTAAAATGTAAATGTAAGTAAGCATTTCACTGTAAGGTTGTATTTGTCGCATGTGACAAATACGATTTGATTGGTATCAAAGATATTTGTGAGTGACTTTGTCATACTTTGCAAACCGACGTCAACATAGCAGGTAGACAGCCTACCTCCAGCTACCAAACCTGTACTTGATGGTGAAAAAATACTTCATTATTATTCTGTATTTTGACAAGGACAATCAGATGCAACTGCTTGGGTTGTGGCTGGCTGGCAGCAGCAGCAGGACCACCATCCTTTCTGACCTGCCTCCGGGATTTGATCCTGATCTTATTTCAAATGCTTACTCAGTCACTTTCCCATTTGGATGAACAAATTCTGGCTTATTACAAACAAAGTATTGTAAACACATCAATAGGGCTTGTTCGTGTGTGCTTGTTTTTTTGTTGTTGTTTTTTTAGAGTTTTGACAATGCAAATGCATGTGGCTTGCAAATGCAAATTCAGCGATACAACATTCTATAACAGAATTGTGTAATTTGACGCTTCAAATTAAACATACATTTTTACATGTCAAATAATGTTATTTGATGTGTATATTTGACACTATGAAAGGCCTTCAATAGTGATATCTGATCAAGTGTCAAACGTGTTTATTTTTCTCTATCGACCCTGATGCAAATTAAATAAATACCTGACATTGTATGGTTAAATCCTCACATCATGCGAATTTGATATTAAAACACATTCAAAGGTGAATTGAGGAACTTTGCACTCCACTGCAGGCAATGCAGTTCAAACAATAACAAAGTAGCCACCATGCCACTGTTTCAGTAAACAGAGGGATGGAGCTAGAGAAATGTAACCACTGGACTAACTCAGTGGCCTTGTGGTTAGAGTCTCCGCCCTGAGATTCAAAGGTTGCGTCATACCAAAATGGGATTTGTCTCTTGGGGATGTGTCTCATGCTACAGAAACAGGAGATAGCCGAAGCTTGTGCAAGCCTACTTAATTCTAAATACTTTAAGACAAGGTAGCAAGCACAAAGATTTACTTTTGAAAATGTACTTTTCTACTTGCTTTATTTATTTGAAGTGTCCTGACTGTCTAAATAAAGTGAAAAAAAATTCCTGAAATTAAAATGGATTACATTGAGCTGACATGTTAGTGGCCTACCTCATCTCTGTACCCCACACATATCGAAAATTGTAAGGTCCCTCAGTCAAGCATTGTATTTTAAACACATTCAACCACAAAAACCAGGTGGTTCCAAAGCCTCGCAAAGAAGGGCACCTATTGGTAGATGGGATTTTTTTATATATATATATCCCTTTGAGCATCATGAAGTTATTAATTACACTTTTGATGGTGTATCAATACAACCAGTCACTACAAAGATAAAGGCGTCATTCCATTTCAAGGCTGCGCTGAGACATTGACTTACTAACACTCCAAGTCCCACTCAGGTAATCCCAAACATAAATTATCTGCATTGTGATCATACTGCAGGCCCGCAACAGGTAACCCTCATTAACTCTTGTTTTAATCCACATCCTCAAACAAGGCAAAGGCCCAATTGTTCAGTTCTAGATAATCTTGTACCTATACCAAATCAAACCAATCCCATGGTATTTTCAAATAAGGGGTTACCTACTGACCATAGCATGCTTGTATTTAAGACTGCATCTGACATGAAATCCTGCAGCTGCAGTCTTGGTATGGTTCATGTAAATGCCAGAAGTTTGATTTCAAAGATGGATTTTATTTAAATTCTGGTTTCTCAATCCAAAGCTTATGTAATGCCACTCCATAAGGGCGGGGATAGTAGTGATCTTGATAATTATCGTTCCATTTCCAGGCGTCCATGTCTAGCTAAGATTCTCGAATCTTTGGTAAATACGCAACTTTGTTCTAAGTCAATCTGGGTTTATGCCAGGGCATAGCACTATCACAGCAACCGCATTAGTTGTTAATGATTTTGTCAATGCTTTAGACACTAAAATGAATTGCACTTCCTTGTCTGTGGCATTTGATACTGTTGATCATGCTATTTTATTGAACATGTTGACCTCGATTGGCCTGGGCTCTGACGCATGTTCATGGTTTCATGATTATCTTACTGACAGAACTCAGGCCATCTTGATTGAAGTTCAAACTTCTTGAAGTACATAAAGGTGTTCCACAGGTGTCGATAGTAGCTCTTTTCACTATTTATGTACATTGAACAAAAATATAAACGCACATGTAGTGTCGGTCCCATGATTCATGAGCTGAAATAAAAGATCCCTGAAATGTTCATTACGCACAAAAAGCTTACAGTGGCAAGAAAAAGTTTGACATAAAATTCTCTCTGATCTTCATCTAAGTCACAACAATAGACAAACACAGTGTGCTTAAACTAATAACACACACATTATTGTATTTTTCTTGTCTATATTGAATATATCATTTAAACATTCACAGTGTAGGTTGGAAAAGGTATTTTGACCCCGAGGCTAATAACTTCTCCAAAAGCTAATTGGAGTCAAGAGTCAACTAACCTGGAGTCGAATCAATGAGACGAGATTGGAGATTCTGGTTAGAGCTGCCCTGCCCCATAAAAAAACTCACACAATTTGAGTTGCTATTCACAAGAACCATGCCTCGAACAAAATAAATCTCAGAAGACCTAAGATTAAGAATTGTTGCCTTGCATAAAGCTGGAAAGGGTTACAAAAGTATCTCTAAAATTCAGTCCACGGTAAGACAAATTGTCTATAAATGGAGAAATTTCAGCACTGTTGCTACTCTCCATCGGAGTGGCCGTCCTGCAAAGATGACTGCAAGAGCACAGCGCAGAATGCTCAATTAGGTTAAGAAGAATCCTTGAGTGTCAACTAAAGACTTAAGGAAATCTCTGGAAGATCTACAATACATAAAACACTAAACAAGAATGGTGTTCGTGAGACGACACCATGGAAGATGCTACTGCTGTCCAAAAAAAACATTGCTGCATGTCTGAAGTTAGCAAAATATCATCTGGATGTTCCACAGTGCTACTGGCAAAATATTCTGTGGACAGATGAAACTAAAGTTGTGTTGTTTGGAAGGAACACACAACACTATGTGTAAAGAAAAAAAGGCACAGCACACCAACGTCAAAACTGCATCCCAACTGTAAACTATGGTGGATGGAGCATCATGGTTTGGGGCTGCTTTGCTGCCTCAGGCCCTGGACAGCATGCATCATCGATGATAACAAATAATTCCCAAGTTTATCAAGACATTTTGCAGGAGCATGTAAGGCTATCTATCCGACAATTGAAGCTCAACAAATGTTAGGTGTATCAACAGGACAACAACCCAAAAAACAGAAGTAAATCAACAACAGAATGGCTTGAACAGAACAAAATACACCTTCTGGAGTGGCCCAGTCAGTCCTGACCTCAACCCGAATCAGACATTGTGGCATGACCTCAAGAGAGTGGTTCACACCAGACATCCCAAGAATATTGTGAAACTGAAACAGTTTTGTAAAGACGAATGGTCCAAAATTCCTCCTGACCGTTGTGCAGGTCTTATCCGCAACTACAGAAAACATTTGGTTGATGTTATTGCTGCCTAAGGAGGGTCAACCTGTTATTAAATCCAAGGGTTCACATACTTTTTCCAACTTACACTGTGAATATTTACACGGTGTGTTCAATAAAGACATGAACAATTATAATTGTTTGTGTGTTATTCATTTAAGCAGAATGTGTGAGTCTATTGTTGTGACTTAGATGAAGATCAGAAAAAATGTTATGACCAATTTATGCAGAAATCCAGGTAATTCTAAAGGGTTCACATACTTTTTCTGATTTTCTTTTTAATAAATTTGCAAAAATGTAAAAAAAAAAAACGTTTTTCTTTGTCATTATGTGGCATTGTGTGTAGATTGATAAGGAAAAGGTGTTATTTAATACATTTTAGAATAAGGTTGTAACGTAAAAACATTTGGAAAAAGTGAAGGGGTCTGAATACTTTCCGAATGCACTGTAGTAGCCATATCTTGGAAAACCAAAGTTCCAAAGGCTGGGCCTAATATAGTGTATAAGAGGTCTGATTCTTTGCTCTCTAGTGTGTAATGAGGAGCAGTTACTAATAAGCATGCACCCATTAATAAAATCACAGTAAAACTGTTAAATCCCCTTGGATTGATGAGGAATTTAAAAAAATTATGGCTTAGAATGACGAAACAAAGGAGCACTAGTGGTTCTGGGGGGGCTGTGACAACAATTTTGGACCCCCTTGTGGCCCCCCTAAATGTGGACTATGAAATAATTTTTACATAACTAATTTTTGCTATCGTTCTTTTTTTACATCCGTTATTAAACAGTGGCAACGATGATGATTATGAACATGGTCTTTTGTCTGCTAATGCCTGCAATGCAGTGAAGAAAACAATATGACAACAATAACGTCTAATGTAACTGGCCCCTCTAACAGTACAACTGGCCCCAGCTTGGCCCCCCAGTTGAAATGGTCTAGAACTGCCACTGCAAAGGAGTGGCAAATAAGTCTGGCTGCACAATCAAATGGCAAACAAACTGCAAATTGAAAAATCATGTGACTAAACTGAATAAAAAGAAGAAGCAAAGATAAATGATATAAATAATGTTAGCAAAGCGCTTTGGAGCACCTTAAATACATTTTGGGGAAAAAGGCACATATTTGCTCCATCATTCATTGAATCAGATGGCTCATTCATCACAAAACCCACTGATATTGCCAATTACTTTTGTGATTTTTTCATTGGCAAGAATATAAAACTTAGGCATGACATGCCAGCAACAAATGCTGAGACTACACATCAAAGTATAAATGATCAAATTATGAAAGACAAGCATTGTAATTTTGAATTCCGTAAAGTGAGTGTGGAAAGGTGAAAAAATGGTTGTCTATTAACAATGACAATGTCACGACTCCTACCAAAGGTGGCTCCTCTCCCTGTCCGGGTGGCGCTCGGAGGTCGTCGTCACCGGCCTACTAGCTGCCACCGATCCTTTAGAGGACACACGGCTGACCGGTGCTGGGGGAGCCCATCTTGGAGTCGAGAGGGCAGGCAGAACACTTCTCGGTCGCCTCAGGTGAGTCAGCATCAAACTCACCCAGAACCCCCTGTTGGTCACATGTTTGTATTCATTTTTTTCCTTGACTTTTCTCCCTCTTCAAGCATAAGGCGCTAGTCGATTCAGGTGCAGCTGGGAACTTTATGGATCGCGGACTCGCCCTCAAGCTGGGAATTCCGCTGGTGCCGATAGATCCCCCTTCCCCGTGCACTCCTTAGATAGCTGGCCATTAGGGTCAGGGCTGGTCAGGGAGGTCACGGTTCCACTGGACATAGTAACGCAGGGGAATCGTAGGGAAGGGATTAGTCTCTTCCTTATCGATTCGCTTGCGTTTCCAGTGGTGCTGGGGGTTCCCTGGCTGGCTAGTCACAATCCCAGGATTTTGTGGAGACGGGGTTCTCAAGGGGTGGTCAGAGGAGTGTTCAGGTAGGTGTATGGGAGTTTCCATGGGTGCCACGTCGGTGGCGAGTCCAGACCAGGTTTCCAATGTGCGCATTCCCCCTGAGTATGCCAATTTGGCTATGACCTTCTGTAAGAAGAGGGCGACTAAATCACCTCCTTATCGTCAGGGGCATTGTGCGATAAAGCTCCAGGTAAACGCTGCACTTCCCAGGAGTCAAGTGTACCCATTGTCACAGGAGGAGACGTTGGCTATGGAAACATATGTCACGGAATCTCTGGAACAGGGGTACATTCGGCCCTCCATTTCACCCATCTCATCGAGTTTTTTTTTGTGAAGAAAAAGGAGGGAGGTCTGCGTCTGTGCATTGATTACAGAGGTCTCAATTCCATTACAGTGGGGTTTAGTTACCTCTCATCGCTATGGTGGTGGAATCATTTCACGGAGCGCGGTTCTTCACGAAACTGGACCTCAGGAGCACGTATAATCTGGTGCGTATTCGGGAGGGAGACGAGTGGAAAACCGTGTTTAGTACCACATCGGGCCACTATGAGTACCTCGTCATGTCGTGTGGGTTGAAGAATGCTCCAGCCGTCTTTCAATCCTTTGTAGACGAGATTCTCAGGGACCTGCACGGGCAGGGCGTGGTTGTGTATATCGATGATATACTGATCTATTCCGCCACACGCGTCGTGCATGTGTCTCTGGTGCACAAGGTGCTTGGTAGACTGCTTTAGCATGACCTATACGTCAAGGCTGAGAAGTGTGTGTTCTCCAAACGAGCCGTCTCCTTCCTGGGTTATCGCATTTCCACCTCGGGGGTGGTGATGGAGTGTGACCGCGTTAAGGTCGTGCGTAATTGGCCGACTCCAACCACGGTGAAGGAGGTGCAGCGGTTTTTAGGGTTTGCCAATTACTACCGGAGTTTTTCCGGGGTTTTGGCCAGGTAGCGGCCCCCATTACCTCACTGCTGTAGGGGGGGCCGGTGCGTTTACAGTGGTCAGCAGAGGCGGACAGAGCCTTCAACCAGTTGAAGGCGCTGTTCACTGATGCGCCCGTGTTGGCGCACCCGGACCCCTCTTTAGCGTTCAAAGTGGAGGTGGACGCATCCGAGGCTGGGGTGGGTGCCGTGCTACCACAGCGGAGTATATCCGGGCAGCTAGGAGGCTGAAACCGCGTCAGGCAAGGTGGGCCATGTTCTTCACCCGATTCAGGTTCACCATCTCATATAGACCAGGTTCCCTGAACACAAAGGCCGACGCGCTGTCCCGTCTCTATGACGCGGAGGATCGGCCCATCGTTCCTACTCCCATCATTTCAGCCTCTAGGCTGGTGGCACCAGTGGTATGGGAGGTAGACGTGGACATTGAGCAGGCGTTACGGGTGGAACCTGCTCCTCCAAAAAGGTCCTACTGGTCACACGTACGTGCTGCTTGGTGTCCGTGATCAATTGATTCGGTGGGCTCACACACCACCCTCTTCGGGTCATCCTGGTGTGGCGAGGACATTGCGGGGTCTTAGGGGGAAGTACTGGTGGCCCACCCCGAGAGTAATGGGCGGGTGGAGAGAGTGAACCCGGAGGTGGGTAGGTTTCTGCGGTCGTATTGCCAGGACCGGCCAGTGGAGTGGTCAAGGTACGTCCCATGGGCAGAGTTGGCACAGAACTCACTCCGCCACTCCTCCACGAACATGTCACCGTTTCAATGCGTGTTGGGCTACCAGCCGGTCCTGGCACCATGGCATCTGAGTCAGACCGAGGCTCCTGCGGTGGAGGAGTGGGTGCAGCGCTCCAAGGAGACCTGGAGAGCTTTCCAGGAATCCCTCAAGCAAACCGGTGGAAGGCAGAAGAGGAGCGCTGACCGCCACCGCAGTGAGGCCCCCGTGTTTGTACCGAGGGACAGGGTCTGGCTCTCGATCCAAAACCTACCCCTCCGCTTGCCCTGCCAGAAGCTGGGGCCGCAGTGTGCGGGGCCCTTCAAAGTCCTGAGGAGAATAAACGAGGTGTGTTACAGATTACAACTCCCTTCCTATTATCGTATTAACCCCTCGTTTCATGTGTCGCTCCTCAGGCCGGTGGTAGCTGGTCCCCTGCAAGAAGGTGAGGTGCCAAAGGTCCCTCCGCCCCCTCTGGACATCGAGGGGTCCCCGGCGTACACAGTACATGCTGTGCTGGACTCGAGATGCCAGGTGAGGGGCCTGCAGTACCTCGTGGACTGGGAGGGGTACAGCCCGGAGGAGAGGTGCTGGGTACCGGTGGGGGACATCTTGGATCCGTCACTGTTGAGGGATTTCCATCGCCTCCATCCGGATCGCCCTGCGCCTCGCCCTCCGGGTCGCACTCGAGGCCGGTGTCGGCGCGCTGCGGGAGCCGCGCGTCGGGGGGGGGTACTGTCACGACTCCTACCAAAGGTGGCTCCTCTCCCTGTACGGGTGGCGGTCGTCGTCACCGGCCTACTAGCTGCCACCAATCCCTTTTTCCTTTTCTGTTTGTTTTGTCTAATCAGTATCACCTGTTTCTTGTTTAGTGTGTTAGTTGGGCTATTTAAGCCGGTCAGCCCGCCAGCTCTTTGTGTGGGCTTAACTTATTTTCCCATTGTGTTTCTGTGTGGGATTCTCCTGTTGTTTTGTTCATTGTATTTTGTGCGCGGCACGCTTGTTCATTGTGCGTAATAAAGCGCCTACCTTTATGTTCTGTCTCCTGCGCCTGCCTCCGCACCCACTATGCCCTTACCGGTACAGACAAGCCACCAGGGTCTGAAAACTTGGATGGAAAATGACTGAGGATAATAGCGGACGATATTTCCACTTCTATTTGTGAAATCTACAATCTAAGCTTACTAGAAAGTGGTTGCCCTCCGGCCTGGAGAAAGCAAAAGTAATTCCGCTACCCAAGACTGGTAAAGCCCCCTTTATTGTCTCAAATAGCCGACCAATCATCCTGTTAGCAACTCTTAGTAAACTTGGGAACAAAATGTGTTTGACCAGATACAATGCTAATTTATTATAAACAAATTGACAACAGACTTTCAGCATGCTTAACGGAAAGGACATTCAACAAGCACGGATGGCACTTACACAAATTACTGATGATTGGATGAGAGAAATTGATGATAAAAAGATTGTGGGAGCTGTTTTGTTAGAATTCAGTGAGGCTTTTGACATTATCAATTATCTGCTGACGAAAAAATGAATGTTTTATGGCTTTACACCCCCTGCTATATTGTGGATAAAGAGTTACCTGTCTATCAGAACACAGAGGGTGTTCTGTAATGGAAGACTCTCCAACATAATCCAGGTAGAATCAGGAATTGCCCTGGTCCCCTTACTTTTTTCAATCTTTACTATTGACATGCCTCTGTCCTTAAGTAAAGCCAGTGTGTCAATGTATACGGATAACTCAACAATTTACATGTCAGCTACTACAGCGATTGAAATCACTGCAACACTTAGCAAAGAGCTGCAGTTAGAGCAAACATTAATATGCATGTAAATCTCTCATGGTTCAAAGTGGAGAAGAGATTGACTTCATCACTACTTTTTTGTAAGAAGTGTTGACATGCCGAATGCACCGAGGTCTCTGTTTAAACTACTAGCAAACAGCTCAGACACCCATGCATACCCCACAAGACATGCCATCAGAGGTCTCTTTACAATATGCTGTTCACCTCCAACGTGAACAGCCTCAGGCATGTTAGAACAATGTATCTTAGCCCAGGATGATAGTAAAAGACACTACAAGAAAGGAATACATATCACAGTAAAAATGGTTGCAGGCCGGAGGGCCATCAAACAAGTGCAGATAGGAAGGCCATCAAGCGAAACAGACCAATGATGTGCGGGTAAACAGAGGGAGTATCTATGACTCTCTGAGGACTGGGAACCAAGCTCGAGCCGGAGCCAAAGCCAACCCCTGGCTCAGAACCCCACGCCCATGCCCTCCACTTCTCCTTTCCCTCGGCGTGGGGTTATGAGCCGGGGGTGGCTTTGGCTCCCGCTTGAGCTCGGTTCCCAGCATCTCCATGTCACCTGGGTTGCTCCCGACCGGTTCCATCCCCCCTTTCCCATTAGGCACGGCTGCATGTGTTACGCCCCTGAAAAAGGGGAGAAATAATCACGAGAGTGATAGGTATTATTTCCTCAGTGAGAACTTTTACTGTAATCATTTTACCAAAGTAACACATTTTACAAAAGTAACACATTTTACAAAACAACAGATCTACAGGAAAGAGCTAGTGTTGTAGGGTACAAGGCTTATTCAAGTCACAACAGTATACTCTGTAATTCACTGAAACATACACTCATTTCAATATAACTGTCAAGCACAACGTTTTAACTCAGTAAACCATAACTTAATTTATCAACAGTCAATAAAGTGTTTGAAAAACCCTTACACAAATAACACCGCAAAATATCTTATTAGCAACGCACATGTTCATTCACGATCGACATAAAATGGCAGCTACTCTCAGTACGAAGCTAGCTTTAGCTGCAACCGAGCAGGGCTCATATTACTCTGCAAACTTAACTCTAACTTCCTCAAGATGTTACTAAGACACACCTTAAACACTCTTGACATGTTAGCGAATTATTACATTTAAATGACTCTGTTTTCATCAATAACGTACCTGAAAAAGGGGAGAAATAATCACGAGAGTGATACGGTATTATTTCCTCAGTGAGAACTTTTACTGTAATGAGGAAAAGACCGCGATTTCCCCGCGAACTTGGGTGGAGACCAGAGCAATCGATCTCAGGCTCATAGATTAAAGAGCATTTAGTAGATCACAGATTAACACTTTTCCCCTTCAATTAGGCACCACAAAATAAAGTAATCAATATAACGTTTACACATTCCTTTTACAATTCTTACCTTTTGTACGCTTGATGGATTTTAACTTTAACACAATTATGAATGTTATCAATCTCTATCAACTAATACAGAATGCATGATCTTTTTAACCTTAGATGTTTTAAGATCCTCACATACTATGAACTTACTAATACTTTTTAATGTATAACAGGCTATGAGTATTTCCTTTAACCTGTCACACTCTCCCCGACAAAATAAATGTTGTCCCAACATTATCAACATCGTCTTCTTCAACAGTCTGTCTGCATTGGACCTAGGAAATCCTCTTCTGTAAGGTAGTACTTGAGCAGAGGTCAAGGGTCACAGTTCAAATATAACTAGCAAGTTATTTTCACAGTCCATATCTGTTGACCAGCTGTATAAACAGTCCATAAGCAGTCTTTTCTCATACTATTGATCAACAGTCCATCAATTTTAATGATCATTATGCATAGTCTGCAAATTGTCTCTTGTGACAGTCTGTGAAATCAGTCAGCAGTCCATGGTCAAACATGTCAACTCTGTAGCCTCATGTTTGCTGAAGCCCATACATGTAAGGTGGCTGAAAGTAACATTGCTGTAGTGATGGCAGCCATGGAACCATTCCTGGTGCAAAGTAGACAGGGAACAACTGTGGCTGGATACTGTAGCAGGAAGGGATACCAAGCTGATCATAGGTGATACGTCTTGGAGGGTGACTCTCTCTTTGTGGCAGCTGGTAGGCTGGTTCCTCAGGTTCAGCAGCAGCAGTTAAAGAGATCACACTTACTTGGTTTGAGTTTAATGCCATACTCTCTGAGACGCTGCAAAACTTTTCGCACATCATTCACATGGCTGTCGAATGTTTTACTGAAAACTAGCGTGTCGTCCAGATAAGGAATGCAGATGTTATCCCGGAGCCCTTCCAAACACTCCTCCATACACCGCTGAAAAGCTGCAGGAGCGTTCATGAGGCCGAATGGCATACGTATCCACTCATAGAGTCCCCATGGGGTCACAAATGCTGTCAGTGGTCTGCTTTCTTCAGAGTTGAACCCCTGGTGATACGCTTTTCCCTGATCTAAAAGGGAGAACAAGGAATTACCACCTAAACTGTCCATGATGTCTTGGACCCGAGGGATAGGCTGGCGGTCGGGATGTGTCTTTCTGTTCAGGTCTCTGTAATCTATACACAACCGGAGGGTCCCGTCCTTCTTCCGAACGCACACGACAGGTGAAGAATATGAAGAGTTTGACTTCCTAACCCAGCCCTGGGCTATGAGGTCATAAAGATAACCCTTCATCTCCTGATACAGTTGCCTGGGCACTGACATGTATGTGCGCTTGACTGGTTTAGAGTCCTTTAGAGAAATAGTCATTTTCAATCGTTCAATACAGCCAATGTCATTGTCTGATCTGGAGAAGGAGTGACACTCTTCTCTAAGCATTTGCCTAACAACTTCTCTCTGCTCTTCGGTTAGGTGATTTAAACCTACTGGTGGATCCCACTGTTCAGTAGCAGTACATGGGGTTTGAACGCTTGTGTGATTCACGGTGGCTGGGGTGACAGTTTTTTCAAAGACCTGGGCAGGTAACACAGTCATAATGGTTTGTACTGTACCGATTATTGTGCGTCCTAGCAGGGCAATGTCGTGGTCAGTGGGGTTAGAGACATCAAGCATGATAACTGGAAAAACACCTTTCCTGACTCTGACTAGTGTGTCAAAGAACTCAAGGTCGTCTGGCCACTGCGGGTTCAGGTCTGGCTGGAAAAGCATTGTCATGTCCTCTTTGAAAGGCTGGGAAGCTACACGGCACTCAATCTGAATGCTACTGTGTTTTGGTACAGCAACCTTCTCTTTCTTGGTTTTCACTGCATATTCATCTGTCTGTTCTGCGCTAACAGCCTGTATAAAAGCTCTCACCTTGTTTCTTTTGAGGCTTGGGAAAGCTGTTTTTACTGTACTGTATTGTTTAGTCTTGTCGGTCATTGTCAGGATGTGCTCGATAACATTGAAACCTATGATGGGATGAGATAGGTGACAGCCTTTCATTACCAGCACTCGGATGATCAGTTCGTTTGTTTGGTCAGTTTCAGAGGCTAGCCGAAAAGTTGTTTCAATCCATCCCAGGTACGGCATTTCAGTCCCATTTGCTGCAGTCAACCTTAGACCATCAGGTGAGTCCAGGATTTTTGAAACATCTCTCAGCCTTGCGTTTGGGAGAGATTTCTCTTTCCATCGTTCATCAATGACCGATACCTGAGAGCCTGTGTCCCATAGAGCTTGGAGGTGGTGGCGATTCAGGTGACACTCAATAAGGCACTGTCTGCCGACTAGCGAGGTGACCTTACGGGGGTGGCAACCTTGAGCTAGGGATGGTAAAGAGTGGGCATTTTCCTCTGTGCAGGAAAACCTTTCCCTGGTAGAGTCAATTTTCAGGTGAGTGCATTTTTCCCTATGTTTAGTCCAATGTTGGTTTTGACATACTTTGGAACAGTACAGTTTCTCTTTACATGATGAACATTGTTTCAGGTTCTCAAATTAATCTTCTCGGGCACAATTTGCACATTTCTGGGACTTTTTGGTAGCTACGGTTAACACTCGTCCCTCAGCGGTAACCCTTCCCCGTTTAAAGGGGCCTCTCTTGATGGTCTGACTCCCCCGAATGTTATCAATCTCTATCAACTAATACAGAATGCATGATCTTTTTAACCTTAGATGTTTTAAGATCCTCACATACTATGAACTTACTAATACTTTTTAAATGTATAACAGGCTATGAGTATTTCCTTTAACCTGTCACACATGGCGCACCTCCGGCCTCGTCCGAAGGGGATCGGGGGTTTCCAGTGAACCGGCTCTTCCCACCTTGGTCTCCAACATCAAGCGATTGGGTCTAGCCCAGGACCCTCGTACGGCTCTGGGTACCTAGCCAAACGCTCTGCGCACAGGCAGTTTAATGCCTCCCCTTACCGTCGCGTGGCGGTGGAGCACCCGGATGCTTTCATTTCAACCTCAAACCTTTTTGTGAACTATGGCCTCTCGCTCTGGAGAAGGGCGGGCAGGGGAAAGGAAGGCAACTTCCCCAACCCTGCCTAGCCACTAGCCTCAGCGTAGAAACATACTGTCTACTGATGTGTCCCATGTTCTGGGGACTCTGGGGGTAATAATTACCCTCATGGTGACTAGAGTGGATAAGAATGCAGGCCGAAGGGAGTGGGCCAGGAGGAACAAAGTTGGTCATCAGAGTATGCAGGCTGAAGGGAATAAACAAGGAGTGGCACGGTAATGAAAGTGACTTCCGCACACAATACAAATACGCAACACTTGGTAAATTGCAAGGGGGCGGAATGGTAACAGGTATCATTCACACCGGCAAAGCTTACACAGTCTTACTTACATTTCCATACAATGGCCGAAGCCTCTACCATCTGATTCTGATTTGGTGTTTTCTAAGTATAAGGGGGAGAGCAGCAGACACAACTGGGTTTTTTTCAGTCTACCACAGCTGCACTCGAGACAAATTTAAACCATCCATTTACTCTGCTCCCAGATTAACTCTATACCTCAAACACAGCCACGGCAATAAGGGTGTGTTTTACATGTAATATTCCTACCCCCACTCTCTGTACTGGGCGTCCTTTTTGGACCTGAGGCTTGTGGTTCCAACCTCATGTACATGCTGTATGAGTCGTACATGGATACAGATCCTTGCCTGTGTCCCAATTGTCTTAACTTAACTTTGCACCACCATCTTTCTCATAACCATTGATAGTTGAAAGGATTGGATTTCACTGTTTTGCCCTGCATATCCAGTCCTTTTAGATTACTGCTTACGAAGGACAGGTGAAGAGTTGAAAACACTAGGGCTGTTCGGACATGACCAAGGTGTCTACAACTGTTTCCCACCCTGTGATTGCCAGTGCTCTACCTTCCTTTACATCCCACCTCCATTCCACCTCCCACCCAACCACGAGCTTCTCACAAGATGTCAGCCTCCTTAGATGCCTATGGTTTGTGGCAGCCAGTCCCCAGTTTCCTCCACCCAGAGTCTGTCTGGCCAACCCCACCTAACCACCACCCCTCTTTTCCAGTGAGGATTAAACAACATTTGGCCTGCCGACGGATACTCCCTGCCCCTATCCCATCACCTATTTTCAGCCACCAGCAGCCAACCAAGGGCCTATCATGTGGTAGAGGCCCCTTTCTTTAGATCCACAGCATGTTCCCAGTACAGGATTTATTTACAATATGTGTGCATAAGATACAGTTTTGTACGCTGTGATGTTTTTGAAAGTAGTTTTTAAAAATGCTGTGTGGTGTGATTGTCAATTTATAGTGTGACATACAGTATGAATTTACTGTTTCTGAATGACATACTTAGGTATTTAAGAAGATTATTCAGTTGAGAAATGTTGGTCAAGCTTTCATAATTGTCTTTAGTAAAGAATAATTTAATATTTGAGAATACTCTATTTCCATATTGTCCATTTGAGAGCGACTGGGTTTAAATTAGTATTTTTTCTCCACTCATACAGGAGTAATAAAGGCCTAGTTTTACACATTCTTATAATTATTATAATTTTGTATATTTTGATATATCAGGGGGTGCACTAACTGTGGCAATGCACACACCACAACAACGTTAGCCTGCTGAGCTATAGCATAGGCACTAACTAGGTTAATGTCTTCAAGTCTCAGGCAAGGTTATATATGCACGATTTTGGTAATGTTTCTACTTACTCAGTCAGATAAACTCATGGGTACCATAGTTATGTCTCTGTTAGCATTTTGAAGGAAGTTAAAGGTAGTTTCGCTAGAAACTAGCGTTAGCGCAATGACTTAAGTCTTTGGTATTAGCTAGTATTCTAGCTACAGTTATGACTTAAAATTGTGAATAAAGCATCAGTGTTCTGTGTGCATTTTAATGGCCTTTGCATTGTTTGAAAAAGTCCCACTCACGCAACATTTTTTTAAAGACATCATTTATTTTGGTCATTATGCTTTACATGACTAGGAATCTTTGGGGATATAATAATGTTGTTAATAAACAATTTGTATTTGTATGACAGTATTTTGTGGTGTGCTATATCTTGTATTATTTGTAATGGTCAATTTAACCATTGCCATTTCACAATATTCAAGTCACATACAAGGAAGTCAGGTACAAAATGGTGCACAGAAAGTAATTATGAACTTTTAATAAGGTTATCGAATTGGTCACCAAAAACAAGGTTGTACAAAAACACAGACATACACAAAACAAGAATCACCTGCTCTAATAATAATTTAAAAAAAGAAAATTCAAGACACAACATGGCCATAACACCTAAATTTCACATGTTGCCTCCACTCACAAAAAATACAATTCTGAATCATTGGTAACTTTGTTGATTGCCTCCCCATCCCTGATAACCTCTTAGATAAATTATTTCCTTCTTCTTAGCACCCATTTCTTGGATTTTTCAAGTCGAGATGCTTCTATTCCTCAAAAAAGAGACAACTGCCTGGTTGGGAAAGACAGGGAGTTTACTTGTTTGAGAAATAGCTTGCATATTTAGTTGTGTTGTTATTGGGTGTCACCGTATCACGTTGAAGCGATAAGGAACCCAGAGAAAGAGCAGTGGACATTCTCAGCGGCAAAAACGCCATTGGCCTCATCATCGGGAATTTGAAGGTAGACTGTGTCGTTCACATCGAGCATAAGGACAGTGCTACCGGACATCTGGTCCAGGAAGCCCTTGTTGTACTCATCATAGCTGAACATGACTGGCTTGTCGTTCTTGTACAGAGCCACCAGAGCATGAGCCCCATTCACGTGAATGGTGTATGAGAAGTAGTAGACTCCAGGAACCTGGCAAGTGAACTGCCCAGTGGAAGTGTCATAGTGATTCTCTGCATTGTACACCTCATTGTCAAACTTAATAGGTTCCCCAGATGGAGGATAAGGACTAGCCAGAGAAACAGAGAAAGCAGACATAGGGGCCTTAACAAGAGTAGGCACCATGACCTCACCCTTGCCCATGCTCTTTTCAAAAAAGAACTCACCGGGAGGACCAGGTGGGCCGGGAGGGCCAGCAGGGCCTTGGCCACCATCCTGACCATCAGCACCAGGGAGCCCAGGGGGACCGAGAGGGCCAAGGATTCCCTTAGCGGCCAGTCCAGCTGGGCCAGGTGCGCCAGGGAGACCCGGGTGTCCTTTAAGGCCAGGTGTACCTGCGGCACCAGTAGGCCCAACAGGTCCTCTGGGACCTGGGGCTCCAGCTGCTCCAGCCTCACCTGCCTCACCATTGCGCCCTGGGAAACCTTTGGGCCCGGCAGGTCCTGGGACACCTGAAGCACCAGTTGCACCTGTGTGACCAGTGTCACCTTTGTTACCTGGAGCTCCAGTAGCTCCCGTGGCACCAGTTGGGCCTGTTGCTCCAGTATGACCTTGCTTTCCCTGGAAACCTTGTGCTCCCTGATCTCCCTTATATCCCTTTGGTCCCTGCGGTCCCATTGCACCTGTGTCACCTTTGGGACCCATTTCCCCAGTATCTCCCTGGAAGCCTCTTGCACCCTGAGGACCGGTGGGACCCATGGGCCCAGTAGCACCAGTAGCACCAGTATATCCCTGTGCTCCTGGCTCACCCTTCTGACCTGTTGTTCCTGAGCTTCCTACAACTCCCCTCTCACCCTTCTGTCCATTTGCTCCTGGCTTTCCATATCCAGGGATACCGGGAGCACCAGTTGCTCCCGTTGCTCCCTGATGACCTTTAGGACCAGCTGCACCAGGCATACCTGGAGCCCCATTATCACCTGGTTTTCCAGGCAGACCTACACCAGGAGCCCCTGTGTGGCCCTTAGCACCTGGCAAACCCATGGGACCAGTGCCCCCATCCCTACCTGGGCTACCTGACTTTCCTGCTTCACCAGGGATTCCTGGCTTGCCTGGCTTTCCAACTCCGGCTGCTCCAGGCTGCCCAGCTGGTCCCATAGGTCCCACAGCCCCTGTCTCACCTTGTGCCCCTGGGATACCCACTCCTCTATCCCCCTTAGCTCCTGGCAAACCAGGCATACCTGGATGTCCCTTAAGGCCTGTTTCCCCTCTTGGCCCCATTGCTCCGGGCAGACCATGAGGTCCAGGCTTGCCAGTGGAAGAGATCCCAGCTGGTCCAGAACTTCCAGCAGGTCCAGGCATGCCCCTAGGACCTTGAAGTCCAGCTGTGCCCACCTCTCCTTTCTCGCCAGCTGCGCCAGGAACACCAGGCTTACCAGGCCCACCTGGGGAGCCAGGTTTGCCAGGTGCGGAGTAGCCAGCAGGTCCGGGTGGTCCAGCAGGGCCCTCGGGTCCAGGCTGTCCCACAGCACTTTCCCCTGGAGGGCCAGGTGGGCCAGGGGGGCCTTCTGGCCCGGGCTCACCTGGCGCACCGGGCTCTCCCGCCACCGACACCACTGTGAGGAAATAGCAAGTCACCTTATTAAAACAACAGATGAAAAATGATCCTCTTGTAATAAATGTGTTATTGGCAATTGTCTGTTGGAAATATGTTTTACATTTTCAAAAATTAATTCAAGGAATAGTAATTAATATGTACTATCACGTGTTCTCTGCTGGTTAAGAATTACTAGTATTGTCTGCTGTTGTCGCTCATTCTCAAATTATTATTATTTTAATTGAAATAATACTAAGAGAGATAATACCAATAATAGCACACATTTACATATGTGGGGCACCTTTTCTTATTTGTTGTGTTTTATTGGATAGGGTTTAGAGATAGAGGTGTACAGTAGAGATGAAAGATAGGCGGAAAGAGTGTGCTAGATCGTTGGGTCAGATTCACTCCCATGCTCACAGCTGCACAGTACATATGATCTAAGGCAGCGGATTAGACTGCTAGTCCACCCTAGGAAACAAATGGAGGAACTTTGGATCGGAAATACAAGTTTTAAAGCCTGCGTACAGCTCATAATATTGTGCAATGTAGTAGTAAATCCCCAGTATTTTGTTTGAGTGCTGGAGGACTGACGTTAATTTATGGACATGAAAAATGAAAAGGGTTCCAAATTTGGAGATGTACAGTAATGTAATACACTCAGCAATTGTCAGAGGAACAATAATAATTTGTAGCTCTGTATTGCTTACATATTCAAATGTCATGTACATGTGATGAATCCACTTATGTTTTTATATGATGATTCCCAGAATGCAATTCACCTCCAGACCATTTACCAAGATTGCGTGTTACATTGTTGTTTTGGGTAGGCAAGTTAGTTAGTTAGCCTAGTTAACTATCTAGACAGAAGTAAGAGTAGGTGTTTCCCAATTTAACCTCACTCTAGTTGACATTTGGTTTACACCTCCTTTTACTGGAAACATGGGAACCTGAGTCCTGGGGCTGTATGTAACAAGTGTCTCAGAGTAGGAGTGCTGATTTATGATCAGCTCCCCCAGTCCATGTAATCTTATTCATTGTGATCTAAAATACAAAACTGATTCTAAATCAGCACTAATACTCAGAGACACGTGTTATATATATATGGCCACTGATCAATGGCAAAGTGTCAGTGTACTCTGTTCCTCAATGTCATTCCATCTTTTTTGACACTTTTACTGAAAATGTTTATTAATGAAATTGTGAAAACAACCATGTCTACATGCATATTGTGGTCAGAAAAATACTGAGATACTGAGATGATTGTAGATTACTGAAATAAGTGTTTTCGTTTCATCTTTGATTGTATAGAATGTTTCTAATTCATACTGTAGGAGTTTTGACTTCTATGTTATTTGTCTTGTCTGTACTAAATACATCACCACACATGAAGGTCCTTCTCAGGAAATAAGTTATTGGAATTTTATTGAATTAATTTAATTTAATAATATAAATTATTGTATAGCTAACTGAGCATGCAGTGTGGTGACATAGTGGAAGTTACATGTTCCCGAACTTTGTATTGCTGCCCTTTTGTCCAGCAAATGTATGTTAAACCTGCTTGGGGGAGTGAAGTAAATCGTCTAACAATGTGAACTAGGAGGAATTGCCCCTTTAAGAGCATTGGGTATGATAGAATAAACTGCTGAAATCAAACCTGCATAGACATTTAAACCTGTTCAATTATTAGCTAGAAGTAATCTTCTGTTTTCAACCTGTTCTTATTTCACACCTCCAAAAAAGCTGACATTTCTGACTTAAGAAACTGTAGTATGGGGAGAAAACAAACATTTGTTAAGCAGGATGGTGGCATTGAAGGAAGTTGTTTTTTGTTTGCTTTTTTGTGGTCACATGACCCAGAGTGTAAAAGACATCTCCTTGGTCAAATGTAGAGGCCCAGTTTAGGTTAATTTAAAACAGATGTTTTTACTTTTTGAAAGGCACACCCAAACAACCACATTTCTGGGTGATTGAACTACAATTGACAGTGTTAAAATACATATAACATTAACAAGAGGCACCCACTATTTTACACATTACTTCATATGATTTAAAAATACAGTTGATGACTGTTGAATTTTACTTTAATTTGCTACTGCAAGAAATGGAGTTAATTGCAAGGTTAACATAAGAAGAATCATAAAATGTGTCTCTTTTCAGAGGGAATGCATTACTTAACTATATACCTGACTTAAACAAAAATACAGTATCAGTACTGTTACCATCAGTTAGGTAGGGCAAAGTCAGCTATTCATTACAATAGAGAATTTTTAGACAGCTCAACTTGTAGTATTTCATGTGTTGTTTTCAACTCAACACATTTTGACATTTTATACATGACTTAAATGAGCTATCAGCTGTACTACAAAGCACCCAAACTTCCAAAACTGAAATGTCCTATTTTATAGTTAAATATGTAAAAAGAAAAACTACTGAAATGTCAGCAGATCCTTATGCCCCACTAAGTTCTACACAAATGAATCACTGCTCTAACTGGTCATCCTAAAATCACTTATTAAGACCTACTGAAGGTACAAAGAGATTGACTGAAAATCCAGTAAAAACAACATTGCAGTAAAGACATCATGAAGGTAAAAAATACTCAGTCTTAGAATTATAACAAAATAACTGTTGAAGATGTATTATTTAGCCTTAGTGACAGAAATAACATGTAATAACACATTGTACTCATTTCAGACAGTATGCAACATAATGTGTTATACATGTAATACATGTGCTACTATGAAAATCACGAGGCCTGAAACAGCCATTAGATAAAGATCCAGATCCCAGTAGCCAATGACTACACTACATAACCTTTGATTTGGTAAAAGCTCATGTTTCAAATTAGAGAAGTGCTCTCACACTAACTGTATGTCTGATTTTCCCTGTGCAAGAACTGAAAGTTGAAATCGTCAGATGTAAATTACATGGTAAGTGGACAAATTTGCAAATTAGTATGTTTATGGTGAAGTGTGAAGAAGTTAGATGTATCATTGACTATAGTTGAACTGTCACATTGAAATTGCTGTGATACAGTTTCAATGGTCAAAGACATCACTGGACCAGACTAGGCAATGTAGATTAGGATGCTGGTTCTTACCGTGACTCTTCACAGAGTAGGGCTGGTATTGAGGGGCGACCTTCATCACCTTCTTCACCACATATGAACCACTACCATGAACAGCCGTCAAGGCCACCAGGAGGATGAGGATGCTCAATACTCGTACTTCCATTTTTTACGGGTTAAATCTGCAAATTAAACAAAAAATATTAAATAATGCTTACATTTTTTTAGAAGTTGCAGTATTTAGTAAGCCAGGGACTCTTTCTTCTCTCTGCACACATATTGCACTGCACGTACAACGGTTTGCACACATTTCAGATTACATGTAAGTACAACAAATGAGATAGATATCATAGAACCCATTTGAATAGTGACTCTCAGCCTCCTGGATATCTCATCCTGTTCTCACAGAACTTTGTCTATCCTGCTTGGTTTTATAAGGCACCAAAATCTTTTCCACCTGCCCTGTCATAGCTCACCCCAGTGGGAGTAGGAGTCAGGCCTCAGAAGGGCCCTAGTGTTCACTACCCCAAGAGATGAAAAGGATAGAGAGGAAGAGCACACATACCGGCATGCAGTTGAATAAGTATGAGTTCCAAAAAGGGGTAAGAAATCTTCAGCACCACTGTCCTCCTACTGCTGCTGTATATCCTTAGGTTAGGAGCAAGTTGGAGAATCTGCTGCCTCCCAGTACAATGATGTGAGTATTTATACAATATCTGCCCCTTACATCATAAAAAAGCCCCACCACACAAGTACCTCCCTTCTCAGAGCTAAACTGTAATTAGCTGACAGATCTGCCCTATGCAGGCATGTCACATCAGGATGCCTATTTGCTTTGAATATTTAGACAAATGATAAGATCTTATTTTAGTCTTCTAACCCCAACTAAAAAATAATCAGGTTTAGACAAATGTAAAATGGTTTACTATTTAGTTTTAAGACTATTTACAATATTTGCTCTTGTTGGGTTTTCAGTGTAAATGTCCTCTACCTGGTGTGGTGAACATAGCTACTCAGAGCTAATCTAGATGTAGATGACAAATTATACACTACCGTTCAAAAGTTTGGCGTCAAATAAAAATGTCCTTGTTTTTGAAAGAAAAGCACATTTTTTTGTACATTAAAATAACATCAAATTGATCAGAAATACAGTGTAGACATTTTTTATGTTGTAAATTTCTATTGTAGCTGTAAACGGCAGATTATTTATGGAATACCTACATAGGAGTACAGAGGACCATCATCAGCAACCATCACTCCTGGGTTCCAATTGCACGTTGTGTTAGCTAATCCAAGTAAATCATTTTAAAAGGCTAATTGATCATTAGAAAACCCTTTTTCCATTATGTTGGCACAGCTGAAAACTGTTGTCCTAATTAAAGAAGCAATACAACTGGCCTTCTTTAGACTAGTTGAGTATCTGGAGCATCAGCATTTGTGGATTCGATTACAGGCTAAAAATGGCCAGAAACAAAGACCTTTCTCCTGAAACTCGTTAGTCTATTCTTGTTCTGAGAAATGAAAGCTATTCCATGTGAGAAATTGCCAAGAAACTGTTTCTCAACCTAGACATTCTAATGTACTTGTCCTCTTGCTCAGTTGTGCACCGGGGCCTCCCACTCCTCTTTCTATTCTGGTTAGGGCCAGTTTGCGCTGTTCAGTGAAGGGAGTAGTACACAGCGTTGTATGAGATCTTCAGTTTCTTGGCAATTTCTAGCATGGAATGGCCTTAATTTTTCAGAACAAAAATAGACTGACGAGTTTCAGAAGAAATGTCTTTGTTTTCTGGCCATTTTGAGCCTGTAATCGAATCCACAAATGCTGATGCTCCAGATACTCAACTAGTCTAAAGAAAGCCAGTTGTATTGCTTCTTTAATCAGAACAACAGTTTTCAGGTGTGCTACATTAATTGCAAAAGAGTTTTCTAATGATCAATTAGCCTTTTAAAATGATGAACTTGGATTAGCTAACACAACGTGCCATTGGAACACAGAAGTGATGGTTGCTGATAATGGGCCTCTGTACGCCTATGTAGATATTCCATAAAAAATCTTCAGTTTCCAGCAACAATAGTCATTTACAACATTAAGAATGTCTACACTGTGTTTCTCATCAATTTGATGTTATTTTAATGGATACAAAATGTGCTTTTCTTTCAAAAACAAGGACATTTTTAAGTGATGCCAAACTTTTGAACGGTGGCGTTTATTTCAGATTCAGTTTATCAATGATAAATAATCACATTGATCAAAGACACGTGTTAAATGTTTTATTTGTATTTTTCATTATTCAATGACCCTCTACAAAAATATCCAGCAAAAAAAATCTAAAAACAACCCCTGGTTTTTGGTGCACATATAGTGGAATCATTGCCTCACAAAGATGGCATTGAGGATAGGATATGCATCCCCAATTTACAACTGTCCCAACCTGTCTGTATTTGACACGCCTATTATCTTTCCAGACTGTCTGAACATCTCCCACCCCTGCTATGATAAGGTAAACTAAAACACTGGAAGGGCAGCAGAGGTATGGGCAGAAACAAAGTCTACTGGCTCCTCTTTTGACCTAATATTCCAACAGTTATAATAGGACCTAAATCTACACTTACCTAAGGCTGAACACACTTAGCCTTTTACCCTAAAATGAACATAGCAGCATGGATTATGTTTGGTCAGCGTGTCTGTTTAACTGAGAACATAGGGAACCTTTCATTTTGTCCACTATTTCAGGCCTAACAGTTTATAGTCCTTAACTTGTGTATTTGTGTTAGTGCTTCACCCTCAAAACAGCCATTACAGCTATAAAAAGAAGTACTGGAAAAGCCATTTGTGTTGGACTTGTTTTATCTCTGCCTGGTGAATGCAGTGCAGTTTGTGGTGGATGGCCGGTGCTCTTGAGATGCAGTAGCAAGACTTCAACACAAGGGGGCATGTTCTGCCAGTCAACTTCCTTGGGATGAGAAGTGGCCTTGCCTCAGACTGGCCTTCTTATTTTTGGAATCTTGTACCATATACACTACAGGTCAAAAGTTTTAGAACACCTACTCATTCAAGGGTTTTTTCTTTATTTTTACTATTTTCTACATTGCAGAATAATAGTGAAGACATCAAAACTATGAAATAAGACATATGGAATCATGTAGTAACCAAAAACGTTTTAAACAAATCAAAATACACTACCGTCAAAAGTTTGGGGTCATTTAGAAAGGTCCTTGTTTTTGAAAGAAACGCTTTTTGGTCCATTAAAATAACATCAAATTGATCAGAAATGCAGTGTAGACATTGTTAATGTTGTAAATGACTATTGTAGCTGTAAACGGCAGATTTTTTTGATGGAATATCTACATCTGCGTACAGAGGCCCATTATCAGCAACCATCACTCTTATGTTCCAATGGCACGTTGTGTAAGCTTATCCAAGTTTATAATTTTAAAATGCTAACTGATCATTAGAAAACCCTTTTGCAATTATGTTAGCATAGCTGAAAACTGTTGTGCTGTTTATAGAAGCAAATAAACTGGACTTCTTTAGACTAGTTGAGTATCTGGAGCATCAGCATTTGTGGGTTTGATTACAGGCTCAAAATGGCCAGAAACAAAGACCTTTCTTCTGAAACTCGTCAGTCTATTTTTGTTCTGAGAAATGAAAACTATTCCATGTGAGAAATTGCCAAGAAACTGAAGATCTCGTACTACGCTGCGTACTACTCCCTTCAAAGAACAGCGCAAACTGGCTCTAACCTAGTCTGTAATTTCTGAATTTCGCCCACACCACATAAGAAATGCATACACCGAAATAATAACAGTTTTATAACACACAAGTGGCCATAAACAATGTGTAGGTTACTCAATATACAGATTGTGTCTTAAAAACCTTTTGAACGTAGTACCATTTATGGATTATTTCCTGCAGTTTAAATGCCCTGACTGATTTGTACGTCTACATGCATCATAATGGCAAATAGGGGTGAAGACGGATGAAGAGGAAGGGGTATGCTGTACCAGGATTCTGTGGAGGATTCCTATATTAAACGTGACACCAAGAAATCCCTTCCACAAAGGTTGTAATTAAACATTCGTAGAACATGAAACATGTTTGAACTTTTCTAATTTTAGAATTAGACCGAATTAACTGTAATTTTCCTAAGTGCTGCCTTGCATAGTTATAAGGGCACAAGGCGAGACCCAGATGCAGACACGGGAGGCAGATGGTTTGAGTCTTTGATATTTATTAATCAATCCAAAAGGGGTAGGCAAGAGAATGGTTGTGGATAGGCAAAAAGGTCAAAAACAGTTCAGAGTCCAGAAGGTACAGAGTGGCAGGCACGCTCGAGGTCAGGGCAGGCAGAATGGTCAGGCAGGTGGGTACGGAGTCCAGAAAACAGGCAAGGGTCAAAACCTGGAGGACTAGGAAAAAGATAATAGAAGCAGGAGTATGGGAAAACACGCTGGTTGACTTGAAAGACATACAAGACGAACTGGCACAGAGAGACAGGAAACACAGGCATAAATACACCAGGGAAAATAAGTGACACCTGGAGGGGGTGGAGATAATCACAAGGACAGGTGAAATAGATCAGCGTGTGACAATAGTTCATAGTTATAACACTTAATTGTGTTTGACACACATTGTTTTAACTTGTCACTATCAAATGAAACACTGAAATATCCAAGATTAAGTAGTGTAAAGATGTCTAATTTCTAAGACATTGGAATGAGAGCAAAATGAATGTGACATTAGATAATTCTATGCCGTTAGCTGAAGATACTTTCAGGCACCTATTATAAATGCCAAGCATGTTTTTAATTCTGTTCATACATGTTCCACCCTTGAACAACGCTGTATTCATTACCGTGTGTTTTATAGTGCTGTGAAACTGTTGCTGTACCTTATACTGTGGTGGCATCCAGTATTTTCCTGTGCCACCTATTCTGATATGCCTTGGCCATACTGTATTATTTCAAACTCTGTTTGTGTTTATGGCCCACATAAGAGGCCTGACCATCCCAACTTTAGTCATTTTTAGCTAAATGACAGAGCAAGAGAGGGTGCAGTCAGGATTTTATACATTTCTAGGTTCAGATAATTCTAGTTTACTTTTGTTATTTTAAACAGTGCTACCCACAAGCAGCCAAACACATTTTCTGTTTTTAGATTTTGTTTTTTTTATATTATGCTCCTATATCTAAAGGAAATAAAATCCATGATGTGCCTTAGGGATAACACTGTAATTTGGTTACTTTCTATGTTTTCACAACATAGCATTTTGTCATTTTCTACACTCCAGCATGCATCTATGAATTACTCAATGTTCTTGTACTTGGTGGTAGTATCCTGAATTATAAGACTATGAAAATGCATGATTATTTTTCCCTCGTCCTCTGCTCAACTCATTACTGTTACACAGTGACTTGATGTGGTAGAACTCCATTGTAATAACCATAAGGGATTAGGGTAACTGCCTTAGAAATGAACATCAATAACATAGCCTTCATATTGTCTATTGCTGTGCATTGTAAAATACACAATACATAAAGTTTTACACTCCGCCACTTCAGAGACATGATATATGATCCAAACATGTTCTTACTGACCATTGATTTGCCCAAGATTTGTCATTCTTACTCCTGCACATACTGAAAAGTTTATCCATATGCTTGTGAAATTGTATGCCAAACATATATCTTTCCTCTTTTTGAAAATAGATGTACTAAAGGGTAAAGAGGAATAAGAGTGGGAAGTAGAGACTTGGCAACTTCTCTTATGACCTTACTGGAGTGGTCTGCAAACACTGTCCTAAGGAGATCCTGGGTCTCTTTATGATGTAACATACAGTAAGAGGGTTTAAGACCACTGCTAACATGGAATTCACAGTAGCACTTGTAGTGTTTCAACTTGTGGGATGATAACAGTGTCTGGAAAAAAAAGTTTCCCATTTTGTATGTTTTTGTGCGCTTCAGTGCCCAAAAACTGATGTTTCAGTTTTCTCCTCCTGCTGTCCGGACCTATCCACACCCAGGAGAAGTATATAATTGGCAGTTGATGTAAGGAAGACCAAACCCAGCACGTGAGCTAAACTAAGGCTAAAGATATCCCATCATGGCTGGGATACGGATTTAACTTTTCAACAAACTCAATGTACCACTAAGAGGTACTTTGAGCTTTATGAATGAAGGGTTGATGGCGGCCCATGTGACTGATTGGTAGAGAAATTACAGGGTCCCAAAGACAAACATCCCCAAATGGATCCGGACGTGGAACGGTCCTGAGGAGTGCCGGTCACAGAAACAGGTAAACTCCTAGTTATCATAAAACATTGTGTCTTAGTTGGTAATTCATTGAAATGTAATGTGTTCTTTAATTACTTGAAGATGTGAGCTCTTGATTGTTATGTTAAAAGTATTCTCGTTGCAATAGTGATTTTCTTTCTATGGTTATGCTATTCCCGGGGTATTCTGGGCCTTTAAACTGCTAATCCCTGAAAGCACCAAAAACTGGTATAATGTCAGCCAACCAGTTACTATGTTACTACTCCCGGAAGAAAACTTGAGAGGTGATTGGATTTATTGTAATCAAGAATGAATGTAATCAAGATTGCACTTTCCATATGACAGATTACTTCCAATTCATTATCTTGTCAAAAAATTACCATAATGTTTTAGAATTTCCCTGTCTTGTTTCTATTCTCCTGTAGCTTGTCTTCAAAAATTCCCAATCAAACAGAAGACAGTCTTAATGACGCAGACAAACATGCATGCTTATTGTGGAATCATTTAAGGGTATCAAAGTTAAATAAAGCCATCTTAAATGGGTTCTTCAGCACGTAAGTGTTGGTGGTAGAGTCCTGTGTTTAAGCATAATAACTAATCCAAGACAGAAAGCCTATGAAAAGTGCAGGTTTAGCTGTCTTCATGGGATAATTTCAGCACCAGCATGCAGCTGTCAGAGTGAAAGCCAATGCCATAACAGACGTGAATGTTATTTTAGACAATGCAGAATTAACTAAGATGCCAATCACATGTGAAATTCTATTTACTTGAATTAATATGCTTCTGACTCAAACTCTGTATGGTAAACTTTACTTCTCAATATCCTGTACCTCAAAATATATGTGATGGGACTAGGGTTGCACATTTTGGGGAATATTTAGAGGTGGAAACTTTCCGTAGGAATTAACGAGAATATATGGGTAATTCCTGGGAATATATGGGAATTAACGGAAATATATGCAAATTAATATTAATACCATTTAAATGTTTTTTGCATTGGATATATTTATTACCATATCATATGAAGACAGAAACATAAACCTGTTACCTTCATAAGTAGACATAATTGCAAATTATTACATTCTTCTAATAGAAATAAAAAATACAATTTAGGTACGAATTGAACTTTAATTAAATGAGTTGACTCTTCACAAGGGATTATTTCACTGAACAATAAAAGGGAATATTGAATGATCCCCAATGATCCATCACATCTGCCAAAAACGCTTCAAAATACATCTGTAAAAAGTATAGAAACTAAAACTTTGGTTGTCTTCCTCTCAGGCTTCCATGTCTTCTCCCTGGACCTCCTCAATGTCCACCTCTTGAACATCAGACTCTGAGGCCTCATCTTCACTGTCACTTTCCAACCCTGTTGAGGATGGCTCATTGTCAGGCTCAAAAAGCCTCAAATTTACCCGGATGGCCGGCAATTTTTCAACCCCTGTATTGGTCAGCCTGTTGCGTGCTTTGGTGTGTGTTCCCAAACAAGGACCAGTTGCGCTTTGAGGCGACTGATGTTGGTGGGATTTGGAAGATGATGGAGGCAACAGGGGAAAGAGCCTCAGATCCACAAAGTCCCTTCCACCAGGTGGCTGATGAGATATGTTGGCACAACTGCCATATTGCAAAGCCATTGCTTGGATGTGTGCTTTGCCAGACTGCCAAGAACCTTGCCCTCATCCAGGCCAAGGTCGAGAGACACGGTAGTGATGATACCATAGGCCTTGTTGATCTCTGCACCAGACAGGATGCTCTTGCCAGCATACTTGGGGTCCAACATGTACGCTGCGGCGTGTATGGGCTTCAGGCAGAAGTCTTCACGCTTTTTTATGTATTTCAGGACTGCAATTTCCTCTGCTTGGAGCAACGGTGAAGTAGGTAGGGCAGTACGAATTTCTCCCCTTACGGTGGTTCCTTCTTTAAAAATTGTGTCATCCTGCGGCACACCCTGCATGCTGCTGCAGCATTCTGTGGCACGTCATTTAATTCTCAGCCATTTCTTCTGTTACTGCAAGTTATTGCTAGTTTGACCACCAGAGGGCATCTTTGAGAAGCATTTGATGGTATTCCGTATTGGCATTACCAGAGAATTTAAAATCTTTTTAGTAATAACATAGTATATGGGATTGATTTTAAGAGATTTGGCTTAATTCATTTGATTACTATTATAGCGTTTCAATTGGTGATGTCACTCGCTCTGAGACCTGGAAGTAGTTGTTAACTTCTAAATCGCTATAAAACAGGACTTATATTTGTGCATTTTTCACCCTGCCAGCTCCTATTAGTTCTATTGAGCACCGTGGCACCAACTCACCTTCCAAATGTTCTATTCCCAGTTTATTGTTCAACGTCACAATTTCTAATTCACTATTGTTGGCAATGAGACCTGCTCACGTTGTTTTATAGTTAAAATGTAAACAACAAAATGTAAACAACAAAAATAATATTGGTATTCTGCGGTCTTCCCATTGTTTCCTATGGGGGAAATATAGGCATGTCTGTCTATTTCGGCAAATATCTCGCAATGTGTATGTTTAGATTTTTTTCAAGTCGGGTGTTACCGGTGTGAAATGGCTAGCTAGTTAGCGGGGTGCGCGCTAATAGTGTTTCAATTGGTGACGTCACTTGCTCTGAGACCTGGAAGTAGTTGTTCCCCTTGCTCTGCAAGAGCCGTGGCTTTTGTGGAGTGATGGGTAAGGATGCTTCGAGGGTGGCTATGTGTGCAGAGGATCCCTGGTTCAAGCCCAGGTAGGGGCAAGGAGAGGGACGGAAACAAATCTGTTACACGGGCACTATTTTAATCATTAGAATCTCCTCTTTGTAATTATGTAAGTCTGGGCAGAGAACTCGTTTGTCATCGATCGCAAGACCAGAAATAGTAAAAGTTTTTATTTTTTCCCTACTTTTTCATTACGCAGACATAAGCACAGTTGACACCATCGAGGTGCGGATGTTTACTTTCTGCACAAGTCGTTTTTTTCCAGTTTCGTATGATGAACAGATTGTAGTGGTAAAATAAAAAGGGCAATTTTTTTTAAATGGAATTCTAAGCATCACTCCAGTCAAAACAGGCTCTGCAAACGTTCAATTCCATTCATTTGCTATGGGCTCGCGCTAGTGTTCCAGTTTAGCCAATGTTCTTAAGCCGTTTTGACTTGTTCTATTGTCCAGACTATAGATAGCCAGAGCGAATTTACGAAAGCACCCGAATGTTCATTGAGAAAGCACAACGACTACACCATTTAGCTAAGCTAAGAATGACGAGAATAATCAAGTCAATAAACATTGGGTAGGTAGATAGCCTATAGTTAATATACTGGCAAGTTTGATGTATAACTACTAACGTTAGGTAGCTAGCTAACATACCGGTACATACTGCTGTAATGATATGCTAAGTGGTTAGTAAGGACAGTTTAGCTAACAAATTGTCAGCCAACATAACGTGTATGGAAACTTATTTGAAAAGTCATTACTTTATTACATTGAGTAGCAAGCTTCCCCTTGGTCATTCGGGGAAATCTGGTCTGTGATAGGAGGGGAGGTTTTCACATCTAGCTCGGCTATTAGACTATTCTTTAGTAAAGGTTGAATAGTCTATTGTTCCGCTATTAGCCCTCCCCAACTTGCAACAAATTGCTGTTCCCATCTCATTCCATTCCCTCTTCCACACGTCATCATTCTGCTGCTGAGTGGCTCGCTTGTGGACGTGCTTACAGGATATGGCAGCATCTTCGGTTGTGCGTGAAGAATTCTGCATACAGTTGCAAGTTTGTATGAAGGTGTGGTTATTCACAGGCAAATTGTTATATGCTATGGAGGTAGATTTGTGTCTTTTTGTCGAGAGCAAAACCTTTTTTATTTTCAATCCAAAATAATTGTTCTGAAAGCAACTTTTTGCCGACACAAAGGAAGTCAAAGCGGACACCAACGAAGATGGCATCTCAGGTAAGCAGCACTGGGCTGTATTGACGTATCCTAAAAATGACTTCTGCTGCTTTAGATTGAATGGTCATGTCTCAGTTATTGTTTTCATATCTATAAAAAATAAGTTGTTTTCTTTACTTTCAGAGAGCGAGCTGACCAAGGGGTCGAAAATGTAGATATTGCCAGATGTTCACTCTCCGAGGAACAGGCCGTGGAAGCTTTATTGCTGGCAAAAGTGTCCATAACCAGAGGTAATTAAACTGTTCTGTGTTCTTTTTCTCCATCTCTGCCTGTCTTGTTGTACATGGAACCTGTCTCACATGCAGTTATTAAAAAACCCTTAAGATGTCAGCTGCTAATTTTCAGATTTACACCACATAAACAAAGCCATTTTCACTGGACTATCTGCTGCTATCTGTTGCTGCCAAGTCATTTCCCTGGGGGTTAGCCTTGCAATAACCAAGTGGTGATAGCCTTCATAGCCATCTATATTTAAATGTTTCAGGTACACTTCGATAGGTGCCTGCATCACATACAGTATCTTCTATTGACATTATCTTCTATTGTTTGTCCGCATGTGTCTGTTTTTCAGCATGAAGTACTCTGTAGCCACTTAGTGTGGACACCAGGTGAGACCACACACAAAACAATAGCAGTCTCTCTTCTTCACTTCATCCCTCTCCCCCTTCTCCCTAAATCCTCTATCAGCTGTTTTGGTGAACCCCTCCGCATCTGAACTGGCTGACACAGAGGGCACAGCATGATCGTTGGTAAGATGTCACTTCGTCAGGTCAACAGTAAGTATTATTAAGGAAATGATTTACATTGAAATACAGACAGAGATGTAGTAGTCCCAGAGTTAATGATCCAAGGTCAGTTTTGCATTTCACCTCTTGATTTAAGATGACTGACCGTGTTAGAATAAAAAAAACAAGGCTTAATCATGCTCTCTCGTCTGCAGGTATGTTTTGATGTGAGAGAGGAAGCCAGTCCCGTCATCGCCACCTCACCTGCTCTTAAGATAACCTTCGGGCCAACTTGGGTCCCAAGGCTGGTTAGGAGACACCGCAGTTGTGATGACCTGAGAGAATGTTAGGGTAGCACTGTAATTCATGAATCATATGCTGTCTGCCGCTGTTCTTACCTCTTTCCCTTTCTGTCTTCTATACCTCTCTCCCCACCTCGTCTTTCTTCCTCGTTTTCTAATGCACACCATATGTGCATTGAAGTACAGATTTAACTTGTATTTACAATATTGCAATTCTCATAATTATAATGCATTTATGTATTTATAATACCTGGATAATGAACTTCTTTCTATAAAGCGTTTCATATTCTCCACTGGTTGAAATTAAGTATCTTATTGAAATACTATCGTGTGTCCTCAGATTAATTCAGATGAAGGGAGTTAGATAGCATCGTTTTTTTCCTGTATATATGAATTACAAATCAATCATGTTTCTAGTCAATCAAATTCAATCAAACGTATTTATAAAGCCCTTCTTACATCAGCTGATGTCATAAAGTGCTGTACAGAAACCCAGCCTAAAACACCAAACAGCAAGCAATGCAGGTGTAGAAGCTGGAGACTTATATTTCCCTCACTAACTTTAAACATCAGCTCTCCGAGCAGCTTACCGATCGCTGCAGCTGTACATAGCCCATCTGTAAATAGCCCATCCAATCTACCTACCTCATCCCCATATTGTTTTTATTTACTTTTCTGCTCTTTTGCACACCAGTATACAGTGAGGGAAAAAAGTATTTGATCCCCTGCTGATTTTATACGTTTGCCCACTGTCAAAGAAATGATCAGTCTATAATTTTAATGGTAGGTTTATTTGAACAGTGAGAGACAGAATAACAACAAAAATATCCAGAAAAACGCATGTCAACAATGTTATAAATTGATTTGCATTTTAATGAGGGAAATAAGTATTTGACCCCCTCTCAATCAGAAAGATTTCTGGCTCCCATGTGTCTCTTATACAGGTAACGAGCTGAGATTAGGAGCACACTCTTAAAGGGAGTGCTCCTAACCGCAGCTTGTTACCTGTAAAAAAGACACGTCCACAGAAGCAATCAATCAATGAGATTCCAAACTCTCCACCATGGCCAAGACCAAAGAGCTCTCCAAGGATGTCAGGGACAAGATTGTAGACCTACACAAGGCTGGAATGGGCTACAAGACCATCGCCAAGCAGCTTGGTGAGAAAGTGACAACAGTTGGTGCGATTATTCGCAAATGGAAGAAACACAAAAGAACTGTCAATCTCCCTCGGCCTGGGGCTCCATGCAAGATCTCACCTCGTGGAGTTGCAATGATCATGAGAATGGTGAGGAATCAGCCCAGAACTACACGGGAGGATTTTGTCAATGATCTCAAGGCAGCTGGGACCATAGTCACCAAGAAAACAATTGGTAACACACTACGCCGTGAAGGACTGAAATCCTGCAGCGCCCGCAAGGTCCCCCTGCTCAAGAAAGCACATATACATGCCCGTCTGAAGTTTGCCAATGAACATCTGAATGATTCAGAGGACAACTGGTGAAAGTGTTGTGGTTAGATGAGACCAAAATGGAGCTCTTTGGCATCAACTCAACTCGCCGTGTTTGGAGGAGAGGAATGCTGCCTATGACCCCAAGAACACCATCTCCACCATCAAACATGGAGGTGGAAACATTATGCTTTGGGGGTGTTTTTATGCTAAGGGGACAGGACAACTTCACCGCATCATTTGACGGGGACATGTACTGTCAAATCTTGGGTAAGAACCTCCTTCCCTCAGCCAGGGCATTGAAAATGGGTCGTGGATGGGTATTCCAGCATGACAATGACCCAAAACACACGGCCAAGGCAACAAAGGAGTAGCTCAAGAAGAACCACATTAAGGTCCTGGAGTGGCCTAGCCAGTCTCCAGACCTTAATCCCATAGAAAATCTGTGGAGGGAGCTGAAGGTTCAAGTTGCCAAATGTCAGCCTCGAAACCTTAATGACTTGGAGAAGATCTGCAAAGAGGAGTGGGACAAAATCCCTCCTGAGATGTGTGCAAACCTGGTGTCCAACTACAAGAAATGTCTGACCTCTGTGATTGCCAACAAGGGTTTTGCCACCAAGTACTAAGTCATGTTTTGCAGAGGGGTCAAATACTTATTTCCCTCATTAAAATGGAAATCATTTTATAACATTTTTGACATGCGTTCTTCTGGATTGCTTTGTTGTTATTCTGTCTCTCACTGTTCATATAAACCTACCATTAAAATTATAGACTGATCATTTCTTTGTAAGTGGGCAAACGTACAAAATCAGCAGGGAATCAAATACTTTTTTCCCCCACTGTATCTACTTGCACATCATTATCTGCACATCTATCACTCCAGTGTTCATTTTGCTAAATTGTAATTACTTGCTACTATGGCCTATTTATTGCCTTACCTCGTCACGCCATTTGCACACACTGTATATAGACTTTCTTTTTTTCTATTGTGTTATTGAGTGTACGCTTGTTTATTCCATGTGTAACTCTGTGTTGTTGTTTGTGTTGCACTGCTATGCTTTATCTTGGCCAGGTCGCAGTTGTAAATGAGAACTTGTTCTCAACTAGCCTACCTGGTTAAATCAAGGTGAAATAAAAATAAAAAAATAGCAGAAAATAGCTCAGAACCGAAAGTTAGCAAATTAAAAGCTATGGTACCCAAATTCGCCAATAGATGACAACATAGGACAATATAATACTTTGTACAGAAGTGCAGCTACTGGAACAGAAGGCAATAATGGGTTTTTGGAAGGCAAGTCGGGTTCTACATTGAGCAATTTATCATATTTCCCAGCATACTCTATTGCAGGGTGATTTTCCGAAATGTTTGTTTTAATATCTGTGTTTTTGCATGTACATTGATTGGCTGATTAATGTTATGCTACACAAAGATAAATAGCATACATTGGATTGAGATGGTTGTTCCAATTTAGAGGTAGTCTCAGTATTCAATCTTTCATCCTTTCACAGCATTTTAAGGCTGCGTTGAGACAATGATTTATCAATGACCCAAGCCCAGCTCAGTTCATTCCTACCATTGTGTCGCTGAGTCAACATAATGCTTCAGCAAATGTACATTACACTAGGGGCATAGGTAGACACAATGTAAGTAACCTAATTTATGTCCCTCTAACTGCCCTGAATGCCTCTGCTGATCCTAGAGCTATTGCATGCAGTAATCATGTGCCTATGAACCAGATTTATACTGTTAGCACTGAGTCGGTGTGCCCTAGTAGGAAGTCCACTGTGTGCAGCTCACCCTGCACTAACATAAATAACATGCAATGAACATCCAAGTAAAGCAATGAAAACAAGTAAGCAACCCAGAAGAAAAGTTCTCAAAATAGCCCACGTTAAAATTTGTAGCTTAAGAAACAGGGTTCATGAAAGCAATCATTTGCTAGTAACAGATGACATTCATATTCTGACTATCTCTGAAACTCACTTAGATAATACATTTGATGATACAGTGGTAGCAATACAAGGTTATAACGTTTACACAAAAGACAGAAATGGCAATGGTGGAGGTTTCGCTGTTTATATTCAGAACCACATTCCTGTAAAGCTTAGAGGATCTCATGTTAAATACTGTTGAAGTAATATGGCTACTGGTTCATCTGCCTCACCTAAATCCCATTCTTGTGGGAAGCTGCTACAGACCACCAAGTGCTAAAAAGTCAGTATCTGGATAACATGTGTGAAATGCTTGATAATGTATGTGATATCAACAGAGAGGTATATTTTCTGGGTGATTTAAATATTGACTGGCTTTCATCAAGCTGCCCACTTAAGAAAAAGCTTCAAACTGTAACCAGTGCCTGCAACCTGGTTCAGGTTATCAGTCAACCTACCAGGGTAGTTACAAACAGCACAGGAATGAAAGCATCAACCTGTATTGATCACATATTTACTAATGCTGCAGAATTTTTCTTGAAAGCAGTATCCAGATCCATCGGATGTAGTAATCACAATGTAGTAGCCATATCTAGGAAAACCAAAGTTCCAAAGGTTGTATAACTTCTATGGGCACCTGCGGGACACAGCCTTCAACTTTCTCAAACATACGACTATTTTACACAATTTTAAAGATACACTTCTCGTTAATCTAACCACATTGTCCGATTTCAAAAAGGCTTTACAGCGAAAGCAAAACGTTAGTAGGGGGCATAGACAAAAATAATCACGCAGACATTTTCCAAGCAAGGACATGTGTCAATAAAACCCAAAACACAGCGAAATGAAGCACGAACCTTTGACGAACTTCATCAGATGACACTCCTAGGACATTATGTTACACAATACATGTATGTTTTGTTCGATAAAGTTCATATTTATATCCAAAAACAGCATTTTACATTGGCGTGTGATAATCAGAAAATGTATTCCCACCAAAACGTCCGGTGAATGTGCACATCAATTTACAAAAATACTCATCATAAACATTGACAAAATACATAACAATTATTTTAGGAATTATAGATAGACTACTACTTTATGCAACCGGTGTGTCAGATTTTAAAATAGCTTTACGGAGAAAGCACATTTTTCAATATTCTGAGTACATAGCTCAGCCATCACGGCGAGCTATTCAGACACCCGCCAAATTCAGGGCAACCTAAACTCAGAATTAGTATTAGAATTATTGTATTACCTTTGCTGATCTTCGTCAGAATGCACTCCCAGGACTGCTACTTCCACAAGAAATGTTGTTTTTGTTCCAAATAATCCATATTTATGTCCAAATACCTCCGTTTTGTTCGTGCGTACAGATCACTTATCCAAAGGCATAACGCGCGAATGCAGAACGAGAGACGAAAAGTCAAAATGTTCCATTACCGTACTTAGAAGCATGTGAAACGCTGTTTAAAATCAATCTTTATGGTATTTGTAACGTAAAATTGCGATAATATTCCAACCGGACAATAGCATATTCATTCAAGAAGAAAAAGAAGGAGGGGCGCGCTAGCGGGACCGAGCATATCCAATCCCTTTGTTGTCAGGCAGACCACTCAGTAACTGAGCTCCTATTATCTGCCCAGTGACAGGAAAATGCTCAAACCACTTTCTGAAGGCTTTAGACAGCCAATGGAAGCCTTATAGGAAGTGCAACGTCACACACAGACACTGGAGCTTCGATAGAGAATCAAAAGAGAATCAAAAGAAGAACTACAATTCTCAGACTTTTCACTTCCTGCTTGGATTTTTCTCAGGTTTTTGCCTGCCATATGAGTTCTGTTATACTCACAGACACCATTCAAACAGTTTTAGAAACTTCAGAGTATTTTCTATCCAAATCTACTAATAATATGCATATTCTGGTTTCTGGGCCAGAGTAGTAACCTGTTTAAATTGGGTACGTTTTTCATCTGACCGTGAAAATACTGCCCTCTAGCCCAGACAGGATAAGAGGTCATACAATACGTTAATGATTACTATGTTGTTGATGTAAGGAATATTTGTTGGTCCGTGGTGTGTAATGAGGAGCATTACGCTGCACTTGACACATTTATGAAATTGCTTATTCCAGTTACTAATAAGCATGCACCCAATAAGAAAATGACCGTAAAAACTCTTAAATCCCTGTGGATTGATAAGGAATTTAAAAACTGTATGGTTGAGAGGGTTGAGACAAAAGGAATGGCAAATAAGTCTGGTTGCACAACCGATTGGCAAACATATTGCAAATTGAGAAATCATTTGACTAAACTGAATAAAAAGAAGAAACTACACTATGAAACAAAGATAAATTACATAAAGAATTATAGTAAAAAGCTTTGGAGAACCTTAAATTACATTTTGGGAAAAAAATGGCAAGTATATCTGACCTAATTAGACAAGTATTGTAATGTTGAATTCAGTAAAGCAAGTGTGGAAGAGGTGACAATGACAAGCAATGATAATCCACCGGGGTCTGACAACTTGGATGGAAAATTACTGAGGGTAATAGCGAACTATATTGCCATGCCATTTGCCATATTTTCAATTTAAGCCTACCATGCCTGGAGGGAAGCAAAAGTAATTCCGCTACCTAAGAATAGTAAAGCCCCCTTTTACTGGATCAAATAGCCAACCAATCAGCCTGTTACCAACCCTTAAAGTTTTTGAAAAAATTGTGTTTTATCACATACAGTACAATGCTATTTTACAGTAAACAAATTGACAACATACTTTCAGCATGCTTATAGGGAAGGACATTCAACAAGCACAGCACTTACACAAATGACTGATGATTGGCTGCAACCTGGTTCAGGTTATAGGTAATGAATGTATAGGAGACTTCTGGATTTCTACAAACTTTGTGGCGCAGCAGAAAGTTCAGAATACCAAAAATCCAAAAGTTGTGAGTTCAAATCTCAGGTTGGGTCATATTGAAATGTCAGTACTAAGTGATCATGAAAAATGTGATCATATTGTCATTGATTAAAGATTTGTACACTATTTTAGCTGAACAGCTTACCACTTATTATTTTATATATAATGGTTTTTGACCCCTGGGACGATCATGTGACAAAAACCTTCAGGGGACCATGACACAATGTCCCAAGAACGTTCAGGGGACCTTCAGGGGCTCTTGACACAATGTCCCAATATCATCCTAAAAATGTCCCTGTGGACAAACCGGGAAATATAAAAAGGTCCTCCAGAGAAAGTTCCTTTGGAACCGTCGGGTGATGTCCCAAGCACTAGTAAAGTGAAAGTCCTGAGAACGTCCTAAACAGGTCCTGACATGGTCCTCAGTGACATCCTGGGAACGTACAGGGAACTAGACAAAGGTCACCAGAAAACCTTCCCTTGTGACCATCACATGATTTTCTTAGAACGTCAGTGCAATAAAGTTGCACCGAAACCTTTAAGTGACCTAATGGGAACGTTGCTGAATGTCCTCAGGACATCCTGTTTGCTGGGTTAATGCTATTCACAAAATAGTGTATTCACAAAATTCTACATCCTTTTTCACCAGTGTTTTATAGGAACATACAATATGGAAACATTACTTTATACACAACATGGTCACTGTTCCCATGGTAATGCTACTTGATTAGTGACATCATGTTATACCTCATGTTTCACAATTGTATGTATTTTAGAAAGACTTGAAGTTGGGGTGACTAGACAATGGAAAACAATTGCTTCACTGTGATTTACTTTTACCTTAATAATGAACACATCCACCCAACCAAATACCATACCAACTGACAAGTGAGAAATATAAAAGAAGTTTATTCAAATGGAATTGAATTGTAATTAATACATGTATAAAACTTCAATTTTTTTTTACTTATGACATTGCCGGAAAAGCTTGTTCTTTTGGGGAAGTTGTTCACATATTTTTAGATCCATAAATGGTAACCGGTCAGCCCTGAAATATTCTCAGACAGAATGCTGTATTGCCCATTGGATTATCCTTCACTTTAAAATGAGGATTGGTTAATCCTTTAGCATTTAGAAATATTCCAATGACATTTCAGGGCCAGAACTAAACCAGGGGCACTGATCGTAGTATTTAGGAATACTAGAAAGCAGTAGATCATGCAAAATAAATGTCTCTTTAATTAAATACATTTGGGGTTTAAAAACCTTTTATAGCTCAACAGGCTTTCTGTTGTGGTAATGGGTGTGTTTGTCTGTAGAATGTGTTGGCGCTAAATGTCTAATTATGTGTGGAGCTACATTTTATAGTTTCTCAGGGTACAGTAACTCAGATAGTGTTTTCTTTGTAATCAGTGATGTCAAACTCCAGATGAGGTTCAGTCTCTGAGATTAAGGTAAGAATCTAGCTGTGATTTATTGGTCTAGAAGACGCCTACTCTGATGGAAGTATTTTCACATGGGACAAGATATCAGATGTTTTGCACCCTTCCTCACTTGGTGTCTACTGTTAACAAATTTGAAGACCTTAGGCCAAACATAGTTACTTGTCTCAAAATGTAAGGATTTCTCATTAGAAAGAAACAAATATTTTACTGGTGATGTTTGTCTCCTTGCTCTTCTACATTTGCACACACTGTACATAGATTTTTCCAAACAGGTTTGGTTATGGGTAACTCTGTGTTGTTGTTTTTGTCGCACCGCTTTGCTTTATTTTGGCCAGGTCGCAGTTGTAAATGATAACTTGTTCTCAACTGGCCTACCTGGTTAAATATAGGGGAAATAAAACAAATCATTTTTTTTGAGAGAACTTATATTTGAGAAGTATATTCTGTAACTCTACCAGAGATTGAAAAAGAATTGAGCCTTGCAGACTTTCCATGAGTCAGCAGCTTTATTTGGACCTCTTCCTAGAAACTGCAATGGGCCAGAGATGAAAAATGATACACAGTGGCGTGTATTCATGGATGGCAAGGGAAGCCAGGCTTCCCCAAAAAATGTAACAAGAAAATACTAAAACATTAAAAATATATATATTTTTCATCTCTCTATTTCATAAATTTCATTCAATTTGCAAGAGGCTGAATGTTCAACAAAAAATGTAAGTGTGTACTGTATGACAAAGTCATAGACTGTTTAGGCTACATGAAAGAGGAGGATGGCATTCATGTTTCTCTACAAGTAGGGTGAGTCAACATGTTCTACTTGCAAGCACGCACAGACAGAAATCAGCAACATGGACAGCCACATCCTATTTAGCTTACGTTGATTAGACTAAATCATTTTTTGTTGTCTTTTAGTTGTCAATGTATTAGACTAAGCATATTGTAGGTGATTAGATGGTGTTGAAATGTTGAAGTTGAAATGGTGCTGTAATAGTGGAGGCAGCGCCTGTTTTCTTTGCAACTTGCAGTAACTCTACATGTTTCTAAATCAATAGTTGTTTAGTAGTCCAAAAATGTCGTAAACATTAACTTGCTTGACCATGCTGTAGGTCATGTAACTGTTTGTTATATACAATATGTTTTATGGACTTCACTGGACAGATGTTGCTGTCTGGTTTTCTGATGAAACAAAGGTATGGTTGAATTTATTCTGCCAATGTTCTCATATTGTCTCAGCCTTTAGGCCTATATACAGCATCACATTGTCAAGGCATATGAACTAACAGGTTACATACTGAGTAGAGCAAACAATACAATTATCACAACACAGGTTGTAATATGGCATTTGTTTCCAGGCTTGACTTCCCCAGTGATTTTAACTGGGGAATACATCTGGATATGAAAGTCATGCCTGTCAAATTCAGGACCAACATGGATCCCATTGCCTCAGGAATTGCCCTGTTGTGTCACATCCTGATCTGTTTGACCTTTCTTTGTGCTTCTCTCCACCCCCTCCAGGTATCGCCCATCTTCCCCATCTTTCCCATTATCCATACCTGTGTTCTCTGTCTGTTGCCAGTTCGTTTTGTTTGTCAAGCCTACCAGCGGTTTTCCCCTTGCTCCTGTCTGTTTCTAGTTTTCCCGGTTATGACCATTCCGCCTACCCTGAGCCTGCCTGCTGTTCTGTACCTTGTCACACCACACTGGATTATTGACCTCTGCCTGCCCTGAAATTGCCTGCCGTTCTGTAACTTTTGGACTCTGATCTGGATTACTGACCGCTGCCTGCCCTTGATCTGTCATTTTGCCTGCCCCCTGTTCTAGTAATAAACTTCTGTTACTTCGACATTGTCTGCATCTGGGTCTTCCCTAAAACGTGATATATTGAATGGTCCTGATGATTTGAAAATTACTCATTGTAGACCAGGAGTCCTCCAAGTCTAAGTTACTTCTGAATGAAAAGTAAATGATGGGTTAAGGTACACGATCTGATTAAACAAACTATGGAGGCTCCTGTGAAAAACAGGTAGGGTGCCAGGAGGTGTTATTTGCCACAAACCAAGCCTTTTTCTTGATCTAAAATGGAGTCGTTACTCTGTACAGTACAGTATAATATAATTTGACTTCAGGTCACGGAGGAACTAAAGTTTTTATGTGTTTATGACAGCTATTATGCAGTGCTCACTTGTAAAATAGACACTGGTCTCAATGGTGACTCCTTGAAAACATTTTTATTTTTGTAAAATGTATCCTGGCATGGTCAATTTGTGTATCCTGGCATGGTCAACACCTCAAATTCAACTCACCTTGCCAGGGATTTTTTTTCACTCCATATGGAAGGACATGTATACTCTGTATCAATAGTTAGCACCATCATACTGTGTACGTCTTCTGAGATTAGCCAATATTCAAATAATTACATCCCTTTGTGCTTCATTTCCATTTTCCATTTAAGTCATTTAGAAGACGCTCTTATCCAGAGCGACTTACAGTTAGTGCATTCATCTTAAGTTAGCTAGATGGGACAACCACATACCACAGTCATAGTAAGTGTTTCAAACTGACTTACAGTATATCACCTCAACATGAACAGAGCAAGTCTGTTCTTCGATACTGAGACCAACCCACCAGACTTGGGCTACATGGTAAAGCTTATGTCTTGACGTGGGAGGACTGGGTGCGTGCCTGTGGTCATTATCTCTCCCCTCCTCTGCGTCTCTAGTTGGTCACACTACACATTTCCCAGAGTGGCACTTCTCAAAAACCAACGGTAAAGAAAGCTATGGAAATTACAGGGTTGCCTTAGAAGGAAAAAATAGATATGTTTTGATCATCTTTAAGGCTATTTATTCCCAAACTTACTCTGCTCAGCTATAGCATTAGTTTTGTCAGGAAAAGTAGAAATGAAAGAAGGTTCAATCCTTTAGGTTTTCTTATACCTTAACATTATTGCTACCAGGGGTTGCAAATTAAGATTTGCCTTGTCTTTCGGTGACCACTAAGAGACTGAAAAATTCATCCTAAGGGACATGATGCAGTAATTGGTGGCTATGTGTCTGAAGATGGTTAGGATGCACAGCATCGTATATTCATTGCTGCCAAAGCAGCAGCTACTCTCCCTGGGGTCCAGCAAAATGAAGGCAGTTTATAATATTTTAAAACATTACAATACATTCACAACACACTGTGTGCCCTCAGGCCCCTACTTCACCACTACCACATATCTACATTACTAAATCCATGTGTTTGTATAGTGCGTATGTTATTGTGTGTGTGTGTGTGTGTGTGTGTGTGTGTGTGTGTGTGTGTGTGTGTGTGTGTGTGTGTGTGTGTGTGTGTGTGTGTGTGTGTGTGTGTGTGTGTGTGTGTGTGTGTGTGTGTGTGTGTGTGTGTATGCATGTGTCTGTGCCAATGTTTTTTTATTACATTTTTTATGTTTTATTATTTTTATTAATTATTACAAAAAACACAAGGAAGGGGTAACATCAAAGTATTAGAACATGAAGGACAAACAATACAGCATCAAGACACTATCAAACATGTATCAGTCTTTCCGCAACAGAGCCATCCTTATGTGTGAGGGTGCGTGTGGAGGATAGTGATATAAAATATGTCATAGTTTCCTTTTTCCCAATCACAATCTTGTGAAACCCGAACCCTCCAAAATCCCCCCACAGTTCCCCAATAGCTGTACCTCAACCATTCGAGACACCCCTCCCACAGTCCCCCCCCGAAGAGAAAAAAAAATAAACAATTAATTCCATTCCCCACCCCCAAGAACCCCCCAATGCACCAACAACCAAGAGAATGAACTAAAGAGAAAAAAGGAAGACAGAAGAAAACAGCAAACAACAATGCAAAAAAATGTAAACAAAATAATACATTTAAAACAAAGGACATCAAGGACAAGTGAAATCAAGTGAAATCATCAATTGTGTGCATTTCTGGCACTATTACATGTATGTGTGTGTTCTTGTATGTGTTTATTTGAATGAGAGTGTGTGTACATGCATGTGTACAAACACCTGCATGGCATCAGCCTCAGGCAAACCGGCATTAGTTGTAAAACCACTGCCACTTAGTGTCATTCAAAAGTACATTTATTATGTTTTTTTTCCTTTATCTTTTGACCATCATTCTCTCTCACCCACAGCAACTCCACTCCCACTTGTCTCCAATTCCACATACCAACCCTCAGCTTCCCTCAGCCCATCCCCTCTATCTCTGCTGGCCACCCACTTTGTGTTTGTACGCAACACATATCTTTCAACTATGCTATGATGTTTAACGTACATTTTCAATCTATCTAATCGAATAGAATCTACAGATTGCGTGTTGAAGATAAATACTTTTATTTAGAGTATTAGTAATTGACTGACCCGGTCTCTCCAGATCTCCTAACAGTACTATTTCTAGGGTAAATTTTAGATCAATGATATGCATTTTCAGCCATTCCTGAACCTGAGACCAGAAACAGGCTACCTGAGGGCAATACCAAAATAAATGGTCTATTGATTCTGTATCCTCACAACAAAATCTGCAGAGCTTCGATGATTTTATGCCCCAAATATTCAACATTTTGTTGGTGGCAAGAATTCTATATAATAATTTTAGCTGAAAAGCACGAAGTCTTGAATCTTGCGTTGTTTTATATATCAACTCATACACCCTGTACCATGGAAACGGTACATCAAAAATCTCTTCCCTACTATTTTGCAATCTGTATGGCACAGTTGTCAACATCCTGGTCCTCAAATGAAACTGGTATACTTTCCTATTTATGCTATTTTTATTCCTCCGCCAGTTTTGATCCTTTATATTGGGCCGACAGACCAGTTCCCTACCTCCTCCTGCTGCCACCCGCCTCCTCCATTTTTGGGGCAATGCTGTAATCAATTGATTGTACTCTTGGATTGAGCATACCTTTCTGTACAATTCTGATTACTCCATGAAGGACATAACTCTACCATTACAATTTACAATATAATTTAAGAACAAAATACCCTTTTCAAACATCTTTCCCATAAATACAGGTATTTTATCAACCAGCACATTTGAGTTCAGCCATAATATTTGTTGTAATATTTGTTCTATCTTTTCAGGGGGATGAAATTGAAATTGTAGCCAGCTCTGCAATGCTTGTTTGAAAAGGACAGATACTTTGAAAAAAGTATCATTTTCAATTAATCGAAAAAGAGACATGGCAATCTGCACAAAGGCAAAAAGGCAATTTTTAAACAATGGATGAGCTTTTCTTATTAATCTACTTGAGAACCATTTAGGGTTCAAATAAAACTTTTGAATGAGTGTAGCTTTTAGAGAGAGGTTTAGTGCTTTTATATTTAATAATCTCAACCCACCCAATTCATACTCATTATATAGATTGGCTCGTTTTATTTTGTCTGGTTTAGCGTCCCAGATAAAGCTAAATATTTTTTGCTCATATGATTTGAAAAACGAATCATCAGGAGTAGGCAGCGCCATAAGTAAGTGAGTAAACTGAGATATGACTAAGGAGTTAATCAAGTTTTCCATAAATAGACAGGTATTTACCTCTCCATGGTTGCAGGTTCTTGTCTATTTTTACAAGTTTTCTATTGAAATTCATTGTGGAGAGCTTATTTATATATTTTGTGATATGAATACCGAGTATGTCTACTTCACCAACAGCCCATTTTATAGGTAGACTGCAGGGTAATGTAAATGTTGTATTTTTTAAGGATCCAACACGTAATATTTTACACTTATCATAATTAGGTTTTAGTCCAGAGAGTACAGAAAAGTTGTCTAGATATTTAATGAGACATTGCAGGGATCTAGCTTGCATACTTAACATAAAACTTGAGTCATCGGCATACATGGACACCTTTGTTTTTAAGCCTTAGATTTATAATCCTCTAATGTTGTTATTGGATCTGATTTTAATAGCTAGCATTTCGATGGTCATAACGAATAGATACGATGACAACGGATACCCTTGTTTAACTCCTCTTGACAATTCAAAACTCTCTGAGAAGTAGTCGTTATTTACTATTTTACACCTGGGGTTGTTATACATTATTTGTACCCATTTTATAAGAGAATTACCGAAATTGGACAAATCCAAGCATTTATAAATAAAATCCAGTCTTACTTTATCAGATGCCTGATCAAAATCCGCTATAAATACCATTCCTGGCTTCTTATATTTTTCTTGATGTTCTATTATTTCTAGTAGTTGTCGTATATTATCTCCAATGTATCGTAAAAACCTGTCTGATCAGGATGAACAACCCTTTTAATTCTGAGTGCTATGCATTTTGCTAGTATTTTGCATCACAACATTGAAGTTTAAGGGGCCTCCAGTTTTTTAGATAGACTGGGTCTTTATATTTGCCATCTGGGTCTTGTTTTAATAATAGAGAAATCAGATTTTCCTGCTGAGTACCTGACAGACTACCATTTCTATAGGAGTAGTTAAAACAATCTAAAAATTGAGCTTTTAGTATATCAAAAAATACTTGATATACCTCTACCGGTATGCCATCAAGCCCTGGGGTTTTTCCAGACTGAAAGGATTTAATAGCCTCAAAATGTTCTTCCTCTGAAATTTACTATGTACTAAGTCCTTGTGTATGGATAGTGTGTATGTTATTGGTGTGTGTGGTGTGTGTGTGTGTGTGTGTGTGTGTGTGTGTGTGTGTGTGTGTGTGTGTGTGGTGGGGGGGGGCTGTGCCAATGTTTGTGTTGCTTCACAGTCCCCGCTGCTCCATGAGGTCTTTATAAAAAACACTGTTTTATAAATCTAATTTCACTGCTTGCATCAGTTACTCGATGTGGAATAGAGTTCCATGTAGTCATGGCTCTATATAGTACTGTGTGCCTCCCATAGTCTGTTCTGGACTTGGGGACTGTGAGGAGACCTCTTGTGGCATGTCTTATGGGGTATGCATGGGTGTCCGAGCTGTGTGCCAGTAGTTTAGACAGACAGCTTGCTGCATTCAACATGTCAATACCTCTCATAAATAAATGTAGTCATGAAGTCAATCTCTCGCCAGGAGAGATTGAAATGAATATTATTAATATTAGCTCTCTGTGTACATCCAAGGGCCAGCCGTGCTGCCCTGTTCTGAGCAAATTGCAATTTTCCTAAATCTGTTTTTTGTGGCACCTGACCACATGACTGAACAGCAGTCAAGGTGCAACAAAACTAGGGCCTGTAGGACATGCCTTGTTGATAGTGTATGGGCCGGGGCGGCAGCGTAGCCTAGTGGTTAGAGCATTGGACTAGTAACCGAAAGGTTGCAAGATCAAATCCCCGAGCTGACAAGGTACAAATCTGTCATTCTGCCCCTGAACAAGGTAATTAACTCACTGGTCCTAGGCTGTCATTGAAAATAAGAATTTGTTATTAACAGACATGCCTAGTTAACTTGTTATGGATAGGGGGCAGTATTTTCACGGGCGGATAAAAAACGTACCCGATTTAATCTGGTTATTACTCCTGCCTAGAAACTAGAATATGCATATAATTATTAGCTTTGGATAGAAAACACTCCAAAGTTTCTAAAACTGTTTGAATGGTCTCTGAGAGTATAACAGAACTCAAATGGCAGGCCAAAAACTCAGAAGATTCCAAACAGGAAGTACCCTGTCTGACCATTTATTGGCCTTCTTTGCCATCTCTATCCAAAACAGAGTATCTCTGCTGTAACGTGACACTTCCTGAGGCTCCCATAGGCTCTCAGAAGGCGGCAGAACGTTGAATGATGACTTTGCAGTCTCTGGCTGAAAAACAGTAGCGCATTTGGTAAGTGGTCGATCTGAGAACAATGAGACGGGTGCGAGCGTGCACGAGACGACTCCAAGTTTACATTTTCAGTCTTTAAACGAAAACAATGACTCCCAGTCGGAATATTATCGCTATTTTCGAGAAAATCGCATAAAAATGGATTTTAAACAGCGTTTGACATGCTTCGAAGTACGGTAATGGAATATTTTGAAATTCTTTGTCACGATACGCGTCGGGCGCGTCACCCTTCGTTACCCTTCGGATAGTGTCTTGAACGCACAACAAAACGCCGCTATTTGGATATAACTATGGATTATTTGGAACCAAAACAACATTGGGTGATGAAGTAGAAGTCCTGGGAGTGCATTCTGACGAAGAACAGCAAAGGTAATCCAATTTTCCTTATAGTAAATCTGAGTTTGGTGAGTACCAAACTTGGTGGGTGTCAAAATAGCTAGCCTGTGATGGCCGGGCTATCTACTCAGAATATTGCAAAATGTGCTTTCACCGAAAAGGTATTTTAAAATCGGACAACACGATTGCATAAAGGAGTTCTGTATCTATAATTCTTAAAATAATTGTTATGTTTTTTGTGAACGTTTATCGTGAGTAATTTAGTAAATTCACTGGAAGTGTTCGGTGGGAATGCTAGTTCTGAACGTCACATGCTAATGTAAAAAGCTGGTTTTTGATATAATTATAAACTTGATTGAACAAAACATGCATGTATTGTATAACATAATGTCCTAGGAGTGTCATCTGATGAAGATCATCAAAGGTTAGTGCTGCATTTAGCTGTGGTTTTGTTTTTTGTGACATTATATGCTAGCTTGAAAAATGGGTGTCTGATTATTTCTGGCTGGGTACTCTGCTGACATAATCTAATGTTTTGCTTTCGCTGTAAAGTCTTTTTGAAATCGGACAGTGTGGTTAGATAAAGGAGAGTCTTGTCTTTAAAATGGTGTAAAATAGTAATATGTTTGAAAAATGGAAGTTTTTGGATTCTCGAGGAGTTTGTATTTCGCGCCACGCCCATCATTGGATATTGGAGCAGGTGTTCCGCTAGCGGAACGTCTAGATGTAAGAGGTTAACCTCTCTGGGCTAGGTGGGACGCTTGCGCCATATTCATAACCAAATCTAATCATTTCTGTTTCTCAAACATAGGACTATTTTACACCGTTTTATAGATACACTTCTCCTGAATCGAACCACGTTGTCCGATTTCAAAAAGGCTTTACAGCGAAAGCAAAACATGACATTATGTAGGGAGAGTACATCGTCAAAATAGCTACACCGCCATTTTCCGACCAACCACATGCATCACAAATAACCAAAACACAGCTAAATGAAGCACTAACCTTTGACAATCTTCATCAGATGACACTCCTAGGACATCATGTTACACAATACATGCATTCTTTTGTTCGATAAAGTTCATATTTATATACAAAAACAGCATTTTACATCGCCGCGTGATGTTCAGAAAATATTTTCCCTCAAATGCTTCTGGTGAATCACCGCTACAATTTACTAAATTACTATTCGAAAACATTGTTCAAATGTAATATTGTCATTCAAAGAATTATAGATTAACATCTTGTGAATGCAACCGCTTTGCCAGATTTAAAAATAACTTTACTGGGAAATCACACTTTGCAATAAATGAGGTGCTATGCTAGGCGTACAGGCTAGGCGGTACAGGTTAGCACCATCTTGGAACCATCTAAAATCAAATATACTATTGTAAATATTCCCTTACCTTTGATTATCTTCATCAGAAGGAACTTCCAGGAATCCCAGGTCCACAACAAATGTAGTTTTGTTCGAAAAAGTTAATAATTTATGTCCCAATAGCTCCTTCTTGTTAGCGCGTTCCGAAGGCTACTCAAAATGTACTGAAGCGCGCGGGACTTGTCGTCACGAATGTGCCAAAAAAATGTATTTACGTTTGTTCCAACATGTCAAACGTTGTATAACATAAATCTTTAGGGCCTTTTTCAATCAGAGCTTCAATAATATTCAAGGCGGAAGATTGCATTGTCTTACTAAACGTTTCGGAACGAGAGGGTACCCACGGGCGCCCGCGTCATAGTAGTAATGGCCCTCCCCCTATGACCAACTTTCCAGGCCTCTTGTTCGGTCAGTTTCTACCGGAGAAGACTCAAACCACTTTGTAAAGACTGTTGACATCTAGTGGAAGCCTTAGGAAGTGCTCAATGAATCCTAACTCACGGTGTTTCATAGCCAAAGACTTGAAAGTGATTCCACAAATCATATTTCCACTTCCTGTTAGGATCTGTCTCGGGGTTTTGACTGCATATGAGTTATGTTATACTCAGACACCATTCAAACAGTTTTAGAAACTTTAGAGTGTTTTCTATCCAAATCTACTAATTATATGCATATCCTAGATTCTGAGTTTTAGTAGGAGGTCGTTTAACCTCTCTGGGCTAGGCGGGACGAATTCGTCCCACCTACGTAACAGCCACTTGCAGCCTGTGGCGCGATTTTCAAAACCTTAAAAATCCTATTACTTCAATTTCTCAAACATATGACTATTTTACAGCTATCTAAAGACAAGACTCTCGTTAATCTAACCACACTGTCCGATTTCAAAAAGGCTTTACAACGAAAGCAAAACATTAGATTATGTCAGCAGAGTACCAAGCCAGAAATAATCAGACACCCATTTTTCAAGCCAGCATATAATGTCACCAAAACCCAGAAGACAGCTAAATGCAGCACTCACCTTTGATGATCTTCATCAGATGACAACCCTAGGACATTATGTTATACAATACATGCATGTTTTGTTCAATCAAGTTCATATTTATATCAAAAACCAGCTTTTTACATTAGCATGTGACGTTCAGAACTAGCATACCCCCCGCAAACTTCTGGGGAATTCGCTAATATTTTACTAAATTACTCACGATAAACGTTCACAAAAAGCATAACAATTATTTTAAGAATTATAGATACAGAACTCCTCTATGCACTCGATATGTCCGATTTTAAAATAGCTTTTTGGTGAAAGCACATTTTGCAATATTCTAAGTACATAGCCCAGGCATCACGGGCTAGCTATTTAGACACCCGGCAAGTTTAGCACTCACCATAATCATATTTACTATTATAAAAGTTTGATTACCTTTTGTTGTCTTCGTCAGAAAGCACTCCCAGGACTGCTACTTCAATAACAAATGTTGGTTTGGTCCAAAATAATCCATCGTTATATCCGAATAGCGGCGTTTTGTTCGTGCGTTCCAGACACTATCCGAAATGGTAAAGAAGGGTCGTGCGCAAGGCGCAATTCGTGACAAAAAAATTCTAAATATTCCATTACCGTACTTCGAAGCATGTCAACCGCTGTTTAAAATCAATTTTTACGCCATTTTTCTCGTAGAAAAGCGATAATATTCCGACAGGGAATCTCCTTTTCGGCAAACAGAGGAAAAAATCACAAAGGCGGGGGCGGTCGGGTCACGCGCCTAAGCCCAGTGTCCCTTGATCGGCCACTTGAGAAAGGCGATAATGTGTTTCAGCCTGGGGCTGGGATGACGACATTCTGTTTTTTCCCGGGCTCTGAGCGCCTATGGACGACGTAGGAAGTGTCACGTTAGAGCAGAGATCCTTAGTAAAAGATAGAGATGGAAAAGAAGTTCAAGAAATGGTCAGACAGGCCACTTCCTGTAAAGGAATCTCTCAGGTTTTGACCTGCCATTTGAGTTCTGTTATACTCACAGACACCATTCAAACAGTTTTAGAAACTTTAGGGTGTTTTCCATCCATATGTAATAAGTATATGCATATTCTAGTTACTGGGTAGGAGTGGTAACCAGATTAAATCGGGTATGTTTTTTATCCAGCCGTGTCAATACTGCCCCCTAGCCCTAACAGGTTAAAATGGGCACGTATTTTTTTCAAAATTTGCTAGAGCGCCCCCCGTCCTTAACGTGCGTCAAGAGGTTAATTTCCCATTATTTATTACAAGATTTAGTTATGGTATAGAGTTTAGTTAGTGTTTTGTTCCAAATATAATGCTTTTAGTTTTAGAAATATTTAGGGTTAACTTATTCCTTGCCACCCACTCTGAAACTAACTGCAGCTCTTTGATGAGTGTTGCAGTCATTTCAGTCGCTGTAGTAGCTGACGTGTATAGTGTTGAGTTATCCGCATACATAGGAACTCTGGCTTTACTCAAAGTCAATGGCATATCATTAGTAAAAATGGAAAAAAGCAAGGGGCTAGCGGGACGCCTATCCCTAAAATGGGTGCGTGCTTGTTAGTAACTGGAATAAGTAGTTTCATAAATGCGTCATGTGCAGTGTCTGGTTGCTCCTGATTACACACCAAAGACCAGCAAATATTATTTACATTGTCAACATATGAATCACTACAAAACTTATTTTATGACCTCTTATACAATATATTAGGCCCAGCCTTTGAAATTTTGGTTTTCCTAGATATGGTTATCATATTTTGATCACTACATCCTATGGATTTGGATACTGCTTTAAAGCAAATATCTGCAGCGTTAGTAAAAATGTGATCAATACATGTTGATGATTTAATTCCTGTGCTGTTTGTAACTACCTTGGTAGGTTGACTGACAACCTGATCCAGGTTGCAAGCACTGGTTACAGTTTGAAATGTTTTCCTGAGTGGGCAGCTTGATGATAGCCAGTCAATATTTAAAATCACCCAGAAAATATACTTCTCTGTTGATATCACATGCATTTCACACATATTATCCAGATTATGATTGTTAGCACATGGTGGTCTATAGCAGCTTCCCACGAGAATGGGCTTTAGGTGAGGCAGATGAACCTGTAGCCATATTACTTCAACAGTATTTAACATTAGATCGTCTCTAAGCTTTACAGGAATGAGGTTCTGAATATAGACCATAACACCGCCTCCATTTGTATTTCTGTCATTTTGGTAGATGTTATAACCATGTATTGCTGCTACTGTATCATCAAAGTGAGTTTCAGAGATAGAATATGAATGTCATCTGTTACAAGCAAGTTATTGACTTCATCGACCTTGTTTCTGAGGCGACATATGTTAATATGGGCTTTCTGGGTTGCTTGATTGTTTTTAATGCTTTACTGGGAAGCTTATCAGAGGTCGACTTACTCATGTTATTTACATTCGAGCTGTGCATAAAGTGGTCTTCCTACTATTGCACACTGCCTCAGTGCTAACAGTGTAACTCTGGTTTATAGGCTCATGATTACTGCTTACAATAGCTGTAGGATAAACAGATGTATTCGGTGCAATTAGGGGTACATAAATCAAATGACTTACATTGTGTTTGCCAATCCCCCTAAGATCATGTACATTTGATGCAGCATTATGACGACTCATTGTCACAAGTGTAGGGATTAACTGAGCTGGTCTTGGATCATTTACCAGTCATTGTTTCAACGCAGCTGATTTGATGATTTGGATGGACTCTGTCATTCCTGTAGAGTATCTTCTGTTTCCAGAAGGTGTCAAAGTTATCAATAGAAGTGACTCCAGCAGAGCCACAGTATTCTTTTAGCCAGATGTGTAATGCCAGCAGTCTGCTGAATCTTTCACACCTGCGGCCCAACGATGGTACTGAACCTGAAATTATTGCCTGTTTTTTTTGTCTTTTCATGCTAAAATCAGTTCTTTAATAACCATTTTCAAATGTTCCGAGCTAGCCCTCCTGATGTCATTTGACCCCACATGTACTACGACAGTGTCAGCTCCCAGCATCTGTGGTAGAACAGTCGGAAGCAGCCTTGTTATGTCCTGTACTCATGCTCCTGGGTATCAAAGGATTTTTGCCTTGGGGACCGAGATGTTTCTCACCATAGATTAGCCTATAATGACAGCTGGTGATGTTGAATGGGTCGGTGTCTCAGGCAGCTTCATGGTCTGGTGAGGCTGGGAGCTCTGAGGATCTGAACCCGAGGTAGACCGAGCCGAGGACGAAGACACAGGTACCTCCGGATCCGATCTTGATTGGGAAGCCACCACGGACGAAGGCGCCAGAACCTCTGGATCCAGGGCGGCAAAGCTCTTTCTGGTCTGTGTCAATTCAGGGCTCAACATCTCCATGGAGACCCCCGTTGCCAGAGGACACCGTCTTCGACTTCCATGACGAGTGACGTACCTCCATGGCTGGTTGGTTGGATCGAGATCAGCTCCATTCTCCAGGGAAGGGGGAGACCTCTTCGGGGATGGAACCCTGCCTAACACCGGCCAGTCGGCTGTGGAGAGCCGACACGGCGGCAAAACTTCCACCAGACCAGAGCGGCGTCCAGCTACTGGGGTGGAAGAAAAATAAAAACTAGGTGAGTGTGGGTTCCCCATTAGCTTGCTAAGAGTAGCTACTTCGCTCCTGTAGTTCTCTGCAAACAAGCAGTTGCTACATTGAATGTCAATGCGGTCCACATTGTCCCGGATCAAAGCAAAGTAAACGCAGCTTCTGCAACGTTGTAAACATTCAATAGCGGCCTGCATTTGAGAGGCTAGCTGGGCTTTCGCGTCTCTCCCCCTTTACGGAATATGGCAGGATCCCGGGACAGATATCAGCGCTCACAGCAATTTAGTCCAGGATTCAAAATAAAATAAAAGTATATCAAAACACTGTCAATACACTTTTAAACCAAGGTCTTTAGTTCAAGTTTCAGCATTCAACAGGTTTCAGTTTTGGCGTTCGACAGTGTTCAACAACAACAAACATACATCGCGCTCTGATGACATCAGTGTCCATTCAGATCAGCAGTCTATGGACAAGGTATGACAGTAATCCATGCTTTGGTTTCATTTACCTGGCCACTGTTTCAAATGCTAACCCTTTAGCATTTGTGGCACAAATCCAACACTAGTCAATGGTACTTATAATTATGAGTATTTTCTTGCTTCATGTCCAAATCATCCTAAAGTATCTAAAAATGTATATTGTAATAAGAATTTGTTCTTAACTGACTTGCCTAGTTAGATAAAAAAAATACTCTAAAGACTTTCATGGTGGTCATTGATGCATTTAAGCCTTAGGCCACAATTTCTGCGCCACAGCGGATATCTAATTAACATAATAAAAAATCCCCATCAAAATCTCTCTGTTTGAACTAGAGTTAGCTTGTTCATGGGCTGTCTCAATATACCGCATCCGCCGATATCTGTGGTGAAAGGTGGTAGAGCTAGAGCAGTGTTTGTCATATCATGTCTTCTCACAAAAAGGTCTGAACAGTTTGGCCTACAAAGTATTACGACCACTCTATTGAACAAAATGGCGTTCTTCGTTTTCCTCTAGGAAGTATATTATGGAGATAGTTTAGTGCCTAAAATAATGGTATAAATGCATGTAACAAAATATATATAAAAATAGTTTCCTGATCTTTCTTTTATCTCTCAGATATAGAACACTTCAGAACAAACTTATTAGGGTTAACTTATTCCTTGCCACCCACTCTGAAACTAACTGCAGCTCTTTGATGAGTGTTGCAGTCATTTCAGTCGCTGTAGTAGCTGACGTGTATAGTGTTGAGTTATCCGCATACATAGGAACTCTGGCTTTACTCAAAGTCAATGGCATATCATTAGTAAAAATGGAAAAAAGCAAGGGGCTAGCGGGACGCCTATCCCTAAAATGGGTGCGTGCTTGTTAGTAACTGGAATAAGTAGTTTCATAAATGCGTCATGTGCAGCGTCTGGTTGCTCCTGATTACACACCACAGACCAGCAAATATTATTTACATTGTCAACATATGAATCACTACAAAACTTATTTTATGACCTCTTATACAATATATTAGGCCCAGCCTTTGAAATTTTGGTTTTCCTAGATATGGTTATCATATTTTGATCACTACATCCTATGGATTTGGATACTGCTTTAAAGCAAATATCTGCAGCGTTAGTAAAAATGTGATCAATACATGTTGATGATTTAATTCCTGTGCTGTTTGTAACTACCTTGGTAGGTTGACTGACAACCTGATCCAGGTTGCAAGCACTGGTTACAGTTTGAAATGTTTTCCTGAGTGGGCAGCTTGATGATAGCCAGTCAATATTTAAAATCACCCAGAAAATATACTTCTCTGTTGATATCACATGCATTTCACACATATTATCCAGATTCTGATTGTTAGCACATGGTGGTCTATAGCAGCTTCCCACGAGAATGGGCTTTAGGTGAGGCAGATGAACCTGTAGCCATATTACTTCAACAGTATTTAACATTAGATCGTCTCTAAGCTTTACAGGAATGTGGTTCTGAATATAGACCATAACACCGCCTCCATTTGTATTTCTGTCATTTTGGTAGATGTTATAACCATGTATTGCTGCTACTGTATCATCAAAGTGAGTTTCAGAGATAGAATATGAATGTCATCTGTTACAAGCAAGTTATTGACTTCATCGACCTTGTTTCTGAGGCGACATATGTTAATATGGGCTTTCTGGGTTGCTTGATTGTTTTTAATGCTTTACTGGGAAGCTTATCAGAGGTAGAGTTACTCATGTTATTTACATTCGAGCTGTGCATAAAGTGGTCTTCCTACTATTGCACACTGCCTCAGTGCTAACAGTGTAACTCTGGTTTATAGGCTCATGATTACTGCTTACAATAGCTGTAGGATAAACAGATGTATTCGGTGCAATTAGGGGTACATAAATCAAATGACTTACATTGTGTTTGCCAATCCCCCTAAGATCATGTACATTTGATGCAGCATTATGACGACTCATTGTCACAATTGTAGGGATTAACTGAGCTGGTCTTGGATCATTTACCAGTCATTGTTTCAACGCAGCCTTGAAATGCATGGACAGAGTCCAGGAGCCAAGATGATTTGGATGGACTCTGTCATTCCTGTAGAGTATCTTCTGTTTCCAGAAGGTGTCAAAGTTATCAATAGAAGTGACTCCAGCAGAGCCACAGTATTCTTTTAGCCAGATGTGTAATGCCAGCAGTCTGCTGAATCTTTCACACCTGCGGCCCAACGATGGTACTGAACCTGAAATTATTGCCTGTTTTTTTTGTCTTTTCATGCTAAAATCAGTTCTTTAATAACCATTTTCAAATGTTCCGAGCTAGCCCTCCTGATGTCATTTGACCCCACATGTACTACGACAGTGTCAGCTCCCAGCCTCTGTGGTAGAACAGTCGGAAGCAGCCTTGTTATGTCCTGTACTCATGCTCCTGGGTATCAAAGGATTTTTGCCTTGGGGACCGAGATGTTTCTCACCATAGATTAGCCTATAATGACAGCTGGTGATGTTGAATGGGTCGGTGTCTCAGGCAGCTTCATGGTCTGGTGAGGCTGGGAGCTCTGAGGATCTGAACCCGAGGTAGACCGAGCCGAGGACGAAGACACAGGTACCTCCGGATCCGATCTTGATTGGGAAGCCACCACGGACGAAGGCGCCAGAACCTCTGGATCCAGGGCGGCAAAGCTCTTTCTGGTCTGTGTCAATTCAGGGCTCAACATCTCCATGGAGACCCCCGTTGCCAGAGGACACAGTCTTCGACTTCCATGACGAGTGACGTACCTCCATGGCTGGTTGGTTGGATCGAGATCAGCTCCATTCTCCAGGGAAGGGGGAGACCTCTTCGGGGATGGAACCCTGCCTAACACCGGCCAGTCGGCTGTGGAGAGCCGACACGGCGGCAAAACTTCCACCAGACCAGAGCGGCGTCCAGCTACTGGGGTGGAAGAAAAATAAAAACTAGGTGAGTGTGGGTTCCCCATTAGCTTGCTAAGAGTAGCTACTTCGCTCCTGTAGTTCTCTGCAAACAAGCAGTTGCTACATTGAATGTCAATGCGGTCCACATTGTCCCGGATCAAAGCAAAGTAAACGCAGCTTCTGCAACGTTGTAAACATTCAATAGCGGCCTGCATTTGAGAGGCTAGCTGGGCTTTCGCGTCTCTCCCCCTTTACGGAATATGGCAGGATCCCGGGACAGATATCAGCGCTCACAGCAATTTAGTCCAGGATTCAAAATAAAATAAAAGTATATCAAAACACTGTCAATACACTTTTAAACCAAGGTCTTTAGTTCAAGTTTCAGCGTTCAACAGGTTTCAGTTTTGGCGTTCGACAGTGTTCAACAACAACAAACATACATCGCGCTCTGATGACATCAGTGTCCATTCAGATCAGCAGTCTATGGACAAGGTATGACAGTAATCCATGCTTTGGTTTCATTTACCTGGCCACTGTTTCAAATGCTAACCCTTTAGCATTTGTGGCACAAATCCAACACTAGTCAATGGTATTTATAATTATGAGTATTTTCTTGCTTCATGTCCAAATCATCCTAAAGTATCTAAAAATGTATATTGTAATAAGAATTTGTTCTTAACTGACTTGCCTAGTTAGATAAAAAAAATACTCTAAAGACTTTCATGGTGGTCATTGATGCATTTAAGCCTTAGGCCACAATTTCTGCGCCACAGCGGATATCTAATTAACATAATAAAAAATCCCCATCAAAATCTCTCTGTTTGAACTAGAGTTAGCTTGTTCATGGGCTGTGTCTCAATCCACCGCATCCGCCGATATCTGTGGTGAAAGGTGGTAGAGCTAGAGCAGTGTTTGTCATATCATGTCTTCTCACAAAAAGGTCTGAACGGTTTGGCCTACAAAGTATTACGACCACTCTATTGAACAAAATGGCGTTCTTCGTTTTCCTCTAGGAAGTATATTATGGAGATAGTTTAGTGCCTAAAATAAGGGTATAAATGCATGTAACAAAATATATATAAAAATAGTTTCCTGATCTTTCTTTTATCTCTCAGATATAGAACACTTCAGAACAAACTTATTATATATATTTTTTTGACTATCTGTTGTTCCATATAGTGAATATGTTATTCTATTTTATTGAACAAGTTGTCCTCAATTGGCCTGGGCTCTGACGACTGCTCTTGGTTTCATGATTATCTTAGTGACAGAATTCTGGCCATCATGATTGATGAGGTGAAGTCCAAATTTCTTGAAGTACATAAAGGTGTTCCACAGGGGTCGATGCTGGGACTTGTTCATTTCACTATTTATATATACTGAATACAAATGTAAACACAACATGCAACAATTTCAAAGATTGTACTGAGTTACAGTTCACAAAAGGAAATCAGTCAATTTAAATAAATTCATTAGGCCCTAATCTATGGATTTCACATGACTGGGCAGGGGTGCAGCCATGGGTGGGCCTTGGGGTGGCGTGGTTACACGTGGTCTGTGGTTGTGAGGCCAGTTGGACGTACTGCCAAATTCTCTAAAACAACATTGTATGCAGCCTATGGTAGAGAAATTAACATTAAATTCTCTGGCAACAGCACTAGTAGACATTCCTGCAGTCAGCATCCCAATTGCACGCTCCCTCAAAACACAAAACATCTGTGGCATGGTGTTGTGTGACTAAACTGCACATTTAAAGTGGTCCTTTACTGTCCCCACCTGTGTAATGATCATTCTGTTTATTCAGCTTCCTGATATGCCACACCTGTCAGGTGGATGGATTATTTGGAAGTCGCTCTGGATAAGAGCGTCTGCTAAATGACTTAAATGTAAATGTAAATTATTTTTGCAAAGGAGAAATGCTCCTTTTGTGCACAAAATTTTAGAGAAATAAGGTTTTCGTAAACATGGAACATTTCTGGGATTTTTTATTGAAACATGGGAGCAACGCCAACAGGAAACCAACACCAACAAGAGCTTTGATTGTCTGTGTTTTAACTTAACGGCCACTGGCATTAAACAAAGCCTGTTTGTCCATGTATCGGCAACCACAGCTAATGAAGTCACTGACACACTTAACAAGGAGTTGCAGTCAGTTTTGGAATGGGCGTCTGGTAATAAACTGGCCCTGAACATCTCTTAAAGTAAGAGCATTGTATTTGGTACAAATCATTCCCTAAGATCTAGACCTCAGCTGAATCTGGTAATGAATAGTGTGGCTGTTGAACAAGTTGAGGAGAGTAAATTACTTGTGTTACTTTAGATTGTAAACTGTTATAGTTAAAACACAATACATCTGGTAACAAGATGGTGGCAGGGCAGTTTCGCAGAGTGTGTTGTGTCACACTGTTTGTTTGTTTCGAGTGTTACAAGTTTATATTACTTAGCAAAACTGTTATAGGCTGCGAGAGTTGTCATTAAACAACCAGGTAAATCTAAAATCCTACAGGATCAAAGCAATCAAAGCGTTAAAATCGCTAGTAAACCAAGCAGTGACATCTGCTGGTTTCTACATGAGATGTATCCTCTCTCTGAAAGCCGAGAGAGGATACATCTGTGCTGTGACTGACTGTCTAGACACGTTGGGTCGACTAGCCTTGGATACTCCTCAACAGTCAGGTTTTTCATCTGTGTTCTGACAAGCTACCGGAGTCTTCTGACTCCTTTCCTGCCTTGCTGTGCTGTGTGGTGGAAACCGGAGGTCGGTATCTGCGCTGTGACATAACATCTAGATGTGCTGGGTTCCTAGCCCCGGATATCCCCGCCGGGTGGACTGCCACCAGTGAGGAGATTGGCCAGTCAACTGGGCCCGACTGGGCACATTGACCAGATCCACACACTGGGCGAAATCCCTGTCAGCACATTCCTGCAGCGGCTGTTGAACACGCTGGAGTTCTAAGGCAACAACGCTCGGGCAAACACTTGGTTTCTAACTCTACTAGACCTGTAGGCTACAGCTGAACATGTTTAGGGCATTTAAGGTTTCAAAAGACTGACTCAGCATATTTTAATTTGTTTTCTTTTTGTTTTAGTGAATTGTTGGATTCAGTGGGTAAAATTTATATTTTTGTACAAATGGTTTTAATTGCTGCCTACATGGGTTATGGCTCATTGCATAGTCTCAGTTATCAAAAACAATCTCATCTCCTTAAGCCAGAGATACCGCTAAACCCTACTTTGACTGATGATACAGCAGCTTTTATCTTCCAGAGAGATCTGCTTGTGTTACCATTTGACTCCTACTGTGACATGCTCATAAAACTTTCTCATCTACAGATTTTGGTCTGGCTAAAATATGTGTTCGTTGTATCAAGAGACTGTAGTTTAGATTATTGTAAATAATATATGTGCAGAGAGATTTTAGGAAGCAACAAATCAAGGTTTTTTATTATTATTCTGCTTTTGGTGTCAGGAACATTCATCCAAACCCAGGCCCATTGGCTATGGATGAACTTCCGACTCCAAATTATTTTAAAACTAGGGTTGGGACTGATGCACATTAGGGTGAGGAGTCTGATACTGAAAATGGACATGATAAAAGTCTGGGTTCACACTGTCTGAGACCTGGCTTAAGAAATCTGTTTTAAATCAGTCTATAGGATTGAATGGATATAATGTATAGCCATCGCCATCGCCATCTATATTAAAGCCAGATATGTGTTTTTTTTATAGCAATTTATTTAACTAAGCAAGTCAGTTAATCTTGGGGCTAGGTGGGACGCTAGCGTGCCACCCGTGGTGCACTCCATCAACAGCAGGTGCATTTCAAGAGCGGCAAATTTGAATCCAAATAAATGTCAAAATTCAAATTTTTCAAAAATACAACTATGTTACACCATTTGAAAGATAAACATCTCCTTAATCTAACCACGTTTTACGATTTCAAAAAGGTTTTACGGCGAAAGCATAAATTTAGAGTATGTTAGGACAGTACATTTACAAGAGTTGTGTGTAATGTTTTGTCAAGTCAAAGACAGGGTCACCAAAACCATAAAACCAGCTAAAATGATACACTAACCTTTTACAATCTCCATCAGATGACACTCCTAGGACATTATGTTAGACAATGCATGCATTTTTAGTTCTATCAAGTTCATATTTATATACAAAAACAGCGTTTTACTATGGCATTGATGTTGAGGAAATCGTTTCCCTCCAATAACCGGCAGTCAAGTCAGCGTCAGAAATTAAATAATTAAAATTAGAAAACATTGGTAAAATATTATATTGTCATTTAAAGAATTATAGATTTACATCTCTTGAACGCAATCAACTTGCCAGATTTAAAAATAACCTTACTGGGAAATCACACTTTGCAATAATCTGAGCACTGCGCCCAGAAAAATACGCGTTGCGATACAGACTAGACGTCATGTTGGGGAGATCTAAAATCGAAAATACTATGTAAATAATCCATTACCTTTGATTCTCTTCATCAGATGTCACTTCCAGGTATCACAGGTCCATAACGAATGTAGTTTTGTTCAAAAAAGCTCATCATTTATGTCCAAAAATCTCCGTCTCGTTAGCACATGATGTAAGCCAGCCGGACTTCTCGTCATGAACGAGGGGAAAAAATATATTTCCGTTCGTTCAAACATGTCAAACGTTGTATAGCATAAATCATTAGGGCCTTTTTTAACCAGAACATGAATAATATTCAAGGTGGACGAATGCATAGCCTTTTATAACGTATTGGAACGAGGGTACCCAACATGAAGTAGCGCGCCAGGTGTCTAATGGGACATCACCGTTCCATGGCTCTTGTTCGGTCAGATCTCCCTCCAGAAGACTCAAAACACTTTGTAAAGGCTGGTGACATCTAGTGGAAGCAATAGGAAGTGCCAAAATATTCCTAAACCCCTGTGTTTTTCAATGGGATAGGTTTAAACTCAATACAACACATCAGGTATCCACTTCCTGTCAGAAAATGTCTCAGGGTTTTGCCTGCCAAATGAGTTCTGTTATACTCACAGACACCATTCAAACAGTTTTGGAAACTTTAGAGTGTTTTCTATCCATATATAATAAGTATATGCATATTCTAGTTACTGGGTAGGATTAGTAACCAGATTAAATCGGGTACATTTTTTTTATCCAGACGTGCAAATGCTGCCCCCTAGACCCAACAGGTTAAGAACAAATTCTTATTTACCCCTAACACAGTCGACGCTGGGCCAATTGTGGGAGGCCCTATGGGACTCACAATCACAGCCGGTTGTGATACAGTGTGGAATCAAACCAGGGTCTGTGACGCTTCAAGCACTGAGATGCAGTGCCTTAGACCACTGTGCCACTCGGGAGCCCCAAGTTCAGTGGTTACTGAACTAAGGTATTTATCTAAACCAAAACAGTTTGAGTTTTTAGCATTGAAACTGCAGTTATCGAAAGCTGTGAACTTAGATTTAATAAGATGTTATAGACCTCCATCTGCAAAGTAGAATTCCTGGATTATCTGGCTGAACTGATGCGTGGTTGGGGGGGAAATTAAATGGTCCTTATGGGCGATTTAAACTGGGACTAGTTATCTCTAAACTCCGAGGCCATAAGAGGACTCAAATTATAAGTGCAGTCACAAGAGTCAATCCAAAAGACATCTCTAAGTCAACACGTATTGATGTTATTCTAACTAACAATCTGCATAAATACTTGGCCGTTGGAATTTTCCCTTTTAAGTGTTCTAAGTGATCTAAGTGATCATTGTGCAGTTGCTTGCATTAGAAACACAAAAATCCCCAAAGTGCTCACTCAGCTCATAGTCAAACAACATTTTATGTAGTTCTGTGAGCTGGTATTCCTGCATGAATTTTATGCTTGCAACTGTGATAGGATTGCGCTTATTCCAGACATCGAAGAGACATTCACCTATTTTCATACCATGTGTTCTACTATCTGTGATAAACACACCCCTCTCAAAAAGTCTGGGTAAGGGGTAGAGACAATCCCGGGTTTACAAGGGAATTATCTGATTTGATCCATAAACGAAATACACAAATGGGCCAAAGCCAGAAAGGGTAATAACTGCCATGCTGAATGGCAGTTATTCAGGGCACTGAGAAATAAGTGCACCTTGTTAACGGAAATGCAAATCTAGCTTCTATTACGAATCTACCAAGGCAAACCTCAATAACCCAACGAAAGTAAGGAAAACCATTTAATCCATGAATGCTAACACAATGAAATTTCCCTGACATTTAATGGATGTGACTGATGAGAATAAACTGCTTGACATGTTTAATGAGCATTTTGCTATAGCTGGGTATTTATTTGACAATGAATTCCTTCCTAACATCTCGAATGAGGCTGTGAATGAAACTGCTGCAATTTGGCCTGTGGTTCATCTATTTCATTTTTCCGAGATTGAGCTTTCAGATGTTGTAAAGGCACTCAAATCTACTGATATTTAAGAAAATGGCTGGCCCGGATTAATTAAACACTTATTTTAAAAAAATGGTGCAGACATAATTTGAGCCAAGCATAGTAAACTCAGCAAAAAAAGAAACGTCCTCTCACTGTCAACTGCGCTTATTGTCAGCAAACTTAAAATGTGTAAATATGTGTAAATATTTGTATGAACATAACAAGACTCAACAACTGAGACATAAACTGAACAAGTTCCAAAGACATGTGACTAACAGAAATGGAATAATGTGTTCCTGAAAAAAGGGAGGGGGGGTCAAAATCAAAAGTAACCAGCTGCATTAATCTCTTATGGATCCCTTCACGTGCCAATCCCTTTAGAGGGATCGATTTGACAACCTCCAGTAAAATGGCAGCACACCAAATTCAAACTACAGGAATATCAATATTCAACATTCACGAAAATATATGTGTAATACATCAAAATAAAGCTTAACTTCTTGTTAATCCAGCCGCTGTGTCAGATTTCAAAAAGTCTTTACGGGAAAGCAGACCATGCGATTATCTGAGGACAGCGCCCCGCATACAAACACATGAAAATAATTTTTCAACCAGGCAGGTGCGACACAAAAGTCAGAAATAGCCATATAATAAATGCCTTACCTTTGAAGATCTTCTTCTTTTTGCAATCCCAAATGTCTCAATGTGTCACGTCCTGACCAGCAGATGGAGCTGTTGTTGTAGTTTTGGGGTCAGGACGTGGCAGTCTTGTGTTCTGTGTTGGTCTTGTGGCTCCTAATCAGGAACAGCTGGGGATCGTTGTTCCTGATTGGGAGTCATATATGTAGGAGTATGTTTGTCACTTGGGTTTGTGGGTAGTTGTTTTTACACTGCGTGTATAGCCTGTAAAACTGCTACTGTTGTCACCGTCATTGTTTTTTTCAAGTGGATGCTTTACTCTTTTTTTGGTAATAAAATAACCATGAGTATTCACATACCTGCTGCGCCTTGGTCCATTCATGAAGACAACCGTTACAGAACTACCCACCACCAAAGGACCAAGCAGCAGAAGAGGAGGAAGCCACAGGAGAAGGAAATGGAAGAATGGACCTGGCAGGACGAGAGAAAATTCTGGGCGGACAAGTTAAGGGAGCTGAGGGAACCCGAGAGGCAGCCCCAAGATTTTTTTTGGGGGGGGCACACGGGTAGTTTGGCCAGGCCAGGGAAGAGCCGTAAGCCAGCTACCCGTGACTACAGGGAGGTGCGTACGAGGTGGAGGGCGTCATGTTACGCTGAGGTGCGTACCATCTCGCCTATACGGACGCACAGCCCAGTGCGCCCAGTACCAGCGCCCCGCAGGTGCCAGGGCAAGGGGAGCATCGAGCCGGAAGGGGTGATGCCAACCCTGCACTCAAGACCGCCAGTGCGCCCTTTCGGTCCGGTGTTTCCCGCTAGACACACTAGCATGGAGGTGCGTGTCTCCAGGCTGGTACGTCCAATACCTGCCCCACGCATCAGGAGTCAACAGTCGTCATCAGAGCTGCCCGCCAGTCAACAGTCACCAGAGCTGCCCGCCAGTCAACAGTCGTCGGAGCTGCCCGCCAGTCAACAGTCGTCGGAGCTGCCCGCCAGTCAACAGTCGTCGGAGCTGCCCGCCAGTCAACAGTCGTCGGAGCTGCCCGCCAGTCAACAGTCGCCGGAGTGGCCGGACTGCGCTGAACTGCCGGAGTGGTCGGACTGCGCTGAACTGCCGGAGTGGTCGGACTGCGCTGAACTGCCGGAGTGGCCGGACTGCGCTGAACTGCCGGAGTGGCCGGACTGCGCTGAACTGCCGGAGTGGCCGGACTGCCCTGAACTGCCGGAGTGGCCGGACTGCCCTGTTCTGCCGGAGTGGCCGGACTGCCCTGTTCTGCCGGAGTGGCCGGACTGCCCTGTTCTGCCAGAGTGGCCGGACTGCCCTGTTCTGCCAGAGTGGCCGGACTGCCCTGTTCTGCCAGAGTGGCCGGACTGCCCTGTTCTGCCAGAGTGGCCGGACTGCCCTGTTCTGCCAGAGTGGCCGGACTGCCCTGTTCTGCCAGAGTGGCCGGACTGCCCTGTTCTGCCAGAGTGGCCGGACTGCCCTGTTCTGCCAGAGTGGCCGGACTGCCCTGTTCTGCCAGAGTGGCCGGACTGCCCGGTTCTGCCAGAGGTGCCCGCCTGCCCTGATCTGCCAGGGTGCCCGGCCTGTCAGGATCAGCCCGAGGGGTCCTCCTGCCCTTCGGTCCAGCCCGAGTGGCCCGCATGCCTTCCGGCCCAGCCCGAGGGGCCCTCCTGCTCTCCGGTCCAGCCCGAGGGGCCCTCCTGCTCTCCGGCCCAGCCCGAGGGGCCCTCCTGCTCTCCGGCCCAGCCCGAGGGGCCCTCCTGCTCTCCGGCCCAGCCCGAGGGGCCCTCCTGTCCCCCGGCCCGGCCCGAGGGGCCCTCCTGTCCCCCGGCCCGGCCCGAGGGGCCCTCCTGTCCCCCGGCCCGGCCCGAGGGGCCCTCCTGTCCCCCGGCCCGGCCCGAGGGGCCCTCCTGTCCTCCGGCCCGGCTCGAGGGGTCCGTCTGCCTGGCGCAGCTATCGGCTCCACCGAAGTGGGCGACGCCGAGGGTGGAGCAGGGTCCACGTCCTGCACCGGAGCCACCTCCAGGATAGGTGGGTTGGGGAGGGAGGGTGTAGCACAGTGCCGTCGTTGACGGCAGCCACCCTCCCTTCCCTCCCTTATTGTTTAGGGGTTATTGTTTATGGGTTTTGTTGGGGATTTTGTTTGTTGGTGTTTTTTCATTGTTAGGTGCATTCCGGGGTCTGCACCTTGAGGGGGGAGTACTGTCACGTCCTGACCAGCAGATGGAGCTGTTGTTGTAGTTTTGGGGTCAGGACGTGGCAGTCTTGTGTTCTGTGTTGGTCTTGTGGCTCCTAATCAGGAACAGCTGGGGCTCGTTGTTCCTGATTGGGAGTCATATATGTAGGAGTATGTTTGTCACTTGGGTTTGTGGGTAGTTGTTTTTACACTGCGTGTATAGCCTGTAAAACTGCTACTGTTGTCACCGTCATTGTTTTTTTCAAGTGGATGCTTTACTCTTTTTTTGGTAATAAAATAACCATGAGTATTCACATACCTGCTGCGCCTTGGTCCATTCATGAAGACAACCGTTACACAATGACACAATGAATGGTCGTTTTGTTTGATAAATTCCTTCTTTATATCCCCAAAATGTCCATTTATTTGGCGCATTTGATTCAGAAATACACCAGTTCCAACTCGCCCAACATGACTACAAAGTATCTAATAAGTTACCTGTAAACTTGGTCCAGACATTTCAAACAACGTTCCTAATCCAACCTCAGGTATCCTAAAATGAAAATAATCGAAAAAATTTAAGACGGAATAAACTGTTTCTAATACCGGATAAAAACAAGGTGAAGTGTGCTCCAGTTCACGCGCACCAAAACAGTAGAGTCCACCTGGAGTGACACTAACAATGAGACTTCTTCATTTCTCAAAAGAAAAACATCAAACATTTTCTAAAGACTGTTGACATCTAGTGGAAGCCATAGGAACTGCAACCAGGTTCCTCAAAAATAGGGCTTCCCATAGAAAAATTTGGGAAATCCTATGACCTCAATTGTTTTTTCCCTGGATGGTTTGTCCTCGGGGTTTTGCCTGCCAAATCTGTTCTGTTATACTCACAGACATTATTTTAACAGTTTTAGAACCTTTAGAGTGTTTCTGAATCTACCAATTATATGCATATCCTAGCTTCTGGGCCTGAGTAACAGGCAGTTTACTTTGGGCAAGCTTTTCATCTGGACGTCAACATACTGCCCCCTAGCCTTAAGAAGTTTTAAGTACTCCAGTGCATCTCCTCCTCATGGACAGCACCAGATTTGCCAGTTCTTACTGTGAGATGTTACTCTACTCTTCTACCAAGGCACCTGCAAGTTCCTGGACATTTCTGGGATAGCCCTAGCCCTCACCCTCCAATCCAACAGGTCCCAGACATGCTCAATGGGATTGAGATCCGAGCCCTTAGCTGGCCATGGCAGAACACTGAAATTCCTGTCTTTCAGGAAATCATGCACAAAACGAGCAGTATGGCTGGTAGCATTGTCATGCTGGAAGGTCATGTCAGGATGAGCCTGCAGAAAGGGTACCACATGAGGGAGGAGGATGTCTTCCCTGTAACGCACAGCGTTGAGATTGCCTGCAATGACAACAATCTCAGTCCGATGATGCTGTGTCACACTGCCCCAGACCATGATGGACCCTCCACCTCCAAATCGATCCCGCTCCAGAGTACAGGCCTCGGTGTAACGCTCATTCCTTCGACGATAAACGCGAATCCGACCATCACCCCTGGTGAGACAAAACCGCGACAGGAGAGCACTTTTTGCCAGTCCTGTCTGGTCCATCGACAGTGGGTTTGTGCTCATAGGCGATGTTGTTGCCGGTGATGTCTGACGAGGACCTGCCTTACAACAGGCCTACAAGCCTTCAGTCCAGCCGCTTTCAGCCTATTGCGGACAGTCTGAGCACTGATGGAGGGATTGTGCATGCCTGGTGTAACTCGGGCAGTTGTTGTTGCCATCCTGTACCTGTCCCGCAGGTGTGATGTTCGGATGTACCGATCCTGTGCAGGTGTTGTTACACGTGGTCTGCCACTGCGAGGATGATTAGCTGTCCGTCCTGTCTCCCTGTGGCTCTGTCTTAGGCGTCTCACAGTACGGACATTGCAATTTATTGCCCTGGCCACAACTGCAGTCCTCATGCCTCCTTACAACATGCCTAAGGCACGTTCACGCAGATGAGCATGGACCCTGGGCATCTTTCTTTGGATGTTTTTTCGAGTCAGTAGAAAGGCCTCTTTAGTGTCCTAAGTTTTCATAACTGTGACCTTAATTGCCTACCGTCTGTAAGCTGTTAGTGTCTTAACGACCATTCCACAGGTGCATGTTCATTAATTGTTTATGGTTCAATGAACAAGCATGGGAAACCGTGTTTAAACCCTTTACAATGAAGATCTGTGAAGTTATTTAGATTTTTATGAAATATCTTTGAAAGACAGGGTCCTGAAAAAGGGACTTTTCTATTTTAGCTGAGTTTACAATTACTGCAGTAAGTAAGGTTGTAGGTGATATTCTAGATGCTCAGGACAAGAAGAATCCCTGGGTTTCACTTTTTATTGACTTATCGAAGGCCTTCGACACTGTTGACCATGCCCTGGTGTTGTATAGACTAAAATATGTTGGTTTAAGTGATTAGTTCCAAAACTACCTTTCTAACAGAACACAATGTGTAGCACAGGAGGGTTTGCTTTTCGCAGAATTACGAAAGAAGTTCCCCAGGGCTCAATTTTAGGTACGATCTGTTTTACACTGTCTACAAATGATATAGGGAAGACTGTTGACTCTGAAAATATCCATCTCTATGCTAATTACACAATTATTTATTCTAGCACATCTAATATTGAGAAAGGATTTTCAGGACTTACAGTTGGCTTTTGATGTTAATCAAATGCAGCTTTTCAAATTGAAACTTGTGCTTAATGCAAGGAAAACATAATATATGGTTTTCTCTTCCCTGAAAGTAAACGGATGGATACACTTGCAGATGTTAACTATAAAAGGCCAGGTTAAATAAAGGTTAAATAAAATAAAAAATATACTGTAGATTCATTGGTTGTGGTACAGTGGCTTGAGAAAGAATTCACCCCCTTGGCATTTTTCCTATTTTTGTTGCCTTACAACCTGTAATTAAAATAGATTTTTTTGTCACGACTTCCACCGAAGTCGGTCCCTCTCCTTGTTCGGGCGGCATTCGGTGGTCGATGTCACCAGTGTTCTAGCCATCGCTGATCCACCTTTCATTTTCCATTTGTTTTGTCTTGTTTTCCTACACACCTGGTATTCATTCCCTCATTACATGTTATGTATTTAACCCTCTGTTCCCCTCATGTCTGTGTGTGTAATTGTTTATTGTTAAGGTTGGCACACTTCCGACTGGTTTGCGCCGGGTTTATTTTATTACCCATGCTTTGTGGCAGCCTGCACTTTGTACTTGTGTTTTTGTACTTTGTGCTGCTTCACTGGTTCATTGGGCATTTGTTTTGTGATGCAATTGCGCAAATTATTGCCTTAGTAAAGTGCTTTGTCCACTCATCTCTGCTCTCCTGCGCCTGACTTCGATGCACCCGCTACACTCACCTCTTGACAGAATTACACACCCGAGCAGGTGCCCCTGGTATAGGGGTCGAGGAGCGCGTCCGGGAGCACACAGCGATTATTCACCGCCTCGGCGCCGCCATGGACCGCGTCGTCCAGACGATGGACCACTGGGAGAGACAGAGAGTCCCTCCAGCGCCTGAAACCAGGTGTGAGGAAAAACAAGACAAAACAAATGGAGAATGAAAAGTGGAAGTGGCTAGAAGTGCCGCCCGAACAAGGAGAGGACCCGACTTCTGCGGAAGTCGCGACAGTAACCCCCCCTTGACGCGCAGCTCCAGCTGTGCGCCGACGTCAGCCTCGAGGACGACCCGGAGGGCGAGGCGCAGGGCGATCCGGACGGAGACGGTGGGACTCCCGCAGCATTGAAGGGTCCAACACGTCCTCCACCGGAACCCAGCACCTCTCCTCCGGACTGTACCCCTCCCACTCCACGAGGTACTGAAGGCCCCTCGCCCGACGCCTCGAATCCAGTATAGAGCAGACGGAGTACGCCGGGGCCCCCTCGATGTCCAGAGGGGGCGGAGGAAACTCCCGCACCTCAGACTCCTGGAGCAGGCCAACCACCACCAGCCTGAGGAGAGACACATGGAACGAGGGGTTAATACGGTTAATCGGGGGAAGCTGTAACCTATAACAAAACTCGTTCACATACATGAAGGGCACTTTCGGCATTTGCTGTGTGATTGATGAGAAACTCCATATTGCAAATGTACGGTCCCTTACTAGACGTCCGCAAATGTTTGTAAAATTCAACGACGGCGGCGGGCCATGCACCAGGGCCAGATCTTCCGGGAAGTCATCGATCAAAGTCTCTCGGACATTCGGTTTCCGTTTTGTATAATTTTCAAATGTTGGTCATTTTTCTGCTGTCCAGGTAAATTCCAGCAGATGGCGAATGTAATCTTATTGGAAATGTACAAAACGTCAACAATCACGACATGGCCATTTCTCCTAAACAGAAAAGACTTCGAAGACAAAACTTGGTGAGCATAGGTTTGGCATAATGGGCAGTTAGCCCAGAACAAGATGGCGTCGAGGCCGCAACGCTTTCTGAGTTAACCTGTTTAGGATACGAGGCAGTATTTTCACGGCCGGATAAAAAAAGTACCCGATTTAATCTGGTTATTACTCCTGCCCAGAAACTAGAATATACATACAATTGTTTGATTTGGATAGAAAACACCCTAAAGTTTCTAAAACTGTTTGAATGGTGTCTGTGAGTATAACAGAACTCATATGGCAGGCCAAAACCTGAGAAGATTCTATACAGGAAGTGCCCTCTCTGACCATTTCTTGGACTTCTATAGCCTCTTTATCAAAAACAGAGGATCTCTGCTGTAACGTGACATTTCTAAGGCTCCCATAGGCTCTCAGAAGACGCCAGAACGGGGAATGATGACTCTGCAGTCCTTGGGCGAAAAACAGTAGCGCATTTGGATAGTGGGTGATCTGAGAACAATGACACGGGCGTGCGCGTGCACGTGAAGAGTCCATTTTACATTTTCTGTCTTTGAACGAAATCAACGTCTCCCGGTTGGAATATTATTGCTATTTTACGAGAAAAATCGCATAAAAAATGATTTTAAACAGCGTTTGACATGCTTCGAAGTACGGTAATGGAATATTTTGAAATTTTATGTCACGATACGTGCCGGCGTGTCACCCTTCGGATAGTGTCTTGAACGCAAGAACAAATTGCCGCTATTTGGATATAACTATGGATTATTTGGAACCAAAACATCATTGGGTGTTGAAGTAGAAGTCCTGGGAGTGCATTCTGACGAAGAACAGCAACGGTAATCCAATTTTTCTTATAGTAAATCTGAGTTTGGTGAGTGCCAAACTTGGTGGGTGTCAAAATAGCTAGCCATGATGGCCGGGCTATCTACTCAGAATATTGCAAAATGTGCTTTCACCGAAAAGCTATTTTAAAATCTGACATAGCGATTGCATAAAGGAGTTCTGTATCTATAATTCTTAAAATAATTGTTATGTTTTTTGTGAACGTTTATCGTGAGTAATTTAGTAAATTCACAGGAAGTTTCGAAGGGTATGCTAGTTCTGAACGTCACATGCTAATGTAAAAAGCTGGTTTTTGATATAAATATGAACTTGATTGAACAAAACATGCATGTATTGTATAACATAATGTCCTAGGAGTGTCATCAGATGAAGATCATCAAAGGTTAGTGCTGCATTTAGCTGTGGTTTTGGTTTTTGTGACATTAGCTTGAAAAATGGGTGTGTGATTATTTCTGGCTTGGTACTCTCCTGACATAATCTAATGTTTTGCTTTCGTGGTAAAGCCTTTTTGAAATCGGACAATGTGGTTAGATAAAGGAGAGTCTTGTCTTTAAAATGGTGTAAAATAGTCATATGTTTGAAAAATGGAAGTTTTGGGATTTTTGAGGAGTTTGTAATTCGCGCCACGCCCTATCATTGGATATTGGAGCGGTGTTCCGCTAGCGGAACATCTAGATATAAGAGGTTAACCTGTTGGGGCTAGGGGGCAGTATTTAAATGGCCGGATAAAAAACGTACCCGATTTAATCTGGTTTCTACTCCTGGCCAGTAACTAGAATATGGTATTGTAGATGTAAGAGGTTAACCTCTCTTGGCTAGGCGGGACGAATTCGTCCCACCTACGTAACAGCCACTGCCAGCCTGTGGCGCGATTTTCAAAACCTTAAAAATCCTATTACTTCAATTTCTCAAACATATGACTATTTTACAGCCATTTAAAGATAAGACTCTCGTTAATCTAACCACACTGTCCGATTTCAAAAAGGCTTTACAACGAAAGCAAAACATTAGATTATGTCAGCAGAGTACCAAGCCAGAAATAATCAGACACCCATTTTTCAAGCCAGCATATAATGTCACCAAAACCCAGAAGACAGCTAAATGCAGCACTCACCTTTGATGATCTTCATCAGATGACAACCCTAGGACATTATGTTATACAATACATGCATGTTTTGTTCAATCAAGTTCATATTTATATCAAAAACCAGCTTTTTACATTAGCATGTGACGTTCAGAACTAGCATACCCCCCGCAAACTTCCGGGGAATTCGCTAACATTTTACTAAATTACTCACGATAAACGTTCACAAAAAGCATAACAATTATTTTAAGAATTATAGATACAGACCTCCTCTATGCACTCGATATGTCCGATTTTAAAATAGCTTTTTGGTGAAAGCACATTTTGCAATATTCTAAGTACATAGCCCAGGCATCACAGGGCTCGCTATTTAGACACCCGGCAAGTTTAGCACTCACCATAATCATATTTACTATTATAAAAATGTCATTACCTTTTGTTGTCTTCGTCAGAATACACACCCAGGACAGCTACTTCAATAACAAATGTTGGTTTGGTCCAAAATAATCCATCGTTATATCCGAATAGCGGCGTTTTGTTCGTGCGTTCCAGACACTATCCGAAATAGTAAAGAAGTGTCGCGCGCTTGGCGCAATTCCTGACAATAAAATTCAAAGTATTCCATTACCGTACGTCGAAGCATGTCAACCGCTGTTTAAAATCAATTTTTACGTCATTTTTCTCGTAGAAAAGCGATAATATTCCGACAGGGAATCTCCTTTTCGGCAAACAGAGGAAAAAATCCCAAAGGCGGGGGCGGTCGGGGTCACGCGCATAAGCTAGTGTCTCTTGATGGGCCACTTGAGAAAGGCGATAATGTGTTTCAGCCTGGGGCTGGAATGACGACATTCTGTTTTTTCCCGGGCTCTGAGCGCCTATGGAAGACGTGGGAAGTGTCACGTTAGAGCAGAGATCCTTAGTAAATGATAGAGATGGAAAAGAAGTTCAACAAATGGTCAGACAGGCCACTTCCTGTAAAGGAATCTCTCAGGTTTTGACCTGCCATTTGAGTTCTGTTATACTCACAGACACCATTCAAACAGTTTTAGAAAATTTAGGGTGTTTTCTATCCATATGTAATAAGTATATGCATATTCTAGTTACTGAGTAGGAGTGGTAACCAGATTAAATCGGGTATGTTTTTTATCCAGCCGTGTCAATGCTGCCCCCTAGCCCTAACAGGTTAATCTAACCACACTGTCCAATTTCAAAAAGGCTTTACAACGAAAGCAAAACATTAGATTATGTCAGCAGAGTACCCAGCCAGAAATAATCAGACACCCATTTTTCAAGCTAGCATATAATGTCACAAAAACCCAGAAGACAGCTAAATGCAGCACTCACCTTTGATGATCTTCATCAGATGACACACCTAGGACATTATGTTATACAATACATGCATGTTTTGTTCAATCGAGTTCATATTTATAACAAAAACCAGCTTTTTACATTAGCATGTGACGTTCAGCATACCCCCCCGCAAACTTCCGGGGAATTTACTAACAATTTACTAAATTACTCACGATAAACGTTCACAAAAGCATAACAATTATTTTAAGAATTATAGATACATTACTCCTCTATGCACTCGATATGTCCGATTTTAAAATAGGTTTTCGGATTAAGCACATTTTGCAATATTCTGAGTAGATAGCCCGGCATCACAGGGCTAGCTATTTAGACACCCACCAAGTTTAGCCTTCACCAAAATCACATTTACTATTAGAAAAGTTTGATTACCTTTCCTGTTCTTCGTCAGAATGCACTCCCAGGACTTCTACTTCAATAACAAATGTAGGTTTGGTCCAAAATAATCCATAGTTATGTTCCAACAGCGACGTTTTGTTCGTGCGTTCTAGACACTATCCCAATGGTAAATAACGGTCATGCGCACGGCGCATTTCGTGACAAAAGATTTCTAAATATTTCATTACCGTACTTCGAAGCATGTCAACCGTTTAAAAAATCTATTTTTATGCCATTTTTCTCGTAAAAAAGCGATAATATTCCGACCGGGAATCTGCAATTAGGTAAACAGCCGAAGGAAAATATATCACTGGGTCGAATCGGGCACGCGCCTAATTCCATTGTCCTCTGATGGGCCACTTGGCAAAGGCGATTATGTGTTTCAGCCTGAGGCTGCCTCCGTCATCGTTCAGGTTTTTCCCGGGCTCTGAGAGCCTATTGGAGCCGTAGGAAATGTCACGTTACAGCTAAGATCCTGACTCTTCAATAAACAGAAGCAAGAACAACAACACCTTGTCAGACAGGCCACTTCCTGCATGAAACCTTCTCAGGTTTTTGCCTGCCAAATGTGTTCTGTTATACTCACAGACACCATTCAAACAGTTTTAGAAACTTTATGGTGTTTTCTATCCAAAGCCAATAATTATATGCATATTCTAGTTACTGGGCAGGAGTAGTAACCAGATTAAATCGGGTACGTTTTTTATCCGGATGTGAAAATACTGCCCCCTAGCCCAAAGAAGTTAACATAGTGCTATATATCATTTGGGCAGAAAAAAATGCCATTTGGACATGGTTCACTGACATTTGGGTTTGGAAACTGACTTCCTATGATCGTACATGGCAAATGGACATAACATCCTGATTTGGCACTTTCAATACTTTCATATTGCATTTGGACATTTCTTATGGCATTTGGCAATAGATCACTGACTTTTGACTTTGACTTTTGACTTCCATACATGAAGGGAACTCAAATGCGGCAGCCGTATGGTTAGTGAGAAAGTGCATATTGCAAATGTACGGTCCCTTACTAGACGTCCGACGACGTCCGATAAATCCGCGGACGGTGTCGGGCCGCTCACCGGGGCCAGATCTTCCGGGAAGTCATCCAACGGAGTCTCTCGGACCTTCGGTTTCATTTTAATAAAATTTTCTCATTTTGGTCATTTCTCTCCAGTTCCGGATTATTCCACAGGAGGGAGCATGGAATCATATTGCAAATGTAACATACATCACCAATCACGACGCAGCTTTTTCTCCTAACCGGAAAAGACGTCGAAGACGAAACTCGGTGAGCATGGGTTTGGCATAATGGGCAGTTGGCCCCGAACAGGATGGAGTCGAGGTCTCGACGCTTTTCGAGTTAACCTCTATGGGCTATGTGGTACACCCTATCAACAACAGGTGAAATATCAAGAGCGCCAAATTTGAAAACAATTAAATGTCATAATTCAAATTTCTCAAACATACAACTATCTTACACCCTTTGAAAGATAAACATCTCCTTAATCTAACCACGTTGTCCGATTTCAAAAAGGCTTTACGGCGAAAGCATAAAGTTAGATTATGTTAGGACAGTACATTGAAAATAGCTGTGTGTAATGTTTTGTCAATGCAAAGACACGCGTCACCAAAAGCAGAAAACCAGCTAAAATGATGCACTAACCTTTGACAATCTTCATCAGATGACACTCCTAGGACATTATGTTAGACAATACATGCATTTTTTGTTCTATCAAGTTCATATTTATATCCAAAAACAGCGTTTTACTATGGCGTTGATGTTGAGGAAATCTTTTCCCTCCAATACCGCCAGTCAAATCAGCACAACAAATTAAATAATTACTATTCGAAAACATTGGTAAAATATTATAATGTCATTCAAAGAATTATAGATTTACATCTCTTGAACGCAACCGGATTGCCAGATTAAAAAATAACCTTACTGGGAAATCACACTTTGCAATAATCTGAGCACTGCGCCCAGAAAAATACGCTTTGCGATACAGACTAACCGCCATGTTGGAGAGATCTAAAATCGAAAATACTATGTAAATAATCCATTACCTTTGATTCTCTTCATCAGATGTCACTTCCAGGAATCCCAGGTCCATAACAAATGTAGTTTTGTTCGAAAAAGCTCATAATTTATGTCCAAAAAGCTCCATGTTGTTAGCACATGATCTAAGCCCGCCGGACTTGTCTTCATGAAAGAGGGGAGAAAAAAGATTTACGTTCGTTCAAACATGTCAAACGTTGTATAGCATAAATCATTAGGGCCTTTTTCAACCAGAACATGAATAATATTCAAGGCGGACGATTGCATTCTCTTTTAAAACGTATTGGAACGAGAGTACCCAACATGAACTCGCGCGCCAGAGTCTAATCGGCCACCACCGTTCCAAGGCTCTTGTTCGTTCAGTTCTCACAGTAGAAGACTCAAACCACTTTGTAAAGACTGGTGACATCTAGTGGAAGCCATAGGAAGTGCTCAACGATTAATAAGCCCCTGTGTGTTTCAATGGCATAGGCTTAAAGGTAATTCAACACATCAGGTATCCACTTCCTGTCAGAATTTGTCTCAGGGTTTTGACTGCCATATGAGTTCTGTTATACTTACAGACACCATTCAAACAGTTTTAGAAAATTCAGAGTGTTTTCTATCCAAACCTGAACAATAATATGCATATCCTAGCTTCTGAGTTGGTGTAGGAGGCAGTTAAAACTGGGCACATATTCTTTCAAAATTCTCAATACTGCCCCCTATCCCCAACAGGTTATTAAGGCCGTTTTTCTGGGATTGAAAGTCAAACATGAAAAATAGAGTGCTGATTTGACCGCTTCACATCAAAGTACATGAGCCTACGGTGTCAGGAAAAAAATAACCACACATTTACCAATGGTCATTTCAGAGAAATTGTACAATGGCAAATTGGTGATATTCAAAAATAGGAGGGTTTTTTTCAAAAAAGTTACAGATCCAGTTGCAGCGTGTTCAGATGAGTCCGTTAAGGCGGGTTTCGGAGCGCTGTGAGATTTCTGTGATTTTCTGTGATTTTCTGAAACAACACACACTTGTTCAATCCTCTGTAAATAAGTCAGTTCTTAACGTAAAGACTTAAAGCTCAATATTCTATGAGAACCTAACCCACGGAGGACATGTGTTCACTTTCAGCTTCCTGTGTCAACCAGAAGTGCCTTACAATGGTGTCATAGGGGCTGTTTTGAAGGGTTAAAAAGGTCAGATCTTTCCACAAATTCATATGTGTGACTAGGCATCCCTCATAAACTGTAAATCAGTCATTTATCCCATCAGATGTCAAAGAAAAGCTCTCTCACGCACACACACACACACTCACACACAGAGCAAGGATGGAGTGACACAGTGCGGTGCTTAAAGACACACAGAGCCTGTAATGGCATTACCATTATCTCTAGGCTGTGACGAGTTCAACGAGATGCCCCGCTTGACCGTAGCTTGCTCGGTCTGAGCGCAGCGACCGTGAGAAAACTAGGCCCAAAATGAAGCCTGCCCCAATATGTCAAGTGCTTTTGGGTGACAGCGAGAGAACCGTTAGGGTTAGAAGCACAATTCGACCTCAGGAGCGTTCCTGAGGTCCTCCCGATCTGTGCAATCCTAACCTTGACCATTAACCCTTCACAGTGAAAAGAAGGTGTTTAGATCAAACAGTGTGCAATGACTTCTCTCCCCATAGGAATGTATTGATTATTCTCCTAAATTCAACCTGAAGCCTATGTGGGTTATGACTGCCTTATGAACCTGTCTTCTATAACAATCCATCAGGCTACTGTGAGGTCTACCTGTGTCGATTCTAAGGTTTCTGGAGCAACCGGAAGTTGTTAACCTCTATGGGCTAGGTGGGACGCTTGCGTTTTTCAAACATATGACTATTTTACACCATTTTAAAGATAAGACTCTCGTTAATCTAACCACACTGTCCGATTTCAAAAAGGCTTTACAACGAAAGCAAAACATTAGATTATGTCAGCAGAGTACCCAGCCAGAAATAATCAGACACCCATTTTTCAAGCTAGCATATAATGTCACATAAACCCAAACCACAGCTAAATGCAGCACTAACCTTTGATGATCTTCATCAGATGACAACCCTAGGACATTATGTTATACAATACATGCATGTTTTGTTCAATCAAGTTCATGTTTATATCAAAAACCATCTTTTTACATTAGCATGTGACTAGCATGTGACTAGCATTCCCACCGAACACTGCCGGTGAATTTACTAAATTACTCACGATAAACATTCACAAAAAACATAACAATTATTTTAAGAATTATAGATACAGAACTCCTCTATGCACTCGATATGTCCGATTTTAAAATAGCTTTTCGGTGAAAGCACATTTTGCAATATTCTAACCTCTATGGGCTAGGTGGGACGCTAGCGTCCCCCCCGTGGTGCACTCCATCAACAGCAGGTGCATTTCAAGAGCGGCAAATTTGAATCCAAATAAATGTCAAAATTCAAATTTTTCAAACATACAACTATTTTACACCCTTTGAAAGATAAACATCTCCATAATCTAACCACGTTTTACGATTTCAAAAAGGTTTTACGGCGAAAGCATAAATTTAGAGTATGTTAGGACCGTACATTTACAAGAGTTGTGTGTAATGTTTTGTCAATTCAAAGACAGTGTCACCAAAACCATAAAACCAGGTAAAATGATGCACTAACCTTTTACAATCTCCATCAGATGACACTCCTAGGACATTATGTTAGACAATGCATGCATTTTTAGTTCTATCAAGTTCATATTTATATCCAAAAACAGCGTTTTACTATGGCATTGATATTGAGGAAATCGTTTCCCTCCAATAACCGGCAGTCAAGTCAACACCACAAATGAAATAATTAAAATTAGAAAACATTGGTAAAATATTATATTGTCATTTAAAGAATTATAGATTTACATCTCTTGAACGCAATCAACTTGCCAGATTTACGGCTGGATAAAAAAATGTCCCCGATTTAATCTGGTTACTAATCCTACCCAGTAACTAGAATATGCATATACTTATTATATATGGATAGAAAACACCGTAAAGTTTCTAAAACTGTTTGAATGGTGTCTGTGAGTATAACAGAACTCATTTGGCAGGCAAAACCCTGAGACATTTTCTGACAGGAAGTGGATACCTGATGTGTTGTATTACCTTTAAACCTATGCCATTGAAAAACACAGGGGCTGAGGAATATTTTGGCACTTCCTATTGCTTCCACTAGATGTCACCAGCCTTTACAAAGTGTTTTGAGTCTTCTGGAGGGAGATCTGACCGAACAAGAGCCATGGAACGATGATGGCCCATTAGACACCTGGCGCGCGAGTTCATGTTGGGTACCCTCGTTCCAATACGTTATAAAAGAGAATGCATTCGTCCACCTTGAATATTATTCATGTTCTGGTTAAAAAAGGCCCTAATGATTTATGCTATACAACGTTTGACATGTTTGAACGAACGTAAATATATTTTTTCCCCTCGTTCATGAAGTGAAGTCCGGCGGGCTTAGATCATGTGCTAACAAGACGGAGATTTTTGGACATAAATGATGAGCTTTTTTGAACAAAACTACATTCGTTATGGACCTGTGATACCTGGAAGTGACATCTGATGAAGAGAATCAAAGGTAATGGATTATTTACATAGTATTTTCGATTTTAGATCTCCCCAACATGGCGGCTAGTCTGTATCGCAACGCGTATTTTTCTGGGCGCAGTGCTCAGATTATTGCAAAGTGTGATTTCCCAGTAAGGTTATTTTTAAATCTGGCAAGTTGATTGCGTTCAAGAGATGTAAATCTATAATTCTTTAAATGACAATATAATATTTTACCAATGTTTTCTAATTTTAATTATTTAATTTGTGGTGCTGACTTGAATGCCGGTTATTGGAGGGAAACGATTTCCTGAACATCAACGCCACAGTAAAACGCTGTTTTTGGATATAAATATGAACTTGATAGAACTAAAAATGCATGCATTGTCTAACACAATGTCCTAGGAGTGTCATCTGTTGGAGATTGTAAAAGGTTAGTGCATAATTTTAGCTGATTTTCTGGTTTTGGTGACGCCTGTCTTTGAATTGGCACAACATTACACACAACTCTTGTAAATGTACTGTCCTAACATACTCTAAATTTATGCTTTCGCCGTAAAACCTTTTTGAAATCGTAAAACGTGGTTAGATTAAGGAGATGTTTATCTTTCAAAGGGTGTAAAATAGTTGTATGTTTGAAAAATTTGAATTTTGACATTTATTTGGTTTCAAATTTGCCGCTCTTGAAATGCACCTGCTGTTGATGGAGTGCACCATGGGTGGGACGCTTGCGTCCCACATAGCCCCAAGAAGTTAACCTGTTAGGGCTAGGGGGCAGCATTGACACGGCTGGATAAAAAACATACCCGATTTAATCTGGTTACCACTCCTACTCAGTAACTAGAATATGCATATACTTATTACATATGGATAGAAAACACCCTAAATTTTCTAAAACTGTTTGAATGGTGTCTGTGAGTATAACAGAACTCAAATGGCAGGTCAAAACCTGAGAGATTCCTTTACAGGAAGTGGCCTGTCTGACCATTTGTTGAACTTCTTTTCCATCTCTATCATTTACTAAGGATCTCTGCTCTAACGTGACACTTCCCACGTCGTCCATAGGCGCTCAGAGCCCGGGAAAAAACAGAATGTCGTCATTCCAGCCCCAGGCTGAAACACATTATCGCCTTTCTCAAGTGGCCGATCAAGAGACACTAGCTTATGCGCGTGACCCCGACCGCCCCCGCCTTTGGGATTTTTTCCTCTGTTTGCCGAAAAGGAGATTCCCTGTCGGAATATTATCGCTTTTCTACGAGAAAAATGTCGTAAAAATTGATTTTAAACAGCGGTTGACATGCTTCGAAGTACGGTAATGGAATACTTAGAATTTTATTGAAGTAGCTGTCCTGGGTGTGTATTCTGACGAAGACAACAAAAGGTAATGAAATTTTTATAATAGTAAATATGATTATGGTGAGTGCTAAACTTGCCGGGTGTCTAAATAGCGAGCCCGTGATGCCTGGGCTATGTACTTAGAATATTGCAAAATGTGCTTTCACCAAAAAGCTATTTTAAAATCGGACATATCGAGTGCATAGAGGAGGTCTGTATCTATAATTCTTAAAATAATTGTTATGCTTTTTGTGAACGTTTATCGTGAGTAATTTAGTAAAATGTTAGCGAATTCCCCGGAAGTTTGCGGGGGGTATGCTAGTTCTGAACGTCACATGCTAATGTAAAAAGCTGGTTTTTGATATAAATATGAACTTGATTGAACAAAACATGCATGTATTGTATAACATAATGTCCTAGGGTTGTCATCTGATGAAGATCATCAAAGGTGAGTGCTGCATTTAGCTGTCTTCTGGGTTTTGGTGACATTATATGCTGGCTTGAAAAATGGGTGTCTGATTATTTCTGGCTTGGTACTCTGCTGACATAATCTAATGTTTTGCTTTCGTTGTAAAGCCTTTTTGAAATCGGACAGTGTGGTTAGATTAACGAGAGTCTTATCTTTAAATGGCTGTAAAATAGTCATATGTTTGAGAAATTGAAGTAATAGGATTTTTAAGGTTTTGAAAATCGCGCCACAGGATAGCCGTGGCTGTTACGTAGGTGGGACGAATTCGTCCCGCCTAGCCTAGAGAGGTTAAGCCTTCTAATTTTGTGTACCCCATGTGGAATTCTGGGTCTGGCACAATTAGGAACTGTCTATCTGCGGTCAAGAACTCTGAGTTCATCTCAGCCTATGCTGCCCTTCAGTCCCTTGACTTTTTTGCCCTGACGGAGTCATGGATCACCCCAGAGAAAGATGCTACTCCAGCATTTCTTTCTTCATCTGTTTTCTCTCATAGTTGTCGCGGTGGTGGCACAAGTCTACTAATTTGTCCTATCTCACCTGTCCATCTCCTCATTTGAATTCCATGCTGTCACTGTCACTTGTCCACTCTTTAACATTATTGTAATCTTTCGCCCACCAGGTGTACTTGGAGAGTTCCACAATGTGCTTGACGACACCTTTATAAGCTTATTTCCTGACGATGGCTCATCGTTCTTTGTACTTGGCGACTTCAACCTCCCGACGTCTGCCTTCGATTAATTTCTTTCCAACTCTCTCTTTCCCCTCCTTGCCTCTTTTGACCTCACCCTTTCCCAATCCCCTCCAACTCACAAGGCAGGCAATACGCTTGACCTCATCTTTACTAGAGGCTGCTCGCCTACTGATCTCACTGAAACCCCCCTCCAGGTCTCTGATAACTACTTTGTTTCCTTTTCTGCCTCCCTTTCCTCCAACCCTAACCACTCAGCCCCTACCCAGATGGTCATGCACCATTGCAATCTTCTCTTTCTCCCAATACTCTCTCCTCTTCTATCCTATCATCTCTCCCTTCTGCTAAATCCTTCTCCCTTCTGTCTCCTAATTCTCCCACTTCAACCCTACTCTACTCCCTTTCCACATTCTATGACTTGCACTGTCCCCTTTCCTCCCAGCTGGCTCAGCCCATCCCTCCTGCTCCATGGCTGAGTGACTCATTGCAAACTTACAGAACAGGGCTGCGGGCAGCTGAGCGAAAATGGAGTAAAACTAAACTTCCGGAGGACCTATCATCCTTTCACTTCCTCCTTTTCCTCTGTATCTGCTTCTGAAACCACTTTCTACCACCTTAAATTTGAAGCTTCTGCCTCTAACCCTAGGAAACTCTTTTCCACCCTCTCCCTCCCTCCTCCTTCTCTGCGGATGACTTTGTCAACCACTTTGAAAAAAGGTTGATGACATCCCCTACTTATTCACTTAGCCTATTGAGTCCACTGGTCTCGCTCGCACATAACTACCCTATGCCTTGACATCTTTCTCCCCTCTCTCTCCAAATTACATCCTGCTACTAGTGAGGTCTGGCCGCAAGACAACCTGCCCGCTTGACCCCATCCCCTTCTCCTTTCTCCCTTCTCCATACCATCTCTGGAGATCTTGTACCATTCCTCACTTCCCTGATCAACTAATCCCTGACCACTGGCTGCGTCCCATCTGGCTTCAAAATGGCCCGAGTTGCTCCCCTCCTCAAGAAACCAATACTCGACTCATCTGACTCTCAGGGCTGGGCGTCTCAGGTTATGCGCACACTTGGATTGCATCCTACCTGGCAGTCCGCTCCTAGCAGATGACGTGGAGAGGATCTGTGTCTGCACCACATACTCTCATTACTGGTGTCCCCCAGGGCTCAGTTCTAGGCCCTCTTCTCTTCACTCTGTACACCAAGTCACTCGGCTCCATCATATCCTCACGTGGTCTCTCCTATCATTGCTATGCGGATGACACTCAAATACTTTTCTCCTTCCCCCTTCTGACATCCAGGTGGTGACACACATCTCTGCGTGTTTGGCAGATATCTCAACTTGGATGTCAGCCCACCACCTCAAGCTCAACCTCAACAGGACGGAACTGCTCTTCCTCCCGGGGAAGGCCTGACCACTCAAATACGTCTCCATCACGGTGGACTACTCGACAGTGTCGCCCTCCCAGAGTGCAAAGAACCTTGGCGTGACCCTGGACAACACCCTGTCATTCACTGCAAACCTCAAAGCAGTGACCCGTTCCTGCAGGTTCATGCGCTACAACATCTGTAGAGTACGACACTACCTCAAACAGGAAGTCCTTAACCAGGCACTTGTCCTCTCCCATCTGGACTACTGCAACTCGCAGCTGACTAGGCTCCCCGCTTGTGCCATCAAACCCCTGAAACTTATCCAGAACGCCTGGTTTTCAACATGCCCAAGTTCTCTCATGTCACCCCACTCCTCCGCACACTCCACTGGCTTCCAGTCGAAGCTCACATCCACCGCAAGACCATGGTGCTTACATACGGAACAGCAAGAGGAACTGCCCCTCCCTATCTTCAGGCTATGCTCAAAAAACCTACACCCCAATCTGTTCTGCCACCTCAGGTCTTATGGCCCTCCCACCACTAAGGGAGGACAGCTCCCGCTCAGTCCAGTACAAGCTCTTCTCTGTCCTGGTACCCCAGTGGTGGAACCAGCTTCCCCCTGAAGCTAGGACAGCAGAGTCCTTGCCCATCTTCCGAAAACATCTGAAACCCTACCTCTTCAAACAGTATCTTAAATAATCCTCCTCACCTCGACCCCCCCTCGAAAACAAACACCTAACCAGAACTTTCACTTTCACCCCACCACCCCTTCTAGTTCTGACTTTTCTGATAGAAATGTAATTTCTATGCCTGTGTACTTTCTATACATTCTCATTGACAGGGCTGCAGTGGAGCAGGTTGAGAGCTTCAAGAGCTTCAAGTTCCTTGGTGTCCACATCACCAACAAACTAACATGGTCCAAGCACACCAAGACAGTCGTGAAGAGGGAATGACAAAACCTATTCCCCCTCAGGAGACTTGAGTTTTGGCATGGGTCCTCAGATCCTCAAAAGGTTCTACAGCTACACCATCGAGTGCATCCTGACTGGTTGCATCACCGCCTGGTATGGCAACTGCTCGGCCTCCGATCGCAAGGCACTACAGAGGGTAGTGCGAACGGCCCAGCACATCACTGTGGCCAAGCTTCCTGCCATCCAGGACCTCTATACCAGGCATTGTCAGAGGAAGGCCCTAAAACTCCAGCCACCCAAGTCATAGACTGTTCTCTCTGCTACCGCACGGCAAGTGGTACCGGAGTGCCAAGTCTAGGTCCAAGAGGCTTCTAAACAGCTTCTACCCCAAGCCATAAGACTCCTGAACACCTAATCAAATGGCTACCCAGACTATTTGCATTGCCCCCCCCCCCTTTTATCATCTATGCATAGTCACTTTAATAACTCTACCTACATGTACATATTTCCTCAACTAACCGGTGCTCCCACACATTGATTCTGTACCGGTACCCCACTGTATATAGTCTCGCTATTGCTATTTTACTGCTGCTCTTTAATTACTTGTTACTTTTATTTCTTATTCGTATTTTTTTTAAACTGCATTGTTGGTCAGGGGCTCATAAGTAAGCATTTCACTGTAAGGTCTACACATGTTGTATTCGGCGCATGTGACATTTGATTTGATTTTGATATGTGGTTGTCCCACCTAGCTATATTTATCTAGGTCAAATAGGGGAGAGGCTTTTTGCCCTGAGATGTTGCTTTTTCTGTTTTGTTAACCAGGTCTTCTGTTCATTTGAGCAATATGAGATGGAAGGCAGTTCCAGGCAATATTTGCTCTATATAATTGTATGCTTGCTTGAATTTGTTTTGGATTTGGGGACTGTGAAAGACCTCTGGTGGCATGACTGGTGGGGTAAGTGTGTGTGTCAGAACTGTGTGTAAATTGACTATGCAAACAATTTGGAATTTTCAACACATTAATGTTTCTTATAAAAAGAAGTGAGGCAGTCAGTCTCTCCTCAACTTTTAGCCAACAGAGACTGGCATACATAGTATTTAAATGAGCCCTCTGATTACAATGAAGAGCAAGACGTGCCGCTCTATTCTGGGCCAACTGCAGCTTAACTATGTGTTTCTTTGCAGCACTTGACCACATGGCTGGACAATAATCAAGATAAGACAAAACTAGAGCCTGCAGGACTTGCTTTTTGGAGTCTGGTGTCAAAAAAGGAGAGCATCTCTTTATTATGGACATACAGTGCCTTGCAAAAGTATTCATCCCTTTGCTTTTTTCTATTTTATTGCATTACAACCTGTAATTTAAATTGATTTTTATTTGGATTTCATGTAATGGAAATACACAAAATAGTCTAAATTGGTGAAGTGAAATGAAATAAATTACTTGTTTCAAAAAATTCAAACAAATTTAAGTCGTAAAAGTGGTGCGTGCATATGTATTCACCCCCTTTGCTATGAAGCCCCTAAATAAGATCTGGTGCAACCAATTACCTTCGGAAGTCACATAATTAGTTAAATAAAGTCCACCTGTGTGCAATCTAAGTGTCACATGATCGGTCACCAAACTATATCTCAGGAGTGCATACAACCTGGTGCGTATCTGGGAGGGAGACGAGAGGAAGACAGCGTTCAGTACGACCTCAGGGCATTATGAGTACCTCGTCATGCCGTATGGGTTGATGAATGCTCCATTAGTCTTCCAAGCCTTTGTAGACGAGATTTTCATGGTCCTGCACAGGCAGGGTGTAGTGGTGTATATTGATGACATTCTGATATACTCCGCTACATGCGCCGAGCATGTGTCCCTGGTGCGCAGGGTGCTTGATCGACTGTTGGAGCATGACCTGTACGTCAAGGCTGAGAAATGCCTGTTCTTCCAGCAGTCCGTCTCCTTCCTACGGTACCGCATTTCCACCTCGGGGGTGGAGATGGAGAGTGACCGCATTTCAGCTGTGCGTAATTTGCCGACTCCCACCACGGTAAAGGAAGTGCAGCGGTTCCTAGGGTTTGCAAATTACTACCGGAGGTTTATCCGGGGTTTTGGTCAGGTAGCGGCTCCCATTACCTCACTGCTGAAGGGGGGCCCAGTACGTTTGCAGTCGTCGGCTGAGGCGGACAGGGCTTTTGGTCACCTGCGGGCTCTGTTTACCTCGGCTCACGGGCTGGCCCATCCAGATCCCTCTTTGGTGTTCTTATTGGAGGTGGACACGTCCAAGGCTTGGATAGGAGCCGTGCTCTCTCAGCGCTCCGCCCCTGTGCCTTCTTCTCGAAGAAACTCAGCCCGGAGGAGCGAAACTATGACGTGGGGGACCGGGAGCTGTTGGCTGTCATCAAGGCTCTGAAGGCGTGGAGACATTGGCTTGAGGGGGCTAAACACCCTTTTCTCATCTGGACTGTCCACCGCAATCTGGAGAACATCCGGGCAGCGAGGAGACTGAACCCTCGCCAGGCAAGGTTGGCCATGTTTTTCACCTGTTTTGTTTTTTCCCTTTCCTACAGACCAGGTTCACAAAACGTGAAGGCAGACGCACTGTTCTGACTGTATGAAACATCGGTCGGACAGTGTGCTATTTCGTTGGGAAGTACTGGTGGCCTACCTTGGCCAAGGACTTGAAGGTTTATGTTTCCTCCTGCTCGGTGTGTGCCCAGTGTAAGGCTCCTAGACACCTGCCCAGAGGGAAGCTACACCACTTACCCGTTCCACTGCGGCCTTGGTCGCACCTGTTGGTAGATTTTCTTACCAACCTCCCCCCTCACAGGGAAACACCATGATCCTGGTTGTTGTGGATCGGTTCTCTATGTCCTGCCATCTCCTTCCTCTGCCCGGTCTCCCTACGGCCATACGGACTGCGGAGGCCTTGTTTACGCACGTCTTCCGGCACTACGGGGTGCCTGAGGATACAGTGTCTGATCGAGGTCCCCAGTTCACTTCGAGGGTCTGGAAGGCGTTCATAGAACGTCTGGGGGGCTCGATCAGCCTTACCTCGGGGTTTCATTGTGAGAGTAATGGGCAGGTGGAAAGAGTGAACAAGGATGTGGGCAGGTTTCTGCGGTCGTATTGCCAGGATCAGCAGCGTTCGTACCCTGGGCTGAGATAGCTCTGAACTCGCTCCACCACTCCTCCACTAACCTCTCCCCCTTCCAGTGCGTACTGGGGTACCAGCCTGTTCTGGCGCCTTGGCATCAGAGTCAGACCAAGGCTCCTGCGGTGGACGACTGGTTCAGGCGCGCGGAGGAGACATGGGATGCTGCCCATGTTCACCTCCAGCGGGCCATGCTGCGCCAGAAAGCCAGCGCAAAACGTCACCGCAGTGAGGTCCCAGTGTTCGCACCGGGGGACCGGGTCTGGCTCTCGACCCGGAACCTGCACCTTTTCCTGTCCTGCCGGAAGCTGGGTCCATGGTTTGTGGGGCCATTTAAAGTCCTGAGGAGAGTAAGGGAATACCCCCCTGAAATGGACAAAAATGAATGGGATCTTATTGGCACCGTACAAAACATATACACGATGTACAATACCACTCAAATGGATGCCGTTTCATTCAAAACATATTGCAAATGCCATATGGCAAATGTCAAGTGTCACACAGCAAAAATCCAATAGATGGCGAGTGCGCTCCACCGTAAATGTTCATATTGCAAATGCGCATCAAGTCAAGACTCAAGGGTCAAATTTAGAAAATCTGAAAAAAACAAAAAATTATCACCCCCTTCAAAAAGTGCTTTCAGGACCGTTTTTCGAAATTCTTTAAAAAAGTTTGGTGAATTATACATGTATAAGATCTGTATGTACATACTTTTGTCATATTTTATTGTCATAATATGTTTTGTCCATAAGGCATATGTTTTGTCCATTTGCAATATGATTTCATAGGAATTCGAAGTCAAAAGTCAGTGAACCATTGCCAAATGCAATAAGAAATTTCGAAATGCAATATGAAAGTATTGAAAGTGCCAAATCAGGATATTTTGTCCATTTGCAATATGATATCATAGTAAGGGAACACCCCCCTGATTTGGACAAAATAACATGGGAACATATTGGCACAGCACGAATCATACACACAATTGTAAATACCACCCAAAGCGGTCCATCTCCATCCAAATCATATTGCAATTTTCCGATGGGGATTGCCAATTGTAACACCACGAAAATCCATTAGATGGCGAGCACGCTCCACTGTGGATTTTCATATTGCAAATGATACACAAGTCAACACCCAAGGGTCAAATTTAGCTAAAATGAAGAAAGAAAATGAAAACTTATCACCCCCTTAAAAAAAGTGGTTTCTGGACCGTTTTTCGTTTTTTTTTTTTTTTTTTAACGTCAATTACACATGTATAAGAGCTGTATGAACATACTTTTGACATATTTTATTGACATCATTTTTTGGGTTGCTTTTGCTTGTGTATAAGGCATATGTTTTGTGCATTTGGAATATATTTCATAGGAAGTCAAAAGTGACATTTCTTTTCATTTTTTTTGCCAAATGCCATTAGAAATGTGCAAATGAAATGTCCAAATCTTTTTTTGTCAATTATGAAAGTATTGAATGTGCCAAATCACAGCAAATATCCAATAGATGGCGAGCGCTCTCCGCAGTGAATTTTCATATTGCAAATGTAACACAAGTCAAGACCCAAGAGTCAAATTTTGAAAAAATGATTTTGTTTTGGAAAACTTATCACCCCCTTAAAAAAGTGGTTTCTGGACCGTTTTTGGAAATTTTTTCGATTTTTATGTCAATTACACATGTATAAGAGCTGTATGAACATACCTTTGACATATTTTATTGACATAATTTTTGGGGTGTTTTTGCTTGTGCATAAGGCATATGTTTTGTGCATTTGGAATATGATTTCATAGGAAGTCAAAAGTGACATTTTTTTCATTTTTTGGCCAAATGCCATTAGAAATGTGCAAATGAAATGTCCAATTCTTTTTTTGTCAATTATACATGTATGAAAGTATTGAATGTGCCAAATCAGGATGTTTGTCCGTTTGCCATGTACGATTATAGGAAGTCGGTTTCCAAACCCAAAAGTCAGTGAACCATGGTCCAAATGGCATTTATACTGCCCAAATGATACATAGCCCTATGTTAAGAACACATTCTTATTTTCATTGACGGCCTAGGAACAGTGTTCAGGGACAGAACGACAGCCTTGTCAGCTCAGGGATTTGAACTTGCAACCTTTCGGTTACTAGCCCAACACTCTAACCACTAGGCTAGCCTACCTTTATACAGCGGTTCCTTCTTTAAAAGTTGCAAGCTTGCACCGCGGGACTTAGAGGTACTCAGAGTCACGGCTTCATTGCTCCAGACCACCACAAGAGGGAGTTAGAGCACTCATTATGCATTTGTATCCCAAGGTTTTTATATGACCTTTCATATCGAGTGGTTCCAATGACAAATTTTTACGCGAGCCACCTGTGCCTGGTGGCGTTCTTCAACAAAGATGGCTGACAAAACATTACGGTGGATCCAAATGTAAGTAGTTATAACATCATAATGAGTCAAGCAAAAACAATACAATTGAGAGAAATATGTTAGTTAATGTAGACAAACGTTTGTGCATGTTTTTTAATTTCCGAAAATCGTTATTTAGAAAGTTATCTGACTAGCTAACATTAGCCAGATAGCTAGTGTTATGAGAATGAGTTTGTAATTCGTGTTGTATAATGTTTTAGGGACTCCTGAGAAAACCAGCAAACCAGGCTGTCGTCTGTGAAACAGTGGATGTAAAGAATCTAGCAAGCTAAAGTATTTACTGCAAATTGAATGTACAATTGTGTAAGCTTGCCTTGCAATACAGCTGAAGTAACATAGCTAGCTACCTATTTACTTGCTTATTGTGCAGTGGAGGATAAAAATAACTCTATGCCTATGGATGTGTAGCTAGCTGCAGTATGTAGCCGATCTGTGTATGGACCTTAAAACGTTAGGTTCGGAACTAATATTCATACCAATATATGAACCTCAGCTATCATAGTTGTTGTATCAACTTCAAGTCTGAATGGCATTAATGAAGCCTATGAATAGAGTAGAATATAATAACTTTATTGTGCCAAGTCCTATATACATGTACTGTAGTTATTACCACGCATGAGATTCCCACATTGTAGCCTGTACATTGAATATATTCACTGATAACGTACGCTTCCTTGGCAAATAAAGGTGCGGTTCAGGTATGAATCTCTGAGACATTATTTTTCAGTCATATCAAACTCCATTATTTAAATGATGCTGTGTCTGCATGTATATATTACAATTATACACTTCAACAGTGTTTACCACTCCTGCTCCTGGGACATCAACGATTACCCAATGTAACTTGGCAATAGACTAGAAACATGATTGATTTGTAATTCATATATATTCATAAAAAAATGATGCATATCTAACTCCCTTCATCTGCATTAATCTGAGGACACAGGATAGTATTTCAATGAGATACTACCTGTTAGGGCTAGGGGGCAGTATTTGCACGGCTGGATAAAAAAATGTACCCGATTTAATCTGGTTACTAATCCTACCCAGTAACTAGAATATGCATATTCTTATTATATATGGATAGAAAACACTCTAAAGTTTCTAAAACTGTTTGAATGGTGTCTGTGAGTATAACAGAACTCATTTGGCAGGCAAAACCCTGAGACATTTTCTGACAGGAAGTGGATACCTGATGTGTTGTATTACCTTTAAACCTATGCCATTGAAAAACACAGGGGCTGAGGAATATTTTGGCACTTCCTATTGCTTCCACTAGATGTCACCAGCCTTTACAAAGTGTTTTGAGTCTTCTGGAGGGAGATCTGACCGAACAAGAGCCATGGAACGATGATGGCCCATTAGACACCTGGCGCGCGAGTTCATGTTGGGTACCCTCGTTCCAATACGTTATAAAAGAGTATGCATTCGTCCACCTTGAATATTATTCATGTTCTGGTTAAAAAAGGCCCTAATGATTTATGCTATACAACGTTTGACATGTTTGAACGAACGTAAATATATTTTTTCCCCTCGTTCATGACGAGAAGTCCGACTGGCTTAGATCATGTGCTAACAAGACGGAGATTTTTGGACATAAATGATGAGCTTTTTTGAACAAAACTACATTCGTTATGGACCTGTGATACCTGGAAGTGACATCTGATGAAGAGAATCAAAGGTAATGGATTATTTACATAGTATTTTCGATTTTAGATCTCCCCAACATGACGTCTAGTCTGTATCGCAACGCGTATTTTTCTGGGCGCAGTGCTCAGATTATTGCAAAGTGTGATTTCCCAGTAAGGTTATTTTTAAATCTGGCAAGTTGATTGGGTTCAAGAGATGTAAATCTATAATTCTTTAAATGACAATATAATATTTTACCAATGTTTTCTAATTTTAATTATTTAATTTGTGGTGTTGACTTGACTGCCGGTTATTGGAGGGAAACGATTTCCTCAACATCAATGCCATAGTAAAACGCTGTTTTTGGATATAAATATGAACTTGATAGAACTAAAAATGCATGCATTGTCTAACATAATGTCCTAGGAGTGTCATCTGATGGAGATTGTAAAAGGTTAGTGCATCATTTTAGCTGGTTTTATGGTTTTGGTGACCCTGTCTTTGAATTGACAAAACATTACACACAACTCTTGTAAATGTACTGTCCTAACATACTCTAAATTTATGCTTTCGCCGTAAAACCTTTTTGAAATCGTAAAACGTGGTTAGATTAAGGAGATGTTTATCTTTCAAAGGGTGTAAAATAGTTGTATGTTGGAAAAATTTGAATTTTGACATTTATTTGGATTCAAATTTGCCGCTCTTGAAATGCACCTGCTGTTGATGGAGTGCACCACGGGTGGCACGCTAGCGTCCCACCTAGCCCATAGAGGTTAAAACCTTCCCTAACCAGAAACCGTGGATGGATGGCAGCATTGGTGCAAAACTGAAAGTGCGAACCAGCACTTTTACATTTACATTTACATTTAAGTCATTTAGCAGACGCTCTTATCCAGAGCGACTTACAAATTGGTGCATTCACCTTATGATATCCAGTGGAACAACCACTTTACAATAGTGCATCTAAATCTTTAAAGGGGGGGGGGGGGTTAGAAGGATTACTTTATCCTATCCTAGGTATTCCTTAAAGAGGTGGGGTTTCAGGTGTCTCCGGAAGGTGGTGATTGACTCCGCTGTCCTGGCGTCGTGAGGGAGCTTGTTCCACCATTGGGGTGCCAGAGCAGCGAACAGTTTTGACTGGGCTGAGCGGGAACTGTGCTTCCTCAGAGGTAGGGGGACCAGCAGGCCAGAGGTGGATGAACGCAGTGCCCTTGTTTGGGTGTAGGGCCTGATCAGAGCCTAAAGGTATGGAGGTGCCGTTCCCTTCACAGCTCCGTAGGCAATCACCATGGTCTTGTAGCGGATGCGAGCTTCAACTGGAAGCCAGTGGAGAGAGCGGAGGAGCGGGGTGACGTGAGAGAACTTGGGAAGGTTGAATACCAGACGGGCTGCTGCGTTCTGGATGATTTGTAGGGGTTTAATGGCACAGGCAGGGAGCCCAGCCAACAGCGAGTTGCAGTAATCTAGACGGGAGATGACAAGTGCCTGGATTAGGACCTGCGCCGCTTCCTGTGTGAGGCAGGGTCGTACTCTGCGAATGTTGTAGAGCATGAACCTACAGGATCGGGTCACCGCCTTGATGTTAGTGGAGAACGACAGGGTGTTGTCCAGAATAACGCCAAGGTTCTTAGCACTCTGGGAGGAGGACACAAGTGAGTTGTCAACCGTGATGGCGAGATCATGGAACGGGCAGTCCTTCCCCGGGAGGAAGAGCAGCTCCGTCTTGCCGAGGTTCAGCTTGAGGTGGTGATCCGTCATCCACACTGATATGTCTGACAGACATGCAGAGATGCGATTCGCCGCCTGGTTATCAGAAGGGGGAAAGGAGAATAATTAATTGTGTGTCGTCTGCATAGCAATGATAGGAGAGACCATATGAGGATATGACAGAGCCAAGTGACTTGGTGTATAGCGAGAATAGGAGAGGGCCTAGAACAGAGCCCTGGGGGACACCAGTGGTGAGAGCGCATGGTGCGGAGACAGATTCTCGGCACGACACCTGGTAGGAGCGACCTGTCAGGTAGGACGCAATCCAAGCGTGGGCCGCGCCGGAGATGCCCAACTCGGAGAGGGTGGAGAGGAGGATCTGATGGTTCACAGTATCAAAGGCAGCAGATAGGTCTAGAAGGATGAGAGTAGAGGAGAGAGAGTTAGCTTTAGCAGTGCGGAGAGCCTCCGTGACACAGAGAAGAGCAGTCTCAGTTGAATGCCCAGTCTTGAAACCTGACTGATTAGGATCAAGAAGGTTATTCTGAGAGAGATAGCAGGAGAGCTGGCCAAGGACGGCACGTTCAAGAGTTTTGGAGAGAAAAGAAAGAAGGGATACTGGTCTGTAGTTGTTGACATCGGAGGGATCGTGTGTAGGTTTTTTCAGAAGGGGTGCAACTCTCGCTCTCTTGAAGACGGAAGGGACGTAGCCAGCGGTCAAGGATGAGTTGATGAACGAGGTGAGGTAGGGGAGAAGGTCTCCGGAAATGGTCTGGAGAAGAGAGGAGGGGATAGGGTCAAGTGGGCAGGTTGTTGGGCGGCCGGCCGTCACAAGACACGAGATTTCATCTGGAGAGAGAGGGGAGAAAGAGGTCAAAGCACAGGGTAGGGCAGTGTGAGCAGGACCAGCGGTGTCGTTTGACTTAGCAAACGAGGATCGGATATCGTCAACCTTCTTTTCAAAATGGTTGACGAAGTCATCCGCAGAGAGGGAGATGGGGGGGAGGGGGAGGAGGATTCAGGAGGGAGGAGAAGGTAGCAAAGAGCTTCCTAGGGTTAGAGGCAGATGCTTGGAATTTAGAGGGTAGAAAGTGGCTTTAGCAGCAGAGACAGAAGAGGAGAATGTAGAGAGGAGGGAGTGAAAGGATGCCAGGTCCGCAGAGAGGCGAGTTTTCCTCCATTTCCGCTCGGCTGCCCGGAGCCCTGTTCTGTGAGCTCGTAGTGAGTCGTCGAGCCACGGAGCAGGAGGGGAGGACCGAGCCGGCCTGGAGGATAGGGGACAGAGAAAATCAAAGGATGCAGAAAGGGAGGAGAGGAGGGTTGAGGAGGCAGAATCAGGAGATAGGTTGGAGAAGGTTTGAGCAGAGGGAAGAGATGATAGGATGGAAGAGGAGAGAGTAGCGGGAGAGAGAGAGCGAAGGTTGGGACGGCGCAATATCATCCGAGTAGGGGCAGAGTGAGAAGTGTTGGATGAGAGCAAGAGGGAAAAGGATACAAGGTAGTGGTCTGAGATTTGGAGGGGAGTTGCAATGAGATTAGTGGAAGAACAGCATCTAGTAAAGATGAGGTCAAGCGTATTGCCTGCCTTGTGAGTAGGGGGGGAAGGTGAGAGGGTGAGGTCAAAAGAGGAGAGGAGTGGAAAGAAGGAGGCAGAGAGGAATGAGTCAAAGGTAGACGTGGGGAGGTTAAAGTCACCCAGAACTGTGAGAGGTGAGCCATCCTCAGGAAAGGAACTTATCAAGGCGTCAAGCTCATTGATGAACTCTCCAAGGGAACCTGGAGGGCGATAAATGATAAGGATGTTAATTTTCAAAATAAACCGACGAGAAAGATACACGTTTCAGAGAGAGAGAGAGAGAGAGAGAGACGGGAGAGATAGGTGTGTGTGTGTGTGTGTGTGTCTCTTTAACATGAGATGAATTGTTGTAATGTACTAATTCTTTTCAGCATTAATTCTTATTTTAGTATTATCTGAAACAAATGTGACAACATACCATTAGGTCTCATTGTCTGCATCATTGTTTGAATGCTGCTCGTCACTCCCAGGTAAAGTGCCTGAAGACTAAAAAATTAAATCTGTTATGATGACCAATAGCTGGATTTATAGGTTACAGCTGTGTCACATTTTGTGCTTTGTTTTTTAGCAATGTGTTTTGTATTGTTGAAAACTAAACTAAAGAACATAGTTTCATGATACATGATAGTGTATCCACATTGACGGGACTACAGTGGAGAAGGTGGAAAGCTTCAAGTTCCTCAGCGTACACATCACGGACAAACTCAAATGGTCCACCCACACAGACATTGTTGTGAAGAACGCACAGCAGCGCCTCTTCAACCTCAGGAGACTGACATTTTTTAGCTTGGCACCTAAAACCTCACAAACATTTACAGATGCAGAATTGAGAGCATCCTGTCAGGCTGTATCACTGCCTGGTACAGCATCTGCACCACCCGCAACCGCAGGGTTCTCCAGATGGTGGTGCGGTCTGCCCAACACATCACCGGGGGCAAACAACCTGCCCTCCAGGACACCTACAGCACCAAATGTCACAGGAAGGCCAAAAAGATCATCAAGGACAACAACCACCCAAGCCACTGCCTGTTCACCCCACTATCATCCAGAAGGTGAGAGCAGTACAGGTGCGTCAAAGCTGGGACAGAGAGACTGAAAAAAGACTTCTATCTCAAGGTCATCAGAGTGTTAAATAGCCATCACTAGCATCTTAGAGGCTGCTGCCCTATATACATAGACTTTAATAATGGAACACTAGTCACTTTAATAATGTTTTCATATTTTGCATTACTCATCTAATATGTATACACTGTATTCTATTCAACTGTCTTAGTCTATGGTGCACCGACATCGCTCGTTAAAATATTTATATATTCTTAATTCCATTCCTTTACTTTAGATTTGTGTGTATTGTTGTGAAATTGTTAGATATTACTTGTTAGATGCTGCACTGTTGGCGCTAGAAACACAAGCATTAGTACCATCTGCTAATGTGACCAATACATTTTGATTTGCTATTTGCTCTGTATAATAGCAACTAAGTGGCCCATTCTATTCCATAACATCAAATGTGAGAGTAAATGGAAACTTCATGGAAATCTTCATGAAGCAATCATCTAGAACTGGCAGAACTTGACATACCCTGCTGTGCAGATGGAGGTTTGGACACTGATGGGTGCTCATCACTACTACCACTGTTAGAATGTTGCTCACTCCAGAGTAAAGTGTCGAAGGACAAATGGAAATGGAGACATCTACAGGTTAGTTTTTTGTAGTCACATAAGGGGCCTCAACTAGCTCAACACCAACAATTTAAAATAGGCTACTAAAATCATTAACATCTCTATTAAAAGGCAATTGCAGTTTAGTGGTATCAGTGTGCTGACTTTAGGACCGTGCATACACCTGGGAGCGGGTGGGAAGGCTGTTTGTATGGCTGGCTAGCTTTATGGAGAGAATATCAACTTAGCTGCAGGGAACAGCACAACTTCTTTCGAACACATTGCAGAGGTAAAGATGGCTGTAGTAAATGGCATTGGCTAGGTGACTGCTGTTTGATTTAACATGAAACTAAACTAGAGTTTTAATCCCAGTGCTAAACTAGTGCGTAGGAGGCAGCTAATTCTTGTATAACATTTGTTTGTAGAATGTTCTCTATTGACTGAGGTGATTGAAGTTACAGCAACAAGGTTATACTGGCAGGAGTCAATTTCTCCAAATAGAATTTGAGTTTTTACCCCCCTTAACTTTGCCATAACCTAGGTTTAGCTCAATCCACACTGATTGCTGAAGTAATCTAATGAGCCAAAAACGATTGATTTCACGGGTTAAAAAAGGAACAGAAAAGGACAATATAAACCGGTACTTTATTTGGGTTTGAACCGGTTCAGAACTTTAATTTGGCTGGTCAGAACAGTGGAACGGAACAAAGAAAATAGTTGTTCTGTTCAGAACCAAACGATTGTCTCTGCCTGCTGTACTTTTTTTTTCTTATGAAGAAAGACTGTAGCTATATCCTGGCTTTATTTCATGCCTGGCTGGCTATTCTTCCTTAAATGTGACCCAACTCAGGAAACTAGGCGTATGTCGCAAGTCACGACTTCACAGGAGAGGCGTTTGAACGTTACATTTTTTTTTTTTATCAATATGCATTTCTCAAACATGTGAACTTTCATGTGCCTTAATAACAAACTTGTATGCCATCTGTAAATACGAATTAAATTGTGAAATTACGAGCCTTGTTGGTTAAGCCACAGAAAAAGTCGTCCCACAAGCCATGATTGGCTGAGATAATGAGTGGGCTGGACATGCCGAGAGAGGAGTTCGGATTGGTCTGCCATAGAATGTCTATTTGAGCTAGTCAGTCTGTGTTGGTAATCCTCTCGAACGTGGCATTTTAAAAAAAGTATTGTATTGTGTAGTGGAGCTACATAAGTGATATTTTGAAAGTTTTGAAATCAGTGGAATTAGAGTATGATAGCTAAAGAGATGGAGAAAACACCTGTCTCCAGATTACGTCTTCAAACTAAGGGCAACAGTGGCATGGCATTCCTGACAGGGAGACGCATCCATGATGCAAGTTAGCTACCTAGTCGCAAGCTAATATTGGTTAGCCCACCACTCAATTAAAAGAGGGCTTACTAACTAGCTAGCCGGTTAGCTCACTAACTCTAATTTAGTTAACATTAGTTTGTCTACCACCAGAGGCACCAAGTTACATTTCAGAAGCAACAGCATACAAGTCAAGTTGCCAAGTTAGCTAGGTAACGTTACTAGCGAAAACACCAAAATAATATCACAGTCCAAATAAATCCATACTAGCAAAACACGATGGCCAACCTGTTCAGGCTTTGTCTTCTCGTTTAGAGTCCGACTGGTCCGACTGGTCCTCGTGGCATGTGTTCCGTTTGTTTTGAAACGTGGCGCTATGTCGCAACTCGCTATCTCCTTTTTCTGGCTCCGGGACAGGGGTGTGTCCAGTGGCTGGCAGTGCCCAGTCTGGGTGAAGATGCCACTGAGTGCTGCTGGACTCAGCTTCCTCACCACGAATGCTACTTGATGAAAGTGTAATACTGACATCAGATAATCTCTCACCTGGACAACGAGCTGCTTGACCCGCCTCATTGAGATGATCAACTTGACTAACTACCTATCAGACCTCAGAATTTCTGTGGGGCCAATCAGATTTTTTTTGTTGGGGGGGGGTTACCCCCCAGCCCCGTCACCACCGTCACCCCCTAGACACGCCAGTTGACTGTTCAGTACCTTTTAGAGTACATGTGCGGATAAAGAGTATGATGGTACATTTTTGTATCCAATATTTTGAATATTAAGGTACAATCATCACACTCATTCTCAACTTACGGTGAAGGTACATTTCTGTTTCCCAAGGTACAAACATATTTTGTACCCAACTCTTGATGTTACTGATCTGTACCTTTGCTTAGCAGAAAAGCAATGTATTGAGGAAAGGTAAATATTTGTACCCACCATAAGAAATAACGATTCCTTTTTGCCACCTAAAATGAACTAACCGCTTTGTCACTGAGTTTATACCCTAAAAAGACACCTTTGTACCATTATCCTATTTCTCACCATGCTCTAGTGCATGTTGACTTTTTAGAATAATTTTTAATATTTGTATTTTTGCATGTACATTCATTGATTGATTCATCTTTTTCTACACAAAGATAAATAACATACATTTTTCTAAACTAATCCAATCAGTTAGTGACATTTTTTACACTGGCAGTCATTCTGAATGCTGGTTGAGCGTGAATAAACATTTAAACTGTTGGATGTCCTAACTGGTAGCATAATGTGGGTTTCGAAATACTGGTAACTTTCCCAGGTTTTCCAGAAATCCCAGTTGGAATATTCCTGGAAATGGGAGTGAATAAGCAGGAAATCCAGAATTCTTCAATGATTTCTGGAAAATCTGGGCATTTTGGGAATGTTACTGGATTTGTGCAACCATGCTTGCAGGCCTGATGTGGTCTCTAAACTATGAGGTAAAGGCCTCTCTATTAGGATCAAATATGACCTCAAAATAAGGTCTCATGAGATATGCAATGTATTATCACAAAGAGTTTATTATTTATTTAGTTATTTAATTCGTTTTTTCTCCAGACCATGTCTCTGTTACTAGCAAATATAGTCATGAGTTGTGACTACAATTCACTCGAAAAAGCAAGGCACACTGGGAAATGATGTTGGAGGTGATGTTTAGCGGGGGCATGGTTTTCAGTTAGTTATCTTTGGCCACCCGTGTGTGGAGGTCTTGTACCAGTTTATGTGGTCTATGGTAGAGTTACATTTTTGCCACTTTCAAGGAGCACATGGCCTTGCCACTGTGGGGGTTCCCAATAAAGACAAAATTTACCTTTTCTAAGAGCACACTTTTGTACCATTACAGATAACGTATGTAAGAATGGTACTATCTGAGTTATGAACTGTGGTATAACTAAAGATACAAAGGACATACCTTAGCTGGTACCACCCCAGTGACAAGCGTTTGTAGCGGGGGCATGGTTTTCAGTTAGTTATCTTTGGCCACCCGTGAGTGGAAGTCTTGTACCCGTTTATGTGGTCTATGGTAGAGGTACATTTTTGCCACTTTCAAGGAACACATGGCCTTGCCACTGTGGGGGTTCCCTATAAAGACAAAATGTACCTTTTCTAAGAGCACACTTTTGTACCATTACAGATAACGTATGTAAGAAAGGTACTATCTGAGTTATGAACTGTGGTATAACTAAAGATACAAAGGACATACCTTAGCTGGTACCACCCCAGTAAAAAGCGTTTGAGGTGGGGGCATAGTTTTTAGTTAGTTATCTTTGGCTACCCGTGAGTAGAAGTCTTGTACCAGTTTATGTGGTCTATGGTAGAGGTACATTTTTGCCACTTTCAAGGAACACATGGCCTTGCCACTGTGGGGGTTCCCTATAAAGACAAAATGAGAGCACACTTTTGTACCATTACAGATAACGAGATAAAATCCCGTTAACGGGATTGGTTGGACAACAACCAGTGAGATAGCACGGCGCGAAATTCAAAACACAAAAATCTCTAAATTAAAATTCAAGTATTATACGGCATTTTAAAGATAATCTTCTCGTTAATCCAACCACAATTTTAGGGCTAGGGGGCAGCCTTGCTACTAGGGGGCAGTATTTTCACGGCCGGATGAAAAACATACCCAATTTAAACAGGTTACTACTCTGGCCCAGAAAATAGAATATGCATATTATTAGTAGATTTGGATAGAAAACACTCTGACGTTTCTAAAACTGTTTGAATGGTGTCTGTGAGTATAACAGAACTCATATGGCAGGCATACACCTGAGAAAAATTGAACCAGGAAGTGGGAGAAATGAGAAATGTAGTTCTTCTTTTGAATCCCTTGAGAAACTACAGTGACATAGGGTTTACGTTGCACCTCCTAAGGCTTCCATTGGCTGTCAACAATCTTTAGAAACTGGTTTCATCCGTCTCCTGTTACCAGGCACAAAATTGTGGCTCAGTCAATCAGTGGCTAGTCTGAGGACAGGTGTCTCGTGATGAGCATGTACACGAGCTCGCTGTTCATTCTTTTTCTTCTGGGATGAATACCTATTGTCCGGTTGGAAAATTATCGCAATTTTACGTTAAAAAATACCCTAACGAATGATTGTAAACATCGTTTGACATGTTTCTACAAACGGTAATGGAACTTTTGAACTTTTCGTCTATGGATTTGCGCCCACGCCTCATGGCATTGTAATAGTGTTCTGGATGGGCCAACAAAACGGAGGTATTTGGACATAAATGATGGACTTTGCAGAACAAGTGAACATTTATTGTGGAAGTGGGAGTCCTTCCGAGTGCATTCCACCGAAAATCAGCAAAGGTAAGAAAATATTTCGAACATATTTTAGAGATTTGTCGACGCTGTGGTTGTTGGCTAATTGTATAGTTTAGCATTGAAGGCTAAGTTCTGTACTCAGAATATTGAACAATGTGCTTTCTCCGTAAAGTTATTTTGAAATCTGACAAAGCGGTTGCATAAAGGAGTAGATTATCTATAATTCTTTAAATAATTGTTATACATTTTGTCAACGTTTATGATGAGTATTTCTGTAAATTGATGTGCCCATTCACCATGTATAACATGATGTCCTAGGAGTGTCATCTGATGAAGATTGTCAAAGGTTAGTGCTTCATTTTAGCTGTATATCTGGTTTTGTGACGGCTATCCATGCTTGGAAAATGGCATTTTTCTTTTGCTAAGGTGCTATCCTAAAATAATCTAATGTTTTGCTTTCACCATAAAGCCTTTTTGAAATCGGACAATGTGGTTGGATTAACCTCTATGGGACCGGCGGGACGAATTCGTCCCACCTACGTAACAGCCACTTGCAGCCTGTGGCGCGATTTTCAAAATCTTAAAAATCCTATTACTTCAATTTCTCAAACATATGACTATTTTACAGCCATTTAAAGATAAGACTCTCGTTAATCTAACCACACTGTCCGATTTCAAAAAGACTTTACAACGAAAGCAAAACATTAGATTATGTCAGCAGAGTACCAAGCCAGAAATAATCAGACACCCATTTTTCAAGCCAGCATATAATGTCACCAAAACCCAGAAGACAGCTAAATGCAGCACTCACCTTTGATGATCTTCATCAGATGACAACCCTAGGACATTATGTTATACAATACATGCATGTTTTGTTCAATCAAGTTCATATTTATATCAAAAACCAGCTTTTTACATTAGCATGTGACGTTCAGAACTAGCATACCCCCCGCAAACTTCCGGGGAATTCGCTAACATTTTACTAAATTACTCACGATAAACGTTCACAAAAAGCATAACAATTATTTTAAGAATTATAGATACAGACCTCCTCTATGCACTCGATATGTCCGATTTTAAAATAGCTTTTTGGTGAAAGCACATTTTGCAATATTCTAAGTACATAGCCCAGGCATCACGGGCTCGCTATTTAGACACCCGGCAAGTTTAGCACTCACCATAATCATATTTACTATTATAAAAATGTCATTACCTTTTGTTGTCTTCGTCAGAATGCACACCCAGGACAGCTACTTCAATAACAAATGTTGGTTTGGTCCAAAATAATCCATCGTTATATCCGAATAGCGGCGTTTTGTTCGTGCGTTCCAGACACTATCCGAAATAGTAAAGAAGTGTCACGCGCTTGGCGCAATTCCTGACAATAAAATTCAAAGTATTCCATTGCCGTACGTCGAAGCATGTCAACCGCTGTTTAAAATCAATTTTTACGTCATTTTTCTCGTAGAAAAGCGATAATATTCCGACAGGGAATCTCCTTTTCGGCAAACAGAGGAAAAAATCCCAAAGGCGGGGGCGGTCGGGGTCACGCGCATAAGCTAGTGTCTCTTGATGGGCCACTTGAGAAAGGCGATAATGTGTTTCAGCCTGGGGCTGGAATGACGACATTCTGTTTTTTCCCGGGCTCTGAGAGCCTATGGAAGACGTGGGAAGTGTCACGTTAGAGCAGAGATCCTTAGTAAATGATAGAGATGGCAAAGAAGTTCCAGAAATGGTCAGACAGGCCACTTCCTGTAAAGGAATCTCTCAGGTTTTGACCTGCCATTTGAGTTCTGTTATACTCACAGACACCATTCAAACAGTTTTAGAAAATTTAGGGTGTTTTCTATCCATATGTAATAAGTATATGCATATTCTAGTTACTGAGTAGGAGTGGTAACCAGATTAAATCGGGTATGTTTTTTATCCAGCCGTGTCAATGCTGCCCCCTAGCCCTAACAGGTTAACAAGAAGATTATCTTTAAAATGCCGTATAATATTTGAATTTTAATTTTGAGATTTTTGTGTTTTGAATTTTGCACCGTGCAATCTCACTGGTTGTTGTCCAACCAATCCCATTAAACAACTATTGATTTAGAACCACGGAGAGTTACCGCAAGTCGCAAAGAAAACAGTAGCTGGCTCCACTCTTCCAGCACCATTTCAACTTCAAAATTTCAACATCATCAAATCACCTATTCTTAGTCTAATACAGTGAAAACTAAAAGATACCAAAAATTATTTTGTCTAATCAACATAAGCTATATGATGTGGCTGTCCATGGTTCTGATTTCTAATTTCTGTGTGTGTATGCGTGTGTTTGTGAAAGTAGAAAAAAACATGTTGACTCGCCCTACTTGTAGAGAAACACCAATGCCATCCTCCTCACTTTCATATTGACGAAATAGTCTATGACTGTCATACAGAGTAAACTCCCAATACCTTTCATTCTCCTTGTTAACGTGCAATCGTTAGAAAATAAAATTGATGACCTACTATTAAGATTATCCTACCAACGAGACATTAAAAACTGTAACATCTTATGTTTCACAGAGACGTGGCAGAACGAAGAAAAGGACAATATAGAGCTGGGGGGATTTTCCATGCAAACCATATTTTTACATTAGCATGTGACGTTCAGAACTAGCATACCCACCGCAAATTTCCGGTGAATTTACTAAATTACTCATGATATACGTTCACAAAAAACACAACAATTATTTTAAGAATTATAGATACAGAACTCCTTTATGCAATCGCTATGTCCGATTTTAAAATAGCTTTTCGGCAAAAGCACATTTTGCAATATTCTGAGTAGATAGCCCAGCCATCACGGCTAGCTAATTTCACCCACCAAGTTTGGCCCTCACCAAACTCCAATTTACTATTAGAAAAATGTGATTACCTTTGCTGTTCTTCGTCAGAATGCAGTCCCAGGACTTCTACTTCAATAACAAATGTTGGTTTGGTTCAAAATAATCCATAGTTATGTTCAAATATCCTCTGTTTTGTTCGTGCGTTCAAGACACTATCCGAAGGGTGACGAAGGGTGACGCGCCCGACGCGTTTCGTGACAAAAAAATTCTAAATATTCCATTACCGTACTTCGAAGCATGTCAACCGCTGTTTAAAATCAATTTTTATGCGATTTTTCTTGTAAAAAAGCGATAATATTCCGACCGGGAAACCCTGTTTACGTTCAAAGATGAAAAAATAAAAACATGGTGTCGCCTCGTGCATGCGCCTCAGTCTCATTGTTCTCTGATCGACCATTATCCAAATGCGCTACTGTTTTTCAGCCAGGGCCTACAAAGACATATTTCAGCATTTTGCCGCCTTCTGAGAGCCTATGGGAGCCGTAGGAAGTGTCACATTACAGCAGAGATCATCAGTTTTCAATAAAGAGAGTGTAGAAGCCCAAGAAATGGTCAGACAGGCCACTTCCTGTAAGGAATCTTCTCAGGTTTTTGCCTGCCATATGAGTTCTATTATACTCACAGACACCATTCAAACAGTTTAAGAAACATTAGGGTGTTTTCTATCAAAAGCCAATAATTATATGCATATTCTAGTTTCTGGGCAGTAGTAATAACCAGATTAAATCGGGTACGTTTTTTATCCGGCCGTGCAAATACTGCCCCCTACCCTAGAGAGGTTAACATTGACGGTGCTGTAGTGGAGCCGGTCGAGAATTAAGTTCCTTGGTGTCCGCGTCTCTAAAGAACTATCATGGTCCAAACATACCAAGACAGTTGTGAAGAGGGCACGACAAAACATTTCCCCCCTCAGGAGACTGAAAAGATTTGGCATGGGCCCCTAGATCCTCAAAAGGTTCTACAGCTGCACCATCGAGAGCATCCTGACCGGTTGCATCACCGCCTGGTATGGCAACTGCTCGGCATCTGACCTTAAGGTGCTAAAGAGGGTAGTGTGAATGGCCCAGTACATCACTGGGGCCAAGCTTCCTGCCTTCCAGGACCTATATAACAGGCGGTGTCAGAGGAAAGCCCATAATATTGTCAGAGACTCCATTCCTATAGACTGTTTTCTCTGCTACAGCATGGCAAGCGGTACCGGAGCACCAAGTCTAGGACCAAAAGGCTCCTAAACCTTTTCTACCCCCAAGCCATTAGACTGCTGAACAATTCATAAAAATCGGCACCAGACATTTTCTAACTCCCCTCCCCCCTGTACACTGCTGCTCCTCGCTGTTTGTTTGTTAGCTATGCATAGTCACTTCAGCCCACCTACATGTACAGATTACCTCAACTAGCCTGTACCCCTGCACACTGACTCGGTACCGGTGCCCCCTGTATATAGCCTCGTTATTGTTATTCTTATTGTGTTTCTTTTTATTTATTACTTTTTATTTTAGCCTACTTGGTGTCACGTCCTGACCAGCAGAGGGAGTAGTTGTTTAGTATTTTTGGTCAGGACGTGGCAGAAGTACTGTGTTGTATGTGTTTTTCTGCTATTTCTGTTTCTATGTTGGTCTGTGTGGCTCCCGATCAGGGACAGCTGGTTATCGTTGTTCCTGATTGGGAGTCATATATTAGGAGTGTGTTTGTCACCTGGTTTTTGTGGGTTGTTTTATTTCGCACTGCTACGTATAGTGATAGCCTTTGAAACTGTCTCCTGTCGTTCTAGTTTATTGTTTTTCCGTGTGCATCAAACTTAATAAAATCATGTGGAACACGCAACCCGCTGCGTATTGGTCTGACAGTGATTTCTCCTTATCGTCAGACGACGAAGTTTGTGACAGAGCAACCCACCAAACCAAGACCAAGCAGCGGAGAAAGGAGCGGCAGGTTGAGGATATGGACTATCATGAGAGATGGAGTTGGGAACAGATTCTGGCCAGAGAGGGCCCGTGGAGGAAGGCTGGTGAGGACCGGGAACGCTACCGGGGTACACGACTGGCGAGGAAGCCGGAGAGGCACCCCCAATAAAAAAAAATTTGGGGGGCACACGGGTAGTTTGGCTAGGCCAAGGAAGAGCCATAAGCCAGCTACCCGTGAGTAAGTGGAGGAGCGTATGGAGTGGAGGGCGCCGTGTTTTGCTAAGTTGCGCACTATCTCGCCCATACGCACGCACAGGCCGGTGCGCGCTATTCCAGCCCCTCGCAGATGCCGTGCTAGAGTGGGCATCCAGCCTGATAGGAGGATGCCTGCGCAGCGCGTCTGGTCGCCGGTACGCTTCCTCGGACCAGGCTACCCTACGCCCGCTCTACGCATGGTAACCATCAAGCCCCGGCACAGCCCAGTTCGCCCTGTACCAGCACCCCGCTCGTGCAGGGCTGTTAGTTCCATCCAGCCAGGACGGGTTGTGCAGGCGGTGCGGTCAAGGCCACCTGTGCACCTCCATGGCCCAGTCTTTCTGGTTCCCGCCTCTCGTGCTGACCCGGAAGTGAGTATCTCCAGTCTGGCATGACCAGTACCAGCACCACGGATCAAGCTTCCCATGGGTCAGCCTAGTCCTAGTCAGCCTGTTCCCGCTCCTCGCACTAGCCATGGGGTGCGTGGTTTAAAACTGGCAGTTCCAGTACCAGCACCACGCAGGGCTTATAGTGCATAATAGTAGTTCCTCTCGGCCGGTTCCTGCTTCCCGCACTAGCCCTAGGGTGCGCGTCTTCAGCCTGGTACCTCCTCTACCAGCCCCACGCATCAGGCTTCCAGTGCGTCAGCCCAGCCTCGAGAGTTCGGCAACAGTGTGCAGTCCAGAGTATCCGGCAACAGTGTGCAGTCCAGAGTATCCGGCAACAGTGTGCAGTCCAGAGTATCCAGCACCAGTGTGCAGTCCAGAGTATCCGGCACAAGTGTGCAGTCCAGAGTATCCGGCATCAGTGTGCAGTCTGGAACCGAGGGAGTCTGCCTGCGACCCGGAACCGAGGGAGTCTGCCTGCGACCCGGAACCGGGTGAGTCTGCCTGCGACCCGGAACCGAGGGAGTCTGTCAGCGATCCGGAACTGAATAAGTGTTTGATTAACCTCTTGGGGCTAGGTGGGACGCTAGCGTGCCACCCGTGGTGCACTCCATCAACAGCAGGTGCATTTCAAGAGCGGCAAATTTGAATCCAAATAAATGTCAAAATTCAAATTTTTCAAAAATACAACTATGTTACACCATTTGAAAGATAAACATCTCCTTAATCTAACCACGTTTTACGATTTCAAAAAGGTTTTACGGCGAAAGCATAAATTTAGAGTATGTTAGGACAGTACATTTACAAGAGTTGTGTGTAATGTTTTGTCAAGTCAAAGACAGGGTCACCAAAACCATAAAACCAGCTAAAATGATGCACTAACCTTTTACAATCTCCATCAGATGACACTCCTAGGACATTATGTTAGACAATGCATGCATTTTTAGTTCTATCAAGTTCATATTTATATCCAAAAACAGCGTTTTACTATGGCATTGATGTTGAGGAAATCGTTTCCCTCCAATAACCGGCAGTCAAGTCAGCGTAACAAATTAAATAATTAAAATTAGAAAACATTGGTAAAATATTATATTGTCATTTAAACAATTATAGATTTACATCTCTTGAACGCAATCAACTTGCCAGATTTAAAAATAACCTTACTGGGAAATCACACTTTGCAATAATCTGAGCACTGCGCCCAGAAAAATACGCGTTGCGATACAGACTAGACGTCATGTTGGGGAGATCTAAAATCGAAAATACTATGTAAATAATCCATTACCTTTGATTCTCTTCATCAGATGTCACTTCCAGGTATCACAGGTCCATAACGAATGTAGTTTTGTTCAAAAAAGCTCATCATTTATGTCCAAAAATCTCCGTCTCGTTAGCACATGATGTAAGCCAGCCGGACTTCTCGTCATGAACGAGGGGAAAAAATATATTTCCGTTCGTTCAAACATGTCAAACGTTGTATAGCATAAATCATTAGGGCCTTTTTTAACCAGAACATGAATAATATTCAAGGTGGACGAATGCATACTCTTTTATAACGTATTGGAACGAGGGTACCCAACATGAACTCGCGCGCAAGGTGTCTAATGGGCCATCATCGTTCCATGGCTCTTGTTCGGTCAGATCTCCCTCCAGAAGACTCAAAATACTTTGTAAAGGCTGGTGACATCTAGTGGAAGCAATAGGAAGTGCCAAAATATTCCTAAACCCCTGTGTTTTTCAATGGGATAGGTTTAAAGTCAATACAACACATCAGGTATCCACTTCCTGTCAGAAAATGTCTCAGGGTTTTGCCTGCCAAATGAGTTCTGTTATACTCACAGACACCATTCAAACAGTTTTGGAAACTTTAGAGTGTTTTCTATCCATATATAATAAGTATATGCATATTCTAGTTACTGGGTAGGATTAGTAACCAGATTAAATCGGGTACATTTTTTTTATCCAGACGTGCAAATGCTGCCCCCTAGACCCAACAGGTTAACTGTGAACTAAATGAGTCTGCCTACAGCATTAAACGGAATGAGTCTGCCTACGATCCGGAACGGAATGAGTCTGCCTACAGTCCGGAGCCAAGCAAGTCTGTCTACAGTCTGGAGGGCAGTAGGCCCAAACCAGAGCCACCTCCAGGATAGGTAGGGTGGGGAGGGGGGTGTAGCACAAGTGCCGTCGTTGACGGCAGCCACCCTCCCTTCCCTCCCTTTTTTTTTGTTTTGTTTAGGGGGTATTTGGTTTTGGGTTTTGTTGTGGTATTGGGGATTTTTGTGGTTTCTTTTTTAGGTGCATTCGGGGTATGCACCTTTAGGGGGGGTACTGTCGCATCCTGACCAGCAGAGGGAGTAGTTGTTTAGTATTTTTGGTCAGGACATGGCAGAAGTACTGTGTTGTATGTGTTTTTCTGCTATTTCTGTTTCTATGTTGGTCTGTGTGGCTCCCGATCAGGGACAGCTGGTTATCGTTGTTCCTGATTGGGAGTCATATATTAGGAGTGTGTTTGTCACCTGGTTTTTGTGGGTTGTTTTATTTCGCACTGCTACGTATAGTGATAGCCTTTGAAACTGTCTCCTGTCGTTCTAGTTTATTGTTTTTCCGTGTGCATCAAACTTAATAAAATGATGTGGAACACGCAACCCGCTGCGTATTGGTCTGACAGTGATTTCTCCTTATCGTCAGACGACGAAGTTTGTGACACTTGGTAAATATTTTCTTCTTCTTGAACTGCACTGTTGGTTAAGGGCTTGCTTGTAAGTAAGCATTTCACAGTAAAGTCGGTGCATGTGGCAAATAGTTTGATTTGATTTGACACCACCAATACAACAGCAATGTGGGTGTTGGCTATTGCCGCTTAATGCTTGATCTGATTGAATCTAGGCCTAAATGGCTGTGTTTAGGCAGGCAGCCCAATTCTGATATTTTTTCCACTAATTTGTCTTTTGACCAATCACTTTTGATATTTTCACATCAGATCTTTTTCTGATCTGATTGATCAACAGACCAATTTGTGAAAAAAATATCAGAATTGGGCTTCTGTGTGAACAATTTGTCTTTTGGGGTGGTAGGTTTTACATAGATTTGCACTTGGGTGAAGGCTTTCAAACAAATTTCTACTGTATTTGTTGGTGTATGCTGATCCTTTTCTCCATATCTGGAAAGTTAGAATACCGGAAACAAAAAATAAAGCAAAAAGTATTTAATCAATGATCTACAACTGAAAAAAAAGTTAAGTGTTAACAGTGTTGTCACACAGACAATAATACAAACTTATCATGAAATGTAAAAATATATTCAGATTAGATGAATATCTATTAAAATCTATTCTAATTAATTGTCCCCATTTCGATCGTGTGGTTAGTTTCCTTCACTGAGTGTTAGAAACCCTGTAGTTTGACCTCCTCATGTGACTCCCATCCTGAGAGGAAGTCTGTCAGCATTTTACACCACTTATTCTCAGCCTAGGAGGACAATGTAGGTGACTATATTATATACAGTATGAACTGTGGTATGTTTAGTAAGGCGCAACATTCTGAATGTTGTAGAAATGTAACAGGCCATATGAAAAAGCAAGTGTTACTCCAATATGTAAAGTTTATCTGAAAGGTGTTTCAGCCATTTAAATAAGCCCCAGATGACATAACTTTATATACATTTCTATGTACGTACAGTGTCTATTTTCCTGCAAGTATAGTGCAATGTACATGCATTTCTATGTAGATGCATTTGCAAGTATAGTGCAATGTACACTATTTCTAAATGGTGTCTATTTTCCTGGAAGTATAGTGCACCGTATGTGACCTGACAATTAGTTACATCCTCTGGATGGCGTTATTGCTACAAATTTCTCTGGTTTAAGATGGTCATACCAGAAACAGCCCTCCACATGTTCAGTACAACAGACAAAACACATGACACCACACTACTTTTATTCATTAAGGCAAAGCAGTGCTATTCATTTAACATCAAAGATGCATTCATAAATCACGGTCTGAATTTAGATTTGAACAAAAAATGAACCACTCAGTTTAGATTGTCACCTTATTTAAACTACTATTACTTTGATTTGAATAATGATGACAACATAAAACATGCAAACAGCAAAGACTAATGTGCAGACAAATTAATTGGTGTCAAGTACATCCCTTTGTCATTTAGATTATCACAAGTGAGATTATTCTGTAAATCATACATTTAACTTGTCATAAGATTCTATTACTACTCTTGAAAGGGGAAACTACAGGTGTACATCAAAGGCTCCTCTCCTCACAAACGTCACAACACTGAAACAACAATAGAATGATATAAAGGTCAATATAGTGACCAACTGCTGAGGTCACTTCTCGCTGGGTAGGGTTTTGGTGTGGTGTTTCAGAATATGTTGTAGTATGGTTTGAGTGTGGTGTGACCTGTGCTGGATTGTTAAAAAGTCATAAGGTTGCGACCTCCCCAGTGAGGTCACTTCTCTCTGCCACAGTCGGTGCACAGGATGTCGTCACGCTGGGTGAGGAAGCCACGGCCCACTAGAGACACGGAGCACTGCATACAGGTGAAACACTCGCTGTGCCACTGGCGCTCCTCAAAGGAGATGTACTTGGCTCCAGCCAGACCTGTCACACAAGGATGCAGATATGGGTAGAATCTCAATTGCATACTCCTCGCGTCCTTTCCTCGCCTCCTTTAACTTGTCATAAGGCAAACAGGTAGCCTAGTGGTTAGAGCATTGGGCCAGTAACCGAAAGGTTGCAAGATCGAATCGCTGAGCTGACAAGGTAAAAATCTGTTGTTCTGCCACTGAACAAGGCAATTAATCCACTGTTCCTCGGCTGTCATTATAAATAAGAATTTGTTCTTAACTGATTTACCTACTTAAATAAAAGGTAAAATAATAAATAAGGAGGAGAGGATGTGAGGAGTATGCAGTTGAGATTCTCCCACAGACACATATGCACACATGTTAACACACCTAGGGCTTTATTTTAAGTCGCTCTGGATAAGAGTGTCTGCTAAATGACTAAAATGTAAATGTAAAATGTAATAAATGGAACACTAGTCACTTTAATAATGTTTACATATTTTTCATTACTCATGTATATACTTTATTATATTCTATTCTACTGTATCTTATTCCATTCCACTGACATTGCTCGTCCATATACTTTTATATTCTTAATTCAAATCAAACTTTATTTGTCACATGCGCTGAATACAATAAGTGTAGACCTTACTGTGAAATGCTTATTTACAAGCCCTTAACCAACAGTGCAGTTCGGGAAGAGTTGTATCTATATAGTTATAGATATTAACCTCTTACATCTAGACGTTCCGCTAGCGGAACACCTGCTCCAATATCCGATGATAGGCGTGGCGCGAATTACAAATTCCTCAAAAATACAAAAACTTCAATTTTTCAAACATATGACTATTTCACAGCATTTTAAAGATAAGACTCTCCTTCATCTAACCACACTGTCCGATTTCAAAAAGGCTTTACAACGAAAGCAAAACATTAGATTATGTCAGCAGAGTACCAAGCCAGAAATAATCAGACACCCATTTTTCAAGCTAGCATATAATGTCACAAAAACCCAGAAGACAGCTAAATGCAGCACTAACCTTTGATGACCTTCAACAGATGACAACCCTAGGACATTATGTTATACAATACATGCATGTTTTGTTCAATCAAGTTCATATTTATATCAAAAAACAGCTTTTTACATTAGCATGTGACTAGCATGTGACTAGCATTCCCACCAAACACTGCCGGTGAATTTACTAAATTACTCACAATAAACGTTCACAAAAAGCATAACAATTATTTTAAGAATTATACATACAGAACTCCTCTATGCACTCGATATGTCCGATTTTAAAATAGCTTTTTGGTGAAAGCACATTTTGCAATATTCTAAGTACATAGCCCAGGCATCACGGGCTAGCTATTTAGACACCCGGCAAGTTTAGCACTCACCAATATCAGATTTACTATTATAAAAGATTGATTACCTTTTGTTGTCTTTGTCAGAATGCACTCCCAGGACTGCTACTTCAATAACAAATGTTGGTTTGGTCCAAAATAATCCATCGTTATATCCGAATAGCGGCGTTTTGTTCGTGCGTCCCAGACACTATCTGAAATGGTAAATCAGGGTCACACGCATGGCGCAATTCGTGACAAAAAAAATCTAAATATTCCATTACCGTACTTCGAAGCATGTCAACCGCTGTTTAAAATCCATTTTTATGCCATTTTTCTCGTAAAAAAGCGATAATATTCCGACCGGGAATCTCCTTTTAGCTAAACAGAGGAAAGTAAACAAAGCTTTCGGTCGACGCGGGCACGAGCCTGAGTCTCACAGTACTGTAACCAGCAACTACCCAAACGCGCTACTTTTTTTCAGCCAGAGCCTGCAAAACCACGATTCAGCTTATTACCGCCTTCTGAGACCCTATGGCAGCCGTAGGAAGTGTCACGGGACAGCTAAGATCCTCACTCTTCAATAAACAGAGACAAGAAGAACGACACCTTGTCAGACAGGCCACTTCCTGCATGAAACCTTGTCAGGTTTTTGCCTGCCAAATGAGTTATGTTATACTCACAGACACCATTCAAACAGTTTTAGAAACTTTAGGGTGTTTTCTATCCATATGTAATAAGTATATGCATATTCTAGTTACTGGGTAGGAGTGGTAACCAGATTAAATCGGGTACGTTTTTTATCCAGCCGTGAAAATACTGGTCATAGAGGGAGGGCCATTACTACTATGACGCGGGCGCCCATGGGTACCCTTTCATTCCGAAACGTTTAGTAAGACAATGCAATCGTCCGCCTTGAATATTATTGAAGCTCTGATTGAAAAAGGCCCTAAAGATTTCTGTTATACAACGTTTGACATGTTTGAACGAACGTAAATATATTTTCTTTGCACATTTGTGACGACAAGTCCAGCACGCCTCGTACATTATGAGTAGCCTTCGGAACGCGCTAACAAGAAGGAGCTATTGGGACATAAATTATTAACTTTTTCGAACAAAACTACATTTGTTGTGGACCTGGGATACCTGGAAGTGCCTTCTGATGAAGATAATTAAAGGTAAGGGAATATTTACAATAGTATATTTGATTTTAGATGGTTCCAAGATGGCGCTAACCTGTATCGCCTAGCCTATTTTTCTGAGCATAGGACCTCGTTTATTGCAAAGTGTGATTTCCCAGTAAAGTTATTTTTAAATCTGGCAATGCGGTTGCATTCACGAGATGTTAATCTATAATTCTTTGAATGACAATATTAAATTAACAATGTTTTCGAATAGTAATTTTGTAAATTGTAGCGCAGATCCACCGGATGCATTTGAGGGGAAAATATTTTCTGAACGTCACGCGCCAATGTAAAATGCTGTTTTTATATATAAATATGAACTTTATCGAACAAAAAATGCATGTATTGTGTAACATGATGTCCTAGGAGTGTCATCTGATGAAGATTGTCAAAGGTTAGTGCTGCATTTAGCTGTGTTTTGGGTATTTGTGATGCATGCTAGTTGCTTTGAAAATGGCAGTGTGATTATTTTGGGCTGGGTACTCTCCTAACATAATCTAATGTTTTGCTTTTGCTGTAAAGCCTTTTTGAAATCGGACAACGTGGTTCGATTCAGGAGAGGTGTATCTATAAAATGGTGTAAAATAGTCATATGTTTGAGAAATTGAAGTTATAGCATTTATGAGGTATTTGTATTTTGCGCCACGCGATTCCACTGGCTGTTGACTAGGGTGGGCGTCCCACGTTCCCAGACAGGTTAAAAAAGGTAGTTGTTCTGAATTAGTGGTTGTAGAATTGTTAGATTACTTGTTAGATATTACTGCACTGTCAGAACTAGAAGCACAAGCATTTCGCTACACTCGCATTAGCATCTGCTAACCATGTGTATGTGACAAATAACATTTTATTTGAACATCTGCTAAACACATTTTATTTGACAAATTGACCATTTAAAATTTTTTATGGATAGGCTATTTTGCAAGGCCAGCATAAAAAATACAACATATTTCTGTTGAACCAGCCTTAGTAGCCTAGGGTAAGGGTAGCAAATGGAGGGCTTGAAATAAAACTGAAAACAAGCAATCTGTTATTTAAAACAACAAAGTTTCTAAATAGGATTAGGTCAGAAACTTAAATCACTTCTTTCTCCATGGCACAGTGCACACATAGGACTAAATGTCTATACATTTGCATGTCTATACAGAATACTAGGTTCCTGTCAATTGTATCGTTGGCTCTGCGCGAGGCAGACAAAAAAATAAATAAAACTCAACCGTTGATGGCATTATAGGAGGACTAAATACTGGAAGAATGTGTCTTTGGTTTTATTTTTATTTTACCTTTATTTAACTAGGCAAGTCAGTTCACAATAACGGCCTACCAAAAGGCAAAAGGCCTTCTTGCGGGGACGGGGGCTAAAAAATAAAAATAGGACAACACACATCATGACAAGGCAGACACCACATCACTACATAAAGAGAGACTTACGACAACACATCATGGATTGCAACACAACATGACAACATGGCAGCAAAAACATGGCAGCAGAACAACATGGTAGCAGCACAAAACATGGTACAAACCTCTCTTGTAAAGAATATTTGCTGGTCTGTGGTGTGTAATGAGGAGCAACCAGAAGCTGCGCTTGGCAGAAGCTGCGCTTGACACAATAAGGATGGCAGCCCAACTGGTTGGCAAACGTAATGCAAATTAAGAAAGCATGTGACTAAGCTAAATAAAAAGAAACTATACTATGAAACAAAGATCAGTTAAATAAAGAATGATAGTAAAAAGCTTTGGGGCACATTAAATGACATTTTGGGGAAAAAAGCCAACTCAGCTCCATCATTCATTGAATCAGATGGCTCATTCATCACAAAGCCCACTGATATTGCCAACTACTTTAATTACTTTTTAAATGGCAAGATAAGCAAACTTAAGGATGACATGCCAGCAACAAACACTGACACTACACATCCAAATATATCAGACCAAACTATGAAAGATAAGAACTATACTTTCGAATTCCGTAAAGTCAGTGTGGAAGAGGTGAAAACATTATTGATGTCTATCAACAGTGACAAGCCACCGGGGTCTGACAATCTGGATGGAAAATTACTGAGGATAATAGCAGACGATATTGCCACTCCTATTTGCCACATATTCAATTTAAGCCTACTAGAAAGTGTTTGCCCTCAGGCCGGGAGGGAAGCTAAAGTCATTCCGCTACCCAAGAATAGTAAAGCCCCCTTTACTGGCTCAAATAGCCGACCAATCAGCCTGTTCCCAACCCTTAGTAAACCTCTGGGGGAAAAAATGTGTTTGACCAGATACAATGCTATTTCACAGTAAACAAATTGACTGACTTTCAGCACGCTTATAGGGAAGGACACTCAACAAGCACAGCACTTACACAAATGACTGATGATTAGCTGAGAGAAATTGATGATAAAATGATTGTGAGGGTTGTCTTCTTAGACTTCAGTGCAGCTTTTGACATTATCGATCATAGTCTGCTGCTGGAAAACTTGTGTTACACCCCCTGCTATAATGTGGATAAAGAGTTACTTGTCTAACAGAACACTTCTTTAATGGAATCCTCTCAAACATAATCCAGGTTGAATCAGGAATTCCCAGAGTAACTGTTTAGGCCCCTTGATTTTTTTATTTTTACAAACAACATGCCACTGACTTTGAGTAATGCCAGAGTGTCTATGTATGCGGATGCTATTACAGTGACTGAACACTTAACAAAGAGCTGCAGTCAGTTTCAGAGTGGGTGGCAAGGAATAAGTTAGACCTAAATATTTCTAAAACTAAAAGCATTGTATTTGGGACAAAACATTCACTAAACCCTAAACCTCAACTAAATCTTGTAATAAGTTGAGATGACCAAACTGCTTGGAGTAACCCTAGATTGTAAACTGTCATGGTCAAAACATATTGATACAGTAGTAGCTAAGATGGGGAGAAGTTTGTTCATAATAAAGTGATGCTCTGCCTTCATAACACTATCAAAAAGGCAAGTCCTACAGGCCCTAGTTTTGTCGCACCTTGACTACTGTTCAGTCGTATGGTCAGGTGCCACAAAAAAAGATTTAGGAAAAATGCAATTGGCTCAGACCAGGGCAGCACGGCTAGCCCTTGGATGTACACAGAGAGCTAATATTAATAACATGCATGTCACTCTCTCCTGGCTCAAAGTGGAGCAGAGATTGACTTCATCACTACTTGTATTTATGAGAGGTATTGACATGTTGAATGCACCGAGCTCTCGGACACCGATGCATACCCCACAAGAGATCTCTTCACAGTCCCCAAGTCCAGAACAGACTATGGGAGGCGCACAGTGAAAACATAGAGCCATGACTACATGGAACTCTATTCTACATCAAGTAACTGATGCAAGCAGGAAAATTATATTTAAAAAATAATAAATTTAAAACACATGGAACAGCGGGGAGTGTGAAGCAACACAAACATAGGCACAGACACATGCATACACACACGATAACGCACTATACACACACATACACTTGGATTTAGTACTGTAGATACAGTGGGGCAAAAAAGTATTTAGTCAGCCACCAATTGTGCAAGTTCTCCCACTTAAAAAGATGAAAGAGGCCTGTAATTTTCATCATAGGTACACTTCAACTATGACAGACAAAATGAGAAAAAAAAATCCTGAAAATCACATTGTAGGATTTTTTATGAATTTATTTGCATATTATGGTGGAAAATAAGTATTTAGTCAATAACAAAAGTTTATCTCAATACTTTGTTATATACCCTTTGTTGGCAATGACACAGGTCAAACATTTTCTGTCAGTCTTCACAAGGTTTTCACACACTGTTGCTGGTATTTTGGCCCATTACTCCATGCAGATCTCCTCTAGAGCAGTGATGTTTTGGGGCTGTCGCTGGGCAACACGGACTTTCAACTCCCTCCAAAGATTTTCTATGGGGTTGAGATCTGGAGACTGGCTAGGCCACTCCAGGACCTTGAAATGCTTCTTACGAAGCCACTCCTTTGTTGCCCAGGCGGTGTGTTTGGGATCATTGTCATGCTGAAAGACCCAGCCATGTTTCATCTTCAATGCCCTTGCTGATGGAAAGAGGTTTTCACTCAAATTCTCACGATACATGGCCCCATTCATTCTTTCCTTTACACGGATAAGTCATCCTGGTCCCTTTGCAGAAAAACAACCCCAAAGCATGATGTTTCCACCCCCATGCTTCACAGTAGGTATGGTTTTCTTTGGATGCAACTCAGCATTCTTTGTCCTCCAAACACGACAAGTTGAGTTTTTACCAAAAAGTTATATTTTGGTTTCATCTGACCATATGACATTCTCCCAATCCTCTTCTGGATCATCCAAATGCTCTCTAGCAAACTTCAAACGGGCCTGGACATGTACTGGCTTAAGCAGGGGGACACGTCTGGCACGGCAGGATTTGAGTCCCTGGCGGCGTAGTGTGTTACTGATGGTAGGCTTTGTTACTTTGGTCCCAGCTCTCTGCAGGTCATTCACTAGGTCCCCCCGTGTGCTTCTGGGATTTTTGCTCACCGTTCTTGTTATCATTTTGACCCCACGGGGTGAGATCTTGCGTGGAGCCCCAGATCGAGGGAGATTATCAGTGGTCTTGTATGTCTTCCATTTCTTAATAATTGCTCACACAGTTGATTTCTTCAAACCAAGCTGCTTACCTATTGCAGATTCAGTCTTCCCAGCCTGGTGCAGGTCTACAATTTTGTTTCTGGTGTCCTTTGACATCTCTTTGGTCTTGGCCATAGTGGAGTTTGGAGTGTGACTGTTTGAGGTTGTGGACAGGTGTCTTTTATACTGATAACAAGTTCAAACAGGTGCCATTAATACAGGTAACGAGTGGAGGACAGAGGAGCCTCTTAAAGAAGAAATTACAGGTCTGTGAGAGCTAGAAATCTTGCTTGTTTGTAGGTGACCAAATACTTATTTTCCACAATAATTTGCAAATAAATTCATAAAAAATCCTACAATGTGATTTTCTAAATTTTTTTCTTCTCATTTTGTCTGTCATAGTTGACGTGTACCTATGATGAAAATTACAGGCCTCTCTCATCTTTTTAAGTGGGAGAACATGCACAATTGGTGGCTGACTAAGGACTTTTTTGCCCCGCTGTATGTGGTAGTGGTGGAGTAGGGGCCTGAGGACACACAGTGTGTAGTGAAATCTGAATGTATTGTAATGTTTTTAAAATTTTAAAAACTGCCTTAATTTTGCTGGACCCCAGGAAGATTAACTGCTGCCTTGGGGATCCATAATAAATATAAAATACAAATACAAACATTATTGTGCACAGACAACAGCACAAAGGGCAAAAAGGTGGAGACAACAATATATCACGCGAAGCAGCCACAACTGTCAGTAACTGTCCATGACTGAGTTTTTGAATGAAGAGACTGAGATAAAACTGTCCAGTTTGAGTGTTTTTTGTAGCTCGTTCCAGTCGCTAGCTGCAATGAACTGAAAAGAGGAGCAACCCAGGGATGTGTGTGCTTTTGGGACCTTTAACAGAATGTGACTGGCAGAACGGGTGTTGGTAATCAGACGAGGGGCACTGAAATTGGGGTTGGATAGCGTACTTGAACAAGCGAAATTAAGTATGCAGGTATGTGAATTGTGAATAATGAAAAAGCATGAGGGCAAAAACCTCATATTTCAAAGCAATCTCAGTAGAACATTTAAAACCCCTTTATTCAAAGGCTACTTGGCTAATGGCCAGGATTAAAAGACGCACCTGTGCAATGCTGCTAAACCAGCCAGGCTAGGCTATGGTAATTTTTTCATCAAATGAAACAGGGAGGAAACCAATAGTTTGTTTCAAATACCAGATTCACCGGCACAAAAGGCATAGGCTGAGTTTCGCTCTCAAAATCCATGACATTATCAACAGCGTTACCGCTAAGACCTGCTTTTTGTGAGTCTTAAGGGCACATGTGCCTTGCTCAAGGGCACATCCACAGATTTTTCACCTTGCCGGCTCAGGGATTCGAACCAGTGAACATTCGGTTACTGGCCCAATGCTCTTAACCGCCTCCTACAGTAATAAAGCCCCTACAGTATGAAAACAGCATACTATGCAGAATAATGCTTGCAGACACACATACAAGTGCCCACATATGATGTCACAAACACCAACAGGTGATGTGTGATTGCATGGCATAAATAGAGAATATTAATAGAAAACGTAGCCTGAAGGGTGAGAAAAGGAATGACAATATTCGTAGTGACTCACTGGTGATGGGTTTGGTGCATCCAACACACTTCTTGGCATAGAGGTTGCTAAAGCAGTCCAGACAGTAGGGGTAGTTCTCTCTGGAGGTGAAACGCTGTCCAGATAGCTGTTTCTTACAGCCGATGCACAGGAAACACTCACGGTGCCAGGGTTTATCATTGTAGGTCACCCCACCGGTCGTAATGGCCTTAAGGAGATATACACACACGACACGCCAGCACAGCGGGGGCGGATGACACAAGTCCTAGTTTCAAGTTATGTCACATGCACAAGTAGAGTTAAACATTGCAATAATCAATAACATTGCATTACTAGAAAGGCAAAAAGGAAATAATAAGAAATATGAAATACACAAACTAAGTAAACATACTATATACAGGAAATATTTAAAAAGTCAGTTCCAATACCATATTTACATGTGCAGGGATACTGGAGTGATGGACTAGGCAACAGGATATAAGACAGAGTAGTAGCAGCTTGCTTGTGAGTGGGTGTGTGGGTATGTAGAGTCAGTATAAATGTATGTGCATATTATGTGTGAGTGAGCAAATTATGGAGTGATTATTTTTGAGTGTTAGAGTGACAGTGTGTGCACGAGTGTGTAGGGCCCTGTGAGTGTGCATAGAGACTGAAATAAAAGGTAAATAAAGATACAAGGTAAACTCGGTCCGTGTAGCTATTATGTTAATAATTGATTAGTCGTATTGCTTGGGGATAGAAGCTGTTCAAAAGCCTGTTTGTGTCAGACTTGATGCACCGGTACATCTTGCCATGTGGCAGCAAAGAAAATAGTCTATGGCTTGGGTGGTTGCGGCCTTTGACGATTTTCCAGGCCTTCTTCCTCATATAGATGTCCTGGATGGCAGGGAGCTCGGCCCCAGTAATGTACTGGGCTGTCCTCCCAACCCTCTGTAGTGCCATGTGATCAAGGGCGGTGCTATTGCCATACCAAGCAGTGATGCAGCCAATCAATATGCTCTCAATGGTACAGCAGTAGAACCTTTTCAGGTTTGAGGGTCCATGCCAAACTTTTTCAACCTCCAGAAGGAGACGAGGCCTTCTTCACGACTGTGTGTGTATGTTTGGAACATTTTAAGTCTTTAGTGATTTGGACAGAGGAACTTGAAGCTGTCTACCTGCTCCGCTGCACCCCCCCCCCCCCCCCCCCTTTGATGTGGATAGCGGCATGCCCCGTTTCCTGTAGTCCACAACCAACTCCTTGGTCTTGCTGACATTGAGGGAGAGGTTGTTGCTCCAGCACCACATTGTCAGGTCACTGACCTCCTCCCTGTAGGCTGACTCATCGTCGCCGGTAATCAGGCCTACCACCATCATATGATAGGCCTTATTGAACAGGTGAACTTCCATGTGCCCTAATTACAAACTTGTATGGATCCGTAAATAGGAATAGAAATATTAAATTCAGGCGTTATGAAACCAATAACTAGCCTACTGATTTTGCTTCACTCATTAGGTCTAGGGGTCTTAGGCCTAGCTACAGTACATGGTCTGTAACCTCATTTGATGTGTGCATTAATGTGAGAAATCAGCATTTGAGGACAGTGTTGAATGCAAATGTGCCCAGGGAGACCACAACCTTACCTTGGTCCAGGGCCAGCTCTGTCTTGACTCATTTGGGTCGGCAAGCCCAAATGGATTGTTATTTTCAGATGGTGACGTAAACAAATATATACAAAAAGAAAAACTACAAAAAGGCGTGCCCAAACTAAAGATTCAAACATAAACAAAAAGCCTCATGGCCAACAACCAAATCAGCAGCAAAACAGCTTGCCAGCTGGTGCCAGCACAGCACTTGGACCTGGGTGCTACTGCCCCCTGGGGAAATTAAGTGTGGTAGTGGTAGTGAGCTGTAGTGTGCAGTCTAAATGACCTAACCTAACCTAACATAACACCTTCCCCAACAAGAAAAGAAAAGACCTCACATAGTCACCAATATCTATTTTCCTTCCTAAAATGGTATACTTTTTTTTCTGTTTCTTTTCCATAAACTTCTTTAACCCTTTACACTCATACCCGTATACGGGTTGAAAATGGCAGATTTGGGCACTGATAACTGCCTAAATTGGAACGCAGTGGCTGTACAGTAACATGCTACACATTACGTCAGAGGTCAGGGTCTCCACTTCATAGCTCTGTATGGGTTTTGACTGACAGCCGTTCTGAACTTGAGCACCACGCGCGATAAGAAGTTGCCCTATCCGTCCTGCTAATTGGGCAACTTTTGAAAATGGTTTGTGGGGAAATGCTTTAAATTAAGAGCACTTGATGTATTTTGAAAGAGGAGACGTTGAGGATTATAATAAATACCGCTTTGATGTCATACAAACAAACCAAATACCCTAGGTTGTCTTGAAGAGAATGAGCCTATGTTTGTTGTATTGTGAAGAAAATGTATGAAAACTTTATGAAAAACCAACTGGAAGTGACCACACTGGTGGATCTGACTTTTCCACCAAACTCAATTCTCCACGCTCCTGATTCTCATCACAACACACAGCTGCGTCACCCTGCAAAACCTAGACCGGGTCTTCCAGCGAATTCTCACTAACCTTACAACCTGACTGAGAAGAGTCTCCTCCCTTCCATAGCTCAGAGAAAAACGTGTCAGCTAAAGTAACACACAAACAACCTCATGGTCAGCCTGCTGAGGAACCACAACCTACCCTACTTTGGCCAAGAACGTACCCCCTAAATTGACACACAAATCAACCTTGTCCTCAACTTGCATAGGGTACACTACATCACATATCTCTGCCAAGAAGTTCTCAGCTAGAGACACAAAAGACTCACCTTCCTCTCTAGGGAGAAATATTTCTGTGTAACCACTGTCTAGTTTTGCAAAGAATGTTTCCTCCAATTCCCCATACAAATCACCTCTTCCCTGTCGGATTTGCCATCAGCACTCTTCTGAACATAAGTAACTTCTAACTGGGGATACCTCAAAACTCTCCTTGAGAGACTCAGCCCCTTGACACACCTGACTTTTCACTGAGGTTACACAAACCTGATCACTTGTGGAAACTAGCTCCACTCTGATCACTGGAGGAAACTGGTTTAGCAACAAGACTGACTGGTAGGTAACACACACTTTCTCCCCTCTATTCATCCCTACTCATCTGCTTTTTCAACAGTGCTATCTCCTGTTCTAGCCTAGCCATTTCCAACATTCTTCCTCCTGACTGCTATCCATCAGAACCCTCGGCAAACACTCACTCTACATCTCCCATAACAGCACTGCCACCTCTAACTTGCTCAATTCCTCTTCTATTTCAACCTCTGGCATTTTTGTCACCTGACATAACTGATCCCTCTCTTGAAAAAAAACCCACTATCCTCTATATATGCGCAAACCACTTCTGGCTCAAACACCCCGTAATCAAAATCAATGTGCTAAACAGAACCTATTAAACCGACTGACAAAAATCACAATAAGCCACTACAGCTCGCTGCTAACCAACTAATACAGGCACATGTTCCAAGCCCCAAAGATAACCACTCCAACCAGGCAAAAACCATGCACAAAAGCTACAGTTAGCCACTAGCCCAGCACTATCACAAAAAAATCACCAAAGCTATAAACCATAGCAACAGTTAGCCACTAGCCTAGCGCTAACACAAATGCATCTGCCACAGAGTTCTCCAGACTCCAAACTGGTATATCTAATCCTGTAAAACAGTCAACACAAAATGTTCTGGCCCACGAGTAAAACATCTCATCTGCCCTACAGTAGCTAACAACTACTAGCTGCAAACATTTGACTACCTTCGCGGGCGAATCCACATCAAACATTTCTGTTGACCAAAAAAGCATAATCTATCTTGATAACCTGCAAACTGAAACTCAGGCTGGCGCTACTGCAAACCTCACCTAGCAAATAAATAATGAGTCTACCAAACCATACCAGTTTAAAACCACCCAGACTGCTAAGATCAAATCAAATTTTATTTCTCACATGCGCCGAATTCAACGGATGAAATGCTTACTTACAAGCCCTTAACCAACAATGCAGTTTTAAGAAAATAGAGTTAAGAAAATATTTACTAAATTTACTAAAGTATTTTTTTTTACAATAATAACACAATAAAATAACAATAATGAGGCTATATACAGGGGGTACTGAGTCAATGTTAGTCGAGGTAATTTGTACATGTAGGTAGGGGTGAAGTGACTATGCATAGATAATAAATAGCGAGGGGCTGAGAATAGTCCGGGTGGCCATCAGATTAATTGTTGAGCAGTCTCATGGCTTTTTTTAATGTAACCTTTATTTAACTAGGCAAGTAATTTAAGAACAAATTCTTATTTACAATGATGGCCTACACCGGCCAAACCCGGATGATGCTGGACCAATTGTGCGCCGCCCTATGGGACTCCCAATCACAGCCGGTTGTGATACAGCCTGGATTGAAGCTCTGGTACCGCTTACCGTGTGGTAGCAGAGAGTACAGTCTATGACTTGGGTATTTGACCATTTCTGGGGCCTTTCTCTGACACTGCATAGTACATAGGTCCTGGATGGCAGGAAGATTGGCCCCAGTGATATACTGGGCTGTACACACTACCCTCTGTTACGCCCTCTGTAGAGCCGAGCAGTTGCCATACCAGGCGGTGATGCAACCGTTCAGGATGCTCTCGATGGTGAAGCTGTAGAACTTTTTGAGGATCTGTGGACCAATGACAAATCTTTTCAGTCTCCTGAGTGGGAAAGGTGTTGTTGTGCCCTCTTCACGACTGTCTTGGTGTGTTTGGACCATGATAGTTTGTTGGTGATGTGGACTCCAAGGAACTTGAAACTCTCGACCCGGTCTACTACAGCCCAGTCGATGTGAATGGGAGCATGTTCGGCCCTCCTTTTCCTGCAGTCCAAGATCTTCTCCTTTGTCTTGCTCACATTTAGGGAGTGGTTGTTGTCCTGGCACCACACTGCCAGGTCTCTGACCTCCTCCCTATAGGCTGTCTCATCATTGTTGGTGATCAGGCCTACCGCTGGTGTGTCATCAGTCAATTTAATGATGGTTTTGGAGTCGTGCTTCACCATGCAGTCGTGGGTGAACAGGGAGTACAGGAAGGGACTAGGCATGTACCCCTGAGGGGCCCCCGTGTTTGTTGATTAGCATAATTGGTTAGGAGCCTGTAAAACGGCAGCCTTCCCCTCTGGCGCCATTACTTAATCTGGCCCAATTGAGCACCCAAATGTTAAAATGGAAATATGTAACGTTTTTGGCTACATGGAAAAATTCACATAGAAATGTGAGTTATAGATCTATCATTCTACTTGAAAGCATGTCTAAGAAGTGGTATATATGTTCTATGTGCACTATTTCTATGTTTCCCGTTCGTCAGTTTTGTTTTTGCGTCTTTTACTTTCGGTTTTGTACACCAGCCTCAAACAGCTGAAACACCAATATTTTTTGTCCCGGAAAATATATTTCACAACAGTGTAGATGGAATAATGATTAATAATAAAAGAACCGTCGCTATTTAACATACAGTCCAAACCATGAGACTGTATGATTCTTACTTTTTTACAGGCACAGCACTGATAGGCAAATTGCTTCTCAAAACAGGACACGCAGAAGTAGCCGTTGTCTTTGGGGATGAAGGACTTGGTTCCGATTGGCTGCTGGCAGCGGTGGCACAGGAAGCAGGTCTCATGCCAGCTGTTCCCCTTGTAGTCCATTTTGCGGGAACCTAACACAGGTGAAGGACAGCTTAGTTAGCACATGGAAACAAGACACAAAAACCTACTGCACCAGTGGAGGCTCCTCAGAAAAGGAAGAAGATGACCATCCTACTGAATGAATTTCATAAAATATATTAACGTCACCAAATAACTGATAAAAACACTTGGTTTTCAATGAAGGTCTACAGTAGCCTCAACAGCACTATGTAGGGTAGCACCATGGTGTAGCTGGAGGACAGCTATTTTACATCCTCCTCTGGGTATAATAACTTCAATACAAAACCTAGGAGGCTCATGGTTCTCACCCACAATTACTGACTTACACAGTAATTATAACAACTTCCAGAGAACATCCGCCAACCTATCAGAGCTCTTGCAGCATGAACTGACATACATTACCAGTCAAAAGTTTGGAAACACCTTTTTCTTTATTTTTTGTATTTTCTACATTGTAGAATAATAGTGAAGACATCAACACGATGAAATAACACATATGGGATCATGTAGTAACCAAAAAAGTGTTAACCTCTCTAGGGGAGGGGGCAGTATTTGCACGGCCGGATAAAAAACGTACCCGATTTTAATCTGGTTATTACTACTGCCCAGAAACTAGAATATGCATATAATAAAATTTAAGAAAAATTGGATTACCTTTGCTGTTCTTCGTCAGAATGCACTGCCAGGACTTCTACTTCAATAACAAATGTTGGTTTGGTTCAAAATAATCCATAGTTATGTTCAAATATCCTCTGTTTTGTTCGTGCGTTCAAGACACTATCCGAAGGGTGACGAAGGGTGACGCCCGACGCGTTTCGTGACAAAAAAAAATCTAAATATTCCATTACCGTACTTCGAAGCATGTCAACCGCTGTTTAAAATCAAATTTTATGCGATTTTTCTCGTAAAAAAGCGATAATATTCCGACCGGGAAACCCTGTTTTCGTTCAAAGACAGAAAATCTAAAATGGACTCTTCTCGTGCACACGCGCCCCAGTCTCATTGTTCTCTGATCGACCACTATCCAAATGTGCTACTGTTTTTCAGCCATGGCCTGCAAAGTCATCATTCAATGTTCTGCCGCCTTCTGAGAGCCTATGGGAGCCGTAGGAAGTGTCACATTACAGCAGAGATCCTCAGTTTTCAATAAAGAGAGTGTAGAAGGCCAAGAAATGGTCAGAGAGGGCACTTCCTGTAAGGAATCTTCTCAGGTTTTTGCCTGCCATATGAGTTCTGTTATACTCACAGACACCATTCAAACAGTTTTAGAAACATCAGAGTGTTTTCTATCCAAATCTACTAATAATATGCATATTCTAGTTTCTGGGTCAGAGTAGTAACCTGTTTAAATTGGGTACGTTTTTCATCCGGCCGTGAAAATACTGCCACCTAGCCCAGACAGGTTAATTAAATCAAAATCTATTTTATATTTGAGATTCTTCAAAGTAGCCAGCCTTTGCCTTGATGACAGCTTTGTACACTCTTGGCATTCTCTCAACCAGCTTCATGAGGTAGTCACCTGGAATGCATTTCAATTAATGGATGTGCCTTGTTAAAAGTTAATTTGTGGAATTTCTTTCGTTCTTAATGCGTTTGAGCCAATCAGTTGTGTTGTGACAAGGTAGGGGTGGTATACAGAAGATAGCCCTATTTGGTAAAATACCAAGTCCATATTATGGTAAGAATAGCTCAAATAACTTCTTATGGATGGTGGCAGTATTGAGTTGCTTGGATGACTGACGTGCCCAGAGTAAACTGCCTCCTACTCACTCCCAGAAACTAAGATATGCATATTATTAGTAGATTTGGATAGAAAACACTCTGAAGTTTCTAAAACTGTTTGAATGATGTCTGTGAGTATAACAGAACTCATATGGCAGGCAAAAATCTGAGAAAAAATCCAACCAGGAAGTGATTTGTAGTTCTTCTATCTAATCCCTGTTCAAACTACAGTGTTTGCACTTCCTAAGGCTTCCATTGGCTGTCAATAGCCTTTAGAAACTTCTTTCATGCGTCTCCTGTTACTGGGCAGAGAACAGGAGCTCAGTCTATCAGTGGACTGCCCGGGACCAGTGAGTTGTTTACTGCGCGGGTACGTTTGGCGTGCCGCTCCTTCTTTTTCTTCTGTAATGAATATGCTATTGTCCGGTTGGAATATTATCGACGTTTTATGTTAAAAAGACCCTAAGGATTGATTGTAAACATCGTTTGACATGTTTCTACGAACGGTAATGGAACTATTTGACTTTTTGTCTCTTGTTTTACACTCACGCATTATGCCTTTGGATAGTGATCTGTACGCACGAACAAAACAGAGGTATTTGGACATAAATATGGAGTATTTCGAACAAAAATAACATTTCTTGTGGAAGTAGGAGTCCTGGTAGTGCATTCCGACCAAGATCAGCAAAGGTAAGGGAAGATTTATAATACTAATTCTGAGTTTAGTTGACTCCAGAACTTTGCTGGTATCTCTATAGCTTGCTTTGATGGTTGAGCTCTGTACTCAGAATATTGACAAATGTGCTTTCGCAGAAAAGCAATTTTAAAATCTGACACAGCGGGTGCATTAAGGAGTTATATATCTATAATTCTTTCATTAACTGTTGTAAATTTTATCAACATTTATGATGAGTATTTTTGGAAATTGATGTGCTCATTCAGCAGCGGTTTTGGTGGGAATACATTTTCTGAACATCACGCGCCAATGTAAAATGGGGTTTATGGATATAAATATGAACTTTATCGAACAAAACATACATGTATTTTGTAACATTGAGTCCTGGGAGTGTCATCTGATGAAGATCATCAAAGGTTAGTAATTCATTTTAGCTGACTTTCTGGTTTTTGTGACGCCTCTCCTTGCTTGGAAAATGGCTGTGTGGTTTTTCTTGTTTAGGCGCAGTCCTAACATAATCTAATGTTTTGCTTTAGCTGTAAAGCCTTTTTGAAATTGGACACTGTTGTTAGATTAAGGGGAAACTTATCTTTAAAATGGTGTATAATACTTGTATGTTTGAGAAATGTTAATTATGATATTTTTGTTTTGAATTTGCCGCCGTGCACTTTCACTGGCTGTCGTCATATCGATCCCGCTAACGGGATTCAAGCCATAAGAAGAGAAGCAAAGAGAAAGGACAGACCATCATTAATTTAAGACATGAAGGTCAGTCAATGCGGAGAATTTCAAGAACTTAGAAAGTTTCTTCAAGTGCAGTTGCAAAAACCATCAAGCGCTATGATGAAACTAGCTCTCATGAGGACAGACACAGGAAAGAAAGACCCAGAGTTTTCTCAGCTGCAGAGCTGCATTGGAGTTACCAGCCTCAGAAATTGCAGCCCAAATGAGTGCTTTACAGAGTTCAAGTAACAGACACATCTCAACATCAACTGTTTCTCAGGAGACTGTGTGAATCAGGCCTTCATGGTTGAATTGCTGCAAAAAAACTAAAGGACATCAAGTCAAGTCAAGAGACTTGTTTGAGCCAAGAAATACGAGTAATGGACATTAGACCAGTGGAAATCTGTCCTTTGGTCTATGAGTCCAAATTTGAGATTTTTGATTCCAACCGCCGTGTCATTTTTAAGACGCAGAGTAGGTGAACAGATGATCTCTACATGTGTGGTTCCCACCGTAAAGCACGGAGGAGGAGGTGTGATGGTGTGGCGGTGCTTTGCTGATGAAACTGTCAGTGATTTATTTTGAATTCTAGGTACACTTAACCAGCATGGCTACCACAGCCTTCTGCAGCGAAACGCCATCCCATCTGGTTTACGCTTAGTGGGACTATCATTTGTTTTTCAACAGGACAGTGACCCAACACACCTACAGGCTGTGTGAGGTCTATTTGACCAAGAAGGAAAGTGATGGAGGGCTGCATCAGATGACCTGGCCTGCACAATCACCCGACCTCAACCCAATTGAGATGACTTGGGATGAGTTGGACCGCAGAGAGAAGGAAAAGCAGCCAACAAGTGCTCAGCATATGTGGGAACTCTTTCAAGACTGTTGGAAAAGCATTCCAGCTGAAGCTGATTGAGAGAATGCCAAGAGTGTGCAAAGCTGTCATAAAGGCAAAGGGTGGCTACTTTGACAAATCTAAAATAGATTTATATTTGTTTAACACTTTTTGGGTTACTACATGATTCCATATGTTATTTCATAGTTTTGATGTCTATTATTCTACAATGTACAAAATAGTACAAATAAAGAAAAACCCTTGAATGAGTAGCTGTGTCCAAACTTTTGACTCATGCTGTATGTTGTCCACTCAATCAAAGCACAGCAATCTAGTAGTGAAAGCTTCAGCTAGCTAGCAATGCAGTGCGTAAGTAGTTGACTCAAAGAGAAAGAAAGACAATAGTTTAACACTTTTAAACAAATTCATTTTTTCAAAAATGAAGGAGAAGCAGCAGCAGAGAGAGAGAGAGAGCTACCTATATTTCGTTGTATTTTTTTCACTTTCACTTACCTAGCCAGCTAATGCAGCTAGCAATTTAGTCTTCTCAAAAACAGTTTTGAACAGAGAGGAATGGTATTTATGTAAGGCTATCCAACAGATTGTGGGAGCTGTTTTGTTAGACTTCAGTGCGGCTTTTGACATTATCGATCAGTCTGCTGGTGGAAAAACATATGTGTTATGGTTTAACACCTGCTATATTGCGGATAAAGCGTTACATGTCTAACAGAACACAGAGGGTGTTCTCCAACATCAGTCAGGTAGAATCAGGAATTCCCCAAGGCAGCTGTCTAGGCCACTTACTTTTTTCAATCTGGCTTTGCCACTGCCACATGGCACTGGCTTTGAGTAAAGCCAGTGTGTCTATGTATGCTGATGACTCAACACAATACACATCAGCTACCTCAGCGACTGAAGTGATTGCAACACAACAAAGAGCTGCAGTTAGTTCAGAATGGGTGGCAAGGAATAAGTTAGTCCTAAATATTTCAAAAACTAAAAGCATTGTATTTGGCACAAATCATTCCTAAACCTCAACTAAATCTTGTACTAAGATTTATTTTGTGGAAATTGAGCAAGTTGAGGTGACTAAACTATTTGGAGTAACACTGGATTGTAAACTATCATGGTCAAAACATATTGATACAACAGTAGCTAAGATGGGGAGAACTCTGTCCATAATAAAACACTGCTCCACCTTCTTAACAGCACTATCAACAAGGCAGGTCCTACAGGCCCTAGTCTTGTCGCACCTGGACTACTGTTCAGTCGTGTGGTCAGGTGCCACAAAGAAGGATGTAGGAAAAATGCATTTGGCTCAGAACAGGGCAGCACGGTTGGCCCTTGGATGTACACAGAGAGCTAATGGTAATATAGGGGCGGCAGGGTAGCCTAATGGTTAGAACGTTGGGCTAGTAACCGAAAGGTTGCACGTTTAAATCCCCGAGCTGACAAAGTACAAATCTGTCATTCTGCCCCTGAACAAGGCAGTTAACCCACTATTCCTAGGCCGTCATTGAAAATAAGAATTTGTTCTTAACTGACTTGCCTAGTTAAATAAAGGTAAAATAAAATATAGTGCCTTCGGAAAGTATTAAGACCCCTTGACTTTTTTAACTTTTTGTTACGTTATAGCCTTATTCTAAAATGGATTAAATAAAACATTTTTCTCAGCAATCTACACACAATACCCCAAAATGACAAAGTGAAAACAGGTTTGTACAGACTTTTGCAAATGTATTACGAACAAAGACAGAAATACCTTATTTACATAAGTATTCAGATCCTTTGCTATGATACTCGAAATTGAGCGCAGGTGCATCCTGTTTTCATTGATCATCCTGGAGATGTTTCTACAACTTGATTGGAGTCCATCTGTGGCAAATTCAATTGATTGAACATGATTTGGAAAGCCACACACCTGTCTATAAGGTCTCACAGTTGGCAGTGCCTGTCAGAGCAAAAACCAAGCCATGAAGTCGAAGGAATTGTCAGTAGAGCGACGAGACAGGATTGTGTCTTAGCACAGATCTGGGGAAGGGTACCAAAAACTTACTGCAGGGATTGATGGTCCCCAAGAACAAAGTTGATTTCATCATTCTTAAATGGAAGACGTTTGGAACCACCAAGACTCTTCCTAGAGCTGGCAGCCCGGTCAAACTGGTTAATCAAGGAGGTGACCAAGAACCTGATGGTCACTCTGACAGCGCTTTAGTTCTTCTGTGGAGATGGGAGAACCTTCCAGAAGGAAAACCTTCTCTGTAGCACTCCACCAATTAGGCCTGTATGGTAGTGGCCAGACAGAAGCCACTCCTCAGTAAAAGGCACGACAGCCCACTTGGAGTTTGCCAAAAGGCACATAAAGACTCTCAGACCATGAGAAACAAGATTATCTGGTCTGATAAAACCAAGATTTAACTCTTTGGCCTGAATGCCAAGTGTCACGTCTGGAGGAAACCTGGCACCATCACTACGGTGAAGCATGGTGGTGGCAGCATCATGCTGCGGAGATGTTTTTCAGCAGCAGGGACTGGGAGAAATGAGAAATGAGGCCATGCTCATAAAAAAATTAAATCATCCCTCCTAATCTTCAATGCCACCGACCGCCACTGTACTACACATACAGTAGTAGGCCTGCAGAAATATAACACCTCCACCAATAGGGACTGAGCAGTAGTGGTAGTTATTGCTATATCATATCAAGCATTTTTCAGGGAAGAACAATGTTAACTAAAATACATATTTTAGAATAATCAATATCATCATCAATGTTGTCCTACAGCACCTGGCATGATGGTTTTCTTGCAGGTGGAGCACTTGGAGGAGTACTCATGGGAGTAACACTCTGTGCAGAGAAGTTGTTCATCCTTAGCTGCAAATGGCTTTTCTGCCAGAGGGCGGCTGCATTTGGCACACTTGAAGCACTGCTCATGCCAGTGGCAATCCTTATAGGACAGATCCTATTAAACAAACATACAGACAGTGTTAACCATGTAATAGATTGATTGGATTGATGGTTATTATTGCCACAGCAATTTAAATGATTCAATTGAAGAATTTGAAAGAATATGATTTATAAATAGTACCTTACTGAGATTACCATCTTCCTTATCAACTGTCTTACCTCATCATTACAATAAAAAGTTTGGTTGTTGGTATTTGTTTTTTGTTGTCATAGGCGAATTTCTGAAGAAATTATATATAGCTTAAAAGCATGTTTTTTTTAAAGTAATTTTGTTACCTTGGAAAGTCATTCTTTGAGAACAACAATAATTCATGTCAAAATGTCATGGGATGCAAATTTTTGTTGGTGGCCCATTCTTTGTTTGAAGTTACAGTGAGGGAAAAAAGTATTTGATCCCCTGCTGATTTTGTACGTTTGCCCACTGACAAAGAAATTATCAGTCTATAATTTTAATGGTAGGTTTATTTGAACAGTGAGAGACAGAATAACAACAACAAAATCCAGAAAAATGCATGTCAAAAATGTTATAAATTGATTTGCATGTTAATGAGGGAAATAAGTATTTGACCCCCTCTCAATAAGAAAGATTTCTGGCTCCCAGGGAGTGCTCCTAATCTCAGTTTGTTACCTGTATAAAAGACACCTGTCCACAGAAGCAATCAATCAATCAATCAGATTCCAAACTCTCCACCATGGCCAAGACCAAAGAGCTCTCCAAGGATGTCAGGGACAAGATTGCAGACCTACAGAAGGCTGGAATGGGCTACAAGACCCTCGCCAAGCAGCTTGCTGAGAAGGTGACAACAGTTGGTGCGATTATTCGCAAATGGAAGAAACACAAAAGAACTGTCAATCTCCCTTGGCCTGGGGCTCCATGCAAGATCTCACCTCGTGGAGTTGCAATGATCATGAGAACGGTGAGGAATCAGCCCAGAACTACACGGGATGATCTTGTCAATGATCTCAAGGCAGCTGGGACCATAGTTACCAAGAAAACAATTGGTAACATACTACGCCGTGAAGGACTGAAATCCTGCAGCGCCCGCAAGGTCCCCCTGCTCAAGAAAGCACACATACATGCCCGTCTGAAGTTTGCCAATGAACATCTGAATGATTCAGAGGACAACTGGGTGAAAGTGTTGTGGTCAGATGAGACCAAAATGGAGCTCTTTGGCATCAACTCAACTCGCCGTGTTTGGAGGAGGAGGAATGCTGCCTATGACCCCAAGAACACCATCTCCACCGTCAAACATGGAGGTGGAAACATTATGCTTTGGGGGTGTTTTTCTGCTAAGGGGACAGGACAACTTCACCGCATCAAAGGGACGATGGACGGGGCCATGTACCGTCAAATCTTGGGTGAGAACCTCCTTCCCTCAGCCAGGGCATTGAAAATGGGACGTGGATGGGTATTCCAGCATGACAATGACCCAAAACACCGCATCAAAGGGACGATGCAACAAAGGAGTGGCTCAAGAAGAAGCACATTAAGGTCCTGGAGTGGCCTAGTCAGTCTCCAGACCTTAATCCCATAGAAAATATGTGGAGGGAGCTGAAGGTTCAAGTTGCCAAACGTCAGCCTCAAAACCTTAATGACTTGGATAAGATCTGCAAAGAGGAGTGGGACAAAATCCCTCCTGAGATGTGTGCAAACCTGGTGGCCAACTACAAGAAACGTCTGACCTCTGTGATTGCCAACAAGGGTTTTTCCACCAAGTACTAAGTCATGTTTTGCAGAGGGGTCAAATACTTATTTCCCTCATTAAAATGCAAATCATTTTATAACATTTTTGACATGCGTTTTTCTGGATTTTTTTGTTGTTATTCTGTCTCTCACTGTTCAAATAAACCTACCATTAAAATTATAGACTGATCATTTCTTTGTCAGTGGGCAAATGTACAAAATCAGCAGGGGATCAAATACTTTTTTTCCCTCCCTGTATGTGCACTTAAGGAGTGTGGCTTTAAGGCATTGATGTAGTTCAGTTAATTAGATGTCTATATAAACCTTGGAAATATGTTTTTCACAACTTTGCTGGTTCAAACCATAACTTATGAAAGGCTTTAAAGCCCCAATGCAGTGTTTATAATTTGTGTGTTTATTTCATGAGCCTTCTTTTGCTATTGACATGCTCAGTCTGACCGTGTGACTGTGTTGATAGAAATGTAAATATATGTATTTACATACATAGCCCTGATTGGCGGATAGGATCGTCTAGGCTCTAGAGAGCCTTACCCCTTCAAAGTAGGAGGATACATATGCAAATAAAAGATGATTGGTCACTGGTCAGAACAATCAGAAAAGATTGTGACATGATCTGGGCCAAAAACTCCATCCCACCTGAACAGGCTGAAATTCCAGGCGTTTATTTTTTCTTCAAAAACCTCTTACACTCTGTGTCATTTTGACCTCATGGTGTGGAAATATCATTACAAAAACAGAAAATCTAATTTTTTACTGCACTGCCCCTTTAAACCTAACAATGTTGTACTTCAGTTTCACTGATGTGCTTATGAGCACTGAGTATACCAAACATTAGGAACACCTTCCGAATATTGTCTTGCACCCCCCACCTCCCCCATTCTTGATGCACATGGGAAACTGTTGAACATGAAAAACCCAGAAACGTTGCAGTTCTTCACACAAACCAGTGCGCCTAGCACCTACCACCATACCCTGTTCAAAGGCACTTAAAAATGTTGTCTTGCCCATTCACTCTTTGAATGGCACACATACACAATCCATGTCTCAATTGTCTCAAGGCTTAATTTGTATTTATTGAACCTTTATTTAACTAGGCAAGTCAGTTAATCTGTCTCCTGCCTTTCATCTACACTGATTGAAGTGGATTTAACAAGTGACATCAATAAGGGATCATATCTTTCACCTGGATTCACCTGGTCAGTCTATCTCATAGAAAGAGCAGGTTTTCCTAATGTTTTCTATACTCAGTATATCATAGTCTATGCACATGAAAATATGCATTATATTGGGTCAGTACAGAATTCTTACCTTACAGTTGCACCCAATAGGCAGAGAGCACACTTCACAGCAATTGGAGAACAAGTTCTCATAGCACTTAGTGCAGTACTGAGTATCCTCCTTCATAACATATTTATTTCCCAACAAGGACTCCTTGCAGTAATGGCAGTCAAACCGCTCTGTAGACATGCTTGCTCTTTACCTGCAGGTCAAAGACACAAAAATTAACAGCAAGAAAATACCCAAATATTATTAGTATCCTGAGGAAAAACATTTCCTTCCTGCAATCAGGATCCAACCAATGTCCTTCCCCATATGTCGTCTGAATTCTAAGTGATGACTTTAAAAAAAATATTTACCTCTGATGATGTTGCTTCCAAGGAGAGACTGAATTGAGGGCTGCAGAGTGAGGATCAGGCGTTGGGATGGAGAAGGGTAAACCAGGATTAAGTGGGCACATCATTGAAAGGCACATCTATAAATACTAGCCCTCTTATTACCAGTAATCTCAGAGGAGAACGTGGGTGTTCCACTACACACTTCTGCACCTTTTAAGGGAGTTTGTGCTGAGCATATTGGCATACATTTATGTTTGTTAAAAAGTTGTGGTTATAAATATGAATATTGTGGATGGGGAAAGCATGTTTGTACATGAGACGTTTCATATTAATCTTATGGTTTACATGTTTTTGAAAATGGCGATGAAAACTGAGGATTAAATTAAGCAATAAGTCCTGAGGGAATGTGTTTTATTGCCAATATATCACGGCTAAGGGCTGTTCTTATGCATGATGCAACGCAAAGTGCCTGGATACTGCCCTTAGCCGTGTATTGGCCATATACCACAAACCCCCGAGGTGACTTATTGCTTAATTGAATCCTTAGTTTACATTGACGTTTAAAATAAAATAAAAAAACTGGTCACCAACGTAATGAGTGGAATAAAAATAAATATTTTGTCATACCCATGGTATACGGTCTGATATACCACGGCTGTGAGCCAATCAGCATTCAGGGCTCAAATCAACCAGTTTATAGTGGGGTTTATACCACGGCACTGTAGAATACTAATTTCTGATTGGCTTGAAGGGCATTCTAGAGCGTGCATTATTTAAGCAATAAGGCATGATTGGGTGTAGTATATGGCCAATATGACACAGCTAAGGGATGTTCTTATGCACAACGCAACGTGGAGTGCCTGGATACAGCCCTTAGCAGTGGTATATTGGCTATATACCACAAACCCCTGAGGTACCTTATTGCTATTACAAAATGGTTACCAATGTAATAAGGTCAGTAAAAAGTCATGTTTTGTCATACCAGTGGGCGATTAGGTCTGATATACAACGGCTGTCAGCCAATCAGCATTCAGGACTCGAACCACCCCTTTATAAACTGGGTGGTTCAAGCCCTGAATACTGATTGGCTAAAAGCAGTGGTATATCAGACCAAATCACCCAGTTTCAGACCTCACTAAAGCTCTTGTGGTTGAACGGAAGCAAGTCCCCGCAGCAATGTTCCAACATCTAGTGGAAAGAAGAGTGGAGGCATTTAAAGCAGCAAAGGGGGTACCAACACCATATTAATGCCCATGATTTTGGAATGAGATGTTCGATGAGCAGTGTCCACATACTTTTGGTCAGGTGGTGTATCTTTCAAAAAGCATGTTGATGAGTTAATAGTTAAAATTGGCTTATTCAATAGGAACAGGTCCAGTCTTTAGTTAAAGTGCAGAAACCGAATGATTCAGTCAACATTCATTCCACTTATTGACTATGGCGATATCACCTATATGAATGCAGCTGTTACTGTATTGAAGCCATTGGACGTAATTTATCATAGCGCATTGCGCTTTATTACGAGCGATAGGTTCAGTACACATAATTTCCTTTTGTGTCAGAAAGTAGACTGGCCCTCTTTGAAGTCTCATAGATCAATGCATTGCACTCTTATTGTCTATAAAGCCCTCTTTGCATAAACATCTGCCATACCTTACCTCATTGTTAACCTTTACAACAAAACCAAAAAATCCCAGGTTTTCCAGAATTCCCGGTTAGAACATTCCTAGAAACGGGAGGGAATAAGCAGGAAATCTTTCAAACAGGATTTCTTGAAAATCTGGGAATTTGGGGAAATAATTTTGCAACCCCACTTGCAGGCCTGATGTGGCCTGTAAACCATCCGTTTCAGGCTACTGTATTAGGTTAACAGTAGGTCTCAAATAAGGCCTGATGGGATATGTAATGTATTGTTATAACATATGCTCAGGAACTCACTTGGTGAAGACCACAGGACAGAAAATGAACGAATTCAACAACCATGTCTCTGTCTTTAACAAATATAGTCCTGGGTGGTAACCCTACAATTCACTCCAAAAGGCAAGGTACAAAAGGAAATTAAATTGGAGGTGTGGCTTTCTGTTAGATCTTTTTTGGCCACCCATGATTGGAAGAGTGGTACCAGTTTAAGTGGTGTATGGCAGAGGTAAGATGTTGTCAATTACTGTATTAGAAACAAATGGCTTTGTCACTGAGGTGGTTCACTATAAAGGCAAATTATACCTTTTCTAAAAGCATGCTTTTGTACCTGTGGACTTTATGTAAGAAAGGTACTAATTGAGGTATGAACTGGGGTACAAAGGATGACCTTACAGGGTACCCCCCTAGTGACTAGCGGTTGTACACCTTTAAGAACAAATCTAAACCTTTATTTCTGAGAGTGTAAGGTGTACTTTGTTTAAAGTAGGGACTGCAAATCATTCTAGAATATTTGCAAAGATACCACACTATTTAATATTGGTTGTTCTTTGGATGTCACAGCCATTTGCCTGCACACACTTGTGGCCTATGTCCATGCCTTAACCACATAGCAGTTGCAGATGGCTTAGTGGGACTGAGGCGCCAAGGGCCCGATTCCAACTTAAGAAATGTACGCCTTCCCTATGAGGGCCTTCCTATGCACTTCTAAGTAGATGGTATTTAGACTTACCTTATGCAGGTGCGTAACGTGCTTTGCAGGCGTGGTTCCCTTGCGCGCCCTGAATACATTTAATTAAGCTGCTGAAAACCCTCCCAATTGCTGGCCAACATATCTTCTTGTGGAGTTTTAATTTAATAGGGTTTTCAGTACATTTATCTTAAGCCATCCCTATAAATACAGTGTACCTTTAATTAGAATTTTGTCAACAGACTCTTCATCGAGAAAACGGGTTCAGACTATAGGGATCAATGAAAGAACGCCATCTAAATATATATTAGTCTCTGTTTCAACACCAACTTGTAAATACATTTAAAAATCTCCGATTTTGTAAATCATTTAGGCAAATTTTAGGGTTAGGAAAGTATGTATGAATCATTTAAAAAATGCTGGTTTGGAAAGCCTTTACACACAAAATACTGTATACTGTGTACAATAAGAGTTGAAGAATAGTCCTATAAATATATCCTAATCCTCACTAATCATGGAACTCTTGACACCAGTCCAGTCGTCGTGAACTGTTCGCCACGCTCCAGGTTTAACCTGCTACGTGTGGTCTGAGTTCCACAATGATTCAAATAGGCATTCCCAAATTATTGCACAATGTTAGCCTAATATGATAATGCTAGTGACCCTCAGGAACAACTATACAGACATGAGAGAGGAAAGAAAGGTAAACAGAATGGAATGGAATTTGTCTCCAGGGATCATATGGAAAAATCAGCTAAAACAATTGCTATGTATATTTACAATCCCCTTCTCCAAATGGATTACTAATTTATTTAGGTCTAATCAATAGCTCTTATCAATTTATAAATTACAGTACATGGAGAATGCTGTTATTTCTATTGGCAACATATAAAGTAGATGCTTTTTCCACTTGAAAACGTCAGGTTCGTTCAACCTTATTCATAGTTTCCTCGCATGTAAAGGGTGGAATTATGAGATATTCAATGTCAGAATATGGCATATCTCACTCCGCCAAACCTTAATTTCTTAGGTCTCCACCCCGAACGAATAGTGGGTGAATAGCACGTTATTCTCATGCTTAAGTTCAAGGTCAGAATACGCATAGAGAGAAAAGTGCATAAAAAGGGAATTTACACACTCTTAACTCGGGTCAGAATCGGCCCCCAAGTGCTTAGTGGTTGCCAAGCCCTCTCAGTGGCTATTGCCAGTGCCTTGGCTTCTGATCAGATGGAGGGAACTGTGGGCCTGCAGAGACTCAATCGAACTGTGCCAAATTCTTAGAAAGTAGGGAGTTTATGAGCTAACAGTGAACAAACACTGAGTATATCTGATATAGAGTTAGTCCTGTTGCAATTGTGTAGATTGTATAGAGAGTGAAAATATTTTTGCACCAATCTCCCATTGACATCAATGCATGATCTATTCAAGAGTTCGAGTAACAGTCCACACATTTTCAAGTTCAGGAGGAGAGTTTCTGTGAACTGGATGAATTAAGCAACCCTGTGAGACCCCCGGTTGCAAAAATGCAACAGGTCCTAAACTCATGTCAAACACTGCATAGTTGACCTGCTTAGACCCAGATGTATCTTTTAGTAGCATTTGTTGTGCGTCATGTCTTAAGATGTAGTGACTTTTTACAAATACATAAATAAATAAATAGAGAAACAAACATTCTGACCCGGAGCTAGAGGTATTTTTGTAATTGTTGCAACAACATGGTGAACCACAACAGTGACAAAGCCATGTCATGGTGCAAAAGCAATGTGTGAAGTGCAAAACGTACTGTACCTTAAACCAATTTCTTCATAAATTAAAAGAGATTATGCGTTATAAGGAGGCGATTATTTAACAAGATTTAAGTAAACTGAGCAAAACATAAAGAGTAAACACTTTATAACGCACATTGTTGAAGAACAGCTCCAAATTAAATCATGCTGCCAGGTTACAATAAAGTTCATAGTAAATCTGGTGCTTTTGAACCACAGAAATGTGAATTGTGAATGTATGTGGTCAAATAAATAACCCAGTTGTCCTTTTTCCACCTCGTTAAAAATCCCAGTTGATTCTTTTTGACTGGCAGACAACTAATTACATTTTAATCTTAAAGCATGTGATCATATCTTTTTTCAAGAGGATCAGGAGGCGATCATCTTATATAAATAGCCTCGGAAGACCACCAGTCCAGAGGCTTAGACAGGAAGGTCAGTGGCTGAGATGAGGCCGAGAGGAATGCAACTCCTGTTATGGGCTTTTCCTCTGCTGTCAACTCCACAGTCAAACACATTGCTGACATTCAATTCCCATACATATGAAATGTAAATACATTGTATTAGGCTACACAAGGGAGACTAGCCTCACTGGTTGGTTGATTTTTAGTGGGAGGCAAACTCTTACATTTATTTTGTTATGTGCTGTGTGATCAAATACTATTTGTGGGATAGCAGAGGTTTAATTAGTATTGGCCTGCAAGCAATATTCATGTGAACCTTACCAGTTTTAATATAATGTTAGCTATCATGTTTGCTCACTTCATATGATTGAGGAAGCAACTATTAATTATGCTGAGATGTTGCACAAGTTGAGACTGTAGACCAACTGCACTTGAACTATTCACCCACTTCTAAAATGTGTGGATTCATTGAGATGTCTCTCTGCATTGTAATGTACAAAGACATAGCAGATGTGACCTATATTGATGAGCAAACAAAAGGGCACAGATCTCATGCTGGCTTAATCTGAAAGTGGTCATGAAAAAGCACTTTGGAGTACCAGTTTGATTTAATACCAAAACATTGACAGCTGTGCAATATAGATGGCAAATAAATTGGGAAGAGATTTCCGATGTACCGATTCCATGGCACATGGTTTATGAACTGATACACAAAACGACACTGGATTCAAAACGTAGTTTTTCTATTTACTATAGAAAAATCTTACAAAAAGTTTTCTTTATTTGTATTATTTGCACATTGTAGAATAATAGTGAAGACATCAAAACTATGAAACAACACACATGGAATCATGTAGTAACAAAAAAGTGTTAAACAAACCAAAATATATTGTAGATGTTAGATTCTTCAAAGTAGCTAACCTTTGCCTTGATGAAAGCGTTGCATACTCTTGGCATTCTCTCAACCAGCTTCACCTGGAATGCTTTTCCAACAGTCTTGAAGGAGTTCCCACATATGCTAAGCACTTCAGGTGATTGTGAAGGCCAGGTCATCTGATGCAGCACTCCATTACTTTCCTTCTTGGTCAAATAGCCCTTAAACAGCCTGGAGATGTGTTGGGTCATTGTCCTGTTGAAAAACAAATGATAGTCCCACTAAGCGCAAAACAGATGGGATGGCGTATCTCTGCAGAATGCTGTGGTAGCCATGCTGGTTAAGGGTGCCTTTAATTCTAAATAAATCACGACAGTGTCACCAACAAAGCACCATCACACCTCCTCCTCCATGCTTCATGGAGGAACTAATCAAATTTGGACTCATTAGACCAAAGGACAGATTTCCACCCCATCTAATGTCCATTGCTCGTGTTTCTTGGCCCAAGCAAGTCTCTTCCTCTTATTGGTGTCCTTAGTAGTGGTTTCTTTGCAGTAATTTGATCATGAAGGTCTGATTCACGCAGTCTCCTCTGAATAGTTGATGTTGAAATGTGTTTGTTACCTGAACTCTGTAAAGCATTTATTTGGGCTGCAATTTCTGAGGCTGGTAACTCTAATGAACTTATCCTCTGCAGCAGAAGTAACTCTGGGTCTTCCTTTCCTGTGGTGGTCCTCATGATAGCCAGTTTCATAATAGTGCTTAGTGTTTTTTGTGACTGCATTTGAAGAAACTTTCTAAGTTATTGACATTTTCCGGATTGACTGACTTTCATGTCTTAAAGTAATGATGGACTTTCGTTTATCTTTTCTTATTTGAGCTGTTCTGGCAATAATATGGACTTGGTGTTTTACCAAATAGGGCTATCTTCTGTATACCACACCTACCTTGTCACAACACAACTGATTGGCTCAAACGCATTAATACGGAAAGAAATTCCACAAATTAACTTTTAACAATTGAAATGCATTCCAGGTGACTACCTCATGAAGCTGGTTGAGAGAATGCCAAGAGTGTGCAAAGCTTTCATTAAGGTTTCATTAAGGATGGCTACTTTGAAGAATCTCAAATATAAAATATATTTTGATTTGTTTAACACTTTTTTGGTTACTACATGATTCCATATGTGTTATTGCATAGTTTTGATGTCTATACTATTATTCTACAATGTAGAACAATCCTGGAAGGATTTGGTGTTGTAGGGATACGACCATCCCAGCTCTACATATTTTTCTACGAATAGACAGAATCATTAGATCATTTGTTTTGGTACTGTCCATGTAACCTGTTTTTGGTCCCAGGTTCCAGAATGGCTGAAGAATTGCAACATTTACCTGCAGCAAATTCTGCAAATAGCGCTGCTGGTTGATTTTAAAAAGTCACTTGAGCAATAATATTATGCCAAAACTCGTAGCAAAAAAAACCTTTCATTTACAATATGTAAAATCTATGAGAATAGAAAGGTTCAGAACATTTGTGAAAAATCACAGCACAGTTGAAAAATATATGTCAAATTGAATTCAAAACTGGATGATGTTCAGAGATAGGGAGGGGTTGAGCAGAGCTGAAAATGGGACTAAAAACAAAAAAGACAACTATTGTAAAATATAATGTTTACGTAAAATGCATATACAGTGCCCTCTGAAAGTATTCAGAACCCTTGACTTTTTCCACATTTTGTTACATTACAGCCTTATTCTAAAATGGATTAAAAAAAAAAAAACATTTTCCTCAGCAAACTACACACAATACCCCATAATTGTCACACCCTGATCTGTCTCACCTGTCTTTGTGAATGTCTCCACCCCCCTCCAGGTGTCGCCCATCTTCCCCATTATCCCTTGTGTATTTATACCTGTTCGAGTCAACCAGCGTTTTGTGCCTGCCTGCCTGACCACTCTGCCTGTCCCTGAGCCTGCATGCCGATCGGTACCTCTGCTCCCCTCTGAACTACCGACCTCTGCCTACCCTGAGCTTGCCGGCCGTCCTGTATCTTTGCTCTTACTCTGGATTATCGACCCCTGCCTGCCTTGACCTGTCTTTGCCTGCCCCGTTGCTACAATAAACATTGTTACTTCGACAGTCTGCATCTGGGTATTACCTTGATACCTGATATAAATGACAAAGCAAAAACTGTTTAAAAAAATTGCACATTTATTAAAAATGTAAACCTGAAATACCTTAATTTACATAAGTATTCAGACCCTTTGCTATGATACTCGAAATTGAGCTCAGGTGCATCCTGTTTCCATTGATCATCCTGGAGATGTTTCTACAACTTGATTGGAGTCCACCTGTGGTAAACTCAATTAATTGGACATGATTTGGAAAGGCACACCTTTCTATATAAGGTCCCACAGTTGACAGTGCATGTCAGAGCAAAAACCAAGGCATGAGGTCGAAGGAATTGTCCGTAGAGCTCCGAAACAAGATTGTGTCGAAGTACAGATCTGGGGAAGGGTACCAAAAAATGTCTGCAGCATTAAAGGTCCCCAAAAACACAGTGGACTACATCATTCTTAAATGGAAGAAGTTTGGAAACACCAAGACTTTTCCTAGACCTGGCCTCCCAGCAAAACTGAGCAATCGGTGTAGAAGGGCCTTGGTCAGGGAGGTGACCTAGTACCCGATGGTCACTCTGACAGAGCTCTAGAGTTCCTCTGTGGAGATGGGAGAACCTTCCGGAAGGACAACAATCTCTGCAGCACTCCATCAATCAGGCCTGTATGGTAGAGGGGCCAGACGGAAGCGACTCCTCAGTAAAAGGCACATGAGAGTCCGCTTGGAGTTTTCCAAAAGGCACCTAAAGACTCTCAGACCATGAGAAACAAGATTCTCTGGTCTGATGAAACCAAGGTTGAACTCGTTGGCCTGAATGCCAAGGGTCACGTCTGGAGGACACCTGGAACCATGGTGGTGGCAGCATCATGCTGTGGGGATGTTTTTCAGAACCAGGGACTGGGAGACTAGTCAGGATCAAGGCAAAGATGAACAGAGCAAAGACCCTAGAGATCCTTGATGAAAATCTGCTCCAGACTGGGCAGGTTCACCTTCCAACAGGACAACGACCCTAAGCACACAGCCAAGACAATGCAGGAGTGGCTTTGGAAGAAGTCTCTGAATGTCCTTGAGTGGCCTAGCCGGAGCCCAGACTTGAACCCGTTTGAACATCTCTGGAGAGACCTGAAAATAGCTGTGCAGCAACGCTTCCCTTCCAACCTGACAGAGCTTGAGAGGATCTGCGGAGAAGAATGGGAGAAACTCCCCAAATACAGGTGTGCCAAGCTTGTAGCGTCATACCCAAGAAGACTCGAAGTTGTAATCGCTGTCAAAGGTGCTTCAACAAAGTACTGAGTAAAGGGTCTGAATACTTATGTAGATGTAATATTTCAGTTTTTTAAACCTGTTTGTGGGGTATTATGTGCAAATTGATGAGGTAAAAAAACATTTAGTACATTTTAGAATGAGGCTGTAACTTAACAAAATTTGGAAAAAGTCAAGGGATCTGAATACTTTCCGAATGCACTGTAGTATGTATAAGCTGGAAGTAGAAGCCTAAGTGTTGTTGTCCCTTAGTTTACACCAATTAGGGGATGGGTGGTAGGGTTAGGGGAAAATAATGAAGGAAAATATATTTAAAAAAAAAAATATATATATATATATATATATATATATATATATATATATATATATATATATATATATATATATATATACAGTTGAAGTCGGAAGTTTACATACACTTACGTTGGAGTCAATAAAACGTATTTTTCAACCACTCCACCAACTTCTTGTTAACAAACTATAGTTTTGGCAAGTTGGTCAGGACATCTACTTTGTTCATGACAAGAGTAATTTTTACAACAATTGTTTACAGACAGATTATTTCACTTATAACTCACTGTATCTCAATTCCAGTGGGTCAGAAGTTTACATATGCTAAGTTGACTGAGCCTTTAAACAGCTTGGAAAATTCCCGAAAATTATGTAATGGCTTTAGAAGCTTCTGATAGACTAATTGACTTCATTTGAGTCAATTGGAGGTGTACCTGTGGATGTATTTCAAGGCCTACCTTCAAACTCAGTGCCTCTTTGCTCGACATCATGGGAAAATCAAAAGAAATCAGCCAAGACCTCAGAAAAGAAATTGTAGACTTCCACAAGTCTGGTTCATCATTGGGAGCAATTTCCAAACGCCTGAAGGTACCATGTTCATCTGTACAAACAATAGTACACAAGTATAAACACCATGGGACCACGCAGCCGTCATACCGCTCAGGAAGGAGAAGCGTTCTGTCTCCTAGAGATAAACGTACTTTGGTGTGAAAAGTGCAAATCAATCCCAGAACAACAGCAAAGGACCTTGTGAAGATGCTGGAGGAAACAGGTACAAATGTATATATATGCACAGTAAAATTAGTCCAATATCGACATAACCTGAAAGGTCGTTCAGCAAGGAAGAAGCCACTGCTCCAAAAACGCCATAAAAAGCCAGACTACAGTTTGCAACTGCACATGGGGACAAAGATCGTACTTTTTGGAGAAATGTCCTCTGGTCTGATGAAACAGAAATAGAACTGTTTGGCCATAATGACCATTGTTATGTTTGGAGGAAAACGGGGGAGGCTTGCAAGCCCGAAGAACACCATCCCAACAGTGAAGCACGGGGGTGGCAGCATCATGTTGTGGGGGTGCTTTGCTGCAGGAGGGACTGGTGCACTTCACAAAATAGATGGCATCATGAGGCAGGAAAATTATGTGGATATATTGAAGCAAAATCTCAAGGCATCTGTCAGGAAGTTAAAGCTTGGTCGCAAATGGGTCTTCCAAATGGACAATGACCCCAAGCATACTTCCAAAGTTGTGGCAAAATGGCTAAAGGACAACGAAGTCAAGGTATTGGAGTGGCCATCACAAAGCCCTGACCTCAATCCTATAGAAAATGTGTTGGCAGAACTGAAAAAGTGTGTGCGAGCAAGGAGGCCTACAAACCTGACTCAGGTACACCAGCTCTGTCAGGAGGAATGGGCCAAAATTCACCCAACTTATAGTGGGAAGCTTGTGGAAGGCTACCCAAAACGTTTGACCCAAGTTAAACAATGTAAGGGCAATGCTACCAAATACTAATTGAGTGTATGTAAACTTCTGACCCACTGGGAATGTGATGAAAGAAATAAACGCTGAAATAAATAATTCTCTCTGCTATTATTCTGACATTTCACAGTCTTAAAATAAAATGGTGATCCTAACTTACCCAAGACAGGGAATTTTTACTAGTATTAAATGTCAGGAATTGTGAAAAACTGAGGTTAAATGTACTTGGCTAAGGTGTATGTAAACTTCCGACTTCAACTGTATATGGGAGATTGGTAATGATGCAGACAATTGCACAGATGGAAGCCACAATCTATCTGCAATATTAAAGCTGATCTACCCCCAAATACATAAAGAGCACTTCCGTGTAAGCATATATTAACACATTGAGGGTTGCTAGGCACTGTTGAGCACTGTCTGCCAGACACTAAAGCTTGGATTATAGTTATTGCGTATAATGTGTGTGTGTACTGTATGTGTTTTCTGCATGTCTTTACGGCATCACTGATTCAAACCCTAATAGTTTAGAAGAGGATGTGTCCAATAGGGCGATAGCATATTTCCTATTTATTGGATAGAGTAATGTGTGCTGAAATAGCAGTGGGTGGATTGGAACCCATGCTACAGCGGCATATGTGTTCTGGAGACAGTGGCTTAGATCGCTACACCACCCTAGGCCACATGATTAACATTTTAACATAATCAATTGCATAAGCTGTGTTAGGCAAAATCTTACTGATCTTGCACATTATTTTGTCTGCTTAATCTTCTGACATTAACCTATGGACACCCAGCAACTGATGTCATTTTTATCCCTTGCCTTATCAGACCTTGTCTCAAGTGTCTCTAATGCTTTCTCTCTTTATAGCAAGGTGTCAGTGAGCATTCTTAACAACGAGGCTTCAAGAACATTAGATGACTTTACTTTGTTGGGTCCATTGAGGCGGTGACTTGTTGGGGAGGGGGAGCGATGTTTCCCTTTGCGGCACAACGCTTCCCTGAAATGACACTGTCAGTTGCCTGGCATGGTGATGACAGGATAAGTGGATCCATTGGGTTGAGATGGGGCTTGTTCTAGTGGTTAATGAGAGGCCTCACACAAACCTGTTCCTCAGAGCCATTGATACCCAAGGGCCAGGCTCTCTGCAAAGCACTCTGCCTATACAGGATAGCCTCAAAGGGGGTAGGCAGCGGACAAGGAGGCACAATTGCAAATTGTGATCTAGCAAAACATTACACCCCTTCAGGGATGGTCTCTGAGTGCCTGTGAAATCGGTTCCCTCCCACTCTTGCCAAGTTAGTCATCATAGGAGTGTGACAAGGCCTGTCAACAAGCCAGACATATGAACTCTTCTGCTAAGGAGGAGCTAAAACCTATAACACATTGAAGAGAGCAAACGTCTACTGTTTAAATGATCTGTTGGAGAAATATCTTGACAACGGGAGTAGAGTAACAAAGGTGGCAGAATTACAGTAATGCATTCATATGACAATTATACAGCATGCATCTGACAGGTTTGAAAGCATGTCATCGATCAACAATTTCTTGATCTATGATAAATAAAATCGACATACTGTTCAACCTGAAAAGACCATAGTCTAAGCAAATGGTTGAAAATAGAAGGCAATCTTACCTTTCTGGAGAAGGCTGAAATGTTATGCAAGCTTCAGGCAGCTGGAGAACCCCAAAAGACCAGAGCAACTGCCCACTAGAACTCTTTCCTCCACGTCTCCTGTTGTGTGGATTGCAAAAATATTTTTCCAAAAGGATAACTTTACTACATGGCTTTCTGCAAAATCACTTTGGATACTAAAACAATTCTACACAAATACACAAGCTTAATTTCCTAAGGAAAATAAAAACATCCCAAAATTGTTGGACCAGTAGTGGTAAGAATGACAGGAATTTTAGTTGGACAACAGTATACTCTTGGTGAATTGTCTGTGGGGTGGGGGCCATCAGGAGAACCGAAACAAAAAAGAAATCTGAAATATGTCACCTATTTTTGTAAGCTAGTACAGCACTGAGTGCAGTGTAGGCTTATTCAGTCAAGGCATCGATTTAATCATATCAAACGTTTGCATACATTTTGTTGTTTTATCCATGTGAGAGATGCAGACTCGGTCTCGACCTTTAAGCCCGTCTGGCTCAGTTGGTAGAGCATGTTGTTTGCAACGCCAGGGTTGTGGGTTCGATTCCCACGGGGGACCAGTACGACATTTTTTTTAAGAAATGTTTGAAATGTATGCATTCACTACTGTAAGTCGTTCTGGATAAGAGTGTCTGCTAAATGACGTAAATGTAAATGTAAGTCTTATGGAAGACGCATCTCTTCAGTCAGTCCTATGATTGAGTGTAGTCTGGCCCAGGGGTGTGAAGGTGAACGGAAAGGCACTGGAGCGACGAACCGCCGTTGCTGTCACTGCCTGGCCGGTTCCCCTCTTTCAAATTGGATTCTCTGCCTCTAACCCTATTACGGAGGCTGAGTGACTGGCTTACTGGTGCTCAAACATGCCGTCCCTAGGAAGGGTGCGTCACTTGAGTGGGTTGAGTCACTGATGTGATCTTCCTGTCCGGGTTGGCGCCCCCCTTGGGTTTGTGCCGTGGGGGAGATCTTTGTGGGCTATACTCAGCCTTGTCTCAGGGTAGTAAGTTAGTGGTTGAAGATAACCCTCTTGTGGTGTGGGGGCTGTGCTTGGCAAAGTGGGTGGGGTTATATCCTGCCTGGTTAGCCCTGTCCGGGGGTATCGTCGGACTGGGAAACAGTGTCTCTGAACCCCTGCTGTCTCAGCCTCCAGTATTTATGCTGCAATAGTTCATGTGTCAGGGCGCTAGGGTCAGTCTGTTATATCTGGAGTATTTATCCTGTCTTATCTGGTGTCCTGTGTGAATTTAAGAGGCCTCACAAATCCTCAACTGGCAGCTTCATTAAATAGTACCCACGAAACACCAGTCTCAACGTCAACAGTAAAGAGGCGACTCTGGGATGCTGGCCTTCTAGGCAGAGTTGCAAAGAAAAAGCCATATCTTAGACTGGCCAATAAACAAAAAAGATTAAGATGGGCAAAAGAACACAGACACTGGACAGAGGAACTCTGCCTAGAAGGCCAGCATCACGGAGTCACCTTTTCACTGTTGACGTTGAGACTGGTGTTTTGCAGGTACTATTTAATGAAGCTGCCTGTTGAGGACTTGTGAGGCGTTTGTTTCTCAAACTAGACACTCTAATGTACTTGTCTTCTTGCACAGTTGTGCATCGGGGCCTCCCACTCCTCTTTCTATTCTGGTTAGAGCCAGTTTGCGCTGTTCTGTGAAGGGAGAAGTACACAGCGTTGTACGAGATTTAACGGTTTCTTGGCAATTTCTCGCATGGAATAGCCTTAATTTCAAAGAACAAGAATAGACTGACGAGTTTCAGAAGAAAGGTATTTGTTTCTGGCCATTTTGAGCCTGTAATCGAACCCACAATTGCTAATGCTCCAGATACTCAACTAGTCTAAAGAAGGCCAGTTTTATTGCTACTTTAATCAGCACAACAGTTTTCATCTGTGTTAACATAATTGCAAAAGGGTTTTCTTATGATCAATTAGCCTTTTAAAATGATTAACTTAGATTAGCTAACACAACGTGCCATTGGAACACAAGAGTGATGGTTGCTGATAATGGGCCCATGTACGCCTATGTAGATATTCCATAAAAAATCTGCCATTTCCAGCTACAATAGTCATTTATGTCATTAATAATGTCTAAACTGTATTTCTGATAAATTTTATGTTATTTTAACTTTTTAGGGTATAGGGGGCAGTGTTTTCGATTTCGGATGAAAAGCATGCCCAGAGTAAACTGCCTAATACTCGAGCCCAGAGACAAATATTTGCATATAATTCGTTGATTTGGATAGAAAACACTCTGAAGTTCCTAAAACTGTTTGAATGATGTCTGTGAGTATAACAGAACTCATATGGCAGGCAGAAACCTGAGAAAAATCCAACCAGGAAGTGGGAAATCTGAGAATTGTAGTTCTTCTTTTGAATCCCTATCGAAACAACAGTGTCTGTGGGGTCACGTTGCACTTCCTAAGGCTTCCATTGGCTGTCAACAGCCTTTAGAACGTTTTTTAATCCTTCTCCTGTTACTGGGCAGAGAATAGTAGCTCAGTCAATGAGTGGACTGCCTATGGACAAAAGGCTTGGTGATGCGCGATCCCGCGAGAGTGCCGTTCCTTCTTTTTCTCCTGGAATGAATACGCTACTGTCCGGTTGGAATATTAGCGATGTTTTATGTTAAAAATACCCTAAGGCAGGATTGTAAACAACATTTGACATGTTTCTATGACCGGTAATGGAACATTTTGACTTTTCGTCTCTTGTACTGCGCTCGCGCGTTATGCCTTTGGATAGTGATCTGAACGCACGAACAAAACGGAGGTATTTGGACATATATATGGAGTATTTCGAACAAAACAAACATTTCTTGTGGAAGTAGGAGTCCTCGGAGTGCATTCTGACGAAGATCAGCAAAGGTAAGAGAATATTTCTAATACTAATTCAGAGTTTTGTTGATGCCAGAACTTGGCGGGTAGCTGTACAGCTTGCTTCGATGGCTGAGCTATGTACTCAGAATATTGAACAATGTGCTTTCTCCGTAAAGTTATTTTGAAATCTGACAAAGCGGTTGCATCAAGGAGTAGTGTATGTATAATTCTTTCAATAACTGTTGTAAATTTTATCAACGTTTATGATGAGTATTTTTGTAAATTGATGTGCACATTCACAGGAGTTGTGGTGGGAATACATTTTCTGAACATCACGCGCCAATGTAAAATGCTGTTTTTTTTGATGCATGTCCTTGCTTGGGAAATCGCTGTGTGGATTTTCTTGTGAAGTTTATGTCCTAACATAATCTCATTTTATACTTTTGCCCTAAAGCCTTTTTGAAATCGGACAATGTGGTTAGATTAACCTGTTATGGCTAGGGGGCAGTATTTTCACGGCTGGATAAAAAACGTACCCGATTTAATCTGGTTACTACTCCTGCCCAGTAACTAGAATATGCATGTAATTATTGGCTTTGGATAGAAAACACTCCAACGTTTCTAAAACTGTTTGAATGGTGTCTGTGAGTATAACAGAACTCAAATGGCAGGTCAAAACCTGAGAGATTCCTTTACAGGAAGTGGCCTGTCTGACCATTTCTTGAACTTCTTTGCCATCTCTATCTTTTACAAAGGATCTCTGCTCTAACGTGACACTTCCTACGTCTTCAATGGGCGCTCAGAGCCCGGGAAAAACCTGAATGTCGTCATCCCAGCCCCAGGCTGAAACACATTATCGCCTTTCTCAAGTGGCCGATCAAGGGACTGTGGGCTTAGGCGCGTGCCCTGGCCGCCCCCGTCTTTGTGATTTTTCCTCTGTTTGCCGAAAAGGAGATTCCCGGTCGGAATATTATCGTTTTTTTACGAGATAAATTGCATAAAAATTGATTTTAAACAGCGGTTGACATGCTTCGAAGTACGGTAATGGAATATTTAGAATTTTTTTGTCACGAATTGCGCCATGCGCGCGACCCTGATTTACCATTTCGGATAGTGTCTGGGACGCACGATGTGCGGATATAATGATGGATTATTTTGGACCAAACCAACATTTGTTATTGAAGTAGCAGTCCTGGGAGTGCATTCTGACGAAGACAACAAAAGGTAATCAAACTTTTATAATAGTAAATCTGATTTTGGTGAAGGCTAAACTTGCGGGTGTCTAAATAGCTAGCCCGTGATGGCTGGGCTATGTACTTAGAATATTGCAAAATGTGCTTTCACCAAAAAGCTATTTTAAAATCGGACATATCGAGTGCATAGAGGAGTTCTGTATCTATAATTCTTAAAATAATTGTTATGCTTTTTGTGAACGTTTATCGTGAGTAATTTAGTAAATTGTTAGCAAATTCCCCGGAAGTTTGCGGGGGGTATGCTAGTTCTGAATGTCACATGCTAATGTAAAAAGCTGTTTTTTGATATAAATATGAACTTGATTGAACAAAACATGCATGTATTGTATAACATAATGTCCTAGGTGTGTCATCTGATGAAGATCATCAAAGGTTAGTGCTGCATTTAGCTGTCTTCTGGGTTTTTGTGACATTATATGCTAGCTTGAAAAATGGGTGTCTGATTATTTCTGGCTTGGTACTCTGCTGACATAATCTAATGTTTTGCTTTCGCTGTAAAGCCTTTTTGAAATCGGACAGTGTGGTTAGATAAAGGAGAGTCTTGTCTTTAAAATGCTGTGAAATAGTCATATGTTTGAAAAATTGAAGTTTTTGTATTTTTGAGGAATTTGTCATTCGCGCCACGCCCATCATTGGCTATTGGAGCAGGTGTTCCGCTAGCGGAACGTCTAGATGTAAGAGGTTAACGAGAGTCTTATCTTTAAAATGGTGTAAAATAGTTGATTGTTTGAGAAAATGAAATTATGAGATTTTTGCTGTTTTGTATTTCGCGCCATGTTATTTCACTGGCTGTTGAATAGTGTGGGACGGTCACGTCCCACCTAGCCCAGAGAAGTGAACGGACAAAAAAATCTGCTTTTCTTTCAAAAACAAGGACATTTGTAAGTGACCCCAAACTTTTAAACGGCACTGTATATGTGTATAAAACAATATAATTTAGCACACAATAACAAAATAAACATATTTAATAAAAGCAATCACATTCAACTACATAGAGGTCCTCAATCAATAATTTAAACTGCCTGACTGGCACCAGCACATCTAACTGCACCAGCACATCCAACACAGAATGTTCCACAAATTAGGCGCTGTCATAATCTGCGTATGTAGGTGGCAGGGAAGTCAGGCGCAGGAGAAACGAGAGTGGTTAAAAAAATTGAGTATTTATTAACAAAACTAACTCCAAAACCAACGTAGAAAAATTATCTGGGTAAACAATAACCTGTCGCACACCGATACATCAACAACATACATGTACATAACATAACAAACAATCACCGACAAGGATATGAGGGGAAACAGAGGGTTAAATACACAACATGTAATTACTGGGATAAGAAACATGTGTGTAAGGAGACCAGACAAAACCAATGGAAAATGAAAAACTGATCAATGGTGGCTAGAAGACCGGTGACGTCGATCGCCCAGCACCACCCGAACAAGGAGGGGCATCAACTTCGGTAGAAGTCGTGACAGGGGCAAAAAAACTAAACGCAGATTTTCCCAAATCTGTGGAGACTGAAGGGATCTCTAGTGTTATCCATTCCTGATAACGGGTTTGGTAACTTATGATTCTTAACTTAATTAATTAAGTTTCATATGTCAGATTGATTTGTAAATAAATAAAAGAGAATGCAGCTCTCTTTTTACAGACAGAGAGGTCCATCCCACATTTTTACACAGACTACATTGATGAGTCCTAAAATTGTCCCCTGTGATAAAATGTATTGCGGAATGGTAGACTGCGTCCAAGGGTTTCAAAACAGAAGTTGCCGCATGCATGTAAACAATATCACCAACATCCTATACAGGGAGAAGCATTGTAGAACAATCTTTGTCCTATTTTCAATACTGAGGCATGATTTATTTATAAAAAAAACTATCTTGGATCTTAGCTTTAGTCAGATTTTCTAAATGCGTTATGAAGGACAACTTGTCATCAATCCAGACAACCAGGTACTTATACTGAGAAACAAGCTCAATTTGGGCTCCATTTGTAGCGCAAATATGCAGGTCCTCAGGGTCAACATTTCATGACCTAGAGAACAGCAGGAGCTTGGTTTTACTTGTATTTAACACTAATTTAAGATCTGTAAGTGATTTCTGAATTGAATCAAAATCATGCTGTAATTCACAAATGGCTTGCTGCACTGAGGTGGCACAGGAATACAAAACTGTGTCATCTGCATAGAGATAAATGTTACAAGTACTAACAGTGTCATTAAAATACAAGGGGAATAGTAATGGACCCAAAATCGAACCCTGAGGTATACCTTTTTCAATCTCAAGAAATTCAGATTTAAGCCCATTTGTCAAGTTCTGTCGCTAAGATAATTCTGAAACGATAAATAGCCTTTATATCCTAGGCCTATTCTTGATAACTTCTTCAGCAAAACAGAATGATCAACAGTGTTGAAAGCCTTTGACAGGTCAATAAACGAGGCAGCACAGCTCTTTTTAGCATCCAAGGCATTGACAACATCATTAACAACTACTGTGGTTGCTGTGGTAGTACTATGCCCAGGCCTGAACCCTGATTGGTTTATTTTAAAAATACAATTAAAAATGAACACAATTGTACGTTAACCAAGGATTTAAGAATCTTAGCTAAACAAGTTAGTCTTGAAATGGGGGCGATAGTTGTTCATCTGTATCCCAACCCTTATGGAGTGGCAGCATATATGGTGATTTCCATGCCGTTGGAATAGTTATTTTTTATTTATTTTTATTTAACCTCTTACATCTAGACGTTCCGCTAGCGGAACACCTGCTCCAATATCCAATGATGGGCGTGGCGCGAAATACAAACTCCTCTAAAATACAAAAACTTCAATTTTTCAAACATATGACTATTTCACAGCATTTTAAAGATAAGACTCTCCTTTATCTAACCACACTGTCCGATTTCAAAAAGGCTTTACAACGAAAGCAAAACATTAGATTATGTCAGCAGAGTACCAAGCCAGAAATAATCAGACACCCATTTTTCAAGCTAGCATATAATGTCACAAAAACCCAGAAGACAGCTAAATGCAGCACTAACCTTTTATGATCTTCATCAGATGACAACCCTAGGACATTATGTTATACAATACATGCATGTTTTGTTCAATCAAGTTCATATTTATATCAAAAACCAGCTTTTTACATTAGCATGTGACGTTCAGAACTAGCATACCCCCCGCAAACTTCCAGGGAATTCGCTAACATTTTACTAAATTACTCACGATAAACGTTCACAAAAAGCATAACAATTATTTTAAGAATTATAGATACAGACCTCCTCTATGCACTCGATATGTCCGATTTTAAAATAGCTTTTTGGTGAAAGCACATTTTGCAATATTCTAAGTACATAGCCCAGGCATCACGGGCTAGCTATTTAGACACCCGGCAAGTTTAGCACTCACTAATATCAGCTTTACTATTATAAAAGTTTCATTACCTTTTGATGTCTTCGTCAGAATGCACTCCCAGGACTGCTACTTCAATAACAAATGTTGGTTTGGTCCAAAATAATCCATCGTTATATCCGAATAGCGGCGTTTTGTTCGTGCGTCCCAGACACTATCTGAAATGGTAAATCAGGGTCGTGCGCATGGCGCAATTCGTGACAAAAAAAATCTAAATATTCCATTACCGTACTTCGAAGCATGTCAACCGCTGTTTAAAATCCATTTTTATGCCATTTTTCTCGTAAAAAAGCGATAATATTCCGACCGGGAATCTCCTTTTAGCTAAACAGAGGAAAGTAAACAGAGCTTTCGGTCGACGCGGGCACGAGCCTGAGTCTCACAGTACTGTAACCAGCCACTACCCAAACGCGCTACTTTGTTTCAGCCAGAGCCTGCAAAGCCACGATTCAGCTTTTTGCTGCCTTCTGAGACCCTATGGCAGCCGTAGGAAGTGTCACGGGACAGCTAAGATCCTCACTCTTCAATAAACAGAGACAAGAAGAACGACACCTTGTCAGACAGGCCACTTCCTGCCTGAAACCTTGTCAGGTTTTTGCCTGCCAAATGAGTTCTGTTATACTCACAGACACCATTCAAACAGTTTTAGAAACTTTAGGGTGTTTTCTATCCATATGTAATAAGTATATGCATATTCTAGTTACTGGGTAGGAGTGGTAACCAGATTAAATCGGGTACGTTTTTTATCCAGCCGTGAAAATACTGCCCCCTAGCCATAACAGGTTAACCTTTATTTAACTAGGCAAGTCAGTTAAGAACAAATTCTTATTTACAATGACGTCCTACCCCAGCCAAATCCTAACCGCCCTATACTTCCTGATAACAATGTTAAATAAAAAATGTGGGCTACTGAGCCAGCAATAAAGGGAGCTGCACACTTAAGCAGACCAGGCTCCAAATTATCAGCCCCTGTGGATTTTTTTTGGTTGTGTCTAATGTTAGCAAATTATCCAGGACTTCTTTATCAGTGAATTTCCGAAAAGAAAACTCCTGACCAGCATTTTCATTATCATTCAATAGATTTTCACCATCAACATCCAAACTACTCTTTTCGGAGAGCTGGCTTTGAAATACATGACCTTAGAGATCCCTTTTATTCTCTATTTGGTTAGGTCAGGGTGTGACTAGGGCTAGGGTGGGAAATCTATGTTTCTATTTCTTTGTTGCCCTCGTATGGTTCCCAATCAGAGGCAGCTGTTTGTCGTTGTCTCTGATTGGAGATCATACTTAGGCAGCCCTTTTTCCCACCTTAGATTGTGGGATCTTGTTTTTGGTACTGTGCTGTATGTCCTACTGAACGTTACGTTTTCGTTTGTATTTGTTTTGTTTTCGGTGTTCATTTAATACATTTTAAATGTACGCCTACCACGCTGCACCTTGGTCCGATTCTTCCATCAACGAGCGTAACAAATGTATAGCCCGCAGAGATAAAATGGTGATTAAATGCATTAATGATATACATTTTGTCAGTAATAGGGCCAGAATCTAAATTAATTTATTGGAGGAGAGAAGAGGAGACACAACCCTTCAGTGACATAATAGCTTTCCAAAATTTTGTGTATTAACATAATAATAAGATTTTGCTTTTATAACTAGTTTTACACACAGATTTCTCAATCGCCTGAAAGACTGCCGTTCTGGGCCCGAGTCTGTGAATCTAGTTTTGGCCCAGGCAGCGTCTCTGTTTATTTTAATTAATACTTTTTTTATTTCACCTTTATTTAACCAGTTGAGAACATGTTCTCATTTACAACTGCGACCTGGCCAAGATAAAGCAAAGCAGTGCGACAAAAACAACAGAGTAACAAATGGGATAAACAATCGAACAGTCAATAACACAATAGAAAATCTGTATACAGTGTGTGCAAATGAAGTAAGGAGGTAAGGCAATAAATAGGCCAATAGTGGCGAAGTAATTACAATTTAGCAATTTACACTGGAGTGATATGTGCAGATGAGGATGTGCAAGTAGAAATACTGGTGTGCAAAAGAGCAGAAAAACAATGGATGGGCTATTTACAGATGAGCTGTGTATAGCTGCAGCGATCGGTAAGCTGCTTTGACAGCTGACACTTAAAGTTAGTGAGGAAGATATAAGTCTCCAACTTCAGTGATTTTTGCAATTCGTTCCTGTCATTGGAAGCAGAGAACTGGAAGGAAAGGAGGCCAAAGGAGGTGTTGGCTTTGGGGATGACCAGTGAAATATACCTGCTGGAGCGTCTACTACGGGTGGGTCTTGCTATGGTGACCAGTGAGCTGAGATAAGGCAGAGCTTTACCTAGCAAACGTATAGATGACCTGGAGCCAGTAGGTTTGGCGATGAATATGTAGCAAGGACCAGCCAACGAGAGCATACAGGTCGCAGTGGTGGGTAGTATATGGGGCTTTGGTGACAAAATGGATGGCACTGTGATAGACTGCATCCAATTTGCTGAGTAGAGTGTTGGAGGCTATTTTGAAAATTACATCGCCGAAGTCAAGGATCGGTAGGATAGTCAGTTTTATGAGGGTATGTTTGGCAGCATGAGTGAAGGATGCTTTGTTGCGAAATAGGAAGCCGATTCTAGATTTTACTTTGAATTGGAGATGCTTAATGTGAGTCTGGAAGGAGAGTTTACAGTCTAGCCAGACACCTAAATATTTATAGTTGTCCACATATTCTAAGTCGGAACTGTCCAGAGTAGTGATGCTAGTCGGGTGGGCGGGTGCGGGCAGCGATCGGTTGAAGAACATGCATTTAGTTTTACTTCCATTTAAGAGCAGTTGGAGGCCACGGAAGGAGTGTTGTATGGCATTGAAGCTCGTTTGGAGGTTTGTTAAAGTGTTCAAAGAAGGGCCAGATGTATACAGAATGGTGTCATCTGCGTAGAGGTGGAACAAAGAATCACCCGCAGCAAGAGCGACATCGTTGATATATACAGAGAAAAGAGTCGGCCCTGGAATTGAACCCTGCGGAATCCCCATAGAGACTGCCAGAGGTCCGGACAACAGGCCCTCCGATATGACACACTGAACTCTATCTGAGAAGTAGTTAGTGAACCAGGCGAGGTAGTCATTAGAGAAACCAAGGCTGATGAGTCTGCCGATAAGAATGCGGTGATTGACAGTGTTGAAAGCCTTGGCCAGGTCGATGAAGACGGCTTCACAGTACTGTCTTTTATCAATGGCGGTTATGATATCGTTTAGGACCTTGAGCGTGTCTGAAGTGCACCCGTGACCAGCTCGGAAACCAGATTGCATAGCGTGGGATTCGTGGGATTCGTGGGATTCGAAATGGTTGGTGATCTGATTCGTGGGATTCGAAATGGTTGGTGATCTGTTTGTTCACTTGGCTTTCGAAGACTTTAGAAAGGCAGGATGGATATAGGTCTGTAACAGTTTGGGTCTAGGGTGTTTCACCCTTTGAAGAGGGGGATGACCGTGGCCGCTTTCCAATCTCTGTGAATCTCAGACGATACGAAAGAGAGGTTGAACAGACTAGTAATAGGGGTTGCAACAATTGCGGTGGATAATTTTAGGAAGAGAGGGATCCAGATTGTCTAGCCCAGCTGATTTGTAGGGATCCAGATTTTGCAGCTCTTTCAGAACATCAGCTGTCTGGATTTAGGTAAAGGAGAAGCAAGGGGGGGGGCTTGGACCAGTTGCTGCGGGGGGTGCAGAGCTGTTGGCCGGGGATGGGGTAGCTAGGTGGAAAGCATGGCCAGCCTTATGACTTCAGATAGCTCTGGACTGAACCAAGGGCAATACCTATTTTTAATTCTCAGTTTTTTAAAGGGAGCATGTTAATCTGCAATACAATTGAAAACATTTGAGAAGTGGTTCAGAGCCAACTCTGGGTCAGGTATAGATGCAATACAATCAAAGTCGCCAAAATAAAGGTCACAAAAAAAGGCCTGTTCAGTGAAATGTTTAAAATTCCTCTTGTTGATAAAACGAGGTTTGGATCGAGGCATCCGTATATCCCTGACACATACAATGGGACAGTGGTCACTAATATCCAAAGCAAATACCCCACTCCCAGTGTCATAATCGTGTATGTAGGTGGCAGGGAAGTCAGGTGCAGGAGAAACCAAATTGGTTAAACTGGAGTATTTAATGCCAAAAACAAACTCCAAAACCAATGTACAAAATAACATGGGTAAAATAACCCGTCGCACACCGATACAAAATACACACGCAACTATAACATCACAAACAATCACCGACAAGAACATGAGGGGAAACAGAGGGTTAAATACACAACATGTAATTAATGGGATTGGAAACAGGTCTGTAGGAAGACAAGACAAAACCAATGGTAAAAACTGACTTACATGTAATGCTAATGTTGTCCTCACATCAATTTAGCTGACCAACAACCTTTCCAATGTTTGATGACAACAGCCGGGAGCCATTTTCACCCAGGTGAATTCCGTCTTCCACAAAGTAGCCAGGCCTATTCCAGAAGGAGTCAAATATCATCACCTCTTGAAGACCATAGTCAGAACTATGGCACATAGTTAACTGTCAATGGTTTTACCAGAGCTGGGGTCCCCTTGCCCCCAGCAGCCTAATTGAATGCTCTGCACTGTATTTTGACATTTTATTGATAACAACCTATTAGCCTGATACTTGCTACATCCTGTCATGCTAAACTAGCTGTATAACTCTGTGAATATATGCATATTTCTGCATTGGTTAATTCCTATATTGAGATATTAGCCTGTATTACTAACATTTCTGCCTACTGTGGTTCATATTAATATGTGAACATTTGAGTAATTCCTGTTGTTTTGTATTATATTTCTGTATGTAACCTTGTTAGGGTATTAGGTAATTACAGTTTTATTATTCTGTGCCTTTATTTGTATGTAATTACAGTGCTTTATGCCACTAATCTGCACTTTATTGGTTATTAATCCTTAATAGTCTACTGACACACCTTAACAAGGTTACAATCTAAGTAACATAATAAAAAAATCCCCATGTAAATCCACCAGTTTCAGATAGAGATATCAGACCATGCAAAAAATATATAAAATTTGCATGTCCTGCATCTCAATCCACCACATCCGCCCTACAGTATGTCGGCCTTCCACATCTGCGGTGGAAGGCGGCCAAGCTACAGTGTTATTTGTCAGACCATGAAACATCCCAAAAATTGGTCTTCTCACAAAAACATTGGTAGTGTCTGAACGGTTTGGCTTACAAACCACGGTAGTGTTCTATGTTTTGCTCTACAACACCCCACATGTGTCATGGGACTCATCTGAAGGTAACTCATTCAAATGTTTGTGTTGAATTTAAAAAATATATTTCCTGAGCTTATCTCCTAGATATAGGACAGACACTTCAAAACCTTATTCCATATGATACATTTTTGACTGTCTTTTTTGCCATTTATGAATGTGTTATTCAATGTGTTTCCATGGGCTATAGTAGTAAAGTCCAAGTTCAATATTTTATCAAATCATTTTTTTTTACTTTTTGGGGATACCTAAAGAGGTCCTAAAGTTCTAAATCAAAACAGCTAAATTATCTATGGTATAGCCATCTCAAAACAATTCCATATGTTAGCTTAGTAGAACCCCTCCCCAATCGGTCTAGACTTTTAGAGGTTTAATAGCTAAAATGGCAGGGCCCTCATGTTACCTTACTGTTCATAATTGGTATACTTCTTTATGGAGTTGTGCCTAGTGGCCATGTTATGTACTCTCACCTAGCGGTAAGAGCCTTACTATAGCTTACAAGTGATGTTGTATTTTATATGCTCATGCAATAAGTCGTGGCTGTTAATGCTATTTATTTGGCTGCTGCCTACTTGCTTATGTATTTTTCATTTTTGTGTACTCTCTCTATTTCAGAGACCACCCACGCTCACACACCATTCTCCTACCATGCACCACATGGAATATATACTGATAGTTTGGACTCAACCTTTCCTTCTAACAGAGGAAGTACATCTGTAGTAGTCATACGCCAGTCAAGCCAGTTACGAATCTAATGAACCACCATTTGGATGGGGGGGATTTATAGTTTATTAGTCTAATTGAGGTGTAGACAATAGAACATCACACATTTGAGTGTTTGAAATTGTAACGCGGCTGCATGGGATTTGTCAGGTTCTAAAGTTGTGTGGTTTCGTTGCATCCAATGGCAGTGTCCGCCATGAGCTAACGCAAGGAACCGCTTGTGAATTTGACCGTTCAAATGCAGTTCCACCTCCGACACCGCTAAAACAACCGCTAGCGCGGATCTGATAGAATCCACCCCCAAGTCCGCGAACTTGGACAAAAATGACTGAACAATCAGATGAAATACTGAAATTCAATTGTCTAGGATTCTGGGTTACGGTTCTATTCAGAATTTCACAGAATAATTAATTAGAACACTACAGTATTTCATACTTAAGATTCATGCAAATCTCGCATTGACATTGAGCATACTTATCTCAAGTTAGGCTTTGGCCCGCAGTGCCCAACTGAGGCAATGGATTAATCTGTGTCAACTCTGCATGTCAGAAGGGATGACTGTGAATGCCAGAGTGCTAGTGAGGATTTCGGGTAACTAACAACAGTCAGAGGATTGAGGTGTTACCATCATAACACTGGGCCCTTGCTCTCATCAATCATGTATCAGTGCATTTAGCCCGCTATTTATACCAGTGTGGATCATGATGGCACAATTTACTGCATGCAGAAATGGAGATGACAGCTGTAGCCGCCATTCAAATTTGACAAAAGACAATTACAAAAAAGTCTAAATGCAGTTGAACACCTAATATTTCACATTAAAGGGATATTTTACTCAACAAAAACATACATTGAGTGTACAAAACATTAAGAACACCTTCCTAATATTGAGTTGCACACCCCTTTTGCCCTCAGAACAGTCTCAATTTGTCAGGGCATGGACTCTACAAGGTGTCGAAAGCGTTCCACTGGGATGCTGGCCCATGTTGACTCCAATGCTTGCCACAGTGGTGGCAAGATGGCTGGATTTCCTTTGGGTGGTGGACTATTCTTGATACACACGGGAAACTGTTGAGCCTGAAAAACCCAGCAGCGTTGCAGTTCTTGACACAAAATGTTGCACCTGGCACCTACTACCATACTCCGTTCAAAGGCACTTAAATATTTTGTCTTGCCCATTCACGCTCTGAATGTCACACATACACAATCCATGTCTCAATACTTAAAAACCATTATTTTATCTGTCTCATCCCCATCATCTACACTGATTGAAGTGGAATTACCAAGTGATTTACTATCAATATGAGATCATAGCTTTCACCTGGATTCACCTGGTTAGTCTATACGTCATGGAAATAGCAGGTGTCCTTAATGTTTCATACACTCAGTGTATTTTAGTATTTTCTTTATTAGTCCACTGTTTGTATTTGTATTTATTATGGATCCCCATTAGCTGGTGCCAAGGCAGCAGTTCCTCTTCCTGGCAAAATTAAGGCAGTTAGCCTTAACAGTTAGCATTAGCTCCCGAGTGGCGCAGCAGTCTCAGTGCAAGAGGCATCACTACAGTCCCTGGTTCGAATCCAGGCTGCATCACATCTGGCAGTGATTGGGAGTCCCACAGGACAGCGCACAATTGGCCCAGCGTCGTCCAGGGTAGGCTGTTATTGTAAATAAGAATTTGTCAAATCAAAATATACTTCATGATGACAGCTTTGCACACTCTGCATTCTCTCAACAATCTTCACATTGGAATGCTTTTCCAATAGTCTTGAAGGAGTTCCCACATATGCTGAGCACTTGTTGGCTGCTTTTCCTTCACTCTGTTGTTCAACTCATCCCAAACCATCTCAGTTGGGTTGAGGTCGGGTGATTGTGGAGGCCAGGTCAACTGATGCAGCACTCCATCACTCTCCTTCTTGGTCAAATAGCCCTTACACAGTCTGGAGGTGTGTTGGGTCACTGTCCTGTTGAAAAACAAATGATAGTCCCACTAAGCGCAAACCAGATGGGATGGCGTATCGCTGCAGAATGCTGTGGTAGCCATGCTGGTTAAGTGTACCTTGAATTCTAAATAAATCACAGACAGTGTCACAAGAAAAGCACCCCCACACCATCACACCTCCTCCTCCGTGCTTCACGTTGGGAACCACACATGCGGAGATCATCCGTTCACCTACTCTGCATCTCACAAAGACACAGCGGTTGGAACCAAAAATCTCAAATTTGGACTCATCAGACCAAAGGACAGATTACCACTGGTCTAATGTCCATTGCTCATGTTTCTTGGCCCAAGCAAGTCTCTTTTTCTCATTGGTGTCCTTTAGTAGTGGTTTCTTTGCTGCAATTCGACCATGAAGGCCTGATTCACGCAGTCTCCTCTGAACACTTGATGTTGAGATGTGTTGTCACGTCCTGACCATAGTAAGCTAACGAAGAACAACAAAGAATATCTAGTTAACCTGTTAGGGCTAGGGGGCAGTATTGACACGGCTGGATAAAAAACATACCCGATTTCATCTGGTTACCACTCCTACCCAGTAACTAGAATATGCATATACTTATTACATATGGATAGAAAACACCCTAAAGTTTCTAAAACTGTTTGAATGGTGTCTGTGAGTATAACAGAACTCAAATGGCAGGTCAAAACCTGAGAGATTCCTTTACAGGAAGTGGCCTGTCTGACCATTTCTTGAACTTCTTTTCCATCTCTATCTTTTACTAAGGATCTCTGCTCTAACGTGACACTTCCCACGTCGTCCATAGGCGCTCAGAGCCCGGGAAAAAACAGAATGTCGTCATTCCAGCCCCAGGCTGAAACACATTATCGCCTTTCTCAAGTGGCCGATCAAGGGACTCTGGGCTTATGCGCATGACCCGACCGCCCCCGCCTTTGTGATTTTTTCCTCTGTTTGCCGAAAAGGAGATTCCCTGTCGGAATATTATCGTTTTTCTACGAGAAAAATGGCGTAAAAATTGATTTTACACAGCGGTTGACATGCTTCGAAGTACGGTAATGGAATATTTAGAATTTTATTGTCACGAATTGCGCCATGCGCGCGACACTTCTTTACCATTTCGGATAGTGTCTGGAACGCACGAACAAAACGCCGCTATTCGGATATAACGATGGATTATTTTGGACCAAACCAACATTTGTTATTGAAGTAGCAGTCCTGGGTGTGCATTCTGACGAAGACAACAAAAGGTAATCAAACTTTTATAATAGTAAATATGATTATGGTGAGTGCTAAACTTGCCGGGTGTCTAAATAGCGAGCCCGTGATGCATGGGCTATGTACTTAGAATATTGCAAAATGTGCTTTCACCAAAAAGCTATTTTAAAATCGGACATATCAAGTGCATAGAGGAGGTCTGTATCTATAATTCTTAAAATAATTGTTATGCTTTTTGTGAACGTTTATCGTGAGTAATTTAGTAAAATGTTAGCGAATTCCCCGGAAGTTTGCTAATGTAAAAAGCTGGTTTTTGATATAAATATGAACTTGATTGAACAAAACATGCATGTATTGTATAACATAATGTCCTAGGGTTGTCATCTGATGAAGATCATCAAAGGTGAGTGCTGCATTTAGCTGTCTTCTGGGTTTTGGTGACATTATATGCTGGCTTGAAAAATGGGTGTCTGATTATTTCTGGCTTGGTACTCTGCTGACATAATCTAATGTTTTGCTTTCGTTGTAAAGCCTTTTTGAAATCGGACAGTGTGGTTAGATTAACGAGAGTCTTGTCTTTAAATAGCTGTAAAATAGTCATATGTTTGAGAAATTGAAGTAATAGGATTTTTAAGGTTTTGAAAATCGCGCCACAGGCTGCAAGTGGCTGTTACGTAGGTGGGACGAATTCGTCCCGCCTAGCCCAGAGAGGTTAACAGAAGAAAAGAAAGAGAAAATCAGGACAGAAGAAAAAGGATATCAAAGTGAAACAGTTCTCTAAAGACACAAGAGACAATAATACAAGAAACAACACTTCTGTAGCTTGTCAACTATGTGTCTGTCTATCCCTGTTCTCTCCCCTCTGCACAGGCCATACAAACGCTTCACACCGCGTGGCCGCTGCCACTCTAACCTGGTGGTCCCAGCGCGCACGACCCACGAGGAGTTCCAGGTCTCCGGCAGCCTCTGAAACTGCCGGTCTGCAGCCAACAAGGCTGAGTTCATCTCTCTGATTGAGTGTCTATATATATATATCTATATATATATATATCTATGCTACCCTCCAGTCCCTAGACTTCCTGGCGCTGACGGAAACATGGATTACCACAGATAACACTGCTACTCCTACTGCTCTCTCTTCGTCTGCCCACGTGTTCTCGCATACCCCTAGAGCATCGAGGCAGCGGGGTGGTGGCACTGGAATCCTCATCTCTCCCAAGTGGACATTCTCTCATTCTCCCCTGACCCATCTGTCTATCTCCTCATTTGAATTCCATGCTGTCACAGTTACCAGCCCTTTCAAGCTTAACATCCTTATCATTTATCGCCCTCCAGGTTCCCTTGGAGAGTTCATCAATGAGCTTGACGCCTTGATAAGTTCCTTTCCTGAGGATGGCTCACCTCTCACAGTTCTGGGTGACTTTAACCTCCCCACGTCTACCTTTGACTCATTCCTCTCTGCCTCCTTCTTTCCACTCCTCTCCTCTTTTGACCTCACCCTCTCACCTTCCCCCCCTACTCACAAGGCAGGCAATACGCTTGACCTCATCTTTACTAGATGCTGTTCTTCCACTAATCTCATTGCAACTCCCCTCCAAATCTCCGACCACTACCTTGTATCCTTTTCCCTCTTGCTCTCATCCAACACTTCTCACTCTGCCCCTACTCGGATGGTATTGCGCCGTCCCAACCTTCGCTCTCTCTCTCCCGCTACTCTCTCCTCTTCCATCCTATCATCTCTTCCCTCTGCTCAAACCTTCTCCAACCTATCTCCTGATTCTGCCTCCTCAACCCTCCTCTCCTCCCTTTCTGCATCCTTTGATTTTCTCTGTCCCCTATCCTCCAGGCCGGCTCGGTCCTCTCCTCCTGCTCCGTGGCTCGACGACTCACTACGAGCTCACAGAACAGGGCTCCGGGCAGCCGAGCGGAATTGGAGGAAAACTCGCCTCCCTGCGGACCTGGCATTCTTTCACTCCCTCCTCTGTACATTCTCCTCTTCTGTCTCTGCTGCTAAAGCCACTTTCTACCACTCCAAATTCCAAGCATCTGCCTCTAACCCTAGGAAGCTCTTTACTACCTTCTCCTCCCTCCTGAATCCTCCTCCCCCTCCCCCCCCCCCTCCTCCCTCTCTGCGGATGACTTCGTCAACCATTTTGAAAAGAAGGTTGACGATATCCGATCCTCGTTTGCTAAGTCAAACGACACCGCTGGTCCTGCTCACACTGCTCTACCCTGTGCTTTGACCTCTTTCTCCCCTCTCTCTCCAGATGAAATCTCGCGTCTTGTGACGGCCGGCCGCCCAACAACCTGCCCACTTGACCCTATCCCCTCCTCTCTTCTCCAGACCATTTCCGGAGACCTTCTCCCCTACCTCACCTCGCTCATCAACTCATCCTTGACCGCTGGCTACGTCCCTTCTGTCTTCAAGAGAGCGAGAGTTGCACCCCTTATGAAAAAACCTACACTCGATCCCTCCGATGTCAACAACTACAGACCAGTATCCCTTCTTTCTTTTCTCTCCAAAACTCTTGAACGTGCCGTCCTTGGCCAGCTCTCCTGCTATCTCTCTCAGAATGACCTTCTTGATCCTAATCAGTCAGGTTTCAAGACTGGGCATTCAACTGAGACTGCTCTTCTCTGTGTCACGGAGGCTCTCCGCACTGCTAAAGCTAACTCTCTCTCCTCTGCTCTCATCCTTCTAGACCTATCTGCTGCCTTTGATACTGTGAACCATCAGATCCTCCTCTCCGAGTTGGGCATCTCCGGCGCGGCCCACGCTTGGATTGCGTCCTACCTGACAGGTCGCTCCTACCAGGTGGCGTGGCGAGAATCTGTCTCCGCACCATGCGCTCTCACCACTGGTGTCCCCCGGGGCTCTGTTCTAGGCCCTCTCCTATTCTCGCTATACACCAAGTCACTTGGCTCTGTCATATCCTCACATGGTCTCTCCTATCATTGCTATGCAGACGACACACAATTAATCTTCTCCTTTCCCCCTTCTGATAACCAGGCGGCGAATCGCATCTCTGCATGTCTGTCAGACATATCAGTGTGGATGACGGATCACCACCTCAAGCTGAACCTCGGCAAGACGGAGCTGCTCTTCCTCCCGGGGAAGGACTGCCCGTTCCATGATCTCGCCATCACGGTTGACAACTCCCTTGTGTCCTCCTCCCAGAGTGCTAAGAACCTTGGCGTGATCCTGGACAACACCCTGTCGTTCTCCACTAACATCAAGGCGGTGACCCGATCCTGTAGGTTCATGCTCTACAACTTTCGCAGAGTACGACCCTGCCTCACACAGGAAGCGGCGCAGGTCCTAATCCAGGCACTTGTCATCTCCCGTCTGGATTACTGCAACTCGCTGTTGGCTGGGCTCCCTGCCTGTGCCATTAAACCCCTACAACTCATTCAGAACGCCGCAGCCCGTCTGGTGTTCAACCTTCCCAAGTTCTCTCACGTCACCCCGCTCCTCCGCTCTCTCCACTGGCTTCCAGTTGAAGCTCGCATCCGCTACAAGACCATGGTGATTGCCTACGGAGCTGTGAAGGGAACGGCACCTCCATACCTTCAGGCTCTGATCAGGCCCTACACCCAAACAAGGGCACTGCGTTCATCCACCTCTGGCCTGCTGGCCCCCCTACCTCTGAGGAAGCACAGTTCCCGCTCAGCCCAGTCAAAACTGTTCGCTGCTCTGGCACCCCAATGGTGGAACAAGCTCCCTCACGACGCCAGGACAGCGGAGTCAATCACCACCTTCCGGAGACACCTGAAACCCCACCTCTTTAAGGAATACCTAGGATAGGATAAAGTAATCCTTCTAACCCCCCCCCCCTTAAAAGATTTAGATGCACTATTGTAAAGTGGTTGTTCCACTGGATATCATAAGGTGAATGCACCAATTTGTAAGTCGCTCTGGATAAGAGCGTCTGCTAAATGACTTAATCTCTGTTAGGGCTAGGGGGCAGTATTTGCACGGCTGGATAAAAAAATGTACCCGATTTAATCTGGTTACTAATCCTACCCAGTAACTAGAATATGCATATACTTATTATATATGGATAGAAAACACCCTAAAGTTTATAAAACTGTTTGAATGGTGTCTGTGAGTATAACAGAACTCATTTGGCAGGCAAAACCCTGAGACATTTTCTGACAGGAAGTGGATACCTGATGTGTTGTATTACCTTTAAACCTATGCCATTGAAAAACACAGGGGCTGAGGAATATTTTGGCACTTCCTATTGCTTCCACTAGATGTCACCAGCCTTTACAAAGTGTTTTGAGTCTTCTGGAGGGAGATCTGACCGAACAAGAGCCATGGAACGATGATGGCCCATTAGACACCTGGCGCGCGAGTTCATGTTGGGTACCCTCGTTCCAATACGTTATAAAAGAGAATGCATTCGTCCACCTTGAATATTATTCATGTTCTGGTTAAAAAAGGCCCTAATGATTTATGCTATACAACGTTTGACATGTTTGAACGAACGTAAATATATTTTTCCCCCTCGTTCATGAAGTGAAGTCCGGCGGGCTTAGATCATGTGCTAACAAGACGGAGATTTTTGGACATAAATGATGAGCTTTTTTGAACAAAACTACATTCGTTATGGACCCGTGATACCTGGAAGTGACATCTGATGAAGAGAATCAAAGGTAATGGATTATTTACATAGTATTTTCGATTTTAGATCTCCCCAACATGACGGCTAGTCTGTATCGCAACGCGTATTTTTCTGGGCGCAGTGCTCAGATTATTGCAAAGTGTGATTTCCCAGTAAGGTTATTTTTAAATCTGGCAAGTTGATTGCGTTCAAGAGATGTAAATCTATAATTCTTTAAATGACAATATAATATTTTACCAATGTTTTCTAATTTTAATTATTTAATTTGTGGTGCTTACTTGACTGCCGGTTATTGGAGGGAAACGATTTCCTCAACATCAATGCCATAGTAAAACGCTGTTTTTGGATATAAATATGAACTTGATAGAACTAAAAATGCATGCATTGTCTAACATAATGTCCTAGGAGTGTCATCTGATGGAGATTGTAAAAGGTTAGTGCATCATTTTAGCTGGTTTTATGGTTTTGGTGACCCTGTCTTTGAATTGACAAAACATTACACACAACTCTTGTAAATGTACTGTCCTAACATACTCTAAATGTATGCTTTCGCCGTAAAACCTTTTTGAAATCGTAAAACGTGGTTAGATTAAGGAGATGTTTATCTTTCAAAGGGTGTAAAATAGTTGTATGTTTGAAAAATTTGAATTTTGACATTTATTTGGATTCAAATTTGCCGCTCTTGAAATGCACCTGCTGTTGATGGAGTGCACCACGGGGTTAAATAGAGGTTAAATGTAATGTAAATGTAAGATGTTATTTTCTATGATAGATGTTTTGTGTTTTTCTATGTTTTCTATATCTATGTTTAGTTCTAGTTTTCTATTTCTATGTTGTTGTTTTTTGGGATGATCTCCAATTAGAGGCAGCTGATCCTCGTTGTGTCTAATTGGAGATCATACTTAAGTAGGGTTTTTTTCCACCTGTGTTTGTGGGTAGTTATTTTCTGTTTAGTTAGTCTGTGTACCTGACAGATGGGAGCCTATGGGAGCCTTAGAAAATGTCACGTTACAGCAGAGATCCTTTGTTTTGGATAGAGATGACAAAGAAGGCCAAGAAATGGTCAGACAGGGTACTTCCTGTTTGGAATCTTCTCAGGTTTTGGCCTGCGATTTGAGTTCTGTTATACTCACAGACACCATTCAAACAATTTTAGAAACTTTGGAGTGTTTTCTATCCAAAGCTACTAATTATATGCATATTCTAGTTTCTGGGCAGGAGTAATAACCAGATTAAATCGGGTACGTTTTTTATCCGGCCGTGAAATTACTGCCCCCTATCCATAACAAGTTAATTGAAATTCATTCCAGGTGACCTACCTCATGAAGCTGGTTAAGAGAATGCCAAGAAGGTGCAAAGGTTGGCTACTTTGAAGAATCTCAAATATAAAATATGTTTTGATTTGTTTACACTTTTTTGGTTACTACATCATTCCATATGTGTTATTTCATAGTGTTTGTCTTCACTATTATTCTACAATGTAGAAAATAGTAAAAAATAAAGAAAAACCCTTGAATGAGTAGGTGTGTCCAAACGTTTGACTGGTGCTGTATATCACATTGTATTGGTTGGAATAATTTTGGATAATAATTTAAATGGCTACATATAGCATAATCAAATTATAAAACTAACATTTGACCTTATAACTGTAAAATACATATTTGTATGTTTAGTGCTAGAGAAAATTTGCATATTTTCTAAAGGCCTCTCTTGATCAAAACGTCTGCCCCCATCGCTGTAAACGTCTCACAGAGCTCTAGCTTGGCTCCCTGAACTAGCTTTTCATCTCATATTAATATTGTCCATCTATGACAAAAAGAACATATTTTTTGTTTGAAACAACTATCTACTGTTGCGCTATGATGTAACGATTGCAGGCATGTGCTTTGTCCCTGGCTGTAATTTAGGGTTCAGCCAGGACTTGATGGACAGTCGGAAGACTGAATGAAATGGTAGAAGGGACATCCCCAACTTGAAGTGGTTTCACATTTCACATCCTATGTCACACAAGCTCAGACAAATTACAGTACTACTGTGTCCGTGTGAACCAGGGCTATCGCTCAATGCAAGCCATTTCGATCTACGGTAACCACAGATCAATTTATAAGCGAAAATGTCAGTCGGAACCAGCTTCAAAGATACAGACTGAATAGAGCCTTATGTTTCTTATTGAAACCTTATGAAGATTAAACTTAGTAAATCGGGACATTGTGTCTTCCAATCTATATGGATATGTATACTAACCCTAAAACGTATGCTTTTTTATACATTTCTTTATTTTCTTGACAATACCAGACATCTACAGTTATACACATTGGCAAAATACAATGATTTGGCAAAAACCTTACAATGATCGATTCAACATCTCTTTCAGTAAACTGGCAGAAAAGTCATTGTTCAATTAAGATTCAGCAAAACATGAAGAATGCACTTCATGCAGAGATAATGTCCATTGACACCATCTTTGCACCAACTTGAATAAAAAACACATCGTAAGACACTCTCCTAATGTACTTACTCACAGAAAAGAGAATTGACATGTTTGTGCAAAGAACAAAGAGAGTTCAGACAACAAGAGAACAAACCTGTTGCAACAGATCACATTTAACAAGAAACCTCTGTTTCATACATGAAGTGAAACTGTACAATATGAAACCCTACCTGGAAGTTTCATAGTCATATTCTGGGACAGTTTGGGACAGTTCATGAACTCACAATAGCTCCATTTGAGACAGCCAATGAGTCATACATTTATGCGTGAATAAAAGTTATATATCTCTGCAAAATTTCAACAGGATGGTTGAAATTAAGTCATGTCAACAGGATTAGCATCTAATCCAAAAACTGTCTGCATTCTCTTTTGTATAATTGCCTCACTTGAAGAAAAACGGCCTTTCCAAAACAGTATTACTGTTGTCTTCAACGCTGGCTCTCCGGTATAAGTGTCTCTTTTCTTTCCCCCTCATTCATAAGCTGCTTTGAAGTACAAATCATTATTCAAAGCTGGCAACACTTGAAAGTTAAAAAGAGACTGAAACATTACAAATATATACACATTATTCAAAAGTGTTTAGAATGCCATTTGACGGTCTTGATTGAATGCATTTTATTTCATCATTTGAGAATATGATTAGTTGACATAGCCAGAATATCAAAGCAAGACAATGCCAGTTGCTGAGCTGAAGGCAAGCTTTTTATTAACTAAAATCTTTGGCTGTGGCTGTAAAAATGTTATGGTTTGCTGACCCTAATAGGCTATGTGCTGCTGTTTTTTAGACTACTGTCATGATGTTGGCCTGTGGGTAAGGTTATGACCCGCCATAAATACCTTTCTCCCTTTCCTCTCTTGACTCTACTGAAGGACTCTTGAAAAGCCTTTGTTAAACATAGAGAGTCGGGGAACATCAAAAGGTGGGGGGAAAGGAACCATATTTCGGTAATCCAACCAGTTGAAAATATGCGTTGGTACTTAATGAATATGATGTCAGTTCGGTTGTCATCTGAGACATTCTTATTAATGATAGGACGACATAAACTGTATCGTGGAAAGTCTACACATTCTAGTTATCAGATTCACATGGAATTGTTGTGCAATTTAAATGTTTAAATATGAAACTATTTGTGAAAAGATTAAATGTAATCTTAGCTTCCAAATGAGAGAATTGGGTTTTCATAAGGTTAGAGCTCTGCTCAATCAGTGGCCCGCCCCTGTGAAGAGACATTGGTTATAAACTATGAAACACACCCTTCTCTCCCTCCACTATATAAGCCCTTGACGAAATGTAACCTCCGGTTCCGAGTACGCGAGGCCTGCAGCCTCTGCATTAAAAGGGCGAATAACTTGCTGTTCCGGGTACATTAGGGCGACGGTCCGATGTCAGAAGGATTCAGATAATAAGCTGTTCTGAGGACGACGGTTCCACGTTAAAAGGACTAACATGTCAACTACAGAACTAAGCTAACCTCAGCGTGAGCTTTGGTTGCGAATGGTATGAACTTTGAACTCTTATTCACTACAGAATTGATACCTCCTAGCCGTTGAGTTAGCAGCGGCCGCTGTAAACGTGGGCTAGGAAAGGACAGACAAAGGATCTCTTCTAACAAACAACACGACACTGCCAAGTATCCAGTTTACCACAAGAGACATTCTTCCGAGGACAGGAAGATCTCTGTTGGTCAACACGGCCAGCATCTACAACCAACCTATTGAGGCGCAGCTCAGAGTAAATATTTATTGTATTTTCCTTTTCCAAATGGGCGGTTATTTAGAATGCATAAGATTCAGGATTTACGATAGCATAGCTTCTCCCTTTGTTCTTCAGTCCTCCCGCGCTTTCATTCTAGCCCAACCCCCTTTCCTTTGTGTAACCAGCCGTCATGTCGGCTCTGTCCACCAGGGACGTTTTCTGTATGACATAATTTGCATTCTGTTTATATGTAATTCTGTGTGATTATTTAGGTATTTAGTAAATAAATAATTAAACCAAAGTTTGTATTGCTGATTCAACGTGTTAGCCAGGGTTCGTGAAGATAACCAAGAATTTACAACTTTCAGATGAGACTGAAATAAGATGACGATTAATATTGACTGCTATTGATGTAAAATATTACTAGGTCTTTAAGAGTTTATTCGGAAGATAACAGCTCTATAAACACTCTTTCGTGGTGCCCCGACTTTCTAGTTAATTACATTTACATGATTAGCTTAATCAGGTAATATTAATTACAGAGAAAGGATTTTATAGAATAGCATGTCATATCACTTAATCCGGCATAGCCAAAGACACGACACTAGCAAGATAGGTATTATTACCTACCTCAGCAAATTAATGAACTAGCTAGCTGTTGTTGTCAAAGCAGAGTTGGCCTACTCACCGGACACTACTCACTTTGTGCATTAATAGCTGGTGAGAATTAGTGTTAGCAATTTGTTATCAAAGCTTAGCTAGTCCATTGGTATCTAGCTAACTTAGTGTGAGTATAAATACAGTCCAACCAAGGTTAGCCTAGATATTACAGCTGCCCACAATATTAGCTACAGTAGGTAGACTGATTGACTTAGCTATGGTCTGTGCAGCTCTCCCTTGACTGGCGGCAGGCTATAATGCACCGCTGGCACTGGTCTGATTCAGTATTTGGAACTAGGCTATGTCACGGCAGTATCAATCAATCACAGCCTGGAACAGTGGGAGAAAAAAATTCCAATCAATCAAGACTGTTGAACTGCTTTCTAAAATCTTTCTACATTATTTAATTAATGGTAGAGCTATGGGATGTTTTAAAAAAAGAAAGTTACAGAATTCCACTTGTCTACATGTCAGTGGACTAGTTTTGAGGATGGGACACATCATTACGAATGTCGGTCGTGTGCAGTAGATCTTCTGGGTGTCAACGAAAGTTGACGTTTCAACATGAAGAATCGTTTGGAAAGAAAATGACGGCCAATGTTCTGTGGTCAGAGGCTATAGGGCGGCTGCCCGCTGCACACGGACGATATGCTTCATGTTGTGTCCTTGTCCCTTACACCACCTTATTAAAATAACCTTTCAATTTCAAGTTATACACATAGACAAATTTATTTTTTTATTGTCTATATAACAAATATTTATAATCATCCTCTTTACACTAATGGTCCCACTCACAGTAAATACAACAAAATGAAAACAACCTGAAAGCTTAGTATTTTCACCAGGTATAAACTAATCTTGCATAAAATATATTTTGAAAGTCTTACATACGTTTTGCTTTTAGATTCAACAGCAACTCTTTAGGTTACTTTCTTTGAAGGTTACATATATAACCGAACTGAATTGGTTAAACAAAGGTTTTGAATCAATCCGTATAGCGGAATATCCCCGGTATAGGGCGATTAAAATTTAAAGGCAATGTTCCCGTGTTTGCGGAGACTGCATTCAAGGCAAATGTTGCATATGTTGGCTCAATCGGAAAATTGCCTTTCAATTTCAATCGCTCTATACCGCGCTCCTCCGCAACACGGACTGAATCGAGCTTGAAACCACCACCTGCACCATTGCATTGGTACCTTTTCGGTGGCGCAGCTAGTTAAATGTGTTTCAAGAGGGCGAGCACGTGTGTTCGCGAGGCAGAGGTCCAAGGTTATGGTCTCGGTGTGTGCTGGAGCAGGTGGAAGTGGCACAGCTAGGCAAGCACAGGGATGTTCGTTACTGATACATAAAGCATTCACAACAACATAATAATACATTCATAACACATCCATGAAGGTGTAAGTAACATTTATAAAGACCTTCATAGTGTATTCATTCATAAAGCATCTACAGTAGGAACACAGAGATACGAAAATATCAGGAATGGAGGTAGTTCGGAACACTGAAATGTCCTTAACTTTTAAATTCAGCTGATCAAACATGTATTATTATTACCTTAATTAACATTGATTGCATGTTACATGTGTTTTCCAACCATATAGCCAGATACTATAAATATCTGCTGTATATTTAGAACATGTAAGCAACAGTTATGTTTGATTTAAATAAAGGTTAAATAAAATTAATTAAAAATGTAGTCTACAGAAGTTATATTGCCCATTCAATTGACCGGTCAGTCTGTAACTCAGAGGTTCATATCTTTGAAGGTCATTGTGACAAGTCTTCATACAATCTATAGATTGTGTGAATCTATCTGGCTATACATTTTGGAAATTAATTTAAAAGTCAACTAAAAGTATCAATGATAACACAACATGCATAGTGATATACAAAATGGAAATAGTAAAAAAAATAAACAGTATTTCAAAACCAATAAAGTAACATAAAGGAATACATTTTTTTTTGTGTTCTGCCCAAAATCTGTTGGTTCATAGGACTTTTATTTTCACATTTAAACTATTCAATAACGTCACTAATGACAAATAATATTACAGTATGCTTATTGAATGCACTCTTAAGGTCTTCATGATGTTACTGATTTCATGGATGTGATAAGAATAGTTTATATATGCAGATAAGAATGCTTCATGTATTCAACCTTCAAAGAAAGTGTTCCTACACTGTATTTGAACTGCAGCTACAACATACCAGCATCATAATATTGTCGTAAACATGACATACTGACAGGTATTATTAACATAAGTTTGTCACTTACTCATCAAGGCTAAAATGGTTAGCTGTAGTGTAGGTAACCTGGCATTGTGTCATAAACAGAAGTGTAAAAAATAAAATAAAATGACACTCCTGTTGTTTATTTTGGTGAATTATGACATAATTATGTAAGGTATCTGCAGTTACAGAAAAGTGATCATTACTCCGCTTTATATCCTAGCACCTAATCATACCCTAATTCCAGTTGGCACATTCACGTCTTATCTCTCTACCGCTGCTGTGCATGATCCAGGTGGGTGTTACACATTGCAGGTGGATGAGGTCGGAGAGCTTTTACTGGAAATGTGAAGTGCTTAGACTTGAAGAAAGTGCTAAATGGTGCTAAATGTAATAGGCCAATATCATAGATTATAGAAAAAATGTAATGAAGAGTTAGTGGCTGGTAGGATAATGTGATGACAATATTATACTAATGAAATTATGAATATTTTACTTCATTAAGGTAGTGTTACCCTTTAGGAAAAACTGTCACAACATTTCTCATGGTTATGACACATTTATGTAGTCTTGACATGTGTCAACAGCTAGAAATTGCAAGTGACATTAACTGTTGTCATAACACTTGTTATAACTATTTCAGAAATGTTTGTTATATTATGACTCTTATTATGTACAGTTCAAATAAAGTGTTACCGATTCAACCATCATGCTGAGAGCTGTTTAGATGCATTGTTCAGTGGAGAAAATGTAGACAAAATTAGCATTTACACAGCATGGAATGAAAACTGAGCTTGGGGCATTTTAAAGAACTGCAATGCATTTAATGTGATAATGCCCACTAGGAAACCACTATTAGCATAATAAGTTCACTATTCTCCCCTGACACACTTTGTCAGTATTTTTTTGTTATCTTTCCTTCTTTCTACAATGTGTTACTGTACATACATGATCAAAGAAGAGTGTCCATTTGTTTTGCAAATGCAACCTTGCAAAAATAAATTGAGGGTGATTTCTCAAAAACACACACATGTACAATATACAGTAGATAACAAAACTGAACTACTTTTACATTTGAAGTTCAGTAAACACTGCATAGATGACTGTATCACAAATTGTAGATGGTATTTTATCATACAATGTCTCAATTCAATAAATAGCACATACATATTTTAATTTAAACAACTATTTCTTCAATTATTTATTGTATATATTTTTTTATTATTATTTTATTTAACTTTCATTTCATCTTGGGAGCCCATTGAGACCTGTGACTTCTTTTCATTTGTGCCCTGAGGACAACAAATTTAACATGAACATTCCACAAAAAAAATAAAATACTGGTTACAATTACAAAAACTACTTTTTCAACACCACAATATTGTGTATACTGCCAGATGAAAGATGTGGCATGTCAGCTTGATTCCCACCTTATGAGGTGGGATACAGTTACAGTACATCATTAAAAAAACAGATAGCAGCAAATGTGGTCACGTTCAGAGATTAAATATAAAAGTGTTACTTTATAAAACAAATATTAAATGCATTGCAAATGACTACAACATAAATACAAATACATGATTGAATGAAAATGCAATAGGCAAAGTAAGGCTGAGCAATCTGGCTGGTAACAAAATAAAAAAAAGGGAATGGCTAATTTGGGCCCCTGTAACCACTGAGAAAAACATGTTGAAGCATTGTCCATGACTGAAAATATTTTTCAAGCAATGCCTCCAACAGCAAAACAACAATTTCTTGGGCCTTCAAGGCGTTCCACCCCAATACCATTTATCGAGGTTATTGAATGCCTTGTACTCTTTGTGCCTTCTGAGATAATCACAAGCGACGCATGTGTGTTCGGCCCAGAAGTATGCCTTTTTCACCTTAAAGTGCCGTCGCCACTCAAAGTACCTGAGGTACATTTCCTCATTTTTGTCCAAGAGCAGGAGATAGTCAGCCAACTCTTTGGGAGAGGTGAAGTCATCCACATGGATAAAAGCATCCCCCTGGACAAAGTTCTCATAGTTCTGTCTTGGCGGGCCTAAAACCACAGGCACCGTCCCTACAGAGAGTGGGTTATACAGTTTCTCTGTGATGTAGTCTTTGTGAATTGAGTTCTCAAATGCCAAGTAGAATTTACAACTGGCGATGGTAGGAAAGTAGTCTTGATCCGCAATGTACTCCCCAAAGGCTTGTCCGTAAGCGCGAACCTCAATGTGTTTGTATAGCTCGTTGTAGTACTTCACTCGCACATGATCCGGGTTCCAGTTGCTGACAATCCAGCAGATCAATTTGCTTTTGCTCGGAGGCACAAAATCCTCGTCCCCTTGGGCCGTCACGATCGACCCATAAGGCACTTCGATATCAGCATCCTGGCGATAGTTCAGAGTTAAATTGAACAGGTTTTCGATACCGGGCAGCTGAGAGGAGTGAGACGGTGACTCTAGATTCATCCATATCCACTTTTGGAAGGAGGGACGCTGAAGGGGGGGCAGGTTGGAGAGATCAGTACAGATATCCCTGTGATGTATGACGACCCCATCTGACTTATTATATAGGTTCCGATCTGCTGTGATGAAACAGCCTTCAATGTTGAACAGAGAGCTGCAGACACCCAGGTCATAGGTCTGTCCAAAGGGCCAGAGCCAGACGAGTACAGTGGTCAAGTTTTTGTCACTCTTGGCGGAGAAGAGGTTTTTAACTCGGATAGTGGATGCTGTTGACTCTACAGGACCTGATAGCCAGCTAGTGGATGGTTTAAAGTACATCAAAAACAGAGTCACAAAACAGCCCAGTAGGAAGGTGCCAAGTAGAAGGGGTCGTAGAATTCTGTGGAAAGGTGCAGATGGCATACTCTGTCCTATAAAGACACGTTAAAAAAAAAACACAAAAAAACAAACTCAATAAATCTGTGAACTCCTTATTTAATCAGAATTACTCTTTCCAGTGAATAAGAGGAAGAGAGGCATGATGACAAAAGTTTGAGATTGTTTGTAAGTGTCTGTCCTTGCCTTATACAGTATGAGAGGGCCAACAACGTTAAATAATGGCTTTTACGTTCTCTTGTCACGGTCAATGAACTGTTTGGCAAACATTTTTGTTGTGGCTCGTGCAGTGTGAGAAGTGTGTTGAGGCGATTTGTGAACAGGCACACTAGATTAGCTTGCCCGGATTGCAGAGTAGGCAGAGATTCAACTAGGGACCGATAGAATGGTTCCAAATGTGAATCTTCGCTAGGCAAGGTAAATCAAGTGTGCCTTTCCACAACCTGCAATAACCAATGGATATAAACAAACTATGGTGCAAAAGGTACAGGGCCTATGAAAGTCTGCTCTGCTGTGAACCGAGTACGGTGATGATTTATAATATCTTCTCAAATGATTGTGAGGAGCAGCTGTCTTACATACCTCAAGTCCAAACTTCTCTGTCAAAGTGGAGAGACCACGTCCACAAATACTACTAACTGCCCTCTTTCTTAACTTGCACTTTCTTAACTTGCACCATGTCGTGCAGCGTGGTTTGAATAAAGACAGCAAGACGTGGAAGCTTTTTAAAGTACAGTGCTTCCCACTGGGCAAAAATTGGTTGCATTAACGTTGTTTCCACGCCATTTCATCAAAAAAAATGTATCTGATGATGTTGAATCAACATGAAAAACTGATTGGATTTACAAAAAGTAATCAATGTAGGGGAATTTTGTCTTTTTCACCCAACCTTTAACCTAAATCCAATGACATGGTGAAATGTTTGGTTGATTTCACATTGAATTCACATTAGTTGACATCTCAACCAAATGATAATCAACATTAGACATCGAACTGACATCTGTGCCCAGTGGGTTGGGCTAGTTTGCGATTGGTAAAAAAACATTGTCTCTCCCTAGCAGTCTTATAATTCACATTTGCACTGAGAATTACATATCTAAAAGGTCATGTAACATTGAATCTGCATTATATCATTTTACTATTAGTTCAAAATTATCAAAGAAAAAAATAACTATTCCACACCTGGTAGATTTGACTTTGTGCTGAAATCCAGGCAAGGAAAAAAGTCATGGAATTCTGAAGGGGCAGGTTCTACATTGGCTCAGTAGTAGTGTTTGAAGTAGTGTTTGAATGAGGTGTTGCTGCACACAGTTGGAATAAGGTCCTTAGACATCTAGTGATTTTGGTCTGATGTTGAGTTCCCAGGTCATCTCATTGATGTATCCTTAAGAAAAATAGAACAAGTGAGGTTACAATAGTTGTTAAAAGGGAGTATCCGAAAGGCACCCTAACTGTTTCAGTTGTAACCATGTTTTGAGGCTATACAGTGTTTGTTTACAATCACATTGTTTACAAACAGAGTAAAACAAGCTTATATTTTAGGTTCTGATGAGGTATGACAGTTGAACTAAGCTGATGAGGCATGTATACATCATATATTCTTCAAGAATTAATGGGTAGATCATTCATTTATAAGTACAAAAATGGATGTAGCAACTAAGTATCCTAGCTTTAAAGGGGCAATGTGTGTTGCTACAAATACAAGCTTGTTTTTGTAGCAATCACAGATTGCCCATTTAAAGTGCAAATATTTAATTGCTACATCCATTTTTGGACTTGTAAATTAATTATATATATATTCATTGATTCTTAAAGAATATTGAACTTATATATGCCTCATCATCTTAGTTCAACTGTCATACCCCATCAGAACCTAAAATATAAGCTTGTTTACACCAATGTAGGAAAACAATGTCAATGTAAAAAAAAACACTGTATAGCCTCAAAACATAGTTAAAACTGAAACAGTTTCAGTGCCTTCAGAAAATATTCAGACCCCTTGACTTTTTCCACATTTTGTTAGGTTACAGCCTTATTCTAAAATATATTACATTGTTTTTTTCCCTCATCAATCTAAGCACAATACCCCATAATGAAAAGCAAAAACTCTTTTTACTCAGTACTTTGTTGAAGAACCTTTTGCAGCGATTACAGCCTTGAATTTTCTTCGCACAACTGTATTTGGGGAGTTTCTCCCATTCTTATCTGCAGATCCTCTCAAGCTCTGTCAGGTTGGATGGGTAGCGTTCCTGCACAGCAATTGTCAGGTCTCTCCAGAGATGTTCGATCGGGTTCAAGTCCGGGCTCTGGCTCGGCCCCTCAAGGACATTCAGAGACTTGTCCCGAAGCGACTCCTGTGTTGTCTTGGCTGTGTGCTTAGGGTTGTTGTCCTGTTGGAAGGTTAACCTTCACCCCAGTAGGTCCTGAGTGCCCAGGTCCTGAGTGCTCTGGAGCAGGTTTTCATCAAGGAACTCTGAACTTTCCTCCATTCATCTTTGCCTCCATCCTGACTAGTCTCCCAGTCCCTGCCACTGAAAGACATCCCCACAGCATGATGCTGCCACCACCATGCTTCACCATAGGGATGGTGCCAGGTTTCCTCCAGACGTGACATTTGTCAGTTCAATCTTGGTTTCATCAGACCAGAGAGTCATGTTTCTCATGGTCCGAGAGTCTTTAGGTGCCTTTTGGCAAACTCCAAGCGGGCTGTCATGTGCCTTTTACTAAGGAGTGGCTTCCCTCTGGCCACACTACTATAAAGGCCTGATTGGTGGAGTGTTGCTGACGGCCCTTGCAGAGCAAGGGGAACAAATACTTCAAGGTCTCAGAGCGAGTGACGCCACCGATTAAAACGCTATTAGCGCGCACCACCGCTAACTAGCTAGCCATTTCACATGGGTTACACTATTTCACATCGGTTACACTTTGTCATTATGGGGTATTGTGTGTAGATTTCAGAATTTATTTTATTTTATTCAATCCATTTTAGAATAAGGCTGTAACATAACAAAATGTGGAACAAGTAAATGGGTTTTCATCAAAACAGAGGCGGGGTATCTGCTTTGTTAAGGATTCTAGCTTTAAAAAGACAATATCAACAAATCAGGGTAGACTTGCACCACTGGAATAACTTGGTGATACTACTTTACATGTTTGACTGGCCTGATACTGAACTTGATTAATCTCAGTGTTAACCTATTGAGTTAAAGCCTAGGCCCTAGGTATACATTCTGGGAGCTAACACAATTCGTCAGGTCTTAGGCAAGAATGCTCATCACACATGCATATTGGTAGTTCAATTAAGCACCTACTCCTCCACTACACATTAATTGAATCAGTGTCAGAAAAATACAGTATTCAAATATCCATGTGACATGTCATACACATCAATAGCATGCATATGAGAATGCTGCCATCTTAAGGCTGAGTGAACACATAATGTTCCAAGCTCTTGTAAATTGAACACACACCTGTGACCTGCATGTTGCATAAGAAAATAAATATGCAAATCAAATAATGCCTGTGTAGAATTAGACTACTCTTTTCATGTATTCCATATTTTCTTGAAACAGTTATAAAGAAATGATTCTAGTTAAACCAGTAACTTTCCAATTTCCAGAGTCTTTATGGCAGCACTTTATTTTTCTATACAGATAGGCATTTGTGACTGAGCAGTGGTTAAGAGAGCTATGTTCATCAGCCACTAATGGACTAGGGTAGACAAATGCACCTCCTTTTAAAGGCTTATAGTATCAATGCATTTTCATGTACACCAAATCCTCTTACATGACAGGAATCCACTTTCTGTAAGTATTAGAGTGATACGTTGTGCTTAAAAGGTTGAAATGTATTAAGTTGAATTTAAGGGGAAGCTATAGCATGCAAAATAGGACTGAATTCCAATGATAATGATGAAGGTTGAATGGAAGCAGACAAACTGTGAGGGTGAGACTTTTAGAATAATAGTTCTTCATTCACAGCTGGCATTGTTAGGTCTCCATGGTGATCAAAACTAAAGTCAAATAAATAAATTATATAGATAAATTGCTAAGGCTCATTGCGCTTATTTTCATTTGGTAAATGTATAAGTTTATGCAGGGATCAAATTGTTTTTTCAAACTAGTATGACAACTGGGGGGTGGGGGTGCAATGGTCTTGTGTAGGCTATTGGCTTCATCCGAGGGCGGAATAAAACAGGTCCATTTGCAGACTGGCTATTATAATAATTTTCCTGTATTTCTCGTTTGGTTTGGCTACACTGGCGAAAGGTTGAAACGAGCAGTATCCAAAGTAAGAATTCATTTTCAACCGGTGCAACTGAAGGTCATTTAAAAACTAGTTGTAGCCTAAACACACTTGCAATGAGTGTCATTCCTCATTAAGCAGCATTGTAGTTGGTGTGTTTAAAATAAAATCTATTGGTCAAAAATGTCGCCTTATATTATTGTAGCCCTATTCCCTCTGGTTAACAAACGCCCTTTTACGCACCAACAGAGCTTCAAATCATGTGGGCCATATATAAGCATCTTTGAGAACACTGACAGGCGTGTAAACATAGGCTACTCCTTATCGTCATTCATAGGGGGCAAATCATCGAAGACAAATGCCTATAACGTCAATGACCTTAATACAAATGTGTATTTTTCTTAATGCAAAAATTGTGACTTGAATGATGAGATATACGCATTTCCTTCAGATTCTTCTTGATGTTTTATTTATAATTAGCTAGCACAGCTTGGCTTGCGAAACGAGGTACCACTGCTTTGACACGGTGCGGAGAAAAATCAATTTTACTCACCATCTCGACAAGCGTGTATTAAAATATGCATATCTTCCCATTGCTTTTCCGGGTCGTTCCCTCATACATACAGTCCTACATGCCGAAAACGTTAAGGATGTAAATAAATATTTGCGCTGATGGCAATATTTGCAGGAATTGGCCAGGATTCATAGGAGCCGAAACCCATATCGTTTCCGCGAACTAGCAATGTAGGGAGGCTATATAAAATCACCCTCGCATGCGACCTAACTGAGAAGGTTACCAGAATTCGAAAATGACTGTTATTCTCAATTCACTAAATTTGAGCAAATGCATCGTTTCGTTAAATATAAGGACGCCATGTAAGGCATGTGATGCGATGTGGAATAATTCCTCACTGGCTGCCCATGCGCTACCTTGCCCCTATTTACCGACAATGCAGATATAGGCTGAAAGTGTATTCGTGAAACCGAATGTAGGTAGCCTAGCAGAGATTATATCAATTGGGCATGCGTTCAAAAAATGCATGATTGAATAAATGTAATGTGTATCATACGTTCCCCATCTTTCAATTAGGAATGCATGTGCAATATTGACGCTGCTCATACAATTATTTGTTCGCAGGTGACGTGGTTTTCCAAGTAAATTATTAAAATGACATGTAGCCTATAACATAGGCATAACCTATATGTAAACCCATACTCATTAAATTGACAAGATTCGTGATCAATTAAAGTTTACTTGATAGCCTATTTGAATAATCCCCTATCTAAATTGCTCGGAGATACAGTAGCCTACAATGCGCATTACAAGAGACAATGTTGAGGCTGATTCGTAGGACGCAACCCAGGTTGGTAATTTTAATATGACAATGTTTGCCCCTTTTGTTAACTGTCCTGTATTTAAAGAAATAAGGAAGGATGACCCTGAAATAACAAGAGTAGCCTAAATGTACTCAATGTTTATTTTAATTAAGGATGTATATATTCGTGCATTATGGTTTACAATTAACAGAAACTTAAGCTGCTTAGTCATTGGTATGTACAGTGCCTTCAGAAAGTATTCACACCCCTTGATATTTTCCACATTTTGTTGTGTTACAGCCTGAATTTAAAATGGATTATATAGATATGTTGTCATCACTGGCCTACAAAAAACCCATAATGTCAAAGTGTAATTATGTTTGACATTTTTACAAATTAATTAAGTTGAAATGTCTTGAGTGAATAAGTAAGTATTCAACCCCTTTGTTATGGCAAGCCTAAATAAGTTCAGGAGTAAAAATGTGCTTAACAAATCACGTAATAAGTTGCATGGACTCACTCTGTGTGCAATAATAGTGTTCAACATAATTTTTTGAATGACTACCTCATCTTTGTACCCCACACATACCATTATCTCTAAGGTCCCTCAGACAAGCAGTGAATTTCAAACACAGATTCAACAACAAAGACCAGGGAGGTTATACAATGCCTCTCAAAAGGCATCTATTGGTAGATGGGTAAGAATAAAAAAAGCAGACAGTATATACAGTAGTGCAATGAAGTAGGAACTGTCACATTGTGGTGTTTTGTACAGACCCAGGTTAAGAATTTCCTAGACAAAAGGCATATTCAATTCAGACCCTCCTTTAAAAGTGCTTTTTAGCCCAGGAAGGGGTTTAATCTGGGTAGCCCCTACCTATAACTGCCCAAATATAACAGTTATACAATAAAGTACAAATCATTAAATCATATAAAGCAGGACAAATACCACACAATTCTATACACAATACAAGGCTGCCCTTTCATTAGTTCATCTGTAAAACCATGATAATGTTACCGTACAGGATAAAAAGTCAATATAGGTTTCTGTCACATGCACTATTGTTCTCAAATTCTATAATCTATATTGTGTAAGACAATTTCTGGTCAGATTTAATGTTAGGCCCTTACTTTGTATTATTCTAGCCATCTCTTCCTTTCATTGCTAAATATTGCTGCCCATTTGCGGGTTACCTCTAAATAGACAACAGGCTTGTGTGGTAAGTAGTCTAGATACACAGTCTGGCTTGTTTTTGGAATTGCCATCTCAATCTGGGTTCCCTCATGCCATTCATTAAATGATGTTATAGATATAATATCAGCACCTGCTTCTAGGGCTGCACTCAGGGCCATTTCATAGTACTTCCCGTTAATGCGGTTGCGTGTATTCTGGAAATTCCAAGGCCTAATACTGGTGTCAATATAACCTGGCCCCACACTCGGAATGAACAACAGGTTGTTGTCTTCACAGAATGTTTTAATGGACTCCCAATTGCGTTGAGTGGAGCCATAGGAAAACCCATTAGTGGCAAAGTAAGTGTAGACTCCGTCGAAACCTGCCGTGACGATATCCCTCTTGTGTTTCTCTTCAACAAGAAGGGCTATGAAGATACCATCATAGGGAGTATCTCTAATGCTACTGCTTTTGGTGTGTTTAAGGAGTTTTGCCCACTGTTCTGAGTTGAGTAGATAGGAATCGTAGACGTAGAATAGAGGAAGAAACTTGCCAGTGTTTGTTCTATGCCTGTAGAATGCAGGGTGCTCACCATATCTTCAGATAGAATGACAGGATTACAAATTAAGTACCATTTTACAAACAGGATCTACTTACAAAGATTAAGAAATAGACATGATCTGATTGAGTTAGGCATTGAGCTGTTCAATCATATACAAATCCATAAAGCTGAGGTAATATTTTAAACATTGCCAATATAAGATATTACTGAACAAATAAATGAGTTAAGCTAGGGTAAAAACGTATGTTGAATAGTAATACAAGTGGAACTCTATTGATATTGACAAGACTAAAGGCCAATCAGAAATATAAAATAAGGAATGATGTAATACTTACTTCTCTATGATGTACTTGACATTGTTAAACATACTTATTTCATCTCTTCCTTTGTATGGTTCAATGTGAAAAGCAACCTGTATAGTAAACACAAATCAACAGTAATATGGAAAAAAAGAGGCAATGGATTTGAGAACTGAAAAATTACTTTATTTTTATGTTTGTCAAAGAACACATGTACATTGGGGTCCAAAAGTATTCACACCATTGATAAAGATGAGCAAAATGACTGTATTAAATAAATAATTCAAATACTGAGCTATATTGTGTGCTAAAAAAATTGCTCAGAGAAAACAGATTTAGTTTAACAAGTAATCATTTATTTTCTCAAAAAGGTAGAGGTCGAAATGATTGACACCCGTTTTCAATACCTCACCTAGCGAGGATAACGGCACTGAGCCTTTTTCTAAAACATTTTAGGAGTTAGAAAACACATGGGGTGGATCTTAGACCATTCCTCACAGAATCCTTCCAGATCCTTGATATCCTTTGTCTGCGCTTATGGGCTGCCCTCTTCAATTCAAACCACAGGTTTTCAATGGGGTTCAAGTCCAGAGACAGATGGCCATTGCAAAGTGTTGATTTTGTGGCCAATGAACCATTTCTTTGATGTGTGCATGGGGTTATTGTCTTGCTGGAAGATCCACTTGCGGCCAAGTTTCAGCCCCCTGGCAGAGGCAACCAGGTTTTTGACTAAAATATCCTGGTACTGGGTAAAGTTCATGATTCCTCTAACAAGGGCCCCAGAACCAATGGAAGCAAAATAGCCCCATTTATTTTTATTTTGACGGGGAAAACATTGAGACCTGGGTCTCTTTTTCCAAATGCGCCCTGTATAATACAATATAAAATACACATTAAAAGCAAAATATATATTAAAATACAAAAGCACAGTCATCCTAAGCACAAATAAAACATCACAAATCACTCAGAAAAACAGTTACATTCCTCCACAAATAAATCGCCAATCAATACTTTAAATTGCCCAAACGGCACCAGAACATCAAGATTAAATGTATTTAGAATTTTGTTCCAGCAATACGGTGCATTAAAACTAAAAGTATATTGAACTAGCTCGGTGGAGACCCTAGGAACCAAGTGTTAACCAATCCTGTGACCAGGTTAGTCAACTCAGGTGATCCACCACCAAGCAAAATAGCCCCATAACATCAAAGATCCACCACCATATTTTAAAGTAGGTTTTGGGTTATTTTCTCCTCATGCATTCTCATTTCGACATCAAAGAGTTGTATTTTCTTGTCATCCAACAAATGTAAACACCTGGAGTTTGCTAAACTGCATTGGCATTTGCCACTTGGATTGGAACCGGGGCTGTGGTCAGATGACATGAAAATAGAGCTCGTCGGGCACACACACCAGTGGTGGGTTTGGCATCGAAATGAGAAACCATGAGCAGAAAATAACCCCATAGCTACTGTAAAATTAGGTGGTGGATCTTTGATGTTATGGGGATATTTTGCTTCCACTGGTCCTGTGGCTCTTGTTAAAGTCAACGGCATCATTGCAGCAACTTTTCCTGGACCCCATAATAAATACAAATACAAACGTCACCCAGTATCAGGATATTTTCACAAAAACCTGGTTGCTGAAACTGGCCACAGGTGGATCCTCCAGCAAGACAATGACCCCAAGCACACAAAGAAATTCACAAAGAAATTGTTAATTGGCCTCAAAATCAACATTTTGCAATGGCCATCACAGTTTCCGAACTTGAACTCCATTGTAAACCTGTGGTTTGAATTGAAGAGGGTAGTCCATAAGCACCGAAAGATATCCAGGATCTGGAAGGATTCTGTATGGAGGAATGGTCTAAGATCCCTCTCAATGTGTTCTCCAACTCATAAAACATTTTCTAAATAGGCTCAGTGCCATTATCCTCGCAAGGTGCGATATTGAAAGGTATTGAAAACAGGGGTGTCAATAATTTTGACCCCTACTTCCTCTAATTGCTTTCCTTAAGCAATTGTATTAGTACAAAAAAGAATGTCCCCATTTCTTTGAGCATAGAATATAGCTCAGTATTTTAATTATTTATTTTGTTCAGTCATTGTTGCTCATCTTTTTAAAGGTGCCAAAAACTTCAAACCCCATTGTATATGAGCCATGCTTGCTCTTTTCATTGATTATCATACACACCTTTACATGATATGCATGTGCCGCCTCCAGTATCAAAGGCACAATGTCATCTGTTGGCTCACCGTTTTCATCCTTCATGCCAGGTGGATACCAGGAAACAGCAAGAACACCTAGAAATGCACAGACTGAGTTATTCAACTGATGATGAATGACATGGCAGACTTGGGTCTTACCGTAGCAGAAAAATACTAAATTAAATGTATTACCAACATCAAAGCCTTACCAATAGCTCCTGCTCGCAGTTGCTTCATGTGAGCTTCAATAACAGAAGGGTCCCTGGAACTATAAGCTCCTAAAGCAGGATAGAAGTTGGCCCCAATGTCATCTGGTGGGCTGTGTCTCCCTCTTGGGTATCCTGCTGCCACCTTTGAATCCCAGTGTGGCAGAAGAGGGTGGTCCCAGTGAATGTACTTTCCATCAAACTGTGTGTTTCCATACCATGTGTAGTAAAAGGCATGAATATTGTAGTTTGGAGCAGGGAATTGCCTGAGGGCAGCCTCTACGTTCTTGACCCTCTCAGAGTCTATGTCATTCATTTTGGTCAATGCTTCAGCACCGACACTGTCAATATTACTAAGCATTTGAATGTCATTTTTTCCAGGTCCTTTGATATTAGGGAACAATTCGAGACCAAAGATGCTTCCAAATGGAGAATATTCTGGTGTAAAAGACTTTAAAACAACTGTTACTATGAATATGAGCAACACCAAACCAATAAATGTGGAGAAAGATTTGCGTCTAAACCTTGCCATTCTTCAGTTAATGCTTGATGTGATCCACTGTCCATTCTTGGGAGAACTCTTGACGTTAGAGGTTTTTGGGCTTATTGTTGTCAATGAAACTTGGCTGCTCCATGTTGGTTCATTCTACAAATTGAAATGCAAAAAACCCCACAAAAAAACAGGTTGACTAGTTATCCATTCATGATAGGGCAGGAATAGCCTACTGACAACTGAAATGCAAGTGACAGAATAGAGACAGTGTTCCCCCAAAAAGAGTGAGGATAATTTCTAAAATGAAGCAGTTTATATTTGACTAGCAGAAAATGAATGGCGGCGGACAATGGTACGCTAACCCAATGTTAACTTTTATGCCTTTCCCTAACCCTTACTGAAACTATACCTTTCATTAATTCTGACCCCTATGCCTACACTTTCTGCAGGTTAAATATCCACTTCCTTATTATTATCTAGAGTGTCTACATTAGCAGGCCTATCATGCATTAATGCTACAATTAAATAAAAACAACAAAACAGGTCCCCGCCACTTGTATTGGTGTACAGCTGAGGTATATTGCTAGGGAAATGTAACAGACATGTAATGGAGGTAAGGGATGTGACTTTCTTATACAATTGTCCATGTAATTTTATATTACGTAAATGTTGCTTTTCAGTTTTAGTGTGAGAAAGAATCAATAGTCAAATTCAACCCCACTAAAATGTACCAACAGTGCTCTCTAGATCCAAGGACTGACTGTCCATGAGATCCAAAAGTTAACCATATTTACATTTTGCAGATGCTCTTATCCAGAGAGATAAGGATTACGTGCCTTTCTCAAGGGCACATCGACACAAGCAGAATTTCTTTTCCAGAGAGATTTACAGGAGCAATTATGATTAAATGCCTTGCTCAAGGGCACAGGCAGATTGCGCAACTGGTCTGCTTGTGGATTCGACCTTTCAGTTACTGGCCCAGCGCTCTAAACCGCTAGGCTACCTGCCGACCTGTTTAATTACATTCGTGTTGCTTGTAAACAAGGAATAAATAAAATCGTATATTTTGGGTTATGATGAAGACAGAAAGTTGTACTAAAATCGTGAGACATACTTGTATTCTTCAAGAAGCAATGGGTAGCCTAAATATCAAGAATTGAAAGAACATTGCAGCTTCCCAATTCCCAGACACTACGTGCAATGTGCTAACAGTTTAGTTTGTTATTGTATGTCTAGTGATATGCCGGGAAGGCAATATTGCAATGTGAAAGTATTTTGTTATGATTAACGTTTAATAGTTACATTGTTACAACAACCAACATTTCAGTGCGCTATGCGGAAATCCTATATTGAAATTATACTACCGTGTGTCATTAGAAGAGGCAGATTACGCATTTGCCATAAAGTCGAAATGAAGCTATATTCTTGCAAAATACGACAATTCAACAATTAAGGTTAACATTACCACCAATCATGTGCTTGTTGTTGTTCTCTCCGGACATTGCTGCATTGAACTTTAGACTGGGCAGGACAGCAGAAATCCGAATGAGCTACATAATGTATTATCTATTTTGTCCGAAGCACACTAAAATGTTGGTTTCACTGAATTAGACATTAGGTCACAGGGTACCTACCTACGCTATACGCAAGACAATCTACTTGTGAATTGACGCTATGCATTGTTCCGGTTCAAGGTTTGTCATAGCCTGCCTTTAACATTGTGTTGGTGACATGTGACGGGTTTCACGTGCTGCGTAGGTATACGGCGTATAGATCTACAAGTTATCTTGCCTAATGCCATAGCACTCTATGATCCATCTATGCTATTGAAGATTTGTGAGTCTGCGCTGCGCTCAAGCTAACAAAATTGAACAAGCAAATGAAAAACAGCAGTCACGGGTGCATTCCCAAAGCATGTTGCCCTCAATCTTTTAAGAAGACGTATTGCATTAAACCAGCCAGCAAAATATTAGTTATAAATAATGATTTTCTTGTGCATAGTGTATTTATGTAAATTGTTTGTTTGCTTCCACGAGCAAACGTTTTTCTCTGTGATGCCACTGATCAACCCACCACATTACGCAAAAAGGACACCATCTTTGTGGCGTCATAAAGGAAAGACAATATTTTCGATCCTCTCATAAGAAGACCACCCCATTTTGCCAGCTAAAGCCAGTGGTGAGTAAAATCATTGATACATTGTAATGTACTTCACCCATGTATTTGGACTAGGGACATATGTAACTAATTATTGAAATACTGAATTATCAAGAGCCAGATGCATTAATCCACCTAGCCCCAACTGTGAATCCGATTCCATGGTGAATACAGTTTTGACTCTGGTGCATTTTTCCCAAGTAGCCTACATTGTCAATTTTCCCAACTCAGCATTAAAATCTCAACCGATCATAGAAAATGGCTTATTATATGTTAGATTGACTTACTAGGCGTACAACAAACACATTCACCAACTCGTTCACTGAACCAAACCACTCTTTCAATTAGAACACCTTTTCTTCTTTTAACAATGCAATACTCACATGATTTTGTTGCCTTTTGCTAAAATACATTTATGGCTGAATCCAACTACTGAATCAAAATTGTATAGTGCCTTCCATTGAGTAAAATCACGTTGACAATACTCATTTTCCGGACGTTGAAATCCACTCATTTTCGGTTTTGAATGAAAGTTGGAAATAAGTATTTTGCTGACATTGAAGTCACGTTTTCTGTTCTATACTGAACAAAAATATAAACACAACAATTAAAATGATTTTAATTAGTTACAGTTCACATAAGGAATTCAGTCAATTGAAATAAATTAATTTGGCCCTAATCTATAGATTTCACATGATTGGGAATACATTACGCATCTGTTGGTCACAGATACCTTTTTAAAAAAGTAGGGTCGTAGATCAGAAAGCCAGTCATTATCTGGTGTGACCACCATTTGTCTAATGCAGCGCAACACATCTCCTTCGCATAAAGCTGATCAGGCTGTTGATTGTGGCCTGTGGAATGTTGTCCCACTCTTCAATGGCTGTGTGAAGTTGCTGGATAATGGCGGGAACTGGAAAACACTGTCGTACCAATCGGTCCAGAGCATCCCAAACATGTTCAATGGTGATATATCTGGTGAGTATACAGGCATGGAATACAGTGCCTTCAGAAGTATTCATGGAAGAACTGGAACATTTTCTGCTTCCAGGAATTTTGTACAGATCCTTGCGACATGAGGCTGTGCATTATCATGCTGAAACATGATGAGATGGCGGCGGATGAATGGACCTCATGATCTCGTCACGGTATCTATGTGCATTCAAATTGCCTTCGATAAAATGCAATTGTGTTCATTGTCCATAGCTTATTCCTGCCCATACCATAACCCAACCACCAGCATGGGGCACTGTGTTCACAATGTTGACAAACTGCTCGCCATACACATGGTCTACAGTTGTGAGACCGGTTGGATGTACTGCCAAATTCTCTAAAATGACGTTGGAGGTGACTTATGGTAGAGAAATGTACATTACATTCTCTGGCAACAGCTTTGGTGGACATTCCTGCAGTCAGCATGCCAATTATATGCTCCCTCAAAACTTCAGACATCTGTGGCATTGTGTTGTGTGACAAAACTGTACATTTTAGAGAGGCCTTTTATTGTCCCCGGCACAAGGTGCACCTGTGTAATGATCATGCTGTTTAATCAGCATCTTGATATGCCACCTGTCAGGTGGATGAATTATCTTGGCAAAGGAGAAATGCTCACTAACAGATTTAAATTTGAAAACAATTTTGTATCCAAAATGTGAGAGAAATAAGCATTTTGTGCTTATGGAAAAATTCTGGGATCTTTAGTTTGAGCTCATGAAACCAAGACATTAAATGTTGAATTTATATTTTTGTTCAGTATTTATAAAATCGACTCTTAGTTTTCAAATCTGCTATGAATACCAGGCCTGCCTTCTTAGATGTTTCACGTTGTTCTATTCTAGTAGTTGTCGTATTTTGACAATGTATCGTCCATGTAAAAAACCTGTCCGATCAGAATGAACAATACATTGAAAACCCTTTTTTAATTCTGAGTGCTTTACATTTCACTGGTATTTTTGCATCACAACATTAAAGTGATAGATGCCTCCAGTTTTTTTAGATGGACTGGATCTTCATATTTTCCATAGGTGTCTTGTTTTAATAATAGTTAAATCAGACCTTCTTGCTGAGTACCTGAGACTACCATTTCAATAGGATTAGTTAAAACAAACTAATAATGCAGAAAGGGAGGAGAGTAGGGTCAAAGAGGAAGAATCAGGAGGGAGAAGGATTTAGCAGAAGTGTGAGATTATAGGATAAAAGAGGAGAGAGTAGTGGGAGAGAGGGAACAAAGATTGTGACACTGCATGAACATATGGGTAGGGTTGGAGGAGATGGAGACTGAAAAGGAAACAAAGCAGTGATCAGAGACCCGGAGGGGGGTTGCAGTGAGATTAGTAGGCCAACAGCATATAGTAAAGATGAGATTAAGCGCATTGCCTGCCTTGTCGGAGGTGACTGGGAAAGGATGAGGTCAAAAGAGGAAAGGGGTGGATAAAAGGCAGACGTCGGGAGGTTGAAGTCACCCAGTACAATGATTGGTGAGCCATCATCAGCAAATTATCTTATCAAGGTGTCAAGCTCATTGGGGAACTCTAAGGGCACCTGTTGGACAAGTGACAGCATGGAATTAAAATGAGTAGATGGACAGGTGAGTGAGGGAGAAAAGAGAATCTCCACTTAGGAGAAATGAGTATGGTTTGGCGGTATCCAGATTTTTACATCGTCATATGGTCCTTCTCTTATCCCGAGATTTACGGTATTACCGGCTTAGTACACAAGGGGGTGGCAATAAACCCGCAAAAAAGCCCATTGGGCATCTATTACCAGAATGCTAACAAAATGTGCACAAGTAATAGCCAAGTTCCATGGAGGCTGCTAGCTAAATATGTTAATGAGCTCAAACGAAAATAAGTAATTTTATTTCTCCACCAATAATAAAGTATGTCATGGAAACGACGGGGACGAAGCCCAAAACAAACGTGTGTGCATATATATATAACACAGGGATGTAACCCAAACAAAAGAGTGAGGTGTAAACCTCTTAAGTAATACAGTTGTCATCTGATGAACATTTAACAATTTTCTAGAGAATGTGTTGCACTAATGTATTTTCTGTGAAGTGAAAATATAGTTGCATGTCCCTGATCACTCTATTGAAGCAAAACAACTCTTCATATACTCTCTCAATATAAAATGCAACCCCTGTCAATACACAGCACGACTCACCTGCTCCCACTTTCTTCCGTTGTGCTATTTACAAAAAAACATGTGACTGGCTCAACTGTTCTGGGGATCTACGGGAAGCTTCATAATGTAAAATAATGTGACAGGTAACACATTCCAGATTTTCAGATTTTCCTCGAAACGTTAAATGGATTTCCCAAGTAGCATTGATCCAAAACCCTCACTCCGTCTAAACATGATTGGAGTGGTGTCCTATTTTCTACCACAGCTTTACTACTTTTGTTTCCCTTTTTCTTTGCTACTGTAATCCACTCATTCTCACTTTATGTACTATTAGCTTCACCTGACTCACTTGCAATTTCAAACAAAACCTCAGATTCCGCCACCTTCTCCCTAGCCACCCCTTTTCTCCCATCAGCCACCACTATTTAATAAACTCAGCAAAAAAATAAACGTCCTCTCACTGTCAACTGCATTTATTTTCAGGAAACTTAACATGTGTAAATATTTTTATGAACATAACAAGATTCAACAACTGAGACATAAACAAGTTCCACAAGACATGTGACTAACAGAAATGGAATAATGTGTCCCTGAACAAAAGCAACAGTCAGTATATGGTATGGCCACCAGCTGCAGTGCATCTCCTCCTCATGGACTGCACCAGATTTGCCAGTTCTTCCTGTGAGATGTTACCCCACTCTTCCACCAAGGCGCCTGCAAGTTCCAGACATTTCTGGGGGGAATGGCCCTAGCCCTCACCCTCCGATCCAACAGGTCCCACACGTGCTCAATGGGATTGAGATCCGGGCTCTTGGCTGGCCATGGCAGAACACTGCGTTCCTGTCTTGCAGGAAATCACGCACAGAACGAGCAGTATGGCTGGTGGCATTGTCATGCTTGAGCGTCATGTCAGGATGAGCCTGCAGGAAGGGTACCACATGAGGGAGGAGGATGTCTTCCCTGTAACGCACAGAGTTGAGATTGCCTGCAATGACAACAAGCTCAGTCCGATGATGCTGTGACACACCACCCCAGACCATGATGGACCCTCCACCTCCAAATCGATCCCGCTCCAGAGTACAGGCCTCGGTGTAACGCTCATTCTTTCGACGATTAACGCAAATACGACCATCACCCCTGGTGAGACAAAACCACGACTCACGTCAGTGAAGAGCACTTTTTGCCAGTCCTGTCTGGTCCAGCGATGGTGGGTTTGTGCCCATAGGCAATGTTGTTGCCGGTGATGTCTGGTGAGGACCTGCCTTACAACAGGCCTACAGGCCCTCCGTCCAGACTCTCTCAGCTTTTGCGGACAGTCTGAGCACTGATGGAGGGATTGTGCGTTCCTGGTTTAACTCGGGCAGTTGTTGTTGCCAACCTGTACCTGGCCCGCAGGTGTGATGTTCGGATGTACAGATCCTGTGCAGGTGTTGTTACATGTGGTCTGCCATTGCGAGGACGATCAGCTGTCAGTCCTGTCTCCCTGTATCGCTGTCTTAGGTGTCTCACAGTACGGACATTGCAATTTATTGCCCTGGCCACATCTGCAGTCCTCATGTCTCCCTGCAGCATGCCTACGGCACGTTCACGCAGATGAGCAGGGAACCTTGGCATCTTTCTTTTGGTGTTTTTCAGAGTCAGTAGAAAGTCCTCTTTAGTGTCCTGCATTTTCACAACTATGACCTTAATTGCCTACTGTCTGTAAGCGGTTAGTGTCTTAACGACCGTTCCACAGGTGCATGTTCATTAATTGTTTATGGTTCATTGAACAAGCATGGGAAACGGTGTTTAAACCCGTTACAATGAAGATCTGTGAAGTGGATTTTTACAAATTATCTTTTGAAAGACAGGGTCCTGAAAAAGGGTTGTTTCTTTTTTTGCTGAGTTTAGATGCAAATATATTTGTATATATATATATTTTTTTTTTAAATAGTAACGGTATTGAAAAACCATTCCTTGGCTATTTCCAAATACCCCAGTAATCCGCCAAAGCAAGCCTAGAAATGAGTAGCCCTGTGCCACCACCGCGACAACCAGATTATTTCGGACTATGAGAGAACACGTGGTCAGATGAAGAGAGAGCATCTGGAGTAGCAGTGTACTCTGGGGACATCCATCAGGACCAAAAGGTATAAATCAAATAAAAATGTATGTGTCACATGCGCCGAATACAACAGGTGTAAACCTTACCGTGAAGTGCTTACTTACAAGCCCTTAATCAACAATGCAGTTCAAGAAAAAGTTAAGAAAGTATTTGCTAAATAAACTAAATTAAAAGATAAAAAGTAACACAATAAGATTACATAACAATAAACGGCGTCAATGTGCGGGGGTACAGGTTAGTCGGGTTAATTTGTACATGTAGGTAGGGGTAAAGTGACTATGCATAGACAATAAACAGTGAGTAGCAGCAATGTAAAAACAAAGGGGGGGCCAATGTAAATAGTCCGGGTGGCCATTGATTAAATGTTCAGCAGTCTTATGGTTTGGGGGTAGAAGCTGTTAAGGAGCCTTTTGAACCTAGAGTTGGCGCTCCGGTACCGCTTGCCGTGCGGTAGCAGAGAGAACAGTCTGACTTGGGTGACTGGAGTCTTTGACAATTTTTTGGGGCCTTCCTCTGACACCGCCTAGTATATAGGTCCTGGATGGCAGGAAGCTTGGGCTCCCGAGTGGCACAGCGGTATAAGGCACTACAGTCCCTGGTTTGAATCCAGGCTGCATCACATCCAGCCGTGATTGGGAGTCCCATAGGGTGCTGCACAATTGGCCCAGCGTTGCCCGGGTTTGACCAGGGTAGGCCGTCATTGTAAATAATAATTTGTTCTTAACTGACTTGCCTAGTTAAATAAAAAATGTATATTTATTTATTTATAATAAAAAAGTCAATGAACAGCATTCTCACATTTATATGTATCTAGTTCCTTTTATCCAGGTGGGAAAGGGCAGTGTGGAGTGTGTTTGAGATTGCGTCTGTGGATCTGTTGGGACGGTATGCGAATTGGAGTGGGTCTAGGCTTTCCGGGATGATGGTGTTGATGTGAGCCAGGACTACTCTAGGGACTGAAAGGCAGCAAAGGCTGAGATGAACTTTGTGTTCTTGACCGCAGATTGGCAGTTCCAAACACTGCCTGTGCACAGGGTCTGCTAAATTAGAAGGGTTGCAGTCAAGGGGTGGGGAGCATCTTTAAAACCTACACAGAAAGGAGCGAAATGGTAAAAAAAACAAAAATAACTAGGTAAGACACTTAAGTGAGAGAGTAGTGTGGAGCCTTCCTCTCTTTCCTTCCTCGAATAATCAGCAGAACTGTCTTAGTTTTGGCAAGGAAACCACCGCTGACACATTCGCTGCTGAAAAACACGTGAGACTGAGGTACTTACAATAATTGCTAATTGCCTAGCAGAGGTGTAGAGAGCACACCTCCTGGTACTAATTGCTGATTGCCTAGGAGAAGAGAAACCACTCCTTCTCCAATACAGCCACTGATTACCAAAACAACAACGGTCACAATTGCCCTGCCCCTTAATCCTAGTTGATTTGTCAATAATCAGCTGCATGTTATGAGAAGTCAACACTTCACACACCAAGTAGGCTACTGGGAAGATAGCAATTAAAGTAGATGACCCTAGATAGCAAAAGACAGTACTAGACAAGACAAAAATTCTACTGGAGATAACAGGAGTCCTCTACTATAGATTGAAGCAGGTAAATCTGCTTTTATTTTTTTGGCACATTACTTGTGGAATAATCTCAAACTTTTTAAAATTTGATGAATTGGTGCCTCTAGGGCAATTCAGACTGCTAATTTGAGAATCTTTTTACATTAGTGTGTATTGATATTTATTTGGGGGGGAATTACAGGGCTCATCTGTAAAAGAGACCTTGGCCTCAGCATAACTCCCTGTTTAAAATAAAGTTTAAATAAATAAAATAAGTGTACGACTTAGAACTTAGGTTGTTAGCCCTATAACTAAAACTAAGTTCTTTATAAGCTTGACTAAAACTACCACCCAGTGACCTGCACCGTATCTGTGTTAAGATGCTAAAAAGTGATTTGTATCTAGTATTTTTTTATTCCATGTGCTGTGTTAACAGGGGCAATGGAGGTCAGGGTGCAGAGAAAGTCACTGCCTGCCACGCTGAAGAGCGGACTGGCCAAAAGAAGTTGCTCTTTTCGTGAGATCGAAAAGGGTCCCCAAGTGTCTGAAAGTTTTGAAAACCTTGTGTTTGGTGGAGTGGACAATGGGCAGGTGGGTCAGAAAATAAAGTACAGGTGTACGGGATAAAAAAGAGACAACCCACTGGACACAAATGTCAGTTCAATCAGTTTTTAGATGTTGATTTACCACATTGATCACCACATTGATTATTGTTTGTTGAAATTATGTGGAAACAACATTGATTCAACCAGTTTTTGCCCAGTGGGAAGGTTGTCTGGCGATCACTGATATTTTCGGCACTTCTCAGAATACTGATTTTATGTTTAATTATTTAATCTATAATAATGTAGCGTATTCCTCTCCACAGTGCTACCCTGAGTGGCTGAAGACCTGTGACCTGCTGCGCTGGCTATTGAACAGTGGTCTGGTCCGAGGGCTAAGGAGCAGCACCCTTGTCAGCTGGCTCCAGACTAGTGACCTGGGGCTGTGGTTAGGCTCACACTGCCCAGCCCTCACCAACCTCCTGCTCCTCAAGGTGACGCTGTGGCTCATCCTGGTGTGGATTCTCGCAGACCTCCATCTGGGGTTGCCATGTTTCCTCCTTGCCATCACCTACTGGCTGTACGACGGGCCGCTACGGAAAGCTGTTAATAGGGCTAGGATCCAACTCCAGGGCAGTGCACAGGCTGTCCCTGAGAATGCCACTGGCACAGTGCAACACCACGTTAGGCTAGACAGGGGAACATAGGTAGAGGACTTCCAATCATTGAGCTTCAGAACAGTGTGTGCCAATAGCCTGGCAGAAATTAAAAGTGCCTCTGCTTGAACATGTACATTTTTACATTTTAGTCATTTAGCAGACGCTCTTATCCAGAGCGATTTACAGTAGTGAATGCATACATTTCATAATTTTTTTTCCAGTACTGGTCCCCCGTGGGAATTGAACCCACAACCCTGGCGTTGCAAACACCATGCTCTACCAACTGAGCCACTCTACCAACTGAGCCACATGGGACCGTGGCATTCTGTACCAAGGAATATGCTTCTCAATATCCACACTCAGCTGTGAATTTTAAGCAAACGTTTCAGAAAATCCCACGGAATTACTGGAACTAAAAAATGATTATCTCTAGGCAGAGTTTTGCAGACTATCATCAAAAACACTTTGACAAAGGATACCCCTGTGCATCCTTGGCAAAATGAGGTAGGTAAGGACTGATAGAGCATCTCCTTCAACAAATTTGCCACCCAGTCCAAAAAAAATCCAGGTCACCAAAGGCATTAGGAAGTACCTCAAAGGACTGTGAATGCAAGTTGACCTCTAAATAGAGAGTCTAATAGACTATAGATCTAGACTAACTAGACTTAAATCGTTACTCTACAACTACATTGTAGATCAGGCCAATTATACTACCTAAACATCTAACTATAGATCTAAGACAATTTAAAGCTAAAGCAAGCACAGCCATTTTCTTAAGAAAGTTTCCATTTTCTAGTTTTAGTTGTTGTAGCTGCTTGCGCTTTTGCAAAACAAATCCCAGTCTGTTAACCTCTTACATCTAGACGTTCCGCTAGCGGAACACCTGCTCCAATATCCAATGATGGGCGTAGCGCGAAATACAAACTCCTCTAAAATCCGAAAACTTCAATTTTTCAAACATATGACTACATATACTATACAGCATTTTAAAGGAGAGTCTTATCTTTAAAATGCTGTGAAATAGTCATATGTTTGAAAAATTGAAGTTTTTGTATTTTAGAGGAGTTTGTATTTCCCGCCACGCCCATCATTGGATAATGGAGCAGGTGTTCCGCTAGCGGAACGTCTAGATGTAAGAGGTTAAAGACAAGACTCTCGTTAATCTAACCACATTGTCCGATTTCAAAAAGGCTTTACAGCGAAAGCAAAACATTACATTATGTCAGCAGAGTACCCAGCCAGAAATAATCAGACACCCATTTTTCAAGCTAGCATATAATGTCACAAAAACCTAGAAGACAGCTAAATGCAACACTAACCTTTGATGATCTTCATCAGATGACAACCCTAGGACATTATGTTATACAATACATGCATGTTTTGTTCAATCAAGTTCATATTTATATCAAAAACCAGCTTTTTACATTAGCATGTGACGTTCAGAACTAGCATACCCCCCGCAAACATCCGGTGAATTTACTAAATTACTCACAATAAACGTTCACAAAAAGCATAACAATTATTTTAAGAATTATAGATACAGAACTCCTCTATGCACTCGATATGTCCGATTTTAAAATAGCTTTTTGGTGAAAGCACATTTTGCAATATTCTAAGTACATAGCCCAGCCATCACGGGCTAGCTATTTAGACACCCGGCAAGTTTAGCACTCACCAATATCAGATTTACTATTATAAAAGTTTGATTACCTTTTGTTGTCTTCGTCAGAATGCACTCCCAGGACTGCTACTTCAATAACAAATGTTGGTTTGGTCCAAAAATAATCCATCGTTATATCCGAATAGCGGCGTTTTGTTCGTGCGTCTCAGACACTATCCGAAATGGTAAATCAGGGTCGCGCGCATGGCGCAATTCGTGAAAAAAAAAATCTAAATATTCCATTACCGTACTTCGAAGCATGTCAACCGCTGTTTAAAATCCATTTTTATGCCATTTTTCTCGTAAAAAAGCGATAATATTCCGACCGGGAATGTCCATTTAGCTAAACAGAGGAAAGAAAACAAAGCTTTCGGTCGACGCGGGCACGAGCCCGATTATGTCAGCAGAGTACCCAGCCAGAAATAATCAGAGAGCCATTTTTCAAGCAAGCATATAATGTCACATTAACCTAAACCACAGCTAAATGCAGCACTAACCTTTGATGATCTTCATCAGATGACACTCCTAGGACATTATGTTATACAATACATGCATGTTTTGTTCAATCAAGTTCATATTTATATATAAAAACAGCATTTTATATCGGCGCGTGACGTTGACTAACTATTTTCCCTCAAATGCGTCCGGTGAAACAGCGCTACAATTTACTAAATTACTATTCGAAAACATTTTTAAAATGTAATATTGTCATTCTAAGATTTATAGATTAGCATCTCTTGAAAGCACCTACAATGCCAGATTTAAAAATAACTTTACTGGGTAATCACACTTTGCGATACTCAGAAAAACAGGCTAGCAATACAGGTCAGCGCCATCTTGGAACAATCGCATATCAAATCTACTCTTGTATATTATTGTCAATAATCCCTTACCTTTCATTATCTTCATCAGAAGGCACTTCCAGGAATCCCAGGTCCACAACAAATGTATTTTCGTTCGAAAAAGTTAATCCTTTATGTCCCAATAGCTTGTTGTTGTTAGCGCGTTCTGAAGGCTGCTCCAAAAGTACCGTCGGCCGCGGGACTTCTCTCTCAACAAAATGCATTTTTTTTTTATGTAAGTTCGTTCAAACATGTCAAACGTTGTATAACATAAATCTTTAGGGCCTTTTTCAACCAGAGCTCCAATAAGATTCAAGGGGGACGGTTGCATTGTCTTTCTAAACGTTTTGAAAGGGGAGGGTAGCCAGGGACGCCGGCGTCATAATGGTGATGGCCCTCTCCATGTGACCACGTTCCACAGACTCTCATTCTGTCAGTTTTCACAGTAGAAGGCTCAAACCACTTTGTAAATACTGGGGACATCTAGTGGAAGTGCTCAATGAACCATAGCTCACGGTGTGATTTATAGGCAAAGTGATGAAGTTGAGTCCGCAATTCAGAATTCCACATCCTGTTACGATCTGTCTCGGGGTTTTGACTGCCATATGAGTTCTTTTATACTCACAGACACCATTCAAACAGTTTTAGAAACTTTAGGGTGTTTTCTATCCACAAGTATTAACCTGTTGGGGGTAGGGGGCAGTATTTACATGGCCGGATAAAAAACGTACCCGATTTAATCTGGTTATTACTACTGCCCAGAAACTAGAATATGCATATAATTATTGGCTTTGTATAGAAAACACCCTAAAGTTTCTGAAACTGTTTGAATGGTGTCTGTGAGTATAACAGAACTCATATGGCAGGCAAAAACCTGAGAAGATTCTGTATAGGAAGTGCCCTCTCTGACCATTCCTTGAGCTTCTTGACTCTGTTTATTGAAGACTGAGGATCTCTGCTGTAACGTGACACTTCCTACGGCTCCTATAGGCTCTCAGAAGGCGGGAAAAAGCTGAATGATGTAATTCCAGCCACTGGCTGAAACACATTAGCGCTTTTGGCAAGTGCTCTATCAGAGGACAATGGGCTGAGGCGCGTGCACGAGTCGACCCCATGTTTTTATTTTAATTCGTCTTTGAACCTAAACACAGATTCCCGGTCGGAATATTATCGCTTTTTTACGAGAAAAATGGCAATAAAATTGATTTTAAACAGCGGTTGACATGCTTCGAAGTACGGTAATGGAATATTTCGTATTTTTTTGTCACGAAATGCGTTGTGCGCGTCACCCTTCTTTACCATTCGGATAGTGTCTTGAACGCACGAACAAAACAGAGGATATTTGAACATAACTATGGATTATTTTGAACCAAACCAACATTTGTTATTGAAGTAGAAGTCCTGGGAGTGCATTCTGACGAAGACAGCAAAAGTAATAACATTTTTCTTATAGTAAATCTGGTGAATGCTAAACTTGGTGGGTGTCAAAATAGCTAGCCCTGTGATGCCGGGCTATCCACTGAGAATATTGCAAAATGTGCTTTCACCGAAACGCTATTTTAAAATCGGACATAGCGAGTGCATAGAGGAGTTCTGCTTCTATAATTCTTAAAATAATTATGTTTTTTGTGAACACCATTCAAGCTTTATTTTTTGGCCTAGTTTCCCCCTAATAAAGTGGCCTGAAACTCATGTTTTACAAGCCACATCAGGCCTGCAAGTCACATTATGCTGGCTTTGAAAGTGATGTGTAATTCCTATTAGAATCCAGCCAGAGTTAGGATATCCAGCTGTTGGAATTTTTATTCACCTCCAACCTGCATTTAAAAATTACTGCTAAGATTAGAAACAGTGTGAGGAGACTACGTAAACCATTTAAACTGGAACAACGACTTCAGTAACGGGTGCAAAAAATCTTTTTAGTATCTTTGTGTACCATAAGATCACTTAACTTGGAAGCCAGCCGCACCAATGTGTCAGAGTAAACACCATACAACTGGCTACCAAAGTCAGCGTGCACTTGCCCGGCCCACCACAAGGAGTCGTTAGAGCGCGATTAGCCAGGAACATCCCGGCTGGCCAAACCCTCCCCTAACCTGGACGGCGGTTGGCCAATTGCGCACCGCCTCATGGGTCTCCCCGTCTCAGCCAGCTGCGACACAGCCTGGGATCGAACCCGGGTCTGTAGTGACGCCTCTAGCACTGCGATGCAGTACCTTAGACCGCTTTGCCACTCGGGAGACACTGTACCCTTATTTGTAAGAGTGCAGTCTCCTCTCCCTGAATGAAAACGAGTACACAAGCCTCAAGACATGGCATGCCACTTCCCCTCCATTGGTCTCGGTGACCTGTATGCAGAAGATCTGTTGGATTCTATCAGAGTAAAGCAAAAAAGCTTTCCTCTCTGACATGATATTTCTTGAGGCCAAGAAGGAGCTCAAACAGATGGAGCAACTCGTGGTTACACTAGCCAAACCACACCTACAGCCAGCTGAACCTCCAGTGCCACAGGTTTGTACCTGCACACCACAGAGAAGACTGTGAGAATGCAGGGATTGATGGAAGGGTTGGTAGTGAGAAGATGCAGGAAAGGGACAGATCAGTATCTACGACAAGAAGAAGATCACACCCATTGGTCACCCCCATTGGTCACCAAAAGGGATGCCCATCCTGACCAAGTGGAGGCTGACCAGTCCTCACATCCCCTTCTTCATGCACCTTCTCATTCAGTGCCAGCTGCTGTGGCTCACCATCAAGAGGTTGCTGCAGATTTACACCCTGTAGCCCCACACCAATCTCGCCAGCTTGAAACTGCTCATCAGCGCCTCCATCAACATGAGCGCTCGACGACATCGTCACCTTCAGCATTAGAGTCGCCATCAGCCCACCTCGGATCCGACCCCTTTTGATAGTGGTGCTACAACCTTCTCCAGGGCCAGAGGGGCTACCAGAACACACCCTGGTGGAGTACCCCATCACTGGACCAGCCATGCAGATCCATCCTGCTCTGACCATGGAGCTGAAGCTAGTAGTGGGGTCTACTACACCCACTCCTGCCATAGAGCCTCAGCCTTCTCCAGTAACAGAGCTCACCCTGGAGGAGTACCCCACCACTGTGCTCCAACCTACTTCAGCCGTGGTGTCTCAACTGGTTTCCACCTTAGCTCTACAGCCTTCTTCAAGGCCAGAGGAGCTACCAAAGCTCACCCTGGAGGAGCAAACCACTACTTTTCTCCAGCTGACACCAACTGTGGAGTCCATCATAGAAACCACAGAGCCTTTTCCAGGGATGGAGGAGCTACCAGAGCTCTCCCTGAGAGAGCACACTACTCCAGCTGATATGTCAGTCGGCCCCTGCCTGGTGGGATTTACCTGTTCCTACCTTCCAAGTCCAGCCTGCTGCCATCCAGTGGTGTCTGCCTGCTGCCACATGGACTCAGTCTGCTCAGGCTGGCCCGGCCGCGTCAGCCCCTGTCTGGTGGAACTTGCCTGTCACCATCTTAGGGTATCTCCTGGCCACTCCTGCTAGTACCCTGCTAGCTTTTTATTTTTTCTTATTTTCATTTTACGTTACAGCCTTATTCTAAAATGGATTAAATTAATTGTTTTCATCATCAATCTCCCATAAAGACAAAGTGAAAACAGGTTTTAAAAGAAAATGTTGACAGATTTCTGAAAACCTGTTTTCACTTTGTCATTATGGGGTATTGTGTGTAGATTGACGAGGGAAAGAATGTATTTAATCCGTTTTTGAATAATGCTGTAACATAACAAAATGTGGAAAGAGTGAAGGGGTCTGAATAATTTGTTTTTAGTCATGGACAAACCTATTAAAAATGCAGGAAGTTAGCGTTATATGGCCAAAACAATTCTGAGGAAGGACCCCCAGACCCACCACAAGGTTATGTCCCCCCCACTTCTAAAACCAAAGTTGTGCCCCTGCTAATTACTAATAATTCCTCTTTATTGATTTCCTCCACTATATCTCCCACAGGTCCTCTGTCAGAAACAGCTTGAAGCACTCTGCCTCAGATGGAGATGACAAGGGGCTTTGCACTCGACTGGGACTCATAAAAACCAACAGCATGGCCAGGATGGGTGAAATTACTGGAGGCCTTCCAGCTACCGCAGACCTCCCGTATTTCACTCACTGTTGATGTGCCTCCATCACCACCAGCATCTTCAGAGGGACCTGGGACTTCTTCGGTGGCAAAGGGTCCTCAGATTCAGAGTTCTCAATGGCTACAAGGTTGGGGGGCAGCTCCTTACTCTCACTGTCAGAACCTGATTCCTCACTGTCATAATCAGAATCATTATCAGAATTTACAAAAATTTCCAGAATTTCCATATTTGTAAATTGTCTTCTTTTTAAAGACATTGCTAATGCTACAGCTTAGCCCACTAGCTACATACATAAAAAACAACACTGAATGGCTCCAAGTGAGTGTCAGGGGCGACGTGATTGGCTGCCGGTGTGGTGATACTGATGATTTGTCTCCACAAAGGGTTTGGTTATACAGCAGGTTAGGATAATTAACATGGCAGGTTAGGATAACTAATGCAGCAGGTTTGGTGAATTATATATACTAGGTTAAGAGAATGAGGTTAAGGTTAGGAAAAGGGTTAGGGTTAGGCTTGTCTACAAGCTACAGTTGTCACCAACAGTTGTCCCCGACATAACCACTAGATGGAGCTATTGTAGGCCTAGCTACTCCATTGAGCCTCAACGTTAGAAACGTAAACAAACCATCTGTGGCGACAAGTCATCAGTAGCGTTATCATAACACCTGAATGGGCCACTTGTATCAATAAATCACTATCAGAAAATGGTTTGTGTGGTAATAATTTCTTTATTTACATGTTTTCAAGTACTAGTGACATATCATGCATTCTGATTCTTGCATTGATTCTAATTGATACAATGTATGAGGTGTATAAAATCATTTTTTGAAGGTTGTACTGATTATGATGAGCTAATGGTAAGCTATTTGCCAGCTATGTGTCATGGTCATGGTCTAAACACGCCAAAACAGTTGGCACGACAACACCTTTTCCCCCTCAGGAGACTGAAAACATTTGGCATGGGTCCCCAGATCCTCAAAGTTATACAACTGCACCATCGAGAGCATCCTGACCGGTTGCATCACCGCATGGTATGGCAACTGATCGGTATCTGCCTGTAAGGCGCTACAGATGGTAGTGCGTACGGCCCAGTACATCACTGGGGCCAAGCTTCCTGACATCCAGGACCTATATACTAGGCGGTGTCAAAGGAAGGCCCAAAAAAATGGCAAAAACTCCAGTCACCCATGTCATAGACTGTTCTCTCTGCTACCGCACGAAAAGTGATACAGGAGTGCCAAGTCTAGGGCCAAAATGCTCCTTAACAGCTTCTACCCCCAAGCCATAAGACTGCTGAACAATTAGTCAAATGGCCACCCGGACCATTTACATTTGTTTTTACACTGCTGCTCCTCGCGGTTTATTATCTATGCAGAGTCACTTTACAAATTACCTTGACTAACCTGTACCCCCGCACATTGACTCGTTACCAGTCCCCCCCGTATATAGCCTCGTTATTGTTATTTCATTTTCTTGTGTTACTTTTTATATATATTTTTTTCCCACATTAGTTATGTTATGTAAGTATTTTCTTAAATCTATTTCTTGAACTGCATATTTGGTTAAGGGCTTGTAAGTAAGCATTTCACGGTAAGGTTTACATCTGCTGTATTCTGCAGATGTGGCAAATAAAATGTGATTTGATTTGATATATCTTTATAGGCCACCATTTCTTGTTGTGTGAGGAAAACACCAGTAATATTTGACGTGTGTGTATATACAGTATATTATATATACAGTACCTTACATGCGACCTGTAATAAGACTGTAACGCTGGGACGTCGTGGGTGTGGAGTCAGGCGCAGGAAACGGAAGCGTTTACTACAGTGATTTTATTTACGCACCACCAAAAGAGTATTCACCCAACACAACAGGGCGTATCAAATTACAAAGTCCCAAACAAAACACGATCCACTACACAACACACAGTGTAAATGAACGAAACAAGCCCGCACACAGAACAGGTGGGGAGACGGGCTTAAATACTCATCCAATAACTAAATTGAAAACAGGTGCAACAAATAAAGGCATAACCAACAGAAAAGGAAAAAGGGATCGGTGGCAGCTAGTAGGCCGGTGACGACGACCGCTGAGCGCCACCCGCACAGGGAGAGGGGTCACCCTCGGCAGGAGTCGTGACAGTACCTCTCCTCCGGGCCGTACCCCTCCCAGTCCATGAGGTACAGCAGGCCCCTCACCCGGCGCCTTGAGTCCAGAATGGTACGTACTGTATACGCCGGGGACCCCTCGATGTCCAGAGGGGGCGGAGGGACCTCACCTTCTTGTAAGGGACCAGCTACCACCGGCCTGAGGAGAGACACATGAAACAAGTGGTTAATACGATAATAAGAAGGGAGTTTTAATCTGTAACACACCTCGTTTATTCTCCTCAGGACATTGAAGGGCCCTACACGCTGCGGACCCAGCTTCCGGCAGGGCAGGTGGGGGGCGGTTCGGGTCGAGAGCCAGACCCTGTCCCCCGGTTGGAATACGGGGGCCTCACTGCGGTGGCGGTCAGCGCTCCTCTTCTGCCGTCCATCTGCTTGCTTAACCTGTTATGGATAGGGGGCATTATTTTCACGGCCGGATGAAAAACGTACCCGATTTAATCTGATTATTACTCCTGCCCAGAAACTAGAATATGCATGTAATTATTAGCTTTGGATAGAAAACACTCCAAAGTTTCTAAAACTGTTTGACTGGTGTCTGTGAGTATAACAGAACTCATTTGGCAGGCCAAAACCTGAGAAGATTCCTTACAGGAAGTGCCCTCTCTGACCAGAGGTTAACCTCTTACATCTAGACGTTCCGCTAGCGGAACACCTGTTCCAATATCCAATGATGGGCGTGGCGCGAAATACAAACTCCTCGAAAATCCGAAAACTTCAATTTTTCAAACATATGACTATTTTACACAATTTTAAAGACAAGACTCTCCTTTATCTAACCACACTGTCCGATTTCAAAAAGGCTTTACAAGGAAAGCAAAACATTAGATTATGTCAGGAGAGTACCCAGCCAGAAATAATCAGACACCCATTATTCAAGCTAGCATATAATGTCACAAAAAACAAAACCACAGCTAAATGCAGCACTAACCTTTGATGATCTTCATCAGATGACACTCCTAGGACATTATGTTATACAATACATGCATGTTTTGTTCAATCAAGTTCATATTTATATCAAAAACCAGCTTTTTACATTAGCATGTGACGTTCAGAACTAGCATTCCAACCGAACACTTCCGGTGAATTTACTAAATTACTCACGATAAACGTTCACAAAAAGCATAACAATTATTTAAAGAATTATAGATACAGAACTCCTTTATGCAATCGCTATGTCCGATTTTAAAATAGCTTTTCGGCAAAAGCACATTTTGCAATATTCTGAGTAGATAGCCCGGCCATCATGGCTAGCTATTTTGACACCCACCAAGTTTGGCACTCACCAAACTCAGATTTACTATAAGAAAAATTGGATTACCTTTGCTGTTCTTCGTCAGAATGCACTCCCAGGACTTCTACTTCATCACCCAATGTTGTTTTGGTTCCAAATAATCCATAGTTATATCCAAATAGCGGCGTTTTGTTGTGCGTTCAAGACACTATCCGAAGGGTGACGCGCCCGGCGCGTATCGTGACAAAGAATTTCAAAATATTCCATTACCGTACTTCGAAGCATGTCAAACGCTGTTTAAAATCAATTTTTATGCGATTTTTGTCATAAAAAAGCAATAATATTCCGACCGGGAGTCGTTGTTTTCGTTCAAAGACTGAAAATGTAAACATGGAGTCGTCTCGTGCACACGCGCCCCAGTCTCATTGTTCTCAGATCGACCACTTACCAAATGCGCTACTGTTTTTCAGCCAGAGACAGCAAAGTCATCATTCAACGTTCTGCCGTCTTCTGAGGGCCTATGGGAGCCTCAGGAATTGTCACGTTACAGCAGAGATACTCTGTTTTGGATAGAGATGGCAAAGAAGGCCAAGAAATGGTCAGACAGGGTACTTCCTGTACAGAATCTTCTCAGGTTTTGGCCTGCCATTTGAGTTCTGTTATACTCACAGACACCATTCAAACAGTTTTAGAAACATAGTTTTAGAAGCTAATAAGCTAATAATTATATGCATATTCTAGTTTCTGGGCAGGAGTAATAACCAGATTAAATCGGGTACGTTTTTTATCCGGCCGTGAAAATACTGCCCTCTATCCATAACAAGTTAATGGCTTCCTGGACAGCCCTCCAGGTCTCCCTGGAGCACTGCACCCAATCCTCCACCACAGGAGCCTCGGTCTGACTCTGATGCCATGGTGCCAGGACCGGCTGGTAGCCTAACACACACTGAAATGGCGACATGTTAGTGGATGAGTGACGGAGTGAGTTTTGTGCCAGTTCGGCCCATGGTATGTACCTGGACCACTCCCCTGGCCGGTCCTGGCAGTACGACCACAGAAACCTACCCACCTCCTGGTTCACTCTCTCCACCTGCCCATTGTTCTCGGGGTGATAACCGGAGGTCAAGCTGACCGAGACACCCAGGCGCTCCATAAACGCCCTCCATACACGGGACGTGTACTGGGGAGCCCGATCAGAAACGCTGTCCTCCGGCACCCCGTAGTGCCGGAAGACATGGGTGATTAGAGCTTCCGCAGTCTGTAGGGCCGTAGGGAGACCGGGCAACGGGAGGAGACGGCAGGACTTAGAGAACCGATCCACCACCACCAGAACCGTGGTATTCCCCTGAGACGGGGGAAGATTGGTAAGGAACTCCACCGACAGGTGAGACCACTGCCTTTGTGGAACAGGGAGGGTTTTTAACTTCCCTCTAGGAAGGTGCCTAGGAGCCTTACTCTGGGCGCATACCGAACAGGAAGAGACATAAAACCTCACGTCCTTAGCCAAGGTGGGCCACCAGTACTTCCACCTAAGGCCTCGCACTGTCCTTGCCACCCCAGGATGACCCGACGAGGGTAGTGTATGAGCCCATCGAATCAATTGATCACGGACACCAAGCGGAACGTACTTACGGCCTGTAGGACAGTTAGAAGGCGCAGGCTCTACCTGTAGCGCCCGCTCAATGTCCGCGTCCACCTCCCATACCACCGGTGCTACCAGCTTAGAGGCTGGAAGGATGGGAGTAGGATTGATGGGCCGATCCTCAGTGTCATAGAGACGGGACAGCATGTCGGCCTTGGTGTTCATGGAACCTGGTCTATACGAAATAGTGAACTGAAATCTGGGGAAGAACATGGCCCACCGTGCCTGACGCGGGTTCAGTCTCCGGGCTGCCCGGATATACTCCAGGTTCCGGTGGTCAGTCCAGATGAGAAAAGGGTGTCTAGCCCCCTCAAGACAGTATCTCCACACGGTCAGAGCCTTGACCACAGTCAACAGCTCCCGGTCCCCCACATCATAGTTGCGCTCCGCCGGACTGAGCTTCCTAGAAAAGAAAGCACAAGGGCGGAGTTTTGGTGGTGTACCCTAGCGCTGTGATAGCATAGCACCCACCCCAGCCTTGGACGCGTCCACCTCCACTATAAATGGTAAGGAGTGGTCCGGGTGAACAGTACCTTCAACTGGTTGAAAGCTCTGTCCGCCTCTGTCGACCACCGTAAACGCACCGGCCCCTCCTTCAGCAGTGAGGTAATGGGAGCCGCTACTTGACCAAAACCCCAGATAAACCTCCGGTAGTAATTGGCAAATCCCAAAAACCGCTGCACTTCCATCACCATGGTTGGAGTCGGCCAATTACGCACGGCCTTAACGCGGTCACACTCCATCACCACCCCCGAGGTGGAAATGTGATAACCCAGGAAGGAGACGGCTCGTTTGGAGAACTCACACTTCTCAGCCTTGACGTATAGGTCATGCTCCAGCAGTCTCCCAAGCACCCTGCGCAACAGGGACACATGCTCGGCGCGGGTGGCGGAGTAAATCAGGATATTGTCGATATACACTATCACGCCCTGCCCATGCAGGTCCCTGAGAATCTCATCCACAAAGGATTGAAAGATGGCTGGAGCATTCTTCAACCCATACGGCATGACGAGGTACTCATAGTGGCCCGATGTGGTACTAAATGCGGTTTTCCACTCATCTCCCTCCCGAATACGCACCAGATTATACGCGCTCCTGAGATCCAGTTTTTTTAAGAAACGTGCTCCGTGAAATGATTCCACCGCTGTAGCGATGAGAGGTAGTGGGTAACTGAACCCCACTGTAATGGAATTGAGACCTCTATAATCAATGCACGGACGCAGACCTCCCCCCTTTTTCTTCACGAAAAAGAAACTCGAGGAGACGGGTGAAATGGAGGGCCGAATGTACCCCTGTCCCAGAGATTCCGTGACATATGTCTCCATAGCCAACGTCTCCTCCTGGGACAATGGGTACACGTGACTCTTGGGAAGCGCATCGTTTACTTGGAGGTTTATCGCACAATCCCCCTGTTGATGAGGTGATTTAGTCGCCTTCTTCTTACAGAAGGCGAGAGCCAAATCGGCATACTCAGGGGGAATGCGCACAGTGGAAACCTGGTCTGGACTCTCCACCGACGTGGCACCGATGGAAACTCCCAGACACCTACCTGAACACTCCTCTGACCAACCCTGGAGAACCCCCGGTTTCCACAAAATCTTGGGATTGTGACTGGCCAGCCAAGGCACCCCCAGCACCACTGGAGTCGCAGGTGAATCGATAAGGAAGAAACTAATTCGCTCCTTATGATTCACCTGCGTTACCATGTCCAGTGGCACCGTGGTCTCCCAGACCAGCCCTGACCCTAATGGCCGGCTATCTAAAGAGTGCACGGGGAAGGGGGAATCTAACGGCACCAGTGGAACCAGCTTAAGGGCAAGTCCGCGATCCATAAAGTTCCCAGCTGCACCTGAATCGACTAGCGCCTTATGCTGGGAACAGGGAGAAAAATCAAGATTTTTTTTTTTAAACAAACATGTGACCAACAGAGGGTTCTGGGTGAGTTTGATGCTGACTCACCTGGGGTGAACAAGGAGTGTTCTGCCTGCCCTCTCGACTCCCAGAGGGGCCCCCCCCAGCACCGGTCGGCCGTGTGTCCTCGGCGACCACAATTGGTGCAGGAGGAGCGCCCTCATCCGGTTCCCTTTGACGCAGCCCCTCCTAGCTCCATTGGAATGGGCGCGGGAGGGCTAGGATGTGGAACTGACAGGAACTTTTCTGACCAGCCAGCAGATTGTCCAGTCGGATGGATATGTCGATCAGTTCATCTAGGGAGAGTGTAGTGTCCCGACACGCTAGCTCCCTGCGGGCGTCCTCCCGGAGGCTGCACCGGTAATGATCCATTAGGGCCCTGTCGTTCCACCCGGCCCCAGCAGCCAAGGTCCGGAACTCCAGAGCAAACTCTTGCGCGCTCCTTGTCTCCTGCCTAAGATGAAACAATCGCTCACCCGCCGCTCGGCCTTCTGGAGGGTGATCGAATACGGCCCGGAAACGGCGGGTGAACTCAGGGTAGTTCTCTCTCGCTGAGTCTGGGCCATTCCATACAGCGTTGGCCCATTCCAATGCTCGGCCCATCAGGCAGGAGACGAGGAGGCTCACACTCTCCTCCCCCGAGGGAGTCGGCCTCACGGTAGCCAGGTATAAATCAATCTGTAACAGAAACCCCTGGCACCCTGCCGCTGCTCCATCGTACTCCCTCGGGGGCGCAAGACGAAGTGTGCCAGATCCAGATGGAGAAGGGAGCGGAGTAGGTGGACTCATTGGGTGAACCGGAGGTGAAGAGAGGAGACCACTCCTCTCCCATCGGTCCATCCTCTCCATCATCTGGTCCATAGCTGACCCAACCCGATGGAGTACAGTGGTGTGATGGAGAACCCGTTCCTCCATCGATGGTAGAGGGGTGGCGGCTGCTCCTGCTGACTCCATGCTTAAAAGGTGCGGGCTTCTGTAACGCTGGGACGTCGTGGGTGTGGAGTCAGGCACAGGAAACGGAAGCGTTTACTACAGTGCTTTTATTTACGCACCACCAAAAGAGTATTCACCCAACACAACAGGGCGTATCAAAATACAAAGTCCCAAACAAAACACGATCCACTACACAACACACAGTGTAAATGAACGAAACAAGCCCGCACACAGAACAGGTGGGGAGACGGATTTAACCTGTTAGGGCTAGGGGGCAGTATTGACACGGCCGGATAAAAATGTACCCGATTTAATCTGGTTACTACTCCTGCCCAGTAACTAGAATATGCATATAATTATTGGCTTTGGATAGAAAACACCCTAAAGTTTCTAAAACTGTTTGAATGGAGTCTGTGAGTATAACAGAACTCATATGGCAGGCAAAAACCTGAGAAGATTCCTTACAGGAAGTGCACTCTCTGACAAGATCTTGTTCTTCTTGTCTCTGTTTATTGAAGACTGAGGATCTTTGCTGTAACGTGACACTTCCTACGGCTCCCATAGGCTCTCAGAGCCCGGGAAAAAGCTGAATGATATCGAGGCAGCCCCAGGCTAAAACACATTATCGCGTTTGGATAGTGGCCGGTCAGAGTACTCTGAGACTCAGGCTCGTGCACGAGGACACGAGATGTTTTTATTTTCTCTCTCTTTGTACGTATACACGCTTTCCCGGTCGGAATATTATCGCTTTTTTACGAGAAAAATGGCATAAAAATTGATTTTAAACAGCGGTTGACATGCTTCGAAGTACGGTGATGGAATATTTAGAATTTTTTGGTCACGAAATGCGCCATGCTCGTCACCCTTATTTACCCTTTCGGATAGTGTCTTGAACGCACGAACAAAACGCCGCTATTTGGATATAACAATGGATTATTTGGGACCAAACCAACATTTGTTATTGAAGTAGAAGTCCTGGGAGTGCATTCTGATGAAGAACAGCAAAGGTAATAACATTTTTCTTATAGTAAATCTGACTTTGGTGAGTGCTAAACTTGCCGGGACCTACAGGTGACCTTTTCTAAGACTCGTACCACGTGCCTGCCCCCTCAACGCACAAGGGACTGCACTATCGACCTACTGTCTGGTTCTACCCTCCCACGGGGGAACACCTACGCCCGTCCGTCCACCTCTCTGGCCGCCTCCAGCTTATTTTTTGTGAAGGAGCGATGTCTCTGCCCCTGTATCGATTATTGGACACTGAATAAGGGTACTGTTAAATTCAGTTATCCCCTGCCTCTCATACCCACTGTGATCGAACAGATGCACGGTGCTAAGTACTTTAATAAATTGGATTTACGCAGTGCCTACAACCTGGTGCACATCAGAGAAAGGGATGAATGGAAGACCGACTTCAGCACCAGCACCAGGTACTACGAATACAGGGTAATGCCCTACAGCCTAACAAATGCACCCTCTGTTTCAATTGTTCATTAACGAGGTGTTTAGAGACATGTTGGATCGCTGTGTAGTGATGTACATTGACAACATTTTGGTGTACTCCACTACATGCGAGCAACATGTCTCATGTCAGGTCCGTTTTGGAGAGGCTGATAGGGAATCACTTGTACGCCACAGCGGATAAGTGCCTTTTCTTTCAGCAGGTGGTCTCCTTCCTGGGCTATCGGATATCCACTGCGGGAGTGGAGATGGAAGAGCAGAGGGTCAGTGCAGTACGTTTGTGGCCTGTTCCATCCAACATCAAATTCCGCTTCCTTGGTTTTGCCAACTATTCAGGCGCTTCATTAGGGGTTTCAGCACAGTGGTGGCCCCTTTCACCTCCCTCTTGAAGCGAGGTCCTCGACAGCTGCGCTGGACTGGGGAGGCCAACGAAGCCTTCCGTACCCTCAAGAGGAAGGTTTTACTAACGTACCTGTTCTCTGCCCTGTTCTCTGCCCTTCACCTTTGGCAAACTCCACCCCTACAGGTTCCACAATGACCCTGGTCCCATCTCTCCGTGGACTTTGTCACAGACCTTCCCCCCTCGGAGGGGCAAACCACCATCCTGGTCGTTGTGGACCGTTAGATTCCTCTGCCTGGTCTCCCTACGGCCCTGCAGACTGCGGAGGCTCTCTTCTCTCACATCTCCCAGCACTACGGGATCCCGGAGGACAGCGTATCTGACTGTGGTCCTCAGTTCACCTCCCGTGTCTGGAAGGCCTTCATGGAATGACTGGGGGTCACGGTCAGCCTCACCTCCGGGTACCGTCCCCAATCCAATGGGCAGGTGGAATGGGTAAATCAGGAACTAGGTAGGTACCTTCGTAGTTACTGTCAGGAAAGTCCAGGGGAGTGGGCTGCGTTTCTGCCTTGGGCAGAATACACACGATATAATTTGAGCACAACAGCATTTGCTTTTCGTCCTGCTTTGATCTCTAGTGCTTAACCTGTTAGGGCTAGGGGGCAGCATTGACACGGCTGGATAAAAAACATACCCGATTTAATCTGGTTACCACTCCTACTCAGTAACTAGAATATGCATATACTTATTACATGTGGATAGAAAACACCCTAAATTTTCTAAAACTGTTTGAATGGTGTCTGTGAGTATAACAGAACTCAAATGGCAGGTCAAAACCTGAGAGATTCCTTTACAGGAAGTGGCCTGTCTGACCATTTGTTGAACTTCTTTTCCATCTCTATCATTTACTAAGGATCTCTGCTCTAACGTGACACTTCCCACGTCGTCCATAGGCGCTCAGAGCCCGGGAAAAAACAGAATGTCGTCATTCCAGCCCCAGGCTGAAACACATTATCGCCTTTCTCAAGTGGCCGATCAAGAGACACTAGCTTATGCGCGTGACCCCGACCGCCCCCGCCTTTGGGATTTTTTCCTCTGTTTGCCGAAAAGGAGATTCCCTGTCGGAATATTATCGCTTTTCTACGAGAAAAATGTCATAAAAATTGATTTTAAACAGCGGTTGACATGCTTCGAAGTACGGTAATGGAATACTTAGAATTTTATTGTCACGAATTGCGCCAAGCGCGTGACACTTCTTTACTATTTCGGATAGTGTCTGGAACGCACGAACAAAACGCCGCTATTCGGATATAACGATGGATTATTTTGGACCAAACCAACATTTGTTATTGAAGTAGCTGTCCTGGGTGTGTATTCTGACGAAGACAACAAAAGGTAATGAAATTTTGATAATAGTAAATATGATTATGGTGAGTGCTAAACTTGCCGGGTGTCTAAATAGCGAGCCCGTGATGCCTGGGCTATGTACTTAGAATATTGCAAAATGTGCTTTCACCAAAAAGCTATTTTAAAATCGGACATATCGAGTGCATAGAGGAGGTCTGTATCTATAATTGTTAAAATAATTGTTATGCTTTTTGTGAACGTTTATCGTGAGTAATTTAGTAAAATGTTAGCGAATTCCCCGGAAGTTTGCGGGGGGTATGCTAGTTCTGAACGTCACATGCTAATGTAAAAAGCTGTTTTTTGATATAAATATGAACTTGATTGAACAAAACATGCATGTATTGTATAACATAATGTCCTAGGGTTGTCATCTGATGAAGATCATCAAAGGTGAGTGCTGCATTTAGCTGTCTTCTGGGTTTTGGTGACATTATATGCTGGCTTGAAAAATGGGTGTCTGATTATTTCTGGCTTGGTACTCTGCTGACATAATCTAATGTTTTGCTTTCGTTGTAAAGCCTTTTTGAAATCGGACAGTGTGGTTAGATTAACGAGAGTCTTATCTTTAAATGGCTGTAAAATAGTCATATGTTTGAGAAATTGAAGTAATAGGATTTTTAAGGTTTTGAAAATCGCGCCACAGGATAGCCGTAGCTGTTACGTAGGTGGGACGAATTCGTCCCGCCTAGCCTAGAGAGGATAAATAAATTCCGTAGGTCTAAACCTGCAATTGCCTCCTTCCTACTCCTCTCTACGCCAGTGACAAAAGGCACTAAAAGAAGCGCAAGAGCATTCTACCAATTCGGTTCGAATATGAAGAAAAAAATCTAAATCATGTATAAAATTGGCCAGCATTTCCCTGCTGATGGAAAATTCCAATCTAATAAAGAATTCAGAGATGCTACTGTGAGTTGGCACAATGACAAAAGAAAAATCCAAAGCTCAATACACCAGCGTTTTGATGTTAGCGTTCTATCAACAGAAAAGCATAACCGATAAAACCAGAATTAGATGTACTCAGCATAACCATACTATTTGTGACGTAAATTGAGTATGTAATAATGCTTATTGGTTATAGATACACATTCATTGGTTTAACTAATTATGACAAATGTTGAGCAATGTTATAAAGTAATGACTTTTCAAATACGTTACGTTAAACGTTATGTTGGCTGACAATTTGTTAGTTACGCTATCCTTATGAACCACATAGCACAACATTACAGCAGTATGTACGGGTAATATGTTAGCTGGCTACCTAATGTTAGTAGGCTACTGATATATTGAACTTGCCAGTATATTAACTATATGCTATCTAACTACCCAACGTTTATTAACTTGATTATTCACGTCATGCTTAGCTAAAAGGTATAGTCATTGTGCGTTCTCAATGGACATTGTTAAATTGGGTGCTTCTTAAATTCGCTCTGCTCTGAATTCAGAGCACTCTTGTCTGAATGTGCCAGAGTGGAGAATAACTGTTGAATTTACAAATGCTCAACACCCGTTGAATATGGCTTGTGTGAGAAAACGTTGGGGGGGAAAAAAATCATAATTATATTGTTGCCATCAGCACAGTTATAGTCATGTTCTGGATAACATGAAAAAAAAGCATAACCAGCTCTGCTAAGGCGAGTAAAATGGTCAGTGAGGTGTTCTCTCATTTGTGTCTGGAAGTAGCTAGCCAACTTTAGCCAGTTAGCTTGGGTGCTTGACTGCTGTTTTGAGGTCAGAACGCTCAGATCAACCCTGCTCCTCGGCCAGAGCGGGCAGTGTGCGCTCTGAACAGTCAGACTTAGCAAATACACCCAAAGTTGTAAAATGTCTAGCTAGTAATTTGTTTTGCCAACAAGCTAGCAAGAGGCTGCATAGCAACAGTATCAACTTCCGGTCGACATCCAAAGCGTTAGTATGCTCAACTGAAAGGTTACCGTGCTTCTGCATCTACATCTGCATTGCTTTTTTTTCATCGTTTGATGTAAAAAGGGCTTTATAAATACATTTGATTGATTTACAGTATACTAAAATGAACGTACAGTATGTAATATATATTCATTAAGTATGTAGTATACAGTATATTGGTATGAGTATTCGAACACAGCTTGGGTATGTGAGTATGTTGATAAAATATGTACGTATGCTTTGATGGCAGGTTAGAAACCTGTTCTCAAAATGGATATTGCGGGGGTAGTGGACCAACATTTTTCATTGGGATGAAAGGAGGTTTTGAGAGTGGAATCCAATTCCACTCACTTTGCAGTTGTGCGTGTGGTTGATACGGTCACAGTGAAAGTCACCCTGTGATGATTACGACAGGAAAAATATTATATTTAGTTGGGTAATGGGAAGAATCGAAAGCGATACAGCTACTACCTATGACTTTGAACATAGGACCGGTAACAATACCCGGGTAATTTTACATGGCGACAGAAGTGGAGCCAATTTTTGGGGTTGGATAATCCTTGTGAGAATCAGAGACAGTGGATTCTAAAAGGTAATATATTAAAATTGGCAGTATATATGGGCGAGAGCACGAATTATGTTTACAAATAGTCCAACTTTGTATCACGCTGCATTGACTTTATTCCGTCTTATTCTGAAATAGATTTATAGGACTGATGAAAGAGAGGAGGGCTTACGAGTGATTAGAGTGGAGTTAATATTGTGAGTAATTGTTTGAAGAGTTTTGAAAAAGCAATTGTGTCAGGCACCAACATTGGGGTTTCCAAACCTAAAATGACCTTTTAAAAATGTTTGTTCATGAAAATGAAGGGCGTTGTAGTGCGGGTGGTTATCTAAAATAATGGGGGAAAAGTGAGAACAGTCATATACGGGAGTAAATCGTTAGACTCAGTGGCGAGAGAAAAGCCGCCGTGTTTAAGTTTAGTACAGGCTATATAAAGGGTATATAAACGTTGGGATGGATTATACAAAAACAATTATGTTATCTCTGTAATTTAAAACTTTTTGTTCACCTGGTGAAGTAACATTAGAGGGAAAGTGTTATGAAGCCTCCTAGTAGGAGGGAGGTGCAGGAATCAGGAGCAGGAGAGCAAGGAATTTCCAGTGGCACAAACATTTATTAATGTAGTCCCGACTCAATAACAACATGGGGGAAAACACGCACAAAACGAAGTCGCCACACACAGGGAAACTAATCACACATGGAGGAGAAACCTCGACTCCTAAACAAAATCTCGAAACGGTAACACTACCGAATGAAACGAAAACCCTGTGGTGCAGACATGCACCCCTAACGTAGTACACATACAAGCAATCCCGCACAAAGACTAGCAGGCAGCGGGGTGTAAATAAACCCACCGAAATCAACAAAATGAACACTGGTGTGATAAAACAGACAGACACAAACGAAAAGGAAAAATGGATCGGTGGCAGTTAGTAGGCCGGCGACGACGACCGCCGAGCACCGCCCGAACAGGGAGAGGAGCCACCTTCGGTGGAAGTCGTGACAGTACCCCCCCCCCCCCCCCTGGCGTGCGGCTCCCGCAGTGCGCCGACGCCGGTCTCGAGGACGAGGCGCAGGGCGATCCGGATGGAGGCGGTGAAACTCACTCAGCAGAGATGGGTCCAAGACGTCCTCCACCGGCACCCAGCATCTCTCCTCCGGACCGTACCCCTCCCAATCCACGAGGTACTGCAGGCCCCTCACCCGACGCCCGGAATCCAGTATGTATCACACTGTGTACGCCGGGGCACCCTCGATGTCCAGGGGGGCGGAGGGACCTCCTGCACCTCAGCTTCTTGAAGCGGACCAGCTACCACCGGCCTGAGGAGAGACACATGAAACGAGGGGTTAATACGGTAATAAAGGGGGAGCTGTAACCTATAACACACCTCATTTATTCTCCTCAGGACTTTAACTTCTATAGGCTAGGTGGGACTAGCGTCCCACCCGCGGTACACACTCTCAACAGCCAGTGAAATAGCATGGCGCCAAATACAAAACAGCAAAAAAGTCATATTTTCATTTTCTCAAACAATCAACTATTTTACACCATTTTAAAGATAAACTTCTCGTTAATCTAACCACATTGTCCAATTTCAAAAAGGCTTTACGGCAAAAGCATAAAATTAGATTATGTTAGGACATAAACTTCACAAGAAAAACTACACAGCCATTTTCCAAGCAAGGACATGCATCACAAAAACCAAAAATACAGCTAAAATATTCACCAACCTTTGATGATCTTCATCAGATGGCACTCATAGGACTTCATGTCACACAATACATGTATGTTTTGCTCGATAAAGTTCATATTTATATCCAAAAACATCATTTTACATTGACACGTGATGTGCAGAAAATGTATTCCCACCAAAACATCCGGTGAATGAGCACATCAATTTACAAAAATACTCATCATAAACGTTGATAAAATGTACAACAGTTATTGAAAGAATTATAGATATACTTCTCCTTAATGCAACCGCTGTGTCAGATTTTAAAATAGCTTTACGGAGAAAGCACATTTTTCAATATTCAGAGTACATAGCTCAACCATCAAAGCAAGCTATACAGATACCCGCCATGTTCTGGGGTCAACTAAACTCAGAATTAGTATTATAAATATTCTTACCTTTGCTGATCTTCGTCAGAATGCACTGCCAGGACTCCTACTTCCACAAGAAATGTTATTTTTGTTCGAAATACTCCATATTTATGTCCAAATACCTCCGTTTTGTTTGTGCGTTCAGAGCACTATCCAAAGGCATAACGCGAGTATAACAGAACTCAAATGGCAGGTCAAAACCTGAGAAGATTCTGTACAGGAAGTACCGTCTGACCATTTCTTGGCCTTCTTTGTCATCTCTATCCAAAACAAAGGATCTCTGCTGTTACGTGACACTTCCTACGGCTCCAATGGGCTCTCAGAAGGCGGCAAAAAGCTGAATCGTTGCTTTGCAGGCTCTGGCTGGAAAAAAGTCGCGCGTTTGGGTAGTGGCTGGTTACAGTACTGTGAGACTCAGGCGCGTGCCCGCGTCGACCGAATGCTTTGTTTTCTTTCCTCTGTTTACCTAAACGCAGATTCCCGGTCGGAATATTATCGCTTTTTTATGAGAAAAATGGCATAAAAATTGATTTTAAACAGCGGTTGCAATGCTTCGAAGTACGGTAATGGAATATTTAGACATTTTTTGTCACGAATTGCGGCATGTTCGTTACCCTTATTTACACTTCGGATAGTGTCTTGGAACGCACGAACAAAACGCCGCTATTTGGATATAACGATGGATTATTTTGGACCAAACCAACATTTGTTATTGAAATAGCAGTCCTGGGAGTGCATTCTGACGAAGACAACAAAGGTAATCAAACTTTTGTAATAGTAAATCGGAGTTTGGTCAGGGCTAAACTTGGTCGGTGTCTAAATGGCTAGCCGTGATGGCTGGGCTATCTACTGAGAATATTGCAAAATGTGCTTTCACCGAAAAGCTATTTTAAAATCGGACACCTCGATTGCACAAAGGAGTGCTGTATCTATAATTTTTCAAATAATTGTTATGTTTTTTGTGAACGTTTATCGTGAGTAATTTAGTAAATTCACTGGAGGTTTGCTAGTATGCTAGTTCTGAACGTCACATGCTAATGTAAAAAAGCTGGTTTTTGATATAAATATGAACTTGATTGAACAAAACATGCATGCATTGTATAACATAATGTCCTAGGGTTGTCATCTGATGAAGATCATCAAAGGTTAGTGCTGCATTTAGCGGTGTTTTTGTTTTTTGTGACATTATATGCTAGCTTGAAAAATGGGTGTCTGATTATTTCTGGCTGGGTACTCTCCTGACATAATCTAATGTTTTGCTTTCGCTGTAAAGCCTTTTTGAAATCGGACAGTGTGGTTAGATTAACGAGAGTCTTGTCTTTAAAATGCTGTAAAATAGTCATATGTTTGAAAAATTGAAGTTTTCGGATTTTAGAGGAGTTTGTATTTCGCGCCACGCCCATCATTGGATATTGGAGCAGGTGTTCCGCTAGCGGAACGTCTAGATGTAAGAGGTTTTAACATCCTTGAAGTAACGGACTGATTATTAAATTAGTCGGAAAATAAATACGGGGAATATACAGTAAAACAAAAACATGACTACCAGTGGAGAAGCAGAGAGAGTATTAAAGGCCCTAAAATCCACACTCGAGAGCAATGGAGGAAACAACGGGAAAGAATGGAAGAGACGAGGTGTGAAACTTTATGAAGAAAGGATAGAGGATGGTTTGGTACTATCCCCCGATGGGGTTCCCACAGGAGGCGAGCCAGGGCGAATACTGGGAACATTGAAGTGAAGAACACAGAAGGCAGAGGTGGAATGGAAGAAAGAAGGAGAACCCAGGAAAGGTAAAATCAAGGAAACAATGGAGAAAGCCAGACTGAAGGAGAGAATAGGACTAGCAATGTTGGAGAAACTTAAGATAATGTGGGAAGAAAATGTAAGTAACCAGGAGAAGCAGAATAAGTAAGAAAAACCCAGATTATACCCAGTTTTACTACGGCCCCACCCCCATACGACGCACCAAAGCTGATGGCACCAACACTGGATATTACGGGACAGGTCCAATATCACAAGCGGCCAGATGAGGAAGAGGGGGAGAAGTGGGTGAAAGTGAGTGATCTGGGCGATCGGAGACAGAAGGTAAGGGTAATGCTAGAAGCAGCTAGAGCAATACGAGAAGGGGTTACTAACATGTCCAGAATGCAGGAAGAGGACAACTGTATGAGGCTAACCGGTGACAGTGAAAGAGGGGGCCTGGTGAACTCGGAGTGGAGCAAGAGAACAGAGAAGTGGAGAACAGGGAGCGTGAAGAAAGATTAATGAATGTGAAAAAGCTGGAAGAGGAAGTGAAAAAAGGGGCGATACAGTTGCAGGAATTGGAACAAACTGTGCGAGATCTGAGCGAGGAAAGGAAACGAAGAAGAAGAGCGAGCACTCCATCACCGATACACAGACCAGTCACACCTCCCAGCAGGCACTATATAGACATGGGGGAAGAAGTTGAGGAGGCAATGGGGGAGAGCCTAAGATAATATGTGGAACATTTGAAGGAGATGTATGGGAGCAATGTGATGCTCCTGCTATGCACACTCGGGCAAGAGCTCGGTAAAAGGTATCCAGGGGCCAATACCCGATGAGGGACACGCCAGGGTGTGGTGCTGTTTATAAGCCTTGGGCTCATAGAGACGTTAAAGCCCTGGTGGATGCTCTCCCTGCACAGGAGGAATCTGGAGATAGATGGATTAAAGCTTTAGAAAGCTTAACCGCTGCAGATGAGCTGACGATAGGAGACGTGGCAACAGTGATGAACAGATGTATGGGCGACCAAGAATGCCGGGACATCTTTACAACAGGGGGTGTGAGAGGTAGGGTGGCTTCAGCGACCCGATTTGATCAGCACCGTGGACACATATGGGAGATCGTAAGACGCAAATACCCGACCCAACCAAGACCTCAACTGATGAAAACTCTGACACTGAATGGGGATGAGAGTGTGCCAGTGTATATGAAAAAGGCAAAGATTCTGTGGAGACAGGCCTGGAATGAGGAACCAGGAAAGGAAACTACAAAATATATATTTTTGGCTAGCTTTCTGGAAGGGCTTCCAGAACACGTGAGAGTTGAGTGTGAGAAAGTGGTGGGCATCACTGCGAAGACTGTATTGGAATTCACTGATATAGCCCAACATCATGTGGAGAGATGGAGAGAAGGTAAACGGAAGGAAGAAGAGGAAATTAAACAACTACAAAAAAAGGTGCTGAAGAAACAGCTGACAGAAGATAAGCCCGGTAAGCAAATGGTTGTGACCAGTACGCCCGTGACTGGCTCTCTAACACCCACTCCGGATGCGGCAACAGTAGCTGCGGTAGTTCAGGCTATGGCAGGACTGATGGCACCGGAACGGGCACCTGTCGCTCCGTATCAACCCCTGCCACCACCCGTACATATGGTTTGTACTGGTCCACCCCCCGCTCCCCAAGTATATTCAGGACCTGGGTATCAACAGCCAGCGTACGCGCCATCTCTAAACCAAGCAAACCCATCATACCCACCCGGTTAAGGAAATATATGCTGCTATAACTGTGGAGGTACAGGACACATCTCTAGGAGTTGCCCATCACCAAGACCGCCATTCCAGGCTAGAGGAGGAGGATATGTGAGTAAACCTAGGGGACGAGGACAGTGGGCTCCTCGGGCACGTGGGAGCTGGCAAGGAGGACGAGGTGGTCAGGTACAACAGTACCAGCAATCGCCAGCACAAGACCAGGGGCCATATCAGCCCGTACCTAACCCAACACTAGTCCCCAACATGGCATGGGCTGGAGAATATAGAACCGAACAATGAAGCTGCCCAGAAACTCCCACACTCCCCTCCACTAGAATCTACACCTTTCCCCCAGATGTTGAGCCGGTGGTGAAGTGCCTAATAGGAGGAAAGGTACAAAATATGCTGATTGACACCGGATACACGTGGTCTTCTGTGCAAGCAGCATATCAACTTACTAACAAAACACAAGCTTTCTCCGGGGTTTCCGGGGCTATAATGAGAAAGCATTTCACGGTGCCACTAGAAGTTGTATGGGATAACCTTGAAGTCACACATCAATTTTTACATAACCCAGAGTGTTCAGTTGGACTGATGGGGAGAGATCTCCTTTCAAAATTAGGATGTAGCATCTATTGTAGCTCTGAAGGTTTGCATGCAACCACCCTCCCGATGGAAATACTTGGACAGACCCTTGCAGAGCAAACAACACGAATGTTATACATGGGTAGCTGCGAGGAGGATGAAGAGGAGGAACAGGCCTATGTATACTGGCTGAAGCTTCTCAGCCCAGACCCGGACTCACCAAGGGTCTGTAGGGAATTCCAACAATGGAAGCCATGGATACAAACACTCAATGCCTACTATCCACCTGAAGACCCACCCCATGTGACCATGAATTATACCAGTGAGCTTGATGAAATATACAATGAAGCATGGGAAACTGACATGGAGGACAGACGACCAGTGGTGCTTAGCAACCACATGTACATACTCAAGGAAGGTGTGGCTACAAGCTGCATGGTAATGGAAGGTGATATGGATCTTAATGTGATTCTGGAAAGAGAGTTTACAGTCTAACCAGACACCTAGGTATTTGTAGTTGTCCACGTATTCTAAGTCAGAGCCATCCAGAGTAGTGATGCTGGACGGGCGAGCAGGTCCGGGCAGTGATCGATTGAATAGTATGCATTTAGTTTTACTTCCATTTAAGAGCAGTTGGAGGCCCTGGAAGGAGAGTTGTATGGCATTGAAGCTCGTCTGGAGGTTAGTTAACCTGTTAGGGCTAGGGGGCAGTATTGACACGGCTGGATAAAAAACATACCCGATTTAATCTGGTTACCACTCCTACCCAGTAACTAGAATATGCATATACTTATTACATATGGATAGAAAACACCCTAAATTTTCTAAAACTGTTTGAATGGTGTCTGTGAGTATAACAGAACTCAAATGGCAGGTCAAAACCTGAGAGATTCCTTTTCAGGAAGTGGCCTGTCTGACCATTTCTTGAACTTCTTTTCCATCTCTATCATTTACTAAGGATCTCTGCTCTAACGTGACACTTCCCACGTCATCCATAGGCGCTCAGAGCCCGGGAAAAAACAGAATGTCGTCATTCCAGCCCCAGGCTGAAACACAATATCGCCTTTCTCAAGTGGCCGATCAAGGGACACGGGCTTATGCGCGTGACCCCGACCGCCTCCGCCTTTGGGATTTTTTCCTCTGTTTGCCGAAAAGGAGATGCCCTGTCGGAATATTATCGCTTTTCTACGAGAAAAGTGTCGTAAAAATTGATTTTAAACAGCGGTTGACATGCTTCGAAGTACGGTAATGGAATATTTAGAATTTTATTGTCACGAATTGCGCCATGCGCGTGACACTTCTTTACTATTTCGGATAGTGTCTGGAACGCACGAACAAAACGCCGCTATTCGGATATAACGATGGATTATTTTGGACCAAACCAACATTTGTTATTGAAATAGCAGTCCTGGGTGTGCATTCTGACGAAGACAACAAAAGGTAATCAAACTTTTATAATAGTAAATATGATTATGGTGAGTGCTAAACTTGCCGGGTGTCTAAATAGCGAGCCCGTGAAGCCTGGGCTATGTACTTAGAATATTGCAAAATGTGCTTTCACCAAAAAGCTATTTTAAAATCGGACATATCGAGTGCATAGAGGAGGTCTGTATCTATAATTCTTAAAATAATTGTTATGCTTTTTGTGAACGTTTATCGTGAGTAATTTAGTAAAATGTTAGCGAATTCCCCGGAAGTTTGCGGGGGGTATGCTAGTTCTGAACGTCACATGCTAATGTAAAAAGCTGGTTTTTGATATAAATATGAACTTGATTGAACAAAACATGCATGTATTGTATAACATAATGTCCTAGGGTTGTCATCTGATGAAGATCATCAAAGGTGAGTGCTGCATTTAGCTGTCTTCTGGGTTTTGGTGACATTATATGCTGGCTTGAAAAATGGGTGTCTGATTATTTCTGGCTTGGTACTCTGCTGACATAATCTAATGTTTTGCTTTCGTTGTAAAGCCTTTTTGAAATCGGACAGTGTGGTTAGATTAACGAGAGTCTTGTCTTTAAATGGCTGTAAAATAGTCATATGTTTGAGAAATTTAAGTAATAGGATTTTTAAGGTTTTGAAAATCGCGCCACAGGCTGGCAGTGGCTGTTACGTAGGTGGGACGCAAGCGTCCCACCTAGCCCATTGAGGTTAACACAGTGTCCAAAGAGGGGCCAGTATACAGAATGGTGTCGTCTGCGTAGAGGTGGATCAGAGAATCACCACCAGCAAGAGCGACATCATTGATGTATACAGAGAAGAGAGTCGGCCCGAGAATTGAACCCTGTGGCACCTCCATAGAGACTGCCAGAGGTCCGGACAACAGGCCCTCCGATTTGACACACTGAACTCTGTCAGAGAAGTAGTTGGTAAACCGGGCGAGGCAATCATTTGAGAAACCAAGACTGTCGATTCTGCCAATGTGGTGATTGACAAAGTCGAAAGCCTTGGCCAGGTCGATGAATACGGCTGCACAGTAATGTCTCTTATCGATGGCGGTTATGATATCGTTTAGGTCCTTGAGCGTGGCTGAGGTGCACCCATGACCAGCTCTGAAACCAGATTGCATAGCGGAGAAGGTAGGGTAGGATTCGAAATGGTCGGTAATCTGTTTGTTTACTTGGCTTTTGAAGACCTTAGAAAGACAGGGTAGGATAGATATAGGTCTGTAGCAGTTTGGGCCTAGAGTGTCACCCCCTTGGAAAAGGGGGATGACCGCGGCAGCTTTCCAATCTTTGGGAATTTCAGACGATACAAAAGAGAGGTTGAACAGGCTAGTAATAGGAGTTGCAATAATTTCGGGCAGATCATGTTAAAAAGTGAGTGTCCAGATTGTCTAGCCCGGCTGATTTGTTGGGGTCCAGATTTTGCAGCTCTTTCAGAACATCAGCAATCTGGATTTGTGTGAAGGAGAAATGGTGGGGTCTTGGGTGGGTTTCTGTGGAGGGTGCCGGGCAGTTGAACGGGGTAGGGGTAGCCAGGTGGAAAGCATGGCCAGCCGTAGAGAAATGCTTATTGAAATTCTCAATTATAGTGGATTTATCGGTGGTAGCAGTCTTTCCTAGCCTCAGAGCAGTGGGCAGCTGAGAGGAGGTGCTCTTATTCTCCATGGACTTTACAGTGTCCCAGAATTTTGAGTTTGTACTACAGGATGCAAATTTCTGTTTGATAAAGTTAGCCTTAGCTTTCCTAATTGCCTGTGTATATTTGTTCCTAACTTCCCTGAAAAGTTGCATATCACGGAGGCTATTCGATGCTAATGCAGAATGCCACAGGATGTTTTTGTGCTAGTCAAGGGCAGACAGGTCTGGAGTGAACCAAGGACTATATCTATTCCTAGTTCTACCTCTTTTGAATGGAGCATGCTTATTTAAGATGGTGAGGAAGGCACTTTTAAAGAATAATCAGGCATCCTCTACTGACGGATGTAGTCAATGTCATTCCAGGATACCCGGCCAGGTCGATTAGAAAGGCCTGCTCGCAGAAGGGTTTAGGGAGCGTTTGACAGTGATGAGGGGTGGTCATTTGATCGCAGACCCATTACGGATACAGGCAATGAGGCAGTGATCACTGAGATCTTGATTGAAAACAGCAGAGGTGTATTTGGAGGGCGAGTTAGTTAGGATGACATCTATGAGGGCACCCATGCTTACGGATTTCGGGTTGTACCTGGTAGGTTCATTGATAATTAGTGTGAGATTGAGTGCATCAAGCTTAGATGTATATGTGTTCACCCCTTGAAGGGGTTTGAAGCCCCTAAATAAGATCTGGTGCAACCAATTACCTTCAGACGTCACATAATAGGTTAAATAAAGTCCACCAGTCTGCAATCTAAGTGTCACATGATCTGTCACATGATCTCAGTATATACACACCTGTTCTGAAAGGCCCAGATTCTGCAACACCACTGAGCAAGGGACACCACCAAGCAAGCGGCACTATGAAGACCAAGGAGCTCTCCAAACAGGTCACGGACAAAGTTGTGGAGAAGTACAGATCAGGGTTGGGTTATAAAAAAATATCTGAAACTTTGAACATCCCACAGAGCACCATTAAATCCATTAAAAAATGAAAGAATATTGCACCACAACAAATCTGTCAAGAGAGGGCCGCCCACCAAAACTCACAGACCAGGCAAGGAGGGCATTAATCAGAGAGGCAACAAAGAGACCAAAGATAACCCTGAAGTATCTGCAGAGCTCCACAGTGGAGATTGGAGTATCTGTCCATAGGATCACTTTAAGCCGTACACGCCACAGAGCTGGGCTTTACAGAAGAGTGGCCGGAAAAAAGCCATTGCTTGAAGAAAAAATAAGCAAACACGTTTGGTGTTCACCAAAAGGCATGTGGGAGACTCCCCAAACATATGAAGAAGGTACTTTGGTCAGATGAGACTAAAATTGAGCTGATAAGCCATCAGGGAAAACGCTATGTCTGGCGCAAACCCAACACCTCTCATCACCCCGAGAACACCATCCCAACAGTGAAGCATGGTGGTGGCAGCATCATGCTGTGGGGATGGTTTTCATCGGAAGGGACTGGGAAACTGGTCAGAATTGAAGGAATGATGGATGGCGCTAAATACAGGATAATTCTTGAGGGAAACCTGTTTCAGTCTTCCAGAGATTTGAGACTGAGACGGAGGTTCACCTTCCAGCAAGACAATGACCCCAAGCATACTGCTAAAGCAACACTTGAGTGGTTTAAGGGGAAACATTTAAATGTCTTGGAATGGCCTAGTCAAAGCCCAGACTTCAATCCAATTGAGAATCTGTGGTATGACTTAAAGATTGCTTTACACCAGTGGAACCCATCCAACTTGAAGGAGATGGAACAGTTTTGTCTTGAAGAATGGGCAAACATCCCAGTGGCTAGATGTGCCAAGCTTAAAAAGATATACCCCAAGAGACTTGCAGCTGCAATTGCTGCAAAAGGTGGGGGGTGAATAGTTCAGCACGCCCAAGTTTTCAGTTTTTTGTCTTATTTCTTGTTTGTTTCATAATAAAACATATTTTGCATCATCAAAGTGGTAGGCATGTTGTGTAAATCAAATTATACACCCCCCAAAAAAATCTATTTTAATTCCAGGTTGTAAGGCAACAAAATAGTAAAAATGCCAAGGGGGTGAATACTTTCACAAGCCACTGTAAGAAAAGTGCAAGGGTTCCAAAATATTGGCCTGGAACTGTACACTGAGTATACAAGACATTAAGTACACCTTCTCTTTCCATGACATAGACTGACCAGGTGAAAGCTATGGTCCCTTATTGGTGGCACTTGTTAAATCTGCTTCAATCAGTGTAGATGAAGGGGAGGAGACAGGAAGTCCCCATATTTGGGGACCCTATTTGATGTTTTCCATTCAATTCAGTCTGGTATGACAAAGGTAGCCCCTATCTGCAAAAGCAGGGTGTCTGCGGAAAGCTGAGTATATTGGCTATATTGGCAAATATTTGGTGTGACTTACTACCATATATGGGCATACAAATTTATAAGAGCAGGCCGAGCCGATGACCTAATTTCAAGATGGCTTCTACCTACATTCCGGTTGGCGCTGTGAAGCAAAAACAAAATAAACACAGAATACGTTGATACACACCGAAAGCCGGGACTCCACAGATTATGAGAATATCTTATTAACGTTATTGATCACCAGTCCTGAGAGTCAAAATGTTTATTTTACACAACATTTTCACCAAACAGCAAAAATCTGCTACTATGGTACCTTGACAGTCTTGTAGCCAATGAAATAAGCTTTCCAGGGATATGCAGTTGACATGGGTGGGACAAAACAAGGCCAAGAACCTTTTATGCGTAATGCGAACTATTGCTACCTGGCTCAGAGACTTGGACACGTCCCGTGACCACACCAAACAACACTTACTAAAACATCTGCCCATTTCTAGTTGTTAGGTCTATCAATCCCATTTTTTCTGAAATCGATCACATATTGCGGAAGCCATCTGATGTTTCCAGCTCTAGTCATCCATACTTCACTTATAGCTTGATGACTTTCAAAATAAAAAAATCTGTTATTTTGTGTGTTCTTGATCTTGTGTATTCTCAACTACAGTACCAGTCAAAAGTTTGGACACCTACTCATTCAAGGTTTTTTTTAAAACTATTTTCTACACTGTAGAATTATAGTGAAGACACCAAAACTATGAAATAACACACATGGAATTATGTATTATCCAAAAAAGTGTTAAACAAATCAAAAGATATTTATATTTGAGATTCTTCATAGTAGCCTTGATGACAGCTTTGCACACTCTTGGCATTCTCTCAACCAGCTTCATGAGGTAGTCACCTGGAATACATTTTAATTATCAGGTGTGCCTTGTTAAAAGTTAATTTGTGGAATTTCTTTCCTTCATAATGCGTTTGAGCCAATCAGTTGTGTTGTGACAAGGTATGGGGTGGTATACAGAAGATAGCCCTATCTGGTAAAAGACCAAGTCCATATTATGGCAAGAACAGCTCAAATAAGCAAAGAGAAATGACAGTCCATCATTACTTTAAGACATGAAGGGCAGTCAATACGGAACATTTCAAGAACTTTGAAAGTTTCTTCAAGTGCAGTTGCAAAAACCATCAAGCTCTATGATGAAACTGGCTCTCATCAGGACCACCACAGGAAAGGAAGACCCAGAGTTACCTCTGCTGCAGAGGTTAAGTTCATTAGAGTTAACTGCACCTCAAATTGCAGCCCAAATAAATTATTCACAGAGTTCAAGTAACAGACACATCTCAACATCAACTGTTCAGAGGAGACTACATGAATCAGGCCTCCATGGTCAATTTGCTGCAAATAAACCACTACTAAAGGACACCAATAAGAAGAGGAGACTTTCTTGGGCCAGGAAACACGAGCAATGGACATTAGACCGGTGGAAATATGTCCATCCCATCTGGCCATCCCATCTGGTGTGCGCTTAGTGGGATTATCATTTGTTTTTCAACAGGACAATGACCAAACACACCTGTAAGCTGTGTAAGGGCTATTTGACCAAGGAGAAGAGTGATGGAGGGCTGCATCAGATGACCTGGCCTCCACAATCACCCAACCTCAACCAAATCGAGATGGTTTTGGATGAGTTGGACTGCATAGTGAAAGAAAAGCAGCCAACAAGTGCTCAGCATACTTAGAAGAATCTCAAATATAAAATACATTTTGATTTGTTTAACCTGTTACGGCTAGGGGGCAGTATTTGCACGGCTGGATAATTTTTTTTAACCCGATTTAATCTGGTTACTAATCCTACCCAGTAACTAGAATATGCATATACTTATTATATATGGATAGAAAACACTCTAAAGTTTCTAAAACTGTTTGAATGGTGTCTGTGAGTATAACAGAACTCATTTGGCAGGCAAAACCCTGAGACATTTTCTGACAGGAAGTGGATACCTGATGTGTTGTATTACCTTTAAACCTATGCCATTGAAAAACACAGGGGCTGAGGAATATTTTGGCACTTCCTATTGCTTCCACTAGATGTCACCAGCCTTTACAAAGTTTTTTGAGTCTTCTGGAGGGAGATCTGACCGAACAAGAGCCATGGAACGATGATGGCCCATTAGACACCTGGCGCGCGAGTTCATGTTGGGTACCCTCGTTCCAATACGTTATAAAAGAGTATGCATTCGTCCACCTTGAATATTATTCATGTTCTGGTTAAAAAAGGCCCTAATGATTTATGCTATACAACGTTTGACATGTTTGAACGAACGTAAATATATTTTTTCCCCTCGTTCATGAAGTGAAGTCCGGCGGGCTTAGATCATGTGCTAACAAGACGGAGATTTTTGGACATAAATGATGAGCTTTTTTGAACAAAACTACATTCGTTATGGACCTGTGATACCTGGAAGTGACATCTGATGAAGAGAATCAAAGGTAATGGATTATTTACATAGTATTTTCGATTTTAGATCTCCCCAACATGACGACTAGTCTGTATCGCAACGCGTATTTTTCTGTATGCAGTGCTCAGATTATTGCAAAGTGTGATTTCCCAGTAAGGTTATTTTTAAATCTGGCAAGTTGATTGCGTTCAAGAGATGTAAATCTATAATTCTTTAAATGACAATATAATATTTTACCAATGTTTTCTAATTTTAATTATTTAATTTGTGATGCTGACTTGACTGCCGGTTATTGGAGGGAAACGATTTCCTCAACATCAATGCCATAGTAAAACGCTGTTTTTGGATATAAATATGAACTTGATAGAACTAAAAATGCATGCATTGTCTAACATAATGTCCTAGGAGTGTCATCTGATGGAGATTGTAAAAGGTTAGTGCATCATTTTAGCTGGTTTTATGGTTTTGGTGACCCTGTCTTTGAATTGACAAAACATTACACACAACTCTTGTAAATGTACTGTCCTAACATACTCTAAATTTATGCTTTCGCCGTAAAACCTTTTTGAAATCGTAAAACGTGGTTAGATTAAGGAGATGTTTATCTTTCAAAGGGTGTAAAATAGTTGTATGTTTGAAAAATTTGAATTTTGACATTTATTTGGATTCAAATTTGCCGCTCTTGAAATGCACCTGCTGTTGATGGAGTGCACCACGGGGGGGACACAGGCGTCCCACCTAGCCCATAGAGGTTAACACTGTTTTGGTTACTACATGATTCCATATGTGTTGTTTTATAGTTTTGATGTCTTCACTATTATTCTACAATATTGAAAATTGTTAAAATTAAGAAAGACCCTAGAATGAGTAGGTGTGTCCAAATTTAACTGCTACTGTATGTAACTCCTATCTATCTTCTGATGATTTCCTCATAATCTCCCAGATCTTTTTTCCCATCATGCCAAGATTTTGCATGTCAGACACATATAATTTAAAAACAGTTGTTTTTGGCAAGGGCACGCGAAGAGTCCATGCCCCTGACTAATTAAGACGGTTCTGAGGGCAAAAGGTGGGGGGGGGTCGGTGTGTTCTATGGGAGCATCAAATTATTCCGATTGGAGATTAAATATGTCGAATGCAGTTCTAGAACACAGTGCTCTTCATCTCCACCACACTTTCCATCTTCCTCCTGTTTTTCTTCTTCCAGCAGGAGAGGAGGAGCCAGGTCACATCCCAGCCAGTCAGGAGGCCCACAACCACCAGCACTGCAGCCACCCATACCAGCACATTATCAGAGCAGATTGGGTTGAGAGGAGTGGTTGTGCTGGGTGCTGGTGTGGTAGGCACACTGGGGAAACTGTTCACTAGTGAAGATGTATGGATGATCTTGAAAGATAGTAGCAGATAGCACATATTGCATACTGGTATATACATTTGGTTTTGTGGGACAGTGACTGCAGTACAAGACTTGACATACTGCTACATGACAAATCCTTGATAGATATGTGGGATATTCCCGAAAATAAAGTCTACATTTTCTCAAGCTATCCGGCTTCAGCTAAACTGAAGTTCAAAGTCAGAGTATATCAGAATAAACCAGACAATTTGATGTGTAAAAATGCGGCAACTCATTGGTTTTCAATGAGGGGATTTGATTAAGCTGGCTTGGGTGAAAAGTGATTCGTTTTGGAACCGGGCTGCCTCCCGGGCTTGAGCCGGATGCCCCCCTCTGGTCGATAGCGAAAGTCGGCTCAAAACAAAAGTGATGTAGGTAAAACGTGTAATAATGAGGGATTCTGTGTTTTCACATGCAAAAGTGCCTTCCCAATGAAAAGTACTTGGAAAATTCTAACATATATTTTATGGAAAAGAGATGTATGTTTCTGAACGATGCATCATGCTGCCTTGTTGACAATATGACTGAGCGGCGCAGATTATTGTTCGATCTCAGCAGGGCGTGCTTCCCTCACCGGCTTCACCCGGTCACGTGACGGGCCATAGCCCGGTGCAACCCGGGTCAGCTTAATCAAATCCCCTCAGTGAGAGAAGTGTGTTGGAGGGCCTAGTTTTGTGTTGCGCTGCCCAACAGAATAGCCGTATCTGTCAACCAATTTAAAACGTAGAACAGCAAATCTATCTTAAAACTTTCCCTCACCACACCACTGTGTCTGACACACTTTTCATATTTTGGGCTCCCAACTGGCACAGCCGTCTAAGGCACTGAATCTAAGTGCTAGAGACATCACTACAGACCCTCGTTCGATTCCAGGCTGTATCACAACCGGCTGTGATTGGGAGTCCCATAGGGCAGCGCACAATTGGCCCAGCGTCGTCTGGGTTTGGACAGGGTAGGCCGTCAATATAAATACTTGCCTAGTTAAATAAAGGTAAAATTAAATTAAATAATGTGCTTTGGCTTGAAGGCACCCTTACAGTAGCTGACATTTTGCATTATTGTTTATACATAGCCAGTGCAGGATAGTATTGTATTTATACTGAGCAAAATATAAACGCAACATGCAATAATTTCAACCCTTTTACTGAGTTACGGTTCATATGAGGAAATCAGTCAATTTAAATGAATTCATTAAGCCCTAATCCATGGATTTCACATGACTGCGTAGGGGTGCAATCAAGGGTGGGCCTGGGAGGCCATAGGCCCATTCACTTGGGAGCCAGGCCAGCCCACTGGGAGCCAGGCCCAGCCAATCAAAATGACTTTTTCCCCCCAAAAAAGGCTTTATTACAGACAGAAATCCTCCTCAGTTTAATCAGCTCTCCAGGTGGCTGGCCTCAGATGATCCCACAAGTGAAGAAGCCGGATGTGGAGGTCCTGGGCTGGCGTGGTTACATGTGGTCTGTGGTTGTGAGGCCGGATGGACGTACTGCTAAATTCTATAAAATGACTTTGGAGGTGGCTTATGGTAGAGAAATTAACATTAAATTATCTGGTAACAGCTCTGGTGGACATTCCTGCAGTCAGCATGCCAATTGCACACTCCCTCAAAACTTGAGACATCTGTGGCATTGTGTTGTGTGACAAAACTGCACATTTTAGAGTTGCCTTTTATTGTTCCCTGTGTAATGATCATGCTGTTTAATCAGCTTCTTGATATACCACACCTGTCAGGTGGATGGATTATCTTGGCAAAGGAGAAATGCTCACTAACAGGAATGTAAACAATTTGTTTGAGAAATAATATTTTTGTGCCGTATGGAATATTTCTGGGATCTCAGCTCATGAAACATGGACCAATACTTTACATGTTTTGTTTATATTTTTGTTCAGTATAATAACTGAGTGTTACAATGTATGACTGTTGTACAGTGGTAACATCCTACCTCTATGGGGCACTGAATCTTGCTGCAGTCATTTGTGAAGTTATTGTGGGTCTGCTTTAGGCCCACTGGTTCCAACTGCAAATGAAACAAAAAAGGAACATGACTAAGGCTTCCACCTACCATTGTACTGTTGTCGCAGAAATTTACCAACCCAATAAAGTAACAAAGGCGCCCTTTCTATCCAAGCACATGCAGTGATTACTCAATCATCAGTTCCCTAACCGGACTCACCATGTTATTCCATAGTGCAATGGCCATTTCAGCATGTCCCTGCTCACTAAAGTGAAAACAGTCAACGGAGAGGTAAGTAATGTCCGGCTTACCTTCCTAAGAGAGAGAACATACAGCTAGCTAAAGTTGAAGGCGGAAGTCCACATACACTTAGGTTGGAGTCATTAAAACTAGTTTTTCAACCATTCCACAAATTTCTTGTTAACAAACTATAGTTTTGACAAGTCGGCTAGGACATCTACTTTGTGCATGACACAAGTCATTTTTCAACAATTGTTTACAGACAGATTATTTCACTAATAATTCACTGTATCACAATTCCAGTGGGCCAGAAGTTTACGTACACTAAGTTGACTGTGCCTTTAAACAGCTTGGACAATTCCAGAAAATGATGTCATGGCTTTAGAAGCTTCTGATAGGCTAATTGACATCATTTGAGTCAATTGTAGGTGTACCTGTGGATGTATTTCAAGGCCTACCTTCAAACTCAGTGCCTCTTTGCTTGACATCATGGGAAAATCAAAAGAAATCAGCCAAGACCTCAGAAAACATTGTAGACCTCCACAAGTCTGATTCATCCTCCACAAGACTATGGTTTGCAACTGCACATGGGGACAAAGATCGTACTTTTTGGGGAAAGGTCCTCTGGTCTGATGAAACAAAAATAGAACTGTTTGGCCATATTGACCATTGTTATGTTTGGAGGAAAAAGGGGGAGGCAAGCAAGCCGAAGAACACCATCCCAAACGTGAAGCACGGGGGTGGCAGCATCATGTTGTGGGGGTGCTTTGCTGCAGGAGGGACTGGTGCACTTCACCAAATAGATGGCATCATGAGGTAGGACAATCATTTGGATATTTTGAAGCAACATCTCAAGACATCAGTCAGGAAGTTAAAGCTTGGTCGCAAATGGGTCTCCAAATGGACAATGACCCCAAGCATACTTCCAAAGTTGTGGCAAAATTGCTTAAGGACAAAGTCAAGGTATTGGAGTGGCCATCACAAAGCCCTGACCTCAATCCTATAGAAAATGGGCAGAATGTGGGCAGAACTGAAAAAGTGTGTGCAAGCAAGAAGGCCTACAAACCTGACTCAGTTACACCAGCTCTGTCAGGACGAATGGGCCAAAATTCACCCAACATATTGTGGGAAGCTTGTGGAAGGCTACCCGAAACGTTTGACCCAAATTAAACAATTTAAAGGCAATGCTGCCAAATATTAATTGAGTGTATGTAAACTTCTGACCCACTGGGAATGTGATGAAAGAAATAAAAGCTGAAATAAGTCATTCCCTCTACTATTATTCTGACATTTCACATTCTCAAAATGAAGTGGTGATCCTAACTGACCTAAAACAGGGAATTTTTACTTGGATTAAATGTCAGGAATTGTGAAAAACTGAGTTTAAATGTATTTGGCTAAGGTGTAGGTAAACTTCCGGCTTCAACTGTATATCAGTTTGTGTATTTTAGTGTTTGTATGTCCTTTGTAAGGTCCTGACATCGAACTAAAGCCAATTCTTGAGTAATCTCTACAGTTTTGCACAGTCAAATACACTACATGACAAAGTATGAGAACACCTGCTCATCGAACATCTCATTACAAAATAATGGGCATTAGTATGGAGTTGGTCCCCCATTTGCTGCTGTAACAGCCTCCACTCTTATGGGAAGGCTTTCCACTAGATGTTGGAACATTGCTGCGGGGATTTGCTTCCATTCAGCAACAAGACCGTTAGTGAGGTCGGGCACTGATGTTGGGCAATTAGGCCTGGCTCACAGTCAGCGTTGCAATTCATCCCAAATATGTTCTATGGGGTTGAGGTCAGGGCTCTGCGCAGGCCAGTCAAGTTCTTCCACACTGATCTTGACAAACCATATCTGTATGGACCTCTCTTTGTGTATGAGGGCATTTTCATTCTGAAACAGAAAAGGGCATTCCTCAAACTGTTGCCACAAAGTTGGAAGCACGGAATTGTATAGAATGTCATTCTACGCTGTAGCATTAAGATTTCCCTTCACTAGAACTAAGGGGCCTAGCCTGAACCATGAAAAACAGCACCAGACCATTATTCCTCCTCCACCAAACTTTACAGTTTGCACTATGCATTGGGGCAGGTAGCGTTCTCCTGACATCTGCCAAACCCAGATTCGTCCATTGGACTGCCAGAAGGTGAAATGTGATTCATCACTGCAGAGAATGCTTTTCCACTGCTCCAAAGTCCAATGGCGGTGAACTTTACACCACTCCAGCCGACACTTGGCATTGCGCATGGTGATCTCAGGCTTGTGTGTGGCTGATCGGCCATGGAAACCCATTTCATGAAGCTCCCGACAAACAGTTATTGTGCTGATGTTGCTTCCAGAAGCAGTTTGGAACTGGGTAGTGTGTGTTGCAACCGAGGACAGACAATTTTTACGAGCTTCAGCACTCGGTGATCCCATTCTGTGAGCTTGTGTGGCCTACCACTACGTGGCTGAGTTGTTATTGGTCCTAGATGTTTCCACTTCACAATAACAGCACATACAGTTGACCAGGGCAGCTCTAGCAGGGCAGAAATATGATCTGACTTGTTGGATAGGTGGCATCCTATGACGGTGCCACGTTGAAAGTGACTGAGCTCTTCAGAACGGGCCATTCTTCTGCCATTTTTGTCTATGGAGATTGCATGGCTGTGTGCTCAATTTTATAAACATGTGAGCAACTGGTGTAGTTGAAATAGCCTAATCCACTAATTTGAAGCGGTCCACATACTTTTGTATATGTAGTGTAGCATATTAATATGTAAGTACCTACACACGTTGATGATGACCGATGCAGCCGAAAGATGAATGTTTGAAAGTCTGTGAAACTTTCTGTACTGGCCACATTTACTGTAGATAAACCCTGAACATACACTTACTGAGTTCAAAGGGATGGTGGAGTTTCTGAAGTAGGTTTGGAGGACCACAGTAAAGTCCTCACGGATGTCATAACAACCCCCATAGACCAGACTCTCTGTCTATAACAGCCTTTTAAAGGTAATTTACGCTTGAGCCGATATGTGCTGCGTTTACCATGAATGCGATCGCTGCGAATGCCTTTGAAAGCCACATTATCAGCTGTAGTGACCTTTGCTATAGCGCGTCTTGGATAGAATCGTGACCAAGATGTGTCCAATTATGATAACAATTATATAATATACACCCTGACCTATGTAGGACTAAAATATGTGTGTAAGCAATTCAAACATGTCTCCATTCTTCATGTTCACTGGCCTGTAATTCCCGATTGATCCATTTGATCTCAGACAGCTCCAGCAAGTCTTCTCCCGGTACTATGAAGCAAGGACAGACGTTCTTGAGACACAACAAGGAGGACTTTGGACTGCTGCTGTCTTAAACATGATTTTAGACCATGTTCATGGAAACAACATTCAAAAGATGTTTCATATGTTAAATAGTCTCATTGTGACTCCTGTAATTGCTTCTACCATTGCTGTACAAGTTCTTCCTTTAGAATGGCATAAAACCTGATTTTAGACATTGTTTATGTAATACTGTTAAAAAAAACACATAGTGTCTCTTATTATCAATCATTCCAGTGTTGTACTAGTTGCATTGTGGAAACTACAATAGTTGTCTCAAATTGTCTCTTATCATCTCCCTTACAAAGTACTGCAATAGTTTTACCTTGAACATTGCGTTAAGGAATGTTTCATTGTCAGCTCTGGAACCTGTACTGTGTGTTCATCTTGAACTAATTGATGAGTTGGCTGATTGATCAGTTAATAATTTAGGACCCCTTTCAGACTTGAGATACAGTGCATTCTGAAAGTATTCAGACCCCTTCACTTTTTCCACATTTTGTTACAACATTATTCTAAAATTGATTAAATAAAAATGTTCCTCATCAATCTACATACAGTAACCCATAACGACAAAGCAAAAATAGCTTTTTAGAAATGTTTGCAAATGTATTAAAAATAAAAAACTGAAATACCTTATTTACATCAGTACTGAGACCCTTTGCTATGAGACTCCAAATTGAGCTCCAAATTGAGTTTCCATTGATCATCCTTGAGATGTTTCTACAATTTGATTGGAGCCCACCTGTGGTAAGTTCAATTGATTGGACATGACTTGGAAAGGCACACATGGTCCCACAGTTGACAGTGCATGTCAGAGCAAAAACCAAGCATGAGGTTGAAGGAATTGTCCTTGATATCCGAAACAGGATTATGCCGAGGCACAGATCTGGGGAAGGGTACCAAAAAATGTCTGCAGCATTGAAGGTCCCCAAAAACACAGTGGCTTCAATCATTCTTGAATGGAAGAAGTTTGGAAGCACCAAGACTTTCCTAGAGCTAGCCGCACAGCCAAACTGAGCAATCAGGGGAGAAGGGTCTTGGTCAGGGGGGTGACCAAGAACCCGATTGACTGTGACAGAGCTCCAGAGTTCCTCTGTTGAGATGGGAGAACCTTCCAGAAGGACAACCATCTCTGCAAACCTCCACCAATCAGGCATTTATGGTAGTGTGGACAGATGGAAGCAACTCCTCAGTAAAAGCCACATGACAGCCCCCTTGGAGTGTGCCAACAGGCACCTAAAGGACTCTCAGACCATGAGAAATTCTCTGGTCTGATGAAACCAAGATGAATCCAGGTACCGCTCATCACCTGTCCAAAACCATCCCTACGGTGAAGCATGGTGGTGGCAGCATCATACTGTGGGGATGTTTATCAGCGGCCAGGGACTGGGAGACTAGTCAGGATCGAGGGAAAGATGAACAGAGCAAAGTACAAAGAGAGATCCTTGATGAAAACCTGCTCCAGAGCGCTCAGGACCTCAGACTGGGGCGAAGGTTCACCTTCCAAAAGGACAAGAGCTCTAAGCACACAGCCAAGACAACGCAGGAGTGGCTTCGGGACAAGTGTCTGAATGAGCTTGAGTGGCCCAATAGAGCCGGACTTGAACCTGATCAAACATCTCTGGTGAGACCTGAAAAAAGCTGTGCAGCGACGCTTCCCATACAACCTGACAGAGCTTGAGAGGATCTGCAAAAAATGGGAAAAACTCCCCAAATACAGGTGTGCCTGTCACAGAATATGTCGTACTCGTTGCTGAAAATGTCATACTGGATAGAGAAGGACCAAGGCGCAGCGGGATTGTGGATACTCATTTTCTTTTAATGGTAAAAGGCAAAGCATCCACCGGAAAACAAAACAATAAATGATACTCACAACATGGACAGTCTTACAGGCTATGCAAACGCAGTGTAAGAACAATTCCCCACAACCCCAAAAGACAAACACACACACCTATATAGGACTTCCAATCAAAGGCAACTATACACACCTGCCTTCAATTGGAAGTCCCAATCACCAACACAACATTAAACAAACAAACCACCTGCCACATCCTGACCAAGACTAAGCAATACGCCCTCTGCTGGTCAGGACGTGACAGTACCCCCCCCCCTCAAGGTGCAGACTCCGGGGTGCACCTAAAAAAGAAAAACACAAGAAAATCCCCAATACCCCTATAAAACCAACAAACAATAACCCCTAAACAAAAAAGGGAGGGAAGGGAGGGTGGCTGCCGTCACCGACGGCACTGTGCTACACCCCCCCTCCCCAACCCACCTATATCTGGAGGTGGCTCCGGTTCTGGCAGCTCCGGGCAGTCGGGCCACTCTGGCAGCTCCGGGCAGTCGGGCCACTCTGGCAGCTCCGGGCAGTCTGGCCACTCTGGCAGCTCCGGGCAGTCTGGCCACTCTGGCAGCTCCGGGCAGTCTGGCCACTCTGGCAGCTCCGGGCAGTCTGGCCACTCTGGCAGCTCCGGGCAGTCTGGCCACTCTGGCAGCTCCGGGCAGTCTGGCCACTCTGGCAGCTCCGGGGCAGTCTGGCCACTCTGGCAGCTCCGGGCAGTCTGGCCACTCTGGCAGCTCCGGGCAGTCTGGCCACTCTGGCAGCTCCGGGCAGTCTGGCCACTCTGGCAGCTCCGGGCAGTCTGGCCACTCTGGCAGTTCCGGGCAGTCGGGCCACTCTGGCATCTCCTGGCAGTCGGGCCACTCTGGCATCTCCTGGCAGTCGGGTCACTCTGGCATCTCCTGGCAGTCGGGCCACTCTGGCATCTCCTGGCAGTCGGGCCTTCTGGCATCTCCTGGCAGTCGGGCCACTCTGGCATCTCCTGGCAGTCGGGCCACTCTGGCATCTCCTGGCAGTCGGGCCACTCTGGCATCTCCTGGCAGTCGGGCCACTCTGGCATCTCCTGGCAGTCGGGCCACTCTGGCATCTCCTGGCAGTCGGGCGGCTCTGGCGGCTCCTGACTAGCGGGCGGCTCTGGCGGCTCCTGACTGGCGGGCGGCTCTGGCGACTCCTGACTGGCGGGCGGCTCTGGCGACTCCTGACTGGCGGGCAGCTCTGGTGACGTACGACTGGCGGGCAGCTCTGGCGACTTACGACTGGCGGGCAGCTCTGGCGACTGTTGTCTGGCGGGCAGCTCTGGCGACTTGACTGGCGGGCAGCTCTGGTGACTGTTGACTGGCGGGCAGCTCTGGTGACTGTTGACTGGCAGGCAGCTCTGGCCCCGTCAAACAGCCCTTGTGCCCCCCCCTAAAAAAATCTTGGGGGTGCCTCTCGGTCTCCCTTACCCGTCGTGTTCCCCAGTCCTCGCCAGACTTCTTCCGCTGCTTGGTCCTGGTTTGGTGGGGAATTCTGTCACAGAATATGTCGTACTCGTTGCTGAAAATGTCATACTGGATAGAGAAGGACCAAGGCGCAGCGGGATTGTGGATACTCATTTTCTTTTAATGGTAAAAGGCAAAGCATCCACCGGAAAACAAAACAAGAAATGATACTCACAACATGGACAGTCTTACAGGCTATGCAAACGCAGTGCAAGAACAATTCCCCACAACCCCAAAGACAAACACACACACCTATATAGGACTTCCAATCAAAGGCAACTATACACACCTGCCTTCAATTGGAAGTCCCAATCACCAACACAACATTAAACAAACAAACCACCTGCCACATCCTGACCAAGACTAAGCAATATGCCCTCTGCTGGTCAGGACGTGACAGTGCCATGCTTGTTGCGTCATACCCAAGAAGACTCGAGGCTGTAATCGCTACCGAAGGTGCTTCAACAACAGCAGAGGCTGGCGAGGGGAGAACGGCTCATAATATTAGCTGGAATGGAGCAAATGGAATGGCATCAAACACCAGGAAAGCGTGTGTTAGATTTATTATGTACCATTCCACTGATTCCACTCCAGTCATTACCACAAGCCCATTCTCCCCAATTAAGGTGCCACCAACCTCACGTATTCAAAAAGGTACTGAGTAAATGGTCTGAATACATATGTAAATGTGATATTTCATTTTTTTATAGATAAAAACCTGCTTTTTGATTCGTCATTATAGGGTATTGTGTGTAGATTGATGAACATTAAAAGAAATTATGACCGATCGGATCAAATCGGTCTTACATAGCAAAATTTGAAATTGTGTTTTTTACATTGGATACTCAGAGCCACAAAAGGGTATATCATACACTGCATTTGAAGAACAATGGGAAAGATATTTTGCTTTGAAAGTTGATAAACTTGTAAACTCACTTTTGATAAAAAATGGCCTTTGAATGTGAAGCTAACTGGCTAACATTGGCTAGCTTCCTAGCTACTTCCAGACACATAATGAGAGAACACCACACTCTGACCATTTTACTCGCCCTAGTAGTGTACTACTGGAGAGCCCTTCTTTATCTACACTCATTCAGCATCATTTTCCTAGCCACCGTGCTTCTTTCACATGCTTTGCTTGCTGTTTGGGGTTTTAGGCTGGGTTTCTGTACAGCACTTTGAGATATCAGCTGATGTACGAAAGGCTATATAAAAATAAATTTGATTTGATTTGATCTTAAGCTTTAGCCCCACCTATCTCTTTAAGGGTTGATCTGAGCGTTCTGTTCTAACAATAGCAGTCAAGAACCTTTATTATACACAGATTCAAAATAACTATTGATAACAAATGTGTATTTTGTGGATGTGACCCAGAGAGTCTTGACCATTTATTTTGGGACTGTTTTTATGTCAGATGATTTTGGAGTGAGTTAGAAATATTAATTTATTATTATTTCCTTCATGATGCGTTTGAGCCAATCAGTTATTAAGACCAAGTCCATATTATGGCAAGAACAGCTCAAATAAGTAAAGAGAAACAACAGTCCATCATTAGTTTAAGACATGAAGGTAGGTCAATATGGTACATTTCAAGAACTTTGTAAGTTTCTTCAAGTGCGGTCGCAAAAACCATCAAGCGCTATGATGAAACTGGCTCTCATGAGGAACACCACAGGAAAGGAAGACCCAGAGTTACCTCTGTTGCAGATGATAAGTTCATTAGAGTTACCAGCCTCAGAAATTGCAGCCTGAATAAATGCATCACAGAGTTCAAGTAACAGACACATCTCAACATCAACTGTTCAGAGGAGACAGGCCTTCATGGTCGAATTGCTGCAAAGAAACCACTAGTAAAGGACACCAATAAGAAGAAGAGACTTGCTTGGGCCAAGAAACACAAACAATGGACATTAGACCGGTGGAAATCTGTCATTTGGTCTGATGAGTCCAAATGTGCGATTTTTGGTTCCAACCGGCGTGTCTTTGTGGGACGCCGAGTAGGTGAACTGTACCAAGTTATCTAGCTGAATAAACTAAGTTTGAGCCTATTCCTGGAAACATTGAACCACTGTAGTTTACATCAATTATAATTTCTACAGTGGAAGTTGGAAGAGTTATATTTGAGTGTTTCAGTGAAAGGTTAGTGAGGGAGGCCCTGCTCTCTCGCTTCCCCAGTTGTTTAGTTAATTTCATTCCAATCTCCTTTGCATTAGCGTAGCCTCTTCTGTAGCCTGTCAACTGTGTGTCTGTCTATCCCTGTTCTCGGCACAGGCCATACAAACGTTTCACACCGCGTGGCTGCTGCCACTCTAACCTGGTGGTCCCATCGCGCACAACCCACGTGGAGTTCCAGGTCTCCGGCAGCCTCTGGAACTGCCGGTCTGCTGCCAACAAGGCAGAGTTCATCTCAGCCTATGTTACCCTCCAGTCCCTCGACTTCTTGGCACTGACGGAAACATGGATTACCACAGAAAACACTGCTACTCCTACTGCTCTCTCCTCGTCTGACCACGTGTTCTCGCATACCCCGAGAGCGTCTGGTCAGCGGGGTGGTGGCACTGGAATCCTCATCTCTCCCAAGTGGACATTCTCTCTTTCTCCCCTGACCCATCTGTCTATCTCCTCCTTTGAATTCCATGCTGTCACAGTCACCAGC